>NC_139023.1:118880102-121323688 GCF_964662115.1 Mustela nivalis
GGCAGCAGCTGTGGTCCTGAGTTTTCCTTTGCCCACCCAGGATATTTCTGATGCATGTCCTGTTGTCATACCTAACTTAATGTGTACCGCCCCCCCCGCCAGGTTGATGCTAAGTGACCAGTTCTTTTGTCAACTACAGCACCATTTTGGAGTCCAGAAATCATACTTTCGATTGCAACTCACCACTCCAATTCCTTTTTCTAATCATGGGATTATACAACATTAGAATTCAAAGCAGACTTCTAATTGAGTCTAGCATCCCACATCAATTCTTTCTTGCTATGGTTCTGCAAATTCTCTGGCTCTGTCCAGCTTGTTCTGTCTGAGAATCTGTGCTGGGGGGGGATCCCTTTTTTGTCCCTTGGAATCTTGGTGCATGCGGTGTTTGGGTAACTTCTTCTGACAGATATTTATAACACTTCACGCTGGGCAAATGCTTAGCCTTGTGGCAGGCTTGCCCTATTTCCATTTTGTGTTAGCAAAATTAGACAAAGAAATTATGCAAGCACAAAGCTACAGACCAGTATTTCTTATGAATATGCAAACTTCTAAAAATACAAACATTTAAAAAAAAGATTTACTTATTTGAGAGAAAGAGAACAGGGAAAGCAGGAGAGGGAGAGAATATCCAAGCAGACAGCTGCTGAATGTGGAGCTCCGCACGGGGCTTGTTCCCAGGTCCCATGAGATCGTGACCTGAGCCGAAGCCAAGAGTCAGACGCTCAACCGACTGAGCTACCAGGTGTTCCTAAGGCAAACATTTTTAACAGGGCACCTCCATGGATGGATGGCAGGTGTGAAAAACGGTGCAGCTGCTTTGGAAATAGCATTTCCTGAGCAAGTTCAGCTGTGATCCAGCAGTTCCACTCCTGGTATCCACCTGAGAGAACTGAATTCATGTCTGCACAAAAAATTGTGCACATATATTCATAGCTGCATTGTTCATAATAACCCAAAATTGGAAACTCCTCAAATGTCTCTCAGTTAATGGAAGGGCAGCAATAATGTGGTCTACCCACGCAGTAGACTGTTACTCTAACATGAAAAGGAATGGCGTGCTGATACATGCCAAAATGTGGCTGAGGGGCGCTCGGATGGCTCAGTGGGTTAAAGCCTCTGCCTTCGGCTCCGGTCATGATTTCAGGGTCCTGGGTTCGAGCCCCGCATTGGGCTCTCTTCTCGGCGGAGAGCCTGCTTCCTTCTCTCTCTCTGCCTGCCTCTCTGCCTACTTGTGATCTCTCTCAAATAAATAAAATTAAAAAAAAAAATGTGGCTGAAGCTCAAAAACATTATGCTAAGTGAAAGAGGCCAGACACACACAAAAGGCCATATATTGTAATGACAGTATTCATATGAAAGGTCCAGAATGGGAAATCCGATAAAGACAGAAAGCGGATTACTGGTTGCCGGGACTAGGAAAAGCAGAGCATGAGGAGCAGCAGCTGAGGGGGTTTCTCTTTGGGTTGGTAAAAAAATTATGGAAATAGAGAATGTTGCACATCTTGTGAATATATTAAAACACTTAAAACAATGAATTTTATGCTTTATGAATTATAGCTCAATAGAAAAAAAAAACTGTATAAAGCAAAAACAACAACAACAACAAAAACCCTTATGGTACTTACCAGAACACTGAGGACAAGTAGGTTCTCAAATAAATATGGGTTGATGGAGGAGCATCAAATACTGCTGGAAATCTCTTTCTAGACCACAAATACAGCTGTCATTTGTTGAATCACAAGACAGGAGTGAGCTTCAAGTAACTTGCCCCACGTAATCTCAAAGGCCCTGGGTGTTGCTTTTGGTCAGGACTTAAATCCATTGTTTCACACTCTTCCTTTTTTTTTTTTTTTAAAGTAGGCTCCATGCCCGGTGTGGGGCTTGAACCCATGACCCTGAGATCAAGAGTCACACGCTCCACTGACTGAGCAAGCCAGGCAACCCTCAAACTTCTTCTCTTAAGCATAATTTTAATTTCACTTTCAGCATCACCATGACAACCTGTTCCACAGTGGCCGCTCTGGGAATGATGCCGCTCTGCCTGTATGTCTACACCTTGTCCTGGAATCTTGAGCAAAATCTTACCATCCCGTATCAGAACATAGGTCTGTATGGGGCTGATGGAACGGAATAGTAATAGTAATGGTGATGGGAATGATAAGAGCTGGTGTTTGTTATGCGTGTCCTCTCTGTGGGTTTCTAAATGAACACGTTCTCCAGCACTTCTATATAGATTCTATGACTGGTTCCACTTCCTAGGTTTTTAGGATCGTAGAATCTGTTAAGTAATCTTACCAAGTTTGTGCTGCTGATGAGTGAAGAATTGAATTCTGACTCAGGGATCTGATGGCAAAATCCAAGCTTTTAACCTTACAAGAGTTCTCATCTGAAAATAAAGAAAGAGAAGTTACTTATTAAAAACACACTTATATAGTGCACTGCAAAGCCATTGGTCTTGTTAAGATCCAAAGGTTAACTGGATCACAGTGGGTCTAATGAGACCTTACTTCCCAAAACTCCACTTTTCACATGGCCTGTGAGCCTTGACATTTTTACTGATCCAACATGGATGATTCCTTTCTATTATTAGAGCATATCCTCATGCTACAACCATGCCCATATTTCTTCCATAGCTGCTTTCAAGACCGTCATTTCTCATTAAACTCTGTCCCCCATTTTAAAAAGATTTTAGGGGCATCTGGGTGGCTCAGTGGGTTAAAGCCTCTGCCTTGGGCTCAGGTCATGATCCCAGGATCCTGGGATCAAGCCCCATCAGACTCTCTGCTCAACAGGGAGCCTGATCCCCCCTTTTCTCTCTGCCTGCCTCTCTGCCTACTTGTGATCTCTCTCTCTCTCTGTCCAAAAAAAAAAAAAAAGACTTTACATATTTATTTGACAGAGAGTGAGAGGGAACACAAGCAGGGGGAGTGGGAGAGGGAGAAGCAGGCTTCCAGCAGAGTGGGACACCAGACACCGGCCTCGATCCCAGGACCCTGGGATTATGATCTGAGCCAAAAACAGATGCTTAAAGACTGAGCCACCCCGGTGCCCCAAACTCTTAACTTTTTTTAGAGATCTCAGTCGACTTACTAGGCTGGGAAGAAAACCTTGGTGAAATAATCTGGTTATTCTCCCTTGCTCAGAGTCTTTGGAGAACTGGCTGAAACTGTGATTCTTAAAACTGTCTTGTCTGGAGTCTCAAGTAATCACTTGGAGAGCTTTACAGCCCAGGGCCCACAATTCAAAATAGAGCCATGTTCCCCTAACCACTGGAGCCCACTGAATTTGTAAAATTTGAGTGAAATATTGGAAATCATAATGTTATGCACAACTTTTTCTAATTAGTAAGTTGTTTACATATTCCGTTTAGATAATATATTCTAAAAGGCACTTGTGAGCAAAACCCAACATATTAGGAGCAACTCATAAATAACTTTGCAGCCAGTTTTGCAGGCATTTGGCCAGATTTGGAAGCAAGTGGATCTCTGCTCTGTGGAGCCTGCCTTCAATGCTTTTATTCACGTGCGCTAATTAGAAGGCATTTTTTCCCCGCCCACCTTTGGGTTACTTGGCTACACTTGCAGAATATGAGAAATTGTTTTGGTATGTGCAACAGATGCTGTTTTTATATCTGCAATAGGTATTCTTTACTTTGTGAAACAGATGATCTGTTGGCTTTAAATGGGGAAATAGGAGCTGTGGTCATAGAGGGGTGACCCCCTGCGTAGCAATCAAAGAAGTTTGCCGACTCCTCCTGTTTTCTAACTTTTACATTTCTGGTTGTCTCTAAAATTCCACATTGTCGTCAGAGGGATTTTGAGAGGGAAATGATGGGACATGAACAGCGGCATTCAGTCATACTGTATACCCTTCAAACATGGTCTTCCAGGGTTTTTCCCCTTTCTTTACATACGGAGGCAGATCCAGAAATAAAATGCAGCCTTAATTAAAGCCTTTATCTAATAGAAATAGACATGGTTGAGGACTGGGCACTCCAGGGGAGGGGGATAGTGTCTGATGGATTTTTCTTCTCCCCAGGAATCACCCTTGTGTGCCTGACCATCCCTGTGGCCTTCGGAATCTATGTGAATTACAGGTGGCCTAAGCAATCCAAAATCATTCTCAAGGTAAGCAGCTCCCGATGGTGATAAATGCATCCTTACATGCAGAGACCGGAAAGACGGATGGAGACAGGGACTGGAACACACGGGCCAGTCGGATACAGCCCCACCCCCAGCAATTTTCCTTACCTGTCCTGTGTTTTTGGATCTAGCCCCCCTATTTCTTCCGCTCTTGTCAGCCATGCTCTGTCATTTCCTTCAGCCCACACACTGAGGCTTAGGGACACACTGGCGAGTGTGGGACTCCTGCTTTAGTGACTATAAAGCTACGGCGTGTGTGTGGCCAGAGAGAACCCAGAGCCCATGTCTTAACCAGGCTCCACACGAGTGCTGTTGAGGTGAATGCTGGTCAGGTGTGCAGGGGTGGAGGCCCAGGGTGAAGAGTAGGGGTGTTTCCATGAAAAAGTGAGGGGGAAGGTTTCAGAAGCATTTCCGAAGAAGCTTCCGAGGTTGTAGTTTGTGCACACAAACAAGGGCTGCTGACCACGTGAACCACTGTCAAAGTGAAATTATGCAGAATGCACTGAGGAGTCTGGCCATGGAGTGATAGCAGCTAGAACCTCCTACCTCTTCTGGACTTCCCAGCGTGGTCCTCTGTCTGCTGGAGGAATAGGCCCATGTCCATGTGTGAAAAAGATCTCCAAAATAACTTTTGAAAATACCTAAAAATGACTTTTAAAAATAAAAGAATAGCTTTAAAAAATGTTGAGGCATTCTCAACAAACGTGTCAGCAACCTAGGATGTTTTTGATTTTTCCAAGTATGAATCATTTTGGAAGATGTAAGATTGCATCGTGCACTGCTTTATGAAGATTTTTTCGGTGCCCTACTTACATTTTCCATTTCCAGAGAAACAGACATTTGGGGCTAATTGGAGGTTCAGCGGATACATCTCAGTTCATTTGAGTTCAGGATTTATGATTTATGATTTGGTTTTTGCCGTGTAGCCCCACATGCCTCTCCACGTATATGCACCAGCGGCTGCTGCTTTCTCCTTTTGGCACAAGATGGAACAACTCCCACGATTCTTCCATTGAGATGAAGTGGGGAAGAGGGGTTGACAAGCAGACAGAGCTGGAGGAAGGCTTCAGTGTTGCACATTTGGACTGCATTTGAGTGGGAGACTGTTATTTCAGTGGGAGAGAATGGCCAGGGCGGTTGTGTATGCTGTAATTTTGTTTGCAAAACAAGAGGACCGAGTGTGAGCGTGGGAGCCTCTTACTTTTCAAATACTCTATTTCTGATAAAGTACTATTACGTACTCTGTTTTGTTGATTTTGGTGTTTCCAGATCCTCCGTTAGTCCCTTAGAGCCAATGGAGAAATCACGTAAATTTTCTGTAGGTGACATTTATTGTATGTAAAGAGCAGATTTAAAACCCCTTTCTTTCATAGGCTGCGTGGCAAAAAATATTTAATAATATGCAAAAATATTCTGGAGCATCTTAGTAGAAAACTAGGATAAGTTAATCCTTATTTTGATACAGTTTCATTTTCTGCTCTTGGTCCTTTGTTAATTTTAGATATGACATATTTTCTGAACAAATTGCTCTTGGTAAATTTTTAAACTTTGAAATCCTTTTATGATGGAAAGACAAAGAGGGATTCTGACAATCAGAGGACTTCTTTGTGTGTTCTAGCATCTTCTCATTAAGCAGCAGCCCAGTCTGTCTTTGTGTTGAGCAGTAAAAATAATCTTGGAGCAGGTCTACAATGCATTGGTTTGTTTTGGCTTTGTTCTGCTCCCCGTGACCACCTTCTTCCACTCCTCAAAACATTTCAAATCCCAGTTGACGCTGTACAAGGTTGTCTACATACTTTGTTGTCTACATGGTATGAATGGGAGCTTGTCAAAGTCCTAATTTCCTCCAAATATTCTGGGTCTGGCTTTCTTTGTCTCTGATCTAAAACTCAAACTGTTGGAAATTCCTTTTTGTTGGTTTCTTGTTTTTGCTGAGCAACACAAGGAAGGACAGTATTCATTTGGGAGAGGAAAGAGGCTTCTCTTAGTTTTTATGTTACATTGATGTCAGCCCAGATTGTCTAGTAAAGAATGGGTGCATTTCACTTGGAGGGGAGAAGGGCAGGGATCAAGTAAGGAGCCACTGGCAGTCAAGGGGGTGGTGGGAAGAGAGTGGCAGATGGCGGGGCAGGGCAGACCTCAGACAAGAGGTTACCAGTGAAGGATCTGAGAAGTGCCTGTAGTGGGGTATTGGAGACTTACTGCCAGATTTCACTCGTCTCATGAGTTTGTCCTATCCATGAAAATCTTCACTACCCATTCCTTCTGGCAAAATCCTCTACTTCAAGGCAAACAAAACATAAAATAAGGCTTAGATTGTGTCAAACCTCACCAGTTTCCAGCTTAGCCAAGTCAGTTGACCAGTTTGGAGCTTTAGTTTCTTTTCCGTAAAATGAGATTGGATTTGGTGGTAAGTCCCCTCTTTGTTCCAAAACACCTAGGTTCCTGGCTTCTTAGAACAGTGATGGACTTTTCAAAATAGAACTAAAAGACCATAATGTTTACATGTATTTTATTGGTTTGCTTTAGATTGGGGCCATTGTTGGTGGGGTCCTCCTTTTGGTGGTCGCAGTTGCTGGTGTGGTGTTGGCAAAAGGATCTTGGAATTCAGACATCACTCTTCTGACCATCAGTTTCATCTTTCCTTTGATTGGTCATGTCACGGGCTTTCTGCTGGCACTTCTTACCCACCAGTCTTGGCAGAGGTACAGTTCAATGATCCCTACCCTTTTTTGGAGGAGGATAAAGTAAACAGTCAGCCACTGGCAGGCTTTGCTGCCTGGCTGTGTCAGGAGTTTTGACTTACAAGGTGGATGGAACAGGATAACTCAACGCAGAGAGGGTGAAAAGATCATGGTAGTTCTTACGTAAATGAGAGTAAAGGCCAGATTGATGGGAAGTTGTAATCTGTGACATTAGGATTGGGGTGTTAACACCATGTGTTGGAATCTGGACACATTTCTCTTCTTACTCTAGTAATCAGATAGGGGTGAGATGGTCTCATTAAATATAGAGATCATTCTAGAGTATGAGCAAAATTCAAGAGATGAAACATTTATCCACAACTTATGCCAAATTCTATAAAAGTGCTAGTTCTAAGGGACAAGGGGAGAAAGGACAAACTGGAGACATGAGAAAGGAATTTATCTGACATATTATCATTACAAGTTGGGGCATAAAATTTATAAATTTGTGAAATATTAAAAATGGCAATACTCCATGTTGTTATATCTATAGATGAGTATTAACATACAATGTTGGAGGGAACATAAATTGTCAAAAACTCCCCGGAAGGCAATTTAGTCATATCAATAGCCTTATACATGTTTATAGCTGTTCACTCAGTGATTTTACTTCTAGAAATCCGTCCTGAAGCTAAGACTCTCAGATAAGCACACAAATATTGATGTTCAAGGATGTTAATTGCAGTGTTATTTATAAATCTAAAAATAGAAACAATTAAATACCTAACAATAGGGAGATACTTAATTCATGGTGTGTCTATGTGATGGAATATGATGCATCAATTTTAATGCTTTTGGAAAATACTTAAAAGATAAATTTAAAAGAGAATAGAAAATGGGATACATTTTGATTCCCATTTTGTGGAAGAAAGCAAAAGAATTTTATGCATGGAGAAATACTGGAAGAAATACACCATATGCTAATACTGTTTAATTTTGAGTAGTAGGATTAAGAGTCATTTTAGTTTATTAATTTTGGGGGTATATTTCCCGAGGTTCCCAATAAGTATGTACCACCTCTGAAGTCAAAAAAGAATAACTGAAGAAAAGTGAACTAGGTGGTTGAACTTCAGAGGTGGAGTTTGGGAGATGAAAAAGCTTCAAAGATAGATTTAAGTGAAAGAGAACAGAAAGTGGTATGCATTTTGATTTTTATTTTGTAGTAGAAATCTCTTTGTAGTCTACTTGGGGAACATATAAGATTATCCAAGGTACAGGGTAAGACTCTGTCTGTGGTATCTCATTTACTTTTTACTACAAGCCTGAGAAGTAGTTATTATTAGTACTCTCATTCTACAGATGAGCGAATCCTTTAAGACATTAAGTAACATGACCAAGTTCATAGAGCCAGAATGTGGCGGAGTTAGGAATTGAACTGGGGTTTTTTACAAAGCCAGTAATCAGGAACACAGACCGCTGAGTGGTTGAAATATAACTGAATCTTGGGAGGAAGTATTCCTATGGCCAAATGTAGTTAACAATCTTGTTTTTTTCATACGTGATGGCTAGAGAAGGATCAGATTGATATAATGCATTTGCCTTGTGAATGGTCCAGGTTTGAGGTCCAGCTGTGCAGCTTAATCATCTCAAGTAATTGGTAGGGTCTGAAAGGAGAGTGGTCTGCAGAAAGCAAAGCAAAGCAAGCCAGAGAGTAAGCACAAATAAAAAAAGAGCTGCAGAACTTGCCCTGTACCAGTATTTTCATGCCCACATTATACCTCCTCTGGTTACCTCCATATTCCAAACCAGCTTGTAGACAGATGCTGGTTTATATTCTGAAACACCTCTTTCCTCTCTTCCCTTCCATCTATAGAAGCACAAAGACCCCCTTTATAAACTGAAGACAGATGAAACTGCTTAACCCAACCCATGATGTCCTGCTAATGTCTTCCTTTTACTCCCTCCTGATTTTTCTTTTTCAAGTGAGGCTTCTCTCTCTCTCTCTCTCTTTTTGCAATTAGAAAACTACAGGAAAGTAGAAAGAAGGAAAATTGTGTTCCTAAACTCTTTCACCAAAGAATTTTAGACAGGTGGTCTTAGACATTGGCTTTCATTTATGGTTTTTATGTTTTTTTTTTTTTTTAGGGTTTTTATGTTTACCCTCAAATTTTATTTCATTCCTACTGTTTCATATCTCTAATTCACCTTTCCATTCCAATCCTCACTCCACGCAGACTAGCTTACGGCACATGTACTGCCTCCTTGTAGGCACAGCTCATACCTGTCCCTAGAACGTTAATTGTAGCCACCGTCCTACGTTCAATGGCTCTCCCACCATCATCGTTTCATCTGCCTTTGCCTTTTTAAAGGCTTCTCTAACCATTTATACCACTTTTCTGAATTTTTATAGCATCTCCCTGACCCACGATCATATTTTTTCTTGCGTTGTTACTGGACCTTTCCTGTGTGTCGATCGTATCTTTTCACCCAGATTCCTCAGGCAGGTTCCTAGGGTCCTGTTCCGAAGTGCCTCTCAAGGAAGGCCACCTGCGGAGCAGACACACTCAGCAAATAATTATTAAATGAGTAAACATTTTTAGTGGCCTAACCTCATAGCTTACATTTACTGCTATATAGAAGAGAAAAATTTAAGAAGAGTCCTTATTGCTAGTAACTTTTGAAAAATGCTTTCCTTGGTAGGTGCAGGACGATTTCGTTAGAAACTGGAGCTCAGAATATTCAGATGTGCGTCACCATGCTCCAGCTGTCTTTCACCACCAAGCAGTTGGTCCAGATGCTTAGTTTCCCGTTGGCCTATGGACTCTTCCAGCTATTGGACGGATTTCTCATTGTTGCAGGTGAGGAGAGCCCCCATTAGGTAGACTTGGTTGAAAATTGTCAGTCCAGTTTACTAACTTCTTTTTCAGTCTGAACATGCATGTGCTACCCTCATGGTACATTGTTAGCCTGCCATTTTTTTTGGGAAAACGAAGTGCACAAACACATTCCTTTGCTTTCATAGCAAAAATATTAAAATGTGTGAAAGTAAACTTATAAACAAACATGCTTCACAAAAAAACAGTGTACTATTAGAACTTGGATTCTAGGACTTGATAAGTTTCCAGGAGCAATAATTTATCTTCAAAATGACATTTGGTATGTTTCATCAACAGCCATGAAGGCTTCCAAATGCCAAGTTATTTCACAATGCTTCTGTGACTAAGAATTGTGCTGAATGGTTGTGAAACATTTTCCAATGCAATAGGAAACATAAACAGATATTGAATTACCACACTTGTATACACAGGTATCCTATATATGGGATATATAAAAATCCATACAGCCAAATATATATCATTTTAGAGTCAGTCCTTAGGTGGGTTCACAGAAAGTAAATTTAAAAAGATATCAATGAGGGCACCTGGATGGCTCAGTCGGGTAAGCATCTTGACTCTTGGTTTCGGCTCAGGTCATGGTCTCAGGGTTAGGAGATGGAGCCCCATTTCAGGCACTGCTCTCAGCAGGGAGTCTGCTTGAAGATTCTCTCTGCTTATTCCCCCTCCCAAGTAAATAAATAAGTCTTTTAAAAAAAAGACATCAGTATGTACACACACATATATTTTCATCTTGGGCCATTGTAATTTTCACTGTTATCAGGAGACAGGGTCTGAGTTATACTCATTGATACTGATATGACTGATTATACACTGATGGCTGATGTAACACTCAACATAAGGAATACTTGGGGTTTAAATTTACCACAAAATAAGAGAAATCTTCACAGAGTAAAACTCACTGGTCTTAGATCTAAGTTTTAATTTCTTCTCTTTAGTGCGATTGTGAAGGAAGGAACATGTCAGGCTTGTTCCCAGCTATCTCCCAGCACTCAGGGGAGCCCCTGACGCATAACAAGCAAGCACTCCACAGGTGTTGCTGGTTGACTGACTGACTGACTGACTGAATGAATGAATGAATAGATGAATAGATGAGCCACCAGTGGCCTGAAAGAATGTATGCGGGAGCTGTCAGTGACCTCAATCACTAATGGTCCATTCCAGATAGAAATAGCCATTTTGATACACTGAGTTCTTTTGCTCCATAGTCCCCCCCACTCCTTTTTTTATCAAGGTATACTTGACATACATTTTATTAGTTTCAGGTATACAACAGATGATTCATATTTGTGAATATTACGATCACCACAGTAAGTCCAGTTAACTTCTGCCCCATATGTAGAGGGTTTTTTTCATTGTGATGAGAACTTTTAAAAACTTACTCTCTTGGCAACTTTCAGCTGTATAACACAGTATTATCAACTACAGACACCATGCTGTACATTGCATCCCCATGACTTATGTATTTGATAACTGGAAGTTTGTACCTTTTGACTCCCTTCACTGATACCCCCCACCCCCCAGCCCCAGGCAACCACCTGTTTATTCTCTGTCTTTATGAGCTTGGTTTTGGTATCTTGTATTTCCATTTTTCTTTTTCTTTGTCTCAGGTATTTTATTTTACTTCTCATTTCTTTGTTGACCCATTGGTTTTTCAATAGCATGTTGTTTAGTCTCCACATATTTGCGAATTTTCAGTTTTCTTCTTGCAGTTGATTTCTAGTTTCGTACCATTGTGGTCAGAAAAGATATTAGTTATGATTTTAATCTTTTCAAATTTGTTAAGACTTGTTTTGTGGCCTAACATACGCTCTACCCTGGAGACTGTTCCATGAGCTCTTGAGAAGAATATATATTCTGTTGTTTTTGGATGGAATGTTGTTTATATATCTGTTAAACCCATGCGGTCTAATGTGTCATTCAAGGCCAATGTTTCTTCATTGATTTTATGTCTGGATATTCTATTCATTGATGTAAGTGGGGTATCAAAGACCCATATTATTATTGTATTGCTGATAATTTCTCCCTTTAGGTCTGTAATATTTGCTTTATATATTTCGGTGTTCCTATGTTGTGTGCATATATATAAGTGTTATATCCTCTTGTTGGATTGACCCCTTTGCCATTAGGGAATGCCCTTGTCTCTCTTTACAGGTTTATTTATTTATTTATTTATTTAAGATTTTATTTATTTATTTGACAGAGAGAGATCACAAGTAGGCAGAGAGGCAGGCAGAGAGAGAGGAAGGGAAGCAGGCTGCCTGCCGAGCAGAGAGCCCCATGCTGGGCTCAATCCCAGGACCCTGAGATCATGACTTGAGTAAAAGCAGAGGTTTAACCCACTGAGCCACCCAGGCACCCCTTCAGGTTTTTTTTGTTTTTGTTTTTGTTTTTTAAAGATTTTATTTATTTATTTGACAGAGAGAAATCACAAGTAGATGGAGAGGCAGGCAGAGAGAGAGAGGGAAGCAGGCTCTCTGCTGAGCAGAGAGCCCGATGCGGGACTCAATCCCAGGACTCTGAGATCATGACCTGAGCCGAAGGCAGCGGCTTAACCCACTGAGCCACCCAGGCGCCCCCAGGTTTTGTTTTAAAGTGTATTTTGTTCGATGTGAGTATAGCTACCCCAGTTTTCTTTTGGTTTTTACTTGCATGAAACATCTTTCTCCATCATTTCACTTTTTCAGTGTGTCCTTAAATCTTAAGTGAGTCTTTTGTGGGCAGCATAGAAATGGGTCTTGTTTTTTAATCTATTCAGCCACTCTTTAATCTTTTGTTCAGAGACTTTAGTCCATTTACATTTAAAGTAACTGGGCATGCAGTTACTGACATTGACATTGTTTTCTGGCTCTTTCTAGGTCCTTTCTTCTTCTGTTCCCTTCTTCTCTTCTGTGGTTTGATGACTTTCTTTAGCGGTCTGTTTCGACTCCTTTCTCCTTTTTTGTGTATCTACTGTAGATTTCTGCTTGGTGGTTACCATGAGGCTTATATGTAACAACTTGTATTTATAACAGTCTATTTTAAGTTGGTAACAACCTAAGTTTGAACACATTCTAAAGCCCTACATTTTTATTCCCCCTCCATTTTTTAAATTTGAGGTCATATTTTACATCTTTTTATTTTGTGTATTTCTTAACTAATTACTTTGATTAGTTTTACAACTTTTGTCTTTTAACCCTCATACTAGCTCTATAAGTGATTAATTCACTACTTTTCTGTATGTTTATCTTTACCAGTGAGATTCATACTTTCATATGTTTTCTCGTTACTAGTTAGCACCCTTTCTTTTCAGCTTAAGGACATCTCTTTAATATTTCTTGTAAGTATTGATGAACTCCTTTAGATTTTGCTTGTCTGGAAAACTCTTTACCTCACCTCCGCTTCTGAATGATAATTCCGCAGGGTAGAGTGTTCCTTGTTGTAAGTTTTTTCCTTTCAGCACTTTGAATGTATCATGACATTCCTTCTGGTCTGCGAAGTTTCTGCTGAAAAATCTGTGGATTGCCTTATGGGGTTCCCCCTGTATGCAAGGGGGAAGTTGTTTTTCTCTTGCTGCTTTTATGATTCTCTCTTGTCTTTAACTTTTAACATTTTAATTATAATGTGTCTTGGTATGGTTCTCTTTGAGTTTGTCTTATTATGGAACTCTCTTCCTGGACCTAGATGTCTGCTTCTTTTTCTCCGCCTCAGTCTGATGCTGTAAAATGAAGAAATGAGTCTCTTCCACATAAAGTTCTGGGCATTTTTCAAGGGGCTGCTCCTGTGCTGGGCCCTGGGGCAGGACAGTTGGTTTGCAGTTCCTCCATTCACCACAGATCTGTGGTTCTTATGTGCTCCAGATCCATTGGTCTTAAAAGCCAGATGTTTTGGGGGCTTGTTTCTCTAATCTGGGGTATGAGTCCTTGGCTTTTGAGGGAGAAGGTCCATGTTTTGAGTTCCCTCCTGATTGTGGGTGGCCCTGTCTGGGTGAGGCTTATGGTGAGATTCCATCTCAGTCTCTCCTACCCATTTTCACGTGGTTTCCCTCCCTTCTGTCTGATGTTATGGGGTTGTTCTGACTGTTTTTAGGTTTTTTTCCCCAGAGAAACTTAGTGTGTCTATGGGAGGAGATGAATTTAGGATCTGCTTATGTTGTCTTCTTCTTCTTTTTTTTTTTTTAAAGATTTTATTTCTTTATTTGAGAGAGAGGAGAGGGAGACAGAGAGGGCGTGCAAGCATGAGCAGGGGAGAGAGGCAGAAGCAGATGGAAAAGCAGCCTCTCCTCTGAGCAGAGACCCTGATTCGGGACTCAATCCTAGGTGCCAGGGATCATGACCTGGGCCAAAGACACATGTTTAACCGACTGAACCACTCAGGTGTCCTGCTCATGTTGCCTTTTGGAACTAGAACCCCATTTTCCATCTCTTTTCCCCCTTCATTTCTGTGTGTTTACACATATGAGACCCAAAGCAAACAGGGCCCCAAAGTACACAATATCACTACATTACAGTCTTTGCTAAAGTGATTTTTCAACACTTGCATGTTTTAACACCTAGCATACAAGATATACAAGAGGAGACTGAAGAGTGAACACAGAAAAAAGGACACAGGTTGTGCAGAAGGCTGCCACAAAAAGAAATCTGCTTCTCTCAAAGAGACCAGTGCTTTCTTGGAGGCGAATGAAGAAGTTGCCTTAACTCCGGGACCTTTGGTGCCGATGGATCTCCACACAGCTCTTGAGCCATCGGGCCACATCTCCTCTTGTACCTAGTAAGGGTTGCTGGCCTGCCCGGTCTCCGTCTTCCTCAGCGGCCAGTAAAGACAGTGCAGAGCTGATGTGTGGATCTCATTGGCAGGGCCTGTGGGAATATTTGAATATTTATATTTTCATGTGGTTTGTGAATTGTCATTGGATCCATTTTTGAAAATGTATTTCACTTACTTCAGGGAGTTTTTTTGGGGGGGGGGTTGCTCAATACATCTACTGGCTGCTGTGTGTGTTCTTGTCTTCCCATGCAGTGAAGATTAACCCCTGTTGTTATGCGAAGTTGTTCTGGATTAGATGTCACCTCCCACTGCATACAGCTCTCATAAAAAAATGTGGTCATGTCAAAAATGGTTGTTATTTTTTAAGGGCTTGGAAATCTTTTGGGATTATAGATATAATACAGTGTAGAGGGAATTAATGACCACTTGAGGTTAAAATGTGAATGCCCCATATTTTCACTCTCTAATGATTAAGCACATGTATAGCCTTCTAATTTTTGTTTGTTATATCATTTTAAGAAACATTGAGATCATTCTATTTATACTGTTTCATAAGTCATTTAATGACATAGTATGGAGAATCTTGTCATGTCAGTTTTTGTTGATCTACCTCATTCTTTAGAACAGTGGCTTCACAGAAGTATTCCATTGCATAGAAGGACTGTAATTTATTAAGCCATTCCTTATTTGTGGACATTTAGATAGCTTTGAACTTATTGGTATTATAATGCTGCTGCAAATACCCGAACTGTTGTGCAAGTATTTTTAGAGGATCACTTCCTACAACTTGAAATGTCAGGCCAACCTCACATTCAAATGTTGGGCAGGCTGCTGTCCGATGATGTACAGCAGTGACCGAATGGAGCTGGCTTCCCACAGCTGCACCAGTCTGAAGAATGATCAGTTCTGATTTGTGAAAATATCTCATTTAAGACTGCATTTAAAAAAATTATGACTGAAGTAGAGTATTTTTCATGATCACTTGCCTATATATGTCCTTTGCTTGCCTTGCTATTTGCTTTCCTTTTTGATTGATACATTGTAACACATGACAAATAATGACCCTTTGTCCTGTTTTGTCAACATTTTACCTGCTTTCAATCTTTTTTGTTTTCCTATGTCTTTTGTCATATAGAAGCTTTGAATTTTCTACATATTCAGCTTTATTAGTCTTTTTAAAAATGCTTTTTGACCTTGGTGCCTGTGAAATGTTAGAATGTTGATGTTTTTGTGTGGATTATGAATTGTGAAAGTATTTCTTTTTGAGAATGTATTTGCATGAAGTTCTGTTTGGGGGTTTGCTCAACAAATTTATCCTCTGCTGTGTGTACTGTCTGGCATAGGCAAAACCCATTCCCCTCTCTTCTTACATTATTAAAAATATTTCCCATATATTTTCCTATGACTTTTATGAACTAAATATGTAAATGGTTATTCCATTATGCATCTACATTTTTGTGTGGTGTGTTAAGAATCTAATTTTTTATGGCTAATTGATCCAACATCATATATTGAATCATTCATCTTTTCTGATTTGAAGTGCTGCCTTTCTCATACAACTTCCTATATAATGTGGGACTCTACTTAGTTCCATTTTTCTCTGTTTTTATTTGTAAGTTTTGAAATGTGTAAGAAAGTATATTGTCTGAGATTTAGTGCTTTATAATTTTAATTTGTAAGTTTTCTCAAGAACCTGTGGGTTAATATGATGGTAATGATTATTGTGGCATATTCACGACAATTAAGAATGCCATTGCGGTTGTACAGAAAGAGCCCCATTAGGTCACAAGTATATTTCTATGGAAAAGAACTATGTAGACTGTGACATGTTTGTTGGTTCTCAACTGCTGCTTTATTACTTGAGGATTCCATTTATCGACCTGATGAATGTTTATGTGTCAAGAAACTAGTCCGTGCTGTGTCCAGGCCCGGGAGACGTGCAGCCGTAACACACAGAAAGGGTTCCTGTCGGCAGGGTCATAGTCAGTGGGAATAGATCCCTGCAATGAGTGCTCGCTTCGGCAGCACACATACTAGATCCCTGCAATAAGGAGTCGGTGGAGCTGGGCACAAACTCAAACCCCCAGTTCTAAAATGAGCATTAACATGAACTTTAAAGAATCCACAAAAAATGGATTTCTAGATTGTTTCTTTAAACAGGCACCTAACACAAAGTGGTGAAATCCAATGCTCCGTTCTGAAGATATTAAGTACATGATCATTATTTACCACATAAATAATTTTGGGTGGGACATGACCACCCAAAGCCACACTTTAAGATAGTCACAACACAAATCAAGGTAAGGAGTTTGAAAGTCGTCCTGTCAGAAAACTGTCATTTCCACAAGTGGTTTGTAAACGTGGTGCTGAGAACTGGACACAGTCAAGTGGTCCCGGAGGCTACACATTATCTTTCGTATGGAGAATGTAGCTGGAAAAGAAAAAAAAGCTCTAGCTGAATAAATTGTATTCTAACTGATCTAAATAATCATGGGTTCATGGGGTGCCTGGGTGACTCAGTCAGTTAAACATCCGCCTTCAGCTCAGGTCATGACCCGGGGTCCTGAGATCAAGCCCCCTGTCCGGCTCCCCATTCAGCAAGGAGTCTGATTCTCCCTCTGCCCCACAGCTCTCCCAACCCCCCTGTGCTCTCTCTATCTCAAGAAAATTAAAGAAAAAATAAGTCTTCAAGCAACAACAAAATAATCATGGGTTCATGAAAGCCAGAACCTAAATGAAGCTCAGAAGTGGGGCCAGAGCATTAATATTAAGAATGTGGGGCCCCTGGGTTGCTTGGTGGGTTGGGCCTCTGCCTTTGGCTCAGGTTGTGGTCCCAGGGTCCTGGGATTGGCCCACATGGGGCTCTCTGCTCCGTGGAGGGCCTGTCCACCCCCCCGGCCCCCGCCACTCTCTGCCTGTCTCTCTGCCTACTTGTGATCTCTGTCAAATAAATAAATAAAATCTTTAATAATAATAAAAAAAGAATGCATTCAGCTCTAAGTCTGAAAAAGAGCTGCTGGACCGTTGAGGCAGCAGAGCCTCAACTTCCCACCAGAGGGAAGAACATGGGTTTTGCCAGGGCTACTCACTGTATTCCACTTGCAGAGCTAGGACACTTTGGGAGTTGGGGGTTGAAGTTAGGCTGCCTTCGAATTGAATTCCAACTCTGTTATTTGGGCAACATGGGGCAAGTGACTGTCCCTCTGAACTTTAGTTTCCTCTCTTAAAAAGAGGGTGATAACATTGGATCCTAAACACCCCGAGAGTAGAAAACACATGGTATGATGTGTGGGAAGTGTGCCGTAAGTGTGAACTGATCCCTTCCTCCCGCAGCTATAATACATCCTAGAGTACAAAACGGAGTTCAGCCTAATCCCCACGGCCAGTTTAATAAATGATTAAAAATTTTTTTTATTAATTTGAAGGAGAGAGAGCGTGTGCAAGCACAAGGTGGAGAGGGGCATAAGTTGGCTCCCTGCTGAGCAGGGAGACCAACATGGGGTTCAATCCCAGGACCCTGAGATCATGACCTGAGGCAGAGACTTAACTGACTGAGCCACCCAGGTACCTCAGTGAATCATATTTTGGCTACTAAGCAACCTTCTGACCACAAAGCACACACCTTTGTGTATACTTTGTCCACCTGGATGGGCCCCACCTGAATAATTACTCATTCTGCTGGATAGAGCTAAGTCAAACACTTGGCAACATAGTTTATCAGTAAGTATCCGGAGAGTTTGCTTAGCATGACCTCTAGAATATAGAGGTGAATGGATAAAAATATGTAGTCTTTGTGAAGCTGAAGACTACTTTCAAATACTTCCTGTCTGAATTTTCAAGTTATAAATTCAGATATTTCTGAGGTTAGGAGGATCTTAAACAACTGAACAGTGTTAACTACTAAGGAATGGTGGAAACCGGCAGAAGTGGAAAGGTACATGCTCCTTGCTGCTACCCTATATCTACTGTTCCTTTTGCCCTTATTAACAGAACCAAGATTTTGTTCAGGACAGCAATGACTGGCTAAAAATAGCTTTCTTGAAGTTATAGATGGTTATGTGACACAGTTCTTGTTATTAAGACAGAAGTGCTTGTGATTTCGGGAAAATTTTGCTATCTTGCCACAGGCACTGACTGACCCTTTCTCCTTGTCAATCCTATTTCCTTCCTGGAATGTGGATGTAATAGCCGGAGCTGAAGCAGCCATTTTCAGGCAATGAAGGCAAGGCCAGGATAATCATGTATCTGTTGACATTCTTGAACTGTAGAACCAACCCCAGCAACTATCTGCTTTTGAATTTGTTTTCTTAGGGAAAGAAAGCTCTGATTTGTAGAATCCTGTTCGGTTAGTTTTTGGCAACTTGCAGTCAAATGCAATTCCAAATTAATATATTACAATTTGCATTGGCTTTAAAATATTATGCAGATTAATGTGTAATGTATTAACAATTATCTCCACCATAACAAAGTACCTTGAATATTTCTGAATTATGTAAAATGGGAACACATTCTCTCAGTGTCAAGGTATAACTTCTTAACTTCTTGGATTTATCAGATTGCATTTAGATAACTAGTCATCTTAAAAGCAAGAGATCTAGTAGGCTAACTGGAACCACATATAGGAACACCTGAGTTTTACGTAACAGCCATTTTTCTCCTTTAACGATGGTAATCCATAATTTTTTTTTAATGGCACTTACTGAAGTTTTGATTTGGGGACAAATGATGTTTCTAATCCTGCAATGCTTAGGACTATACTTAAGAAACCATTCCTTTAGGGTGCCTGGGTGGCTCAGTTGGCTGGGTGTCTGCCTTCAGCTCAGGTCATGGTTCTGGGATCAAGTCCCACCTTGGGCTCTGCTTAGTGGGGAACCTACTTCTTCCTCTCCCTGACTCTCCTCCATGCTTCTGCTTTCTCTGTCTCAAAGAAATAAAATCTTAATAAAAGATACCATTCATTTATAACATACAATTTCAGTTTTAGAAATAGATTCCATCACAATTTATGCTTCCCCTTCTGTAGCACAGAGTTGTCACGGGCAAAGAGCTCGGCCAACTCGTTTCCCAGCTTCCTTGCACTCGGGAGCACCATTTGGGCAGTTCTTGCTGATGGAATGGGTGGCAATGATGTGCTTTGCTTCTACGCCTGCCCAGCTCATAAAATCCCCCACGGGCGGTCCTCTATGCTCTTTCCGCTTTCTGGCTGGGGGAATGGAGACAATTCCCAGGAGGACTTTGGAAGTTGTGTGTTGATTATAGAACCTCCATCAGCGTGGGTTCCTGGAAATTGGAGAGAGAGCTATCTTGCTGAGCTGTTCACCTGTCCAGAACCGTTGGGCACATGAGAAATAAGCTTCTATTACGTTTGAGCTGTTATATCTCCTGGTGTATATTTTATAGTACTTAGCCATCTAATGTGTGTTAAGAGCCACATGGTATTTATCCATTCCTCTGATACCTAAGTGCCCCTGCGTGCCACCTGGCTCAGTGGCCTTACCATGCAAGTGCCATGCACTTTCTAACCAGAGTGGCCCTAGCCAATGTCTCATCCCATTCCATGGTAGTGGCGCCAGGTCCCAGATGAGGGCGGTAACATGTTTGCTATAATGAAGTTTCCATTTAGGGGTCGTAAACTGAAACCACATTTTCTTGCCACAGTTTCCATTTCCTAGCTACATTCTTTCCAGAAAAAGGATCCTTCTTCAGCTTTCCCCTCTCCCCTCTCTGTTGTTGACTGCAGATGATAGCTAATCACCTCCAGCTGTACTGGCTCCCAGGGCCCTGCTGGCCTGGTTTCCTGTGCTTATGACAGAAAAACAAGGACTCAGGATTCCATTGGGCTCAGAACATTAGTTTCCAAATATCTTTTAAAGCAGCAGAGCCCTTTTTTCAAATGAAATGTTCAGCTACAATGCAATCTATGAAAGCTGTTCTGACTGAAGTAGGAACGGTGGTGGTGATTCTCTTGCCAGATTTGGAGCTACTTTGGACCAGGTGGGGAGTCAAACGTATGATGGTGGGGTTCTGTGCATTTACTGCTGTCCTCTCCCTCAAACAGCCTCTGATACTCAGGGTTGGAGTCCTACAAATCATTGCACTTGGGTAAGATCAGAAATTCAAGTTTACGAGTTCTAATGCGTTAGTCCCATGAGGACCAATCAAGCAGTCTCCCGGGTTTCGCAGGAGCATCACTTGTGGCTGAGTGGAAAAGTGCTGGCAGAATTAGGACTGAGGGAAAGGCAGTCAGTGCTGGGAATCAGAAGCAGCTCTTTGAGGCAGATCGCTTTCCCTTAAGGCAGAACCAATTATAACCTCCCAGGAAATGTGATATTGTTTTCTTTTGATTACCCCTTGTCAGCTTAGATATTCTGAGTTTTACTTCAATTAGAACTTGAAAGTATTCTGATTTATGCATCAGGCACAGTAAGCTGGAAGGCAGGGAGGCAGAAGGCAGGGAGACTGAATGTCTTCGCTACTATTGGTCAGTACAGGACCCACACGTCACACCCTGAAGATTTACCAGGGTTTCCAACAACACTCTTGGTCCCTGTGGCTGCCATGACTGGGACCAAGTGGGGAGATGGGAAATTGGGGTTCAAAAGTTCTTGCTTCCCTTGAGGCAAGGGAGATGGTGGGGGGATGGGGTAGCTGGGTGATGGGCATTACGGAGGGCACTTGATGGAATGAGCACTGGGTATCAGATGCAACTGATGAATCACTAAGTTCTACGCCTGGAACTAATAATACAGTATATATTAACCAAATTGAATTTAAATTAACACACACACACACACACACACACACACACACACTGAAGGAACATCTGGGTGGTTCAGTCGGTTAAGCGTCTGACTCTTGAGTCTCAGCTCAGGTCTTGATCTCAGTTTGTGAGTTCAAGCCTGGAGTTGGGCTCCACACTGAGGGCAGAGCCTACTTAAAAAAAGAAAAAAAAGAAGAAAGAACACATTGCTGAAAATGTTTGCATATGCTTTGGCTTGTTCATATTTTTAAGATGTATTTTTATTTACAAAGTGAGATGATGCATAACAAATATAATGCAGTTACAAATGTATCCGATAACTCCATTTTCATGAAAAAGTATATAAATATATTACAGGAAATTCTATATAGTAAACATTAGAAACTGATACAGTAAACCTTTGCTACCTTTTTTCTATGCCAATATTACTGTCACTTAAAGCTTAAATACTGGTTTCAAGTATCCCCTATAAAATAACTCTATTAAAATGCTGGGAAGGAATTTTGCTATAAACAAGATTGATGGATTACAAATAGACTTGGTGTGTCCTTGCAACCTCAGCTATAATCAAAAGCTGCCTTGATCACCCCTAAGATCTGCACTGTTCGGTTAGTGTCAAAAATTTTTAAATTATCACAGGCTAAAAAGTAGCTGTAAAAATACAGCATTTCAATATTATTTATTGTTGTGAAGAATGCCCCTCTAAGGTAGAGGAGAATAAGCATAATGATATTGTATGGATTTGCTGCCCTGTGATCTTTATTTTAAGCAGATAACAGGAACACCTGTTGGAGGTTGGGAGCGAGATGAAGCATCCAGAAGGCTGTTCTTTTCATGTTATTTCAGAAGCTGTGGCTGTTCTTTTTGCTCTTCTTCAGCTTGAAGACGTGTCAGCACATAAAGGATGACTTGATAGCAGAAAATATATTGATCCTATGGCAAGAGAAAAAAAGAAAGAGAGAAGACTCTAGATGTATAATATGAAATTATATATATATATATGAGTAATTTTGAAAATATGGAAAAATTTTGTGATGATGTTTAATATAAGAAGCAGGATATAGAATTGTGCAGTGTCATCAAAATGATAAGAAACTGAACCAGACTGACAAAATGAGGAGGGGCAAAGCCTTGGAGGTGAGTGAGTAGGCAGGTGGAAATACCCCAGAGTCCTAACTGAAATTGTCTGTGGTAGGACACATTTATTTCTGTGCTTTGGTAATATTTATAATTTGCTCTTATAATGGAAAAATAAAGTCCCTACAAAATTTCCTCTAGATTTATTGAACTCATCTTGATGTTCTGAAATGTCAAAAAATTAATACCCAAGAAGCTACACCAAATAATGCTCTTTAAATATTTGGAATGAAAGAATATGAAAATCAAAGTTTTTGGGAAATCAACTCTTTTTTGGTGAAATTACTCTCTGTTAAGTTGACGGTGCAGGGATCTGAGTTTTTTTTAATATACTTTGGAAGGAATTAATGAGTCCGAGAGTGGACAGAAAAAATTCACAATATACTAAATGGAAAACAAAACACTAACGACAGTTGAATCTCATTTAAAATGGTTGGGTGTATGTGAGCATTCATGCCTGTTACACGTGCTCGGTCTAAAAGAATGTAAGAATGTTTAAAACATACGCAGTTCTGAGAAATAGGAATATAGGTAACCCTTTTATTTCCTTGGTGCTCCTCTGTACTTTAACTTTTCCTACATTTGCACACGATCTTCCTTGACTTTCTCTCAGGCCACCAACAATCCATTAGCAAACCTACTTCACACCATGGCCTCTTCTCCCTATATCCACATACTCCAGGCTGGGCCCACTGCTTGCCGCCAAACTGACCTCCCTGCTTCTAACCCTGCGTCCTCCCCCCACGTCGGTTTTATTCTAACACAGTGGCCAGAGAGGACCTTTACAATGGAAGTCAGGTCATGTCAGTCCACACTGATAATGCTGCGCTGTCTCCATTTCCCTCAGAGGAGAGCCCAGGCCTGGCCCTGTCACTCCCCTTTTCACCTCAGCCACCCCAACCATGGCCATTCTCAAGCACACCAGGCCTGCTCCTGCCTCAGAGCAGATGGCTTTGTCTGTCTGAAATACTGTTACTCTTGGATAGCCTCATGTGCCCACTGTACCTCCTTCAAGCCTTTGCTTCAGTGTTACTTCCTCGAGGCTGCTACTCTATTTAAAATACCTTCCCCAGTCTGCCATGGCTCAACCTCTTTGCCTCGCTCTATTTTTTTTTCTTTTATCTTCTAAAGCAATTCTCACTTTCAAAGATCCTATATAACTTACTTAGTTAATGTGTTTAATATCTGCCTTCCTCATCACCACTTCATGAGGGGGTCTTTGTTCCAAACACGGATGTGCTCCAAGCACCTACAAAAGTGCCTGGTCCACCGCAGGCCCTCAGTGAATAAGTACTTGTTGAATGAGTCAGTTTCCTGGGTCTAAGGAACTGCTTATACAGATCAGTATGCTTTCTTAACCTAAAAAAGTGTGCAACTCAGCTTAATATTTAGGAGGTTTAACTTGAATTAAAAAGATATCTGAAGGCTAATGAAGCAAATTTTAATTTTAAAGATGGTAAACTTCTATATTCTTTAAGAGGTAGAGAAATGTGAATTTATGAGATATGAAAATAGCTGCCATATCCCTCCTCACACTACAAACAGTAAGGATAGTTGAACCACTGAGAGCAGACAGATACTCTACAAAATGTAGTTCCTGTGAAAGACATGTCTGTAGGTCAGCCTGTGATATAACCCATGGTTTGATTTCAGGTAAGAGAAATGTTATCAAAATACAGGATACACAAACCTACCCATTCACTCTGCCCCAAGAGTGTCTTCTCTAAGCTAAGCAACTCTATCCTGCCTTCTGGACTTCTTGTCAATGCTGCCGAAACCATTCCCTCTCAGGGAATTTCTGTGGCAAGAATGTTACCTTCTTTAAAGTTGGAAATGGGGAAAGAATGCCACTAAATTATATGCTATTTTATACCAACCCAAACTACCCCCTCCCAACACGCTGCCCCATTCTCTACATATTGTTAAGTGCAAATACTGCATTTTCTCATTTCCTGCATTTAAATTAAAGGCAACATTTAATGAGGTATCTTTGAAGTATTTTAATTTTTTTCAGAAGTAGTCCTCATGCTTAAAAAAAAAAAGTCCCTTATTACCATAAATCTATGGTTTTATGTTATAATGTGGGGACCATTTAAGAAGAGAATCAGAATTTTGAAAACTACAGAATCTTCACGAAAATCCTCATTAGAAGACACCAACCAAGACTCACCTCTGTCTGAACCATTCCATGTCTTTGCAGCCTCATGCAGCGCACTAAGTCAGAGATGTCAAACTGCCAAAGAAAACAGGGTCTGTGTGTTAGATAAAAAGGGTTACTGAATTTGAACCCCAAAGATTCCATACCTCCTCCTCCTCCTCCTCCTCTTAGCAGTGTTGGGAAACTGCTCTGGACAAAAGTCAGTGAACTGACTCTGCCAACATTTGATAATTTTATTTATGATCTTCGTTAAGAATTAGGGGAGGTTATTCTACTTGAAAATCCCCAACAGGGACGCCTGGGTGGCTCAGTTGGTTAAGCAGCTGCCTTCGGCTCAGGTCATGATCCCGGCGTCCTGGGATCAAGTCCCACATCGGGCTCCTTGCTACATGGGGAGCCTGCTTCCCCCTCTGACTCTGCCTGCCACTCTGTCTGCCTGTGCTCGCTCTCGCTCTCTCTCTCTGACTAAATAAATTAAAAAAAAAAAAAAAAAAAAAAGCTTTAAGTTTAAAAAAAAAAAAAAATCCCCAACAAAAAAATCCCCAAAAGAAATTCTCTCCCCTCTGGAATTTGACTAATTTCTCTCTCTCTTTTTTAAAAATTTTAAAAAGATTTTATTTATTTGTCAGAGAGAGAAAGATAGAGACCACACAGGCAGGAGGAGCAGCAGGCAGAGGGAGAGGTAGGCTCCCCACTGAGCAAGGAGCCTGATGTGGGACTTGATCCCAGGCCCCTGTCATCATGACCTGAGTCAAAGGCAGATGCTTAACCTGACTAAGGTTAGCCTGACTGAGCCACCCAGGCATCCCAGGAATTGGACTATTTTCTAATATCAACATTTAAAAAAAAAAAAAAAAAAGGTAAACTATTTTTCTTACAGTTTGCTTTTCAGATTAAAATTCCTGATCTTTTTATTCTCACTGATACTGGCACTTTGAAACAAGGGAGAAATAGACTTTGTTTCGTTCTACTTAAATTATTGGTAGACACAATAGTGTGTATAGAGCAAGACAAATGCTTTTAGTGAAAATTCTTTAAGAGACCATAATTTTATGGTAAGATATTCTAACATTTTAAGTAAGGTTTATACTAATTTAGATTTTAAATAAGATTATAATCATTAATTTTGTTTACTTAATAATATTTTTTAAAGTGGGAATAATTTAGAGATTAGCATCAGTTTGTAGAACAAAGTATACATTTCCCACTCACAGGTAAACAATAACAAAAATATGTCTTTTTATTTCATAAATATACTTTCTTTTATGCTTCTTTCTCTACATCTATTTCTAAAGATTTTTATTTATTCACTTGAGAGAGACTGAGCGCAAGAGCACACAAGTAAGGGGAAGGGCAGAGGGACAAGCAGGCTCGCTGCTGAGCAAGGAGCATACATCAGGGCCAGATACTAAGACCATGAGATCATGACCTGAGCCATAGTCAGACACTTAACTGACTGAACCACCCAGGTGCCCCCCCCCCCATTTTTAAAGTAAGCTCTACACCCAATGTTAGGCTTGCACTCTGCACCCCAGGTGAGGCTTGCACTCAGGACACCAAGGTCAAGAGCTGCATGTTCTACAGACTGAACTATCCAGGCACCCCAGTGTTTGAGTATTTCTCTCCCTAAGTGTGACAGTGAAACTGACTTTACTGTATAGAAACCTACAGACTATAAAGAGTAAATCTAATACTGCTAAGAAATTTTAAGCACATGGTTAATACCAGTAGAACAAATATAAAATTGAAATATTACTTCTTCTTGATTATGGTCTGAGTAGTTTTGAACATTAACTAAAATAAAAATTTTTTTTTAAAAGATTTAATTTGGGGTGCTTGGGTGGTTCAGATGGTTGAGTGTCTTTTTGACTCAGGTCGTGATCCCAGGGTCCTGGGATTGAGCCCCCAGTTGGGCTCCCTGCTTCTCCTTCTCCCTATGCCTGCTGCTCCCCTTGCTTGTGCTCTCTTTCTTTCTGTCAGATAAATAAAATCTTAAAAAAAAAGAGTAGATTGTCTTTTAAAAAAAGATTTAATGTATTTATTTGAGAGAGAGATCATGTGCATGAGTTGGGGGAAGGGGCAGAGGGAGAGGGAGAAGCAGACTCCTCACTGAACTAGGAGCCCTATGTAGGGCTCAGTCCCAGGACCCCAAGATCATGACCTGAGCCAAAGGCAGACACTGAACCAACTGAGCCATCCAGGTACCCCTAAAATACAATTTGATATAGTAAGGAAATTAAGGCATTCATAAAAGCTACTAAATAGGGGTGTCTGGCTGCCTCAGTTGGAACATATGACTCTTGATCTTGGGGTTGTGAGATTGAGCCTCACATCAGGTATAGAGATTGCTTACAAAAAATATTAAGATTTTACTTAAGTAACCCCCCAAAACCCCAGCTAAATAAAAAAATTCCAAGATCATAACACAGTATTATATTCCACTGTTAATTCTGGTTGACTGCTAGTTCAGCCTGTATGTTGTACTCACTTCCAGATCTTGACTGATTAATCCTAAGACCACATCTATGCATATCAGGGTCCCTGAACGTCCGATGCCAGCGCTGCAGTGTGTGATGATTGGTCCAGATCTATGAATGTGTCTCATGTAAGAGATAAAAGTGAGCAAGTCGTCTGGCTGAGAAGGTGTATCGTGGTCTGGCCAGGCAGTGAAATTCAGATGAGAAATATGTCGTATCTCTCCTGTCTGAAATTGTACAATACAAGAAATAGATAAATACTGTATCATTCACACATATGTTTTAGTTCTTCATAATATACGGTCCTTTCAAACTTTGGCTTGCCCATTGGATCAAATCAAAGGACAGATGCAAGAGACAAGAAGACTGGGTTCCACGACACAGGGAGGGTCTTTATCAAGGAGATTGCTAAATCCACATTTTAAACACTGGTAACAATTTCTTTTGAAACCCTAAAAGCAGATTACATTGATATGAATAACAACCTTTCTAAATGACTCCACCTCAAAGGTACTCTAGATAAAAGCCACTGTCAGTGTAACGACTTACAAGCCCTTGACCCAGCTCCTTCTCAGACCTGACCTGTTCCTGGTAGTTGCTTTGCTCCACCACAGGGACCTCTCTGTGGTTCTTTGAAAACACGAGGTACAGTTCAAGTTGGGGCCTTTGCACTTGCTGTTTCTGACTGAAATCCCTACCTGCCCCCTCATCCCTTGGCTCAATCAACTCCTTTAGAGTTTTTTCCACAGCATCATCAACACTAGTGTTTCCTCATTAAAAAATGAACTCCATGAGGTCAGGGATTTCTTTTTGTCTGTATGGCTAACTGCTGAATCCCTAGATTCCATAACAGGGCCCAGGCTGTACAAACCTTCTATTAATTAAACAAATCATTTAAGGAATGACTACATTAGCATAAGTAATAGGTAGGCTGGTGTGAATGAATAAGAAGGTATAATCTTTAATTATTTATAAAATCACATCAAAAAACCATGAAGGAAATCATTAGGCTATGTTTACATGTGACCAATAGAATCAAGTCCAAGTCCAAAAGGAAACCCATTAGGGTTGAGCATCAAACAACATGGGTTTGAATTGTACAGGTCCATTTACATGCGTTTTTTTTTTTTTCATAGTACAGTACTGTAAATATTTTCTCTTATGATTTCCTTGACATTTTTTTCCTCTAGCTTAGTTTGTTGTAAGACTCAGTCTATAATACATATAGTATATAAAATATGTGTTAAAGGACTATTTATATTACCAGTAAGACTTTAGGTCAACAGTAGGCTGTTAGTAGTTAAGTTTATGGAGAGTCCAAAGTTATATGTGGATTTTGGACTCCATGGGAGTCAGTACCCCTAACTCCCGTTTCGTTCAAGGGTCAGCCATACTTATACTTAAGCTAGTACTACTGGGAGGAGGATGAAATTGAGGGAGTGCGGAGGTGAGGAAAAGTAGCGGTTTTACTTAAGGTATAACCACTTATCTAATTCAAGCTAAATTGATTCAATGGTAAAGTGGCCATAGAAGGAATTACCCAAATGACAAACATTTATGTTACAATTGTCCATGCATTACCAAATATGTTGTGCTTATGGGGGAATATTTGCTACTCAGAGATTTTTAATTGATTGTTTTATTCATTCTTCTTAGAGGTTTCACCTTAAAGAACAAAAACAAAAACACATTTCTAGCACAGAGCTTCTGAGCCATTCTGTTCTATCACTAAGCAAAGGATGATGGATGGTCACCTTAAAGGCGTGTATTCTCATTTCATCCTAATACAGTATGCATTGGAGGAAACTGGCAGTAAGAAGGTCACATTTAAGTGTCTGTTAGATAAAAAATAATGGGTGACATTCGTTCCACTGAAATGAGAAGCCCCACGTTGCTGGCTTCCATTTAGAAATACACGGATGTGGAAAGTGTCCAGGCCTGCATTCCAACTAGGAGATAAGCCTTAGGAGACGGCAATATTTAACTCACTTACCTGAATCTCTTCTAGGGCCATTGCTCGTACTACAAAGCCCTTCAGCTGCTGCATTCTCACGAGAGCCAGCCGAAGCCTGTCATTGACCATTGTTGTTTGGCCTAGGATGTTAGGCCAGTAGCGCTGGCATTTTATTTTTTCCCCTTCTACTTCTTGGGTCATCATGGCTATCACTGTGGATTTTTGTTCCCAAATCATCTGCCAGAAATCTCCAACAGTTGTAGGGAGAGGTCCTTGGCAGGCAATGTAAACGAACTCTTCTTTTCCCACGGGTATCTTAATGAAGCTGGCGTTGATATAGCCGCCTTCATCTCCAAGAGGAACTCTTGTGGCATCATCTGTGAATTTCCCACCACAAAACAGAGCCATCTATATCATGCATTTTTAGACAAGAACCTCATAAACAGCATGAGTCAAAAATTACGAGAAATTCCTCAGAACCATAAATGAAATCATACTTTTTAATGAGGCATATTTTCAAATAACAATAGAATCATTTTATATTAACTGATTTTGCTCTTGTTACAAGTATATCTAAGATGTCAACTCAGTGAGTTTCTGACAATTTGATATTATTTATACAGATTTGGTTAATTAAAATTAATAAATCAATTAATACATTTAGAACTTCTTAATAAGTTCCTAGAGAAACAAATGTACTTTGCTACTTCTTATCCATCCTTATTTTTTTTTAAAGATTTATTTGACAGAAATCACAAGTAGACAGAGAGGTAGGCAGAGGGGGGGGGTAAGCAGGCTCCCTGCTGAGCAGAGAGCCCCATCGGGGCTCAATCCCAGGACCCTGAGATCATGACTTGAGCTGAAGACAGAGGTTTAACCCACTGAGCCACCCAGGCACCCCCTATCCATCCTTATTTTTAATGACGATAATGATGAATTTAATGAATGACAATGCCAGAAGATTATTTCATAAAATAAAAATTAGTATTATAATCAAATGATCAAAGTACATCTTACAAATATAATTGGCATAATTACCTCTTGCTAATTTAATTAAATTATATACTTTTAAATCAGCAGCCAAAACATTAACCCAATAAGTAAAAAGGTAACTCACTTTATTCTCCAGACATACAGGCCCCTGTCTTTGTCTGGTTGTAATTTTGTAGTTAAAATATAAATTTTCAAACCAGTGAAAACTATATGTAAGCCACCTTGTCCAAGAGAATTAATCAGTATGTACTGTATGTACATCGTCATTTCTATTTAAAATATTTATAAATTTAACTGTTAATTTCTATGATTATCAAATTATGACTTCAGTAGTGTTTCAAAATCAATTGCCCTTCAATTACTTGACTTCTACCTCTTAGTCCATGGAAAAAAATCCACTCAGTAGTTTTGGATTTATGGCTTAGCTCATTTGACTTTGAGAGGCTAGTCTGGCCATTGTGGGTGGGGTGGTGGTGAAATAATTCCTACCTACTTTATGCTGAACCATTATTGATTTCATTTTAAAATGCTAAGATTCAGTTCTCACAGGAAGTTTTCCAAAATAAATTTTGTGTCTTGCAACTTGGTTGAAAAAATTCAATTGTATTGTTATTTATTACATGATTTGCCACTATTCTATTTTAGATTTTTGAATTTATGACTTCCTGGTAAAGATAGGATTGTTGTATCATACAAAGTGGAACCCAGTGTGCTGATATATATAAATATGGCTGATGATTACTGTAAGAAGTTGTTTAAAAAAAAGTTGCTAGACATTAATATTTTGGCTATATCTCTATATATTAAAAAAATTACTTATTGATTGGTGAAATCAGTAAAATGTGGTAAAAAACAATTCGCTTTTTCCTCCTAGTATCTGAACAATTCAAACTCTAATGTAACTTGGTAGTACCATTGTTGGTACCATTGCAGCCACATGCATGTATAATGTATCATAGAAATTTCTCTGAAGTTAGAATGAGTGGAATAAATAGATGTTGGTGTGATACATGAACTAAGAAACTGCTCAACCTGAAGTGAATTCATGAATGACAACTTTTAAAAAAAATAAAAAAAAATTTTTTTTTAAAGATTTATTTTATTTTATTTATTTGACAGAGAGAGAGATCACAGGTAGGCAGAGAGGCTGGCAGAGAGAGAGAGAGAGAGAGGGAAGCAGGCTCCCTGCTGAGCAGAGAGCCCGATGCGGGACTCGATCCCAGGACCCTGAGATCATGACCTGAGCCGAAGGCAGCGGCTTAACCCACTGAGCCACCCAGGCGCCCTTAAATTTATTTTTTTTAAAGAAGGCTCCACACCCAATGTAGGGCTTGAACTTAGGACCCTGAGATCAAGAGTCATGTAGTCTAGCAACCAAGCCAACTAGGCGCCCCTTCCTGTAGAAGCTGATTCATATTTAAAAAAAATATATTTTGTTTATTTATTTGTGAGAGAGACAGAAAGAGAGCACAAGCAGGGGGAGCAGCAGGCAGAGGGAGAAGCAGACTCCCCACTGAGCCAGGAGCCTGATGTGAAACTCGATTCCAGGACCCCAGGATCATGACCCGAGCAGAAAGCAGATGCTTAACTGACTGAGCCACCCAGGTGCCCCAATTCATATTAAAAAAAAAAAAAAAAAAAAAAAAAAAAAAAAAAAAAAGATTTTATTTATTTATTTGACAGAGAGAGAGAGAGAGATCACAAGTAGGCAGAGAGGCAGGCAGAGAAAGAGGGGGAAGCAGGCTCCCTGCTTCCTGAGATCACGACCTGAGCCTGAGCTGAAAGCAGAGGCTTAACCTACTGAGCCACCCAGATGCCCCCCAATTCACAGTTTTAAGAAGACGTTAAAATTACTGATTGGGGGTGCCTGGGTGTCTTAGTCAGTTAAGAATTGGATTCTTGATTTTGGTTCAGGTCATGATCTCAGAGTCATGAGGTAGAGCTCAGGCTATGTCTGCACTTAGCAGGGAGTCTGCTTGAGATTCTCTCCCTCTCCCTCTCCTTCGGTCCCTTCCCTATCCTCACACATGTGCATGCTCTTTCTCTTTCAAATAAATAAATAAATATTTAAAAATAATAAAACTACTGATTTGGCATCACTGATTAATTTCTAATACTATGCTGCAAAATCCATGAAAGTCTGAATAAGTAGTTTAGATTCTTCTGATTGATTTTTCAGAATATATAGTTTAAGAAGGTACTTACATTGTATGTCTAAATGTATTTGTTACTGATATAAATATCTAATATATGTTTGTGTGTGTGTGTGTGTGTGCACACTTGTGTTAGAGATAGGGTAAACTGGCACAAAAGTTTTAAATCAGTTCAAATTATATTAGACACATATTTGATTTGAAGTCAAATTAAACTTACAGGGAAGTATATTTTTATATCGATTCTTTTTTCTGTTTTCCTTAGTTTGTCCAATCAGACACTGATCCAAAGGTTTTAATTCCTGGAGATTCTGCAAGAAAAAATGGAAATAAAGCTAAATTTGTTGAGATAAGCAGTAATTCAGTAACAATTGAAAAAGCTTTAAATATGCAGGGTGTAAAATTGGCTACTGATCAGGGCAGACTTTGAATGTTAAGAAATAGGTATGTTCTGTTAAGATAAGCGAGTCTAAAATCCCAAAACTAATCTGATATACCAGTTGTTGAAATACATTGTTGTAAATATCTTTAACATGTAGTCAACTAAATTTGTGAGGCTGCAATTTGTACCTTAATTTTATTTTATTTTTATTTTTATTTTTTTAAAGATTTTATTTATTTATTTGACAGACAGAGATCACAAGTAGACAGAGAGGCAGGCAGAGAGAGAGAGAGAGAGGGAAGCAGGCTCCCTGCTGAGCAGAGAGCCCGATGCGGGGCTCGATCCCAGGACCCTGAGATCATGACCCCAGCCGAAGGCAGCGGCTTAACCCACTGAGCCACCCAGGCGCCCCTGTACCTTAATTTTAAATTAAAGTTTACAGAGATCTATAATTATATTTTAGGAAAAAAAATATAAAAGCAACTTTGGCTTAAAGTAATGGGCTGGAGCAGAATTTCTTGACAATATTGTCTATGGGATCATAGAATATCCCATGTGGTAGAGTTGTGGTTAGATAGTCCTAGGTTTTTATTTTTATTTTTTATTTTTTTTAATTTAAAAGAAAAAGATTTTATTTACTTATTTGATAGAGAGAGAGAGATCACAAGTAGGCAGAGAGGCAGGCAGAGAGAGGGAAGCAGGCTCCCCACTGAGGAGAGAGCCTGATGCAGGGCTCGATCCCAGGACTCTGGGATCATGACCTAAGTTGAAGGCAAGAGACTTTAACCCACTGCGCCACCCAGGTGCCCCGATAGTCCTAGGTTTTTAAAGCCAACTTTCACTTTTCATTCACTCATTAATCCACCCATTTATCTCTTCATCCATCCATCCACGCAAATATATATTGAAAATGCCTACTAGATGCAGGACACTGTAATAAGTGCTAGGAATACAGTAGTGAGAAAGGAGATAGGATTCTGGTTCTTCTTGAGCTTACAGACTATTGGGAGAAAGAATCAGTAAAGAAGTAAACAAATGCTGTGATAAATGCTTTGAAGAAATTAACAAGTCGTAGGTTAGAAAAAAAATAAAGATCTACTTTATAGAGTGTTGTGATGGCAGGTCTTTGGAATGGTGACATTAAACTTAAGCCTTAAAGAAAAAATTGCTGTAAAATGGAGAGGAAGTATTGTGAACTTGTTTCCAAATATATTAATGCGATATACATTATTTTGAATATTAAATACAAAGCATCTATCACATTCCAGAAGCTCTCAAAAGAAGTTAGCTCCTTTCACTTTAGTGGTTATGAAAAGCTCAGGAAGTGGGTAAAGTAAGCATATGGTTTGAGGGAGATGAACAAGGTAAACCTCAAAACCACAGTCGTGCTACATTCCTCTTTGGCCTGGTGGTAAATATGGACATTGCAAGCAAGACCACATGAGGAAGGGCTCTGAACCACTGCACTGAACATATTTCTGGAGCTATATTAAACTAGAAACTATTACTAATAAACCAAATCAACAGTATTCTAATTATAAAGTTTAGTAAATAGTTGGAATTGACCCTTGACACCTGACTTAAAAAAATGTCTATCTCTACTCTGAGGCAGGGAAGTTAATCTTTGGAGAGATTTATTAAGCTCCAAAGTGGTTAAAGAGATCTCTTTAAAACAATACAATTAGGATCCTAATTGTGAGAATTAATTTTCTGCTGGATAGAACAAGATGGTGCTCTTAGTTGGAAATAAATTTGCAAAGTAATGGACATTTAAAAAATTTCTCCTAATTTTGCATAAAACTTTGTTTGGGAAAGAAACATTGGCAGAAGCCACTTACCTCCAGCTCCTTAGAAGGAATTCCTTGATCTAATAAACCTCTCAATGTTCGAATGACTGATTTCAACTTGGTACCAGTGTATTTACCAGAGGGGAGCACTTTGACGATGGGGAGTGCAGCAAGCTCCTCATTTGTCAGAAAGGGATGATCTAAGAAGACAATAGTTGATTTTAAAAATATTTATTTATTTATTTATTTATTTATTTATATATAGAGAAAGCACAAGGATGGGGGGTTGGGGCAGTGGGAGAGGGAGAAGCAGACTCCCAGCTGAGCAGGGAGTCCAACGTGGGGCTTTATCCCAGGACCCTGAGATCATGACCCGAACTGAAGACAGATACTTAACTGACAGAGTCATCCCGATGCACCGACAGCAGTTGTTTAAAAACAAAAACCAAAAAACCCCTCAAAGTGACTTAGCTAATAAGGGAACTGATTTGAGCCTATTCTCACCTCATCTGCTTTTACGAAAGCAAGAGTCTTCAGAATTAATAAGGCAGGAGAACAGGCAGGCAGATACCTACAATTAACACAATAAAATCTTGGCCATATAGCAAGGCCCTAGTACCCAACTTTTAAGGAAACACCTCACTGACTGCTCAGAAATTCTTAAGGCTCTTGGCTCTCATGTACTTAGAGTTTCAAAATATATCTAGTCCAGGTATTGCTTTGCACTTAAATTAGCTTCCAAGCACATTGGGGAAAAGATGAAGGGAGATGCTTCAGAAATTCCTTATAATGCGACATGCACTAGAAACACGGATGCCTTCTCTCTCTACCCTGGTTTGGTACTCAGTGCCTATATCCTGGGCATTTGAAAGCTTTCTCAATACAAATTAAAACTGGGGGGGTCTCCAGGAGCTTATCAAATGAGTGATATCAATGTCTTGGGAGAAGTGTGTATCTAATTTAGGACCTGCTCTACGGAAACTGCTTATACAAGAAGGCAACTATTATCCTGGAAAAAAGCAGGAGAGAGTTCTTGCTATAGTCTTGTAGCTTCAAGTATAGCTTTCTGATGATGCAGCTACTAGGTAGGCAACAATAACACTGGCTCTGTGGGGTACACAGAGTTGTACAAGATACTTCAAGAAGCTGAACATCCAGTGGGGTGAAGGCTAGCTGTAAATACAGAGTACACTTACAAAAAATAACTCTAAACTTTTACAGAACAGAGTATAAAGGCAACAGGAGCCCAAAAGCTGGAGATGAGCATGGGCTACAGGATTTGACAAGAGCACCAACACTGATACCAACAATTTACCTAAATCGAAAAAGTGTTAATTCAACTTTAATTTCCTTTAACAACTAAGACTTAATTAACAACTGTTAATTTCCTTTAACAACTAAGACTTCAGATTACAAACTATGTCTTTCATTGCATTAGTATAACATTGCCTTTATAAAAAAAGAGAAATGATACACTAGATAGAGCCTCATTTCTCTACTGCCTCAGTTATAAAATAAAAGAGGCAGTATTAGGACAGAGCAAATGACTCTTAGTTTTAAAAAATGAGGTTGAGATGCAAGGGTATTAATTTCCTATTTTTGAGTATTCTCAAAATACTTTATTTATTTTTTATATTTATTATTATAAATAAAATGTGTTTCTCGACTATCGTCCAGAATGGCAAAATTGTGTGACTTTGTGTTTCTAATTATTTACATGTTTATTTACTTTAAGCCACTGAGAGTTTTAGCCCACACCTGTGCAAATATCTAGTTATAAAACTGAATGTTGATGTTTGTCTATGTGATTTTACCTTATGTATGGAACCAAATAATGTACACATACAGTGAAATAACACATCCATATATTCTGAAAACTAATTTTTGAACGCTTTTTTGGATCTATTTTTTTTTTTAACTCTTTAAAAATTTTTTTATGAACATATAATGTATTATTAGCCCCAGGGGTACAGGTCTGTGAATCGCCAAGTTTACACACTTCCCAGCACTCACCGAAGCACATACCCTCCCCAATGTCCATAACCCCACCCCCCTCTCCCAGTCTATTATTTTTGATGAGAAAATTGCTCAGAAAATTCTTGCCTTTATCGGAATCTTCATGGTTTGTTGTTTCTATTGGCAATTCATCACTTCCCCATGTTATCTCGTCATCGTCATCAGGCTTCCTTTCTTGTGACTTTTGAATCAAGCTATGACAACAAAACACAGTGGTAATATTTTATTCAGTTTTGTCCCTGAAATAAATTTAAATATTATGTCTTTGATTCCCTTGTTTCCGCTACAATTTCATGATATTTAAAAATAAATCATCTGATTAAAAAAACCCAAGTCCACAATTCCTAAAATTCATTGGTCAGTGGAAATTAAACTCAAGTACAGAATTGTTTAATATAGTCTAAAATTAATCCTCAAACAAAACCTGTCTTGAACCTTAGATTGAAGGAGGTAGAGAGTGGTTGGTTTCCGTCCTTCAGCGTGGATAACCTGAAGGATTACCATTGTGTGAGAATAGCTCATCTTTTTTTGTTTTTAAGTAGGCTCAATGCCCAGCGTGGACCCCAACATGGGGCTTGAACTCACTACCCTGAGATCAAGACCTGAGCTGAAATCAAGAGTTGGACACTTAACTGACTGAGCCACCCAGGTAACCCTCTCTTGTCTTTTTAATAGCTCCCTACTATTGTATTGCATGGCGGTATCTTAATTTATTTATAGAGGTCCCTATGGATGGACATCCATCTTTTGCTACAGTGGGGGGCTAGAAGGACACTTCTGTATCAGGGTACTCACTTAATGTAATAAAGCACAGTACACATTCTCATTATTTAGGGGTACACAGTAGATGCCATCTCCCCAGTAAGGAGGACGGGTAGGCAAGAGAATCTAGGCAAATGAAATGTTTAGTGATGAGGTGAAAAAGGATAACGTAAAAGGCTGAACACATCTTTCCATTTTCTAATATTCAGGAGGAGCAAGGCAGTACATCTGTCTGATGGCAGTAGGACACACCACTAAAGCAAGACATGTACAATTCTCCCCAGACGTCAATAACAGGGCGGCAATTATGCTGCTTTGATGACGGATGTTTTCCTCTACTCCAGCTAATTGTGGGTTACAATTAACATTTAATTTGCAAGCTCTGCATCCATGAGGTTGCTTTTGTCACCAGTAAGTACATTTTATCTGTAAGGATATAGTTTGGAGATCCTTCCATCAGCCATTACCTTCTTTCTTATTCTTTTGATTAGCTGCTTTAGTATTTCATGGGTGCTTGTGTGAGTATATCTTAATTTATTTTGGGTACATTAACTTTTTTTTTTGAAGTATAAATGATTTTGCCATCAAATTTTTGTAGAAATGTCTTTGCACACATGTCATAGTAGGAGCAATTCTTGAGAAGTCAAATTACTAGACTGAAGGTTCGGTACTAGAGTTCTTTCAATCTATGACATCTATCCCTGCAAGATACACTGTTGTTTACATTAAGAAACAATATTGATGATTGTACATGATTTCAGATATTGTAAAATTAAAAAGTATCTAAGAATTAGTAACCTGCAGATAAAATTTATGTTAATAGTGTTTCCAACTGCCACCCAAATAAATTACATATACTTATGTAGGCTTCCTCTTTCCTCCCCTTCCCCTGCTTAACAGAGTAGAGCCTGTCTGTATTTTTACAATTATTGGCCGCTGGCCCAGATATTTGTTTAATCTTTTAAATGTATGTATATATGTATGTCTGTATGTATTTGTGATTTTATTTATGACAGAGAGAGAAAGAGAGAGAGAGAGAACACAGCAGCAGGAATGTGAGGAAGAAGCAGGCCTCCTGCTGAGCAGAGAGCCAATGCAGGGCTCCATCCCAGGACCCTGAGATCTTGACCTGAGCCGAAGGCAGACACTGAGCCATCCAGGCACCCCTAATCTTTCAAATTTAAACTGTATGCATTTCTACATTAATAATATGTACCCCCCCTTGTTTAATTTTATTTAGTAAAAAATAAAGTACTGTCAATTTGCTTTTCTAGGAAAATGTAAGTAGCTCCCTTTGTTAAGTTATTATCTGATATGGAGCAAAACTCATTTATGTATAATCACTTTGTTGGCCAACTCATTTGTATAACTTTTTTTCTTTTTTTAAAGATTTTATTTATTTATTTGATAGACAGAGATCTCAAGTAGGCATAGAGGCAGGCAGAGAGAGAGCGGGGGAAGCAGGTTCCCTGCTGAGCAGAGAGCCTGATGCAGGGCTTGATCCCAGGACCTTGAGCTCAAGATCTGAGCCGAAGGCAGAGGCTTAACCCACCCCTTGTGTAACTTTTTAAAAACACTAAACAATGTACTGGTACAAATCCTCTTTTGTATTAGAAACTGTTGTCAAGAAGAGACAAAATATTGGGATTTTAAAATGTTTCTTATCTTATTTGGCTTTATTTAAATCCTTTTAGAAGATAATCACTATCATCATTGTTGGCACATTCCCTTCTAGACCTTTCTTTCAGTTTTCCCATGGTCAAGGATAAACTTATTTTTTGGAGGAATGTTTTACTAAACACACTATCACATGTCATTAGAACCTCCTTGTAGCTGTATTTTAAGAATGATCCTAATATTCAAGCATAGGTCCATAATTTAGTCAAATATTCTCCTTTTATTGAAAAAGAATAAATTAATTTCAAAAGCAACATCTAAATGAAAATCTTCACGGCACTTGTCTTTCTTTCTTTCTTTCTTTGATAGACACCGATCACAAGTAGGCAGAGAGGTAGGGAAGCAGACTCCCTGCTGAGCAGAAAGCCCTGATGCGATGCGATGTGGGGCTTGATCCCAGGACCCTGGGATCATGACCTGAGCTGAAGGCAGTGGCTTAACCCACTGAGCCACCAAGATGCCCCCTTCATGGCACTTCTAAAAAGGAATAAAGGGGTGCCTGTGTGGCTCAGTGGGTTAAAGCCTCTGCCTTCAGCTCAGGTCATGATCCCAAGGTCCTGGGATGGAGCCCGACATTGGGCTCTCTGCTCAACAGGGAGCCTGCTTCCTCCTCTTTCTGCCTGCCTCTCTGCCTACTTGTAATCTCTGTCTGTCAAATAAATAAATAAAATCTTAAAAAAAAATAAAAAGGAATGGAATCGTTATACTTTAAAAGATTATTTTCTTACCTTTCACTTTTTACCTTTTCTTCACCATATTCTTCACAGCCGTTCATTTTGACAGACTAAAATAAAGAGAAATAAAAGTTCCTTCAGCCCATTATTAAAAAAAAAAAATCAATCTCAGAATGTTCAATTTTTCCCTGTTAATTATTTCCTATATTTACTGTTATGTCCATCCTCCTGTAACAAAGACACGTATGATATTCAGTTAAAGTCAAACTGTGGCTAAGGCATCTTCAGTGACCCAAGAGTTTTTGCTGGTTCCACCTGTTCACCTTCACACTCATCTTGGCTTTTCATTTATTATGTAAGGGTATTAACAGCATAGATGTAAGAAAGCAAGATGAAAAGCTAAAGTATGATTACTTAGATATGCATATTTGGTATATACTTTTACATGACTTCATTTTTTTTTTTAAAGAATTTATTTATTTGAGAGAGAAAGAATGAGTATTGGGGACAGGAAGAGGGAGAGAGAAAAGAAAGAGAGAGAGAGAGAGAGACTCAGACTCCCTGCTGAGCAGGGAGCCCAATGCGGGGCTCCATCTCAGGACTCTGAGATCATGACTTGGACTGAAGGCAGACACTTAACCAGCTGAGCCACCCAGGCGCCCTACACTACTTCAGTGTTAAAATCTGAAAATGGGCTCTTCAGAAACGTCTTAGTAATTTTCAATGTATTAAATTATTTTTCCCTTTTATTATTAAAGTGAGGAGTCTCTCCATGGAGAACATTGATCAGCTTGTATTGTAATGGAGTATGATGTCTTAGAGACCCAAATACTGCAGGAGCAGTTTGCTACAACTAGAAGAATATGCTAAATTTCATTATTACATGGTTAATAAATCTTACATTTCAATCTTTAAAAAAATTTTTTTTTAAAGATTCCATTTATTTATTTGACAGAGACAAAGCGGGAGAGGGAACACAAGCAGGGGGAGTGGGAGAGGGAGAAGCAGGCTCCCTGCGAAGCAGGGAGCCTGACCTGGGGCTTGACCCAGGACTCTGGGATCAGGACCTGAGCTGAAGTCAGACACCTAACAACTAAGCCACCCAGGGGACCCCATTTCAATCTTTAGTAGGACAAATTACCTTAACAATTATTTTAACAAATGCCTATATGGTCGCTATTATTCCCTTGTTCTTTAAAATACCCTGTGAGGGGTGCCTGGGTGGCTCAGTGGGTAGAGCCTCTGCCTTTAGCTCAAGTCATGATCTCAGGGTCCTGGGTTCGAGCCCCACATTGGGCTCTCTGCCTACTTGTGATCTCTCTCTCTCTGTCAAATAAATAAATAACATCTTTAAAAAGAAAGAAATAAAACATTCTGAATCCGATATAAACAATTATCAGGACATGTTTTTATTATAGTTTTAAAAAAATTACACTTACTTATTTACATGTGTACAACTTCCAAGTTGACTACTAGACCATACAAGCAAATTTAGGATGGAAACCCTGACATACCTTCTTACCTTGTTAGCCCAGCTTAATCAGAGTCAAACAAGTTCAGTAATAGCTAAATTAATAGTTTTGAAAGTTTACTTGATAATTTACACTATGTATATGACTGGCATTCATTCCTTCATTCATAAATAAGACTCAGACATGGTATTTATGTATTTCATTAAAAAGTAGTCAAGTATAGAGTGACAAATTACAGTTGAGTGAAAATAACTGTGGATTATACTACACTCTTCATAATACAATGCTTAGTAGCTTAAATTTTGGTCCATAGGGTTAAAACCCTAAAACTTTCGGGATTGTACATATAATCTTTTTATTCCACCACTGGGTATTTACTTAAGAAAATAAAAACATGAATTTGAAAAGAAGTACCCTTATGTTTATGGCAAGTTTTTTTTTTTAGTAATCTTTACACCCAAAATGGGGCTTGAATTCACAATCCCGAGATCAAGAGTCGCATGCTTTACCATCTGAGCCAGTCAGTGCCCCTACTGCAGCATTATTTACAATAGCCAAGATATGGAAACAACCCAAGTATCCACCAATAGAGGAATAAAAATGATGAGATTTTGGCATTTGTGACCACATGGATAGACCAACAGAGTATCATGTTAAGTGAAATAAGACAAGGACAAATGCCATATAATATCACTGAGATGTGGAATCTAAAAAATAAATGAACAAACAAATAACAGAAAGAGACTCATAAATACAGAGAAGAAACTGGTGGTTGCCCGAGTAGACAGGGTTGGGAGTATGGGCAAAACAGGTGAAGGAGATTAAGAGATACAAACTTTTAGTTATAAAATAAGTAAGTCATGAAGATGAAAAGTACAGCACTGGAAATGGAGTCAGTAATACTGTAATAACTTTGTATGGTTACAGGTGATAAATTATACTTAATGGGGTAAGCACTGAATAATGTATACAATTGTTAAATCACTATGTTGTATAACAACTAAAATGAATATAACATTGTATTTCAACTATATTTCAATAATAAAAGCTAAAACAAACAAACAAACAACCCACAAAGCTTCCAGCGTTGTAGAATACACTGTTAAGAACTGATGCAGTTGGGGCGCCTGGGTGGCTCAGTGGGTTAAAGCCTCTGCCTTTGGCTCAGGTCATGATCCCAGAGTCCTGGGATCGAGCCCTGCTATGGGCTCTCTGTTCAGGTAGCCCGCTTCCCTCTATCTCTCTGCCTGCCTCTCTGCCTACTTGTGATCTCTGTCTGTCAAAAAAAATCAACAAAATCTAAAAAAGAAAAAAAAAAAAAAAAGAACTGATGCAGTTGAGGCACCTGGCTGGCTCAGTGGGTTAAAGCTTCTGCCTTCGGCTCAGGTCATGATCTCCGTCTTGGGATGGAGCCCCCCCCATCAGGCCCTCTGCTCAGCAGGGAGCCTGCTTCTCTCTCTCTCTGTCTGCCTCTCTGCCTACTTGTGATCTCTCTGTCAAATAAATAAATAAATAAATAAATCTTTAAAAAAAAAACTGATACAGTAAATAATCTGCAATTTTTTTACAGTGATCCTGAAGAGATGCACTTATGAAAAACTGAATATTTTCAGAAGTTGTAAGAAACTTAAAATTAGGGTGGCTCAGTGGGTTAAAGCCTTTGCCTTTGGCTCGGGTCATGATCTCAGAGTCCTGGGATTGAGCCCCTCATCAGACTCTCTGCTCAGCATGGAGCTTGCTCCCCCCGCCACCTCTCTCTGCCTGCCTCTCTGCCTGCTTGTGATCTCTCTCTCTCTCTGTCAAATAAATAAACAAAATCTTAAAAAAAGAAAAGAAAAGAAACCTAAAATTACTCCAATACAGGCACTATTCTAGAAATATAAGATGAAACAGAAAACTCTTCCAGAATATTGGCTTAATCTTCCTTGCAGCTATGGAGGTTAGTCATATTTGTCTTTTTTGAATTTGTCTGCTTATGAATATAAATTCCACAGTGATTTTAACACATTTAGAGTTTGGTATAAATGAAACTTCATGTTTTTATCTCAGTACTTTGTTTTTTCCTTTCTTGAATTTTTTTTTTACTTTCTTTGTTTTGCTTACTCTTAGTTAAAATCTCTTCTGAAGCAGAAGTTTCATATATTCAAGTGTCAATTTATTAATTTTAAGGATGGACTGACCCAAAATGTTTGGTCTTAAACATCTTGAATTCTCAAGGTGCAAATTTGTGGAATCTAATCGTACTTTGGTGGTAGAGCAACTATATGATATGAATGTTAATTAAGTAATTAATTAACTAAAGCTTTATTTATTTGAGAGAGAGCATGAGTTCTCTCATGGTAGGGAGGAACAAAGGGAAAGGGAGAAGCAGACTCCTCACTGGGCAGGGAGCTCAAAATGCAGGGCCTTAATCTTAGGACCCTGAATTCATGACCCGAGCTGAAGGCAGACCTTAAATTGCATGAGCCACCCGGATGCCCCTGAACCTTAATTTTTAGATTTATACTGGATAGTTTTACATCCTGATTTCTTCCAAGTGAAATTTAGTATCATTTTATCTCAGTACTATGTTTCCTCCTTTCTTGAATTTATTTTTTTAATTTCTTACTTTTTTTTTTTACTTTTTTACACTCTGCTTCTCATTAAAAAAAAAGTTGAAAGATTTTTATGGGACAGTATTTAATTTATGGGTAAATCTAGGGAGAATTTAAACTTTAGGTAAAATGAATAGAAATATTTAATATTTCTTTTGCTTCTTTGCACAGCGTTAAAGTCTTTGTAATATAGGTCTTACATATTTTGGGTTGAATTTATGCTTATAGTTTTTTTTTTTTTGTTTTGTTTTGTTTTTAACTATCGTGAATGAAATTTTACTTAATCACACATTTTATAACTGGTTAAAGCAAAGACTTTGTTATGGTTTGAATTGTGATTCCCCCAGAATTCAGAGGTTGAAGCCCTACTCCCAATGTGACAATGTTTGGAGATAGGGTCTTTATAGCGGTAATTAAGGCTGAATGAGGTCATAAGGATGGGGCACCAATCCAACAGGACTATTGCCCTTGTAAGAAAAGGAAGAAATACCAGGAGTGCACAAACACAGAGGCCATGTGAGGACATAATGAAAAACTGGCCATCTGCAAGCCAAAGAGAGAGGTCTCATCAGAAACCAACCCTGCTGGCACATTGATCTTGGACTTCCAGTCTCCAAAATTGTGAGAAATGAACTTCTGTACATTAAGCCACCCAGTCGGTGGTATTTTGCGATGGCAGTCCAAGCACACGACCACAGGCTGCAAACTCAAATGTCTACGGGAACAAGACAGATAAATATAAACCTGTGAATGCCAGGGTCAGGGCAGGGGGTGAGCAGTGCTGGGAAATCGGAAATGGTGGAGGCGGGGGAGGCAGAAGGAAGGCCTCAGCAGAGAAAGCAAGCTTTCAATAGGGAGATACATAATTCTAACAAGATACAGCATCCTAGAGTGTTTATCTAGGTATTATCCTTACCTCCGTAAAATCTTCAGGTAATGGTGAACCGTCACAGTCTGTGTCTTCTGCTCTCTCTTCAGATAACTTCCCATTGGTTTTCAACGAACCTGGGAGAGAAATAAATGGGCCAAAAAGAATTACAATGCTCCCCAGAGGCCTTTTTGTATTCCTTAGTATACCAACTTCTTCCCTCTGGTTCATTTACCTGGAACACAGGCGTCTCCTGCTGCGTTATTTTGGTTTAAAAGATTCTGGGCTTCCTCATCCACAACATCCAGCAGAGACTGAATGACTTCAGCTTCTTGAGGATCATCATAGATATCATCTTCTGGTACATGAGATTCTTGGAAAACAGGAATTCATAAGAGATTTTATTATAAAAATACTGACATGAGAAATAGACACTGTGTCTATTGTCTTTTGGATTTTAAGCCTTGCCTTTGAAAAGCAGCCAGGAGAGGAAAAGCAGCTTACACTCGTGGAATCTAGTCATTTCTAGCCCCAGCACGACGCTGGCCGCCATGACGAAAGACCACACAAATACAACTTAAAAAGAATAAATCAAAATCTATGTCTGTGAAGCAATAACCTAATGCTTATTTTCCTAAATTAATCCCAAATTATTAATTTATGAAAGAAACTCAACTAAAGAAGTTATGTTACCAAGATTAAGGATATACAAGAGCGCCTGGATGGGTCAGATGGGTAAGGATCCAACTCTTGGTTGTTGGCTCAGGTCAAGATATCGGGGTCATGAGATGGAGCCCCAACGTCCCATACTGTGTTGGGGGTGGAGCCTGCTTAAGATTCTCTCACTCCCTCTCTCTCTGCCCACCCCCTCCCACTGCCATGTGTGCTCTTGCGCACATGCTCTCTCTTAAAAAAAAAAAGAAATAAAATTTACAAAGATTAAGGATATAAGAGAGCAGCCCAAACATACTCAAGAAACATTTTCTAAATTATTAGGTGAATTGCTGTTTCAAAGAATATAAGTAACACTATCAAACAAAAACAGCTGTCTTTTCTAACATTTAAAAATATTTTTAAGGGGCGCCTGGGTGGCTCAGTGGCTTAGGCCTATGCCTTCGGCTCAGGTCATGATCTCAGGGTCCTGGGATAGAGCCCCACATCGGGCTCTCTGCTCAGTGGGGAGCCTGCTTTCCCCCCTCTCTCTGTCTGTCTTCTGCCTACTTGTGATCTCTATCAAATAAATAAATAAATAAAAATCTTGAAAAAAAATTTTTTTAATATTATAGATGAGAATGAGTACAGGACCTTTGTATAGTAATGCTACTAACAATAATTTTACATTGTTCTTTTATTTCTTTGAACAACAGTCCTTCCTTTTTACACTACAGAAGCATGTATTCCCAATCGCTAATATTTCTTTATTACCTGAATTATTAGGGCATTTAGAGTAACTGGATGATTGATGTGGAAAACTACCTTTGGAGAGAATCAAGTTTGCGGATCCCTTCATTTGGTAAGTAGAGCATTTTCCTTCAGGGTACAAAACTTCAGTTATTTCTTCCCCATTAACCTAAGGTATGAAATCAGAGCAAATCATTAGTTTATATTTTACTAATTTCCAGGATTAGGGAGGGACTGTAGATTACCACCATGTCCTTCTCTCCCTCTTTCTTAGTATAAAATCCATTTTTAATCTACCCACCATAGGTCAGTGTTTCTAGGAAACATTGGTACAATGGAATGTACAAAGAGGATGGGACTATCCATCACCGAAAATCTCCGGAAACAGATTACACATTACATGAAATCATTATTTTTATGCCAAGAATTCTCACAATGTTTACTATTCCAAATTTTGAGTTGCCAAAGAAAACTTTACTACGTAGTATTTCCTAAATCTGTTTGACTGCAGAAATCTTTTTTTTAAGACATATTTTATGGGACTTATCTTTCATATAACTTTTTAGTAAAGTTTTATAGGATCACTAAACTTAGAAGTTGAGAGAAAGGGAAAAAAATTGTCTTTTAGGGGCGCCTGGGTAGCTCAGTGGGTTGGGCCTCTGCCTTTGGCTTGGGTCATGATCTCAGGGTCCTGGGATCAAGCCCCGCATCGGGCTCTCTGCTCGGTGGGGAGCCTGCTTCCTCCGAACTCTCTGCCTGCCTCTCTGTCCACTTGTGATCTCTCTTTCTGTCAAATAAATAAATAAAATCTTAACAAAAATCATCTTTTAAGTATTAGTGAAGCTGTGACTTGGACAGACTCTAGGTTAGCATTCTGGTCAACTGCTGGGTATAAAGACTTTCAAAGCTAGTCTAAATCTCATCTCAATTTAAGAAAAGTAACAATGGGTGCATCACTATATTTATTGAATAGAACATAACTTTCTAATTCCATGGTAAATTGTGAACACTTCATGGTACATGGCCTATTGAAAGAAAACTGATTTGAGCAAAAATGCATCATTAATGGCTAGAATAAATTAAAATAGATATACCAAAATAAAAGATGGTTTGCTCTGAAAATCTTGCTCTTTTCATCAAGACAAAAGTAGAAATGGTAGATGCAAGAGGATTGTTTCTTTATAACTACTGTTTATATAATGTCAAGTTTTACTGGATTGTGAAACTTTAATCGTTATGAGAAATTCATAGTACAGATATTAGCATCAAGGACAGAACATTGTTTGAACAACTTCCTGGAATATTTGAACGCCAGCAAAAAATGTTTGCAACCATGAATAACAAAGGTCCTAGTTTTTAAGGGTTTTATATAATTTAAACAGAAATTCTCCCCATCCCTTTCAACAACATGCTGATAATTAAAAAGAAAATGAACATCATACAGCATGACTAACACTAGAAATGCCCGAAAATTCAGGTGGTCCAGTTGTGTGTAATTGCAGACCTTTCGAACAAACAGAGAATAGTGGGTGTTGCTCTATCTCAATTATTTTTGTGTCCCAATCATTTCTGCCTAATAATTCTTCTACTACAATATCTTTTCAGGATTTGCTAGACCAGTGAGCTGAAAGACATAGAATTTTTTTTTTAATTTTTTTTTTTATAAACATATATTTTTATCCCCAGGGGTACAGGTCTGTGAATCGCCAGGTTCATAGCACTCACCAAAGCACATACCCTCCCCAATGTCCATAACCCCACCCTCCTTCTCCCAACCCCCCTCCCCCCAGCAACCCTCAGTTTGTTTTGTGAGATTAAGAGTCACTTATGGTTTGTCTCCCTCCCAGTCCCATCTTGTTTCATTGATTCTTCTCAAAGACATAGAATTTTGACCTTCTATACTATACTAAATCCAGCTCTTACCCAGAAGTCTTGTTGAGATGATAGGATTTTCAGATTCCTAGGGGACCAATGCCTCAGCTCTGGATCTTACAGGGAAAGACTTTCAGATAGTGGGGTTCAGAACAGACTGTATGGGATGTGTGTGGGATTAAACAATTCCACAAAATGAAGACCCAGCTGGGGTCATTTTAGAATGTACATTACATGCCAGAAGAAAATCTTAAAAAGAAATGCTAACCAAACAAATGGGCATATGTAAGGCCTTAAAGAAAAAGCTCGAAGTGGAATTTAGTTACATATTAAAGCAGTTTTGTTAAACCACCTCCAGATTTTTCTGCACTAATCTTAAATAATTAAGTTCTTACATTTGATTATGCAGTAAAGCATTTCCCATGTCTTTTAAAAAGCAAATAAGCCTATATCTTCTGTCAGTGCCATCTGTACTAGCAGTATAGAACTGTCATTTGAGAGTCACTGCTGGTCAACATTAACCCAAAGGACCAGTTCTGCTCTTAATTATGTTCTTCTCTCCTGGGGAGTAAGACACAACCAAAAGAATTGTGCACATTAATAAAAAAAAAATCCCAGTGCTAAAGCTATCCGTACAAGTAATTAGCTTATACAAGACCTAAACATGTGCCAAATATTGGAGGGTTACTTGTGTGGGGGCTTTTCACTGTGTGCTTTCTTTAGCAAGGCCATGAACTCACTAAAATAGATTCCAACTTTCACAACATGTATCTAAAAAAGTCAAATATTCAAATGTGAAATCAGTTTGGTTCGAGACAAACAAGTTTGTTACATAGCTAAGGAAGTATGACACAGAGAAGGCAGCCTTTTCCTTACCTTGGAGAATGAATTACTAGGAGTGAGGACAGGTTTGCAGCAAGACTCCACAGGGTGATGACCTGGAAGGGACAACGCAGAACGTCAGGGAAGAGCCAGCTGGAACCACAAGCGGGACATCAAAGAAATGAAAGAAAACCCACATTTCTGTGCATATTCTTATTTTTTTTAAAAAAGATTTTATTTATTTATTTGACACAGAGAGAGGTCACAGTAAGCAGGGAGGCAGGCAGAGAGAGAGGAGGAAGCAGGATCCCCGCAGAGCAGAGAGCCCAATGCGAGACTCGATCCCAGGACCCTGAGATCATGATCTGAGCTGAAGGCAGAGGCTTAACGCACTGAGCCACCCAGGTGCCCTTCTGTGCATATTCTTATTTTTATTAGTGTATCAGAAGAGGTCATAATACAAAGTGATTTAAAACCAACTACAAGGTATCAGAAATTACAAAAGGGTTTATCCCAAGGAAAAAGCTAATTTCTTGAAAGAAAATACCTTAGTTTGCACGATAGCTCAGTTTGGGCTGAATAGTTTTACTTTGAGACACTGAATGTAAATTATCCCGAGTGAATGGGAGACATAACACATTGTTATGTGACATATGCTCACTTTACTACTTAAGGGAAGGTAGCAAGCCATGTATATCATTTCATAAAGGCAATCAATTTAACACAGTAAAGTAAGTTATAGATACAACTAACTAGAACTTTTAACGTATGTCTAAGCCAAATGTTAATTTTAAGTCTTAGCCATTAGCACGAAGATTCAATACATATACTAAAATGAAATGATTTTTCTTACAGTTAAAAAGTCATATTTAAAAATCATTTGCTTCATTAAATTATATTTTTAAGAGATTTTCTGAAAGATATAGTAGAGTTTGGAAAAGTTAAAAAGGAAAAAAAATAGAAAAGAAAAAAATACAAATAACTTTATTCAAGGACGTCTATTTGAGAATGACCTGAAAGTAATTCTCCCTAGAGGGGCACGTGGGTGGCTCAGTGGGTTAAGTGGCAGACTGGTGATTTTGGCTCAGCTCATGATCTCATGGGTGGTGAGGTCAAGCTCAGTGTGGGGCTCTGCGCTCAGTGGGGACTCAGCTTGAGAATCTCTCCCTCTGTCCCTGCCCCGACTTGTGTGCACTCAGTCAAATGAATAAATGAATCTTAAAAAAAAAAAAAAAAAAAAAAAGAAAGAAAAAATTCACCTAGAAAGATGAAGGTTGACATGAAACTTGTAGGGATAAATTTCTATAATCATGTGGATGATGTTATGAAGAGCTCAGAATGCATTTTAATATCATTTCCAGGAGATACAATACATTATTAAACTTCCAGAAAAAATACTGAAAGAATGCACCAATAATAGACTACTGGTTCAAAAAATCACCCCGGAATAGTACAAAACACAACAGTTTATTATTTGCAATCTCTCCCTCCTGTTCCCCTAACTGCCCCTCACCTTCTTTGTCTCCAAGCAACTACTAATCTGCTTTGTCACTATAATTTGCATTTTCTATAATTTTGAATAAATGGAATAATATAGTATCAACTCTTTTCTGTCTGGTTTCTTTCATTACAGGGTCTTATTTTGAGGTTATTTTGATTGTGTTTCTATATGTCTCAACAGGCCATTTTTATTACTAGGTAGTATACTAGTATACATAGTATACTGTTGTTTGGATATATTGGTTCATTCATTCATTCAATAGTTTTTGGACATTTGAGTGGTTTGTGATTTTGATTTTTACCAAGGAAGCTGCTAAAACATTCATGGACAGTTTTCTGGGTCTGGATATATGCTTTCTTTTCTCTTGAGTAAACAAAGAGAGGAGTGGAATGGCTGGGTCATATGGGAGGCCCATGTTTAAATTTTTAAGAAATTGTCTGTTTTATAAAATGGCTATACCATTTTATATTCTCATCACTACAAGAGGGTTCCTATTATTGATAACTACATGATTTTCGGAACTCATAAAGAAATCAGTTCTGTGGAAATCAAATCAGAGAATCCCATAAAGACAAATCACTGGGTAAATTCTACAAGGAGGGGGGTGGCAGGGCACAGCTCTCTTTAGTTACAGATGACCCAGAGCTTCCTAGGAAATGCTCTCCTGACTTTTCTATGAGGTAGTACGACTCTAATGTGAACTGGAACTAATAGAGAGTAGTAAGGATCCCTAAGGCATTCAAGATAACAGACCAGGAGGCGAAGAGTTGTACTTTAGTATTTAGCAGATAAATCAGAACTGCAGTAGTGAGATCCTTTTGGTATTTAGATACTACTGCCTGATAACCTAAAAGTTTACTTCTGCATGAAGTACTGAATTCACATTTCAAATACATTAATTTCACATTCCCCTGTGTCTATCATTCTTATTATTATATTAACACTAGCATTTAAAAGCTACACTTACTGAGCCCAATTATGTAAAAGAGAGCAAGGAATCAGACACCCCAGGTTTAAATTCTGGCTTTACTTATTATTACTTATTATTTACTTATTATTACTATTTACTTATTATTTTATTTATTAACTCTGTGAGCTTGGGCAAGTTGTCAGACTTCTCTGTCCCAGTTTCCCCTTTTATTAATGGAGGACTATAGTAACACTATTCTCACAGAGTTGTTGTGAGGACTAAAGCAATTAAAAGAATGCTTAGTCCAGGGTAAGCATTAAATTTATGTTAGTGACTGCCACAATTACTAACACTACAATTTCTATTATTATGCTAAAATGTAAGGCAGATACTTTGTATATTTGTTGCCTTATTCACAGTGTCCACACCAACACCTGGCACAATGAAGAGATTCTATAATTGTCTGAATAAATTATTATGTGATAATTATTATGATAAGCATTTCACATATTATTATTCTATTTATCCTTCATTATAAACTTATAAGATAGCTACTATTAATATTCTTATTTTACTGATAGGAAATAGAGGCTTAGATAGGGATCAAGTAACTCATGAAGGTCACATAGAACTTATATATTCAGGTCTATTTTGGCCCTAAATCCCATGGTCCATGCTGCTCTACTATTTCAATGTTTTAATTTAAATGTAATTTTTTGCACTTAGAGAGATCCTGAAAAAACTCTACTCTGGAAGGGCAATAAAAACACTGTAGTGATAGTCTTCAAACTTGCTTTTGGGAAAAAAAAATTTATCTTTGCATAACTACTTGTGTCATAAAACAAATGTATCCTTACCGTTGGCTTTTGTTGACTGAGTTGAAAAGGCAGACCTCTTAGAACTTGGGACTACTGGATGACCATCTCTGTGTTATTAAAAAAAAAAAGAAAGAAAGAAAAGGCAATTCCAGATTAATATATTTATTTAAATACTCTTTGAACCATCTGCTAACTATTGAGCTTCAGGAATTTTATTTATTTATTTATTATTATTATTATTATTTTTAAAATTTTATTTATTTATTTGACAGATCACAAGTAGGCAGAGAGGCAGGCAGAGAGAGGAGGAAGCAGGCTCTCCGCGGAGCAGCGAGTCCAATGTGGGGCTTGATCCCAGGACCCTGGGATCATGAACTGAGCTGAAAACAGAGGCCCAACCCACTGAGCCACCCAAGCACCCCCAGGAATTTTATTTTAGATGGGCTTCAGAGGGAGGACTGGGCACCCCTGAAACTGCAGACAAAATCTCTATCAATTTATATTTATGTATTCTCTGGAGAGAGATATTCTTTTAGCAATAATCGCGCCTCGGATAAACCTCATTGGCTACGATACTGCTACTGGGCAAAGCTGGAGAGATATATTCTTGACTGAAAAAAGATTAAGAATCACTTCTTTACATGATCTTTTTCTAGGTCTCAGTTTAACACATTACCACATTTCCCCTCTCGTTAAAACATTTGTAATATTCTGATCTAATTATAGTTCACTATACTCAGGCGATAGTTCAAAGATAACTTAGGAATTATAGTATTGATCATTACGTTTCATATATCTGAGGCCCTTGATACGTGTTTTTAAAAAAATTATTTAAAGTGAAACCTAGACAAAATATATATGTTCAAAGGATCGTAAGAAGGATAGTACCACCCAATGTGAAAATCTGTCAAAAAGACAGCACCTTGGAAGCAGAGGACTAGTATGCTATCTTCTCATTGCTAGTACTTGAGAGAAAAGAGAGTCTGCCTAAAGTATACAGTGCTGGGAGAAGATATGGGTTCTGTATGCTCTTCCTGGGTACCCTAGGAGTGCAAGGCCCTGACTGCTTTTTATCTGGGCCAACTCTCAAGGCTGTGTTTGTAGTGAGAAAGCTTGAGGTAGGAGGCAGCCTCTCTCTCCAAATAAAAAGCAGGTTTTCTTACAGGGTGACATAAAGGGGCAGGTTCTCTCTTCTCCTCGTGGTATTCAATGATACGACCCACTACATGTTCAGGAATCCACTGGGCCCACATGTGCCATATTCGGGAGACTTAGAAGGTGTGTGGAATTGACACTTAGAAGGTGTGTGGAATTGACACTGTAGTGACTACAGTGAAGATAAAAGCAGAAAGGCATGCTGCCCATGCTGCTCATGGTGGTTACTCAAAAAATATTTTGTCTCGGGGCACCTCGTGGCTCAGTGGGTTAAAGCCTCTGCCTTCAGCTTAGGTCATGATCCCAGGGTCCTGGGATCGAGCCCCACATCGGGCTCTCTGCTCAGTAGGGAGCCTACTTCCCTTCCTCTCTCTCTGCCTGCCTCTTGGCCTACTTGTGATCTCTGTCTGTCAAATAAATTAAAAAAAATTTTTTTGTCTCTGATCCCAGGAGTTTCATACCTTCTACCAGCACCCAAGAAACAGTAACTGGGTGGTTTATTAGCTTGCAAGTCAGGTAAGACGACAGACCCTGTACCGTTCGTGACACACAGACAAATCTCTATCTCTCCATTATAGCTACCCCTTGGACTCTCAAGAGGACAGATATGTATACAGTAGTGGAGAAAGGTGGACGAAGAAAGAAGGGGAAAGTAATTGTGGCTAGCACCACTGTAACTGTAGTGACTACAGTGAAGATAAAAGCAGAAAGGCAAAAGAAAGTGATTTTAGGGCTGGGGTAAAGGGTACTCAATGGATTTTGAAGCCAAAAAATTCAGCTAGATCTATGGTTAGAGGAGATGCTAATTTTCACAAAAATATTTTCCAGGTTGTTTGAACACTTTCCTCCTCCACTAATTAACATTTAGCTACATCTATGAAAATAAATGCAAGCCAATCAAATTTTTAGAAATATAGGAGGGAATGAGATAAGGGCTTACATTTAAAGAATTAACGTACATAGTCTAATTTAAAGTTTGAGAAGGGACAAATGTTTATGATCACATGATTTAATTATAGTTCTTGTATATTGAAAGACATACTATGTAAAACTCACCATGTATCACAGATAAAAATGTAACATAAATCTGTAATCCAGAAAGCCTGGTTGTATATACATTGTGGTAGGCAGAATAACAGTCCCACAAAGATGTCTACATTCTAAACCTCCAAACCTGTGAATATGTTACCTTACATAACGGTAGAAGGGATATTGCAGATGTACATTAAGGATCAAAGGTGGGGAGATTATCTTGTACGATTTGGGTGGGCCCAGTGTGATCATAGAGGTCCTTATAAGTGAAATAAGAAGGAAAGGCAGAGTCAGAGAAAGAGATGTGACAACAGAAGGAGAGTGCTGTGACTGTTTGCTTTGAAGATGGAAGAAAGCCATGATCCAAGGGATACAGGGAATCTCTAGAAGGTAGAAAAGGCAAGAATATGGATTTTCTTCTGGAGACTACAGAGGGAATGCGGCCCTGATAGCAACTTGATTTTTGCCCAGTGAAACCCACTTTGTATTTCTGCTTCTAGAACTATTAAGATAATAAACTTCTATTATTTAAGCCACTATATTTGTAGGAGTTTGAAATGAATACATACATTTTTTTCCTAATTTATTTCTATTATTAAGTGAAAGAAAAGTGCCTATTAGCACTTTTTATAATGTGAAATTGTTATAAGGTGTAGTGAAAGTGATAATTCTATGCCCCAATGATTGTAGACATGAGGTTTGGGTAGGACTGACTTTGCCGCAGCTCCAGGAATGGGCCAGGACTGGTCTAGGCCAATCAATCTCTTTGCCTCAGTTCAGGGACCAGCATTTAGGTCTATGGCAATCAGCAGACAGTCCTTGCTTTATCATAGTTACTGGGGAGACTTGTCAGAAGATTGTTCTGGATAGTGCAGTATATAGGTATGAGACATGAAACTGACACAGACATTTAACAATCATGAAGGAAACACAGAAAAGGAAGAATAACTTAAAACAGCAAAAAATGGAACCAGAGCCCGGATCAAATTTTACCTAAGACCAGCTCATCTTTGGACTTAAAAAAAAATCATATAAACCCTTTACTGTTTAAACCAAGTTGAGTTGTATTTTTCCTGTTTACTTAAAACTGAAAACATCCTGACGACAATGGTAACCACCCTCTTAGCAACTGCAAACACGTAACCAAACACTAATCCACTTAATGTGCTCTTGGAATCTCCTATCGGCAAATCTATTCTGGGGGTGCCTGGATGGTTCAGTTGGAAGGGCATGTGACTCTTGATCTTGGGGTTGTGAGTTCGAGCCCCAAGTCAGGTGTAGAGATTACTTAAATAAATAAAAAATGTTAAAAAAAAAAAAAGTCTGTTCTAACTTTATTAATTCTTGCCAGTTTAGCTGTGAGTTACTAATTTAGGAGTAGCTTTTTAAAATAGCCTAAGTGTAATTAACAGCCTGGCACTTGTGCAAACACACAAAACCCACAAGTAATTGCAGAGTACCTTGTTGCTTTTAGCACCACTGCAGGAAGTGACATGTCTAACGCTCTATTAGCTTCTTCCAAGGTCATTCCTTGTGTGCTGACTCCATTCACATAGTGGATGATGTCCAACAGCTGGAGGTTACCCTCAATGGCTGCAACTGACCTCGGGTTAATATCACTAATATATATCACTTGATGAAGGCTGTCATGACCTCCAGATAAGGAAAAACCTTCAGGGAATAGAAAATATTGGTTTCCTTAGTCTTAAGAGTACTATTTTAACCTAGCCAAGAAAATCACCCCACACAAAGCTTGAATGTGCATTACCCAACTCCTCCTTGTTGCATGTTAATGTGATGTCAGGGAGCAAATGAGGCAGCACTGGCATCCTGGGTAATTCCAGAACTCGTCCTAGAACTAATCTGACTGTCTTGGGTGCTGCTCGGAGCAGATTCACTGCATCTGTGTGAGTCATGTTTGTAACATCCGTATCATTAACCTACAAAAATGAGAAATAGGCAAAACAGGATTAGAAGTTGCTATGGAAATATAGTAATCTCCCTACCTATATTAGTCAGTAAGAGAGTGGTCTCCAATTTATGGTGAATTCCCTTTATTGTGGAAATCATAAATACAATGATCAAATAATTACACACAAAGTAATAATGTAAAATACAAATGCATCATTATTTTGCAAATATAGGAAATTTATCCTCATAGTAGTTTAAGAAACTTTCTGTCCCTGATACCCAAGATAGCTTATTTAATGCTTTAACTGAGATTAGAGGGACTTCCTAATTAAAAAGGAACTGTAAACATTCCTTCCTAATTAAAAAGGAACTGTAAGTATTCTTACATTCAACTGTAAGAAACTGTTAACTATATAAGGCTTTATCATTAAGAAGTGGAGATGGGAAGTATAAACCAAACAATAAATGGAGTGTTACATGAACTCAACCCTCTTATTCTTCCTTCTCCAGCCTTGGCTTAGTTTTTGGCTATATCTGTACAAATCCATTCTGGTAACGAGTCACCTTTATAAGCCGGTCCCCAGGTCTGAGCCTTCCGTCACTTTTGGCTGGATCTTGAATGACATCATGAACATAACAACCAATACTCTGATTGCCTTTGGTTACTGTAAAACCCAGGCTTCCTTTTTCTGATTTAATTAGGGTAATGAGGAGTTCTACTTCCTAAGGAAAGAAAACAGTGAATCTTCAGGTTGTCTATTTTTGCCCATCAACACAGAGTTTAAAGTAAACTTTAAAAGGTTACTGAGCTTAACCCAGTGAAGAAGCTAGGTCTATCTGATTCTAGATAGAATGTATAACCATTTAAAGTTGGGTTTAGGTACAGTACTATGTATTTGTCTAAAGACAGTGGAGACAAAACCTCCTCATGCTTCAATTTTTGTATTTTCAGGATAACAAGGACTCATATTCATTAGTGGTTATACTTTGACGATCAAAGAACACATTTTCCGTGGAAGGTTCAGAAAAATTCTTCATATATTTCTAAACAGTCAAGATAGATACCAAGTGTCATAAAAGAAAAGGTTTTCTTGTAAAAACATGAAGCCTTTGGGTGACTAAATATTACAGCTTCATTTAATTGCATAAATAATTTAAAAAATTTAAAATAAATTTTTTAAAATAAAAAATAATTTAAAAAATCTCTAAAAAAATCTCTAAAAAAAGATTTTGAATAAGATATGAAGGTTGCTTATAGCTTTTCTTTTCTTTTTTTTTTTTTTAAAGATTTTATTTATTTATTTGACAGACAGAGATCACAAGCAGGCAGAGAAGCAGGCAGAGAGAGAGGAGGAAGCAGGCTCCCTGCTGAGCAGAGAGCCTGATGTGGGGCTCGATCCCACATCAATCGTGACCAGAGCTGAAGGCAGAGGCTTTAACCCACTGAGCCACCCAGGTGCCCCCGCTTATAGCTTTTCTAAAGGAAATCATTCAAAGATTTTCTTCTCTCTGAGAAAAGATTATTTTCTACTGCTGAAGATGAAACTGAAGATATAGATGTCACACATGCACACACACACACACACACACACACACACACACGCAAACCAAGTATCTGGAGAGATTAATTCCAAAATATTTATGATTTTTAGGTGGTGAGATTATCAGTGATTTTAATCATTTTTTCTTTGTTTTTTAATTTTCCTATAACAAATATTTATTACTTGAATAATAAAAACAATATTGAAAAAGGCTGATTTCAATCAATGTAAAGGATATTATTCTTGGAAATTTGGCTTCCAAACTGAATGTAAGGGTTAGAAGTCCTAGTGCAATGTAAAGGATTCCATTTGGGCACACACAAAAGTGTGGATAAGAAAAAAATTACATTCAAAGTTGATTAAAAATTAAATAGGCACCTCATCAGAATTTGGGAAATAGACACTATTTTAGGTGCTCTACATATATTTCATTTAATCCTTACTTGAGAAAATATAGAGTTTTCTTAATACAGAGGAAACAACTCACCAGCTCAAAGTCTTCAAAGTGGTTTTCCAAGTCATTTTTCAGAGATGTCAAGTTTTCTTGTCTAGCTGGTTCAGAAATGTGATATATATGATATTTATCCATTGAATTAGTGCAAGCAGATTCTGCTTGGGGTTGATAGCTTCGTCCAAGAGTCATGTCCGATGGTAGAGGGGAAGGAGGATTGCTACACAAAGAAGCAAGACTATTTTCAAATACATTTCAATCTAATATAGTAAGTTTGTGCCACACACAGAATATGCTTAACAAATATTCATGGCTGCATTTGGTTGTGATCCTGACTCTGGATTTTTGCCTGCCTCTGGACTATGAATTTATTTTATATTTGTTATATGCTAACATTACCAATTTTTATTCTCTGTCTGGGTATTATGAAGCTCTTTAAGCTGCATAAATTACTAAGACAGGTCAAGTAAATATACTTTTGATTCCTAGTTGTTAATTCAAGGCTGAAGCTAATGTTATCAGAAGCCCAATGTGTGTTTCAGCAGAGTAAAGAAAAAAAAGAAATAAGAAAAGAATGCAAGTCTCATTTCGGTAGTTATTTTTGATGGTACAGTGGGGTAAAAACCCCCAAACACCTAAGAACTTCAACAAATATGGTTGCAATGGGATATATACACAAAGATGTAGCCAAACAATAAAATGTGTGAGTAACTGTTAGAGGTATAAATGTAGTCTTTCTTCTTGCCTTTGTTCTTTCAATCATCTTTCCCCACCTTCTGCAGTTTTATATCCGACCTTCTTAAACTCTATGTCTCTTCCCTCCCAACCACTTCTGTTTATATTTGTATTCCCTACTCTCCTGTCCATCACTATCTAAATAGGTCTCTTCTCTTTAAGTAATATGAATGATGATGAAATGCAAACAACTTTCCCGATTTTGAGATATATGCTCAAGAGATCAGCAAGTCTCAGGTTAAAAGGCTAAAGAGCTTATTGGTTTGCTAACTAACACCATCAGGCACAGTAACTAGATACCTAATACAGTCATCATCTGACTGATCACTGTGAAGCTCATTCACACACAGACGTATTTCATCCTTAGAGAAATGCAGGTTGCTGCTCCCATTACTCACAATAACCAGTTGCTCTGAGTGTGACCCATAATATTGACAATACCTGTCCTCGCCTTCTGGTTTATTGGGTGTTTTCTGAGGATAGTAAAACATGGTACAAATGGTATCTTCTTGACTTTTAGATGCTTCATGTTGACTTTGTGCCTGGGATACCATGTTGTTAAGAGTCTGATGCAAAGATGAACTCCAGCTCATATTCGGTATTTTGGCTGGAGCTTTCACCAAGTCCTCTTCTCCGCTCCCACTACTGTCACTATAACTGTCTCTTCTGGATGGGGATGTGCATGATTTCTTGCTTGTGTCGTATATCTCATTTTCATCTGAGCTGGTGCCCTGCTCCACACATGCTGGTTGAGAAGAATCTTTCGTGTTGTTTGGGAGCACTTGTGCTGGAGAGTGCAGTGGCGTCTGTGATGCACACAGTGAAAAAGAAAGAGTTTGATGACTTATATTAACTTCAGAACACTTAATTGAGGGGCGCCTAGGTGGCTCAGTCAGTTAAGCATCTGACTTCGGCTCAGGTTGTGATCTGGGGATCCAGGAATGGAGATCTGAGTTGGGCTCCTGACCCAGAGGGGAGTTTGCTTTTGCCCCTCCCTCTGCCCATGCACGCTCTCTCTCACCCAAATAAATAAATAAAATCTTAAAAAGGAGATGTCTGGGTGGCTCAGTCAGTTTAGTGGCTGCCTTCAGCTCAGGTCATGATCCCAGGGTTCTGGGATCGGGTTCTGCATTGGGTGGCGGGGGTGGGTGGGTGGGGGTGCTCACTCAGTAGGGAGCCTGCTTCTGTCTCTGCCTACTGTTCTCTCTGCTTGTGCCTGATCTCTTGCTCTTTCTCTCTGACAAATAAAATCTTTAAAAAACAAAATCTTAAAAAAAAATAAACACTTATATGAAAAGAAACATGTTGAACAGCACTTTCTATTAAAATATTCACTTATATTTTGATAATAAAGGTAATTTATGCTCATAGGAGAGCAAAACCATATATAAATATCATATATAAAAATAACTGTTGGGCACCTCCATGGCTCAGTGGGTTAAGTCTCTGCTTTTGGCTCAGGTCATGATCTCAGAGTCCTGAGATCGAAGCCCACATCGGGCTCTCTGCTTGGTGGGGAGCCTGCTTCCCCTTCTCTCTCTGTGCCTGCCTCTCTGCCTACTTGTGACCTCTCTCTCTGTGTCAAATAAATAAATAAAATCTTAAAAAAAAAACCCAACTCTTAATATTACATGACTTATACTATATTTTATAATTTGTATCCTTTTTTAAAAATTTTTTTTTTTAGGATTTTATTTTTAAGTACTCTCTCTATCTAACGTGGGGCTCAAACTCAGGACCCTGAGGTCAAGGGTTGCATGCTCCACTGACTGAAATAGCCAGGCACCCCTGTAAATTACTTTCAAATTTAGGTTTCTATCATGAGTGCTTTCTGAAGTCCTTACACATGCTTTGAAAAAACTGCATAAAACTGTGTAATGATCCCACAGTGGCTATGTCTTACATTTATTTCAGAATTATTTCATATGGGAATTGTTGCTAACTTTTTACTATTAACAGAAATCCAGAGATTCTTTGTATGTACATTTCCACCCCAGTTTCTCGTTATTTCTTTATAATTTTCCATTTTTAAAAAGATTTTATTTATTTATTTGAGAGAGAGAGAGAGATAGAGATAGCAACAGAGAGCACAAGCAGGAAAGAGAGGAAGAATCAGGCTTCCTGCTAGGCTTCCTGCTAGGCAGGAAGCCTGACATGGGGCTGGATCTCAGGACCCTGGGATCATGACATGAGCCCAAGGTAGCTGCTCAGCTGAGCCACCCAGATGCCCCTCCGTGCAATTGTCTCTTTAATAATCAGCACATAGGATGTTCTTAAAGGCCTTGTTAATATTTCCAGATTGCTTTCTGGAAGGGTTGTATCAATTTTAACACTCATTAAGAGAGTTCCACTCAGTTCTTATCTGGTGCCAAAAATCAATGAAATTCTCATAAAATGCTGTTTAAAATACACCTTCAGAAATGATGCTTTCCTAGTAATGTCCTAACACTACCCACCTCTCTGATATAAAAGCCAAGATTTCTGGGGCTAGACATTCCTGCCTTTCATATCCAGGAGTCATGTTTATTATTAATGGAATACTCTTTTAAGTAGACAGGACAAAAATCTGTCTTTCTTCAGTTGTATTATTATTCGTATGGTTTCCTACCTATCAGCATGTAATTTATAAATAACCATCATAATAGATTTTGGATCCTTTAACTGTTTCCTTGACATAAGAAAGGGAAATAGACAAACATATTGCTTACTCTATAATTTCTGGAATTAAAAATAAAGGCATAAATTTTTTTTTTTTTTAAGATTTTATTCACTTATTTGACAGAGAGAGACATAGAGAGGGAATACAAGAAGGGGGAGTGTATTCACTTATTTGACAGAGAGAGACATAGAGAGGGAATACAAGAAGGGGGAGTGGGAGAGGGAGAAGCAGGCCTCCTGCTTAGCAGAGAACCCGATGCGGGGCTCAATCCCAGGACCCTGGGATCATGACCTGAGCCGAAGGCAGATGCTTAACTGACTGAGCCACCCAGGCGACCCTAAAGGCAGAAAAGATTAAATAATTTTCATTTTTATCTAAACTAGCTCAGAATGAGAATTATGCTTTCCAGTTTGGTTCAATGAAGAAATGAACAAAAGGGTTTTTTTTTTTTTTTTTAAAGATTTTATTTATTTATTTGACAGACAGAGATCACAAGTAGGCAGAGAAGCAGGCAGAGAGAGAAGAGGAAGCAGGCTCCTCGCTGAGCAGAGAGCCTGATGCGGGGCTTGATCCCAGGACCTTGAGATCATGACCTGCGCAGAAGGCAGAGGCTTTAACTCACTGAGCCACTCAGGCGCCCCGGACAAAAGGGTTTTGTAACCATTATTTTGTATCTTTTCCTAATTACGCTTAGAAAACAAACTCCTACAATTCTAGAATTCAAGAAGGGGAAAGGAGAGAAAGGAAAGTGAACTGAATTACTTTATATTACAAATGCAGGATGCACTCAGAGACTTCATGACTCCTAGCTAAAGAATAAGGTAGGATGAAACCCAGGAGCCATCAATCAATGATGAAACCACTGTAGCTGAATTAATCACTCAACTGCTATTCTATAAAAATACAGACTTTTCACAGGTCTCACCAAAAGAGCAGGGTCGATTTCCGGTAGCACACCAGGTGAAGGTCTACAGAGCAGCAAGGATACTTCTGGGGATGTACCCCTGAGAGCAGATATGACTTCCTAGGGGTACCATGAATGAGAAACAAAGATACAGTTCAGCCAAAATTATGAAATCATTATGAAAGGCCAATCCATCTCATTATTAGAAGTGCTACATTTAACATCTGGAGGCTCACCTGCTGCGACAGTCCTTTCAAAGAGGCTCCATTCACTTTCAAGATAACATCTCCCACATCAATTTTTCCACTTTCTGCTGCTGGCTGTCCAGGAAAGAGCTTTTTAACCCTTACTATGCTGGCATTCATTTGTTCAGGAATCAGACTGTCTTCTCGAGAAAAACTGAATCCTAGACCTGAGCTATTTTTAAACAATTTTACTTCAAACGTATTCTCTGGAGAGAAAAAAAAAAGATACAAAAAACTTAAATATTCTTAACATGCTATCTTGAGATTAACATATTAATATACACACACACAAATATACTTTAAGACACATCTTAAAAAAGCCCATTTCCTCAGATAATTTACAGCTTTATAGGCACTTACTGTGCTTTTATTCTATATTCAAATCCTACCTCACACTCTTTTTTGTTAAGAAAACTTAATAAACTAAGCTGAATGAACTAAGCTACTTGAACAGGAGAGGGTTTTGATATTAAGGTTCTGAAAATAAAATCATGTTTCAATCCCATGTATTTTAAAAGACTGTAGAATAACATAAAAAAAAAAAGAGAAAAATCTGGGAAAGGAGAGGAATGAGGAAAATTTGGGTACATAATGGGAGAGAGATAGTAAGAAGAGCAAAACAAATGTTAGAGAAGGGTAGAGGAAAGTAAGTGGCTATTCTAATGTTTTAGTGAGGCATACTTTACTCTAGTAAGCTGCAAGAGCATTTTGAAGAAATTCTCATCAACAAAATAAGCTGAAAGAATAATAACCAGTAAAGAATGAAAAAACACATTTAAAGAAGGAGTGATGGAAAAAATAAAGAATACCAGGTAGTAAGATAAAGTGAGTATGCTAATTTTCTTTTCATAATGAGATAAAATAATACAGGTTGGGCTAATTTTTCTCCTTATATTTGTGACTAATTCAGAGGTACTAACATTTGGCAATCAAAGAAGGATTTAAAATAAAAGACAACAATGACTATATACCACCACCATCATTTATAAAGTAAAGGACATCTATGCCCCTAAAAATGAGATAAATGGAATCTCAGAATAAAGGATATTTTTGTATTATGAACATTTTTAGCCTTACGAAAGGCTACATCATTCTTAATTTTCTTATTTTCCTACCAAGCAGTGTTATGTCCAAGGGGCTTGCAAAATTTTTAAGAAAGACCACTATCTGGCAACTATGAGGCGAATTTCTGCCTAGGGTTAGCTTGACAGATTCATAAAATTAAAGCAAAATATAGAAAATGTTAAGAGTCAAGGTTTCATATGGATTTAAAGCCATTCTCGGCAATTATTTGTATTTATTTTTTCCTTTGAAAATTTCATTTGAATTTTACACTATTGAAAGCACTATTAGGTGGCCATAATTTGTCTTATGTATGACTTCATTAACCAAGGTCTTTCAAACTCTAAGAGGTGCACATAGGTGTCTTAAAAAAATTGCTATAGTGCTCCATCAGATTATTTACAGTTGACAAGAGTAATTAGAGAAAACTCAGCCATGAATTATGATCCAATATATAAAAATTAAATTTTGAGTAAGTCAGTAAGAAGTTAAAGGTGAGATGACAGTCTCTCAAGGCCTGACCTTCAGTGACAAAGCTGTAGTCTTTGATATGAGTCATTTTCTTCGTTTTTTCTGGGGCTTGACCTTGGGCATCTGGATCTGGAAGGGTACACTGTGGGGACAGGGGGACACGTTCTTTGGATGCTGGAGACTGCCCCTTTTCTAATAACAGGTGAACCACCTGGACAAATGGAATAGCACTTCATTAACTAAGAAGAATTATAAGAAAGTAGATAATTTTTTTTTGGTATAGTTGTTGGTATAAAATCATGTACGGTAACTACTCAGTCCACCAAAATATAGGTAGAGGAAGAAAAAAAATGAAGAAACAAAGCAAGGGATTGAAAATTTCAAAATCAAGGTTTTTTTTTTTCTCTTTCCCTCTGCCCTTCTCTCGCTTTTTCTTAAAAAAAAAAAAAAAATTTTGTCTTCTAGAATGAACATAAACATGTTATAGAAAATTTGGGCACTAGAATAAAATTACCACTATAATATACAGACCATTAAAAATAATTTGGTAAACTTCAGAAAAAAAATTTAGCCTTTGGCTGAAAAATGACTAGAAATGAAGATCACTAGGTATTTGTAGATGTTTACAAAAATTTTAAAAATGCAATCCCCACCATTTCTCCTGTCATATCTAGTAATAATAGGGCTAGAAAAATCTCTGTCATAATACTTGCTTCCCAATTTGAAGGAAAAGAAAATACCAGAACATTTACAGGAATCAGGCTTGGTTTCTTGACTAACAAATTTGGAGACATAAGCGAGACAAATATTATTCACACATTATTATGTGCTTCTAACATATCTTAAAAGGTTGGTATAATGAGCTATTATTACTTGTCCGGTATTTCTCAGCGTTTCCACAGCCTGCTTGTGGGTAGCTCCTTCCAGACTAACTCCATTGACAGCAAGGACCCGATCACCTATAAATTAAGAGGTAATTTTGAAAAAAGCAATTATAAGATAAAGATTCTATATGCTTTTTAATATCTTGTGCTATTGTTTTATATTAATTTATTTGAGGAGAGACTGAGAAATTCTGGACAAACTCAAGTCACAGAGTCTCTTTAATACATATCTACTTTCCAAATTCTATGACTAATCTTAAATACAATTTTGAACAAGATATTATTGTATGTATTATAGAATCAATTTAAATCATGGAAAAAGATAAACTGACTACAAATGTAGAGAGATTGGAAGAAACTAACCTAGTTAGTTTTTATTAAAAATGTAGACGTCAGTGTTTTTACAAAGGCACTATTCCTTTCCCATTTTCTGGCAATTTGCTTCTTCAAAAGTACAAAACACAAAATAAAACACTGTCAAGATATTTTCTGATACTAGAGAATAGGCTGAAAAGAAGAGTTTTTAGAATGACATCAGGGAGTTTTTTAACACTTAAGTCTTAAAATAATTGCACATGTTTTTATTTTATATTATGAATATTTGAAGTCTCTATCAACTTTCTAATTTCTTATTTATTTGTTGAAGTGATAATCCTATGTATAATTCCTGTACACACACAGACACTCTACCTTTGTGAATTCTACCATCGGACTCAGCGGCTCCCTTGGGAATAACAGCTTTCACATAAATGCCACCATGTCTGACACTGGTATTCACACCTCCCTAAGTGGAAAAAGACAAATAAAATAACATTTTGTCATATGGATAATTTCACATTTCATCTTTCAAATCTGAGACCTAGAAAGCATTCAGTTCCTCAGCCAAAGCATCAGCACATCAGCACATGCAATTAATTCAAAACCCAAGAATATTTCTAGCCAGGTTTTCCAAATGTAAAGCAGTTACTCTTTAGAAAAACTCTTTACTCAGAAAACAACATGCTGGGTCTTGAGTATATGAATTGCTCTCCCTTTGTAAGTCTCTCTCATGCATTACGAGCAAGCAGAAAGCAAAATCCATCTATGCAAAATTAGTATGAGAACATGACTGTCAGAAAAAAAACAGCATATAGAGTAATTTACTTCAGATCATTTTTGGTAAACTGCAACTTGCAAATCTATAAGTCAAGGAACTTTTTTTTTTTTTTTAATTTTAAAAGGCTTTGATAGGTTAGTGTTGTTACACTGTAAATGAGACTTAATGAGTAGATTCTCATTTCTTGTGAATGCACAGGTTTTAGTTCCCTTCACAACAGGAAGATAATAAAATTCTAAAGAAGTCAAGGGCAAGAGGTAAAGAGTTACAATATTTTTAAAAGTGCTTGAAAATTAGGTTTTCTTTTTGACTTATATATGTTAATAGTGCTATTTCTACCATGCTTTAAAATGGCTTTTCCTAACTAACAATATCCTTTAAATGTCATAAAGATAAATAAACAATTTAGAATTAATAGACTAGAATTCTAAAGTATTTTCATCAAGTAGCCTATGCTTATATTTAAAGACTATAAAAGTACATATGTTCCTTGGGAACCTCTAATTTTAATATACTAGTCATGTTTACAATTAGGATATATTATGGGAAGAAAGGGCATGTAAATACACATTAGAATTTATGATGTAGGTTAAAGTGCGTTACCCGATGTTCATGTAGAAGTGTCAAATGTATGTAAAACATACTTATTAATTTTATATTTTCTTAGTCTTGTGTTCAGATTAAGCATTATGAAATCTATGTAGTTTAAGTAAGTAGGATTTGTCTAATTTCTTTTAAACCACAGGAAAAGTCACTAGCACACAGCTTTTTAAAAAAGTTTTAAGATAAAATTTCAATTTGTAATTTGGGAAATTATTTGACATGTTTCCCTTCAGAAGCAAAATAAATAAGTTGGCATACAATAGGTTGCTGGAAATGGAGAAGAGAAAACATTTGAAAACCTTGTCAAACAGTACCGTGACACTTATCCCCAAGCTGTTATCATTTTTAGCCAGTTCAACCTCAAAGATATCTCCAGGTTTAGGAGGTGATGAAGGAAAAGTTTTAAAATTCATTTTGTTGGATGTATTCATTGAGGAGGAAGATTCCTTAACAAAGAAAAACAAACAAAAGGATTTCTTGTTAGAGTCAAAATGAATTACTACTGGAAGATCAATATATGGTTTTTGGAAAACTTAAGGAAAGCAAGATATTAAGGGATAGACTAAATTCAAAGATCATGAGGGCTGGAAGCCATCTCAGAGATCATCTAATCCAATGCCTTTATATTTTATGGTTGAGGAAATTGAGGTCTAGAGATTAAAGGGCTTGCTTCAGGTCAAACAGCTAGATAAGGCAGAGTGAAGCCCAGAATCCAGCTCAAACCTGGCTTTTACATAATCCTTGTCCAATGTTTTTTATGCTTTCACATTCAGAAAGTATTTCTATTTCCTTAAAAATCAATATATATCAAGCAGCAGCTTTCAACTGGGACCTCTAAAATGAAGGGGCTTCATGCTTACTTTGGTTACATTATACAAATCCAGTATAAACAGCGGCACAACAGCCAAGCCCCATTTGTAAGGGCATAACCCTCTTATGCGGAATGTTGATTCCTCCATGAATCAAGAGCTTAAGTTTCTTCTCTGAATCCGCTTGTGAATGTGAGTTTACATTTACATCATTTCTAGGAAATGAGCAATTCTGTATGTTGTTGTTCTTATTATTTTCATATGTTCAGAACTTTAGAAGAATTTAGGCTATCCACATAGTCAACTGCCCATTACACGAACTGTTTAAGAACAGTTCGTAATATTCCAGATATTAAATTCTTATTGATAAAAACATTAAGTATGCAAGAGACAAACAACCTGTAGAAAATAATCATAATCTGATTATTCATTCCTTTCCCAACTTCCAGGTTGCAAGTATCCAGTATCATAGCCATTTTAGAGTTAGTATTCAAAGCTGCTAAATTGTCTGAAAGTTAGCATCAAATGCAGTAGCAGTTAGTAACAGAGGACATAAACTATTCCTCCTTTCCAGAATAAGGTAAGCCGTTTATAGTAGGTTATTCTCCTCTGTAATATATTTGCTGTTGTTTGTTTTATTCAATGAAAAAAAAAAAAAAAAGAAAGAAAAGAAAACAACAACAAACCCAGAGATTCAAATTAAACTATGCCTTTTTTGGTGTTTGATGATCCTGACTGCTCGAATAAGTAGCTTCATCCATGTCTGAATCTCCGCGGTCAGAGTAATCTGTTGCATCAGAAATGCCTGGTTTTTTTGTTTTGCCTCGGTTACTATCCGTAGCAGTCCTCTTCTTCTCAGTGGTTTTGGATATCACTGAAGGGGAAGGGCTGCCGCGCTGTGTTTCCTGCCACGTTCGGTCACCTGCAGGGCTGGCAAAGAAACCATTGACCTGGCTCTGGGACAAGCTGGCACTTTCAGTCCTGGAATCCTGAGAACTCAGGCTTCCTTCCCGCAGACCCCCAGACAGCCCAAAAGAGCTCTCTGAGACATGCCTTGGGGTACCCTGTGGCCAGCGGTGATCCTCAGAAGAATCTATAGCACTGTCTTGCATGTAGGAAGGTTTCTTCATATAGTTTTTCATGCCATTGGCCATGTGCACAGGAGTAGAAGGCACTAGAAGTCAAAATCCATCAAGGGGAATAACAGGTTAGTGACACACATACCTGTGCTCACATACTCGTACAGGGTTTCTTAATGATCGTGAAAGGATTTTACACAGCGTAACGTATTCATAACACCTGATCTGGGGCCTGGAGCCAAAATAAGGACCTGACAAATACCACAGGTGTTATTTTCTTTGCCCCTTCTTTTGGTCATTTCTGTTGCATCTTCTATGAAATGCATACCCCCCTTGCCTTAACTCCCCCTTTCCATTCTCCAATACCTATGTCAAGTCAGTCTCCTCTATGAAGACTTTGATTCCCTAACTAGAAATAATCTGAGTCATCAAAACTCCTTGCTCCTTATTTAATGGTTATTTATTTACTTATTTTATATTGTCCTTCCAGACTGCATTTTTTAGACTCCAAATAATTATCAAGGCAACCCCAAATGCTTTATATATGTGGTTCTTATCAAGAGCCACCTACAGCTTTCCTAAGTAAGACACAAATAAAAGATTTCAGGAAAAAAAATTACAGTTGTAAATTTATAAAAAATTAAAAGTTCTTTGTGAGCAAGTGAAACCAAGGGAAATTTAAAAGAGGAATGAGCAACTGGAGAGAAAATGTATGTAAAAATAACAAAAAATAATCAATTATCCCTAACAAAGAGTTTCTAAAAACAAGAAAGAGATGTAAAACTCCTGTACAACAAGGGTATGGAATGTAGACTGGAAATTCAGAGTGAAATACAAAACACAAGTATATGAAAAGATATTCTCATCTTGCTCAGGGATGTGCATTTTTCTAGCTCTGTGGCTGATGTAAATGAGAATGACTGATAATTTCTCACACCACTATTGGTGTGAGGAGAGCACTGTCAAATGTACATGGCTGACTAAACATTAATAAAACTTGGGCAATAGATAGCACTTGTCGAAAATTCAAATGGGCATATGCAATCTACTTCTAAGGGTCTAACCTCTAGGAATATGTACATATTCCAGTGGTGTATATACAAGTGTGTTTGTTGAAAACCACATTTATAAAAGAATTATAGCTAACCTGGATATACAATAAAAGAAAAACATTACATTTTGATGCACCCATGACATGAAATATATCACCACATGAAAAAAGTGTATATTCATGGATGTTTAGAATATGGAGTATGCAACTTGCAAACTGATATGAAGATTAAAAAAAAAAGTGTGTGTGTGTGTACACAAGAGGCAGTATTTTTTCCCCCCCAAATTTATCTCTTATATACAAAAAATGACATAGTCATCAAAGAGTTTCCCTAGAGAATGGGGATAAGGGAACTTTTACTTTTTACTTCATTGATTTCTGTATAAATTGGATTTGTTTTAACTAACTAGTATGTATTCTATAACTTTAAATATATTAGCAAACCAAGAAAAATAAAAACCTTTCCCTTTGGTGGTTGATATTTGAGACAGAAAGCCCAAGGTATATACTGGTAATGTTCTAGGTTCTTTGAGTTTTATTTCAAGTTACACCACAGTATAGCTAAACACATGGTAAGATTAATCTAGCTTTCTGAAGTTAACAGTTTCACAGAACTATACTTTGACATTATGCTTTTAACTTTTATTAAGAATGAATAGTAAAAAATAAAATAACCACATGAAAGTCTGCTAAAAAGAAAAGCTTTATTGGTCCTTACACTAGGTAAAGTTTCTCTGCTAAATGCTCTCAGTACCTTGGACTTCTTAAATTTTATCAGTTACAATGAGACATTTGTTTAGCTGGTTGTTCAATATTTGCCTTCCCTGATAAAGTATAAGTCCCATGAGGCTAGCAGAGTTTGTGTCCCGCACATCACAGGCATTCAGTAAACATTTGTTGAACAAATGAATGCATTTTATATAAAATATCTATTTAAAAGAAAATCAAGAGGGGAGTCCCTTAGAGCTTTATTTAGATGGAAAATGAGTTTCTTCTGAATTCATATGCTTCTTTAGCTAAAAAAGGGAGAATAAAAGATCCCATTATTTTTCCCTTTTTTTTGGGTCTTGGCTGCTTGAAAAGAAGTTGCTACATTTTCAAATGTAATCATCTTCCTCTGCCTAAGATGATCAGGCTACAATTAGATTATAAGGCTCTTTTGGGCAGTGATGGTGTTTTCTATTGTGTTTGTTCAAGTAACAAGTACTGAAAACATTATTTATATATGTACATATTTTGTATACACACACAATATATATATATATAAAATACTTAGTGAATAAAAGAAACTGCAGTCAAAATAACTCATCTGTATACACCTGAGAAAGTTTTATGTCACAACATATGGTAAAAAACGTTTTCTTTTTGTTTCTATTGTATCTTAATTGTCTGAAATTATGCCAAAAATCCACTATCTAAACTTGTTTCAATGTAACATTGAAATATTCTTTTACATATTTCTCAGTATCTTTGGGATGACGGTAACTCACACATAATCAGCACTACAACATTTTTGAAAAATACTGTTAAAAATGACCCAAAAAAACCTCACATGTAAATGCTTAATAGGTACCAGGCAATGTGCTAATTCTTTACATGTATTATCTCATTTAATATTCAAAACCTATAAGATAAGCACTTCGTATTCAGCATTTGATATATGAGTGGATTGAGGTTTAGCAAATTCAAGTGATTTGCTTGGGGTATCCAGTATTGAGCAGTGGAGACAGAGTCTGATCCTAGATTTTGGAGCTCTTCCCACTGCACGTGCTATGTGTCCTTCTCTCACAAACACTGCCTCACAACTCTGTGCAAGGTAGACAAGGCAGAGCCAAGATCACTGTCTCATTCTTAACAAAAAACAACCATGACTCAAACTCAAGTCATCTCATCTTGGTCAAGGGCCTTTTCTGCCACAACATGCTAATGGCAGGAATTATGAGACAAAATGGTATGGTCATGTTCTAAAATTCTGATGTTTTTATATTTTTATTTTTTACAGTCTTGTTCAGGTTAGGACTTCGTAGATAATAATTACACAGTTATATTAATTGGACAAGGGTGAAGAGTTTTATTTCTTTTTTTTTTATTTTTTTATTTTTTTAAAGATTTTTGCCCACTTTCTTCTTCTTTTTTTTTTTTTTTTTTTTTAAGAGTTTTATTTCTGATTTGGCCTAGGAAGTGATGGAATGCGGCAAGTACTCAGGATTTACTTAAGTGACATCGATTTGGCACAACAAATCCACTTTTATGCATAGAGTACTGAAGATGAATGAGAGAGAAAATCTCAGAAGTGATGAATGAAAAGTTACACTAATGTATAATATTAAACAGAGCTACATATATTAAATTTTCAGGAAGGAAATAAGGACCTTAAAACGACCTGGAGCTTTAATCCCATTCATGATATGGAAGTACTTGTGAAAAGTGAAACAGAATACACAGCTAAGAAACATCCAAAACATTACCTTTGGGTATCTTCTCTTTTGGCTGAGAGATAACAAGAGTCACATCTTCAGGAGCTTTTTGCAAAATTTCAATTGCGGCATGGTGGCTGACCCCCTCGAGACTCACACTATTCACAGATATTAAACGGTCTCCTGTAAAAAGAGACAATCCAGTATTTTCTTTCTTTTTTTAAAAAAAGATTTTATTTATTTATATGACAGACAGAGATCACAAGTAGGCAGAGAGGCAGGCAGAGAGAGGGGGAAGCAGTCTCCCTGCCAAGCAGAGAGCCCCATGTGGGACTTGATCCCAGGACCTGAGATCATGACCCCAGCTGAAGGTAGAGGCTTTAACCCACTGAGCCACCCAGGCGTCCGACAATCCAGTATTTTCAAAAACAAAGAGAAATTCATGCTAAGTCTTAGAAATGCTACTGCCAATATTATTTTTCACTATCTTTGTTTTTCCCGAGTTCTACTTTTGTCATCTGTGCAAATTCATGCCTGTCAGTTAAGTACTCAGGAAATCACCTAATGTGAAGTACCTGGCTTTAAGCATCCATCCAAGTCAGCTGGTCCTCCAGGGGTAACTGAACTAATAAATACACCTAGATCCAGTCTTCCCATCTTCTCTCCACCAATGATTTGAAATCCTGGGAAAAGATACATTTAAGAAAGATTTTCATGACACTAGTGCTTTCAAGGACTAATGAGCAGTCTGTCTGATGCAGAGAAGTGTAGAGATTCTCAGATCAGATATGATCAGTAAATAACACATGTGAAATGGGACTGTTGAATTCGGTAAAGTTCTGTTTATGAGCATTTCATCTTTCACATTTCCTGACTAGGTGGGTGGGGTGAAGGGGCTGTGGGGAGGCAACCAGTATCTTGATCCATGGTGGGCTGGTGCCTCAATGCCAATGTTATACTACAGAATGTTTCTTTTTGAACTCTTACTCCCTTGAAGAATCTCAGTGACTTACCTAAGCCATACTTTGCATCTTTTTTCAGGTTCACCAAGGTGATCTCCCTTTCTGGTGAAGATACTATGCTCCATCTTTTGTGTAGCACATCTATTGGAAAAGTATAATGTTAAGATAAAAGAAACATAACACCTCAGGCATTAAGACCATCTGCTTGTCCCAATTTAAATGTTAATAAAATTCATTAATAGATTACTTGGTCACTTCCAAATTCTCTTTCAAGTAATATTACGCCATCATCTTGTGTATTGAATGTGATTGATAGTTGACAAAAGGACTGATTATCACATGGTTCAGTATGTGACTATCATGCCACTGACATCATCATGTTAATTCCTCATAAATGATTCCCTGTGAAATAAGTATATTTCAGGTACAAATGAGCAAATAACTCTCAAGAGTTTAATAAATGACTTGAGCAGGTTTACTCAGCTAGTACAGGCAAGAGCCGAACCTTAAACTTAAGTTTTCTGACACTGTTTTTCTGTTACATCATAGGTGACTTCCTGAATTTGACAATGCTCACTATATTAAGAATTTTCCAGTAACTAGTGGTTTACATTTTTACTTGCAATGAATAAAATATTCATGGTCAGTTGTATGGCAAAACAGCAACAAGAGGAAAATGCATTTACTTTAAAAAATCCTGCTAATAATGACTTGGCTAGCACATTTATGTTCTCAAAGGACTTTTATTTACTTATTTGTGGAGAAATCTTATGAGTTAGGTAAAGAGATTTTAAATTACAGCTTTGCAGATGGAGAATAATAGTTCTTGACTTGTTCAGCATTACAGCTAGTATCACTCCCAGTAAAATGCCTTTTGTCAGGCTTTCTCTTTTTCGCTGCCGTCCTGCTGTGTGTGGCTGACTGTTTCTCACCATGTCTTCTCCCAAGACTTTCAGAATCAAGCGATTCCCAGCCAAGAAACAAAAGCTGAATCGTCCCATTCCCCAGTGGATTCGGACGAAAACTGGTAATAAAATCAGGTACAACTCCATGAGAAGGTGCTGGAGAAGAACCAGGCTGGGTCTAGAAGGCGTCACATATCATGCGATGACACACCTGACTGGCACACATATTTACTTAAGTTGTGTGAAGATCATGTGTTCTATCCTTGTCACTCTGTAAAACATCCTTCCTACCTGGCTAATAGACACATTTTATCAGGGAATAAAAGTGAGACCTTTTGGCTCTAAGGAAAAAAAAAGCCTTAGTCAGTACTTGATAAATGCTAGTTAAATAAATTGAGGGAATGTTAGCATCAGAGCTAGAATTTACTTTTCATATTTCCACTGAGGGCTTTTTTTTTTTTTTTTTTTTGAGTAGGTTGATCATTCACAAATATCACCTAAATTAAAGCAATAAATATGCTACTTAAGTGTCATGTTAATAAAACTACTTCATCTACTTAGCAATCTGAGCAATGTGAACACACACACACACACACACTTTCTTTCACCTCTATCTATTAAGGGCTGAATTGTGTCCCTTTACCCCCACCCCCAAATTTATATGTTGAACCCCTGACTCCTAGTACCTCAGAACTTAACTGTATTTGGAGATAGATTAATAAATAATTAACATGAGTTCTTTAGGGCAAATCCTAATCCAGTAGGACTGGTGTCCTTAAAAGAGGGAATTTGAATACTGACATGTGCCTGCCTATGGGCACACAGAGGGAAGACCATGAAGACAGAGGGAGAAGACTGCCATCTACAAGGTAAGGAGAGGGGTCACAGAAGAAATCAATGCTGCCAACATCTTGATCTCAGAGTTCTAGCCTCCAGAACCGTGAGAAAATAAATTTCCATTCTTTAAGTCACCCAGTCTGTGCGATCTTGTTTTAGCAGCTCTAGCAAATTAATATACTTATTAATATCAATTATAATTCAATAGTTCCAACTGGTTTGTGTCAGAGCGGTGGTACTGATGGTAGATGAACGCAACATATTAGGGAAGATAATTTCTGTAAACAAAACTTTCAAATTAATCTCTAAGTAGTTCTTAAGCCTACTGAAGCTTTTCGAAAATTACAGATTATTTGCCAATATATCACTATCCATGGATTTAAAATTGTATAAATAAGTTATAAAATAAGTAGCAATTTACTTATTATAATAAGTTATAATAAGTAGCAAGTTACATAACATGTATTAATGCTTAAATGATGCAAATGCGATACTTCATATTCTAGAAATAAGCCATTTTAATACCAGAAAAAAATAACAAGAATCATTTGCTCTCTCAAGTAAATTAACTTTATCCCTTAAACACTAAGAATTAATGCAATTGGCTAGCTCTCTGTAGTATACGTATCCCTATTTCATTGTTTCTTTTTGCCTACAACTTAGTTATAATTGATCAGAGTAGTAGTAGTTCAGTATTTCTAATTAATTTATAAGATTTCAAAAAGAAAAAAATCACTGGACAATGGTGTGAAAGACCATTATATATCGGGAATGTGTATATATATGTATATACATATATACACATACATATAAGAATAAAGCCCATGAATTAGTTAATGCCTAGCTTAATATCATCATCTTTTACCCTAAAATAGACAATAAAATGCTTTTATCCTAAAATAGACAAGAATCTCTAATTTTCAGCTCAGATGAACAAAATTCAACAGGACAAACCCATAAAATAAAGTGAAACAAATAAAAGGATAAGGTTAGGTTAAGTATTAAATGTATAGTTTTATCCCCATTGTGAGGACAAACTCCCTTTGCTTTATGCAAAGTGTTTTGCCCTCAATTATAAAACTGCTCAATAGTCTTAATGTGCCTAGAGTACCTGTAACAAGTCAAAGGTATGGATTCAAAGTATAAAATCCCATTTTCTTTTCCAATGTATGTACTAACAATATCTGTTACTTATCTTTCTTATTTGGCTAGTGTGTGTGTGTGTGTGTTTGAAAAGGTATTTCCCAGGTAAACATTATTAGAATATGTATATAAAATACACATACTAAATGTGCACTGTTTTTATGTACTTGTGTCTGGAAGCAACAGATGCAGCTCTCTACAGTCAAGGATTCACCAGTAGGATCTGCGTAATCACTCAGTTGATTACTTTTTCATCCTTCAAATGTTGACTGAACAACTTTCCTGTCAAAGTTCCTCACTAGGCAATTTGGGAAAATAATATATATATATGAAAGTTGGTGCATAGTAAATGTGAGCTTGAGAATCAGTCTGGCTACAAGAGCAAAGACAGACTGAATAATGGAAATGTTACCGCAGTCAATGAAACCGCTGTATTACAAAGGCATGATGAGTCAGGCCCGTTAAACAGGAGGGGCTTCTTCCTGCCAGAAATAAAGACTTCAAGAAAAAATGATTTTATTGGTTACAGTTATAGGTCCTTTTCAAGTGTCAGACAGCCCCGTGCTACCCAATCTATGAGGAACTGGACTGTAGGTGGAGACGACTCTGGATAAATCCATCAGTCATTCCAGGGGAAAAGGCCCATTTCAAATCTTGGAGATGATGGGTCAGCAGCACCATATTGATATAAAAACAAAGATAGGTATTTTTCATTATTATACTACCTAATATACTAACTGCTCCAATGGTAGGGAAAGGGGGATAATAACGGAAATGTCAGTGTTCTCTTTCTATGCCAGCACTAATTAGCTGAATAAATTGGGGCCACATAACATCTCTGGGACTTATTAAACTCACCCATAGAATGTAAAGGCTTGGTTTGAATATACTTTAAAGTTCCTTTCAGTTTCAATTTGGCTGACTCTATGTTTTGCTTCCGGTCAATTCCTGTGTCTGTTGAAACCTTCTGCGAGCACTTTGGACTTCAATTTTTATTATAATTTTCAACTTTGTATGTATTCTAATTAAGACTTACATGGAAAAATCTAGCATTAACATTATACTTGTCCTTGACATCTGACTAAACAAAGTGTTTTAAAATCTGCTTATGTAACACTTTATTACTTGGAATAGAGGTTGTTCACAAGGACAATAATCAGTCTTAATATTGGGGGAAAAAGCTTATTTCAGTGTCTGTACCAGGTTACTCCGCACTCGAATAACCTACTTTACGTGAACTTTTTGTTTTGTGCATCTTGTTGTTGTTGTTTTTTTTTTTTTTTTAAAGAATGACTTACAGGACCCATTATACACCTATCCAAAAAAATCCACAACAGATGGCCAACACACAGGAAAAGATAACTGATCAACACTGCTAATTTTCAAAGAAATGCAGACCTGAAAAATAAAAAAAAATTTTTCTTTTGAAGATTAGAATACACTGAATGTCCTTGCATGAAAATATAAGAGATCTTCCCTATGGGTTGAAAGTCCAATGAATGAAATATTCTAATCTCCAAAATGATTTAGGGATTCTTAAAGTAAGTGTATGTACTTAACAAAGAGTAGTGCCTCTCATTTTTAAGAGTCTAGTGTTTGACCCCATTTTTATGGTTTGGGTAGGAAGGAAGGTAATAAATTTAGCTAAGAGTTAGTTTTCAATTATATAGTAATCCTGATTTACAGTAAAACAAGAAACACTGAAAACCAATTTTACATCAATTTACCAATTGTTGCATCAGTTCTACATTTACCAATTTACCAATTGTTGCATCAGTTCTACATTTTCTTTGTTTTGGTTTTTACTCTCTTGGGAAGAAGAATTATAAGGAATGTGTGTGTATTTTTTAAAGATGAAGGAACTTTTTTTGAAATCACAGAGGTTTGTAATCCTTTACATATCTCTGTCTTATTACAAAATTCATGTGTTTTTTTCTTTTACCTTCTTTGTCAAGGTTCACATTATTTAAGGGTCTCTGAAAGTCACAAAAGGTTAAGATTGAATTCAATTTGTTGGTTCTTGTATTAAATGGTGAATAATTCAGTATTAACTGATGCTAAGTTCTAATTGTCTTCTAATAATCCTGACCAACAAGGAAGAAGACTGAAATTAGATAAGAAGTCCTATATTTTATTCATGGACAAGTAATTTAATTTTTGGATACTCAGTTACCTTATTTGGAAAAATGTGTTTGTCATGTTCTTTTGTATGAATTTTGGACTTGCTTCTTAATAGACCACTAAGTCAGGACTAGATGGTCAGATTTTAAGAGAACTTTGAAGAAAACAAGAACACAAACTTGTTTGCAAGCCAACTGGTATACACCTCCACAGGAAGGTGGGTCCTTAGCTGGGGACCCTAACCTCAGAAGATGAGGTTTCTGAAGGTTTAAACAGAGCAACTATCCTGCACATTTTGCTCATTTGGTGTCCACTGCAAATTCATATTCTTTTCCGTCAGAACCTAGGTTTAAACATTTGAGGTTCTCGGCTTTTATTAGATCATTATCCAGCTTCTTTCATAAGATTAGCTTGGAGAAACAATACCTACAAATGGTTAGGCATTATGATGTTAGGACACAGTCTAAAGAGTAAACGAGAGAATGGGCTCGGGAAACATGGTCATGTGATCAAATCATGGCTCCAGCACTTGTCAGCTCCTTGACATTCTGCACAACTCAACCTCTCTATGCTTTGGTTTCTCATTTGTGAAAAGGAAATAATGTTACTACCTGCCTCATAGGATGATTGTGGGGATTAAATGAGGGATTAAGCATAAAGCACTTAGAACACTATCTGACACAGGTAAGCACTCAATAACTATTAGTCAAAATTTTTACCATATGGACTTGTTAAAATTCAGCTATTTTGGACACAGAGGTATTCTAAACTAGACCATGCAAGACATTTGGTCACTGTAAAGCTATATATGATGGTCTTAGTAACTTTTTTAAAAAAAGATTTTACTTTTTTATTTGAGAGAGAGAGAGAGAGAGAAAGAGCAAGCATAAATAGGCAGGCAGAGGGATAGGGAGAGGTAGGCTCCCCACTAAGCAGAGAGCCTGATGTGGGGCTCGATCCCAGGACCCTGGGATCATGACCTGAGCCAAAGGCAGATGCTTAACTGAATGAGCCACCTAGGCACCCCCAAATTCTTTTTTTAAAAGAAGATTTGAGAACAAGTGCACCCATGCACAAGTGGGGGGAGGGGCAATGGGAGAGGGAGAGAATCTCTAGATGACTCTGCACTGAGCGTGGAGCTGCATGCCAGTTTGATCCCAGGACCCATGAGATCGTGACCTGAGCTGAAACCAAGAGTTGGATGTTCAACCGACGGAGCCACCCAAGCTCCCCTTCAAATTCTTTCCATAATATTTAGGATAAGACTTGGAACTAGTCCCTATTTATTTCTCTAGCATCCCTCTGGCCCCACAAGTCTCCATACTGAGACTCTTGCAGTTCCCTGAATCTGTTACCCTCTCACTTGTACCCCTGTCTGATTACACTATGACCTTGTTCTGGAATGCATACCCACAACATTCTGTTTGAATTGCCTCCTTTTATCTCAAGAGCCACCTCAAGCATCCTCAGTTAAAATAACTGCCTCAGTTAAAACTCTTATTAGTTAAGATTATCTTCCACCTGAACTACTATCTTATTAGCTCTCCAGGTGTCCTTATTTATAATCCATCATTTCTCTAGTACATCATCTAGTCTACATCACAGGTCCCATCACATCACCATGGTGCTGAAAATCACAACTCTTCTTTGACTCCAGAGTAAGATCTAAAATTCTTCGAATGGAATTGAAGACTCTTCCAGTATTATGTCCAAGACTATCTCATAAGGTACAAGAGAAAAGATATGATGGAAAGGAGGGGAAACATTTTGTAAACCTACCATTTTCTTTTAAAGGTACTTGGGATGAAGAATTTCCAGAACTATGCAAAGTCATTCCTGTGGCATAAATTAAATTATTAGACAGTTCATAAAATGGTCAGTAATTTCTGTTAAATTCATAAAAATCAATAAAACATTATGGTGGCAACATTTAAAAAAATTTACAATCAGAAAAATGTTTTCCCAAAATGGGCTTATGTATTATTTTTAATGTCTAAGTAAAGCATATCAGTTTGTTTTGCAGAATAAATTTAAACACAAATGTATTGTTTCTGGCAATGACATTTTGATATGTCAAATATGAAATGATGAAACTGAAATGAGTTTTAAAAGCATTTGTTCAAATGTTAAAAGAAAATTTAATATTCAGTAAGAATGAGTAACCTGAATCAAAAAACAAATGCAGAAAATAAATTTTCTTTCATGAGCGAGTTTTACTCTGTGTTTTTCAATGAAATATTTACTATTCTACACCTGATATGTGCTGGATTTTTATGTAGATGAAAGCATTTCTAATGAAAATAGCTTAGAATTTACAAGGGATCCCATTATATATGAATACGTTTTGAAAAGAGTTTTATAAAAGATTGAACTAGTGTCTTCTTAGGCCATTTTCAACATATAGGGTGGTGACCTATAAAAAGAAATCTTGCCTTTTATCTCTTTACGGTTTTTCACCAATTCAATTTAAGTTGATGCTGTTGTCATCTCTAAAAGCTGTGGAAACCCACACTGATAATGTAATGTTGCTTTCTGTAAAGATCTACCTACTGTAGAGCTCTCTTTGGACTTCATTTACTAAACAGATCTTCAACCCAGCTACAGATAAAAAAGTCATTTTTTTAACTTTGTGTAATTAGGGTTAAATGATCAAATGTTAGTCTAAGTGAGAGTTAACAAGTATTACTTGGTAAAATAGCAGAAGAGGGTGTTCTTGTTTCTCTTGTCTCCCCAGTTGCCTCCTATTACGAGGAGTCATTCACAACTCCGTGCTTAAATATATACTCCTCTGAAAGAGTCCAGTTGCATTTCCCTTTTACGATGCATTAAGGAACAGGAAACCTGAACTATTTATCTTATAAGAGAGTATGTGTTTATAAACTTCTATACTTAAATACTTAATATGTTCCAGCTAGATGGGAGAATTGGAAAAAAACTTAAAATCAACTAAGAATTTCTATCTACCAAACATAGTACATTTCACAAAATTATCTGGTTTGAGAGATAACTGCATTCCTGCTAAGCTGAAAGTACCCTAAATAAACCTTCCTTTAAAAAATACAGAAGGAGTGGAGCCCACTCCCACAAGCTGTATGGAAAATCCAAAGGAAGGCTATCCAAAGCCATGGTACCAGATTGTCTGGGTTCTCTCAGTACGACTGTCACAGTTTTTAACTGTGACCAAGAGAAAATGAAGTACCAGTCTGTGCCTTGAAGTAATCACCTGTTAATTCAGATTTTGATTTGACTTGGTGCATTTTAAGTAGATTAAAATTTCATATTCATAAGCAGTTTTGGCAATTAGGACATTGAAAAAAATAATATATTGGTCACTAACATTATTTCGTTCATTTCACTATGAACATGAGGTACTGGAGAAAGAAGGTAAGCTTATTTATGCTGACCTATAACATATGCTTGCCCCGGGTCTTCAAAGGATGAGGAGTCTGATTCCTGTTTCCTCCTTTCAGGACTTCTATTTAAACTTGCAACAGACTTTGAACTGAAGAGGGAAAAGGAAGGTAGGAGGGAATGTGTCAATGTAAAAAAATATGGTGAAAATAATAAAACGTCAAAACAAAAACAAATGTATGAAATGTAGAATTTTCACATATGTATTTGGGTAATGATGTTCTTACTTATTAAGTTTTGTGAATCCTGCCAAAGATTCTGTATCAGATCTTGCCATCTGGTGTAATGGTTTTCCTACCAACTCCGCAATGCTCTGTGGTGGGGATTCCATGTTAACAATGACATTTTTCCGATGAGGGTAGAGAGAGGCCTGACTGAGATCGTGGTATGATTTACTCATCCCTCTAGGCTTTTCCTCCCATGAAGCTTTGTCACTCTTCTCTTTTGCACTGTTTTGCAATGGCTGGTAAAGCGACAGCTCTGAGCAGGAGAGCCTCTTCAGAATCTCAGCTTGAACTGACAGAGGTCGAACGGCAAGTTTGTTCAGGGTGCTGCTGGCCAGACTGCCAGTGCTGATTGCTCGTCCCATATTAAATCCTCTAATGGACTCCGCTTGGAGATTCAGGCTCCTAAACGAAGCTCTCTCTACAAGGAAATAGGATGGCTTTACACGATGGAAACACCGCAGTACCTTTACGAGAAGCGTTAGTTCAATAAATAAAATACAGCATGCACTTTTTAATTGTTCTGATTGCCAACATAAGTAGCAGCTTTCCAAGTGTAGCAATCGAGAATCGGAAAAAGGAGTTGGGTTTTCAAACCATCTCTCCATCCTTGTAGCTCTATTGCAGCCAAGGCCTGGTCAGCATTTCCTACCTCATCTAGTGAATCCTGAGCATCTAATAATGTTTGGGCTTCAGGCTTGCTGAGTCCAAATTCCCAATTATGGGTTTCAGTTAAAAATGAAAACAGCATTTCACACAGAAATTTCAACCCCAGTGGTGTCTCGGCTAAAATGCCTGCAAGCCAAGGATGGGGAGAGGGAGAGCTGGAGCCTGGAAAGGTTAACATGAAAAGGAAGCTATGCAGAGGAGAATGTTGCCCAGAGAAAAAGTTCTTGGGTACTACTATATTTTTTAAAGCTCATGGCAGATTGTGACGGTTGTGCCACCCCGTGAATATACTGAAAACCACTGAATTGTATACTTTCAGTGGGCAAACTATAGAGCATGGGAATTATGTCTCAATAAAACTGTTACCAAAAAAAGAAGAAAAAAAGCTTTTCAGAAAATTATTTTAAAATTTTATTTTATTTTTTCCAGTGTTCCAAGATTCATTGTTTATGCACCACACCCAGTGCCAGAAAATGATTTTTTTTTTTTTTATATTTCATTACTATGCCAAACTCACCTTCCCACTTGGTTGACTTTTCATGATTTAACTGAGGCACAAGAGCCATGGGAGAATCAAGTATTACGTGCCTTCTTTCATTTTATTGGTTTCGGTTAATAAATGGGATCAAGGAGCAGGGGTTCTCATTATGCTTAATTCCTTTCACTCCTAAATACACACCCAAAGTCTTTTAGAGGCTCAATTTAGAGATACTCTATGACAAATGCTTGGCTTCCTCTATTTTGTGAGAGCCAATGTCATGGCAATATTTGAGGCTATCAACAAAAGCACTGTATCACAGAATTTTAGCATCAAAATCCTTTCAAGTAAATAAAGGGCCAGGAGCACAAAATTTCAAATGATTTAGTTTATGCATTGGTAATCCACATTCCAAGGCACTCCCCATTTGGTGCCTTCATAGAAAGTACCAACCCTGTGTTGCACACTATAAGGAATACAGCTTGACCACTATGTAAAACGGCTGCAAAAACTTCCTTTAAAAAAAAAGTCAAATGTTGTTGACTTAGATCTTTAAATTCTGTTTCATTTACCTTCTAATTACTTTTAAACTATTAATAATTAATAGTTTATGTCAGGCATAAAGAGATAGGAAAACAATGAAGATTTTTAAAATGCATCAGAATGAAGTTTAAATAAACATGTTTCATTGTCAACATGAAAATTCAATGTCCTTTCACAGAATTGGAAATGGACACCAAATTAAAACATTTTATAATGTTTTAGAATTAAAATACAGTATTATTAGAGCAGATCACACGATTTTTATTTTCTTTTGCTTTGAGAGCAGACTGTAATCAAAGATGCAAAACTGAGTCTTACACAGACTCAACTACCAGGAAATGCCTTTATACCCAACAGGTTTCGTCACCCTTAAGGAAGATGTAGACCCCACTTTGGTAGAAAAAGGGACAGACTGTTTTGTAAACATACCCAAGATTCTGCCAGACAAATCCATTCACAGCCTAGTCCTGGGGAAGACTTAAGATGCTGCACGTATTCATTGGATGGGAGCATAAACCATCCATTTATCTGATCTATTGTTCATCCCTTTCACCTGGAAAGGACTCCAGTATGGATTGCCAGGATGGGCAAGGACACTAGAATGAGTCTACATCCTCATACCAATGTTTCAGATTTGAACTCAAAGGTTGGCTGTTCTACAAGGAATCTGCCATCCACACTACCTAATCTCTGCTTGTGCTATCATTCAGTACTTTGTACGGTTTGGTATTTCCTTCTATGATCAACTTAACGGTATGCTCTTTTGAGGACAGCGGCTTCAATGATTTCTGTTATTTCACAGCACTCAGCATCATCTCTTCCAAGTAGTAAGTGCTCAATAAATGATTATTAATCTAAATTTCATTCTATGCAAATTAGTTTTTTTGAAAACTCATCAAATAAAAATTAAGAGATCAGGGTTCCAGCCTCATTTGACCTCTATTAGGTTAGGTGAGACACTGTGCTCTGATACTGTTTTCTCATCAGTAAAATTTGGGACTAAAAGGCCTCTAGGATTCTAGCACCAACATTCTAAATGCTAAAGAAGTAACATACATTTGTTAACCCATCAACCTCCAATGGGCAACACCAGTTATTTTCACTTGTCTAGTACAGATAGGTAAGTAGGCAGGTAGTTACTTCTATGCCATTAGAACAACAACAACAACAAAAACACAAAAAACAAAACAAAAAAACCCACAACAAAACAATTCCTTTAAAGGTTTAACAAAATCTGGGAAAAGAGGTAGATAATACCATCTTAAAGTGCTTTCTCATATGAGTTCAAGGATACACAACTGTTGTGTTTTTTGGCACAAACCTGTGAGATACATAGGGTATTCCCACTTTGTGGATGAGGAAAATGAGACTCCTAGAAATCAGTTACTTTCCTATGGGGTCATTATATTACTACTACTATTTCTATTAGTGGTAGTACTGGTAAAACAATGTTGACGATGGTGAAGATAACAATAATGAATATTTATTCAATACTTACTCTGTGCCAGGCACCTTGAAGGGGCTTATATGTATGAAGTCATTTAATCTTCACAACAACCTCATGATACAGGTATTATCATTATGACTATCATTTTACAGACAAGAAGTAAGGTAGAGTTTAAGTGCCTGCCGAAGGTTTCAGAGCTTATAAATAATAGAGCAAGGTTTGGATCCTGACAGTCTGATCCAGAGTTCATGCTGTTAACTAACTACTACTTTGTTCTTCAGTATAAGAAATGCTGAGGATGAAAGGCTGGCTTTGTAGTTTTGTCTCTGACTGTTTTCATAATAGCACGTTATACCACATCTGTAAGGATGCAACCTTCAATTGCATAATTTTGGTTTGTTATTGACTAGAGTATTAATCCAAGCAGGAATACTGATAGCTCTAACAAGTTTGGTATTTCACTGCACTTCTAAATATGCAAGAGCATATAATTTTTTAGCAGAGCAAAGTAGGTAAAGAAAAGGAATAATGAGATTACTTTATAGCAGTAGTTACCATATTCTAGCATGCATAAAAGTCATTACCGAAGAAAGCCTGTTAAAACACAGATTCCAGGGACCCAATACCCAAAGATGGTGATTCACCAAATTTTAGGTAGGTTTCTGGAATCTTCATTTTTAATAAGCATACACCCCTACCGTCTTAACTCTGAAAGGCTGAGAAACATCTAGTCATAGGCTGCCATCACCCAGTCTGATCCAATGGGGAATACATTTTTTTGTACGATTTCAGGATGTGAGAAAGTTTGGATACAGAATTCACAGGACTCTCTGCACAAGGTCATCAGTGCTATTCCGTTAAATTTAAAAATCTAATTCTTCAGAGTATTTCACAGAAGTTTATAAGAATTTACTATGCAGAACTAGACTTTGTATAACTTTAATCTCTACATGTGGTGCTCCAGAGTAAGCTTTAAATATTTCAGTTCTGTTGGAGATATATATATATTTTTTTAAATCTTTAATTAATTATTATTATTATTATTATTATTATTTTTGGAGATATATTTTTTAGAGCTGAATCAGTTTCTTCTGCTGGTTCCTTTTCAAAAGGAACTGAAATCACTCTCCTAAGCATTTACACCGGGTATGCGGGTTACTGATTTCAGTCTCCGAAGAGGGACACACTCAAGTAAAAGTAACAGGTGGGAAATCTGCCACCCCCAAACCATTATAGTACGTAACTTCGCTGTCCTGGGTGCACACTCCCCTTGCCCCCTACCTCATTTCTTGTGTTTTTTACCCTCATCTGGAAAGCCCTTCCATTTATCTTAGTTATTTTTGTCCTTCAAAGTCCAGTTCAAGTGTCACCACTGCAGTATTCTGGCCTCTGATCTCCCCCTCTCTTACTGCAGATCATGTAGTCTGTATGATCTAATCTGTTATTAAAACCTGGACCTTCTAATGTGTATTATTGCTTCATGCACGTTGGTTTTACCTTCCCCGAAAGTATGTAATTCTACTATGGGTAAAGACTATGACCCAAATGCCTTATTTACATCAGTTAGCTTCATGATTTGCACGAAATAGACATTTCAACAGGTACTCCCTGACTGATCTGGGGGGCTGTCTTCAAAATGAACATGAAGTTGAAATCCCATCTTCATGTGTGGCACCTATAAAAAGTTGACTTAGTCATTTAACATCTATATACCTTGTAATGTTCATCCTAGACACAGAAAGTCTTTTAAAATTTGTGGCAAAAACCAAGCTTGCACTCTGGTCATCTGGCACAATGTGTTTCTCCTTACCAATATCCTGGGCATCTTGGTTGCTCTGTCTTGCTCTCATCTGCAGCTGGAACTTATGCTGGGAAGAGCAGAGGTGGAGCAGGTACTGGCAAACCTTACTGTTGTCTGTCTGGAAAGCATGTTTTATTCCATCCGATGTATTTTGCAATGTGATTTTCTTTTTCTACAATATTAATCAGGGGTGTTAATAATTAGGATGCTTTCCTACCACATGACTGAATTCTGTAACCAATAATTAGTAAGTACAGATACTATTTTTATTTTTCATTTAACACTCATTAAGCATGAGTGTTCCTTGACCTGCATCTAGTATAAACAGGACCCTGTTATTATAACAGATTCAGCAAATAAATCAAATTAATATCACGTGTCACTTTCAAATATTATAGCTTAAATCAGACAGTATATAAGCTACCAGCAAGAGAAAAATTTCTTTTTATGAGATTATTGATATTTTTACTATATTGCAACGTTTGTAAATGCCGTAACTATTTGAAAAAGACATTATAAAAATATATTCTTCTTGGGTACGAAAATGAAGTTCAAAAAAATTGATTTATTGATATATAAGAGCTATGATTCTGCCAAAAAAAATCTTGATGGCCTGAAGGCTGGTATGGAAATTGTGAGAAGTTAAAAGAAAATGAGAGAATAGAGAGGCACCGGGTAACATGGCTGCTGGAATGAGAGATAATACACATCAAATTTTTAGAGACTGAGGGATTCTTGCATTCAAATTCAGGGGAAACAGGAGAACCACCAATTAGTGTTATCTTTTCAATGTTTCTTGAGAAATAAATGTGTCTTGTGTAAGAGGGCATCCCAAAATGTTGCAACCTCTGGGGTGAGGCTTGCAGATGATCTGTATGTCTTAAAAGACTAGCATTCAGCATGCTAGGAATCTAAGACTAATGTCTCTGGAGAATTACTTAAGTCCAATTAGGCTTTACTCTAGCTCTTGGCTGCTTCTACTGTGCAAATTATTCCCTCTACTCATGTCCCTTGTCTTCAAATGCAGAGACATTTGGTGATGTTCACAAATGACACAATAACAGTATTACTCCAACTTCAATTGTGCAGGTTTGCCTTCTTCAAAATTTCTGGTCTTATTAAACTATAAATTTTTAAATTGAGTTTGTTTATATAAATTCACTAAAACTTTATATTAAAACTATAAATAGAAAACCACTATGCCATAAATAGAATCCAGGTATTAAAAATATGTAATCGGGGTTCCCAGGTCGCTCAGTTGGTTAAGCAACTGCCTTCAGCTCAGGTCATGATCCCAGGATCCTGGGGTCGAGCCCTGCATGGGGCTCCATGTTAAGCAGGGGGTCCGCTTCTCTCTCTCCCTCTGCCCCTGGCCCCTGCTCATGCTCTCTCTCTCTCTCTAGCGCAAATAAATAAATAAATAAATAAAATATTTAAAAAAGTATATGTAATCAATGCAATAAAAGCAAAATAAGGTTATTAAATTCTATCTGAATATGTTGCCAATGAAATCTCTGGGACCCAGTTCTCTTTTTCTTAAAAAAGGAAATCAGTATTAAAGTGGAATTAAAGACTCAGTAGCACCAAACTAGTACCTTGACTAGCAGTAGCATACCTAGTGAATTGAAATAGTTGAGGAATTTTTTTCTCAAAGAAACATAACCACTGTCAAGTAATTCCCTAGGACATTGTTCTTCAAAGTTGTAAAGCTGTACAGGTTCGAAACAAATTATAAGAATATTCTGTGTGTTTACTGAAAAACTGGACAAGAAATGTGTCCACGGGAATTCAGAGATGAGAAAAGGCGAAGGAGGGTGACATTTCCATCTCCCCAGAGGCTAGTGGGGGTGGGGGGAAAGGAGGGTTTAAAAGCGCTCTGTGTTGGAGGAGGAAGCTCGGGATAAACAAGTTTTGTTAAACACAAGAACAGTCTGCGTGGGAATGTGATCTCTCCTCTATTACTGGAGATCTTTAAAAATGAGCTAATCACAGCTAGTTCTACATATGGCAGGGCTGGTGTGCTAGCTTGGCAAACAACAGAGAGCTGAATGCTAGATAATTTACTTGAATTGTTGCCTTTTTTAAATCGGTCCAAATTAGATTTGTAGTTAATTAATCTAAGCTTTCCTCCAGATATTTGCTCTGCCAGCATTTCCACTGGGGAAGGTAAATTATACCAGGGCAATTTCCTGGTCTTGACAGTCTTGGGAAGATGAGGCTATCTGGGCTTTCCTGAGAGAACACATTATTATCTGGGAATCTTAGTGGTACCTCTGGGTGTCACAGGAAACCAACCCACTAACCATCAAGTCTAGAACTGATTTCAAAGGTCTCTAAGTTGAAAATTAACCAGAGTAAGTTGGGACCTTGAGCTTGGTATCCTTATAAACAGTGTTCTAGCGGGACTCTATTTTAGCCCAAATACGGGATCTAGTAGTCCTTAGAGATCTCAGTAGTCCTTGCATACCATTAAGAAAACAAATACGTATCTTAACATATTTTTTGGCTTCCCAACTGCATTTCAGTGTTCAGAACTCCAATGACTTCCAAAATCAAAATATGCCTTTATGGCTTACTATCTTTCATAAACATGATATTCTACAACTTTATCTCCACATGGAGTATACACTAAAACTTAAAAGTACAGAAAGTTCTGGGACATGAAAAATTTTTTTAGTTCCTAAAATCCAATAAATCTCTGGACTGCTGAAATTCAAACATAGTTGCTGTGAGGGCACCACTATTAAGCTAGACAAAATTTACTAGGGTTAAAATAATTATTTTTAAATATATATTAGAGAGATTTCTCCATGTGAGAAGTTAGTAACCCAGAATATGTTCTGAATTAATAGAAAGTCAACTTGGTTGTAATTTAACTAAGTTAATTGAGCGTGTAACCAGCTAGGAATGTACACTATTCTTTTAAAAATCACTTCCTGATAAAACTAAGACCAAATAAAAATCTCAATAATACTTCCTACAACTGAGAAGAGTTAAATAGTTTTAAAATGTATTAGCCCTACTGAATAGAAGAATCAAAAGTTTACTTAAGGATAATCAATTAATAGGTTACAACACGTATTTTAAAATATAATGAAAAGGAGTTTAAATGGACATACGGAAAAAGAAATCTTCTTGGTTTCCCTCCATGGAAAGCGAAGGACTAGTGTGCGAATTCCATTGTGAACCTCAAACACAAGGACACCTTTAGAACAGACTCCAAGCAATATTCCAGTTTGTGACTTTTTCTCAGGGTGCACTCGATGAAAATGAACTCCATATTCTGTCAGTCTTTGGCAGACCTGTTGGAATAGTAGCATATCATAGCAATGTACCTTGGTAGAAGGTGACAAAGATATAGAAAGTTGTACCACTGTAGTTTGATATGGAAAGGAGAGTCTTTTCAACAAATGGTGCTGAGGGGTGCCTGGGTGACTCAGTCATTAAGCGTCTGCCTTCCACTCAGGTCATGATCGCAGGGTCCTGGGATCCAGCCCTGATAGGTGAGAAACCTGCTTCTCTCTCTCCCAATCCCACTGCTTGTGTTCCCTCTCTCGCTGTCTTTCTCAGTCAAATAAATAAATTAAACAAAACAAAACAAATAGTGCTGAAACAAATGGGTATTCACAGGTAAGAAAATGAATCTTATATATTCTATTACACTGAATATATGAAAATTAACCCCAAACGGGTCATAGACCTAAATACAGGAATTACAACCATAAAGCTTAGAAAATCTTTGTGGGTACGGATTTGAAAGAAATTTCTTTGTGGGACATAAAAAAACATAAACTATAGAATAAAAAATTGGTAAACTGAAACATTTGATCTTCAAAAGTCAGTGATAAGAAATATGAATGCAATGGAGTGCCTGGGTGGCTCAGTCAGTTAAGTGTCTGACTCTTGGTTTCAGCTCAGGTCATGATCTCAGGGTTGTGAGATCAAGCCCTGCCCTGTGCTTAGTGGGGAGTCTGCTGCTTAAGATTCTCTCTCTTACCCTCTCAATCTCCCTCTCAAAAAAAAAAAAAAAAAAAAAATAAATAAATAAATAAAAATAAAAGGGAAAAGAAAATATAAAGGCAGGCTACATACTGAGAGATAAACATATTTATATCTGAGAAAGGAACTGAACCCAGAACATATAGAAAGCATGTATTTCTTAGCAATAAGGAGACACATAACCAGATACAGAGATGGGCAAAAGATTTTATTAGAAACTTCAATGGAGAAGATACATGAATGGCAAATAAACACGTGAAAAGATGTTCACCATAAATAGTAATTAGGGCAATACACATTAAAACCACAATGATATACTGTTACTTACCTATTTCTATAGTTAAAAAGACTGAGCATACCAAGTATTTTGAGGCTGTGGAGCAACTAGAAATCTCACACATTACTGGTAGTACTGTAACATTGGACAACCACTTTAAAACAATCTGGCAATTTCTTATAAAGTGAAACATACGTTTCCCAAAGATCTCAGCAAACCTACTCTTAGGTAATCACTCAAAAGAAGTAAAAACCATATGCTCACATAAAAATGTGTATTTGAAAGTTTACGGAAGCTTTATATCCATCAACTAATGAAAAAATAAATAGGTTGTGTATCTGTAGAAAGAGAAACTACCCAGCAAAAAACAAAAACCAACAAGAAACCACCCCCCAACAACAGCAAAAAAACCACCACCAACAAAAACTGCTGATACACGTCATATTATGGATGAATCTCAAAATTATTGTTTCTAAGTGAAAAGAGCCAGATATAGAAGACTACTACATAATACATAATTCTTTTAATGAAATTCTAGACAAGAAAAAACTATGGTGATAGAAGATCAGTAGTTGCCAAGGGCTGGCACAGTGGTGGTGGGGGATTGACTGCAAAGGGACACAAGGAAGTTTTCTGGTGTTGGAAATGTTTTATATCTGGCAAATCTTTGTCTTTAAAGGACCAGATATGGGATGCCTTGCTGTCTCGGTCCAAAGAGCATGATTTGCAGAAAGATGTAAAAGAAGTATAAATTTAGAAAGGTGTATTAATGTGATTTTAAAAACTCAGGTTAGGGGACGCCTGGGTGGCTCAGTTGGTTAAGCAGCTGCCTTCGGCTCAGGTCATGATCCCAGGGTCCTGGGATCGAGTCCCACATCGGGCTCCTTGCTCAGCGGGGAGCCTGCTTCTCCCTCTGCCTCTGCCTGCCACTCTGTCTGCCTGTGCTCGCTCTCTCCCCCTCTCTCTCTCTGATAAATAAATTAAAAAAAAACAAAACATCTTTAAAAAAAAAAAAACTCAGGTTAGAAGAAAGATGCTAATGTTAAAGAGAATGGAGTAACAGGATATATTATTACAAGGAGTAGGGCAACCCACTTATGCGTTAAGCACACTACTTACAGGGAGAACACTAAAGCTCAGGAAGGTGAAATATATTGTCCAAGTTCACAGAGCTGGCTGAAACAAGAATTCAAATGCAAGACTGTCTGACTACAAATTCCCAAGCAAATTCTTACCACTATGCTAATCTGCTTTCTACCTTTATTAATAAAAATATAACTTTTTATGTCCTTCAAGTATAAAAATGTAGTAACTAAAGGAAAACATAACTACATAATTCAATGTCTTTAAATGTTGACTCAACTTAAATAAAACAAACCCCATTATATGTTTTAGCACAAACCCTAGATTAAAGGTGATGTAAGTGGGTGAGTGCAACCCCTTCATAGATACTTGTAGGGCTGGGAACCTTAGTTCCCTTCAAGATGGAGCAAATGGAAGGCACACTGTTACATACTAGGGAGCTAAATCAGGAGAATGTTCTGAAAGTTTGTCTTCTCAACAGAATACTATACTCGCTATTCTCATTGGAAGTTAACACAATACTATCTTTCCTGATCGTAAATGGACAGTTTATCTGAGGTCTCAAAGAAAGCTGGTGGCAGATCTGGAACCATAAAGCCATTTTTTCTGATCCCATTTCATTATCTGAATTAGTCGGCATTTGTGAAACACTATTTTTAGAGGATGTAATTGTATTTTAAGCGTTTTAAGAAAAAACAAAGCAAAATAATTCTAGAATCCATATGACTTCCCCTCTTATAGCCAGTCAAATGAAATACTTCTTCACAATGTATCTTGATACATTTATAGTGTATTTTCAGTATGGAACTGAATAAAAGCAGCGAATCTATAGTCATACCAGGTATGGGTTCGAATCAGTTTTGCTCCACATACCAGCCATTGACTTTGGGAATATTACATTTGCTCTTTGAGCTTTAGTCCTCTCTTTCACAAGACAATTAAAATGCCATGGTTTTAGCCAGGAATAAGTGAGATAATTCATAGTATCAGTTATTGGCACTTGAGCTTTTAGATACATATGTCCTCCATTTCTTGCTTACTTTGAAAAAGATATAAACTTTATCATTTGTAATTTTGCATGCTTACCTTTAAAAATTCTAACTCTGTCTCTTTTTCAGAAGCTCCTGCGTAGGTATTATGCAATTTTGGTAACTCTTCTTTTACATAGGATAAATCAAGTTTCTCCATCACTCTGGGAGGCAAATAATGCTCCAGTCTAAAATAAGATATACCATGAACCTAGAAGAGAGAATGTTTTTATAAGCAATTGTTTGCCCTCTTCCTTCTATCTTAAAGTTCTTGCCTCAACCAAGAGGCAAGACACTTTTATTTAGACTTCTCCCTGAGGAGTGAGTTTTAGAGGAAATGTATCATTCTTTCTCTTTCATCCAGTGAGGTAAAATGATTGAACTGATTAGCAAGCTTAAAGAGAAAGACAACAAGGGCCAAATGTCGCTACAGTTGAGGTTAATGTTAAGAAGTTTGCTACTCAAGTGGCACTGATTCTTGTCCCTTGCTTCCTCTCAGATCCACTTTTTTCAGGAATGATTGGTAACAAACATCTGTTCTCTGTACAGTGAACTCTGCTAGCTTCTCAGCCCATCACAGCATGGACCATGTGGAAGGCAGATGACCCCTTTGATCCAGATTTGGCTTGTGCCTAGTATCCATTAATTAGAAATTGGGAGAAGGAAGGGTAAATGCTAGATATCCTGAAATTGTGAAGCAAGAAATTTTACACAGAAAAGAGAGAGAGAGAGAGAGAAAGTTACACTGTATGATTTTATATACCAATGTACATGGGGAACCTAGTCACTTTAAGGTACCAAACTAGCCTCAAAAATCTCCAGATCTTGGGGCACGTGGCACAGTTGGTTGAGCATCTGACTCTTGATTTCAAGTCAGGTCATGATCTCAGGGTTGTGGGACTGAAACATTGTGTCAAGCTCTATGCTCAGTGTGGAGGCTGCTTGAGATTGTTACTTGATCTCTCTCTGCCTCTCCCACACTCTTTCTCTCTCTCCGATAGATAAATCTTAAAAAAACAAACAAACAAACAAACAAAAAACCCCCAACAACAACTCTAGACCTAAATAGCAAACACATCAACCAGGTTCAGGTTTTAATTATGCCGAGGATAAAAATATCAATATAAAAGTGGCCCCTGGAGAAGAAAAACCAAATCCTACCTCTGGTTGATAATCTCCATATTCAGCTTGGAGAGCCAAGGATGCCAGCAATAAAGAAGTCTCATCATCACAGTGCATCCTCTCCTCCAAGATATCCTTTCGCAGTTGAAGATAATACTGATGACAGGTCAGGGTATGTCTAGAAAAGCAAATGCACACTAAATATCTATGCTTTATCTTGAATCTGGAGAGATTCTTATTATTGGCATATAAGTTGAGTTCCTAAGATGGTTTATTATCAAGCTTTTAAGGCATAAGAATTTAATAAACTATGTTGAAGGAAATATTTCTTTGATGATAGAGAAGAGGTTTTCATTGATCATATTCAAGTAACTCAGGATCAGTAAACTAAAGGGTCCAAAGACCAGAAGCCAAAAAGACAAAAATAGAAACTTGTGTACTCACTGTATCAAACTAATATCATCCATGAAAAATTTAATTCGGAAAAACAAAGTAAAATTAACGGCAGCTTTGCTCTTTTTCTTTGGCTCTTCTTTCCATCCCTCTGGGGCTACTTTGGTTAATTTTAAATCAGGATCAACAAAGAAATATTCATTATCTAAAACAGAATGAGAAAACATTCAGATAAAAATACTTCAATGTTTTCTTCTGATTCCTTTGTGATTTTTTTGGGGGGGGCTGACTTGCACAAAATAGTTCCACATAAGAATAAAATAAGAAAAAAAAACGAATAAAATAAGATTGTTAAGAAGTATGGCAGGGAATGCTGAGGGCAACTGCATACAGTGGGGGCAATATGACGTGGCTGAGTCTTTTAAGACTGAGGGTTCTAAGGGCAGACAGAACTGGATTCAACTCCACTGCATCATTTACTATCTGCATGACACTGAATAAATTATTTAACCTTTCTAGACATTAGTTTTCTTGTCTGTAATCAGGATAGTGATAATTCCTGCATTATTGTATTACTGTAGGGATCAAATGACATAAGGCATATAAAACACTTGGTAAAGCATGCAGCATATAGTAAGCATTCAATAAATATTAGTTATTATTTACTATTACTGAGTTTTCTTTTTTTGTTACTTGTTATTTGATTTTTTATTTATTTTTTTGCAGTTTTTTAAAATTGAATTTATTTATTTTCAGCATAACAGTATTCATTATTTTTTCACCACACCCAGTGCTCCATGTAATCCGTGCCCTCTATAATACCCACCACCTGGTACCCCAACCTCCCACCCCACCGCTACTTCAAACCCCTCAGATTGTTTTTCAGAGTCCATAGTCTCTCATGATTCACCTCCCCTTCCAATTTCCCCCAACTCCCTTCTCCTCTCTAACTCCCCATGTCCTCCATGCTATTTGTTATGCTCCACAAATAAGTGAAACCATATGATAATTGACTCTCTCTGCTTGACTTATTTCACTCAGCATAATCTATTACTGAGTTTTCAACTGAAACCTAGAAGAAAAAATACTCATTTAAAAAAATTTTTTAAAGATTTTTAAAAAAAATTTATTTATCTGATAGACAGAGATCACAAGCAGGCAGAGAGAGAGAGAGGAGGAAGCAGGCTCCCCGCTGAGTAGAGAGCCTGATGTGGGGCTCGATCCCAGGATCCGGGGATCATGACCTGAGCCGAAGGCAGAGGCTTAAACCCACTGAGCCACCCAGGTGCCCCTCATCATTTTATTTTTTCATTCTATAATTCCATCTAAATATTATTGACTCAAAATAAAAGTTTATTCAATAAAATCTGACTTATCCAGAATGTTCCAGAAATTAGGTGTATTACAAACAGAAATTGTGATTAATTATTAGTATGAATGGTATTACCTGATTAGTCTAAACTTTTAACTAGTAAAGTGACAGAACATTAGTAGGCACTAATTGAATGTTTATTGGATGACTCTACAAAGTGAACTATTAGTTTTTAAGAAACGAGAATTCAATAAACTAAATTGAAGGAAACATTTCTTCTGTGACAAAGAAGACATTATCCTAATCTTGTAGGGTTTTAAGATAATTTGATCCTCAACTGCAACTGACCGTACTCTGTTCTCTAAGCTAAATTTTGAGGTAAATAGGAATTTGATATATTGAAGAGTAATTTATAAATATAATGATTTAGTAACGCCCAACTTCAAAGCAGTAAGAAGCTATGGAAATTCTAACTGATAAATAGGAGTGATTTCTACTGAAACTATGCTCTGAGACCATTGGGAATGTCACAAAGTTCAGGGCACATACATAAAGCTTAAAAAATACGTAAAATGATGTATTTGCCGTCATGAAGTGAAAACATTTAAAAAAGACACTATGTTTTAAGGATAGTTGGCTAAAGAAGCTGATGTGGAGATTCAGAAATAGGATCCTGCTATATATTTAAATTCAGATTAGCAGGATACTAGTATCTAGAGTACATATGTAGGTAATTGACATATATAATGATCCCCAAAATATAATAATTAAAATCCACTTTAGTATACTGAGCAAAAGAAAAATCTTCACCATCAGGTAGAGAAGACTCTAAAAGACAAGCTATTAAAACAATGAACCTAACTCCTTCTCAATGCTGATGTGTTCATGTAGTTAACATTTCCCAAGACAAGTTGGGCAATAACAGGTATGGAAGTCAGTTTGTTGCCAAGTTTCCACACTGCACACTGAACTTAAAATATCTTGGTACCTTTGAGGGTAGCTAAAGCAAACAAATGATGTTCCACTAAGCCAATGTGTGCCACGACCATATCAAACACATCTTTACATATAGTTTTGGTATCACAAGTCAGTTCCAGTCTCTGCCCACTCAGAAGCATTATGTTTACTTTTCTTCGGTTATCTTCATTCTTCCCTTTCTTGGCCTACGATTGAAAAAAAAAAAAAAGAATGACATTTATTAAAGTAAACCTTATAAGAATTTTAACTGCTTTTTAAAAAGTCATTACTGAAATTATTTTCCAAGAGTAACACAAATTGGTTTTATTACTTACAAGGATAGACCTTGGCAAATCCAAAGATATAAATGGTTCAATCGTCATCTTCACAAACTCAGGGCCAAAGAAATTCTGCAAATTACATAAGTAGAATCAACAGTTTTTTACCTTTTAATCTAGGTCTTTCCTTAACAGGCAAAGAATATAACGATGATGATGATGATGATGATAATGATAATAATAATAAAGTACATGTAAAGCCACCACAACAGAACCAGGTGATCTGAAACAAATGTAGGAACTTTAAATAAAAAAGTATGGTGGATTTTATGAAGAACAGGAATGGAATATGCCCTACACCAAATGTAAACAGAAGTTCTTCCTCAGTTTCCTTTTCTACCAGTGATGTCAAATGTAAAGCCTTGCTTCATACAGTTTTACAAGTTTTTCATTTTTTGGCCTTCAGATAAACTCAAGAGCCTCAAAAAAAAAAAAAAAAGAAGTAGTAGTCTTGATTACTGAAGAGTTATCAAGCTCATGATAAAGATTTGGTTTAGTACTGCTAAAGTGTGAAGTGATTGAACACAGTCTCATTTTCCTTTAGAGAGTGACACTCCCTGTATCCTAAAATAAATGTAGTCAAAGGACAACATCTACTTTGTAATTATAAAATATGCATATCCATTCATAATCATGTGCATGGAAGCCTGTGACACTCACTGTCTTTTTAAATTTTTTTTATAAGTAGTTGACAGCTAAGGATATTACAGATATCAGCCTTTGTACCCCATTGCTGCCTCCAGTGAGAAAACATTATCTCAGGAGATAGGGGAGACTGAGGAGCTGGGGAAAGTGGAGTCCACACACTTCATTTACTCCTTCTTAATCTACTTCTTCCCTGCATGTCTTGAATATTCAGAAGTTTCTGCCAAGAGTGGATAACTGGTTGAGGAAATTACTTAAAATGTTAGACTCCAGGTGAGAGTAGGATTCAGAACAGACTGGGAGATTAGGTCCAAATGGACAAAAAGTAAAATGAAATGGCTAATCTTGGGGCCAAAGTCAGGTGGTGTGTGTGTGTGCTCGTAAACACTAATGCACATGATATGTTTGCACTTATGAAGGTTACTGGAGTTTTATTTTTTGTTGGTTTCTTCCTTGATTGCTTGGTGTTGGAATTCTATCCAGTTAACCAAGTGTGGAACAGGTGACAGATACCATTTAAGTAAAACTTTAACATTAAGGGTTTGTTAATACTCAACGAACCAGTAGGACACATTTTAAATGAGAACAGAAATAGAGCAGAAAAAATGAAAATGGTCTGCCTTGGGAAATATAGAATCCAATACAGATAAACTACCGCAACAGTATATAAACAAGTTAAAAGGCATCTGCAACCAAAAGTAACATAGAAAAAATTAGGGGCGCCTGGGTGGCTCAGTTGTTGAGCATCTGCTTTCAGCTACGTCATGATCCCAGGATCCTGGGATCCAGCCCACATCAGGCTCCCTGCTCGGTAGGGAGCCTGTTTCTCCCTCTACCACTCCCCATGCTTGTGTTCCCTCTCTTGCTGTGTCTCTGTTAAATAAATAAATAAAATTTTAAAAAAAGGAAAAAATTAAATACTTATATTTTGGGAAAGAACATTAATTAAATGGGATGATTGTTCCTTCAACTACTAACACTACTTTGCAGCACCAAAAACATACACTTTCTGCTCTTTTCGGAAAAAACACGTGGTCTTTTGAGGACCAACAGTTCACATTCTGTAGTCACTGATACAGTAAGTCTTTGATGAAGAGTTGTTTGTTATTGAAATAGCCAGAAACTGACTGCCTAAAAGGCAACACAAATTTTTAGTGAGATGGCACGTAACAGTGGCATACTGTAAAGGCACAGAATACCATTTATGAATCTCTAATGAGCCATGTTCAGAATAAGCTCTCTGAAATTATGGTTTATGAAAAAGTTGTATATGTACGTGTTCTTTATGCTTTATGCATTCCTTTAATCATTAGAAGCCCACACTATTTCGTATGATATCCTGCCTAGTGTTTAATTTTGACAACGGTATTGGTGATAATGACAAATCGATGAGGCCTTATGGACTTTCTTCCTTTCTCCTTAATCTTATTTTATTGGACTCGAGCAACATTAAACATAGATAATATCTTATAAATTACAACCCAATTCCACATTTAAAAAATTAGCATAATAAAGAACAAAGTGGTTTAAAAATTTGGCTAAAATCATCTAACAGCATTATTAACAATAGAAACCAAGTCTTGGAATTTGTGGTTCAAACATTTTTCACCACTCTGTACTGTTTCTTCTCCTTAGAAAATAATGAGGGAAATTTGAATTCTATCAACTCCAGAGCGCATATATATATATATATATATATATATACATATATATATATATACATGCTTTTAAGACAACTTTGAACTCTTAATCTCACAAAACAAACTGAGGGTTGCTGGGGGTAGGGGTGAGGGAGAGGGTGGCTGGGTTATGGACACTGGGGAGGGTATATGCTATGGTGAGTGCTGTGAAGTGTGTAAGCCTGACGACTCACATAACTGTATCCCTGGGGCTAATCATACATAATATGTTCATTAAAAAAAAAAAAAAAAGACAATTCTTTAAAAAAAGCAACAAAAAACCAAAACAGAATGTGGGTAATACACAGTGCAGAACTAAAAAGAAAAAAATCCATCCTAGATTTTTATCACATTTACTACTATTTATTTCATGTTTGAAGAATTATTTGTATAGGGACATTACAAACAAGATACTGCCTCATGTATTATATTGGTGATGATAAAAGAATAGAAAGACAGTATCCTGGGTAGGTAAGACTATGGTGAAAGAGGCATGATCACAGGCAGCATAAAATTGTACAAATGTTTTGATGCACAATCTGACAAGACAAATCAAATGTCTTAAAAGGTGTTTGCCTTTCACTTGGCTATTCTACTTGGAGGAAGTTACCTGAAAAGATTTAGCTAAAGGGATGTTCATCAAAGCATTGCTTGCAATAGCAACAATAACACATTAGAAGTATTTCCAGTGTCCAGGAGTGCCTGGTAGCTCAGTCGGTTAAGCATCTGCCTTTGTTTCAGGTCATGATCTTGTGGTTCTGGGACTGAGCCAGGTTTGGAGTCCCTCATCGCATCAGGCTCCCTGCTCAGTGGGAAGTCTGCTTCTTCCTTTCCCTTTTCCTTCCTATCCCCCACTCCTGCTCTCTCTCAAATAAATAAATAAAAACTTTGAAAGAAAAAAAGAAACATTTTCAATGTCCAATAACTGGAAACTGATTGAAGAAATCATGGTACATGATAAATTCATATAATGAAGTACTTGACAGCTCTTAACAGTAATACTATAGAAGTTGTAAAATGTTCAAGATATTTTACATGAGGACTGTTCTTTTTAAGCTTAGTTTAGAAAAATACATATGTTGAAAGAAAAATAAACACATTTAAAAAAATCCCCCCTGATATATAAGACACAGATTTTTTCCTTTTGTCTTTCAATATTGTAATACAAAGATACGTGTTTGAAGCTCACGTGATCATCTTTTGATTACAAAGTAAATCACTATCAAAAATCTGAGAATGGCAGAGCAGAAAGTTGGAATATATGTGATAACATTCTTGAACTTCTGAACCAACCCTTCACTCTCTATTCCTGATTTTCTTGGTTTGTGAGATAATAAATTTCTTAATATTAAAAGATAATCCCCTACAATACTGAATAAATCCAGTTGACTTTAAGGATCATGAATATACTTTTAAAATAAACAGTATATTTAGAATATCTTTTCCTAAACCCATCTCATAAAAAATGGAATAATGAAACAGCTAAATATTTATTAGAATAATGAAACAGCTAAATATTTATTAGCAACCAACATTTAACACCAGTGTAATAATTTTTTTTTTTAAAGATTTTACTCATTTATTTGACAGACAGAGATCACAAGTAAGCAGAGAGGCAGGCAGAGAGGAAGGGAAGCAGGCTCCCTGCGGAGCAGAGGGCCTGATGCGGGGCTTGATCCCAGGATCCTGAGACCCTGACCCTAGCTGAAGGCAGAGGCTTTAACCCACTGAGCCACTCAGGCGCCCCCACCAGTGCAATTATTATGGAATTTCGATTTCATCTACAGGCAACTTTAGGACACCTACAGAATTTAAAAGTGTTTTGCATAATATTTTCCTGTGAGTATGTTAACTAACTGGAATAAAAAAAAAGATTTTATTTATTTATTTAAGAGAAAGAGAATGAGAGAGAGAGAGTGTGAGCAGGGGGAGAGGCAGAGGGAGAGGGAGAAGTAGACTCTCCGCTGAGCAGGGAGCCTGACATTGGGCTTGATCCCAGGATCCCGAGATCATGACCTGAGCTGAAGGCAGATGCTTAACAGACTGAACCACCCAGGTATCCAACCAACTGGAATTTAAGTAAAAACTTAAAAAAAGAAATTTCTCTGTGAGATCATGTTTAAATGCAGTAATCTGAGAATTAACTTACCCTTAGTTTTCTTTGGGTCATGGCTGTTTCAAGGGCCATTTCTCGTAAGGGATCCCTGCTGATGTCAAGCATAGAGGCTTTGATTGTGTCTCCTGGATACAGGCTCAGCCGAGACTGTCTAAGGGCCATTCTGGCTTGCAGCTGCATCATTTCTTCTTCTTGCCGTTTTAGCATAATCTCTTGATTAATTACATTGCCTTCAAGGGGTGTTTCATATTGTCTATTACAGAGAAAAGAGAAGAAAACAATTATTTTGGTCTAATTCAAGAAAGAAAAACAGGTGAAGTAAGATATCATGAATTTAAACAATTTTTATTTAGTCATCTCAGAAGAACCCCTGCAGTAACATTTCAATCCTACTTTTATTTTATTGATAATTGTATGCTGTCCTGTTTCCACTGGATAGATCTACATGCTCCACCTCTTCTCTAAACATTCTAGCATCCTCTGATGGAGAAAGGGGAACCCTCCCACACTATTGGTAGGAATGCAAGCTGTTGTAACCACTCTGGAAAACAGCATGGAGCTTCCTCAAAAAGTTGAAAATAGAGCCACCCTATGACCCAGCAATTGCACTACTGGGTATCTACCCTAAAGATACAAACGTAGTGATCTGAAGGGGCACGTGCACCCAAATATTTATAGCAGCAATGTCCACTATAGCCATACTATAGAAAGAACCTAGATGTCCATCAACAGATGAATGGATAAAGAAGATGTGGTATAGGGGCGCCGGGTTGGCTCAGCGGGTTAAAGCCTCTGCCTTCCGCTCGGGTCATGATCCTGGGGTTTTGGGATCAAGCCCCAAGTCGGGCTCTCTGCTCAGCGGGGAGCCTGCTTCCTCCTCTCTGCCTGCTTCTCTGCCTACTTGTGATCTCTGTCTGTCAAATAAATAAAATCTTTAAAAAAAAAAAAAAGAAGATGCGGTATAGATACACAATGGAATACTATGCAGCCACCAAAAGAAATGAAAGCTTGCCATTTGCAATAACATGGATGGAACTAGAGGGTATTTTGCTTATTGAAATAAGTTAATTGGAGAAAGACAGCTATCATATGATCTCCCTGATATGAGGAAGTGAAGATGCAATGTGGGGGGTTTGGGAGGTAGGAAAAGAATAAATGAAACACCATGGGATCGGGAGGGAGACAAACCATAAGTGACTCTTAATCTCACAAAACAAACTGAGGGTTGCCAGGGGGAGAGGAGTCGGGAGAGGGTGGTGGGGTTATGGACATTGGGGAGGGTATGTGCCACGGAGAGTGCTGTGAAGTGTGTAAACCTGGTGATTCACAGACCTGCAGCCCTGGGGCTAATAATACATTATATGTTTATAAAAAAATTAAAACAACAACAACAACAACAACAACAAAAAAAAACATTCTAGCATCCTCTGAAACTGATTCCACTGCAGTTCTCTTCAGACGGGGCTGTTTATTTTTATAGTCCTGTACCACTGGGCCTGCAGATGGATAGAGTTTCCCCTTAATTCATATTTTTTAAAAAGATTTATTTATTTATTTGAGAGACAGAGAGTGAAAAAGAGCGAGTACAAGCAGGAGGGCAGAGGGAGAGGGAGCAAGAATCTGAAGCCGACTCCATGTGGAACACAGAGCCTGACGTGGGACTAGATCTGAGACCACAACCCTAGCTGAATTCAAGAGCTGGACCCTCAACTGACTGTGTCACCCAGGTCCCCCTAGATTCCCCTTAATTCTTATTTCTGCTTCCAGACCATTGCTGACTTACAAGAGCCCCCAGCTTCCCTGAAGTACATGGTATGAAATCACTTATTCCCCCGCTCTGCTTTTGCTTTAGACATTCAGTTGTCCTACTGGTCAACTCTCTCTTATTCATTAGACATTTAAGTACCTGACATCAGGACTCCTGTTATCATTCAAGATTGTGTTACAGAGGCTGGGGAGTCCTCCAATACTCCAGCCTTCCACACGCCAGCCAGCCAGTCATCTCTTCCAAGGTTGTGTCGCCTATAAACAGTAACTGCACTACCTCTAAAAATGTCATATTTCCATCCTCCAATGAACTCTCTATATAAATCTTATCTTTTTCGCTCACTACCTCTAATACCCTTCTTCAAAGAATTCACTGACTCCACCACTTTCTCTATTACCCATCTTTTACCCTTACACTGAATTCCAAGGCCCATCATTAAAATCACTTTTTTTCTTTTAAAAAATATTTTACTTATTTCTTTGACAGAGAGAGACAGAGCAAGAGAGGGAACACAAGCAGGGGGAGTGGCAGAGGGAGAAGCAGGTTTCCCGCCAAGCAGGGAGCCTGGTGCGGGGCTCGATCCCAGGACCCTGGGACCACTCTTTTGCAGACAAACTAAACTCTCAAGAAACTGCAGAACCATGCTGACTGATCTCACTGGGCTCTCAGCGCTGTCTGGTAACTCATTTTCTTAGAGGACTACTTTATACCTTCTTCGCCTTCCCTTTTCTTTTCAAAGCTCAAATACTCTCTCCCTCTTTCTCTCTACTGATGACCTTTCCTCAGTTTTCTCGGTGAACTAAGAAGCAATCAGGAAAAAACTTCCTCAACCCATGCCTCCAAAATTTCCAGATATACATCCATATATTCTGTCTTCTCCTCTGTAACGGTGAAGGATCTCCTGCAGCCTTTCGGAGCTCTGACACCTCTCCGGGGCATGGAATTCCATCCCCTCTCCTGCTCAGAGACTTTGCCCTTGCACTTATCCCCTCACGCGCATTCATACTATCGAAAACTATGTTATTGTCATTAGTCTACAAACATGATGTACTATTTCCTGCTCAGAACAAAAACAAAATTCTCCTTTGGTTGTACATCCTCTTTTGGACTCTATCCCCCTTTTTCCCTGTTGTCTTTTAGAGTAAATTTCTTCTCATTGTTTAAGTTTTATCTCCACTTCATCTCCCACCCTCTTGGTCTCAGACCAACAGTTTTAGTCCCTACAATTTCACCAAAGCTGTTCACAGAAATGACTGACCTCATCATTGTCAAGGTCCAAGGATAATCCTCGATTTTCATTTTACTTGACCTCTAAGCACCAAAAGACACAGTTGCTCACTCTTTCCTATTCTTTTCATTTGTTTTGTTTCAGAGGCGGGGAGGGGCAGAGGGATGGGGAGAAAGAATCCTAAGGAGGCTCCATAAGCAGCATGTTGTAGGACATGGAGCTGAGCTCATGACCCTGCGATCATGACCTGAGCTGAAATCAAGACACTGGATGCCTAAATGACAGAGCCACCAGGTGTAGTCCTTCCTAGTCTTAAAATATTTTCCTTCTGGAAAACCATGCTCTTTATTTTCCTTCTACTTTATTGGCTTTTCCTTTTTGGCTCTTTTGTTGGTGCCTCCTTCATTTCTAATCTCCTAGTATTTGACGACAATAGTGCTCAAACCTCCAGATTTTCCTAGTCTCCATATATACTCCATAGCTACATGATCTTATCTACTTTCATAGCCTTAATTACATTATATATGCCTATAACTCAGCCTCTCCTCTAAATTCTAATTTTATTTGCCTAGGTGAGTGTTCTACTTGGATGTTAATATGCATCTTTAGGCTATTATGTCTCAAATCAGACTCTTGATATTTTTTCCCTTGTCCAATTTTTCTCATTCACCAGTTGCTTCACAACACAACTGGGGATCATTCTTGATTTCTCTATCCTACAAATCTCCTATATAATTGAGCAGCAAATCCTGAAAACACAACCTTGAAAATATCTATATCTGACTCTTCTCTATCACAAGCAATCTAATCTGGGCTATAGCCATCCAAATGGATGTGGGGCTACGTCTCACTGTCATTACTTCCTAACTAGGCTTTTACTCCTGTAATCTGTTCTTCAGAGAACATAACAGAGTAATCCTATTAACTGTAAATCACATCTATGTTTTCAAGCCACCCAATGGCTTCCCGTCATACGTCCAAAGTGTTCACTTAAGCTCCTGAGGTATGAGACGATTTGGATTCTGGTTACTACCCACTCTGCCTTTCTCTCATTCTGCTGCACCCACATGTCCTTCCTGTATTCCTCTGACATACAACACATCTCTCATAATGCAAGGCCTCTGCTCTTGACATTCCCTTTGCCTGGAAAGAGCCCTCTGTCTCCTGATATCTTCATAGTTCACCCTGTCACTTAAAATAGTTTTCGGTTAAAATATAATCCTTGGGAAAGGCCTCCTCTAATCACCCTACCTATGTAAAATAGAACTTTGACATCACAACCCTGTACTCTCTACCCTTCATCCTGCTTTCTTTTTTTTTTTTTAATGTCTTTTTAAATTTAATTTTTTAGTATTGAAGTGTAGCTGATATACAATGGTATAGTTTCAGATGAGCAACACAGGGTTATGACAATTCTATATCACTCAATGCTCACCATGTCAAGTATAGTCAGCATACAAAGTTATTACAATATTATAGACTATATTCTCAATGCTGTACTTTTCATTTTTGTGACTTATTTTATAACTGAAAGAATGTACCTCTTAATCCTCTTCATTTATTTCACTCCCTCCCCACTTTCATAATCAATAGTTTGTAGGGGTGCCTGGGTGGCTCAGTGGGTTTAAGCCTCTGCTTTTGGATCAGGTCATGTTCTCGAGGTCCTGGGATTCAGCCCCACATAGGGCTCTTTGCTCAGTGGGGCGCTTGCTTCCCCCTTTCTCTGCCTGCCTCTCTGCCTACTTATGACATCTCTCTGTCAAATAAATAAAGTCTTTAAAAAAAAAGAAAAAAATAGTTTGTTCTCTGTATTAAGGTCTGTGTCTGTTTTGTTTTTTTCATTTGTTTCGTTTTTTTAGATTCCACATATAAATGAAATCATATGGTATTCACCTTTCTCTGCTTGACTTATTTCACTCAGCATAATACCCTCTAGGTCCATTCATGTTGTTGCAAATGGCAAGATCTCATTATTTTTTATGGCTGAGTAATATTCCAGGGTGCGCGCGCGCGTGTGTGTGTGTGTGTGTGTGTGTGTCTTCTCTATCCATTCATCTACTGATGGGCACTTGGGTTGCTTCCACTTCTTGGCTATTGTAAATAGTGTTGTAGTAAACACAGAGGTACAAATATGTTTTTAAACTGGTGTTTTCAATTTCCTTTGGGTAAATATCCACTAGTGGAATTATTGGATCATATGGTATTTCTACTTTTAATTTTTTGAGGACTCTCCATACTGTTTCCCACAATGGTTGCACCACTTTACATTCCCACCAACTGTACACCAGATTCCTTTTTCCCCACCTTCTAGCCAACACTTGTTTCTTGTCTTTTTGATTTCAGACATTCTGGCAGGTGTGAGCTGATACCACATTGTGGTTTTGATTTGCATTTCCCTGATAATTAATGATGTTGAGCATCTTCTCATGTGCCTATCAGCCATCTATATGTGTTCTTTGGAAAAAATGTCTATTCAGGTCCGCTGCCCATTTTTAAATTAGATCACTTGGCCTCTTCTTGGTGTAAAAATTGTATAATTTCTTTATCTATTCTGGGTATGATTCCTTATCAGAAATATCACTTATAGATATCTTCTCCCATTCAGTAGATTGACTTTTCACTTTGTTGATCAGTTTCCCTCTGTGTGCACTCTCTATCCCCTTAGCCTGCTTTATTTTTCTTTAAAGCACCATCATTATCTGATGGTGCATTACTCACTTGTTTTTTAACAGTTTATTCGCTATCTCTCAGCCCTAGAAATTCCTTGAGGGACACTTTTTCTTGGTTTTGTTCATGATTCTATCTCCAGTACCTAAAAGTTCCCAATAGATGGTAGGTGCACAGCAATCACTTCTTGAGAAAATGACAAAATGACAAAATCTCACTTAGTGAGGGGTCAAGGACAATAATAAGAATATAAATCTATACATTTTAAGTTGCACCTAATATATTTATTAAATATATTAGCTTTCTTGTTCAAATTATTTTATACCAGAGTTACAAACAGGTAGAAAAAATGACTATCAGTTTATCTCTTTCAACGCAATATTTGGTAGTGTTCCTATAAAGGCTAAAACGTTTGAGAGGCAACAAAATAAAAAATAAAACCTAAACAAAGCAAACACATGAACAAAAAACAAAGAAAATCTGGATCATATAGGAATGAATAAGTAGGTTGCTTTAAGTTAGAAAAATAGGTTACCTTGTCAAGCAGATAGGCACAGAAGCAGTGGGAATTGTATTATGTATAAACTGTACTTCAAAAGTTAACAGAAAAAACTTAGAGATGTTCTTTGGAAAACAGCTTTGAATATCCTTTTTGGTCACTGAAAGACACTTTTGATAACTCAGAATCAAAAAATTACTCATTCTGCTGTATCTGACTCATAATTTCCTGTTAATTTCCCCCCACCCCCTATGATACAAATCAATAGCACTGCCTGGATCTGTTTTTCCATTTCATTTTAGCTAAAGGGAATGGAAATTTTTATAAAGAAGCATGCAAACATGTCTAAATAGAGAACTATTTATAGATCTCACAAATATATGACCTAAAGAACAAAACAGGGCCTCCCAATTGTATGCCAGCATGCTAAGGATGTTATCAGAAACCTTTGTTCACATTCAGAAAATTCTGCACTGAAATAAGGAATTTAGAGTATCTTAGTTAATGTGTTTTTCTGTGGGCAGAAAAAGGGGGTGAGATTTGTCTAAAAGAAGTAGAGTTTAGCATCTTATATGAAATATAGCATATACAGAGACTTAACATCAAACATAAACCTATCTTTGTCTCTTACCTCTTTGTTCAAAATTACCCAATCATGGTTATCACCACAACGGGGTCCTAGTAATATAAAATTCTATTATGCAAATAAAATACTGCTTTAGGTAAATGAATGCTTATTAGAGCTTTCCTCCAAGGAAATGAAGTGTCATGGATTATTTTAAAAGGCATAAGAGAGAAGAGAAAAAGACATAAATTTAATAAAAACTGCAATATTAAAAGGAATAACTTTAGTGTAATGTATTTAATTATTTGGAGTCTAAACCCTAGATAAATTGTCTGTTTTAATCATATGGCTAGGGTTACCTGGTCTATTAATAGTTTACAGGTGTGAAACACTGTCTGTCAGAATTAATTAGCTAAGGGGCAAGTTTTTGTTAATCTCTAAATGATTCTTTTGTATATGGTGATACTTGAATTAAACAGACTAAGATATCAAATTTAAAAGGATTTCCATAGTTTGGGAGTAAATTCTGAAATAACATCTGATTCTGTAATAACATATTACAAATGTCAAATTAATGTTTAACATTAACAATATGCTTTTATTCAGGTAAGGGACCTGGGCACACATGAAAAGAAAATACATCAAAATATTCAGTATTGACTTGATACTTTTCAGTTTAAACAAAGTAAATCAATATATAACTATAATACCACCATCCTAAGCACAGCACAAGAATACCTAATACCTTATAAGAAAGCTGAATAGCAGTGGCAGTATCGTAGCCAATGAGGTTTATCTGAGGCGCGATTATTGCTAATTGAAAATGAACTTGAAAGCCGCGATTATTGCTAATTGAAAATGAACTTGAAAGCCCAGATTGAACTTAAAAAACAAAAAACCAAAAAAACAATATAACCTCTTTTAAGCCAGTAAATATGTAGTGAATAGTTAACTTTTTACATAATAGGTTACTTAGTAGTAACCTAGTCATTATTCATTCAACAAAAAATACTCCCTGAAAACCTCCTTGTTAAGCCCACTCAACTTTTTGAAAGAGAAATTATTCTCTTAGAAATCAAGGTTTACTATCTTTTCACAGATTCTTGATGCCATCCCTTCAGAATTTCCTGCTAGTAAGTTATTTTAGATACATATTGACAATTTTAATTTCAAGAACAGACTATAAATAACCACAGCCAATTCTAATTTTAAAAGATTCCAATAACTCAAACACATACAACTACAATGTGTTCCACGTAATTAAATAAATTTTCAAGAACTAAAAGAAGAGGTAAAGAAAAAGGAAAATAGAGACTATAGAAAAAAGAGGATAATTTTCAAAAATTCTCCCTGATTCTAATAAAAAAAACCTGCCATTGGCAATTTATTGTTACTATTTTTTCATATTACATACCTTGGTCTCTGTGACTGGCTTTGACTTAGGTTTTCATCTACCCCTGTGAGACCACTGTTGGATTCAAACCTCTTGGAAGCTTCACTTTTTCGTACTAATTAAAGAATGAAAAAAGGAATGAATAAAGAGAAAACTGCACAGGTGATAAAAATATGAAGTAGCTTTATTTAAAACTCAAACATTTAGCAGATACACTAAGGTCATTTTAACATATCACATTCATACCATCAAATTAATGACATAATATCATTAAACTCTTCAGAGACAAGTCACATTATTTTTGAAGACAATGAATCTTTTCCTATTATGAAAATGACTATATTGTTGTTTGATGATGTTTGATGCTATTAAGGTCCTAAAATACTATTAAAAAAAGTAATCATCAGCTTTTTATAATTTTAATATCTATAGAGAATTATTCTTTGACACCTTATAGCTTAACGTCACTGAAAAGGAAGGACGTTCATGGTTTCTTAAAAACAAATTGGTTACTCAAATGCCTCTCACCTTGTCGGAAATCTGATTCAGAGGAAATGATAGATGGACTTTCACTGGAGGTACTAAAGATATCACTGTGGTAAGTTTTGTATCTTCGAATTGGTTCTAAAAGGATTAAAACAAAAACATTAAAAAGCAAATGCATTAACTGTTACACACAAATCAAATCAAACATTTCATTTACTCGTATGAGACTAGAACATTTTATATATTGCTTTAAATTTACCAATTCAAACAACAGAATTCCAATTTCGAGGCAGTTTGGCACACTTGTTAAGAATCTGGACTCTGACACCAGATTATCTGGGCTTAGATCTCGGCTCACTACTTGCCAGCTGTGTGACATGTTCAGAACTTTCCAGAAATGAGAATCTGAGCATATTACTATTATTTGTTAAAGTCTTCAGGATTCAGTTTAAAACCTCCTTCGCTTGGTATCCAAAGCCTCTCATAACCTGGTCTCTGACTACATTTATAGCTGTGGCTCTTAATACTGTGGAGTTACAGATTCATTTGTTAGAATTTGATGAAAACTACAGACCTCTCTCCACCCACTCCCCAAAACATACAAAAGCACAAATATTTAAATAGAACATTAAAAATTTGGGTGCCTGAGTGGCTCAGTGTGTTAAAGCCTCTGCCTTTGGCTCAGGTCATGATCCCAGGGTCCTGGGATGGAGCCCCACATTGGGGGTCTCTGCTCAGCAGGGAGCCTGCTTCTCCCTCTCTCTCTCTCTGCCCGCCTCTCTGCCTACTTGTGATGTCTGTCTGTCCAATAAATAAATAAAATCTTAAAAAAATTTAATGTAAGAAAAAAATAGACTGAATGAGTTATCTGAGTCTTTGTGGCAGGGTGGGATGTCTAAGCAGGATATTAGTGGATGATAAGCCTGCAGATTGAGAGAGACTGAAGTTGCAAATGATGGTGGAGAAAATTGATGAAAAAAAGGTGAAGGAAACAGAATATGAAAAACAAAACAAAACCCCAACACACATGGATTGTCATTTTGGCAAAGAGGAAAGACTTTTTTCTTCTTAAGAAATGACGGACAAGGGAAAGAGTGAAAATACAGAAGGAATCACATATCACATATCAGAGGTTGCCTTACTCCCAGTAATAAAACATGTGTCACTTCCTGGGAGCCAGTGGCTGGGAGCTTGAGAAGAGTAAAGAAATTCTGCTATGAAGAATGTGATAAGAGGCAGTAAAAACCACATGAAAACTTTTATATAGCCATTGAGGGTTTAAATTAGGCTAGAGTGCATGAATTTCATTGGAACCAGTCAGAATGGTTTTGTGGCTTTTTCTTGGCACCAGAAAAAGAAAACTATGGGAAACACCTAGAACTGAGGGAGGAGACATGGGATGTATGACGGCACACAATGGATATATATGGGAGGGATTCTTTTTCACTAGTTTGCAAGCTTGAGAACAGGAACTTCACAAAATGAACTGACTTATTCCTGGTGCTACAAGGTGTTCAGTAGAGATTGTTAAAAGAAAAAGGGATAAATAAATTAATGAAATAGTCAAATGACATGGCAGGAACCAGGCTTGTAGAACCAGGATGAAGATGATGGGCTGGAGGACTAAGGAGGTCACGCTGAGACAAAGAAGGAAAAATAGCCACTTGCTAGAAAGGAAGTTGCACATCGTTCTTGGGGCAATGTTTACCTGAGGATGTAGGCATTATACAGAACACCCCTATTTTGTTCAGCTTTGTACACACTGAATATGAGTAAGAAATAATACCATAATTAATGAAAAGAGTTTTGGGATTGAAAATCCAAATATTTACTAGTACTTTAAAAAAATGATTCCATTCTACCACAAGGAAGTGTGATGGTAAATAAAATAAGTTTTAAGAAATTTCTCTGGTTTAAGATAAATATGATTGGAAAATAGTTTAGAAGACATCAAATAATGGTTTTGTCTAGTTCTATTTAAACTTAACCAATTAACTTAAGTAATTGTTACTTATGCTAATTGGTTACTTAAGAAGAACTGCTATTTTCCAAGGGCACTGAAGAAGTTTGTTATATTGTTATAGAACTGCCATGTTAAATTTTTGAGGGATTCCCCAAAGTAACTTGAACAGCAAACCTGGCATTGCAATGTACAGGACAGCAAATGAAACCAAGAAGGTCAAGGAGAGGACTCAAATGTACAGAGGCAATATGGTTTTTACCTTACAAAGAAAAGTACACAGTCTCAATAAGTATATTTAGTAGACAGAATAGACAACTTCAGTCATTTGGATGTTATGCCATGCAATAACAATTTCACACCCCACAATGAATTTACTTTTTTATAAAAATTAATTAATTTGTCAGACAGAAAGAGAGAGCATACGAGTATGCACAAGCAGGGGAAGTGGCTGGCAGAGGGAGAAGAAGGCTCTCCGTGGAGTAAGGAGCCTGCCTTGGGGCTCGAACCCAGGACCCTGGGATCATGACCTGAGCCAAAGGCAGACGCTTAACCAACAAACCACCCAGGTGTCTCATGAATTTACTGCTTTATAACTATTTCTGCCAAGTGGGTGTTAAGTTAGTAAATAAATTTTAAGTTGAATTTCTGTTCTTTGGTGGTGCTTCATTATTGTTCTTACATTATCTCATGAGTCCATGTTCCCTTTCCTTTTTTCGATTCGTGGGTTCCTTCTGTGAGGCAAATTAATGTAATATTGATTATCCCCTTTTAAATGCATAACAACTCACTTTCCCTTGATGAACTGTTGGTTTGTAAATGTTCTCAGTATCACACCTGCGGGGAGGGAGAGCACCGACATATGATGCCTTATTGTTTTATAGTAATGGGGCACTGGTACTCCAGAAACATGGAGAGGATGATTAGATTTGCAGCACTACTAGGGAATAGAATACTTTCTTTTCTTCTTCAAAGACTGGGGTAGGAGTGGAAGTCTGTGTTAATTAAAGTGCAGGAATCGCTTTTGTAAGCTTGTATTCTGGAATGTATCTTTTAAAAATGTTGTCAGCCACGTTCCTTTCATGTAAGGGCATGGCCAGATTAAAATTCCCAGGCATTATTTACTACTCAGTTATGCTTAGGAGAAAGGCTAGCCTTTGTAAGTATTGGCTTTCCATTTCTGAATTAAATAATAAATTTAACCATTTCAAGAATTATTACAAAATTCCCTGCAAACATAAGATTATTACAAACATGTCCTTTACCAAGAGTGTATCTTGCATTGGTGTATATGGAGAGCTATATTTTGCATCCTTATAGATCAAGTGATCTGATAGAACATAGCCTGGTTTTCTGAGATGACCTACTTAAAGGCATCCAGTAGACACTAACTAGTTCCAAAGTAGATTTTGTCCACTGTTCTGGTCTGCAGAAGAAGGGTGATCCCTAATTATCCATGCATTGTCTTTACATTATAGATGACTCTTTTTTTTTTTTTTTTTTGAAGGATCCAGATACCACAAATATGTTTTCTATCTATATTTAAATGTATAATAGAAGCACTTCAGATTTGGTCCAGATCCTAGAAATGGGGTATTTTTTTTTTTTTTAAAGATTTTATTTATTTATGTGTGAGAGAGAGCATGAAGGGAGAGAAGGTGAGGTTGAAGAAAACACCCCATGGAGCTGGGAGCCAGATGCGGGACCCAATCCCAGGACTCCGGGATCATGACCTGAGCTAAAGGCAGTCGCTTAACCAACTGAGCCACCCAAGCACCCAGGAATGGGGTATTAACTGAATGATTAAAAAAGAAAAAAAAATTTATTATGAAAACTTCTACAGAGACACAAAAACAGAAAGCACAATACATCCTCACATACCCATCTTCCAGATCAACAAAATCTACTGATTGCTATTTTAATTAAAAAGTATCAGACTATTGGGGCGCCTGGGTGGCTCAGTGGGTTAAGCCGCTGCCTTCGGCTCAGGCCATGATCTCAGGGTCCTGGGATCGAGTCCCGCATCGGGCTCTCTGCTCAGCAGGGAGCCTGCTTCCTTCTCTCTCTCTCTGCCTGCCTCTCAGTGTACTTGTAATTTCTCTCTGTCAAATAAATAAATAAAATCTTTAAAAAAAAAAAGTATCAGACTATTTTTTTAAACAAAGAAGTGCTTCTAATTATTTATAGTATACACAAAGTTTTATGAATGCCAAAATTCTTGAACCATGTGAAATGGATTTATTAAGAATATTCAAATACTCTTTTTATAAAATGCACATATGGCCACTTTCACTGCAATGTTAAAATTGTAACAGCAAAATCTTAAGCTTTTGCCATTATAATTGCAGAATGTATTTGACTTTTGTGGGATAGAATTAGATGCAATATCTGATTTGTTGACTTGCAAATTCCGCAGTTAGTAAATATTTAAATGAAGTTTACATTGTACAAATCAGTGTTCCGGGGTCCATTTAGGGTCATGATTATTCTTCATTTCACTAGACAATTTCCATCTCTTTGATTTCCTATGAGTACTTAGTTTTTAGATATGGAAAGTGAAGTTGTGGGAAAGAATCTTAGTGTAGAAATAATGAGTGCAGAAGAATAAATGCGAGCGTAAAATCAGCCTCAATACATGTCGCCAAAAAAAGCAGCACCAAACTGGGCGTATGTGAGTCTATCTATGTATATAAACACATAGAACACAAAGGAACATATTCTCTCCAAAAGCATTCTGTAGACTAGCGAAGAGAGAATGAGAAGAATAGGATCCACAGAAGGATGGCTTAAAGCATTAACATTTGGAGAGAATTCTAGTTATAGAGATTTTGTAATCATACATACTCTGACAATTGAAGACATCTTTTCATTTCTAGCACTATTTTACCATAATTGAAAGTATACTATTTTTTTTTGTCAGAATACAAGATAGAAAAATCTGAGGTATTTTATTATTCTTCAACCATAATCTGATATTTTAAACAAAAATCACTCCAGCCCTAATATCCTATCGACTTCACTTCCATAGTAACAATAAGAGGCAGCTTTTCAATAGGCTAGAGTATTAAGCCATAGTTTTGGCAATTAGAGTCACAATTTCTACCACCACTTACCACACTTAACACTTCAAACATATAAAGCTATAGTGTGTGATCATGAACACTATACTTTTAATATTTAGCATATCATGGAGATTTACATGATATTTTAAACTTACATAAAGTTATTTCAGAGGAAATGTTCAAATCTACAATATTCCCATTAAAATCAAACTAAGCCAGCACAAACTATAATCTAAAAACATAATTTACAAGTGATACATATTCAAGCTTGGACAAGTGACAGGCAGAAAGTGAGACTCAAGATAATTGCAACATCAGGAACTAAGTAACTATAAAAATTTTTTTAAACTCTGCATTTTTAAGGTTATGACCCTAATGAAATATTTCAATTCACAAATACACCAAAGAAACAAAAATAATAACATTATGTTTTCATATATGAAGTATTTTTCTCTTCTTTTTTATAGGGCATTCATTTTTAGGGAATAAAGATTATTCCTTTTATATGTTCACTAGAGCCCACTGTATTCTATGTTGTATCATGCTACATGCTATGTGAATAGAACATATTCTAAAATCCCTTGAGAGCTAGACATAATCAATATAATTTTTAATCAGGAGGAACAGAACTCATGCAAGGGTAAAAATATATAACTGAGGAAAAATATATGGAGAAATGCTGTGCCCTGCAAATTACTTTATAGATATAAAATTTGTGCAGAGTAAGAACAGCAGAAAGAATGAAGTTTCCAGTTCCCTCTATCTGTAACAGTTTTATATAATGTAGTAGCTACCAATCTGGGCTGTGTCTTCCATCTGGGCTGGCTATACCACTCTTCTAGAATCCTCCAGGATCCTGTGTTATAAGGACTTCACTGCCCCTTCTAAAGCTTTCAGAGTCCAGAGCTCTAAAGGAAGCTGAATGCATTTGATGTTGGTTGGTAAGGTTATGACTTTCTTGGATTTGGACAAAACACAGGAGAAGGAGGTAGGATGTCTCCTAAATACACAGAATTCATCAGAGAATGTCATATCACATATCTGAAAAAACACTTACCAAATATTTAATATTAATAGCTACATTGCAATACTCAGTTTTGATTAATACCATCACATAGGATATAGTGGTTGATACTAAGGACATAGCTATGAATTAGACCATGCCAACTTTCTTATTTTATTTTTTTCTTTAAAGATCTTATTTATTCATTCATTTGACAGAGAGAGAGAGAGACAGAGAGAGAAAGAGCACAAGCAGGGGGAGGGGTACAGGGAGAGGAAGATGCAACCCCCCGACTCAGCAAGAAGCGAGAGTTGGGGCTTGATCCCAGGACCCTGGGATCATGACCTGAGCTGAAGGCAGACACTTAACTGAGTGAGCCATCCAGGCACCCCCAGACCATGTCAAACTTCTGATATTTATGACGAGAAACAAGTTCCTCAAAACAAAAAATTTCAATGAAAATATGATATCATCCTACATTGGGAAGGTGAGACAAGTCTTCCTGAACCTGGCTATAAATGAAAGTTTTTTTTTTTAAATTAATTTATTTATTTCAGAGAGAGAGAGAGAGAGAGAGATGGAGAGCACAAGAAAGTGGGGAGGGGTGTACGGACAGAGAGGGAGAGAAAGAATCTTAAGCAGGCTCCACGCCCAGCACAGAGTGAATGTGGGGCTTGAGCTCAGGACTGAGATCACGACCTGAGCGGAAATCAAGAGTCAGATGTTTAACTGACTGAGCCATCCAGGCGCCTCAGTTTTGGATTTTAAAAGCGAGCTAAGTTTTGAAGAAAAATTTCTCTCTTCATAACATGTCACGAGAAGTATCCTGCATGCTGAACTGTAGTATTTATAAACCCATCCCCTTGTTTGTCTGAAACGCAACTATTAAAGCATGTGAACATTCGGATTCAATCTTCTCATGACAATGAAACAGTAAGGTGCCTCAGTAATCAGCGTAGGCTCACGTACTTGAGAGTTTACATATTCTAGTTCACAACACAGAGTTTAAGCTGCATTCACAGGCACAGAACAGCAAACTTAGGCTCGACCAGAGGTCACAAGGTAACAACACTGTTGTTTTTAAACAATAGTTAAGGTTGAAGGAAAGTAGATTGACTTAAAACCCCTTACATAGTAATATTTAACCATAGTCATTTTTGAAGGACTTAATTATATCTGTTTTTCATTTTCTCATCTAGTATTTATACAGAATGCAGAGGAGTTTTGACTGTTGGAAGCCAAATGTTATTCATGGTCCCCGCCCAGGGTGTGGAGTGCTGTTCATACTATACTGACAGTACTGGCTCCAAGTCAGTCTCTCATAATCAGGAATGTGTTGCCAACCCACACGGCAATGTTAGATAGGGAGCGTGCGGCAATTACATACAAGAGAGACGGTGACAGATACTTCTATAAGAAAACATGATATGTCAGATTTTGAGATGGAGTAAAAAGGTGGAAAAAAGATACCAGGAACAAGAGAGAAAGGGAGAAAGTAGACTTGGATAGTCCTCTGCTGAGGTGAAAACAGTGAAATGAAAAGAACAAAGCAAAAAAAGAGTCACATTAAATTTTACAACTAGTTCCCACAAGATAAACCTATTATGTTTCTTCCTGCCCCTTCCTTACTGTTTATATGTAGAAAACTATCTGAAAGATTAAGTACTAACTTAGTAAGTATAGAAATGTCTTATATTTATAATTTTTAAACTTCAACTACACTTTCTTTCTCAGGGTCTTTTCTGTTCCTTTTTTATTTTGTTCTCAAGGAAATCAGAACACCCAATGTTCACCACTACTCTTTAGTAGTTTACACCCTTATTTCATTGGCTACAGGATAACCATCTTATAAGATCCTACTGTAGGAAAGTGCCATTAAAATACTCTCTACCACAATGAAGCATAAGACACCATAGAGCTCCATCTTAACCCCTATCCAGTGTGGTTTGCTGCAGAAAGAACAAAAACTGCCTCATTTGAGCTTTTTTTTTTTTCATTTTACTATCTCATTTTACTGTATTAAAAACTATAAAATTTTTTTAAGGAAGAGACTGAAGGGGTTTGTTAGCTGGTTAGCTGAATGCCCATCCTTCCAGTGAGTAAAAAATTTTCCAAATAACGTATCTGAAATGTATTTCGTTTCTGCTTGAAATCAGAACGGCAGAGTGGAAAAAAATCTTTCTCTGGGTTTCAAGAGATCTGGATTCTAAACACAGCTCTGTTATAAATTACTAATTATGTATCTCCTTTGGCAACCTAGACTACTCTGGGCTTTTGAAAGTGAGAGGTTTGGTTTAAATAGTATCTAGATTCCTTCTAGTACCAAACTCTGCTCTTCCCTGTGTTAGCTGGCTGGTTGATGTTGTCAGCTAAGGAAATGCTATATAGATGATTTAGGAAAAGACTCCTTTCAAGAGGATGGACTAAGAAAAGGGCTACACATCTGAGGTTGAAGCACACAACTTTTTTTTTTCCCTTAAAGATTTTATTTATTTGAGATAGAGAAAGAGGGAGCGAGAAAGAGAGAGACAGCAGGAAGAGGAGCAGAGGGAAAGGGAGAAGCAGACTCTGCGGTGAGTGCACAGCTATACACGGTGATCAATCTCACAACCCTGAGGTCATGCCCTAAGCTGAAATCAAGAGTCAGATGCTGAACTGACTGAGCCACCCAGGCATCCCAGACAACTGTTTCCCCTATTAGTTCAATGAGTCTCCTTGCATGCTTAAAAGGACAACCCAAAATTTGGCAGTTAACTTCTCTTCCAGTTGCTGTATTAATCCAACGAACATTGGAACACATCTTTTTTAAAAATTAGGAAGTAACAGAGATTTGGAAATTCTTAGACTAGAGCTCAGAAACCTAGATGGAAATCCACAATTTCCCTTAACGATGGAAACGCTATCGTTAACTAGGTCTTACGTGGTCTTGGGTAAGTTATTAAATCTTCATGAGCTCAGGAATATGTACTCCAAAACCTCTTCTAATTCTGTAATTACTGATAGCCAGTAGCAACTGCCAGATTTAAAGATCACAAAAATTGTACAGAGCACTATTAATATTTTTAAATGGCTTAAAACAAGAGTATTTAAAAAGAAATGAGTACATTAGCAATATCCACTGTTTTTCTTGATTTCTCACACATAAAAGGGATCAGTGAAGCCTACTTTTCATGAGAATTAAATGAGATAAATGAGATTTGTATGGTTTTCCGCTTTTTTCTTCTTTGTATACTAGCTAAAATCTTTATATTAACAATCTGCACTTTTCTTTGAACAGTTAACAAATTATTTCACTTTTAGAATATGCACAGTATAAAATCAGCAAATTACTCAACTAAATAACTAAGAATTATTGCTTTTGAATTCCAAACATCAACACTCATTTTGAAGAATACCTTTAGTTTAAAGCAAATATAACTTATTACTGCTTGAAAGTTATTATATAATAATGGAGTTTATTTAAGATGGTGTAAGCACTTCCATAATATACCAACATTTTCAAGGTGTTTGTTTAACTTGGTTATAAAATACACTCTGGGAAAAATGAGTAGGTTCTTTGTGAGAACAAATGCTTTTGAAAACTTCAGTAGCAAAGAAAGATTTCAGGATGAAAATGGTCCTGTATCAAACAATTCAAAGCATATTTTATTTCTAAAAAGAAATCTTTTTGGGGCGCCTGGGTGGCTCAGTGGGTTAACTCTGCCTTTGGCTCAGATCATGATCCCAGGATCCTGGGATCGAGCCCCACATCGGGCTCTCTGCTCGGCAGGAGCCTGCTTCCTCCTCTCTCTCTGCCTGCTTGTGATCTATATCTAATAAATAAATAAAATATTTAAAAAAGAAAGGAAAGCAGAACTTTAATATAGAAAAAAAAATACACAGATATAAAAAAAAAAAGAAATCTTTTCCTTTTCTTCTTTTCTTGAATCTCTTGTAATGAATATAAAATTTCTGAATTTAGAAGTAAGGTTTGTAACAAGTTACCATTTTAATAAATAAGGTCAATAACATTATAATCATCTTTTTAGATATATGTGCATATTTGGAAACAAGTTGTCAACAAATTCGTGTATTTGAATTTCTTTAACACATGTGCCTGCACACATTCCCTAACAAGATAAAAGCCTCATATGCAAACTAGGAGTTACTTTGGCTTACTGCTCATTTTATATGTAATCAAAAAAATCACCTATTCAAACAAAGTATATCAGACTAGTGTAGCATAATTTTGTACATTAAATATATTTCCATGAGTGTCTGATTTCTTTACTGTTTAGCTCTCAAACCCAAGTTCAAGTGTAAAAATAACATTTTCTCAGACTAAATCATACAACTATTAATTTAACAAATATGAAGTAAATAATTATTTATTTATTTATTTATTTATTAAAAGATTTATTCGATAGAGAGAGACACAGTAAGAGAGTGGGGAGTGGGAGAGGGAGAAGCAGGCCTCCCACCAAGCAGGGAGCCTGATTGTGGGGCTCGATCCCAGAACCCTGGGACCCTGACCTGAGCTGAAGGCAGACACTGAACGACTGAGCCACCCAGGTGCCCCTGAAGTAAATAATCTTTTAAAACACAAAGATGAGAACATAAGAAATTAGGATTTAATTTTTAATATTCACATGTTCATTACCCAATTTCTTTTTTTTTTTTTTTTTTTAAGATTTTATTTATTTGTCAGAGAGAGAGCGCGAGCGAAAGTGAGCACAGGCAGACAGAGTGGAAGGCAGAGTCAGAGGGAGAAGCAGGCTCCCTGCGGAGCAAGGAGCCCGATGTGGGACTCGATCCGAGGACGCTGGGATCATGACCTGAGCCGAAGGCAGCTGCTTAACCAACTGAGCCACCCAGGCGTCCCATTACCCAATTTCTTAAATGTTGGAAATAGACATCTACATCAATAGGTAACTTCGCTATTTATACTCTGAGACTGTCACAGTTTTATCTATTTGAATAAGTAAGGGTTTGGGTTTTTTTTCCCCCCACAAAGGGCAAAAATTCTTCACATAAACTTCTCTATGAGGACATGTTCATAAGAAGGTCAGGCTGTTATTCATATGCTAGTTGTTGCACAACATTAAGTAATTATGAAGTACAATTTATGAAAGAGAAGACTTTAAGCTACAAAAAGTGCCTTTTCTGCTTTTCAACTCTAAAAACTTACTGATCAGAGTTAAACAGTAAAATCATGTATATAACAAATTTCTAAGCTATTTTCTGTCCTTGAAAGTTTTCAGATCACGGTTACATACAATCACCTCATAAAGCTGGCTATTTATTTATCTATTTATTTATTTATTAAGTGCTCACTTCTGCAGCACATGTATTTATTTATTTATTAAGATTTTACTTATTTAGGGTGTCTGGGTGGCTCAGTGGGTAAAGCCGCTCCCTTCAGCTCAGGTCATGATGATCTCAGGGTCCTGGGATCAAGTCCTGCATCGGGCTCTCTGCTCAGCAGGGAGCCTGCTTCCTCCTCTCTCTCTGCCTACTTGTGATCTCTCTCTGTCAAATAAATAAGTAAAATTTTTTTTTAAAAAATTTTATTTATTTATTTGACAGAGAGATAGAGAGAGAGCCCAAGTAGCAGAGTAGCAGGCAGAGCAACTGGGAGAAGCAGGCTCTTTGCCTGAGCAGGGCGCCCAATGCGGGACTCAATCCCAGGAATTTGGGATCATGATCTGAGCCTAGGGCAGATACTTAACCAAATGAGCCACCCAGGTGCCTCTAGTGCTTTCTTTCAATGCTCATGCATACATACCCATAATATCAATTAAGTGTTCAATAATTTCCTTTATAATTTCAAATTCATTGCTAATTTGTAATTCCTGAATTGAAAAAAAAGAAGCAAAACTTCTTTTATTAGAAGTAAAGCACAATGTGTAGATTATGTTCAGTCCAGAGCTAAACTTAACCTTAAGTAACAGAACAAACCAGTGGCAGAGCACTTTAAAATAAAAAATATTTCACTGGAACAATGGCCTTAAAAATGAATATGACCCTTTATTATGCCACTACTCTCATTGAACTAGAAACACCTTAAAGTTCTTTCTCAGCTATGTCCCAAAGTTTGTCTACAAGGCAAGGCACCAGTCTATAAATGCATTGAGACATTTACTTCAAAAATGTAGAGGATTAGATTGATAATTCTAATTTTGTTTTCTCTTCCATTTATTTATGTTAAAAAAGGCCTCTATCCATGTCTAACACATAATTTTATTCTACTCAATACATTGAGATTTATGTACCAATCAGGTATTTTTGAACCAGAGTTACGCTCTGCAAATAAGAATTTATCATCGATAAAGTTGTTTTTTATGCACCTCATACTAATATTGTGATACTATGATTTGTTAACCACCTTGCATTCAATACTGAATCTACTTTTGTTGAGCACCTTTTACAGATGGGGTAACTTACCCTTGAAGGGATTGAGCCCAGTTGCTGAAGAAAGGATCACACTGCTACTGAGGTAGTAAATAATTCAAGCTTGGGCTGTCTGCCTCTTAATCTATAAACCTATACACCATAACTTCTAAAATATATATTTAAAACTTCATTCCAGACCAAACAAATTATGTCCTCCAAGAGTTGCGTTCCCTATGTTTCTTTTTTGAAGTGGGTGGTCTGAGAGCCAATGCACTCCTACCAGGCTATTTTGCCTCTCTAGAATTGCTGATTTGGATTACTACCTCTTATTTCCATTAACCAGTCCTGTAGGAAAACTCTTTTGAGAGTGCAAGATACAGGGGGTGGTTCAGTGGGTTAAGTCTCTGCCCTCGGCTCAGATCATGATCTTAGGGCCCTGGGATTGAGCCCCACACGGGCTCCCTGCTTGGCGGGGAGCCTGCTTCCCCCTCTCTCTCTGCCTGCCTTTCTGCCTGTTTGTGCTCTCTCTCTCTATCAAAATAATAAATAAAATCTTAAAAAAAAAAAAGAAAAGAGTGCAAGATGCACAGTGCTGTGGAGGAGGAGTAAAACAAGTAGAAAACATTGCTCCTGCCTTGAGAAGTTTACAATCTAAAAACATGCTACCCAAAATATTTAAGTGCTATACAATGCCTGGACTGGGATGCTTACTAGAGATGACTAGATGACTAGAGACGACTAGAGATGAGAAGTGTCGTTTGATTAGGGTTTTGGTAGAGAGGACAGAGACTGACAGAGAAGAGGCCAACATGGTATAAAGCTTTGGCAGTGGAAATAAGACTTGTGGAATGGTTTAATAACCCTTCTTTATTTCAAAACACAATTTTAAATATTTCATTTCAATTCTCTCTCAAACACATACAAAATTACTGACCTTCTACATTCATGGCTTCTCTCAGAACATGAAGTTTCTTTTGTCTTTCTCGAATTCGGTCCAAAGCACTTGATATTGCTGAGGAAGTGGGCAATTCTCTCATGTGCAACATTGGATCCACTTTCTGAGGGCCAAAGATATCCAACGCTATGCTTCCATCCGAGTATCTTGCTTCCTTTTTTCTAGGAGTAGTTGAAGTCCGTACTGTTACTGCCTGAGGGAGGTACTGTCGGAATCCACCAGTTTCCCCAGAAAAGTCTCTGTCGGCTGTGCAAAGCAAGTCCATGGATGAAGCCCAAATCTTCTTCTTGGGAAGCACATCAATGCCAGGGAGAGTTTTTTTTTCTGGGCCACTAGTTTTGAACTGGTAAGGGGAGCAGGCATTTTCAGAATCTTCGTGTCCAGAATTATTATCTGATGAAATGTCCTTGAAATAATCTTCCTCATCTTGTGTGTCTCTGATGGACAGAAATCCCATAGATTTACTAAGCCCTTTGTTAAGAAAGGTCTGCTGAGAGAATGGAGACTTGTGTATGTCTAGTACATCAGAAGTAGTGCTTCTTCCTGGAATGATAAGAATCTATCATGTATGCACAGAAGTTTTAGAAAATAACTGGAATGTAACCTTACTATTGACAGTGAAAGTGCTGGTAATTTCCTGAATCTTCCTAATGGAGGATCAGAGATGAAATGGATGGTAGTAATAATGAAAGTGGAAAGAGATGCTATGTTTGTATAACTTTCATAGTCCAATGTTTCTCACCCAGTGAAAACAATAATGCACGGAACTTACTTTTTTGAGTAGTAGCATTTTATATTCATCAAAGGTGAATTATTTGGTTTTTTAAAATAGACAAAGAAAAAAATATAGGCAAAAGTTTCTGATACTATCCATTTTGGCAGAATATTAATTTAATCCATGAAATGATTTGGGATAATAATAGAATGTAAAGTATACTCCTTTAACTTCTAAAGATACAATTCAACCGCATATCACTTCAACATGAAGACTTGGTATGTTCTGATTATTTAAATATTTTTAAAGAAGAAACAGAATTCTTGCTATATTCTGGATGAAAAAAAGATCGCAGCATTTGGAATTCTTAAGTATCAAAGTTTTATTATGATTAAATATGTTTTCAGAAAATTTGACTGTTTGAAATCCAGATAATCTGATTGTTTAAATTATGTAAGAATCTTAATTTTTCCAGGGCAGACCATCATGTATTAAAATAGCTTTTACTCTTGAACATAAATGCATCAATATTTGTCAATTGAAATTAAGTACTAATTCCTTTTATTCTTTAGTCCTTATGTGTTGATGTAGTTAAAAATCAGTAAGGCATTCTAATTTTTTTTATGGCACCAGTCTATAAATGCATTGAGACACAGCAAAAATGTCCAACCAGAAATTAATTTTTGTAATTCAGAGTCAGTAACACAAAAAATCATATATATATATATGTATATGTATGTTTGTGTATGACTCCACTATAGGAAAAGAAATGTGGAAAAATACTTCAGAGTTACTAACCCAAAAGCCCATAAACACTGAAGATTTCCTGTTTTAACCTTCTGTGATCCCTCTTAATAACTTATTTGCTCTGTATACTATATAAAATAATGACCAAAACTTTCCTAGTAGTAATAAATTGCTTAGTAATTCATCCGAATAAGTCAATTTCTTCTTCAGGGTGATAGCTATAAGCTTTAATTCCCTGACTCCACATTTCACCTTAAAAATCTTAGAAAAGGGAATTCATTTCAGAATGGTCAACAAATAAATCTTTACTGGAAAATTAGACTCAAACATTTCGCTTTTCTTGCAACTCATCTTCCCTGGACATGGATCCACTTAAGTGAAGATAAGGATAACACCAATATTTGGGCCATGTCATATAAAGAACACTGAGAATGTACCACACCACAATTAGACATAGATCGTCACACTCTAGCTTCTAATCTAATTTAAAACTGATAAACACATCTATGTTATATTATTTTAGAAGTAAATTACATTCTTAAACAAACCTCATATTGAAACTCATTAATTTAAGATTTTATTAAGAAATAGAGAACAGAGAGATTCTTGAAAATTAGGTAAAAAATAAAAATTGAAAGGACTTAAGGATCATACAACCATAGATGAGCTCAACAATCTGTCTTCTTTTACTGCCTTGATTCCCAAAAAGTAGCCAAAACTTAGAGAAAATCCAACAAATGAGGATTTTGGCAACATCATAAATCCATAGTAAAACACCTTGGACCCTCAACATCAATGTGTTGACAGTAATTTCACTTACTCTCCACAATGCTTCACTTTTCCTCATTCTTCAAATTCCCCACACTATTCTGTCTTTTCTTTTCTGATGATCTTGTCTTATATTTCATCAAGAAAATAGAATCTGTCAAAAGAAAGCTTCTCATTTTCCCCTGGCTAATTTTATACATCTACCTGTGTCTGTCTATCTTTTCTTTTGTCTTAAAAGATGAAATTTTCTACCAGTTGAAGGCCAATTCCCAACATGTGTCCAGTCCCCTCTCCTTTTATGTTACCAGAGATTTTACTTCTTTGGTTAATGTCTGTCCTCAATCTTAACTTAACTCCCTTCTCTGTTGAGTCATTCCCATTAGTATCTCTATAATAAACAAAATCTTTCCCCTGTTACTACGTTTCCTTCTAGCTCCCTTTGTCAACAAATTCTTATTTTCCATTAGTACTCTACTGACTTTAGTCAACTTCCAACTCCTCCACACCTTGGGAACTTCCATTTTGTAAAACTAATGACCTCCATACTGCTAAATCCAACAGATATTTTGCATCTCTATCTTACTTATCTCTCAGCAACAACTAATGGTGATGACAGCTACTTAATGAAGTACTTTCATCTCTTTATAAGACCGGTTTTCTCCTACTTCTTAGACTGCTCATTCTTAGTTTTTGCTTTTTCCTCCTTTATTGGAGGATATCTAAATGTTGGAATTACTCAGGTATCAATTTCAGAACCTTATCTTTTCACTCTCTTCTTGATAATTTCATCTACTAACAAAGCTAATTAACTACATACTGATAACTCCCAAGTTTATATTCTTGGCACCAACATCTTCTGGGAGCTCTAATTTCATATAATTGAGACTTCTATTATTATATCATAAAAGCACCTCAAACTGAACATGCTTAACACTATTTTTTGCTTGCTACATCCAGAGACATCTACTCAACTTCAATCTTCCCAATTTCAGTAAATGGTATCACTACCTAACTGATGGCTCAAAACATTAGTTTTGAGCCCCATCCTGAAATCCTTCATCACCCTTATTGCTTGTATCAAATCCATCAGAAGTGCTAGCTATTTAACTTCTCAAAGATATCTTCCTCCGTGTGATTATTTCCTTTTTCACTGACATCGCCCTATTCCCAGTTAAGATTATAACTTGACTAGAAAACTTCAACAGCTTCTGGATAGGCCTCCCTTCTTTCTTCACGAAACTACTCCTCTACTTGGCAGCCAGTGTTACTTTCTCAAACTACATATTCCATGATGCCACCACCCTTTTAAATAAGTCTCAAAGGCATACTATCACACTCAAAATAAAATCAAGACTCTTTTCAGATCTGCCATTTGAATCTTTTAGTCTCATCTCCACTTCTTCTATTCCATCCAGGCCACAGGTTTTCCTGTTAAGTTCTCTTATATGTTAGGACCTTTTTTTTTTTTTTTTAAAAGATTTTATTTATTTATTTGACAGAGAGAAATCACAAGTAGATGGAGAGGCAGGCAGAGAGAGAGAGAGAGAGAGGGAAGCAGGCTCCCTGCTGAGCAGAGAGCCCGACGCGGGACTCGATCCCAGGACCCTGAGATCATGACCTGAGCCGAAGGCAGCGGCTTAACCCACTGAGCCACCCAGGCGCCCTGTTAGGACCTTTATACATAAATTTTTCTATGCCCTGAATGGTCCAGACCTTTCGCATGGTTAGTTTTTCTTATTCTATACTTTTATTTTAAATATGACACCAACCATTACTGAAATAATCATTTATTTCAGTAGTGGTTGGATGAAATAATTCATGGATTCATAGATGAAATAATTCATCCATAAGTGTATCATGAGTCTATTCCACTCCTAACAGGTAGATTTATCATTCTCTTATATGTCATTAGTATTTATTGACAATATATTAAAGGGCCATGGTATCCTAAAAGAGCCATGTCTTCTCACCAGCCATATGAGGCTTAAAACTAATTGCTAATAAGGTGGCTCTTGGATAACTACTGCTCTATAAATGCTAAGCTTTTGCTTTATGCAAATTAGTAGATATAAAAAATATTCCAATTCCTATTTATTGGAAGTCCAGAAAGTTTAAAGTCTAGAACATTACCATTTTTAGACTCTGTAAGGTAGTACAAAATTGTAATGAAAATAATTCATTTAGAAGTTTGCACTACCTTCCTATTCTGCTTCTACAAAATATGCCAAATTTAACTATTTCTCAATTTGCTCTACATGCCTGAAAATCCCATTATGATAGCCAGCTTAAAATTCCATGACCATTATTTATAAAAGATTTTTAACCATAATAAGGTCTCTTCTAGTAGCCAATAAAATAAACAAAGGAATGGGTAAATAGGAAGAGGAGTGTGTGAGAGAGAAGGGGTTGGGAGGGATTGATACTCTTGGGAAAATGGGCAACAAATTGTGAAGGTGTGAGGGACGCCTGGGTGGCTCAGTTGGTTAAGCAGCTGCCTTCGGCTCAGGTCATGATCCCAGCGTCCTGGGATCGAGTCCCACATCGGGCTCCTTGCTCAGCGGGGAGCTTGCTTCTCCCTCTGCCCCTGCCTGCCATTCTGTCTGCCTGTGCTCGCTCTCTCCCCTTCTCTCTCTCTGATAAATAAATAAAATCTTTAAAAAAAAAAAATTGTGAAGGTGTGAAACAAAGTTCAGAGTGATATGTATATATCTGTTAGGCATGGTCTAAAGTAAAATTCTAAGAGCTCTGAGCCACAAAAGCATTAAAGGGAGAAACTGAGTGTGGATCACCTTTTGAAGAAAGAAAAAGGTAGTGGTAGGAAAGAGATGTTTGGGCCTCACAGGCCTGCACCTGCCTAAGGGTCAGGGAAGCCAGTTGTACCTAATGGTGGGAGGCAGTAACCCCTGCTTCTCTTCCACAGGCAGGAGAGTTAGACAGCCTCTCAAAACACTGTGAAAGATAACTGATAGCAAGAGACTACTGCATACCCATCTTTTATGCAGATTTTCAATTATCCTAAGCATCTTCAGTCCATCATTCTTCTTGGAGAACTTTTCAATATTGGAAACACACTTGACATGGTTGGGCATCTGTTCTGTTTTTGTAACTGCCGTCAAGCTAGTATTATATTTAGTAGTGAAACCAAATACATCCATTAAAAGAAGTTCATTATCATACAAGATGACCAGATTTTTGAAATGCTGTATCTAATTTCTTATGTGATGTTTCTTCTTTCACATAAATTTTGTTCTACATGGAGTACCACTCACAGAGTTGGTGTTGGAAACATTTTTATTTGCAGTTATTTTGTCTACTTTTATTACTGTACCTTTTTCATGTTTGTTAGAACCAAACATCAAAGCATGGTTAAGAATTTTCAGTAGAAATGGAGTCACCATTTGGGGTAACAGTCTTCAGATCATTACAATTTCTAGCTCTACAGGAACATAACCTGGAGCCTTTTCTAGTGCACTCAATTGGGAAAGACTGTCGCAGATACGGCCCTTCTCCTGTACACTTGGAGTGACTTTTGGCTACATGGCTGGCCTTGTGATTTCACCACTGTGGATACACTGTAATAAAAAGCAACTTACATACAAGAACAATTAACTGGAGCAAAGGGAGAGAAGACATTTCTTTGTGCGGATTCCATATAGACTGTGCAGACACATGTATGTGGGTCTAAGCCAGGCAGTTCCATTTATAGCACCGTTTTTTTAATGTAGTTACAACATGATGTTACTGTTTTTGTAGTTACAACATGATGTGCTTTTCTAACCCCTGAGAGATTGTACCTTCTAGTTGAAATAAAATATTTATAATAGAAAAAATAAAAAAAGAAAAGAAACGTTTGGAGCTAAGTGCTTTTTCCAGTGGGTCTAATATTTTAGGACTGTTTTTGTTTGTCCCCCCACCCCCCGGCTTTTTGTAATTTTATTTATTTATTTATTTATTTATTTATTTATTTATTTATTTTTTCAGTGTTCCAAGATTCATTGTTGTGTTTGTTTTTTTGGATGAAAAAGGAGATATACCTTTATCTAGGCAACAGAGATGTGGATTTTGGCTTGTATAAACATACCCTTTTTGAATCACATATTCTTAACAGGCTCTCAATGCATTTTGTCCTATCAGTGATCCTATCTTCAGCTGTACATCTGGATATGGAATTGCATGATTAACACTTCACAAGTGGATAAAATATATATAGCATCACATATCATCATGGTTACCTTATATTGCTAAAGTACTACTGAAAAAGTTTCACTAATCTGGGAACTAAAAATGAGAGCTCAGCTATAGAATATGGCTCTTTAAATGAGGAGAAATGAATTCTAGGCTCATTTTATCAGGTGCATAGGCTGCTAGACCAGTGAAAACCATGTACTGTTGTTAGTACCAGTGCTCCTTATTTACTAACTTCATTTGAGCCTAGGTAAAATGCAATTTCTACACCTACTTTCCAAATCTTTCTGAACATGTGCTCAACTATTATTATTATTTTATTTAACAGGCAATAAACAGCACTGAAATCATTAAGTACATCTAATAGCTGTGCTCACTACCCATTTTGATCACAGGAAGTTAATGTTATTTTTTTAAAATTTTTTATTTTTTATAAACATATATTGTTATTTTTGAAGGCAATACCACTGGAGCGACTCTTAAAGGGTTTCAGGTAGAAACTTCTTTAATATTTCCTCATCCTGGGACAGTTACTAGCTCTTTCCACTATACTCACAGAGCATGCTGGCCCTCTCTTAGGACATTTCTTTCACTATATTAAAATTATCTGTTATATTAGATATCTGTCATCACTGCCACTTGTTTCCTCACTCCACTCCCAACTGGAACAGTAACATAAGAAACCATGTCTTACCTGTTTCTGTATTTCTAGTTCTTGATTAAAGACATTCCAAAACAATGCTTATAGAATGGATTATTACATAACTTTTTGAAACCTTTTAAACCCAATTTAGGTAGTGTAATCTACCAGAAAGATTACTGTCAAAATACCTGGGTTTTAATTCTCACTTTACCAAATATAATCCATGAGGTTGGGCAAGCCACTTAATTTCCATATTTTTCACTTCCTTCATCTACGATGCTGCGGACATTACTTATTATACCTTCTTCTTAAAGATGACAGGATAAATGTACTAACACCCAATGAAATATAATGAGCTCTTCTGAACAAGGGCAACATAAAATTCCAAATTCTGCCTCCTTTTGCTTTTGTTTTATTTTCCTCAGCATATCATTATCTATCCAGGGGGAAATTAAAAGTTCTTTTGAGAGGAAATCATGAAACTAGAAATCAAAAGATCTACAAGTTTTAGATCCTATTACTTAAAAAATCAAATTATTCAAAACAGGATAAACAGTGACTATAGGTGGATTTTACATCTCTTGAAAAGACTCTGAGTTCAAAGAGAGTTTACAGACAACATTAGATTATATACATTTACAAGTATCCAAATAGAAAATCAAACCATAAACATTCTCCTTTTGGAGAATACATAGCTTGCTAAAAACTAAATGGGGGAAAAATAAATACAAATAAAATATTTTAAGAACATAAAAAGGTTTCATAATAGGATATATTCCATTTATTTCAGTCAAATTAAAAAAAAATCTCCCTTGAAAAGTACATTTTAACTATATTTGTTAAATATGATTAACATCAGCTTTAATTGGTATCATCATTCACCTTTCCCCTCATACAAGACTCAAAAGACTTAAGCATCTCTTAGAAGCTAACTTCAAAATGACATTTCAGTATTAAAAGAGGTTTCCCGATTCCCCATCTGTCCTCACAAGTGTGTTCAAGTACACACAAAAAAGAAACATGATATTGTCAATACACCCAAGTTCTGAAGCACTATCAGGCTGATCTGATCATGGTGTAGGTTTCCGCCTTAAGCTTGGCAGGAAATGTTTGATTTCTTTTTGCTGAGTGAAGCCATTTTATCAGCCTTGGCAGTATAAAATAACAAAATGGGGGCAGACAGCCTGCAAGTTTAGGCCTTTGCTTTTGTTAACAGATCTGAGAGGTAAGATATAAAGAGAGACCTTTCAAGGTCATTGACTCGTAGATAAAAAAAAATGTTATTGTTAAGTTTCAGTTGAAGAATCAAATCACTTAGACACAACGCATTATCCCTAAAATTGTTTACTTCTTTTAACTTAATTCTGTATCTCAATGCCCATTTTGACATCTTCTTTATTGAAAACTACAGCCAGGAGCCTAATAAATTAAAGCTATCAGTACATAAAGGTTTCAGGCTGGTTTGCAAAGAGAATGCTTTCGTACTGATGGAGTTTAACAAGGCTCTTTGTTACAAGTGACCACTGGCGGAGAAGAACTGCACTGCCCAAAACTAACATTTGGGTCCTTAAAAATATTTCTTCTTCATAAGTCCATTTTTTTAATCTTAAGGTTTTTATATTACATTAGCATAAGCCATTGACTATTAGCTGCTAATTGTTTGTCTTAAATGAGTATAATTAGTACATTATGCCAATTTGGTCTTTGAGATGTGGTTTTATACATGTGTTGAAGGCAAATTAAGACAGCCCTTGAGCAATACTGCTGTGGAAAGCAATGCCTAAGAAGAACTGAAGAATTCTCTTGTATTACACTTGATCTCAAAAGGCTATTAAGTGTAAGGACCTCTAATTCTACCCAAAATGTGAATATAATCAAAATCTGATATATCTTAAATGACAAATTGTAATTCCTTACAAATTTCCTTGAGTTTTGATACAGGGAAGATGTAACTCTCCAGTAAAGGGATAGGACTATTAGAAAATAAAATCAATTGACAGTCCATTTACAGATTTCTCTGTTAAATTTATAAAGTTACTTGTGTCAGTTCTAGATTATCTGCATTTGGATAGTCCGTTAGTCAAAAGAATTCTCAAGAGCTATTAGACAATAATATTAAATATTTCTTAATATTGTAAAACAATCACAAAAGGCATTAATAATTTGGTTTAAAACTTCTGATATATTTGTTGTTACAGTAAGAAAATAGTCTATGTTAACACTTAAGTCTTTAAAATTTGGTAAACTAAATATAGCAGAGTAATTTTTTTTCTTTTCTTTTCTTTTCTATAAATTTCTAAAATTTATGTTGGATATGGATAAAATGGGGGTCTCATATATATAGCAACATTTCTGATTTTTAGGGAAAAAATGAAGCATATTTAAAAATTAATAATCAATAATATAACATTATTGTTACTAACTCAACAAATAATAAACAAGCAAACCAACTTCAATTCCATACCATGGCCATTTAATGATGTTAGGAGAAGATAGAAGGAAATTCCAGAAAGTAAATAACGAACAGGAAACAAAATAAGGAAGGAAGGGAGAGAGGAATGGAGACGCAGACAGAGAGGGAGGGAGGGAGAAGGATTGGTGGAAGGGAGTAAGAAATTAGAACCATGATAAATAAGAGAAACAGAAATCACTGAAATCTAATTCACTTATTAAAATGCTTATTATGTCTCCTGGAAAAAAACTTTCTACTTGCTATTGGCATTTAACTATAATTTTCTATTACTCAATTTTAAAACAGGAGTCTGACTGAAAATTTGATGGATTAACAAAGTGCCGCTCTTCTTGGCACCAAGGTTCACACTATAGCATATCTCAAATCTTTAAAGGGAAAGCAAGGGCATGTGTTATGATGAGCACTGGGTGTTACATGCAACTAATGAATTGTTAAACACTACATCAGAAACTAATGATGTAAAAAAAAGACAAACAAACAATTAATGATGTACTCTATGTTGGCTAACTGAACATCATAATAACTTAAAAAAGGGAAATATTATTCCCTACAAGATGTATCTACACATGTGTTTCCTTACTAAAACCTCTCTCTCTGTATACACACAAATATAGAAAGAGCTCTAAAATTAACTTAGAGGGTCAATGATGCCCATCAAAAAAAAAAAAAAAAAAAAAAAAAAAAAAGAACTAGAATAGAAAATGGCAGCAAAAATAATCTTGCTTTCTGAAACTTTGATTCAGTACTGTTTCACCTTGCTTTAAAATATATTTTTAATATAAAATTCCATGACATAGATGATAAAGTAAATAAATGTTATTACTGTAATAATATTGGAAAGGAAATGATTTACTGTGGGAGTTCTGTCTTAGTAATGTTTTTTGCATAATTTTAATGGGTTTTCTATATTAATACAGTTAGTGCTCCTGTCTGTTCCTTGTCTCCACCTTGCATACTTATGTTCTAATTATCAGATTTTAAAGCCAGGTAAGTATGATTTCATTAAAAGAAACAATGAAATAAGGTTAAAACTTAAAGATTTCCTGCTAATATACTCTTACCTGTTGGTAATCCTTTTCCTCTCAATCTGTCTCGAATAGCTTGACTTCGATCAGGCTTTTGTTCATTGTTATGGGAAAGTTGATCTGTCTGTACACAGTAATAAAAAATCAAATTTGACAAAAGAATCTCCCCTTCATTTTCATGGTAATCATCTACAGAATGACACCAGTTAGACAATTTTTAGAGAGTACAGTGTTAAGTAAAACACTCCACATTTGCTATTCTTTTTTTTTTTTTTAAGATTTTATTTATTTATTTGACAGGTAGAGATCGCAGGTAGGCAGAGAGGCAGGCAGAGAGAGAGAGAGGAGGAAGCAGGCTCCCTGCTGAGCAGATAGCCCGACGTGGGACTCGATCCCTGAACCCTGAGATCATGACCTGAGCTGAAGGCAGAGGCTTTAACCCACTGAGCCACCCAGATGCCCCCACATTTGCTATTCTTAATTTGTTTTCCTTCACAGGATTTATGTAGCTCAGTCTGGCCAATCCATCTTCAGGAAATGAAAGACAAGACAGAAGATTATTTACTAACTAGGAAACAAAGTTAGCTGAACCGAAGTAATTAAAATGAGCCCCATCTGAAAACAATAAACTAGAGGAGTCTTCTTCTGTCTGATAACTATGTTAATCGCTCAAGTTTGATTATGATTTTAAAAACACATTAATTCTGGTATAATAAAGCTTTCTCCTGATTATAACTAAGCACTGAGGGTATTGACTTAAATTATTTTCAAAAGTAATTTTCCAGATTTTTCCTGCCAGAAATGACATTTTTGAAATGCTTTAAGCCAAAAGGACATACTGAGAGATGATAATTAAATTTAAGTCAATGATCTTTTGAAAATCCTTTGTAACACAATGCTTGAATAGTCTTAGGCTTTAATAACTTTTACTGAAGGTACTCATTTAAAATAAAGCATATCGGGCGCCTGGGTGGCTCAGTGGGTTAAGCCTCTGCCTTCGGCTCAGGTCATGATCTCAGGTTCCTGAGATCAAGTCCTGCATCAGGCTCTCGGCTCAACAGGGAGCCTGCTTCCCCGCCCCCCCACCTGTCCCCCACCATCTTTCTCTGCCTACTTGTGATCTCTCTCTGTGTGTCAAATAAATAAATGAAATCTTAAAAAAAAAAAAAAAGCATATCACTTTTTTCCTCCCTAGCTGCTTGAACCTCAGCTGCCATCATGAATGACACAGTAACGGTCCAGTCCAGGAAGTTCGGACCAACTGACTTCTTTAGCTGAAAAAAATGGTCATTGATGTTCTTCATTCCACAAAGGCAACAGTACCTAAGACAGAAATTCGGGAAAAGCCAGCCAAAATGTACAAAACCACACCAGATGTCATCTTTGTGTTTGGACTCAGAGCCCATTTTTGTGGTGGCAAGACAAGTGGCTTTGACATGATTTATGATTCAGTAGATTATGAAAAGAAAAATGAACCCAAATCAGACTTGCAAGACATGGCCCATATGAGAAGAAAAATACCTCGAGAAAATAGCTAAAGAAACACAAGAACAGAATGAAGAAAGTCAGGGGGACTGCAAAAGCCAATGTTGGTGCTGGCAAAAAGAAATTAAGTGTCTAGTAGTGAGCTGGAGATTGGACAACAGAAAAGGAGTAAAGATTCTGCAGTGACTTTATCTGTGGTGATTATGCAGATATTTCATAAGAGGATTAATTAACAAAGAGTTTTTTAAAAAATTAACAAAATAAAGCATATCGGAGGGGAGGTCTGTGAAGGGATGGGTGAAACAGGCAAAGGAGATTAAGAGTACACTTATCGTGATGAGCACCTGAGCACAGAGTAATGATGTACAGAATTGTTGAATCACTATATTGTATACCTGAAACTAATCTAACACTGTATGTTAAGTATACTGGAATTAAAAATAGAAGCGTAAAAAATGTATTAATGAAAAAAGCATATTTAAAAAAACAAAATAAAAGTGCATCAAATTTGATCAAATTCCATATCATAAGGGATGAAAAATTAGAACACTGGGTTTATTTAGATGATCGAGTAGAAGCTTCAAGAAAGCTGGGCCTGGGTGGCTCAGTTGGTTAAGCCATTGCCTTTGGCTCAGGTCATGATCTTGGAGTCCTGGGATCGAGTCCCGCATCGGGCTCTCTGCTCAGCAGAGAGCCTGCTTCCCTCTCTCTCTCTCTGCCTGCCTCTCCATCTACTTGTGATTTCTCTCTGTCAAATAAACAAATAAAATCTAAAAGAAAAAAAAAACCTCATATGTGGTAGGGTTACTAACCCTGTACTGCTGACAAAGAGATAAATAGTAAGGAAACTTCTAAGAACCTTGAAGAAGCTCCTCAACATTGAAATAATTATCTTCACAACTGTCCAGTAATACGAGTGGATGGTATGTGTTACTATTCCTATTTTACAGATAAGTAGAATCGAGGTCAAAGATGCTGTAACATTAAATCAGTGGAAGAACCAAGACAAGTAAGCTGGCCTGCAGACTTTACATTCTACACTGATTAACTTTAAGTAGATAAGAGTGATGGTCACCTGAAATGAATTTCACGCTGAGCAAAAAACTAAATCATTCTCTTAGCTCCTGGAGGCAAAACAGTGTCGGAGGAGCAAAATGGCTAACAGCTTGGGCTCTGGGGCCAGAGAGATCTGGGCTCCAACTGTGTCTATAATTTATGAAGTGTGTGGTCATGGGCAGATTATTTAATCTTTCTAAGCTTTAGTTTTGTTATCTCTAAAACGAGGGCCAAAGTATCTTTCGTAACCTAAGACTATTAGGATGAGCAAAAGTGGAAGAGCACATAAGCCATTTAGCACAGTGCCTGGCATAAAACAAACAATAAAAAAAAAAAAAAAAAAAAAAAAAAAGGTAGCTGTTGAAACTCTGTATGTTGGATGATGACCAGGAGTTTAGCAAGAGCAACGGAAAGATGAGGGGAACAATGTTATTTCTTCTTAGTAGAAATCTGCCTCTGGAAAGGCAGGCTATCCGTATACTAACTCTGATTGACCCTTCTATTCTTCTCTCGAACTCAACAATCCCACAACACACCCCAAATCAGACTTAATACTATTCCTCAAATATATACCGCTCTTGACTATTTCATAGCATTTATTTAGGCTTACTTCCCTCTGCCTAGATTACATTCTATCAGACTACTGGATCTAGTTCAAAGCGCTATTTTTCGATGTAGTCATAACTTATACACTTCCCCTCAAAACTTCGTAACTTTTAAAATTCTTCCTGTGTTGCTTTTCATATCTTCCTCTGCATTTTGTAATTAAGCAAATGGTTGTAGAACTTTAAATAAGACCTCCTAGAATGTAGAGCAAGTATTTTATTCAAAGTTGTATCTTCTGTAGTATCCAGACAGGTTTCACATTTAGATGAGCAATTTTAGTTACTATAATAAACTGGCTTAAATACTACATGTAAAGAAATGAAGATCTTTTTTTTAATACAGGCAACTATTAGAGGGACAACAGAATTCCAAGGGGGACTATTTCTTCACTGAAAGAAGGAAGAAAAAATAATTCCATCAATTTTACTATAGGGATAAAATCAGCAAGACAAGTCTTAGAGGAGATGTGGTAAAAGAGAAAGATCCCTGGAATAATAGGAAATATGTGTCCCATAAACTGTATGAGTTTCAATTTCCTTATTTAAAAAGTGAAGGAATTAGTATAGATCACTATTTCTCGAAGAAGTTTTATGGAACATTAGTATTATGAGAAAATCGGTAAAAAAAGAAAAAAAAAGAGAGAGACCCTAATAAGTTTGGGGAATGTTTTATCTACGTGTGCATCACTCTTAAAGGTAAGTAATATAGTCTAGTGTATTAAAGGCTCCGAGAAATTCTGCAGTGAAAGTACATTTTAATTGCTCTTATACAGGTTTTCCTCAAACTTATTTGATCACAAAGTAATTTTTAAAAAAAAGATTTTATTTATTTATTTATTTGACAGACAGAGATCACAAGTAGGCAGAGAGAGAGGAAGGGAAGCAGGCTTCCCGCAGAGCAGAGAGCCTGAAGCAGGGCTCAATCCCAGGACCCTCGGATCACGACCTAAGCCCAAGGCAGAGGCTTAACCCACTAAGCCACCCAGGTGCCCCGATCACAAAAGAATTTTTAAAAACAAAACTGTATTTGATAATACGTAGGAAACTTTGCTCTGGATATGTGGCTTTCATAGCTTTTTCATAGCTTCACTTTTGTTTAAAAAAAAAAAAACCAAAAACAAATGCAGGAATATAAACAAATAAGTAAATTAAGACTGGAGCAGCTCTAGTTAAGGAGGAGAAACAAGCAGACAAGAATCCATTCACTCAGCCTCTACTACCCATATTCCTTTCACAGAAGTACCAAGGCTGCACAGGGTACAGTTTACAAACTATTTGCCTGGAAGAATCTATGAGCTTGTTTCTTGTCAACTAGCAAACTGCATGGAATGCGGATATACCCCTGCCAGTCATATAACATCCTGGTTAAGAGAGCAAAACTTACAAGTAAGAAGCCATCAAGAATACTATGTGACAGTGGCAAATTGTAGTTCACAGAAAGAAGGACCTCACTCAGGTACCACAACTCTACAGGGTAAGAGCAGAAAAAGTTTGGATCTAGATCAGATATCAAAAACCAAGGAGTATCCAAGTGCTGCATATTCATGTCTTTTTGTCCCAGATAAAGTATTACTATTACACATGATTTGCAGAGATAGGACTACAGATACAGGGTTTGTTGTTCTTGGGATTTTTCTTATCTATGGCAAGGGAGAGAATGAGAGAGTCCAGGTCTTGGGGCAATCTTGTGGGGATACAAGCATATATTATCTCCTATACAGCAGATGACAGTATCCATAGAAGATAGGGAGATTTGGGGAATACTTAAGGGGTCCAGACAAATAAGTGGCCAAGAAAGGTGTATAAAGTAACAGAAAGTGCATTATTAATGCTAAAACCCATTTTGTATGTCAATGTATTTTTCACAATAGACAGGACGACTTGCTGGAAGCACCTTCTGATGTAAGAAAGGAAGAAAGAGTCCATATCTGGGCTCTCTACTCTGTTTCACTGATCTATGTGTCTATTTTTGTGCCAATACTGTAAGGGCCTATTTAACCAGAGTAACTCCATCTTGGTTAAATAGCCATTTTGTTGTTTGTGCAGTAAACTTAAAATAGACCCTGCCCCCCCGAGAAACTTACTTAAAAGCAAGTCCAGGAAACCAGTAAAATGTAGTCAGCTGGTTCCTGATAACAGAGCCCAGAATACAAGGACGAGTCAGGCCAGATGGAGACATCTAATCAGTACGAAGTACTGTTTGTAACAGTGAGAAGGTCTTGCCCAAACCAAAATGACTCCATCTTGGGAAGGACGACCATCTTATTATTCACACTGAATATGTTAACTGACTAAGACTTCCTGGAAAGTACTGTTTGTAATAGTTCTTGGTATGGGGTAATCCTGAATGAAAAGTCACCACACACACACACACACACACACACACACACACACACAAGTCACCAGACCAGATGGAACTAGCCAATCAGCAAGAAACACACAAACCTGGTGGGTTGAGATACCAAGATATGAGTTGCAGTTTTACCCAATAAAAGGTAGCCTGTAAGACTGGGAGGGGTCGCTCTCTTTGGAGGCTGCCCTGACGGGTCAGTCAGTTCTTGAGCCTGTAAGCTAGGGGTGGTCGCTCTCTTTGGAGACGGCCTTGGCTGGTCAGTCTGACTTCTAATGCTTGGCATAGAATAAAGTTTGCATAACTTTCACTTTGTCTCAGTCATGTTCCCCTGGCCGATCAGTCTGACTTTTAATGCTTGGCATAGAATAAAGCTTTCCATAACTTTCACTTTGTCTCAGTCTCGTTCCTTAGATAACGGACCCCAACAGTACCATGCTGTCTAGATGATCACAGCTTTGTAATATAGCTTGAAATCAGGCAATGTGATGCCCTCAGCAACTCTATGGTCAACTAATCTTTGGTAAAGCAAAAAAAAATATTCAATGGAAAAAGTCTCTTCAATAAATGGTGCTGGGAAGATTGGACAGCTATGTACCTAAGAATGAAACTCAACCATTCTCTTACACCATAAACAAAGATAAACTTAAAATGGATGAAAGACCTCAATCTGAGACTGGAATCCATCAAAATTCTAAAGAACAAAGGCAGTAACCTTTTTGACATTGGCCACAGCAACTTCTTTCAAGACATGTCTCCAAAAGCAAGGGAAACAAAAGTGAAATGAACTTTTGGGACTTCACCAAGATAAAAAGCTTTCAACAAAACAAAGAGGTAATCCATGGAACGGGAGAAGTTATTTGTACATGACACTATAGACAAAGGGCTGATATCCAAGATCTACAAAGAACTACTCAAAAACACCTAAAAAACAAATAATCAAGTCAAAAAATGGGTAGAAGACATGAACAGACAATTCTCTGAAGAAGACATACAAATGGCTAACAGACATGAAAAAATGTTCATTATTATTAGCCATCAGGGAAATTCAAATCAAAACCACATTGAGATACCACCTTACACCAGTTAGAATGGCAAAAATTGACAAGGCAAGAAAAAACAAGTGTTGGAGAAGTTGTGGAGAAAGGGGAACCCTCTTACACTGTTGGTGGGAATGCAAGTTGGTGCAGCCACTTTGGAAAGCAGTGTGGAGGCTCCTCAAAAAATTAAAAATAGAGCTATCCTCTGACCCAGCAGTTGCACTACTGGGGTATTTACCCCCAAAATACAGATGTAGTGAAAAGAAGGGTCATAAGTACCCCAATGTTCATAGGAGTAATGTCCACAATAGCCGAACTGTGGAAAGAGCTGAGATGCCCTTCAATAGACAAATGGATAAAGATGATGTGGTCCATATACACAGTGGAATATTACTTAGCCATTAGAAAGGATAAGTACCCAACTTTTGCATCAACATGGATGGGACTGGAGGAGAGGATGCTGAGTGAAACAAGTCAAGCAGAGAAAGTCAATTATCATATGGTTTCACTTATTTGTGGAACATAAGGGAATGCATGGAGTACATTAGGAGAAAAAAGGGAAAAATGAAGGGGGGTGGGAATTGGAGTGGGAGATGAACCACAAGAGACTATGGGCTCTGGGAAATAAACTGAGGATTTTAGAAGGGAGGGGGATGGTGGGATGGGTGAGTCTAGTGATGGGTATTAAGGAGGGCATGGATTGCATAAAGCACTTGGTGTTCTACACAAACAATGAATCATGGAACACTACATCAAAAACTAATAATATACTGTATGGGGACTAACATAACTTAATAAAAAAAAAAGAAAGGAGGCAAGAGCAGACATTTTCAGCTCTAAAATGTTCTAAAAAAGGGCAAATTCTCATAAAATCTAAGAGATTAAGTTATTACACTGGGCTTCTAAATTTTAAGTCCTGTTTCAAGTGAACAATTAACATTAGAACAAGGAATTTAATGTATTGTTCCTAGTCTTCCTTGAGAAAATGCTGCCTACTGTATCTTTAAAATAGTTTTGCTAAATTTTAAAATATGACTATATGTGCCAGCTGAAACTGTAGCTTACCCCAGAAAGATTTCCCAAAACCAGTTTTACCAACTGCTTCACATAGGAAAATGAAGGTGCACAATTGCTATTTCTGATGTGGGCACTGCAAGCATCCAGAACAGTCCGAACAGAAACTCGAGCATAAATAACGTCTTCACACATTCCAAGCAGGATGCTGTTGAGATGGTCTCCAAGCTTGATAGGCTGAATATAAAGAAAGGAAAAGCCACTTTGAAAAGTGTGTGTAAATCTTCTCTAGCATGAGACAAGCTATTTCAGGAGTCAGAGGAACGAGACCAAACATACTTCAAATACTTGAAGGAAAGGAGCTTCTTGTCTAGCAGCATATATATTTTAGTATATTTTACCTTTTCATAACTCAAAAAAATTATTAGCAGAAGATGGTTAACATAACTCTCCTAAGATAGGAAGTATTACAGAAAACTCAGTGGTTTTTTGTTTTTTTGTATGATAAAGAAATGGAATTCCTCAGTTATTCAAGTGTTTTTGTAAGCAGTTACGTGAATGCAAATGTGTACTCACATTTTGAACGAATAAATGATTTCCTAACAATCAAAAACATGCAATATATTCAATATAATTTGACACTGATGATAACTTAGATTTCAAGTACTACAATGACTTAATATCATTTATATATAAGTTCTCTTTATGCTGGTGAAACAGAGAAAGTGTAATATAAGATTTTTAAATTAGTTGACATATTTGTAGAATATTCTATCCAAATGTCCAATAAGTATACTAAAAAATGCAATTAAAACCAAAAAAAGAAGCCACTACACAACTCGACAGAAAGGCTAAAAAGAAAAAGACTGATAATTTGAAGTACTGATAAGAGAAAAGCATTGTTGGTGGGAGTTTAAACTGGTACAACCATTCTGATGAAGCATGCTCTTCCTGTGACCCTCCTTTCCACTTCTCATCCATTTGGGTGTTATGTCATCCTTTAGATCTCAGCTTGGATGCAATACCCTTCAGTAAACTCATCCTAACCCTCTAAGCGTAGTTAGAGGCTCCAACTCTGGTTTTCCACAGCAACCCCCATTTCCCTACCATAGCATTCACACACTGTTATAATTGGCTATTTTGATGCCTGTACTCATAGATGTACCCCACAGGCATGGGCCATTACATTCCAAGTGTCTAGTACAATGTCCGACACAAGACAGGGGCTTAATACTTCTGAAATGTTACATATTTGTAAAATGATTGTGATTTCTGAAAGCAAGATATAAGTTAAAGTTTATACTTCCATTCTAATTTATACATTATTGATATTTACTTAATTTTTGGCTCTCTTTAAAGTATAAATTATTAATCATAGGCTGTGGTCACATTTTACACTAAGTTAGGTTGTACAATATAGGACACCAATATTAGTAGTAATTTAATTTTTTCACCTATATTTATAAACTTGGAACTGAGGAGAGCAAATCACAGTATTTTTCATGATACAAAATGAGACCAAACCAAGTTGAAGATGTCATCCATCTCTCATGGATCTTAGGATGTCTGAATTTTAGACTAAAAGCCTAAAATGCCTATGACTTCTTAATTTGATAAAACAGACCAAAACAACCTTTATACTTAGTTATTTTAGGTTTTGACTTCTACATGCCTAAAATAAAACCCAATTCTGTATGTTACATCTTTGCTTTGATGAAATATAGCTATTTTTAAATTTTCAACTTCAAGTTATTATTATTTTTACATTGGGTCTTCAGGAATCTCTTATTTTAGAAAATAAGAACTAGAAACAGCCCAAAGGTCATCAGAACCCAAAACTTCAGAAAGTGTTGCTTTAATGTCGGTGTCTGTTGCCATAAGCTTAGTGAAGTATGATTTTGAAGCATCAATTTAAAAAATGTAGTAAGTATAAACTGAATTTCAAGACATAGTTAGAACTACTATTCCTATGTGTCTGCATCAAAAAGCATTATCACTTTAGTTCAAGAACGAATCATCAACATTTAGAATCCCTCTTATCAGTCATTACATTAGAAAAGCAGTGGACTCCCATTTCTCTTGCTATAATTTTTGAAGAGGCCACTACATTTCACAGACTAAATTGTATGTAGATAGTAACTGCTATAATTCTAAGAACATTCTGAGAACAATAGTGCCTTTAGTACTTTATAATTTAATTGAGAGTATGACATTATTAATGTGAACAAATAGCACAGAAATGCTGGTATGCCTCATAACATGCTGTAGAACATAAAAATATAAGGAAGAGCTTTCTAAAAAGATGTACAGATGTGACAATTTAACTTACTTGGCTCTGAGGCACTTCGTGATCAGCCCCCCAGTACAAAGTCATTCCAAGAGAATAAATATGGATCTAGAAACAGAATTTAAAAAATCATTTTATGGTGAAATAAAATTTAAAACTTTACCAAGTACTAAAAAACACGATTTAATGAGTACTATATATTCATGACTTTTTTTGGTCCCAGATAAAGTATAACACATGATTTGAGAAAAATCATCATTTCATATTCTATGTAAATGTGACAGCTTAAAATAGAAAAGAATGGAAATTATCACAACAGATTTTTCCCCATAATTCCCCAGCCTATCATCTAGGAGTATTTTTGTTACTTCTTACTTAAGCTTCTTTATGCAAACTCATGCAAATATACTTTGTCCCCTGCCCCTCTTTTAAACTAAGTAATCTCTATGCCAAATATGGGCCTTGAACTCATTAGCCCAAGATCTAGACTTGCATGCTTTATAGACTGAGCCAGCCAGGTGCCCCACAAATATATGTTTTTATAAATGTCAGAAGCTTTAAAAATTACACCACACTTGCATTTTTAATTTAACAAGAGATATATGTGATGTCATTTTGTACATGCAGTTATTTCTCTCCAATCTCTTGAACTGATTCTCTGAGATTATGTATTGAAGAGTAAGTCATCTGTAGTTTGATACACATTGTTGGATTTCCCTACCAGAAGTTGGGGATGTAAAAAACCCATTTTACATTTCTGCCGGCAACATGTAAGAGATTTTTTTCACAAGCCTTGTCTATAGAATATGCTACAAAGATCTGATTTTTGCCAATGTAGAAAGAGAAAAAAACTCATGAAAGGTTTTTTTCTTTTCACTGAAGTTTTGATTTGCATTTTTCTTACTAAGAAAGAATGGAGTAATGGAGGAGAAAGAAGCTGGGTGAAAAAAGATATTTTTGCATTGTTTGTATGCTTCTTAAGTTTAGAAAAATAATAGCACATTTTTATGCTCATAGGAGTGATTCAACACAGAAAACTGGAATTGCAGGAGAGAGCAGAGGTTGTTGGGAGAAGATTGTTCAGTAAGTGGGAGGAGTGGAAGTGAAAGAACAAATGGACGGATGGTTCATCTACACTAAGGAGACAGAGAAGATGGGAATTTATGTGAGTAATCTGGTAGTGGTATCCTGGGAGAAGTTTCTCCTGACTGCTTCTACTTCTTTCCTGTGAAACAGGAAGTGAGATGAAAGTGAGGACAGTTAATCTTATAAATAATCATTTCCCATTTTTCCTCCTGTTAAGAAATTCAGAGCTAACCTTTTAGCCCATCTCTATCAATATTGCATAATCTTACTATGTGCAATTTTTGTGTACCAGTCTTACTCCAGCACCATCTTATTTTCTTGCCTTTATTTTCACTTTGGTCTTATTTTCTCACATTTATTTTTTAACTCTCTAAGCTCTCTCAAATTCTCTTTAGAAACAGGCAAGGTATGCACAAATAAAACTGGGTATTCCTTTTTACAATTTCATAGCCCTTTAACCTACTCCAACTTTGTCTCCTAAATGATTCTAAATCTCAGAGTACAAAAGTTGTTCCTCTTTTCAAATATTTTCATTGCTCCCAATTTAAAAAAAAATCCCAATTCTTTATAATGAGAAACAGGGCTCACTCTAACTTGCTTCTACCTCCTTTTTCTAGATAGATTTATAAGTCTTCCTTCTGTTATTACTCCTTCATCTATCATAACCTAAACGTTTCAGCACCACTTAATTTTCTGTTGCCAAAATAATCCTTCTGTTTCTCAATTTTTCAAAGTTCTTTCTTTCTTCATTTGACAATAAAATCCCTACACAGTACTGATGGTCTAGAGATGTATACAATATAAATTTTCCCAAACAGGATAAAGCATTCTCTTTCATATAGTTATATTTCACTTGCATCTCTAATGAAACAGTTAACTAATATTGCCTATAATATAGTTAAGATGTGTCCATGTTTGTATTCCTTGAGGAAGTCTTTTTTACATATCTTATAATACCTCTTAGCAACTAACATAGAATTTGTATATAGTATAAATTCAATATATGCCTGCCAAACTTCATGACATGTACATAGCATAGTGCAGGCTATTTGTATATTTCTGTTCTGATTCTTTTTAAAGAACCTCATATATGAACACCTTTTCAAAGGGCCTCATATATGAAAAATACTTTTCATGGCTTTAGCATAAATAACTAATTATATATTCAAATATATTTCTCTTAACATATTCATATTGATTTGTGATTCTCAAGTGCTTAAGATTCTTTATTGTATTTATTGCTCAGTATGCTAAATGAGTTATTATATTTTAATAATTTGTATACATGACTATATAAAATTAGTAGCACAATTCTTAAAACAAGGTTATAAAATCATATACTTGATGATCATCTATGTATATAGTATAATGATTAATTCTGTATGTCAATGTGACTGGGCCACAGGATGCCTAGACAGTTGGTCAAACATTACTCTGGGAATTTTTGTGAGAGTTTTTGGATGAAATGAACACTTAATTTAAGTAGACTGATAAGGTAGATTGCTCTCTAATGTGGGTGGGCCTCATCCAATCATTTGAAGGCCTGAGTAGAACAAAATGGTTTACCCATTCCTGAGGAACAAAAACTACCTTTCTGTGTGACTGCATTTGAATGAGGACATCAACTTTTTTCTCGCCTTTAGACTCGAACTGAAACATTAATTCTCCTGGTTATCAGGCCTTGGGAGTTGAAAAGGACTAGAACTGTCAGACTTGGAAAGTGGACTTAAGAAATTCAGGCAATTAAGTAGATATGTGAAAAGGGAGGAGCCAGAGATAAAGATACAATGAAAATGTGACATGGGTAAGAGGACACTTGAGTGAGCTAGTTAATATACCTCATTTGTTTTTATAGTTATAATGGACTGGAATGTAAACTCCATAAGTGGAAGGAATTTGTCCTACTTATTACCCTATCCCAGGACCTAGAACAGCACTTGACATATACCGGAAATATTTAGTGGGTGTTTACTCTGTGCTGGGTATTGTTCTAAGTAACTTACAGGTATTATTTAACTTTCTAATAACCCTATGAGGCAAGTAGTATCATTATCCCTTTACATATCCCATAGAAAGGTAAACAAATTGCATGGGGTCACACATCTTTCAAGTGACAAAGCCAGAAATTTTACTCAGAACCCATACTTGATAAATATTTGTTGAAAAATAAAATGGGATAATAATGAAAACAGTCCTCACTGAGAAGGCTCAGAGATGGAGGGTATTCTTCCACCTCTACATCCATTCTCTAAAGAGGAGATGTTAAGTCTTTGAAGACTTAGCTAACTGACCTAACTGACCATAAGTCACTGGGTAAGATACTGCAGTCTGATATGCAGATACCACCCACCTAGTGATCTCTGTGAAGAATTAAGAGCTGCTTTATGTGTGCTACATAGTTCCTTTTAGCAAAACCCCTTGGCACTTTGTGGCTATGCATAATAGCAACAAAGCATAAATAGCTTTGGGTGAAAAAAAATCCTGAGTTGTTTCTACTCATTCAACAAATTTTCAGGGCCACTAAGTGGCAGATATGGCGTAGACCAAAAGTTCTCCAGCTTCAACACAGATCAGTATCATCTGGTAAAACATAGACACAGGGTCCTACGTCTAGGATCTCTGATTTAGTAGATCTGGTGTGGAGCCCGAGAACTTGCTTTTCTAACAGGTTCCCATATGATGCTGATACTGCTAGTTGAGCACAACACTTTGAGAACCACCAGTGTAGAGCAGAAGGGAAGTAACAATGAGTAGGACAGGCAGGGTCCCTTCCATCTCAAACCTTCTGCTATAGTAAACAAGACAAGATGACGCGATGTACAAAACAGTATACAGAGAGTATAATTAGGGTAAAAGAAAGCTTTAGATCTACAGGAAAAGTTAGCCAGGCAATGAGGGGATGAGACAAGAGCTGAAATGGCATGAAAGAGTATTGGAGGCTGAAGGAAAGGAATTGCAAAGGCTAAGAAAAAAATAAAGCACTTAGCACATCCAAGACATTGAAGTCCAGAATGACTGAAGCATAATAGAGCTTGGGAAAAAGTGTGCTCAGAGGGAAGGCTTGCACAGTACACACTCAAAGGCCATGGTACAGAGTCTAGAGTTTAGTCAAGGGAAACAGAGAATCTGAATAATTTTAAGCAGCAAAAAGATAAGATCAGACATGGGGTTTAAAAAAATGTACTGACTATAGTTTAAAGAACAGACTGGACAAGTTATATTTATATTGTTGTATACCAGAACTCTCAAACTTCTTCATCTTGCAAAATTGAAACTTTGTATCTACTAAACACAAATTTCTCCATCCCTCTCTCACCAGCCCTGGATAATCACATTTCTACTTTCTGTTTCTATGGTCTGTCTACTTTAGATATGTCACAGGAGTATAATCATATGGTATTTGTCTTTGTGTGACTGGCTTATTTGCTGAGCATAACGTCCAAAGGGTCACCCATGTTGTAGCATGTGATAGGATTTCCTTCTTTTTAGAGGCCGCATAATATTCTGTTGGGTGTGTATGCCACATTTTCTTCATCCATCAATGAACATTTCAGTTGCCTCTTCTGGGGTATTAAGAATAATGCTGCAATGACTGTGGGTAGGCAACTATCTCTTCAAGATCTTGCTTTGAATTCTTTTGGATATACAACCAGAAGTTAGATTGTTGGATTACATAGGAATCACAATGGATGTCCATACTGTTTTCCATAATGGTCACACCATTTTACATAACTAAAATCAGTGCATAGAAGTTCTGTTGTCTCTGCATCCTTGATAACACTTGCTATTTTTTGTTCTTTTGTTGGTAGCCATCCTAGTGGGTGTGACATAGATTATCTCCACAACCCCAGCAATTAAAATGTTCAAATTAATGATTTTACTTCATATTAGACTCTGGTACTAGACAGTCCTGGGGTTTGTTTGTTTTTTAGTGATCTGCATAGTGCCCATCATGTAACAAGTATACTTGTCAAATTTATGGATGAATGAATAGACAAATGGGAAGGAGGGGGGAAAGGATGCATTAATAAGATTTAATATAAACTACATAAATTATAATATACATAAGGGAATTTGGTCTTTTTTTTTTTTTTTAAAGATTTTATTTTTAAGTAATCTCTATACTCTGTGTGGAGCTTGTATTTAGAGCTGTGAGATCAAGAGTCACATGCTCCACGGACTGAGCCAGCCAGGTGCCCCAGGTATTTTTTTGACAAGTTCAGTTGAGGCTACTGCTAAGGTTGGAGAAGTCCAGTATTGTTCTTACAAAAATGACCCTTGATATTCAAGAAGCACAAAGATAGTAACAACCATATTTCCTGACATTTAGATAGCAAGTTGGTGGAAACGAATACTTAAAAATGAAGATTCCTTTGGTTTATCAGGGATATAGTACAAATCCCTGGGGCATATCAATATTCTTGAAGACAAATCAAAACAAGAATTTGATTCAGGTTCCAATCCCATCAAACTGATTTCAAAAGAACTGCCCAATTAAGTACATCATGTGCTATGCAAGCAGGAAGTGAACAATTACCAAGTAAAACAGAAAAGCCAGAGGATCAAAAGCTTAGTGTGACCTGTATAAACCTGTGTAGTTTTAAAGAGGCACGTTATCTTGAAAAGTAAAATTTTAAGGCAAATAAATGAAAGTGCCTATTTATAGAGCTGGTATTGAAGTAAATTTTTTTCCAAACATATATAGTTTCCAAACAAGTTCCATTGAATAAAGAGAACATTTTTATGCATCAAGGTCTTATTAAGTACTCATTATTATTCACAATACTGTGCTAGTATTGAATATTATTTTTAAAAATAACAGTAAGCATGTACTGAATGCTAGTTAATGACATATCCTTAACTCATAGAAGTCATGAAATGCAGTTACCATTCTCTTCTTCAGTACACCCCTTCCCTATTAAAATCAGAATAGTAGAATGGTGATTTTTAATTTTAATTTCCATACTAACAATATCAAATTAGTTTCCATGAATTTATTGGCCATTAGTCATCAAATAGATATATGTTCTTTTGCACCCCACTCCCACCAAAGAAAGAATACTAGAATATAGGACTATTCCTCTGACCTTTGCTTATATTTATATTGCAAACAGGAATGGATCAAGAAAATTGCCTTTGATTTTCTTTACACTTAGAATTACACTGAAGCATGAGTAAACTAGGAGTTCCAATTAGATGCACTAAGAAATCAACTCTACTGCCTGTGTTTTTGCACAATTAATCTGTTTTGTGTGTGTTGAGTTTGAGGAGTTCTTTATAGATCTTGGATATCAGCCCTTTGTCTGTAGTGTCATTTGTGAATAAACTGAGGGTTTTGGAGGGGAGAGGGGTGGGGGATTGGGTGAGCCTGGTGGTCTGTATTAAGGAGGGCACATATTGCATGGAGCACTGAGTATGGTGCATAAACAATAAATCTTGGAACACTGAAAAAAATAAAATTAAATTAAAAAAATAAAATAAAATTTAAAAAAAAGAATATTTGAGTGGCTACTGAGCATATGAAAAGATACACTGATCATCAAGGAAATGCACTTACATTTATTTATATATAATATACAGTAAAAATTCATTGCATATATATTTGCATTTCCTTGATGATTAACATGGCAGTATTTCAACCAATTGTTGAAAAGGATGCAAAGCAAATTGAATTCTGACACATTCCTAATGTAAATTTAAATTTGTAAAAATAAATAAGAAATAAATTTGTGCAACCGCTTGAAAAAACAAACAAAAACGAAATCAACTCTATTTTAACATAGTAATGGCAACAATCCCACACCCATCCATCCCAGCTCCTAAGTACTTAGCCTAGTAATAGATAAGTGTCAAATCACTTTCCCAAACATGTGCTCTAACAGTACCGAAACACAGGACAGTTTACTAGTTTGGGTATCTTGACATCATGGGGCAAAATGGGAAAGCCTTCAGCAAATGAAAAGCACTTGTACACCTGAAATTTCTAGTAAGCACTTTTTTCTTTTATTGTGGATTTTCAATACTTTAAAGAATTCATGAACACCTGTGCAAAACTTTTCATAATTAGGAAAAAACCCTAGTGAAATTCAATAGAAATTTTTAAAAGTAAGACAGGCATGGCTTTATTGCAGTTTTTCTTCATTTTTCTGAGGTCACCAGATCCACTTGAGAGACTGATAAAGTCTCTCAAGTGGACACTGTTCTTCAAAAGTGCTCAGACATGCAAAACTCAATATGCTATTTCATTGGTTTGTAAATATCTTGAACCTCAATTAAGATTTAGAGATCCTGGGGCCCCTGGGTGGCTTAGTCGATCAAATGTCTGCCTTTGGCTCAGGTCATGATCTCAGGGTCCTGGAATTGTGCCTTGTGATGGGCTCTCTGCACGGCGGGATGTCTCTTTGATGATTCTCTCCCTTTGCCCCTCCTCTGGCTCCTGCTCTCTCAAATAAATAACTCCTTCAAGTAAAATGCACATACATTTAAATTTGTAAATCTTACTTTTTCATTTAATAATTTTACTGTTAGCAAATATTAGGTTAATTTTTACACTGAACGTGGAATAATGTATGGGAAATGATATTCATACCCAATTCTGAATTCTCCAAGTTCCATATCTAAATTACCACAGTGAGTTGCACATTATCTATTTTTTTCACAGCCTGATTAGATCTGATGTCAATGGTATTGCCATCCTCAGACTGCATATATCTCTCATAAATTTTCCTTAATTGTTCCATCAAATGAACTGTCAAACTTTGCCAGCTCCACTTCCAGTGTATCCCCTCCATCCATGCCTTTACATTCCCAAGGCATGACTTGATTTTTAGTTCTTCCCCCCAGATTATTAAAACACCTCAGTTAGATTTCTATACAGTTCAGTTCCTACACATTCTCTTATTTGTGTGTGCAGTATAGATTCTATATATTGCACAGATTCCTATATAATACAATTCCTATACAATCTTTCATCTTACCTAGTTATCCACTTTTGTCAAACATACCCTCTAAAATCACAAATCACACTATGTCAGTGTCCTAAAAATATGACTCAGAAGAAAGTCTCAGGGTCTGACATTCAAAGTTTTCTCTATTCTGATCAAATAGCTTCCTTCTTTTTATCCACAGCCTTCCTAGCCTAACTGATCTAACTAAATATTTCCCTTTTACAGTGGGCAATTTCTTACCTCTTATCATTGCATGTAGTAATAACCTTGAGTGTAATGCTCATTTCTACCTATTTTTACTTTTCTAAATTCTAATCACTCTTCATAGTCCAATACAAATGCTACCTTTTCTGTAATTATCATTCTAAGCTAAAAATTGCTCTTCTCCAGCATCTTAATATACTCTACCCCTGTATACAGCATTTATTTCAATCCATATATTACAGATTGTTTTATACACATTAATCAGGATCAATTTTCTTCTTCTTCTTTTTTTTAAGTAGGCTCTACAATCAGTGCAGAGCCCAGTACAGAGCCTGAACTCATGACCTGGATATTGAGCGAAGATTAAGAGTCAGATGCTTAACTGACTGAGCCACCCAGGTATGCTGATCAGGATCAATTTATAGTTATTTTTGCATTTTTCTCACAAGCACAGTTCTTTATACACAGCAGGCATTTAATAAATATCTTTAAACATGAATTAATTACAGCTCACATTTTAAAAATGTTTTCTTCAATCCATAAATTTTTATAAAACTACTTTGGATTCTTACACAAAATAATGTGAACTTCTTGAATACATAATCATTTAAAATTCAATGGCTGTTTTTTCAGAGGGTTGAGGTAGGGTAGCTCAGTGCCTTTTACATTTCCTACTCCACTAAAAAAACAAAAAACAAAAACAAAAACAAAAAAATCAAGCAAGAATATTTAAGAATTACCTTTTCAACATCTGAAAGAGAAGTCAGTGACTGATTCTGAAGAACCTCTGGTGCGGTGAATGCACGAAGGTCCTGATCGGAAATATTTTCATCTGTAAACGACACACTACCGGATGGCAGCAACAGCAGAGACCACGGAGAAATGATGAAACCAAGGGCAGCAGGATCAGCTATGCTTACTGGTTTGTAATCACACAGAATAAAAAAGGAAAAAAACAAAAACAACAAACCCTGCTTAGAATTATAATCGCAGTATAGATCATTTAAATGACTATCCCAACTTATATTTATGTTAACATGTTAACATACACCAAAGCAACATGCTACAAAGAGAATGGGTTTCATGATTGCTAGCATTATTAACAACATCACCTTGATTTGGCTTAACCTTCTAAAACTTAGATGGTAAAATTTGGAGAGCAGAAATAGAAAATTTTCACTGTCAGTCATAAGAATTAAATTTGGTTCAAAAACTTGACCACAGTGATACAGTTGAGCATAAGGATCAAGTGGTTCCTTAAACTTTGGGAAGGGGGAATCATGGATTCTTTTGAGGATTTGGTGAAAAATATGGTCTCTTTTTTTTGAGGATATAGAAAACTATAAAACTGCATACAAAAGAGATTCAAGGATCTCCTTACAGACCACTTATGGACCCTATGTTAAGATTTCCTCATTTAGACTATCGTGTTCTGAAACACAGAAAATAATTCCTTTGATAATTTATCAGATTTGGACTTAGTAAGGTTTCAACTATAGAGAATGTTTTTCGTTTGGCACCAAAATAGGTATTTGTCTGAATTCAGATTTGTCTTGTTTGCATTTGTTCATTATTTTACCAGAATTTCAGATAGCTTCTGTACTACCAAATGTGATCATTGGGGTCTCTAACATTTTTTTGTTTTAATGTTTGCATGTATGGGTGCCTAACAGCACATGTTTAAGAGAGTATCAAAAACAAAACAAAACAACTCTCTCTCTCTCCTTCAATTTCAGCAGGCCTGCTTGCAAAAGTAAAAGTATACATTAGACTCAACAAAATAGACTTATTAGAGGTAATTTATTTTGTCCTCCCATTGCAAAAGGAAACTAATCTATGTTTTAAGGTAACTGCTACATGACCTGGATTATGGACTCAAGAAACTGCTAGAGGGGAGTCACAAAAGGTCTGTGACTGCTGGTGCCACTATTTCTCAGTCCAACAAGCTGTACTGATACCTCTCTATGTCTAAGAAACTGACCAAAGTCTAAGGCACAATTTGTTAAACATACTAAAGTATCTATGCTTTCCTGAAAACAACTTTTATTAGAATGGAAATTATTGATCCTTTCTGACTTTTTTACCAGAATTTGACTTACGTTAATAAAAAATAAACTATTAAAATTCATTCCTTTTCTGAAGATTAAAAAGACAATTATATGTTCTCCTGTTTTTTTATGAATCTGAAACACGTCTTTAGTAATTGTGTCAAGGAAGAAAAACAAGTTTGAATGTATCCTTTCATCAGTGAGCACATCTCCTGTTACATTGAAGCTGAGTCACAGACTAGTGGTCCTTATAGTCCCACCCGATCACACATCAGGCAGCTAAAAACATGGCCCGCAATTCTTATGGTAAAATATGTTTTAATGAGTCATCACAGCTGGTAAAGGCTAAGTATATTGTCTCTCATAGCCACTTTACACATTTTCTGTTAGAAGCTTCTTCTTGGGTATTTCATGCATAAATATTACACAGTCTGATGAAAGAGAACTCAAACAGGGCAGAATAATATTTTCCTTGACTAACAATCCTATTCGAAATATCAATATTTCCCATGTCACAGATATTATAAAACTGTCTACAATCAATTCCTTTCAAATTAGCAATAAAACGGAACAAACATTAGGAGACCAATAAGGAAGGCCACCTACTAACTAATATCTGGTATGAGATGATGACGGTCAGGAACCACATAGTGGTAGTAGGAGTGGTGGCAACCTGTTGGGACCCGAATGGATTTTAGAGGTAGCGACAACAGAATTCCTGAAAAACTGGATGTGAAGCAAGAGAATGAGAAGAATCAGGATGACTCCAAGATTTTGGTCTCAGTAATGGGAAGGATGGAGTGTCTTCAACTGAGTTAGAGAGCACAGGTTGCTGAAGTAGGGGTTGGGAGGTGTTGGTAGGAATCAGAACTTTACTTTGGGACCTACTATGTTTAAGGTAACTATTAGATATTCAAATTGGGGTATCAGTAGGCAGGTGGGTTGCAATTTGGGCAGAAGGTCTGAACTGGAGATACATTTGGGGGGTCAATGGCCTAATAGACGGTATTCAAAGTCTTGTGCCTGGATGAGCTCAGCAAAAAATGAGTTCAGATTAGAAAAGAAATCAAGGGCAAGGACCATACCCTTAATGTAAAGACATACTCCAACATTAAGACTAATGGCTCCTTGTCAGTTTTTTCCCGCAGGTTGTTCTTCTCTTAGGCATCTGTGCACGCATGGTGCTATAATCTCCCTCTCACACTTCTTTCTCTCATCACTGCCAATCTCCACCCCCACTATTTTAAATGATTCTTTTTATTAGCCTTTCTATGCCGTTCCCCAGTATCTAATCCTAAATCTAAGAGAGGAGGCTAGGGTTTTAACTCTCATTTCTGATTCCTGTCAGTCTTATTTGGGGATAGTATTATGATTTTTTTGTATACTTGTTACCACTTGAATTTATAAATAATAGGAAATCACCGCTAATGGAAAGGCATAAATACTACTCAGACATCTAAAGGCTATGTCCTGTCTTGCCATATTGGGTGCTAGTGTCCACTTAGACCAGAAAAGAGCTTGCTATACTTCTCTTCCTCATTCGAGGCCACAGACTAACCCAACCCTACCCCATCCTTGACAGGGTAGCACAGAACAGAAACTGTGAAGGTGAAGGTAATCCATAATTGCTTAGCACTACAATATTAAGAGATTTATTTACCAGCACAACCAAGGTCAGCAAAACTATTGGTCCTCTGGCAAGACCTTTTATCTTTCAAATTGTACTTTATACAACAGGTTTGTGTTTGTTTGTTTTTACCAATATCTAAGGTATACCATTATTATAAACAGTATTCATATTTAAACACAACCTTCCCAACATGATAAGTCATTTGCTCAGAGAGCCTACAGTACCACTGGGGAGATAAAGTGTATTTATGAATAAATACAAGATAGAAAGCATAAGGTATCTAAGAGAGAAAAAAAAAACACAAAAGGGAGTTTAGAGGACAGCATAATTACTTCAACTACAATGAAGAAAGAATTAATTTCTTTTTTTTATATGTGGCCCTTTAATGTGAGTAAGATTTGACCATGGTTCATGGTTAAGAGGGAGATTTCAAGAAAAGAAACAGCCAAAGCAAAGACATGTGGTCAGGAAATTATTAAGTTTGTACAAGGAACAGCAAGATCTTTGGGCAGAGAAATGGTAGAGAGCAGTGAGAAACAAAATCACCAAGGTGGGTCATATTTTCACTTATTAGAAAACACACACACATAAAGAAATGACAGATATTTTCATTGTTTTCAAATGTGATTTTTAAAGGTCTGGTAATAGAGCTAATACAGCTGCAACAACAAACTACACTGCTGTCAAATACCCAAAACACACACGTACAACATTTAGTATTAGATTCTTTAGAGAACAGTCAAACCACAAAATATATTTTTCAATAGTTGTAAAGGGTTATGCAAACCTACAAGTGAGGAAATTTAGAGTAGTGGTTCAAATCAGTATAATTCACTGTCCTTGTCTAACCACAAGGAAAGAATTTAAAGCAAATGCATGCAAAATCCTTCACAGAATGCTAACAAAAGAATACTTAAAAATGGAATTCCAGAAGCTTGTAATTTGATGTCCTGTGTTTTACTTGTGTGATGATTATCTCAAGAATGTTATTATTATGAAACAGTAAATCAGATGTGAACTGATTCCAGTAGTCAAATGATTCTATTTATAGACTTTTACCAACATTCCACAGAAAAAGTTGCTTAAACAAGTGGCGAGAGGCAAAATTAGAAATAAGCAAAAGTCTGATATGCAAAGAAATATCTTACTCAGAGCTTCTTTCCAATGTTCCCTTAAAATAAGTTCCATAGCCATGCTTTCATTAAAATTAATTTTTTAAAAAAGATTTAGTTTATTTATTTGGGAGAGAGTACAGACCTGTGGGTGAGTACAAGTGAGGGGAAGGGTAGAAGGGGAGGTACAGAGAGAGGGAAAGAGAGAATCTCAAGCAGATTCCAAGCTGTTCATGGACCCTGACATGGGGCCCCATCTCACAACCCTGAGATCATGACCTGAGGCAAAATCAGGAGTCAGATGCTTAACCGACAGCCACCAGGTGCCCACCATACTGTTTTTCCCCCAAAAGAGTTTACTTTTTATTGTCTCCTTCATTTTATTTTTTGGCCTTCCAATTAGGGTATAAAGATTAGGGCAATGACCATGACTGGTAACAAACACAATAAGAGAACTAAACAGGAATCATCTAAAGATTTAGAACAAGGACATCATTTTGGCCTGATATATTCCCTTTGCCTATTTAAGTATATATACAGAAATTGCAGTCCTCCTATTCCATATGTTCTATTAAAGTGCTTGTCAAAAATTTATGCAGTGGACACTGTTCCAAACTCCAAAAAATTTGATGAAGTCACTCTTAATACACAATTCTCAAAAATTCAGTTTGTGTGTATATACAAACATATATAGTGTTAAATAAATCATCTGGTATAACAATGCATAAAAAAATCGGTTCAGAATGTTTGAACTTTTACTTGATTAGTAAAACTTTGTGATAAATTATTTAAGATTCACTGGGAATTATAGGCTATGCTACAGATCGATTCCCAATTCAAAATTTGTTGATTCCTCATAAATTGTTACTACTGGTTTAAAACTTCAGTTTCTCTGACATGGATCAGAATAAAATAGCAATCCTATTTTGAAAAAAAAGTGTAAATAATTGGAATTGAGACATCTATTTCTCGCTCTTAAATAAATAAATCTTTAAAAATTAAAAAGAGAGAGAGAGAGAGAGGAAGTATAGTATAATGATTAAGACTTCAGACGGATGCCAGTATCCCTGGGTTAATATCCTAGGTTTGACTTTTATAGCTTATACTGTGATCTTAAATAAGTTACCTAGCCTCTCTTTGCCTTGACTTCCTCATCTGAATAGGTAAGGTTGTTGTGAGGATTCATGGAAAAAGCCCTTGGAACTGTTCCTGGCACACAGTAAGTACAATACAAAAGTAGGGGGCTATTACGCTTTCTTTGGCAGCGCACAGACAACAGTGGTTGCTATTACTATTTAATGTCTTTTCTTTGAAAATACCACATGTAGACAGTACATCTAAGAAAACTCACTGTATTTAAGTTCATCCTCAATCTCCTACTTAGCTCCCCCCCACATGGAATGGAACATAAGGAGCATACAATATATAACAGGTACTGTAAATTTCAGAAGAATAGATCAAATTAGATTTTTAGGAACTTTTTGACATCTAGTATCTAAAAGTCATATTAGAAATATGGATAATTTAAAGTATTAAGTATCCTAAAATATTATTTTTTTCTTTAATTCCTTGGGGGAATGTACCTTCTATAAGTGTTCTATTTATTATATTGTATTCCTAGTTAGCAATGTTACCAAATTTATAAAAACTAGTTTATAATTTTATAATAATCCAGTTTGTACTTACTAACTATTCATGTGAAATTGGTGTTTTACTGTACCTAGTGATTGTGTTTAGGTATGACATAAATTATTAGATGAAGATGTTTATCTGGGATGTACACATATCAACTATGTTATCAACATACAGTTTTAAAAATTTTTATTTGTAATAGAAGTGATAGCATGCTGATAAAATGAAATTATGCAGACATGCCCTCCAAATTGATATATTTTATGAACTTTTCTTGACTACAATAGGAAAAAAAGGCATTTTTTTTCTTCATGATGACATTTATTCACACTAATATACACATATATACACATTCTTTTTCTTTTTTACTTTTAAACACTAAACACATGCAAGCCACCTATCCAAACCACAGCCACTGGAATCTTGTTATGGCATCTGATCAATTAGGCTTCTAGTAGTTTTGTTTTGTTTATGTACTTGCAAGATTCTTGAGGTAATTCCAAACCGTGCATCTTGTTAACAGAATACCAAAGAGATCTGAACTTTAAAAAGAGGTGTATAGGCAATCTATATTAGTAAAACTGAATTGGTTATGATTATTAAAAGCAACAGGGCTTATACGGCTAGATAATATGAATACAGAAGGAACCATGTCCCTATGAATTTGCTCTCTACTTCAGCAAACTTTCTTGGCCACCCAATCCAAAAAGCATGAAAGAAACAGCAGCAGTTCCTTTCACATCTTCTTTCATTCGTATCATATTCTGAGGAAGTTGTGTACTTTATTCTCTTCATATATTAAGTTCCTCGCCTTTCTTTGCACTCATCAATAAAAACTGCACACCTAAAAATTGTACACCAAAATACTGAATGAACAAAATGCTTTTGTAATTCTGCTTTCATACATTTCTTCTCGAATGGAAGTGTTGTAAGGATGTTAACTATGAAATATTTTAAAAAAGATTTTATTTATTTATTTGTCAGAGAAAGAGATCAAGAGAGTGAGCACAAGCAGGGAGAACAGCAAGCAGAGGCAGAAGCAGGCACCCTGCTGAACAAGGAGCCCAATGTGGGACGTGCTTCCAGCACCATGGTATCAGGACATGAGCTGAAGGCAGACGCTTAACTGACTGAGCCACCCAGGCGTCCCTGAATTTCTTTCTTTCTTTCTTTTTTTAATATTTTATTTCTTTATTTGACAGAGAGAGAGAGATCACAAGTAGGCGGAGAGGCAGGCAGAGAGAGAGGTGGAAGCAGGCTCCCTGCCGAGCAGAGAGCCCGATGTGGGGCGCGATCCCAGGACCCCGCAATCATAACCTCAGCCAAAGGCAGAGGCTTAATCCACTGAGTCACCCAGGTGCCCATCCCTGAATTTCTTAAAGATCAGGTACAAAGCAATTACAATGACGTAATTGCAGTATTTGAAAAAAATGAATTTGTTTATAATTCCAACTCTACCACAGGTTCACAGTCTTAGGGTGTCCTTCTGCCTTGCTCTGCTATGACAATAATTTGTCAATTTACATTTTGCCAGTCACAAAAAAAGGTTATTTTGGAGCTTCATTATGAAGGAAAACAAAGTTTTCTTTCAATACCAGGTAGTTTAAATTATTCACTGAGAGATTATATTTTATTCTATTCTTGAATCTTTATTATTATCCATTATTCCAAGTATGAGTCAAAAGAAGTGTCAACTTAGTTAATCAGAATATTGAAACAAACTTTAAATTTACAAAGGATCTGCCTTAGATTGAGGTAACACAAGCCTCCTATCTCCTAGTGTCCTAAGTCTCAGAATTTTGGTGTGAATTTTGGAGACAGGGCACAGGATTCTGCACAGTATTTTCAAAAAGTTTCCTGGAGATTCAGATACCTATATCAGTTGAGCTGACACATATATAAGAACTATTACCCTTCAGAGGGTCAATAAAATGGTATCACAGCTCAATTAAGTTGCTTCTTGACCTTGTACTTGTTTCATTTCTATGTCAATTAATGGACTGTAAGAACATCAGGAGATGGAGAGTATGTACGAGTTTATATTCTCCCCTAATGTTTAATTATTTTTTCGGTTTATAAAGCCACAAAAGAAGCATTTTTCAAGAGATATGGCAAACGAGAGTGTTTTATTCAAATTATAATAAAGTCATTTTGTATTAGAAAAGCAGAATGCCTGTCAGAAATAATTTTAGACTAGAAGTAAGACCTACATAGTTCTTCTCTATTTATAAGGAAGGAGCTGGATAAATGGCACCAAACTGAAGATCCCACTGTGCATTTAGAAATAAGTTGCTTTACTCACCTAATCAAATGATCTTCATTTGTTTTTTTTCTTTCTTATCCCCAAAGTAAAGAAAACTACAAATGAACTTCCTATGCATTTTGCTTTTTCAAAAAAATTTTTTTTATTAATATATAATGTATTATTTGCCCCAGGGGTACAGGTCTGTGAATCATCAGCTTACATATTTCATAGCACTCAGCATAGCACATACCCTCCCCAATAGCCATAACCCTACCACCCTATCCCATCCTCTCCCACCCCCCAGCAACCTTCAGTTTGTTTTGTGAGTTAATTAAGAATCTCTTATGGTTTGTCTCCCTCCTGATTCCATTTTGTTTCGTTTTTTCCTTGAATTTTGCTTCTTTGCCCCTTTCTATAAATCCAGGGAATATCTATGTTTTATCTTTTCTGGCCTTGCAGCGAGCACCTCTGATCTCCTACCTTGTCTGATATATGCATGTATCCTTACATATACAACTTGTATTTAGAAATACAAGTTGATATATGTCTGATATATGCATGTATCCTTACATATACAACTTGTATTTAGAAAAGATACTAGGACTAACAACAAATTTTATTTCCTGAAGGAGAGCCCAAATGTCGAGAACAAAACTATTTCCCATATATGAAATCTTTTACGCTGCAGACTTCTAAAAGACAAATTTGTTTGAAAGTGGTTTTTTGCTGAAAATATGCCAATCATAGCTTATTTAACCAACCCATTCAAGTAGTTGTGACAATGCTCATCTTGAATGGTAAAGTCCATTTCAAAACTTGGTTATATTTTGGAACCCAGTGCCAAACTTCTTAAAGCATTGGCATTTTTTTTTTTAAAGATTTTATTATTTGACAGAGAGACAGCGAGAGAGGGAACACAGCAGGGGGAGTGGGAAAGGGGGAAGCAGACTCCCATGGAGAAAAGACCTAGATGAGAGTCTTGATCCCAGGACCCTCAGATCATGACCTGAGCCGAAGGTAGATGCTTAACAACGAGCAGCCCAGGCGCCCCTTTCAAAGGCATTTCTACTGCTTCCCAGCACCCTCCTGACAGCCTCTGTAGATTATGCAGTGGCTGCATTACATTTTGTCTGGCAAATTAAACTATAACCAAGGTAATCAGCAACGGAAAAAAATTTTAAATTAAAGGCCATTTATAAAACAACAAGTTTTATTTTTTCTTCCTCCAACACATTTTCAAGTACCTAAAAAAAAATCTTTTCCCACTACTGCTATCTGAATAACACTGGGGGAAAAAGATTACAAATTTTCAAGAATGAACTCAGCAACTTCTCTTTACTTTCAAGGACCTGGAATTTATACAATAGTTGAAAAACAAAAAATATTAAGGATGACTGGCATTTATTTCATTTTTAAAGAATTGGATGAAAAAGTTAATGAAGATTAGTTTATATTTTCAATTTCTAGAAAAAGGAAGTACAGAGAGAAACTTTTTTTGCCTGAGAAAAACTGACTTTAATTATGACAACATGATTCCACATAACCATGATCTGAAGCTATTTATGAAAAATATTTTTGTGATTACTAATGCTATTCTGTGCTGCTCTTCAGATACCCCATCCTATTTACATTTTCAAGAATTTGTCCTTCTGAAGAGAAATGGGAGAAGTAGGCTTATTTGAATGGCAAATGATTCCACTGTCCAAAAAGAAATATTAGGACACATTTCTTGTAAAAATGTAAAACATGACTGATACACATCACCCAAAAGGTAACAATCTTAACTGGTTACTAAATTATAGGAGGCATAAAGCTCCCTTTTAATTTCTGTATTTGAGAATATAGAGAAGTAATCATAAAACGTTTTCTTTAAAAAGCTTGGTCATATAATGTGGATGAATCTCAGAATGTTGAGTAAAAGAATTCAGACACAAAACAGTTTACATTGTATGATTCTATTTATATGATGTTTAAAATCAAGCAAAATTTATCTATGTAACAGGTCATAATAGTGATTATTCTTGGTAGTCAAGTATTAATTAGGAAAAGAAAGAAACACACATATATATCGCCAAATAATATATAACAAAGGAGACAAGACTATGCCAATGGGGGAAGACAGTCTCTTCAACAAATGGTGTTGGGAAAACTGGACAGCCACATGCAGAAGAATGAAGGTGGACCACCTTCTCCTACCACACACAAAAATAAACTCAAAATGGATTAAAGACCTAAGTGTGAGACCTGAAACCATAAAATTCGTAGAAGAGATCATAGGGAATAATTTCTTTGACATAAGCTATCACAACGTTTTTCTAGTTATGTCTCCTCAGGAAAGGAAAACAAAAACCAAAAAGAAACTACTAGGATTGCATCAATATAAAAAGCTTTTGGGGTGCGTATGTGGCTCAGTCAGTTAAATGTCTGTCTTTGGCTCAGGTCGTTATCCTGGAGTCCCCAGATCAAGCCGGAAAGCTGCTGGGCTCCCTGCTCCTCTCTCTGACCCCTCCCTCCTTGTGCTCTCCCTCTCTGACTCTCTCTCAAATAAAGAAATGAAATCTTAAAAAAAAAACAACAACAAATAAAAAGCTTTTGCACAGTGAAGGAAACCATCAACAAATAAAAAGACAACCTTCTGAACAGAAGATATTTGCAAATGATACAGCCAATAACAGATTAAGATCCAAAATATGAAACAAGTTACACAACTCACCACCAAAAAAACCAAACAATCTGATTAAAAAATGGACAGCGCTGGATGCCTCAGATGTTCAGTTGGTTAAGCATCTGCCTTCGGCTTAGGTCATGCTCCTTCCTCTACCTGCCACACAACCTGCTTATGCTCTTTCTCTCTGATAAATAAATAAATAACATCTTTAAAAATAAAAAATGAATAAAAAATAAAAATAAGAAATGGAGAGAGGACCTGAAAAGACATCTTACCAAAGACATACAGATGGCCAACAGACACATGAAAAGATGTTCAACATCACTAATTATCAGGGAAATGCAAATCAAAACTACAACCAGATATCATCTTATACCTATCAGAATGGCTAAAATCAAAAAGACAAGAAATAAGTGTTGGTGAGGATATGGAGAAAAGGGAAAATTGTGCATTATTGGTAGGAATGTAAACTGGTGCAGCCACTGTGAAAAACAGTGTGGAGTTTCCTCAAAAAAATTAAAAACAGAAATATATGATCCAGTAATAACACTACTGGGTATTTACCCAAACAAAACAAAACAAAACAAAATTCAAAAAAGATACATGCAGCTCTATGTTTATTACAGCATTATTTACAATAACCAAGATACGGAAGTAACCTAAGTGTCCATTGATAGACAAATGGATAAAGAAGATGTGGTAAACACACACACACACACACACACACACATACACAAATACACACACACACAGGAATATTACAAGTCACAAAAAAGGATGAGATCTTGCTATTTGTGATAACATGAATGGACCTAGAGGGTATTATGCTAAGTAAGTGCGAAAGAGAAGGACAGATACTGTAAGATTTTACTCATATGTGGAATCTAAAAAACAAGTAAATAAATAATCAAGAAGCAGAATCATATCTATACACACAGAGAACAAACCAATGACTGCCAAAAGGGAGGGGGTGGAGGGTAGGAAAAACGAGCGAAGGGAAGTAGGAGATACAGGCTTCCAGTTATGGAATGAATAAGTTATGGGAATAAAAGGCACAGCATAGGTAATACAGTTAATAATATTGTAAAGGCACTTATGTGGCTTAGTTGGTTAAACGTGGAAGTCTTGGTTTCGGCTCAGATCATGATTTTAGGATTATGAGATTGAGCTCTATGTTGGGTGTGGAGCCAGCTCGAGAGTCTCTCTCTCTCCCTCACTCTCTGCCCCTCCTCCACACTCAAAGGCTCTCTTTCTCCCCCCCCCCCAATTAATAAATATTGTAAGAGGGTTGTATGGCAAAAGATGGTAGCTACATTTGTGCTGAGCACAGCATAACATATACAGAAGTTGAATCGCTGTGTTGTATACCTGAAACTATGTCTCAGCTATAATCAAAGAAGGAGGAGGCAGAGGAGGAGGAAGAAGAACTGAAAGGAAGGAGCGTGAGGGAGACCTCCCAGGTTCTATATCTTGATCTGGGTGGTAGTTATACGGGTGTGTGCTTTCATATAATTCATCAGGCTGTACAATTAACAATAATGCTCTTTATTAAGTAGGTGAGGTGGATTAAGAAGTACAAACTTCCAGTTATTAAAAAGAAAAAAAGCACAACACTCCTTACTACATATATGATACCTCAATATTTTAAAAAAAATCCTTAACTATGAAATTCAAACAATACTTATTGTGAGTAAAATTCTTTTTATCAGCCTAGGATGAGGCTAGAAAGAATGACCTGTAGCAACTTTCCTGTGTATATATATGACTCTTGGGGAGCCTGGTCAGTCAGTTGAATATCTGCCTTTGACTCAGGTCATGATCCCAGGGTCCTAGGATTTAGCCCCATGTTGGGCTCCCTGCTTAGTGGGGGAGGCTGCTTCACCCTCTCCCACTGTTTGTGGTCTATCACATGCCCTCTTTGTCAAACAAATTTTTAAAAAATGTATGACTCTTTAAATTTGTAAAATGGTCTGTCAGATCTCGAGCCAAAAAATTTTCAAATCAAAACAGTGTATTCACTGTGTATTTATGAGGGGAGGTGTGGTTTACTACAAGTGCTTCATACACTTGTGAAGCAACTGACATTATTCATTTTAAGAATGCTAGATACTAATTTCATGTTTTATGGTTTGTTTCCAGGGAGAGAAATGGGGTAATGTTGTCTGGTTCAAACACACTTAACTTGAAGGACCTGTTCATTGTGGCTTTATAAAGACAGGGCAAGATGTGGCTTGTCAAAGACAACTGATACACCCTGTTAATCAAGAAAATTATGATTGTAGATAATTAAGAATGTAATATGAAGAGACTAGTTAGGATTTGGTCTTTTAAAAGCTGTATAGACTGTACCAAGATTTACTCAAAAGATTTTAATCCATAAAAACTTTCTATATTTACTACAAAGGCTTATAAAACAAACCAACCAAGAAATCAGTTTGAAGTTCAGTGCTTTGTCTCTCTTCTCAAGGTTGAGTTATTTATTCTCCATTGTTTCTACCAGATTGGAAGTTGTACATTTCTCTCTCTCTCTCTCTTTTTTTTTTTTAAAAGATTTTATTTATTTGACAGAGAGAGAGATCACAAGTAGGCAGAGAGGCAAGCAGAGAGAGGGGGGGAAGCAGGCTCCCTGCTGAGCAGAAAGCCAGATGTAGGGCTCCATCCTAGGACCTTGAGATCATGATCAGGGCCAAAGGCAGAGGCCTAACCCACTGAACCACCCAGGCATGCCTGCACATTTCTCTCTTTTTGTTTTCTGATTATCTCACAAATTTTGAGGATATTACTATGCAAGCTCTAAAGTCAATAAACCTATCCTATCATTCCCATAAGTCAGACCTTTAAGCTGTTTTAACTCCTATCATTTACCTAAATATTATTATCTGTAAACTTAAATTTGACATCATCTTTCTTAATGTTTTAATATAGACAATGCTTATTTAGATTTGCCATCAAGTTAGCTAATTGTTGTGCTTATCATTCCTTTGTTAAGCCTTCTTCTTCCTTTTGGGTTAAATTTCCTTCTTCTGGAAATACATTTTTTAGTAGTTTCTTCAATGATGTTTCATTGATGGTAAATATTCACTTTTTCATGAAAATGCTTTTGTTTTGCCGGTTTAAGAGGACATTAAATTCTATCTGCACATTCTGGTAGAGTAGCGATTAGCCACATACAGCTTTTAAGAACTGGAAATGTGCCGAACATAAGTGAGAAACTGAATTTCACATATATTTTAAATTTTAAAATGAAAGTGCACCTGTATCGCTCAGTTGGTTAAGTAACTTCTTGATCTCAGGGTCATGTGTTGAAGCCCTGTGTTGGACTCCATGCTGGTCATGGAGTCTACTTAAAAAAATGAATAAATTTAAGAATGAATATTTAATCAGTTTTTGGGAAACTGCTTAAAGTATGCTTGGAACAGCTTGAGTATGTAAATATACTTTTTCATCAATACATTTCATAAGACCTAAATATTCTTGATGAAATTTAGAGTATATTGAGATGGGTTATGAATATAAAATAATTTTAAATTAATATAAATAAGTGTACATCTTATTAATCCTTTTTAATATTGACTACATATTAGAATATTTTAATAGATTAAATACAGTAAAATTAACTTCACCTATTTCTTTTTAAGCCTTTTTAAAAATGGCTCCTAGGGAAAGGAGAACCCTCCTACACTGTTGGTGGGAATGCAAGCTGGTGCAACCACTCTGGAAAACAGCATGGAGGTTCCTCAAAAAGTTGAAAATAGAGCTACCTTATGACCCAGCAATTGCACTACTGGGTATTTTTCCTAAACATACAAATGTAGTGATCCAAAGGGGCATGTGCACCCGAATTTTTATAGCAGCAATGTCCACAATAGCCAAACTAAGGAAAGAACCTAGAGGTCCATCAACAGATGAATGGATAAAGAAGATGTGGTATAGATACACAATGGAATATGATGCAGCCATCAAAAGAAATGAAATCTTACCATTTGCAACAATGTGGATGGAACTAGAGGGTATTATGCTTAGCAAAATAAGTCAATCAGAGAAAGACAATTATCAAATGACCTCCCTGATATGAGGGAGTTGAGAGCCAATGTAGGGGGTTTGGGGGTAAGAAAAGAATAAATGAAACAAGATGGGATCAGGAGGGAGACAAACCATAAAAGACTCTTAATCTCACAAAACAAACTGAGAGTTGCTGGAGGGAGGGGGGTAGGGAGACAGTGGTGGGGTTATGGACATTGGGAAAGGTATGTGCTATGAACTATACAAACCTGGTGATTCACAGACCTGTACCCCTGTGACTAATACATTATATGTTAATAAAAAATAAAAAATTTTTAAAAATGGCTCCTAGATAATTTTAAATTATATCCATGATGCATATTATATTTCCATTAGACAGTGTTGTTTTAGGTTATTCTTTAATAATTTTTCTTCTTTTATTATTTTAAAAATAATTACAACATATTCTCATAGCAGTTTTAAGGTAATATTTTACCAAATTCTGATTCTATTGTTGCTGTTATGAAATCCACAATTAGTCTAAGTGTTTTTTCATTGTAACTAATCCATGTTTTCTTTTCTGATGGCTTTAAAAAACTTCTCTTTGTCTATTGTGTTCTGTATGTCCAAGCCCATGAATCTAGGTATGGATAGATATCTATTTCTTTTGACTGTGACTTAAACTTCTGGAATATGAAGTTGTATGTATTTAATCAATTCTGAAAAATCTTTATTATTATATTTTTGTTTATTGTTTTATTTCTCATTCTCTCTAGTTTTCTTTTTTGGAACTCCTGTTAGGGATATGTTGGGCCTTCTCATTCAATCTTCCATGAACCTTAACTCCCTTATATTTTAATTTTTTTTAATTTTTTATTTTTTTTAGATTTTATTTATTTATTTGACAGACAGAGATCACAAGCAGGCAGAGAGGCAGGCAGAGAGAGAGGAGGAAGAAGGCTCCCCGACGAGCAGAGAGCCTGATGCAGGGCTCGATCCCAGGACCCTGGGTTCATGAACTGAGCCAAAGGCAGAGGCTAAACCCACTGAGCCACCCAGGTGCCCTGACTCCCTTATATTTTTAATATCTAAGTGAACTCCTCAGTTTTTCTGTACAGTTTACTAATTTTCTCTATAAAAAGAAAAGGGAATCTGTGTAAACTGTTTTTAAAGATCTCTTACGAGGTTATAAGCTTAGGAACTATATATTTACTTTCTAGATATTTTAATTTTTTTTAATCCTGCCTATATTAAATTGCTAAGGTTACCACTACAAGTATCAGAGCCAGAGTAACTTCAACAATGGAATTTTCTCACAATTCTGGAATCTAGAAATATATGAGCATGGTGCCAGCAGGCCTGGTTTCTGTTATGCCCTCTGTCTTTGGCTTGTCAGTGGCCATCTTCTCCTTGTGTCCTCACCTAGTCTTTGCTCTGTGTGTGTCTGTCCTAATTTTTTATTATTAAAACATCAGTCATATTGGATTAGAGCCCACTCAAATAACCTCATTTTAACTTAAGTTAGCTCTTTAAAGACCCACCTTAGGATTTCAATATAGGACTCTTGAAAGAGCAAGATACAGTCTGTAACCCTGCCTGTTTTTAAAATTTTCAGTATCTTGAACTTTCCTCCCATATTTCTATCACTTTAATATATTATACTTTATTTACTGTTTATATATACTAATTAGATGATTCTATTATAAGAATTTGATGATATTAATTTTTGAAGGTGAGGAATCTGCCTTTGGCTTGGGTTGTGATCTAGGGGTCCTAGATTTGGGTCCCACATTGGGTTCCCTGCTTAGCAGGGAGTCTGCTTCTCCCTCTGACCTCTCCTTCTGCCCCTCCCCCTGCTTGTGCTCTCACTCTTTCAAATAATTAAAATCTTAAAAAAAAAAAAAAAGTAAGAGCTTCAAAACAAACAGAAATCCCCACAGTTTCAAATTAAGAAAAAAAAGGGCCAAGTTCTAAATTTAAAAACAAATTTTCAAAAACATTTGATATATTTTTAAAGTAGCCATATTAAAGCATAATATGACACATAACTACATATACTGAAAGAGTACAATTTGGTGTTCTGACATTTGAATGCACTTGTGAAACTATTATCACTATCAAGATAATAAACATATCCACCACCACACAAAAGTTTTCTAACATACTTTGTAATCCCTGCATTCTATCCTTTCTTCAACTTCTCATCCCAAGCAACCATTAATCTGCTTTATTACTATAGTGTAGTTTGCATATTTTAGGGTTTTAGATTAGAATCATACCGTATGGGTTTTGTTTTTTTTTTTTTGTCTGACTTCCTTCATTATTTTGAAATTAACCCACATTGCTCCATGTATCAAAAGTTTACCTCTTTTTTCCTCAGAAAGTTGAAAATAGAGCTACCCTATGACCCAGCAATTGCACTACTGGGTATTTACCCTAAAGATACAAATGTAGTGATCCGAAGGGGCACAAACACCTGAGTATGTATAGCAGCAATGTCCACAATAGCCAAACTAAGGAAAGAACCTAGAGGTCCATCAACAGATGAATGGATAAAGAAGATGTGATATAGCGGGGCACCTGGGTGGCTCAGTGGGTTAAGCCGCTGCCTTCGGCTCAGGTCATGATCTCAGGGTCCTGGGATCGAGTCCCGCATCAGGCTCTCTGCTCAGCAGGGAGCCTGCTTCCTTCTCTCTCTCTCTCTGCCTGCCTTTCAGTGTACTTGTAATTTCTCTCTGTCAAATAAATAAATAAAATCTTTAAAAAAAAAAAAAAAGAAGATGTGGTGTATATATATATATATATATATATATATATATATATATATATACACACACACAATGGAATACTATGCAGCCATCGAAAGAAATGAAATCTTGCCATTTGCAATGACATGGATAGAACTAGAGGGTATTATGCTAAGTGAAATAAGTCAATTGGAGAAAGACAATTATCATATGATCTTCCTGAAATGAGGAAGTTGAGAGGCAACATGGGGGTTTTTAGGGGTAGGAAGGGAATAAATGAAACAAGATGGGATTGGGAGGGAGATAAAATGTAAGAGATTCTTAATCTCACAAAACAAACTGAGGGTTGCTGGGGGCAGGGGGGAAGGGAGAAGGTGGTTGGGTTAAGGACATTGGGGAGGGTATGTGATATGGTAAGTGTTGGGAAGTGTGTAAACCTGGCGATTCACAGACCTGTACTCCTGGGGCTAATAATACATTATATGTTAAAAAAAATTTTTTTTAGCCCTTTTTATTGCTGTGTATTGTTTCATTATATGGACATACTACAATTTGTTTATCCATTCACCTGTTGAAGGACATTTGGTTTGCTTCCAGGTTTTGCCTATTGCAAATAAAGCTAAGATGAGTATCTACATACAGGGCTTTGTATGGACATAGGTTTTAATTTCTTTTGGTTAAGTATTTATAAGTGTATGATAAGTGTATATTTAACTTTTCAAGAAACTTATAAAACAGTTTCTAAAATGTGAAACTGGATCATTTTATATCCCCAGCAGTATATATATTCTAATAGATGTGAAATAATATCTTTGCGGCTTTAATCTTACATCTTCTTGATGACTAATGATATTGAGATTTTGTATTTATTTTCCTGAAGTCTAATAATTTCAGTTATTTGAAACCAGAAATTTGTATATCCTGTTTGGAGAGCTAACTCTTCAAATCTTCTGCCTATTTTGGGGGTTTGCTTTCTCCTTTACTATTAAGTTTTGAGAATTCTTTATATATTCTGATACAAGCCTTTTATCAGTTACATCATTTACAAATATTTCCTCCCAGTTTGTGACTTCTCCTGTCATTCTCTTAATAATGTGTTAAGAAGATCTCAGGGTTGGGGGGAGGGGAAGAAGATCTCAGGGTCCTAAGATTGAACACCCTGGGCTCTGTGCTGAGTGTGGAGCCTGCTAATGATTCTCTTCTCCCTTTCCTTCTGCTGCCTCCCTCACACACACACATTTTTTTTTTTTTTTGCCTCTATGTTCATGAGTTATATTGGTCTACAGCTTTATTTTCTTTAATATTGTTGTCTGATTTTTTAAGATTTTATTTATTTATTGGACAGAGAGATCCCAAGTAGGCAGAGAGGCAGACAGAGAGAGAGGGAAGCAGGCTCCTCACTGAGCAGAGATTCCCGATGTGGGGATCGATCCCAGGACCTTGAGATCATGACATGAGCCGAAGGCAGAGGCTTAATCCACTAAGCCACCCAGGTGCCCATGGTTGTCTGATTTTGATATTAATGTTGACCTCACAGAATTAGTTGGGAAGTATTTGCTTCTCTTCAATTTTCTTCAAGTGTTTGATATAGAATTTGTTATTATTTCTTCCATAAATTTTTAGAATTCTCTAGTGAAGCAATGTGGGCTTGGGATTTTCTTTGTGGAATATTTACAAATATACATTCATTCACCTTCATAGATATAGGGCAATTCAGGTCGTCTATTCATTCTCGAATGAACTTTGGTAGTTTCCGTCTTTTAAGGTGTCCATTTCAATTTCAACACTGAATTTCAATTTCCATTTCAATTTTTTCAACATCTTTGGTCCTAACTTAACCTTATTATTCCTTTCATATCTGTAGAATCTGAAGTGATGCCACTTTGGTCCCCCGATGTTACTTCTCTAAACATCCTGAACATCCTATAACATCCTCTAAACATCCTAGAAAGGCAATCAATTTTTAAAATTTATTGTCATGTATAATGAAGTAATGTTATGGCTCTAAATAGGTATTGTTCATAATGACTTATTTTAGGATAGTTATATTAGCTTTGCTCTGCCAACATTAATTCTTATAGGTCATTTAAACCAGGCCATGTTTCCTTATCTCTAAAAATGATTAGGTGAAATGCATTAAGAGAGAGAGAGAGATCCCAGGACCCTGGGACCATGATCTAAGCTGAAGGCAGAGGCTTAACCCATAGCCACATAGGTGCCCAGGAAACTCATTTAAATATGATATTTTTCAATAAGGTCATGCTTAGATTATCATTATTCGATGAATAACAACCACATTAATTTTGTTTTTTTAAAAAAAAAGCCAAAAATCTTAAATTGCTGGGAGGCTCAAAAAGATGAAAAAACATCTTCTTAATTTGTGTTCAGTAATCTCCCAGTGGAAATGTTTATTTCCAGCCTTGTATTCATAGGAGCTCATACTTGAACCTATATACTGAAAAAGACACAGGAGCCATGTGCAAGTTCAAGATAGAGAAGAAATACCACCCATTAGAAGCAAAACGAAGGTTAGGCACAAAAAAACAAAACCAAAGGGCGCCTGGGTGGCTCGGTGGGTTAAAGCCTCTGCCTTCGGCTCAGATCATGATCCCGGGGTTCTGGGATCAAGCTCCACATCGGGCTCTCTGCTAACAGGGAGCCTGTTTCCGCCTCTCTCTCTGCCTGCTTCTCTGCCTACTTGTAATCTCTCTCTCTGTTAAATAACTAAATAAAATCTTAAAAAAAAAAAAAAGACAAAACCAAGAGAAGAAAATGCATTTTAGAAAAACAAACTTCTTAGAGACCACTGTATTTTACTTGCTTTTCCACCACTAACATTTCTACTGTTATTCATAAGGGGGTGTACTAGAAAACCAAGACCAACACCATTCCTTCACAAACTAAGCAAAGTAATAATTATTTAATTTCAGTTTGTTATAATAGTCAGGAGAAAAACTTGGGCTAAAAAGACACTGTGTTATCAAACAAAGAAATGAAAATCTAAGAGATTTCGGGTAAAAAAGAAAAAATCAAATAAGCATAAATTCCCTCCAAATAAATACAAATTTCCAATTGGCAATTATAGTAGTTGCTAATTTCTAGACGGCCAAAGAAGCCAAATTCAATTTTTCTGTATTACTGTTGTTTCCTTGTGAATTAGACTCAAGGCTTTACGGTATCCAGCTCCCACTGGACAGTGTTTAAGACCTAAATGCCTCACAATTTATTTTATAACATAACCAGTCTCTCCATTGTAATGTGCCAATATGGTGCGCAGTAATTTTATCTCAATGACAAGTACTTTACATTCAGACATTCAATCTCTATTAACATTATAAAATTTGAAAGAAGAAAACCCCCAGGTATTTGCAGTGTGCCAGATACTCTATATGAGTCATGGCCAGGGAAGTGATCCTGCCATTAGTACAACAAAAAGAGGTATTATCTCTCCCTCCTTTGAACATCTCTAGTATTTACTGCCCCAATCATTTATTTGGCACAGTAAATTCTACACATGCATCCTGTCTGATCTGAGTGAACCTTTAAGGCCAACGGTGTCATCCTCCACTTGGGATCTTCCACACAAAACCTCACAGCCAACAGTTGTTTCTTAAATATTAAACTGACTATTAGCTAAGGAATGCCACCAACATATCCTTCCTTCAACAACATCTTTGGAGCACGGTTGCTGCTCTATATTCTGGAATACCCATACTTCTTAATTGTCTGACAATTAAAATTAAAATGAAGCAAAGACAAGGTCTACTTAAAATAGCTAGATTTAAGTAAGTGGCATTATATAAAATGAATACATTTTTTTTTAGAGTAATCCTAACTCTAATCAAAGATTCTTACACACCTTGTTTATAGCAGAATTGGGAGGGCCCTAACACTGTTTCAAATTCCTATCCCTGGATTAGAATATAAAAGCAACTATGACAAAGCTTTATCACCTGTCTCCAAACATTCTTCCTCTCTGCTCTAGACCTTCTTATACTCAATGAGTGGTCACCACTACACCTTCCAAAAGGTTCCCATGGCTCTTGGTCTTCAGCAATTCCCCTGCATAACGATTCTCTCACAGGTATCAGAATATCCTTAAGGAATCGATAAACATAAATTGCTGGGCCCTACCCCTAGAGTTTTGTATTTAGTAGGTCTAGCATGGGCCTACATTATTTGTGTTTCTAACCAATTTCAGATGATGGTTATGTTACCCATCCAGACACCATATTCTGAGAAACCATTATATGCTCAAATCTTCCCCCATTTCTGTAACAATTATTGTGTCTGATTAAATTACTCAAAACAGTTTTAAAGTTTAATTCTTCTTTTAGATGAAGCTTGGTTTCTTTATTTACTATTCTGAATAGGTGTTGGCCATCTTCATGTAGAGCATTTCAGTAGAGTATTAAATGTTTCTGGACAGTGACTCTGTAACTTTTCCAGCTCCAAAATGCTACACAGTGATTTGGACCAGGTCATCATCTATATAGGGAAGCACCAAACTAGTTATTCAGTCTACATTATCCCAATTTGGAGTTACAGGGATACACATATTATTGTTTCTGACAGGAATGTTTTCCCCTTCTTCTCCTCTGGTTAACTTCTCTTCTTTCAGATCTTAGCTCAGAGATGACTTATTCAGGGAACTTTCCTTTTCTTCCCCATGACCGCATCAAATCTTATTAGGGGTCATAGCCACTGATTCCCCTGCTTTGTAGCCCTTGTCATGGTTGCATTTTTTACATTTGCTTATATATTTTACTAATAGCAATTTTCTGCACTGGATTACAAGCTCCCGTCAATGTTTTTGGTTTTGATCAGCATTGTATTTTCAGCACCTAGCACAATATGAGGGACAAAGAAGATGTTCAAATGAAGGTAGGGAAGATCTGAGCTTTTTTAGTCCAAAGAAAGATAAGAAAAAAAGTATTCCTTTCTACACTCTGCCTCCTTATGTGTTTTTCACCTATCTGATATGCCAAAAAAAGACAAAAAGACTTACCTTTTCTGAATAATTCTTGGAGACTTTCAGCACTTTGATTTAATACAGCCCATATTTCTTCTTCCTGCAGAGGTCCACCCCGCACCTCGAGGGCCTCAGCTAGTGACACGTGCATATTACCTAAGAAGCAAAGGTAATAGATGGGGTACACATCAGCAACTTGTACTGCACTTACAGTAGTGAAGTTCCATACTAGTGATGAGAGACTGAGGTTCCTGCCTACCTAATTTCTCAATATGGTCTTCAATCTAGGTATTACACTACAGCTCAAATTCATAGAGGATAAAGGAACTGGAGGGAAAAAACCTCAAACCAGCTCCCTGCCCTAGCCCCACAGGGCCAGCTTTTTGGTCTGAACCAGAAAACAGATGATGACTATTTCATTGGAGAAAACAGAAAGTTCAAGGTACCAGGAGGCAGCAAAGTGCAGATGATTACATCAAAACAGCCAGACCGAACAGAAGGCCTTTCAGATTATAGTTCTAGGCTTCATTCTATGCATCCCAGCTAAAATGAGGAGAGGAGCTCCTACAGCCTCAATGTGTGGAGCTGAAATAAGATGGAACACATTTCTTCCATTCACTAACTGATTTCTCTGTCTTCGATATATGTAGTATAACTATAAAATTTGCACTGAATGGACTTAAGTACTTTTAGGTCCAACTATGCTGTCAACTTATCATTTGCCCTTGGAAAAGTCATTTCATGTCTAAAACTCAGTTTCTCATCTGTGACATGGGAATAATAATAATAATGCCATTTTGGGATTTATAATGGAGAAAAAGTCTATTCCTGTAAACGTGCTTTGTAATTTAACTATATGGAGAATGAATTAAAAACTCAGAAGGGTGACTTTGTAGGGACATTTTTGTAGGGTCGGTTTTTTCAATGGCATTCAATTAAGTGGGTGATATAATGACAATTTTTAAGGTTTTTTATGGGGAAAATAATCCTTCTTTCATTGTGAAAGGTGGGAATGCAGCTACTCAATATCATCATACATTAAGTTTCCTTCATTTCTTGAAAAGACAATTGCCCTTAATCACTAAGATTTCTAACCATCCCAACCAATTTAAGTGTAATGTGCATAATGCATATATCTCTTGGTAGGCAGAAAGAGATGGGTTTGGAAAAGAAGCTAGAGGAAATGGAAAATGTTAAATGCTTATTTTCTGTAATTATATCCTTCATTAAATTTTAAAATTAATGTATAAAAAACAGCTGTTTCAGACAAAAGCTGACTTTGTTTATTCAGCTAACAAGGATAGCTAATATTTTTTAAAAATTTGTATTTATGTTACTTTAACCCAGACTGGAAAAAAGCAACTCCAGCTACAGAGGACAACCTTGTCCTTCCACTTTCCTTTTCAAATGTTTACCATAGTATTTTATGCATAGGATCTGCCTTAAGGAGTATGTACTTAAATGTACAATGTAGTAGTTAAAAGGGAAGATAAAAGATATTGCTTAGAAAAAGCCAAAGGCATTTTTACTTAGCTTATACAGAAGTGATTATTTATTCAGGCACCCATCCCCCACCCCCAAAATACTCTGTCTCTTATGCACTTGATTAAATGATAGTACATTAAAAAGAAGAATAAGCTGTATTGCTAAGAGACATCTGAGTTATTATCTTCTGCATAAAGCACTGTATGAAATTTGAAGTTTCAACAGACATCAAGATATTATTAGAAATCAGATATCAACAGGATTTGTGAGATAGTCTACCCTGTAGCAAATTTCCAAAGTAAGATGTCTGAGAACAGGTTACCTTGCTCTAAAGCCTACACGCAAGATAAAAAGAGTAGAGAGAAAATTGCATATAAAGAATTTCTTTGTCAATACATGTTGAGATGATAATGTTTTAAATATATCAGGTTAAATAAAATGTGCACTTTTATTCGTTAAAAAAAAAAAAGAATTTCTTTGAAGATAGCTATACTGATTTTCATGCCCCCACCAAAACAGGAGGTGTATAGAAAGGTGCCTTTGTTTGACCCTACCTGGGACCCTTCCCTGATATTAGGGAGAATGCCATTGGGAGGACACCAGAGACCAGTGCCTGAGGAGGGCACATGAGATTCAGAGTGAGGAAGCATGCTGTTTTTGGGATGGGGAGATATAAATAAGCAGGCCCACACAGATGGCCAGGTTGAAGCTACCAAAATCCTACTCAGATGATGAAAATGTTACAAAATTCAGGTTGTGGTAATGGTTGCATAACTCCGTGTCTGCACTAAAAACCACTGAAGGTACATTTTAGAAGAGTAAATTTTATGATATGTCAATTATATCTCAGGAAAGTTATCTTAAAAAACACACACACACACACACACAAAACCCCAACTCTACTCAGAGTACCTCTTGAGTTCCCAGAGTACCTCCAGAAGGGGGAAAGTCGGGGAAGGGTGGATGAACAAGAAGGATGAGAGGGTAGGGATAGAAGGAGAAGCAAGAGGAAAAAGAATTCAGTACTGGCTCATAGGAGGAATCATTTTCTGAAATGTCACAGGAAATATAGCTCCAGTAAAGGTCTCTGAAGAACACACAAAAGTACACATAAGAGAAAGAGTCAGCCTTAAGAACTCACAAGTTCAAAAAGATTTACAAGTCAGGTAAAAAATTGTTTGCCTCTACCTTTCTTCCTGCCCCCAGTTTAAATTCTGGTGCGATCAGATAAAGCAACTTTCCAGTGGGTAAGAAGATAAGCAACAGAAAGAAAAAGTCAAGCACACTGCCTTCCACCTATAGCTAACTGTAGCAAGGGGAGGGGATTACTTTTAGCTTTGAAGGAGGACATAACTGCTGATTAATATACTAACTAGGCACTTCTAATTATGGAATTGACACTGTATTTTCAACTTGAGTGACTGTAGTTATTAAGTGACTATAAGGAGAGAATGATGGATCTGAGTTTTTATTTTTAATATTCATTCATTCATTTATTTATTTATTTTAAGAGAGAGAGAGTGTGTGTGTGCCTCCACACATGCGAGGGGGAGGGGGCAGAGGGAAAGAAGAGAGGGAGAATCAAGCAGGCTTCATGCCCAGTGTGGAGCCTGATGCCGGCGTTTGATCTCACCACCATGAGGTCATGACCTGAACCAAAGTCAAGGGTCAGGCACCTAACTGACTCAGACACCCAGATGCTCCAGACTGAGTTTTTTACATAGAGGCAAGAGAAAAACTTCTTTTATGAAAGGAAGGAAAGAAGGAAGAGAGGATGGAAGGAAGGAAGGGGAACAGAATAAATTGTTTATGATTATACCTTATGCATTGTAAAGAAAGTGATCTGTATCACACACACGAAGTTTTAAATCTTAAGATACAGATTTTTACTTATTTTTAAAGGAATATGTTTTTAAAATATAACTATTTCCTGTAAGAAAATGAAAAAGTAAAAGTAACTTCTCAACCAACAGAATTTTTTCAGTGTTTGACTTCTCTATCTATAAAGATTACTAATTATACTTCTGTTGTTTGACTCAATCAGGCTGAATTATATTTTATTAATCCTCTTAATTTTTATTAAATTTTTTTCTATTTAGTGTAGTGGGATCTCTATGCATCTCTGGTTGGAACTTTTGGAACTCCAAAACATAGAAGGAACATTGTTTTTTCAAGCAATATTATCTAGCTAACAGAATAGATTGGAAATTTATAATTTATAGTTTGCTTTAAAAAAAGGCTTAAGATTTTTAAAAACTGTATCACCCTTCTGATCGCCCAGTCTCAGAACTTAATGTAACGTTAAAGCAGCTTTCTAAAAATCAAACACTATACCTTCTAAATTGTCACCATGTTTGGCAACTGCTTACCATCATCATCTTTTTTTCTATTACTTTTATTCACCTTTACTACAAGTTTCCAGATCATTAGTTCTGAAAGACAAGACAAAGGAATGGAAGAAAGGCAAAAGTAGAAGGATGCAAAAAGAAAAAAAAAAGAGAAGAAGTGGAGCAAAAGAAGCTTGAAGTCAACCAATAGACGAGGGAAACAATTTGTCATGAAAATTAATATTTTTTAAGTTTTTTTTTTTTTTTTTAATTTGACAGAGGGAGGGAAAGCACAAGAAGGGAAAACGGTAGAGACAGAGAGAAGCAGGCTCCTGCTAAGCATGGAGCCCAATGTGATGCTGGATCCCACAACCCTGGGATTATGACCTGAGCCGAAGGCAGACGCTTAACGCATGACCCAGGCGTCCCTGTCATGAAAATTCTTGAAAGTGTATTACTTTAATTACACAGTACCAGATAACCTGGGGTAGTGATGTATGACTGGAATTATTTTACTATCAAAGAGGTTCTGCTTTACAGTAAATTTAACCGTATTCTTCACTTTTGTTTCCTTGAATGTTGTTGGTTATATAATTAAGTTTAAGGGAAGACTTTCAAATAAGAAAAATTAATTATATTACATAACCAGAATCATTATTGTGTTTTTGATTAACACAAGTATTAACTGTCATGACCTTAAATCTGTGCCCAGTTCAACAAAGACACAAAAGGATTCTAACAGATGTTATTTTAATCCTGAGGGATTTGTGTCACTCACAAATAGGGAGCCCAGAATAGTGATTCCAGAAAGAATGAAATAGTAAATAGATTAATTGAATCCAATCAAGTCATGTAACAACTGTCCGGGGTGGGGAGTAGACTAATGAATTCGGTGTGTCTAAGTTGATTCTAAGGAAATAGGGCTATAAGATTACCCTATTTTAGAACAAAACAACTATAGAATACAGCTGTGTGTGTGCCACTAGCTTTGGGCAAATATCCACTCACCGTCTTGGCTAAGGACATCTTTGGTCATTAAAAAACCATGAGCTGAGAAAGCAACCCCCAAAACTATAAGTATCTTTTAACCTAAAGACTCGCAATGAAGTTAATAAAAAGTTTAAGAGAAATAAGCTCATATATATTGGTATTTTTGAAAATTAAAGAACCTTTGGGGCACCTGGGTGGCTCATTTGGTCAAGTGTCCAACTCCTGATTTCGGCTCAGGTCATGATCTCAGGGTTGGGGGATTAAACCCTCCACGGGGCTCCCCACTGGGTAGGGTGTCTGCTTGAGATTCTCTCTCTCTACCCCTCCTCTTGCTCATGCATATGCTCTCCTTAAAATAAATAAATAAATCTTGGGACACCTGGGTGGTTCAGTTGGTTAAACCACTGCCTTCGGCTCAGGTAATAATCCGAGGGTCCTTGGATCAAGTCCTACATTGGGTTCCTTGCTCAGCAGGGAGCCTGTTTCTCCTCTGCCTCTGCCTGCTGCTCCCCCTGCCTGCTTGTGCTCACTCTCTCTCTCTGACAAATAAACAAATAGATAAAATCTTCAAAAAAATCTTAAAAAATAAAATTAAAGAATCTGTATATATTTGGTATTTAGTTGTTTCTAATGTTTAAGAGAACTAGGTCAGATACAATAACAAATATACTTTGTGATGCCAATTTAAATAAAGTAATTGGGAAAATGAGTGCAGACTTGTATTTTAAAATGTACAAAATGCCACTGGAACATCTAAGAGAACTTAAATCTCAGCATACTTACAAGTTTTCATTCATCAGGTTATTTAAGTACTCAGGAAGGGTTTTTTGTTTTTTTTGTTTTGTTTTGTTTTGTTTTTGGTCAGTCAGACAATGGAAATATCTTTTATTTTTAAAGATTTATTTATTTTTGAAAGAGAGAGCATAAGTGGAAGAGACAGAGGAAGAGGTAGAGAGAGAATCTCAAGCCAATTCTGCAATGAGCAAATCTGACACAGGGCTCAATTTCACCATCCCGGGATCACTACTGGAGCCAAAACCAAGAATTAGACGTTCAGCCAACTGTGCCACCAAGGTGCCCTTGAAATACTTTTAAAAATTTACTGTTAGTTGTATGAATGCAGTTTAAAATATTTAAGAAAATTTAATTGATAAGGTTTGGAAAATGTGATTACAAACCAAAGAACTCCTTAAGAGGAACTATTAAAATCGTCTACAAGTATAACTAATTTGACTTTAGATGCTTAAGAACTAGGTTTTAGAATTTCTTATTTAATAAAAATTTAAAAATTATTTTTAATAACCTCTGCATACCATACTACCGCAATGGCCATTTTTTAAAAACTCTATTTTAGAAAGAGAGAAAGAGAGAGACTGCACACAAGTGAGAGGGACAGAGTGAGACGGAAGGAGAATCTCAAGTGGACTCTTCACTGTGTCAGCATGGAGCTGACACAGGGCTGACATGGGGCTCAATCTCACGACCCTGAGATCAGGACCTGAGTTGAAATCAAGAGTTAGATGTTCAATGAACTGCACCACCCAGGCACCCCACAGGCTGTTTTTTTTAAGTTAGGAGAAAATCAATTAGACAAAATATACTTAGACACAGTATCAAATGGAAAAGGGGACCATCTTGCATGGTTGATGGGAATGCAAACTGGTGTAGCTGCCCTGGGGAACAGTATGGAGGTTTCTCAGAAAGTTAAAAATAGAGATATCCTATGATCCACCAATTGTACTAGTAGGTATTTACCCAAAGGATACAAAAATGATTCTAAGGGGCACCTGCACCCCAAAATTTATAGCAGCAATGTCCACAATAGCCAAACTATGAAAAGAGCCCAGATGCCCACCTACAGATGAATGGATGAAGTGACACCATGTGTGTACACACAAATGTGCACACAGAGACACACACAGACACAGACACACACAAGTATTATGCAGCCATCAAAAAGAATGAAGGCTTGCCATTTGCAACAATGTGGATGAAACTAAGGGGCATTATGCTGAATGAAATAAGTCAGAGTAAGATCAATACTATATGATTTCACTCATATGTGGAATTTAAGAAATAAAACAGATGAACATAGGGGAAGGAAAGGAAAAAAAAAAAATGAAAACAGAGAAGGAGACAAACAATTGTTTGAGGATGGCATTGCCCTGTAGGAAGCCTGTGGGAGTGATTATAAAGGGACATGAGAAAATGACTGTATCATTACCTGTATTGTGATGATGATTTCACAGATGCATAAATATTTCATAACATAACAAATTGTATACTTTAAATATGTATAGTTTATCCTGTACCCCTGGGGCTAATAATGCATTATATATTAATAAAAAATAAAAAATATTTTAAAAAGCCATATTCCTGCAACAAACAAAACAAAACACTTGTTTTCTAAGAGTTAACTTCTCCCACTTTAAAAGCAAATCTATAAGACTACAAAAACAAAATCTATGGCCAAGGTCTACAATCTTTCCTCCTCAAACAGCCAAAGCATATCTAAGATGTCATGTAATTTAGACATTGGTAAAATTAGAATTTATGCTTTGATAACACAATCTTTTTAAAAACCCATTATTCAGAAAGCAATCCCTTGTTTTTCTCTCAACTTCTAATTTTGTAAGCATTTAGGCCCAAAATGATGAACACAATAATTAGAGGACACATTAAATAGTGTGAGATTATTTCTACTTTTTTACTACTGATCCAGAATGGTTGACACCAAGACAGATATAAAGTAGAAATAATAAAAGCACTATTATAATCTAGAAGACAGAAAGTGAATCTCCCTAAATAAATGAATAAATACATTACAATTTCTTTCCATTAGAGTATAGGTATAGACAGATTAAAGAGTGGGGAAAAAACATTATTGCCTAGTATAGTCCAGAAAGATTAAGGAAGAATTGGGATTTTTTAGGAGAAAAAGAGATAAAAACCCAGTGAAGTTTTAATTGGAGGTTGCCACATAATAGAAAACAGCATGTGTCTAAACATTTTTATTGAAGTTGGAGCAAGGCTTAATATTTGTCAACTTTTCCATTTTACTTTCCCAGTGAGAGAAGAGAAACTAAAACAAACACAAGCCTAAATTGCTTTTCTGAGCCTCTGGCTCATGTCAACCACTTATCTAAACAGAAATCATATATGCCTGTTCCCTGCTTTCAAAGACAGCTCCACAAAATAAGAAAAAAAAAAAAACAAAACACTCTGGAATGCTTCACTCTCTTTATATCACTTAAACTTAGGAGAAAAGTAAAATGGGGGGTGCCTGGGTGGCTCAGTGGGTTAAGCTTCTGCCTTCGGCTTGGGTCATGGTCTCAGGGTCCTGGAATCGAGCCCCACATTGGGCCCTCTGCTCACTGCAGAGGCTGCTTTCCTTCCTCTCTCTGCCTGTCTCTCTGCCTACTCGTGATCTCTGTCAAATAGATAAATAAAATCTAAAAAAAAAAAAAAAAAAAAAAAAGTGAAATGGGAGGGGGAAATCCCTAATTTCACATGTTACATTTCTCCACACCTACTGGGAAGTACCAACAGAAAGTAATGTAACGATAGAATTTCAGTTCTGAGTATTGTTTTTCTACATCACCCCCATCCCCACTCACTTGCTAAGATCATTGCTGCTTTTTTTTTTTTTTTTTTTTTTTTTGGTCAGACCATTGGAAATGCCTCCTGAAGGATCATTGCTTTAGAACACTTACTGGCTGTCCTCAAGAAATGCAGACTTAAAATATATCAGAGGGGGCAGCCACTAAAGGAAACAAATATGCATAAAGCATGAAAGATTAAGAAAAAAATTCCTATTTGTCCCTTATAGAATAATAAACAAATTAGTGTGGTAGGCAGAACTTTGAAATTGCCCTGAACATCCCTTCCATGTTATTAACAGCCTATGTAGGGGGTACATGGCAAAGACCAGGAGTGGCCTACAGGAGCAGGCAGTGTACTCCAGTGAACAACTATTAAGAAAATGGTCCTGCAATCACAAGGAACTGAATTCTAACAACCAGTGAGCATGGCATAGGATTCTGAGCCTCCGATGATACTGTAGTCCCAACTGACATTTTGATTTCAGTCTGGTTAGATCCTAAAAGGGGATCCAGTTAATTTACACCCGACTCCTGACCAACAAGAAAGCTAAAATCATAAATGTGTTTAAGATCCTATATTTTAAGCCGATAATTTGTTACATTAGAAAACTAATACAAATTTTGGTACCTGAACAAGGAATGCTGTATTAACAATAAAAACCCGAGCATGGCTTTGGAATTAGATATTGAATAGAAACTGTGAGAATTTTGAGACGTGTAATAGGAAAAGTCTAACTTGCTTTGGATAGAACGTTAATAGACATCTGGACCTTAATCTGGATGCTGCTGGTAAGGACTCAGAAGGAAATGAGGAACATGGTACAGGCATACCTTGGAGATACTGCGGGTCCAGCTTCATACCACCACAATAAAGTGAGTATTGAAATAAAGCAAGTCAAATGAAATTTTTGGTTTCCCAGGGCAGATAAATTATGTTTACACTATAAACTACTAAGCATATGATAGTGTTATGTTTTAAAAAAAATCACTGTATATACCTTAACTTTAGTGCTAAAGAATGCTAAGTGCCACCTAAACTTTGAGTGAATTTGTCATCTTTTTGCTGGTAAATGGTCTTGCCTTGATGTTGATGGTGCTGACTGATCAAGGTGGTGGTTGCTAAAGGCTGGGGTGGCTGTGGCAATTTCTTAAAATAAGATAACATTGAAAATGCCACATTGATGGATTCTTTCAGCATGGCACCCATAGTAGAACTTTTTAAAAAACTGGAGTCAAGCTGGGGCGCCTGGTTGGCTTAGTTGGTTAAGCATCTGACTCTTGATTTCTGCTCGGGTCATGATCTTAGGGTTGTGAGCTGGAGCCCAGCGCTGGGCTAAACGTTCAGCAAGGAGACTGCTTGAGATTCTCTCTCTCCTTATTGTCCCTCCACACCTGCCATGCGAGCTCTCTCTCTCTTAAATAAATAAATAAATTTTTAATAATTAATAAAATAAAAACAAGTCAATCCTCTCAAACCCTGTTCCTTCTTTATCAATGAAGTTGATGTAATATTCTAGATCCTTTGCTGTCATTTTGACAATCTTCATATTATCTTCAGCAGGAGTATCTCAAGAAATCACTTTCTTAGCTCATCCATAAGAAGCCACTCTTCGTCTGTTAGTTTTATAGTGAGATTGCAGCAATTCGGTCACACCTTTCGGCTCCATTTTTCATTTTAGTTCTTTTGCTATTTCTACCATAGTTGCAGTTACTTCCTCTACTTGCACTCCTCAAATGCATCCCCCTTCCGAGGCTCAGAATCCTATGCCAAAGTCAACTTCTTCCAAAGACCTATTAATGTTGATACAGTTACCCCTTTTCATGAACCACGAATGTTTTTAATGACATCCAGAAAGGTCAATACTTTCTGGAAGGTTTTCAATGTATTTTTCACAGGCCCATCAGAGGAATCACTGTCTATGGCAGCTATAATCCTTACAGTACATATTTCTTAAAAGAAAGTCACAAATAGTCCTTGATTTATGGGCTGAGAATGGATGTTGTGTCAGCATGCACGAAAACAACATTAGTCTTGTACATGTCCATGAGAGCTCTGGGGTGACCAGGTGAATTGTCAATGAGCACTGATATTTTGAAAGGTATCTTTTTTCCTGAGCAAGTAGGTCTCAAGAATGGGCTTAAATATTCAGTAAGCCATGTTAGAAATAGATTTGTTGTCATCTGGGCTTTGTTGTTTCATTGAGGTGCAGGTAGATTAGATTTCACATAATTTTTAAAGGCCCGAGGAATTTCAGAATGGTTGAGTATTGAAAGTCACCAGCTGCACTACCCTTAACAAGAAGAGTCAGCCTATGTTTTGAAGCTTTGAAGCCAGGCATCAACTTTTCCTCTCTAAGCCACCAAAGTCCTAGATGGCATTGTCTTCCAATAGAAGGCTATTTCATCTACATTGAAAATCTATTTTCTGATGCTTTCAGTAATCATCTTAGATCTTCTGGATATCTTGCTTCAGTTTCTACATTACCACCTGCTGCTTCACTTTGACTTTTATGTTATTTTTTTTTTAAATATTTTATTTATTTGAGAGAGAGAGAATATGAGCAGGGAAAGAGGAGTACAAGGAGAGAGAAGCAGGCTCCCCGCCAAGCAGGGAGCCCCACTGGGACTCGATCCCAGGATCCTGAGATCATGAACTGAGCAGAAGGTAGACACTTCACTGACTGAGCTACCCAAGCGCCCTTGACTTTCATGTTATAAAGATGGCTTCTTTCCTTAAACTTCATGAAATAACCTCTGCTAGCATCCATCTTCTCTTTTGCAGATTCCTCACCTCTCTCAGCTTTCAGAGAACTGAAGAGAATTGGGTCCATGCTCTGCATTAGGCTTTGACAAGGCATCTTGTATGGCTGGTTTAATCTTCTGTCTTCTACCCAGGCCAATAAAATTTTCTCCATATCAGCAATAAGGCTATTCCACTTTCTTACAATTCCTGTGTTCACTAGAGTAGCACTTATTAATTTTCCTTCAAGAACTTTCCCTTTGCTTTTACAACTTGGTTAGCTGTTTGGCACAAGAGACCTAGCTTTTGGCCTATCGTGGCTTTTGAAATGCCTTCCTCACTAAGTTTAATTATTTCTAGCCTTTGATTTCAAGTGAGAAGACATATGACTCTTCCTTTCACTTAAAGGCCCTTGTAGAGTAATTAATTAGCCTAATTGTTGTCTCAGGGAATAGGAGAATCTGAGGAGAGGGAGAGAGATGGGGGAACTGTCAGTTGGTGGAGCAGTTAGAGTATATGCATTGTTTACTGATTACATTAACAATCTTATATTGGCACAATTTGTGGCATCCCAAAACAATTACAATAGCAACAGCAAAAATTACTGATCACACAGCACCATAACAAAATAGTTAAAAATTTGAAATCTACAAGAGCAAATACTGTTGGAAAAGTGGCACTGACAGACTGGCTCAAGGCAGGTTGCCACAAGTATTCAACTTCTTAAAAAAAAAAAGTATCTGCAGAGTGCAATAAAATGGGGTATGCCTATACTGGAAATTGGAATAAGGGGGACCCTTGTTATGTAGTAGCAGAAAGCTTGGTAACATTGTATCCTATAGTTATATGGAAAGCAGAACTTACCAGTGTTAAAACTGGATATATAACTAAGGACATTTCTAAGTGATGTGTTGAAGGTGTTGACTGGTTCACTTTTGTTCTTTATAGTAAAATGCAAAAGGAAAGGAACTAGGCCTAGATGATTTCTAAAATGCCCAGCCTCTCTAAATAGAAAGATGCTAAAAATAAAAAATGTTTAACAAAAGAACGATGGAGAAAAAGACTTTTTTAAAAAAAGATTTTATTATTTGAGAGAGAGAGAGCCCATGAGTGTGATTTGGGGGCAGGGGGTGCAGATGGAGGGGTAGAAGAACAAGCAGACTCACACTAAGCATGAAGCCCAAGGCAGGGCTCCATCTCACCACCCTGAGATCATGATCTGAGCCAAAATCAAGAGTTGGAGGCTTACCTGACTGAGACACCCAGGCACCCCAAAAGATGACTGTCTGGTAAGATTTTAAAAAGATCAAAAGATTTAGCCACACAAAGGATCCTTTCAATATTTTAAGGGCCTCTAGTAAACTTTGGAGTTTTCCCTTAGCCATCTCAGCAGAAGGCAAAGACAAAAAAAGGATTATTTAATCTCTTGAAAACCCTACAAGTGTAGCTTTTGTCAAATGCAGTGAATCCCTGTGAAAGCCACTTAAAACCCAGGGTTTGAGGAAATTATTTCAGCATAAACACTACCAATTTGAACTAAAATGAAACAGAAGGAATATAAAATAGAAAAAGGCTGTTGGACTCCTCCCAAATGTCTGGCAGAAAGAAGTCTGATAAAACAAAGCAACTACAAACATATATAACCTTCAAGAAAGGGAAGAATATTTCAGAAGGCAGAACCAGGACTGGGAAGGTAGAGTTGAGAGCCATGAATGTCTGTTCCTAGGCTTTGAAACCTAACCCAAGCCAGCTGGGATTGGTCTGTCAACATGGATTTCAGAACTGTTATGGACCAGTAACTCCTTTTTTAACTTTCCATTCTGTCCTTGTTATTTTGAAGCATAATGACTATAATAATTATCCCATGTCTGTACCACTATTTTATGTTGTGATGCTCTTTAATTTTACAGGTTCACAGATGACAGATGGAGCATATTGTTTGTTTGTTTTAAAGATTTTATTTATTTGACAGAAAGCACAAGCAGGGGAGTGGCAGACAGAGGGAGAAGGAGAAGCAGGTTCCCTGCTGAACAGAGATCCTGACATGGGGCTCAATCCCAGGACCCTGGGATCATGACTTGAGCCTAGGTCAGATGCTTAAATGACCGAACCACCCAGGCACCCACTTCATGTTTTAACTGAGGTACCTTTTATAATACTCTTTTTGGGATGTGATGTTAGATGGTCCAGAAAGGTTGACCAAGGCTCACACTACTCCAAAGTGAAGTACTCACCTAGGCAAAACAGTGACAGTTTATTAAAGAGATTCCTGCTACTTTTCTGGTTTTCTACCATTTAGCCTTCAATGTCCATTTATGATATAACTGATAAGAACCTTATTTTAGAGGTGTTAGAAGACAGAAGGGAAGAAACACTACTTATTCAGCATATACTAGAATATTGTAGGTGAAAGTGATGTCTATCTTCACCTCCTGTCCTTTCTTACAAATCTATTAAATCTAAAAAGTTTGGGTAAATTTATACTGCAGAAAAATAAGGTAGCAGGAGTCATTCTACATTAACGTGGACAAAATCAACTTTGATTCTAGAGAAAATAAATGAAAAGAATAAGCCTAAACAACTTCAGAAGTCACAGATGAAGCATAATAAATCTAAGCATATTCCAGTAGTTCCAACAATAATTACAACTTAATATACAGAGAGAGTCAAAATTCTACTTAAACTGCTCTGTTCTAAAAATGATTTTTGAGGGCGCCTGGGTGGCTCAGTGGTTAGGCCGCTGCCTTCGGCTCAGGTCATGATCTCAGGGTCCTGGGATCGAGTCCCGCATCGGGCTCTCTGCTCAGCAGGGAGCCTGCTTCCTCCTCTCTCTCTCTCTGCCTGCCTCTCTGCCTACTTGTGATTTCTCTCTGTCAAATAAATAAATAAAATCTTTAAAAAAAAATAAATAAATAAAAATAAAAATGATTTTTGATATTACCAATTTCCACTTCAAAACGTTTAATACATCAACCTTAAGAATGACTAATTTTTATATCTAAATAATAAATTCAACAAATCTAAAACCCAAATCTAAAAACATTAAGTAGCAACAGAGAGATTTATATTGAATGCTGTTGTTCATCATGTGATTTTCATATTATTTCACATAATATAATTGTGATTACTAAATTAGATTATTGTTACAGTTTAAGTAGTAACATGACTTACAAGAACTCATGAATTTAATTTCAAACCATGGGGTTTGGGCTACTGTCTTATTCTGCTGGGAATCCAACTAACTCTAAAAGGATGCATTTCTCAAAGTGTCATTTTTATATCTACAATTTTAATTTAATTAACTACACAGTTCTCTTGTGTAACTGTCATAAATAAGAATGACTAATATGCAAAATAATGGAGAACTTTTTACACAAGATAAAGGAATTCTGGCTTATAGATAAATGACAAAATCACTTTGGATAAATTATTCAAATTTACTGTTAATGTATTACAGATTAGAACTGGAATAATATAATCCACTATAATTCATTTCTCAAAATTCTGACTTGAATTTCTGATTACATCACATCATCTCTTCTAACTCTAACCAATGCCACTCAGTGTCAGAATTTTTACTCATATAATCTCTATCCATTCTCATAAAGCAAGTGTTCTCTATATCCAGCTTTTATTGGAGAATGCACCTGCTACCAAGACTTCATAATCACATGAGGGCAGTTTATTCCAAAATATAGCTCCAGCCTTGAGATAACCTTGCTCTAAATACTGGTTTATAAAATACATAGTTAAAATTGGAAATTTTAACTATGTATTTTCTCATTTTTCCCTGGATAGATACTGTCACAAATCAAACTCAATAAATCTAAAGCCTAAAACAGTCTTTTTCACTGAATTAGCCACTCAAACCGTTCCAAACAGATTAATGGGACCACTGTTTCTCCAGTGGCCAGGCTTAAGGTCCCACTTCTTTGCCTTCTTTTTTTCTCCTTTTCCCCTTCATTTTGTCACCAAAAACTGTTTCTTATCCACTCTTAATCTTTCCCAATTTATTTTCTTTCAAGTCTCATTTTTCCTACCATCCATTCTTTCCCCTTATTTTGTATGTATACATACTTTTGAATTTTTTAAAAAACAGTGATTATTCTGTAAATATGCTTTTTTGACTTGTTTTATTCACTCCAAAACATTTGTGAGAGTCACCCATGTTCATTTGTGTTGCTTATTCACTTTCACTACTGAACAGGATTCCACTGTTGGAATTTGGATCGTTTCTAGTTTTTTTGCTAACAAAAATAATATTGCTATGAACATTTTGTATGCATGATAATTGAGTAGAAATTCTGGGCTATATAGTATGCACATCTTTGACACTTAGATAAATAAAGCCAAGTTTCTTCTTTTTCTTTCTTTTTTTAAAACAGTATGTTTTAAAAAAAAAAAAGAATGTGTTTATTTGTCAGAAAGAAAGAGAGCACAAGCAGAGGGAGTGGTGGCAGAGGGAGAAGCAGGCTCCTCACTGAACAGGGAGCCCGATGTGGGACTCAGGCCCAGGACCCTGGGATCATGACCTGAGCTGAAGGAAGAATGCTCAAAGGACTAAGCCACCCATATGTCCCTGATTTTACTTTTATTTAATTTTATTTAATATTTAAATTTTAATTTTATTTAATTTTTTAAAAGACTTTATTTATTTATTTCATAGAGATCATAAGTAGGCTTTAAAAGTAGGCTTTACCATCTATGAAAAACCCACCGCAAATATCATTCTCAATGGAGAAAAACTGAAAGCTTTTCCGCTAAGGTCAGGAACACGGCAGGGATGTCCATTATCACCACTGCTCTTCAACATAGTACTAGAAGTCCTAGCCTCAGAAATCAGACAACAAAAAGAAATTAAAGGCATCCAAATCAGCAAAGAAGAAGTCAAACTATCACTCTTTGCAGATGATATGATACTCTATGTGGAACACCCAAAAGACACAACTCCAAATCTGCTAGAACTTGTACAGGTATTCAGTAAAGCGTCAGGATATAAAATCAATGCACAGAAATCAGTTGCATTTCTTTACACCAACAACAAGACAGAAGAGAAATTAAGAAGTCATTTACAAATTGCACCCCAAACCATAGGATACCTAGGAATAAACCTAACCAAAGATGCTAAGAATCTATACTGAGAAAACTCTAAAGTACTCATGAAAGAAATTGAGGAAGACACAAAGAAATGGAAAAATGTTCCATGCTCCTGGATTGGAAGAATAAATATTGTGAAAATGTCTATGCTACCTAAAGCAATCTACACATTTAATGCAATTCCTATCAAAGTACCATCCATCTTTTTCAAAGAAATGGAACAAATAATCCTAAAATTTATATGGAACCAGAAAAGACCTTGAATAGCCAAAGGGATATTGAAAAAGAAAGCCAACGTTGGTGGCATCACAATTCCAGACTTCAAGCTCTATTACAAAGCTGTCATCATCAAGACAGCATGGTACTGGCACAAAAACAGACACATAGATCAATGGAACAGAATAGAGAGCCCAGAAATAGACCCTCAACTCTATGGTCAACTAATCTTCGACAAAGCAGGAAAGAATGTCCAATGGAAAAAAAAACAGCCTCTTCAATAAATGGTGTTGGGAAAATTGGACAGCATATGCAGAAAAATGAAACTGGACCACTTCCTTACACCACACACGAAAATAGACTCAAAATGGATGAAGGACCTCAATGTGAGAAAGGAATCCATCAAAATTCTTGAGGAGAACACAGGCAGCAACCTCTTCGACCTCAGCCGCAGCAACATCTTCCTAGGAACATCGCCAAAAGCAAGGGAAGCAAGGGCAAAAATGAACTATTGGGATTTTATCAAGATCAAAAGCTTTTGCACAGCAAACAAAACAGTTAACAAAACCAAAAGACAACTGACAGAATGGGAGAAGATATTTGCAAACGAAATATCAGATAAAGGACTAGTGTCCAAAATCTATAAAGAACTTAGGAAACTCAACACCCAAAGAACAAATAATCCAATCAAGAAATGGGCAGAGGACATGAACAGACATTTCTGCAAAGAAGACATCCAGATGGCCAACAGACACATGAGAAAGTGCTCCATATCACTCGGTCAGAATGTACCTAAAATTAACAAGTCAGGAAATGACAGATGCTGGTGAGGATGTGGAGAAAGGGAAACCCTCCTACACTGTTGGTGTGAATGCAAGCTGGTGCAACCACTCTGGAAAACAGCATGGAGGTTCCTCAAAATGTTGAAAATAGAACTACCCTATGACCCAGCAATTGCACTACTGGGTATTTACCCGAAAGATACAAAGGTAGTGATCCAAAGGGGCACATGCACCCGAATGTTTATAGCAGCAATGTCCACAATAGCCAAACTATGGAAAGAACCTAGATGCCCATCCACAGATGATGGATAAAGAAGATGTGGTATATATACACAATGGAATACTATGCAGCCATCAAAAGAAATGAAATCTTGCCATTTGCGACGACGTGGATGGAACTAGAGGGTATCATACTTAGCGAAATAAGTCAAGCGCAGAAAGACAACTATCATATGATCTCCCTGATATGAGGAAGTGGAGATGCAATGCGGGGGGGGGGGGGAGTGTTAAGGGGGTAGGAGAAGAATAAATGAAACAAGATGGGATTGGGAGGGAGACAAACCATAAGTGACTCTTAATCTCACAAAACAAACTGAGGGTTGCTGGGGGGAGGGGGTTGGGAGAAGGGGGGTGGGGTTATGGACATTGGGGAGGGTATGTGCTATGGTGAGTGCTGTGAAGTGTGTAAATCTGGCAATTCACATACCTGTACCCCAGGGGTTAAAAATATATGTTTATAAAAAATCAAAAATCAAAAAAAAAAAGGTAGGCTTTAACCCATTGAGCCACCCAGGCGCCCCTCTTTCCTGTCTTGTTGAATAGAAGTGTTACTGAGCTTAATCTCCTATATTATACTCAGTTAGCCAATTAGCTCATTTCAAAAGTGAAACCTTTCTCATTTTGTTTGTTTTGGTTTTCTTTGTTTGTTTGTTTTGCAGTTTGTCCTCAGGGAGAAAAATATATTCTATAACTTGGAAAGTTCTTATAATAGGACTGAAGAGAATAAACATACTTTATTTTCAACAATTTCAGTAATTTAGTGTGTGTTCTTAGATAAAACATTTCACAAAATTATGTCCCTTTAACCAAAGCCCAGTTTCAAATGAGGTCTTTGGAAATGAAGAACTTTGAAAAGAAAAAGAAAACTCTACCTCTTGAGCCCTGTGTAGGAATGATCTTCTGAGGTATTTGTACAGTGCCCTAATACCTTTAAAAATGAAAGTGGGACTGTTTCAGGAGGGACTCAAGTTGAGAACATACCCAAATATTTCATCCATTTAGATACATGAAATATTTTATTTATATAGAACAATAGAAGTGATTTTGAGGGTTTCTATCAATTTAGACTAGGATGTCATGAATATTACATATGATATAATATAAATAACAAAACCCAGAAAATACTAAGCATCATGTTCTTTGAATCATAGTGTTCATATATAGTGAGTCACACTCTTCCTTCAGTAATAAAAACACAGAACATAATTAACTTACCACTATGCTCATTAATCAGATGCCAGTGTTTAAAGCTTGTTTCTACAACCCAGATTACTGGAGAGCTAGCCAGCTTCAGATAGCTTTAGATCTTCTCAAACAGATAAAGTCACTATTTTGGAAGTAAGTTTAAGAATAAATGTCAAAAACTATTAAACTATGTAGCCCCAGCTCTGTTTCCCTCTAATTACCTGAGTGTTTGCAACTACTTGATTGCTGTTGAAGAGTTACCTCTTTTGTTTATGTATTTATTGTCCCTGGAAGCCTCTCCTATTTATCCCTAAAACGCACACTTCCAACGTAATCTTCTGTTGTGTAGGCTACCCACTACCTCTGACTCGATCTTGTACTTCCAGTGTCTCACTGGCTTGTTGAATTCCTTATACTCAGAAGACAGACAAAGTTTGATGCGGGGTTCACACTGCAAGCTATGAATGTAAGCAGAAAGTCCTTTGTTAGGGGTGTGATCACTTTAACAATTAGTGGACCAAAAATTCTTACATTCACAATAGGCAAGGGAATACTTAATTTTTTTAAAATTTTAATCTTCACTTTCAAAAAAACAGTCTTTGAATATAAACTTGATTGTACTGTATAAATTGTAATTGGGTTCAATTCCACTCTCAAGTCCCTAGGATTATGCCAAAGTGTTCCCTAAGGTAATATAATTTCTTATAAAGCTAGAGAGCATCTTTAATGAAATTTATGTTTGCAATCCCTTATCTGCAATTCCAGAAAAAGCAAAAACATTTTTGTAACTTATTTGAAGGCAAACCTGACCTGAGCTTTTTTGGTGACAAAACCTGACTTGACTTGAGACTATTTATAGTTTTTATTTATCTTGCTTAGCGTGAATATTAGTAAGTTTGCCACAGATATGTTGGTGTATTGGGCTACTGGATGCTGACCTGGATCCAGACCTTTGCTGGAAATGTTTCATAATATACAGTATAAGCACAGCATTAGTTTTCTAAACCCTAAGAAACCCTCATTATGAAAACACAGCTGGTCCAGAGTTCCACCTGAATGGTTGGGAACCTATACATAAATAGACATAAGGGCGAAAGTGAAGCTAGATTTCTTTCTTTCACCTTCTCCTTTCTCTTCATCCCTCTCCCTCTCCCTTCCTTCCTCCTTTTTCTAATAAAGTCAGTAGTTATAATCCAACTAGTAATATTAGATGTGCTAGGAGTTCTGTCCTTTTTTTGTTTTTTTTTAAGGTTTTGACAGAGTGAGAGAGAGCACAAGTAGGAGAAGCAGGTAGAGGGAGATGGAGAAGCAGACTCCCCACTGAGCAAGGAGCCCAATGTGGGGCCCAATCCTAGGACTCTGAGATCATGACCTAAGCCTAAGGCAGACTAAGCCACCTAGGTACACCAGGAGTTTTGTCCTCAATACTTTTTTTCCCCCCAGATTTTTTTTAAGTAATCTGTACCCATCATGGGGCTCAAACTTAAAAACCCAGAGATCAAGAGTCTCGTGTTTTATGGACTAGTCAGCCAGGCACCCTGCTTAATACATTTTAATTGACCTTAATACATTCTGTATTTCATCATTTACAATGGAACTGTTAACAGACAGAACCTTAAAGAAACACTATTCCTTCTTAAAATTTTTACTTTGTCTCCAAAAGGTCATTTGACTTAACACTACAACCCTGTCTTATTAGGTTATTTTGATTTTATTCCTTCTGAATTACAGGTTGAGTAATTACCACACAGCATAGTGTAATTGTGTTGAATTTATCTTTAGACTGGTACAGTATGAAAACTAGGACAGTTGGCCTTATTCCATACCTTATAGATCAGTCTGAACATAAGTTATAAGTATTATTTTTTATCATTTATTTGAGCTTAGATTTTTTTTTCTTTTTGGCTGATGTAGTAAAGAGTAACTCTTTAAAAACATACTGTAGGGACACCTGGGTGGATCAGTGGGTTAAAGGCTCTGCCTTTGACTCAGGTCATGGTCCCAGGGTCCTGGGATTATACCCTGCATTGGGCTCTCTGCTCAGGAGGGAGCCTACTTCCCATTCTCTCTCTGCCTGCCTCTCTGCCCACTTGTGATCTCTGTCAGGTAAATAAATAAAATATAAAAAAAAAAAATAAAAACATATGGTAGTTTTGAGAGAGAATTACAGAATGAAGAATGCAAGCTTATGGAATTCTCAGTAATGAAATACATAAAATCCTTTTTAAAGTAAGCCACTGAAGGCTAGAAAAATCTCACCTATTTGTTGTGAATATAAATCATCTGTTTCTAATGATGAGTGTCGAGGTTTTTAAGTGAGTGAAATAAATTGGACTTTAAAAGTAAAATCAGGGGCGCCTAGGTGGCTCAGTGGGTTAAAGGCTCTGCCTTTGGCTCAGGTCCTGATCCCAGGGTCCTGGGATTGAGCTCTCTGCTCAGCAGGGAGCCTGCTTCCCCCTCTCTCTCTGTCTGCCTCTCTGCCTGCTTGTGATCTCTGTCTGTCAAATATATAAATAAAGTCTTTAAAAAAAACACACACAGAAAGTACTATATTATTTCAACAATTCCATGAGGTAGGTACTATGATTATTTCATGTTACATATGAGGAGTTGAGGCACAGAGATTACACAACCGGCCCAGGATTATGTAGCTAGTTCATTGTGGAGCTGGGGTGTGAATTCAAGCACTATGAATATCTTCATTTGAAAATGGGGATTGCTGAGTTAGTACATGCGATAATGTTTGAACATGTGCTTGGCACATAACAATCACTTAATAAATGTTAGCTATTATTATTAAAAATTGGACTACTGACATCTCAATAAAGAAAACCGGATTTTTCAATCTTTCTGGCAGCCCACAGATGGAAATTTGATAAAGGGGAATGTAGGCTGCATTTTTATAAGGAAACTAGCCTGAGATAGGCTGAACTGTAGATGAAGAAAGAAAATACATGCTCTTTGATCTTTTAAATATTTAATAAAAGAGTAAATCTCAACTTAAAGAAGAGAAACAGGTGGCTGTTTTAGTAATAAGCAAACATGCTGAAACTCCATTAAAATACAGATAGAGAAGAGAGAATTCTGGAAGTCTTCCATATCCTGAGGTCTTTCAGTTCTTAGGAGGAGTGGAAAGAGGGTAGTGGGGAAGAGACCCAAATATAACTCCTACCACTATATTATATTTCCATATTTCTAAATGTCTTTTCTATATCTCTTGATTATCTTATTTGACTTACGGTGGGGGTTTTCTTTCTTTTCTTTTTAAGATTTTATGTATTTATTTGAAAGAGAGAGAGTGAGAGAGAGCATGAGTGGGGGGGGGGGCGAGGGAGAAGAACAAGCAGACTCCCTGCTGGGCAGGGAGCCCACTGCATGATCCCCAGGGTGGCTGGATCCCAGGACCTTAGATCCCAGGACCCACATCATGACCTGAGCCAAAGGCAGCTGCTTAGCTCCCTGAGTCACCGAGGTGCCCCTACCGTAGGGCTTTTCTAAGAGTAATATTTATAAATAAGGAGAGAATTTTTGTAGCTAAATTTTAGAAAACTGAATTCCACAATAAGAAGTTACTGTTTTTAATTCTGCTTCAATACTTCTGATTAGGTCATGGAAAAAGTCCAGGTTAATGCTAGTTTGTTTTACTTGCTAATCTCCCTTTTAACAGAGACAGTCCTGAGCTTGAAACCTTGCTGCACAGGCAGGCCACCCTATCATACCTGACATTTCATAACATGATTATTATATTTTCATGTATCAAAATGGAATGGACTTTTGCACTTAACTTCCAGTAATGGGACATCTGACTGGTTTTCCATGTAAGAAAATAATACTGATCTAAGATTTTTTTTTTTAAACAAATTCAAGCATGAAAATGAGGTATTTTTTAAATACTAAGTAAATGGCATTAGGATATAGCAAAGATTGTAGTATAATGGTAGTACTCAAATAAATACAGTATGAGAAATATAAGCTAATTCTATTCTTAAGGGAAAATAGGTGAGGATGACAGGCATGTCATTTTTACAATTCAAAACTGGGGGCGCCTGGGTAGCTCAGTGGGTTAAGCCTCCGCCTTCGCCTCCGGTCATGATCTCAGGGTGCTGGAATTGCATCAGGATCTCTGCTCAGCGGGGTGTCTGCTTCCCTTTCTCTCTCTCTGCCTGCCTCTCTGCCTACTTGTGATCTGTCTGTGAAATAAATAAAATCTTTAAAAATAAAAAATAAAATAAAATTCAAAACTGAATTTTTTATTTCAACTACTAAACCTCTTCTCCAGTATTCCCCATTTTGAAATGGAACTGAGCCATTTATTCAGGTCACAAACTTTAGAATCACCTGACCGCTATCTATCTCTCCCTCATATCCCATATTCAATCTCTTAGAAAATACTGGTAGCTCTTATTTCAAAAATAGGTCCTGAATCCCTCTGACAAGTCTCATGACCTCTATTTCTGCCCTACAATCTTGGCTACTATATATTGTCTAGAAGAACGCTGTCTAGTCAAACTTCCTACGATGATGAATTTGTCTCACATTTGTGCTATCTAGTATTATGAAGTTACTAGCCACATGTGGCTATTGAGCCCTTGAAATACAGCTAGTGCAAGAGAGGAACTGAATTTTAAAATTTTACTTAATTTTTAGGGGCACCTGGGTGGCTCCATTGGTTAAGCAGGTAACTCTTGATTTCAGCTCAGGTCTTAACCTCAGGATCATGAGTTCAAGTCCCACAATTTTTTAAGTAAAAACAAAACAAAATAAAACATTTACTTAGTTTTAATTAATTTAAATGGTCACATAACTTGTGGCAACTGTACTGGACATTGGAAGTCTAGAAGACCATAAGAGTGGGGTTATAATGGGTCTCTTTGCTTCCTCCCTTACCGCTTTGTACTTTATTCCCAATATAGAGTGTTCCTGTTTAAATGCAGATCTAATCATGTAATTGCTCTGCTTCTTGGTTTCGCACCTCACTTAGAATGAAAATCTCAGATCTCTACTTAGTTTTATAGCTTCCTACGTAATTTTTCTCCAGGCTACCTCTCCACTTAACTACTCTCTCACTTGCAGTCCTGACATATTCAATTCTGGTTAGTGATCCAAGCCCTTGCATTCGTCTGTAACACTCCTGTCTCAAATATCCACAAGGCTGAGCCTCCTCACTTTATTCAGTCCTTGATCAATTACCTCACAGAAAGGGGTTCCTTGAGCACCCAATCTGAATTACCTCCTTCCTAACTCTCACATCCTTATTCAATTACATAATATTTCACAGCATTTACAATACCTGACCATATATTATAGATTTAATCTTTATTGAAATGTCTCTTGCAGCCAAATGTAAAACTCATGAGGACAGAGATTTTGTCTCTATTGTTAAATGGTATATCCTCCAAATATTTATGGAATGACTGAATAAACTTAAATCTCATTTACTCTCTCTTAGCCTCACATTTATATAACAAATGTTTGTTCAGTGCTCATTATTTATAAGGCATTACATTAGACAATGTGGGTAGGGGCGTCTGGGTGGCTCAGTGGGTTAAAGCCTCTGCCTTTGGCTCAGGTCATGATCCCAGGGTCCTGGGATCAAGCCCCACATCAGGCTCTCTGCTCATTAGGGAGCCTATTTCCTCTTATCTTTCTCTCTCTGCCTACTTGTGATCTCTGTCAAATAAATAAAATCTTAGACAATGTGGGTAATTTAAATTGACAGAAGCCTAAACCTTGTAAACTGGATCACCAGTGGAAAAAAATCTCAAAGTTCCTTAAATCCTAAAATGCTGATTCTATGACTTCAGCTGGAATTAGTCGAGACTTTCTCATGAGGATGAGAGTAGGAATACGGAGCATATCTGTCCTCTAATATTATAACATTTGACATCTGGCAGGATGCCTGGGTGGCTCAGTCAGTTAAGCATCTGCCTTCAGCTCAGGTCATGATTTCAGAGTCCTGGGACTGGGTCCCACATCAGGCTCCTTACTCAGTGGAGTAATTGCTCCACTCAGTGTTTCTCCCTCTGCCTGCAGCTCCCTCTGCTTCTGCTCTCTTTCTGACAAATAAATAAACAGAATCTTTAAAACATTTGCCATCTGGAAGGAGTAGTCTTTTCACAGTATTCCTAACAGAATGCAGAAATGTGACTAATGAGTTAAAATTACGTAGATTTCAGTCTAATACATAGACTCTCCAACAATACTGAAAAACTCTTGAGGAAATATCCTGAAGTGGTCGAGCAGAGGGAAATAACTATATGTAGGGGATGACATATTTTCCTTTACTAAGTGAGTGGGATGGACTTCAGTGACCTCTAACATATTTTCCAGGTCTAACATTATACTGACTGTAAAATACTATAATGAATGCAAATTAATACATCAGTCATTTTCTGGCAAGTTGCTTCCTGCTTGTTACAAGTAATAAGTCCTAAAGCTGACAAGTAGCAAGTAATGATAATGAGAGTCAAAATAGAGTTAACACACAAATAATCTACTGAACAATGAAGAATACTTTATACCTGTATCATAGAAATATACCCAAGTAACAGGTTGAATCATATGAAATTGATCATATATGACCATTTTCATGGTTCAACTCAAAAACGGGCTAGATTTTATTACCACAGTCACAGTGTTATTTCCGCATCAGTGTTATTAGAGAGTCAGTCAGTCATTTAAATATATTTGGTTAAGAACAGGGCGCTTGGGTGACTCAGTTGGTTAAGTGTCTGCAGTCGGTTCAGATCACGATCCCAGAGTCCTGGGATCGAGTCCTACACTGGGCTCCTTGCTCAGTGTGAAGTCTGCTTCTCCCTCTGTTTCTTACCCTACTCATGCTCTCTCACTCTCTCTCAAATAAATACATAAAATCTTTTAAAGATAAATAAATAAAAATATTTGGTTAGAAAAATAAAATCAATTCAACAGCAAATGCTTTTTTCTAAAATTTCACTTAGACAACAAAATAGAGGTCCTTAGATCAGGCAGTAGACCATAAGAGAGTCGGTCTTAAAATCAACAACTAATAGGTCAATTAATTCTTAAGATCTTAAAAAACAGCTAAAACAAATTGTGTACTAAAATATGTGTTAATACTAAACATGCAGTTCAGTAGCAGATTCAAACTTGTTAGTGAATAATCAGAACCTGGATGACAACCTCTTACTTCCATTAGTAATTACATCTTAGGTAATCAGGGCAATTTTGTATTCCTACCAGGTTTTGTCTTCATTCAAAAACCAAGCATAATTTTAAAAGTCTGTTCTTTTATGAAGGGCATTTCAACATTCTTAAACCTAAATCTCCATCTTAGCAGTCTAGTATTAGAGGTACTTCCAAAATCAGCAATACTGTAATTGGCACCATTCATTTAGTACTGACATTTTTGCATAAGCAAGTTGCACGTTCTCTATTACAGAACTTTCTGTTTAAATGCATGGCCAACACAGAGCAACTTTCATATCAGGAAATGAATTCTGATGGCTTTTGATTGTAAAAACCCCAAATGATTAAATTTATCTGATAATTCCAACTGCTTTTTTAAAAAAAGATTTTATTTATTTATTTGATAGAGATTACAAGTAGTCAGAGAGGCAGGCAGAGAGAGGAGGAAGCAGGTTCCCTGCTGAGCAGAGAGCCCGATGCGGGGCTCGATCCCAGGACCCTGAGACCGTGACCTGAGCCAAAGGCAGAGGCTTTAACCCACTGAGTCACCCAGGCACCCCCCAACTGATTTTTGACTGGTACTGACTAATTGGCCATGACAAAACTACTCTGGCAAAGGCAAAGGAAATACTTAAACATCAAACTAAAGGTAATGACTTCATGAGAAATGATGAAAATTCTTATGACAAATAAGGTGATTCTTCTTGAAGAATGTATCTCATCATTTTGGAAAATTAATCATGACAAAAACTCTTAAATGAAAATAAATTTGCATTATAATACAGAAAATTTCCTTTAAACTAATGAGTCAACTTAAAGAGCAATTTAGAGTGGGGTTACTTTGTTTTGTTTATACATGGGAGTAATGAAGAATTTTGTTTTCCGGTTCAGCTTATTGATAAAAGCTTCACCTTAAACAATGTCTACAAATCTGTCTTATATATTAGAGTACAACAAAGACTACTTTGCATAGCTGAAAATTTGCTGCTATGATGTTTCATACTAAAATTAAATACTCTTGGTACTTACTTTCTTAGTCATGTACCTCTTAGTACCTTACCCTTAAAAATACTAGAACTGACAATTATGAATTTAAAAAATATTCAGTTCCTAACAGACATTCTCCCCAACCACTCTTCTTTTTTCTTGGCAGAATCTGTCTTCCACTACAGGGGCTGGAAATGCTGGATACTTCCCAGACTCCCTCAGTTAGGATATAGGGAGCAACCCAATCTAGCTAATGGTACTGAAACACAATCTAGTGAGAGGGAAACTAGGAAAGACTTTCATCCTAATAAAAAGACACATGAGAGAAAACGTCTTTATTCTTTGTCTAGCTATGCAGAAAAAGAGTTAACACAGCAGGCTACTGACGAAGTTGGCCTTGGGCTGGGATCTGGGAACTTAGATTTTGAGAGGGTTCCCACCTTTCCCACAGCTTGGAAGAGTACCTCACTGTCTTAACTGTTTGTGCAAACAATGTGGTTTATACTAAATACGTGCTTTCCTTCCGGGAGTCTGGAATTTTGTACATGTTAGGCCCAGAGAATCTACCTGACTAGCCCCCAATAAAAATCTGAGCACTGTCTAATGAGTTTCCCTGGTAGGCAATATTTAACATGTGTTGTAACAGCTTGTTGCTGAGGGAATTAAGCACATCCTGTGTGACTCCACTGAGAGATGGCTCTCCCAAGTATGCTCCTGGTTACCCTTGGCCTTCACCCCACTGACTTTTCCCTTTGTTGATTTTGTTTAAGTATCCTTTTGTTGCAGCCAATCTTTTGTGCTGAGTCCCGTGAGTTCTCCTACCAAATCATGGAACCTGGCTTGGTCTTGGGGCCCCCAAAACACAAGCCAGTTGGGTGTCCAAAGGCAATATTTGGAACCGTAGCAGCCATATTTATAGCAACTACTAGAGGATAACCCTTAAGAATTAGAGAAAATATTCAAAAAATGAGTAGGGGGGAAAAAGGCAAGCAAGTGCAAGCTATGAACCTTATGAAATGCATGATTGAGCCGCTGAATAAGCCTATGAACTTCCTACCTCCAGACATTTATGTTTAACATTTCAAAAATAAGACATCTTAGCATTTGCAATGGAAATAATCCTTATAACTTTTCCAAGCTTACTAAAAAACTGATCATCTAAAAGTAAAATAGGATTACTTACAGACATTACTCTTTGGATATTTTAAATTTTAGATTAATTTCTCCAGAAAAGCAAGAAAATAAAAGAAACATAGTTGGAAAACTTTTCATTTCTTGGCATTTCTTTAAATAGTACTAACTAAAGTTGGAGAGTGCCTATATTTCAGTAGATTATTCAAAGCTTTGTCCATTTCATCTAAGTTACTGAATTTATTGGCAAAAATCATTGATGATATTCCTTTATGATTCTTTTAATAAATGCAGAAACTGTCAGGATATGTCACCTCTTTCACCTCTTTTATTTCTGACACCGGTAAGTAGAGTCTTCTCTTTTTCCTGATCAGTCTGGCTAGAAGTTTATACATGTACTAGTTCTTCTCAAACAAGCAATTTCAGGTTTCATTAATTTTGTTTGTTTGTTTTCTGTTTGATTTCTCCTCTGATCTTTATTCTTTCTTCTAGTTACTACTTTGTTCCTTTTTCTAGGTGAAGGCTGGTTTGAGACTTTTCCTACTATTGGTGTTTAGTGCTATAAATTTCCCCTAAGTCTTGCTTGTAGGAGTTTACAACCCACCATTTTGATATATTATGTTGGCACTTTTATCCAGAACAACATACTTTCTCATTTCCTCTTGGAACCATGGGTTCTTTAGAAGTGTTATTTAGTTTTCAAATACTTGAGGATTTTCCAGAGATGCTTTGTACAACTTGAATACATTTAAATGCATTAAAACTCCTTTTATAGGGGCGCTCAGTCAGTTAAGCATCTGCCTTCAATTCAGGTCATGATCCCAGGGTCCTGGGATCAAGCCCCTGATTCGGGCTCCCGGCCAGCGGGTAGTCTGCTTCTCGCTCTCTCTGCCACACCTCCACTTCTGCTCTCTCTCTCTCTCATATAAATAAATAAAATCTTAAAAAACAAAACAAAACAAAAAAAGCCTTCTTCTATGGTCAAGGATATGAACTAACTTGGTGAATATACTGTGTGCACTGTAAGAAAATGTATATTCTGACGTTGTTGGGTGAAGTGTTTCTAAGTGTTATTTAGGTCATGTTAGTTGATTGTGATGTTCAAGTATTATACTGTATTGATTTCCTACTTATCCTGTCAGTTATTGAGAGAAACATATTGAAATCTCCAACTCTTATTATGGATGTTTCAATTTCTACTCACAGTTCTGTTTTTGCTCCGTGTATTTTGAAGTTCTGATATTAGGTGCATAAGTGTTTAGACCTGTTACATCTTCTTGATATACTGAACTCACTGTCATTATAAACAGTATTCTTTTTACCTGGGTAGAATTCTTTGTCCTCAGATCAACTTTGTCCTTATTAATACATCTAGTTTTCTTTCAGTTAGTTTAGTTGACATACTACATATTTTCTTACGTATAATTGGGTCTTGACTTTTTAATCCAATCTGACAAGCTCTGCTATTTAATTGGAGGCTTTGAATAATTTATATTAAATGTGATTATTGAGAGAGGTAGGTTTTATCATTTTGTTATTTTTTTATTTGCCTCATCTGCCCCCCCCCTTTTTGGATTATTATTTTTTTATAATACCATTTTATCTCTTTTGTTGGCTTTTAGCTGTTAACTATTTTTTGTTGTTATTTTAGTCACTGCTAAAGGGTTTATAGTGTACACCTTTAACTTATCTACAGTCTACTTCAAGTAACATTAGATCAAACTTATATAAGAATCTACTTTGTATATTTCCAGTATTCTTCTCCCAACCTGTGTTATTGCCATGCATTTCATTTTTACATGTTATAACTCCCATACTACATTGCTATTTTTGTTTAAAGTCAATTATCTTTTTAAAAAAAAGATACTATTTTTATATTTATATTTTTATAATATCACTTTTAAAAAGATATTATTATTGCACATAAGAAAATATAAGCATATTAAAAAGTACCAATCTTTATTGATAGGTATTTTTAAAACTATTCTTATGTGACTTCAACATTATTATTAGTACAAGTCAGAATACCCAAATTTAAACTTTTTCTTCCATTTATCTGATCTTCTAAGTAAAGTCATAAATGTTGCAGCTGTTTTTAAAAATGAAAGAGAAAGATTATTAAATTACTTAGGGCTGTAGTCTAAATGTTTAGTGAAACCTGGCCGAAGGAATTCAGAGGCTGGTTCCCTGACAATAGAGGTTCATCACTTCCCTGGGACAGAAGGAAACATGTTTTTTTCCCTCCTTCCACAACTCCAGAGGGCATATTTTGAACTACATAAAGTTAGAAATAGAGACTTTGACTCATTGGCTCTCACATCTGTATAAATTTTTTATCTAAAAAAATATTAGAGTTAAAAGTGCCAACTTGGATGGCCTTGACCATTCCACTAGAAATAATCTGATACATGTGAGGAATTAATGACATCTGCCAAGCTGTCTGCTAACTCCCCTTTTATTTCAACCTCCCTAACTCTTTACTTCATCTTTTTGCCCTATAATCACCTGTTTTGTACTCTTCCCTCCTTCCCTGGAAAGGCACTGTAGAAAAATGGCAAAGAACCTAAGCTGTAGTTAGAGTCAGACAGAGTATAAGTCCCAGCTCCTTCATTTACCATTCTATAATCTCAGAAAGTTATTTTGCCTTCCTAGAACTTACTTTCTTCATCTGTAATAGGAAAACAGTAATGGTACTTGATTATAGGGCTGCTAGATAGATTAAATCAAACAATATAGGCAAAACTCCTTGCCCATAGTAAGTGGTCAAATGTCATCCATTATTATTTCCTTATTTCATTTTGGGATTTTTGCGTGTCATCCTTGTGCAGGGGCCAAGCTAATCTTCTCTGTATCGTTCCAATTTTAGTATATGTGCTGCCGAAGCGAGCACTCATTTTGGGATTTTTAAAAGTAGGCTTATCAATCTACTTGTCTCAGACTTTCAGCAATTACCTTTTAAAGATATTTAAATAATAAGAAAAACAGGGCATCTATTACCAAGGTAGTTTGCATTTCCAGTGTTCTTCATTTCACTATGTAGATCCATTTAGTATCACTTCCCTTCTGCCTAAAGGATTTCATTTCTTGTAGTGCAGGTTGGTAATGAATTCATTCAGCTATTGTATCTCTGAAAAAGCCTTTACTTCACATCAATTTTGAAAGAGTTCATTAGGCAGAAATCTAGGCTGACAGTTTCTTTCAGTAAAGATATTGCTGTACTATATTCTTATTTGCATCATTTCTGGCTAGAAATATACTGCCATCCTTTTTTGTTCTTCCTGTGGATGTCTTTTTTTTTTTTCTTTGACTACATTTAAGATTTTCTCTTTATCACAGATTTTGAACAGTTTGAATATGAAGTGCCTTGGTGTAATCTTCATGCTGGGGTTTATGGAGATTCTGAGTCTGTTTACAGCTTTCATCATAGTTGGAAAACTTTCAGCCATTATTAGATTATTTTTTCCATCAGGCCTTCTTTCTCTTCTCCTTTAGGGACTCAAATTTCATGTATATTAGGTCACTTGAAATTATCCTACAACTCAAACATGTTCTGTTCATTTTTAAAGTATTTCCCTTTCTTTGTGTGTTTCATTTTGAATCATTTATACTGGTTTGTCTTCCAGTTTACAAGTGCTTCCTTCTGCAAAGTTTAATCTGCCACTAATCCCATCCCATCTATTTTTCATCTGACATCAGAGTCTCCATCTTTAGAAGTTCATTGTGTTCCTACTTAACGTTTGTACATACGGATTACAGTTACAACTATTATAAAAAATGTACTTATCTGTTGATTCTAACCTCTGTATCAGTTTGGACTCAGTTTAAATGATTTTTCTTCTCATTATGGGTCTTATTTTCCCGCTTCATTGCATGCCTTGAAATTTTTCACTGGATGCTGAGTATGTTAATAAACATTTTTGCGTTTGCTTAGGAATGAAGTTAAATTATTTGAAAACTTGGAAGTTTCATACTTTTGGGTCTAGCTTTTAAGATTTGTTAGATTGGCCCAGAGAAATGCTCAGTCCTGGTCTAATTAATTATTCCTCGCTCCTGGAACAGGTTGTTGTGTGTACTCCACCTACTGTCCCACGAATCTTGAGGTTTTCCAGCCTGGTTTGTGGGAACAGGGACTATTTTTGGCCCTGCTGACAAGTACTGTTTCCTCTAATTCTTTGGTGTGGTTGTTCTCCACTCAGGAAGTATCCTCCCATACCTGTACTTGTCGAGTACTCTACTGAATACTTGAAGGGGACCCTCTGCAGGTCTTTGAGGTTCTCTCTCTGTGCTGTTTTCCCTCTCTATTACTCTGTTCTGTTAACTCTACTTGCCTCAGTTTTCCTAAACTTTTCAGCAACATCTACTGAATCTAGGGAGTCTACCATGCTCTAACCTGGCTTCCCGTATCTTGCACCACAGTCCAGAAACCCTCTCAAGGTAGTTAGCTGAGCAACCACAAGGCTCACCTCACCTTATTTCCATGTCTCAGGGATATCATTATTTGATGTCTGGTGTCTTAAAAATTTTTTGTTTCACAAATTTTGTCCATTTTTTGTTTGTCATGGGCTGGAGGGTAAATCCCATCCCTGTTATTCCTTCTTGACTAGAAGTCTAAGTTTCACTAGCTTATTGTGTTTATTTCCCTGTACTGAACCATTGTAAATGGCATCTCAGTTCAATCATCCCTGATGGATTGGGGTCAAATCTTACAAGGTTATGAAGGCTGACTCTTTAGATTTTTTCTGTGTGGGTCTTTTCACTAACTGCCTTAAAGGCAGTCATTCTTCTGTTTAAAAAGCACATTTCAAAGAAACAGTACTAAGGCTAAGGAATTTTAATGCTATGGGGAAGAATGTCTAGAAGTTGTGCAGCTAAGTAAGTCACAAAGTGATTTTCATTCTACAGAGTTTCTATAAGAAGGATTTTTCTTCTTTTATAACTTTTGCAAATGAAAAGAACATTCATGGGAGGAGCAAGGAGATACTGAATGTGGAGGCAGGAAAAAGGAAGAATAGCAGAACTTGAGAAGGGATTGAAAATAAAACTTTCTAAGAAAAATCACAGAAACCAAAAATCTGATACATTTACACAGCAGACTTTGTCTTTTATTTATTTTAGAAAATAGTCTTTTCTTTCTTCCTACACAAAAATCCAGTGTTTACTTAACTAATACGCTAGGGTGAAATATTAGGCAAAGCAGATAGCTGGAAGCACGATTATCCCTTAATAAATATGAAAACAAAACATAGCAAGTTCTTGCAAGTGTAAGATAGTCAAGATGATTCCCATAGCATAGATTTTTATACCTGTAGCCCATGGGCTTTATTTGGCCTGCAGACATGTTGTATATGGCCTATGGAGTAATGGCCACACCATGTTTTACAAAAGTGTTATTTGGCGGCCAATATTAATAAACTGGAAGATTTCATGAATTGGAGAGATTTCATATAAAAATATTGGGGAAAGACAGATGGTAGCACACAAGGTAGGTAGCAGATGTCACCTTTAGTTAGAGTTAGCCTTTTAGTTCACTACAGTGTCAGTGTCCATCATTCACTACTGTTTTCCCCCATCACTCAACCACCCCTGGCCCTCTCAGCATTTTAGGTATTTAAGCTAGTGACACCTGATTGAGAGTATGTATGACAATATCCCAACAAATGTACCCATTTTTTTTTAAACTTAGAAAACAAACATATAAAAGCATCACTATAATATCTTTTTTTTGGGGGGGGGGGTAAGAGGAGATGGGATTTTTAGAAAGATAACATTGAAAAGAGTACTTATTTCCTACCAATCGTAGGAAAGCTGCACCTGGGGCACGTTTTAAACTGTAGATTCCTGGTGGTGTAGGAGGTAACCCAAAATGTTTATTTTTAACTAATTCACAGGTAATTCAGATACAGCTCACATTTGGAAGCCACAACCTATCTTCTGCCTGTGTTTCAAAAAGTACACATAAAAGGAAGCATAATTACCAACAGTTAAAACAATATTAGAAAATTGTGCTCTGGCACACTTTTTCTCATAATGCACTTTATTTAAACAGGAAAAATGTGAACTTTAGGTATACAGTAAGAGTAACTCTGTATTTAGTTTTCAGTATTCACTTCAACCAAGAAAACTAGAAAAGCAAGCATTTTTTTTTAAAAAAGGTGCTATATATCAAGTTTCTGTATGTCAAAAATTTCTTTTTTAGGGGGCATTTCTTTGCACCTCAGTGCTTTATAAGAGAAGTGAAATAAGGTCCAAGTTCCCCTTCCAACTATAAAATGATCCAACTTCAGCTGTACCCAATATTTGTCAACCTCAGTTAAAAGAAAAATTTCAACTTAAAACTGTACTATTACTGATAAGACATTCAAGTTTGCTTTTACTAAAACAGATTTTTAATTACTAATAAAAGAATGGGATTAACAGGTCAAAAGTATGAGAAATGTTCGACTAACAGTAAAAAAGAAAAGCAGAAAAATTAAGTGTACTATTATATTAAAAATGAAAACTTTATTTGTAAAAATTCTCTTCAAAATCAAATAAATTTTTAGCATATTAAAATGGTACATGTTTCACATTAAGGAAGACTAAAACATCAGTATGGCACATCATTCATTACTATTTCCTCTGGGCTTTGGAGACATTACTGAAAATGAAAGATACAGAAGAGCAATCCAAGGAAGGGACCTGGAGATAGGAATAGAAAGATAACTTACTTTCTAATTGCTGTACCTTCCAGTCTTGTACACTATATATGTATTACCTATTCTAAAAAATAAAAAAGTAGTCTTTATGTGCTATAATTAAATTAAAGCTTGTACAACACATCTCGTTCATAGGGCAACAAAACTATTTACTTAACAAAAGAACTACATGATCACTGAAACTATTTGCATGAGAACAGTATACAACTCTTAAGTGCAAAAAAAAAAAAAGTAGAAAAAAAATGTGAAAGCAGTTAAGGAGAGGATTAATAAGTGACTTTCTGTCTCAAAAAATGTTAGGATACAAATTCCACTTCTCTAAATAAAAGTGAGTGCCAACCAGCTACGTTGTGAATGAATTTTAAAACCACATGATAAACTAAAAACCTAGAAACTTTTGGAGTTCTCCTATCAGATACTTTTTACAGCACCACATACAAAGCATGCAAGGCAGGACTACTGAAAGAGCTGATTCAAAGGAGAAGAAAAGAAACTTTGTTAACAGTCACCAACAGTTTGGGGCTCTGTAAATAACAGCTGTCAACCAAACCAAAGGACAATTTTTAAATGAACTAAGAATGGAATGGAGAGTGGGTCAAAGTATTTCTAATTACAATACCTCAATAAGATCATTACTTCTAACCCTGAGCTAAAAGTTATAAATGATTCTCACTATTAAAATGTAAACAGGCTTAAGGGACCAGACTGATGAGATTCACAATGCTGGTTCTCCCACTTAACTGTCTGTACTACGGGCAAATCTCTACCTAGGCTTCTTTACCTGTAAAAATGAAGATAACAGTAGTATCCACCTTAAGGCTGCTTTGAGAATTAAATATTTACTACATTAAACAGTACACTTTATAAATGTGTGTATTATCATTATTATCTAAACATTCTTGTAAAACAATAACCCAGTCTCAAAGTACATCTTCTAGTTGTCTAAATCACTGGCTAAGAGAATTCGATGCATTATAAGTAAGCCTCCTCTATATTAAAAAAAAAAAAATCAGGTAAAATATAATGTTTCTCAACAGAAAAATTCTGTATGTCATGAACTCTTCAAAATCTACTCTTCCCCTTACATAACACCATTTAGAACATTTTTGTTTCTTTCTGGTCTTTTCTAAAATTAAAGTTTTCCTATTTGTATTTACCCAAAGAATATTAAAAATACTAATTCAAAGGGATACATGCCCTCTGATGTTTGTTAGCAGCATTATATACAATAGACAAATTCTGGAAACTGCCCAAGAGTCCACTGACTGATGAATGAATAAAGAATATGTGTGATACACACATACTCAGGAATATTATTCAGCCGTAAAAAAGAATGAACTCTTGTCATCTGCAACAACATGGATGGAGCTAGAGAGTATAATGCTAAGTGAATTAAGTCAGAGAAAGACAACAGAATATTATTTCACTCGTATGTGGAATTTAAGTAATAATAACAACAACAAAAAAACAAACAAAAACAAAAACCAAAACCAAGTGGATGGGAAAAGAGAGAGGCAAACCAAGAAACAGACTCTTAATTATAGAGAACAAACTCATGGCTACCAGGGTGGAGGTGGATAAAGGATGGGCTGATGGGTGATGGGGATTAAGGAGGGTACTTGTGATGAGCACCAGGTATTGTATGGAAGTGTTGAATCACTGCATTATACTTCTGAAACTAATACAACACTATATGTTAACTAACTGGAATTTATTTATTTATTTAAGATTTTATTTATTTATTTGGCAGGCAGAGATCACAAGTAGGCAAGATGCAGGCAGATAGAGAGGGGAAGCAGGCTCCCCGCTGAGCAGAGAGCCCAATGTGGGACTCGATCCCAGGACCCTGAGATCATGACCTGAGCTGAACACAGAGCCTTTAGCCCACTGAGCCACCCAGGTGCCCCACTAACTAGAATTTAAATAAAAACTTTAAAAAACACGAAAATAAATTAAAACCATATTTATCTCCAAAAAAAGATATTTTATTTTAGATTATTTAAAGATTTATTATGTTAAATACACTTTAAGACAATTTTTAATAATTTTAAATATATAAGACTAACTTCTCTGCTTTCATTTAATGAACAATGCATATTATCCAATTAAATTATGTAAGAAAAAAATTAAAGTTTTTATGAAAAATAAAACAAAATAAAAACTATGGTTATAATCATGCTTTACTAAGTTTTACCTTTTTTCTATTTAACATATTTCCACATTATAAACAAACAACCTCTTTAAACCTAAATTTTTGAGGATCACAAAATTCCATTGTAAGGATTTAGAATAATTCATTCCTCCTGTCAGCTACTATATTGTTTCCAATTTTACACCATTATGAATAATGCAGTGATGAGCATTTAAAAGTTTTTTAAAGATTTTCAAAAGGGTACTTTATTATCTTTATTTTACTCAACAGTTTATAGAAACTTGACTGCTAAGAAGACCACAGGTTAGGAGAAGGAGACCTTGAGGGAAAAAAAGCTGAAAGGAAAATACACTACCATTCCAAGAACGACTTTTGAAAAGCTCGTGAACAATTTCAAAAACTTAGATTCCAGCCTAGATTATGGATTTCTTTTACACATTTTCTATGCACACTGAGGTAATTTCTTCCCTCTCTTTGATACTGTTCATTTTAAAAGATATTACTCACACAAGAAGTTATGTATGGTTAACATCATTAACTTTGGAGTCAAACAGATTCAAAATCCCTGCTCCACAACTTACTAGCAAGTTGTGTGACCTATGACCACTCATTAAGTCTCTCTAAACCTTAGTTTTCTCATCGATAATTTAAGATAATAGCATCCACTGCACAGGATTGTTGTAAAAATAAATAATATTCTATGTGTCCAATTCTTAAAATAGTGTCTAGCACATAGTAAATACACAAACAGCATCATATCACTTAACTGTTTCCAATATTCAATGTTTTGGTCGTCTCAAAGACATCATAAATATGTGTGGTCTGTGTATAAAATTATCAGCTTAATCTACAGATTATGATGGCACAGATAAATATTTACAAACTGATATATTACATAGTTTTTAAAATATTATTCAGTCTAAAAAGCTAATTGTCAAAATATAGAGATATGAAAAGCTCCGGCACCTGAGAGGCTCAGTTGGTTGAGCAACTGCCTTTGGCTCAGGTAATGATCCTGGAGTCCCAGGATCGAGTCCCATATTGGGCTCCCTGAGTCTGCTTCTCCCTCTGATCTCTCCCTTTTCACACTCTCTGTCTTTCATTCTCTCTCTCCCTCTCAAAATAAATAAATAAAATCTTAAAAAAAAAAAAAAAAGAAAATCTCTGTAAAATCCCTCATTTTTAAAAGATTAAATAATAGTTTTAATGGAATCGTAAGAAGTGAATTCCATCATTGAAACAATTTCTCTTCTTGGGGTGCGTGGGTGGCTCAGTTGGTTAAGACTCTGCCTTGGGCTTCGGTCATGATCTCAGAGTCCTGGGATAGAGCCCCGTGTTGGGCTCCTGGCTCAGCAGGAGTCTCCTTCTCCCTTGCCCCTCTGCTTGTGCTTTTTCTCTCACTATCTCTCTCTCAAATAAATAAAATCTTAAAAAAAAAAAAAAGAAATTATTTCTCTTCCAACAGAATAAATTAAGTCTTTTTTTTCACATGATTAAAGGTCAAATATATTTAAAAGAATGCTAAGTGAATTAGGAGTAATTTATAAGCTAGAGTAACATTAATTCTCCTGTTTTTTTTTTTTTTTCCTTATAGCTATTTGGTAATAAAAAAGCAGTAGAAAAGGAAAGTGCACCAGCTACCATCATGTACACTTTATTACTTTTTTAAGATTTTATTTCTTTATTTGACAGAGAGATAGAAAGGACCAGAGAGCACAAGCTAGGGTGGTGGTGGGGAGGGGATGGCCAAGGGAGAAGGAGACTCCTGATTCCAAGATCCTCAGATCATGACCTGAGCCAAAGGCAGCTACTTAACCCACCAAGCCACCCAGATGCCCCTTATGTACACTTTATTAATCCTTTAGTCCACCTGGCCAGCTGAGACATATTTTGAGAGTCCTATACAGAATTTTGTTATTACTTAACAATCAACTAAGTGACTTAGGCAATCAACTATGTGTAAATAGCCTAGAGGTTTAGCATTATATTGTTTTAGAAATTAAAGAATAAAGCAAGTCCTGAATTGGTAAAATACTAAATGTATTTTAAAATTATACTTTCTACATCACATTTGCTATAGCAAATAAAGTATTTATCTAAATTACAAATGGAAAGAAGGGCTTATTACAAACTTTTTAGGATTTGCTGTCTGCCAAGTATAATGCTAACTTCTAAGAGGATTAAAAAAATTTTGTAGCAAAAGCAATTTACAGACAACATCCCCAATTATTTTTTTTTCATCCCCAATTATTTTTAAGTTTTGAATCCTACAGATAACTATAATCATAATAATTAAGTATAAAAGCTGACAGGAAAGTCACATTAGTGGCAAATAAATAACCTTACAAAGGCAGAACATTAAACAACAGGATGTGATTTTTATTTTAAATACCCTTTCTGAATTTATAGTTTAGATAGCTCATTTTAAATATAATTCCTAATCTCAGAATAAGTGAACCAAACTAATTTATGTACAAAGAATTTCCAATTGAACATCAAACATACTTTAGAGTCAAGATCCTTTGTCAGCTTGTCTTGTTAAAGTGGCAGATAGCAACAAATGATAAATATCTTTCAATGAATAGCTGACAAAAACTCAGTAAGAACTGAGAAAAATTACTTCCCATTTGACCCAATGCTCGCAGCTTCAGTGAGGTTTCCTCGTTATGCTAAGCTTCTTATTTTATTTGACCGTCACAGACTGCTATAATCCTTATACTTACTGTTCATTTTCTGCAGAAATAGATTAGGGCCATCACTGTTCAAATTATTATTGTGCTTATTCATTGTTTTCTAATAGCTAATGGTTTCCTATCCACATTTTTTTAAACCTAGGTTTTAAGTTTTTTGGTAGGAACCATTTCCTTTTATTTTTCAACATTTCTCAAAACACAGAAAAAAGTTCTGAACAGAGTCACAAATACTTTATAGCCATGTAATTCGTTTAGACAAAAACCAAATGACATACAAGACAAAAATAAATTTATGTTACTTATAAAACATTTCTAATTGTTGCTATTTTAACTGTAGTCAAACAATCCTGTCGGTATTTCTTTTTCTACCAATTTCCATATTTTTCACATATTCAAAGGGATATGGCAGATTTCCTCACTTTATTTCCTCTAAAATTTCAACCATTTTAGTCTTAACATGACCTATATGTAGCTACCATGTCTAAAAAGATCTTACATAGGGGCACCTGGATGGGACAGTCAGTTAGATACCCAACTCTTGGCTTTGGCTCAGGTTGCAATCTCGAGCTATGAGATCAAGGTGCATTAGGCTCCTTGCTTAGTGCAGTGTCTGCTTGAAATTCTATCTCCCTCTCCACCCCTCATCTAAAACAAATAAATACATCTTTAAAAACCAGTAAGAAGAATAAATAAAATAAATAAAACATTTACATAAAAAACAAACTGATAATCAAGGCATAGCAAATGACCTAACCAAGACAATATATACTAGAGAGGCTGAAATTTGGGTGATAAAGAGATAAATCATGTGTTAAATATCAAGTGGCAAGTCAATAAAACCAAGTTCCCTTCCATCCCCGCCAAAACCTAGCATATGGTCTATAATTTATCTATGCATACTATAGTAAAAATCCGCTAAACTAGAAACAAATGGAGATCAGACGTTAGGAACTCTGGCAAAAACAATAAATGAATCCCCAATATCTATTCTCCTTGATTAGTTTTGGGATAGTCAGCAAGAAACTAGAATTCCTAGCTTCCATAGCAAGTAGGGAAGGCCGGTATAAATAGAAGTCACTAGGTAAGTCTTTCAAGAAAACTTTTTGAAAGGATCAGATTTACCTGGAAGGCACACCCTGTTTTGCCATTTTTCCCATTTCTTTCATATTCTGCCTGCCTGTAAAGACAACATATTTTGAACAGAATGCTGGCAGTCATTTTGTGACCACAGGCCATCTTGAGGAGGAAAGCCATGCATCAAGGAGGTAGAAAAGAAGAGGTCTGAGTTCACTACCAGTCTTGAAACTGTCATACTTGCTCTGGAGTACTGTGCTTGGATTTTGTGATATGTTAGAGAAAAATATATCCCTAAACCCTCCTACACTGTTAGTAGGAATGCAAGCTGGTGCAACCACTCTGGAAAACAGCATGGAGGTTCCTCATAAAATTGAAAATAAAGCTACCCTATGACCCAGCAATTGCACTACTCGGTATTTACCCTAAAGATACAAATGTAGTGATCCGAAAGGGCACATGCACCTGAATGTTTATAGCAGCAATGTCCACAATAGCCAAACTATGGAAAGAACCTAGAGGTCCATCAACAGATGAATGGATTAAGAAGATGTGGTATATATATACAATGGAATACTATGCAGACGTTGAAAGAAATGACATCTTGCCATTTGTGATGACGTGGATGGAACTAGAGGGTATCATGCTTAGCGAAATAAGTGAATTGGAGAAAGACAACTATCACATGATCTCCCTGATATGAGGAAGTCGAGAAGAAACATGGGGGATTTGGGGTAGGAAAAGAATAAATGAAACAAGATGGGATCAGGAGGGAGCCAACCATAAGAGACTCTTAATTTCACAAAACAAACGGAGGGAGGGGGTAGGGAGAGGGTGGTATGAACATTGGGGAGGGTATGTGCTACGGTGAGTGCTGTAAAGTGTGTAAACCTGGCGATTCACAGACCTGTACCTTTGGGGCTAATAATACACTATATGTTAATAAAAGAAAAGAAAAGAAAAGAAAAATATACCCCTAGCTTCTTTAGGCCATTGAACCTTGTACACTGTATTTAGGTCTCTTGTACTAGCAATTTCTAATTGGAAAAAGTGGAACCAACAATTCATTGCATTAGTCTTGGATAGGGCAAGCACAAAGAATATCCCAGGCAACATTTCTCAAATCAGCACTCCTATTATGAGAGATGTTAAGAGATGTACTATGATTTCTGTAGTTACTGACAAATAAATAAAAAATTTTATATATATATATATCTGGGAGATTAATGAGGTTTATTAGCGTATTGAAGATTCTAAGTGTGTTCACAGTATTAGTTAAGAAATGTGCCCAAACATACATTCTAAACAATTTTAGTTTTTATGCTATACAACACTCCCAGGAATACAGCAACCTAAGATTAGGTAATATTAGGTAATAGCTCTGTGTGTTTGTGAGATTATGAACATGTATTTTAACATATATTATAAACATGTATTTAAATATACTAGAATTTATATACCTGAGAGTGTTGTATTTCAAAATAGATATTTTAGAAGGATACATACGTTTGTCCTCAAACATAATATCAGAAACATTTCTGGGGCTCTTTTTTAAAATTACATTGAGAGTCATATTTTAAAAATCATTCCTTTTACTTTATAAGCATTTTTCATTTTAATTCAAGTTTAATGTTTAATTCCTCTTAAAATACCTTTCTAAAACAATAACAAAGCTTTAATTGAATCAAACCTACTTTCAAAGGTATACTGCCAAAAAGGAGATTAAAAAAAACATGTTATATGTTTCAAAAGTAACTCCAAAACAGGAGATGTAATATTCTAAAAATGAGTACTGTCCCACTAAGTGTATAAAAATCACATATATCAGTAAGTGCAGGATCAGTGAAAGAAACATGTAACCCAAGGAACAAAATAGTGCCATAAACTGAAACAAAAAAGTACATTAAAGTTCATATATTACATTTACCTGTGTTTAAAAAAAAAACAAAACTGTTATAAATCAGAGTATACCAAAAATAATAATAGGTAGTATTTATTAAATACTTAGTTTGCATTAGGCACTACTTGAAGTGCTTATGTATATTAACTCATTTGGTCCTTTAAAAATTCCATAAAGGGGCACCTGGGTGGCTCAGTGGGTTAAAGCATCTGCATTAGGCTCAGGTCATGATCTCAGGGTCCTGGGCATGAGCCCCGCATCAAGCTTTCTGATCAGCGGGGAGCCTGCTTCCTCTCTCTCTCTCTCTGCCTGCCTCTCTGCCTACTTGTGATCTCTGTCTGTCAAATAAATAAATAAAATCTTAAAATAAATAAATAAATTTTTTTGAAAAATCCATAAAAAGGGGCACCTGGGTGGCTCATTTGGTTGAGCAACTGCCTTGGCTCAGATCATGATCCTGGAATCCCAGGATCGAGTCCTTCATCGGGCTCCCTGCTCAGTGGGGAGTCTGCTTCTCTCACCGACCCTCCCCACTCTGGTGCACGCTCTCTCTCTCATATAAACAAAATCTTAAAAAAAAAAAAATTCTGGGGCACCTGGGTGGCTCAGTGGGTTAAGCCTCTGCCTTCAGCTCAGGTCATGATCTCAGGGTCCTGGGATCGAGCCCCACATCTGGTTCTCTGCTCAGCAGGGAGCCTGCTACCCCACCCCACCCCGCCTGCCTACTTATGATCTCTGTCAAATAAATAAATAAAATATTTTTTTAAAAGTCCTATGAGAGGCTTGATCATTATCTTCATTTTGCAGATGAGGAAATTAAAGTACACTGAGGTTAAGAAACTTGCACAAGCTAAAGCATACTCAGAAATCAAAACCCAAGAAGACCAGCTCCATTCTCTATGCTCTAAATACCATGCTATTCTGTCTCTCTAAATCAAGCAGGTGTGGTCAACACCATGCACAGCTGGATCTAAAAACAATTGCATCTAAAAACAATTCATATATACTCAGATAGGTACACATGTGTTCATAAAGTTTTACAAGACAGTTTTACATGTTGTTTAATTTAATCTTCACAGCTGTTCTATGTCAGTGTATCCTGTCAATAGATGGACTTAGTTGGCATGAATTCAAGTAATTAAAGCTCTGTGGTCATAGATTATTCCACTTATCTGCTGTCTTAGAAATGTGTCCTTTCTGTGCTTGCGGAGGGTCTGGCAGAGAAAAGGGATTCAGTGTATATTTACTGAATAAAGAACAACTAAAAAGGGAGCTGGACATCAGAATGTGGTCAGATTGGTCCTGATTCATCAATACAACTATTATAAAAACACTTAGCTAGCTTGGCTCATCAACAGTGATTCTTTAGTATCCATTTAGGTGGAAGAACAGTATCACTCATTTTTCAATTAAATCTTAGTATCTCAATATAATCGTAAAATTCCTTTGAAGTCAGAAGTCTTGATGTACTAACATAAACACTAAGACTTAGATGTATACTTAAAAAATGACTCAGGATGGTCTTCATTTACACTATGAGTATGATATATTCTGTGGCCACATTAGAACATTTTTTTTTATTTAAAGATTAAAGGAAATTCCTATTAAACTTTAATAATGGAGAATATAGTCTAGATTTTTCATTGTAAGGATTGTATCATATGAATGTTGGAAGGTATATTAGCTTGAATTATAACTAAAGTAACAGTATTGCTGGGTACTATGTAATAACATAGTTCCGTTTTGCTATTCATTTGTATATACCTCAAAGCAGTGCTAGAATTTCGAAGTTCTGATTGAAGTGAACTGAATGATACATATCTACAATTTAGTTTTATCTATTTTAGTTTTGATAATTGATCATTTCTGAACCAAAGTTTCTATTCTACTATATATATACATAGAGAGAGAGAGATACATATATTTTAATTATTAGCATTTTGGTTTTTTGTTTTACAACACTTATTCTAGCTTTCATGAAGTACAGCTATTTTAGCTTTGGCAGATTTTCACATAATACTTAAAAAATTAAGATATGTTATATTTGATAGACTGCCTGACACTTATACCTTAAACTAAGTATAGATACTAGAAGGATGAATTATACTATGTTCAAATAACTCCATAAAATTACATCTCAGCATAAGTCAAGAATATGAAAGATACTGAAGAGGGAATAAATCGAAACCTTTCAAAGAGGGAAATTCCTGTACCAAAGTACTGATTTTTTACTTCAAAACTGAATTGTACTATGTTCTCCAGAAGAGATATCTGACTACACTAAGACTTAAAATGATCAATCATCTCTTAACAGTTTAAATGTTTATTTTAAAATGATACTTATCTAGAAAAACTGCGTTAAGTAATACTTAGTAGTGCTGGGAGAAACTAAATTTCTTAAAAGGGTTCCCTAATTTTAAAAACTTCCCAGGCTCTATCTCTTTTTCAAAAAACTCCAAGAAGAAACAAATGGAAAACACCAACTTTGAATATTTCTACCACATTCTCAAGTTATATAATCATTCTAACATTAAGTTATTCTACAAGAAAGTTTCATTTTTCCCTCACAGACTACATTAGGGCTAAGTGGAAAAGCATCAAAACATGAAAACAATATTGTATACAAAACAGTCCATCAGGCATCCTTTCAACAAAATAGCTCTCCTTGTCCTGGAGGCAACTTGTGTGATCTGAATAGGTTTAAAAAAAAAAAAAAAAAAGCATGTGTTTATGTAAAAGGAAATGTACCATCCATCAATAGAAAAAAAAAAAAAGAATATTTCAATTGAAAATAATTTGTTTCCATTTCTACTCAGAGCATGCTAAACCAATAAAGAAAACTGATATTTTAGGGGTTTGCAGGGGGTGGGATACAAATGAGATGGGCTGCACACATGGTGTACAGTTTCTTCTAAGCTGTGCATCAGTAGTTAACAAGTGGTAAACACCAATAAAATTCATTGACACAGTGTTAGCTTCCAACCACCTCAAATTGTTTAGGAACCTCATTTTTTGTTGAAGGGGATGCTTTCCTTTGTGGGAAAAAATAAAGTCTCCCACGCATCTGTATGTTCATGTTAAAACTAATACGATGGCTTTCTGTTGGAAAATTTGATCATAACATGTGACAACTAAGCGTTTCTATAGGAAAACAAACAAAAAACAAAAACAGCTTAACCAGATAGAAAAACCTAGAATCAAATTCCAACACTTGAATTGAAATGATGACTTTCTGTTTCCCAACTTGAAACTGCTGGAGTACATGAGGTCAATGAAGTCACTGGTAAGATTTAGGGCATACTCATGCAAATAATACACACAAGTACATTGAAGTTCCACCTCTCAGTTAACTTTGAAAAGGAAAACCTTATAACTAAGTATAGCAGATTGAGAAAGGATGTAATATAAGCACGTGGTATTCCTCTGCATTAGAAAAAAAGTATAAAAAGTAATATTGTATTTTAAATTATAAATCTGAAGGAAATGAATACACACACTTCAGATGACGAGAAAATGGAATATAAATTTCAAAACTTCTGGGTAGTGTATCAACTATGCTACAATTAAAAAGTAAAATTTAAAAAAAAGAACCTTCAGGTAATACAGAATTTTGTGATTATAGAAATTTTCCATATCTGAGCTGTCTGATAGAGCAGTTACAAGCCACAAGTGGCTACTGAGCACCTCAAATATGGTTAGCGGAAACGAAAACTTGAATCTTAAATTGCGTTTAATTAAATTAATGTAAATTTTTTCACATGTATCTGGGACTGTAACATTGGACAGTGCAGTACTAAAGAAGTAGAGAGAAGTATTTGTACCTTAAGTTCTGATTCAAATAGTAAAAGTCTTGTACATGGGCATATATCTAGGTGTTTCTGAGACAGTTTTTGTTTTTTTTTAATTCTTGTGACGTACGAAGAGAAAAGGACTATGACACAACATAAAAATGATGCTGCATTTGTGGGGACAAATTTTCTATACTCATTTTCTAGAGAGGACTAGAATATTGGTTTACAAGTTGGCTCCAATTTGTAATTTTCTTAGGGGGCTTCCAAAAATATGGATGCCTGGGTCTCATCCCCCCACTTTCTGGTTTAATTGGTTTGGGTTAGGTCCTAGGCACAAAAAATTTTAAAGCTACCCTGGTGATTCTAACATGCAGCCAGAGTTGAGTACTACTAAACTAGAAAGAAAATGAGAAAATGTTTATTAGGCATAGATGCAGTATGCAACTTAAGACATTTCTTTGCTGGTAGGCAAAGAGGGCCTTTGACAACCCAAATTTATGTCAAAACACCTGAGGGTTAAAGATGAGCTGCACATTCTAAACATTCAGAAGTGACTTGGGTTATACAATTATAAATTTTTATCAGTGAATAGTATTCAATTATGTAAAAGATTAGAAACAAAGGAAATAAACGAAATATTGAGTGTCAATTTGCCTTTGCCACTTTCATGTATATTTTATTTCATCCTCAACCTAACTTGGGAGGTAGATATTACTAATTTGCTTAACGATGTGGAAAGTAGATTTAAAGATATTCTCTAGGATTGGACATATGTTTGTCAAACAGTAAAGTCCACACTCCACAGTAGAAGGATTCTCTCTGGGGAAGTTTATTTCAGTAAAATTTTACACTGGAATCAAACAACAAAAAGGAAAAGAGGAAGAAAGAAAAAGGAGGACTCAGTGGTGGAACACAGGATATAAGGCAAACACACTAAAACAGGTACTTTAACCAGTCTGGGTTCCTGCATTATCCAGGTATCTGATAGCAAACCCTGGGAAAAACAGGTTTGTCTGTGGTTCAAATCTACACCAGCCTCTACACCAGACCATTTAGGAGTAGCTGCCTTTTATCCTAGGAACTTAAACCATTGGTCTCCTACTGCCTCATAAGCTATTTGGTAGAGTCACACATTCTTCGGACAGGATAGAACAAGATGCTTATTCAGAGCTAGCTGCCTGACACTGAACAGGGATAAGATAGGGGTTTTAAAGAGTTTTTCATTTTACCCCCTCCACTTAAAGGATTATTGGAACTCCCCACAGAGCATGTTATAGACCACAGTTTTGATACGGTATATTTACACTGAGCATAGAACTTTTATTTTAACCTAGGCCATGAAAGTCTTACATTAATTTACTCATTAAAAGCCATCTATTAAAAAGTCAGTTCCTGAGTTGTTCAACCCATTTTAATTTTCAATTTAAGGGAGAAAGTTTCTCAGAGAAAAAAAAAAAAAGGTAAACCCAGAGCAACAAACCCCGCACACCCTACATATCAGGACTAATCCTTCTACCCTGAGACTCAGTGTCTTTCTCCTTTTTCAGGCTCCCACTCTGTAAAGTGACATTAACACAATGGTGTTATATTTAGTTACATCTGAGGTTAGAAAGAATATCTTCAGTCCATGATCTAATTAATGGCACAGACTTCTCCCAAAGCATATTCCAAAATAAGAATACATTGATAGAATTAACTCCTAAATGCACTGGCTTAGGGTATGGTAGTGTTTCATTTCAATTTCAAATGGCATTTATTACTATTTAATTATACTACCAAAAAAAGTTTCATAATTCAAAATTAAAAACTCTTGTCAAAAAAGAGGAAGCAGCAGCAGTAGCTTATCCCCACTAGCCCTTTTCTCCCCAGTATGTTTGAGGACCTGAAAAAAAAAATACTAAGTTGATATAAGAAAAGCTATGATGTTTCCTCATCCAATCCTTAGCCGATTAAAAGTGGACTAAAACAAGGATTAGACCTGTTTTTTCTTAATAATAAATAATACATAAACTCCATTTTTTAAAAGAATGATACCTATTATCTACACAGAAACAACTGATTAGCCAATTCTCACATTTACTTCCTGCATTGGAGGCAGGCCTCCAGAAAAAGACAATGTAAGTTCTACAACTTTTGATCCCAATTATAGTGCCAAAATTCATCCTTTAAATTGGCATTCGTTTTAACAGTTTGTGTATGTGTTACTTATGACACGAAAAGTTATATATAAATATTTTTGGATGTTAGTAATCACCCTCCAAAAACTAAGTAGGCTTTACATGCAGTAAACATTTGGTGGCACAAATGTAAATTCAAAAGGTAAACCTAAAAAAATGGCAAAAGTCGTAATTCTCTAATTGTAAAAGTGAAAGTTACTACAAATTAATCTTTCCTTTCTTAATAAGTAACCATAGATATTTTTCTAGTCTTAATTCCAGCTTCCATCCTACCTTCTCCCCCACACATACTCCCACAAAGCCCCTAGAACATCAAAGTTAGAACACAATGTTGTTATGAAAAAGTAGAATACATTTAGGATTGGTTAACAGAGCAGTTAGTTTGCCTGTGTATGCAATCAGTGAACCAATACAAGCATAGACTTAATAAAAAATACTAATGATATTAAAAGGAGAAATAATGTTTATCAAAGCACCACCACAGGCAAGCAGTAAGCATGATGCAAGTTTTCACTTTGATCCTGCTAACCCAGTCATCACGAATTTGGGAGAATACCAACCCTTGTTTCCAAAATACAGCGACTTTTCTCTATTTTCCAATCCTTAGCAAAACTCTACAGACGTAAATTTTTAAGTCCTGCTCTTTAGTTACCAGTGCCCTTCATCCCGCAGATTAGTTGTCCTACATTTTGTTTAGGTCTCCGCCTTGAAAACAAACCCGATTGCCCCATTTTCTGAGAGGTAAACTCAGCTCCCGGCAGCTCCCTATGAAGTCACCGCGTTTGTTGTTTCAAAGATGCAATTAAACGAACCTGACACAAGGTTGTCGAAGAGATTAGTTGGAAGTGTGTGGAGGTGTCAGTCGCCTATGTGGAAGACCCATGAAAACTGTATGGCTACAAATCTATTTTAGTTGTTTCTCCCCATTCCGCCTTCTCCAATATATTCACAACAGCGGGCAATTAAACTTGGTGAGAACTTACTCGACTTTAGCAAGGTTTAGCTTTCCAGCTTTCTGCCCTTCGAATCCAGCAATGAGCAAAGGCGGGGTGGGGGTGGGGGTGGGGGTGGGGGTGGGGGACTTACCCCAGGCACGGAGAAGAAAAGCAATAAAAGAGCTTGCATCAGGCAGCAGCGTCTCTCCCTCTGCCCCTCTTCCTCCCTTCCCACCCCCTCTTCTCTAAGCCCTTACATATACACATTCTTCTGGGCGGCCTCTCACCACAGCATGTCCACAGTCATTTACAGAAATTAGAAACAGACTCCGGGATCCCTTCCCGTAGCACGCGCAGCGCAGAGCTGTGCGAGCAGGATGGGGCGATGTCACTCCCTGCTACCTCGCCATCTCTTACTCCCCCTCTGGGGTTTCCTTCCCAAGAATCCGGCCTTCCTCCACGGAGAAGGCGGGGGGAAATTCACAGTGAAATTCCCAATTCACCACGAAATTCCGTCTCCTCCTTCCCCACCCAGCACCTCAGCGCGAAAACCAAAGAGAAGTTCCCTCCCCACCAGGGCCACAGAGGAGTTGGTTTCAGGGGCCAGAGCCGGAGCTGGGAGAGGAGAGGGAGCGTGGTGTACTTGGTTTTGCACTTCTGCGTGTCCACCCCAGAGCCCAGGGCTGCTCTCGTCCTTACCCGCTCGTCCGGAGACCGGTGCTGCTACTGGAGCGCGAGGCGCGGGCTGAGGGGACGCGGCGTCGGGGCGGGCCGCCGGCAGCAGCCTCGGGCGTCGAGAGCCACCACCTCTTCTCCGCCGAGCGGCTGCGGGCGTGGGCCGAAGGAGCTGAAGAAGGAGCCTGGGGAGGGGGAGAAGAGGAGCAGCATCTCCTCCTCCTCCACGCCTCGGAAACGCCCCTCCAGCGGCGACCCCCGCCGACCGCCTGACCCCCGAGCGCTGGAGATCCCCGTCCGCCCTCCCGGGCTCTGCGCGCCTCCCAGAGCGACGCCCAGACTCTCCTCAGCGGGGCGGCTCAACTCCTGCGGCCGGCTCCGAGAGCTGCCGAGCGGGCTGAGGCGGACCGGGGACCGAGGGACTGCCGCGCGCCAGCGAGACCGCCTCGAGGGGCCGTGATCATGGTGCGTGACCCTCGCCGCACCGCCGCCGCCGGAGCCACTAGTTCCCAGCACGGGCTCCACCTCAGGCACCCGCGCCGGCCCCGCCCCCGTTCCTGTCACTCAAAAGCCTTCCCGGGCTCCAGGAGCACAGCTATGGGCGCCCGGGCGCTCCCCTCCGCCTCATTGGCCCTCCGGGCCTCCCGTTCCGCCCCCTCCCTAGGGACGAGGTCGCCGGGGAGACCGGCGCCCCGGTTCCCATGACAACCGGTGCCCAGGGCCTGGCTTTTCGGGTTCTGGCTAACTAGACGCTCAGGTTGGTCGCGGGGCAGCGAAGTTCCTATCCCCTGCAGTGCGGACTCCTCATTTCAGGCCACGTTGAGAACGCGGCCGACCGCCCCCACGCTTCCAGCCTCAGAAACAGAACTTTCTGGCCCTAGGGAGAGCGAGGGAGCGTGAAAAATGTCTAACTGCTTGCTCTTCCCCTGTGAGTCTAAGTAACCCCTCCCCCCCCCTTGTCCTCCCTGGCCTCCAGCCTTGTTTCCATATTCTCACCGGGCGGATTTGGGCTTTCAAAGGGTGAGGAGAAGAGGGAAGAGAGAGAAAGGGCGAGAAAGAGCAGGGCTGCGCCAGCTCCCGGCAGCAATATAGCAACTTGGAAGTGGCGAGGTCAACGAAAACAGCTCGGTGAGTTTTCCCACACTTGTAAAGTGATCTTCAAAGGTGTGCTGGCGGCACTTCGTCAACCCCAGACGCCCTCGGGGAAACGCAAATACTCATATTTTTTGAAAAAAGGAGGTAAAGTCTTCTGTTAAAATTCCCCTGAAACTAAGATGATCCTCAAGTTAAAAAAAAAAAAATTAAGTAAAAGATTTGACGTAATCGAATAAAATAAAGAATACCCATTTTTCCATATAGCGCTACCCATTGCCACTTGGCAAATTTATGTCCTAGCAGCTATCGCCCTCCTGCACACAGGAAGATTTGGCTTTCCACGGTCAACAAGAAAGTCTTCCCGGATTCACGAGCAAACTGTGTCTTGTCATTTGAGTTTCAAAAGTTTGAATTTACTCCCAGAGGATAAGGTAAACTGGTCCACTCTGGACAGGTAGTTCTGGGCTGACGGTGTTGAGTCCTAGGTGAATCTAAACTTCACGGCTGCTCCAAAATGGAGAGATCTGAGGTAAAATTAAAACTGCAATCCTGGGTTCCCTAGCCCCTGAGGCGGCTGTACATGTATGATGAATGAGGGAATTAATAGTAATGATTTACCTTTGGCGAGCACTTGACTTTTCATTATCTCATTTACTAAATGAATAACTGTGATGGATGTGTTTAGTCAAATATGCCTTGCAAGTATGCGCTGAATGTAATTACTCACACTGCTAAATACAATGGAAAATGCACAGCAGAATCTTAAGATAAGGCCCTTGCCCTCAGGGAGCGAACCACAGAGCCTAAGAAAGAAAAGTAGCATTCTTGAAACAATTTGAGATTATGGCTAGAATGTGCAACCAAACTGTGCATGAGCACAGTAGCAGATGAAAGAAAGTCTGTGGTAGGTTGAATGGGCCGGATTAGTCATATTAAGGAGCTGGGCTCTGGAGAAGGGTAGGTAGGTGGTGGGATGAACGAAGCACAGATGAGGAAAGACAGACAATCCAAGGAAACATTAAACCAGGTGCAACAGCAGGAAGAGAGAGTGGTGATAGCAAATAATAGGAAGAAGACCAGCCCAGCTGAACTAGAGAGAGAAGGATTGGAGTTGGAGCCCCCATTTTCTGAAATAGGAGTTTTTGGGTGTTCTGGTTCACGTATGAGAGAGCTGAGGTAGAACATGTGCCACTGTTTGTCACTGCAAGAAAGTTCATATATTTATTAGAAAGAAAAGCAAATCCATAATACTTGGAATAGCTTGCAAATTCAAGTCAAAAAGAAAGTATGAAGAATACAGTGTTGATAGTGTTGGAAATTTTCTCAAAAGTAGACAAACCAGTGTTGTGAGTATTGGGTCCCCCCCCCCCATTAAGGCCATTTCAGGTGGTTACCCTCAAGGCTTTTTCACCAGTAATCCTTCGGTTCTGTATGAGGTAAAAAATTGGTTTTAAAATAAATGGCTATGATGCTAAAACCTGATGAAGAGTATAAAGAGTACACAATAGAGAAATCTACAAGTTAATCGCCTTTTGGATATAATGTAAAATTAAAATACATACTTAAGATACACTTAGACCCCAGAAGTATGTTAAAACTGCTATGGCAAAATCAAGAGAATTATGCCAGGTATATAAGAATGAATCAGTCATAGAAAACTTACTCTTTCTGTTGGCTATATTAATATGTCAAGGAAGAAAAAAAAACTATGAGTGTTTCAGTTGATGATGAAATGGATTTTGTAAAATCCAACACCATTCCTTAATAAAAACTTTTAAAGAACTTAGGATACATAATTTAACAATATATATTTTATACCCAATCCAGAAGCTTCCTTTATAATGAAACAATTATTCTCATTAAACATGGCAAGAATGCTCATCATCATACCATGAAAGGATATAATAGCCAATCCAGTGAGACATGGAATAGAAATACAAAATTAAATACTGAACACAAGTTAGGATTGTCATTTACTTGCAAAAAGTATGAAAACTCCAAGGATCACTTGAAAAACTTTTACAAGCAATGAAAGGTGAGTTAAGGTAACCAGTTTTAAAAATAAACATACAAAAAAAATAAATAAACATACAAAATGTAGAGCTTTCCAATGTACAAATTGTAACCAATTAGAACATATACCATTTAAAAAAATCCTATTTATAATGACCATAGTGAAATAGCTAGAAATGAGTACTAAAAGAAATTAATAAAACTTACTTTAAAAATGAATTTATGAGACAAAAATGTTTGAATAAGTAAGAGATAGGGGCACCTGGGTAGCTCACTTGGTTGAGCATCTGACTCTGATCCTCAGCTCAGGTTATGAGTTCAAGCCCTGTGTTGGGTCCACTCTGGATATGAACTTACTAAAGAAAGAAAAGAAGGAAAAAAAAAAAAAAAGAAGGAAAAGAAAGAAAGAAAGAGAAAGAATAAACAAATAAATGAATAAATAAAATCTTTTAAAAAATGCATTTATCTAGTTATATGGCAATATTTATACCAACTACTATTTCTACTACTACTATTTCTACTACTAGAATTAGAATTAGAGTAAACATTGCATTTCTGAAATGTTTTTATTTAAAATGTTTACAACTTGTGCCTGTCACTTTCATTATAGAAAGTCTAGGGTGTTAAGAAGACAAACTGCCAGCTATAAAATAAATAACTCATGTAGATGTAATGTACACAGTCAAACTGCGATTAATAATACTGTATTGTAGGGCGCCTGGGTGGCTCAGTGGGTTAAGCCGCTGCCTTCGGCTCAGGTCATGATCTTGGAGTCCTGGGATCGAGTCCTGCATCGGGCTCTCTGCTGAGCAGAGAGCCCGCTTCCCTCTCTCTCTCTCTGCCTGCCTCTCCATCTACTTGTGATTTCTCTCTGTCAAATAAATAAATAAAATCTTTAAAAAATAATAATAATACTGTATTGTATATTTGAGAATTGCTGAGAGTAGATCTTAAAAGTTTTCATCACAAAAAAACTTTTTTGTAAATTAATGAAATTGAAACGAAATAAGAAATTCAGTTCCTCATTCCCGTTAGACACAAGTGGCTTGTGGCTGCTCAATGGAAGAGCACAGATACAGAGCATTTCCATTATCCCTAGAAGTCCTTTTGGACAATACTACCTTAGAGGCTAGCATAGCTGATTTTTCTCTTAAAGACTAAATAAAAATTATTTCTCTTTTGCCAGCTTCTATAAACAAACAAAAGGTCAACAGATTATCACTACTAACATAAAGAATCTAAATAGCTGGCCTTAACACATATTTAATTGGGCTCCCAAGTAGCTCATGGACCTCAGAGCACTCATTACTTAGAGACCAACCTTGCATCACACTCTAAGTTAGGAACATTTTACGTGGGGCCCATGGATCGCCCCGTAATGCACTCCTTGAGATTGTATTCCAGGTATGTGTGTTTGTGCAGTTATCTAGGGAAAGCATCTGTACATTTCAACACATTCAAAAAGGGGTTTATATCTTTCCAAAAGGTTGAGATTGTGTGCTTTAAATGCCAATGGTTTAAAAATACCTCTTTACCTCAAAGATTGAAATGAATTCTAAGCTAATCTAAGTCTGTAAATAGCCCTGTTTTCCCAGCTGGCTTCTTGTGTTCATCTCAATATGAAATATTTGTATTCAGGCTTGTACCAACTATGTTCATGTTTTTCCTCCTTTAAGCCCAGAAACACATTCCCCCCACCCCACTTTTTTTTTTTTTTTTTTGCTTACAGTGTAAGAACTGCGATGGGAACTTTGCCCAGGGGAGAAGCAGAAACAAGATAAGTAATCCACCAAAACATGAGCAGGTAATTGGAGCACAAAGTCTGGCAGTGCTTAAGGAAGACTTGGTGAGATGGTACTGACACTTCCAAGCGAACCAAGAATTGGCTGGGGAAAAAATGCAGCAATGGGAACCAGATTGGACTACAATTACCCTCAGGTCCATTGAATAAACAGGTTGTTTTCTTTTGGTGGTAGCTGAACTCTAGAATGTAAGAATTCCCCTAGGATGTAGAGTTACATGACAGCAATGGCACAGATAACTCTAAATGTTGGGAGGCAGCCTGGGAGTTCAGTAAATGAAAGAGCACAGCATTTGCACTCAAAAGATCCATGTGCAAATCTTGCCAAGTCACTTCTCTTCTTTGAGTGTTATTTTCCTCATTCATAAAGTGAAGGAAATAAGAATAGCTGATATGTCTCACACAGAATAGCATGTAATGTTCTTTCAGTATTCAACAGGATTACGTGAAATCTGTGTGTGGAAACTGTAAAGTGCTATTTAAGAAAATCAAAGAACAATAAGAAAAAAGGTATGCAGATTTTTGGTATTAGTTCTAAACTTACTGAGAAAAAAATTTTTTTTTTAAATAGTGTCTTTCATTCTGACAAGAAACTTTAAAAAATATCTATCAGGTACCAGGGCTCACTAGTCCCATGAAAGGTTAAGTCAGAAAAAATTGATTGTGGTGCTCCTGTAACTTCCACTCTTCTTTACCAACAATTCTTAGCTCTTTTCCAATTTACCCCTCCTGGCCCCAGATTGACCAGGGTTTGTTCGTCTCTCTGGTAGGGCTGGTGGCATGTTAGGCTAAAAAAACCATCACCCACTCCTGCGTTTGCCAGTTGTTTAATGGCTCTGCCTGAGCCAAAACATTTCCTGAATGCCTTGGCTAGAAACTCTCCCTTTTAGCCACTAACGAGTTAAACTGCAAGGGTGTTAACTTTAGAATGTGGAAGTTAAAATTCACTTTACCTTCCTGCTTTCTCTCTCGGCACTTCAGTATGGATTGGTTTATCAGATTAGGTAGTTGTCACATTAAACCCCGAGGGTGAGAGATACTGGAGCCGTAAACTGTAATTAATGAAGGGGAAGAAAGAAAGAGAGAAGCTAGTGGAAGAGAAAGAGTGAGAGAGAAGGATTTGTGGGGGAGAGGTGTGTGCTATGAGGGTGACTGGCAGGGTGATGATACCAAGGGAGGGGATCAGGGAAGTACGGGTAGTACTAAAGGGGTGTGGCGCAGAAGTCAAACTGCCTAATTCTCAATTTTTACTAGGGCTGGTCCTGTCTCTGACTCATTTCTACTACTTGTCCTGGCAAGTTATGTAACTGCCTATTCAGTGTGGTTGAGTATGGCAAATAAGCGTAACCCTTCTGTTTTTTGAAACTAAGCTGTGTTTGAACATACACAAAGAAATTTAATACGAACATGCTATCATCTAAATCTGACCTATAGGGACTTGCCTTAGGGTTCACGACTGCTAATCTTGATTTTCTTAGGTGTTCCCAGAATTGGAGACCAAATCAGAAATTAAGCTTTCCAGTTTAAGTTGTGTTTTAAAGAGGGTGATTTCACACTGTCTGGTGCGAGTGAGCTGCTGTACAAGAAAGTTGATCATTAAAGGCTTTATTAGGCCGAGTCGGAGTGTTTAATAAAACAAAGCATCACTTTGTAAAAATTTCTTAAAAGTTGATTGATTCTTGGGGTGCCTGGGTGGCTCAGTGGGTTAAAGCATCTGCCTTCAGCTCAGGTCATGATCCCAGAGTCCTGGGATCAAGTCCTGCTTTGGGCTCTCTGCTCAGCAGGGAGCTTGCTTCCTCCTCTCTCTGCCTGCTTCTCTGCCTGCTAGTGATCTCTGTCTGTCAAATAAATAAATAAAATCTTAGAAAAAAAAAAGTTGATAGATTCTTACATCTTCTCCTGGAATGTCTAACAGAAAACAGAGGTGAAGAAATAGTCTTATCTGCAGACACTGATGATCAATTTAGGGCTAAATCCTGGGCTAGGATACTCCTATAAACTGGAGAAATGCTGAACCTGCCACATTTTACAACCACAGAAGAGGAAACTTCTTAGAGAGTTGAAGCTGTTAGGATGAGTAGTTCTTTAGTTTACTTTAAAGTTATAGAATGAGGGGCGCCTGGGTGGCTCAGTGGGTTAAACCTCTGCTTTCCCTCAGGTCATGATCTCAGGGTCCTGGAATCAAGCCCCGAATCAGGCTCTCTGCTCAGCAGGGAGCCTGCTTCCCCCTTTCTCTCCACCTGCCTCTCTGCCTACTTGTGATCTCTCTCTCTCTGTCAAATAAATAAGATCTTTAAAAAAAATAAAGTTAGAGAACGATTAAAAATTATACATATGCAAATTAAGTATTTTATTTTTACCAAGAGCCTATCATTATACATTCATTAGCCAATCTCTTGAGGTTGGGCCAAGGCTTTTCTGACCATAAATCTGCTGTTGAGAGGTGTAGATTCTCGTTTTTACATAAACCTTGTGTAAATGCAAAATGTTCAATTTTCTGGTTTCGTTTTTGTTAAAGGAAATGTAGAACTTGAGGACACCTGTGTCATACATTCCAGTTTTTTTTCCTCTGGTAATTCATGGTAGTAACTTGTCTTTTCATAGCATTCAACTTCATTTTTTAAAAAATTGTGGTAAAATATACATAACCCCAAATTCACTACTTCAAGTGTTTTTAAATGTCAACTTTATTTTCACTTTGCACTTTGCACTTAATAAAGTATATAAAAATTAAATTACCTAATTACATTAGCAAGAATAATTCACATTAAAAAAAAGAATTTGGGGGACGCCTGGGTGGCTCAGTGGGTTAAGCCGCTGCCTTCGGCTCAGGTCATGATCTCAGGGTCCTGGAATCGAGTCCCGCATCAGGCTCTCTGCTCAGCAGGGAGCCTGCTTCCTCCTTTCTCTCTCTCTGCCTACTTGTAATCTCTCTCTGTCAAATAAATAAATTAAAAATCTTAAAAAAAAAAAAAGAATTTGGGAAACAAACTTTTTATTTTTTTTATTTTTAATTTTTTTTTTAAGATTTTATTTATTTATTTGACAGACAGAGATTACAAGTAGGCAGAGAGGCAGACAGAGAGAGAGAGAGAGGAGGAAACAGGCTCCCTGCCCAGCAGAGAGCCCGATGTGGGACTCGATCCCAGGACCCTGAGATCATGACCTGAGCCAAAGGCAGAGGCTTAACCCACTGAGCCACCCAGGCGCCCGGGAAACAAACTTTTTTTAAAAAAGATTTATTTATTTTAGAGAGAGCGAGAGAACCCACGTGCACACGTGATCTGGTTTGGAGGCTGGTGGTGGAGGGTAGAGGGGGAGGGAGAAAAAGAATCCTTAAGCAGGCTCTTCACTGGGTGCTCAGCCCGATGTGAGACTTGATTCCAGGACACGAGATCATGACCTGAGCCAAAATCAAGAGTCAGCCGCTTAACCAACGGAGCCATGAGGTGCCCCTAAAAAAATTGATTTTTATGTAAGCTTCAGAAGGTCACAATTTTAGTCTGTTTTATTCACTGCTGTGTCCCTGCCTCCTAGAATAGAACCTGTCACAGCGTGGACACTCAGGTACTATTAAGGGAATGAATGAATGGCTACTGGTAGTTATAACTCAGCTGGAGGAAGCATAAATGTGCAGGTATGCTATGATATAGCCCATTAATAAACTTTCAGTGGCTACGGACATCAGTCTTTTTTATAGGGGGAATGGAGAACATCAGTTAATCTTACAGTTTGTCTAAATGAAGGTCATTTAATAGAGCTGTTTTCTTTCTTTCTTTCTTTCTTTCTTTTTTTTTTTTTTTTTTTTGGACTGAACTTTTCTTAGTAGAGTTATTTTATTTTGAAAAATCCCAATACAGTGTTTAACACAATATCTTATACGCAATAAGTTTTCAGAAGATATTAATCTTTGTTGATTGTTGGTTGATCTTTTTATCCTTGTTACTCTGCTGAGGGAAGGGGAGAGAGAAAGGGGTGAGGACAAATAGAAGAGATACTAATATTGCATATATACTCTTGGAGTGTGGAGGGGAAAAGAGATTTTTCTACTCTCGCCAAACAGTTACTGAACTTTGCCATTAATATGAACTCAAAGAATAAGGAACTCTCTTCCCTTTGATCAGAGAATATACTCCAATTACTCAGCTTTCAATAAACATTCCCTTGCTTCATTGTAGTATCCTCCATTCCCTTGTCCAGTTCTCTGGATGGGGAAGTCTTCTCAGTACCATCAATGGCAACTTGAATTAGATGAAGAATTAAAGTATCTATCATCCAAAAATATGTTAGCTAAAAATCACTGTCTTTATAATTCTCACCAGCTTGGCCCATAGACTGGATGGATTCTGGTTATATTACTAACACAGATTGACCCCCATCTTCTTCCATACATAGGACCTTAGACTCCTGAAAATGTAAGCTACCTCCCATACTTCCAGTATTCTCCAGGTGATGTTTTACATGTTCTGTAATTTGACTTTGTGCTTATAATTTGTAATTGACTTTGTGCTTATACTCAAACTCCTCCTGAAAATCTAATGCCTGAATATCATTTGCAGTAGTGTACTTGCTTGTACCCTCCATGAGATAATCAGTATTAGTATCAAGGAGATCATCTCTTGGTGCTCCTGAAGCTGTCAACAATGAGCCAGAGCTGGGCTGGGCTCAACTGCCAAATTAAGGCCACCATTGTGCCATACTTGGTCACGTGATTCTCAAAGCAATACTGCTTATGTTCATTATATCACCATGTCTCTGATGAGGGGAGCCTCGGTGGCTCAGTTAGTTAATCCTCTGCCTTTGGCTCAGGTCATGATCCCAGGGTCTTGGGATTGAGCTCCACATTGGGCTCCTAGCTTAGGGGGAGTTTGCTTCTCCCTCTCCCTGCTATTCATGCATTCTCTGTTTCACTCGCTCGCTCTTGCTCTCTCTTTCTCAAAAAAATAGATACAATCTTAAAAAAATCATTTAAAAAATATCTCTGATGACATTAACTATTTTAAGTAGATGGAGGTGAAGAGAAGTAGTCATCATGACATGGCTTTGCCTTTGTTGTCCCCACCCTACCCACACACTTGCACTCGTACACATACTCTTTCCCTGTTCTTAGGCTGAACATAGGAAGTATTTCTGTGTGTAAACTCTTTCAGATAGTTGCTTTGAGACATCATTACCCCTCCCATCCAGCAAATAGTCAGATTCTGATAATCAGAATATTGCTAGAGGATGTGGTGGGGAATCAGTACCATTCTTTTTTAGATAAGAGAGATAGTCTCTAGTTAGAGCATCATCTTTTACTTTGGACATCTAACAATGTTTTTCTCTGTAGAATATAGACTCTTTGAGGACAGTGCATCAGAAAGGCTATTAGGTTCAAGAAATAAAATATCTGATAAGTAGTGACTTAAACAGAAAGGATTATTATTTTCATAAGAAGCTACATGGTAGGCAGCTGCTTCTGATGTCCAAGCCTGGGTCACTGCAGTTCAGTTCTTCTTTGCCTTCCTCTTATAATCCTAATAGGATGGCTGTGACTGCAGATATACAATTCTCTTTCAAGACCAACAGAACAATGGAGAAGTATGGAGTCAGCCTTCGCTGTTTTCCCTCTCTTCTTCTTTCTCTGTCTCCATATATATATATATATATATATATATATATATATATATATATATAAAATTTATATATATATGAATTTAATATAAAATTAAAACTTTTCCCAAAAGACTATACTCCAGTATGTATTTACCTACATATTATTGGCCGAAATTGTATAAGGCTAAGTACAAGGATAGCAAGGAAGTAAGTGCTTAGTTTTGTAGCCTTAGTTTTATAGCAAAGGTGGGAATGGGAAACAGGGTTTGGAAATGGATATTGGATTATGGAAGCAATCACCAGTATCTGCTACTTTAGGATTCTCAGCATGGGTATACTACAGGCAGAGTTTGGTTTTGGTGAGAGTAGAGTGAACAAATTATATGGATGTAGTAACAATAAGTTTTTTCATGAATCTTTGGTAAACAAGCAAAAGCTTTATAAGCTATTTCAATTTAAAACAAATTTTAAATAACAATACAATAATATTTTCATAAAATAATGTATTGATTATCTTTATGTCACTTCAGCAATTATATTAATAACATATTCAACGATAACCACAGTATTAAAATATAAAAGTAGTTATCAACTAAAATGAAGAAATCTTACAAAAGAGATTATACTTTACGTGAAGTATCCTTTGTTTCTCAATTTCTATAGAAAATATCTTTCAGAGGTCCATTGGTTTGGTTCCAAATTTCTGTTTGGTGGTCATCAGTGCCAGGCCTCTGCCTCTCTCTCCCCCACACTGTTTTATAAGTGTGTTTTCTTTAGATGATACAGATATTATTTCAGTTTTGCTCTAGTTGTAGATTAAGCCAAGTAAAATGTAACAGCTCTAAGGCACAAGAGGCTTGTCATGGAGAAGAAAACAAAGAGCCAAAGTAGTTTCTTCGATATAATCGTGAATGAAGTTAAGGTTTATATAGTTGTTTTTTTAAAAAAAGATTTTATTTATTTATTTGTCAGAGACAGAGGGAGAGAGAGTGAGTGAGCACAGGCAGACAAAGAGGCAGGCAGAGGCAGAGGGAGAAGCAGGCTCCTGCCGAGCAAGGAGCCCGATGTGGGACTCGATCCCAGGACCCTGGGATAATGACCTGAGCCAAAGGCAGCTGCTTAACCAACTGAGCCACCCAGGCATGCCAAGGTTTATATAGTTTTAAAACCAAACTCGTGAGTTAATATTTGTATGATACATACAAAACGTCTTTTGTTTAATTTTGCCCGTTTCATACTGCTATTATAATCATTCTCTGAAAAGTATATATTTATATTAGTAATATAGCATCTTTCCCTTGAAAATAATATCCTTTTATATGGTACTTCCAACAATGTAAAGAAAAATGTATTCATTATTTTGCCTTGGACTTTTAAATTTCTTCCTGCCAACATGGATTGCTTTTGACCTTGAAAGAACTAAAAATTCCTTTTGGCTTACCTTTTCTATTCTTTCATAAATGAATTTGATAATTGTTGTTACTTTCATTTTTATATATGGTAAATATTGCTTGTACTTTTGAAGACAAAGAAAAAAGCTTATAAATTCACTATAAGATTCCTGAGAATTCTTAATATGCTTGGCACCTGATTAATAATAATTTAGCAGAAAATAAACTTTTATTTAGGCATCAACAAATCATTTGATTCACTTGCCACCTCAGTGTTTGAAGATAGGTATGAGTGATTTACCATGTTTTTGTAATTTCTAGAAACTCAATAATAACGTATAACATGTAGTTCAATGGTTATGCAGTGTTTTTATTCCTATTACTATTTTTAAAAATTGGTAGTGTATGCAAAGATATATGGATATAGATTGTACAAAGAATTTCAAGTTCTTACATCTCATCTTCATCAAAGGAACACATACAAGGATGTAGAACTCAAAGAAAAATAACTTCGCTATACAAAACTGAACAAGAGTGAACATATAAATTTGTTCAGAGAGAACATCTGCCAGAAGAATTTGATGTGATTGAAATGATCTTTGGAGAAGTATTGTTACTTATTGTTTTTCTTTGTTTTTATTGTGGATATATATAATTTTCATGGAAGAATCTTGACTTAATTTTCCTAATTAGAAGACTAATATAATCTATAATTTGACAGTTTTATCATATTTTGATAGCATATTATTATTTTTTAACCTCTAGATAGTTGGAAGGAGTATATACCTTCTTTGCTTATGGTAGTTATTAATTAGATAGCTAATTTTTTCTTGTTATTTTATATTTCTTAAAATTTTTTTTCTCCTTGCTTTGAGGCATGCAGCTAATTTTTCCATTTCTTTCTGTAGTCTTTTATTTGAGACAAGGGTATGTTCATATACCTAAAGAAATTCAAATAGATATGGTGCAATAACTTCCGATTATCTCCTAGGTCTCCCCCTATGTTGGAAGTAATTTCTTTCTCCACTTCAGACAGAAGAGAGCCACTAAATTTAATATATACCCCAAAGATAATATTAATTTGAATTGGAATAGAAGACCATTCATTCAAATACCATTGACATTCTATAATAGTGATTTTCCCAGGAATATAGAATAGGCTTTGCTCCTGGGAAGAATCTTAGAAGGGACAGAGAAAAACAAACTCTCCTTTGATTTCACAGTTCTAACCAAATTAACCATGCCGTAAAGCCTGTGAAGAGGAGTATTCCTAGGTTAACTTGGTGGATAGTTATGTGCTGCATTTTTTCTTTTTCTCTTCTACCAAGTTCCCATTATGAGTTCCACCCTAAGAAATGGGTTTCCAACTGAGCTGCCCAGGTTGCATGGGGTTGGGGTTTGGAAAATAAATGATAGAAAGAAAGGTGGAAGTGTTTAATTATTTATACAATTCCAAGCCCCATAACTTCCCATTAAAATCTTGTTGGAAGGGGCACCTGGGTGGCTCAGTGGGTTAAGGCCTCTGCCTTCGGCTCAGGTCATGATTCCGGGGTCCTGAGATAGAGCCCCGCATTGGGCTTTCTGCTCAGTGGGGAGCCTGCTTCCCCCTCTCTTTCTGCCTGCCTCTCTGCCTGCTTGTGATCTCTATCTGTCAAATAAATAAATAAAATATTTTTTTAAAAATCTTGTTGGAAAAAAATTGATTTCAATGTGATTAGTTAGACTTTTAGCATTTGTTTTATAATTTTTCACTATGCCAAGAATGATATTTTCTTTAGATACGAGAAAATAAAAACTTTGATAAAGTGGCGTGTTATTTAAATTTTAAGCTATTACTATTGAACAGTACAAAAAATAATACAAAATTTAGCCAAACTAAAACCATTGATTTAATTAATTAATTAACTAATTTTTAAAAGAGTTTGCTTATTTATTTTAGAGAAAGAAAGTATGCACATGAAAGTGAGGGGAGGGGGAGGAGAGAGAGAGAATCTCAAGCAGACTCCCCACTGAGCAGGGACACCCCCACAACCTGGAGCTGGATCCTAGGACCCTGGGATCATGACCTGAGCCAAAGGCAGATGCTTAATGACTGAGCCACCCATGCGCCCCAAAACATAACTATTTGTTAAAGTACAGTACAGGTTTTCTTGAAGTTGGCTTAACTAGTAATTTTAAAATATCTTAAAAACAGAAATTGTACACCTGATTAAAAAAAAATTTTTTTTAGTACTGAAAACTAAAAAACTTTAAAAATTGTTAATTATTTCATAATTAAATAGTTAAGTAATTATTATATAATTATTATGATGGTCAATATCTTTAATAGAAAGATGTCATCTCTCTGGACTTAAATTTTCTAATGTATTATAAGTGATGAGTCTAAGATGGCCAGACTTTAACTAACATAAATTTTTTTTAATGATTTTATTTATTTATTTGAGAGAGAGAGCAGAGGCAGGGGGTGGAGCAGAGGGAGAGGGAAAGAAACTCTCAGGCAGATTTCTACTGAGTTTGGAGCCTGATGCAGGGCTGGATCTCATACACCTGAGATCATGACCTGAGTCGAAAGAGTGAGGCTCTTAACCAACTGAGCTACCCAGGTGCTGCAACTAACATAAATTTTTTTTAAAAATATTGTTATGTGAAATAAAGTAAGAAATAGAACAGTGCATGTGGGAAAGAACAAAAATACACACACATATATGCACCTGCATATGTATCTAGATTTGCTGTGTTTACATAAAGAAATATTGAGAGGATTCAACCCATCGAAAATGCTATTAATAGTGGTTACTTGTAAGGAACAGGGAAGAATGGGCAGTATTCCTGAATGTGGACAGCAGTTGGAGCAACACTTCTTACTGTATACACTTTGATACCATTTTGCCTTATGAAACATGTGAAATTGCCTAGTCAGAGCAAGCGCAACAAAAGGCACACATACAGAACCTTAACCAGTACAAGAAATATCTGAGGAAAGAAAATAAAGCTGGGGGGAAGGAAATAGAGCTGGGGAGGATTCTTGAAAATGGCTTTTGTTTTCTCTGAGAGTAAAGAGATACTCTGTTGACTCAATGTATTGCTACAGGAGTGACTTGAACTTGGTATCTTTCTTCCTTTCCCCATAGCTCATCCTGTTAAAGTCTGTTATTACTGTTGCAAGATATTGGGGGGTGGGGGGGGTGAGTTTCCAAGTTGAATTTCTGTTTTCTACATGGATCTTTAAAGGTTGTGTGATATATACATATTTAAAAATAATGATTAAGAACAATAGTGTTATCCTTATTTACCTTGGTTCTAATATTTTTTTAAAAAATAATTTCATTGTTTCTCTAATATAGATGCTTTTATGTATGTAATTATAGAGCTGGTAATATATCATTATCTAGTAAAGCTACTTTTTCTTGTTTGCTTATAATAAGGTCTGAAATAGCTTTTCCATTAGGAATCCAGATCATCAGGATTTTCTGTCTGAAATCCTTCATTATGTTGCAAGTTGGAACTTGATATGCAAGATGTCAATCAAGACAAAAGTTTTCTTTTTATATATTCTGTCCTCCATGCATTTTTCCAACTTTTCATTTAATCAAAATTTACTGAGAGACAACTCTTATAAATTACATTTTTCTAAACACCTCTAAAATATAGGAAACATGGGGCACCTCGGTGGCTCAATCGTTAAGTGTATCCTTCAGCTTAGGTCATGAACCCAGTGTCCTTGGATCGAGCCCCACATCAGGCTCCGTGCTCCGGAAGCCTGCTTCTTCCTCTCCCACTCCCCCTGCTTGTGTTCCTTTTTTTGCTGTCTGTCTCTGCCAAATAAATAAATAAAATCCTTAAAATTTTTTTTTAAAATTTAAAAATACGGTAAATAATGATTAAGCTGAGAATAGTTTATGATTTGGATGTTCATAATTATTTTAACATTCAAAAATAAAATTCAAATAAATCTTCAGTCTTTTAAAAAACAGCAAGAAACAAGAAAAGCAAACAACAAACAACACTCAAAACCAAACAAACCCAAAACAGTCCACTGGCTCTTATTTAATTGAGACAACTAGTTTTAATTTTTCCAGTTCTTTCTTCTGATAGTTACTTTCATGTTCCTAAATAACATCCATAGGCGCTGTTGAAAGGCAGCATACTAAGGTGATATTCAAGAGCTCCTAGAATGCAAATCCCAGCTCTGTAGTCACCACTTCCCTATATTCTTGGTCACTGTTTCTAAATACACACAACTGACATACTGTGCCAGGTAGCTTTTTGCTGTAGGCAGCTATTCTCTGCCTTTTAGCATATGTAGTGTATCCGTGGTCTCTCTACCCATGAGATTCCAGTAGTACTCTCCCCCAGACATTGCCAAATGTCCTCAGGAGAAACAAATTCACCCCCAGTTGCGAACCATGGATCTTGGGGAAGTTAAGTTTTCTGTGACTTTGTTCCTTCACCAGCAAACTGGAATTAGTAATAGAACCAACTTGTAGAGCCAATATGACTAAATGAATAGCATTTCTGAAGCATTTACTGCCTTGCACAGTAAGTATTCTATAACTATTTGCTAAATACAGTTATATATTTAATTTTTCAGCTTTATGTTTTATCCATTAGACTTTCATTCCTCTCATTTTCCTAATACAATTATCACAATTACTGTTTATATTAATATTTGGTCTTTATAATGATTATGATCACGTATTATTCAAAACTGAGTCACAGTACATTAGCATATTCATTTATATTCAGTGTATTTATTTTCTTGTACTTTTTTCCCTGCTAGAGTAAATAATTGCATCTTTGTTTTTGTTTTTGTTTGCTCAGTTTTCTATGTAGCTAAATATCCCTAAGCTGTCTGTTGGAAGCATAAATCTACCTGATAAGATGGGACACACTTGGCAAATTAACAATTTTTCTTTCTCTCTTGTATATTCTTCTTAGAGCTTTGCATTCTGCTCCAATATAGACCTGTTGGTCTTTAGGCCTAGCATCTGGAATTTCTTTGAGCCATTGTCCTGGGATTCCTTTTATCTTTATTGTGTGTTTGATCCCCTATTTCTGGATCTTATGCCTTGTTCTTTCTCCTCCTAGTTTTCTCCTTTGATTTAGTGAATTACACCCTCCAATAGACTCTTTGACTGTCTAAAATCTATTTATTTTAATATAATTATTATATTTTGGAAATAATTTTCCCTCAAAATGTTAAAAGTATTATTTCATTGACTCTTAACTTAAAGGGTTGCAGTTGAAAAGTTTGATACCATTCCAGTTCTAAATATTTGTATATAAATTGTTTCTCCTCAGTGGAATGTTTGCAACTCTTGTCCATTTTGTCCCCAGTGCTCTGAAGTTTCACAATGATGAGCATAATACAGATCTTTTTAATATCATTATTTTGGGTACTGAAAATCCAGGCTTTTTAGTTCAGGGAAATTTTCTTGTAATATACCTTCATTAATAACTCTGCTTGTCCGTTTCACCCCATAATACCTCTGCTTTCTCTTTGTGGAGCTACCATTAATAACATGCTAATCTCAAATTTTCTGATACTCTACTCTCCCTTCATTTTCATCTCTTTGTCTTTTTCTCCTCTCTTTTCTGGAAAAAATTTTAAATGTCTTCTTTCTTCCTTCTTTCCTTCCTTCCTTCCTTTCTTTTTTTGGTTTAGATTTTTAGTTATAGAAGTTCTTTTAAGTTCTTTGAGTGATCCTTTTAAAAATACACAGTATTATGTTATCTTTCCTAGGATGTTTTATCTTTTCCTCTCTCTGAAGATACCAATGATACTTTTGAATATTTTCTTTGCTCATTGTACTGTTTCCTCTAAGTGCTTTTTCCTCCCTGTTTATTTGGTTTTGATTTTATGTCAGATGCTTTTCTCAAATGTCCTGTGATCCTTGTCTACCCTTTCATGTTTAAGAAATAAAACTATCATTATTTTCAGATGGCATGAATGTTACCTCCAAGTCCCAAGAAATTTTAAAAAATCTAAAGTTAATGAATGAATTATTTAGCTGGGTCTTAGGACACAAAAGTCAATTATCTTTCTTTGCAATGAAAGATAGAAATTGAAACTTTAAAAAACATTATAACAGCATCAAAACATGAATATTATACGATAAATAAATATTATAGGTTAAATCTATAAGATAAATCTATTATAGGAAGATTTATACACTGAAAACTAAGACATTGGTGAGAAAAATGAAAGATGACATAGTAACTGGAGGGATATGAAAGAATTGCTCTTTTTAAGGTGTGAATTATCTCACATTTATCTATAGAATCCATCAATTCAAATAAAAATTGAAACAAAATTTTGGTAGAAATGGACAGACTTACTATAATGCAAAGGCAAAAGAATTTTGAAACAGAAAAACGGGGTCACCTGTGTGGCTCAGTGGGTTGGGCCGCTGCCTTCAGCTCGGGTCATGATCTCAGGGTCCTGGGATCGAGTCCCGCATCGGGCTCTCTGCTCAGCAGGGAGCCTGCTTCCTCCTCTCTCTCTCTGCCTGCCTCTCTGCCTACTTGTAATCTCTCTCTGTCAAATAAATAAATAAAAATCTTAAAAAAAAAAAAGAAACAAAAACAAACTACATGGTCAAATGCTCTTCAACAAAGATGACAGGGTTATTTAATGATGTAAAAGATAGATTTTTAAAAGATGGTGCAGGAACAATTGAATGTTAATTCAAATATGCAAAAAATTTTAATACATTTTATATTAAGCCTAAAAGCTACCTCCCAATAGATAAAGAGAAATTAACTTGAAATGAATCATAGACCAAAAACTATGAAAATTTCTAGAAGAAAGCTTTAAAAAATTTTTAGAAGAAAACATAAAAGAGGGCACCTGGATGGCTCAGTGGGTTAAGTGTCTGCCTTTCACTCAGGTCATGATCCCAGGGTCCTGGGATCAAGTCCTGCACTGGGCTCCCTAGCCAGTTGGGAGTCTGCTTCTCTCTCTCTTTGCCCCTCCCCCCTGGTCATGCTCTCTTTCTTTCTCTCACTTACTCTCTCTCAAATTAATAAATAAAATCCTTAAAATAAATCAAAAACATAGAAGAAAATATTTGTGACTTTTGGTTAGCAAAGAGTTCTTAGGACATAAAAAGAATGAACTATAAATGAAAGAAATTAATATATGTTATCAAAATGAAGACCCTGGGAGTGCTTTGCTACCTCAGTCAGTAGACCTTAGGACTCTTGATCTCAGGGTTGTTAAGTTCAAGCTTCAAGTTGGCGGTAGAGTTTATTTAATAAAAAAAAATAACAACAAAAAAAAAACCCAGAAAAATTTTTTAAAAAAAGCAAAATTAAGACCTTGCGCTCTTCAAAAGACTATTACCAATGAAAAAACAAGCAGATTAAAGACACAGATTAGGAGAAAATATTTGCCAAAGACAAATTATGAATTTACATACAGGGTCACAGGATACATGGGTGACTCAGTGGGTTAAAGCCTCTGCCTTTGGCTCAGGTCGTGATCCCAGGGTCCTGGGATTGAGCTCCACATCGGGCTTTCTGCTCAGCTGGGAGCCTGCTTCCCTTCCTCTCTGCCTACTTGTGATCTCTGTCAAATAAATAAATAAAATCTTAAATATATATATTTTAAGATTTTATTATATATAATATATGTATATATACTAATATATACATATATTTTATACACACACACACAGGGTCACCTGGGTGGCTCAACTGGTTAGGCAGCCAGTTCTTGATTTTTACTCAGGTCATGATTTTCAGGGTCCTGGGATTAAGCCCGGAGTGAAGCTCCATGTTCAGCAGGGAGTCTGCTTGAAATTCTCTCTCTCTCCTCTCTCTTTTTTACTTCTCCCCCACCCTCTGGGTCTCTTGCTCTCTATCTCTTAAATAAATAAATATTTTTAAAAAATTTATATCCAAAATATATAAAGAATTCTCAAAACTCAAGAAAACAACCTAGTTTTTAAAATGAGCAAAAGATTTAAGCAGATATTTCATTAAAGATGATATCCAGGGGCACCTGGGTGGCTCAGTGGGTCAAGCCTCTGTCTTTGGTTCAGGTCATGATCCCAGGGTCCTGGAATCGAGTCCTGCATTGGGCTCCTTGCTCTGGGGTAGCCTACTTTTCCCTCTGCCTGCTGCTCCCCCTGCTTATGCTCTCTCTCTCTCTCTCTCTCTGACAAATAAATAAAATCTTAAAAAAAAAAAAAAAAGAGGAGGGTGCACCTATATGGCTCAGTCGGTTAAACATCAGCCTTTGGCTCAGGTCATGATTCCAGGGTCCTCCAGGGAACCTACTTCTCCCTCCCCTGCTCTCCTTGCTTGTGCTCTCTCTCTCTCTCTCTCAAATAAATAAAACCTTATTAAAAAAAAATAAAGAAGATTGGGCACCGGGGTGGCTCAGTCTGTTGGGTCTCTGCCTTTGGCTCAGGTCATGATCCCAGGTTACTGGGACCGAGCCCGGCATCTGTCTCCCTGCTTGGCAGGAAGCCTGCTTCTCCCTCTCCTACTCCCTCAGCTTGTGTTCCTTCTCTCACTATGCCTCTCTGTCAAATAAATAATTTAAATCTCAAAAATAAAAAAAGAAGATATCCAGCTGGCAAATAAGCACATAATTATTCATAATTATGGATGAATAATTCATTAATTACTGAATATTCAACATAATAATTCATTAGGGAAATGCAAATAAAAATGAAAATGAGATGTCATTATATATATTCCAGAATGGCTGAATTCAACAAGTTTGTCACTGCTGTTACTGGTAAGGATGCAGATTACTGGAACCTTCAAACTTTACTGGTGGGGATGTGATATCATACAACTGCTTTGGAAAACAACTTAGCACTTGCTTATAAAGTTGACAGTTTCAGAGATGAGACCTGTGCAACCGAATAAGGCCTCATGCTTAGAAAAACTCTACACTTGACTTAATGTTCTACTATTGTTATATTGAAATCCTTAATAATTTCATCTTCACTTTGTACTTGTGTCTGGATTTGATCTTGAACTTGTATTCTGTTTTTGTTTGTTTGTTTGTTTTGAACTTGGGTTTTGTAATTAAAGTCCTTTGGAGTGCTGGAACACATGCAGTATGTCTGCCACCACTTGCTGCTCCATTTGCATACAGTGTTCCAGATGCCCCATAAACACATTATTCCAGTGGGCAATGATGCATGAGAGTTTAGTGAGACTCAGGATTGTACAAGGTAGGCTAGGTATATCTATGACAGAGTAAGTGGGGATAGACAGACCTGAAAAGTCATTTTATCTGTCTGAATCAGAATTATTTCTAATGCAGAAAGAAGGTAATGGCATTCTAAAAGACACAAATGAGCAAGGAACCCTATCATATTTTTTTTTATTCTTGTTACTTCACAGTATTGATAAAATAGTTATGGTGAAATTATTGATGCCAATAAGCCAAAAGTAGTGAAGTGGTAGAATATGTGCATATTAACACTTGAAATGGATAATTGAGTTAGTTTTATGTAGTGTTTCCACTATTAGGCTAAGAACAAATTACATATACATGTGTGAGCTACAAAATATGAATTGTGCAATTTCAGTGATTCTATATATGAATCAAATGCTCTTAAATTTGCATTTAAAAAGGGCATTGTCCAATATAAAGATGAATGGTGAAATTTGGGTTAATTTAAATTTAAAATTTTCCTTTCCTTAGAAAAATATTAAATAGCAAATAAGAAAAATACCATGATAAAAAAAAAAAAGAAGAAGAAAGAAAAGAAAAAGGAAAAACACCATGACAAGTCAAAGGAGAGACTGAAGAAGAAAAAAAAGACTTTCTATTTCCGTATTTTTAATGACATTTTTTTTCCTGCTTTTTGAACAAGGAGCCCAGCATATTATATAGCTGACCTATATAAATTAATTATATGCTTAAGTTATAATTTTCTATATGACTAGGGCAGCTGGATGGCTCAGTGGGTTAAGCATCTGCCTTTGGCTCTGGTCATGTTTCCAGAGGCCTGGGATGGAGCCCTGCATCTGGCTCGCTGCTCAGTGGGGAGTCTGCTTCTCCCTTTCCCTTTTCTCCTCCCTCACCCCTGCTTGTGCACTCTCTCTCTCTTTCTCTCTCTCTAGCTTGTTATTGCTTTATCTCAAATCAATAAATAAAATCTTAAAAAAAAATAACCGTAAGAAATCTTTTCTTGGGCTTCAATGTAGCATTGTCAGGAGCTATCCATCCAGATATCCCAGAATGCTGCACAGAGCATTCTGGGAGCTAAATGGGAGAACAGATTAATTCTCATCGTTTAGAATATAGATTTTTGATTTACTTTAATTTAATTTAATTCAGTTACCCTTATCTTGCTTAATGAACCCAAGTCCAGTGTTTAAAATCTTTGGAGAGTAAACCTCCAGTCTTCCATTGAGTGAAGGGATGGTTGTTGCCTTGATTCACGTGGTTGTCAGCAAATGGGGGATTGAATGGCCTGTTTCTTATTCATATTTTTAACCAAGCCTCCTATTTGTGGCTCCACTGGCAATCACTTTTTAGAGCTACTAGGTGTCTCCCGTACCTGAGGGTTTCCAAGGTTTTGCCTAATGAATTCATTTGCTTCTGGATTTTCCCAGTTATAAGTACTTATCTTTAAGCCTCTGGTCTGCTAAGAAGTCAGTTACTACTTGATCAGATGCTTTGCAGCTTTCAGTTTATTTTTGACAATTCTCTCTATTTTCTCTCCAGTTTTTATGTTTATATTTATTTTTATTTTTATATTTAAAAAAATCCTTTCCTGCTGTCATTTTTGTGATTTTTTATGAGAAAGGAGGGATAAGCATATACATGTGTTCTATTCATTACCTGTCGCTGGAAATATATATTTAAAATTTGGATGTCACTTCAAAGATATTTATTGTTTTTTAAAATTTATTTTCTATAGACTTCTGTCATTAAAAAATTAAATATTTTACTCTTTTACATAAAACAATGCAATGTTTAAAAATGAACAGTGAATACACTGAAGGCAGGATAGGCACACAGCAATAAGAAAACACGTAATAAGGACCCACATCCATAGGAGGAATAGAGATTATGGGGTCTTCACAAGAGCATTTCCCACCCACACTCATCATCAGGCAACTGGCTGTAGTTAGAATCTAGCCCATGGTTGGGGTACAGAGTGAAGAATCATCAACATGTGAAACAAATCATTACCTATTCCTATCAGGGTATCTGCTTATCTGAGAACCTGAATTGACCTTGGAAGACTATAGTTTTCCTACAAGCCATCCTTGGTGACCCCTCTGCTTATTCCCCTTGTTTTGTTTATTCCTCCTTAACTTTTCAGACTCAGTCCTGTGCAATCTACTTCCAGAAGTCTACCCTGAAACCATTACACAAAGCTAATTTAGATACTCCTCCCCAATATTTTCATCATTACTTCAGTTCTCAAGTTATAGTCTCTGTCGTTGTATTTACCACATTATAGTATGATTACATTTAATTATTTTAGGGGTTAGCACACTTTTTCTGTAAAAGTTTATAGTTAGTAAATATTTTAGGCTTTGCAAACCAAGAGACAAAATCAAGGATATTATGTAGGTACTTACATAATACAAGAGAAAATAAAATTTTAATGATTTTTATTGATAAAATTAAAAATAAAATGATAATAAGTATGTTTTCTAATAATAACTGACATAGCTATTGAAGAATGGAATTCTTTTAGAGAGGATACCATTTCTCTTACTTGTGGTTCAAAGTTAGTGTTTCCATTAAATTGACTGCAATTTGTTATCTGTAAAAACCATTCTTAGCTCATGAGCCTTACAAAAATAGGCACTGAATTTTCCTGACCTGTGTTCTATTTATTTAATTCATTGTCATTACTATACTTTGAGACTTGGGACCTGTCTTGGTCTTATTTATCTTTGAGTTCCCAGGCAACACACTACCTAGGTAGTGTGCTTACTAACTTAAAACATTTTTTTTTTCAAGCAATGAAGAATTGTGAGTCTTTGTTATCTCAGACTTACCTTAATGGGTAATAACTTGACTTTATGTATTACCTTTCCTGTAAGGATTTTAGATGTGTTATGTCATATCTATTATCTAATATGCAATAAGAAAAGGATAAACGATGTTATTTCCATTTCACTGATAAGAAAGTGATACAGTAGTAGAGAGCTAAGACTAGAACTAAGGAATTCTGATTCTTAGCTATGAAGAGTTTTCAAGGGATTACAGCACATATTCTCAGGTATGTATGTTCTTGTCCATTTCAAGAATTATGAATTATCAGAAAAGGTATAAGCAAACCAGCATGGACTAGCATAGATAAGGAAATTACTATAGCACCTTGGGGGAAAAACCCCAAAATTTGACTACTACTTAAAAAAACTCCTGGGGCGCCTGGGTGGCTCAGTGGGTTAAAGCCTCTGCCTTCAGCTCGGGTCATGATCCCACGGTCCTGGGATCGAGCCCCACATCGGGCTCTCTGCTCGGCGGGGAGCCTGCTTCCCCCTCTCTCTTTCTCTCTGCCTGCCTCTCTGCCTGCTTGTGATCTCTGTCAAATGAATAGATAAAATCTTTAAAAAAAAAAAAATCTGAAGGCCCTTTAGCAAAATGCCTCAGGCCGAGGCTCCCTGTTTAAAAAAAAAAAAAACAAAAAACAAAAACAAAAAAAAAAAAACTCCTAGAAATAATGGTCTGATGTCAGACACCATATTTTAAATAATATTTAAATGTATACCATGCAATATGAGTAACTTAAAAATGCAGTCTTAAAAGAGGTATACCAAAATGAATGTTATTACCATAAGTAAATGAGGAAATTGGTGATTATCAGTGAAAACATAATATAAGTTACTTTTATATCTATCTGGCAAATTTAGGAAAGGAACAGGATGTTTTCAGTGAGATAAACTTGTATTTTTTTTGTAGCCAGTAATTTCCTAAGAGGTTCCACCCTAGTCTTTGTTTCCAGTGGGTCCATCAGCATCACATCAATGTTATTAACAATGGTATTTATTGAATACTTTTGAGTTCTAGTTTCTGGGAATAAAAAATAGACAGTAGGCCTGATCCTTGACCTTGCGAAGAGGGAAAAGTATGTGTAGGATAAAAAATGGATGATATAGGGGCGCCTGGGTGGCTCAGTCGTTAAGCATCTGCCTTTGGCTTGGGTCATGATCCCAGGGTCCTGTGTTCGAGTCCCGCATTGGGCTGCCTCCTCAGCACGAGGCCTGCTTCTCCTTTTCCCATTCCCTCTGCTTGTGTTCCCTCTCTCTGTGTGTTTCTCTCTGTCAAATAAATGAAATCTTTTAAAAAAATGGATGATATAATATGAAGTAAAAACCACATGGTTGTTCAGACAATACTTGCCAGATGGGTACAGGGAAGGGAGTGTTCTGTTCCATGAGGGTATGAATATGTGTGGATCTGTTGGTGGGTAGATAGTTGGGAAAGCTTCCTGGAAGAGGTAGCACTTAAACTGCATCTTCAAGAAAGGTAAAGGGGAAGTGATGAAACACTTGGGAAGGGTTTGAGCAAAACTCTGAAGGTAGAAAGAATGTGAATGATACGTTCAGGAATCAACAAATAGACCACTCTATCTTGAACAGGAGTTTTAAGTATGTAAGGAAGTAGCTGGAAATACATTTGAAGTAGTAGAGAGCAATGTGAAGAGAAAGGCTGAGTAGAAGAACTTGAAAATTGAGTAGAGAAAGTGGTGAGCTGTCAAAGAAATTTAAACAGGAAGATGGGAAAGGGATAGGCAGCAAGCATTGTAAAAAAGCTGAATTATCTATTCCTGGGGCAGAAGCATGTGAATACTGGATTATTTTGGTACATAAATGAGTGCTACATAGAAAATGCTATATCCATGTATTTGGTTTTTCATTGTGCTTTATTTCTCTTAGAGTTGGTTTACAAAAAGTTAAATACAATTTTATCTGTAATGATTCAGAAGGAACTTGAAGATTTTTTAGTGCCTCAACTGTGTGTCCCATTTTTTAATCAATTATGATATTGTGGATGAGCTGAAGTGTTACCTTTTGGAGAAGATTCCTGTGTTTGAGAGCATTTGTAGTCTACCAAAGTGTTAGGAATTATTTATTTAATATCTTCTACATTTAAGAGTTTTTTATTCTCTCTAGTCTTTTAATATCACTACAAAGTAATAAAAATGCTGGGAATTAGAACTTTTAGTTCATTTTAATATGGATTTATTCTTCTGAGAAAAGTAAGAAATGAGCATACGTGTAGTTTAAAGTATATTCTACAGGCTCTCTGCTCAGCAGGGAGCCTGCTTCCCCTCCCCCCCCACACCTCTGCCTGCCTCTCTGCCTACTTGTGATTTCTGTCAAATAAATTTAAAAAAAATATTTTTAAAAAAGCGGGGGTACCTGGGTGGCTCAGTGCGTTAAGCCTCTGCCTTCGGCTCAGGCCATGATCTCAGGGTCCTGAGATGGAGCCCCGCATCGGGGTCTCTGCTCAGCAGGGAACCTGCTTCCCCCCACCCTACCCCGCCTGCCTCTCTTCCCACTTGTGATCTCTGTCAAATAAATTTAAAAAAATATATATTTAAAGTGTACTCTAAAAAAACCAAATGAATAAATAAAAATATACTCTGGATTTCATCAATAAAAATGTATTGCTCTTGGCTATTAAAAAACAAATTTGTCCATAGATGAGTTTGATTTGATTGATGTGTTGTTAGTGTACAGTAGGAGGCTGACCCATCATGTCTTCTGTCCCCACCTTCTCATATTCTGAGTAAACTGGGGAGCCATCTGGCCGCCACATGTGCAAGCAGCTGTATTCTCAAGTGGGAGTGGGAAATGTAAGAAGAATTCTTACAGAAGCCCATTTGAAGGGTTAGACTTCCTCCTGCTCCTCTGGGTAAGTTCTCAGGATGCCAAACCATTAAGCACACTTTCCAGTGTAGGAGGCCCTTGAAACTCCCCCACCATCTCTGGCTTGAATAAATGTAGATTGTTCCACAAGCCTAGGCAAATACTCTATTGTGTTATTCTCCAGAGTAGTTTGACCTTGTACACTTGAAGAATTCTTCCCCAGGCTTCTCTTGCCCTACCGGAAACTTACCCTTTTCAGAGCTTTAAGCCCTAAATCCAGCCTAAAGAACAGTTGCTTGTTCCATCTATTTCCTTAAAATGTGGAGGAAGAGGGGAAAGGATCTCTCCTATGGCCTCATACCTGAGTAGGATCACACAGACTTCTCTGCTTTGCAGAGTGGGGAGTGGGAGAATGGGATTCATTTGGTGTTATCTCAGCATTTCTCCATCCATAGGCAAGTAAATGCCTTGCACAACCCTTTCTTATCTTCTTTCTGTGGTCAGCTAGAATTCCTTTTGAATCAAGCACTAAATCTTAAGGAAGGGAGGGAAGAAAGATGGTACTGGGGAAACAAACAAGAGGCTCTGAGACCAGCTGCTTTGCAGGGAGACGACTCCTGTACTACTTCTGACAGTTGCAGTCTCCTTGCTCTTCTCTCCTTGTGTTTCTTTTTCAAAGCACCAGGCATCCAACATTTCTTAGTGTTCAGGAGATAGCTCACCTCATAGCTACATGAATTGGAAGGTAGTAGGTTACATGTATTAAGTAATCAGAAAAGTTACTTCAATCCGAAATGGGCCTTACCATGATGATACCATAAACATAGAAGATAAAATTAAATAAATATTTCAGCACATAAAATCTGGACATTTACCTGTTTGTGTATAAATAATGCCACTATTTTGAATAAGTTCTTTTTTGGACATTCTGAATTTCCTCTCTCTCCTGGAATTTTCAGAATGATATCATCCACTGACCTCAATACCTTTTTATAACTCCTTCATATTTTATGAATGAATGAATGAAATGTTTGTGTGAGAAATTGGAAGTTTCTTGTAAGGAAACTGTAAATCAAGATACAATTATGAATAAAATTCCTTTCTTTAATTATCAAATCTAATTTAATAATTTAGTAATTAATTCAGTCAAAATAAATAATTGATAAATTATTAATAAATGTTTATAAATAAATATAAATATTAATAGTCAATTTATTATTGATTATGAAAATAAATTTAAGTTCTACTTCTTTTATTTCTAAAAAACTTTATATAACATTCATCTCTACTATGTATCTGCCCTTCTCTCTGCACTTGCTGGCTCCTCTCACTGTAAGTCATTCCACACCTCACAAATATTACTAACCTGCTCAATATATATGACACATGTCAAGAGGTATGTGGGGGTTTTTATATGCTTGTAAGGGAGAAAGAAATAAACACAACAATACAAGGTAGTATTTGACTGGTGCCATAAGAGTGATACAAAGAAAGAGCTTAGAGCATTTAGATGAGACAGACAGGGACAGAGACAGAGACACACAGAGAGAAAGATACCAGCTGGGGGAATTCTGGGTAAACTTTATGGAAGAAGAAGCATATGAATGTGACCTTAGATGGGTAGGATTTCAACACAGAACTAAACACAGGGAAGAGTGTAATCCAGGGTGGAAAAAATGGAAAAGTGTATGCCATATACAGAGAATGATTTGCCATGTAGTTTAACTTATGTGTGGGGATATTGCAACAGATAAAGTTGATGAGCAGATTGACATCTGATTTTAGAAGCACTGAGGCTGAGGCTAGACTAAGAAATTAAAATTTTATTCCAAAGGCATTAGTTCTTGAACTTTTGGGACAGAATTATACAATCTTGTATGAATATGATCCCAATGAAAGTTAGAATGAATAGTCAATCCAGGAATGATCAAACGGGAGGATATACCAGGGATTAAATTAATTTAGCCTCTTTTTGGAGGACACCATTGTAATAATCTAAGCAGGATTTGCTAAATACCCAAACTGGGATGATAAAAATTAGAATAGGTGGGGGTGGGAGGGAAAGGAATGGTTCATCATAAACTGCAAGGGAGGAAGCAGTTTCTATTTCTTCTAACTAGATTGTCAGTTTCCTGAGCACAAGGATTTTGTCTGTGTCTTGTCTCCTTTATTACTTAATTCATCCATGTTCAGATAGTGTGCTTTCACATAATTATGCCTTGTGTAGGCTCTTAATTGATATGTATATTTCACTCTGTCTGTCTGTCCATCTATCTATCTGTCTCTAGCTCTAGTTCTTCATAAAAAGCAGAACTCAGTAATACCGGACCAGTTTTTCATTTACTGTAAATCAGTAACAGGAGCAACAATGAAGAGTTGATTCTGGAAAAGGAAAGAGGAGGGTTATGAATTGCTCTCAGTGAAAAATGAAAGAGCTTTTTTTTTTTTTTTAAAGATTTTATTTATTTATTTGACAGAGAGAGATTACAAGTAGGCAGAGAGAGAGAGAGAGAGGGAAGCAGGCTCCCTGCCGAGCAGAGAGCCCGATGCGGGACTCGATCCCAGGACCCTGAGATCATGACCTGAGCCGAAGGCAGCGGCTTAACCCACTGAGCCACCCAGGCGCCCGAAAGAGCTTTTGAAACTGAGCTCAAATATGCCTGGAGCACATGAAAGTCTGGTTTATTAAGGCATGATTGAATGATTATTAGAAATACCACCATTACTACTATTACTACTCATTATATTATTCACATATCATAAAAAATCATGATACACAGCAATTGACAGAGTCATCTAGGAAACTGAGCAGGGCTTTTACTATAATGTAAGAAGAATTTAATGTGCTTTGCTCTATTTCTGACCTGAACTCTACAAGAGCAAAAGGCTTTATTCCAGGTCATTAAATATATTCCATAATGTCCTAGTACCCAGCAGGAAAGAATCTACTGACTGTATGAAAATGATTTTAACAGAGTACCTGGGTGACTCAGTTGTTAAGTGTCTGCCCTTGGCTCAGATCATGATCCCAGGGTCCTGGGATCAAGCCCCACAATGAGCTCCACACAGGGCTCATGCTCATCAGGAAACTTGCTTCTCTTTCTCACACTCCTCTGCTTGTGTTCCCTCTCTCACTATGTCTGTCAAATAAATAAAATCTTTTAAAAATAGAAAAGTAAGTGATTTTAAGGCTCTCTGTTTTGAATTGAAAATAGTTTACCAAGTTTCTACCCCAAATCAGTAAGGACTATTGCACAGTTTGGGTTTTTTCCCCCTTTCTGTTTTGTAATGCTAAGTTTATAGCTTGCTGCATCAGTTAAAAAGGGGAATGCCAATATATTACTACTTAACTACTTCAGATTAGCTGTTAGAGAGATAAGGGTGATGAATGGTGTTTAGCTCCAAATGGTGAAATTGACCTAGTTCTAAGCTACCAGATAGAACAGGCAGGTTTATCAGCTACTCCCTAAAATAAATATTTGTGAGTGTGTGGCAAATAAGTATAACTGATTCTATCCAAAACTTAGCATAAGTATTCCATTATAAGCTGCAATATATATTGAAAGATGTGTCCTTATTTTGAAAGTTCTCATTTAAGGAAAATGGAATATATTTCTATTTTAGGAAGAAAAGATTATTTTGTAATGTCCAAGTTATATGGCACACTATGTGAACTTTTGACAATACTTAAAATATCCAGCAATTGAGATTTGCTCAATCTCAAATTGAGACTTGGAGTGTTACTCATTCATAGTGAAAAGCTACTTTCCCTACTTTTTAAAAATTTTTAAAGATTTTATTTATTTATTTGACAGAGAGAGGGAGAGATCACAAGTAGGCAGAGAGGCAGGCAGAAAGAGGGGGAAGCAGGCTCCCTGCCAAGCAGAGAGCCCGCTGTGCAACTCCATCCCAGGATCCCGAGATTATGACCTGAGCCGAAGGGAGAGGCTTAACCCACTGAACCACCCAGCTATCCCTATTTCCCCTAAATTATATAAATTATGTATATACATTAAAAAGTGTGATATACTTAATTAAATTATGGTAAAGTTCACTATATATATATCTCAGAATTTTTATTTTATTATTTTTTTTCTATCTCAGAAATTTTAAACAAAATATTTAATCCTGAGATCATATGACTAGTAATGTCCTAAATTTAAAAATTGGTGGTTTGGGGCTCCTGGGTGACTTAGTTGGTTAAGCATATGCTTTCAGCTCAGGTCATGATCTCAGGGTCCTGAGATTAAGCTCCCTGCTCAGCAGGTCAGTTTGTCCCTCTCCCTCTGATCCTCCTTTTTCCTTGAACTCTCTCTCGCTCCCTGTCTCAAATAAATAAATAACATCTGAAAAAAATAAAAACTGATGCTTTTATATTAAGAAAGGTGAGTGGGCATGAAGGGTACAGTATAGCACAAGATATTTGAATAGTATGGTTTCAAAAGTTTGAAAATTAAAATGGTGTGTTTTCTGCCTTTCCTCTCTTTACCTTTTCTTCAAAGGTAATGATTGCATTGTATTTTACACAATTAACCACAACAGAGCTGGGAAGAAAAAGACTTTATTGTGAAAAGAGAGATCGTTTGCTGGTAGCATGATCTGATAAAATTTAATGGAGCAATAGGACTTTTTTTTTTTTTTAATAGTAAGACATTTTAAGAAAACCAAAAGTGGGGTGCCTGGGTGGCTGAGTCAGTTAAGTGTCTGCCTTCAGCCCAGGTCATGATCCTGGGGTCCTGGGATCCAGCCCCACATTCGGCTCCCTGCTCAGTAGGGCGTCTGCTTCTCCCTTTCCCTCTTCCACTTCCTCTGCTTGAGCTTTCTCTCTCTCTGTCAAACAAATAAATAAAATCTTAAAAGAATAAAAAACCCAAAAGCATAAAGAAACCAAATTTGGAATAAATCTAATACTAGAGATATCTCCCAATGAGCATTTCCATTTCATTACCATTTAAGATAAATTATATGTAATTTTAAAAATCCTGTGGTTTTTAATTTTCTTTTTAAAAATATTGAACTACAGGGTGCCTGGGTGGCTCAGTGGGTTAAAGCCTCTGCCTTCAGCTCAGATCATGATCCCAGGATCCTGGGATTGGAGCCCCACATCAGGCTCTCTGCTCCGCGAGAGACTGCTTCTTCCTCTCTCTCCCTGCCTGCCTCTCTTGTCTCCTTGTAATCTCTGTCTGTCAAATAAATATATAAAATTTTTAAAAAATATTGAAATACAGTTGATAAACAATGTTATATTAGCTTCAGGTGAACAACATAGTGATTCAACAATTCTGTATTTCACCATAAGTGTAGTTGCCGTCTGCCACTATACAATGCTATTATAATATTATTAACTATATTCCTGATGCTGCTCTTTTCATCTCTGTGACTTATCTATTTTATAACTGGAAGTTTGTACCTTTTAATCCCTTTTGCCTATTTCACCCATAATTAACAATCTTGTGATTTAAAATTTTTTTTAAATGTACATTATCTCTTTTAATAAGAGACGCTAATCATGTGAGGGATACAAAAACAAAGCCATTGGATTTGGTTAAGCCTGCAGATAAACTTTTGGAGATGTCTAAACAAAAAATAAGTGATAAGTGATAATAACAAAAAAATGTGATAAAAGGTGTTAGTTTTATTTTCTCATTTCAGTAGCAGACATTTACCACTGAATTAAATAGACATGCAGATTTTTTTTCACAGTCAATGTGAAGCATAGTGCAATAGCAGAGAAACTAGTTGTAACTGGGTTTACGCAGGTCTTCAGTTCACAAAGAGCACAAGCCTGAACAAACCAGCATGAGTCACTGCATGAGGTTGTATCATAATAATATTACCATAAAGGTTTTTAGGTGAATGGCCTCTGTGGACTTTAAAATGTCCTTAAAAGATCTGATACTGTGTGCTAGAATTTCCTGAAAGTTTTATATCTAATTGTAAGTCATACATACTGTAATTTCTTCAGGGTACCAAGTTGTACATTTAGTCGTAAAATGTCAAAAATCTAAAATAAATCTTCAAGGAGGCAATGTAAATTTTATAGAGTGAGAAAGTAATTCAACTAAACTATGTTGATAAATGAGAAACTTTTTCTGTTGAGGATGTTAAAACATTGATGCTGACAGGAAGGAGAAATGAAGAAGCCAATGGCAGGATTATCTGTGAGGAGTTTCGTAGCTTACACTGAATGAGTCCCTGATTTAGTCTATGTCACTGGGCAAATCTCATACTAATCTCTTTTTGTCTTGGTTTCCTCAACTATAAAAAGGGGATAATAATACCAACCTGTCTCAGAGGGGTGTGGTAAGAATTAATTAAGGCCCATAAAAGCTTTTAAAGGCCAAAGATGAAAGACACCAAATGAGTACAAAGCCTCATCATTAGCCCTGAAGTTGATGGACTATAAAAATTTGTTTATTGATGGAGAAATTCTGAAATAAGAATTCAAATAAGAATATACTTTCCTAGATTGATGTGACTTAAATTTATGAATTGATTCATAAGTGTGTTTTGTTAAGGTGCTCTATATTTAAATTTTCAATCTAGGCTATCAAGAATGAAGATCATAATAATTTAAAAACAGAAATTGTAGCCCATTGGAATTAAAAATATACTTTTTGTTTTACCTCTGTGTGTTATCAATAAACTAATCAGGTATTTATTTTTAAAGAATGATTGAGGCTTGTAGATCTTCTTGGGTGTAGGAGAAAGAATGAAACATTAAAGTTTTTGTCACTATTTAGCAGCAAGGTAACAATGTTTCAGTTTAAGATCCAGATGTTATTAAATACTACCTGAGTCAGGACATTTATTTAATCAAGGGAAATATGCTTCTCTGAATGGATGAATTTAAGAGTCAATAGAAAGAGTATATGAAAATAACAGTTTCATTTTTAGAAATTTGACTCCTAATGCATCCTACTTGCCCCACCAATCACATATTCAGTTTCTTGGATGCCAAATAATTAATATGAAAACAAAAAACATTGTGATGAATCAGTCACCTCTATGTTCTATAATAAGGAAAAAATACTTGTCACCTACTTTTGGGTGAAATGAAACAGCATTTTGATTTCATTAAATTTCAACAGCTAGTGCTAAGTAAATGAATAATTTTACCCTTTTAAATATCAGTTTATCAGAAGTTGGCAAATGATTACAACTCGAGCAATAAGACTTTTGAGATATTATTTCCTAATTAAATAATTGCTCAGTTGGATGGACCCTTGGGTGACATAAATAAGCAATGAAACTGTCATACCTCAGAGTTCTACCTTTCTTAGGCTTTTAAAATGTACTATTTTTTAGTGATAGCCTTTCATCAGGTTGGTTCATGGGAGCAATTCATTACTGATGTTTATTTTGCTTTGGGTTGGGCTGTAAAATTACTCTACAATAACATAACTTAGGAGGTTGTTATTTTAGAATTATTATATCCTATACTGGTTGTGGTCAAGAAAAAGACAGACTGGAAAACGAGAAGTAATAACATCTTTAAAACATTTACTATTGCCATAAAAAAAGATTTGGTTACACTCTACTTAGAATTTCATTAATGAAACACTTCATATTTCATTTGTTAAAAACTCATTTATCCTTTACCCAAATATTTGAATGTAAACATTAACTGTCAGGGTTGATAGCCATGCAATTAACCAGCTTAATTTTGGTTAGAAGATGAATGATTCACTGCTTTCTTGTGTCTGATGAGTAGGCAGAGCACTGTATTTAAAATGGCTCTGACCCAGAGGGTGAATCTTACTGGTTTCACTGCCCAGCCCACTCAGGAAAAATAAAAGTCCTAGAGGTTACAGCTGATCAGAGACTGAGCATGAATTGGTAAGGGCATCTTGTAAGTTGACTATCTTGACAATGTTATAAAAATGTTTTTCATTTTTCACATTATTGAATTAAAAAAAATTAAAGACTTTCAGACTTTAGAAAGTATTTTCTAATTTATCTTTTGGTTTAGTTATTATTTTTTATCTCAGACTTAGAAGGACTCCATAATAAATAGACACCATATTTTTGTTTTGCTCAGCATCTAATTCTTTTTGCAATCACAGTTCTGTTTTCTGAATTAAAAATATCTTTCCTTTCCCTAGGGTCTGTTTTTTGTAGTCTCTTTTAGTTGACAAAAGTAGATTATCTTCATCTCCAGTGACCAAGTCAGCAATTACTTTGCAGTTTCCTCTGGTCCAAGATTGTCTAAAAATATTTCTTTTCTATTTCTGCTAAATATTACATGAGAGTTAAAGTAAGTTTTTTATTCTTTTTAATGCACATGTGTTATATTTATTAAGGCAATGGATGAGTGTATTTTATTAGAATATCATCTAGAACTTTGTAAAGAGATAGTAAAGCTTTTCATTTAAGATAATTCAGAAAAGATATATTCAGAATGAGAGCAAGAGGGATAAATAAAAGCTCTTTATACTCTGCAGTAAAAGCAGTTCTAAGAAGGAAGTTTATAGCAATACAGGCCTACTTCAAGAAACAAGAAACAAAATAAGAAAAAACTCAAATAAACAATTTAAGCTTACACCTAAAGGGACTAGAAAAAGAGAAAAAACAAAGCCTAAAGTTAGTAGATAGAAGGAAATAAAGATCAGAGCAGAAATATATGAAATAGGGATGCCTGGATGGCTCAGTCAGTTAAAGTGTCTGACTCTTGATTTGGGCTCAGGTCATGATCTCAGGATTGTGAGATGGAGCCTCACATTGGGCTCCGTGTTGGGCATGGAACGTGCATAAGATTCTCCTTCTTCCAGGGCACCTGGGTGGCCCAGTGGGTTAAAGCTTCTACCTTGGGCTCAGGTCATGGTCTCAGGGTCCTGGGATTGAGTGTCATCAGGCTCTCTGCTCAGTGGGGAGCCTGCTTCCTCCTCTCTCTCTGCCTGCTTCTCTGACTACTTGTGATCTCTGTGTATCAAATAAATAAATAAAATCTTAAAAAAAAAAAGTTCTCCTTCTTTCTCTGCCCCTCCTGTCCTTCTCTTTCCCTCTCTAGAAAGAAGAAAAAAAAATAACATAAAGACTTAAAAAATGATAGGAAAAAAGCAATGAACCCAAGTACTGGTTCTTTGAAAAGATAAACAAAATGTTAAACCTTTAGCCAGACTGATTAAGGAAAAAGAGAGAGGACCTAAATAGTCAGAAATTAGAGAAGTAACAGTCAAGACCACAGAAATACAAAGGATTATAAGAGACCACTATGAAAATTTATATGGCAACAAATTGGACAACCCAAAAGAAATGGATAGTTTCCTAGAAACCTATACTCTTCCAAAACTGAATCAGGAAGAAATAAAAAATCTGAACAGACCAATTACTAGTAATAAAATAAAATTGGCAATTAAAAAAAAAAAACTCCCAGCAAAAAAAAAAAATGTCGAGGACTAGACGGGTTCACAGCTAAATTCTACCAAATATTTTAAAAAGAGTTAATACCTATTCCCCTCAAACTATTCCAAAAAGTAAAAGAGGAAAAAAGCTTCCAAATGCATTCTATGAGGCTAACATTACTCTGATACCAAAACTAGACAAAGACACTGCAAAAGAAGAAAACTATAGGCTAGTATTCCTGATGAACACAGTTGTAAAAATCCTCAACAAAATATTAGCAACCCACATTCAATAATACATAAAAAGAGTCATTCACTATAATCAAGTGGAATTTATCCTGGGGATGCAAAGATGGTTCAATATTTGCAAATAAATCAATGTTACACCACATTAACAAAATGAAGGATAAAAATGATATATTCATCTCAATAGAAACAGAAAAAATATTTGACAGTATTCAACATTTGTTCATGATATGATAAAAACTCTTTACAAAGTGGGTTTACAGTGAACATATCTCAACGTAATAAATGTCATATATGAAAAGCCCACAGTTAACATCATGCTCAAGGATGAGAAACTAAGAGTTTTTCCTCTAAGATCAGGAACAAGACAAGTTCTAGCCACAGTAATCAAAATGGAAGTCCTAGCCATAGCAATCAGATAAGAAAAAGAAATAAAAGGAATCCAAATTTTCAAGGGAGACGTTATATTGTTGCTATTTGCAGATGGAAGTCCTAGCCACAGCAATCAGAAAAAGAAACAAAAGGAATCCAAATTGCTAAGGAAGAAGTTATATTATCACTATTTGCAGATAATATGATACTACACATAGAAAGCCCTAAAGACTCCACCAAAAACCTATTACCAGTAATAAATGAATTCAATAAAGTTACAGGATTCAAAATAAGTACCCAGAAACTGACTGCATTTCTATACACTAATAATGAATATGACAAAGAGAAATTAAGGCAGCAATTGCATTACAATTATACCAAAAATATAAAATACCTAGGAATAAGATTAACCAATGAGGTGGAAAACCTGTACTCTGAAAAGTACAAAACATTAATGAAAGAAATTAAAGATGATGAAAACAAGTGAAAAGATATCCCATGCTCATGGAATGGAAGAATTAATATTGCTAAAATGTTTATACTACACAAAGCAACAACCTACAGATTCAATGCAATCCCTATCAAAATATCAACAGCATTTTTTATAGAACTAGAATAAATAATACTAAAATTTGTATGGAACCAAAACCACCAAAGCAATTTTGAGAAAGAACAAAGCTGGAGGTATCTCAATTTCAGATTTCAAGATACACTACAAATCTGTAGCAATTCGAACAGTATGGTACTGTCACAAAAATTGATATAGACCAATGGACAGAATAGAGAGACCAGAAATATGCTCATGCTTATATGATCAATTAGTGTATCTTGGTGGAGGGCATAATCTTCTGTATGCTTTAACATTTTTCAAATAGTAACTTAAAAAGGAAAAAAGGCTCTCTGTCCTCAAAAACTTGTACTTTCTCAGGGTAGCTGATGTAGAATTCAGTGTTCTTCAAATTTCATCAATAATGGATACAGACCAGGTTACATTAAATATAAAAACACGTGCTGCCTTGGTTTTTTCCTATTCTTCTTCATGAATTGTGTTTTACCCCTCATTTCCCACCTATGTGTTTCTGAGACAGTGTAGAAAATGTTTGATCAGTTTGACAAAGTGACCAGATAAAATGCAGTGGACTATGAAATGCTGTGTCTCAAAACAATGAAATCCATACTCTGGATAAAACATAATCTTAGTAGCCAGACTAATCTTCTGGTATCTTCAGATTAAGTTCTTTTATTTTATAAATGGAGTTTCTGATATTATAAGGCAGGATATGATTAGTAATACATTTATATCTAGTCAAATATTCACATTCTTGATTTTCTATGACCCCAGTGGAGACGAGGTTAATTCAAAAGTGCTCCTCATCCTTAAATTAGCTAATAGTTCGTGTATTTTCCTCTACAAAACCTCATAAGCTTTTAGTAATGGACAAAGTGTAAACCTGTTTTTTCCCTTATGTGATACTTCATCTTGTTCATTTAAAAACATAGCGAATGTAGTCAAATAAAAGGTTCAGGGATTAAAATTTATATAATACAGAATATGGGAGTTCATTAGATAACATCATTTGATTACTCAAGAATTGGTTCTAGGCTAAGGCATTCATTGGATCCTAATTTGACATAAGAAATTGAGTTATTAAACCAAAAAACATTTATTCAGCCATATTAAGACATTCTGCTTAGACATCCAGGACTCAAATTTGCAAAAACCTTGAGATAATGTTTACTCTTACAGAAGTCAGTCTAGTGGAAAAAGCAAACACATGAAGAAATAAATTGAATAAAGAGAAATAAATGCTATGGTAGTTGCTAGGAATGTCAGGGATTGCTTGACAAAGGAGGTGAACTCTGGATAGTCTTGAAGACAGAATGCTATATAAAGAAGAGGGGGAAAAGGGCATTTCAGGCAAAGAGAACAAAATGTGCAAAGGCATAGAGTTTTGAAAAGATATGTGAGAAGTTCATTGTGGTTTAGAGCTTAGGTTTGTGGTGTAGAGTGGAAGGAAATGAAATTGGAACAGTGTATTGGGGTTACATCAGGGAGGGCACTGTACTGAGACAAAAGCTTGTCTTTTATAGGGCAGCTAGTGGGAAAATCAGGAGAAGTTGTTAAACAAAGGGAAGGATGTAATTGTATTTGTTTGGTAAGAATATAATTATGGCAGGAGTGTAAAAATGGATTGTAAGAGAGATTGATGGGGGAGAGACCATATAGGGCACTATGTCATTAGTCTAGAGTAGAAACCATAAGAGCCTGAATTGAATTAGTGGCAGTGGAAATGGGAAAGAATGGTCATATTTTGGATATATTTCTAAACAGAAAGGGATAGGATTTGGATATGGATGGTTAGGGAAGAGGAGGGACTTTAGGATGAGTTTTTTTGATTCATTTGGGAGAATAAAGATATTGATTCCACTAACCATAATGGGAAAGGAGGGAATACTTAGAGAGCTGTGTTTATTTTAGTCTTTTTACTGCTTTAGTTGAAGTGCTTGTTGGATAGCCAGTTAACAAGCATTTGCAAAAAGCTGGACTGGAACTGAAAGATAGGTTGGAACTAGAGATACAGACTTGGGAATTATGAGCATGTAAATAGCTTCTAGAATGTAAATGAAAGCATGTATCTAAAAGTGCAGAAGGGAGTTGCCTGGGTGGCTCAGTCTGTTAAGTGTCTGCCTTCAGCTTGGTTATGATCTCATGGTCCTGGGACTTAACCCCACATTGGGCTCTCTGCTTGCAGGGAGTCTCCCTCTCTCCACTGCTTGTGCTCTCTTTGCTATTTCTTCCTCTCTCTCTCAAATAAAGAAAGAAAATCCTCAAAAAAAAAAAAAAAAGTGCAGAAGAAATGGCCACCAAGGATGATACTATGGAAAACATCAACATATAAGGCAGCGCCCCTCATTCATTTTTAACCCATGCCTTCTTTGAAAATATAAAAATCTCATGGCAATTCAGATATTTCCCCTCAAAGTTCTATTATAGCACCTAATTTCTTCACTCTCCTGCCTTCCATTTCTTTTAAGAATTTCTAATTGAAGAAGTCGTCTGTTGCAAAGGAGCCCTTGAAGAAAACTGAGGGGCTCTTAGAGAAGTAGAAGGAAAATCAGGAGTGAATGATGTCTTAGAAGACAGGGTCATATTAGTATTACGTCCTTACTACAAACCCTGATCAAATTGTATAAATTAAATCTGAGCACTGCCTTTCATCATAGAACTGGGTGAAATGGTTGACCTGGGTACCTGTTTCCCAACAGAGCTGTAGAGGTCTGAGTCCTTCTCTTGGCTTGAGTTCCCCAGCATACTTGGAATTGTGCATATAGTTTCTGATCCCCTTTTGGGACAGAAAGACCTCAACCCCACCTCCAGTTATTTTTCTCTTAAAGCTGCTGAGGAAGAGGGAATCTGGGGTATATGGGAAGAGTGAGTGGCTCCATGCTAGTAAGCAAAGCATGTTTGCTTTCCATTTTGACCCAGTGGCTACTCATGGCTCAACCAAAACTAAGTTCTGATGTTTTCAGACCACCCAATGCCCTTTATTAGCTTTGGGGATTACTTGGCCCTCTCTCTTCCCTCTTAGAGAAGAGTGAGGGGCAATTAAAGCACCATTTAGGTAATTTGTTTCAATCCTGCTTCTTGACACTTAAACTGTAAACATTCAGGAAAAGGTAGGATGGTGAAAAGCTCCTCCCCCACCTCCCATCTGCCCTTGTCTATTATTTGGGAAAGCACTTCACTACTCACTGGGTCCTGGGGAGTCTTCTGATAAGCTTTAGCTCAGTTCTTTTTTTTTTTTTTTTTTTTTTTAAATTTTATTTATTTATTTGACAGAGAGAGATCACAAGTAGGTAGAGAAGCAGGCAGAGAGAGAGGAGGAAGCAGGCTCCCTGCTGAGCAGAGAGCCCGATATGGGGCTCGATCCCAGGACCCTGGGATCATGACCTGAGCCGAAGGCAGAGGCTTTAACCCACTGAGCCACCCAGGCGCCCCTTTAGCTCAGTTCTTATGATCTCTTGGCTTTGCTCTTCCAGAAAGCCTTGTTTGTCAGTATCCCATGCTTGTCATCAAGAGTTGTCAAGTTAGCTTGTCATAGTTTTGTGTATGTTGGCAAAAGACATGAGACTCCTAGGTCAGAATAAGAGGTCTTATTACTTGTCAGGCAAGCATAAACAGTATGAGCTTCATGTTCATGTCATTTATGTCCCCATAAATATTTTTTTTTAAGATTTATTTATTTATTTTTTATTTGATAGATATCACAAGTAGGCAGAGAGGCAGGCAGAGAGAGAGGGGGGAAGCAGTCTCCCCGCTGAGCAGAGAGCCTGAAAGGGGGTGGGGTGGGGGGCTCGATCCCAGGACCCTGGGATCTTGACCTGAGCCAAAGGCAGAGGGTTTAACCCACTGAGCCATCCAGGCGCCCTTATGCCCCCATACATCTTATGGAGGTGATGTGCAGTGGCCCAAGTGAGCGCCACAGAGGCAGTGGGTTTGCATCACAGTTGAAGAACCCTAAGCTTAAGAAACCCCAATCAATTAAGGGGGCTGCAAGATAAGCTGCCCAACCTTTGCCCTGGAGGGAAACATTATCTTAATTATACTGTGCAGCAAACAAATCTGCTGTCTGCTCTAAAGAGATATACTTCTATCTTCCAAGGTTGTTCTTTGTACAGACATTCTTTTTTTTTTTTTTTTTTTAAGATTTTTTATTTATTTATTTGACAGAGAGAAATCACAAGTAGACGGAGAGGCAGGTAGAGAGAGAGGAAGGGAAGCAGGCTCCCTGCTGAGCAGAGAGCCCGATGTGGGACTCGATCCCAGGACCCTGAGATCATGACCTGAGCCGAAGGCAGCGGCTTAACCCACTGAGCCACCCAGGCGCCCTGTACAGACATTCTTGAAAAGGTAATCTAGAAAAAAAAAAAGGCAGTTCCTCTGCTTGCATGTTGTGCAGAAACGTGAGAGACCGTGGCAAATTGTTTCCCAACTAGTAGGGTCTGAGTATTCTTTTCTTTCTCTCTCTCTTAAACCCTCCCTTTTGTGTTTCTTATTACCTCCTGTTTATTTGTTTTTAAATTGCAATTTAATCCACTAAAATGATCTTTTAATAATAGATATCCTTTAATGATAAAAAACAGAAATAAAAATTGTTTTTGAACTTATGAAAATAAAATTCAGGATCTAACTGTTATGGCAGCAAAGAGTTGCAAGAAAATATTTGGGTAAATGAAAATTCATGCTATTTTGCTATTTTTTTTTTAAAAAGATTTTATTTATTTATTTGACAGAGATAGATCACAAGTAGGCAGAGAGGCAGGCAGAGAGAGAGAGAGGAGGAAGCAGGCTCCCTGCTGAGCAGAGAGCCCGATGCGGGACTCGATCCCAGGACCCTAAGATCATGACCTGAGCCGAAGGCAGCGGCTTAACCCACTGAGCCACCCAGGCGCCCCTATTTTGCTATTTTTGAAGTAGATACTTAATCATCTTTAATGAAAATTCAAAATTAGGAATGATCTTTTTGACAATATTTTACTCACTGTTTATGAGATAAACTTAATTACAATTACTCATTGAATAAAGGATTCCTAAAATTATAAAAATATTCTTTTATCTGGTTTTGCCTATTAGAAAATTCATTGACAAAAGCAAAATAAAATTTAAAAAATTGATATTACTGCATTTAGCATAATAAGATGTGGCCATTAGGGATGCCTGGGTGGCTCAGTTGGTTAAACATCTGCCTTTGGTTCAGGTCATGATCCCAACATCATGGGATGGAGACCCGTATGGGGCTCCCTGCTCAGCGGGGAGGGGTGTCTCCTTCTCTCTCTCCACCTCCTGCTCCACCTGTTTTGTACTCTCTCTCTCTGACAAATTAAAAAATAAAATATGTTTAAAAAAAAGATGGGGTCATTAAATAGTAGAAAACATAAATTTCTATAATATAAATGAAGTAGGTTTATTTGATGAACTAACATATACATACACCATTTTTACTGTAAATATTAGAAGATTGAAGTCAAACCAACTATACAAACTGCCACAAACTGGATAACTGTAATGTACTATGGATAGCATTATTGCTGTTCACTTAGTTCTTCTTCCCTATTTTAAGGAAATAAGAGGGTTGTACATACCTGCCTCCTTGAAGCGAGGTGTAACCAGGTGTCTAGCGTTGGCCTATGAAATGTGTGTAGAAGTGACATATGTCACTTTCAGGAAGAAAATTTATTACCAGGATTGTAGACATGGGCTGATAATGGTATTTACATATTAAATACCATTATAAAATACCCATAAAAGTATTATGGGTACCATAATACCAAAGCAACATAGAAAGTAGATGAACACACAAAGAAAAGCAAGCCTCAGAGGACTTCATGTGAGCAAGAATTAAACTTTAATTCTAGGGGCGCCTGGATGGCTCAGTCGTTGAGAGTCTGCCTTTGGCTCAGGTTGTGAGCCAAAGGGGTACTCGGATTGACCCCCCTGTCGAGCCCCCTATTGAGCCCCTTGTCAAGCCCCGAGCCCCATGTCGAGCCCCGTGTCAAGCCCTGCGTTGGGCTCCCTGCTGGACGGGGAGCCTGCTTCTCCCTCTCCCACTCTTCCTGCTTGTGTTCCCTCTCTTGCTGTGTCTCTCCCTGTCAAATAAATAAATAAAATCTTAAAAAAAAAAACTTTAATTTTATTGAACCCCTGACATTGGAAGTTTTTTTTTTTTTTAAACTGGAGCTCTGCTTTACAGTAATGTTATTGCAACTTTTAAATTTTAAATTCTGATGCATATTGAATGTTATATCAGCCTTGTAGATCTAACACACCAAAACAAAACAAAAGAACTGTCTGTTGTCACACAGTGGGTATATGTACTTTTGAGTCCTGAATGTTCAACTTGGGTAAAGGCTCAGAATGTTTATATGAGAGAAGTCTCTTAGGAAACATTTACTTGAAGAAGTTTTTTGTCCTTGAAGCAAATGGTAAATCTACACTAGTTGTAGGTTACTACAACTAGGGAGTTGTACTGATTGGAAAGCTGTTCTTGAAAGGTATTGATAATAATACATAAATAACTGGCAGGTCATTTGTGAGGTGGATTTACTTATTTTCTGCTCTAAGAAGTTCCAAGAGGCCTGACTTTTGGGAAATAACACGTTTTATGTCTTTTTTTTTTTTTTTAATGTATTCTTCTTTGATGAGGGTATAGTTTTTGAGGAAAGTATTTTATTTAAATAAACTTAAATGAAATTAAAATGTCATGTTATAATGCTACTGATTCTTTTTGTATCCCAAATGTTTAAAATAGAATGTAAGTAAATGGAAATAATAAGTAGAAGTTTAGTAATTCTTTCAACCAGTATTTACTGAGTGCTTATTTTCTCTGAAAGCTGTGTTAAGCACTGGGAGAGAATACAACTGAGAACAAAACAGACACTTTCAATTTTCATAAAATGTAACATAAATAAACTAAATAAATATATAATTATAAACCGAGATTATTGTCTAGGAGGTAGAAATATAATTCTGTGCTGGGGGAGAGAAGCATTGGCTTTTTAAATCTTGGGAGACTCTAATTTATCAGATTTTCAACTTCCTTTGATTACAAGCTGTAGGCAGAGTATTTTCCCTCTCTGTAGAGCGGAAGTCCTTTCTACCATTGCTTGAAGTCTGGGTGGCTTTAGCTCAAGCTTATAAGAATTTGATGCAGCTGACAAATACCAGTATTCTGATCTTTTTTTTTTTTTTAAGATTTTATTTATTTATTTGACAGAGAGAAATCACAAGTAGGCAGAGAGGCAGGCAGAGAGAGAGGAGGAAGCAGGCTCCCTGCTGAGCAGAGAGTCCGATGCAGGACTCGATCCCAGGACCCTGAGATCATGACCTGAGCCGAAGGCAGCGGCTTAACCACTGAGCCACCCAGACACCCAGTATTCTGATCTTTTTCTAATCATTTCCTGAGCACTACATTCTTATTTTTTTATTCTTTATTTAAATTCAATTTAGTTAATATATACTGCGTTATTAGTTACTGGAGTAAAGTTTAGTGATTCATCAGTTGCATATAACACCCAGTGCTCATTTCATCAAGTGCCCTCCTTACTTCCCATCACCCAGTTACCCCATCCCCCACCCACCTCCCTTCCAGCAGCCCTCAGTGTGTTTTCTAGAGTTCAGCCTCTCTTATGGTTTGGCTCCCTATTTCCACCTTATTTTATTTTTCCAAGTACTACATTCTTAATTAGCAAGTGGTCTGACTTCCAACTTATCATAAATAACAGTTTATTAAATATTTTGCTGAGACAGAAGAAGCATTGCTACCTTTCCAGCTCTTTGGAAAGAATTCCAGCTACTTTCATTGAACTGGTGCTACATATTTCAGGATTTGTCTTTGAAGCAGCCTCTCTTGTACACAAAATTTTTTATTAGTTAGTTTTAAATTTGACTCTGATTGGCAGAAAATTTCAAATAATAATGGCCTAAAATGGGTTTTCTTTTTTTGTGAATGCCCTAAAGTAGTTAATACAAGGTTAGTTTGACACTTCAATGTGTCTGGGATCCAGGGTCATCCTGTCATTTTCCATTGTGGATAAAACTCAATTTCCAAGGTTACCTCATAGCTTGAGCTGGCTGCTGTCAAAGAATGAAAAATGAGTTGATAGAGAATTGTTTATGTCATGCTCTTTGGCATACTATTTCTGTCTTAAAATGAAAATATTAATTGCTCATTGATCTGAATTTCAAAACAATAATTCTAGCCTCAGGTTTTTTTTTTTTTTTTTTTTTTTAAGATTTTAAAAATTTATTTGACAGAGAGAGAGAGAGATCACAAGTAGGCAGAGTGGCAGGTGGGGGTGGGGGGAAGCAGGCTCCCTGCTGGGCAGAGAGCCTGACATGGGGCTCGATCCCAGGACCCCAGGATCATGACCTAAGCTGAAGGCAGAGACTTAACCCACTGAGCCACCCAGGCACCCCTAACCTCAGGTTTTTGATATTGTAACATATATCTACTTTTCTCAAGGATAATGTTGAAATTCTCAAAATGAAATTAACTTTTGTGTGTATGTGAGGAGTTGGATTACAAAAGCAAATGAACCTAAAAACGATGAAGAAATTGGTGTTTGGTAAATAGCTACTTTCCTGTACAGTGATATTTGTGACCCCTTACATTTTGATATTTCTGCTCATATAGTATCATTATTTTATTGTTTAAGAAAATTGACATCTGAATCATTTGTAAGTTGAGATCAAGGTCAATGATCCCAAAATTCACTTTATCCAGAAGGATAACTCTACTCCAGACAGGTTAATATATTTGTGAGTCTCAACAGGCAATCATATTGTGGTATTGGAAAAATTCTATTGCAAAATTAATTTTCACTCCAGTTCAAAGATTTTTCTGTACAAGTGGAATATAAAATAATAGTTTTGAAAGTGAAGGGCACTTGGGTGGCTCAGTCGTTAATCGTTTGCCTTGGGCTGGGGACATGATCCCAGGGTCCTGGGACTGAGCTCTGTATCAGGCTCCCTGCTCAGCGGGAAGCCTGCTTCTTCCTCTCCCACTCCCTCTTGTGTTTCCTCTCTTGCTGTGTCTTTCTCTGTTAAATAAATAAATAAAATCTTTAAAAAAATATAGTTTTGAAAGTGATATGGTTAACTCTTTTAGTCTTCATTTATACATGATAAAATTAAAATGAACTTTTATATTTTCTTTTAAATCTTTTAAATCTTTTCTTTTAAAATATCAGTAAAACAGAGATGCCTGGGTGGCTCAGTTAGTTAAGTGTCTATCTTTGGCTCAGGTCATGATCCCATAGTCCTGGGATCAAGTCCCTAGTCCAGATTCTGGCTCAGTGTGTAGTCTGCTTCTCCCTCTGCCTGCCACTCCCCCCTGCTTGTGCACTCTCTCTGTCTGTCTGACAAATAAAATCTTTAAAAAAAATTAAAATATGAGTAAAACAAAATAGTCAGGATCAAAACTGTGTAATCTCTGAAAAAAAGTTGGTTTATCTCAAAGTTATCAAATAATAAATATTACTAATTGAAAATGAAGGGCCAAAGGAAATGATTTGGTGTTGGCACAGGTAATTATTTCTCACCATTTTCCAACTAATATACAGTCAGAGTACTTTTCAAAGCTGGAAGAAATTGTATAAAATTTTGTTCAAGAATCAATCATGATATAATTGATGCCTTTGTTTTTATACTACATTTAATTAAATGTGTATTTTTTCATTTCTAATTTTTCACAGTTCATTCAATTATCTTAACTTGAACAAAGTATTTAGTATATTCAAAAATATTTTTAATAATGTCATCTGTGAATAATTTTTATCACAACCATAATAAATGGTTAAGATTTCTATTTTTATAAATTTTCATTTCTATTTGATGCTTTGTAATATATTTAGACACCTTAGTATTTTAGATCTACTAAATATTTAGCTTCACTGATTTTTAAAATTTAAAATAAAATATTGGTATTTATACTGGTATGTTAGCATTAAATGGAATAAATAGTGAATCACCAGTAGTATTTTCACTTTACTGTAGAACTGAAATCACTAACTTTTAATAGTGAGAGCATCAATTTAGTTGGACCTCACAGTAATTTTTCTTTTCTTAAGATTTTATTTATTTGACAGACAGAGATCACAAGTAGGCAGAGAGGCAGACAGAGAGAGAGGAGGAAGCAGGCTCCCTGCTGAGCAGAGAGCCCGATGCGGGGCTCGATCCCAAAACCCTGGTCTCATAACTGGAGCTGAAGGCAGAGGCTTTAATCCACTGAGCCACCCAGGCACCCTGGGCCTCATAGTATTATAAGACTATAAAAGTATTTGAAAAGAACCAGAACAATCTGAAATATGTTTTTAGTCATTTCCATATCTGAGAGCTGTATATGATGACCTTCTGAACTCTCTTGTTCATAGTGAGCAGGTTGTGGTCTAGTGAGATAATAAAAATACTAGGATTAGAAGTACCACTGAGGGCCTCCAGACCTGCTACTGCTCATAGAAAAGCAGAGATAAGAGGTCTTCTGACTTCAATAATTCAGGTCTCCCTCTTGAACTTTTACAGTGGGAATTTACCTCAGGGATTTTTTTTTTTTTTCTGAATGCATTACTGAACCCATCCATATCTGCTTTCAATTGTGGGGCAGGACTGACTTTATGGGTATAAGTCTGGTACTGTGACACAAGACCCACACTTAGTAGTTTCCTTCGTCTGGTTTACTGATCTGTTCTTGCCCTTTTGAAATTCTTAGTAAGAGTTGAGCCCTACATTAAAAAAATTTTTTTGAGGGGTGCCTGGGTGGCTCAGTGGGTTAAGCTGCTGCCTTCAGCTCAGGTCATGATCTCAGGGTCCTGGGATCGAGTCCCACATTGGGCTCTCTGCCCGGCAGGGAGCCTGCTTCCCTCTCTCTCTCTGCCTGCCTCTCCATCTACTTGTGATTTCTCTCTGTCAAATAAATAAATAAAATCTTAAAAAAAATTTTTTTTAAAGATTTTTTATTTATTTATTTGAGAGAGAGAGAAAGAGGGAGAAAGAGAAAGCATGTGCTCATGCATGAGGGGTGGGACAGAGGGGGAGGAAGGGGGACAAGCAGACTCCTTTGGACCACGGAGCCTGACTTGGGCTACTTGTGGGGCTCCAGCTGGGGCTCCACGCAGGGCTTGATCTCTGGATTCTGAGATCATGACTGGGCCAAACTCAAGAGTTGGAAGCTCAATTGACTAAGTCACTCAGGTAACACCTTGAGCCCCATATTTTCATTTTGTAATGGATCTTGCAAATTATGTAACCAGTTCTGTTGCAGTGGTTTGCCTTTATTTTTAAAGGAAGAATGATACCCATACTCCCTAATGTATGTCTAATGTATTATTAACTTTTTAAAATGTGAAATTGGTGATAATTCTATTTGGATCTATTTAGGATTAAGGCAAACCGCCCCTGGTCAGAGTGTAAGTGAAGCAAACGTTTGAAGTGCTGAACTGTATTCCTTCTTCCCATCAACACCCCTCTTCTTTTTCCTGTCTATCAGGGTCTTTATGCTTCCCTCTGGACTTCCCTTCAGGCCTTCTCCCTGACATCCTGCCGTGGAAAATGCAACATATATTTCAACATATATTTCATTTATGGACATTCCTACCAAGACAAATTTGCTTCTCCTCCATTACCTCCATTACCATAGCGGTACAATTACCCCTGGAAAGCATTCTCAGATGATATTTTAGTAATTCTTCTCAAGTCTTTTCATCATGGTCTTAACAACCATGGAAAAAGTGTCTGTTTCCGAGAAGTTGCTCTGGGAAGAACACACCTGCCTTTTTTCCTGTCTTAATCACAGATGCCCATAACATCAGGGATGAGGGGAGAGAAATGGACACGAGGGAGAAAGTACCTTACTTCTTCATGCACTCATTCCTGAGAGTCATCCTTTTAACCTGAAACATCCACTCTATCCCTTAAGAAGTTTTCAGGTGAACAGATCCTTACCCTCATTTCAAAACTCTGTATCCTTGCTTGTGCTCACCCTGCCTTGCTTTCTTAGCCTTGTAATGATACACACGTGGGCCTTATAACTTTTTTTTTGTCTCCTTAACTGTCCAAATGTTAATATTTGTAATAAGGAAAAAAAACCCCAACACTTGGAAACATGGCCATGACATGTTTTTCTTGCCTACTTGCCTTCCTCCTTCTTTTGTTCTTGTCCTCCCTCCTTCCTCCCTTCTTTTCTTGTTTTTTAAAATTCTTCCTTAGGAAGGAAGTCGGAAGATCTTGTTTCTTCTTGAAATAGTGACATTTTAAAAAAAGAAGAAGAAGAAAATGGACAATTTTCCATGTTGAAGGACAAAACTTTCGGGCTTGTCTCTGTAACCATGAAGTTGCTCTGTCAGCAAAAGCCCTTTGTTCACCACAGGAAGCAATCTGGTCATAGCAACTTCCTTTCTAGCCCTTCAATAGAATGATTGTCTCTGAAGTTTGCCACATAGACACACTACCAGAAATCCCCATTGTCAACAAAATGAAAATGATCTTTTTTATAACCACGAACTATACTTAAAGTGGCTTCATTTTATTTTACTTCTGTTTTCTCTGTTTATTAAATTAGTTTACATTGCTCACTGATTTCTGTGTTAGATTTGAAATTGGTGAATGGAAGCAGGTGATGCTTTGATTCATTGAATTAAAATGATGTTGGGACTTGAAACAGTTTACAGGGGAAGAGAGAGAGAGAGATAAGGGACTATTTAGATGTTTGCAGCTTCCTATCCTGCTATATTTTCAGTGAGAATGGTTGGGAGGCAGTTTAACCCTGATGCAGGCTGTGATATCAGTCTTGTCTGCAGAGTCAGCAGTTTCTTGGGGGACGGTTGTTTAAACCATAAGTCATTTAAGTGCCCTCTTGTTTTTAATTTGAGGGATCTTTATCTCTTCTATGTTACCTCCTGCTCCCCTCTTCATATTAGAAAATTATTTTCTGCTCATGGATTATACTAATAAACACTAGAGAGGCAATGCATGACCTCTTGGGTTATTTTAGAATAATGACTTAATCTCTTGTGGAAAAAAAAAAAACCAACAATCCTTCTCAAGCATTCTTTGGGGGAGATAACCTTCTTATTGGAATTCCTCAATCCCTCCCACATTCTCCATTCTTTTCCCTCCCCATCAGCACACTGACTTTGGCAACGAGACAAATCACCATTTCTCCCTGTTTGCTTTTCTTCAGTCTCAGTTTAATGACATTTCTACCTTTTATTGTTTTTTTTCATTTCTATTCTGTAAAGTTACCTACTGCTAGTTTTGGGGTTCTTTCACTGGAATGACTGTCTACTATGTTTTCTCTTCTCCTTTCCCTTCTTCACTTAGTGACTCACTCCATCTCTTTAAATCTCATCTTGAAACATTCCCGGGCCTGTTTTTTTTGGACTGAGCCTTACTCCCACGCAGTCCTGTTCCCTTTACACTCCCTTAATGTACTTGCCAAGGTTGCAAGTGTGCTTAATTGTATCTTTCCTGCATTCAAATTTTAGTTCTTCTCTTAGTAGTTTAAAAAATTCAAGTTTTTCTTGGAAAAGATCACCCAGTCCATTTCCATTCTATTTTCTTCTTTTAGGTTAGAAATTAAGATAAACAAAAATAAGGGAAGTCAATTTTTACTATACAGAATTAAAGGGTTTGGGACTTATGTTTTCCTTAGAGCCCTAAAAGTTAGACATCTCTTGAGACATGGTAGAGAGTTTCAAGCCATGCATTACTCTAGTTCATGGGGAGTTTGTCCTGGGCAAGCCAAAGAGGACGTTTAGACATTATACATAAAAAGAGGAAGAACATTTACAGAGGAAGTTGCAAGATATGGATATAAGAATGAAAGACCAAAATAAATAAATAAATAAATAAATAAATAAATAAATAAATAAAATAGGTGAGAGATTAGTTTGATGAAGTCGTGGTTAGTTTAGAATAGATACAAAAGTTGCTAGTATGGTTTTTGTTATTCCTGCAGCTTCATTCCTGCTGTACCGTTTTATGTGTCCCCATCTGGGCTACAGTTAGGTCCTCTTCCCCAGACAGAGCCCCACTAACAGAGGATATGTCATGAAATAAAGCACTGCGCCCCTTTGGGCTTCTTGGCTTTGCGATTTCCTGGATTGAGGCAGCAGTAGCAAATCTGCCTTTCACTAGGTCCCTCTTTAAGCCTTTCCCCACCATCTGTGGCTCTGCTGATGAGGCAATACGCTGTCGATAGGAAGAGATCTAGCACCATCCAGTATGGTGGTACTCGGGGTTCTTGGGCTAATCGGGGACTAATGTCAGGGTCACGTGCTAGCTGCATTCACATTTTCGTAACAGGCAATATTGGCTTGTAAAATGTTCCTTCTGAGAGAGACAGCATGAACACAAGATGGAAAACATCAAAATGATACGGTTAGGTTTCTGTCTCAGAAGCAAAACAAGCAGAGTTCCTTTGAGAGCATTATGAAAGTTAAAACATTGACTGGCATCACTGGAACACTTATCCTCGAAATGTTGAGAGCTGGAACCTGAGGCTAGCGTCTGGTGGACAGGTCAGTGACCTCTGTGATCTTGTAGGGAGTTTAATCCTTCATTTCACCGATGAAGAGTCTTGAGACTCAGGGAGGTTGAGAGACTTAATGAAGGCCCCCTGCTTGTTCCTGACAGAGTCAGACCTAAACCTCAGGTCTCTAGGCACTCCAAAGAGTCCTCTTCCTGTTGCCCCATAAGGACGTATAGTTCTCATGCTTGCTGCTACTGGCTGGCCCAGGATGCCTGGAGACAAAGACCTATGACATGTTTTATTAATGTCATTGGGCTTCCTAATGTTATTTTTCTGGACATTATGGACAATACTTCTCTCTTTCCATATTCTGAATAAAAATGCAAAGGGGAAATTTAGAGGAGAAGACGAAATTTAGAAATGAAGGGAGAAGAAAATAACGGTATTGGTAATCTCGTTACCCAGAGTGATCATTATTAACATTTTGTTTATTTCCTTCTAATCTTTTCCACACAGAGCTGTGTGTGTGTGTGTATGTGTGTGTTTGTGTGCACGCGTGTGTGCGTGCATTCCAGTGTGCTCTTGTGCATGTACAGAATTGGGATTATGTATTTCATATCAGCTGGCATTCTTCAGTTGCAAATAACAGAAACTGACCTAGTTTCAAATTTAAGGAGGAAAGGAATTTCTTGGCAGGCTATAAAGTCAAAGGAACACCCAGGCCTTGAAAAAATAGGACCCAGGAAAGCAAGCTGCTTTTGTCAGATGAAGAGAGAATAAATACTGGATAGGTCAAAATGGCATTGTACACAGATGTCCTAGTTTTGTAATAACAAATTTTGCGTAAAAAATAACTTTACATTTCTTTGTGACTAAAGTCATTTCCTTGCCCATTCAGACTTCCTTTCAAGGTCTCTCCTTTTCACCTCACTTCCTCCTTCCCTAGGATGACCTCTGGGAACAGGGGAAGCTCATGCTGCCGTCCTGCCACAGGGGATGGGTATCTAGGCCTTGTGTTATCATCCAGTTCCTTCTGACTGAGGTCTTGCCTTGTGTGGATTTTGCCTGTGGGTTCCTGGCCCCACTGATCTGCAGCTAACTTAGCACATCCCTTGTGTTCTGGGCATGGGCAGTGCAGTATAATTGCAGCCGGAAGTTTTGTCATCTCTCCTCAATGTTGCTGAGAACCCATCTCCCCTGGCTTTAGTATGGGGCCACCCTATCCTCCACTGTGGTCATCCTCCACCCCCACCCACCCACAAGTGGTTGTGTTATTGTTCTCAGCTCTGCAGGAACCATCAGGATTGTGGGGGCAGGTGGCTCTTACAGGCCCCTTTTGTCTCTAGTCCTGACCTGTAGCCATTCATAGTCTTCAGCAGCCACCCTATGTTGTCAGTATGCATTCCAAAAGTGGCTTCTCCCTGATTTCATCTTTTCTCTGATCCTGGAGCCTATCTGGAGCACAGGAATCCATCTTGAATTCCAACCCAGGAAGGGCGGCAGTCCTCTCAGGGACTCTTCTTACGTCTTTCTTCATTTTTCCTCTTTCTTCAGTCTTTCTTCTGCAGCCTAGGAGGGAATTTTTCTTCTTCCTTCTACCAGGCAGGAAATTGACTTTAGGCTAAATACTGCATTATTTTTATTCTGTGATTAATTTTTGTCATCTCTATATGCAAGTCCTCTAGATTTTGCCTCAAAATTATAATCATGTCCTTTATATTAATTAGAAAAAACCTAATTTATCCACAGTGGCTTAGCTCTTATGTATCAATGCTTTGCTTCCAAGTGGTAAGCGTGCTATGAGTGAAAAATGCATTCAAGCAGACCAGTGGATTTCTGTTCTCCTAAGGCAATAGCTCCAATTGAGCCAATATGTACAGAGCTACCGAACAAAATAAGTAATTTGGTAAAAGGAAAAACCTCAATTAAAAATTTCCAACATAGATTTATCTTTCTACATTCAGTTTAATACCCTGTGTTTTACTATCAATAGTGTTTTCTTTCTTTTTTTCTTTCTTTTTTCTTTTTTTCAAAGATTTTATTTATTTGAGAGAGAGAATGAGAGAGAGAGCATGAGAAGAGGGAGGGCCAGAGGGAGAAGCAGACTCCCCACCAAGCAGGAAGTCCGATGCAGGACTCGATCCCTGGAATGACCCGAGCCGAAGGCAGTCACCCAAAGACTGAGCCACCCAGGTGCCCTCTTTTTTTCTTTTTAAAAAAAATATTTTATTTATTTATTTGACAGAGAGAAAGAAAGAAGAGAGAACAAGCAGGGGGTGGGGGCGGGGTGGGAAGGGTGAGGAGCAGAGGAAGAAGGAGAAGCAGACTCCCCACTGAGCAAAGAGCCCGGATTTGGGGCTTGATCCTGGAACCCTGATCTGATCTGGAGGCAGACACTTAACTGACTGAGCCACCCAGGCACCCCTCGACAGTGTTTTCTTTTTTTTTAAAAAATAATTTATTTATTTATTTGACAGAGAGAGAGGATCACAAGTAGACAGAGAAGCAGGCAGAGAGAGGAGGGAAGCAGGCTCCCCGCTGAGCAGAGAGCCCGATGCGGGGCTCGATTTGGGGCTCGATCCGAGGATCCTGAGATCACGACCTGAGCCGAAGGCAGAGGCCCAACCCACTGAGCCACCCAGGCACCCCTCGACAGTGTTTTCTAATACAGGGTTGCATAGTATTTAATCATCTACCCAGTTGTTTAGTTGTCCCATTACTCATTTAACCTTCCTCCCATGAAAACTGATAGAGGGACACCTCACTAAAATGCAGTCAGGAGGGTTGGCAGGGGTAATTCTCATGCTCCTACCCATATCCTACCACTTATCACCAATTGCAGACCCAAAAGGATTTTCCCAGCCCTCACTAGCTTATCAGCTTTCGGGAACAAAAGGAGGCCATATTAAAAACAAAAAAGTTCAGTTTGTCCCCCCCACCCTCCCCTGTTAGCTAATTTGTGAGCACTTAGTGTTTTGGAAATTTGAAGTTTAGAGCTTCAGAATGTTTTGGGCCAAGTGCAGGAGGGTGCCTCCTCTTCCAGTGTGTCACTCTTATCTAACAGGCCTCGAGCAGTGCTGGTATGTTCCAGTGCTTCACAAATAATGAAATTGCTCATTTGGATTTGATTTCTTTTACTTCTCCCTTTCCCTTTTCCTTTCTTTCACTTTCTTCTTTTTCTTTTTCTGGGTGGCCTCTCTCCCTTCGTCTGTAGGAGTTCAATGGGGGAGCTGAACTAGAAGATATATCTGAAAGACAGACCAGACTGTACCAATGAAAACTGCTGTTTTATTGGCTGAAACTCATTATTCCTAATTTCTTCCTTTCAAAGTGTTCTTTTCCAAGAGACTCTTCAGTTTGCATACAAATAGGTTTTAAAGCAAGCCACCTCAAACATTCAACCTTGCTGAGCATTGATTTTCACTAGGACTCAAGCTGATGTGTCTATTAAAACATTTTTATTTTTATTATTTATTAATTAAAGATCTTATTAATTTATTTGACAGAGAGAGAGAGAGAGAGTGAGCACAAGCAGGGGGAACAGCAGAGGGAGAGGAAGAAGCAGGCCCCCTAGTTATCAGGGAGCCTGATGCCAGCTCCATCCTAGGACCCTGGGATCATGACCTAAGCTGACGGCACACCCTTAACTGACCAAACCACCCAGGCGCTCCTATAACATTGTTGAAAATAATTTTAATTTGTTAGGTGAAATTACATCTTGTAGGTGTTTAAATTTCATTTCTTTACTATTAATCAGGCCAGGCATTTTCCCACATACTTATTTCTAATTTCTATTTCTTCCCTATGACTTATCTGGTCAAATCCTTTCTCATTATTCTATGGTATTTCATATGAAATTTAAAAATATTAGTCATATAAAGCTTTTTTTTTGTTTTTAAAGATTTAATTTATTTTTTTAGAGAGACAGTGCCTGCATGCATGCAGGAGCAGAGGGAGGGGCAGAGGAAGCCAGACAGGGAGAAGTTGACTCCCCACTGAGCTGGGAGCCAGACCAACTGCTAGATCCCAGGACCCTAAGATCTTGACCTGAGCTCAAGTCAGACACTTAACCGACAGCCACCCAAGTGGCCCTAGTCATATAAACCTTTGAACCATCATGTTTGTTAGAAATAGTTCTTCCATTTTTGGGTGGTCTTTTCATTATTATTTTTAGAAGTACAAAAGTTTAACATTTTTTGATGTACCATGTTCGTGGATAAGAACAATGAATATGGTAAAGACATTTCCTGCCAATTTAGCTTAAGAGGGTATAAAGCAATTCCAGGATGCCTAGGTGGCGCAGTGAGTTAAGCCTCTATCTTCGGCTCAGGTCATGGTCTCAGGGCTCAGGGTCCTGGGATCGAGCCCCACATCGTGGAGGAGCCTGCTTCCCCCTCTCTCTCTGCCTGACTCTCTGCCTACTTGTGATCTCCCTCTGTCAAATAAATAAAATCTTTAAAAAAAAAAAGGGTATAAAGCAATTCCAACCAAAATCTTGAAAGGTTGGATATAAAAGCTTACAACGTTATTGCTTAATGGAATAAACAATATGGAATAAAAAAGGACTAAAATCTTCCAAAATACACTTAAAGAAAAAGAACAAACAGACACATTTACCTTACAAGATATTAATATTTATTATAAGGTTTAAGACAGTGTGGTGTGATGCTGGGATAGAATACTCAACTGGGAAAAGTATAGAAAATGGTGCTGAAGTAATTGGTTATTCATATGCAAAAAGAATTTTGTCTCTGTATTCCTCCATATATAAGCAAAAACCCCTGTGGATTAAAGACCAAATTATGAAAGGCAAAACTTTTAAACTTTTATAATAAATAAATAAATAAATAAACTTTTAAACTTTTAGAAGACAATTTAGGACACTTTCTTTATAAAATAGATAATTTTAATTGGAATAGGAAAAATTTATAAAACAAAGCCCACAAAATATAAACTGTAGATTAAAAAATTGATAAGCTCAGCTACATTAAAATTAATAATAGTGGTTTATCAAAAGATAATGACCAGATAAACTGTGAATGAGAAGATATTTCTATACATATAAACTAGGAAGGATTGGTTCACAGGACAAAGAATCTTGAAAAACAAAATGATGAAGACACAAACAACCTGATAGAAAGTTAGGCAAATGATAAGAACTTTAAATATTTCTTAGGGAAGCTTTGAGACTTGAGTCCCAGTAAGCTGGCTTCTGTGTCCTTTTGACATGTCACCCATCATTCTTCTCATACCTCTTTATTAATGCCACAATAAAGTATCCCAAGATCATTTGTACTTTCTCTTTCCCAGCCCTTGCATGAACTATTTTTTCAGGGATCCCTGATTCCTTTTATTTTATTTATTTGTATTTGGAAATTGGTGAATTGCCAATGAATTTCCAAATTTGTATTTGGAAATTGGAGAATTATATTTGGAAACCAGGATCTGCCTGGTAGGTACAATTATTACTACCATGGTGTTGCTGCCACCATTTCTCTCTGTGGACAGAGATAAGAAATATTTGTACACACACACACACACACACACACACAGACACCTATCTTTGTTTCCATAGAAATCTACAATACTGAAAACCATTATTCACATAGACACCTCCAATGCTAATCCATTATCATGAAGTATAATATACATTTTCAATTAGTATAATATACAATGTTGAAATAAATGACAATTTTTATTCCTGAAGGGAGTGTGGAGAAGTGAGTTGGGGGAAATCGGAAGGGGAGACAAACCATGAGAGACTGTGGAGTCTGAGAAACAGAGAGTTTTGAGGCGGGTGGGGGAGTGGTAGTGGGTATTAAGGAGGGCACGCATTGCAAGGAGCACTGGGTGTGGTGCAAAAACAATGAATTTTGGAACACTGAAAATAAAACAAATTAAATTAAAATAAGAAAGAAAGAAAGACAACCCTAGGCACAAGAAAGCTAATTATTTTTGAGATGTTCTCTACAACTGAAAGAAGAAAAGTGAAGTTGAATTTTAACAAGACTGAATTTTTCTTTTAAGAAGACAGTATGTAAAGTCCGACTCAGGAAAGTTTTAAAGTTGAAATTAAAATAGAGAAAGCGATTCACTAGAAAGCTTGTGAAACCTCAGGATGAATAAATGTAAGTGTCTGGGCTTTGTGACTGCAGTACATTAGTTGCTCATTGAGGGAATATGCCCTAGTACACATCTGTTTCCATCTAGAAAAATAAACAAAAAAGCCCTTTCTTAGCCCTGGCTCTACTTCTTTGAATTATGTCAAGTACAATTAAACATTGAAAACCAAAATCTGTCCAAAGAAAGCAGATTTATGTAAGCATATTTACTAGTATAAAGCATTATGTAAAAGGACTGCCTGTTGAGTGTTGAAGAGATTTTTAGTGTGGGTTTTGTTCTCCTATATATCACTAACTTCTTTAGTAGATATTGTTATTGCCTCGATCTTGCCTTGATCCAGACTATCTCCTCATTTTCCTATATCAATTTTCAGTTGATCAGAACCTCAAGGTTATCAGTTTCTAGGGACATGAAAAAATATTCCCATTCTATTTCTTTCTTATTGAATTGCTTAGACTCACTGTCAATTTCTAAGATACACCCCATAATTTTCTTGGGTCTACTCTATTCTACAAAAATACTATGGCCATAGACTTGATAGAAATTTTCTGGTATTATTTGTATTACATTTGATAAAACATTTTGAAATATTCTGTGCTATATAAATAGACAGCGAGTGTTTCAAAATTTCAGCCTGGGAATTTGGTGGATCAAATTCTTTGAGTTTAGCTTGTTTTGCACTTTTCCTTTTGAAAGTTGTTTTACTACCATAGGAGGTTAAAGATCTTATGGAGATATCTCATAGCATACAGAATACATTTAAATGTATTCTTGGATGAATTAAGTATATTTTTGATAGAAAAGAATATAGTTAACCTAGGCTGTATCTTCATGTGATTCTTGAATTATGCATATTTTTTGAAGGTTTTATTTTTATTTTGTTCATGAGAGACAGAGAGAGAGAGAGAGAGGCAGAAGCAGAGGGAGAAACAGGCTTCCCCAGGAGCAGGGAACCCAATGTGGGACTCCATCCCAAGACTCTGGGATCATGGCCAGAGCCAGGGCAGACACTTAACTGACTGAGATATTCAGGTGTCTCTTGGGTTGTCCATTTTGCATAAATCGTTAAATATGTTTAGGCAGTAATTAGCTTGGATTATTTTCTAGCTTAAATTTTGTAATTTTATAATTTTCTAGCTGGCTCTGGCAGAAGAATCTCAGGTGCTCACTTCTCAGACAAAGTTCAAGGGGTCATTTCTTTATTGTTACCAAAAAACTAAAAATAAAAACAAGGATGTAAAAAGCCAGTTATGAGAAGATTGAGAAAAAGTATTAAGTCCTGTACACAAAATGGTATGAGTCCATTGTATTGATTTTTTAAGTCCCAGGATAGAACAGGGGCCTCTTCCATGGGCAGGATCAAATAAGTTTCCATTTGCTTCTAAAGATGACTGGAGAAAGTATTATATAAATTAGCTTTTTATTTTGGGATAATTTTAGATTTACAAAAGTTTGCAAAGGTAGTACAGAACTTCTGTATACTCCTCAAAATTTTCCCTTAATGACAGTATCTTATAATACCATCATGTATTTGTCAGAACTAAGAAACCAGCATTGGTACATCGCTATTTATAAACTTCATACTTTATTTGGATTTCACTAGTTTTTCCACCAACGTCCGTTTTCTGTTCCAGGATCCACTTCAGGATGCCACATTACATTTAGTCATCACATCTCCTTAATCCCTTTTAGTCTGTAACAGTTTCTCAAATCCTTCCTTGTTTTTCATGACCCGAATAGTTTTGTGGTATAGCAGTCAGGTGTTTTAGTTTTGATCTGTCTGATGTTTTCCTCATGATTAAGTTGAGATTGCAAGTTTTTGGAAAGAATATCACAGGGCTAAAGCACCCTTCTCATCACCTCGTATCATAAGTACATGCCATCCACATGACTAAGCCTAGTGATGTTAACTGCTGTTTGTCAGATTTCTCCATTGGAAAGTTACTATTTTCCATTTCTAAGCCTTATTCATTGGAAGCAAGTCACTAAATCTCACTCACACTTGAGCGGGGAGAGGGTGTGTGGGGAATTAATCTGTACCTCCAAGAAGCAGGAGTTTCAATGTATATCATTGGGAAGTCATCTGTAAGAAAAATCCACCTCTTCTCCCTATCACCCCATTTATTTATTTATTCACTTTCATTTGTATCAATATGGATTCATGTATATTTATTTTATACATTGGATTGTAATCGATGAGCTCTGGGCTCATCTGTATATGTCCTACCCAAGCCCTAGATTCAGCATTCCTCTGAGAAGCCCTGTTCCTTCAATAGAGAATAATATTTGGAAGAAATTTTATAATGGATTATAGTCTAGGTAGGCTTAGATAAAGCCCAGACAATATTTACAATAGTGATCAATGGCATGATCTAAACTCTGGGAATTTTACCAGAAACCATCCTACTGAGAAATTTAATGAAAATTCCACAAAGTCATTTAAGTGAATTATAGGATTGAAGAAGAGTATTCATACTATATTGTCTTGGAAATTTTTATTAGAATGAGCAGAATTTATCAAGCTGACAGTATATTAAATCTCTATGATTCATACCTAAGGAGCGTTGAAGTGGAATTCAGTGGGTTCTGAGAACAGCTTGCAGGAACTTTGTTGGAACTTAGGTAAACAGGAGTAAAATCTAAAAATAATAAATAGGTTCATACTTAAATTCTCTGACTAATTTAAAAAACTTTTTTATGGATTGATAATTATGATTCTTGAAAATGTAGTGGCATTCTGGTTATATTTCAAAGAAAATGTGACATTCATAATCAAAAGCACTAAGAAGAGTAGAAAGACATAAAAGACAGTGCTCTGCCTTCCAGAGAGGTAAATAATACAAGGAAACATTATGTAGTGGGAAAGACAAGTGTTAATGAAGAGCCTTGGGAGCTGTAAGGTAAATAAATTTAGTGGCTATGGCAACAGGATCCCTGAGGAGGCTGTATTTTTAAAGCACCCAGGCCCATGATTCTAAGCAAAAAGTGGTAGTACATCTGTAAGATGGGGAGGGAAACTGAGATAGTGAAGGAGATTGGTTCTTCTCTCTCTCATGGGGGAAACGTACTCACTAGTCAGGGAGTAAGTGAGATTGGGTCCATGGGACTTGAACTCCACAGAGGGTGGGAGAATCAAGCAGTAGGACCATGAGCAGGAAGTAACACCTTGGTGAAATATATTTGGTTAGTAACCCTTGTGTTTATAAACTGCTTATATGCTATATTTGAAAGCTCGTTGTTCAGAATCAGCCGCAAAGCAGTCTAGAAGAAACCAGAGCCAAAAACTGGAAAGAACAAAGGTACATCCAGAGCAAATACTCAGTCCTGTGAGATCTCAGCAGGGGAGATATTTGGCTAGCTAGTTAAGGATCTTGAAGGAACGAGTGCTGATGGAGATCTCTATTTTGATTTTCTTTTAAACTCTTTGGTACTGTTCTTTCCCCCTCCCTCATGTTGTAAATGATTCATTAAAAATTTTTATTTATTTTTACTGTAGTAAAATACACATAACATAAAATTTGCTATTTTCATTATTTTTCAGTGTCCATTTTAGTTTTATTAAGCATGTTTCCATTATTGTGCAACCATCACCACTGTTCATATCTAGAGCTATTCTTCATTCTATACTGAAACTCGGCACCAATTAAATAATTATTCTCCATTCCTCTCTTCCACCAGCCCTTGGTAACCACTATTCTGCTTTCATTGTCTGAAAGGTACCTGTCTACTTTAGGTACCTCATTTAAGCAGAATCATATAATGTCTTCCTTTAGTGTATGACTTATTTCACTTAGCATAATGCCTTTTAAGTTTCATCCATAAGTTTCATCCCTATTGTACTAAAGTAGTCACAGTCAAATTATGCTGAGTTTTTGCTTTTTTTCTGAGTCCATTTCATAGGTTGAGGTATATAGGAAGACACACTAAACACACATAGAAGGACAAAAGTGTGCAGCATCATCAGTAGGGTGCATGGATTCTAAGTGGTTCCAGACACTTCGGCTACTACAGGCAGAGTTAGAGAGTGAGTTCTAGGCATTGTACTAAGGATATGGGCAACGAAGGACCAAATAAGAGCCTGAAACCAATGGAATGAGGCTATGATGTTGGACTGGGGCAGAGATATCAGGTAGGAAGGACCCCGAATTCTGTGAGTCCCAGAGTTGAGTGCATATGGAGGTTACTGTAAACTCAGAAAGGTGGAGAGAAAGATCCCAGGGAGTGACTCAAATGTGAGGAAGGAGGGCACTCTGGCTGGTTGTTGCAAGAAGGTTTTCTAGAAAAGGCAGTATGTAAATAACGTGGGTAGAATTTGGACAGGAAGGGAGAACTGGAAGGATGATCTGTTCAGAGCAAATGGCATTAGGAGAGGGAGAGAGATGGAAACTACAAGATGCTTTTGGAGCTAAATAGACCAGTTGGCTGAGTCTACAGAGGGTTTGTGGAATGCAGAAGGAGATAGGATTAGGTTGATGATGTCAGTGCACTTATACAGTGCACTTATTGCTAGATAAGTTATTCTGATTATTTTGTAAATAATGGATCTTACTAGAAAAGTGACCAGCTTTATCTTTCCTTTCCTTCGCTTGCACTCCTACAGCCTTAATCTTGGTCTTAATTAGAATAGTTAGCATAGTTCATCTTTTGGTAGGTTGGGAAATGTCTGTATCTCCTGTGAGAATAGAAGCTACCTGAAGGCAGAGCTGTTTTATTTAAGCTCATGTCCAACAGAGTATTAAACCACAAGATTTTGAACTTCTCAGTTCCTCATTAAGCATTCTTTGAATGGAATGGTGTTAGATTAGGGACTTTGATGGGAGAATGGGGTAAAATGGTCAAGGCTATAATTAGGATGATTAATATGATAAGAATGTGTAAGGGGACACCTGGGTAGCTCAGTCGTTAAGCGTCTCCCTTTGGCTCAGGTCATGATCCCAGGATCCTGGAATTGAGTCCTGCATTGGGCCCCCTGCTCAGCGAAAAGCCTGCTTCTCCCTCTTCCCTTGTGTTTTCTCTCTCACTGTGTCTCTCTCTGTCAAACAAATAAATAAAATCTTTAAAAAAAAAAATGTGTAGGGAAAATAAAGGCAGGTTGACCATAGTGAAGTGGTGAAGTAACAGAAGGTATTTCTCCACTAGCCCTGAAGAAGGGAAGGGTTTGAAAAGAAATCTGAGAGTTTACCACTCCTTTTATGCCAGTAGTTTTTTATTGATAGCTGAAAACAGAAGTTTGGAAGGAAGAAAGAAAGAAAAACTGAGAAATGAGTCATCAATTACTCTGCCCGCATATTTTCTCTTGTGGAATCCTGAGCAAGTTACATAACACAGGAGAACAAATATAATTTATTTTTCTCAGAGGTCACAGAAGTTGGTGTTTCTATAGAAAATGCTGTCTCTATTAGTGAAAAAGTAAAAATGATGCAGCTGTTTTTGTTTCCTGTTTGGATTTATTGTGGTGATCTTGTGGGTTCTGTGTAGAAGTGTTTCCTACTGTCTGTGAACAGTAGAAAATAACATTATATTTGAACAGATTTTTGTTGGCACATGGAAGCACAGTGAAGTGTTTTCTAGTTATATAGAGATATATAGTCACTGAGAGTTAAGCCTGGGAAATTTACCCACAAGCAGTATATTAGCCAACTTTGCAAGTTAAACAAAAAAAAAAAAAAAAAAAAAAAGATTGCCTGTAAATTTGGGTCTAAAGAGTTTGGACAAACCTTAGGGGATACAAATTTCTCAGCAACACTTGGTATGAGAAAAATCAGTACTTCGTTTTCCAAATCAAATGAAATCTGGCTCCAAGCCCCCACTCATGTTGAGGCTCATGGTGAGAAGCCAAATGTCAATAATTATCAAGGGCTCTTTCCCTTTCCTGAGCGTGTATCTTTGGTAGCTTCCCAGAAACTTGTTAACTAAACTCCTGAGCTTTACTTAGAGGTTGAGTGGCTCCTCTCCCTCTTTCTTGATAGTTGATGGAATCTTTTGTTGAGGCCTCCTGGTCTGGTGTCTGGCCTTCTTCTCATGTCACTCAGCTATAGCCTGGGTGCTTGTGCCAGCAGAGACCATGACTTGCCATCTCTCACAGGTCTAAATCCTGTCCCCATTCTGTGTTAGAGATTCACCCCTCTATTCCTCTGGCGGCAATTTCTATCTTACCTCTAAACCACTCTGCTGGTCAATTAGCTGAATCTCCTCCAATCTTCCTCAAACACAAAAGTTGATTACTTCACTTTGGTGAGGGAGGCAAGGTACTCAGGCTTCAGAAACCAGTGCTTCCTTTTTCTTGTGGTGGGATGGGGGAAAGAGGTTTCTAATCCTTCTTTGGTGAGTCTGTAACAATAATAACAAATAACAATATGATAGTAAAATAACCCAAACAACCACCACCACCACCTCAAATCAATCCCAAGGTACCAGTTCAGTTTTTTCTGATTAACTCATCAGATTACACACCATATACTCTAGTCAAGGGTATTTGAGAGTATTCTTAGAGTGAGGGGTCTTTTTTTCTTTAAAGATTTTATTTATTTGACAGAGAGACAGCGAGAGAGGAAACACAAGCGGGGGGGGGGGGGTTGGGGGGGGAGCACTGAGCAGGGATCCTGATGTAGGACTTGATCCCATGACCTGAGCCGAAGGTAACCCACTTCATGACCAAGCCACCCAGGAATCCCCAGAGGAAGGGGTCTTAAGAAATGATGATAATGTAATGGTGTTGCAGGATTGTTTTTTTGCTGGTTCCCGCAGTTCTTGGTCACACCACTTGTAAGAATGAAGAGGTAGACCAGAAGAAGTGTGGTGGGCAGCAAAGTGAAGCTTATTGAGTGATAGTAGGAAGCTCCCAAAGTGGGAAGGGACTGGAGAGAGTTGCCACTGGAATTTCTTAGTCTTGTTGGCTGGCAATTTTAATCTGATTAACCCTCGATGCGCCTGTCATCCAATCAGTTTTTTGTCCATGTGCTCATCCACCTATCAGGTAGTTGTTCACCTGGGCAAGGGTGGAGGGCTCCTTCCAGGGTCCCGTGAAATCCTTTTAAGGGTGTTTTCCTCTTAGGGAAAGCCTGCATGCCTTTCTTCTGACTATCTTTCATTCTTGGGCTCAAATAGAATCATTTACTTTATTACTGGCATAGGCAAAGACTGATTAACCTGAGAGTTTGATTAACAGATGGGAAACTGGAGAAAAGATAACCAGTGAGGGAGAATTTTTCAGTAAATCTCTAGCAGTCTAAATGGTCGGGTTATGTTGGTAGGTATATTGTTATGGTGGAAAAGGAGGCACCAAGTGATCATTAGCTTGGCAGTCATGGAAATTATCCAACTCCTCACCTTTGTTCTAATTTCTCCCCTCCTGGTAGTTCCTGATCCTGTGTGGTCAAGATCTCATCATGGTAGCCAGGCATCCCTGAGAAATCTTACCCAAGTGGCCAGTCAGTACCATTTCTCATCTAATTTAGTTCTGTCCAAGTTTAAAAAAAAAAAAATTTGTTTTTAGTAAGATGACTATAGAAAAAAGTATAGCTACTTTTGGTAAGTTCTTGTTTTCCTACTCTATGTATTCTAATCATTTATTTTTTTAAAAAAATTTTAAGATTTTATTTATTTGAGACAGAGAGTACTTGTGTGTGGGCACGTGTGTGGAAGGGCAAGGAGGGGGGCAGAGGAGGAGGGAGAGGGACAGGTGACTCGGTGCTGAACATGAGCCTGTGGCAGGTCTCAATCCCATGAGCCTGAAGTCCCATGACCTGAGCCAAAATCAAGAGTCTAACTGACTTGAGCCATCCACGTGCCCTAACATTCTAATCTTTAAGAACTGAAATCATAATGGTGTCTGAGCCCTATATGGACACTGGGAACCAAATGCATAGATAAGACTTATAGGATGTTGAGTAGGAATTTTCTTTTGGCCACTTTACTGTTAAGATTCAAACAGAAGGCAAAAGTCACAATGTGTTCCATATTCTAAATTTATAAAGTCACCAGCAGTTGGGGTCAGCGACCTTCCTGCAGGGGTCTGTGAATGACCCATAGTTAGAGAACTATTTCAACCACTCATCACATCCCCAATTCTCAAGGGAGGTTGGAAGAAGGGAAGACAGCCTTTTGAGGAGTAAATATACAGTCTATTTTTTCTCTCAAGACCCATATGTGAGGGAGGGGAGCTCAAGTAAATCTCTCAAAAATAAAAGTAAACATTTTGTAGACTTTTTGTTCCCTGGACATATCTCCTCCTCCTCCTTCATCTTTTAAGATTTTATTTATTTATTTGAGAGAAAATGAGAGAAAGAGAGAGCATGAGAAGGGGGAATTTCAGAGGAGAAGGGAAGAAGCAGACTCCCTGCTAAGACCCCAGTGCAGAACTCGATCTTGGGACTCAGGCTCATGACCTGAGCGGAAGGCAGTTGCTTAACCAAGTGAGCCACCCAAAGACCCCGATGTATGACCTTCCTGAGTAGCAAATTTGGTGATGTGCCTTGTGTGCTACTGGAATATAGGAAAATAACTGAGAAAAGATGGGGTGAGTAGAGTGCATGTAGGTAGAGAGGGGGTCTCTGCCTCAAAGTAGAGGTGAGGAAGTCCTCACATGGCTGCAAGATATTGATTCTGAGAGTTAGTTCTGAGAATATATGAAATTAGCAGCCACAGATGTTCCAATGCATGGAACAGTATGAGGGGTGAAGAAGGGCCTATATGCGGGAGCAAGCCACTAGGGGAGCATCTGCCAAAGGATATAATGAAATTTCTCATCAGAGCACAGTCTTGGAGCCACCACTGGTTCTCACAGAGCACATATACAGTAGTCCAGACTTGTAGTTATCATCAACCCAGGAGAGGACAACAGCTTGCCCAGTCACATGAGGACATGCTCCTGTTCCTTTTCTTCTTCCTCCCTGCCTCAATCCCACAGCAGCTCCTGCCAGGTAGAAAAAGGGAGTGGAGGTAACAAAGAGCCAGAACTCATTCTCTCCACTCCAGTCCCCACATCTGACAAACTCCCTTAAGCTTTTAGTCCTAACTGAAAGCTTCACCTCTTCTGGATCATGGGACAGGTAGAGTATTGATTGGACAACTAGAGTGTTTAAGTGAACAGGACTGAGTTTGAAATAGCTGAATATGATTGTTCTAATAATTATATTTTGTTGAAAAGCACATAATTGGCAAGATGTATTAGAGGAGTTGTTTTTTTAATTTAATTTAATTTTTTTATTGTACAAGTGTATTTTATTAGTACATCATCAAAGGGAGGAGCTGTTAATGCAGCAGGAAAGTGGTATTTGTTTGGGAAACTTACTGGAAAAATAAAACCATTACATGTCCATAATGAGTTGGTATTCCTTAACAGACAACATTTTTAAACAAATTTTTGAATAATTATATATACACATGTTACAGAATTCAAAGAGAAAGGAAATAGTAAAAATTGGAGTGCCTAGGTGGCTCAGTCATTAAGTCTGCCTTCAGCTCAGGTCATGATCCAAGGGTCCTGGTATCAAGCCCCACATCGGGCTCCCTGCTTGGTGGGAAGTCTGCTTATCTGTCTCCTACTCCCTCTGCTTGTGTTCCCTCACTGGCCGTGTCTCTCTCTGTCAAATAAATAAATAAAATCTTAAAAAAAAAAAAAGAACATGGTAAAAATAAAATATAAGCTTTTACCCCCTTTTCTTTCTCCCAACTGTGCAGTTGTTGTATTTCTTTCTAGAAATACCACAGAATTGCTTTGTATTAAAGTTTTAAAAAATAGTCAAATAATTCACAATCAACTCTATACTGCTGATGAACATATATAAGAAATATATGGGCCAGGTACATTTCTATACCTTAGGGTTATTTTTCAGAAGTTCTTGCTAGACAGTGTCATCTTGTCCTCATTATTTCTTTTTGACCCAGTGAATCTCGGTGTTGAAATTCCCCAAAATCAAATGTTTAGAATATCTTCTGGTTTTTGCTTTTTAATTTTGAATCTTTGAAACAGCTATTCCTGTATTAGTTATGTTTTATGATTTGCTTATTCCTATATCACTCCTTATATATATATTTTTAAAGATTTTATTTATTTATTTGTCAGAGAGAGATCACAAGTAGACGGAGAGACAGGCAGAGAGAGAGAGGGAAGCAGGCTCCCTGCTGAGCAGAGAGCCCGATGCGGGACTCGATCCCAGGACCCTGAGACCATGACCTGAGCCGAAGGCAGTGGCTTAACCCACTGAGCCACCCAGGCGCCCTCACTCCTTATATTTTGCTTATTCAAGTAAAACTGCTTTATTCATCAAAGATTTTTAAGTCCTGTTCAGAGATGAGTTTAGCATCAGAAAGAACACTGATAATGCTTGGCTCCATTCCTGTCTCCTTGAATCATTTAGGATGCTGTTTAAGTTATGCAACCTTTCTGCTTGCTTTTGTCAGTCATGGAACTGAATAAAGACAACTTACTTTCTTTTTCTTTATACACTGGGGAGAAAGTTTTATTCATCCGGACTGCCTTTGTCACAGGCCAAGAACGGATGTTGAGAAGTTGACTTTTTTTCAGTGACTGGATTTTAGGACTCGGGTGTGGGTGGGGTCAAAAAAAGTTTTCATTGGCCTAAGGCCAATTTAAAATCTAGGTCACATGATTGTAAGCCTGGGAACCTCCTCACCCTCAAGTCTAAATTCGTTTTACAATTCCTTGTCTGATTGTGTGGCCCTTTATGTCAATGACCATCCTTTAGCTTATAAGCTCCTCAAGGACAGAGGTTGTAAGTTATTTAGTTTGAATACTTCATGACAGAAATCAGAATATTTTGTACATAGCAGGTGGTGGATAAAGTATTTGTTGAGTGACGGGCTAAAGGGCTTAGCCTTAATTCAGTAATGGTCAGGATACTTACAACAACAATAAAAACCAAAAGCCAAAAGCCAAAAAAACTAATTCAGTAATAGGAAGGGGAGAGAGTTTAAATAGAATTGTCTGACCAGAGATATGTTTAGAAAGATGAACGTGGTGTAGGGTTGTCAGAGTTAGCAAACAACAATATGGGATGCCCTGTATTTTATCTGGCACTCCTGGTAGGTTGTTAATATAGCCTGTGTAGATTGAGGAGGAAGAGAGTGGGGAGAGGCGGGAAATTATTGAAATTACTGTGCAAGAGAATGGTTTCTGACAATGGTACACAGGGACTGGATTTGGGGCACGCTGTGGATGTAGGATGGGCAGGACTTGCTGACTGGATGTGGGAGGGGAGGGAGAAGTGAAATCCAAAGTGATCGCTTTGCAAATATTTTAATATTTAGATTACTGAGTAGATGACTACAGAAAAAAATCATCTCCAGAAAGCTGGGAGGAGACCAGGTTTGCGTAGGAGAGGAAAAGGATGAAGAAAGAAAATAAGTTCCAATTTAAACATTGTTGGTTTAGAAGTGGAAATGACCAGTGAATATTTAGAGATACAAGCTGAGATCCTGGAGGAGGTTTAGTAGGGACACTCACACGAACTTTCTGAGAAGGACCTGGAAACAGAGGGTAGAAAGATTTTACTGGAATATATGCAGTTATTGATCCAAGGTGAGGATGTGTCTCCTGATGCTGAATTTGGATCAAGAAAGAGAGGAATATAAATGTTCCCTTAAACGGTGGTATATATGTTTTTAGTGTAACTACTTTTGAAATGGTGATGTAAGCCTAACAGAGCAATGGTGAAGCAAGCAGTTTTTTCGTAGAAATTAATTAGTGTGGAATCTTACCAGAGTCACTGACAGCTTTGTCCTTGGGTGAGAAACCAAGGGCAAGGAACAATCCTAAAAGGTGATGCTGCTTCTGCTTGAGTCCCTTCTGGCTTTCTTGGGTTGTGTATTCTTGGGTAAATATATTGAGGATTCAAAGTAGAGAGATGTGTGTGTGTGTGTGTGTGTGTGTGTGTGTGTGTGTACCACCAGTCCATAACCCTTCTGCAATTTTGCATTTGTGATCAATGAATATGTATTTAAAAAAGTGACTAAATCAATTAATTTTAAACAATTAGCTAGCCATACAGTTGTATTAATAATACCAGCATAAAGGTTATAGAGCAGATGTGCTAGAAATTTAAAAAATTCATTATTTCCCATGGGTCTTTCGAGGTCTCAAGGAAGAATTCAGTGGGTAAAAAATTTATGTTAGAAAAGCATAGGAACTGGAGAACAGTCCAAAATATATATTACAGCCGTGTCATGTTCTCTTTCCTCAGCATACAAGTTCTTGGCTGCACATAGGGATGAAGTCCACGTATAGCAGGGTTGGAATTTTCCCTCCCATGAGGACAGAATGAGATGTCAGCACCTGTGTACAGTGGGCTTTTCCATTGTGGGGAGGAAGAACAGAGTGGGAATAAATGGACAAAAATATTATGAACTAGTGCATAAAACAAAGAAGTCCCAGATGTAGGAAAATCAAACAGAAGGGTGTAGCTTCCCCTATAGGTAATTCCTCCCCTCTGCAATCTGCAGTTGGAGTTTGATAATCTGAGAACTAATTAAAAATGGAAGGGTTTAAATGCAGAAGGGAAAAAAAACCCCCAAAAAACCAAAAAGCAAAAAACAACCAACCCAGAATCAAAGAAACAAAACTACAACCTCTACTATGACTTCAACAAAACGGGGCGGGGGTGGGGGCTTGAGGGGGTAGGCAGGGGAGGGGTTGGGGGGGGATGGTTTAAATGTTTGGAGCTCCATCTTCTGGTCATGAGACAAGATAGAACTGATAGTGATTAATCATAAATGCTAAAATGTATAGAAAAGAATTATATTACATATATAATTTCAATTAATTTATCTTATTCTGCTAAATAAACTAGAAACTCTTGAACTTAGAAATTAAGGCTCTTCATCATCTGTTCAATCTCTTGCTTCATTCTCATCCGTTCACCCATTTTAAGAAGCACATACTCAAGCCTGCCAGGTAAACAGTACACAGAACTCGGTGGGAGGTGCAAACCCATGAGCATTGGCACCTGTTTTCAAGGATCCACTCTTGAACTCACACACCATCAAAAAACCACGTTGGTTATTTTAGCATAACCACACAAATGGCATGTGAATAATGCTTCTCTCCACAAATGAAAACTTGACAGATGGCTAAATTTTCCTTTGACTGGCATGCCAATCATAATCCTCTCTTCTTTCTGGAAGAAACCATAGATGTAGGTTTGTGGCTGTGAGATACATAGACATGTACACATACAAATTTTTTAGTACGTCTTATAAACTCGAGTAGGGGTGTATGTATATGTGACTATGTTTTACACAAGAAGTCAAATATTGTACCACTGTATGCAATTGCTTTTACCCTTAAGAATACATCTTAGAGGGGCACCTGGGTGGCTCAGTTGGTTAAGCGTCTGCCTTTGGCTCAGGTCATGATCTCAGGGTCCTGGGATCGAGCCCCATGTTGGGCTCCCCGCTCAGTGGGGAGCCTGTTTCTCTCTCTTCCTCTGCTGTTCTCTCTGCTCATTCTCTCTCTCAGTCTCTCTCTCTCAAATAAATAAGTGAAATCTTAAAAAAAAAAAAAAAGAATACATCTTAGGGATTTACATATGATATTATTATACGCATATCTAGTTTAGTTTTTTAATAGTGACATAGTAGTCCCTAATATTTAGCTTGTCTCCTTTAGGCTTAAATTACAACAATGCTGTGATAAACATTCTTATGCACATGGGTATTTTCTAGGAGAGATGTGGAGAATTGAGATTGTTGGGCTGCAGGGTATGTGCATTTTGGGTTAGTAGACTATTGCTGGCTGAAGTAGCAAGTATAATGGAAGAGCTCTTCTTCCACCTTCTTTTGTCTGCATATCTGCCAACACTTCATATCCTCAGAATTTTAAATTTGGGGGGGTCAATCTGATAGCTAAGAACTGGTATTTTATTTTATTTTTTTTTAAGATTTTTATTTATTTATTTGACAAAGAGCGATCACAAGTAGGCAGAGAGGCAGGCAGAGAGAGAGGGGGAAGCAGGTTCCCTGCTGAGCAGAGAGCCCGATGCGGGGCTCCATCTCAGGACCCTGAGATCTTGACCTGAGCCGAGTGCAGAGGCTTAACCCACTGAGCCACCCAGGTGCCCTGCTATTTTATTGTTATTTTTACTTTTATTTCCCTGGTTGTCCATCTTTTTATGTTTACTAACCATTTTATCTTGGAATTGCCTCTTATTCTTTTCATGTTTATATCCTTTATTCACTTTTTTAAAATATATATAAAGGAATCCTTTGTATATTCAGGAAAATAGTTTGTTATATAAATGGAAAATATATATTTTAGAGTATTTCTCCTCTTAAAAATACTGCCAAGGGTGTTACTTATAATACATAGGTTTTAATTTATCAACCTAATTTATCCTGATTATTCCTGATATATATTCCTTGTATAGTCTCATGCATATATATGCTTGGATTTTTATATATATTGTAGCAGTTGTGGTCAGAACCTCACCTATATCCCCTTGGGCCTTACAGCTATGTACAGCTATCTCAGCTGGATCTGCAAATATACACGTGCCTAAGATTTCTTCTTCTAGCCTGTTGGTACATTAAAGCCATGTCTATGTTATCTTTGTCATAGAAAATCTTTTAGTGGAACAGTGGGTTCACAGCATATTTTTCAGTATCTCATCTGTAACTAGTATAATATTACACACTGTGATAAAATGGGAAGAGACCTATAAATGAAAAGAAATTTATGAGGTACTTACATCTTATGCAGGAATTCACACTTAAGAGAACAAATGAAAAAATAGAACTTTCACAAAACAAGTTATCAGTAGAAAATTTATTTGAAAAATTGTTTATGAAACTGCTAAATGGTGTGGAGGAATGAAAAGAATGTGGTGTTGGTTAACCAGGAAAACTTACAGAAATAGGTGAAGGTTGAATCGAAATGATGATATGAGGATGATATTAGGCAAAGAGCAGTACGCAGGGGACTTTGGTTGGCATGGAAAAATAGTGCGAGGTCAATAATTAGCATATTGTATTCATGAGGGATGCAGGGTGGGTGAGTTTTGGTGGTGGGAAGGCTCTGCTGGGGACATTTAAAGGGAGGAGGAGGCTGTAGGCAAACTTGGAGGCAGGTGAAGTTGAACTTGGAAGCTCTATTGGACCAGTCTTTTGGCAACTCTTTTCCTACTTTTGGCACTCTCTTTAGACCCATCCCTTCCCCCAGGCAGGCATTATGTGTCTCATTGCCAGCTTTTACTTAGGTACATGCTCACTCAGGTGTAGATGATGACGATTAAAAATTTAGAAAGGCAAAGCAATTGGAGGGTGGGGTGGGAAGAAGAGGAAGAAAGGTTTTTCTACTTAAAATCTAAATGTAGGGGTGCCTGGGTGGCTCAGTGGGTTAAAGCTCTGCTTTCAGCTCAGGTCATGATCCCAGGGTCCTGGGCTCGAGCCCCACATCAGGCTCTCTGCTCAGCCGGGAGCCTGCTTCCCCTCCTCTCTCTCTGCCTGCTTTTCTGCCTCTGCCTACTTGTGATCTGTCTGTCAAATAAATAAATAAAATCTTTTAAGAAAATAAAATAAAATCTAAATGTAACAAGGGCACAGGTGTGAAGGTTTATGGATAATAGAGAAAAGATAGTGGTTTCATTTGGCTAGTATCATAGGGTTCCTAATGTTTTTGTGAGGATTTCTTTTTTTTCTTTTTTCTTTTTTAAAATTTATTTATTTGACAGAGATCACAAGTAGTCAGAGAGACAGGCAGAGAGAGAGGAAAAGAAGCAGACTCCCTGTTGAGCAGAGAGCCCGATTCGGGACTGGTCCCTGGACTCTGGGATCATGACCCATGCCAAAGGCAGAGGCTTTAACCCACTGAGACACCCAGGCACCCCGAGGATTTCTTGTTAATATAAAAAAAAAAATCAATAGGCATCTACATAATATTGACTGCATTATTAGTATTTTTTGATTGAAAAAAAGTATAGTGATAAAATATACTTTAAGTTAGTGTTTTAAAATAAAGTGTGTGTGTGTGTTAAAAATATCTTTAGTTTACAGACAGTAATTGGCATTGTGTGGATTCACAGACCCCTTTATATAACTTCAATACCTCCCAGCTCCTTCACCTACAGATTGAGTTCTACTGGGCTAGCATAGGGTTTTTATAAGGAGGGTCATTTTATAAGAGATTTGTTTATTCATTGAGCAGATATTTATTGAACTAAGGGCAAGGTGTTGTTTTAGACTCTGGGACTGTAGCTGTGAAAGAAACAAAGCCCTTTTTGTCTGAAAGCTTATATTCTAGTGGGAAGAGAGAGACAAAAAATAATATATACATAACTATGACATTTCAAAGGTTGTTAAGTGTTATGGAAAATAGGGAGGGCCTGGGTAGGCTAAGAAAACTATTACTCAAATAGAATGGAGAGAGAGAAGCTCTCTAGTCTGGAGATACTTGAATAGACCTTTGAATGCTTTAGAGCCATGCAGCTCTCAGAGGAAGAGTGCTCAGATCAAGGGAACTGCTATTGCAAAGCTCCAGAAATGGGAGCACGTTTGTTGTCCTTGAGTAACAATAAGAAGATAGGTATGGCTAGAGTAGGGTTAGAGAGGTGGAGGAGTGGTAGAGGAAGAGGTCAGAAAGGTGGTGGGTAGCCAGCCATAGCATATAGGGTCTTGCAGGCCATTGTGAGTGTTTTGAATTTTATCCTACATGAAATAGAAAGAAGCAATTGGAGAACTTTAATTAGAATAGTGACATAATCTGACCTATGTTTTAAAAGTATCACCATGGCTGGGGTGCTCGGGTGGCTCAGTTGGTTAAGCGGCTGCCTTCGGCTCAGGTCATGATTCCAGGGTCCTGGGATCGAGCCCCGCATCGGGCTCCCTGCTCAGCAGAGAGCCTGCTTCTTTCTCACCCCCTCTCTCTGCAGCTCTGCTTACTTGTGCTTTCTCTCTAGCTCTCTGTCAAATAAACAAAAACAAACAAACAAAGCAAAGTATCACCATGGCTGTTTATGAAATAAACTATTAGGTAAGAGTTGAAGCAGGAAACTAAACTGTAGAAATCCAGGCTAGAGATTTAGTCAGATGTTTCTCGCTGGTTGAATAAAATTAAGACTGAGAACTGACCCTTGGATTTGGCAATGTGAAGGTTTATATACTAAAGAGTATATACTCAATTTGGTAGGCAATAAAGAGCCTTTGAAGATTTTATAGAGAAGTGATATCATCAGCATTGTACTTTATGAAGATCTGTTGGTAGTAGTAGATGAGAAAGATTAGATTAAATGGAAAAAAATCTGAGGATAGAAAGCACATTTTAGGTGCCCATTTTATTAAAAGAGTATGGGGTAGCAAAGGTGGGAATGGAAAGAAAGGTTCTTTCAGAGTCTGAATTGAAACAATTAGACAATTGAAGGGATATAGGACAAGATAGAGACAGAAGAGTCAAAGCTAAATTTTTAAAAATTGTGTGATTAGGAAAATTGTAGTTCCATTAATAGAAATAGTCAGGAACAGAAAATGGTATCTGTAATCTTGTCTGTCATAGCTTTGAAGTTCTAGACACCTAGGTTGATCCCAGTGCTCACCTTTCAATTATTTTTTTTTAATGATCTTCTATTAGCAGTTCCTCCTTTGAGACTCCAGAGGCATCTGGCGAATCATGATCTTCTGACTGGCAGAAAGTCAATTCACATTTTTGGAGGTCTTGGCAAAAGGATCCATAGTTCTTCTTAGAATAAACCTTTGTTATGTTGCCTTGTGGTTTATATTGATGATCCACACACAATAAGAACCATGCAAAAAATTCCTTAGTTTCCTTTATGTGCTAACTTTGAGGTGTGCATGGTTAGTTTCGGTGAAGATGTCCTTCAGAATGGAAATGCAAGTGTGGAATAGAGAAGGGCAATGAAAATTGAAGACTACAAGGTGAAAACTAGGTTGCTATCAAACTAGATAAGAATTGCAAGGGAAAGAATGCAAAAAGAGAATATTACTTATAGGTGGAAGAATTCTACATAGTAGGAATGATAATTTTAAAAATTGGTGGGGTTGGAGGAGGAGATGTACATTTGAAAGCTATTGAGATTTTAAAAGTTTTCGCCATGTGAAAGAACTGATAATTACGTGATATGATAGAGATGTTAGCTAATGCTATGATAATCATATTGCAATATATAAATTTATAAAATCAACATCTTATATACCTTAAACTTATGTAATGTTATATGTCAATTATATCTCAATTTGAGGAAAAGGGAAGAAAATAAACAGACGATATCAAGAAAATTCCTCAAAAAATTTTTTTATTAGTCATCTTGATGGACCTATATTGAAGTGGAATATAGCATGCTATATTCAGAGCATGCTGAGAGTGGTCTGGTGCTGCTATAACGACAAATAAACAAGAAGGTTTATGAAGTTTGAAGGGACAGTCTGGAGGATGAGTGTGAGAAAGTCAAGGAAAGGAAAAAATGGAAGGGGATGGAGTAGATGTTGGAGTTGAAATGAGACAGGGGCTAGGACCCCAAGAGAGATGATCAATGATAAATTTCTGATTGTGGATATGGGTTTGGATTTTTAATCACATCTCTTTGATTTTAGGATACCATGATAATGTCCATTTAATCAAAGCTTTTCAGGACAAAATATGACAAAATATTAAATGTAGATAGATTATAAACAAATCAAAATTCCAAATACATTGAAATGGGAAAAATGTATCTTTGAACAGAAATAATTCTACTTGAGATCTTTTGCTATGCTGTGCTGTGCTGTGATACAGTATACCCTCTTATCTCATGTTGTCACTGAAACGTCAATGAAGATATATGATCATAGTTATAGTATGATTAGATTTTATGAGAATAAGTGTTTTAGGGAAATTAGTAGAAAGTATTCTGTGTTGAAATCAATACAGAGTAAAGCTGAGGAAACACAAGAGATGATACTTGAGAATTCAGGAGAAGCAAGAGATCTGAGGAGGTGACTCAATATAATGTAAACACCCTTAGAATTTATGAAGATATTAGGTGTGATGTGGGAGAAATTTTTTTCCACATGTATGGTGGTAAGATAGGTATTCTTTCCATTTTAATTCACATAGTATATTTTAAAAGTATGTGTCAATGGAAAGAGGTGGTGACTATTTTGGGGACATTTAGTTTGTAAACACATGGGTCATGACATGTTTGAGGAAGAAAAGAAGAAATGGACATAAGGAAAGTAGTAGAAGAAAATAATCTCTGTATGACTTTATATCTGAACTGGTTAAGATGTCATTGAATTTGTTGACCTTTCAAAGTCTCTTCAGTCCTGTAATGCAATGATCTACCTGTTTTGTTTTGTTTTTGGGTAAGGGATAATCATTCCAAAAACTGTCTTTACTTTCAAATCAGAAGAATGTTAACTTTGTGCTTTTGGAGGATGAAATGGATATGAGTCTTCTTTACCTTTCTTGTAAACCTGTCCAGATCACAAGTTTTCGAATTGATCAAATTGTTAGGGAAGTTGGCAGAAAAGTTCAACCATTTATACTCTGAGTGAAGGACAGTCATTTCGTTCTCTGACACAATGTAATGATGAACCCTGTTTGTTTGTCTCTCATAACTGCCATAGAATTTGTTCTTTGCACAATGATGTATGTGCGCACGCATGAATGTTTGTGTGTGTGTGTATTGTATTTTCCCTTTGAAGACTCTTAGTTTTCTTTGAAAATGTATGTCCACAGGTAAGCTATGGATGTGTAGTATGCATTTGCCCCAAATAATTTTAATGCTTGTCATCACCAGGGACTTCCTATTTCCTAATTTTCTTTCTGTTACACAAGCAAGTGGGCATTAGGATATAGAACTTGAAAAGAGCTTCAAGAGGCCCATGTCACACAATAAAATGATATTTCAGTTTTATATGCCAAAATAATATATATATATTACAAATAATACCTTGGTTCAGAAATATATCAAATATTAACATATACTTATTATATAATATAGCTGTGTACTTAGTTGAAAATTGTTAAGGACTGTATATAAAATAGCACACACCTCAACATAGTGCACATTTGAACTCAAGAAACATCAATTTAACTAAAATGTCAGTTTATTGTTTAAATTTTCTATGAGCTTTAGGTTACTATTGCTAGTTTCAATCACAAAAAATCAGGGACACCTGGGTAACTCAGTCCGTTAAGCATCTGCCTTCAGCTTAGGTCATGATGCCAGAGTCCTCTGATCAGGTCCCGTGTTGGGCTCCCTGCTCAGTGGGAAGTCTGCTTTTCCCTCTTCTCTATTCATGCTCTTTCTCATGTAAATAAAACATTAAAAAAATCACAAAAAACCAAATTTTCTTTTTTTCAAGTTGTATGGTTTCAAATCACTGCAGATTGAATCTTTATCGTCATATTAAAGTATAAAGACTTAGAAACCTTGCCAGAGATATCTTATTTTTATCATTGACCTAACTTTCTAATCAGTTTATATTCTTAAAAGTTAAGAGGTTTTAAGTAGTACTACAGAAAAAAAGCATATTGCTCTAATATGAAAGTTTTTAATGTTTGCTTTGTAGATGCAATATATAGATTTAAGTTGTTTTGGGATTCATATTTGACCTAATATGTATTCATAACTATTTTAGTTGTAACCACATGGCTTTCATTTTGCATGCCTAATAAGGTTAACTGATGAGTCAGACTAATGATATTGCTTTATGCTTCTCTAGTATCTTTCATCTACAGATTACTAAATACTTGGTAAATATTAATTAAACATCACAACACACCTTGGAAGAAAGATAAGTATTATTAACCTTTTATGGGGAAATTGATACAAGGGGCTTAGGTGAGGCAAATATTAGATATATAAAATTAGATATATAAACCTATAGTTTATAGGATAAGGTGCTTAATAATGCTTCTTCCTGGGTACAGGAAGAGAAGCATATGTGTAATTACTACAAAATAACCAATGTTTATGGGGGAATGTAAATTGTAAGAGGCCCAGAAGCCTTTGTGAAATTAATTTTGGAGATTAGGTATGAAACTGAGGCTCCTGGTTATGACAGTGTGTATCACCTAGTACCCAAATTTATCTTCTTCCTGATGAAGAAAATCAGGTTAGGATTACTGCTACATGCTTGAATTTAGTAACTCTAATAGAATCATATGATCTGGGTGTTCTAGCACAGCCCTGATTTCAAGTGAGCTGATGTACTCCTCCCATTAGTGGATTCAAAGTGTTCTTATTGTGTGACCTGATTTTTGGTTTGAGAATTGAATCACTATAGCTATTATGGCAAGTTTTGAAACTTTGTGTCTTATCCCAAAATGAAGTGGGTATTGAGCAATTATCAGGTAATTTGAGTGATTTAGATAGCTGGCTTATCAGTTGCAAATTTCTTTCAAATGCTAGTAACACAGAGAGGAATTGAACAAGATGAAATTTTATTTTTCTTTCATAAAGGAAGGCTGAGGAAAGATAATACAGGTTTGTATGGGTGTCTAAAGTGTCATTAAGGATCCAAGATCTTACTCTTTTTTTCTACCAACCATAACATGTGTTTCCATCCCTGAGGTTGTCTTAGGGACCAAGATGGTTGCTAGGGTTCCAGATATCAATTACTTGTTCCAGATAAGGAAGTAGGAGGGGCAAAAATGTATACTCTAGTTGTCTGTCTTGAGAGTTCTCTGAAGGCTCACTTAGCATTTATTAGCAATCCTTAATTGCAGGGGAGGTTAATAAATGCAGTCATTTTAATTGGACATACCACTACTTGGAATAAAATCAAAGTTTTATTATTAAGGAAAAGAAGAGAATAAATCAGATACTTGAAAAGTATATTTTACTTTACAAAATCCTAATTGCAAAAGGGTGTGGACATCTAGTAGTAATTAACATTTAATTTTTTTTTTTATTTTTGCAAGAATGCTTAAATCTATTCTTTTAGCAAATTTCAATTACACAATATAGTATTGTCAACGATAGTTACCATGCTAGATATTAGATCCTTAGAACTTATTTGTAACTGGAAGTTTGAATCCTTTTACTAACTTCTCTCCATTTTCCTCACCCTCCCCCCAGCCCCTAGCAACCACTATTCTTATTATTTCTGTAAGTTTGGTTTTTAAAAAACAATTCCACATATAATTGATACCATTCTGTCTGGTTTGTTTAACTTTGTCTTTCTCTGTCTGGCTCATTTTATTTAACATAATACCCTCAAGGTTTATCTATGTGGTGGTAAATGACAGGATTTCCTTTTTTTTTTTTTAATGAATGAATAGACTTTATTTGTGTTTGTGTATATGACATTTTCTTTCTTTTTTATGATTTTTTTTTACTTTTATGCATAGTTGTGTGTATAGTTGACACACAATATTTTATTATTTTCAGGTGTACAATTTAGTGATTCAACAACTCTATATGTTATGCTGGCCTCACCTCAAGTGTAATTAGCATCTATTGCTGTAAAAGTTATTTATAGTATTATTGACTATATTTCCTATGCTGTACTTTTTATCCTTGTGACTTACTTATTTTACAACTGTAAGTTTGTACCTCTTAATACCCTTCACCTATTTTGCCTATCTCCCTACCATCCTCCCCCCTGGTAACCACTAGTTTGTTCTCCATATTTACAAGTATGTTTGTTTTTTCTTTTTTCATTTTATTAATATTTCAGATTTAAGTAAAATCATATGGTATTTATCTTTCTCAGTCTGACTTAATTTAACTTTTTTTTAATTAATAATTTTTATTAGCATATAATATATTATTTGCCCCAGGGGTACAGGTCTGTGAATCGTCAGCCTTAAATACTTCACAGCACTCACCATATCACATACCCTCCCCAATGTCCATACCCCAACCACCCTCTCCATACCCGCTTCTCCCAGCAATCCTCAGTTTGTTTTGAGATTTAAGAGTCTCTTATGGTTTGTTTCTCTCCCAATCCCAACTTGTTTCATTTTATCCTTCCCTACCCCCAATACCCCCACCTCTCAACTTACTCATATTCGGGAGATCATATGATAATTATCTTCCTCTGATTGACTTATCTGGCTCAGCATAATACCTTCTAGTTCCACCCATGCCATTGCAAATGGCAAGAGTTCATTTCTTTTGATGGCTGCATAGTATTCCATTACACACACACACACACACACACACACACACACACACACCACATCTTCTTCATCCATTCATCTGTTGATGGGCATCTATCTAGGTTCTTTCCATAGTTTGGCTATTGTGGACATTGCTGCTATAAAAATTTGGGTGCAGGTGCTCCTTTGGATCACTAAATTTGTATCCTTAAGGTAAACACCCAGTAGTGCAATTACTGGCTCATAGGGTAGCTCCATTTGCAACTTTTTGAGGGATCTCCATACTGTTTTCCAGAGTGACTGCATAGCTTGCATTCCCACCAACAGTGTAGGAGGGTTCCCCTTTCTCCACATCCTCACCAACATCTGCTATTTCCTGACTTGTCAATTTTAGCCATTCTGACTGGTGTGAGGTGGTATCTCATTGTGGTTTTGATTTGTATTTCCCTGATGCTGAGTGATGTGGAGCCCTTTTTCATGTGTCTGTTGGCCATATGGATGCTTTCTTTGCAGAAATATCTGTTCATGTCCTCTGCCCATTTCTTTTCTTTCTTTCTTTCTTTTTTTTTTTTTTTTACAGATTTTATTTATTTATTTGACAGTGAGAGACACAGCGAGAGAGGGAACACAAGCAGGGGGAGTGGGAGAGGGAGAAGCAGGCAACCCACTGAGCAGGGAGCCTGACGTGGGGCTCGATTCCAGGACCCTGGGACCATGACCTGAGCCGAAGGCAGATGCTTAACTTAACAACTGGGCCACCCAGGCACCCCCCTCTGCCCATTTCTTGATTGGATTATTTGTTCTTTGGGTGTTGAGTTTGGTAAGTTCTTCATAGATTTTGGATACTAGCCCTTTATCTGATTATGTCATTTGCAAATATCTTCTCCCATTCTGTCAGTTGTCTTTTGGTTTTGTTGACTGTTTCCTTTGCTGTGCAAAAGCTTTTGATCTTGATGAAGTCCCAATAGTTTATTTTTGTCATGTTTCCTTTGCCTTGGGTGATGTTTCTAGGAAGAAGTTGCTGTGGCTGAGGTTGAAGAGGTTGCTGCCTGTGTTCTCCTCAAGGATTTTGATGGATTCCTGTTTCACATTGAGTTCTTTCATTCATTTGACATCTATTTTTGTGTATGGTGTAAGGAAGTGGTCCAGTTTCATTTTTCTGCATGTGGCTGTCCAATTTTCCCACCACCATTTGTTGAAGAGACTGTCTTTTCCCATTGGACATTCTTTCCTGCTTTGTTGAAGATTAGTTGACCATAGAGTTGAGGGTCTATTTCTGGGCTCTCTATTCTGTTCCATGGATCTATGTGTCTGTTTTTGTGCCAGTACCATACTGTCTTGATGTTTGCAGGTTTGTAATAGTGCTTGAAGTCTGGAATTGTGATGCTATCAACTTGGCTTTCTTTTTCAATATTCCTCTGGCTATTTGAGGTCTTTCCTGGTTCCATATAAATTTTAGGATTATTTGTTCCTTTTCCTTGAAAAAATTGATGAGATTTGATAAGGATTACATTAAATGTATAGATTGCTTTAGGTAGCATAGACATTTTCACAATATTTGTTCTTCCAATTCATGAGCATGGCACGTTTTTCCATGTTTTTGTGTCTTTTTTTTTTTTAAAGATTTTATTTATTTATTTGACAGACAGAGGTCACAAGTAGGCAGAGAGGCAGGCAGAGAGAGAGAGAGAGAGAGAGAGAGAGAGAGAGAGAAAGAGAAGCAGGCTCCCTGCTGAGCATAGAGTCTGATGTGGGGTTCAATCCCAGGACCCCGGGATCATGACCTGAGCTGAAGGCAGAGGCTTTAACTCACTGAGCCACCCAGGTGCCCCTCTTTGTGTCTTTTTATTTTTATTTCTCCAGACAGGGTTTCTCTAATATCTTCCATGCCTTTTTCAAGCCCAGCTAGCACCTTGAGAATCATCATTCTGAACTCTAGATCTGACATATTACCAATGTCCCTATTGATTAGGTCATTAGCTGTCGGTAGTGTCTCTTGTTTTTTTTTTTTTTTTTTTTTTTTTTGTGGTGTGTTTTCCCACCTTGTCATTTTATCCATATAAGAATATATGAATGCAAGAATAAAATACTAAAAGGGTGGCAAAGACCCCAGAAGAATGTATGCTAACCAAATCAGGGGATACCCCAAACCAGGGAAAGAAGAAAGAGGGTAAAAAGAAATTAAAAAAAAAAAAAAATATATATATATATATATATATATATATACAGGCCCACCCACTTGATTTTGGGTGTATTTTGGTCTTAGAAGAAATTACCTCTCAAAGTTTTAAAGAAAGAAAAACTTATATATATACTAAAATAAGGGTAAACATGATGAAGGAATGGAATATGACTATAAAGATAAAAATATTTAAAAAATTCTAAGAAAAGGAATTAATAAGTTGGTTGGAAAAAGAAAGAAGAAAAAAGAAGAGGGTGAGAGAATGTGCTCAGGCTGGAGACTAGAAGAAAGCCCTGTGCTAGATTTAGAGTAAATTTTGACCTATTAGAAGAAATTGTATTCAAAATTTTTTAGGAAAAAAAACCCCTATATGTATACAGAAAATAAGGTTAAATACAATAAAGGATAAAATATGACTATAATAATGAAGGGTTAAAAAGATTTTTTTCCCCAGAAAGGTATTAAGATAAACTTGTTAAAAAATGTTTAAAAAGGAAAGAGGAAAAGTTAAAAAAATTAGAATAAGAAAAAAAAATTTAAAAAATTTAACTTGACTTTGCCAAGACTAAAGGATCATGGGGAGAAAACCATGAATTCCATGCATTGTTTTCCCCTATCTCTGGAGTTCTACTGTTCTCCTTGATTGGATGTTCTTGCTGATCTTCTGGGGGAGGGGCCCTCAAACACTCTAATAACAGATGAGGAAGTACACTATATCATACTCAAAGGGTCTGTCCAACAAGAAGATCCAACAATTTTAAATATCTATGTCCCTAACATGGGAGCAGCCAACTATATAAACCAATTAATAACAAAATCAAAGAAATACATTGACAATAATACAATAATATTAGGGGACTTTAATACCCCCTCCATGAAATGGACAGTGATTCTCAAATGTCTTTGCCCGACGTGGAATTGCACCACCCTTGCCATGGGCCAGGCTAAGAAATCTGCTCGAGTTCGCTCTTGGGAGTTTTTGTTCCCTGAACACTTTCCATTGAGCTCTGGAAAATGGGAATGAGAATGGTGTCCTCCCGATCTCTGGCCTGGAGGAGCTGAGAGCTCAGCGCCCCACTCCTCAGTGCACCCTCGGAGAAAAGCAATCAATCACTCCCTTCTCCCAGGTCTCCGGCGTGCTCTGAGCTCACCTGGCCTGTGATGCAGCATTTTGGTTTCTGATGCACAGCCCTCTTTGGAGTCTCCAAATCGAGCAGATTCCTGCCTCTGGAGGAAAAAGGTGAGTCTCTCTGGATCTGCCACTTGTGGGGTCCCTGCTCAAAGAGCAGTGGTCCGACTGTGTCATGGATCATTGTTTAAGGTAACCTGGAGCTGAGAGCTCACTCCTCAGCTCTGTCTCTGTAGTTGGCTTCCCTGCTCTGATACCTGGGAGCTCTGCCACACTCAGACACTCCTGATCTTTCAATGGCCGTATGGGTCCTGAGACCACACTGTCCCTGCAATGGCTCTACCCCTGCTTAGCCTCTGGAGTGATGTCCCTCAGTGGAGCAGACTTCTAAAAGTTCTGATTTTGTGTTCCATTTCTCCACTGCTTGCCAGGAGCCGGCCCCTCCCCCCATGGTCTATCTTCCCGTGGCTTTGGATTCACTTCTCTAAACATCCTACCTTTCAGAAAGTGGTTGATTTTCTGTTCCTAGAATTGCTGCTCTTCTTCTCTTTGATCTCCTGTTGAGTTTGTAGGTGTTCAGAATGGTTTGATAAATATCTAGCTGACCTCCTGCAACCTGATGTCATCTCAGTCTGCTCCTCCTCCACCATCTTGCCTCTCTCCTCATTGACCTGATCTAATTTAACTCTGAGTAATACTCTCTGATCCATCCATGTTGTCATGGATGGCAAGCTTTCATTCTATTTTATGGCTGAGTAATACTCCATGGTGTGTGTGTGTGTGTTTGTGTGTATATACCATAACTTACTTATTTATTTGCCTATGGATGGATACTTGGGTGGTTGAGGAACTTACCTCTAAAATTTTCTCTTAGGAGTTTTATCATTTTAGGTCTTAAATTTAGATCTTTTAATCCATTTTGTGTTGATTTTTTTACATGGTGTTGACAGTGGTCCAGTTATTCTTCTGTATGTGTCTGTGCAGTTTTCTCAACACCATTTATTAAAAAGAATATCCTTCCCTTATTGTATATTCTTATCTCCTTTGTTATAAATTAATCACTCCATGTATGCATGTGTTTATTCCTGGGCTATCCTGTACCACTACCACTGATCTATATATCTGTTTTTATGTCAATACCATACTGTTATGATTACTATAGGTTTGTAATATAGTTTGAAATCAGTAAGTGTGGTGCCTTCAGTGTTGTTTTCCTGTCTCAAGATTGCTTTGGCTATCTGGGGTCTTTTGTGGTTCCATACAAATTTTAGATCATTTTTTCTGTTTCTGAAAAAATGTCATTGTAATTTGATAGGGATTGCATTAAATCTGTAAATTGCTTTGGGTAGTATGGACATTTTAACAATATTCTTCTAATCTGTGAGCCCAGAACACATTTCTTTCTTTTTTTTTTTTTTAAAGATTTTATTTATTTATCAGAGAGAGAGAGGGGGAGAGAACGAGCACAGGCAGACAGAATGGCAGGCAGAGGCAGAGGGAGAAGCAGGCTCCCTGCTGAGCAAGGAGCCTGATGTGGGACTCGATCCCAGGACGTTGGGATCATGACCTGAGCCGAAGGCAGCTGCTTAACCAACTGAGCCACCCAGGCATCCCCACATTTCTTTTTTAAAGATTTTATTTATTCATTTGACAGAGAGAGAGAGATCACAAACAGGCAGAGAGGCAGGCAGAGAGAGAGAGGAGGAAGCAGGCTCCCTGCTGAGCAGAGAGCCCCATGTGGGGCTTGATCCCAGGACCTGAGATCATGACCTGAGCCAAAGGCAGAGGCTTTAACCCACTCAGCCAACCAGGCACCCCCAGAACATATTTCTATTTGTTTGTATCTCTTTTGATTTCTTTCCTCAATATCTTACAGATTTTAGCATATAGATCTTTCACCTTCTTGGTTAAGTTTATTCCTAAGTATTTAATTCTTTTGATACTATTGTAAATTGGATTTTTTTAAAAAAAATTTCTTTCTTATAGTTCATTATTGGTGTAGTGAAATGCAGCTGATTTTTGAATGCTGCAACTTTATGTATTTACTAGTCCTAACAGGGTAGTAGACATTCAAACAATTGTGAAGTGATATCTCATTGTGGTTTTGGTTTGCATTTCCCTGATGGGTATTAATGTTGAGCACCTTCCCATGTACCTATTGGCTATTTTTATGTTTTCTTTAGAAAATTGTTTATTCAGGCCCTTTGTCTATTTTTAATTGTGTTATTTATTTATTTAGGTTTTGAGCTGCATGAGCCAGTTGGGATTCTTTGTAACTGGATGTGATCTTTAAAAAGTAAATGATCGGGGCACCTGGGTGGCTCAGTCGGTTAAGTCTCTGCCTTCAGCTCAGGTCATGGTCTCAGGGTCCTGGGATCGAGCCTCACATCAGGCTCTCTGCTCAGCAGGGAGCCTGCTTCCTCCTCTCTCTCTGCCTGCTTCTCTAACTACTTGTAATCTCTATCAAATAAATAAATAAAATCTTTGAAAAAAATAAAAAGTAAATGATCAATTCCATATTTGATGCAAACATACAGTCAGGTGGACTTTGATTTAAGGTATGAAGGTAGTTTAGAGACATATTCTAAAAAAATGCATAGTTAAGTATTTCACAAATTCCAAGAGCTTTGTTATTTTACTGTTGGGTTTCAATAGCTGAATCTATAGAGAAACACAGATAAGAGGCTGAAGGAAGTCTGTAGTTTATTTATGGGGCAAAAGGGGATTAATGTTGGAGAAGAATAATATTTGGAGCTCAGAGGTCCTTCTAATGATAGCTGTATGCTTAGGCAACAATAAATATATGATGTATCCTGCATATGTGTGGTGGTAACCTACAGCTTAGGAAGTCACCCCTATTTTATTATAAACTTATAATATGGTAGGATTCTTGATGGGTCAGCTCTCACTAAACTTTATCTTTTGTTTACTTAATGGAGATTTGGAACCTTATGGGTCCTCATTTGAATGGAACTCATCTCCACTTTATCTGTGCCTATGGACTTCTCCATTTTTTTTGTCCAGAAGACACAAACAGTCACCTTTCAGGGCACTCAGTTTGTTGAAGTTTTAAAGGTCTCCAAAAGTAATTGTTCTGTTACTTCCTTGGTTTGGAACATAATTAGAGCTGGATAATAGGGTCAAACAGATGAAATAAAGATGGGACTCAGTTTTGTAGTTAACAGTGGTTTTCTTAGGACTGATCCCAGAAATAGGCAGTCCTTCTCCTGGCTACCTGTGCGCGCCTTGCTCTCCAGAAGCAGTCTCTTTCACCTCAGGTGACATAACTCATTGTTGAAACCAAGATGCGTTTGAAGTTAAAGAGGGTGCTAGTAGGGTGAAATGTCAAGATTGTTCAGGGAAATTATAACATGAGGTCACTGACTTTTATCTCATGACAGCAGTCAAAGTAGAAAGCATACCCTCTTTAGGCAGGCAGACCCAAGAGGAATGGGAGGAAACCTATCACACAGTTCCTTCTCCCTAACACATTAATCCCATAAAAAGTTCTTCACCTCCCAAGGGAGAATTGAGGGATAGTCCAGGAAGCCAGCTATGCTCATGGAAAATCCATCCTCATGGAACCCATAGAGAACAGTAGAGTTTTCTCACTAGGCTTATCTCTAATATTTTACACAGAGAAGGGACAGAGTGGGGCCAGAAGAGTGGTGAGCAAGAGCTGATTGTTAGCTTCTCACTCCACATTCAGAAATACTTGGTAGATTGAAACTAGCCATGAGGGGAGTATGTATACCATGGCATGATTTGGCAAACTACAAATCATGACCTTCTTTCTTCTCCTCTGGTAGAGCTATTTGTTAAAGATCTGTCAGCATACTACTTGGCCCTGGACTGGAGCTTTATTTCTTCTGGGTTTATGGTTGCTCCCTCCCCCTGCCCCCATCATCTAGTGGAGATATTCTTGATCAGTGATCAATGGCACATTTTTCATTGCCATGGAAAAAAACTTCCAACCTTTGCACATTTGTATGCTTCTTAGGGGTGTATGCCATTGGGCTTGCTCCCCATCAGCCTAAACAGCTGCTGTGCTGTCTGTGCTCTAAGTCCTCTGTCCTAGAAGAACCAAGGAACCCAAGGATGGATTTTCCATTTGGTACTAAGACTGGCCGTTCAGTGCAGACCTTTCCAGTTCCTTGCAAAGTCTACAGAGATGAAAAGCATAAGCATCACTTTGATCCTTTTAGAGTCTTCCAGGTGTTGACAATGAGAAACAGGCTTGTTCATGGGGACCTGAAATTCCTGGCAATGGTATTATCAATAAAATTAAATCCCTGAGTTTTAGAAGTTTGGAAGCTCTGAATGTGAGTTCTGTTTATGCAAATTACAACTGTGGAACTTTATAAAATAGATCTCATTGCTTGGAGGCTCTTATTTTTTCCTTTAATTTTTTGGAATGTTCTTTTAAAGTGGGAACAATATTCTTCAATTATAAAATTTTGGGGATAAATAATATAGCATGTGAAAATGAGTTATAAAACTTAAAAAGCTATGTTAACATAAAGTAATAAGGCATTATAAGGAGAGCATATATTTTGTGGCCAAAGGAGAGATAAGTTCTTTCTGTTACTTTAGTTAATTATTTGTAGGATAGGAAACAGCTGGATTATCCATAAGGCTGATAAAGCCTATGTGTAACCCTAATCTAGAAAAGGAGTATTGACTTATTTTTTAGAGGAAAGATTTTCTATCTTCCTCAAGTCCCTCAACAAATTTACCATTATTGGAAAAGTAGGAACTTGGGTACCTTTATACTTATTTTAATGTTTTAAAATTATAATTTGGAAGGGAGTTGGACATTGAATTAAAAAAAAAAATCACATAGAATTTCTTAAAAAAAAACAAAACAAAAACCCAAAACCTAATTTCAGCACTGAAATGATTACTACTTGGTTTCTTATACCTTTTTTCCCCCCCAAAGATTTTATTTATATATTTGACAGAGATAGATGTCACAAGTAGGCAGAGAAGCAGGCAGAGAGAGGAGGAAGCAGGCTCCCGGTTGAGCAGAGAGCTCTACTGAGCTGAAGGCAGAGACTTAACCCATTGAGCCACCCAGGCATCCCTTTATACCTTTTTAAAAATTTAATTAATTAATTAATTAATTAATTATTTTTAAGCAAGCTCCATGCCCAACATGAAGCCCAATGCAGGTTTGAATTCATGACACTGAGATAAAGACCTAAGCTGAAATAAACGTCTGGACACTTAACCATAGGAACCACCCAGGTATCCCTAGATTCTTGTACCTTTTAATATCTTAAACAGGACTGAGGTAAAAGGAAGACTTCAGAGGCATGTTTTGTCATGTACTTTGTACAGAACGCACAAGGGCTGTTTTTTCCCTCCACATTGCAGACATATCCTAAATATAAAATTACTTTAGTGTAATGTTCTCTTGTAAAATACAAAATAAAGCATTTAAAATTTTTCATTGGAAGTATGTTTGTCTTCTGTTTTTTTTTTTAAGAAGGTAAGGAAAAATGAAATCCTTCAGGTTTGAGACTTTTAAGTGTGAGTTTTTCAGATGTATCTTGGCCTCCCTCTAGTGGTTGCTGAGGTAAGCTGAACCAAAATCAGGGCCAAAGAGCTAATTTCTTTGAGTCAGAAATAGGGTTTTGAACATTTAAGCCTCAGTTTAAATGACTGGAAAGCATGTAATGAATCTCAGGTTTTGGCATTTCTTTGATACTCAAGCTAATTTGCATTTGGGTTCCTATTGTTTTTTTAAAAAGATTTTGTTTATTTATATGAGAGAGTGACATAGATAGCGAGAGCATGCAGGAATGGGGGGAACAGCAGAGAGAGAGGGAGAAGCAGGCTCCCAGAGCCCAACCCTGGGGTTGATCCCAGGACTCTGAGATTATGAGCCAAAGCAGGTGCTTAACTAGCTGAGTCACCCAGGTGCCCCTCTGTTGTTGATATTATTTGAACTTTATTTGTGATTAATTTTGGTGGTAAGGGTGTGTGTGTGTTTGTGTATGTGTATGTGTGTGTGTTTGTGTTTGTGTATTTTTCCCACAGAAAATGGACCCCTGTGTCCAGTTATAAATTTTAAGTTTTTTATGCCTTATGTAATATCTTCTGGTACAAATTCTAGGAAAAAGATTTTTATGACTACATTTTTGGCCAAAATTGAAATTGCTGCCAATTTACAGGGAATTCCAGAAGACAGAAGAACATGGTAGAATATACTGAGGACTAGGAGGAAATTGGGAAGATGGCAGAGTAGAAAAACCCTGAGCTCACCCTGTCCTGTTTTGAACTCAATATTATCCACATCCAAGTCAATAAACTGGAGAGCCATCTGAAGTCTGGCTGAGCAAACTCCACAGCTAAATACACAGGTGAAGTGTATCTGAAAGTTTAGGAAGGTTAGAAAGGTAGACAGAGGCTGCCCATAGGAGGAAGGGAAGCTACACTTGGGAAGAGGGCAGAGAAACAGGACCTCACACCAGGAAGTTCACACGGGAAGACTAATTCCCATGGCATTTGGCTTTAAAAACCAGAGGGAAAACCAGTGGGGCTTGAAAGGCAGAGCTTTGGAGGTCAGCTGACTCAGCCCTGAGGGTGAGTGATAGCTGGTCTCCACCCTTAAAGAAAGAGCAGCCTGTGTGAAGAGGCAACATGAAAAATGACATTTTAAACAAGGGTGGGTGGGTAGCATATGGGAGACAGATCTGAGCATGTTGATCTCTGAGCATGTTGGGGGACTTCTCCAAAAACAACAGAGCTGGCAGGGGTCATTTTATTCCCTCCCCACCCTGCCCCTTAAGCATAGACACTTGCTGGAGGTGGGGCTGCAGAGCTGCTTGTCACCAAATCTGCTAGTAGCACACCACACCCACAAGCTCTCCTGAGGACTACAAGCCTGCTTGTCTCAGCCCCTCTACTCAGGGCAGATTTTGTGAAAGTTGAGTGGGCAGCTTGCCTAGCCACCAGGTGCACAGCTGCCACCAAGTGCTGTGCACATTTGCCCTGCCACACTTAGCTGTGCACCCCCAGTCACCCTTGTTTGTCTAGACCAGCCCTGCTTTTCTGATGTGTGGCTGCCAGGTGCAGAGCCATGGCCATGCTGTGTCCTGCCACCAGCACCAGGCCAAACTGTTGCACATGCCCAGCAACATGGCCCAGCCCCTGTTGGGCGCTGTGCCCAGCTTTATGCTCCTGACTGCCAGGGTGCAGATTCTAGCCACTCCAGTGCTTTAGGAGATCCTGCATAGGACTAGTGGCCCAGGGCACATATTGCTAACATCACTGCCATGCTCTCAAATTCCTCAAGAGGCACACACCTCTCACAGCTGGCCTGTCTGGGTCCCACTACCACCACAGAGAGCAAGCACAGCCCACAACAGGCAGAGAGTCAGTGCAGATGACAACACTCAGACATAACAGCAGGGCATAAACAACACATATAGGATATTCTCCTCAAGTGCCAGGTTCTGATGAACAAGGGACACTGCACTTCAGGACTCTACAGGATCTCCTCTTTAGAAAGTCACTACTTTCAAGAGCAGAAGACATAGCTGACTTTCTTAACACAGAGAAATAGAGAGAGACAGAATGAGGAAATGGAGAAATTTATCTCAGATGAAAGAACAGGACAAGGCCATAGGCAGAGATCTATATGAAACAGATATAAGTAACATGCCTAACAGAGTTTAGAGCAATGATCGTAAGGATACTCACTGGACTTGAGAAAAGAATGGAAGACATGAGTGAGATCCTTAACACAGAGGTAAAGAAACATAGTAGAGATAAAGGGTATAATAAATGAAAATAGAAACACACTTGATGGAATAAACAGCAGAAAGAAGAGGAATGAGTTAGGACAGAATAATGGAAAGTAATCAAGCTGAACAAAAGAAAGAGAAAAGAATTATGCAATGTGAGAATAGATATAGGGAATTTAGTGACTCCATAAAATGGAATAACATTTGTGTTAAAGGAGTCCCAGAAGAAGAAAAGAGAAAAGGGGGCAGAAAATTTATTTGAAGAAATAATAGCTGAAAACTTCCCTAATCTGGGGAAGGAAACACATACCCAGATTCAGGAGGCACAGAGAACTCCCAACAGAATCAACAAAAGCAGACTTACACCAGGACATATTGTAATTAAATTGGCAAAATATAGCATTAAAAGCAGCAAGATAAAGGAAGTCATTAACTTACAAAGGAAAATCCACAAGGCTAGCAGATTTTTCAGCAGAAACTTTCCAAGCCAAAAGAGAGGGGCCTGATATATTCAAAACACTGAATAGGATAATCTGCAGCCAAGAATACTCTATCCAGAAAGACTATTATTCAGAATAGAAGGATAAATAAAGAGTTTTCCAGACAAACAAAAACTAAAGGAGTTTATGACCATGAAACCAGCCTTGCAAAATATTAAAGGGGATTCTTTGAGTGCAAAGGAAAGACCAAAAGTGACAGTTTAAGGCAGAAAACCCCCCCCACACAATCAGCAAAAATGTATATTTCTGTAAAAAATCAGTCAAGACTTACAAAGTAAAAGAATGTAAAATATCATAACATACCTAAAATGTTTGGGGGAGAGGAGAAAAGAGTGAATTCATACCTAAATGACCATCAACTTAATATAGACTGCTATATGCAGAAGAGGTTAAATACAAATCTAATGTTAACCATATTTCAAAACCTACTAACAAATATGAAAAGAATAAAGAGAAAGAAATCCAAATATATCACTAAAGAAAATTTAAAAAGGGGCGCCTGGGTGGCTCAGTGGGTTAAAGCCTCTGCCTTCGGCTCAGGTCATAATCCCAGGGTCCTGGGATCAAGCCCTGCATCGGGCTCTCTGCTCAGCAGGGAGCCTGCTTCCCCGCTCTCTCTGCCTGCTTCTCTGCCTACTTGTGATCTGTCTGTCAAATAAATAAATAAAATCTTTAAAAAAAAAAGAAAATTAAAAAAACATGAAACACAAGAAAGGATCAGAGAAATCTTCAAAAACAGCTACAAACTAGTAATAAAAAGGCAATAAATACATACCTATCAATAATTACTTTTCATGTAAATAGACTAAACATTCCAATCACAAGAGGTTGGGTGACAGAATGGATAATAAAGGTAAGACCCATCTATATGTTGCCTACCAGAGGCCCATTTTAGACTTAAAGTCACCTGCAGATTGAAAGTGAGAGGATAAAGAAACATCTATCATGCAAATAGATGTCAAAAGAAACCTATTGTAGCTTTATATCAAATACAGTACACTTTAAAACAAAGACTGTAGCAAAAGACAAAGAAGGACACTACAATAATCACAAAGGGGGCAGTCCAACAAGAAGATATAACAATTATAAATATTAATGCACCCAACATGGGAACATCTAAATACATAAAACATTTAAAAAGATATAAAGGAAATAATTGATAATAATACAATAATAGTAGGGACTTTAACAGCCCACTTATATCAGTGGACAGATCATCCAAACAGAACATCAACAATGGCTTTGAATGACACACTGGGCCAGATGGATTTAACAGGTCTATTCAGAATATTCCACCCTAAAACAGCAGAATACATGTTCTTTTCAAGTGCACATATTACAGTCTTTAGAATAGATAACATAATAGTGCACAAAACAAGCTTCAACAAACTTAAGATTGAAATCATACCATGCATACTTTCAGACAACAATGCTGTGAAACTAGAAGTCAACAACAAGAAAAAATCTGTGAAGACTACAAATACATGAAGTCTAAATAACATGCTACTAAGCAATGAATGGGTCAACTAAGAAATAAAAGAAGAAATAAAAAAGCACATGGAAACAAATGAAAATGAAAACATAATGGTTCAACACCTTGGGACGCAGCAAAAGCGGGTCTAAGAAGGCAGTTTGTAGCAATACAGGTCTACCTCAAGAAACAAGAAAAATCTCAAATGAACAATCTAACCCTGAACCTAAAGGAGCTAGGAAAAGAACAACAAACAAAACCTAAAACCAACAGAAGGAAGAAATAATAAAGATTAGAGCAGAAATAAATGATATAGAAATAAAAAAACAATAGAACAGATCAATGAAACCAGGAACTTGTTCTTTGAAAAAATAAACAAAATTGATAAACTTCTAGCCAGGCTTATGAAGAAGAAAAGAGAAAGTACTCAAATAAGTAAAATCAGAAATGAAAGAGGAGATATAACAACTAACACCTCAGAAATACAAACAATCATAAGAGAATACTCTAAAAACCCAAATGCCAACGAATTAGACAACCCAAGAGAAATGGATAAATTCCTAGAAACATATCAATGGCTAAAATTGAAACAGAAGGAAATAAAAATTTGAACAGATCAATAACCAGCAAAGAAATTATGTCAGTAATCAAAAAACTCCCAGGGTGCCTGGGTGGCTCAGTTGGTTAAGTATCTGACTCTTGATTTTGGCTCAGGTTATGATCTCAGTATTGTGAGATGGAGCCCCACATTGGGCTCTGTGCTGGGTGGGCAGTCTGCTTAAGATTCTCTCTCTCTTTCTCTCTTTATCCCTCCCCTCCTCCATCTCAAAAAGAAAAAACAAAAAGCCTCCCAAACAGAAGTCCAGGATCAAATGGCTTCACAGGTAAATTCAACCAAACGTTTATAGAAGAGTTAATAGCTGTTCTTCTTAATCTATTCCAAAAAAGGGAAAAGGAAGGAAGACTTCCAAATTCATTCTGAGGCCAGGATTACCCTGATACCAAAACCAGATAAAGACAGAACTAAAAAGGAGAACTATAGATCAATGTCCCTGATAAACATAGATGCAAAAATTCTCAACAAAATACTAGCAAACTGAACTGAAAAATATGTTTTAAAAAGTCATTCACCATGATCAAGTGGGATTTATTCCTTGGGTTGCAAAGGTGGTTTAATATTTGGAAATCAACCAATGTGATACATCACATCAATAGGAGAAAGGATAAGAACCATGTGGTCATTTTAACAGATGCAGAAAAAGCATTTGATAAAATATAACATCCATTTATGATAAAGACCCTCAACAAAATAGGTTTAGAGAAAACACACCTCAACATAATAGAGGCCATCTGTGAAAAACCTACAATTTACATCATCCTCAGTGGGGAAAAACAGAGCTTTCTCTGTAAGAATAGGAATAAGGGAAGATGTCCACTATCACCTTTTTTAAAAAAAATATTTTATTTATTTATTTGACAGAAAGAGAGATCACAAGCAGGCAGAGAAGCAGGCAGAGAGAGAGGGGAAACAGGTTCCTTGCTGAGCAGAGAGCCCGATGTGGGGCTCAATCCCAGGACTTTGAGAACATGACCTGAGCTGAAGGCAGAGGCTTAACCCACTGAGCCACCCAGGCACCGCCACTATCACTATTTTTATTCAACATTACTGGAACACCTGGCCACAGCAATCAGACAACAAAAAGATATAAGGGGCATCCAAATTGGTAAGGAAGAAGTAAAATTTTCACTATTTGCAGATGACAGAATACTATATATAGAAAACCCTAAAGACTCCACCAAAAAACCATTAGAACTGATAAATGAATTCAGTAAAGTCTTAGGATACAAAATTATTGTACAGAAATCTGTTGCATCTCTATATACCAATAATGAAGCAGCAGAAAGAGATAGTAAAACATAACATTTACATTTGCATTAAAATACCTAGGAATAAACCTAACCAAAAAGGTGAAAGTCTTGTTTTCTGAAAATTATGAAATACTGATGAAAAAAAATTGAGGATAACACAAATAGATGGAAAGACATTCCATGCTCATGGAATGAAAGAACAAATAGTTTTAAAATGTCTATACTTCCCAAAACAATCTACACATTTAAGGCAATCCTTATCAAAATACCAATAATATTTTTCACAGAACTAGAACAAACAATCCTAAAATTTGTATGAAACCACAAAAGATCCCAAATAGACAAAGCATTCTTAAAAAAGAAAATCAAAGCTAGAGGCATCATGATTCCAGACTTAAGTTATATTACAAAGCTATAGTGATCAAAACTCTAAGGTACTGGCAGAAAAATAGATCAATAGAACAGAACAGAAAACCCAGAAATAAACCCACAATTATATGGTCAGTTAATTTTCAACAAAGCAGGAAAGAATATCCAAAGGGAAAAAGTCTCTTCAACAAATGGTGCTGGGAAGACTTGACAGCGACATGCAAAAGAATGAAATTGGACCACTTTCTTACACCATACACAAAAATAAATTCAAAATGTATTAAAGACCTAAATATGAGACCTGAAACCATAAAAATCCTAGAAGAGAACATGGGCAGTAACCTCTTTGATATTGTCCATAAGAGCTTTTTTCTACCTATGTATCTTGGACATTTTAACAAATCTTTTTTTTTTTTTTTTTAAGATTTATTTATTTTAGAAAGAGAGAAAGAGCATGAGCAGGAGAGACAGAGAGAGAGGGAGAGAGAATCTTAAGCAGGCTCTGTGATGAGGGCAGGCCCTGATGTGGCACTTGATCTCATGATCCCAAGATCATGACTTGAGCTAAAATCCAAGAGTTGGACACTTAACCAACTCCACCCCCCAGGTTCCTCTAGACATATGTCTCTTGAGGCAAGGGAAACAAAGCAAAAATAAACTAATGGGACTACATGAAAATAAAAAGCTTCCACATAGGGAAGGAAACAAACAACAAAACTAAAAGGTGATTTATGAAATGGGAGAAGATATTTGCAAATGACATATCTAGTAAAGGCTTAATATCCAAAATATATAAAGAACTGACACAACTCAACACCCAAGAAAACAAATAACTCAATTGAAAAATGGGCAGAAGACATGAATAGACATTTTTCCAAAGGAGACATCCAGATGACCAACAGACACATGAAAAGATGTTCATCATCACTTACCATCAGGGAACTACAAATCAAATCTGCAATGAGATATTATCTCACACTCATCAGAATGGCTAAAATCAACAACATAAGAAACAACAGGTGTTGGCAAGGATGTGGAAAAAGGGGAGGTGTCTTACACTGGTGGTGGGAATGCAAACTGATACAGCCACTATGGAAAACCACATGGAGTTTCTTCAAAAAGTTAAAAAGAGAAATATCCTCCAATCCAGCAATTGTACTATTGGGCATATACACAAAGAATACAAAAATATTAATTCAAAGGAATATGTGCACCCCAATGTTTATAGCAGCAATGTCCACAATAGCCAAAATATGGAAAGATGGAAAGAGCTCAGATGTCCATTGACTTATGAATGGATAAAGAAGATGAAAGGATAAAGAAGCCATAAAAAAGAATGAAATCTTGCTATTTGCAACAACATGGATGGAGCTAGATAGTGTAATATGCTAAGGGAAATAAGTCAATTGGAGGAAGACAAATAGCATATGATTTCACTTACATGTGAAATTTAAGAAATAAAACAATCAAGCAAAGGAAAAAAAAAATGAGTCAAGTTAAAGCAAGAAACAGACTTTGAGTTATAGAGTACAATCTGATGGTGACTATGGGGCAGGGGGTGAGGGATGGGTTAAATAGGTGATGGAAAGTAAGGAATGCACTGGAATAAAAATCAAAATAAAGAAAAAGAATATACTCAGAAGATGTAATCAATCAAACAGAAATTCTACAGGACATTCAAGCACAATTCTTCAACAAAAAAAATTGCAAGAAGAAAAAAAGGAGATGAAAGTGGAACCTGAAAATTAAAAGAGACTTAAAAGACTATTATTATTTCCTAATCGGTTCCTTATTTGCATCCAGATTAAAATAAGCGTGGTGAAAAAAGTCTCTTTGTAAGATTTATGAGATAATTAAGTACTTGACACTACATGTTTGATATTATCAAAGAATTATTTTTAGATGTGGTATGGTATTTTATGTTTAAAGACAAGTTGTTATCTTTTAGAAATTCACATTAAAATATTTATAAATGAAATTATATAACACCTGGGATTTGTTTCAAATATTTGTGGGAAAAGCAGATGGATGGAGATGTGAATATGGCAAAATTGGCCATGGGCTAATGGGTGTTGGCCTTAGATGGATACATGGGAATTTATTATATCATTTTATCTACTTTTGAGTATATTTGAAATTATCTGTAATTAAACATTAAAATCTCTATAAATTGGTTACAATGTTTTTACAAGATTGGGGCCCCTGCACCCAAATCAGTCTGAATTAAAGCATGACCCTTGCAGGTTTTAAATTAAATTATTTCTCCTCAGAATCCCCAAGATAAACCCAGACCACATCCTAATCTCCAACATACGTGTTTTGCCATTCATTCAACAAACAGTTATCAAGTGCCTAATATAGGTTTAGGGATAATCAGTGTTGATTAAAAAAAAAAAAAAAGCAAGCAAAAAAAAAAAAAAAAAAAAGAAAAGGCAATAGTTCCTGCCTTCATTGAGTTCACGGATTAATAGGTTTTAATGATCCAGGCTAAGACTGTAATTAATAACAACTCTTTACTGAAAGTTTAAAGATGAAGGACAACATAAGTCACAACTTCTGTACCAACCAAGGCTGGGTTTCTATCCATCTCTTGGTCTAATTCCATTTGCCTACGGGCTATTTTTTCCCCTACTCTTGTAATTATTCTGGTCTAAAGATGACTCAGAATCTAGGACAGATGAACTTTAAGGACCCAGAGAGAGAATATTTTTCTAAAAAACTTATATCTGCTTCCCCAAGTTCTCATTTCTTGCCAGGATTAACGTTTTTTCTAGGAACTTAGGGAAAAAAAACCCTGGAATTTCAAGACAGGTGGAATGGGCACAAGTTTTAAAAGTTAGATTAAAAGAATGTGGAGGCAAATTTCAACCCTTTATAAGGTAGAATTTTCTAACCATTTTTGCTAGCCAATGTAAGGAGGTAGGATAGCTATTTGTCAAGGATACAGAAGAGAAATTATCAGTGGGTGGGAGTTTAAACTTAGCTAGCCAAAACTCCTGTTTAGTTGCTAACATTACACTCTTTGAACAATGAAAATGGGGATGTTAAAGGCACTGTAACATCTGAAAGAAAGAGGAATTTCAGGGTTAGAATCACATAATAAGCCTATAATCACATAATAAACCTTCAATTTATATGTAAGGTGGATATAGGTGAACATTTAGGCATCAGGGTTATTATATGTGTCAGTAGATAGGACACTGTCCCTAGAATGTGGGAGCAGTGGTGAAATCCTCTCTTGTAGGTCCTATATTCTCGGAAGAGACTCGAGCAGATTCTTCTCTAAGAGCAGTTTCCCTGGAACTCCTGAAGTGCTGTTATCCAATGGGATGTCCTAGGTCATCTAGGATAGTTTGATTCATCCTGTAGGCTGGTCTCAAGCAGACAATACAGGCTATGTTACCCACCAATCATAGACTTTGGCACACCACATTTGATGTATTATTACTACTTAGGTTAGAACTAACTCTTGAAACACCACCTCCATCAGTCACTATATTAGGGTTAGTTAGATGATGCTGGATGACAACTGTGAAATCTTAGTGGCTTATGGCAGCAAGATGTATTTCTCAGTTTACACTACATGCCTGTGGGTTGGCTGGAGTTCTGCTCAAGTCTTCTTCCTCTGCAATCCATGACCATGGAATCGCTACCATCTGAAACATCGCCAATCACCATGGTTGAGGAAAAGAGTGAATATGAAAATGCATACTGGCACTTCTTGAAATAGTGTTTTGGGTTCTGGGTTGTAGCATTTTTTTTTTTTTTAAGATTTTATTTAGTGCTCGCTTCGGCAGCACATATACTAAAGATTTTATTTATTTGATAGATACACAGTGAGAGAGGGAACACAAGCAGGGGTAATGGGAGTGGGAGAAGGAGAAGCAGGCTTGCTGCAGAGTGGGGAGCCCAACACGGGGCTGGATCCCAGGACCCTGAGATCAGGACCTGAGCTGAAGGCAGACACTTAACAACTGAGCCGCCCAGGCGCCCCATGGGTTGTGGTATCTTAACTGTATTAGGACTGGGATCCAGGAATAACTGGATCCAGTCTTTGACTAGGAATCTCTCTTCACAAGATCCTGAAAAAAAAACAAAAAACAAAAAACAAAAAACACCAAACAACGCAGGAAGGAAATATACCATGTTTCTATTGAAGAATTCCAATGAGCTAGATTGAATTCTATCAGGAACTCTATCGCGTAAGCTATGTTAGTCTGAACAGTTTAGGATTAAAAGGGGCTAAATGCCTGTTCTGTTTACTTTTACTCCAAAGCAGGGATCTGAATCACATTCCTATTACTCCGTAACTACCAAGGAGAGGCTGAAGAGAACATGAAATACAGGGGAAGGAACTAGAGAGCTTTTGTCTCAAAACCTAGAGGAGAGCTTGTATGGAATGCATTTCCATTACCAAGCCACATGGGGAGGGGAGCCAGAGAATCTGGAGAAGGGAAGAGAGCAAGAGCCTGCCAGCGGAAAGCAGGCAGGGTGGCAAATGGCCAGGCCGTCTCAGGAAGAACAAACTCAAGACCATCGCTTACCCTTCTTGGAGATCAGAGGAAGAGAGGTAGGAGAGATATAAAACACGTATACATACTACCTTTTTTAAAACAATTTCAGAATTTGCAGCCAGGTAGGGCAGCCCACAAAATTGTATCTTTATAAACAACTCAGCACCACTCATAGGTAGATACTTAATACTGAAGAGAAAAGCATGAGGAAATGGTGTCTCCTAACCATGGGCTTCCTTCTGGGCAGGGTCAGAGTAAAGGAGGAAAATGAGCAGGGCTTTGTTATAGGGATTTTTTCCCCTTTAGGCTTTGTTATCTGACAAGAATGACCCCAAACTTAAGCATGTAGATGAATGTAGCATTATTAGTTAATAATCTATTTTTATTTCTCAGTGGGAAGGTGTGCCACTTTAATGGTTAGACTTTAAAAAGTTCTTCGTAGGTTGTTGTTTATGCTGATTCCTTATAATTTTATTCTATATTTTTCAAGCATGTACAAGTATTTTTATTTTTTCTTAACAGCGGATGAGAAATGGTCTATTTTTTTACCTTACACATAGAGTGTGGCTAGGGACTGTGACTAAGTGTGAATGTCCTCTCCAGCTTCTAATTTGGGTCTTTAACCGCTTCCTTTTCAGCAAGGATTCTTTTCTATTTTTTTTTCTTAAGATTAAGATTTTTTTTTTAAAAAGATTATTTATTTATTTGACGCACAGAGAGAAAGACAGAGTGCACAACTAGTGGGATGGACAGATGGAGAGGGAGAAGCTGACTCCCTGCTGAGTAGGAAGCCTATCTGGGGCTCCATCTCATGACCTGAGCCAAGGCAGGCACTTGACCAGCTGAGCCACCCAGGCGCCCCTCAGCAAAGATTCTTTCAAGCAAAATAATGTCCCAATGAGTATGTTATTTTATTTTTTGCAGACAGTGGTTTCTTAGTGGCAGGTACCTCTGCTTTTTTTCTTAATAATAGTGGCAAAATTTGATTTAGCTATTCAGATATGAAATAGACAAAATTGACAAAATTGATTTAACTATTCAGATATGAAATGAGGTTGTGATTATGTGAGTTTATTTCTCAGGGTAAGAGAAGTAGGAATACTGTCTGCAGATTCAGGGTACAATTACTAGACTAGTTGGAGGGGAACATGCCGATTACCCTGACAGAAGGTCTTCCGAAGGCATGATAAGGATTGGGATCTGATAACACCAGCGGGCAGTTCAGTCGCTGGGAGGGCAGACTTTAGAAAGTAGCTTTTTTTTTTTTAAAGACTTATCATATGACTCGCAATTTTTTTTTTTTTTTTAAGTTTCTATTTATTCATTTGAGAGAGAGAGAGAGCAGGGGGAGAGGCAGAGGAGGAGGGAGAAGACAACTCCCTGCTGAACATGGGTGTTCTGGGATCATGACCTGAGCAGAAGGCAGAGGCATTACATGAACCACCCAGGAACCCCTACAAAGCATTTTTTTTTTTTTTTTTTTGAGGCTGCCCCAAGGACAGACAGGTTTATTGAAGGCACAGCCAGGTAATCAACAGTTGGACTTGGCCACATGTTCCAGCTCCTTCTCCTTCTTGATAGCATACTAATTGGAGGAGCCCTTGGCTGCATTGATGAGCTCATCTGCTAGGCACTCAGCAATGGTCTTGATGTTCCGGAAGGCAGCCTCACGTGCACTTGTGCATAGCAGCCAGATGGCCTGATTCACACGGTGCAGGGGGTTACACATTGATAGCCTGACGCCTCACTGTTCCGGCTTGCCCGATGCGGGTTGAGTCCTCCCGGGGACCGCTGTTAATAACTGCGTTCACCAGGACCTGCAGCGGGTTCTCACCAGTGAGCAGATGGATGATCTGGAAGGCGTGCTTGACAATGCGCACGGTCATGAACTTCTTGCCATTGTTGCGGCCATGCATCATCATCGAGGTGGTGAGACGCTCCACGACGGGGCACTGCGCCTTGCGGAAGCGCTTGGCGGCATAGTGGGGCAGGTACTTGTATACTGTGGGGCAGATACTTGGTATACTTCTCCTTCACTGCAATGTAGTCCTGGAAGGAGATGTCATCGATCTGAACGTCATCGGTGCTCCACTTCCCAAAGAGCTTGATGTCAGCGGTCTCCGCCACCGCAGGTGCAGCTGTCTCCCACTTGGTCATCCTGAGGGCGCAGCCGGGGCGTCACAATCGATCAGCGTGCACCACGCGCCGCCCTGGCACAGACAGGAAGCCAAAGCAGCATTTTTAATTAACATCAGGAGCTGTGGCCAACTCTCCCTTAACCCTTTCTCTTCCCTAGATTAGCACCTGATTCTTGGGCATCCCTTGTGGGCAGAATACTCTTCCTTCACCCCTTTATCATCTAAAACTATCCCTCTACCCTCGCTAGCTCTGTGGTGATGAGGTGGTGGTTCAGCTTGTGGGCTTTGCAGTCAGACTTCCCAGGTTCAGCCTCTGACACCACCATGCACATGACTTTGGCAAGTCACTTAATTTCAGGAGGCCTCAGTTTTCTTATTTGGAAAGTGACTAATTTTTTCATATTTCTTTGTGTAATGCTTAAGTGAGATGCTTAGTATAAATTGCTTAACAAAATGCTGGGACTGTTGTAGGTGTTGAATAAAGGCATGTGCTCTCTCTCTCTCAAATTACTCTTGGGTGTCAAATTTTCCAAGGTGGCTTGATTTTTAAGCAATGTAGATAAACTATAGGATCATGTTTTGCCTCTGGTTCAGAAAATAAACTTACAGGGCACCTGGGTGGCTCAGTTGGTTAAACAACTGCCTTCGGCTCGGGTCATGGTCCCAGAGTCCTGGGATTGAGTCCTGTATTGGGCTCCCAGCTCCACGGGGGAGTCCACTTCTCCCTCTGACCTTTTCCCCCTCTCATGCTCTCTCTCACTGTCTCTCAAATAAAGAAATAAATAAATAAGGATCTTAAAAAAAAAAAAAAAGAAAATATACTTACAATACCTATTACCTCTAAGATGAAGACACCTGAAAACTGCAGTTTAAAAAAGAATATTATCTATGAGGGATGTCAGAACAAGTTATTATTTGTCTATTTGATCTTAACCCCTTATACTGGAGCAATGTATCTGCATAAAAAAGCAAGCTTAAAAAGCTCTCTGTGTAGTCTTCGCACATTCTAGGTTGTTGTTCAGGATCCTCTTCTTTCTGTTATTTCCCCTTCCTCATTCATTTGTTCCCAGATTGTAGTTTGGGTTCCCTTTTATCTGGTCGGATTCTGGGATTGGATTTTACTTTGAAAGTTGCTACTGGCTACTGCTTTAGCTTTCCTGTCACTTTTGGCCTTAGTATCTTGCCCATCTCCCAGCTCTTCTCATCTCTTTGCATACAGGGTTGCGACTGATTGCAGGAGGAGACCTAGGCAACTCTGAGTCGGAGATACTGGGAGACACTACATTGCTGACTTTTCATTCACCCAGCCTGCGGTAAACCAGCATTGCCCTGGTGGGCATTCAGATTCATAATCAGAGTCTCTAGAACTTGGGGGTGGGCTTGGGAGGATATAACAAAGCTCCATGGCAATGACAAGATGAAGCTTTCAGAGGGACACAGCAGGATCTTACTCTGAGCAAATACTTAGATATCATCATGCACATGGGTGCCTCTGTTGGGCAGATGTATATGCCCTTCACTTTGGTCATGCCACTGTCTTTCCTGCCATGTAGCTGTCAGTATGTAAAGAAAACTTTGTTATTCACCTGCTTTTAAGGAACTTGAATCCTATGTCTGTGTTTGTTTTCATCAGTTATGGTGCCATCATCCAAATGATCACTGTGCCCTCTTCTAGCCCCTGGTCCACAAAATTCCACCCGTACCTGCAAGAACCTTCAAGGCTCTGAGAGGGGAGCCCAGAGTGTAGATGTTTCTAGAGAGCAATCTACATCTTTCTCTCGATACAGAAACAAACTAATAACCAAAAAATAAATAAACAGTGGTTTTGAGGACCTAGGGAATTTAGCTGTATGGCATTTTGAAGCCAGGAACTCTATCTTACTCATCTTGCCTCCCTAACATGTCTCATAATTTCTGGTGCATAGTAGTGTTGGAATTTTAGGAGCCGAATAAGTGACACATTGCTTTCCTTAAGCTGTGAATCAATTAAGAGATAGAGGACTCAGATAGCTGAAAATCAACAGGTTGCTGCTAGCATATAAGCTGTCATTGTTCAGATTTGAAAAAGGCTTCTTCTTTTTCCTTTGGGCATAAGAATTAGAAGAAGCCCACTCCTGGAAGATGATTGTAAAGAGGGACTGCCTCTGGGTAGAAAAGCTGGGAGAAATGTGCGGAAGTGTTGGCTTCATATGGGAGAAGCTGGCCTAGTTTCTAGTCCCTTTTTGTCCTTTCAGCAAGTGGTCTGGAGATCAAAACAGGAAGATATTGATTTTGGTTTTTTTATTTGTTTGTTTTTAGATAATCTCTCATTAGCTGAATTTAACCCTTCAAAATAGTAGTATTCTCTCTGTAGGGGCGGAGCCTGGCCTACTGTGCTTATCTCCCCCCACCCCTCACTAATACAATATTTATTTGTCTTCCCTCTGTCAAACCTTGAGCCAAGCACTTTCCCCAGACTGCCTGGGGAGGTATATGAAAAGGAAAATACCCAGGGCAAATGAGACATAGGAGAAAGAGCTATGGAAGGCGGAGACAGCTCCTTCGCATGGTGAAGAGGATGAGAAAGGCCAACATCAGGCAAAGGAGCCCCATGACCTCTAAGAGAACAAAACCCAGAATGGCGTAGGAGAAGAGCTGTTGCTTCAGAGAGGGGTTCCTGGCCTAACCAATGGTGAGGGTCCCAAACACAGTCCCAATTCCAGCCCCAGAGCTAGCCACCTCTACCGTGGCAGCCCCAGCCCCTATGAACTTGTCTGCTGTGTCGACGTCCCTTGAAATGGTGCTGGGGTTTGGAAGCTGTGACTAGGAATAAGTGAGGTGAGGGGATGTGGGGCTGCTAAGTTGCTGAGGCTCTCATCTGTCCTTGTCTCTGGTGGTTTTAGCACCACTGCAGACAGTGATCCACTCAACAGTTGAGAGGTGCTCCTGACCAAGAAGAGGGTGAAGAAATTTGCCCAGGTGTACATTTTCAGGGGATGAAGGGCCGTGGCAAGAGAGCTGCTTTCAGTGCAGAGAAGACATGCTTATAATATAGTAGAGAGTCAACTAGGACATGCCCTCCCTACACTGGCAGATATCAACAAGATTGGTTCAGGAGAGCCTCTGCCAAGCTTGCTTAGTTCTTTCTCCCAAAGTTCACAATAACATATACTTACTTTCTTTCCCTTGGGATGAATAAGTGGGGAGATAGGGAGGGAGGCCAGGAGTATTATTATTGTTGCAGGATGGAATCAGGAGACCAGGAGAGAAAGGAGGTTCTCTGTAAGACAAGTACTGGGTGTTTTCTGAATGAACGGATGTGTTTCAAGAAGAGGTAGATATGCTGTTTATTATAAAAATGTAGTTAGGAAAGAACAATGATAGATTACTCAGAAGGGAAGTTTTGTAAGATTAAATGAATGTTTTGTGACTTGTTAATATATTGGGAATATGTTAATCATACCTGGCTTGTTATTTGAGGTTTTGTTAAATCTTGACATTGGAGGTAGGGGGTTTGCCTATGACAGAAAAAGGGCATTGGAAGGACTTTACTGTTCAGAGACTAAGTTGGAAATTATTCAAGATATGTCGATTTTGGTAGAGAAAGGTTAATCAACTCATTTGGAAATTTGATGAGAAGGAAGGAGATAAGGAGTTAGAGCAATGATTTCATAACTTTGTTATATCTCTAGTGGAAGTAAAAAGAATTAACTTTTTGCACATGATGTTGCACAAGAAAGTGATGAAAGAAATAGAAGGTTTATTTTGGGGCCTTTTTTGGGGGGATTTGGTGTGTATGTATGTTGCTTATTATATTCTAATAATGTTATTATGAATTAGGATTATTTTCTATTTATAAATGAATTAATTCATATTAGTTTATCAGCTTAAGGATTTTGAGGTTGTAGAAATGTGAAGAAATGAATTTTGATGGTGGATCAGTTGTTGGGTGGGTAGTGGGTGACATTAGGATAAAGATGGGTAACCAGGAGGCAGGGTGAGAGTAGTACCTACTTGGAGATATTTAAGTCTGTATTAATTATCTTTTGCTGCATAAACAACTACCTCAAGGCCTAGTAACTTAAAACACAAAGCTATGGGATGGTTAAGGTAAGGGATGAGCTTGGTGGTTTTCTTGCTGGTCTTAGCTGGGCTTACTCATGAGTCTGTGGTTTCTAGCTGCTTCTAGATAAGTTGGTAGGTCAGCTGAGGGTTGGCTGGAGCTGATGGCCTCCCTTACGTGTGTGGTCATTGGCTGACTGTGGGCTAGGGTATCTTGTTTCTCCTCCTGTGGTCTCTTATCCTCTAGCAGGTTACAACAAGCCTGTGAAATGGCGGTTTCCAGTTTCCAGATGCAGCAAGGGAATAAATACAAGTACTTTCAAGCCTCTGCTGTACCTCATGTTTGCTGTTGTCCCGTTTGGCAGGTCATATGGCCAAACTCAGATTCAAAGGGTAGGGAAATAGAATCTCTCTTTCGATGGGAGGATCTATAATGCTACAGAGAGGGAAAGGATTCGATGCCATCTTCTGCCATCTACTGCAGGATTCTAGGCTGAGTGTAGACTGCAGGGGTGTGGATGGGGGGAGAGTAGGGCAGTAAAGATAATCTTTGTTTACTTCACAGCTCTTCGTGGTACTGCCCCTAACTTGGTCGGGGTGCCATTGTGTAGTTAAAAGAAATGTGGCAGATTTAGAAACTAAAGTTAACACCAGAAATTACTGGGAAAAGGGAAAGCTAGTACAGGAAAGAAGTGTGGGTGATTAGGGGATACATATTGCAAAAATAGTTTTTTAAAAAAGATTTTTATTTATTTGAGAGAGAGAGAGAGAGAGAGCATGAGTGGGGGTAGGGCAGTGGGGCAGAGGGAGAAGCAGACACCCCACTGAGTCCCCCATGAGGGACTCCATCCCAGAACCCCAATATCATGACCCAAGCCAAAGGCAGATGCTCAACTGACTGAGCCACACAGGCGCCCTGCAAAAAGCTTTTTATGTTGCACAAGACTTAGTTCTACATAGTATTTCAACTCAGTCCAGTAATCTAGATCTAGTTACTGGCGTGTTAGGAAAATTGGGTTATAGATATTACCCAGTTCATAAAATTGTATGCAAGGAGCTTGAGAAAACCAGAAGTCACACTTATTAGTGCTGAAACCAGACATTGATGAAAAGGTATTATTTCCCTTATTGTTGGGGACAGTTGTGCTAGGAGTAGACATCTTACAATGGGTTCTTTATCATCAGCTATGTCAAGAAAATATAAGGACAATGTATGTGGCCAATACAGGAACCTTAATGAGATGATTAATGATCTAAGGAGAGCATCATTTCGATGTGGGAGGAGGTGGTGAAATGGTGGGAGGGAGCTGCTTTTCTTGCAGTGAGCTCATCCATTCAGGGACTGAATTAAGATGGCAAGTGGAGCCAAGGGAGCCTTGGCTCATTTTCTCCTTACCTGCGCCTTATCTTCTCTTTTCTAGGTAGCATCAGATCTTGAGACCTCTGAAACCCAATTTCCTCTCAGTAAAACAAGGACAATAATATCTGTCCCTTAGGCTGTTGAGCAATCTACTTAAAATTAAGGTGTGGACTTTACATCACCCAGAATTCCTTTACCTTTCTTGTCTTTTGTGTTTGTTCACTGATGTTTTAAAAATGATGACAGGTTTTTTTTAGAGCAGTTTTCGGTTCACAGCATAATTGGGGAGAAACTTCAGATATTTCCCATGTGCCCCCTGCCCTCACAGAGGCATAGCCTTCCTATTATCAATATCGTCTACCGGTGTGGTACCTTTGTTTGATTTTAAGTTTTAATTTGAAATTATTTTGAACAAATGAAAAAGCTGAAATAATAATAGAGGACTCCCATATACACTTTATCCAGATTTAACAATTTTGCATACTTTGCATGGTTGCTTTATTATATTTTTCTCTCATTCTTTCCAAATATACATCATTTTAAATTTTTTTAACAAATCATTTGAAAGTAGATTGTAATGTCATTCCCTTTGACCTCTTAGTACTTTATTGTATATTTCCTAAGAAAAATAATAGTCTCTTACATTGCCACAGTACAGTTGTCAAATTCAGGACATTTAACAATGAAACAATATTTTTGTCCACTCTATAGTTCATAATCCCGTTTGTCAATTGTCCTCATAATGTCTCTTATAGCACTTTTTAATCTTCCAGTACGATATTCAGTTCAGGATCACATATTGCAATTTGAATAACTTTTTTTAAAAAAGATTTTATTTATTTACTTGCGAGAGAGAGGGAGAGAGAGAGAGCATAAGAGGGAGAGGGTCAGAGGGAGAAGCAGACTCCCCACTGAGCAGGGAGCCTGATGTGGGACTCTATCCCAGGACTCCAGGATCATGACCTGAGCTGAAGGCAGTCACTTAACCAACTGAGCCACCCAGGTACCCTACATATTGCAATTTGTTGTTGTATTTCTTTAGTATCCAAATATGAAAGATTTCCTCAGTTTTTCTTCATCTTTGATGTTACTGTTATTTTCAAAAAATACAAGACTGCTACTTTATAGAATATTCATTACTTTGGTTTTGTCTGGTGTTTTCTGATGATTGGACTCAGATCACACGTCCCTAGATGCATATGACATCAGCAATGTGTGCTTCTTAGAGAAGCCCAACTGGCAGCATACGATGTCTGCCTTCACCTTATTGGTGATGTTAATTTGATCACTTAATCAAAGTGTTTTCTGGTTTCTCCACTGTACAGTTACTATTTCCCTCTTCCAACCACTAAATAATATGTGGTGAAATACTTTGGGGTTATGCACATATTCTGCTTCTTATCAAACTTTTCTTCCTAGATTTCATATCCATACATAATTCTTGTCTGGATGAATCTTTTTTTTTTTTTTTTTTTTTTTTTTTAAGATTATTTATTTATTTATTTATTTTTGTAAGAGAGAGAGAGTGAGCACAAGTGAGCTGGGGGTGGTGGGGAAGCAAACTTCTGCTAAGCAGGGAGCCGGATGTGGGACTCCATCTCAGGACCCCAGGATCATGACCTGAGCCAAAGGAGCTGCTTAACTAACTGAGCTACTTCCAGGGCTTTCTTTGGCTACTTCCTTCCATAATTTTATCTCTTTTTTTCCCATAGTAAGAACATGGCTCCCAGGGACATCATCACATTATTTATCTTCTCAGTCTTACAATATCCACAAAATAGTTTCAGATTGCTGCAGTAATATCACAATGAAAAACAAACCTACTAGAAAGAGTTCAAGATTTGACTGCAGTTCTTTTGTTCCGTAGATTATGGGTATAAAGTCAAGATGCTGTGCTCAAAATTCCCTTGGATTGGTTCATTTTTTTTTCCGCTTCTGTGTGATATTTATCCTCCTCTATCCTTGACATGGTTATTCAATTAAAATATAGTTATGTTAGTTTCTCTGGCCACTAAGTTTTAGGTTTTTTTCCCCTCCTCTACTCCATCTTCCTGAATCTAAAATCTGTAGCCTACTCTGTTAGCCTGCTAAGGCTGCCATAACAGAATACTATCAACTGGGTGGCTTGAACAACAGAAATTTGTTTTCTCACAGTTCTGGAGGTTGGAAGTCCAAGATCAAAGTTCCTACTGGGTGGGTTTCTAGTGAGGCCTATTTTTCTGGCTTGTAGATTACCACCTTCTTGAGTGTCCTCACACTACCTTTCCTCTCTGCTCCGGCACCCCTGGTGTCTCTTCCTATTCTTATAAGAACACCAGTCCTGGTGGATTAGAACCTCATCCTTTGACCTCATTTAAACTTAATTAAAGGCCTTTTTTGCAAAGGATATTGAGGGTTAGGCTTCAACATCTGAATTGGTGATGGTTGGGGTGCATGACGAAAATTAGTCTGTAACACCTATGATCTCCCATGAAGCTCTTGGAACTGCTTTTGAAACTCATTAAAAGCTGCTGACTCCTTTTGGTTCAGTTTCGTTCTTGTTTACCTGTTTACTTCCTTATTAATTTTTTTACGTATCCTTCCAATCATTCATTAATTTACGTATTCAAAAACTATTTGTTGAATACCTTCTAAGCATTAGGCACTTTGCTAGACATGGGAAATATAATGGTGAAGAGGAAAACAGAAGAAGGATATGTCCGAGGAGCTTATAGTCAACTGGGGAAGTCTGACATTGACCAAAGAATCAGCCAAATTAATAATTAGAATTAAAGAGACTCAGAAATAAAAGCAAGATAATTAGGTTGGTTGAGTTTCTGAGATAAGGTTGTTATAACAACCTACAATAGCTTGCTGTTTTGTACCTTACTCTATACTGATTAGCTGTTATTAATAAACCAGCACAAAATTTAGTAGTCTGAGGTGGCAAGCACTTATTATTCCTCATGAGGCTATGGGTGGTTAGACTTGGCTGATTTTGACGGAGCTTGCTCAAGTGTTGATGGTCAGATTTTGGGTTGCCTGAGAGCTAGTTGGTCAAGGATGGCCTTGGCTGGGGCAACTCAACTTACTCCACAAGGAGTGTTTCACTTCCTTCTATATAGCTAGAATCTTCTGATCCGTAGTCAGACGCGTTATCCACTGGCCACTAAACTGGCAGTGTTCCTGTAGTGATGGGCAGGGTTCAAGAGGGAGAGCTGAAGCACGAAAGCACTTTTTAAAGCTTCTGCTTACTTCTATTTCCCAGTGTTGCAATGCGCAAAGCAAGTCACACGGCCAGGCCAACTTCAGTTTGGGGAGGGAATCCTACTAGAGGGCAAGAATAAAAGGAGGCATGAAAGATTGGGACCATCAGTGTAACCTATATTCTTTATATTATGATATTTCTGTTTCTGTTATTTCCTTGAATCCGTTCTCAATTCCCAAGTCTAGAAGACTAGTTTTGGATCTTATATTCCCTGATCTCTTCATAGCACTTGACACTATTGACCATTCCACTTTTTTTTAAAGATATCTTTCTCCTGGGGTGCCTGGGTGGCTCAGTGGGTTAAGCCGCTGCCTTCGGCTCAGATCATGATCTCAGGGTCCTGGGATCGAGTCCCGCATCGGGCTCTCTGCTCAGCAGGAAGCCTGCTTCCCTCTCTCTCTCTCTCTCTGCCTGCCTCTCCATCTACTTGTGATTTCTCTCTCTCAAATAAATAAATAAAATCTTTAAAAAAAAAAAAGATATCTTTCTCCTTTGATTTTGAGAACAGTATTTTCTCCTGGTTTTCTTCCTATGTTTCTTATTGTACATTCTTCTCCTTCTTCATGGCCTCCTTTTTTTTTTTTTCTTGTTCCTTTAGTTTTGGGTTTCCCAGCTACGTGAGCTGGGAAAGTTCACAGAGAGTCCACAAACAGCACTTCTTTCTTCATTTCCTAAGTGTAAAAATCATTTGAAGAATAAAACACATAGAGATAAAGACCCACCTTCAGGGTGCCTGGGTGGCTCAGTGGATTAAAGCCTCTGCCTTCAACTCAGGTCATGATCCCAGGGTCCTGGGATCGAGCCTCACGTCCAGCTCTCTACTCAGCAGGGAGCCTGCTTCCTCCTCTCTCTCTGTCTGCCTCTCTGCCTACTTGTGATTTCTGTCAAATGAATAAATAAAATCTAAAACAACAGCAACAACAACAAAAAAACCCCCATCTTCATCACTGATAAAACTAATTATAAAATGTGTCTTCGAATGGGTACTTACAATGCATGATGAAATACTTACCATAGAATTTAACTCCTGCTCCTAGTCACAGTTTGAGGCACTGGGGAGCAGGGACAAGGAATACCCTGAAGAGAGGCTGATAGTCAAAGAGAGAGAGAAAAGAAGAGGCTAGTCCTCAGTTCCTTCCCTAGAGCTCACTCTCTCTGTGAGATGTAATAAGTGGAGAAATAGGCCAAGAACACTACTCTAGTGGAATTCCTCCATGTATTAACTTGAGTCCAGTGGAAAAAAGGTTCTTCCCTAATTCCAAAATTCTGTCATTGATCCTCTTCTATTTTTATTTTAGTATCTCTAGAAATGCCATTTACACATGCAGTGATTTAAGTACCTATTTATATTCCCTTTCTCTTTAGTACAGAATTCTGGCCAATGTTTCCTAGACTATTGCTTATGTTTTTTAGATGTTGAACATAAGTGAACTTAATGCATTCCAAATTGAAATTATTTATTTATTCATTTAGTCAATAAAAATTATCCAAGACATTTCCATTTTTCCCATCCTGCTTCTTATCTCAGGGCTATTGTCTACCCAGTACCCAAACCAAAACCCAGAAAGTCCTTGTGAGTTCTCTTCTTTACTTCTCAACATTCAGTCTGCCATTCCAGTCTTATTCATTCAATCTTGTCAATGTCTCTTAACTGACTTATTTTACTTCACATAAACACTAACTTAATTCACTCTCTTGACATATTTCCCTTAGGTTTATACAAAACCTCTTAAATATTCTACCCCCTGCCTCCTATCTTATCTCTTTAATTTATCCTGTATAGTGCACAAGAGACGGTTTCTGGTACACGATATTCTGTATTATGAAAAAGAGTATACCTTTTAGAGCAGAGCCAGTTTTGTCATTTAGTTATATGTCTTTTTTGCAAGTGACTGAATTTCTCTAAGTTTCAGGTTTCTTTCTCTCTCTTTTTTTAAATCTATAAAATGAAGATAATGCCCACCTTGTCTGGTTTTTAAAAATATTTACGTGGCTGTATAAAACACATGCAAGCACAGTGGCTAGTCTAGTACCATACTCTACTGATGGTTAGGATTATGTTCTGGGGTAGGCTTTGTGCTAACTGCTTTGTGCACCACCTTATATATCTTCATTTCTCTTTGAATGGGTTTTATTATCCCCATTTTATGGATGAAATGCACAAGCTGTACAGTCACGTAGAAAGTAAAATGGCAGGGAATTCAAGCCCAGTCAGTGGGTCGCCACAGCACCTGCTCCTAACCACATCACAGTTATTTTGAGAGCTAGGGTGGGAAAATGAGAACATTGTGAAATTCAGCCTCTGTCCTTAGCTGCAAGATAAATTTGGGCAAGTTTCTTAAAGTTTTTGAACATCAGTTATCTATAAAATATGGACATAATGCCTACTTATAACATGGTTAAGACAGTTAAATAAGAATGAATCATATAGGGTTGCCTGGCTGGCTCCATACATAGAGCATAGAGTGACCCTTGATTTTAGGCTTGTGAGTTCAACTCCACATTGTGGAGCTTACTAAAAAAAAAAAAAAAAAAAAAAAAAAAAGAATAATATAAAATGAATGGCACAGAAGAGCACTCAGTAAGGGAGATCTATGATTATCATTATTTCTAAATTAAAAATGCAGTTATTTAGCTACTCTGTTTAAAAATCCCATTGTTTTTTCTGGCTCCAGGGAAAGGCTCACACTCTTTAGCATGGTACACTAAGCCTTGCATTAATGCCTCCTCCCTTCATCTTCCAGCCTGAGCTTTAATAACAATCACTTGTAGTTCCCCCAAATACGAATTGCTGTCTCATAATTCTCTGCCTTTGTAGTGCTACATCCTTGGCCTGAAGAAGCTTCCCTCTTTCTCTTGTTTCCACCCAACCATTTTATCTTCTGTCTAACTCTCATTCTTTAAGGCTGGGATTCCCCTCCTCCCCTGTCTCCCCCCTCCTTTTTTCTTTTCCACAAAGCGGTATTTGGTGAATATGTCCAACTCCTTCAATCACGGCTGGATGTTCTTCCTTAGATTCCTTTGTGAGTGTGCAGAGGTCCATGGAACCTCATTTCACAACTGTTTACTGGTCATTTCCCCCTCCCTAGACTGTGAGCTACTACAGAGACAAAGATTGAGTCTTTCATTTTGGTATTCCAGGACTTAGCACAGTGTAGGCGCTCAGTGACTGTCAGATGTGTGAAGATTAAATGCAATAATCAGAGGCATTGTAGAGCCTGGCTCTTGGCAGATGCTTAATAATAAATATTTTCTAACATTTTAATAATTTTTGCACGGTATGTTTATTATATACTATATTCTATTCTAATAACATTTATTTAATTATTTATAATTTTAAGGTAATGTTTGTGGCTCAGCATTCTTTGTATTACCCTCTGTTCCCTTGTACACATTTTAGTATTTCAGCAACATGTTTAATGAAGTCTCTCTGCTACAGTTTATTCCACATTCTCACTTACCAGTTGGAAGTACTTATAAAGTGATTCTGCAAAGTGGTTATTTTCCTCGTGGTTCGGAGACAGTGACAGTCCCCAGTTATTCGGATTTTTTTAAAGCACAATCACTAACCAAATGTAATGTCTTTTGTTAAATCATTAACTAATCTAAAATATGGACATTCCCACTAAATCAAACTAAAAAGAACCAGCAAGGATTATACAAAAATGACATAAGGAAATAAACATGACAAGGAACACAAAAAAGGTGGCAATCTTTTAGAAAGGTATAGTTTGCTAATCCTACTGTGTCTTCTCTTTTGACAAAGATTCAGTGCTGGGAACCCCTGCAGAGAGAGGGTGGAGGAGGAAGCGAGGACCAACAGGGACACAATTTCAGTGTTTTGACAGCTTAGTCAGAGAGAGAATTGCTGCAGGCATTTGCACATTTTATCCCCTGCTGTAACAGTTAGAATTCTTTCTTGCACTATCCAAATCCAAGAATTAGCTCTTAGGAAAGCTGAACATCTCATGCCTGCCACAAAAACAAAACAAAACAAAACAAACAAACAAAAAAGTATCAGGTGAACAAGAAATCGAATAAACTCAAATCTCTGTTAGGTGGCAAGAATCTATGTTATATTAATTTTCATGCTTCCATCCTTCATTAGGCTGTTATCCCAGACATATCCAAGAGTGCTAGAGCACTGTGCCTTATTCTCTTGGGCTCCATGTATAAAATTTCAACAACAAATTCTTGCAGGATGAGCAGATTTAATGGTAAGGAGTTAAAAAAAGTCTGCTATGGGGTGCCTGGGTGGCTCAGTGGATTAAGCCGCTGCCTTCGGCTCAGGTCATGATCTCAGGGTCCTGGGATCGAGTCCCGCATCGGGCTCTCTGCTCAGCAGGGAGCCTGCTTCCCTCTCTCTCTCTCTCTGGCTGCCTCTCTGTCTACTTGTGATTTCTCTCTGTCAAATAAATAAATCTTTAAAAAAAAAAAAGTCTGCTATGATTTAGTCTCAAAGTTGACTGAGTTCGTGCTTTGTAATTTGTAGATGCTTCGGGTCCATTCTTTTGTCAAAACAGTGTTTATTGGAAAAGGAAAGTCAATAGGTAATAGTTTCTCATTGTTAGAATAAAGCACGGTCTTTTAGGATGGCAGGAGCTTTCTCTCTATTTGTCTCTCCGTCTCCCTGTCACCCTCTCTTGTTCTCAGTAAGTAGAAATGAGGGTAAAAAGAGAAAGGAAAAAAGTGTAGTGTTTAGGACACTGACTTAATATAGCATTGTGTTCTGCAAGTAGGATTTATTTTTTTGGTCTGACTGTTGTTTGAAAACTAGTAGCACTAAGCTTGGGTATCATTACAAAATTTCAACTTAACAATTCACAATCACCTACGACTATGTTAGGCACAGCAGAGAATTTAAGAGTTATAAAACAATGTCCATCTGTCCTATCTCCTTGTAAATAAATTAGGCAGGAGTGTACATTTCAGCAAAAATGTCTATTTTATAATTGATTTTAAAATTTTTTTCTTCTTTTCCAAAACCCCCTTTTCAAGGTTTTATTTAAATTCTAGTTAACCTACAGTGTAATATTAGTTCCAGTTACAGAATTTAGTGATTCAGCATGTACAAATAACACCCAGTGCTCATCACAAGTGACCTCTTTAATACCTGTTATAATTTAATTTTAAGCTAGTAAGAATCTTTGTGAATAAACAAGGGCAGCATTACATCATTTAGAATGATTCTTCTCCCTGAAATATTATACTTAATTGTATTGTGAAATAAATTTTAAATTTTTGGAGAAGTTTGGTTTCTAATAAACTGCACTATTTCCCCCTTCTCTTTCATTACTCTTGTTCTTTTCTATGGCTTTTCATGTAGAATTACTAAAACTCCATGATTTACTTCCACTTGACTTTAAAGTAGTGAAAGGAAATAACTCAAAAGTGCCAAAAACGTAGAAAATCAAGAGTCCAGAGGTGAACTTGTCAGGTTGGTGGTTTTCAACAGAAGGTTTCAAGCAGCTAATTTGAATTCTTTGTTCTCTTAAAATGGTAAGACCGCCCTGTTATCTCAGGCACCAGTTTCTAGCAGTTCATACTTGCCTTTAAACAGCTCTTTCCATTGTAATGGAATTAAGTGGTTGCTCAGCCTTGAGAACAAATAAACCTCTTTAAGTATTTAACTCACTACAGGAGAGAGACTTCCGGAAGGTTTTTTATGTGTCACAGCTAGGGTCAACACTCAAATAATAGAAGAGAACCTCACCAGATATTTTTAGTGGAGACTAATTAGGGGGTAAACAAGAGGAATGGAGGCTGCAAGTTGTAGAAGTGCGGAGGTGGGAGTAACAGTGGGAAAGGTTTTTACTCCCCTACTTTCACAGGAACAATTCTGCAGCCTCAGAGCTCTGTTTGACCAATTGAATTTGGGAAGGGATTATGGTGAGCAGATTTTAATGCCAATGGCTACAAGTTTTTATCACCTTTATTTTCAAACGTTGTTTTCTTCATCTTATGCCAGGGTGGAAGGCGGGTATTTACCAAAACTCCTGGAGAGCGGTCAGAATGTGTTCACTCATATATTTATACCTTCATTTGTATGTTCACTCAAGCTTCTATAGAAGGCTCAATTTGTGTCAAGTACTGTATTAGTCAATACTTTGTCTTCCGCACGCTTTCTAGTTTTGTGAATTAAACTGGGGTGTAGTGGGGTGAGGTGGGCAAGGGTCATGATGAAGGTAGAGAGACATATTTTCAAGACCAGTAGGATATTTGGTGCAAGAAACATTCTCAGTGTATTCTGGTACATACAATAGTACCATGTAATAGTACCATAGTAATACAATAATGGAACTTGCTGAGTCATGTTTGGACATGTCTATGTTTTTGAAGGACAACTGCTGAGTTCTGATTCATAATAACTTCAATTTAAGTATTTCACTTGGGCTTCATTTCATTATATAATAGTAAGTTAATTACATGCTTTGTTTTTCAAAACAGTTTATTAATTTTAACATCATGGATTTGGTCTCAGGAGGTCTTGGTATATGCAAGCTATGTTAACACTGTTTTTTTTTTTTTTTTTTTAAAGATTTTATTTATTTGACAGAGAGAGATCACAAGTAGGTAGAGAGGCAGGCAGAGAGAGAGAGAGAGGAGGAAGCAGGCTCCCTGCTGAGCAGAGAGCCCGATGCGGGACTCAATCCCAGGACCCCGAGATCATGACCTGAGCCGAAGGCAGCGGCTTAACCCACTGAGCCACCCAGGCGCCCTATGTTAACACTGTTTAATCTCTGCTAGAGATTGCCCTCCAAAAATCTTTAAAACTTTACATGTTAACCAGAAAAATAGTCAAATGTATGCTTATAGCTACTTCATTCAGCTCTGACAAATAACTGAGTGTCAATGATATACCAAAAGCCTTCAAAGTTTGATGAGATTGAATTCCTGGTGGAAATAAATACAAGATATAGAGAAAGTTAAAAAAACTGCTAAATAATATGTAGTGCATGATCCCATATATGAATAACAAGGCACATATATATGCATAGAAACATGTGGGACCTGACTGAATTGTTTGTTTGAATTGTTTGTTTTTGTTTTTAAGATTATACTGGTTTATTTTAAAGATAGAGAAAGAGAGCATGAGTTGGGGGGTGGAGCAGAGGGAGAGCGGTAAGCAGACTCTGTGTTGAGCATAGAACTTGATGCTGGACTGGATCCCAGGATCCTGAGATCATGACCCGAGCCAAAGTTAAGAGTCTGACAGCAACCAGCTGAGCCACCTAAGAGCACCCAGACTGAATGGTTAATAGCATTTATCTCTGGAAGGTAGCATGACTTGTTGTCCAAATCACTTCTCTGGGAGTTTTCCTTTCCAGAGGGAAAGGGCATTTTTGGCAGTTACAGATACATTACAAATCCCTGACCCTTACTGACCTCAGCTGGTGGGCCAGGGGCAGGCATCAGAACAAGAGAGAACCAAATCATTGCCTAGATTGAACCAGTTTAGATTCTTTCCAATGAGGGTTTTTAATTTGGACACAGAAATGCAGATGAGTTGATAAATTTGCTAGGGCTGGAAGGCATGGCTGTGTTTGAGTCAAGGGAGTGAAGGAACAGAAAAAACTAGGCTGAGAGTGGAAGAAGAAAGACTACTTCCTGATCTCAGTCCAATTTGTAAGACTCAGCTATGGAAATCTGACTGTAATTTCTGCCTTTGAGTCCTTTCGAAATACTTCTGATATTTTTTTCTTTTTAAATAAAAAAACCTCTCTATATGTATATAGTTTGAGTAGACTTCTTACAATTAAGAAAACTTACACAGTTTTTGATGAAAGTGGTTTTCTCTTTTTGTAAAACTCAGTTCTGTTGTTCTAAGGTAATGTCTATAGCTGTTATGTGATATCTGTTGAAATATGGCCAGTTTTGGCTCCTTTCAAATAGAAATACAATGCTTGTGGTTTCAACATATTTTAAGGCCACTATTTCCAAGCAAAACATTTAGAAACTTTTCATAGGTCCTAGATAGAACATCTAAAGAAACAGTATTTTCATTGCCAAGTAAAAGTGAATCAGAAATGATATTATTTCCTCTGAAAAATGCAATAATATTTTTTATCATATTTATATATTTAATATCATAATATTTTTCCCTATGTATTTATGTATATAATATTTTACATATTTCTTTTTTTTTTTTTTTAAAGATTTTATTTATTTGTCAGAGAGAGTGAGCGAGAGCGAGCACAGGCAGACAGAGTGGAAGGCAGAGTCAGAGGGAGAAGCAGGCTCCCTGCAGAGCAAGGAGCCTGATGTGGGACTCGATCCCAGGACGCTGGGATCATGACCTGAGCCGAAGGCAGCTGCTTAACCAACTGAGCCACCCAGGCATCCCAATATTTTACATATTTCTTGAATTTAACCTTGTATTGCAGTCTACAACTTTATCTGTTCTTTGTAGTCTGCAATTTTTTTTTTTTACCTCATTGTATAAGTAAAATGCCAAATTACTCCTCTCAGATGTTCACAAATGGATAATTGAATAAACCTGCTAAGTCATTGTATTTGAAGATTTCTTAATAAGATCCATAAATACCATTTAGAGTTGTTTTTATTAGATTGAAAACATTGTGGGAAAATAAGATTGTGGAAGACACAATATTAGCCTACTGGAAAAAAGTATTTTAACGGACTAAAGTGAACTTCTTCTTCTTCTTCTTTTTTTTTTTTTTTTTTGAAGATTTTACTTATTTATTTGACACAGAGAGAGATCACAAGTAGGCAGAGAGGCAGGTGGGGGGGGGGGAAGCAGGCTCCCTGCTGAGAGAGAGCAGGGGCTCGATGTGGGGCTCGATCCCAGGACCCTAAGATCATGACTTGAGCTGAAGGCAGAGGCTTAACCCACTGAGCCACCCAGGTGCCCCTAAAGTGAACTTCTATTATCAAAGTAAGTTTATATACTTCTGAGAGTTCTATTTTTCTAAAAAGGAAAACTCTTTAACTTGGAACGTTCATCAATTTAAAGATGAAAAACAGCTGAAATTAGAATTTGATATATAATGCACTTCAGCTTCCTGTACTCAATTTTGAGTCTTCCTGAACTTAATTTGATTTTTCTGTATTTGATTTGATATATGCAATAAGTTTATTATGACATTGTTTATTATGACAATTGTTTTATTTTTGATGAATGTTGTTATGAAATTTTCTCAATAACTGCCACAAATCCTAAACTCTTGAAAAGCAATTGGCTAATTTCATTCAAAGGCAAAATTCTTGAATTAGTCCAGGTTCCACATATTTTATTTCCATTTTTAGTTTCTACAATTATCCTTCTTGGTTCATGTTAGAGAGTCATCCAGAAATCACCTGGGTTCATCTTTGTTAAAAAAAAAAAAGTAAAAATATAACAGATACATTGCAGTAATAATATAGCAATTTCTGCTGCAGGCAAAAGCATCATTCAGGCATTTTAATTGAGCCAGCTGCATTTCAGCATGCTAACAAATAGACTATTGGATCTTCCTGAAATTTGTATTATAGCATATATGATAACAAGGATGATGTGGTAAAATGTCTTATATTATAGGGTAACAACATTTGTCATATAATTGACTTTATTTTAAATTGTAAATATATTTTTACTTTTCAGGTGACCTTAGGAAAGACTGTATATATAATTTGAAGAAGACATAAAAGGCCAATTATTTTGAGAAGAGATTGCTTTGGGTAGAGGGTTTCACTAGATTCAGTTTTCATGAGTTGATTTATTTTCTAATAGATCAGTTGGACACTTAGGAAATAACCTTTTCTTAATGACAATTTCCCCATAATATCAAATTTTCCTTATATCTGTACTCTAAACACTAAATATTTTAATTTTTTTAAAAGATTTTATTTATTGGAGAGCAAGAGAGAGGGAGAGCAAGAGAGAGGGAGAGCGAGAGAGAGCGAGGAGAGGGGGGAGAGCGGGGGAGAGCGGGGGGGAGAGCGGGGGGGAGAGCGGGGGGAGAGCGGGGGGAGAGCGAGGGAGGAAAGGGCAGAGGAGAAGCCCCGATGTGGGGCTGCATCCTGGAAATCCAGGATCATGACCTGAGCTGAAGGCAGTCACTCAACCAACTGAGCCACCCAGGTGCCCCTAATTTTTTTCATTTTTAATTAACATCAGTAAGTATTTTACTAAAAATAGAACTTCTAACTTGGGCTTCGTTTTGGCAAATATAATAGCCACTAATCCTAATTGCTAGACTTTTGAGTAGTGTGACTTTTACTTTGGTTTATTTGGGCATTCTTTTTATTATTGTTTCACTTCACCTTTTAACTATCTTCTATGATAATTTCTTAAAAATCTTTTTTCGTCTTTCCTTAAAGGAGGATTTTCTGTATGCAAAGTAACTCATTCTACTAATGTTTAGTTCTTTCCCTTGGCACCACACAGTTATGAATTCTTTTGGTTGCAAAGATAAAATAAAGAAGGAACAAGAGACAGATAAGAGGAAAGGAAAAGAGGCAAAAAATAGGGGAATGAAATGCAAACAGATGAAGAAATTTTATTTAACAGAAAGAGGTATAAGTAAAAATATTAACTTTGGAGAAAACAAATAGATTAAAAAGATTAGGAAATAGATAAATATTAAAATAAAAAGACATCATAATAAGATAAATTAAATATCCTATGTTATTTATTTTGGTGAAAGCAAACATAATCCCATGAATAAAAAGAAGTTGAATTCTCCTAGAAGATGTTAATGTCAAAATATCTATTCAGACTTGTCATAAAAGCATAATCTTGCACCATGAACGTATTCTGATATTTTCTTTGTAAATATAATTCTCTGGGACAGGAAATTCCAAATGACATCAATTTTGTATTTCAATTACAAACAAAATTAAAATTATTTTAGAATAAAAATAGGATGCATCTTCACTTAGAAGCCAGATGTCTTATTAAATATAATTTTCTCTGTTGGCTGCTTTATATTAAGGGTAGATTTAAAACAAGAACAGCTTCTGTGAAATATAATTATACCCCTTGTGTGGCTTTCATGGTCATGGAGGCTGGAATATGAAAGTAATTGACAGAGAAATCTGCAAAACAGTTTTTTTTTTTTTAAATCTAAAAGAGTTGCTTAACTCTTAAATCAGCTATCATTTTCTTTTGCTATTCCAGAACCTTGTATTGTCTAATTATGTTGGATTGATTGACACAGTCATTCAGTTTCTTATTAAGACTTTTTCAGAAAAAGCCCTAACATTCAGTCATCACATAATTTGGTGGAGTTCACATTTTTTTTTTTTACAGTTTTCTTGGTCTTATGAAAGCTCGAAGATGGATATAGTACTATTAAAGACAGAAGCATAGCTACATCTGGTGTTTGGGAGTTATGAGTTATTTTTGTTTCTTTCTATGAGCCCAATCTGATGAAAGAGAGATTTCTTTTGTGTAGTGATTATTTTGATTTTGCTTCTCCTCCTCTTTTAAAAAAAATTCTTAAAGCATATAGCTCCTAATGGAAGGTATCTGCTACCTTCTTTCTGCTACTTGTGTTTAATGAGACTGGAAATTACTGGCCATTGGAAAATATTGTCAATTAGTGATGCCTGATTCTTCAAATAAAGTTCATTCAGGTGCTTTCTGTCCAGAGGACAGAATCATAGTATCCAGAAGCTGGTTACATGGTCTACTAACCATTCAATACTTGCTTTCTAAGTGTTTATACAGATCACGTCTGGACTCTGGCACTGGTGAAGTGCTTGTGGCTTTCACAGTAGCCCATTCCACTTTTGGACAACTTGGTTAGAGAGTTCTTTATCTGATTGTGCAGAAGACTTTCTAAAATTTTTGTTTACCAATCCCACCTCTACTTTTTTGTTGTTGTTGTTGTTTTTGTTTTAATCACACTTCTGCTTAATGGCAACACACGGGAACTTCTATTCTCCCACATAATAACCCTTTTTTATATTAGAAGATAGGTGCTCTGCTATCTGAATCATTTCTTTCCCAGATTTAACATTCTCTTTTCCTTCATTGGTATTTCATATGAGTTCCCTGACCAACCTGGTCAATCAGGAATTCTTTTTTTTTTTTTTTTAAATATTTTATTTATTTATTTTAGAGAGATTGAGAGTGAGTGAGAGAGAGCATGTGAGGGGAAAAGGTCAGAGGGAGAAGCAGACTCCCCGTGGAGCTGGGAGCCTGATGTGGGACTCCATCCTGGGGATCAGGACCCAAGCTGAAGGCAGTGGCCCAACCAACTGAGCCACCCAGGTATCTGTCAGTCAGGAATTCTTAATCCTACATCTGCTATTGCCATTTTTTTTTTTTTTAAGATTTTGTTTATTTATTTGATAGAGAGATAGATCACAAGTAGGCAGAGAGGCAGACAGCGGGTGGGGGGCATGTAGAAGCAGGCTCCCTGCTGAGCAGAGAGTCTGATGCGGGGCCTGATTCCAGGATCCTGAGACCATGATCTGAGCTGAAGGCAGAGGCTTTAACCCACTGAGCCACCCAGGTGCCCCTGCTATTGCCATTTTTATCAAGACATTTTGAAAAACAATTGTTTCAACTTTTTAGTCAACTACTTTTTATATTTAATAAGGGTTTTTCAAAATTAATCTTGTATCATGAAATATTCAAAATGCAAAACACGTTCTTCAGGATCTACTTTGTATCATGAAATATTCAAAATGCAAAAAAAGTACATGTATCTGAACTGTCCAATAAAAAATCAAAAATTAGGAGAGAATTTATGTGAGAAGATATTGCAAGATAGGGAAAGGAACTATTGCAATAGAGAGAATGTTCTGACTGTAAGATCTGCAGGCATCTCAAGAATTATGCAGAAAGGGACTTTGTTTTATAGAAAGGTGTGGGGAACTGGGATGAAAGACTAGCAAAACTGCATAGTAGATTAGAGAACATTCTACTCTGTGGCTAGCCCATTCTGAGGAGGGTGTGTGAAGAAAGTGTTGTCTGCTTGCTGAAGTTCAGGGACCTGGAACTGGGAGAAAGGCTTAACCACAGTTTGATTAACATGCATTTTGTTCTGACTCTTCAGTTGGGTCAAAAGTTTCAGCTAAGCATTCATGAGGCAAAGAACGGCAATTTGGAAGATCTGTATCTGGCCATATCTAAGATAAACAAAGGGGCATCTGTGAGTCTTATCTAGTATACGTAGAGACCAGTGCTGCTTTGCAGTAAGCCATTTTCCCAGAACATGAAAGAGTTGGGTAGGGAGATTTCTTCAACCATCACTGTTTTCCAGGATCACAGGCTTCAGTAAAACTTGATATTTTTACTATTCACTACCTGATTTAACAATGTCAACATTTTTTACCAAATAAGAGAAGTCTCTTAAGCTTCTCTTTGCAAGGGGCACATATCACTATGCCCTCATTTTATTGGTGAAAGCAAGTGACATGGGATGATGGTATATAATCTCCCACAGTTGAACCTGGTAGGGAGGGGCAGCAAATATTTTCATAGTGGTGCGTTCTACCATTCCAATTTTCTCAGTCCCCCCCCCTTTTTTTTTCTTGTGGTTTGTGCCTTTTATGCTATGTCTAAGAAATAATTTCCTAATCAAATTTCATAAAAATATTTTCCTATACTTTTTGAAAGACTTGATTTTTTATATTTGTGTTTTTGATCTATCTGGAATGTATTTTTGGGTATGGTGTGAGATAGAGCTCTAAGCTTATCTTTTTTTCTTATAGATAATCAAATATGCCTACCAGAATTCACTGGCTATTTATCCCTTTGCTTCTGATATTCTTAATGTGATCTGTGCCATGTATCCTGTTCCCATGTATATGTAGTCTCTTTCTGGCATCGCTAATGGGTTCTGTTTGTCTATTTGTATATGCCTATGACAAAAATAAAATAGATAAGTATTTTTAAATTCAGAAATATATCCAAGTATGGTTGAGCCTTGGGGTTTTAATTACTCAAGGTATACTTTTTCTTTAACCTGAGATCTAGATTGAAATTATTTCCTCATTTGTCTATGCTGTTGGGTGTAGTATTTTTTTTTTTCTCATAGTTTTCCTATCATGTAGAAAGCTTTTTCCATCTTTCCTAGGTCTGCCCTACGGATCCGTGTATCTGCTTTTTTACTTATATCTCTGCTTTGAGTTCCTGCTTCATTTCAGGCACTTAAAATACACCTTTCTATTTTATTATTATTTACCCAGCTATGTAAATTAATTTGGGACTTATATTTTATCCAGCATTTTGTTATGTTGGTTATGTGAGGAGAGTATACACCTCAGTCCGGCCTGTTGCTGAAAACCATAATGGAGACTTTAAAAGTTGAAAATCTACAATATTCAAGTGAGGAAAGATCTAATTACATTTAGTGGTAATCTGATTAACAAAAAGAGATATTTTACAGATCATAAATCATCTCAGGTTGTCTCAAGTTATATATTGAAGCAACCAGCTTTTAAAATTAATGAAAAAGCTAATTGTTAAACCCAAGCTATTTTGATAGGCATACTCAGCTTATACGAAATTCTCTGGCATTTGTCCTCACTATGATATGTTGAGTTTAATATCTATGCCAATTTTCTCTAATTATTCTCGGTAAATATCAGAATCAAAATGAAAGAGTCTTTCAGATTTCTGTGTGTGTGTGTGTCCGTGTATGTCTGTCTGTCTCTGTGTGTGTGTGTAGAAGGGAAGGAGGTAGTTGGAATTAGGGAAAGGGAAGAGGGAGGGAAATGTTTCTTTTGTTATTGCCCTTTCCCTATAGTTGCTTCCCTACTTGCAACAATTTCTCTCACTTGCAAGCTTAGAGCAAAAGTGAATATTAGGTGTAGCCTAAGTATCTGATGCCTGGATGAGCCTTAACCACGTAACAGAAGATCTAATTACTTACCTTCCCCCAACAGGAATCACCTTGCTTTGGTACATGTGTGCAGCACCTTAGTCATTCCTGGTTCTAGCCTGTTCTCTCTTTTTAGTTCCTACCCATGGTTTTAGTTCTGCCTTGGGCCTCTGCATGCTCTACTTGTTTTAATAATACAGTGGGTAAATATGCAGACTCTGGAGCCAGATGGTGTAGTTTCAAATCCTGGCTTGACACTTATCAGCTGTAGGATCTTAAACATCTCAGTCTTTCTGTATTTCAGTCTCTTCACCTGTAAAATGGATATAAAACTAATAGCTACCTCATTGGGTTGTGGGGTCTATGTCGTAAGTTGGTTGCCCAATATCCTCAGATTTCTTTTCCACTTTGGTACATGCATGTTTCCAATGAAATGTCACTTCCAAGCCAGCACCTGGTGTCTTTGTGGTCATTTGCTCTTGCCTATCAGAACCTGCATTATTTGTATCATCTGAGACCCGAAAGTACTTGGTGATTTTTTTGTCACTTGTTCCTCTCTTCCCCGAGTCTTTAACCAATGACTGACACTTTAAGGTTATCTTCAGCTTCCTTGCCCCCTAGCATCAGACACACCTGGGTGATATGAAACTAACTCTGAGATATGTTTTACACCAGAGGTTCCATGGGGTTGAACTTTTCTCCAGCCTGACTTACACCTTTGCTTATGCTGGGTTATGTGTTTAAATAGCTGTATTGTGTGAAATTCTATAAAATTAGTTTTGCCATGAAAATGTTATTATAGCTGGAATTATAGGTAGGCTATTGTGATTTTTGTCTCTGGCCATAAAAAAAGTAAAGCAGTGGAATTCACACCCCAAGGGTATCTGAATTATAGGAATTATAGGTAGGCTATTGTGATTTTTGTCTCTGGCCATAAAAAAAGTAAAGCAGTGGAATTCACACCCCAAGGGTATCTGAAGAGGCAGAAACATATAAATGGGGCATTTGAGTTACTATAAAATAAGACTCTGGGTCTCCCCCATCCCATCTTTCATTTATAAATTAAATAATATTATTGTTTTTCAAATAGACTCTTGCACTTAGAAAACATTTCAACTTAGACAAATTCTGAATGCTAATGAATAATATTTAGCTTAGGTTTTGAAGCATGTGGTATGGAAGAGTTATGTCAAAGTTTTGAGCTTTGGAGTATCTGTGGATCTTAGATTGGATAAAAATTCCCTATTCACAACACTGTAAATTTAGAGAGAGACTGAAACTATATTATGCTGATATTTCATTCAGGACTAACCTCCACTATAAATTTACCAAACTATAAGTGATATTTACTGTTCATAGTTATAATGTTCAGGGACATGATTTGATATAGTGTATTAGATTTTATTGTTGCTGTAACAAATTACTATAAATTTAGAGGCTTAAAACAACATGGATCTATTATCTCATAGTTTTCATGGGTTAGGATTTTTCTATTTATTTATTTGTTTGTTTTTTATTTTTAAAGATTTTATTTAATTGAGAGTGTGTGAGCAAGCTAGTGAGCACAAGCAGGGAGAGCAGTGAGAGGGAGATGCAGGCTTCCCTCCAAGCAGGAAGCCTGATGTGGGGCTCGATCCTAGGACTCTGAGATCCTGACTTGAGCCAGAGGCAGAAGCTTAATGGGCTGAGCACCCAGGCACCCAAGACTGTCTTTTTCTTATTGTATATTCTTGGCCTCCTTTGTCATAGAAGCACGGGTTTATTTCTGGGCTCTCTCTTCTGTTTCATTGATCTTTGTGACTATTATGTGTTCTTTAGCTTGAATTTGTAGTCCAAGTTTCTAAAGTAAATAGGAGGTATATGTTTATGTTACTTTTGTGACCATAATGACACTTATTATTATCTTTTAGTTAGTACCTATTGGTCAGCTCAGAGCTCCAGAAGATTTTGATGGATTATAGGAAAAGAAAATTTTCATGGAAAATTAGATCTGGAGGTAAGAAAAATGAGCCTCCAAGAAGAGACAATTAACAAGTGGTTAGTAGATGTAATAGAATAAAATCCCCATTTATAGTAGTGATAAAATATGAAATACCTAGGGATGAAGTTAACAAAAATTTGCAAAATCTATGTGAAAAAATTAAAATATTACTAAAGAACACAGAGAAAACATGGACAAATGTTAAGGAATACCATACTCTTGGATAAGAAGACAATTATTATAAAGCTGACATTCCTCCCTAAGTTAATTAATTTAAGCTAAAGTACTAGTAAGTTATTTTTGATTTAACTACACAAGTTGATTCTAAATTTCATATGGAAAAATGATCAAGGAACTATAGCCTGGAAAATTCTAACAAAAAAGAAGAAAGAGAGAGAGATGTAGGAAGAATTTGCTGGCTACATATTAATATGTATATGCCACAGTAAAGCTACATTAATTAAAAGTGTGACACTGGTATATGAAAAAAAGGAATGGAAAAATTAAGAAATAGAGTTAAATGTATATGGATTTTAATATAAAAGTGATATTTTAAGTCAATGGTGGAAAGCTATTTTGTTCAATAAATTGTTAAGGGACATTGGTTAGTTTCTTCAAAAGAAGCTTAAAAGGTGACCCCTGTATCCCCTAAAATAGATGGGTTGAAGACATAAATATCAAAATAAATATTAAATGTGAAAACATAATAGTATTAGAGGAATAATGGGAGATGATTTCATAACCTTGGTATTTAGAAGGCCTTTCCACAAATGACATAACCCCCCTGAAATTCATTAAATGATTTAATTCTACTTTGTGCAAATTTAAAAAAAAGCCAAAAGCATAATAAACATAGAAAAATGATAAAACTGGAAAAAAATGAAATATATTATACAAAGTACTTAATTTTTTTAAATATGTAAGATATCCTGTAAATCAATAAAGAAAAAGACTGTAGGCTAACTGAAAATGAGGACACTTCATGAAAAAGGAATGAAAATGACTCAGATCGGGGTGGTTGGGTGGCTCAGGTGTTTAAGCGTCTGTCTTCGGCTCAGGTCATGATCTCGGGGTCCTGGAACTGAGACCTGTGTTGGGCTGTCTGCTCAGCAGGGAACCTGCTTCTCCCTTTCCCACTCCCCCTGCTTGTGCTCTCTCTCTCTCTGTGTCAAGTAAATAAATAAAATCTTAAAAAAAAAAAAAAGAAAATGATTCAAACAGATGAAAACACTTCATTCATGATAAGAGAAAGACAAATATAAAACCATAGTTAATATACCACTATTTTCACGACATTAAGTTGGTAAAGAAAATTTGATAAGGAAATAAAGAAATTTAGACTTTTACAGGACTGGTGGGAATGTAAATTGATACAAACTGTCTGGAGGATAACCTAGCAATATCTGGCGATATAGGAAATTCAGGCAGGGACACCTGGGTGGATCAGTCGGTTAATTGTCGACTTCAGCTCAAGTCATGATCTCTGGGTCCTGGGATTGAGCTCAGTGTGGGGAGTCTGCTTGTCTCTCCCCACCATCATGCTCACTCTCTCTCTTCTCTCAAGTAAATAATAAAATCTTTAAAAAAATATTCATATAGCCTTTGATCCTGCTGTATATTTTCTATGTATTGATCCTATTTATACATGAGCATGATGACTATGTACAAAGATATTCATGACAGTACTGTTTATAATAGAAACATTTGGAAGTAACACAAATGCCCTTTAATAAATATTGGTTAAATACACTATGGTTTGTGAGAGTAATAAGAACTTTTTTGAATGTTTATTGTGTGTCAAGTATTGTATTAAGCACTTTATATAATCTAATTTAACCCTCACAGCAAATATATGAGGAAGGACCCATTATTATCTTCTTTTACAAAAGGGAAAACTGAGGCACAGAAAGGACAATTAACTTACTCCTGATAAGTAGTAGGGCTGGGAATCAAAGTTAGGCTTTGGAATAGACATATTCTTACTAGGGTACAGTTTCTCCCATACATTTTAAATTCTAGGAACGTGTGAAAAAGAAGTTCAAGGAAGCCACTCTATGTACTGTACTGATGATCTAGGTTGCTTAGAAACATACACATATATATGTATTTCTAAAATACATATTTTGTGAAAAAAACTGCAAGGAATAGAATGGTATAGCATTTCATCTTTGTGGAAAAAAGAATATATTGATAAATTTTTATCAATACATGGTCTATCTTCATAGATACACAAAAAAATTAGCACTAGTGTTTGCATTAGGGGAGAGGAACTGAGTGTCTTGGTGAACAGAGGAAGGAAGAAGATTTATTTATGTTTATTCTGCATATTTTGAATTTTGTGCCATGAACATATGCTCTTTATTAAAGAAAAAGAAATTTAAAAAAGGGGTAAACGTAGGGAAGGGTAATTCAGAGGTTTGGTTTACATAGCGTGTTTTTGGAACTGTCATACTTCCATTTGTAAGGAGGTCATGTTATGAAAATTTAACATGCACCATAAATAAATGACAGGATGAATTCCAAAAACTAAGAAAAGATACTTATTTATAACATAATATATTTATTGCCTACACATCAGTAAGGAAAAAGGTAAACAAACTAATAGAAAAAATGAATGAGGATATGAGCAGGTAAATCATAGAAGAGGGAATTTAGGCTAATGAACACATGAAAAGATGATCAACCACATTAGAATTATGGGAAGGCAAATTAAAATGAGCTATTTCATTTCATACCCCAATATTTTAAAGTTTGATGGTAAGAAGTATCAGTGAGGATGGCTAGCAATAGCAGGAATGGCTGGTGGAATGCAAATTGGTCACCCACTTTGGGGAATAACGTGGCAATGCCTAGCAGAGTGGAAGATACCCCTGAAGACCCTGTGACTCAACAGTTCCAATACACAGGAAACATGTACAAGGATGTTCACAGTGGAGTTTTTAAAAATAAAAATTTGTTAGATATATCAGATAATAGGATTCTCAAATATATCTTAGAATTTCCTTTTTAAAAACACTATTTATTTATTTATTTATTTATTTATTTATTTATTTATTTATTTATTTATGTGTGAGAGAGAGAGAGAGAGAGAAGGTCAGGGAGAGGGGCTGTGGGAGAGGGGGACAAGCAGACTCCCCAGGACCCTGAGATCATGACCTGAGCTGAAATCAAAAGTCAAACACTTAACAAACTGAGCCACCCAGACATCTCTTAGAATTTTTCTTTTCTTTCTTTTTTTAAAAAATTTTGACTTTTGATTTAATTTTCTTTTCTTTAATCCACTAAAGAAAATACTAGAATCGTGACATATCTTAGAATTTCTAAAGAACTTGGCAGTCAATACCCATGGCTCTATTACATTGGCTTTGCTACCATGCTTTTACATTTTTAGGGGCTGTCCTAGCATTTGCAATGTACATTTACAACAAATTCAAGTACACGTTCAAATAACATTTTACCATTTCAGAGGTTATACTTGGTTAATATAATGTGCTTGGATAAAATTTTATGTGTCAAATTGGCTGGCTCAAGGGCCCAGTTTAAACACATTTTTTCTGGGTGTGTGTCTGTGAGGTGCTGAGATGAGCATTGGAATTAGTGGACTCTGTAAGTGTTTGTCCTCCCCAGTATGAGTGAGCTTCATCCAGTCTGGTGAGGGCCCGAATAGAACAAACGGTAGGAGAAAGAGGAATTTACCTCCCTCCTCCCTCTGTCACCCCCATCCTATCTCACTGATTGAGCTAAGACATATATTTTTTTTTTTGTTAAGATTTTATTTATTTGTTTGAGAGAGAGAGAGAGAGCACAAACAGGGGGAGTGCAGGGGAAGAGGGAGAAGCAGACTCTCCACTGAACAGGGAGCCCAACGTGGGACTTGATCCCAGGATACTGGGATCATGACCTGAACCAAAGGCAGATGCTTCACTGACTGAGCCCCTAGGCACCCTCATGTCATCTTCTACTGGGTTCAGTTGGGATTTACACAATTGGCTCCTCTAGCTCCCAGGCCTTAAGAACTTAGACTGAATTGCATCATAGCCTTTCCTGGGTCTTCAGCTTGCTGATGGCAGATACTGGGATTTCATAATCTCCATAATTGTGTGAGCCAATTCTTCACTCTGTGTGTGTGTGTGTGCGCGCACACACACACTATTTGTTCTGTTTCTCTAGAAAACTTTATTTATTATTATTATTATTACTTTTTAAAAAATACTCTTTTTTTAAAAAAAGATTTTATTTATTTATTTGACAGAGACAGAGGGATCACAAGTAGGCAGAGAAGCAGTCAGAGAAAGAGGAGGAAGCAGGCTCCCTGCTGAGCAGAGAGACCGATGCGGGGCTCGATCCCAGGACCCTGAAATCATGACCTGAGCCGAAGGCAGGCTTTAACCCACTGATCCACCCAGGTGCCCCTCTCTAGAAAACTTTAATACACAAAGTATTCCTGATTTCTTCCTCCCATCCTTTGTATCATTGCTGTCATTATTTCACTTTTATATAAGCAATAATCATTGAATACACTGTTGCTATTATTATTCTGAACAAACTGTTATATGTTAGGTTTGCTAAGAATAAGAAAAATAAAAATTTTTATTTACATGCACTTATTCTTTCTCTAGTACTCTTCCTTTTTATGTTAGAACTGTCTGACCTGTATCATTTTCCTTCTCTCTGAAGAAGTTCTTTAAACATTTCTTGTAAATCAGATCTACTAGCAACATATTCCCTCAATTTTTATTTTTCTGAGAAAGTATTTCTCCTTTACTTTTGAACAATTTCACAGGACATAGAATTCCATTTTGCTAGTTTTTTTCCTCTTAAGACTTGAAATATTTCATTCCACTTTGTTCTTGCTTGCATGGTTTCTGGAAAAATCATATGTAATTCTTATCTGTGTTCCTTTCTATAGGTAAAGTGTTTTATCTGCTGGATTCTTTCAAGATCTTTTATTTTCTAAAAAAATTGAGATATAATTGACATATAGCAAGATTTTTTCTATGAATTTGGTATTCTGTGGTTTGAATAGGAGATACCCAGATATGATATTGTTTGTTTGTTTATTCTTTGGAGCATTTATCTTGGCCCATGTTCTTTGAGCTTCCTGGAGCTATGATTGGGTGTCACACATTAATTTGAGGAAATTCTCAGTTATCATTGCTTCAAATATTGCTTTTGTTCTTTTCTGCCTTTGTTGTCCTTCTGTTGTTTACATTTTACATACATTACATATTTTGTAGCTGTCCCCCAGTTTTTGGATGTTCTTTTTTTTTTTTTTTTTTGTCTTTTTATCTTTGCTTTTCAGTTTCTATTGCCATATCCTTAACTTCAGAAATTCTTTTCTCAGCTATGTCTAGTCTATTAATGAGCCCATCAAAGGCATTCTTCACTTTCGTTATTGTGTTTTTGATTTCTAACATTCCTTTTTGGATACTTTCCAAAGTAAAGTAACCCTATTTCAATCTAGGAACACAAAAGGAGGTTTCCTTATATGTTATTATTATTATAGTATGGAGACAAAAATCAAATAGCTTTGGGACGCCTGAGTGGCTCAGTCAGCTAAGCATCTGCCTTGGGCTCAGATCATGATCCCAAAGTCCTGGGATCAAGTCCCTCATCAGACTCCTTGCTTGGTAGGGAGCCTGCTTCTCCCTCTACCTGTGGTTCCCCCTGCTTGCATGTGTGCTCTCTTTCTTTCACAAATAAATAAATAAAATCTTAAAAAAATATCAAACAGGCTCAACAAAAATTGTCACATTCCCTGGGAAATGCTGATGGAAACCAAATCAGACTCAGACTTCTCTAGAACAAATAAAACTAATGTTTTATTTTTCCATTTTATCCTTGATATGTTAACACAAAAAGAAAAAGCATTGGTGACATTTTTCAAATATAATGATAGTAGAGTCATTGTGTGATACTTGATACTTTCTTAGAATTTCTCTCTCTCTACTTAGATTACCCATCTGTTCTTGCATGTTGTTTATTTTTTCCATGATAGCTCTGAGCATATTCATCATAGTTGTTTTAAATTCATAGTCTGATATTCCAACATTCCTGCCATACCTGAATCTGGTTCTCATGCCTGTTCCTGCTCTTCACACTGTGTTTTTTGCCTTTTATTATGCCTTGCAGTTTTTTGTTCAAAGCTAGACATGATATACTGGGTAAAAGGAACTCCTGTAAATAGGCCTTTAGGGGTATGGTGGTAAGGTATGGGGAAGTGTTCTATAATCCTATGATGAGGTCTCAGTCATTTAGTGAGCTTGAATCCCTGCTCTGTCAACTACACAAGTGATTCTCAGCTTTCCCCCCAGGCCTTAGGTGGGACAGGATGGCTAGAAGGACTAGACTTGGGGTTAAGTGGGAGAAGGCTATAGTCTCTTCCCCCAAGTACTTTAGGCTATTTTAAAACCCAAATCGTTTAGCATCTGGTAAAATACTTTTTCTTGAGGCACATCTTGTTAAGAATAGAATGCTCTGGTAATTTCAAAATGGTTACTTTTATCCTCCCTTTGTCAGAAGCACAAGAAGGTTTCCTTCTAATCTCCTGTGAGAACTTGATAAAAGGTCCTAAAGCTAAAGCTTACAAAAGTTCGGGGTCTCCTAAAATTTTGACTCTTGGATTTGTCCACACTGTGTCTTCAGTAATTCAGTTATAGTTCAGGTTTTTCTACCCGGGCACTGGTTCCCATGGAGGTTTCTGTTTATGGATTTCTGCTCTGGTAAATTGGGATTCTCTGTACTTGTTTCTCTAAATTTGGGACCAGCACTTAACCCTGTGACCTCGACTTTTTGGTGGACCTAAAATAAGTTACTGATTTTCATTTTTTTACTTATAGTTGGCATGGACTGCCTAGTTCCAAACTCTTTACATGCCTGACTGGAAACTGGATGTCTGGTCAGTGGCTATTGTTTGAATACTGAAAAATTTGAAAATTCCTAAATATCTGTCATTAGGAGAAGGAATAATTAAATTGTGATATACTAATATAATGGAATATTATAATGTAGTTAAATGAATGTACTGATTTATATGATTTAAAGTGGCAGTATCACAAAAATAGAGTAAAATAAAGAAGGTGCTGAATAACATATAGAAAATAATCCTATGTATTGTTTATGGACATGTATGTTAGTATTAAAAGGAAAATAATATAACAGAAAGGTGCATATCATCAAAATAGTGGTTCCTTCTGGAGATGTAAGAGGTATTTGAATCAGTGAAGGATAAAACAGAGACTTCATTGTGTGTAATATTTTATTTCCAAAAGAACAAAAGATTTAAAACAAATACAGCAAAGTCTTAACACATGTTAATTATGTGTGCCTTTAGGAAAGTTAGTTAACTTCCAACAGCTTTAATTTTCTTTTTTTTTGTTGGTCATAGAGACAGTAATAATACTTAATTGGTAGTTGTTTTGAGGGTTAAAGTAGATTATCTATATTTCTATTATATTAAAAATTTTTATAATAAAAATGTAAAGAAAAGTTAATATGAAAAAAGAAATATTTTAAGACTTTGAATGAACTTAAAAATGACATTATGTGGATTACGATTGTAACAAGTTCTACCATATTCAGCTCAAATAAGAACAAATATATCTGTTAGTAGTCTTTATTCTAGCTGTCATTTTATTTGGAAAATGCCACCAATGCTTCTCCTTTCAGTGATTAACCAACCAAGGATAAAATGGAAAAAAAAAAAACATTAGTTTTATTTGTTCTAGAGGAGTCAGAGTCTGTATTGGTTTCCATCAGCGTTTCCTAGGAAATGTGATTGTTTGATTTTTGTTTCCTTACTTTAATAACTCACAAGGAGACCTCCTAGAAATACAATTTTTTTTTCAAGCTTCTAGTGGAATTTAGTACTGTTTCTATTCATTAACAAAATACCAGGAAGCTGCAGGAGAGCCTTTAATGGGGACAAGAGAGAGAACCAGATTGCTTTTTTTTTTCTTTTTAATTTTTTATTTTTTGTAAACATATAATATATTTTTATCCCCCGGGGTACAGGTACGTGAATCACCAGGTTTACACACTTCACAGCACTCACCATAGCACATACCCTCCCCAATGTCCATAACCCAACCCCCCTTCCCCCAACCCCCTTTATCCCAGCAACCCTCAGTTTGTTTTGTGAGATTAAGAGTCACTTATGGTTTGTCTCGCTCCCAATCCCATCTTGTTTCATTTATTCTTCTCCTACCCCCTTAACCCCCACTGTTGCATCTCTACTTCCTCATATCAGGGAGATCCTATGATAGTTGTCTTTCTCCGTTTGACTTATTTCCCTAAGCATGATACCCTCTAGTTCCATCCACGTTGTCGCAAATGGCAAGATTTTATTTCTTTTGATGGCTGCATAGTATTCCATTGTGTATATATACCACATCTTCTTGATCCATTCATCTGTTGATGGACATCTAGGTTCTTTCCATAGTTTGGCTATTGTGGACATTGCTGCTATAAACATTCGGGTGCAGGTGCCCGTTCCTCAAAATGTTGAAAATAGAACTACCCTATGACCCCGCAATTGCACTACTGGGTATTTACCCTAAAGATACAGAATGCTTTTTGAATGCTGCTTGTCTGTCTTCTCTTCTGATTCTTTGTCTTCTAGTGTGGGGGGTGCCTCTGATCTGATTGACACCTTACTCCATGTTTTCTAAATTACTAGAGTCTTTATGGCATATTGGATTGCTGTTACCTTGAACAGTGCTTTTGAATGACTTGGAAAATACCTTCTGTTTAGGGAAATGCTCATTTTGTGCTCTAGTTGCAAGTAGGCTGAGAATATTAAAAAAGATAAAGGAGATAAAGTCCTCAGGGCATCATCTTTCTAGCTTTAAGTGAAAAGAAATCTACATAGCCACATGAACTAGGAAAGCCACCGTTTGAAGCCTGAAAATTCTTTTGTGAAATAGCATATTTTTGAGACATGTGCTTTGTGGCTAAAAAGGTTTCTGTAACTACATAATGTAAAAGTAGGTCTTTAGACCCAAACTGAGGGAAGAAACTGTTGAAGCGTGAGTTCTTTTGTGAACTCAAGGTCTGTAGTAAATAAGAACAAAGATATTTTAGCAGTTCTGGTGGAGGTTAGGATGAATCAGAATACGACCTTATCTAGGTCAGATATTGTCTATGACTAAGTGAAAAAGCCTAGGGAGTCCCAGGTTTACTTTGAAGAGCACACAGATAGGCACGTATACTTCCATGGCGTATACGTGCAAATATGCACACACAGATGTACCCCATCTCCTTTATCTGACATTGCTGAGGAATGAAGTTTTCCCCTATACAAATGAAACTTACTCAATGAAATAGAATAGTTTAATATTTAATATGAATCTGTCTTCTTTAATATGTATACCAACCACATTTTAATGTTTTCTTGATGATTCATCCATCACTATTAATAATTAAATATGATGTTTTTATTTCTCTGTAATGCTTAGCTTTTATTCTTCCCCCCATCTCTGTTTCTAAAGCAGTACTCATTACAGAAAATCAGAAATGCAAGAGGAAAACACCATTTATTATACTTACCCAGAAATAATCAATGCTAACTCTATATATTTTCTTTTTTCAAATTTTATTTATTTATTTATTAAAAAAAGATTTTATTTATTTATTTGACAGACAGAGATCACAAGCAGGCAGAGAGAGAGAGAGAGGAGGAAGCAGCCTCCCTGCAGAGCAGAGAGCCCAATGCGGGGCTCTATCCCAGGACCCTGGGATCATGACCTGAGCTGAAGGCAGAGGCTTTAACCCACAGAGCCACCCAGGCGCCCCCATTCTGTGTATTTTCAAATGCACAGTCATATGTACATAGAGTCTTAAACAAATAGAAACATTCAGTAATATCTTTTGTGATCTCTCTTTTCTCATAGTGATTTATCGTGAGTACTTCTTTTTGTATCAACAGAACCTATACCATTTTAAAGGACATATTATATTTTATTTCAACAATGCCATACTCTTAGATTATGTTCAACATTCTTATATCACAGACAACACTGTTTAATGTGCATGTGTATGTTGGTATGTATATGTATATAAATATGTACCTTTATATGCATTCTTGATTATTCTTTTATAATAATTTATTAGATATGGGATTTACATCTCAAGAAACATACATATTTTTTGAAGATTCTGATGTGTTTGGTCAGTCAGGGCTAATATTTATTCATGTATGTTGGTGTGGCTATACAGCTAGTCTAGGGCTAGTGTCCACCCTGATTGTTCAGTGTCTGTACTGCACTGGTGATTAAATATCTTGAAATGTTTATTTTTGCAAACCATCCATAGGAAAGTAATATGCATGTGCATTCCCACTTAGATTTACATTTTGGAGAGAGGTGAAAGGATCTCCTTTAAGGTTTTGTTTTTATTCTCATGTAAAAATAAATACTTGAAACTCAGAAAATATTTAAACATAGAAATTTTGGGGGCTAAAACCCAGAATTTTTCCCCATGAATTAAAATAGACAGTACTTAAAAGATTTACGCAGGCACTTCACTAAAGTTATATGAATAACAACTAAAGACATTAGAAGGTGCTACAAAGCATTAGTCATTTGAGAACTATAAATTAAGTAAAAAATGAGAGCATACCTATTGTAATGGATAAAACAATAATAATAAAAAAGCATGTTCCAGATATTGATAAGAATGCAGAACAACTGGAACTGTCATATTGCTGGTAGGAATGCAAAAATAGTATAGCCACTTGGAAAAGTGACTGTTCTTTTAACATTAAACACACACTTTCCAGGTGACCCAGCAATTTGACTTCTAAGTACTAAAGACAATGAAAAACTTCTATCTACCCAAAAACACACACGAATACTTACAGTATCTTTATCCATAATTGCCAAATACTCGAAACAGCTTAAGTATTCTCCACTGATGAATGCCTATAACTGTGTGATACATCTATGTAGTGGAATAACACTCAAAAATTAAAAGATGAATATGAATATTGATGCACATAGGAATATGAATTAATCCAAAATTTCTTCAGACTCAATAGGCCACATAAAATATGATTCCACCTATTTTACAGGAAAGAGACAAATTATAGGGATAGAAAACAATTCAGTGGTTGCCAGAGGTTTCTAGGGCTGGGATGAGAGAGAGACTTTATTTTTTTAAAGATTTTATTCATTTGGATTGCCTGGGTGGCTAAGTTGGTTAAGCCGCTGCCTTCGGCTCAGGTCATGATCCCAGGGACCTGGGATCGAGTTCCGCATTAGGCTCCTTGCTCAATGGGGAACCTGCTTCTCTCTCTGCCTCTGCCTGCCGCTCTGCCTGCTTGTGTTCTCTCTCTCTCTGACAAATAAATAAATAAAATCTTAAAAATTATTTATTTATTTATTTGAGAGAGAGAGAGAGCATCCACATGCATGTGTGCAAGCAGGTGGAGGGGCAGACAGAGGGAGAAGTAGGGGAAGTAGCAGGCTTCCTGCTGAGCCCCTGCCCTGGGGCTCCATCCCAGGATTCTGGAATCACAACCTGAGCTGAAAGCAGATGCTTAACTGACTGAGTGACCCAGGCATCCTTCTGCTGCCCACCCCCTCTCCCCTCTCCCAACCAGAGAGACTTTAAAGTTGTATCATGAGGATATTTTTAGGGTAAGAGAAATGATAAATAGTGGTATAGCTATATGACAGTATGCATTTATCAATTTGCATGGAAATGGCCACCAAAAAAAGTTAACTGTAGGGAAATTTAAAAATTGCCTAAAAATTTATATTTAAATTTTATTTTATTTTATTTTATTTTTTAAAATATTTTATTTATTTATTTGACAGAGAGCAATCACAAGTAGGCAGAGAGGCAGCAGAGAGAGAGAGAGAGGAGGAAGCAGGCCCCCTGCTGAGCAGAGAGCCTGATGCGGGGCTCGATCCCAGGACCCTGAGATCATGACCTGAGTGGAAGGCAGAGGTCTTAACCCACTGAGCCACCCAGGTACCCTATATTTAAATTTTAAATAAAAATTTTAAATTCTATTTTTATAGGAAAAAAAAAATAGCATGCTGAAGCATCTGTTCTGGCCATAAGAATGGTATTGCATACTTCCAACAAATGGGAGAGTGATTGACCAAAGGGCCCAGTTGCTGTGTTTGAAATTCTTAGGTGCAATTTGTCAATGACTGAGCATGGAATAACAGGGATCACAAGGCAAGTCCATTCTGAGTGGTCATGGGATTCCCAGGTGGCCTTTTTGAACCTCCTATAGACTATCCCGTAGAGTAGGACACTTCCACCCAACTTTCCTTTCTTCCTCTACTTAAGTCAGACTTGAATGGTGGTTATGGCTTTCCTAGGTTCATTAGCTTCCCACTCAGTTGCTCTCCCACAGGCATTTCTCTGAGCAAAATTCTTGCACATTTAATATTGTCTTGGCAGCTTCTTCTTATAGGACTTGAACTAACACAACTACTTCTATACTCTATAGTTTGATCACCACAGAGATAAAATGTTTAATCACATTTTAAAAATATTTTACCTAATCATTTTTTCTTTAAAATTTTATTTATTTATTTGACAGAGATCACAAGTAGGCAGAGAGGCAGGCGGAGAAAGAGAGAGAGGGGGAAGCAGACTCCCCAATGAGCAGAGAGCCCGATGTGGGGCTCGATCCCAGGACACTGAGATCATGACCTGAGCCGAAGGCAGAGCCTTTAACCCACTGAGCCACCCAGGTGCCCTTCAATCATTTTTTTTCATAGAAATATTTATTGAGGTACAATATACATAAAGGAAAATATACAAACAATTAAGTGTATAGCTGTATGGATCTTCACAATTTGAAAATGTTACCCAGTTAAAGAATAAGAACATTTCCAATCACTCAGAAGTTTCTTCTTCCTACTTACGCTGTCAGTCAGTGACTAACTGCCTCTCAAAGTAATCGGTGGCCTGAATTTTTAACACTATGTATCTGTTTGCCTATTTATGAATTTTATGTAAGTGGCATCACTCAGTAGGTACTTTTATTTTGGTCTGGCATCTTTTAATCATCATTATGTTTTTGAGAATTATTCATGATAGTTAATTTAGCAACAAGTTATTCCTTTGCTTTGTTGTAGATGATTCCATTAAATGAGTATGTCACAATTTATTTATCAATTCTACTATTGATGGACATCAGTTTTTGTTTTTGTTTTTACTTTAGTGTTCAAACAAATAATGCTGTAATGAACATATTTGAACATGTCTTCTGATATAAATAAATAAATAAATAAAGCCAGTGTATCACAAGGAGTAGAATTACAAAATCATAAGTTATGCATATGGTTGTAGTAAGAAGATATTACCAATTTTTTAAAGTGGTTACCCTCCCACTGGTCATGTAAAAACATTCTGTTTCCTCTCCATCTTCATCATTATCAATATAAAATTGATAAGGATGTAGTAATAAAGGAAAATTATAGGCCAATTTCTCTCATAGATGAAGAGGCAACAAATTTTAAATCCATTTTTAGCAAACAAAATTAAGAAACTAAGAAAGATAATATATTACAATTTAATTTGGTTTATTGCAAGAATGTAAGAATGTGAGTTTAACATTTGAGATATCAATTGATGTAATTCTGCATAATGACAGAATAAAAAAAAAAACAGTTGTAGTTATCCAAATGGAAGGAAAAAGGCACTTGATAAAATTTAACACCTGAGCATGGTAAAAACCAAAACCAAAACCAAAAACTGAACTCTCAGCAAACTGAAGAAAAGGGAGCTTTCTTAATAGAGAATATATGTAAAAAGCCTGTGGCAAACATTATTTGTAATGATAAAATATTGAAGGCTTTGCCCTAACATAAGGAAAGAGACAAGGAGATGTTCTTTATCATCACTTCTATTTAATTTTTTTTTTTATGTGAGTGTCCTACCATGGGCAATAAGACAAGAAAAAGTGGTGTAAGTATTGGGAAGGAGGAAATAAAATGATCATTTTGTACAGATGACATGATTAGATTCAAATGAAACCCAAAGACTACAGTTAAATTTTAGAATTAATAAGTGAATTTACCTAGCTTGTTGGATACAAAGTCAGTATATACCAAAAAATTTTGTTTCTACGTGCCAGCAACAAAACTGTTGGAAAATGAAATTTTGAGAAGACGCAGTTTAAAACAGCATCAGAAAAGGCTACAGTGGTGCTTATATAAAATAACCATAAGTGACTCTTAATCTCACAAAACAAACTGAGGGTTGCTGGGGGGAGGGGGTTTGGGAGAAGAGGGTGGGATTATGGACATTGGGGAGGGTATGTGCTTTGGTGAGTGCCGTGAAGTGTGTAAACCTGGTGATTCACAGACCTGTACCCCTGGGGATAAAAATATATGTTTATAAAAAATAAAAAATTAAAAAAAAATAAATAAATAGTTAAAAAAAAATGACCATAGACTGCTATGCTTTTGGTGTTCTCTAATTAGACTTTTGATAGTTTTCCTTTCTGTTCCCTTAGTGGGTTGTTGGATGCCATTTGGTTGCTATCAGTATGTACGCCTCTAACTGCAATTTTTACAGGTAATTTTTTTTTTTTTTGCTTCAGATGTACTATAATTGGGAAATCAATAAAAACATAGAGTGGGGAAAATTATCTTAATAAAACTGAAAGGATTTTAGCTTCTAGCCTTTGTGACTTGATTTCATTTTGGCCACCTATGTGTTACTCACAGCCCTGTATATATATATCTAGGGTCTAGTTTTACTCAAAAGTGATTGAGATTGCTAGAAGTAAAAAATCCAGGGAAGAGGGGTCGTATTCTGTACCTACTTCTCTTTAGATGATAGAAGAGACTGATAAACTCTCCCATTCCTTACTTGAATAGGGCATTCTTTTTTCTTTTCTTTTAAGTAGGCTCCATGCTGGTTGGGGCTTGAACTCACCCTGAGATTAAGACCTGACTTGAGATCAAAAGTTGGAGGTTTAACCAACCTAGCCAACTAGGTGTCCCTTGAATAAGTTTGCCTTGAGAATATTTCATCGTGAAAGATAAAGGAAAAAAAAAACCCTTCATTTTAGCTTCTGTAGGGGAATATTATTTTATTTTTTTTGGCACAGAAATTTTAAGCAAAATATTGTGATTATTTCCCTTGGAACAAGAATTTGGTATAAATTTTATCACTAAATTTGATGTTAGATATTGTTGGGGAAGAAGAAATTTCATCCACTCTTCAAGATCCTTCTGGCTGGACTAAGAGTCAAATTAACAGAAGACAGATTAATAGAAGAAAATAAAATTTAGTTTTTTTATGTATGGGGAATCCACAGAGACATGAAATTCCAAAGATGGGCAGCAAGAGACTTATATGACATCTGGAGCTAAGGAGAGAGATAAGGGTCTAGGGATACAAAGATGAGGAAGACTATTAGCATGAGGTGAAAATGATGTTTGGAAAGAAAAGTTGCCCTCCTATGCAAATAAGTTTCTTAGGTAAAGAAGAATCTTTCTTAATAGCTCTCTTCCTGGCACTGTCTCTTCTTTCCAATGTAAACTTAGACAGTTGAGGAGAAGGTGAAGTGTTTTTCCTAAATTTTCTGGATTTTGATTGCTTCTAACTCAAAATAATTTTCATGCCAAAGTGACCCATCTTGAGCCTGCCCTTAGTCCCTACAATATCAACTCTGATGTAATTTAAAATTCCCAATGACTCTTATATTATGTTGCAGTGGCTTTATGAAGACTTTGTTTATTGAAAAAAATCATTTATTTATTTATTTATTTATTTGAGAGAGAGAGAGGAAATGAGAGCATGGGCTGGCTGAAGGGCAGAGGGAGAAGCAGACCCCCAGCTGAGCAGGGAGTCCAACGTGGGACTTGATCCCAGGACCCTGGGATCATGACCTGAGCAGAAGGCAGATGCTTACCCAATTGAGAAGCCTAGGCACCCAAGAAAACTTTGTTTCTGATATTAGTTGAATTAAATAAGATTATAGCCAAATAAGTACTATTAGCCAGGTAAGCCAGTAATTATCAGAACCCAATGAGCACTGAATCTCTGTATCTAATGTAACAGGTGGAACAAAAGAGACTAGTGAAGAGCTAACCTTTTCTGGCTGATAGGAGCTACTGGAACTACATTTTAAAATATTTCAGCTCTAGCTGTAGTCTATGGGTGCTGTGGTGGCATTATAATAGTCTCTCTTCTACTGTAATTTGTTACATTTCATTTAAGAAATGCTAGTGGTAGCTCCCCCAAATTGATTTCACTGCTTATTAATGTGTCATGAACTTCGGTTTGAAAACTACAAGTGTAGGTGAGACCAAGGATCAGTCTTACTGATATTCCCTTAACCTGGAGCCTTGGCACTGGCCATCAGTCCAGTCATGGTCTAGTAGTTAATTAATACCTCAAGTCTATCTGCTGTTCAGCCTGATAAAAAGGCTCAGACTGTGAGAATATTTTGACCCTGGACCACAGATGGGAAAATGAGATGATTTATAATTCCCTCTACATTTTTCTTTGTTCACAAAGCTCTATTTGTCTACTTTCTACTTTTAAGTGGTTAATATAAAAAGTCATCAATTTGATTGAAACATGGGTAGACAAGGGGAGGTTAAAAATAAGACCCGAAAGCTGATCCAGAATTTCTGTGTTTGTGGAGTGGGACTGCAAATCTTTACCCTACAACATTACTATGAGGGTAATAACGTGGTGAATATATGTAAAACATCTGCATAGAGCATAAGGGGGGTGAATGGTTGTTTGTATCCCTGTATTGATGCACCTTTGTAACATGATTTCCATTCTGTCCATACAGAAATGAAGTTTATCTTTCTGATCTATCTACCCACACAATTCCCACTTGAGTCTGGGCTGTTCATATTTACTTTGACTAATAAAATGTGATTGAAGTAATATTGCGGTGCTTCTATGCTGAGGCATCAAGAGGTCTTGAGTTTTTGTTTTTATTCTTTTGAAATTCTTTGACTTCCATGTCAAGAAGTTTTCTTGAGAATGAGAAACCAGCTAAAAGAGAAGCCCAATCAATAGCCAACATCGCGGGAGGGAAGCTGATTAGCCTGCTCAGCCCAGTTGCTATAGACTGGATGTTTGTGTCTCTCCAAAATTCGTATGTTAAATCCTAATGCTCAATATGATGGTATTTGAAGGTGGGGCAGTGGGAGGTGATTAGGTTATGAATGAGATTGGATACCCTTAGAAAAAAGGCTCCAGAGAAATTCCTTATCCCTTCTGCCATGTGAGGACACAGTAGGAAGACAGTCTATCTATGCATTAAGAAATGGGCTCTTACCAGATACCATATTTGATCAGAATAATTTCATGTGAGACCAGCAGAAAAACCACCCATCTCAACACAGTACAGACTTTGATCCATAGAATCATAAACAAGTAAAGTGGGTGTGATTTTATTTTACTTTACTTTATTTATTTATTTATTTATATTATTATTTTTTAAAATGGGTGTGATTTTAAGCTACTGATTTGGAGTAGTTTATTATACAGGGATAGATGGGTGATAAATCTGGCATATTATAAATGTTCAATGTTTAAATGAGTATAAATCCTTGCCTGTTAAAGGATAAGTAAATTTAATCTTAAAGTTCAGTTTCAAAGGGAATCCTTTTTGATTACTGGGATTTATTTCTTACGTGGATGTCTTAGAATGTTATTTGACTTATTATTCTTCTCATACTGTTTATCTCATTTTTAAAAAAATTTTTGTTTATCTCATTTTTTGATCACTATACATATATATCTAAAATCATTTAAGACAAAATTGAGTGTGTTGAAAGTTTGTAAACCAGGAAGAATCTTAGCAATTGCTTAGTTGGGGTCTCTTACATAGGGATAAAAAGGTTGGGTAAGTAGAACAGAAATATCATAGTCTTTGGAGATAGGTCTGTATTTTTCAGTGGAAAAGATCTGGGAACTTGAACATTTTTTGTCCCTCCTATGAGAAAACAATGAAACAGATAATTTTCTTCTTTGACCCTATTGGGGGATTACGACTCTAAATTTTGCAAGTGCAGATTATTTTTTCATAATATTTGTGGAGGAAATACTAGCAATAGCTAACACTTCTGAGCATTTAATGTGTCAGGCATGTTCTAAGCATTTTGTAATTAATTCTTGATTTCCTTCTCTGAATAAAGGGATAATAATAGTTGGTATAGGTGAGGAAAGTGAGGCACAGTGACTCGAATTTTGTTCTCTGGAAATAGAACCCAAGATGGGGTTCCTGATGCAAATGATTTATTGCAGGAATACTCTCAGAAGAAAGCGGTGAGAGAATCAGAATAGGAGAAGGAAGAAAAGCTGGCATAGATGTACTCTCAGCTGAAGAGCACCTAATCCTATGGGGAGTTTTGCACTATTAACTGCACTGAAGGTTTGAAACTACCTTGAGGAAAGGAATCTAGCTTTTTATATTCCTCTACTGGGCAGTTATTAGCTGTGGGTATGCCCCAGCTGTGGTTTCTGGGGTGTTTAGTGTCCTTGTTGGAGAGAAAGCTCCTATTGCCCAAGGGAAATTCTTGACAGAAAGAGGCAAATGTGAGTCAGTAACAGAAATTACAACAGTTAGGGGATGGAAGTACCAATGGATTACGGAGATCTGAGAGGGACATCAGCAGTGTCTGATTCAGTCTTCCGTTGCACTTATGAAATCCACTTACTTCTCATGTTAACCTTACTCTGTTTAAGTGTAGCTTCTCCAGGATTCTGGTAGAACCCTATTTCTGGAAAAACCTATAAGAGGAAGTTTAGTAGGACAAACTGAGGTCCCTCTTGCAGCAGTTGATCCTGAGATCCATAATTGATACCCATTATACTTTTGCTTTTACCTTTCATTCTATTCTCTTTTCCTCCTGGCTAGCACTGCTTCAGTTCTACAAGGCCTGCCTACTGTGGTGATCAAAACCCTTAATCATGGAAAGTCTGAGCTCCTGATTGCCTTGTCTTTATCAAACTAACTTTCTTGAATTTACCCATTTAGAGTTGAAACTGGGCATATGAATACCTGCAGATCACATCTAAGTATCAGTTCATAATTCTACCTGGGCCCACCAGGATGACCAGGGTTAATTATCACTGCCAGTATATTAACTTTTCTGTTTGCTGGTTTTTTGGCACAAAGAACATAAAGTGACCAGGCAGCAGCTATAGTTCAGTGGAGCGCTTAATGTATCCCCTGGTAGAAATGAGTACCCAGTGAGAGTCAGGATCTCTAGACCCACGGTATCTAAAGATACAGGGAAAGGAAGCACAAATTCATCAAGTGGGTTATTGAAGTGATTGTGAGTATAACAGCTACTTCTACCCCTTTGTTCCCATATATTTTACCTTTTGGAGACATAGCACAGAAGAAAACTCTTGGTTTGATGAGTATACTGCATCCTGATGGTTAGTGCTCTGTCCTCATAGTGTGTCATCTCTAAACTGGCCTTATGCTAGATCTTGAAGAAGCAGTGTTCTATCAGGCCAGCAGCTCTGGATGGTGGTAGTGTGTGTTAGACTAATAGATTTTATTTTATTTTTTAAAAAAGATTTTATTTATTTATTTGACAGACAAGATCACAAGTAGGCAGAGAGGCAGGCAGAGAGAGAGGAAGGGAAACAGGCTCGTTACCAAGCAGAGCGCCCGATGCGGGGCTCAATCCCAGGATCCTGGGATCATGACCTGATCTGAAGGCAGAGGCTTTAACCCACTGAGCCACCCAGGCACCCTTAGACTAGTAGATTTTATTTTCAGCACATCATTATTCCTCCTTTCCCATAAAATGGGTTCCTTGGCATAATGTCACAAGAGATCTCAGCCTATAATTGGAATAGTTGTCAATCCTGGTCAGATAAGTCATTGTTCTTTTTAGGAAGGAAAGGACCTGGTATAATCATTTTCACATTAATAGGCTGGTGGTTATCCATGAGGGATGGCTCTGTATTGGAGGCCCAGGATTTACCTCTTTTGCTGACATGTTGGACAGTCTACAGTGAAAGCAGCAAGATCAACTTTGATTAGATGGAGGTTGTGCTGTGCAGTCATGAATACATAGCCTCCACTCTTGCTACTATTTGCTTTCTGAAACCCTTGTTTCAACACTGGGGTGGCCAACTACAGAAGCTAGTTGACATCCTCATGGCAGAGTCATCCTGCTCCCCTCATTTTTTAGCACTTATTCTGTGGTAGATGTTCTTGGTGAGCATTAATATGTGGTACAAAGATCTTTGTGACAATTCCCATAAGTCCTTCTACATGCCTCTTCCCTGGACATTCTTGTCCACGATTCACCAATCTTGCTTTTCCAGGCCTGAGACTGGCCAGTTAAGCCACTTGTCTCACAGAGACTATGTATATTCTTACCTTGGTCCCTTTCTTCTCCATACAAAATGAATGGCCAAGTACTCTGCCCAAAGCTCTGCCCGTTGGGGGAATTTCTTCTCACTGCTCTCTTTCAGGGTCAACCTGAGTGGCACTGTAAATGGGTAGTTGGGTATTATCAGCTTGCACCGGTGTACTGAGCTGGCCATATGTGAACCAAGTTCAGTTTTTGTTCTTCATCAGCTGGTCATGAGGAAACCTTCCATCTCCAACCCTATTAGATCCCAGGGTGAGCTGAGGGAAAGGTATTGGTGCAACAGTGGTGAATGACATAGGAATTTGGACAACGGTCATGCAGCTTTCTTGTGTCCTTTGAACCTGCCAGTTATACTACTTTAATTTTACAAGTATTTTCAGGAAGCAAGCCTAGGAAAAAGTTTGAGGTTCAAGGTGTTTTTAAAGAATCAACATTTGTGGGATGCCTGGGTGACTCAGTCATTAAGCATCTGCTTTCAGCTCAGGTCATGATCCCAGGGTCCTGGGATCGAATCCCTTGCTCATCAGGGAGCCTGCTTCTCCTTCTGCCTGCCAGTCTCCCTGTACTCTCTCTCTTTCACAAATAAAAAAATCTTAAAAAAAAAATCAACATTTATAACATGAAATAGAAAGAAGCAAGATTAGGAAGAGAAGGAAATCAAACTTCCATGTAGGTCCACCAAGGCCTCAGCTGACCTGGCTGGGAGCTCTGCAGCCAATGGTGTCCATTGGAGTGTCTTGCAACAGGCTGCAACAGCCAAGCCTTTGCACACTTATCTCACTCAGGTACCAAGTGTGGTACTGGAAGCAAGGTGACCTTGGGCTAAGTGTCTCATTATAGCTGAGGCAGACCTGGAAGGAACAGATAACTGGAATTTCTCTGCACATTCTACTGTTGGCTGGCAAGTCTTTTTTTGAGGGGACTTTATATCTATTTCAGCCAGCCTAACCTTATGACACAATAAGATGATTCTGACAGTGTTATCTGCAATTACAACAGCATGTCTAAAGATCAGATGCTCAAATTCCACCTGGGCCCAGGAACTTGTCAGAAACTCTTTCAAAATGGTACACGGTTGGGACGCCTGGGTGGCTCAGTGGGTTAAGCTGTTGCCTGTAGATCCGGTCATGATCTCAGGGTCCTGGGATCCAGCCCCACATCAGGCTCTTTGCTCAGCAGGGGGCCTGCTTCTCTTTCTCTCTCTGCCTCCCTCTCTGCCTACTTGTGGTCCTTCTCTGTCAAATAAATAAATAAAATCTTAAAAAAAAAAAAAAAAAGGTACACAATTCTATGCTTCAGATGGTATGCCTTTACTATCAAAGCCTAAGGGTGTGTGCCGTGATTCCCTTTTGGAACTTGCCATAAATTCCACTTGTTGTCTTTTTCTCCCAAAGTTACCTATACTGCCAGGGATTTGCTGGTTACTATGACCCAAGATGTGCTTATACCACAGCCTAGACCTTCTGTAAAGCCTTATATTCATTCATTCATGCCCTGGGACCAAATCAAATCTAGCTGCCTTCTTCATCAGCCAATAAATGGTTTGATGTTATATTCCAAATGTGGAATATACTGTAGTAAATCTCAAGGTGGATTACTAAGTGTTGTGCTTTCTTAGTGGTAAAATATGTAAGGTGGGTAACTTGCTCTTTAATTTGAAGGAGACAGTTGAGCATGACCCAAACCACTGGAATCTTAAAAATTTTACTGATGAGGAAGGCCCTTGAATTTTTCTAGTGTGTATTTCTCACTCTCTGGAGCACATGAGTCTTATTGTGGCACCCAGAATACCTTTCACTTCTTGCTAATCAGATCTGATTCATATGATATTATCAGTGTAGTGAATTAACAGGATGCTCTGTAGAATGTCCAATGGTCCAAGTGCCTTTGTTATAACAGGTCACAGGAGATTTATAGCTGGGAGTTGAGAGTCTGAATTAACATTGTTGTTTGGGTCATGTGATTGCAAACCATGAAACAGAATGGGCCAGGACTCAATTTACTACCTCATCTCCGTAATGAAACTTTATCACTAGATAATCAGTGTCAACTCAGACCCTGTGTATAATAGCCCCTTCAAAGATCTGGTATTCTCTTTTCCTATTGTATCATTAACTGAATGTATTGCTGTAGTCCCTTGAGGGAAGGTTTGGGGAATTACTATTATATACACTTTTTATGGTATTTTATAATCCTTCCTAATATAGATCAAGCATCTTCTTCAGTGAGTGAGTTCCGGGTCTGAGAATTGGCTCAGGTCTGGAAATTGGGCAAGGAATCATGATTTTAGGAGGGCTGACTTAAGCCTTCTGCTCATTCATTTATCATCCCCTGTGGCTTTTTAAATTAAGGATTTAGTGGCTGTTCATTTATCTTTCTTCGAGGAACTCTATTTTTTATTTGCCATCTCTATTGATTCTTGTGAGTCAGACCATCCTGTCCTTGCTGCCCATTATGGTAATTACACCTTTCTGTGTCTAAGGGTTAGGTGCCACCACTTAGCTTTGCTATTCTGGGATCCTGTCATCCCCATGCAACAGTGAATGCTGTTCTATAGCAGCATCTCCTATTACCAGCTCTAGCTTTCAGAGGATGATCAATCCCCAAGAAGCTTCCTATGTACAAATCTCTAATTTAAAGAGATTAAATTTGGCTTAACTCAGTGCAGGCTGAAGACCCAGCCTGCACTGAGTTAAGCCAAATTAACTAAAATTTCTTTACTGTGGGGTTTTAAAGTATCATTTATGTGAAAGTAGAATAAGAATTTCCATAAAAAGTATATAAAATTTTGAGTAGAAGCTCTGCTTAACTATTTTGCCAGGTAACACTTAACCTAAACTCCCAAACTGGCACTGAATTGAACCCTCAATGTTGCCAATATTATAGATGAAAAAGATCGCAAAATATTATTTTAATTTTTAATTCCTTAATTATGAACATATTTTTATATAACACTTGTCTTTCATTTTCTAATAGCTCTTCATCATTTGCTCAATTAAAAATTGGTTTGTTAGTTTTTTATTGATTCGTAGAAGCTCTGTATGTGTTTGGGAAATAGGTCTTTGCCTAACATGATAGAAAATACTTTTTCTTGATTATCATTTGACTTTTGAAATTGTGTTTTTTTAAAGATTATTATTATTTTTTTATTTGGGAGAGAGAGAGAGAGAGAGAATGAAAGAGTGAGCGTGAAAGGGGGAAGATCAGAGGGAGAAGGAGACCCCTTGCTGAGCAAGGAGGCTGATGCAGGACTTGATCCCAGGACTCCAGGATCATGACTTGAGCTGAAGGCAGTTGCTCAACCAAGTCACCCAGGCACCTGACTTTTGGAATTGTTTAAGAGCTTTCTTTAGGGTGTGCCTGGGTGGCTCAGTGTGTTAAAGCCTCTGCCTTCCGCTCAGGTCATGATCCCAGGGTCCTGGGATCTAGCCCCACATTGGGCTCTCTGCTCAGCAGGGAGCCTGGTTTCTCCTCTCTCTCTTTGCCTGCCTCTCAGCCTACTTGTGATCTCTGTCAAATAAATAAAAATAAAATCTTTTTTTTTTTTTAAAAGAGCTTTCTTTGGTCTCTTTTTTCTTTTCTCTTCTTTCTTCCCTTCATCTATTTCTACCTTCTTCCCTCCTTCCCTTACTCCTTTCTTACTTTTTTTCCTGCTTTCTTTTCAAGCCTAAGCCATTGCAACAATAGTAGTCTTCTAACAATAATACCTGCCTTTCATTCCTATCCCTGTCAGTTTGTTCTCTATACAACAGCCAGAATGATTTTTTTTTTTTTTTAAAGGACACATGTGAAAAGTACGCTATGGCCTCCCATACTTCACTGGTTTCTTGTTGCTCTGAGGATAAGATATTGAACTGGTTTACAGGGCTTCTCTAATCTGAGTTCTTGCCTACTCCTATAGCCCCATCTCCAGCCAATTCCCTTTCTTTTCCACTGCTGTTCCAGGCCCCTTTTCCCCTCAGATCCTTCACACAGACAGTCAGCTGCCCCTCTTTGTGCTCCTACAACTTTGCCTGGACAATTTTTTTGTTCTTCAGTTCTTAGCTTAAACCTCCCTTCTTTGGGGACAGTTTTTCCCACCCCTCAGATTAGGTTTAGTTAACTACCTGTGTTTCTTGCTGGAGTCTAGTCCCTAGTGCTGTCAGGAATTTTCTTTTTTTCTCCCTCTCCCTCCTTTTGTATTCTGAACATTTAACCAAGGGCCTGGCATGTGTTAGATGCTCAATGAATAATTGCTAAAAACTGTTGGTTGAGTGACGGAATGATTGAGGTTTAAGAAATAGGCAGTAGAAAAATGACTTTAATGCTATACTGAATTTATACTTCTTGCTGTAGAGAATGAAAAGTCATTGAACCATTTAATAACAGAAATCAGTTTTATGTTTTATGCTATTCTTCCCTCTCTTCTTACAGAATGTTGGATTTTCAATCAATAACTATTTCTTCAGGTTTTTCTTTTTCTTTTCTTTCTTTTTTTTTTTTTTTTTTTAATATAACCAGGAACCTACACGGTTACATAGTAGAATATCTGTAATTCCTTAAGTGACATAGAATGTATTCTTTCTTCATTAGTTTTGGGAATTGATTTTAAAGGCAAATCATTTTCTCTATATATTTGACTTCTTTTATTTTAAGCCAGAAATTTCTAAAAGAGGGGCACCTGGGTCGCTCAGCTTTTTGAGCATCTGACTCTTGGTTTTGGCTCAGGTTATGATCTCAGGGTGTGAGATGGAGCCCTGTGTTGGGGCTTGAGATAATTTACCCCTTCCCTTTCCCTTCCCCCTTTCCCCTCTCCTCACTCACAGGAGCATGCTCTTGCTCTCTAAATAAATAAATAAAATCTTAAAAAAAAAAAAAAAGAAATTATTAAAAGAGATTTACCACCTTTTTCCAGTACTCTTCCAACAACAAAAAAATTTCAGTGGTCTTAGCTATAACATGATATATTTTGAAATAGATTAATATCATTTGTATTAGGGAATCACAGATTTTAATAATAATCATATGCTTAATACTACTTTTGTGAGGGAAGGAAAAAACCTCTGTGTCAGGTCTTGAAAAAAGGTCTGCTTGTTGTCTTACATCTTTTAATCTAGAAATTATTAGATGATGATCTTATAAACAACATGATAATAACAATAATAACAACAACAGAATAATAATAAAAGCAGAAAAGATATCTCTGCTGCTTTACAGATTGACTCAATAATTTCTGTTTTAATAATATTAGCACTATTTTCATTTATGTAATGCTTTTCGTGTTTGAATTATTATCTAAAATTAATTAATCCTAATACTAAACCCTGAAAGGCAGATAAGAATTATCTTCATTTTACAGATTAAGTTAAATGTACCATATTCCAAATGATTAATGCTTTGAAATCTCCAATACCAAATGGTTTATGTTCCTCTGGAAACATGAGGAAATCCAAATTTACATAGTAATTATGTGTTCAATTGTGCTTAGAAAGCAACTGGCAGGCCCAGATAATCTTTAAAAAAAAAATACTGATAATATACAAAATGGAAGAAAGCAGTTTTTTAAAAATCCATGTTGAATGATAATATTATTATTCATATATAGTGATTCCTTCCTAAGAATTCCTCCAAGCTAAAGACAAAAACAAAAAAACAAAACCACAAGAATCTTGGTAAATGCTGGTATAATATGCAGAACAAATCCAATGGTAGGTAAAATTTGCATCTTGACAAATGAAAAAGAAGCCGCAGTCTATTTGGAGATAACAATGATGCACAGCCATTTCCTTATCACTTAGTACATAAGTACTAGTATTGGGCTGCGTTCTGGTTACTGTTAATATACCTTCGGCATGAAGAAAATTTATGTGAGGGTGATTTGTATTAAAAAAAGAAATAATGAAATATTAAGAAGTAATTCCTTAGCCCTACATTGTGAAAGGACTCTTTACTATACCATTTCCATTTTGAAAAAACACAGCACTTTTTCTCTTTTTTTTCACAGCAGGGAAACAAGTTATAATTGTTAAGTGAAAAAATAGGAAAGATCTATCTATCATTCCCATTTCCTCAATACTGTGATCCATTGTGGTCAGAAGAAAAGCCATCCCAGGTAAAAATAGAAAAGGAGAGTGTCTGGATGCTGGTATTTCAGTTCAGTGAGAACAGTTTCTTCAATACTACCTGGTATTATGCAGAAGTGCCAGAATTATTCTATTTAGAGATTCAGGAATTTCTATTTCTGATAATATGGCATACCAGGTATCTGGAGTAACCCTTCTGGTAAAGAAAATCTACAGTTCCTAGATAAAATTTAAAAAAAATTAATGCTTAGGTGACCTATTTGAAAAACAAGGAAAATTGCTGAAATGACAAGAAGGCATGAATCAGAAGGGCAAGAGATAATCAGAATCATTTTAATGAGCTGTGAAAGAGGTATGGCAGACCAATTATGGGATATATATAAAGTACAAGGTTAGGTCACAAAACTAGATGTTCCACATCTTCAGTGAATGAACAAGAAAAATTCCTGCCCCCAAGAAGGTGATGTAGGCATTCTTGCCTGTCTCTGCCTTGTGTTTGTGGGAAGCAGGAGAAAATGTGTCCTTTAAGAAGTCTCCATGAGGCACGCCTGGGTGGCTCAGTAGGTTAAGCAGCTGCCTTCAGCTCAAGTCATGATCCCAGCGTCCTGGGATCGAGTCCCACATCGGTCTCCTTGCTCCACAGGGACCCTGCTTCTCCTTCTGCCTCTGCCTGCTGCTCTGCCTGCCTGTGCTCACTCGCTCTCTCTGACAAATAAATAAATTTAAAAATATTAAAAAAAAAAGTCTCCTTACATAGATTCCCCCCCCCCCAAATCCATACTATTATGGACTAAAACTAAAAAATAAAGTGCTCTCAGGATTTGAATATTTCTGTGTGTCTTCTTTTTCATTTTTAAAATTTTTTTAATTAACATTTAATATATTGTGTGCCCCGGGGGTACAGGTTTGTGAATTGTCAGGCTTAAACATTTCACAGCACTCACCATATCACATTCCCCAATCTCCATACCCCAACCATCCTCTCTATACCCCCACTCCTCTCAGCAACCTTTAGTTTGTTTTGTGAGATTAATAGTCTCTTATGGTTTGTCTCCCTCCCAATCCCATCTTGTTTAATTTATTCCTTCCCTACCCCCAAAATGCCACATCCTACCTCTCAAATTCCTCATATCAGGGATATAATATGATAATTGTCTTTCTCTGATTGATGTATTTCACTCAGCATAATACCCTCTACTTCCATTCATGTCATTGCAAATGGCATCATTTCTTTTGCTAGTTTTTAATTTTTATTTATTTAACAGAGAGAGATCACAATTAGGCAGAGAGGCAGGCAAGGGGTGGGGCAGTAAGCAAGCTCCCTGCCGAGCAGAGAGCCTGATGCAGGGCTCGAACCCAGGACCCTGAGATCATGACCTGAGCCAAAGGCAGAGGCTTAACTCACTGAGCCACCCAGGTGCCCCCGCATCATTTCTTTGATGGCTATATAATATTCCATTGTATATGTATACCACATCTTCTTTATCTATTCATCTGTTGATGGACATCTAGGTTCTTTCATAGTTTGACTATTGTGGACATTTCTGCTATGAACATTTAGGTGCATGTGCCCCTTCAGATCACTATGTTCATATCCTTAGGGTAAATATCCAGTAGTGTGATTGTTGGGTCATTGGGTAGCTCTATTTTCAACTTTCTGAGGAACCTCCATACTGTTTCCAGAATGACTACACTAGCTTGCATTCCCACCAACAGTGTAGGAGGGTTCCCCTTTCTCTGCATCCTTGCCAACATCTGTCATTTCCTGACTTATTAATTTTAGCCATTCTGACTGGTGTGAGGTGGTATCTCATTGTGGTTTTGATTTGTATTTCTCTGATGCCGAGTGATGTGGAGCACTTTTTCTTATGTCTGTTGGCCATCTGGATGTTTTCTTTGCAGAAATGTCTGTTCATGTCCTCTGCTCATTTCTTGATTAGATTATTTGTTCTTTGGGTGTGGAGTTTGATAAGTTCTTTATAGATTTTGGATACTAGCCCTTTATCTGATATGTCGTTTGCAAATATCTTCTTCCATTCTGTCAGTTGTCTTTTGGTTTTGTTGACTGTTTCCTTTGCTGTGCAAAAGCTTTTGATCTTCATGAAGTCCCCATAGCTCATTTTTGCCCTTGCTTCACCCTTGCCTTTGATGATGTTTCTAGGAAGAAGTTGCTGTGGCTAAGGTTGAAGAGGTTGTTGCCTGTGTTCTCCTCAAGGATTTTGATGGTTTCTTATCTCACATTGAGGTCTTTCATCCATTTTGAGTCTTTTTTTTGTGTGTGGTATAAGGAAATGGTCCAGTTTCATTCTTCTGCATGTGGCTGTCCAATTTTCCCAACATCATTTGTTGAAGAGACTGTCTTTTCTCCATTGGACATCCCTTCCTGCTTTGTTGAAGATTACTTGACCATAGAGTTGAGGGTCTATTTCTGGGCTCTCTATTCTGTTCCACGGATCAATGTGTCTGTTTTTGTGCAATTACCATACTGTCTTGATGAGGACAACTTTGTAACAGAGCTTGAGGTCTGGAATTGTGACACCAGCAACTTTGGCTTTCTTTTTCAACATTCCTTTGGCTATTCAGGGTCTTTTCTGTTTCCATATGAATTTTAGGATTATTTGTTTCTTTTCTTTGGAATAATTGATGGTATTTTGATAGGGATTACATTAAATGTATAGATTGCTTTAGGTAGCATAGACATTTTCACAATATTTGTTCTTCCAGTCCATGAGCATGGAACATTTTTCTATTTCTTTGTGTCTTCCTCGGTTTCTTTCATGAGTACTTTATAGTTTTCTGAGTACAGATTCTTTGCCCCTTTGGTTAGGTTTATTCCTAGGTGTCTTATGGTTTTGGGTGCAATTGTAAATGGGATCAACTCCTTAATTTCTCTTTCTCTATTTTGCTGTTGGTGTATAGAAACGCAACTGATTTCTGTGCATTGATTTTATATCCTGACACTTTACTGAATTCCTGTATGAGTTCTAGCCATTTTAGAGTGGAGTCTTTTGGGTTTTCCACTTAAAGTATCATATCTTCTGCAAAGTGTGAGTTCTTCTTGCCAATTCGGATGCCTTTTATTTCTTTTTGTTGTCTGATTGCTAAGGTTAGGACTTCTAATACTATTTTTTTTTTTAAGATTTTATTTATTTATTTGACAGAGAGAGATCACAGTAGACAGAGAGGCAGGCAGAGAGAGAGGGAAGCAGGCTCCCTGCTGAGCAGAGAGCCCGATGCGGGACTCGATCCCAGGACCCTGAGATCATGACCTGAGCCGAAGGCAGCGGCTTAACCACTGAGCCACCCAGGCGCCCCTTCTAATACTATTTTAAATAGGACTGGTGATAGTGGACATCCTTGCCATGTCCCTGACCTTAGGGGGAAAGCTCTCAGTTTTCCCCATTGAGAATGATATTTGTGGTGGGTTTTTCATAGATGGCTTTGGTGATATTGAGGTATGTACCCTCTATCCCTACATTTTGAAGAGTTTTGATCAAGAAAGGATGCGTACTTTGTCAAATGCTTTTGCAGCATCTATTGAGAGTATCATATGGTTCTTGTTCTTTCTTTTATTAATGTATTGTATCACATTGATTGATTTACGGATGTTGAGCCAACCTTGTAGCCCAGGAATAAATCCCACTTGGTCATGGTAAATAATCCTTTTAATGTACTGTCGGATCCTATTGGCTAGTATTTTGATGAGAATTTTTGCATCTGTGTTCATGAAGGTTATTGGTTTGTAATTCTTCTTTTTATGAAGTCTTTGTCTGGTTTTGGGATCAAGGTAATGCTGGCCTTGTAAAATGAGTTTGGAAGTTTTCCTTCCATTTCTTTTTTTTTGGGGGGACAGTTTCAGGAGAATGGGAATTAATTCTTCTTGAAATGTTTGGTAGAATCCCCCTGGGAAGCTCTCTGGTCCTGGGCTCTTGTTTATTGGGAGATTTTTGATGACTGTTTCAATCTCCTTACTGGTTATGGGTCTGTTCTGGTTTTCTATTTCTTCCTGGTTCAGTTTTGGTAGTTTATACATCTCTAGGAATCCATCCATTTCTTCCAGATTGTCAAATTTGCTGGCATATAGTTGCTCATAACATGTTCTTATAATTGTATTTCTTTGGTGTTGGTTGTGATCTCTCTTCTATCATTGATGATTTTATTAATTTGAGTCCTTTCTCTTTTCTTTTTGATAAGTCTGGCCAGGGGTTTATCAATCTTAATTCTTTCGAAGAACCAGCTCCTAGTTTTGTTGATCTGTTCTACCGTTCTTTTAATTTCTATTTCATTGATTTCTGCTCTGATCTTGATTATTTCCCTTTTACTGCTGTGTTTAGGCTTTCTTTGTTGTTCTTTCTCTAGCTCCTTTAGGTGTTGTGTTAGGTTGAGACCTTTCTTGTTGAGAAAGCCTTGTATCCCTATATACTTTCCTCTCAGGACTGCCTTTGCTGCATCCCAAACATTTTGAACAGTTGTGTTTTCATTTTCGTTTCCATGAATCATTTCAATTATTTAATTTTCTGGTTGACCCATTCATTCTTTAGTAGGATGCTCTTTAGCCTCCATGTATTTGAGTTCTTTCTAACTTTCCTCTTGTGATTCTTCAGAGCATCGTGGTCTGAAAAGATGCAGGGAATTATTCCAATCTTTTGATACTGGTTGAGACCTGATTTATGATCCAGGATGTGATCCATTCTGGAGAATGTTCCAGAATGTTCTCTAGAATGTGCTCTAGAGAAGTATGTGTATTCTCTTGTTTTGGGATGGAATGTTCTGAATATATCTGTGATGTCCATCTGGCCCAGTGTGTCATTTAAGACCTTTGTTTCCTTTTTGATCTTTTGCTTGGATGTGAGGTCCATTTCAGTGATGGGGGTGTTAAAGTCCCCTACTATTATTGTATTATTGTCAATGTGTTTCTTCTATTTTGTTATTAATTGGTTTATATATTTGACTGCTCCCATGTTAGGGTTATAGATATTTGAAATTGTTAGTTCTTCTTGTTGGACAGACCCTTTGACTATGATATACTGTCCTTCTTCATCTCTTATTATAGTCTTTGGCTTAAAATCTAATTGATCTGATATAAGGATTGCCACCCCAGCTTTCTTTTGATGTCCATTAGCATGGTAAATGGTTTTCCTCCCCTCACTTTGAATCTGGAGGTGTCTTTGGGTCTAAAATGAGTTTCTTGTAGACAGCGTATTGATGGGTCTTGTTTTTTGTTCTTTTTTTTTTTTTAAATCCATTCTGATAACATTTGTCTTTTAATGTGGCATTTAGCCCATTTACATTAGGGGTAACTATCAAAAGATATGAATTTAGTTTCATTGTATTGTCTGTACCGTGACTGTTGCTGTATATTGTCTGTGTTCCCTTCTGGTCTGTGTTACTTTTAGATTCTCTCTTTGCTTAGAGGACCCCTTCCAATATTTCCTGTAGGGCTGGTTTGGTGTTTGCAAATTCTTTTAACTTTTGTTTGTCCTGGAAGCTTTTTATTTCTTCTTCTATTTTCAATGATAGGCTAGCTGGATATAATACTTTTGGCTGCATACTTTTCTCATTTAGTGCTCTGAGTATATCATGCCAGTTCTTTCTGCCTGCCAGGTCTGTGTGGATAAGTCTGCTGCCAATCTAATATTTTTATCATTGTATTTTACAGACTTCTTGTCACAAGCTGCTTTCAGGATTTTCTTTTTGTCATTAAGACTTGTAAATTTTAGTATTAGGTGATGGGATGTGAGCTCATTTTTATTGCTTTTGAGGGCATTCTCTGTGCCTCCTGGATTTTGATGCTTGTTCCCTTTGCCATATTAGGAAAATTCTCTACTATAATTCATTCCAATATACCTTCTGTCCCTCTCTTTCTTCTTCTTCTGGAATCCTAATTATTCTAATATTGTTTTGTCTTATGGTATCAGTTATCTTTTGAATTCTCCCCTTGTGGTCCTGTAGTTGTTTGTCTCTCTTTTGCTCATCTTCTTTATTCTCCATCATTTCGTCTTCTATATCACTAGTTCTCTTTTCTGCCTCATTTATCCTGGCAGTAAGAGGCTCCATTTTTTAGTTGCACCTCATTAATTTTTTTTTATTTCAAATTGCTTAGGTTTTAGTTCTTTTATTTCTCCAGAAAGGGATTTTATTTCTCCAGAAATGGTTTCTCTAGTCTCTTCCATGCCTTTTTTGAGCCCATCTAGCACCTTGAGAATTGTAATTCTGAATTCCAGTTCTGACATATTACCAATGTCCATATTGATTAAGTGCCTAGCCATTGATATTGTGTCTTGTTTCTTTTGGGGTGAGTTTTTCTGTCTTGTCATTTTATCCAGATAAGAATATTTGAACATGAGAATAAAATACTAAAAAGGTGGCAAAGACCCTAGGAAAATTTATGCTAAGCAAATCAAAAGATACCCACAAGTGGTGGGAGAAGATGGGGGAAAAAAGAAATAAAAGAAAAAATAAAAAATTATATATATATTAGACTGGTGAATAGAAAAGAGCCACCCACTTGATTTTGGGTGTATTCTGGTCCCTTAGAAGAAGCTACCTCCCAATATTTTAAAGAAAGAAAAACATATATACACATACACACACACACACACACAAATAAGTATAAACACGATGAAGGGATGGAATATGACTGTAGAGATGAAAATTTAAGGAATTGATAAGTTGGCTGGAGGAAAAAAAAAAAAAAAAAAAAAAAAAAAAAAAAAAAGGAGAGAATGTGCCCAGGCTGGAGACTAGAACAAATCCATGTGTTAGATTTAGGGTATATTTTGATCTATTAGAAGAAATTGTATCCCAAAATTAAAAAAAATAAAAATAAAAACCTATATGTATACAAAAAGAAGTTTAAATACAATGAAGGGATAAAATACAATGAAGGTTTAGAAAGATTCTTTTTTTAAAGGTATTGTTAAGATGAAATAGTTAAAAAAACATTAGAAGAAGAAAGAGGAAAAATTAAAAAAAATAAAATAAAATAAATTTAACTTTGTAAGACTAAAGGATCATGGAGAAAAAAATCCATGAATTCTATGTTTTCCTTTCCCTTGGCTGTGGAGTTCCACTGTTCTCCTTGATCAGTGAGCTTGGTCTTGGCTGGATGTTCTTGCTGATCTGGGGAGGGGCCTGGTGCAGTGAGTATCAGATGTCTTTGCTGGAGGTGGAATTGTACAGCTCTTGCCAAGGGCCAGGCTAGGTAATCTGCTTGGGCTTGCTCTCAGTAGCTTTTGCTCCCTGAACACTTTGTGTAGAGCTTTAGAGGACAGGAATGAAAAATGTTGGCCTCCCAATCTCCAGCCCCAGAGGAGGCAAGAGCTCGCGGCCCCACTCCTCAGTGCCTTCTCAGAGAAAAGCCGTCAGTTCTTCCTGTCTCCTTGGGCCCCAGTCATGCTCTGTGTTCACCTGGCCTGTGAGTGTTTCTATCTCTGGTGCACAGCCCTGTTTGGAGTCTCCAAACCCATCAGATTCCTGCTGAGTGTTCCTGCACTGCTCCTCTTGGAGGAGAAAGAGGGTGGGGTCTCTCTGGATCTGCCACTTGTCGGGTTTCTGCTTGAAGAACAGTGGCCTGACTGTTCCTTGGATCATGGTTTAAGGTAACCTGGGTTGAAAGCTCACTCCTCAGCTCTGTCTCTGTAATTGGCTTCCCTGCTCCAATACTTGGGAGCTCTGCCACACTCAGACACCCCTGATCTTTCTGTGACTCTGCAGGACCTGAGACCGCACTGTCCCTACCAAGGCTCTACCCCCCGCTTAGCCTCTGGAGCAATATCCCTCAGTGGAGCAGACTTCTAAAAGTTCTGATTTTGTGCTCCGCTGCTCCACTGCTTGCCAGGAGCTGGCCTCTTCCAGTTATTTCAGATTCACTTTTCCACACCTCCTCCCTTTCAGAAAGTGGTTGAATTTCTGTTCCTAGAATTGCTGCTCTTCTTTTCTTCTATCTCCTGTTGAGTTTGTAGGTATTTGGAATGGTTTGATACCTATCTAGCTGGACTCCTAGTACCTGATGTCATTTTAGTCTGCTATTCCTCTGCCATCTGGGCCTGAATTTTTCATACATTTCGATTTGAATGTTTTTGGACCCCAACAAAAATCAAGACAAATCTCTGGAGGAAATAGTTATAATCTCAGGCCTCAATGAAATCCTGATGACAAAATTCCTATGCATACGAGCAGATAATAAAAATCACAAAATATATGCAGAACCAGTGTGCAAGAACCAATAAAAATACCAAAGTATGGGGGTACCTGGGTGGCTCAGTGGGTTAAGCCTCTGCCTTCGGCTCAGGTCATGATCCCAGGGTCCTGGGATCGAGCCCCACATCAGGCTCTCTGCTCAGCAGGGAGACTGCTTCCTTCTCCTCTCTCTCTGCCTGCCTCTCTGCCTACTGTGATCTCTCTGTCTGTCAAATAAATAAATAAAATATTAAAAAAAATTCTCTCTCCCCCTCCTCTGCCCTTTTCCCCACTCTCTTAAAAAAAAAAAATACTAAAGTATGAAATCAGACCAGCAAAGACTATGATATTGGATTTAGCAAATGTAGCCTGAGTATTTAGTATGTTGGTTTTTTTTTTTAAGATTTTATTTATTTATTTGACAGAGAGAGAGAGAGAGATCACAAGTAGGCAGAGAGGCAGGCAGAGAGAGAGAGGGGAAGTAGCCTCCCTGCTGAGCAGAGGGCCTGTTGCCAGCCAGGGTGCCAGGACCTTGAGACCATGACCTGAGTCGAAGGCAGAGGCTTAACCCCCTAAGCTACCCAGGTGCCCCACTATTTAGTATTTTTAAGGAACATGCAGGATATAATCAGAAGTACCATAAAGAACAGTAATCTACCAAAACATTTTAGGGTAGTCAATAATAACAGAAGTAGAGTATAATTATTACAACATATTGAAGGGAGAAGTAAGAAATAAGAGATTTGTTTATGTAAATTAGTTTCAACTTTTTAAGCTGTCAATATATACTAGAGAATTTTGTGCAATCTCTTCTTCACACCTCAGGGAAAACATCTTAACTGTCTTTCTCTTCTGCCATTTTTCCTTTCTCTTTTTGTTATTCTTTCTTTTTTATCCTCTAAAGATTTTATTTATTTGACAGAGATACAGTGAGAGAGGGAACACAAGCAGGGGGAGTGGGAGAGGGAGAAGCTTGGCAGGGAACCCGATGCAATGCTTCATCCCAGGACCCTGGGATCATGACCCGAGCTTAAGGCAGTCGCTTAACCCACTGAGCTACCCAGGTGCCCCTCTCTTTTTCTTTTTTCTTTGGGCACCTGGTGTGTAATAGGATTTATGTAGGTGCTGTGGATTCAGAAATAAATAAGACACCTTGGTTTTTGTTTGTAAGCAGTTCAAAGACCACCTATTTTTTGGCAGCTCTGAAAGAAGGAAAATTCTGATGAGACAAAGAAGGGATAATTTTCATCCATTGGAATATGAATGGAGCTTCACAAAGGGCAATGATGAGAAACCAGAAGTTAGGAGGGCCCTACACACTGAGCTATTAACACAGTTCTGCGTGGTGAGGGTAACATAGACCGGTTTCATTGATTTGGAAACCACAATTGACTATTTAATGCAGCTTAGATATTTTCCTTGAAAAAGTGATCAAGTTGAAGAAATGAAAAGCTAGGTACTGATTCTCTGCAGATTTTCTTTCCCTTTCCTAACATTTATTATGTGTTGAGTACTTTACATTCCTTCAACTACTTCATTCTCTCAAATGACATATGAGGTAGGTATTGTTATTTCTATTTTAAAGATGGCGAAAAGCAGGCTAAACTGGGCAAAGTGACTTGCACGAGAACATAAATGGTAAGTGAACAGAAAGGGATCCACATCTAAGTAAGTTGAGGATATAAAATTAAAAACAGTTCAGCATACAATTTACTGATGTGTTTCTCAGATACTTTATGTATTCCTAAACTTTATGTAACATTTCCTAAACTTGTGAAATTAGTATGTTTAACCCACACAACTTGTGGAATGCCAAACAAATGCCTCTCTCTGGAAAATTTTTCAGGGAGATGTATTTTCCTGGCCCCTGGGTGAAAACTTGATTAATGCCAAATTTTCTGATCATTTAGTAATAAAATCTTTGATTTACTTTGAGTTAGAAGCAGCATCTCAGGTTAGTAATTAAACGTTCTCTCTCTTGGCAATGGCTAGTCGCGGGGTGGCATTTCTCTCTAGCCAGTTGCTTTTATAGGACCCTTCCTCAGAAGGAGGGAGGGAGGGAAAAGGAGACAGAAAGTTCTTAATTTGCCCGACCATAGCATGGCTTTATGTTGGGGATTTTGGCAGATGTTTAATGCTGGATCTTTCTCTCCTGGGTGGAAGCATCCTTTGGAAGCTTCCCTGCATCTTTTCTGACAGAGGTACTGATGTTCTATTTTTCTTTTTTTAATTTTTATTTATTTTATTTTATTTTATTTGTATTTATTTGTTTTCTTTTTTTTTTGCCATTTCTTTTTTATTTATTTTCAGCATAACAGTATTCATTGTTTTTGCACCACACCCAGTGCTCCATGCAATCCGTGCCTTCTCTAATACCCACCACCTGGTTCCCCCAACCTCCCACCCTCCCCACCACTTAAAACCCCTCAGATTGTTTTTCAGAGTCCATAGTCTCTCATTTCTATTTTATTGCTTTCAGCCTTGTTTTGTTTTGTTTTGGGTTATCTGTTCCATACAGATGCAGTCTCTTGATCCCACTCACTCCTCCACGGTGGTCTTCTTGCCAGGTGTAAATGGCTGTAGACCATTTTCCTTTTAGGTGGCCCACCTCTGGAATGTATTTACACATTGGAATACATGTATGTATTCTTTAGCCTGACAAACTGGGGGTCTTGAGGCCAAGACAAGATGGCTACCCCTCCCTTTTTCCTGCCTATGGGCTCCAACTATGATTTCTTGGTTACTGGCTTTTGTAGGTTAGGAGTAAGCCTCCATTTCACTTTGTGTGCTCAACTACAGGGGTCATATATTATCCTCTCTGATTAGAGCCATTAAACTTTCATAGATTTGAAATGAGGAGGCAAACACTTCTTCATCCTCCTCAGCAGTTTTTGATAATGGGGGAGAGTAAACTTATAGTACTTTAAAGGGTCCCTTTAAATAAATGCTTCATGGGTGCCTGGGTGGCAGCCGGGAGCCTGCTTCCCCCCCCCCACCCCCCCGCCGCCACCCACTGCCTTACTCTCTGCCTACTTGTGATCTCTCTCTCTGTCAAATAAATAAATAGAGTCCTTTATACAAATCCTCTCATTCTATTTCATTGAATCTAAGAGATCCTTTATATTCGTTATCTATTGCTGCATAACAAACTATCTCACACTGTTTCTGAGAGTGAAGAATTCTGGATCAACACAAAGTCATTTTGGCTAGAGTCTTTTTTGAGGTGGTAGTCAATGTATTGGCCAGGCTACAGTCATGTGATGTTTTGACTAAGGCTAGAGGACTCCCTTCCAAGACAACTAACTCATGAGGTTGTTGGAAAGAGGCTTCATTTCCTTCCTGGCTGTTAACAAAAGGACTCAGTTCTATACCATATATATGAGCTATCTATAGAATTGTTCATGACTTTTCCCAAAGCCCAAAATAAGTGGTGTGAGAGACCATGACAAAGCAGCAATATCTTTTATAATCTCATCTTGGAAATGATGTGCTACAACTTCTGACTTATTCTATTGATTACATAGTCCACACCTGGTACACTGTGGGAGGGGACTACATAGGCTGTGAATGCCAGGAGGTGGGGGTCATTGGGAGCCATCTTGGGTGCTGGGTACAACACAATCTACTGTAAATGCACCATTTATTTTATATACCACTAAGAAAGAAAAAAATGTTGACAACAATGATACACCATCAAGCATAAGACATATCTGACTTTGGAAATGTTAAAATGTGATAGAAATTAGTCTTAAAATTGATGACATGCTAACTATCTTCTTTGTGGGTAAGGATATTTTAAAATCACAGCATTGATTCTTGATTATTTCTATTGAAAACTGCATCTTGATCTAGAAAGTTGCTTTAGATTTTTTAATCTATTGTATTTTGGGTACTTCAGTTGCAACCACCAGTTTTCCCTTTCTCTTCTTCCCCTCTCCACCTTTTTGCTTGAACCATTTTCATGAACTAATTTTTTGCTGAATGCTTTTGGGAATGTTGTTCTAGTTTGAATGCTGGTTAATTCTCTCTGCTTGTTTCTGCAGTTTAAATCCCTTTATTATTAAATATCAACAGAGTACCAACAATGATTGTAGATTACAGTAGGACACATACTTTTTAAGTGGTTTTGTAGTTTCATTTTATAGAGAGGATAAGTTACAGCAAACATAATGAAAATATCTACTCCACTGGATGGTGGAGAAAATTTTTGATTTAAAATAATTTGATAAGCTAGTTCACATATTTAAATTACATCTTTGAAGGTCTGATGAACTTTATAATTTTTAATACAACTTATTTAGAAGTATTTACTTACATAAATTCAGGTTAATAATTGTGGCTGTTTAGTATTATCTACCAATATAATTTGATACTTAAAAATTACAATCATATTCACGGGCACCTGGGTGGCTCAGTGGGTTAGGGCCTCTGCCTCTGAAGTTAGGCAAAGCTAGGTTGAAAATCATTTTCATTCATTACTGGTGGTGTTACTGAGCAAAATATTAGCCTCTTTGGGCTTCAGCTACCTCTTCTGTAAAATAAGAATGATGTTACCTTCTCTACTAGGAAGTAGTAAAAATTAAATAACATAGTTTATGTAAAGCCCTAGCTTATTGACTGGAGCACAGTGGCCCCTCAAAAAAGGTAGTTATTATTATTATTTTTCAAGAGGTAGTGCTCCTTATTATTAATTTGTATTTGGCATACTTGGAAAAGCATGTGAATGCATTTTCAGAGCACACAGTAACACAGTCTGGAAACACACACATTTCAGGTTGTGTGATACTGATATTTTTCAGCATAGCCTGGGGACATCTCAGATATACTCTGGAGATAAAGGGTGGCTGGTATATGATGCTATCATTATGTCAGATGGAACACGTGTGGGGCCTCCAGATTTTCTAGAGAAAATAAAAAAAAATACATAGATTTTTTAAAAACTATCTTCTGCAACTTACTGTCTAACTGCCATAATCATTAGCAAGGACAGCTACTACCCCTACTAAAGCTGCTGTCGCTATTTTAGTTTTATTATATGCCAAAGTAGTTTACATACATTAACTGGTTTAATTTCTTAGTTAATCCTTATTTTTTATTACTTTTATTAATAAAAGCTACGCATCCTTTCTCAGCTCATTCTAGTTAAACCAAGTTCTGCCTGATCCCAGAGATCTTACTCTTTCCTTTTATGTCTTAATTCCTTTCTCCTCTAAATCCTCTGGTTGATTTTTTTCTTTTTTGCATATGCATATATATTCTGTGTTTAGCTTCTGGATGTTTAGCTTCTCAGTTAGAGGCCTTGCCTAAAATTCTTTGTATCCTCAGCATATAAATATAGTGCATATGTATAACAGATGCTCAGTCATTATTTACTGCTGTTATCTTTTCTTTTTTTAAAAAATATTATTTATTTATTTCACAGACAGAGATCACAAGCAGGTAGAGAGGCAGGCAGAGAGAGAGGGGGAAGCAGGCTCCCCGCCAAGCAGAGAGCTTGATGCGGGACTCAATCCCAGGACCCTGGGATCATGACCTGAGCCGAAGGCAGAGGCCCCAACCCACTGAGCCACTCAGACACCCCTTTACTGCTGTTATCTTGGTGCTTTGATATTTCAAGAATGGAAAGATAATTGAAGGCTGGGTATTTAAATATTTTGTTCCACCTAGATTTTTTCATAGAAATATTTATGTGATAATAATGAGGAAAATTCTTAGAATGTCACTATCACAGAATGCCTTTTCTTTTCACAATTGTTTTTGCAGGTAATATGCATTGTACACTTAGCTATTTTGACTTCATTGTGATGCTGTTGTGTATGTAAGTACTATGAGGGGAATGTAACCACCACAATCATTTAGTTCTATATATTTCTGAAAGGAGGGTCCAGAAAAAGAGTACTGATATCTGCCAGAGGAAAACAATGAAGCTAATGAGAAAATAAACTTTAGTTTTCAACCCTCACAAAGCACCTTAGCAAATAACAAAGGCTGGGGAAAGACTTAAAATTCATTTTAAAAAACTCTTATGCTTTTCTTAATGTGTTTTTCTTCCTGATATAATTCCTATTTGCTAGGATTTTCCAATTTTCATTATCTTAATAGACTGTTCTCATTTTGATAACACTCCCAGTTGAATTTCAGATACCCTCCTGTGTATCATATACCCTTAAAACTTTTCATTGTTTTGTTTATATACTCATCAGTCTGTTTTGAAATTTACTTGAGTGAGAGTTAAAAATATCCTGCCTTAAAGTACACTAAAGATAACTATGTCTTTGTTGGCTTACCAAGATATTAATATCTTGGTAAGTACCAATGATATTAATATATGTAATGTTTAAAATGATATTAATATATGTCCCTGACAGGATTTTGTCAGAGGATTAGAACAATATTATTATTATTATTATTTTTTAAGATTTTATTTATTATTTTTTTTAAGATTTTATTATATTTTTATTTATTATTATTTATTATTATTTTTTAAGATTTTATTTATTTCTTTGAGAGAGAGCATGTACAGGGGGAGGGAGAGGGGCAGAAGGAGAAGGAGGCTCCCCTCTGAACAGGGAGCCTGATGCAGGACTTGATCCCATGACCCTGAGATCATGACCTGGGCTGAAGGCAGCTGCTTAACTGACTGAGCCACCCAGGCATACAGTATTGTTGGTTAGATTGCTCTAACTGTGGTACAGACAATATTTGCAGCTAAATTAGTGGTGGGCTAAGTTATACTGGCAGGCCCTTCCTTCCTGAGCTGTACTCTATTTCCTTTCCTTAGTGCTGTGTATCTCCTTTGCCTGGAGCAGGCTCCTTCTTCCCTGAACAGCCCATTGTCCAGCTAGCTAACTTCTACATGCTTTTTTAGATATAAGTTCAAATGCAGCCTCTTCTATGAATAAAATGACCATATAATTAGCATCCTCATGAGATATTTTGAGGGGCACTATTAAAAACAATCCTAGGAAAATATGTGTCAAATTGATTATCCCAACAAAACAGAGATCTATGGCAATCCATACATCCCCTAGTTGTTTTTGCTTATGTCTTCATAACATTCTGTGCTATTATTCCTACTCTTGGATGTAGTATTTGTCTTCTTCTTCTTCTTTTTTTTTTTTGGATGTAGTATTCTTAATGGTTAAGGCCATGGACCTTCAAGTCAGGCCACCGGAATTCAAATCTCAGCTGTTTCCTCATTTTGAGCTGTGTGACTTTGGTCAAGTCACACAAACCCTCAACTTATTGTCTTCATTTGTGAAATGTGGGTAATGATGGTATTTCCTTAATGACTATTTTGTTGTGGACAAAAAATTAATAATACATACAAAATACTTAGCACAGAACCTGGCACATACTTAGGATTCATTAAATATTAAACATTATTGTTCTTTTAAAATAAGACTACAATTATGTTTATAGGTCGTTCTCCCCTGATAGACTTTGAACTCCTTAGGGCAGGGACCATGTATTATTTATTCACCTTTGCAGTCTTAGTTTACAGCACAGTGCCTAGTGTGCAATGAATTTTTTAAGAATGACTAAAAATGCAGAAAAGATGAAAGTCAACCTCAAGATTTTTAAAATTCTCTTCATTCCACCTTTTGCAATATGAAGGAAGAAAGTTTAAGTATGTTTCTTGAGTCACAGAGAGAACTAGTTCTCTTCATTGCCTGGCTATTATGCATAGGGTCTAATTTAATCTTAGTGAGAATAAATAGAAGATGTCTATATACTATCAGGTAAATATTGAAGTAATTAGAAGGGTCTGTTTCTCAAAATCTGGAACAAGTGCAAATGTTTATTCAGTTACTACTTAGGAGCACTGATGTTTTTAGATCAAATTAAATAGCAACTTTTTTGGCTTAGTTCCATTTTTGTTTATAAGCCTACAATTTCAATCATACACAGAGCTAAAAATTAAAATAAAACTTATTATCTCAAGAGTTGTTCAAAACACAAAGATGATTTAGGTAAGCCAACTAAGTAAGTCAGAAATGAGATGCTTACACATTTCCTTTAAACCTGAGCAATTTAAAATATTTTAAAGAGTATCAATAATTTATTGCTATTAAACATAAGAAAATAATGTGCATGAAGGCATAGTACCCATTAATCCAAACAATATGAATCATGTACTTGGTATTATTGTCAGTCAGTGTAGTAGAAGCAGAAAAGGACAATAGTACAACTTGGTGAAATGACCCAGAAGATAGTAACTCCTATTTCACATTTGAATTAGTCACATGTATATGCACATACGTGTGCACGTACATATTGCATTACTTCATCCAAAATAGGTTTTGTATACTTAAAAACTGGATTTTTTTAGACAGTTACATTAGTTTAATTTTTCTTTGGTCTCTTAGGGCACCATCATTCCCCGGATTTTTGGACTAATGATGGGGCTGTCAACTAAAGTACTTAGGGTTAATATGAAAGAGTTTTAACAAAGGAGAACTAGTTCCTCAGTAATTCCAAATAAATATTTTGTTTTATATCTAATTTGTTTCTGAGTAAACTCTTTTTTTTTTTTTTGATATTGTATTCCAGTATTTAGAAAAATGGATTGAGAGCTGTCCTTATAAGTAAGTGAAATAGGTGACTGCCTGGGGCAGGTGCTTGTTGCTCAAATCTACCTGAACCATTGCCTCTCAAGTGAATTGCAGCTTCTTGTCAAACATTTATGGTATGTTTATTGTAATTCCCTTTATGACTCATATTTCTTGGTAGCCTCTAAACTTTTTAGGAAAAGGAACCAGGTCTTATTCTTTGTTTATCCCAATGATTGGTGCAGAACATGGCACATATTTACTGACATTCAGAATATTGGTGATGGAATGAGTGAGTGAATATAATTCTATTAATAGCCACAATGATGACTAAGATACAGTTAGAAGTTCTTCCTTGGGTCCTTATTTCTTTTGTTTTCAAGACCTTCTATAACAATTCAATGTTTATCATTATGCATATTTAGTTGATGTCACTGAGCAAGAGAGATTTCTAGAAACAGGTATAAGAGAATATAAGCCAGAACTTGGGACACAGGAGCTTCAAAGCTTTATGCATTTTTTTATAATCTCAATATTTTCTTACGAAGCATTATTTAATTTTTATTAAAAAGTCACTCCTCAAAATTGGTAAATTTGAAATTCAATTAAAATGTATACATAAAACAAATACCAAGTGATTATTAAAGCAACTCAACTTTATCACTTATGAATATATTAAATTTTATGGAAAGGAATTGATTTAAAATGTGATCTCCTCCAACACTGATGGCATAGGCCATCTGATTTGAGTCTTACTGTATATTGATGTAAGATCACATTGTATGATAAATTGTTATATATATATAATTTTTATGTTCATAAGTGTATGTGTTGTAGAGATCAATTGCTAAATAAGGGTTTGCAGCAATATTTACATATGGTATTTAATTTGTAGAAGTGATGTTTCAATTATTCTACCACCCTTAAAGGAAGAAGGAAACCAAAACCAGTAAAATTGGTAAAAACACAGGGACATGATAAATACCTTTCCATTTAGAAAATGACTTATTTTTATATTCAGGACTGTTCTTCAGTAGAATATTCTTCAAAGCCAGCAAAAGAGGTATATTTTCAAATTTCTGAAAGAAAACATTTTAGGTGGGTCCTTGCAAATATTCTGCCATTATTGCTTTGTGATAAATAATGTTTAATTGATGTAGCCTTTAAAAAAGATCACAATTCTGGACTTCAAGTGATATTACAAAGTTGTAATCAGCAAAATAGTATGGTACTGGCACAAAAACAGACACATAGATCCATGGAACAGAAGAGAAAACTCAGAAATAGACCCTCAACTCTATGGTCAACTAATCTTCGACAAAGCAGGAAAGAATATCCAATGGAAAATAGAGTCTTCAATAAATGGTGTTGGGAAAATTGGACAGCCACATGCAGAAGAATGAAACTGGACCATTTCCTTACACCACACACAAAAATAGACTCAAAATGGTTGAAAGGCCTCAATGTGAGACAGGAATTCATCAAAATCCTTGAGGAAAACACAGGCAACAACCTCTTCAACCTCAGCTGCAGCAACTTCTTCCTAGAAACATTGCCAAAGGCAAGGGAAACAAAGGTAAAAATGAACTATTGGGACTTCATCAAGATTAAAACCTTTTGTACAGCAAAGGAAACAGTCAACAAAACCAAAAGACAATTGACAGAATGGGAGAAGATATTTGCAGATGACTTATCAGATAAAAGGCTAGTATCCAAAATCTATAAAGAGCTTATCAAACTCAACACCCAAAGAACAAATAATCCAATCAAGAAATGGACAGAAGACATGAACAGACATTTCTACAAAGAAAACACCCAAGGTGAGGGGAGGGGAGAGTAAACATCCAGCGACAACTGGGTGGCTCAGTGGGTTAAGCCTTTGCCTTCAGCTCAGGTCAAGATATCAGAGTCCTGGGATTAAGCCCTGCATCAGGCTCTCTGCTTGGCTGGAAGCCTGCTTACTCCTCACTCCCCCCGCCCCCACTTACTTATGATCTCTCTCTCTCTGTCAAATAAATAAATAAAATCTAAAAAAACAACAACATCCGAATGGCCAACAGACACATGCAAAAGTGCTCCACATCATTTGGCATCAGGGAAATGCAAATCAAAACCACAATGAGATACCACCTCACACCAGTCAGAATGGCTAAAATTAACCGGTCAGGAAATGACAGGTGTTGGCGAGGATGCGGAGAAAGGGGAACCTTCCTGTGCTGTTGGTGGGAATGCAAGCTGGTGCAACCACTCTGGAAAACAGTATGGAGGTTCTTCAGAAAGTTGAAAATAGAGGTATTCTACAACCCAGCAACTGCACTACTGGGCAATTACCCCAAAGATACAAATGTAGTGATCTGAAGGGGTGCAACACCCCAACATTTATAGCAGCAATGTCCATAATAGCCAAACTATGGAAAGAGCCCAGATGACCATTGACAGATGAATGGATTAAGAAGATGTAGTATATAAATAGAACGGAATACTATGCAGTTATCCAAAAAGTAATCTTGGCATTTGCAATGATGTGCTTGGAACTAGAGGGTATTATGCTAAGCAAAATAAGTCAATCAGAGAAAGACAATTATCATATGTTCTCTCTGATATGTGGAATTTGATACAAGGCAGAGGATCATAGGAGAAAAGAGGAAAAAAATGAAACAAGATGAAACCAGAGAGGGAGATAAACCGGAAGAGATTCTTAATCATAGGAAACAAACTGAGGGTTGCTGGAGGGGTGGGGAGTGGAGGTATGGAGTAACTGGGTGATAGATACTGAGGAGGGTATGTGATGTAATGAGCACTGGGTATTATATAAGACTGATAAATCACAGACCTGTACCTCTGAAACCAATAATATATTATATGTTAATTGAATTTAAATAGAAATGTTTAAAAAATAAAATAGTAAGCAAAAATTCTCAGCAAAGACAGAGGAAAAAAACAAAAAAACAAATGAAGGAGCATTTGTATTAAAATCTACAGTTGCTAATTTTAGCTTATAATTGATTAGATCTTCTTGATGAGTTTTAAGTTACTGCTTTGGTACAATTGACAACAAATGACTTTGCCAGAAGTATAGTAATCTTTTATTTTAATTATAATTTCTCTCTAACTGATGTCTGAAAATAGAACACTTTCTATGATATTGGATAAAAGTACACAAATTTTTTAAAAAATATAAGGTTTGAAGAGCAACACATTTTAGATGGTGATTTAGAAATAGCAAACACCACACATTGAGAAAATAACTCTAGATTAAAAAAAAAAAAGTCATTTATTTTTCCTAGCTATACACTCCCAATTTGCTGTTAAATCGTTATTCAACAGTGTTTATTGATTACTGTGTGCCTTTAGTGGTTATACTATTAATCATAATATCCAACATTCATTGGGTGTACACTGTGTGTAGATTACCATACTAAAGGGAGTTAGTAATTTGAGATGATTAATAGTGTGTTTATCTGCAGTAGAGCTGGGTTCTGCTGTGTTCTATTTGGGGCTTGACGCTTCACTGAGGTCAGGTGTAGTATGTTTAGAGAAAAACGTTTGTTCAAGGTCATTTGAAACAAGGGAATAGCTTTGTAATGAAGAAAAATTTCTGTATTTTAGGCCAAATTTTGGGGAAGATATCTTACGTATTTTCTCTATAATTCTTCACCTTTTGAGTACATATTATATATCATACACAAACGTGCAAAGTACTATATGAGTAAAAGATTAATAAAACATAGCGTCTATATATAAAATGTACTTGTTACCTATCTTCTGTTGGGATAGTTCATATCCTACAGTATGAAGGACATTTTCATTTTCCTAGGGGAGTAAGATCTTTTAGGTTAAGAAGCCAAACAAGCCAAGTCTTGAAAGGAGAGAAGAGGATTTGAGAAAAGTCAGTGAACGAAGGTTACTTGAATGAGGCAGCAGGAAAGGCCTTCAGCATACTGGAAATCCAGTAGGATCTCACAAGGGTAAGTAAGTTTCTCAAGGACAATCTCCAGATTAATTTAAACAATCTCAGAAATCATCTATAAGTGGATATTAAACTTAGTACCTCAAACCATCCTTGTTCAACTCCATCAAAATTCAGTTTCTGTGGTTAAGTGACTCATGCTGAAATAGCTAGACCTTGGGTGATAGCTTTAAACATGTTACTCAAGCATTATTTTGAATTACAGGCAGGGACATTGAAGAAGAGATACACTTGGGAAATGGCCTATATTTGTGGCAGTTTAAGAATCTGTTTTTAAAATTAAATCTACACATATAAACCACCACAGAGAATCAAAACAATTTTGGGCGGGATAATTAAATGTAAATAAATAAAAACCTCACTGTTCTCTTTAGTTACTCAAACAATCAGTATTGAAGGGTTTTATTTTTCTCGGGAGAATATGAATTTTCTCCGAGAGCCCTAGGCTTTAAAAATTCTACTTTTATTTAGTTTATTATTATTATTATTATTATTATTTAAGATTTTATTTATTTGTCAGAGAGAGAGAGCACAATCAGGAGGAGCAGCAGCCAGAGGGAAAAGCAGGACTCAATCCTGGGACCATGGGATTATAACCTGAGCCAAAAGCAGACACTTAATCAATTGAGCCACCCAGGTGTCCCTATTATTTTTTTTTGATAAAGATTTATTTTTATTTTTTTTTTTAAGTAATTTCTACACCCAACATGGGGCTCAAATTCACAACCCCAATATCTAGAGTTGCCTACTCCACTGGCTGAGCCAGCCAGGCACCCTCAAATATTCTATTTTTAAAATAACTTCAAAAATCATGCAAAGAACACATATTTATTGTACAAGATTAACAGATGGAAATGTACAAAAGGGAAGAAAAAATTTAAAAAGAAGCTTTGATGATTCTGTGAATGCTAGAAAACAGTTGTTCACTTTTTGATGTATCATACACTATTTCTAGGTGTGCATATAGATGGTAGTGAACACAGGGTTTTTTTTGTTTTTTTGTTTTTTTTCTTCCTTAGTTAGAGAAATGAGCAGAGAGTGGTGAGCAGTGAAGAGATGGGCAGTTTATCCTACATATAACCCACCTACATGAGCAATTCCACTAAGAGATTTTAAAGAAAGAGGCTCTTTTTTTTTTTTTTAAGAGTTTATTTAAGAAAGAATGAGGGAGAGATTACAGTAGAGAGAGAGCTGCAGAGAGAGAGAGAGAGAGAGAGAGGAGGAGAAACAGACTTCTTGCTGAGCTGGGAGCCTGATGTGGGGCTCAATCCCAGAACTCTGAGATCGTGATCTGAGCTGAGGGCAGCCGCTTAACCAACTGAGCCACCTGGGTGCCCCAAAAGAGGCTCTTAATACAGTGGGGAGAAAACAATGTTTCCACCTCTGGCCCCAACTTTCCATCTTTCCCTTGGTTTCAGGGCTGGAAATTTCTAACTGTTAGGAATTCATTCCTGGAGAAGAATGTGGTTGATGGTGGATTAGTGTAGGGGACTCCCTCTGGACCATAGGTTAGCCGCTACTGGACACTCATATATGTTGTTGGTGTTGGGAAACTAAGAATTCAATTTGAATCTCTGTCATCTGAACAAGAAAGGTATGCATGGAGGTAGCTTCATGCTGTTGATTAGGTCTTAATTCTCTTAAAATGTGTCACAACACAGGCCTTGTCATCAAAAACAGGGGCTTGATCTGTCCTGGCTAATTTCGTAAGGGAATTTTGGGACAGATGATGAGGGATGTAGGAAGTACACCTACATCCTTTTCCACCTGATCTCTCTTTATAAATTAATAAAAATAACAGGAACAATCTCATAAGCATTTACCTTGTTCCAGGCTCTATACTCATGAACTCATTTGATTCTCAAAACACTCCATGAGGATGGTTATGTTTGTTTTATAGGGCTTAAACAACAGATTAAGTGTCTTAAACAACAGAAATTTATTTTGGAGACTTGGATCAGGATCAAGATGTTGGAGGGTTGTTTTCTCCTGAGATCTCTCTTCTTGGTGTGGAGTTGGCTACCTTCTCACTGTGTGCTCACATGGCCCTTCTATTAGGTATGCATTCCTGAGATCCATTCTTCTTATAAGGATCCAGTTCCTATTGGATTAGAGCCCCTAATTTATGACCATGTTTAGCCTTATTACTACTTTAAGGACCCCCCAAATATAGTCACTTTGGGTTTTAGCACTTCAACATATGAATTTTTTTGTGGGGGGAATCACAATTCAGTCCATAATAATGATGTGGTTACTATCTCCATTTTAAAGAAGAGATGATTTTACAGATTTTAATTTATCAGGATCACCTAGGTAATGAAGAACTCCAAATACAGCTTTGTGTGGTTTGGAATGTGTACTTTTGACCACCATGCTGTACTGCCACCAGATGCTACTTAGATACTTTTTTTCATTGTCAAGCTTCATTCTCCACTACAACTATTATACTTTCCTCTAGGATTCTGGCATTAGGTTGTCCTTCAGTTTTACTTTTTAGGGCCGTTGTGAATTTTTATTGCTCTCCTCTTGAGTGTTTTTGTGAGAATACAAAAGAAATTGTATTAGTGACTACTAAATGGTTTTGAGCCATTTGGATTACCTAACTTCTGATCTCAAGTATATTTTGTATGGGTACAAATAACTATGAAATTATATAAAATCTATAGAACTTCTTATCAGATTAGAGTAGGTATATTCTATCCCAAATAAAATACCTGCTTACTCCATTTACTGTTGATTATAATAGGAAGGAAACCTGGTGCCAGAGATTCAGAGCATCTGTCTTTTCCTTGTAGTTATCAAAAGTGGTATTGTGTAATAATGCTGCTTTATAATTTCTCAAAGCAGAACTCAATTTGACCTCAACAGAATTAAAATTCTGAAGTCATGAGGTAAAAATGGCACCAAAAGTTAAGCTGATTCTTCTATGACTATTTTAATTTTCTCATGTCACTGACAATCATAGACTGCAGGATTGCCTCAATCACCCTATGTTAAATATACCAGGCATTTGTCAGATTCAAATGCCTTAATGAAGATCTTAATGTTAAAACTCTTTGCCCCAAGAACAATTTAATATAAACTGAAGTTTTAGCCAGAGTTCTGGTGTCTTCCTTCATCTAGGATTTTCAGTATTCATTGGCATTTTACTTTTAATTGGAGTCTTGCTGCTTTGGAGAACAAATAAAAGAAGAGTAACAATTATGTAGGCAGAGCTAGACTTGTGACACAGGGATAAAATAAGGCCATGGTGCTCTTTTACCTTGTATCCCTTCTATCTAACAATGTCTATTATGTACATAGTAAGTACTCACTAAATGTTTATTGAGAGATTGAATGTTGCTACTGGATTGAATGTGGCAACTAACCAAACTGCTGAAGAAGTCCACTGTAAGAGACATCCCATTATCCAAAAGTCTCTTTACAAGCTGGTAAGGATTTTTCTACACTTTTTTTTTCTAGGGAAGTTGCTACCTCACGCCTCCACCCAGCTTCCTGCCTACTTCTACCTTCAAGTCTACTATAATTAAATAATAAAAGCTATTTAAATAAAACACAGAAGATAACATACTTATCTTCTAAGTCATTACAGTTTTGTGGATGGGCATAAGATGTACACACATGAAGCATTAGAGATTTAAAAAAATATTTATTTATTCATTATTTATTTGAGAGAGAGAGAGAGAGAGAACAAGTAGGAGGACTTGCAGAGGGAAAGAATCTTCAAGCAGACTCCCTGCTGAGCATGGAGTCCCACACAGGTCTCTATCCCATGAGTCATGAGATCATGATCTGAGCCAAAACCAACAGCTGGATGCTTAACTGATTGAGCCACAATGGCACCCCAAGCATTAGATATTTTAAAGTACCAAACATCACAGAAAAGTTTGACTTTTTTAATGCAAAGGATTTCTATTGCTCACAACAGATGTGTGTGTGTGTGTGTGTGTGTGTGTGTGTGTGTGTGTGTGTGTGTGTTTGAGATTTTATTTATTTATTTGACAGACAGCAAGAGAGGAAACACAAGCAGGGGGAGTGGGAGAGGGAAAAGCAGGCTTCCCATTGAGCAGGGAGCCCATTGTGGGGGCTTGATCCAGGGACCCTGAGACCATGACCTGAACCAAGTCAGATGCTTAGCAACTGAGCCACCCAGGCGCCCCCATGACAGATGTGTTTTATTAAGTAGACCCATGTAATTGCTTAGATGTAGCTGCATTGCTGTTTTTAGTGACTGAGCTATATACTACATATATTTTCACATTCTTAATTCTTCCCAAGAAGAAAAGAAAAAGAAAAAAGCAGAAGTGCCAAAGCTCTCCTCTTTTTTGCTACAGAAGAATTTTGGGGAAACTTCGTTTATAAAGATTTGGAAGAGGTTAAGTAGCTGGCTTTCACTATAACTTAGAAACTGCCAGGAAGGTGTTATTCTCAACAATGTCCTTCTGTTGGTAGCAGGCCACCTGGCACTGGTGGGATGGAAAGGCTGGGCCCTGAGCTCTGGAAGTTTGGTTCTCTTTTTTTCCCACCTGTGATCATTTGTTTTGTTTCTTAAATTCCACAGATGAGTAAAATCATACGGTATTTATCTTTTTTGGACTTATTTCACTTAGCATAATACTCTCTAGCTCCATCCATGTTATTGCAAATGGCAAGATTCCATCCTTTTTTTTTTTTTTGGCTGAATAATATTCCAGTGTGTTTGTGTATAGATATAAACACATACTGCATCTTTTTTTTATTACTAATTTTTTATTTTTTATAAACATATATTTTTATCCCCAGGGGTACAGGTCTGTGAATCACCAGGTTTACACACTTCACAGCACTCACCAAAGCACATACCCTCCCCAATGTCCATAATCCCACCCCCTTCTCCCAAACCCCCTCCCCCCAGCAACCCTCAGTTTGTTTTGTGAGATTAAGAGTCACTTATGGTTTGTCTCCCTCCCAATCCCATCTTGTTTCATTGATTCTTCTCCTACCCACTTAAGCCCCCATGTTGCATCGCCACTTCCTCTTATCAGGGAGATCATATGATAGTTGTCTTTCTCTGCTTGACTTATTTCGCTAAGCATGATACGCTCTAGTTCCATCCATGTTGTTGCAAATGGCAAGATTTCATTTCTTTTGATGGCTGCATAGTATTCCATTGTGTATATATACCACATCTTCTTGATCCATCATCTGTTGATGGACATCTAGGTTCTTTCCATAGTTTGGCTATTGTGGACATTGCTGCTATAAACATTCGGGTGCACATGCCCCTTTGGATCACTACGTTTGTATCTTTAGGGTAAATACCCAATAGTGCAATTGCTGGGTCATAGGGCAGTTCTATTTTCAACATTTTGAGGAACCTTCATGCTGTTTTCCAGAGTGGCTGCACCAGCTTGCATTCCCACCAACAGTGTAGGAGGGTTCCCCTTTCTCCGTATCCTCGCCAGCATCTGTCATTTCCTGACTTGTTGATTTTAGCCATTCTGACTGGTGTGAGGTGATATCTCATTGTGGTTTTGATTTGGATTTCCCTGATGCCGAGTGATATGGAGCACTTTTTCATGTGTCTGTTGGCCATCTGGATGTCTTCTTTGCAGAAATGTCTGCTCATGTCCTCTGCCCATTTCTTGATTGGATTATTTGTTCTTTGGGTGTTGAGTTTGCTAAGTTCTTTATAGATTCTGGATGCTAGTCCTTTATCTGATATGTCGTTTGCAAATATCTTCTCCCATTCTGTCAGGAATTCAGTAAAGTGTCAGGATATAAAATCAATGCACAGAAATCAGTTGCATTTCTCTACACCAACAGCAAGACAGAAGAAAGAGAAATTAAGGAGTCAATCCCATTTACAATTGCACCCAAAACCATAAGATACCTAGGAATAAACCTAACCAAAGAGACACAGAATCTATACTCAGAAAACTATAAAGTACTCATGAAAGAAATTGAGGAAGACACAAAGAAATGGAAAAATGTTCCATGCTCCTGGATTGGAAGAATAAATATTGTGAAAATGTCTATGCTACCTAAAGCAATCTACACATTTAATGCAATTCCTATCAAAGTACCATCCATCTTTTTCAAAGAAATGGAACAAATAATGCTAAAATTTATATGGAACCAGAAAAGACCTCGAATAGCCAAAGGGATATTGAAAAAGAAAGCCAACGTTGGTGGTATCACAATTCCGGACTTCAAGCTCTATTACAAAGCTGTCATCATCAAGACAGCATGGTACTGGCACAAAAACAGACACATAGATCAATGGAACAGAATAGAGAGCCCAGAAATAGACCCTCAACTCTACAGTCAACTAATCTTCGACAAAGCAGGAAAGAATGTCCAATAGAAAAAAGACAGCCTCTTCAATAAATGGTGCTGGGAAAATTGGACAGCCACATGCAGAAAAATGAAATTGGACCATTTCCTTACACCACACACAAAAATAGACTCAAAATGGATGAAGGACCTCAATGTGCGAAAGGAATCCATCAAAATCCTTGAGGAGAACACAGGCAGCAACCTCTTCGACCTCTGCCGCAGCAACATCTTCCTAGGAACAATGCAAAAGGCAAGGGAAGCAAGGGCAAAAATGAAGTATTGGGATTTCACATACTGCATCTTTATGCATTCTTTAGTTCATGGACCTTTGGGTTGTTTCCATAATTTGACTATTGTGAATCATGGTACTATTAACCTCGAAGTGCGTGTAATTCCTTTGAATTAGTATTTTTATACTCTTTGGGTAAATACCTAATAGTGCAGTTGCAGTCTTTTCAACAAATCATGTTGGGAAAACTGGGCAGGCTCATGCAAAAGAATGAAACTGCACCACCTTCTTATACCAGACAGAAAAATGAATTCAAAATGGATTAAAGACCTAAATGTAAGACAGAAAACCATTAAAATCCTAGAGGAGAACAGAGACAGTAACCCCTTTGACATCAGATGTAGCAACTTCTTACTAGATATATCTCCTGTGGCAAGGGAAACCAAAGCAAAAATGAACTATTGGTACTTCACCAAAATATAAAGCTTCTGCACAGCTAAGGAAACAATCTGCAAAACTAAAAAGGCAACCTACAGAATGGGAGATGATATTTGCAAATGACATATCTGATAGAGGGCTAGTATACAAAATATATAAAGAACTTATACAACTCAACACCCCCCTAATACATATGTTTTTAATTGTTGAAAGAAAAGAATGCAGAAACTGGGACCTACTAAGAGTTTTATGATATAGTTATCTAGGCTAAAGGAAAAAGTCAACACAGACTGGCCAAAATAATAAGAAACTTATTTCAAAATGGAGAATTCCAGAAGTAATAGGGATGTTAGGCAGTTTGATCAGGACACTGATTCATAAAATTATTTTGGTTCTACCCTACTCTGTATGTCTGTTTCTTCTGCAGACTGCTTTCTTCATGATAATAAAGTAGCAGTTATTGTATCTACATATCTCATACTTTGGAGAAATAGAGATTATCTGTATACCAGAATATCCAGCAGAAGGCCTGAGATTTTTTTCTGATTGTATTAGCCTAGAACACATGCTCACGAATGAACTGACAATTGTGCATAGAAAGTGGAATGCAAAGATTAGTTCAGTTTAGGTTATATACTCCATTCCTGGGTCTAGTGGTCAAGCCAGCTTTTCTAGAACCACATGGGTACAACGTCATCGATATGGGGTGGAATGGTTGTTAGAATGATAACTGGACTGTCAATTACATTCACAAACACTCTTTTTCAGTGGACCTGAATCAAAATGTAAAAGAAAAAAGATTCCTTGTACATAAATCATGTTCACCATGCCTAAAATTATGGCCAGATTTTCTTAAAATTAGAAAAAAAAATACAACTAATTGCAGTTATCCCTTACCCCATTCTTTAAAAAAGCCACACAAATGGGTTTAGTGTCATCATTTATTTATTTATTCTTTTACAAATTTAATAAAAGTTGAGAGCCTACTATGTGCTAGGACCTTGGCTGGAATTCAGAGATTACAGACCTCCCCATCTAATAAGGGGGCAGACAGATAGGCCATTATAATTCAAAATGGTAAATATAATTGAACAGCAAAATAAAGTGGTTAGCATTATGGACTCTGCTGGCAGGCTGACTGAGCTTAAGTCTGCGCATTGCCTTTAACCCGGTGGATGGCATTTGTAGACCAAATCTGTGAATCTATCCCCTCTGCACTCACCATTTTCTTTTCTGTGACTACAGGGATGTCTACCTGCTTCCATCCTCCATATGTACTCTTGATCTTATTTTCCTGCTCTTCTTGTCAAGAACATTTATTTACTATACTTCAGTTTCCTTTCAACAAGGTAAGGATAATAATATTGCTTTTCATATAGGGATGTCCCAAGTGTTAAGCATAATATTGCCTATAAAGGGTTTAATATAAATCCTGGAAAATAAGGAGTGCTATACAAACATTAACTATTAACTATTTATGGTGGAGCTATGTTTGGCGAAAGTGTTGAGATCTGGAATCTAACGAGGCTTTTATTCCTACTTCACCTGATTAATTCACACTCATATTTGAAAATTTATCTCAGACTCATGTCCTGTTCTGGGTTGGGGTAAATAATCTTCCAGTGTACTCCAGTAGTTCCCTGGGGGATAGCATCGTTATACAGAGTACTTAATCAATGTAGGTTGTATCTTCTTGCTTACTTCTCTGTTTTTCTGAGTATATTGTAAGCTAGTGGTTCTAAGGCTGAACTTGTAGCAGAATGGCTAGACTTAATCTCGGAGTTTCTGATTCAGTAGGTCTGGAATGAGGTCTGAGAGCTTGTGATTCTTACCCATTCTAGGTGAAGCTGAGACTGTTGATTCAGAGACCACACTTTGAGAACTACTGCTATAAACTTCTGGAGTGCTTACTCAACCAGACTCACAGTGAAAGGCCAAAAGGCTCTGTTTGCCTTTTTGTTGCTAGCACAGTCATGTTCCATATACAATTCTTCCCCTTACCCTTATTTTTCTGAAACGTCCAGTGCTCATATGCTCTCCTGCTCTTCTTAGAGAATGGTCTAATATTAATCATGTGCATCTTTGTGAAATTATATCAGGCAATGCTGCCAGAAAGGAAACCCATCTTCAATGTTCTCCAGCTTAGAAAAAGAAAATCCTTTTGAGCATCTTCTGTTTTCTTTATTTGCCTAAGTTCTTTCTAGTCTTAGGCACTGATTATTCTGCTCAGGAGATTGAAGTTTTGCTTTTTCAACCTCACTATTTCTTCTATTTTGTCAGTTACCAAGGACTACATAGATGTGAGTTATTGGGCTGGTTGAAAGAAAAAGATGATGATGAATGCTAGCATTTGTTATTCCAGGCATCAGGGTAAGAGAATTAACTAATTGAATTCTCACAACACACCTATGAAGAGTTTCTATTATTTAGTTGTTACAGATGAGGAAACAGACACTTGCCTCAAGTCACACAATTGATAAACCAGTACTGTACCAATTAAGGATGTGTTACTAGAACTACGTAAAAGAGCTTGATCAGGTCTGGAACAACTCATATATGTCCACATATTCTGTGACTCTAAATGATGTTAGGATGGTAAATATCTACATTTAAAAACTTATTTTTAATTTGATGAAATAGTTGTATATAAGTTTGCTATATTGAATACTGAACAAAATTATATGTGGGCCATGTCAATATGCAAATTTACATTTGGTTTCTTTAAAGCTATGAATTCTGGGAGTCTGAATTCTCAAAACCAAATTATGTTGGTACCTCTTTGGACTAAATTTAAATGTTTAAAAGAATAAAATGTGAATATTTAAAAGAACATAGCTAAGTTTCCCTTTAACTGCTATTTGAAGTGTATAGCCAATTATTACATATCACTCAACCATTATGTCATATTGAACAGTCGGTTTTCATCTTAACATCACAAAATAAGTCTGTGGCTTTGTAAAAATTATATGAAATATGAGAAATGGTATTACCCATTATGATTATTGAACATAATTGGTGAGTCCAGACCCAGAAAGGAATATTGGGCAGATTGGTTCAGATTGGTTGACCGGTCAGATTGGCTTAGAGGAGAACAACCCAGTCAGAATATAGAGCTCAGTGTCTGGACCCCATGGTAGCAGGTAATAAGACTCAGACAGCTGTCACTACTGTTGATATTAATTGAGTGCTCACTATGTGCTAGGCACTTTCTAAGACTTTAAAGTACTAAATCATTCAATTCTCATATGAATTAGGTCTATTATTAACCCCATTTTACAGATAAAGAGACTGAAGCTTGAAATGTTCAATGATTTGTTTAGGGTCACATAGTAACTGAAGACCCTAGCAATTGACTCCAGGTAGTTTGGCTTCAGAATGAGCATGTAGAAGGTTTATAATGAAGTAGTATGTAGCTGGTACAACATGCAGTGAACCCTAAAATCGGTAAGGTGTGAAAAAATCCAGGTGGACCTTGGAGAAGGTCGGTTTTAAGTAGGTTGAAGTATAGAAACAGGGTCTAGTTTTGGGGAGTATGACAAAGGTAAGCCAAAGTCCCAGACATAGGCTTCCTATGATTTCTAATTTCCCATGTTCTTTCAGTGGGTGCTGCCCTGGGGAGTGACTGTGCAGATTTTTTCTGTATTCAATGACTTTAATTACACAGTGGCAATAGCATCCATTATATGAAGTGTTGTTCACTTCCAAAAGAGAGATGTTAAAAGCTTTGCTTAAAAGCAGTAGCCAGTTCTCCATTGCTCTGAGAAGATTCTTGATTTAGAATTATACCAGGAAGTTATCAAAATAAATTAAAAAATTTGCTAAGACAAAACAACAACAGATAAGGCAATATTAGGGCCAGAAAGACACATGGGGATTCAGTACTCAGGGTCAACTTTGCATATAGGTATTTTCTGCAAATTATAAAAAGGTATCCCTTCTTCCCAGCAGTTAGCATGATAAGGGGACTGGACTATAGGAAGGATTTTTTTTTTTAAATATAATTTTTTATTTTTTATAAACATATATTTTTATCCCCAGGGGTACAGGTCTGTGAATCACCAGGTTTACACACTTCACAGCACTCACCAAAACACATACCCTCCCCAATGTCCATAATCCCACCCCCTTCTCCCAAACCCCCTCCCCCCAGCAACCCTCAGTTTGTTTTGTGAGATTAAGAGTCACTTATGGTTTGTCTCCCTCCCAATCCCATCTTCTTTCATTTATTCTTCTCGTACCCACTTAAGCCCCCATGTTGCATCACCACTTCCTCATATCAGGGAGATCATATGATAGTTGTCTTTCTCTGCTTGACTTATTTCGCTAAGCATGATATGCTCTAGTTCCATCCATGTTGTCGCAAATGGCAAGATTTCATTTCTTTTGATGGCTGCATAGTATTCCATTGTGTATATATACCACATCTTCTTGATCCATTCATCTGTGGATGGACATCTAGGTTCTTTCCATAGTTTGGCTATTGTGGACATTGCTGCTATGAACATTCGAGTACACGTGCCCCTTTGGATCACTACGTTTGTATCTTTAGGGTAAATACCCAATAGTGCAATTGCTGGGTCATAGGGCAGTTCTATTTTCAGCATTTTGAGGAACCTCCATGCTGTTTTCCAGAGAGGTTGCACCAGCTTGCATTCCCACCAACAGTGGAGGAGGGTTCCCCTTTCTCCACATCCTCGCCAGCATCTGTCATTTCCTGACTTGTTGATTTTAGCCATTCTGACTGGTGTGAGGTGATATCGCATTGTGGTTTTGATTTGTATTTCCCTAATGCCGAGTGATATGGAGCACTTTTTCATGTGTGTTGGCCATCTGGATGTCTTCTTTGCAGAAATGTCTGTTCATGTCCTCTGCCCATTTCTTGATTGGATTATTTGTTCTTTGGGTGTTGAGTTTGCTAAGTTCTTTATAGATTCTGGACACTAGTCCTTTATCTGATATGTCATTTGCAAATATCTTCTCCCATTCTGTCAGTTGTCTTTTGATTTTGTTAACTGTTTCCTTTGCTGTGCAAAAGCTTTTGATCTTGATGAAATCCCAATAGTTCATTTTTGCCCTTGCTTCCCTTGCCTTTGGCGTTGTTCCTAGGAAGATGTTGCTGCGGCTGAGGTCAAAGAGGTTGCTGCCTGTGTTCTCCTCAAGGATTTTGATGGATTCCTTTCGCACATTGAGGTCCTTCATCCATTTTGAGTCTATTTTTGTGTGTGGTGTAAGGAAATGGTCCAATTTCATTTTTCTGCATGTGGCTGTCCAATTTTCCCAGCACCATTTATTGAAGAGGCTGTCTTTTTTCTATTGGACATTCTTTCCTGCTTTGTCGAAGATTAGTTGACCATAGAGTTGAGAGTCTATTTCTGGGCTCTCTATTCTGTTCCATTGATCTATGTGTCTGTTTTTGTGCCAGTACCATGCTGTCTTGATGATGACAGCTTTGTAATAGAGCTTGAAGTCCGGGATTGTGATGCCACCAACGTTGGCTTTCTTTTTCAATATCCCTTTGGCTATTCGAGGTCTTTTCTGGTTCCATATAAATTTTAGCATTATTTGTTCCATTTCTTTGAAAAAGATGGATGGTACTTTGATAGGAATTGCATTAAATGTGTAGATTGCTTTAGGTAACATAGACATTTTCACAATATTTATTCTTCCAATCCAGGAGCATGGAACATTTTTCCATTTCTTTGTGTCTTCCTCAATTTCTTTCATGAGTACTTTATAGTTTTCTGAGTATAGATTCTGTGTCTCTTTGGTTAGGTTTATTCCTAGGTATCTTATGGTTTTGGGTGCAATTGTAAATGGGATTGACTCCTTAATTTCCCTTTCTTCTGTCTTGCTGTTGGTGTAGAGAAATGCAACTGATTTCTGTGCATTGATTTTATATCCTGACACTTTACTGAATTCCTGTATAAGTTCTAGCAGTTTTGGAGTGGAGTCTTTTGGGTTTTCCACATATAGTATCATATCATCTGCGAAGAGTGATAATTTGACTTCTTCTTTGCCGATTTGGATGCCTTTAATTTCCTTTTGTTGTCTGATTGCTGAGGCTAGGACCTCTAGTACTATGTTGAATAGCAGTGGTGATAATGGACATCCCTGCCGTGTTCCTGACCTTAGCGGAAAAGCTTTCAGTTTTTCTCCATTGAGAATGATATTTGCAGTGGGTTTTTCATAGATGGCTTTGAGGATATTGAGGTATGTGCCCTCTATCCCTACACTTTGAAGAGTTTTGATCAGGAAGGGATGCTGTACTTTGTCAAATGCTTTTTCAGCATCTATTGAGAGTATCATATGGTTTTTGTTTTTACTTTTATTGATGTGTTGTATCACATTGACTGATTTGCGGATGTTGAACCAACCTTGCAGCCCTGGAATAAATCCCACTTGGTCGTGGTGAATAATCTTTTTAATGTACTGTTGAATCCTATTGGCTAGTATTTTGTTGAGTATTTTCGCATCTGTGTTCATCAAGGATATCGGTCTATAGCTCTCTTTTTTGGTGGGATCCTTGTCTGGTTTTGGGATCAAGGTGATGCTGGCCTCATAAAATGAGTTTGGAAGTTTTCCTTCCATTTCTATTTTTTGGAACAATTTCAGGAGAATAGGAATTAGTTCTTCTTTAAATGTTTGGTAGAATTCCCCCGGGAAGCCGTCTGGCCCTGGGCTTTTGTTTGTTTGGAGATTTTTAATGACTGTTTCAAACTCCTTACTGGTTATGGGTCTGTTCAGGCTTTCTATTTCTTCCTGGTTCAGTTGTGGTAGTTTATTTGTTTCTAGGAATGCATCCATTTCTTCCAGATTGTCAAATTTATTGCCGTAGAGTTGCTCATAGTATGTTCTTATAATAGTTTGTATTTCTTTGGTGTTAGTTGTGATCTCTCCTCTTTCATTCATGATTTTATTTATTTGGGTCCTTTCTCTTTTCTTTTTGATAAGTCGGGCCAGGGGTTTATCAATTTTATTAATTCTTTCAAAGAACCAGCTCCTAGTTTCGTTGATTTGTTCTATTGTTTTTTTGGTTTCTATTTCATTGATTTCTGCTCTGATCTTTATGATTTCTCTTCTCCTGCTGGGCTTAGGGTTTCTTTCTTGTTCTTTCTCCAGCTCCTTTAGGTGTAGGGTTAGGTTGTGTACCTGAGACCTTTCTTTTTTCTTGAGAAAGGCTTGTACCGCTATATATTTTCCTCTCAGGACTGCCTTTGTTGTGTCCCACAGGTTTTGAACCGTTGTATTTTCATTATCATTTGTTTCCATGATTTTTTTCAATTCTTCTTTAATTTCCCGGTTGACCCATTCATTCTTTAGGAGGATACTGTTTAGTCTCCATGTATTTGGGTTCTTTCCAAACTTCCTTTTGTGGTTGAGTTCTAGCTTTAGAGCATTGTGGTCTGAAAATATGCAGGGAATGATCCCAATCTTTTGTACCGGTTGAGTCCTGATTTAGGACCGAGGATGTGATCTATTCTGGAGAATGTTCCATGTGCACTAGAGAAGAATGTGTATTCTGTTGCTTTGGGATGAAATGTTCTGAATATATCCGTGATGTCCATCTGGTCCAGTGTGTCGTTTAAGGCCTTTATTTCCTTGCTGATCTTTTGCTTGGATGATCTGTCCATTTCAGTGAGGGGAGTATTAAAGTCCCCTACTATTATTGTATTATTGTTGATGTGTTTCTTTGATTTTGTTATTAATTGGTTTATACAGTTGGCTGCTCCCACGTTGGGGGCATATATATTTAAAATTGTTAAATCTTCTTGTTTGACAGACCCTTTGAGTATGATATAGTGTCCTTCCTCATCTCTTATTATAGTTTTTGGCTTAAAATCTAATTGATCTGATATAAGGATTGCCACTCCTGCTTTCTTCTGATGTCCATTAGCATGGTAAATTTTTTTCCACCCCCTCACTTTAAATCTGGAGGTGTCTTCGGGCTTAAAATGAGTTTCTTGGAGGCAACATATAGATGGGTTTTGTTTTTTTATCCATTCTGATACCCTGTGTCTTTTGACAGGGGCATTTAGCCCATTCACATTCAGGGTAACTATTGAGAGATATGAATTTAGGGCCATTGTATTGCCTGTAAGGTGGCTGTTACTGTATATGGTCTCTGTTCCTTTCTGATCTACCACTTGTAGGCTCTCTCTTTGCTTAGAGGACCCCTTTCAAGATTTCCTGTAGAGCTGGTTTGGTGTTTGCAAATTTTTTCAGTTGTTGTTTGTCCTGGAAGCTTTTAATCTCTCCTTCTATTTTCAATGATAGCCTAGCTGGATATAGTATTCTTGGCTGCATGTTTTTCTCATTTAGTGCTCTGAAAATATCATGCCAGCTCTTTCTGGCCTGCCAGGTCTCTGTGGATAAGTCAGCTGCCAATCTAATATTTTTACCATTGTATGTTACAGACTTCTTTTCCCGGGCTGCTTTCAGGATTTTCTCTTTGTCACTGAGACTTGTAAATTTTACTATTAGGTGACGGGGTGTGGGCCTATTCTTATTGATTTTGAGGGGCGTTCTCTGAACCTCCTGAAGTTTGATGCTCGTTCCCTTTGCCATATTGGGGAAATTCTCCCCAATAATTCTCTCTAGTATACCTTCTGCTCCCCTCTCTGTTTCTTCTTCTTCTGGAATCCCAATTATTCTAATGTTGTTTCGTCTTATGGTGTCACTTAATTCTCGAATTCTCCCCTCGTGGTCCAGTAGCTGTTTGTCCCTCTTTTGCTCAGCTTCTTTATTCTCTGTCATTTGGTCTTCTATATCACTAATTCTTTCTTCTGCCTCATTTAGCCTAGCAGTGAGAGCCTCCATTTTTGATTGCACCTCATTAATAGCTTTTTTGATTTCAACTTGGTTAGATTTTAGTTCTTTTATTTCTCCAGAAAGGGCTTTTATATCTCTCGAGAGGGTTTCTCTAGTATTTTCCATGCCTTTTTCGAGCCCGGCTAGAACCTTGAGAATTGTCATTCTGAACTCTAGATCTGACATATTACCGATGTCTGTATTGATTAGGTCCCTAGCCTTCGGTACTGCCTCTTGTTCTTTTTTTTGTGTTGAATTTTTACGTCTTGTCATTTTGTCCAGATAAGAGTATATGAAGGGGCAAGTAAAATACTAAAAGGGTGGCAACAACCCCAGGAAAATATGCTTTAACCAAATTAGAAGAGATCCAAAATTGTGAGGGGGGAGAAAGTGGATAAAAAGAGGTTCAAAAAGGAAGAAATAAAAAAAGAAAAAGAAAAAAGAGAAAAAAAAAAGAAAAGAATTAAAATAAAAAAAGAAAACACCTAAGAAAAATATAAAAAAGAAAAAATATATGTATCAGATAAACTAGTAAAAAATCGTTAAAAAAGAAAAAGGTAACAGTTAAAAAAAAAAAAATTACCCGAAGGCATTTAAAAAAAAAAAGAAAAAAATTAAATTAACCGCAAGACTAAAAAAAATCACAGGGAAAAAGCCATGAGTTCTGTGATTTGCTTTCTCCTCCTCTAGAATTATGCTGCTCTCCTTGGTATTGAAACCGCACTCTTTGGTAGGTGAACTTGGTCTCGGCTGGATTTCTTGTTGATCTTCTGGGGGAGGGGCCTGTTGTAGTGATTCTCAAGTGTCTTTGCCCCAGGCGGAATTGCACCGCTTTTACCCGGGGCCGGAGTGAGTAATCCGCTTGGGTTTGCTTTCAGGAGCTTTTGTTCCCTGAGCGCTTTCCGTAGAGTTCCGGAGGACGGGAATACAAATGGCGGCCTCCTGGTCTCCGGCCGGAGGAGCCCAGAACTCAGGGCCGCACTCCTCAGTGCGCGCTCAGAGAACCGCGCTCAGTTACTCCCCACTGCCTGACCTCCGGCCGCGCTCCGAGCTCACCGAGCCTGCGACCGGTTCAAGGTCACCCCGAGCTACGAGCTTACTGTCGGCTCTGTCTCTGTAGCCGGCTTTCCCGTTCCAATACCCGCAAGCTCTGCAACACTCAGACACCCCCGATCCTTCTGTGACCCTGCGGGACCTGAGGCCACGCTGACCCCGTGTGGGCTTTGCCCTGGGTAGCCTCTGGAGCGATGTCCCTCAGCGGAACAGACTTTTAAAAGTCCTGATTTTGTGCGTGGTTGCTCCGCTGCTTGCCGGGAGCCGGCCCCTCCCCCCAGGGTCTATCTTCCCGTCGCTTTGGATTCACTTCTCCGCCGGTCCTACCTTTCAGAAAGTGGTTGTTTTTCTGTTTCCAGAATTGCTGTTCTTCTTCTCTTCGATCTGCCGATATATAGGAAGGATTTTAACATCAGGCTTATCAGGTCCTTTAGCTAACTTTGCATTAAAAATTGTTTCATTCTATAGATTTAATATAATCCCTATCAAAATTACAATGACGTTTTTTCACAAAAATACAAAAAACAACCCTAAAATTTGTACAGAGTCACAAAAAACCCCAAATAGCCAAAGCAATCCTGAGAAAGAACAAAACTAGAGGCATCACATTTCCTGGTTTCAAACTGCAGCAAAACTGTTGTAATCAAAACAGTATGGTCCTGGCATTAAAATAGACACATTGGTCAATGGAACAGAGTCAGGAGCATAGAAATAAACCTTAGCATATCCATACATATAATACTTGATATGGAAGCCAAGAATACACAATGGAGAAAGGACAGTCTTTTTAATAAATGGGTTTGGGAAAACTGGATGACCACATGTAGAAGAATGAGATTGGATACTTATCTTATACCACTCAGAAAAATAAACTTAAAAATGAACTAAAAAGTTAAACATAAGATCTGATATTCTAAAACTCCTAGAAAAAAAATAGGGAAAAATCTCCTTGATATTGGTCTTGGCAATAATTTTTTGGATAGACATCAAAAGCACAAAGAACAGAAACAAAAATAAACAAGTTTTACTACATCAAACTAAAAAGCTTCTGCACAGCGAAGGAAACAATCAACAAAATGAAAAGGCAACCTATGGAGTGGAATTAAGATATGTGTAAGTCATATATATGATAAGGGGTTAATATTCAAAATATATTAAGAACTTGTATGACTCAATAGCAAAACAACCAAACAACCTAATAAAAAAATGAGCAGAGGAACTGAATAGTTTTCCAAAGAAGATATACAAATGACCAAGAGGCACATGAAAAGGTTCTGGACATCAATAATCATCAGAGAGTGGGGTGCCTGGGTGGCTCAGTGGGTTAAAGCCTCTGCCTTCGGCTAGGGTCATGATCCCAGGGTCCTGGGATCGAGTCCCGCATCGGGCTCTCTGCTCAGCAGGGAGTCTGCTTCCCCCTCTCTCTCTGCCTGCTTCTCTGCCTACTTGTGATCTCTGTCTGTCAAATAAATAAATAAAATCTTAAAAAAAATCATCAGAGAAATGCAAGTCAAAAGCACAAATAGATCACCACGCACCATAAAATATCTAAGAAATCACAAGTGTGGATGAAAGTTTGGAGAAAAGGGAGCTCTTGAGCACTGTTGGTAAGAATGTAAATTGGTATAGTTACTAGGGGAAATAGTATGGAGATTTCTCAAAAAATTAAAAATAGAACTACCATAGGGTCCAGCAATTCTACTTCTGGGTATATATACAAAGGAATTAAAATCAGGATCTTGTAGAGATATCAGTACACCTATTTTCACTGTAGCATTATTCACAATAGCCAAGATATGGAAACAAGTGCTTGTCAATGAATTGATGGATAAAGCAATGTCTAATATGTGTATAAATCACATATATATGTATTACATATATAAGTGTAGACACACACACACACACACACACACACACACACTGGAATGCAATTCAGCCATGAGAAAGAAGGAACTTCTGCCATTTGTGACAACTTGGATGAAACTTGAGTGTATTCTACTAAGTGAAATAAGTCCGACAGAGAAAGATACTGTGTTATCATTTATATGTGGAATTTAAAAAAGCCAAACTCAGAGAAACAAAGAGTAGAATGGTAGGTACCAGAGGTTGACAATGGGTGGAATAGGAGATATTGATCAAAGGGTACAAACTTCTAGCTATAGGACAAATAAACTCTGGGGACATAATGTACAACATGGTGATTATAGATAATAATACTGAATTATATATCTTAATGTTGTGAAGACAGTAAATTTTAGATGCTCTCATCACAAAAAGAAATGGTGATTATGTGATGGGATGAAAGTGTTGGCTAATGTTATGGTGGAAATAATTTTGTAATTTATAAGTGCATCAAACCAACATGTTGTATGCTGTAAACTTACACAATGTCATATGTCAATTATATGTCAATAAAGCTGGAAAGGAGGTGCCTGGCTGCCTCAGTCAGTAGAGCATGCAACTTTTGATCTCAGGGTCATGAGTTTAAGCCTCATGTTAGGCATAGAGCTTACTTAAAAAAAAAAAAAAAGATAAATAAACCTGGAAAGGAAGAACAAAGAGCAAACAACAACGACAGACTAAAAATTCCTTCTTGACAATTTCTCTTAGTAGGAAAAGTCTGCTTATTATTTCCAGCCAAATCAGGAAGAAAAAAAAAAAAAAGACGCTGAACTGCCTAGCTCAAATTTCCACAGTATTTCTTCTGACTTCTCATGGCTTTCCTAGGCCCTTGGCAATGGAGGAATAGAAAGAAAAACTCCTTTTTGACTGCATAACTAGCACTTAACCTGGCAGCTGGTTCCTAAATTCCTGCAAGTTCTTTCAGCATGGGGTATGTGCAAGATCCTTGCTTCTACACCTAATGGGTTCCCTTATCAACCAGCTCTAAGTGATAGATGACAGAGTAAATAGTTGGACTGGATCTTTAAAAATGATTTAATAAGGCAACTGTTACTTTATATACCCAAACCATTAAATATGGCCTGACAATTACACATGTCCTTATGGGCACAAGAAGAGCTACCTTCTACTGAATGCTGCAGGTCACATGCTATAAAGTGCTTTATACAAAACAAAAGTAAGTGAAAATTGTATACGTGCCAGAATCATACCAAACTCTTGAGTACGATTTCTTGTTTGATCCAAATAAACCATTCTCAGAAGTAGGTCATAACAGTATCCTTATTTTCTTCTTCAAGGTTATAGAGTTTGGAAGTTATATGCATGGGGATTTGAACACAGGAAGCCTATCTCCAGAGCAGGAGCCCTTGACCACTGCACTACTCTTATTGTATGGCTTTGAAACCAGGGCTTTAAATATCTGGTGCATATGTTGACCTGCAAGATTCCTTCCAGTGCTGTGTATAGGTTTGTCCTTTTCTGCTTGCAGATTATCTTCCTCTGAAATGTTTTTGGTTCTTTTCTTTTTAAATGGAGCTTAAAAAATGACAGGATAAAACTGCTGGAACTCAACTTTAAAACTGAATTTAAAGAGATCATAATACGAGTTTTAAACAGTGATAAAATGCTTTTTGCATAGTATATAAAAGAAAGCATCACACCTAATGGATGATATAGAAGTGCATGAAACAGCACACATTGGTGAATGCATTCTTGTAAAAAATGCCAATGAATCAAGAATCAAGAGTAATGGAATGATGGAATTCAAGAAAACAGCCATAGACTCTGTGCATTCAGCCGTAGGATGCAATTTTGTCACAGGAATAGTTAATTGCAAGAGGCATTTTGAGAGCATTCACTGATTGCCTTGCTTTTCTGCCTTGGCTGTTGCACCACTTTCTTCTCTACCAGTCAGATAGTATAGTTGTTAAGTACACCCTGAGTGAAGATCATTTCATGAGAATGGAACACAGTATTGTTCAGACTTTGGAAATGGATTCCTAAAACTTGACTGAGAAATCAAGGAAGATATAAGAAATAGATAATGTGCTCTGCAGCAAAGGAAACAGTCAATAAAACAAAGAGGCAAACCAGGGAATGGGAGAAGATATTCGCAAATGACACTGCAAACAAAGAGCTGATATCCAAGATCTATTAAGAACTCCTCAAACTCAACACACATATAACAGATAATCATGTCAAAAAATGGGCAGAAGACATGAACAAACAGTTCTCCAAAGAAGATATACAAATGGTTAACAGACACATGAAAAAATTTCATCATCATTAGCCATCAGGGAGATTCAAATCAAAACCATATTGATATACCACCTTACACCAGTCAGAGTGGCCAAAATCAACAAGACAGTAAATAATAAGTGTTGGCAAGGATGTGGAGAAAGGGGAACCCTCTTACACTGTTAGTAGGAATGCAAGTAAGTGCAGCCACTTTGGAAAAAAGTGTGAAGATTCCTTAAGAAATTAAAAACAGGGCCACCTTATGACCCTATAATTGCACTACTGGGTATTTACCCCAAAATTACAGATGTAGTGAAAAGAAGGGCCATCTGTACCCCAATGTTCATAGCAGCAGTGGCCACAGTTGCCAAATTGTGGAAAGAGCCAAGATGCCCTTCAAAAGATGAAAGGATAAAGAAGATATGGTCCATATACACAATGGAGTATTATGCCTCTATCAGAAAGGATGAATACCCAACTTTTGTATCAACATGAATGGAACTGGAGGAGATTATGCTGAATGAAATAAGTCCAGCAGAGAGAGTCAATTATCATATGGTTTCACTTACTTGTGGAGCATAAGAACATGGAGAACTTTGGGAGATGGAGAGGAGAAGTGAGTTGGGGGAAATCGAAGGGGGAGATGAAACATAAAAGACTATGGACTCTTAAGAAACAAACTGAAAGTTTTGGAAGGGAGTTGGGGTGGGGAGTTGGGTGAGCCTGGTGGTGGGTATTAAGGAGGGCACGTATTGCATGGAGCATTGGGTGTGGTGCATAAACAATGAATTTTGGAACACTGAAAAAAAATAAAATTAAATTAGAAAGAAAGATAATGTGCTCTGATTTGGGGACTTGGCAACAGCAGATTACAACTGAGAATTACAAGTCTGGACCTGACATCATGACAACATGATTATTACCTTGGTCTTTGGTATTAGACATGTCATAAGGATTCTTTTTACTTTGGGAGGATAAGCAGACAAAAAGAAGGGGCTCATAAAGGGGAGAAGAAAGTGCTTACTCAAGTTACGTCTAAAAAAGTTAGGCACAGACTGGGTGTTATAACTAATCATGCCATATCATACAGTACCAAGAATCCATATAAAGCCATCAGGGTTTCTTATTTCTGAATTATCAGGAAAAAAGTCGACTTAGTTCCTGCCGTTCTTCCTCTGATTCAATATATATCACTTGACACCATATTTAACTGCTGCTCTAGCCTTAATTGTATCATCAGTGCCATAAGATCTCATGAGAGGTGTCAGCTATGAGAATGTGCCTTTGCACACCTCAAACTGCAGGGAATAATTGATCAAGTGCTCTGGCCACTCACTCTGAAATCCACTGTTGCGTCTGAGCCCAGGTCCTGTTTGCATGACTGCCTCCAGTCCATGACCAGCTGGCAGAGATACGAAGGCAGGCCCGTTCCTGGGAGACTTGGGCCAACTTTGGATTCAAGTTCTCCCTAGTGGCCTTCCTGAACATTCTAGACTGACTGCAATTTATAATGCCCCCCCCCCCCCAACTTTCTCTTCTCCCTTTTTTTCTCACTCAGAAATTTCTGTTAATGAAATCCTTGAACTTTTTAATCCCATTTTAGCATCTACTTCTCAGAAAATCTGGACTAACATACTATGGTATAGAGGATTTTCCCTTTCACAATCCCAAATGTTTTGCTTACAGGTTTGATGGCTTCTTTGAAAATATTCTAGCTGATGAGTTTGTTTGTATTTTCTGTACAGACTGGACATATTTTAAAACAGTATTATAAGTTGACCAAATAAGTGCTGCTGCCCTGTGAATTTGCATGAATTAAAATTGTGAATTCCAGAGACAGTGATAGTAACTCCTATGATGCTATGTTTTCCCATACAGGTGGCTTTAGACATGGTTGGATCAAAGGACTCAAACTTTGTGATCGGAATACCATCTTGGGGCGCCTGGGTGGCTTAGTGGGTTAAGCCTCTGCCTTCGGCTCAGGTCATGATCTCAGGGTCCTAGGATCAAGTCCCGCATAACATTCTCTGCTCAGTGGGGAGCCTGTATCCCCCTCCCTCTCTCTGCCTGCCTCTTTGCCTACTTGTAATCTCTGTCAAATAAATTAAAAAAAAAAAAAAAGAAAGAATACCATCTCCATTCTGCTTTCCTCTGCACTGGTTTTGTTTTATTCTAAAGTATACCCTCCCTGAAGTGAAAACAATTTCTTCTTAGCAGTTCTAGACTTAGATCAGCTCACTGTGAATAATTTCAGTGAAATCAGAGTACCAGATTCCTTATGTTCCAGTAAATCTCAGGTATAACTTTCCTTGTTCCAGAATAGGTCATGTGCCCATATGGAACTAATGAGTATGGCCAGGGGTGTGGGGTGCTTTTTACCCAAGTCTGAATTGTGCTTTCACTTCTGGAGCTGCACAGTGAGGGAGGAGGAAGGAGAGTTTTTCAAAATAAAGTTTTAAGACACTCCAAAACAGTGGCAGCTGTCCAATACTGAGGTTATGAACCCAATACAAATTTCAGTACTGCTCTCTTTGGGCAGATAATATGTCCTAATACTTATAAAATGACCTGTAAATACTGCTATAAATAAGCTATTTTCAGTTTTACAACATCCTGTGAGTATTTTATAGATGGGAAAATGAAAATTTAGATATTAAGGGATTTGTTCAGAGTCATAGTAGTCAGTAATAGAATATATATTTATTTATACTCCCCTTTCAAGACATAGAATAAAATAGAAAAATTGAAGTGAGACAGAAATATGTTAGACTAAAAGGTACAGAGTAGAACATGGAGAATATTGTGCTCTATGTAATGAATTTGGGTCACATATTTAGGTGTAATCTTCCAGGTAGACAAAGGAAAATGAGAAACATAATAAGAAAAAGGCATATCAGCTCATAATGGGTGTAAAGCTTTTTCTAGCTATAAGATACAAAAAATATTTATTATGTGGCACTTTATATAGGATGTTCTAGTAAATAACAATCTCAACAACATCTCTCTAGCTATGGCAGATTATTTTTTTAGCAATTACAACTTTTATTTTTAAATTTTTTTCTCCCCTAGCTTTTTTTTTTTTTTTAATTATTTATTTATTTGACAGAGAGACAGATGGCAAATAGGCAGAGGCGAGGTGGGGGTGGGGGGCGGAGAGCAGGCTCTCCGCTGAGCACAGATCTTGATGCGGGGCTCAATCCCAGGACCTGAGATCATGACTTGAGCTGAAGGTTAAGGCTTAACCCACTGAGCCACCCAGGCGCCCCCATTACAATTTTTTTTTTAAAGATTTTATTTATTTATTTGACAGAGAGAAATCACAAGTAGATGGAGAGGCAGGAAGAGAGAGAGAGAGGGAAGCAGGCTCTCTGCTGAGCAGAGAGCCCGATGCGGGACTCAATCCCAGGACTCTGAGATCATGACCTGAGCCGTAGGCAGCGGCTTAACCCACTGAGCCACCCAGGTTCCCCCATTACAATTTTTAATAACATTTCTTATATCATCTATCACTGGAAGCCAAGAGTCTGAATCCAAAGTATTAATCAGTAAAAGCTAGTCCTAGTGGAGGACAGGATAATGTATATCTATATGCCACATTATGTATTCACATACATAAAATTACATTTTTGTTGTAATATATAGGATGCTAATGATAACCTCTTTGTTCATGACAGAGTTTGGTATTTTTTTTTTTTAAAGATTTTATTTATTTGACAGAGATTACAAGTAGGCAGTAAGGCAGGTGGAGAGAGAGGGGAAAGCAGGCTCCCTGCTGAGCAGAGAGCCCGATGCGGGGCTCCATCCCAGGACCCCAAGATCATGGCCTGAGCGGAAGACGGAGGCTTAACACTCTGAGCCACCCATGTGCCCCTGGTATTTGTTTTTTGACTCAAAAATTAGCAACTTTCCTGTAGTAATTTGCTTTAAACATTTTTAATACTGTTAAAGGAATAGAATCAAATCAGAAATTAAATTCCATTAATAAAGCATGTAGTCAGATATAATAAGTCCATTAACTTGTAATTCTATAAATTATAATTTACTGAGAAAATTGACCTAGTGACCTACATTTGATTTTGCAATCAATGTTTACTGTCCATGCATATGTAAGCATATAATAAAATCTTCTTATGTTTATTGGATCTGATGTAACTTGGGCTAAATGAAAGAATAGTAGTTATTTATAGCTTAGGGTAGAATTGTTTTATAAGTAGATCTTATAGTTAAGCCTCTGAACTTCTGCCACTAAAATGTCATTGAATTAGAAGTAAGTGGTTTCCAAAGAACATGCAAGGGAGCAAATCCCACCATTAAACTCTTCTTTCGGAGAGCAGTATCTGTTACATGTTGAATAAAATCTTACACAATTAGAAGGTTTATGATAATGTTTTATTTTTGTGGAAAATGTAAATCGACTCAAGCTCATTTATTACCAAAAATAAATTAACAGTTAAAAATATCCTAGTTTGAGTAAACTAAAATGGGCTTTGGAGCGAAACGGTATTTTCTGTTGTGCTTTCATATCTTTGTGATAATTTACTATTCCTAGTAAGATGAACTTCTCCACTATCTGGAAAGGAAGGAGGGAAGGAAAGTGAGAGAGGAGGGAAGGAAGGAAGGGAGGAAGAAAGAAGAAAATAATTACTACTTCTTACTTATTTTACTTCTACATTACTATAACAATGTTCTCAGGGCTTGAGAGATGTCTGCTCCCTCTTAATATGACATTTGTCTTGAGAAACTGTACTAAACACGAGTGTGGAAAAGGATGCCTCCGTAAATAATGTCAGAGAACAGGTGAGTTTTTGTCAGGAACTTATCTAACCCCAAGGCATATCATTAAAATAACCAATATAGTGGCAAAATAATGATAGCTTAACAGTAACTTTATACATGATGTGATTGTAAGATTTGAGAAATATATTTATATGTCTGTATGAGAATATATTACTCATATGTTTATGTATTAACAATATATGCCACAAAGAACTCTTTAGTTGTGTCATGTTTTTAAGGCTGTAGTTCCCCATACTCATTTACATTTCATCTAAGTGATTTTTTTTGTAGAAACTGTATAAATATCATGAAAAATTTATTTATTTAATAAATGTTTTATTTATTTATTTGAGAGAGGGAGCGAGAGACAGAGCATGAGCGGGGTGGAGAAGCAGAGGGAGTGGGAGAAACAGATTTCCTGTTGAGCAGAGAGCCCAATGTAGAGTTTGATCCAGGACCCTGGGATCATGACGTGAGCTGAAGGCAGATGCTTAACAGACGGAGCCACTCAGGGACCTCTGTCTTACAAAAATTTTAAAATGAGTGTCTTTTTAAGTAGTTACCAAGTTTTCATTCTTATCTAATATTGCTAAGCAGAATTAACTGTTTCTTTATCTGTGTCTTCATTGCTCAAGGGCAGCATTTGTCACATACTGCTGCTAAGGAACCACCTCAAACTGTAAGAACATTAAGGCCAGGGGCTCTCTTGCTCATCTTCTACTCCCAGTGCTTATTAGAGCATCTAATGTATGATAGTTGCTCAGTTGTGGGTTTGTCAAATGAACCAATTGATAAAGTGATATTGGGTTCAGGTTACAGCTGTGATTCTTGCCCTCAAACATAATACAAAAGTGGAGATTGTATATTACTTATTAATAATTAGTGACATTAACACTGGAAGAAAAACTATGTGGTAAGAATCTTTTGACTTATATATGAATTCAGCCTGAGAGAGGCAAAATCGTGCAGTGCCTGGGAGCATGGATTCTACAGACCTATCTGAGTTCAGTCTCAGCTCTGCTGTTCACCAGCAGCCTGACTGCCAACAAGTGATTTAACTTTCTGAGCTTGTCTTCTCACCTTAAAGATGTTGATAATAATGCTATCTACCGCATAGAGTTGTCATGAATTTAAATGAGTTAGTCCTCTTCAAGTAGTGAAAGCAGTATCTGGCATATAATATTCAGTCATAATTAGCCATAAGATTCTGGAACTTTTATAAAAAATATCTTAGAAGTAGTATACTGTGGACATTTCCCCCCACCAGATTAAATTTCAGTATTTCTGCATTACCTAAAAAGCAAAGTTTGTCAGTCTCTCTACCTACCTACCTACCTACCTACTTAGCTTCCTATCTATCATCTATCAATTATCTATCTCAGAATTTCATTGAAGACTAGTATTAGGAGTGATGACAATTGGGGTACAGAAGAAGAGTAGAAAGTAGGTAGTTCTCTATGCTTCCTTCTTTTTTAAATTAAATTTATTTTATTTTTAAATTAACATATAATGTATTATTTGCCCCAGGCATACAGGTCTGTGAATTGTGAGGCTTAGACATTTCACAGCACTCACCATAGCATATATTCTCCCCAATGTCCATAGCCCAGCCACCCTATCCCTACCTCCTTATATCCAGCAACCCTCAGTTTGTTTTGTGAGATTAAGAGTCTCTTATGGTTTGTCTCCCTCCTGATCCCATCTTGTTTCATTTTTTCCCTCCCTACCTTCCACAAACCCCCACCCTGCCTCCCAAATTCTTCATATCAGAAAGATCATATGATAATTCTTTCTCTGATTGACTTATTTCACTTAGCATAATACTCTCTAGTTCCATCCATGTCATTGCAAATGACAAGATTTCCTTTTTTTGATGGCTGCATAGTATTTCATTGTGTGTTTATACCACATCTTCTTTATCCACTCATCTGTTGAAGGACATCTAGGTTCTTATCATAGTTCGGCTATTGTGGACATTTCTATGCTTGCTTCTTGAAAAAGCACCATGTTCTCTACCTGAAGGTTGAATGGAAGGAGACATGCCTTAAAATGTACTTATTTTGTCATGGCAGATTCAGTATTTTCTTAATTATTTGTGAAATCCATTTAGAAAACTGAAGCTACTGACTCTTTTCATCTTTTCCCCCTTATCATTGGCTATCAGAATAAATTTAAATGGATTGTCACTGAATGCAAGTGCTAAGGGTCAAATATATGGTGATTAATGACACATCTCTCTAAATGAAGAGGAAAGGAGGGTCTTGAGCAGAGAGGACAACTGTAGGTGCAGCCAGTCCATTAGAAAAAGAAGGCATCTTGTGCTGTGGAGCCCAGAGAAGGAAAACAAGCACTTTCTGAAAATTCCCAATGTCTTGAGAAGTGCAGAGATGTCAAACACCACATAACTTTTCTTCCAGAATATTTGGGAATCCTTAAAAGAGGAGAGGTACTCTTGTCTTGAATAATGAAAGGAAGGAAAGTGAGAAAACAAAATTGAAGTAGTTGACTTTCTATACCTTGGCAATTCTACATAAAATACAGTTGCAATGTGGCCACATTTTCTTCATCAGAATTTTTTTTTTTTTTGCAATAGCCAGTGAAGCTCCATGGAGTAGAGATTATCTATCTATCTATGTATCTATCATCTATCATCTACCCACTTATTTATCTATCAATCACAACACTTAAAGGACAAATTTATAACGATAACAATGAAAGATTTCATTTAGAATGACTAAATCCATTTTGCAGAGTGAGAACCACACATAGTTACTTATGTTAGGCCGACCACAATGGGATTCTTAATTTATAATCCCTTCTTACTGAGGAATTAATAGAAACATTTTAAGTATTTAATCAATCAATTGTATGCTCATTTCATTTTTTTCTTCTTTCCCACATAGTTTTACTTTAGGCTAGCATTGTTCAATAAAGATATAAAGTAAGCCGCAAAGACGAAACATGTATGGAATTTAAAATTTTCCTAAAGCCATGTTAACATTTTTTCATGGGCTGAAATTAATTACCATTATCTGATGATTTTTTTAAATTTTATTTATTTGAGAGAGAGAGAAGGTGCACAGAGGGAGGTGTAGAGGGAAGGGGAGAAGCAAATTCCCCGCTGAGCAGGGAGCCCAGCAGGGGGTTCCATCCCAGCACCCTGGGATCAGGGCCTGAGCTGAAGGCAGATGCTTAACTGACAGAACTACTCACGTGCACCCAAGATCTGGTGATTTAATGTTGAACCATTTTCTTCACAATGATTTAGCTGCATCTTGTAGACTTTTGTTCTTCTTGGCATTTTTGCTATAAATACTTCTTAATTATTGGTTACTACATGAAAGTATGGTTTTAGAAAACACTGGTACATGTTAGCTAAGATATTAATCAAAATGGCTTAGCTTAGCTAAAAACTACAAGTGACAAGGAGAAAGCATCTACTTTCTAAGATTAAATTTAGTTAATTAATTTTGGTTAGTTGTCCAAATATAAGACAGTTGAATTTTTAAATACATTAGATATTAACCAATAAATATGGATTCAGACTTAAATCATAATACTGAGTGCTTCATTTTTGGTGTGACTATAAAATGAAGCAACAGCTCTTGTTTTTGGATGAAAGTCTGAGCTTATTGTACCCTTTGGCTCCTAAATAGCTTGTATAGAATAATATTGCAATAATGTAGTGGATTTTTGTTGACTTATTACTGTGAATGGGTATACTTGAAACTGTTTTCCAGAAGTGGTGGAAAATTTACGTGGTCTCTGATTTTGGAGATCAAACTCTCCCACAGATTATGTCACAGGGGACACAGATGTTTGGAGCTATTGATCCCTCTCAGTCACTAGAGCAGCTGGGTTGTGCCTGGGATGGTGGAGGGGTGGGGGTGAGGTTCCCCAGAGCCTTTGGCTGTCACCTCAGCTAGGACCAACCTCATTCATTTTCCCAGAATACCTTGTAAATATCATTTTCTCTGTGAGTCAAGATTTGGTAAAGGCTCTGTCATACTCTGTCATAATAGATTCAAATCTCATTTCGTTATTTATTTATTTATTTATTTGAAGATTTTATTTATTATTTACTTGACAGACAGATCACAAATAGGCAGAGAGGGAGGAGGAAGCAGGGTCCCCGTTGAGCAGAAAGCCTGATATGGGGCTTGATCCCAGGACCCTGGGATCATGACCTGAGCTGAAGACAGAGGCTTCAACCTACTGAGCCACCCAGGTGCCCCTCATTTAATTATTCAAAACAAATGAGATCCTACTCAAGTAGAAAATGTTTTAACATGTCAAACAAATAGTGTGTTTCCCCCCAGTATCCCTTTCCATAGTTAATTGTGATGTGTGAGTTTTCAGGTTTCTAACTGAAGTTTAATTTACCTTTCTTTTCTCCTTAAACATACTAAGTTACTAATTCTCAACTTTTAAAAATCATTCACTACATTAATTATTTAAAATCCTCTTTAATATTTTTTGAGATAAAAAGCAAATATGTTTAAACTAGAAATCAGTCAAAATAAAGGGTGAATAGTTATTTTCATGTGATGCATGTTTCCCTGATTTTGGTGTATACTTTGAGGATAGAGCCTCTTTAAAAATAATCATTAAAAAAATGCTTTAGTTTTGAAATGCTGATAAACCAAGTATGAATAAATGGCAAATTGTTATTTGCTCAAAGAGAAATAATTTCAAGTATCATCAATTCCTATTTCTTATTAGTCATTTGATATTTTCATTCTTCACTAACATGTTCTAAATGTTATGTTCCAAATGTTGCAATAATTGAGTGCCTCTTAAATACTGTTAAGGAGGTGCTTCACCTTATTTGACTTAGTGACACATAAAGGAGGAAGAAAGACATTTAAGGTCACATAGAAAGGTACTATAGAACTTACAGTCATGTCTTTATTGTTGTCCCTGGTGTCATGGAGAGCCTTTGTTTTCATTTTCCATCATTCTGCTTAAAGCCTGTATGACCAGGCTGATGGCTGATGGATTTAATGGTAATGTCTCACAGAGTTTAAATACAAGGCACTCCTGTTAGCATCACATCATAGATTGGTTCTTTTTAAAAAGCTAAAAATAGTCCTTGAAATCTTCCCCTAAAACCTGTAACAATGGAACAAAAGCTATAGTAGCAGTATTTAAAATATTTGGCTGGTAAATATTTGTACAGTAGTGGTTTTTTAAGAAACATTATTTTTTATGAACATTAGTGAGTTGTAGGTCATGAATATTTTTTTAAGTTTCTGAAAAATTATAGGATTGTCAAAGTCAATTTATATAACAATCAAATTTCTTGATTCTCTGATGTATATCTTTTTCTTTGTATCTGTAAAGATTAGTAAGGATTTCTTTTAAAAAAGGAGCAAAGTGATTAATTTGGTATAAAAGAGGAACCTGTAAGAAATGAAATTAGATGGCCAAAAATTTGAGTTGAATTTATTGAAGTTAATATCCACAGGTTTATTGCATAAACATTTGAGTTATCTTGTTAAATGACCTTAACTTTCCAATCAAGGGCATGCTTGAAGGGAAAAAAAAATTCCTTTTAATTTTTTTCTCTTGATGAAAGGTCAAGACATGACTATTTTTAGCAACACATTTGAAATTGATTTCTCCTTAAATAGTTTACATACATATGGGTAATCCTTATTAAACCTGGCAAGTGTGCTTTGCCTTGAAGCCAGTTTTTGCAAGAATTCATGTTCTAAATCAAACTAAATCCTTGAACAATAGACTACAGAAGATTAGGTTAAATTTCCTTTGTATAGGAGTAGTTTATCATACAGAAAACTTCTAAAAGTTCTCTTTATACTTCTCCATCTCCCTAAAGTTTCACATTCATAATAATTGCTAGAAACCTCTCCTTTCCTTTTACGCAGTTTCTTCACCAGCAGATTGTGACCATCCACTTCTTCCTCATGCCTTCTCCTGAGTCCTTCCAGTTGTCTAAAGTCCCATTAGTGAGTTTATTCACACATTCAGCAAGTATTTACTGAGCACCTACTATGTAAAAGACACCATCCTTAGGAGTGGGATACAGTGAACTCTTTTTTTTTTTTAAATTTTTAAAATTTATTTTCAGCATAACAGTATTCATTGTTTTTGCACCACACCCAGTGCTCCATGCAATCCATGCCCTCTCTAATACCCACCACCTTGTTCCCCCAACCTCCCCCCCCTCCGCCCCTTCAAAACCCTCAGATTGTTTTTCAGAGTCCATAGTCTCTCATGGTTCAACTTCTAATTTCCCTCAACTCCTTTCTTCTCTCTAACTCCCCTTGTCCTCTATGCTATTTGTTATGCTCCATAAATAAGTGAAACCATATGATAATTGACTCTCTCTGCTTGGCTTATTTCACTCAGCATAATCTCTTCCAGTCACGTCCATGTTGTTATAAAAGTAGGGTATTCATCCTTTCTGATGGAGGCATAATACTCCATAGTGTATATGGACCACATCTTCCTTCTTCATTTGTCCGTTGAAGGGCATCTTGGTTCTTTCCACAGTTTGGCGACCGTGGCCATTGCTGCTATAAACATTGGGGTACAGATGGCCCTTCTTTTCACGACATCTGTATCTTTGGGGTAAATACCCAGTAGTGCAATTGCAGGGTCATAGGGAAGCTCTATTTTTAATTTCTTGAGGAATCTCCATACTGTTCTCCAAAGTGGCTGCACCAACTTGCATTCCCACCAACAGGGTAAGAGGGTTCCCCTTTCTCCACATCCCCTCCAACACATGTTGTTTCCTGTCTTGCTAATTTTGGCCATTCTAAGTGATGTAAGGTGGTATCTCAATGTGGTTTTAATTTGAATCTCCCTGATGGCTAGTGATGATGAACATTTTTTTCATGTGTCTGATAGCCATTTGTATGTCTTCATTGGAGAAGTGTCTGTTCATATCTTCTGCCCATTTTTTGATATGATTGTCTGTTTCATGTGTGTTGAGTTTGAGGAGTTCTTTATAGATCCTGGATATCAACCTTTTGTCTGTACTGTCATTTGCAAATATCTTCTCCCATTCCGTGGGTTGCCTCTTTGTTTTGTTGACTGTTTCCTTTGCTGTGCAGAAGCTTTTGATTTTGATGAAGTCCCAAAATTTCATTTTCACTTTTGTTTCCTTTGCCTTTGGAGACATATCTTGAAAGGAGTTGCTGTGGCTGATATTGAAGAGGTTACTCCCTAAATTCTCTTCTAGGATTCTGATGTATTCCTGTCTCATGTTGAGGTCTTTTATCCATTTTGAGTTTATCTTTGTGTATGGTGTAATAGAATGGTCGAGTTTCATTCTTCTACATATAGCTGTCCAGTTTTCCCAGCACCATTTATTGAAGAGACTGTCTTTTTTCCACTGTATATTTTTTCCAGTTTTGTTGAAGATTATTTGACCATAGAGTTGAGGGTCCATATCAGGGCTCTCTACTCTGTTCCACTGGTCTGTGTGTCTGTTTTTATGCCAGTACCATGCTGCCTTGGTGATCACAGCTTTGTAGTAAAGCTTGAAATTAGGTAATGTGATGCCCCCAGTTTTATTTTTGTTTTTCAACATCTCCTTAGCGATTCGGGGTCTCTTCTGATTCCATACAAATTTTTGGATTATTTGCTTTACCTCTTTGAAAAATACCGTGGAATTTTGATCGGAATGGCATTAAAAGTATAGATTGTTCTAGGCAGTATAGACATTTTAACAATGTTTATTCTTCTGATCCAAGAGCATGGAATGGTCTTCCATCTTTTTGTGTCTTCTTCAATTTCTTTCATGAGTGTTCTGTAGTTCCTCGAGTACAGATCCTTTACCTCTTGGGTTAGGTTTATTCCCAGGTATCTTATGGTTCTTGGTGCAATAGTAAATGGAATCGATTCTCTAATTTCCCTTTCTGTATTTTCATTGTTAGTGTATAAGAAAGCCACTGATTTATGCCACGTTGCTGAATTGCTGTATGAGTTCTAGTAGTTTGGGGGTGGAGTCTTTTGGGTTTTCCATATAAAGAATCATGTCATCTGCGAAGAGAGAGAGTTTGACTTCTTCATTGCCAATTTGGATACCTTTTATTTCTCTTTGTTGTCTGATTGCTGTTGCTAGGACTTCTAATACTATGTTGAACAAGAGTGGTGGGAGTGAGCATCCTTGTCGTGTTCCTGATCTCAACAGGAAGGCTGCAAGTTTTTTCCCATTGAGGATGATATTTGCTGTGGGTCTTTCATAGATAGATTTTATGAAGTTCAGAAATGTTCCCTCTATCCCGTATACTTTGAAGCATTTTAATCAGGAATGGATGCTGGATTTTGTCAAATGCTTTTTCTGCATCAATTGAGAGGACCATGTGGTTCTTCTCTCTTCTCTTATTAATTTGTTCTATCACATTGATTGATTTGCAAATGTTGAACCATTCTGATAGCCCAGGAATGAATCCCACCTTGTCATGGTGGATAATCTTTTTAATGTGCTGTTGGATCCTGTTTGCTAGGATCTTGTTGAGAATCTTAGCATCCATATTCATCAGTGATATTGGTCTGAAATTCTCCTTTTTGGTAGGGCCTTTGCCTGGTTTGGGGATTAAGATAATGCTGGCTTCATAGAAAGAGTCTGGAAATTTTCCTTCTGCTTCAATTTTTTGTAACAGCTTCAGGAGAATAGGTGTTATTTCTTCTTTGAAAGTTTGGTAGAATTCCCCAGGGAATCCATCAGGTCCTGGGCTCTTCTTTTTGGGGAGGTTTTTGATCATTGCTTCAATCTTGTTACTAGATATTGGTTTATTCAGGTTGTCAATTTCTTCCTGGTTCAATTTTGGGAGTTTATAGTTTTCCAGGAATGCATCCATTTCATCTAGGTTGCTTAGCTTATTGGCATATAACTGTTGATAATAACTTCTGATGATTGTTTCTACTTCCTTGGTATTAGTTGTGATCTCTCCCTTTTCATTCACAATTTTATTAATTTGGGCTTTCTCTTTTTTCTTTTGGATTAGTGTGGCCAGTGGTTTATCGATCTTATTGATTCTTTCAAAAAACCAGCTTCTAGTTTCATTGATGCGTTCTAATGTATCTCTGGTTTCTACCTCATTGATCTTTGCTCTAATCTTGATTATTTCCCTTCTTATGTATGGGGTTGGTTTGATTTGTTGTTGATTCAACAGTTCTTTAAGGTGTAGAGAAAGCTGCTTTGTTTTGGATTTTTCAGTTTTTTTGATGGATGCTTGAATGGCTATGTATTTCCCCCTTAGGACTGCCTTTGCTGTATCCCATAGGTTTTGGACCAAAGTGTCTTCATTCTCATTGGTTTCCATGAATTGTTTCAGTTCTTCTTTGATCTCCTGGTTGATCCAAGCATTCTTAAGCAAGGTCGTCTTTAGCTTCCAGGTATTTGAGTTCCTTCTGAAGTTTTCCTTGTGATTGAGCTCCAATTTCAAAGCATTGTGATCTGAGAATGTGCAGGGAATAATCTCAGTCTTTTGCTATTGGTTGAGTCCTGATTTGTGACCCAGTATGTGGTCTATTCTTGAGAAGGTTCCATGTGCACTTGAGAAGAATGAGTATTCTGTTGTTTTAGGGTGGAATGTTCTGTATATATCTATGAGGTCCATCTGGTCCAATGTGTCATTCAATGCGCTTGTTTCTTTATTGATTTTCTGCTTCGATGATCTATTTCTGAAAGAGGCATGTTAAGATCTCCTTCTATTAATGTATTCATATCAATATGATTCTTTATCTTGATTAACAGTTTTCTTATGTAATTGGCTGCTCCCATATTGGGGGCATAGATATTTACAACTGTTAGATCATCTTGGTGGATAGTCCCTTTAAGAATGATGTAGTGTCCTTCTATATCTCTGACTACAGTCTTTACTTTAAAATCTAATTTGTCTGATACGAGAATCGCTACCCCGGCCTTCTTTTGAGGCCCATTGGTATGAAAGATGCTTCTCCATCCCTCACTTTCAGTCTGGGTGTATCTTTAGGTTCAAAATGGGTCTCTTGTAGACAACATATGGATGGGTCCTGTCGTTTTATCCAACCTGCAACCCTGTGCCATTTTATGGGCACATTTAGGCCATTCACATTGAGAGTGATTATTGAGAGATACATTTTTATTTACATCGTGTTACCTTTGAAGTCTTTCTTTCTGTAGATTGTCTCTATATTTATGTTCAATGCTATTCTTAGGATTTTTCCTCTTTTATAGAACACCCCTCTTAATATTTCCTGCAGTGTTGGCTTAGTGGTTGCATAGTCTTTTAAGCCTTGCCGGTCTTGGAAACTCTTTACCTCTCCATCCATTTTGAATGTCAGTCTTGCTGGATAAAGTATTCTTGGCTGCATGTTCTTCTCATTTAGTTCCCTGAATATATCTTGCCAGCCCTTTCTGGCTTGCCAGGTCTCTGTGGACAGGTCTGACGTTATTCTGAAGGGCTTTCCTCTGTAAGTAGGAGCCTCTTTGTCCTACTGGCTTTCAAGAGATTATATCTACAATTATGACTCCTCAATTTGACTATCAGGTGCCTTGATGTTTTTCTGGAATCTATAATCTTGGGTGGAGACCGTTTGGCCTCTAGTACATGAATACTGGTTCCATTTGCGAGATTGGGAAAATTTTCATGAAGAACTTGTTTCACTATATCTTCTAGACTTCTTTCTTTCTCCTCCCCTTCAGGGATTCCAATAATATGGATGTTGGAATGTTTCATGGCATCATTTATTTCCCTGATTCTAAGCTTCCCTGCCTTCTAAGCTGTTTGTTCCAGGCTTTCTACTGATCCTTTCTATCTGTTTGTTCTCCAGATCACTAGTTCTATCTTCTGTCTCAGTTACCCTAGCTTTGAGAGAATTTAGATTAGGTTGGAACTCATTGAGAGCATTGTGAACCTCATCCCTGGTAGCTTTCAGCTCTGCCCTAACATTGTGAACATTATCTCTGGTCGCTTTCAGTTCTGCTCTAATCAATTCCGTTTGATCATCCATGGATTTCTCCAACCTAGCTATTGCCTGGATAATTGTTTGCCTGAATTCTCTTTCCGACATATTGTCTATGTTGATAGCTGTTAGCTTTGTTGCAGAAGGCCCATCCTCTGTATTTTTCTTCTGTTGGGCATTCCTCCTCCTAGAAAGTTTGGTGAGAGATGGATGAACAGATGTAGGGATGTATTGACTGGGGTGCAGTCAAGGTGCACCCTGGAACGCTTCTGAGCAATCAGGATTCCCCACCCAAATGAGAGAAAAAAGAAAAGAAAAAGAAAAATAGAGAGAGACAGGAAAGAAAGGGAAGATAAAAGAGAAGGTTCAGCCCAAATGGGCCCCAAGGTAAGATTTATGAAGTATACAAACAAAAACAGACAAACAAAAAGACTGATAAAAGTATATGACAAGAGAGAAGAAAAATTATACACACACACACACACACACACACACATGCAAATAAAGGAAGAACCTCGTCAAAAAGAACCCCAAGTGTAAGATTTATATACTAACAGGACAAACACAAAAAAGAAACACTGGTGGAAGAAAAAGATGGGAGAGTGGTTATAAATTCTCAGTGTTGGCGAGGAAGGTTGTTTTGATTCTTCCTGGATGTATCTTTATATCTTTGTTAAAGGACTCAACTTTCCTAAGATAAAGGGGGATTAAAAATTGTTTTACCTATAGGGGTAGCATTGATTGGGGAAAGGGGTTTACCTTGAAGTTTAACTCTATATGAATATTAGAAAATAAAAATAAAAAAGGAATAAACTAGACTAAACTAAAATTTAAAAAAAAAAAAAGAAATTTAAAAAATAGAAATGCAAAAGAAAAACTCAGGTGTATGTATCAAAAACTTCCGGTTAGAAGGTTATTTTGGAATTTGATGTACTAGACATCTCACTGTGATGGTAAATAGGTTAAAAAATTATTTATATAAAGAAAAATGAGCCAGAATAGTGGGAACGAATTAAAAATAAAAGTTGTCCTATGAAGTAGTAGTAGTTGTTCTCTTGTCTTTTTTTTTTTTTTTTTTTTCCTTTCCTGGTTGGTTTTCTGGGGAAGGGGCCTGCCATGTGGGTTTTCAGTCAATGATGTTCCCTGAGTTAAGTCCTCCCGCCCCCCTCAAGGGGGTGGGCTCTGAGGAAACTGTTTTTTTCAGGCTTTTGTTCTCTGGAGGGTTTTTGTTTGTTCACATTTTTTTTTCTCTCTCTCGCCTTGACCGCTTTTGATGGTTTTTGTAGGTTTAGAGGAAAGCAAACTGCACCCTGACCTCCCTCTCAGAGCGAAGCCTCAGTCTGGTTGCAGAGCCCAAATAAATTCCCCCTTGGCTGCTGGCAGAGCAGGTTCTGAGTTGTGGTTCTGGGGATGCAGGATTTTTTGCTTGTACCCAAAACCATGGCAACGGCAGCTGTCTGGGCAGCTCCAGACTGCCAGAGAGGTTCCAAGCAGCGATTGCACACTGAGATTTTCCCCGCTGGCCTGGACTGGGGATGCCTGGTCTTTCTGGGTCTGAGAGCACCAGGCTGGCTCCTGTGCACACCTCTCTCAGGGGAGGGCATGACTCGGACTCTGATAGCATGGCAGGGCACTCGTGTGGGGACTGCAAAAAGGCTGTGCTTCTGACAGCTGGTGAGGCTCCCAGCTCCTCACAGGAGCTGGACCCCACCGGTCTCAGGCGCGTTGGTGGCTTAGGGACCAAGACCTGGTTTCTCCGCCGCACTCTGTCTGGCTCTGAGCCAGGGGTGGCTGTCCTGGGTCTGGTGACTTAATCCCCTGTCCCTAGCTGCCCTGATTCTCACAATTCCACCCCCCTTGCAATCCTTTGCTCTTTTTGAGTGTTTTCTACCAGACTCCAAGTTAATGCTGGTCCCCAGACACATGGCACTGTCTTATTGGGATATTTCTTTCCAATGGGTCACCTCTGCTGGCTCCTTCCCCCTTTTGCTTATCTTCCTATATCAGTCTTATGTTCCCACTCCACTTTACCTGCCCACTGGTGTCGGAGGCAGGCCCCTGGCCAGGGCGGCCTCCGCCATTAAAAGATGGCGCCTGGCTAGTTGCCAGGTGAGGATTGCCTCGTGCGACTAAGCGGAACGCCCAAAGAGGAAGTAAACAGCATTGGTTGCTAGCGAAATTGTTCGTTTAGGTGCACAGCCTGATTTGCTCCCTCCTGTACCCTGCTCGCTGATTGGTCACGTAAGCGTATATACGTGTGTAGACTTGCGCAAATAAAGAGAGAGAAGATACATCTGAACTGGGGCTTCTTGTCATCCTTGCGCGTCGAGGGCGATACACTGGCATCCTCTGCTCCTGTAGAGATCCAGATGTGTATAATTCTGATCTCAGGCTGATTTTGTGGGTGATCAGAGTTCTTTGGAAAGTAATCAGCTCACTTTAGGCTACAGGTTGAAAGGGCGTCTCCTCCTACTTCCCCACCATCTTGTCCTGTCTGCAGTGAACTCTTATCCTCATTTTACCTGTTAGGACTTTTACTTTTATTTATTAATTTTTTAAATTAAGATCCAACTCAAATTTCCTTATCAAGTAGGCCAAAAAAAAAAAAAAAAGACTGATGGTTTATGTGGATAACAGACATGCTTTGGTTCAAAACTCAAAAGATATCCTTAGAACCCACTTTTCTACTCTTCTTTTTCTTCGTTGGCTCCATTTTCGTGTTGTATCAGTTGGCCTTACTGAGTTTCAGGTTCACAGCGTAATAGTACCCAGTTCAGCATAATAAATACTCTCTTCCCTGATGCTGCAAAGGAAATTTTGGAATTGAGCTTATTGATCCCAATTGACCTCTTTTGTGTCTGGTGTCCCCTCCAAAGATCACCAATGTGGCCAGGAGATGGAACAGTGTTTCTTGGTTAAGCCTATGGGATGCATTACTCCTGGGTTCTAGAGGAAGAGTTTGTTTTACATGAAGCAGTTTTGCTGAGAATGTGAAAAGAGTAGTTTTCCAGAAGGGAATGAATGTGAGCACATTCTAGGTCATCAAAAGACAGTGATCCCTGTGGCTGTTCTAGTGCTTTCCCCTCAAGGACCTCATCTCCACTCCCCATGGTAATAAATGATATCCTCTATCCTATTAGACGTGAATTTATAGCGTCATCCACTCTAATTTCACACTCAATGCAGTTATTTCTTCTCCTATATTCCCAAGACATTCAAATCTTCATTTGAGGATCACCAGAGATAAGATTGCACTGCTTTGAGAGATAGACTTTCCATTGGCTCTCTAAGCCATAAAATCAGGTCTCTGCTCATTTTCCACTCTATACTTAGCTTGATGTGGGTTACAAAAAAAAGTTGTGAATGCTTAGGATAGTTTGATTCTTCTTCAATTATAACATCCTTTAAAAACTTGCATATAGACAAAGATCGCATATGACTAATGATTTAACTATTCAGGCTAATATGACCAGAGGGTAAAATTTAAAGTTTTAATGGATTTTGTTTCAATTTGCTCTTATCTTAGAGGATAATTATTCAAGCAGAACATTCTACTATGATTAGAATGGTGATCTACGATTATATTTATGGATCCCTGAATTCCAGTGACATTCAAGTTTGAGAAATTTAAATACAATTCTGTGTACTAAAACTGTGCTTAAGGAAGAAGCTATTAAATATAAAAACAGGCTTGACTGTAAATTATACATCTTTAGTTTCATTTTCCTCGGTTTCATAACTGGTTTGTGTATAGACTCTCATGTCTGAAAATGAATCCAAATGTGGGGAAAACAATATTCTGCTATTTTTAGAAAGGTTGCACTGACAGCACAAAGAGATAAAACAATTAAACCTCTCAGTTGTGTGGCATAGGCTCTGACTGCCAGTCTCTCAGATTCAAGCATACGAAGATACCAAGGATAATCCCTGCATGGAGAGAAGATTAGTAATTTGATTCTCTGGCCCTAAATGTTTTAGAAGGCACTTCCAAATATTGAATTCCTCAGGAGAAGCTTTCAGGGCCTCAATACACAAATAAGACCTGCTATTCATGCACATCAAATAATTCTAAGTTAGTACTTTTGGATAACAAATGTAAGATGTTAGAATCACTAATTCCAGATAGAACCGAGAGTAATGATTTACCTAGGGTAATGCTGAAGTTCAAAGTAGAGTTGGAGGAATAAACTCAGGGCTAACTGCAAGGAAAGGCTGTTTTAATCCTTGCCTTCACACTGGAAGAAGTTTATATAAGAGCACAGATGAGGTTTTATCTGTGCAGCCATAATGCAGCTTCACGAAGAATAGCTCATAGAAGCTAATTCTTGAAGAGGCAAAGCCTGTAAGAGACATACCTCCTTTCCTTACAATGAGCTGCTAAAGATATGCTGATCTATCTATCATCTATCTATCTAGATATATCGATATATCTATATCTATATCTATCTATCTATCTATCTATCTATATGGATGTCAATTAAACCATTCATCACTTGTACTTTGCTTTTCCAAATAAGAACCAACTGCTTATGTAAGTACACAGAGGGTGTATGTTTCTTTCCTAACAATGGGCATCATGTTCATGAAGATGCATTCAACTTTAAGTACCTGTCTAGGCATTTCATATAGATGATGAAAGCTAGTATTTGTAAATATGGCCAGGGAAATTTCCATAGCTGAAAATCAACAACACAGGCTTTATTCAGATATTTAGCATTTTTGGTCACATTAGGTTGTAAAGAAATGTTATAAAACCATCACTTTATACTTTTTTTCTTAAAGTTGTTTTTTTCTCATGAACCTAATCATCACCTTCTATCCTTTGGAAAGTGTTTTAACAAAATGTGAATAAGAAATTGGTTATATGCCAAATAAGAGAAACTAAAAGGCATCTTGATTTAGCCTTAAACTTATGGTGGTGACATTTAGTCAGAGAGAACTACACAAAGTTATGTTCTGGATCAAGATCTTTCCTTTTCCCTTTCCTTTTCTTAAAAGAGTATATGCTACTTTTATTTCCTACCAGGATGTAACAGATACAATGTTTCATTTTATTCTAGGCAACATAAGACAATAGATTAACGATTTGAAACAGAAGGGGATATGACATACTCCTGAAAGAAATGTTTCAGAGGGTGTTTTGGGTCTTTATTGGATGTTACAGAGATTGTGGGTCCAACTGGCCTTTAATGGGCTGGGATGAAGGGGGCTAGATGTTGTGCAGTGTTTGGGACAGCCCCAGAAAATTATGAATTGTCCCATAATCTGTGCAACTTTCCAGTATCTTGCAAGTAATAGACCTTTATATTTTGTCCTGGTTTTCATGAATTTTTTAGGAATGCAATTACTGTGTAAGTAGAGGAGAGATCTTATACAGTGTTTTTATGTTTTCAGAGTTACTGGGGATTAGTAAAGAGTTCAAAATATATTACTGAAGGCAGTATCACTTCTGGAATTTGAATTGCTAAAATGGATCATTCTGCCTTTATTGAACACATTTTGAAAGAATCTCTCTCTCTCTCTCTTCTATCAAACTCTGAATATATTTATTTACCCCTTATTTTAAAATGACAAAAATAGAGCAGAAAGTTTGACAATATTCAATTGAATATTGCCTTTTTAAAAAATCCACTTTAATTTATTATAATTGAGAGCAAACATCTGCCTTCCTTTTCTTTTCTAGTAGACCCATACCTGAAAATTTAAATAAGAAAATGCATATTATTTTAGTGTGTACATAAAATTTTATTTCTTCCTTATTTCACAGTTGAGACTTTGTATTGATTCTCTGAAATTATATATGTAGGTACATTGTATTATTTCTTAATTTCACTCCATGGTCGTAAATGAGGGTGATAAAAAGATTTGTTATTAAAAGTATGTTTTGGGTTGGATAGGATTGAAAACCAGTCAATAGATCTGCCTACCAAAGTGAGATTCCAAAATAAATTGCAGAATTTTCAAAGAAAACAAACCTTTGCAATACTTTTTGACACCTTAGTCATTGCAAGAATTTAAAAGTAATTAAAACATGGAGGGTGGGGAGAATTTGTAAAGACAAAAAAAAAAAAAAAAAAAAAAGAAAGAAAGAGAGAAGTCTTTGAAAACAGCCTTGTGGCCTCCACAGCACCATTTCATGTACCACCTTAGCCTAGAGGATCACTTAGTACAATAAGATTCCAGCAGGTGAGGTCTGTGTGGAGTAGACCATGAATGATATGGTGCCTAAGGACGAGGAAAAGGGGTAGGTAATCATAAGCCAAAAGTAATGGATTTGTCCCTGTCAAAGAAGCTTCCTCCATAGAACCCACAACTATGCCCAAGAAAGTCAGCCTTAAATTAGAATTAGGTGACTCAGAGTGTAAGCTGTCTAATTAGGCAGGTAATGTCCTAACTCCTTCATTTCATGCCCCTCTTCTACTCTAATCTGGTGCATGAGAGTGGGGAAGGAGTAAGTGAGGATAAAGAACAGAGCAAGCCCATACTCCTTCCTAAGACCAGCGATAGTCAACCACAGGCCTCTGCTGGAGGAGGACGAAGAAAATTCTTACCTTGGAGTGAAGACTGAAGTGTTGATGAATATATAGGATTGAACCATCTAATTCTGAAAGGAGACTTTTTTTTTCTTAACTAAAAGTGGCTACATGGACCATCTATTATATCAGAGTGAGTCAATAAGCAATGAGGCCTGATTGAGACATAGATTTTACCTAGAAGGAAAGGAAAAATTCCACCCACTGAACAAAGTTTAAGGGGACTCTCAGGACAAAAATATCTGGTAACTGCCCACAAATAAAAAAATACATTAGGTAAAAATCGTGCTCCAGGAATAACCTGCCTCCCACCCCTGCTCCTTATCTTCTGAGAGGGCTCATACTCACATGCTATCTTTATCTCCTCTCCGATATCCTTATATCTGTCCTTTACATTACACCTTGGTGAGATTATATCAGCATACCTGTGCTTTTAGTATCTGTAAATGTAGAAGAAAAAGCCTTCCTCCTGTTGGAAGGCTTTAGTCTCTTTTTCAGGAAGTAGAAGTGTTGTTTGAAAATTGATTTATTCTAACAATATGTGAATGATGGTTCAATGATAAAAATTTGTAATCTGCTATAAAGGAATACCACTTCTTCGTGTCCCATCTTCTCTCAGTGCTCTGCTACAACACTAGTTCCCTTCTGACACCAGATTAATGGGATTTCTACACATCAAGCAATTCTGTGATACACATTGGGTGTCATACAATTTGACTCAATTCTGACACGACCTACCTGGAGATAGCATCAGATCCCACAGATGAAGGCCTCAGTTCCACAAGACTGACCCCCACCCCCCACCCACAACTTTAGGCATTGATCCCAAGTATAGGTTGTTACCCGCACTTCTGACCCATTGGCTATAAATTAGAGATTTCTACAATCCCTTTTGGGATCTCAATTAATTGACAGAACTGACAGAACTCGGGAAAACAGTTCAGTTAACTAGATTACTATTTATTATAGAAGGGTATAAATAAGGAACAGCCAAATGGAAGTGATACTTAGGTCAAGGTATGGGGAAAAGGGCATGATATGTCCTCCTTGGGCATGTGCCACTCTCCCTGCACATCTATGTTCACCAACCCTGGAAGGTTTCCAAGTTCTGTCCTTTGGGTTTTTAATGTAGGGTTTTATCACCTATGCATGATTGATTAAGTCATCATCCATTGGTGGTTTAACTCAATCTCCTACTCCTCTTCCCTTCCCAGAGATGAGGGAGATGGTGAGGGGGTGCTTAAGGTTCCAATCTCCTAATGAAAGTTGGTTCCCCTGGCAACCAAACCACCATCCTTGGGTTACTTAGGGACTTTCAAGAAATCACCTCATTAACATATACTCAGGTATGGTTGAAAGGGGCTTGTTATGAATAATAAAAGACAACTTTATCCTTCTAATCACTTAGGAAATCCCAAAGATTTTAGGAGATTTGTGCTAGGAATGGGAGGACAATCATAAATATATTTCTTATTATAAAGCACAATATCACATCTATCCTTGACAATTAATGTATGTTTTGGGTATTTCAAAGTATTGGAAGGCAGTAACTTTAAGGGATTTTTCATAATGTGTTAATAATATGTCTGAGGCAATAAAGAAGAGATCTGGCCATGCAATGAATTTGAACTCCTATATCTGTTGAGGAAAGCACAATTGACATATCAAGGTCTAGTATTAATTATGCTCTCCATTTATAATAGTTAAAAGAATTTATTTATATTTAAATTATGATCACCCACTACCTTACTTAATGTAAATAAAATGGTAAATAAATATGGTAATAAAATGTAAGTAAAAAATGTAAATAAAAAAATAAATAAAATGGTAAACTGAGACAAGCTCAAATTACCAGAAAGTAAGTTTATTTGGGAATAGCAGAGGAATTGCAATTCAGGAAACACACACTGGAGCAAGCTATAGGAGAGTCCATTGAGGCTTTGGGGTAAGCTATATTTACAGGCAAGGAGTGCACAGAAAGGGAAGTGCAGCCAGAGTACATGCAGAAACTTCATTAACTTGAGGATGGGGAGCAGTTCTTGGCAGATGTTCATTGGTCAGGAGACAGGTCTCGGTCTTCTGTAAATCAAGCAATTAGTGAAGTCAGTCTTTCATATCTAAAGTTCTGTTCTTCTAAGGTGTGTGCATGAGATTCTCCGTTTTATATCCTCCAGTTCCATTTTAGGTTGAAATCCTTTCATGATGAAATTTTTAGTCTTTAAAAACATGCAAGTTTCAGTAACAAATCATCTTAGAAACATGTAATATTAAGAGTTAAGTATCCTGTGCATAGCAGCTAGGTCCATTAAAAAAAGAAAGGAGGGGGTTGCCTGGGTGGCTCAGTGGGTTAAACCTCTGACTTCAGCTTTTAGTATCTGTAATGATCTTAGGGTCCTGGGATCAAAGCCCACATCTGGCTGTCTGCTCAGCAGGGATCCTGCTTCTCCCTTTCTCTTCCTGCCTCTCTTCCTACTTGTGATCTCTCTGTCAAATAAATAAATACAATCTTAAAAAAAAAAAAAGAAAGGATGATTTTTTTTTTTTAAAAGATTTATTTATTTGAGAGAGAGCAAAAGAGAGTGGGCAGAGGAAGAGGGAGAGGGAAAGAGAGTCCCAGGCAAAGTCCATGCTGGGAGCAGAGCCCACTGAGTGGCTTCATCCCATAACCCCAAGATCATGACCCCAGCCAAAACCAAGAGTCAGATGCCCAACTGACTGCACCATCCTGGTGCCCCAAGAATGATTTTTTAAAAGTGCATATATATTACATATATACATATCTGTATACACACACACACACACACACACACACACACACACACACACCTATATATATATATATACATACATGTATATATGATCTCTTTATGCAAAAGTTTAAGCTTTGAAAGTTTAAATTGTGTTACTGAATACAAATATATACTTTTCATAGTAGTTACCACATAAACAGTCATATCAGTGGTTTAAGTAAATTATGAACTTTAGGTTAAACATGTATTCAATACCATATAACAACAGCTCACTAAACTGACCAGGAAGGAATAACAACCCACAAGAACAAAAGCAAAGGAAGAGGAGACATCAGCAGATAAAAGATGGCAGCAAGGTTTTAGAAGATGGCAAGTTGGAGGATAAGCAGTAACTATATAGCAGACAAAACCAAAACCTAAGTGTCCACATAGGGACAAGCCAACATGAAAGACACCAGTTATTGAATTTATAACCTCTTTGAAAAAGTATAAAATAACACCAACAACTTGGTTAATTAGTTGTGTCTAGAGAATCTGAGAGCTTACTGTCTGTCAGGTACATATATAAATTCAGTTAGGAATTACATATATTATATAGGCAAGTCAATTAATATCTCTGGGTCTCTGGGTTCTAAACTTTAAAATGAGGAAGTGAGGTTGAACAACGTTGGCCTTTGGACACTGTGATACATTATATTACTACTTTCATTATACTTCTGTACTAGTCCATCCCTACAGGGCTCCTACCTTGGAATCTGCTCTTAACCTCCTTCCAACCCACTTCCTGTTGAGAGGACTATAGTTCCACCCCCACTGATGACAGACTTGGCCATATAAATTGCTCTTGGTATAGAAATGTGAGCAGAAAATACACAATAACATTTAAAAAATTAACATATAATGTATTATTTGCCCATGGGTACAGGTCAGTGAATCGACAGGCTTACACTCTTCATAGTACTCACCATAGCACATACCCTCCCCAATGTCCATAACCCAATTACCCGCTCCATAACCCCCTCTCTCTAGCAACCCTCAATTTGCTTGATGACTTGTTCCATCCAAGTCATTACAAATGGCAAGATTTCATTTCTTTTGATGGCTGCATAGTATTCCATTGTAGATATATCCCCCATATCTTCTTTATCCATTCATCTGTTGATGGACATCTAGGTTCTTTCCGTAGTTTGGCTATTGTGGACATTGCTGCCATAAACATTTGGGTTCACATGCCCCTTTGGATCACTACATTTGTATCTTTAGGGTTAATACCCAGTAGTGCAATTGCTGGGTCATAGGGTAGCTCTATTTTCAACTTTTTGAGAAACCTCCATGCTGTTTTCCAGAGTAGTTGCACCAGCATGCATTCCCACCAACAGTGTAGGAGGGTTCCCCTTTCTCTGCATCCTTGCCAGCATTTGTTGTTTCCTGACTTGTTAATTTTAGCCATTCTGACTGGTGTGAGATGGTATCTCATTGTGGTTTTGACTTGTATTTCCCTGATGTCGAGTGATGTGGAGCGTTTTTTCATGTGTCTGTTGGTCATCTGGATATCTTCTTTGCAGAGATGTCTGTCCATGTCCTCTGCCCATTTCTTGGTTGGATTATTTGTTCTTTGGGTGTTGAGATTGAATTTTTATGATGTTTATTATTTTACTAAAATTATTAAAATCTTATTAAAATTATTATTTTACTATTGTTTATAGATTTTGGATACTAGCCCTTTATCTGATATGCCATTTCAAATATCTTCTCCCAGTCTGTCGGTTGTCTTTTGGTTTTTTTTTTTTTTTTTTTTTTTTTTTTTAATTTATTTTTTATTTTCAGCATAACAGTATTCATTATTTTTCACCACACCCAGTGCTCCATGCAATTCGTGCCCTTTATAATACCCATCACCTAGTACCCCAACCTCCCACCCCCCACCCCTTCAAAACCCTCAGATTGTTTTTCAGAGTCCATAGTCTCTCATGGTTCACCTCCCCTTCCAATTTCCCCCAACTCCCTTCTCCTCTCTAACTCCCCATGTCCTCCATGCTATTTGTTATGCTCCACAAATAAGTGAAACCATATGATAATTGACTCTCTCTGCTTGACTTATTTCACTCAGCATAATAATCTCTTCCAGTCCCGTCCATGTTACTACAAAAGTTGGGTATTGGTCCTTTCTTTTTTTTTTTTTTTTTTTTTTTTTATAAACATATATTTTTATCCCCAGGGGTACAGGTCTGTGAATCACCAGGTTTACACACTTCACAGCACTCACCAAAGCACATACCCTCCGCAATGTCCATAATCCCACCCCCTTCTCCCAAACCCCCTCCCCCCAGCAACCCTCAGTTTGTTTTGTGAGATTAAGAGTCACTTATGGTTTGTCTCCCTCCCAATCCCATCTTGTTTCATTTATTCTTCTCCTACCCACTTAAGCCTCCATGTTGCATCACCACTTCCTCATATCAGGGAGATCATATGATAGTTGTCTTTCTCTGCTTGACTTATTTCGCTAAGCATGATACGCTCTAGTTCCATCCATGTTGTCGCAAATGGCAAGATTTCATTTCTTTTGATGGCTGCATAGTATTCCATTGTGTATATATACCACATCTTCTTGATCCATTCATCTGTGGATGGACATCTAGGTTCTTTCCATAGTTTGGCTATTGTGGACATTGCTGCTATAAACATTCGGGTGCATGTGCCCCTTTGGATCACTACATTTGTATCTTTAGGGTAAATACCCAATAGTGCAATTGCTGGGTCATAGGGCAGTTCTATTTTCAACATTCTGAGGAACCTCCATGCTGTTTTCCAGAGTGGCTGCACCAGCTTGCATTCCCACCAACAGTGTAGGAGGGTTCCCCTTTCTCCACATCCTCGCCAGCATCTGTCATTTCCTGACTTGTTGATTTTAGCCATTCTGACTGGTGTGAGGTGATATCTCATTGTGGTTTTGATTTGTATTTCCCTGATGCCGAGTGATATGGAGCACTTTTTCATGTGCCTGTTGGCCATCTGGATGTCTTCTTTGCAGAAATGTCTGTTCATGTCCTCTGCCCATTTCTTGATTGGATTATTTGTTCTTTGGGTGTTGAGTTTGCTAAGTTCTTTATAGATTCTGGACACTAGTCCTTTATCTGATATGTCGTTTGCAAATATCTTCTCCCATTCTGTCAGTTGTCTTTTGATTTTGTTAACTGTTTCCTTTGCTGTGCAAAAGCTTTTGATCTTGATGAAATCCCAATAGTTCATTTTTTCCCTTGCTTCCCTTGCCTTTTGCGTTGTTCCTAGGAAGATGTTGCTGCGGCAGAGGTCGAAGAGGTTGCTGCCTGTGTTCTCCTCAAGGATTTTGATGGATTCCTTTCGCACATTGAGGTCCTTCATCCATTTTGAGTCTATTTTTGTGTGTGGTGTAAGGAAATGGTCCAATTTCATTTTTCTGCATGTGGCTGTCCAATTTTCCCAGCACCATTTATTGAAGAGGCTGTCTTTTTTCCATTGGACATTCTTTCCTGCTTTGTCGAAGATGAGTTGACCATAGATTTGAGGGTCTATTTCTTGGCTCTCTATTCTGTTCCATTGATCTATGTGTCTGTTTTTGTGCCAGTACCATGCTGTCTTGATGATGACAGCTTTGTAATAGAGCTTGAAGTCCGGGATTGTGATGCCACCAACGTTGGCTTTCTTTTTCAATATCCCTTTAGCTATTCGAGGTCTTTTCTGGTTCCATATAAATTTTAGAATTATTTGTTCCATTTCTTTGAAAAAGATGGATGGTACTTTGATAGGAATTGCATTAAATGTGTAGATAGCTTTAGGTAGCATAGACATTTTCACAATATTTATTCTTCCAATCCAGGAGCATGGAACATTTTTCCATTTCTTTGTGTCTTCCTCAATTTCTTTCATGAGTACTTTATAGTTTTCTGAGTATAGATTCTGTGTCTCTTTGGTTAGGTTTATTCCTAGGTATCTTATGGTTTTGGATGCAATTGTAAATGGGATTGACTCCTTAATATCTCTTTCTTCTGTCTTGCTGTTGGTGTAGAGAAATGCAACTGATTTCTGTGCATTGATTTTATATCCTGACACTTTACTGAATTCCTGTATAAGTTCTAGCAGTTTTGGAGTGGAGTCTTTTGGGTTTTCCACATATAGTATCATATCATCTGCGAAGAGTGATAATTTGACTTCTTCTTTGCCGATTTGGATGCCTTTAATTTCCTTTTGTTGTCTGATTGCTGAGGCTAGGACCTCTAGTACTATGTTGAATAGCAGTGGTGATAATGGACATCCCTGCCGTGTTCCTGACCTTAGCGGAAAAGCTTTCAGTTTTTCTCCATTGAGAATGATATTTGCGGTGGGTTTTTCATAGATGGCTTTGATGATATTGAGGTATGTGCCCTCTATCCCTACACTTTGAAGAGTTTTGATCAGGAAGGGATGCTGTACTTTGTCAAATGCTTTTTCAGCATCTATTGAAAGTATCATATGGTTCTTGTTCTTTCTTTTATTGATGTGTTGTATCACATTGACTGATTTGCGGATGTTGAACCAACCTTGCAGCCCTGGAATAAATCCCACTTGGTCGTGGTGAATAATCTTTTTAATGTACTGTTGAATCCTATTGGCTAGTATTTTGTTGAGTATTTTCGCATCTGTGTTCATCAACGATATCGGTCTATAGCTCTCTTTTTTGGTGGGATCCTTGTCTGGTTTTGGGATCAAGGTGATGCTGGCCTCATAAAATGAGTTTGGAAGTTTTCCTTCCATTTCTATTTTTTGGAACAGTTTCAGGAGAATAGGAATTAGTTCTTCTTTAAATGTTTGGTAGAATTCCCCCGGGAAGCCATCTGGCCCTGGGCTTTTGTTTGTTTGGAGATTTTTAATGACTGTTTCAATCTCCTTACTGGTTATGGGTCTGTTCAGGCTTTCTATTTCTTCCTGGTTCAGTTGTGGTAGTTTATATGTTTCTAGGAATGCATCCATTTCTTCCAGATTGTCAAATTTATTGCCGTAGAGTTGCTCATAGTATGTTCTTATAATAGTTTGTATTTCTTTGGTGTTAGTTGTGATCTCTCCTCTTTCATTCATGATTTTATTTATTTGGGTCCTTTCTCTTTTCTTTTTGATAAGTCGGGCCAGGGGTTTATCAATTTTATTAATTCTTTCAAAGAACCAGCTCCTACTTTCGTTGATTTTTTCTATTGTTTTTTTGGTTTCTATTTCATTGATTTCTGCTCTGATCTTTATGATTTCTCTTCTCCTGCTGGGCTTAGGGTTTCTTTCTTGTTCTTTCTCCAGCTCCTTTAGGTGTAGGGTTAGGTTGTGTACTTGAGACCTTTCTTGTTTCTTGAGAAAGGCTTGTACCGCTATATATTTTCCTCTCAGGACTGCCTTTATTGTGTCCCACAGATTTTGAACTGTTGTATTTTCATTATCATTTGTTTCCATGATTTTTTTCAATTCTTCTTTAATTTCCCGGTTGACCCATTCATTCTTTAGAAGGATACTGTTTAGTCTCCATGTATTTGGGTTCTTTCCAAACTTCCTTTTGTGGTTGAGTTCTAGCTTTAGAGCATTGTGGTCTGAAAATATGCAGGGAATGATCCCAATCTTTTGATACCGGTTGAGTCCTGATTTAGGACCAAGGATGTGATCTATTCTGGAGAATGTTCCATGTGCACTAGAGAAGAATGTGTATTCTGTTGCTTTGGGATGAAATATTCTGAATATATCTGTGATGTCCATCTGGTCCAGTGTGTCGTTTAAGGCCTTTATTTCCTTGCTGATCTTTTGCTTGGATGACCTGTCCATTTCAGTGAGGGGAGTGTTAAAGTCCCCTACTATTATTGTATTGTTGTTGATGTGTTTCTTTGATTTTGTTATTAATTGGTTTATATAGTTGGCTGCTCCCACGTTGGGGGCATAGATATTTAAAATTGTTAAATCTTCTTGTTGGACAGACCCTTTGAGTATGATATAGTGTCCTTCCTCATCTCTTATTATAGTCTTTGGCTTAAAATCTAATTGATCTGATATAAGGATTGCCACTCCTGCTTTCTTCTGATGTCCATTAGCATGGTAAATTCTTTTCCACCCCCTCACTTTAAATCTGGAGGTGTCTTCGGGCTTAAAATGAGTTTCTTGGAGGCAACATATAGATGGGTTTTGTTTTTTTATCCATTCTGATACCCTGTGTCTTTTGACAGGGGCATTTAGCCCATTCACATTCAGGGTAACTATTGAGAGATATGAATTTAGTGCCATTGTATTGCCTGTAAGGTGACTGTTATTGTATATGGTCTCTGTTCCTTTCTGATCTACCACTTGTAGGCTCTCTCTTTGCTTAGAGGACCCCTTTCAATATTTCCTGTAGAGCTGGTTTGGTATTTGCAAATTCTTTCAGTTGTTGTTTGTCCTGGAAGCTTTTAATCTCTCCTTCTATTTTCAATGATAGCCTAGCTGGATATAGTATTCTGGGCTGCATGTTTTTCTCGTTTAGTGCTCTAAAAATATCATGCCAGCTCTTTCTGGCCTGCCAGGTCTCTGTGGATAAGTCAGCTGCCAATCTAATATTTTTACCATTGTATGTTACAGACTTCTTTTCCCGGGCTGCTTTCAGGATTTTCTCTTTGTCACTGAGACTTGTAAATTTTACTATTAGGTGACGGGGTGTGGGCCTATTCTTATTGATTTTGAGGGGCGTTCTCTGAACCTCCTGAATTTTGATGCTCGTTCCCTTTGCCATATTGGGGAAATTCTCCCCAATAATTCTCTCCAGTATACCTTCTGCTCCCCTCTCTCTTTCTTCTTCTTCTGGAATCCCAATTATTCTAATGTTGTTTCGTCTTATGGTGTCACTTAATTCTCGAATTCTCCCCTCGTGGTCCAGTAGCTGTTTGTCCCTCTTTTGCTCAGCTTCTTTATTCTCTGTCATTTGGTCTTCTATATCACTAATTCTTTCTTCTGCCTCATTTATCCTAGCAGTGAGAGCCTCCATTTTTGATTGCACCTCATTAATAGCTTTTTTGATTTCAACTTGGTTAGATTTTAGTTCTTTTATTTCTCCAGAAAGGGCTTTTATATCTCTCGAGAGGGTTTCTCTAATATCTTCCATGCCTTTTTCGAGCCCGGCTAGAACCTTGAGAATTGTCATTCTGAACTCTAGATCTGACATATTACCGATGTCTGTATTGATTAGGTCCCTAGCCTTTGGTACTGCCTCTTGTTCTTTTTTTTGCGTTGAATTTTTACGTCTTGTCATTTTGGCCAGATAAGAGTAAATGAAGGGGCAAGTAAAATACTAAAAGGGTGGCAACAACCCCAGGAAAATATGCTTTAACTAAATTAGAAGAGATCCAAAATCGTGAGTGGGGAGAAAGGGGATAAAAAGAGGTTCAAAAAGGAAGAAAGAAAAAAAAAGAAAAGAAAAAAAAATTTTTTTAAAAAAAGAAAATACCTGAGAAAAATGTAAAAAAGAAAAAATATATATATTAGATAAACTAGTAAAAAATCGTTAAAAAAGAAAAAGGTAACAGTTAAAAAAAAAAAATTTTTACCCGAAGGCGAGAAGAAAAAGAAAAAAAGAAAAAAAAAATGAAAAAGAAAAAATTAAATTAACTGCAAGACTAAAAAAAAATCACAGGAAAAAAGCCATGAGTTCCGTGCTTGGCTTTCTCCTCCTCTGGAATTCTGCTGCTCTCCTTGGTATTGAAACCGCACTCCTTGGTAGGTGAACTTGGTCTCGGCTGGATTTCTTGTTGATCTTCTGGGGGAGGGGCCTGTTGTAGTGATTCTCAAGTGTCTTTGCCCCAGGCGGAATTACACCGCCCTTACCCGGGGCCGGGGTGAGTAATCCGCTCGGGTTTGCTTTCAGGAGCTTTTGTTCCCTGAGCGCTTTCCGTAGAGCTCCGGAGGACGGGAACACAAATGGCGGCCTCCTGGTCTCCGGCCCGGAGGAGCCGAGAGCCCAGGGCCCCACTCCTCAGTGCGCCCTCAGAGAACAGCGCCCAGTTACTCCCGTCTGCCTGACCTCCGGCCGCGCTCGGAGCTCACCGAGCCTGCGATCGGTTCAAGGTAACACCGAGCTGTGAGCTTACTGTCGGCTCTGTTTCTGTAGCCGGCTTTCCCGTTCCAATACCCGCAAGCTCTGCGACACTCAGACACCCCCGATCCTTCTGTGACCCTGCGGGACCTGAGGCCACGCTGACCCCGCGTGGGCTTTGCCCCGGTTTAGCCTCTGGACTGATGTCCCTCAGCGGAACAGACTTTTAAAAGTCCTGATTTTGTGCGCGGTTGCTCCGCCGCTTGCCGGGAGCCGGCCCCTCCCCCCGGGGTCTATCTTCCCGTCGCTTTGGATTCACTTCTCCGCCGGTCCTACCTTTCAGAAAGTGGTTGTTTTTCTGTTTCCAGAATTGCTCTTCTTCTTCTCTTCGGTCTGCCGATGGATTTTCAGGTGTTTGCAATCTTTAGATAAGCTATCTAGCTGATCTCCGGCTAGCTGAAGCAGTCTCAGCTTGTTACTTCTCCGCCATCTTGACTCCTCCCCCTGTCTTTTGGTTTTGTTAACTGTTTCCTTTGCTGTGCAAAAGCTTTTGATCTTGAAGTCCCAATGGTTCATTTTTGCCCTTGCTTCCCTTGCCTTTGGTGATGTTTCTAGGAAGAAGTTGCTGTGGTTGAGGTTGAAGAGGTTGTTGCCTATGTTCTCCTCAAGGATTTTGATAGATTCCTTTCTCACATTGAGGTCTTTCATCCACTTGGAGTCTATTTTTGTGTGTGGTGTAAGGAAATGGTCCCGTTTCATTGTTCTTCATGTCGCTGTCCAATTTTCCCAACACCATTTGTTGAAAAGACTGTGTTTATCCCATTGGACATTTTTTCCTGCTTTGTTGAAGATTAGTTGACTGTAGGGTTGAGGGTGTATTTCTGGGCTCTCTATTCTGTTCCATGAATCTATGTGTTTGTTTTTGTGTCAGTACCATACTGTCTTGATGATGACAGCTTTGTAATAGAGCTTGAAGTCTGGAATTGTGATGCGGCCAACTTTGGCTTTCTTTTTCAACATTCCTCTGGCTATTCAGGGTTTTTTCTGGTTCCATATAAATTTTAGGATTATTTATTCAATTTCTTTGAAAAATATTGATGACATTTTGATAGGGATTGCATTAAAAGTATAGATTGCTTTAGGTAGCATAGACATTTTCACAATATTCTTCTAATTCATAAGCATGGAATGTTTTTCCATTTCTTTTGTCTTCTTCAATTTCTTTCATGAGTACTTTATAGTTTTTTAAGTACAGATTCTTTGCCTCTTTGGTTAGGTTTATTCCTGGGTTTTGTATGGTTTTGGGTGCAATTGTAAATGGGATCAACTCCTTAATATCTCTTTCTTCTTTCTTGTTGTTGGTGTGTAGAAATGCAACTGATTTCTGTGCATTGATTTTATATCCTGACACTTTACTGAATTCCTGTACAAGTTCTAGCAGATTTGGAGTGGAGTCTTTTGGGGTTTCCACATAATGTATCATATCATCTGCAAAGAATGAGAGTTTGACTTCTTTGGCGATTTGGATACCTTCAATTTCTTTTTGGTGTCTGATTGCTGAGGCCAGGACTTCTAGTACTAGGTTGAATAGCAGTGGTGATAATGGATATCCCTACTATGTTCCTGACCTTAGAAGAAAAGCTCTCAGTTTTTCTCCATTGAAAATGATATTCGCTGTGGGTTTTTCATAGATGGCTTTGATGATATTGAGGTATCCCTACACTTTGTATCCCTATGCTTTGAAGAGTTTTGATCAAGAAAGGATGCATACTTTGTCAAATGCTTTTTTAGCATCTATTGAGAGTATCATATGGTTCTTGTTCTTTCTTTTATTAATGTATTGTATCACATTGATTGATTTGTGGATGTTGAACCAACCTTCCAGCCCAGGAATAATTCCCACTTGTCATGGTGAATAATCCTTTTAAAGTACTGTTGGATCCTATTGCCTAGTATTTTGGTGAGAATTTTCACATCTGTGTTCATCAAGGATATTGGTCTATAATTTTTTTTTTTTTTGATGGGGTGTTTGCCTGGTTTTGGGATCAAGGTAATGCTGGCCTCATAAAATGAGTTCGGAAGTTTTCCTTCGATTTCTATTTTTTGGAAAAGTTTCAGGAGAATAGGAATTAATTCTTCTTGAAATGTTTGGTAGATTTCCCCTGGGAAGCTCTCTGGCCCTCTGAGCTCTCTGGCTCTCTTGTTTATTGGGAGGTTTTTGATGACTGCTTCAATCTCCTTACTGGTTATGGGTCTGTTCAGGTTTTCTATTAATTCCTGGCTCAGTTTTGGTAGTTTCTATGTCTCTAGGAATGCATCCATTTCTTCCAGTTTGTCAAATTTGCTAGTGTATAGTTGTTCTTAACATGTTCTTAAAATTGTTTGTATTTTTTTGGTGTTGGTTGTGATCTCTCCTCTTTCACTTAAGATCTTATTCATTTATTCATTTCTCTTTTCTTTTTGATAAGTCTGGCCAGGGGGTTATCAATCTTATTAATTCTTTCAAAGAACCAGCTCCTATTTTCATTGATTTGTTCTACTGTTCTTTTGGTTTCTATTTCATTGATTTCTGTTCTGATCTTTAGTATTTCTCTTCTCCTGCTGGGTTTAGTCTTTCTTTGCTGTTCTTTCTCTAGCTTCTTTAGGTGTAGGGTTAGGTTGTGTATTTGAGAACTTTCTCGTTTTTTGAGAAAGGCTTGTGTGGCTGTATGGCTATAAACTTTCCTCTCAGGATGGCCTTTGCTGCATCCCAAGCATTTTGAACCATTGTGTTTTCATTCTCATTTGTTTCCATGAATTGTTTCAATTCTTCTTTAATTTCCTGGTTGACTCATTCATTCTTTAGTAGGATGCTCTTTAGCCTCCATGTATTTGAGTTCTTTCCAACTTTCCTCTTCTGATTGAGTTCTAGCTTCAGAGCATTGTGGTCTGAAAATATGCAGGGAATGAACCCAATCTTTTGATACCAGTTGAGACCTGATTTAGGACCCAGGATGTGATCTATTCTGGAGAATGTTCCATGTGCACTAGAGAAGAATGTGTATTCTGTTGCTTTGGGATGAAATGTTTTGAATATATCTGTGATGTCCATCTGGTCCAGTGTGTCATTTAAGGCCTTTATTTCCTTGTTGATCTTTAGCTTGGATGATCTGTCCATTTCAGTGAGGGGTGTTAAACGTGCCCTGCTATTATTGTATTATTGTTGATGTGTTTCTTTGATTTTGTTATTAATTGGTTTATGTAGTTGGCTGCTCCCATGTTAGGGGCATAGATATTTAAAATTTTTAGATCTTCTTATTGGACAGACCCTTTGAGTATGATGTAGTGTCCTTCCTCATTTCTTATTATAGTCTCTTTGACTTACAATTTAATTGATTTGATATAAGGATTCCACCCCAGCTTTCTTTTGATGTCCATCAGCATGGTAAATGGTTTTCCACCCCCTCACTTTAAATCTGGAAGTGTTTTTGGGTCTAAAATGAGTTTCTTATAGACAGCATATTGATTTTTTTTAATGCATTCTGATACCCTGTATCTTTTGATTGGGGCATTTAGCCATTTATATTCAGGGTAACTATTGAAAGATATGAATTTAGTGCCATTGTATTGCCTATAAGGTGAGTCAGATCCCCCTTCAAAATGAAGGACTTCCTGCCCAGGTGGGAAGTGCCAGTGGATCATGAACTTCCCATGACAGTCTGCATCTGGTAACTCAATGAGTGGAGTATAAAGGCCAAGCAATTTTGACCTCATTTGGGATACAGTGCTGGCAGTGCTTGCTCCAGAGTGAGCTCCAGAGCTCTTATTCTGACCAATCTACTCCTATTTTCTTCACTGGTGTTGACTTCATATCACACCCTGCCCCCCAAATTCTATTTTGGCATCTGCTTCTAATGATCCCAATCTGTGACTTATGCCATATCTGATCTGGAGTTGTTAAAGTCATCAGGTGGTTTGCCTATTGCTCAAGTTCCTCTGCCACTAGAATTGCATGTTCTGAATAGGGGTTGCTTCTTCAGCTTGAGTTCCAGAATGAAGACAATGGGGAGCACAGCTATAGCTAACCTGCAAAGGGCCTTAAACATGAGCATAAAATTAACCTTTGTTGCTGAAGGATTTGTTGTCATAGGGTGTTTATAATAGTAGGATGGCTTAATCAAAGCTGAATTATAATACTATCCAAATATATAATAACAAATAATAAAAACGTCAACTGACCCACCTAAATTTAATAGCTATCTACACAAATATAAGATTATTTGTATTGCCAAATCTTCATAAGACATTCTTATAATATTATTTCCAGAATTAAAAACAACGTTCAGTTTAGCATGACTAAATTAATCTCTATGCTATGTTGGATTTTAAGAAAGTGGTTAAGGGTTTGCCTTGTAGGGGCACTGGATGTCTCAGTGGGTTAAATCCACTGCCTTTGTCTCAGGTCATGATCCCAGGGTCCTGGAATTGAGCCCCACATTGGGCTCTCTGGTCAGCAGCGAGCTTGCTTCCCCTCCTCCCTCTCTGCCTGTCTCTCTGCTTACTTGTGATCTCTGTCTGTCAAATAAATAAATAAAATCTAAAAAAAAAAGGGGGGGTTGCCTTGTAGAACACCAAATGCTTCATTGTTTGGAAAGGACTAGCTGAAGAAGAAGTGTGTCCATATCTAGGCATAAACACTATTAAGTCTCTACTGTTCTACATGTGATGTCTAGCATGCAATAAAAAAAGTTACAAGGCACATAAAAGCCAAGAAATCATAACTCAGTATTAAGAAACAACAGAATCAGACTCAGAAAGACCTGAAGTTTGAAGCTATAATACAGGAATAAACTTATCCTGGTAAAATAAATAGGAATTGTGAAAGATACACCTAAAGGTAATAATGCCATCTCTAGGCATGAGATGACTCAGGGCAGTCACTAAAATTATGTTTACTTTGGCTTATGTAAGAAATAATATAGTCCATGCCTTGGGGGTATGGAAATGTTTCAAATCCTTAGTGTAAGTATTTATGAAAAATTTAGGAGACTTGGATTTCCTTTTGGATAAGCACAGAGGAATCCACACTGTTGTTTACATTTCATGTTATAATGGATTAATGCGTAGGTGACTTGAAACTAACTATAGTTGTATTAGTTTGCCAGGACTACTATATCAAAGTATCACAGACTGAGCACCTTAAATAAGAGAAACTTGTTTGCTCTCAATTCTGGAGGCTAGAAGTCTGAGATCAAGGTTTTACCAGGGTTGGTTTCTTCTGAGGCCTTTCTCTTTGGCTTGTAGATGTTCATTTGCTCCCTCTGTCTTCACATGGTCATTGCTATGTCTGTCTCTGTCTTAATCTCCTCTTCTTATAAGGACCTCTTTTTAAATTATTAACATATAAGGTATTATTTATTTCAGGGGTATAGGTCTTTGATTTATCAGTCTTACATAATATGTAGCACTCACATGTACCCTCCCCAGTGTCCATCACTTAGCCACCTCATCCCCACGCCCCCCCCAACTCTAGTAACCCTTAGTTTATTTCCTGAGATTGAAAGTCTCTTATGGTTTGTCTTTCTCTCTGGTTTTGTCTTGTTTCATTTTTTTCCCTCCCTTCCCATATGATCCACTGCCTTGGTTCTCAAATTCTACATATCAGAGAGGTCATATGATAATTGTCTTTCTCTGATTGACTTATTTCACTTAGCACAATACTCTCTAATTCCAACCATATCCTTGCAAATGGCAAGATTACATTTTTTTGATGGCTACTTAATATTTCAGTGTGTGTGTGTGTGTGTGTGTGTACCTATACACCACATATTCTTTATCCATTCATCTTTTGATGGACATTTAGGCTCTTTCCATAGCTTGACTATTGCAGATATTGCTGCTATAAACATTCGGGTGCATGTGCCCCTTCAGATCACTGTTTGTATCTTTAGGGAAAATACACAGTAGTGCAAATGCTGGGTCATAGGGTAGCTGTATTTTCAGCTTTTTAAGGAACCTCCATGCTGTTTTCCAGAGTGGCTGCACCAGACTGCATTCTCACCAACAGTGTAGGAGGGTTCCCTTTTCTCTGCAGCCTTGCCAACATCTGTCATTTCCTGACTATTAATTTTAGCTATTCTGACTGGTGTGAGATGGTATCTCATTGTGGTTTTGATTTGTATTTCCCTGATGCTGAATGATGTGGAGCACTTTTTCATGTGTCTGTTGGCCATTTGGATGTCTTCTTTGCAGAAATGTCTGTTCATGTCTTCTGCCCATTTCTTGATTGGATTATTTGTTCCTTGGGTCTTGAGTTCTTTATAGATAAGAACTTATCTACTTGATAAGTTCTTAATAAATTTTGGACACTAGCCCTTTATTTGATATACCATTTCCAAATATCTTATCCCATTATGTCAGTTGTCTTTTGGTTTTATTGACTGTTTTCTTTGCTGTGCAAAGCTTTTTATTTTGATGAAGTCCTCATAGTTTATTTTTGCCCTTGCTTCCCTTGCCTTTGGTGATGTATCTACCAAGAAGTTGCTGTGGCTGAGGTTGAAGAGGTTGCTGCCTGTGTTCTCCTCAAGGATTTTGATGGATTCCTGTCTCACACTCAGGTCTTTCATCCATTCTGAGTCTATTTTTGTGTATGGTGTAAGGAAATGGGCCAGTTTCATTGTTCTGCATGTGGCTGTCCAATTTTCCGAACACCATTTGTTGAAGAGACTGTCTTTTTTCCATTGGATATTCTTTCCTGCTTTATTGAAGATTAGTTGACCAAAGATTTAAGGGTCCATTTCTGGTCTCTCTATTCTGTTCCACTGATCTATGTGTCTGTTTTTGTGGCAGTACCATACTGTCTTAATGATGACAGCTTTGTAATAGAGCTTGAAGTCTGGAATTGTGATGCCGCCAGCTTTGTTTTTCTTTTTCAGCATTCCTGTGGCTGGTCAGGGTCTTTTTTGGTTCATACAAATTTAAGATTATTTGTTCCACTTTTGCGAAAAAAGTTGTTGGTATTTTAATAGGGATGTATTAAATGTGTAGATTGCTCTAGGTAGCATAAACATTTTAGCAATATTTTTTCTTCCAATCCATGAGCATCGAACATTTTTCCATTTCTTTGTGTCTTTCTCAAGTTCTTTCATGAGCATTCTATAGTTTTCCGAGTACAGCTTCTTTATCTCTTTGGTTAGATTTATTCTATTAGGAGCTCTTCTTATAAGGACTTCTAGTAAGTCATATTGGATTTGGATTGGATCCACTTTAATGAATTCACTTTAACTTAATAACCTCTCTTAAAGTCCATATCCCAAATACAGCCACATTCCAAGGTAGTAAGGATTAGGACTTCATCATATGAATTTTGAGGGAACTCAGTTCATCCCCTGATAACATTTAAACTAAAAGAAAAGACAACTGACTAGAGGTAGACTTAGGGAATTATTGGAATTTGTTCAGTTGGGTAAGCCTGATAAATCTAGGGTTACATTTCCAGAGTGCCTTCTGAGTCTATTCTTGTAATACTTTGTTTCTCTTATTTGTTTCACTGTAGTCCATAACTGTTAGCCAGATCCTTAAATGCTTTGATGTAGCTACTGTTTTAATGGATGGCTCCAACATGAAACAAAAGGAAATCTAGCTGATTCACCCTCAAACTGAAAACAACAACCCTACAAATGAAATTTTATTATTTTTGAAAGATTGTATGTATTTATTTAACAGAGAAAGCACTACAAGAGAGGGAACATAAGCAGGGGGAGTGGGAGAAGGGGAGGAAGCTTCCCAATGAGAAGAGAGCCCAGTGTGGGGCTTGATCCAAGGACCCTGGGATGATGACCTGAGCCAAAGGCAGACAATGACTGAGGCACCCAGGTGCCCCTAAAACATTATTTTTAAGATGCATCAATAACAGTGATGAAAATCTGGACAATCCTTGATTTCTTTGGCAGCCTTTGTGGAGAGAGGATCGAAAGGGAGATTTAGGAATAATAGTTTCCACACATCTAGTAAAAGACTAATTGTTTTTTTTAGCCATGGTAACAAATAACTACCAGAACTGGTTTTAAACTTGTCAAAGACAACTCACCTCAGTGCATATAATTCTTCAGGCCAACCAATCAGTGACAGTCCATTACATCTGAAAGTCAGCCAAACTCAGCTTCAGTGAATATGCTTTGAAGATCAGACTATTACCGACAGTCTGACCCACCTAGCCATGCTTCCACAGCTAATAGCAACCTGCTTTTGCCTCTGTAAATCTGCCAGTTCCTGAACTCCTTGCTTCCTGAAACTCCTATGCAATATCAATAGTCTGTTCTGCTCAGGGAATTTGTACATAAGTGGAATCACTCTCTCTAAGCAACAACTTTACCTTTGTGGTTTTATTTCAGGCTCTTAGTAGTGGCATCATCCTTTCCTCTTATTATCTTATCACCCGAACCTCATTTGCCGCTGAGATGCAGAATAGTATAGTGGTAATGAACCTGGACTCCAGGCTGATTCTGCCGCATTCTGGCTGTGTGATTGTGAGCAATTTGGCTATGCCCTGATTTTTTCATTTGTGTGATTGAGAGAAGTAATAGCCTCTTTCTCACAGTGTTAAGTTAAATATATGAATCACTTAAAAATTATGTAGAACTTACACTTAATAGAAAAGCCAGAAGGTAAGTATTTAATAAGGCCTTACAAATATTAGTTAATATTACTATTTCTTGCTTTTATAAATACCTAGCGTAAGTTTAAAGTTAAAAGGAGGTAAAAGGCTTCACCAGCCTTTTATAATTCAAGGATTGGCTAACATTTTTTTTAACATTAGTATTTTTAAAATATAGCCTTAGTTCTTTTAAAACTTGGAGGCATTGTCCCTATGTATGTGTGTGTGTACATATCATATATAAACATATATATATATATATATATATATATATGTCTCTGACAATTTTTAAACTATTTCCATTGTTTGAGGATTAGCTAAACTACATTTGTAGGAGAGCAAATACCTATTTAATATAGTTTATACTAACAACAAGGTAGCAGTAGTAATAAATATGTGGTTGTTTATTGCTAAGAGCTAGCCTACTGAGTTCTATATTTCAATTTTGTACTAAGAATATTACATGTATTATATTTTACTCATTAACTCATTCATTTGTTTATTTATTCATTTAAAAAAAATTTATTATGTGCCTACTTTATGCCAGACAGTGTTCTGGGGCCAGAAGTAAAATGATGAGCTATTGTGTTGAATCTTGGCTCCTTTTGAAAATCAAAAATATGATGATATAGTTTGTATTATTTATTACTGTTTATCTTTATGTGTGTTTATGTTTATGCTTATGTTAAGGTTATATGAAGAAAAATATTTTGGATATTGCCTTTGTTACATAGATTCAGTTGCCATCCTTGAATTGACTTGTTAGACTATAACATTGGAAATGCAAAGAGACCTAGGCAAGTTTTTGCACATCAAGGGGTTAGTCAAGATTTCCAGATGCAGTAAGTCACAGACAGTATGTATCTTGCTCTTTGAATTCAAATTCCCATAAGGACCAATAAGTAAAATTCACCTCATATATCATTTGGCAAATAACTGAATTGACTCTGAGATAATCTGCTTGATTTTTCTTTTTTTTAATTAAAAAAATTTTTTTTGCTTGATTTTTCTTGCATTCACTTTTATATCTGCTGTATTTGGATGTTAATTAACATTTGTCAGTTATTAATTTTAAAGTTATATGCAAAAGTTAATACTCATACATTTTTTATATTCTTACCAGTAGCTATAATATATATACACATTGGTTGACAGAAATAAGTAGTGTAAATGCCATCTAAAACATGTACTGTAACATGTTTTATATAAGTGATGTGTGTATTATGCACACACATACACACACACACTTTTTTCTGAACTATTTGTGGTAAATTACAAGTTAAATCATACATTATGACTTTTTAAACTGTGAATTTTTAACATGATATAATGTGATATGGTTATAACTTAACAAATTTACATTGATCATCTACCATTTCCTTAGTACTTTTACTATTTAAAAATTTTTTACTTTTTCTGTATTTTTTGTTTGCATATTTAAGATAATTTTTAAAGAGACAGCTTTCTCACTATGTTAAGTAACTATCATAAACCATGCACTCAAGTAGCATATAGTAACTTATATAAGTAAAAACCAGGTAGATACAGTTAAAAACAAGCACCTGATATTAGGAGAGAATCTAAAAAATAATTTAGAAAAACACTCATTGGAGTGCCTGGATGGTGCAGTTGGTTAAGTTTCTGACTCTTGGTTTTGGCTCAGGTCTGTGGTCTCAGGGTTGTGAGATGGAGCCCCATGCAGGGCTCCGTGCTCAGCAGGGAGTCTGCTTAAAAGGCTCTTTCCCTTGTTCTGTGCCCCTCCCCTCCTTTTCTCAAATAAATAAATAAAATCTAAAAACAACAACAACAACAACACTCACTACTTGAAGAAGAGAGTCATCTCAGTTTACTCTTTTCATGTCAATATGAACCATGTAGCTGCCTTTTTTCCCCCCTTCTTTTTCCTTTTCTGACAAGAGTGAAAATAATAGCTTCTGAACGAGGGGACCAAGGATTTCCCTTCACTTGTGTTGAATAATGTGTCCTGATTGAATAGAAAACTGTGGTCCAGGCATTTTCAGCTGTTCAGAGATAAGTGGGACTTGCTCCAGTCCAAACCTGAACCTTGAGGACAAATATAAGGAAATACTTTTTAGAAGTTGAGATTCTGGGTGAACTGATAAAATTAAATACTGTGTGATTTGGTAAAGCCTATACCTACATAGTTACTTATTATGAAAGGAAGCTCTAATTTACTGTTTCTAGTTTAATATGTGCCCGTTTTAATGATAAGCACATTTTGGTAGTAATACCCAAGAGTAGAAAATCATTGGCAAAATTAAATTGCATCAGGCAGGAAATGGTCTTTTTTTATTCAAGTAAAGTGCAATTTACTTCTCTCCTTAAGCTTGAGGAACATCCTCCCTGCCTAAGACCATTACTGCTGTCCTCCCCCAAACCAACCAAACAAGTACAACTCAACCAAATCCCTGCTTGTTCTCCCCCGACAAGCCCCAGTTACGGAATTTATAATAATATACACTGCAACTATATGCAAGTCAGATTAGGGTATTTCTCCAGAATTTGTCTTGTCCATAGACCTTCATTTTAATCTCGTCCACATCCCTGGTTTTTGTCCTATTGGCTTCATGTCTAGATTTTCTCTTTCTGTATATCCTTTAAACTGAATAGTCTTTTTAGACAGCCCACCCCACTCCTCTACTGAGGAGTGAAGCAAGTGATGTTCCACATCCAACCCAGTCTCCAAGGATATTCTATGCCAACCTAGATCTCAGAGCCCCAGATAATTCTATTATATTATCTGAAAAGTGGGTACCTGATAGTCAAGATTTAAACCATTAATTTTCAACTGGTAGTATACTAATCCTTTCTGTTGGCAGAGAACTGAAATTGCACAATCAAACCTTTTGTAATAATCTCTACAGTCTATCAACAAATATTTGCTAAGCAACTATACACCTAAGTCAGATATTTTGTGTAGAGTTTGAAGGGGGTCAATAGAGGACCTTTTCCTTCTTGCCTAGATTCTGAATAATCTAAGTATAAAAATAGCAAGGTGGATGGAAGCAAAATATCATCTCTATCACTCATAGAGGAAGATTGAGAGCTTAGATTCATGGGAGAACTACATAGGCTAATGAACTGAATCTCAGAATTAGATATAACTACTCATATGGTCATGGCAGTGCTAGACCAGGGTAGACCTTTCCCACAGAGAGACGACTTAGGTCCTAGAAGTGAGGTGAAGGCAAGTAGCTCCCCAGAGAGAATGGTGCCACCAAACATGCCCAGTCATTTTTCCCAATTTTTCATTTCTTTTATAGAAAAAATGCATAAAGAGATAGAGATATGAGAAGGATACTTAAGGAAAGTTATCTCTGTGTGAGCTAGAAGTGGGGTAATGGGATTCCATTCTGACAATTCACTAAGAATAAAGTGGTGCACAGACATGATCCCTCCCATCGTGGAATTCATAATCCAGTAGGGAAATGTAGATATTAAACATATAATTACAAATGATGAAGTGGGATGTAATTCTTTTGTATTGTACATTTTAGGAGGGCAGATTTTGAGTGATGGATTGCATGGTTTTGTTTTTATTTTTATTTTTGAAATTTTATAACTGTGAGGAAATCCTTTGGAAAGCTTGTGCCACTTCTGGGACTGATTTTTGCTTCATTAGATTTTAAAATGGCAGATTAGCAATTATTGTTAGACTGGTAACCATAATCAACAGGATGTTGGTAGATTAAAATGGCTGCATAACAAATAGAAATTTACCAATTGTAAGTGAATCAATAACTTTCTGATATTTCTATTTATTAATTGTAGAAATATTTTATATTAAAACTTATTTTCTCCTCTAAAATTGAGAAAGATAAGTAGTAAAGAAAAAGTGAATAAAGATGAAAGTATGAAAAAATTGTTTTTATGTACTTTTTAAACTCCAAATAAATTTTACCATGCCAGTGCTATGCTCAAGGGTATTACATATGTAAGAAAGGAGTTTTCATGCAATTATTTATTTATTTTTTTTGAAATTTATTTAACAGAGAGAGAGATCATAGGTAGGCAGAGAGGCAGGCAGAGAGAGAGGAGGAAGCAGGCTCCCTGTTGAGCAGAGAGCCTGATTCGGAGCTTGATCCCAGGACTCTGAGATCATGACTTGAGCCAAAGGCAGAGACTTAACCCACTGAGCTACCCAGATGCCCCTATGCAATTATTTAGAAATCTATTTTTTCCTTCTCTTTGGCTTTGTTGGAAATTGCTAAAACTTTAGTTGTTTTCTTTTAGTACAGGTGTGCATAATAATTTATTACTTTACTAAAACTTTGCAAGATGAGTTGTCATAATTTGTATGAAACTCTCATAGGTAAAAAAAAAACAAGCATTTCCTGATATCCTGTATATCCAGTCCTACAATCAGCATCTCTGTTGTCTCTGCATTCAAAATATATGCTGAGTCCAATTACCTCTCTTCTTTTCTGCTCCTACTATCCTCACTCAACTCTTTATCATCTTTTGCCTAATTTGTTTACTTGTCTCTATTTTTTCTACATAGACTCTGATCTCCAAGTACTTCCTGCTCCCAGAATGGGTTTTTGGTGTGAATCAGACCCTGTCACATCTAGAATTCAACATCCCATGGTTTGCCATTACACAGAATATAATTTGAAGTCCCTACCACACCTCCTGCTACCCCTCTGGCCTCATTTCCTGTTGTCCTCCCACTACTCCCTGACCTCCTTGCTCTTTTTTGAGTACACAAGCTCTATCCTGTCTTGAGGTTCTTGGATTTGCTATCCTTTCTTCCTCACATACACAAACTTCTCTGCTTAAACACCTGTCTGTTTTTTTCTGCAATTGTAATGCAACCTCATGTAGCTGCAATTGTCCTCAGCACCTGGCACGCCATAGAAATTGTTAAATGAATGAATAGTCTGATGACAAAATCAAAGCTTACATTCTGTATTCGAGAGACGACCCAGATAAATGAAGTAATGATGAAGGCTGGGGAAGCTTTCATATTTCTCCAGTGCTTGTAATTTTTAAGTGTACTATAGAACTCGTGAGTACTAACTAGTCCATGAAACTTCAGGATACAATGATGAAAGAAATGATACGTCTTCTAAGTTGAGAAATGAGCACAAGAGACGTGAGGATTAAAAATTAATCAAAGGAGACAAACCAGTCCATTTAATTCATCAAAATTATGATGTTCTTTAGCTGCACATATTTGTTCTTTCACCTTTCAACTATGTGTGAAGCACATATGGTCATCTCTACTAATGATTGAATACGTTTTCTTTTTCTTTAGAATTATTTGTGTTCATTGTAGCTCACCTAACTCTTTTAAGGGTATTTAACATTTTTTTTTTAAAGTGAAGTTCCTGAATCTTCTACCTGTATTGAATCTATGTTTAACGGATAAAATAAAATTGAAGAAGGGAATATTATATTGTTCTCTATTAGAAAAAAGGCAAAATTTCTAGGTTTTAAAGTCGTGTCTAAATGTTTAATTTGATTATTTTTGGTCAGTATTTTATCCTGAATTGACATCAAAATATACCAACAGTTTATTTTATCTTACTGGTTCACATTTAAATCATATTCTTCATGAAATTAATGTTTTCCTCCTAACATTAAGATGTTCCATGGGAAAATGTAGAAGTAAAATCTAGGGAGGGAGTTGGATTCATAAATTGTTTTTCTACCTGCCCATCATATGCTGAGTGGAAAAATGAGGTTGTTCAAAGGTTTAATGAAAGAATAGGAGGTTAAGTTCTGCCCCTTCCTGGGGAAAGCTTCGTCTGGCAGCAGGGAGATTCTAGGGCCATTGTTGTCCAGGTCACATAGCATAGAGGCATCATTAAAAGGTTGATGGGTTTGCCATTTGCTGGCTACTTGGCCTGGAGTATACTCAATACCTCTTAGAGGAAAGCCTATTATAAGAAGCTCAGACTCTTCTAAACTTATACCTAAAGGGAAAAGAAAATAAAAGAAGAAGCTTTTATGGAAAGGAAGCCTGATGTGTGTGTGAGACTACATTTATCTTATTTAATTCACATGAGATGAGTATCTTCTAAGCACCTGAAAATTCTTAACTCGATTTAATTTTTATGACACTTTTATGAGGAACGTGGGATCATTAACCTTATTTTACTGATGAAAAAACTAAAGCACAGAGAAGTTAAGCAGCTTTCCCAAGGTCATAAAGCAAGTAAAAAGCAAAAGAGGTGCGGGTTTGAACACAGACAATCTGCCTCTGTGTCCATGCACTTGATACTACTCTCTGCTGCGTCTCATGGTGGCTTAAAACAGCTGTTCTCTAACAGAAATCATCGTGACACTCACCAGAACAGTGAGCACCACTGTGGCAGGAACTGGGTGGTTCACACTCAGACAAAATTCATGCCTGTCCTTTGGTAATCCAAGGACTTTGTAAGCTATACTTGCTATTGTTTTTATTTTAGTATCTTGAATGATTTTATTTATATATTTACTTATTTTTTCCCTTTCAAAATTTATTCTCTCTTTTTTTTTTTTTTGGTAAACACACATAAAATTTACCACTTTAACCACTTTAAGAGTAGTTCAATAGTGTTAAGTATGTTTACATTGTTGAACAGCCAGCCTCCAGAACTTTTTCATCTTGCAAAACTGAAACTCTTATTAAAAAGAAAACCACAGACCCCAAATTGCATGACTCAGGTTAAGGCCCCAAGTCAGTAAATGAAGACTTAATACCTAACCTACCCGCAGTCTCAACCACCCAGGAATGTAATCTTCAACCAGTCAACCTCCTCCTCCTCTTCCTTCTTCTCTTCTCCCTCCCTGGCCACCTCCCCCTCTCTATGCCCCTCCTCCTCCTCCTTCTCCTCCTCCTCCTCCTCCAATGTCTGTTCTCTGCCTTTAATCATCTTTGTATTATTTAGCTCAGAGGAGCTCTCCTCTATTTTCTAGATGGGATGCTGCCTGATTCATGAATTGTTTAGTAGAGCCAATTAGATTTTCACATTTACTCAGTTGAATTTTGTTTTTTAACATGCTATACCCATTAAACAAGTCCCCATTTCCCCCTTCTTCTAGACCCTGGTAACCACTCCTGTATATTCTATCTCTGTGAATTTGATTAATCTAGGTACCTCATATAAATGGAATCATATAGTATTTGCACTTTTGTAACTGGCCTATTCATTTACCATAATGTTCTCAAGATTCATTTATGTGGTAGCATGTATCAAAATTTTTTTCTTCGCAAGGCTGAATATTATTGTATAAAATATGTATATACCATATTTTGTTTTTTCATTAATTCATTGGTAGATACATGGACTCCTTCCATCTTTTGGCTATAGAATATAATGCTGCTATAAATGTGCATATACAAGTGAGCCTATTTATTTTAACAGTATTCATTTTCATTATATTAACTAGGTTAACATGTCCAGTACCTACTTTTTATTTCTACCTTTTAACTTTTCTCTATTTAAAGTTTGTCTGTACTCTAAATTACATTTGTTATGCACACTTTTGCATTCTTTTCACTGAACATTTTTAGTATTATTATTAGTTTACCTGTTCTAGTCTGTTCCATTAGCTTAACTTAGTTTTATATATAAAATAAGGATCTTTTACCAGGTAAGAGATTTCATAATGTTTTTCATGAATATGAGGTAAGAACTATGTGAATCTTGAGTCAGATTTTATTTCTTGAGTGTATTTTAAATATACATATATATTTTTAAAAAAATATTTTTAAAAGATTTATTAGAGAGAGAGAGAGAGAGAGAGAGAGAGAAAGCACAAACAGGAGGGCCAGAGGCAGAAGGAGAGAGAATCTGAAGCAGACTCCATGCTGAGCACAGAGCCTGTTGCAGGGCTCAAACTTATAACCCTGAGATCATGACCTGAGCCAAAAGCAAGAGTTGGATGCTTAACTGAACATGCCACTGCGGTGACCCTATTTTATAAACATATAATATATTTTTATCCCCAGGGATACAGGTCTGTGAATCACCAGGTTTAAGGTGCCCCTATTTTAAATATATTTTATTTAGCAATAAGAACATTAAAATGCGACCTAAAACAGATTTAATATAACAAAAATCACTGGCGCATTAACCTATGCTGCTAAAATGGCACATTCATTCATAATTCAGTTATTCATCATGTGTTTATTGAGCTCCAACTTTATCCCAGCCACTGTGTTAGGTGGTAGATGAACTAGCTTCAAAACGCTTTCAGTTCACAGGTGAACCACATATTAAAAATAAACAGACAAGTAAAATACAGAATTGCTAACTGTGATAAGGCCTGAGGTAAATAATAGGTAGAGTTAATTAGGATAATGAGTAAGAACATAATTTAACAAGTGGTGGGTGGGGCTGGTGAGGAAATGTCACTAGGGGCTATGTAAATTTGAGATCTAAAAAATGAGTGGGGTCAATGCAAGGTCAATGTGGGGTAGAGAGTTGTACTGAATATTTTCCATTTGCACCTCCAGGCCCACTCTCCAACTTTCTTCACCCTTCTTTTTGTTCTGGGAGGCAGACTTGAACGGACTAGAATAGGTACCTCAGTGGTCTCAACTGGAGAATGATTTTGATTTCCAGAAGACATTTTGACAGTGCCAGAGACATTTTGGTTGTCGTAACATCAAGTAGGATGCTGCTAGATGTCTTACAATGCACAGGACAGTGCTGCCTTCCCCTCCGGAGAATTACAGGTCCAAAATGATGTCAATAGTGCCACAGTAGAGAAGCTCTGTGGAAGGAGGAAAGCAATATCAGGGATTTTGTTCCCCAGGCTCCTTCGCTGTGAAATTACCTTTAGTTTGCTGTGTCTGAAGCCTGAAAGGTGTATGCCCTCACAAAATGGACAATTCTACCTGACTCCTTCTCATTGAATCTAGGATGCCGAGCACTATGCTTCATGGGTCCTGGATATTTACATCTTTGTAAATAATCCCTTTGAAAAAACAAATTCACCTCATCCTTTCAAAATACGCCATCTACTTCCTGTTGTGGCCTTGAGTGATATAAGGATATTCCCAGAAGAACAGCCCTTGGGATGTCTGAGTGGCACAGTGGGTTGATCTGCAGACTCTTGGTTTCTTTTGACTGGGTCGTGATCTCAGGGTCATGGGATTAGGTGCAAGATAGCCCTGTCACTTAAGTTTGCTTAAGATTCTCCCTCTCTGGGGTGCCTGGGTGGCTCAGTTGTTAAGTGTCTGCCTTCGGCTCAGGTCATGATTCCAGGGTCCTGGGATCGAGCCCCGCATCAGGCTCCCTGCTCAGCAGAAGGCCTGCTTCTCCCTCTGCCTGCTGCTCCCCCTACTTGTGTGTGTGCTCTCTCTCTCTTAAAAAAAAAAAAAAAAGATTCTCCCTCTCTCTGTCCCCTGCCTTCTGCTCTCTTTCTTTTTCAAATAAATAAATAAATCTTAAAAAAAAAAAAAGAAAAAAGAAAAAAATTTGCCTGTGTGAGGACTCTAGGAGCTAAAGCCATGGGAATGAGGTGCTCTTGCCACAAGTACTGCATAAGGCAGAGAGGAAGGGACACACATTCCTTGGCTTCTCCCTTTATTCCAACTTCTAATCTCCTGTAGTGCCCTCCATTAAATAAACCCAATGAAAAGACAGCGAGCAAAGAGAGTCAGTTGTTTAACCAACTGAGCCACCCAGGTGCCCCCAGAAATCCTGATTTTTAAATGAAATCTTTCTATTTTTAAACTATGGCAACTAATTAAAAAAAGTATGCTATAAACTAAATTGGATTTGAGTCCAGGCCCTAGAGTCTAGAGGGATGAGTTTACAACCTCCAACCTACATAAACTAATTGTAAATGAGCTGTAGATTATAAGTTTTTAGCTCTGCTCTGGTCTCTCTCTCTTTCTTTTTTAAACTCAGGGTTTGTGAACCAGATCCATTTAAAAAAATGTATTTTCCAACAGCAAAAAAGTACAGAATCAGATTTCATGCTGGTAATGACAGTTCTGTAGCTGTCACCCATGAGTTAGGGTTGAAAATGTCCATTTCATCAAAATAGCCACATTGTGCTCATTGGTGACTTTTACTATATACAAATACTGTGAGTCTGAACCTGCACAATGTGTTTATAATTAATTAAACATTGCTTTACAGATTTTGTACACAGGGTTCTGTATGAAATTTTGTTGAGGAAAGGAGAAAGGATTTCACTTAAAAAGCTGAAAATAAGGAGACCAGATGAATGCACTAATGGTTTGTGTTTAGAAAATAGATAACCAGAAGCCTAAAGCTCAGCACTAAAATGGTTAGAAAAGCGAATTTATCAGTGGCAGCCCTTATCTATGATTGGCCTGTTTTCTTTGTTAAGATTGGGGCAAAGGCACAGTTTGGGGCTAAATTACTTCAAGCAAAGTCAACGAATAATTGGGATGTGGTGTCTCCAGAGATGCATTGATTCCAGGGAAATCAGACCTACATAAAGGAGTGGCAATTATAAAATTGGAAACTTGAAGCCACATATAATATATCTTGATCAAATCACATTTTAATAGAAAATGAAAAGAAAGCAAATGATTCCCACCCCCCACAAATGTACTATTCATGTGCACCATGAGTTTTACCCTCTGGAAGTGCCTGTCGTCGTAGAGTTGTGATGCATATAGTTAGAGATTTAGGCTTCATCCCTTCCACATCTTCAAGGAATAATGTGTCCGTTAGGCTCTGTCTTAAGAAAGATTCTTTGGTTTCTAAGATAAACTCTAATTCCTTATCATGGGACATAAGCTGTCTGTTTTCTGTTTTTCCATCAAGCCCCAACTCTTACCACACAAGCACTGCCATTCTCCTGTCTCTGTGCTCTTATACTCTTACCTTACTTCATTACTTTTCATTACTGGAACTCACCAGACTGGTCCATGCTACCCTGAATGCGTTTATGTTGCTTCTTCTTTTTGGAAAGGTCCTTTAAGCTGACATTCACGTGCTATTCCATTAAATCTTTCTTACCTGACAGGTGGAACAGACTGTTTTCTCCTTTGTAGTTTTACAGTTTGTACATTGCCTGTCACAATTCATGGAACACATTTCAATTCTGCCCCAACCTTCTTGAGGGTTAGGTGCATGAGAGATTTATGCCTATCTCTCCTATGCCTACAGTCATCCCATCCCAGTGCTAGTACAAAAGAAGTGCCCAATAGATACTTAGTGACTGAATAATATCTTCTTTCAGAGAATTTTCAGGATATCAGAGTACATGTGTAAGATTGATGCACTTAGTCATTTACCAAATATTTATCTAGTGCACATGGTACATGTCAGGCATTGTTTGGGTGTTGAAGACGCATCAGTAAACAAAACATTGTCCCATCCTTATACATTTTTGAGGGCAAGACAGGAAATAAACACATAAACATTTAATATATCAGAAAGGGTTAACTGCTGTAAAGAAAAACATAACCACTGAATAAGGCCTAGAAGTGATGTGGGGCACTATAGTAAGCAGGCTTGTCAAAAAGTCCTCAATAGAGGACATTTCCAAGAGTTCTGAATGAGTTGAGATACAAACAATGCACATATTTTAAGGACGAGAGTTACAGACAGAAGAATAGTTAAATGCAAAAGCCATGAGGTGGAAGCATTCTTGACTTTCAGAGAAACAGCCAAGTCAGTGCTGGCTGGAGGGGGAAAAGAAAAGAGTGAAAGAGAGAGAATGAGGTCAGTGGGGGAGCCAGGAGTCAGAGCAAGAGGGGCCTGGTAGGCCATGATAAGGAATTTGCATTTTATTCTCATTGTGTCGGGAGCCACTGTGTGTTTTGTGTAGTGAAGAGACAAGATACCATTGATGGCTATGGTTTCTTTGGGAAAAATAGATCCTAAGTGAGCATGAAGGGAAGCTGAGGGACTATGCTAGTTTTTCCTAGGGCTGCTGGAGCCAAATAACACAAACTAGGCAGCTTAAACCACAGAAATTTATTGTCTATCAGTTCTGGAGATCAGAAATGTGAAAGCGAGGTGCTGGCAGGATTAGTTCCTTCTGTGGACTGGGAGGGAAGGAGCTGTTCCAGACTCTTTTCTTGGCTTGTGAATGGCTATATTTTCCCTGGCCACTTCAAATATCTTTTTTTTCTATGCATGTCTGTCTGTATCCCAGTTTCTCCCTTTTGTAAAGACACCATGTCCCTAAAGGACTGGGAACCCACCCTCTATTGGATTTGGGGCTCACTCTACTCCAGTATGACCTAATCATAACTAATTACATCTGAAAACCTTCTGGAGAGTATTTCTGAATAAGGTCACATTTTGAGGTAACAGGGACTTCAATACATCTTTTTGAGGGAATGCAATTCAGTATAGAACAGAAACTTTAAAATATTTACTCCTTCATTGCTTATACTTGATTGTTTTTTTGATTTACTGATTCATTCATTATTCATTCATTCAACAAAAATGCATTGAGTATTTACCAGGAACTCTCTGGGTATGGTGGATACTTAATGGTATCTGCCCAGAACCAAAGATCAGTCTTGAGACTGTTCAAGGAGAGAAAAAGGGATTAATTTCATTTATTATGGAGTATTTTCCTTTATGTTGAGAGATAACTGGAGTTTTATTGAATGGATCTCAATTCTACTAGCTGAGTGTGAACTCTATTTCATCCATAGAGTGGGATAATACCCAGAATAAAATAAATGTTAAGGACCATAGTACAATGCTTGTCACATAGTAGATACTCCATTTTGTGTTAAACTGTTGTGGAACTGAGGGAATTAATTTATGTTTATATCCACTGTATTAGAATGTTGAAAAGTTCACAGCATTTATTACAGAAAATTATGTGAGGTTCACATAAAAGATAAGAAGGTACTTACATTTTGGATTGAGAGAGTGTTTTCTATTGGCCTGTTTTATTTCTTGTAAATTGAATCTGATTTCTATTGAATTTTTTATGTTTTATGAGTTGAACTTAAATTCTGATTTGCCTATCACAGATTTATCACTGGAAACTATTGTAATTTCTTGGTGTTACTTGTGATAGTGGCCCATGTTTGTGTTTCAAGTGCTCTTACTTGTGTTCTAGATCTTTGATCAGTTGTCTTTTCATTACCCTATGCTGATTCCTTCTCTACATTCCTAGACATTATCCACAAAATCCATCGTTGTCTATGGTATGTGTGTATTTATGTGTGTATGTGCATGAAAAGGAAAAACCCACTTCTGTTTTTCTCTTATTACATTCACAACACTTCAGGAGTCACTGTGATAACTTTGTTTGACTCTGACCAGTGTAAAACTGGTGTCACTTCTGAAGCCAGATGTGTGGATTTTTTCCCTCACACAAGTGATTTTCTGACACCAACCTGTAATTCAATTCGATTCTGACACGAACTGGAGTTAGTGCAGACCCCACAGATTAAGGACTCAGTCCCACCAGACTGCCCCCCTCTTCAGATACCAATCACAAGCAGTATGCCCCCAGGTTTTGCATGACTTCTCTCTAACTTGGTTACAAATCAGAGGTTTTCATGACCCCCCCTTGGATTCTGTCATTTGCTACAACAGTGCACAGAACCCAGCGAAACACGTTGACCGGTGATGATAAGCTCTCTGAATTCCATACCCTTGGGAGTTTTATGGAGGCTTCATCACATAGGCATGGCTGATCATTAACTTAATCTCCAGCCCATTTCCCCTTCGCCAGGTATGGAAAATGGGGCTGAATGTTCCAAACATCTAATAATGGTTTAATAGTTCTGGCGACCAGCCACCACCCTGAAGCCTCTTGAGTCTCTTCTTTAGAACATAAGATGTTCTTTCCTAAATCCCAGGAAATCCCAAGGGATTAGGAGCTCTGTGTCAGGAATGGGTAGGGGACAGGGAAAAAGGCAGAAACCAGAATATAGGTTTTCTATTATTTTACAGTGTGCATTTCTAAGGTTTCTCTCAATCACCCCAGCCAGAAATAATCTTTTCCCCAAACTTCCTTTGCCTTATTCCTACTGCTCTACTGAATTAAGAATTTTAAAAACCTTGCTTTATGATTATTTGTATTCATGTCTAGTAAAACATTGAGCCCTTTCAATGAACAGAAGCAATATCTGAACAAGTTTTGTCTTTACCACGTACAGTAGATATTCAAAGAGTATTTGTTGACTGGGTGAATACTTGTTTGTATTTGTATGTGTGTATACATACATTCCTAATACCATTGCATTTCATTTCTGTAGATGATGTTTCCAATAAAGGTATGCAGTTGTGGTTGAAAACTACTACCAATATCTTTTCTACATTGCCTATAAGAGGTGGGTTTTCAGTTTATGGACTATAGCTATTTGAGGAGACTGAAACTTTGTCTTTTAGATTCATGGTTTTCTTAAAATCTTTGCTGAAAAAAGAGCAGTTACTTAAAAAAAAAGATTTTATTTATTTATTTGACAGAGAGAGATCACAAGTAGGCAGAGAGGCAGGCAGAGAGAGAGAGAGAGAGGAGGAAGCAGGCGCTCCATGAGCAGAGAGCCTGATGTGGGACTCGATCACAGAACCCTGAGATCATGACGTGAGCTGAAGGCAGAGGCTTAACCCACTGAGCCACCCAGGTGCCCCACATTTTTTTTTTTAATATAGGAATATCAGGTGTTCTATGAGCTGCTGCTGTTTCGCAGCAGTTCACAGCCGTGCCGTGTTTTTATAAAAGCTGTGCTACCCTACATCTTTGAAGGCTACCTTCTGCTTTCTTATTTGGAGGTTTCTCTGCTTCTGCTTAAAAGATTGTATTGCCCTGACTGCCAATTCTCCATATGCACCACAAAGGCAACAGTAACAATAGGACATGATTAGTGTTCTGATTGAGTGAGAGAGAAGACCTTATTGGATAGTACTACTTTTATAACTTAAGTTCACTAACATTCCCCCCCCCCCCGCCCCACTTAACCTCTCAATGTAGAAACTTCAGTTTCAGATATGCATGTATTTAAATCCTGGTTCATCCAGTTTTTAGCTGTGTCATTCTGGATAAATGACTTAAACTCTCTTTATGTCATAATTTTCTTGTCCATTAGGGATAATATGCCTACCCACCTAATAAATAAAAATTTGAGAAGAAAAATAAACCTCCCTTTCTGACAGGATAGTAGTGAGGACTGTAGTGATATAGCATGAGCCCAAGTACACAGTGGATGATCATAAATATTAAGGAGATAATGATCAAGAGATGCTGTGAGCTTAGAGCGGATATCTGGAAATGTAGCCTAGTGCCTGGTACAAAGTATGTTTTTAGTGGCTAATAGCTAAAGTAATAACAAGGACATCGATGATGGTATTAGTGATAACAGGGATAATAATGGTGGCAACTAAGGCTTTATTATTACAAGGTGATATATAAAATGTCTTAGAAAGTCAGAACTGACTTTAGCAGTGGTTCCTGTTCTCCTTGCCTTATATTTTCATTTTTAGTGCAAATGTTTGGTTTGCATATTTTGCCTCATAAGACAATCTGGTTGAAGAATTTGTGTTTCTCCCAGTACTTTCCTTTTCACTTCCACTAGAGTGTTATCTCTTTACTTATATCCAAATATGATATGTTTTTTCCTTACTTTTAGTCTATTCTCCTTAAATCCCAACTGCCCAAACTGTATTCATTGCTCAAGGATCATCTTAAGATTCTCTCTTCCAGGGGCACCTGACTGGCTTAGTGGGTTAAGCCTCTGTCGTCTTTTCAGGCCATGATCTCAGGGTCCTGAGATTGAGCCCTGCATCAGGCTGTCAGGGAGCTTGCTTCCCCCTCTCTTTCTGCTTGCTGCTCTGCCTACTCATGATCTCTCTCTCTGTCAAATAAATAAATAAAATCTTAAAAAAAAAAAAAAGATTCTGTCTTAGTTTTTTTTTTTTTTTTTTTTTTTTTTTAATAGCATATAATGTACTATTAGCCCCAGGAGTACAGTTCTGTGAATTGCCAGGTTCACACACTTCACAGCACTCACCATAAACATACCCTCCCCAATGTCTGTAAATCTACCACCCTCTCTCTGTTCCCCTCCCCCCAGCAACCCAGAGTTTGTTTTGTGAGATAAAGAGTCTCTAATGGCTTGTCTCTCTCCCAATCCCATCTTGTTTCATTTATTCTTTTGCTACCTCCCAAACCCCCCATGTTGCATCTCCACTTCTTCATATCAGGGAGATCATATGATAGCTGTCTTTCTCTGACTGACTTATGTCACTAAGTGTAATACCCTCTAGTTCCATCCACGTCATCACAAATGGCAAGATTTTATTTCTTTTGATGGCTGCATAGTATTCCATTGTATATTTATACCACTTCATCTTTGTCCATTCATCTGTTGATGGATATCTAGGCTCGTTCCATAGTTTGGTTATTGTGGACATTGCTGCTATAAACATTCAGGTGCATGTGTCCCTTTGGATCACTACATCTGTATCTTTAGGGTAAATACACAGTAGTGTAATTGCTGGGTCATAGGGTAGCTCTATTTTCAACTTCTTAAGGAACCTCCATGCTGTTTTCCAGAGTGGTTGCAGCAGCTTGCATTCCCACCACAGTGTAGGAGGGTTCCCTTTTCTCTGCATCCTTGTCAGCATCTGTCATTTCCTGACTGGTTAATTTTAGCCATTCTGACTGGTGTGAGGTGGTATCTCACAGTGGTTTTCATTTGTATTTCCCTGATGCTGAGTGATGTGGAGCACTGTTTCAAGTGTCTGTTGACCATCTGGATGTCTTCTTTGCAGAAATGTCTGTTCATGTCCTCTGCCCATTTCTTGATTGGATTGTTTGTTCTTTGGGTATAAGTTTGATAAGTTCTTTATAGATTTTGGATACTAGCTCTTTATCTGATATTTCGTTTGCAAATATCTTCTCCCATTCTGTCAGTTGTCTTTTGGTTCTGTTGACTGTTCCCTTTGTGGTGCAAAAGCTTTTGATTTTGATGAAGTTTCAATAGTTCATTTTTGGGCCTTGCTTCCCTTGCCTTTGGTGATATTTCTTGGAAGAAGTTGCTGCGGCTGAGGTCGAAGTGGTTGCTGCCTGTGTTCTCAAGGATTTTGATGGATTCCTGTCTCACATTGAGGTCCTTCATCCATTTTGAGTCTATTTTCATGTGTGGTGTAGAGAAATGGTGCAGCTTCATTTTTCTGCATGTGGCTGTCCAATTTTCCCAACACCATTTGTTGAAGAGACTGTCTTTATTCCATTGGACATTCTTCCCTGCGTTGTCGAAGATTAGTTGAAAATAGAGTTGAGGGTCTATTTCTGGGCTCTCTATTCTGTTCCATGGATCTATGTGTCTGTTTTTGTGCCAGTACCATACTGTCTTGATGATGACAGCTTTGTAATAGAGCTTGAAGTCTGGAATTGTGATGCCACCGACTTTGACTTTCTTTTTCAATATTCCTCTGGCTATTCGAGGTCTTTTCTGGTTCCATACAAATTTTAGGATTATTGTTCCATTTCTTTGAAAAAAAAAATGGATGGGATTTTGATAGGGATTGTATTAAAAGTGTAGTGACATTTCACAATATTTGTTCTTCCAACCCAGGAGCATGGAACATTTTTCCATTTTTTATGTCTTCCTCAATTTCTTTCATGAGTACATTATAGTTTTCTGAGTATAGATTCTTTGCCTCTTTGGTTAGGTTTATTCCTAGGTACCTTATGGTTTTGGGTGCAATTGTAAATGGGATTGACTCCTTAATTTCTCTTTCTTCAGTCCTGTTGGTGGCGTACAGAAATGCAACTGATATCTGTGTGTTGATTTTATATCCTGAAACGTTACTAAATTCCTGTACAAGCTCTAACAGTTTTGGAGTGGAGTCTTTTGGGTGTTCTACATATAGTATCATATCATCTTGCAAAGAGTGATAGTTTGACTTCTTCTTTGACGATTTGGATGCCTTTAATTTTTTTTGTTGTTGTTGTCTGATTGGTGAGGCTAGGACTTCTAGTGCTATGTTGAATAGCAGTGGTGATAATGGACATCCCTGCCATGTTCCTGACCTTAGTGGAAAAGCTTTCAGTTTTTCTCCATTGAGAATGATATTTCTGGTGGGTTTTCCATAGATGGCTTTGATGATATTGAGGTATGTGCCCTCTATCCCTACATTTTGAAGAGTTTTGATCAGTAAGGGATGCTCTACTTTGGCAAGTGCTGTTTCAGCATCTCTTGAGAGTATCATACGATTCTTGTTCTTTCTTTTATTACTGTGTTGTATAACATTGATTGATTTGTGGATGTTGAACCAACCTTGCAGCCCAGGAATAAATCCCACTTGGTCATGGTGAATAGTTCTTTTAAAGTACCGTAGGATCCTATTGGCTAGTATTTTAATGATAATTTTTGCATCTGTGTTCATCAAGGATATTGGTCTGTAATTCTCTATTTTGATGGAGTCTTTGTCTGGTTTTGGGATCAAGGTAATGCTGGCCTCATAAAATGAGTCTGGAAGTTTTCCTTCCATTTCTATTTTTTGGAACAGTTTCAGGAGAATAGGAATTAATTCTTCTTTAAATGTTTGGTAGAATTCCCCTGGGAAGCCGTCTGGCCCTGGGCCTTTGTTTGTTTGGAGATTTTTGATGACTGTTTCAATCTCCTTACTGGTTATGAGTCTGTTCAGGTTTTCTATTTCTTCCTGGTTCAGTTGTGGTAGTTTCTATTTCTCTAGGAATGCATCCATTTCTTCCAGATTGTCAAATTTGTTGGTGTAGAGTTGCTCATAGTATGTTCTTAAAATTGTTTGTATTTCCTCTTTCATTCATGATTTTATTTATTTGGGTCCTTTCTCTTTTCTTTTTGATAAGTCTGGCCAGGGGTTTATCAATCGTATTAATTCTTTCAGAGAACCAGCTCCTAGTTTTGTTGATTTGTTCTATTGGTTTTGTTTGTTGTTGTTTGTTTGTTTGTTTCTATTTCATTGATTTCTGCTCTGATCTTTATGATTTCTCTTCTCCCGCTGGGTTTAGGCTTTCTTCGTTGTTCTTTCTCCGGCTCCTTTAGGTGCAGGCTTAGGTTGTGTATTTGAGACCTTTCTCGTTTCTTGAGAGAGGCTTGTATCGCTGCATATTTTCCTCTCAGGACTGCATTGCTGTGTCCCACAGATTTTGAACTGTTGTATTTTCATTATCATTTGTTTCCATGAATTGTTTCAATTCTTCTTTAATTTCCTGGTCAACCCATTTAATCTTCAGAAGGATGCTGTTTAGTCTCCATATATTTGGGTTCTTTCCAAATTTCCTCTTGTGATTGAGTTCTAGCTTCAGAGCATTGTGGTCTGAAAATATGCAGGGAATGAACCCAATCTTTTGATACCGGTTGAGACCTGATTTAGGACCCAGGATGTGATCTATTCTGGAGAATGTTCCATGTGCACTAGAGAAGAATGTGTATTCTGTTGCTTTGGGATGAAATGTTTTGAATATATCTGTGATGTCCATCTGGTCCAGTGTGTCATTTAAGGTCTTTATTTCCTTGTTGATCTTTTGCTTGGATGATCTGTCCATTTCAGTGAGGGGAGTGTTAACGTGCCCTACTATTATTGTATTATTGTTGATGTGTTTCTTTGATTTTGTTATTAATTGGTTTATGTAGTTGGCTGCTCCCATGTTAGGGGCATAAATATTTAAAATTGTTAGATCTTCTTATTGGACAGACCCTTTGAGTATGATATAGTGTTCTTCCTCATCTCTTATTATAGTCTTTGGCTTAAAATCTAATTGATCTAAGGATTGCCACCCTCAGCTTTCTTTTGATGTCCATCAGCATGGTAAATGGTTTTCCAACCCCTCACTTTAAATCTGGAGGTGTCTTCAGGTCTAAAATGAGTTTCTTGTAGGCAACATATTGATGAGTATTGTTTTCTTTATCCATTCAGATACCCTGTGTCTTTCGGTTCGGGATTTTAGCCCATTAACATTCTGGGTAACTATTGAGTGATATTAATTTAGTTTCATTGTATTGCCTGTAGGGTAACTTACAGTCAATATCTTTGTATCTTGCTCTATTCCTTTCTGATCTATTACTTTTAGGCACTTTTTGCTTAGAGGACCCCTTTCAATATTTCCTGTAGAGCTGGTTTGGTGTTTGCAAATTCTTTTAGTTTTTGTTTGTCCTGGAAGCTTTTTATCTCTTCTTCTATTTTCAATGATAGCCTAGCTGGATATAGTATTCTTGGATGCATGTTTTTCTCATTTAGTACTCTGAATATACCATGCCCATTCTTTCTGGCCTGCTGGGTCTCTGTGGATAAGTCTGTTTCCAGTGTAATTTTTACCATTGTATGTTACAGACTTCTTGTCTTGGGGTCCTTTTAGGATTTCCTCTTTGTTGCTAAGACTTGTGAATTTTACTATTAGATGACAGCGTGTGGACTTATTATTACTGATTTTGAGGGGGGTTCTCTAGATTTTGATGCTTGTTGCCTTTGCCATATTAGGGAAATTCTCTACCATAATTTTCTCCAATAGACCTTCTGCTCCCCTCTCTCTTTTTCTTCTCGAATCCCAGTTATTCTAAAGTTGTTTCATCTTATGGTGTCAGTTATCTCTCAAATTCTCCCCTTGTGGTCCAGTAGCTGTTTTTCTCTCTTGCTCAGCTTCTTTATTCTTTGTCATTTGGTCTTCTATATCACTAATTCTCTCTTCTGCCTCATTTATCCTAGCAGTAAGTGCCTCCATTTTTTATTGCACCTCATTAATAGCTTGCTTTTTAAATTTCTACTTGGTTAGATTTTAGTTCTTTTATTTCTCCAGAAAGGACTTTTATTTCTCCATACACAGCTTCTCTAATATCTTCCATGCCTGGCTATTTTCGAGCCTGGCTATCACCTTAAGAATCGTTGTTCTGAACTCTTGATCTGACATATTACCAATATCTGTATTGATTAGGTCCCTAACCTTTGGTACTGCCTCTTGTTCTTTTTTTTGTGGTGAGTTTTTCTGCTTTGTCATTTTATCCAGATAAGAATATAGGAAGAAACGAATAAAATACTAAAAGGGTGGCAACATCCTCAGTAAAATGTGCTTTCACCAAATCAGAAGAGATCCCATATCATGGGAGGAAGAAAGGGGGTAAAAAGAAGTTCAGGAAGAAAAGAATTAAAAAAAAAAGTAAAGAAAAGGAATAAAAAAAATATATATATGTATATATATATATATATATACATATATATACATATATATGTATATATATTAGACTGGTGACTAGAACAGGGTCATCCACTTAATTTTCGGAGTATTTTGGTCTCTTAGAAGAAACTACCTCCCCAAATTTTAATGACCTAAAAACATATATAAGGGTAAACATGATGATGGAATGGAATATGACTATGAAGATGAATATTTAAAAAAAATTCTAAAAAAAGGAGTTGATAAGATAAGTTGGTTTGGAGAATAAAGATAAAGAGAGTGTAGAGAATTTGCTCAGGCTGGAGTCTAGAACAAAGCCCTGTGCTAGATTGAGGGTATATTTTGATCTATTAGAAGAAGTTGTATCCCAAATTTTTTTAGAAGCAAAAACCCTATGTGTATACAAAAAATAAAGTTAGATACAATGAAGAATAAAATATGACTGTAATAATGAAGGTTCAAAAAGGTTTTTTTTTTTTTTGAAAGATATTGTTAAGATAAACTAGTAAAAGCCTTTAAAATAGAAAAGGGTAAAAGTTAAAAAAATCAGCAGAAGAAAAACATAAAATATAAAAGTTAATTATCTTTGCAAGACTAAGGAATCATGGGGAGAAAGCCATGAATTCCATGCTTTGCTTTCTCTTTCTCTTTGGAATTCTGCTGTTCTTGGTAAGTGAACTTGGTCATGGCTGGATTTCTCGCTGATCTTGGGGAAGGGTCTTTGTAGTGATTCTCAAGTGTCTTTGCCCAAGGGGGAATTGCACCACCCTTACCAGGGCCCAAGGCTAAGTAATGTGCTCAGGTTCACTTTTGGGAGCTTTCATTCCCTGAACACTTTCCATAGAGTTCCGGAGAACAGGAATGAAAATGGCAGCCTCCTAATCTCTGGCCTGGAGGAGCCGAGAGTTCGGGACCCCACTCCTCAGTGTGCCCTCAGAGAAAAGTGCTCAATCACTCCCATCTCCCTGGCCTCTGGCTGCACTCCAAGCTCACCCAGCCTGTGACCAAGCATCTCTGTCTCTGGCACACAGACCTGTCTGGAGTCTCTGAACCTTGCAGATCCCTGCGCTCTTCCAAGGGTGTCTCCCCTGATCTTGTGGGGTCCCCACTTACAGAGCAGTGGCCTTTGCCATAGATCACGAGTTGAGAGCTCACTCCTGTGCTCTGTCTTTGTAGCTGACTTCCCTGCTCTAATACCTGTGAGCTCTGCAACACTCAGACATCCCCGATCCTTCTGTGACCCTGCAGGACCTGAGACCATGGTGTCCCCGCGTGGGCTTCACCTCGGTTTAGTCTCTGGAGCGATGTCTCTCAGTGGAACATATTTTTAAAATTCTGAGTTTGTGCTCCATTGCTACGCCACTTGCAGGGAGCTGATTCCTCCCCCCGTGGTCTATCTTCCCTTCGCTTTGGATTCACTTCTCTGCAGGTCCTACCTTACAGAAAGTGGTCTATTTTCTGTTTCTAGAATTGCCACTCTTCTTCTCTTGGATCTCCTGTTGGATTGGTAGGTGTTTGGAATGGTTTCATAAGCTGTATAGCTGATCTTCTGCTAACTGATGTCATCTCAGCCTGCTACTTTGCTGTCTTGACTCCTCCCCCTACTCTCTTATGTTTTGTTACAGAACTATCTTTATCGCATAATGTAGATCCAATATTTTATAGATGAAGAAACTGTCATAGAGAGAGCTCTTATCTGCTCAGCTTCTCTTTGATAGTTAGTCACTGTGGAATCAAAACTTAGAGCTGCATATTTATTGGACTGTGTTGCTTCTCAACAAATATATGATTTGAGGTTCATGTTTTCAGTATACGGGCTCATGTAGAGGTCTTCCCTCTCTGAACTAGAGACTTCATTGTTTTTAGCCTACATTTAGGGATTTATTTATATATTTTTTTTCTTAAGTGACTCAGTTTTGTCTTTGCAGTAAGATCATAAGCTTATTTTTAATAGGTACCATCTCTTGGACTTCTTCTTCTTTTTTTTTTTTTTTTTTAGATTTTGTTTATTTATTTGACAGAGAGCGAGATCACAAGTCAACACAGCAATAGGCAGAGGGGGAGGAGGAAGCAGGCCCCCTGCTGAGCAGGGAGTCCAATTCGGGGCTGGATCCCAGGACCCTAAGATCATGACCTAAACCCAAAGGCAGAGGCTTAACCCACTGAGCCACCCAGGTGCCCCTCTCTTGGACTTCTTTTCTAAATCTCTAACATAGTGCTTTGCACTTATATGCTACTCAGTGATTTGCTGGTTGAACTGATTTTAATTCAGTTATAAGAATATCACACAGCTCCAACAGCTGTGCTTTTTTTTGCTTGGTCTTCTTGATTTGGTTCTCTCTTTCTTATGAAAGAGTATATCTCTGAATATCTGCTGACCAAATAGTTGAATTTTCTCTGGGAAATTTCCAGTGAGACTTGTTGGTATATTGAATAGTTTTTCAAGTGTAGACTGGCAGGTAGGCTTAAATTCTTTCAAGTTTATCATTGGTTCCATTGTGCTGTTCCTCAGCACTGCCAAGTACCATATGTTCAATTGCATCTCCTCTCGTGTATATACTTCAACAACATCATCAACCAACAGAAGATGAATGTTTCTAGGGCACTGGACAATGTCCATAGCTTTCAAAATTATATTAGGAAATTTAAATTAAAGTGTGGGTTATAACTTTCTTATTGCAGATAGATTCAGTTGAATGGTCAATATTTATTAAGTGGCTCTCATATGCCAATGGTTGTGCCAGGCACAGTCATATACATTATTTAATTTGATTCTCCCAAAGATTCTATGAGGTAAATGTCATTATATCTATTATGTCAATGCCTAAATTGGGAAATGGAGAGGCCATGTGATTTGTTCAAGTCACACAGACAGGAAACAGCATAGCTATGATTTAAACAAAATCTTTTGATGAGTCTAATACTCTTTTCACTATCTATACATATTCCAAATAAGGCTTAAAAGTATATATTATTTAAAAAATTAAAAAATAGCATATACAGATAACAGATATATATTAAATTTATACTATCATCACTGCTATATATTCCTCAACTTAGATAATTTTGAAAGTTGGATTCCTATTTCCTTGTCTCACTCTTGAATATAACATTTCAATAAAGGTTAAATGGCATGCTTAGGATACTCTGATAATTTTTTTTTGTTGTTATAACTTGAAAATTCAGCAAGCATAAGCTCTTCATACAAGTTTATGCTGATAATTGTTTGGTTTAAAAATAGAAAATCAAATAGGCCAGGTCCTGTAATGTATTATTAACTCTGATTACTATTCTTTTGATTGTTTGGTACTATAACCATGTATTATTATTACTTATACTATTATTCTATTGCACATACCTGGTGTCCACTAAGGAATGATTGCAAAAATTTTCTCCTATCATGTTTAAAAATAGGCTCTCTAATATTGGGAAATTTCATTTAGTGATGATAGAGGGTCTGTATTTATTAAAAATATTATTAACATTTTATTTTAAAATTTATTACAAAACTTTTGGGCTTGTATTTCCTTTATTGACCTCCCTCAGTGACCATCTTTTGAGCATTGTAATAGCCAGTCATAATCAGAGATGAGAATAGCCTTTTAAGAGATCTTGCCATTGAGACAGAAAATATCGATGGACCTTAGGGTATTATGCTAAGTGAGATAAGCCAGAGAGAGAAAGACAAATGCTATAAGGTACCATTTAGAACCAGAACCTGGGGACACCTGGGTGGCTCAGTTGGTTAAATGTCTGCCTTTGGCTCAGGTCATGATCCCAGGGTCCTGAGATCGAGTCCCACATTGGTGTCCTTGCTCAGCGGAGAGCCTGCTTCTCCGTCTACCTGCCATTCTCTGTGCTTGTGCTCTCTCCATCTCTCTCTGACAAAAAAATAAAAGCTTTAAAGAAAACCCCAAAAATCTAGAACCTAAAAAAAAAAAAAAAGTTTGCAATCATAGAAACAATAGGAACATGGTTTTCAGGTGCTGGGGATAGGGGTGGGAGGTAGAATAGGGAGATATTGGTAAAAGGATACATACACACTTGGTTATAAGATGAGGTCTTAGGATTTAATGTGTAACATGCTAACTATAGTTGATAACACTATATTGTATAGTTAAAACTTGCTAAGAGGGTAGGTATTGAGTGTTCTTTCTACTCCCCCAAAGGTAAATACATGTGATGTGATGAATGCAATGATTAACTTGATGAGGGGAATCTTTTCAAAATGTACGTGTATGCCAAACCATCACACTGAATACCTTAAATGTCTTACAGTTTTATTTGTCAATTATACTTCAATAAAGCTGGAAAAAAAAAGAATAGCCTTTTTAATAAAGATATGAGTTGTTGCAAAGTGGTAAGTAGTCGAATTTCTAGACCAAACTCAAATATAATCCATAGTATCTTGATGCTTAGGTCATGCTTCTGAGGCATGGCCATAAAGCAAGGATAAGGTAAATTGGAATTGCTATAGCTGTGTGTGGATTGAAGTGTGGATAAACCTGAGGATGCCTGGCAAGAATAATTGTTTATCTCACAAACCAGCTTCAGCTGGAATCTAAAAGGCATTTCTCTATTAGCATAGTTGTTCAAAAGACAAATACTCTAATTAGATTTTTTTAAAGCTATTGCTATAACTGAGGAAGCTGAAGCTTCTTTGGTATTATTTATAACTAGAATTCCCTACCCCCCACCCTTTATTACTGCAAACTAAATCCAGACTTTCAAAAAAGTCTACCAGGATACTAAAAAGCTATGTATACCTACTATCTTCTTTTAGCAGATATTCTGCATCTGCAAAGTATATTTAACCATAAAGGGACATGATTTGGCTAGTTATGGTGTTCTTAGAGAAAAAAAAGAATGCTTTTATGAGCTTAATAAAAGTTGGTTCAAAGTACATTTTCTGCCACTGAATTCTAACAGTTGTGATCTGTCCAATAGGAAAAACTTTCAGCAGACCAATCTTATCTTTCTTTTGATGTGAATGCAGTAGTTTATTTGAATGTAAAACTGACTTTTAAGCAAGAAGTTAATGAAAAGTGAGTGTAGCATGACATCCTGTATTTGTGAAAACCCACAGAACTATAAAATACAAAGAGTGAATCTTAATATAAACTATGAACTTTAATGGATAATATCATATCATTATTTGGCTCATCAATTGTAACAAACTTATCACACTGATACAAGATGTTAATAATAGGGGAAACTTATGTGAAGGGGAGCAGATTTTGTGGTGGATTCTTTATCTTTTCTGCTCAATTTTTCTGTAAACCTAAAACTGCTCTGAAATATAAAGTCTATTGATTAAAAAGAAAAATGATACAGAGATAAGTCCTTTCTATGATACTGTTCACAGCCTGATCTCATTAGAAACTATTACTATTTTATTTTTTATTGAGGTATAATTGACATGCATTATGTTCATTTCAGATATATGATAAAATGATCTGATATTTGTATATATTACAAAATGATCACCACAATAAGTCCAGCCAACATTTATCATCATATATGGTTATAGAATTTTTTTTCTTGTGACAAGAACTTTTAAGATATACTCTGTCAGCAACTCCCAAATATACAATGCAATATTCTTAACTGTAGTCACCATGCTGTACATTACATCTCTATGACATTTAATTTATAACTGAGACTTTATATATTTTGCCTCTCTTCACCCATTTTATCCACTCCCACAGCACCTTTAACAACCAATCTCTTCTCTATATCTGTGAATTTGGCTTTTTTAAAAAAAATTCCACGTTTAAGTGAGAACATATGTTATTTATCTTTCTTTGTCTGACTTATTTCACTTAGCATAATGACCTCAAGATCCATCCATATTGTTGCAAATGGCAAGATTTCATTGTTTTATGGCTGAATTTTACACACACACACACACACACACACACACACACACACATATATATATATATTCTACAGTCTATTTATCCACTGATGGACCCTTAGGTTGTTTCCATATCTTGGCTGTTGTAAGCAATGCTGCAATGAACATAGGGTGCAAGTATCTTTTCAAGTTAGTGTTTTTGGTTTCTTCAGATAAATCCCCAGAAGGGGAATTGCTGGGTCATATGAAGAACCACCAGTATTTTGAGTTCACCACGTGGTAAGATGTTGGCCTTGTGTTTCCCATCCAAACAGTGTAAGAAAAGATATTAATTCATATCAAAAGATATAAACTTTGGGGTAGGAGTCCAGGTGGCGGTGAAGTAGGAGGCTGAGACTACATCAGGTAGCAGGAGATCAGCTAGTAGCTTATCAAACCATTGCAAACACTTACAAATCCAATGGGATATCGAAGAGAAGAAAAACGGCAAGTCTAGAAACAGAAGATAGACCAGTTTCTGAAAGGTAGGACTGGCAGAGAAGTGAATCCAAAGCGATGGGAAGATAGACCACAGGGGGAGGGGCCGACTCCTGGCAAGCGGCGGAACAACAGAGCACAAAATCAGGATTTTTAAAAGTCTGCTCCACTGAGGGACATCACTCCAGAGGCTAAACCGGGGTGAAGTCCACGTGGGGTCAGCATGGCCCCAGGTCCCGCAGGGTCACAGACGGATCAGGGGTGTCTGAGTGTCACAGAGCTCGCAGGTATTAGAACAAGGAAGCCAGCTACAGAGACAGAGCTGAGTAGTGAGCTCTCAGCTCGGGGTTATCTTGAACCAGTAGCAGGCTGGGTGAGCTCAGAGCGCAACCGGAGGCCAGGGAGACAGGAGTGATTGAGCTCTTTTTTCTGAGGGCACACTGAGGAGTGGGGTCCTGAACTCTTGGCTCCTTTGGGCTGGAGATTGGGAGGCTGCCATTTTCATTCCCGTCCTCTGGAGCTCTACAGATAGCATTCAGGGAACAAAAGCTCCCGAAAGTGAACCCGAGCGGATTACTTAGCCCAGCCCCGGTAAGGGTGGTGAATTTCCATCTCGGGCAAAGACACTTGAGAATCACTACAGTATGCCCCTTCCCCAGAAGATCAACAAGAAGTCCAGCCAAGACCAAGTTCACTTACCAAGGAGAGCAGCGGAATTCCAGAGGAGGAGAAAGCAAAGCATGGAATTCATGGCTTTCTCCCCATGATTCTTTAGTCTTGCAGTTAATTTAATTTTTTTCTTCTGCTAATTTTTTTTTAACTTTTACCCTTTTCTTTTTTAATGTTTTTAACTAGTTTATCTTAACAATACCTTTCATAAAAAATAATATTTTTTGAGCCTTTATTATTATAGTCATATTTTATCCTTCATTGTATTTAACCTTATTTTTTGTATACATATAGGGTTTTTTCTTCTAAAAAATTTGGGGCACAACTTCTTCTAATAGACCAAATATACCCTAAATCTAGCTCCAGACTTGTTCTAATCTCCAGCCCGAGCAAATTCTGTCCACTTTTTTTTTCTTTATTCTCCCAAAAAACTTACTTTATCAATTCCTTTTTTAGAAATTAAAAAAAAAATTTTTTTCATCGTTATAGGCATATTTCATCCCTTCGTTGTGTTTACCCTTATATACATTTTTCATTCTTTAAAATTTTGGGAGGTAGTTTCTTCTAAGAGACCAAAATACCCCCCAAATTAAGTGGGTGACCCTGTTCTAGTCACCAGTCTAATCTGTATAATATATATATATTTTTTTCTTTTTTATATTTTTTCTTTATTTGTTTTCTTTTTAAAATTTTTTTTCTGAACTTCTTTTTATCCCCCACCCCCCCCACGATGTGGGGTCTCTTCTGATTTGGTTAAAGTGCATTTCCCTTTTTGCCACCCTTTTAGTATTTTATTTGTTCCTTCATATACTCTTATCTAGACAGAATGACAAGGCAGAAAAACTCACGACAAAAAAAAGGAACAAGAGGCAGTACTGAAGGCCAGGGACCTAATCAATACAGACATTGGTAATATGTCATATCTAGAGTTCAGAATGGCGATTCTCAAGGTTCTAGCTGGCTTGAGAAAGATATGGAAGATATTAGAGAAACCCTCTTGGGAGATATAAAAGCCCTTTCTGGAGAAATAAAAGAACTAAAATCTAACCAAGTTGAAATAAAAAAGCTATTAATGAGGTACAATAAAAAATGGAGGCTCTTACTGCTAGGATAAATGAGGCAGAAGAAAGAATTAGTGACATAGAAGACCAAATGACAGAGAATAAAGAAGCTGAGCAAAAGCAGGACAAACAGCTACTGGACCGCAAGGGGAGAATTTGAGAGATAAGTGACACCATAAGACAAAACAACATTAGAATAATTGGGATTACAGAAGAAGAAGAGAGAGAGAGGGGTGTAGAAGTTATATTGGGAGAATTATTGTAGAGAATTTCCCTAATATGGCAAAGGGAACAAGCAACAAAATCCAGAAAGTGCAGAGAACCCCCCTCCAAATCAATAAGAATAGGTCCACACCCCATCACCTAATAGTAAAATTTACAAGTCTTAGCAACAAAGAGGAAATCCTGAAAGCAGCCCAGGAAAAGAAGCCTGTAACATACAAAGGTAAAAATATTAGATTGGCAGCAGACTTATTCACAGAGACCTGGCAGGCCAGAAAGAACTGGCATGATATATTCAGAGCACTAAACATGAAAACATGCAGCCAAGAATACTATATCCAGCTAGGCTATCATTAAAAATAGAAGGAAAGACAAAAAGCTTCCGGGACAAACAAAAACTGAAAGAATTTGCAAATACCAAACCAGCTCTACAGGAAATATTGAAAGGGGTCCTCTAAGCAAAAAGTGCCTAAAAGTAATAGATCAGAAAGGAATAGAGCAAGATACAAAGATATTGACTGTAAGTTACCCTACAGGCAATACAATGAAACTAAATTAATATCACTCAATAGTTACCCAGAATGTTAATGGGCTAAAACCCCGAACCGAAAGACACAGGGTATCTGAATGGATAAAGAAAACAATACTCATCAATATGTTGCCTACAAGAAACTCATTTTAGACCTGAAGACACCTCCAGATTTAAAGTGAGGGGTTGGAAAACCATTTACCATGCTGATGGACATCAAAAGAAAGCTGAGGGTGGCAATCCTTAGATCAATTAGATTTTAAGCCAAAGACTAATAAGAGATGAGGAAGAACACTATATCATACTCAAAGGGTCTGTCCAATAAGAAGATCTAACAATTTTAAATATTTATGCCCCTAACATGGGAGCAGCCAACTACATAAACCAATTAATAACAAAATCAAAGAAACACATCAACAATAATACAATAATAGTAGGGCACGTTAACACTCCCCTCACTGAAATGGACAGATCATCCAAGCAAAAGATCAACAAGGAAATAAAGGCCTCAAATGACACACTGGACCAGATGGACATCACAGATATATTCAAAACATTTCATCCCAAAGCAACAGAATACACATTCTTCTCTAGTGCACATGGAACATTCTCCAGAATAGATCACATCCTGGGTCCTAAATCAGGTCTCAACCGGTATCAAAAGATTGGGTTCATTCCCTGCATATTTTCAGACCACAATGCTCTGAAGCTAGAACTCAATCACAAGAGGAAATTTGGAAAGAACCCAAATATATGGAGACTAAACAGCATCCTTCTGAAGATTAAATGGGTTGACCAGGAAATTAAAGAAGAATTGAAACAATTCATGGAAACAAATGATAATGAAAATACAATAGTTCAAAATCTGTGGGACACAGCAATGCAGTCCTGAGAGGAAAATATGCAGCGATACAAGCCTCTCTCAAGAAACGAGAAAGGTCTCAAATACACAACCTAAGCCTGCACCTAAAGGAGCCGGAGAAAGAACAACGAAGAAAGCCTAAACCCAGCGGGAGAAGAGAAATCATAAAGATCAGAGCAGAAATCAATGAAATAGAAACAAACAAACAAACAACAACAAACAAAACCAATAGAACAAATCAACAAAACTAGGAGCTGGTTCTCTGAAAGAATTAATACGATTGATAAACCCCTGGCCAGACTTATCAAAAAGAAAAGAGAAAGGACCCAAATAAATAAAATCATGAATGAAAGAGGAAATACAAACAATTTTAAGAACATACTATGAGCAACTCTACACCAACAAATTTGACAATCTGGAAGAAATGGATGCATTCCTAGAGAAATAGAAACTACCACAACTGAACCAGGAAGAAATAGAAAACCTGAACAGACTCATAACCAGTAAGGAGATTGAAACAGTCATCAAAAATCTCCAAACAAACAAAGGCCCAGGGCCAGACGGCTTCCCAGGGGAATTCTACCAAACATTTAAAGAAGAATTAATTCCTATTCTCCTGAAACTGTTCCAAAAAATAGAAATGGAAGGAAAACTTCCAGACTCATTTTATGAGGCCAGCATTACCTTGATCCCAAAACCAGACAAAGACTCCATCAAAATAGAGAATTACAGACCAATATCCTTGATGAACACAGATGCAAAAATTATCATTAAAATACTAGCCAATAGGATCCTACGGTACTTTAAAAGAACTATTCACCATGACCAAGTGGGATTTATTCCTGGGCTGCAAGGTTGGTTCAACATCCACAAATCAATCAATGTTATACAACACAGTAATAAAAGAAAGAACAAGAATCGTATGATACTCTCAAGAGATGCTGAAACAGCACTTGCCAAAGTAGAGCATCCCTTACTGATCAAAACTCTTCAAAATGTAGGGATAGAGGGCACATACCTCAATATCATCAAAGCCATCTATGGAAAACCCACCAGAAATATCATTCTCAATGGAGAAAAACTGAAAGCTTTTCCACTAAGGTCAGGAACATGGCAGGGATGTCCATTATCACCACTGCTATTCAACATAGCACTAGAAGTCCTAGCCTCACCAATCAGACAACAACAACAAAAAAAATTAAAGGCATCCAAATCGTCAAAGAAGAAGTCAAACTATCACTCTTTGCAAGATGATATGATACTATATGTAGAACACCCAAAAGACTCCACTCCAAAACTGTTAGAGCTTGTACAGGAATTTAGTAACGTTTCAGGATATAAAATCAACACACAGATATCAGTTGCATTTCTGTACGCCACCAACAGGACTGAAGAAAGAGAAATTAAGGAGTCAATCCCATTTACAATTGCACCCAAAACCATAAGGTACCTAGGAATAAACCTAACCAAAGAGGCAAAGAATCTATACTCAGAAAACTATAATGTACTCATGAAAGAAATTGAGGAAGACATAAAAAATGGAAAAATGTTCCATGCTCCTGGGTTGGAAGAACAAATATTGTGAAATGTCACTACACTTTTAATACAATCCCTATCAAAATCCCATCCATTTTTTTTTTCAAAGAAATGGAACAATAATCCTAAAATTTGTATGGAACCAGAAAAGACCTCGAATAGCCAGAGGAATATTGAAAAAGAAAGTCAAAGTCGGTGGCATCACAATTCCAGACTTCAAGCTCTATTACAAAGCTGTCATCATCAAGACAGTATGGTACTGGCACAAAAACAGACACATAGATCCATGGAACAGAATAGAGAGCCCAGAAATAGACCCTCAACTCTATTTTCAACTAATCTTTGACAACGCAGGGAAGAATGTCCAGTGGAAAAAAGACAGCCTCTTCAATAAATGGTGTTGGGAAAATTGGACAGCCACATGTAGAACAATGAACTGTACCATTTCCTTATACCACATATGAAAATAGACTCAAAATGGACGAAGGACCTCAATATGAGATAGGAATTCATCAAAATCCTTGAGAACACAGGCAGGAACCTCTTTGACCTCAGCCACTGCAACTTCTTCCTAGAAACATTGCCAAAGGCAGGGGAAGCAAGGCCAAAAAATGAACTATTGGGATTTCATCAAGATCAAAAGCTTTTGCACAACAAAGGAAACAGTCAACAGAACCAAAAGACAACTGACAGAATGGGAGAAGATATTTGCAAACAACATATCAGATAAAGGGCCAGTATCCAAAATCTATAAAGAACTTATCAAACTCAACACCCAAAGAACAAACAATCCAATCAAGAAATGGGCAGAGGACATGAACAGACATTTATGCAAAGACAACATCCAGATGGCCAACAGACACATGAAAATGTGCTCCACATCATTCGGCATCAGGGAAATACAAATCAAAACCACAGTGAAATACCACCTCATACCAGTCAGAATGGCTAAAATTAACCAGTCAAGAAATGACAGATGCTGACAAGGATGCAGAGAAAGGGGAACCCTCCTACACTCTTGGTGGGAAGGCAAGCTGGTGTAACCACTCTGGATAATAGCATAGAGGTTCCTCAAAAAGTTGAAAATAGAGCTACCCTATGACCCAGCAATTGCACTACTGGGCATTTACCCTAATGATATGGATGTAGTGATCCGAAGGGGCATGTGTACCTGAATGTTTATAGCAGCAATGTCTACAATAGCCAAACTATGGAAAGAACCTAGATGTGCATCAACAGATGAATGGATAAAGAAGAAGTGGTATATATAAACAATGGAATAGTATGCAGCCATGAAATGAAATGAAATCGTGTTATTTGTGACGACGTGGAAGGAACTAGAGGGTATCATGCTTAGTGAAATAAGTGAATCGGAGAAAGAGAACTATCATATGATCTCCCTGATATGAGGAAGTGGAGATGCAATGGCGGGGTGGTGGTCAGGGGTGTAGGAAAAGAATAAATGAAAGAAGATGGGTTGGGGAGGGAGACAAACTATAAGTGACTCTTAATCTCACAAAACAAACTGCAGTTTGCTGGGGGGAGGGGGCTCAGGAGAGGGGGTTTGGGGTTATGGAAACTGAGGAGGGTATGTGCTATGGTGAGTGCTGTGAAGTGTGTAAACCTGGTGATTCACAGACCTGTACCCCTGGGGATAAAATACATTATATGTTTATTACAAAATAAAAAAAGAGAAAAAAGCATTTATTTGAGAAATTATTTTAAGATACACATTTTGTTTCAATTTTGAGAAATTTGGGTTTTTTTTAACTTCCAGTCTTTCAGAACTTTTAATAATATGAAATATAATTTTTCAGAAGGGAGATACTGAATGTGGCATCTGAAATTTTTAAATTATGATGTAGTTTTGCAAAGGACTAGTGTGTCCCAGGTGGAAGTATCATAAAAAATACATGAATGACTCTCTGAGAGAAGACATTATTATATATGTTGAAATGACAGAGAATATGAGTTAACACTGACCCTTTGCGTTTCTCTCATATTTATTCTGTCACCCAGTTCTAACTGATTTATCTTTCATAATTTTGCTTGTGTTTACCAAACCATATGCATCCTTTTGCCACCATCTTAATTCATGGCATAATTAATCTAATTGTTGAAAGTGTAGCTAGTTGACACTCTTCTTTAGCAACACCACTCTTACAATTCTTGACTTCTTCCTTTTGTAACTTTTGAAGCTGGGACCTTTAATTCTCATCTAAGGGTTCAAGTCCAGTTTAGACTTTGGTATAGGATGATAAGCTTTACTAGTTTGCCTGGGACTAAGGAGTTTCTTGGTATATGGTACTTGCTAATACCTGGGAAGTTTCGGGCAAGTGGCTATGAGTTCGTAACCTACTCTAGGGCCAATTTTTTAAAGACATCTTAGTGCAGTAATTGATTTTACTGCTAAGCCCCCACTTGGATTCAGAAATGGAATTCTTACTCCAATTTCACTGGCTTGATTCCTTTGTGTTCCCTATTCCAGTCCCTTCCCACTTACTGTTTGGAAAGCTAGTTCATCAGTACCTTCATTTCTTCCAGAGTCTCATGTCCTGACACTGAATGGTAGTTCCTACAGCAGAACCCAAGGATCTGCTTCTTGCCAGCCTTCTCTGAAAAATTTGGTTTTTTAATGCCTGCATTCTTATTTCTTGTTTGTTAGGTAAACCTCAATTCTGTGCTTCACTTTGGAGGATCTATTATATCTCTTAAGGTCCTACTGACACTGATTATGGCCTTTCCTTTTGCTGGGTTTGCTTGCATCTACAAAATCAAGATTCATGGTTTGGGGCCAGATTTTCAGGTTTGGGAGGAGCTCTAACTCATTGCCCACAGCAATTTTCTTCTTCCTGGGAATTGACTTATTACTATTTTTAAACAGTGGTTCAGTTTTCATAGAGTGAAATGCACTAATCTTAGGAATTATGCTTTGAGGAGTTCTGACAAATGGTTAGACCTATGTCATAACTTACACCTCTATTGCGATGCAGAAATTTCAACATTACAGAAATTTTCCTCTTGCACTCACCACAATCTTCAACCCTGTGGCTCCACCAGGCAATCTGATTTTCATCACCACAGAACAATTTTCTTTGCTCTAGACCTTTTTATAAATGGATTTATAAAGTTAATGCTCTCTTTTGTCTCACTTTTCCCCACTTAGCATGTTTTTGAGATTCATCACTTATTGCATGTTTCAGTAGTTAATTCTGAAGATGTAATATCACAAAGTTTTTATTTGTAAGGGAAAGGAGATCTCCATATTTAGAGAACAAGAAATATTCCTGCAAATCTTCAGTTCCACCACAGACTACAAACATGCTATTAAGTAAAGTTGTATATAAGAAATAGTAACTACAATTCTGTGCTTTCGAAAATAAGAACTTATACTCATTTATTCTCTTAAAACTCTTTTTTCTAAAATCTTCCCAATTGATAGTACTGAAGGAATTTCAGGTCAGACTTCTAGATTAAATAGTTTCATTTCAAAACACTTTGAAAAGAGTTTAAGAGTTAATGTTTAAATATTAAGTTTGTAACAGAAGCTACCTATTTAATATTGGATATCTCAAAACTTAACACTCCATAATAATACCTGAGATAAAAATTTTGATGACTGGTAAAAGAATTATATAACCTTACTGATCACATACCAAAGTATAAAAAAATATAACAGAGTCCTGAAAAAGGGAACTTTCAGGGAAGACAATGAATACTAAGAAAGATTAAGGTACAGTCAAGTTTGAGGTAGGATATAGTGAAGGGAGGCTCTAAAACATATTGTGTTGGATTGAGAAAGTTCAATAGAGATTTACATTAAGATTATCTAATTGAGGGACGCCTGGGTGGCTCAGTTGGTTAAGCAGCTGCCTTCGGCTCAGGTCATGATCCCAGCATCCTGGGATCGAGTCCCATATCGGGCTCCTTGCTCCACAGGGAGCCTGCTTCTCCATCTGACTCTGCCTTCCACTCTGTCTGCCTGTGCTCGCTCTCGCTCGCTCTCTCTGACAAATAAATAAAATCTTTAAAAAAAAATTATCTAATTGAGGGCTTTAATAAAGTTTTTGTTTTCTTCAATCCGGAATGGCATCTGTTTAGTGTAGATTTTTAAAAACTTATTTTTTATCATTTTCTTTCATATTTTATTTATTTACTTATTTTTTTCTCACTGTAACACATACCCACCCCAAAGTCCATTACCCAGCCACCCCATCCCCCCACCAGCAACCCTCAGTTTGTCTCCTGAGTTTAAAAGTCTCTTATGTTTGTCTCCCTCTCTGGTTTTATCTTGTTTAATTTTTCCCAAGCTTCCCTTTATGATCCTCTGTCTTGTTTCCTAAATTCCTCATATCAGTTTGATCATATGATAATTATCTTTCTCTGATTGACTTATTTCACTTAGCATAATAACCTCTAGTTCCAACCATATCACTGTAAATGGCAAGATATTGGGGTTTTGTTGATGGCTCCATAGTATTCCATTACACACACACACACACACACACCACATCTTCTTTATTCATTCATCTGTTGATGGGCCTCTAGGTTCTTTCCATAGTTTGGCTGTGGACATTGCTGCTATAAACATTGGGGCACATGCCTCTTTGAATCACTATATTTGTATCTTTGGTGTAAATACCCAGTAGTGCAGTTGCAGAGTTATAGGGTGGCTCTATTTTAAGCTTTTTGAGGAACCTCCATTCTGTTTTCCAGAGTGGATATACCAACTTTCATTCCCACCAACGGTGTAGGAAAATTCCTCTTTCTTTGCATCCTTGCCAACATCTGTCATTTCCTGACTGGTTAATTTTAGCCATTCTGACTGGTGTGAGGTGGTATTTCACTGTGGTTTTGATTTGTATTTCCCTGATGCCAAGTGATGTGGAGCACTGTTTCAAGTGTCTGTTGGCCATCTGGATGTCGTCTTTGCAGAAATGTCTGTTCATGTCCTCTGCCCATTTTTTGATTGGATTATTTGTTCTTTGGGTGTTGAGTTTGATAAGTTCTTTATAGATTTTGGATACTGGCCCTTTATCTGATATGTTGTTTGCAAATATCTTCTCCCATTCTGTCAGTTGTCTTTTGGTTTTGTTGACTGTTTCCTTTGCTGTGCAAAAGCTTTTGATCTTGATGAAGTCTCAATAGTTCATTTTTGCCTTTGCTTCCCTTGCCTTTGGCAATATTTCTAGGAAGAAGTTGCAGTGGCTGAGGTCAAAGAGGTTGTGGCCTGTGTTCTCCTCAAGGATTTTGATGGATTCGTGTATCACATTGAGTTCTTTCATCCATTTGGCATCTGTTTTTGTGTGTGGTGTAAGGAAATGGTCCAGTTTCATTGTTCTACATGTGGCTGTCCAATATCCCCAACACCATTTGTTGAAGAGACTGTCTTTTTTCCATTGGACATTCTTTCTTGCTTTGTCGAAGATTAGTTGACCATAGAGTTGAGGGTTCAATTCTGTTCAATTGTTCTATGTGTCTGTTTCTGTGCCAGTACCATACTATCTTGATGATGACTGCTTTGTAATAGAGCTTGAAGTCTGGAATTGTGATGCCACCAACTTTGGTTTTCTTTGTCAACATTCCTTTGGATATTCAGGGTCTTTTCTGGTTCCACATAAATTTTAGGATTATTTATTCCATTTCTTTGGGGAAAAAAAGGTGGCATTTTGATAGGGATTACATTAAATGTGCAGATTGCTTTACGTAGCATAAACAGTTTCACAATATTTGTTCTTCCAATCCATAGGCATGGAATGTGTTTCCATTTCTTTGTGTCTTATTCAATTTCTTTCATGAGTACAATATAGTTTTGTGAGTACAGATTCTTTTCCTCTTTGGTTAGATTTATTCCTAGGTATCTTATGGTTTTGGGTGCAATTGTAAATGGGATTGACTCCTTAATTTCTCTTTCTTCTGTCTTTCTGTTGGTGTATAGAAATGCAACTGATTTCTGTGTGTTGATTTTATATCCTGACACTTTACTGAATTCCTGTATGAGTTCTAGCAGTTTTCACGTGGAGTCTTTATGGTTTTCCACATATAGTATCATATCATCTATGAAGAGTGATAGTTTGAGTTCTTGTTTGCTGATGTGGATGCCTTTAATTTCTTTTCGTTGTCTAATTGGTGAGGCTAGGACTTCTAGTACTATGTTGAATAGCAGTGATGATAGTGGACATCCCTGCCGTGTTCCTGATTTTAGGGGAAAAGCTCTCAGTTTTTCCCCATTGAGAATGACATTCATTGTGAGTTTTTCATAAATGGCTTAGACGATATTGAGGAATGTACTCTCTATCCCTATGCTTTGAAGAATTTTGATCAAGAATGGATGCTGTGCTTTGTCAAATGCTTTTTCAGCATCTATTGAGAGTATCATATGGTTCTTGTTCTTTCTTTTACCAATATACTGTATCACATTGATTGATTTGTGGATGTTGAACCAACCTTGTAGCCCAGGATTAAATCCCTCTTGGTCAGGGTGAATAATCCTTTTAAAGTACTGTTGGATCCTATTGGTTAGTATTTTCATGAGAATTTTGCCTCTGTGCTCATCAAGGATATTGATCTGTAATTCTCCTTTTTGATGAGGTCTTTGTCTGGTTTTAGGATCAAGGTAATGCTGGCCTCATAAAATGAGTTTGGAAGTTGTCCTTCCATTTCTATTTTTTGGAAAAGTTTCAGGAGAATAGGAATTAATTCTTCTTGAAATGTTTGGTAGAATTCCCCTGGGAAGCTCTCTGGCCCTCTGAGCTCTCTGGCTCTCTTGTTTATTGGGAGGTTTTTGATGACTGCTTCAATCTCCATACTGGTTTTGGGTCTGTTCAAGTTTTCTATTTCTTCCTAGCTCAGTTTTGGTAGTTTCTATGTCTCTAGGAATGCATCCATTTCTTCCAGTTTGTCAAATTTGCTGATGTATAGTTGTTTTTAACATGTTCTTAAAATTGTTTGTATTTCTTTGGTGTTGGTTGTAATCTATTCTCTTTCATTTATGACCTTATTCATTTATTCATTTTTCTTTTCTTTTTGATAAGTCTGGCCAGGGGTTTATCAATCTTATTAATTCTTTCAAAGAACCAGCTCCTAGTTTCATTGATCTGTTCTACAGTATTTTTTAGTTTCTAATTCATTGATTTCTGTTTGGATCTTTATGATTTCTTTTCTCCTGCTGGGTTTAGGCTTTATTTGCTGTTCTTTCTCTAGCTTCTTTAGGTGTAGGGTTAGGTTGTGTATTTGAGACATTTCTTGTTTTTTGAGATAGGCTTGTATCATTATACACTTCCCTCTCAGGACCACCTTTGCTACATCCCAAACGTTTTGAACAGTTTTGTTTTCATTTTCATTTGTTTCCATGAATTTTTTTTACATCTTTTTTAACTCCCTGATTTATCCATTCATTCTTGAGTAGGGTGCTCTTTAGCCTCCATGTATTTGAGTTCCTTCCAAATTTCCTCTTGCAATTGAGTTCTAACTTCAGAGCATTGTTGCCTGAAAATATGCGGGGAATGATCATAAAGTTTTAGTATCAGCTGAGACTTGATTAGTTACCCAGGATGTGATCTATTTTGGAGAATGTTCTATGTACACTGGAGAAGAATGTGTATTCTATTGCTTTCGGATGAAATGTTCTAAATATATCTGCTATGTTCATCTGGTCCAGTGTGTGTCATTTAAGACCTTTATTTCCTTGTTAATCTTTTGCTTAGATGTTCTATTTCAATGAAAGGAGTCTTAAAGTCCCCTGCTATTATTGTATTATTGTCAATGTCTTTCTTTGATTTTGTTATTAACTGCTTTATACAGTTTTCTCCTCCCATGTTAGGGGTATAGAGATTTAAAATTGTTAGATCTTCTTGTTGGAGAGACCCTTTAAGTATGATAGTGTCCTTCCTCATCTCTTTGGCTTAAAATCTAGTTGATCTAAGCATATAACCCCAGCTTTCTTTTAATGTCCATTGGCATGGTAAATTTTTTTCTACCCCCTCACTTTAAATCTGGAGGTGTCTTTGGGTAAAATGAGTTTCTTGCAAACAGCCTGTCTTTTGATTGGGGCATTTAGCCCATTTACATTCAAGGTAACTATTGAAAGATATGAATTTAGTGTCATTGTATTGCCTGTAAGATGGCTGTTACTGTATATTGTCTCTGTTCCTTTCTGGTCTATGTTACTTTTAGGATGTCTCTTTGCTTCGAGGACTAGTTTCAGTATTTCCTGTAGAGCTGGCTTTGTGTTTGCAAATTCTTTTAGTTTTTGTTTTTCCTGGAAGCTTTTAATTTCTCCTTCTATTTTCAATGACAGCCTAGCTAGATATAATATTCTTGGCTGCATATTTATCTTGTTTAGTGCTATGAATATATCATGCCAGTCCTTTCTGGTCTGCTAAGACTTTGTGGATAGGTCTCTTGCCAATCTAATATTTCTGCCATTATGTGTTACAATGGGACAAAAGGCCTCTTGTCCCAAGCTCTTTTCAGGATTTTCTCTTTGTCTCTGAGACTTGTAAGTTTTACTATTAGATGATGGAGTGTGGACCTATTGTTATTGTTTTTTGAGAGGAGTTCTCTGTGCCTCCTGGATTTTGATGCTTGTTTCCTTCCCCAAATTAGGGAAATTCTGTGCTATAATTTGCTCCAATATACCTTCTGCCTCCTCTCTCTCCTACTGGGATCCCAATTATTTTAATATTGTTTTGTCTTATGGTATCACTTATCTCTCAAATTTTCCCCTTGTGATCCAGTGTTCTTTGTCTCTCTTTTTCTCGGCTTCTTTATTTTCCATCATTTGGTCTTCTGTATCACTAATTCTCTCTTCTGCATCATTTATCCTAGCAGGAAGAGCCTTCATTTTTTATTGCACCTCATTAATAGCTTTTTAAATTTCAACTTGGGTAGATTTTAGTTCTTTTATTTCTCCAGAAAGAGTTTCTGTAGTATTTCTAGGTTTTTCCAAGCCCAACTATAATTGTTGTTCTGAGCTCTAGTTCTGACATATTACCAATGTTTGTATTGACAGACATCATTCCCCAACAGTCATTACTGCCTCTTGTTCTTTTTTTTTGCAGTGAGTGTTTCAGCCTTGTCATTTTGTCCAGAGAAGAATAGATGAATGATAGAATGAAATGCTAAAAGGGTAACAAATACCCCAGAAAAATATACACTAACCAAATCAGAAGAGACCCAAAACCAGAGGGAGAAAGAAAGGAAAAAAAAAGTATGATTACTCTGGTGAATAGAACAGATACACACTTGATTTGGGTTGTATTTTGGTCTGTTAGAAGAAACCCCCAAATTTAAAGAAAGACACACACACACACACACACACACACACACACACACACGGAATATGAGTGGAAAGATGAAAATTAAAAATTTTTAAAAAAAGGAATTGATAAGGTGAGTAATTAGTTAAAAAAAAAAAAAAGAAGGGAATGTGATTAGTCTGGAGAGTAGAACAGAGCCATACACTAGATTTAGGTTGTATTTTGGTCTGTTAGAAGAAACTGTATCCCAAAATTTTAAAGAAATAAAAACTTACCTGTATATAAAAAATAAGGTTAAATACAATGAAGGAATAGAATATGACTATAATAATGAAAATTAAAAAAGATTTTTTAGAAGATATTGAAAATATACAATATTTAAAATAGGTTAAAATAGGGAAGAGGAAACATTAAAAATAGGGAAAGAATAAAATGGTGAAAATTTTAAAACTTTAACTTTGAAAAGACTGAAGAATCCTGGGGAAAAAGCCATGAATTCTATATGGGGTGTTCCCCTAGCACTGGTGTTTTGCAGTTCTCATTGATCAGTAAACTTGGTCTTGGCTCAATGATCTTGCTGATCTTCTGGGGGAGGGGCTTATTGCAGTGATCTCAAATGTTTTTGTCTGAAGCGGAATTGCACTGTGTTTGCCAGGGGCCAGGCTAAGTAACCTGCTGGGGTTCATTTTCAGTAGCTTTTGTTACCTGTTTTCTGTAAAGTGTTGGTGGATGGGACTGAAAATGGTAGCCTCCCAATCTCCAGCCCCAGAGGAGCTGAGGGCTTGGAGCCTCACTCTTCCATGCACCCTCAGCGAAAAGTTGTCAATCATTCCTGTCTCCCTGGCTGCACTCTGTGCTCACCTGGGCTGTGACCGAGCATTTCTATCCCTGGTGTATAGCCCTGTTTGGAGTCTCCAAAATCAGCAGATTCCTGCCACACATCCCCATGCCACTCCTCCCAGTGGAGGAAGCGGGGAGTCTGCCTGGATCTGCACCTTGTGGGGTTTCTTCTTGAAGAGAAGTGGCCTGAGTGTACATTGGATCATGATTTAAGGTAACCCTGAGCTGAGAGTGCACTCCTCTGCTCTAGTCTCTGTAGCCAGCCTCCCCACTCTGATACCTGGGAGCTCTGCCATACTCAGACATCTCTGGTCTTTTTGTGGCCCAACAGGTCCTCAGACCACAGTGTCCCAGTGAGGGCTCCACCCACCCATTCTACCCTACTCTTAGCCTCTGGAGTGATATCTCTCTGAGGAGAAGACTTCTAAAAGTTTTGATTTTTGGGATGCCTAGGTGGCTCAGTTGGTTAATTGTCTGCCTTTGGCTCAGGTCATCATCCCAGGGTCCTGGTATTGAGTCCTGTATCAGGCTTCTTGCTCAATGGGGAGCCTGTTTCTCCCTCTGGCTAATGTTCCCTTTGTTCATTCTCTTTCTTCTCCCCTTTTCTGACAAATAAATAAATAAATAAACCCCCAAACTATAAAAGTTCCAATATTGTGCTCCACTGCTCTACTGCTTGCTGGGAGCCAGCCTCTCCCTCATGGTCTTTCTTCTCTATATTGCCTCAGATTCACTTCTCCACACATCCTACCTTCCAGAAACTGGTTGCTTTTCTGTTCCTAGAATTGCTGCTCTTCTTCTCTTTGATCTCCCATTAATTTTGTTGGTGTTCAGAATGGTTTGGTAACTATCAAGCTGAATTCCTGGGACCAGACAAAATTTAGGTATCCTAGTTCTCTGCCATCTTGCTCTTCCCTCCTAGTGTGATTTTTTAAAAGCTGACATGTATGAAATGATCTTATTTGAGGGAATTAACTTTTCTATATTTTAAAGAATAGACTTAAAAGACCATTTTGATCATCTCAATATTATAGAAATGAGTTGGTTGAGAATCAAAGCTCTAAATAGTAAAATCTACCTCTAAATCTATGAACAATGTTGGTATCTATTATTCTTGATAAATTGTGTCATAAAGAATTAATACCTAATGGAAGAAAATGGTTGGTTTTAACCTATTCTTAGGTGACATTCTTTTTTATTGCTGAATAGTATACTACTATATGAATATATCATAATTTATTCATTTTCCTGTTGGGGCACTTTGCGTTGTTTCTAATTTTTACCAATTATAAATAAAGCTGGCATACACATTTATGTACAAGTTTTTTTTTTTTTTTTTTTTAAAGGGAATTTGTTTCTGTTCTCTTGGGTGACTATCTACCAATAGAATTGTTGAGTCATACTGTAGGTATATGGTTATCATTAAAGAGAAAAAAACAACACTGCCAAACCATTTTTTCAAAGTAGTTTTATAATTTTATACTTACACTGTTAATGTAGGAGAGTCCTGGTTTCTTATATTTTAGCCAATATTTAGTGTTGTTAGTCTTTTTAAATTTTTGTCATTTTAGTGTAAAATGGCATTGGTTGCAGTTTTAATTTGCATTTTTCTGATGACTAATGATGCTGAACACTTTTTAATGTGCTTATCGACTATTTATAAATCTCCCTTTTCAAGTGCCTACTCAAGACATTAAGAAAAAATGTTTTATCATTGAGTTGTAGGATATTTTTATATAATCTAGAATTTGATTTGAATTTGATAGTATCATATAATTGTATCAAGAGTATTTTCAGCTGTTTATCAGGATTATTTTCTTTTAGTCTGTGGCTTGTCTCTTTCATTTCCTTAATGGTGACTTGGATAAATGGAAGCTTTTAATTTTGGTCAAGTCTATTTTTTTTTTCTATTATGGTGCTTTCTGTGTCCCAAGAAGTATTTGCTTACTCCAAGATGAGAAAGTAATTTTCCTTCTACAAGATGTATTTTATCCTAATAGCTTTACAGATTTTTAGCTTTTATGTTTCAGTGCATAATTTATCTCTAATTTTTGTGTTTGCAATGTAAGGTAAGAGTCCTGTTTTTTTTTTTCCATTGATACCCAGTTATTAAAAATTAACTTTTGATATCAAAGCTTAGAATGCAATAACTTAAAACCATGAATGCTAATTATATTGTACTATAAATAGATATTTATTGTATTTATTGTATATTTATCTATTTAATCAATAGATATTTTTGCTTGTGACATGGTTTTCTTATAGATAGACCCATTGCCAAGACTCATAGTTAATAACTGATTCCTGTTCAACTTGAAATTAGAGTAAAACAACATCCAAAACCTTGTCTTGGCCAATAGATTAAAAAGATAGAAAAATTCAAGTAAGCCTTTTTTCCCCCAGATTCCCTCCTGAGAAAAATAACAGCAGCAATGATGAAAACAAAAGCTGAATTAATCCCACACAGTTTTATGATCTTTTAGTGTCTATGATCACTGCTTGGTTTATATCTGTTGCATATTATATCTTTTCTCTTAACATATGGAAGAAGGCCCTTCTTCATGTAAATATGCTAGTTCTAAAACAATGCACAATGATATAAAACTCAGCATTACTTGTTGTTAATGGGTAGAAACCCACCACAAAGTTGTTTAAGCAAAAAAAAAAAAAAATTTTTGATTAGATAATGTAACTTGAGAATCCAAGGGCTGAGGCTTGTTAGGTCAAATGTGAATTGAAAATTTTCCTTGTGTAAAGAAAATATTTTAAAGAGGTTAAAGAAATTTGATAATTTTTTTTAAAATAGTAGAAGTGGTTAATTGTCCTCTTTCTAAAAGAGTGTTATTTGTAGATGCTAAAACTGTATGGAGATGTAAAAATATATTCTAATAATCAACAACAGGACAAATTACTTAAATAAAATAGAGGTATTTGCCCCAGATAGTAATAATATGATTTGTATCAGTGTTCCAGAGAATAATCTGCAACTAGAAAAAAAAACCCCAACAACCCTTGGTTTGTTAACTCAGATTAACAGTACTTCCCCCCGCCCCCATGTTCTAATTGGAGTGGAAGAATCAGTTTGTTGAGTTTGGTGTAGTAGGTATTAATTTATGATTTTTATAAAAACCAAGGAACCGGAGAAGAGGGCTAGTGCTGTGCAAATGACCTCTGGGATCCGGCTAGGACTCAGATGCTCACTTCTCTGCTGAGGTGATTACCATCCTTGTTTGTTTTGACATTTAGAGAGACTACAAGTCTCACTCTGTGCTGTTTGCAAAAAGCTGAGCTAGTTGAAAAGCAGAGATTGACTGTATTTCTTCCGGTGTTTTGGTCTGCAGGCGTTTGTTCCTCAGCCCTGTGGTATACAGGGCCAGGGCTGCATGGAGCAGATTGTTTCTCCGGGTTGTGCTGACGGGCCACTGGTGTCGTAGTTCCTGATAGTGGCTGCCAGCAAACCTCATTCCTTTTCATTTTGCCTGGTCCTCATTTCACCGGAAAACACAGCAGCTGTAGCCGCACACGGACTTTTTCCTCTTTCCCTTTCCCCCTCTCACCCCTCCCTAGACCTCTCTGGGCTTTGACGTCATGTGTGCTCCTTTCGGTTGCCATAGCAACCCCATTCCCCAAGCCCTCTGTCCGTCTCCTCTGGTAGGTTCCACAATGGTACAGGCAGCATCACGCTGCACAATGGTTTCCAGGCAGTGAAAGAGGGTGATTCAGCAAGCCACTCTTCTTCTTCTTTTAAAAAAAAAATCCTCCCCTTCTTTTTTTATTTTTATGGGGGTGGGTGGTGCTTGTTATATGCTTACCTTTTTCTTTTCTTTTTTCATTTTTATAATCTTCCTTTTTTCTCCTCACCCCTCAATTCTTCGGGGCTTGAGTGACTTTAAGATTGGGTTTTCTTGGAAATCACCTGTCTATCATTAATTTTAAACCATTTCCCCACCTCCAAAGAATCTATTCCTTATTACAATTTGGAATGTGGTTAATGAAAAACAAGTAGGGAGGATTTCTGGGGCAAACACTGCTGGATCAGGATCGTAGTTCTCAAGCACGGAATGGTAGGTGGCTCTTTGCTCCTTCTGGGTTCTAACCTGTTTTTTGGAGGGTGGGGTGATGCCTATTAATTGCTCCTGGTGGGGTGGGAGAGCGAGCATGGGAAAAGTGGGAGTGATGGGATGGAAAGCAGGTTTATGAAGTGAAGTACCTCTGAGGCAAGAAGCCACCAGCCTTTCCTTCTGTGTGGAGCATCTCTCTCCAGACTTGGGCGTGTGGATACCTTCGTATTCGGAGTGAGGGTTGGCAGAGGGTGGGAGGGAGCTTTCTTATTGTGACCAGGGGTTTTTAGACCAATGCAGAGCTACAGAAGGGAAGAGAAAAACAGCGGGGGAGAGAGGGAGAGAGTAGGGGGAGAGAGAGAGAGGAAAAAAAGAGACAGAGAGACAGCGAACAGCTGTGCTTATTAGAAGTGCTGACCTCAGTCCTATATCTAAGAAATGCTCTGGGTTCCATAAAACATTAAAAAATCACGTCTTTAAGTATGCATTTATGTTTACTTCCTGAGAGGTGTAATTTAAATAAATATTTTGGATCATATTTATTTATAGTAGAGAATGGTATTTATATATCTTAGCTGCAAAACTAATGACATTACTCTTGCAGAGACATTCTAGGCTAAATTCAGGCCAGGGAGAGGAACACAGAACAGGGATCAGGTAAGAGATTAGAAGAAACATTGGCATTGCAGTAGCATAGGTAAGGGGTCCCTTTAAGAAAGTGATCTCCTAGTCACAGCAGGCAGCATTTTTTTTTTTTTTTTAAATGGCAGGGTTCCCATATTCTGTGCTGGGATACTGTGTCCCCTAGAAATGTCAGATCTCTTTTGGGAAAAAAAAAAAATCAGAAACGAGCATGGCAATATACTTACCAGAATTTATGCTTTTGTGCCTGCAGCAAAATAAATGTGATTTATTAGAAAATCTTTGAGTATATCAAGGTTAGAGATTGTTCAAGAAAAATTTTATATGTATTTTTTTTCCCTCCACATTTAAATCTAGAGGCTGTCTCTGCTTTTACCTTCTGACACTTAACTTCCCTGAGTACTACCTTTTAGCTGTAGAAAAAGAATGGCTTATCCCATGGCAGGAGGCTCCGAAAGAATCACAAGGCTGTTTACATGGGCTGTCTTTGCTGCAGAGCCCTCCAGGGTCTGTGCAGCAGCCCTGCGTGCTGCTGGGGGGTTGACGGCAACTTTTATGAACGAACCAGAAAGAGGCAGGCTAAGTCATGGGACAGAACGCAGTTCAGAGGGAAGGAGAACAAGTGCACTCAGCAGTGCTAGCCCACGGTCTGATTTCTCCCTTCATCGCTCCTCTGCTAGCTGTCAGACCCTGGAGGATCTCCCAGAATGCTGATCAACATATCAAAAATGGTTGCAGGAATGACCACTTCTCTCAGAGAGGCTTCTGTACTTGTTCTACCTTAGGTGAGCCTCTATGTTTTCAGTACAGATAGCGACGCTCAAGAATGAGCTCACGACCTTCTGACTCTACTTCGGAACCATTGGATTTTAGGGGCCAGACAGCTCGGAGAGAGCAGTTTTGCTGCCTTTGGCATGTATTCCCTTTCCTGCCTCCATCTCACTCTTAATGGACACAGAGTACGGGTTAGCTTATTTTATTACACAGAGCAAACTGGATTTTCTCTTCCCTACAACGGAACTATAGCAAATCAGATGACAAAGGTGGTATGGCCTTAGATATGAAACAGTCTTCCTGCTTCCTCATCTGCACATCACTCCCTCCTGTTGTAGAGTAGCTTTAATTTGATGAGCTCCTGGTGTTACAGAATCTTTGCAGTACTGGTTAAAAAAAAAAAATTCTTGATGATGAGGCAGTAAGAAATCATATGTAGAGTGGAAAAATCAGCTGCCTCCAGCTTCCTGCTTGCTTGCCCCAGAACAGCATCTGCTGTTGGGAGGAGTGTGTTTGTCATGCTCGAAGGGGATGTTTGTGAACAGATCCCAGAGGGACCCAGTGTGTTTTGCTGTCATTTTCTGGTATGTCTGCACCTATTAGTATTTAATGGTTTCATAGGACGTGGTCAGTGTTTTTCAAGGTTAGAATGAACTGAGACTTGATTGTGGATGCTAAAAATAAATGTATATTTTTAAGTTGCAGGAAAATTCATAAGATTTCCTGGGTTAATATATATTATAGGAATATTATAAGCAAAGGGGATTTGCCTAACCTCAGTAATGTGAAAAAGCCTCCCATGTTTAAAGGTAAAGCATCCCATATTTAAAGGCTTTTTTTTTTAAAGCTTTATTGTAGCTTTATGTAAATGAATTTATGTCTTTGGATGTAATCTTAATGAAAAAGTCTTTTAATACTGATGATAAAAATAAAGACAAATTGGGGGCTTTCTTGTTTGTTAAACGTGAGGGCAGATGCTCTCCCTTCCTGTATTCATTCTGGCTTCAGGTCACATTTGCAGCTAAAAGACTTTGCATGGAATTTGTGTGTACAAATCGAATGATTGCTTAGTTACTTATGAGAATAATGGGTCTCAAAGCAAGGGAGTCTTCCTTCAATTAGAAGAAGTAAACAAACTGACACTTAAAATTCTTTCTCTGTTGCCTTTACTATTTCCTCTTGCAGTGTCCTTTAAGCTTTTGGTTGGACATTGCAACACTTAAGCAAAAAGAAGCACAAAGTGTCCAAGAATGACAGGAAGGAGTACAATGCTGTATTTGCTGCAGGCTGAGTATTTCCTCCCCACTACACTTGCATCTCTCACACCTTCTGAGGACCACTGACTTGCATAAAGTTGGGCCTGGAGACTACTGGGGGAGTGCTTATTGGTAAAGAAGAACAAGATCCATTTATTTCTTTCGTATATTAAACATATTTATTGCATTATATAAGTCTGAGATGGGACACTGCTGCTGATTCAGATAAAAGATCATGCTGCATATTGATCATTTCTCTTTGAAAGAGAAAATGCAATTGAGAATTGGAGCTCGAAATTTAGAAATTTACCTATATATAGTACCTATTTTCATAGCAAAGTTGTATGGTTTTGACTAAAGATTTTTCAGTTTGAGTGCATTTTATCCATAAGAGAAAATCAAGGCAAAGAGGGGGAAAGTGAAAAATCTATAGTTTTAAGTATTAACCTACCTCTCTCTCCCCATTTCTTATCATGAATCTTGGTAGAAACTCCAAATGGAGAGCTCAGGTAATATTGAAAATCCTTAAAACAAAGAACCTTTTTGGTATGAGAAGTAAACTCAAATTTATACTTTTTTCTTCTTTTTCAAAGATTTTATTTATTTATTTGGCAGAGAGAGAGAGAGAGATCACAAGTAGGCAGAGAGGCAGGCACTGAGAGAGGGGGAAGCAGGCTCCCTGCTGAGAGTCTGCTGCGGACCTCGATCCCAGGACCCTGAGACCATGACCTGAACTGAAGGCAGAGGTTTAAACCACTGAGCCACCTAGGCACCATATACTTATTTTTGCTAAAGAATTTTTCTAGTTGAATTGATGTTTTGGACTCATAATAAGCCACTATGGCCTTTCTCACTGTTCTTATCTCTGAGATGCAAAAGCCATAGGCTTATAGAACTAATGCTCCTAGGAATGGAAATTAAAGTTTTGAATGGAAAAAAAGATGACTGAAGTTTCCTTAGAAGCATTCCTAACCCACAGTCGCTCTGAAATCCCATATGGTGGACAGGTGTAAGGTGAAGTTCTTTTACAGAGCCATCAGGCATTTGTAGACTGGCCTCCTCAGTAATAAACAGGATTTTTGCTACTGCGTGTGTGTGTGTGTGTGTGTGTGTGTGTGTGTTGTAGAAAACAGGAAAAAGATGCTACCACCCAACAGTGACTTAAAAAATACTAGAAATACTTTTTAGTGACTTCTCTTCCTAGAAGCAAAACTGTCTCCTGGATTTTGTATGTTAACCTGCCTGGGTCCTCCACGTGCTTCCGGAAAATGAATTTCTTCAAGTAACTGTCCTCTTCTCACAGAAGATCTGGAAGCACTGATAGTGAAGTGACAGCTCTCAGGCCCATTTATCTGGCAAGGTTTTTCAGTGTCCATACTTCCACCTTCCTAGCACTTATCACACAATACAGTAATGGCCTCTTCCTGTTTCCTGTGTTTTCTACGAAATTATAATCTCTCAGGTACTGACTGTGTCTGTTTGGCACATTATTGGGACACAATAAATATTACTTGGAGGAATGTCTTCTGTGTACAGATCTCTGCTAAGTGCAAAGGAAGGAAGTGTTTGGAGCCATTTGGGGAGATGAGGTTAAATAAAGATGGTATATAATCAAGGGCTCTATTAGTAATTTGACAAGAAATAGAACAGAAATTCAGAGGAGAACGAAATACATGTGACATTGGAGGCTACATTGAGATGTCTGGGGACATAGTGGGGAAAGAATTCATAGTAGTAAATTGTAAGCACCTGGCCAGGAAAGGGACTCTTATTTGGAGCAGAGAGGAGGTTTATTTTCGGTATGATGGACATACTTTCCAAAGTTCTAGAAATCAAAACTTATGGTTTGATAATGGGTAGGGCATTGGAAACTGGCAAATCTTGGAGAATCTGGTCCAATATAATCTCAAAAAAGGAACAGTAACAGATTGAAGTTGCAAACCTATTTTTGTAACTAGATCAGATTATGGGAAAGCATACATACAGGTCTGTTTCCAGCTTAAGAACAACTTCAAAAAAAAAAAAAAGAAAAAAAAAAGAACAACTTCAGTTTAGTTTTATTCTATTTCACATACTTCAGAGGTTTTTGAACTTCTCCTCCTCCTTTAGTTGGTAGGTAAGAAACCCATCATTCCAGTGAAATCTTTCATGAAAAGCAGACTGTATAAACGTGTAACAGTGGCGCTGTCCCAGTTGAAGCTGAGTAGGGTACCTTGTGTCTCAAAACCAAATCCATATCACAAAGCCAAATACCATGTCAACTAAAGTAATAATTATTAATTGGGCTTATGTTCAGATTTTAAAATATCCAGCTACTCTGGTGTTGGTAACACCAAAGTTCTTTTGCTTATAATACATTTGGACAGAGTGAACTACCTTCAGGAGTCTTATTCCCTCATCCTATGTCCCATCACTCATTTCCAGTTGCTTTTGTCAGTCTTTTGGTTTCCTAAATGCAGATGAGATTCTCATTTAAGTATTAAGATCAAATTCATTTTGTGTCTTTGCTTTGATTTTAGGCTAGCGTGAGGAACACCAACAGCAGGACCATCTCAGATCTTCGTTATGGCAACTCATGCAAGAAGCTGTTGAATTAGAACAATTTCCTATAGATGAGAAACCATACAAGCAGTGGTGAGTCACAAATTTAAAAATGTTCCTTAGCAGAAAACATGTGATCCCCATAACTTTAAATATTGCATGGGATTTAGTATGGATCTGAAGAAATACTGTTCTAAATAATTTCAACTAAAGAAGTGAAAATCAACAGGACAGAATGTTTAACTGCTGGTGCCACATAGAGCAGCATGAAGTCTCGCGGTGCATGGGTGCATTGTAAAACACCACAGTGCTACCACACTCCATGATACCAGTCCGGTAAGACAGCTCTAATGAACAATTTCATGTGCCTGAGTAACAGCTGGTAACAATGTTTTTCAGTGGCTTTTTAAATTTATGACATAATTCTGTATTTTACCAATTCATCCCCTCTGGTAGAAGAATTGGTTCTGAGCTAAATTATAATGCTCAGTACCTTTCGGAGAGACACATATACACACATTCTTATGTAAATATATAGGAGTATATAAAGAATGTATATTATATATATATCAATATAACATTTAGATCCTTGGAAAAAAGGTGAGAGAAATCATAGCACAATTTTATAAAATTAAATTCATAGACATTTACTCTACAAATCTTTTTGCTTAATACAATTATATTAAAAGTAGATCTAGTTTCTCTGTTAGTTGGGATAATTTTGAAAACTTGCTATTTTATAAAAATATCAGCACACACAGGCAGAATTTTTTTAATCAAATACTTGATGCTTTATAGTCACCAAAGTCAATAATCAACAGACTCCAGCAGAGATGAACCAATCATAATCTGTCAAATAACTTCTTTGAGAAATAGTGCATGACAGTGGTGTTTGTAAGACTCCAGAAGAAGCTGTTTTGTACTAGTGATCAATATATCTCTTTCGTTTGCTTAGTGGCTCATATAACACTGGGTAGGTAGGCTGTCTTGGGAATTAATGCATGAACTATAACTGAAGAAGACTGATGAAATTAACCCTATACTTATTTCACCTCATGATTTTCATTATAGTCTGCTTATAGTGGATATTGAGAAAATATATATAATTGTCATCATTATGCTGTGCTTAATCAACATGTATTAAATGCATGTTTGTTATGAAAGAGAATAACATGTTGCCAATAATCAACTATCGTGGATCTAAAGTAAGGTCAATTTTATATGGCTGAATGTGATATTTTGGGTAATGCGCCCCTTCCAGTGATGTAGAAAACATATATTGCCCCATCTTAGACATTTATTCATTAGGCAAACATTTGTTGAGAATCTGTGATGTAGATATTATCCTTAACTCTTGCGATAGTTGAAAGAGGTAGTGCCTGCCTTAAAGGAGCTTTCAGTCTAAAATGGTACTCATGATAAAATGTGCCCTTAAGTGGGGTGATTTATTCCAAGAGTGTGTTCCTTACACAGAGCGTTCTATGGGTGGACTTGGGGTGCTAAAGGAAGTGCAGCAGAGGAGAGGCTAAGACAGATGGCATGGGGAGTTGTCAAGGCAGACTTTCCAAAGGGAGTGGTATGTTAACTGAAAGTTAAGGATAATAAAAAAATAACCAGAGGAAAGGGAGCAGGGGGAGTATTTTCCAAGGGTCCAGATGCTTGGCAGAGTATGCTTTTTTGCAAGTTCTATGTCTCATTTACTGTGTTAGGGCATAAATGGGGTGGTGGAAATGAAGCTGAAGAGGGTACAGGAGATATACCATGAAGTATCTCTTAAAGATAAAAAATTTGAATTTTATTCCAAAATGAAGAGCTTTTAAAAGACTAAGTAGGAGAATGACATGATCAGGTTTATTATTTAATTGTGAAATATAAATAGACTTAGCAAAGTGTATAAGACAAATATGGTTTAAAGAACAATTACAAAGCAAACCTCATTTAACTGCCATTCATATTGAGGAATAAATTCCTAGTAAATCCCTATGTTCTCCTTTAGAATCACATACTTTTTCTTCCCCATTAGGGATGACCACTTACTGCTATCCTACCTTTTGTCATACCTGTTCCTTGTTCCCTTGCTTTTCTTTGTAGGCTTTCCATTTTCCAGTTATAGTATATGTATATATGATATATATAATTGAATTTGGTTATATATATATATATATAATATATTGTTAATTAACTGATTTTGCTAAACATTGTAAGATTTTTCCATATTAATGGAAATTAATATAATAACATATAATAATGGAAATGAATATAGTTTATTCATATAATTGTAGTTTAGTCATATAATATAGTTTATTCATATAATTGTTGTATAGTATTCTACTCCATGAATATACTAAATTTACTTTTCCATTTTACTGTAGGTGAATATTTGGGTTGTTTCTACATTATTTTGCTAGTATGTGTGCATGACCTGAGTCTATTTACATATAAAAATAAATAATTTATGTAAATATATTTGTTAAATATTATAAAGATATTTATTATAATTATAAATACATTTATAATAAAGTTATTAAGTTATATATATATAGTTGCTTGCAGATTCTAATATACATGTGTAAGGGCTTCTTTTGGATAAATATTGAGGAAAGGAAGTACTGAATTTGGGGGTGTGTGCACATTTAGTTTTTCTAGTTTTTCCAGAATATCGTCCCCAAGCAGTTATATCAGTTTACACTCTCACCAGCAATATAAGAGAAATTCTATACTCCCCTAACATTTGATTTATAAGTTCTTAAATTTTGCTAATCAAGTGGATACGTAATTGTACTCATAAAAATATTAATTGGCTTTTTGTTGATTACTAATGAAGAACATCTTTTCATTTTTTATTCGCCATTTGATTTTCTTCTTTTGTGAAGTACTGCTCAAGTGTTTTTGAGATTTGTCTTTCAAAATAATAACTAGCGTTTACTGAGTTCTTAGGTGTAACAGCATTGTACTAAGCCCTTTGCAAGCATTTTATCTCTATATCATCCTATGATTTACAGATAAGGAAATTCAGGGTTAGAGAGGTTAAATAACTTACTAACAGTCATACAGCTAAGAAGCAGTGGGCTTTAGTATTCAATCGCAGGGCTTTCTGACTCCAGACTTCCTCCATTTTTCAGATAGTGTTTGGGGGAAGATTAGATAGGAGCCAGAGGGAACGCCCAAGGTGTGAGAATCCAATTTAAAAACCATAGGAACATAATCCAAAGAATCACCAATAAAACATAAGTACAAAGCAACTGGACTCAGTAATGAATGTCATGGGTGAGGAAGAGGTAGGACATATGAAAAATCTCTAGTTTTAATACCTGTTCACTAGGCAGAGTCAATATTATTTATATGCTGTATATTTACATTCCAGTTGTTGTGGTAGGTTTTAAAAATTATGATTCCATGATTCAATAAGAAATGAATTTAGTTCAGGGGACCGTAAAATTTAGGGTAAAGAGACCACAGTGTTTATTTGGATCAACTCTTCACTGTTTTAAAATGTGGAACTTGGTGTGAAAAGAGTTTTAAATGCCTTGCTTAAGCAGACATGTTGCTGAGTGTCAGATGAAGAATAGATAGCAGGCCTACAAAGAATACAAAGGAGTAACAACTTTCCTGATTTTTAAATTAATAGGTGAAAATACAGTCAATTTATCTGCTAAACATTTTTTTTAAATCAGTTGCCTTGCCATCATTGTTAGCAGGTTTATTTAATGTGGCCCAGAATGTTATCTTCTTGCCCTTGATTCTACCAGTGAAACCACCAGATCTGATTTGCTGTTGTTACCAACTGCGAATTGTTACTGTTGTTACCAACTGCAAGTTGTTACTGCCCTACTTATTTTGATGTACTCCATTGCCTGTGTAATAAATTTCTTTCACCTTACCATGTACAGCATTCCCATCCATCTCCATTTTAGGAACTGATAATCTTTTGAATTGCTTGGGGATGCTAATGTGCTTCATTCTCATAACACACACTCAAGTGTTTCTTACCTCTGTGATACTTCATACTGTCTATCTTGCCCAAATTCACTCCACCCAACTTTTAGTTAGTCATTTGCCATCTTTTAAGACCTTTGCAGACCTACAGCATGGGCACCATCTGGGGCTTGATAGAAAAGCAGTGTCTCAAGTTCCACCCAGATCTCTTGACTCCAAATCTTTCAAACAAGATTCTCAGGTGATTTAAATTTTGAGAGGTTCTGCTGAGACTCACTCTAGATTTCATTAGGTGTTATTTCCTTCCAGAAATGTTTCCTGACTCCTTCCAGTGGCATTCCTTTCTAGTGTTCTCACAGTAGCCAAGGTAGATCTATCTCATTGCATTACCATGATGTTTTATTAACTATTTATGTATCTGTCTCTGCAACTTACTTGTGAGTAATTTGACTCAGATCTAATTATCTTTGAGTTTTCCATCCCTAGCACAGTGCCTGAAACATGGTAGCATTACACAAATGTTTGTTGAGTGATTGTTTGATGAAAGAAAGAAAAAAGAGCAAGAGGGAGACACATAGAAAGATAGAAACAGGCAGAAAAGATAAAATCACAAGCAGAAAAGACACACAGCCAAAGGACTACATAGAGAAGTAACTAGACTACAAAAAATTATGCCTGTCGATACAGACTGGAAAGCAGCCTCACAGAGAGACTACAGTCTTATTTAAGTAGACTGAGTAGTAAATATGAGTATTGTTGGCCAACTCCCTCAGATGCAAAGAATACCTTAATTTCTCATATAAAAACAGTATAGTTTTATGGTTATTATTTTTATTGAGCAAATTTTATCAAAATTTGTTTTATTTTCCGAAACAAAGTATTCTACTTAACTAGTCAGAGACTGTTCCGAATATTATGTGAATGTGGATAGAGGATTCAGGATTGTTTTGAAGCTGTGGGGATGGAAATAAGAGACCAGTGAGTAGAAAGTAGGCATGATACATAAAAGATCTTTCTGATGATTAGAATTATCTGCAAGTTTGTGCTTTTAGAAGAATAGCAAATTTTCCAGCATTGCAAGTATTTAACCATCTTCATGGCTGACCAAATATTAAGAACATTTTAGAGGTGCTACTACTTGATAGGGAAGATTGAAGTCAATGACCTCTATAGTCTAGGGTTCTTAGGAATTATGAGTCTAGTATTGTTCAGAGTAGTGCAGGAAGAATGGAGGTTATAATAAAGATTATAATAGTGGATAACATTTCTTGAGTGATTATTTGTGCCACTCACTGTTCAAAGCACTTTGCATGTACTAATTTACTGAATCCTCACAGAAATCCTACTGAGCGTTTCCATTTTACAAATGATGACACTGAAGCCTGGGAGCTTTCATAACTTGCCCTTGGTCATGCAACTAATGTTGGTAGAGTCCATGGAGTCCAACTTGGGAGCACTTCTTTTTTTAACCACTGTGTTGAATCCTTCTTAGTATTAAAGGTGAAAGTTGGACTGACTAGAGCCTTAAAACATTGATGTGGTTTGAATTCCAAGAAAGTGTAAAAACAGGAATTCCAAGAAGTGATAACAGCATAATCAAAGTAAAGAGAGATAGAAATGAACATAACAGGTTTGTGGAACCAAATACCTTATAAATGAGATGAATAAGAGGATATTCAGAAATTTGTTATTATAGTGCAATATTGTCTTGTTTTTCAATGGCTGCAAGTTACCAAGATGGGAAGCCAAGTCTTTAGGACTTTTTCACCCTCAAAAAACCAACATAACTAGCCCCCATATTGTATACAAATTTGAAGGCTTTTCACCAATTGGTGGAACTTTAGTCTGTATCTCCTAGGAAAATAGATTTGGGACTGTCACTGTTTGAGAGAGCCTAAATAATTTGATGTTGTATCAGGAAAAAATAATGTTGTCTTTACAAGTTGGCACTTTACTGGAGCTTATTTGAAGAGTGAGTTAACATTAATTTTACCATATCTCAGATCCTGCATAGAGAATTCCAGGTATTCCAATAACCACTGCTAGAGGAAGTACTATAAAATAGAAGTAGGAGATCTTAATGAAAATGTGGTTAACATAAAAAATATTTTCAGATTAGGGCTGGTTGAAAAATTTAGTCCATACTTAAGCAGATTCACAGCATGTGATAATCTGTATTTATAGTGCAGATACCAAAAATATATGCTGGATACTTCAAAGTTTTCTTTCTAATTATACTTTTGGAAGTTGTAGGTGATTTGTTTGTTCTTTAAAGGCACACTTTTAAGCTCCTTTAGATTTGAGAGTGGATATCTTTGACAATATTGTCTTTAGAAAATCCTTTTATAAATCTTAAGAATCAGAATAATTCTGCCTTGAAATTTAGTTTAATAAGATTTAAAGCTATTGTACTTCCCAACTGCTCCCAAAAAAGGTTGAATAAAATATGTTAGGCAAAAACTATGTGAAATAGTGGGTAGAAAACAAATTAAGCTGTTTTTCATGTTTTGTGAATTTCAGCTACATATATCATGTCACATGTCTGTTGACTGTCCTCTTGCCAAGCAGATTCGGGTCAACAATGTGGAATGTCACGGGCAATCAAATCTCATATGTTGAGTTTCTTTTCTAGTCTTGGTTCTGAGTACAGATGTCTGACTCTGTGTCATAATTTAAGGAGCCAAACACCCTTTTGTTCTCTGCTTCTAAACCTGATATAGTATGTGAAATTCTCACTTACTTCTCTTGGTTGAACACTGTTACTCTTAAAATAGAAATGTTATGAAGTAAATTGGTTGGTTAGCTAACCTGGGAAGCTGGTGTCAAATACAGTACCTTTTTTTTTTTTTTTTTTTTGGTAATATCCAACATTTCCTCAGTGCTTGCTCATTGCCAGGCTGTGTCCTCAGCCATTTACATGAATTAACTCATTTAAGATGAGGGTCTTACGTGATAGCTGTTATTAGTATTCTCATTTAACGGATGAGGAAACTGAGCACAGAGAAGTAACTTGTGCAAGGTGACCTATGAGTCCTGGAATTGAGATTCAAGCCCAGAGAGTTTCAAAACTCATTGTTTCACTGCCCTCCTAGTTGACAATGGTGTCAGAAGGGTGTTTAGTTATTGGTGTCTGGTACACAGTAGGTGTTTAGTGAATGGTGAATAAGTGTTTGAGGCCTTTATATGTTGACTGCCCAGACGAAAGGCAGGCAAGTCACACAGATCAGCTACTAAAAAGGCTGAAATTTCCTACTTGTTAAACATCTCTAGAAAATGTTTTTCTAGAGTCTCCAGTGCTGTGTATCTTTTTTCCAGTACTGCTCTAGACTCAGCTCTTGACCTTCCAGAGAGGAGGAGCAGCCTTTGTTTCCCTGACTGGCTCTGTGTCACTTCCTTATTGCCATCTCTTCTTCAGGCTGCCGCAGCTTTTCCTTATGTCTAGAAGTTTCCTTCTCCCTCTCTTCCGCGCCTTTCCCGCTGCCACTGCGATTCTATCTGGAAAACTATCCTTCAAGGTCCGGTTCACACCCACTGCCCTCTGGGAACTCTTGCCCAACTGTCATTCCCACTCCTTCATTCTCCCAAATTGAAATATGTCTAAATAATATATATCCAACAAAGTGGTATGGGCTTTCGTGAGACACCTGGCTTTCAGTCTGCTTCTGCCATGCTGTGGAAGTTTCCCTGCCAGGGCCTTATTTTCCCCACATAGGATGTGCCCCTGTACTTTTATCAAGACAGTACTTTGCTAGGGGTTTAGCAGATTATTTAAAAATTCTCATCATGTAGTTTCTGGGAAAGGAAGAGACCTTGATGTTAGGTTCTCATCCTGGCTCTGTCACTAATTAATATTCCTTTGGGCAAGTCTTAACCTAGCTGAGCTTCAACTGTGTATGAAGGAGTTGTGATAGGTGATGTTTAATTTTCTTTTTAACTGTGAAAACTCTATGTATTAAATTGTACAGATTGAATTAAAGCATAGGATAATACCCAAAAGACCAGGGCTAGCGGACTACCTTAGTGAGGGTAGACTTGGCCTGTGAAGGGACCTCATAAGAATGGAAAGCAGCGTCATAGACAACTGAAAGGGAAGAATAGGCCAGATGGAGGTTTATAAGAGTCTGGAAGATAGACTTTCCATGCCCAAGTTTGCTCTAACCCAACCTCTTTAGTTATCTTTAGCCTCACATTGTCACTCTAAATCAAAAGATAAGATATTTGAATTATAGGAAGTCACTTCTAATTATTGAGACTTTATTATCCATAAAGGTAACTTATGCACAAGGCAACCAAATGATTGCATCTACTTTCCAGATTTGTATCTTTCTTTTTATCTTAAAGTTATCTGTTGTTATCAAAGGGCTGCTATGTACAAATGTTTGCTTATCCTTTTACTAATGAGGGACTCTTTAAAAATTTGCCTTTAAAAATTATGGTCTCTAAACTGTACTGGGATTTTCCCGCATATCAGTTGAAACTATTGGCATTTTGATTACCTTAGATATCATATCAATACAAGAGATTTGGATAAGGGTTAATGGATATTTTCAATGGGAAGATTACTGTGGTAGAATCTTTGAAGAATGAGTAAGACACAATTCTTCCCTCTCGCCAACTCTTTCCTCCTTTCCTTTTCCTTCCTTCCTTCTCCCTCAAATACTTACTGGCTGCCTCTTCTGGGCTAGGTGCTGCAGCAGCAAAGATAAATTCTATTTAGCCTTGCCCTTAAGCAGCTCACTACCAAACTTGGGGCCTTTAGATGGGGAGAGAAAGGGGAAATACTTGTAAATAAATGAATCCTCACATAGGATAGTTGCTTTAATAGATATTGAGTTTAGGGAGCAGTCAGTTACAAACTCAACTACTCAATTGGGATTCTGCAGAGAGACATGAGTCTCAGTGTTCTATAGCAGCAGTGCTCAGAATTTGTGGTCTCATGATCCTTTTACGCTCTTGAAAATTATTAACCACAAGCTTTGGTTTATGTGGGTTATATTCATTGGTATTTACTGTATTAGAAATTAAGACAAAAATTTAGAATATTCATGTAATTCATGTATGAATTAGCAATAGTAAACCCATTACATGTTAACATAATGTATCTTTTTATGAAAACTACTTTTTACAGAACAGAAATAGTATAGTTACAAATGGTATTGTTTTACATTTTTGTGAATCTGTTCTATGATTAGTTTAAAAGAAGATGGCTGAATTCTTTTTATATACTTATGGCTTTAACCTGTTGTTATAAAACATACCATGTAGTCTCTGGAAGACTTTACTGTACATTTTAGAGTAAATGAGAATGATGACAACAAACCGTATCTTTATATTATTGGAATTAGTTTTGACTTCAGGAAGCCCCCTGAAAGGGTCTTGGGGGTCCTTAGGGGGTCTTGTGTACTATAGCTTGAGACCACCAAAAAGCATTTGCTGTATATAATGCATTAACTTCTTTTATGCATCTAGAATGGTATGTACTACTTAAAAACAAAACAAAACAAAACAAAACATAGTGTGCTTGATTAGTCACAGGAGGAACTCCAGATGTGAAAGACTATAAGACTGTAACCTCCATGAAGGCAGAGAGATCATTTCTCTTTTTCACTCAATACCCATCACAGGTTCTGACACATAGGTAACTTTCTGGGAATCTCAATGATAGAATATTTTATTTTACTTTAAAGATTTTATTTATTTATTTGATAGAGAGAGATCACAAGTAGGCAGAGAGGCAGGCAGAGAAAGAGGGGGAAGCAGGATCCCCTCTGAGCAGAGAGTCCATTGCAGGACTCAATTCCTGGACCCTGGGATCATGACCTGAGCCAAAGACATAGGCTTAACCCACTGAGCCACCCAGGTGCCCTGAGAGAGTATTTTAATAAGACAGATGTACTTTCACAAGTCACTATAGACCTAGGCAGAATATAGTGAATGCCACAAATAAAAGTTAAGTGTGTGTTGTGGAGTTGGAGGGAGAGGCCATTTTTAACTGGGGCATTAGAAGGGAGTCCTGGAGGAGAGGGCATTGGAGTAGAGTTGTGAAGATAATTTTAGTAGTCAGTGTTGGAATTGGCAAGGTTACTTCTAGAAGAGGAAATACAAGGAACAAGGAGCAGAGTGGGTTTGGGGTTCAGAAGTTTAGGTTTGTGTAATTTAGAGATGGAAGACATGGCAGTTAGAGATATGGTGGACAAAATAGATTAGGGACAGACTGAGGAGATTGTGAGTGATCTATGAAGGAATTTTTAGTCTGTCTTTATAGATAATGAGGAGCTATTGCTATTCTTTGAACAGGCTTAAGTAAATGATTTTGGCAGCAATGTTGAGAGTATGGAGAAGAGAGAGGATGGAAGCAGGATGAGCAGTTAGAGGGAGGAAAGGAATGATAATCCAGTTTGAAGAAGAGATAGTAAGAACCAGAATAAGTGGAAAGGGGTCCAGTAGATAGGAAGGTCTCTGGATTTTAGGTAATTTGGAGTAAGAAGTTATAAAAGAGACAGTGCTTCAGTCAGTAAGGAAGGGAACTACTGAGTTCTTTATGATTTCATTATAAGCCAAACCACAGTATTAAAAAGTAGTTTTACACAGGTCCTTGGGCTTTGGTTTTTCCATATGTAGAATATAGAAATGGATTGCTTGCCTATTTGTGTCACAAGAGTCCATGTAAGGATAAATGAGCTCTTTTGACAGAAAGGCGCTCTATTAATCTAAGCCATCAATAATAAAAATGAGAATGTTTGCCAGGTGCTTTTGCTCCTGTGTTGAAGGCTGCTATGTAAATATGAAATACAGCCTGGACCTATTGTCACTGTTAATAATAGTAAAGTCATTACCACAAAATGCCTACGCAGCAAAATTGTTCTCTGTCAATTCTAAAGTGAGAAGATGAAGCCACGCATGGAAGTCCATTCTGTTTTGTTTATTATGAATTTTGCTTACTGTAAACTATTTTCCTGGTTAGTAGAGAAGTCATTTTAATAGTATTTGGATTTCATTTTATCTCATTATTTGCATCCTTCTTTTCTGGTCAGGTTTTCCATCATTATCAAGGCCCTCATTATCCTGACTTTTCTCTGTGCACATGGAACAGCATTTGCTATGCCAGTACTTGTATCTGTGTTCTTGTCAACTGTGGCTCCTTTCATTAATTTAACATATAGCTATATGATATGGTGGTCAAGCATATAAACTCCAGAGTTAGACTGCTTGGGTTTAAATCCAAATTCTGTTACTTTGTATGAGATCCTGGTTAAGAATGTTACTAATAATGGTACTGATCTCATAAGGCCATTGGGAAGGTAATGAAGGAAAAGAACAGAGCATTAAGTGCTCAGTAACTGCAAGGGTTTGTTTTGGTTTGGGTCAAATTTATTATCATTATCATCAACATATCTTTTTCCTCATCAGGATCCTTTTCCATACCTTTTTATTTTCTTAAATTTTATTTTATTTCTTTTTTCAGTGTTCCAAGATTCATTGTTTATGCAACACACCCGGTGCTCCATGCAATACATGCCCTCCTTAATACCCACCACCAGGTTCACCCAACCCCCCCATCCTCATCCCCTCCAAAACCCTCAGTTTGTTTCTCAGAGTCCACAGTCTCTCATGGTTTGTCTCCCCTTCCGATTTCCCCCAACTCCAACTTGTATCAACATGGGTGGGTCTGGAGGAGATCATGCTGAGTGAAATAAGTCAAGCAGAGAGATTCAATTATCATATGGTTTCATTTAATTGTGGAGCATAAGGAATAACACGGGGTCAATCAATCACCTTTTCTTTACTGAGAATAACATTTCTTAGTATTTGAAGAGTATTGAAGAATTCCCCAAATTTTAAATTTTACTTATTTTCCATATATCTGCCTTTCTATGTTTTTCTCTCTCTTACTGGGCTTTCTTGTATCTAGCAAATCAAGTACTTAATTCTGCTGTGAATATAAGGGATCCAATAACTTGTTCTAACCTTCGGACTGGTATTATTTCCCATGGCACACTGCTGTACTCCCACACAATTTTCCTGTAAAGAGAATTTTTTTTGCCATCTTCCTTTTTTACTCATTCTGATCTGTAACAGTCTGTTTCTGTCCTTGCTATTGATCATGTCTCTAAAGGCACTTTCCTATATTAGCTCAGATTCACTGAGATCTATGTGGCGCATATATCATGCGGTGGATATATAGTGCATGGCTGGGGCTACAACAGAAACTGCTCTACTCACCAAACCAAGGCTCGTTTTTTAATTTATGTAAGTACTTTAAGAGTTTTTAGATGACTGTGGTCCTGCTTAGCATTTAGTCAGTTGTTAAATATCTATTACTGTTGTTAAGTAATGTTTATAAATTCCTGTGAGTTTTGGTCAAGTATATCATTGGCTGATTCTTCTCTTGTTGTGGTTTCATGGACTGAGTATTCATTCACCATTTCTCTCTACATTGTCTCTAACTTCTATGGGACAAAAACCAAGTGAAGGCAATGATGTTGCTTTCTATGAAAAATTGATTCATATTTGTTAATAGTGAACCTATTCAAATTGTAGAGAGTGGAATGAAAATGATTTTTGAAAATAGCTGCTAACAGAGGAGGAAAAATGATTGGGTAGTAAGGCAAATCAGAATACGTTAGCATTTAATCAGCTTCTTCTTTTACTATTCCAGTATTGAGTATCTGTCTCAATCAGAAACTGTTTAGAAATTGTAGAAATTGTTTAGATGAATATACCAGGAGGGAGTTTCCCTTTTGGAAATCGTGATACTCAAACTGATACTAGGTCACCGAGATTTTAATCTAGCACCTTGGCTTTACCTATATTTCAGAATGGGGTACACTTTAGCCATCTGTTAGTTGTGTGATCTTCCATGTTACCTAGTGCCGGGTCTCTGTTTTCTCATCCGTAAAATGGGACCAACAAAATCATCTGTCTCATAAGGTAGTGCTGAGAACTTAAATTAATTTTCACAAGAGGTATAAGATGAAGAGATATAAAGTTATTAGAATAGTGCCTGGCACATAACAGAATTTCAATACACATTAGCAAGTATTATTACCTACCTGAAATAGTATGGTGGTTTAGAGCTTGATTCTGTAATCAGATTGCTAGGTTTGAGTTCTAACTCCATCACTTATTGCTTGGGTGGTTTTGGACCCCTCTTATAACTTCTTTGATCCTCTGTTTCATTTTCAGTTCAAACAATGGTGATATCTACTTCACAGAGTTTATGTGAGGAGTAAATGAAAATCATTTAGTATCGTTTTCATTGGCTATTAGCTATTATTTTTTTTAATCCTTATGACACATCTAGTAATTATAATTATAAATACTTACAGACTACTTAGTCTGAGCCAGGCAATATCACAAGTACATTCTATATCTTATCTCATTTATTCTTCATAATACTCACAATGACGTAGGTACTATTGTTATTATACCCATTTTACAGATGAGCAAATTGAGGTACAAAGAGGTTGGGCAACATGTTCAAGCTGTGACAGTTAGTGAGTGACAGAGAAGAATCTGTTAACTTCTGCATTGTACTTTACTGCCTCTTGTGAAAATAAAGAAAAAATTTGAATATGATGCTTGGAGAATAAAATTAGGCTGTCAGGCTAATGATTGAGGTTTTCACTGTGTCCTATCCTCTTTCAACCTCAACTCTGTTCATATAGTGACATAAACCTGGTTAAAATGAAGGTTAGGAAGTAACACTAAAGAAGAAAAGAAGGTGAGGTGGCATCATGAGAGGGGAACCTGAATTCTCTGTGGTTATGTAAGGGAGTGAAGTCTCCAGTCTTTTTTTTACCCAAGATAAGATCCCGCTGTCTTGGGGATGCAGGGAGAGCAGTGTTTACACAAAGACTTTTGGTCGTATTTCACTTCAACTTCTTCCCTTTCTGGCTGCTTGCCTCAGTCACTGCATGACACTGTCTGAGGCCCCAAGCGACTGTGCACATTTACCATTTCTTTCCTTTTAGTTTTTTAAATCTTGTGTTGTTGGGATTGATGTTCTGGTGACAGTTGAGATGACTTTGGTCTGCAATCCTGCTCTTACATCCTGTATGGTATATGATATAGTAGTCACCGACAGCAGGGCATCGCGCCCAAGGGCTTCCTCTTTCCAGCCACACAGATCAGATCCACATTTCCAATCTGACACTGGGCAAGCTATGGAAAAGGTAGAGAGCTGGGGAATGTATGAAAAAAAAAATGGTCTATAAAATAGTACTCTGCTCTTTATGTAAGTGAGATGATGTACATGGACATGGTTTTCAGATTCTCATTTTCCCTGCAAATGTAACATTAAAAAATAATTTCCATAGACATTCTGAGAAGAAGAAAAGCAAGGAATTAGTCAAGGAAAGTAAGGAGAAGAGGAGGTGTTGCATTATTTGTTAAAGAAAGTATAGACTGGGGGTGCCTGGATGGCTCAGTTGTTAAGCATCTGCCTTTGGCTCAGGTCATGATCCCAGGGTCCTGGGATTGTGCCCTGCCTCGGACTCCCTGGTCAGCAGGAAGCCTGCTTCTCCCTCTCCCATTCCCTCAGCTTGTGTTCCCTCTCTCACTGTGTCTGTCTCTGTCAAATAAATAATTAAAAATCTTAAAAAAAAAAAAAAAGAAAGTACAGACTGGAATGGAGGAAACTGGAATCTGAGCAATTGGGCTGTTGGAAAATGCAAGTAGATATTGGAAATGCAAAGATGTTCAGGGTAAAATGACCAGCCTGATGTGTTGGAATATTTGGACAAGCTGGTGGGGCTTGAATGCCAGGCAGAAGATTCTAGATGATATCCAGTTTGTCTCAGTCCATCCCCAGCATCAGGGCTTTCAATCCAGAAACAGATTTGCAGGGTAACACAGAAAATTAAAAAGCAAGATTTGTGTAATGTAGCAGTGGTGGATTACTTGATAGCTCTTGATCTAGGCATTAATACAATGGCTATTTGTGGTAGTCCTTCTTTCATCCTGGGTTGCAAGCTTGGCCTAGATTATCCATTCATGTTGCAGGTAGATGCCACCATCTAAAGGACCCAGAATTCTCATCACTTCTTTCCATTTCCCCGTTCTCTCTCTGGTGTGAGACAATTTATTCTTTATGACTCTGAAACACAAAGGGGCTTATTACACATTTTCTTCTGGATATCCACTCATGTAAGTGTGAACAGAGACCTTGAGCAGTTTCTGAGGAGCCTCCATCTGAAGTGTTTCAGTTATGATTTGCTTTTCTGAGGTGATAGGAGTGACTATCAACTCTTGTAACTAGTGCAGAAACTGCTTCTGAATTTGATCTATGATAAGACTTCTAGCTACATTAAACTTACTGTGCAGGAATAAAGGCCATCTGGAGGTATTGTCAGTTAGGACAGATTTGGTTTCATTTATTCCTTCAATAAATATTTATCGACACTACTGTGTGCCAGGTTCCTTTGTAGCTGTGGGGATGCTGTAATGAATATAATAGATTAAAAAATCATCCCTGGCTTCAAGAGTCCTTTCTGGTTAAAACAGATAATACATCAGATGGATAACTAAAATATATTGTATATTAGATGGAGGAAATTGTCAGAAGAATGTTAAAGTGGGAGGTTGGTTATGGAGTATGGTGTACGGTTATGATTTTAACTATGGTAGCCAGGGAAGGCATCTCCAGAAAGTCATGGAACAAAGACCTTATTTCATATGTCCTCATAGGCTTGTGTTCCTCCCTCTTTGTAATTCCACATTTGTCCCTTCTGAAGTTGTATACTTAATAAAAGTGAAAGCACTTCCTGGATAAATGTTCTAAGCCTTATCTTCTTGGATAAGACATTTTATGTAAGGGTTTGTCAGTAGCCCTAATTGCTTGATAGATCCTCCAAACAAATCTCAAGAATCATTTATAGGAGAAAGTAGGGTTGTCAAATTTAAGTTAAATCATTTAATTCTGATTAAGACAAGTTTTCAAACAGTCACAATGGTTTAGCTTTCCCCAAATACATCTACCAATAGTTTAAGGGAAAACCATTTAAAACTTTTTTTTTTACTATCTCTCTCTTCCATGAAATTGATTCTGCCTCTCCTTAGAAATTATCTGATATTAATTTATAGAAGTAATGTCATATTCTTGTTGCTTTCTAAAAATTATTATGTGGCATTCCCATGTTCATTTATAATTTGGTATTACATGGATTTCAACACAAATTATGCTTTTCTTTTTATGTAGAAAAGGTTTTGATTCTCGTTTGATTTTTCTCCACTAATTTCCAACTCAAGATGGCATCTCTGCCACCTTCCACTCACATATACTATATATGAGTAATTTGGCAAATCCATTGTAGAGGGAGAGAGGGAGAGAGAGAGGGAGAAATAGGAGAGGGTGAGAAAGTGACTAAGTATTTCAGTAAAATATGAGAAATATTATTATCAGCTGGGCTATAGTATTTTTTGTGGACATATGACAGGGCTACTGAATGTAGTTTAGATGTCAGGGAAGACCTTCTTGAGTAAAAATAGTTGGGTAGGAATGAACCAGATGAAGGAGGGGGTTGGTGGAGTGGGAGAAAGTTCCAGACTGAGGAAACAGCATTTGTGAAGGTCTATAGGTGAAAGTTGTATGCGAAAGAGAGGATAGTAAATGATGCTTATGAAGTATGCTTATGAAGTATGCCAAATTACATTATGAAGAGCTTTATCCTCCATGTTCATTAGATGCAGAAGAGTTTTAAACAAAGGGTTGAAGACTTGATCATATTTGAGTGTTAAGAGAATGCTCTTTTGCTGTGTGGAAAATGTTTAGAAAAGGCTACTACTGATGGTGAAGGGACAACGTGGCTGTTGTAGGGGTCCAGGAGAAACACAAAGGTGGCCTGGCCTGGCTCTGTAGAGTCAGAAGAGAAGGCGGGTGTGTTAGAGGGATATTTAGGTAGTAAGTAAGAATCTGCAGCATTTGGAAAATGAGGAGAATGAGAGAGTCAGACACGATTCCTGATGCTGGCTTGTGTGGGTGGTGGCTGCAGTTTTAGAGGAAGAGAACACTGGAGGAGGAGCAGGCTTGGAAGGAAGATGAATTCAGCTGTGGTCATGTGGAACTTGAGCTACCCTGTAGGCAGTTGCCTGTGTGTGTTTAAAGTTTAAGAGACAGGCGTGGGCCACAGATTATGTTTAGGCTTCATCAACAAGCAGGACACTGTAGCTTGGGAGAAGAGAGAATCTAGGGAGAAGACTTGATGAATACTGACAGAGAAGTAGGAGGGTAGTAGTAATAAAAATGATAAAAGCTAAAATGTCAGGATGTCTGGGTGGCTCCGTTGGTTAAGCGTCTGCCTTCAGCTGTGGTCATGATCTCGAGGTCCCGGGATCAAGTCCTGCCTTCAAGCGTCCTGTTCAGCAGGGGGTGGGGGAGTCCTGGTTCCCCCTCTACCTGCCATTCCTCCCTGCTTGTGCACTTGCATGCATGCACTCTCTTACTCTCTCTCTGACAAATGAAAAAAATAGGAAAAAAAGGCTTAAAGGTATATGACATTTACTGTGTGCTCAGATTGTTTCATGCACTCTTACACATGTTAAATAAATAAATTTAACCTTCTCAAGAGGTGCTTACTGGTATCCCTGATTTTATACATGGAAAATATGTGGTTTACAGACCATCACACGGCCTGTATGTTGCAGAGCTGATTTTAATCTAAGTAATCTCACTTCAGAGTTTGTGGGTTCTTTCTCTACATTCTTCTGAAAACTGTGGGCATGTGCTATCTGGAAATTCTGGGAAGGGAAGGAGTCACTAGCATTGTCATTGTCCAGAGGCCAAAATCAGGGCCCAAAGTTGTTCATTAAGCTCAATGACATTTGCCCTTAATGAGAACTTGTTTGCTGTTGTGGTGGTCCAAGAAGATGGGTCTCAATAGGTTGAGGGCCCATGTGTAGATTTAGCAAATGAAGACAGCAAGTAGAGATGATGCTGTCTAGCAACTGGCTGGGAAGGTGAGGAGAGTAGAGTTGGGGAATTCTAGATGACAGACTTGAGAGAGGGAAAAAAGTCACAGACACGACTTGATATGGAGATAGAACAGAGGTTCTTCATGAGAGCAGTAAATTTGTGAAATGTTGTTTTGTTTTGTTTTGGAGGATGCAGATATAGCCTAAAATACTCATAAAACAATCCTTGTCGATAAATGATAGAATTTTTTGTTTTTAAAAAATCTCTGCAGCTATACAGTGTTTAGTTGACTATCAGTACCCATCAGTCAGCAGCATTAAATTGCGTTGCAAAACCTATGGCCAGAAACATACTGATTTGTGACTTCTTTCTTAAGAACCAGGGGAGCAAATACATTAAAAATTTTAAGCAGACACAAAATGGAGTGCTCTCACCCAGGACAAATGACAATCATCTTTTAGTACATTTTACTCCATTTGCTCACTTCTTTCCATTTATTAATCTGAAATTATAGATGGCAAAGATTGCCTTGGGGAAGTTTTCCTAAAAACTACTTTTCCTTGTAACTTCAAATCTAACTTATTTTTGACCTAAGGCTTTTGTCTAGAAGGTCAGCTGGACCACCATACCTGCTATTACCTCCAGATTATTAAGGAGTTCTTGTGAAATATTTTGTGGAAAGTTGCAGCCTGAACTGGCCTATTTCTCTGTGGGAATTTAGGACACAGGAAAATGTCACAGATGCCACAGTGGAACTATGCTGTGTCAAACCACACGCATTACCTTCATACAAAGGTGACTGGGAAATGTTCTCTAAAATTCTATGTAATTTGTTGGGTGGCATTCATTCCTTTTTCCATTACAGAGAGAGCTGAGATTATGGAGGGTACTTTTAAAACTGAATCTGAAAGGTGTGTTGGTTCCATAAGTTTTTTCCTTCCCGATCTTAGATCATCATGAGACTGATGAGCTTGTGACTTGTTTTTAGAATAATTAAAAAAAAAAAATCTCCCTACTGATGACAGGTGATTTATAAAATGATGCATTTAAATGTAAAGTTTCATATACTGTAAAGTTTTACGTAGAATAAAATTTATTTAAAGTTTAATTAAATTTGTTCAAACATAAAATGCACTTAAATGTAAACTTTTATTATTTTTAATGCTTTAATTTACTTATACCTCTAGTTTGTGTCTTTTGAAACATCCATAGCATATTTGCATATTATTTGGAGGGAATAAAACCATGTGCTCCATTAGTGGAGCTTTGCTATTTGGGCCAAAATTTCATTTTTAGGAAAACAATATAAGATTATCAGTTAGTCACTTAAGAGTCCTATTTCCACATTAATAAAGGAAAAAGGAAGAGGAAGCAAGATTAATCATAGAAAGATACAGTTAAGGATTAAGTGAATTTTAGTTATAACTCAGCAAAAGCATAAGCTAAACCAGTTAAATAATAATTTTGGTGTTTTTTGTTTTTAAGCAGGCCTTGTAGATAATTATACTTGCTGAATCACTTATCATGTTATACATTTCCCCCACATTAACTACAAAACATATTTCATGAGGTTCATTTCACGATTGATTTGTTGCTCTTAATAAAAAATGCTTGAGCCGTCCCCTGTTGAAAGAATTCAGTGACTGTTTGCTTGAGGAAACTCTCAGTACCTGTTCTTTTTTGAATGAAAAAAAAAGGGCAATGAAGCCAACTGAGAACATTTTTCTTGTCAGTTCAGTGACCAATCATAAGAGTGAATGAACACCTATGTTCTCATGCTGTACCTCTTAGTGGTTTTTCCTGAGCATGATAAACAGAGGTGTGGTGTTTTTCTCCCCACTCTGGCTTATTAGACTATACTCTTGAACTTACAGGCTAACATAAGGGTGAAGAGGGGACTCTGCAATTATATGCAAACTTGAACGTGGTTATACGTCACGTTCAAGACATACGCTATGTTCTCTATCTTGCCTGTGTGCCATTAGGTAAGGGAATAAATATCCCTTCCCCATTTTGGCGGCTGCCTGCCTTGTGTAAAATTGTCTTTTTCTTTGGAAAAGCCCGTTTTCTGGCTTCATGCTTTATTTAGTGAGAGTTTGAGAAAGTCTTTGTTTTTAAGAACCTTCCTGATGGTTTAAGTCAACCTTGAGAGAGGGAGGCATTGTTCTTCTTACTGTCCTCACATCTCCCTCTCTAGCTTCCCCATAAAGATTAGTAGATATCTCAGATGTTTAAAACATATATAGTGACCTGCACTCTGTCTCTGAGTTTATAGATTTGTTATAGGTCATTTGCAAAATTGATATGCTGCTTGTCAGTATTTGTTTCATTTTTAGTAAATTTTTTTTCAAACTATTATTCATCCAACAGAGAGTTACTGAGCATCTGTTACACGGTAGGCATTATATATTAATGCTAGGATGAACATGAATAAAAGAGATCACCTATATGGCTTATAGATGATCTCTTTGTATCTAGAAGGAACACCATCAAGTATATTATACAAATTTAATTAGTTTAGGATTTTGACAATAAATTCAAAATACTTAACCTATCACTATGACCATGTCAAATTAACATGTAGAAATGAAAACAAACTCCTTAGCCATGCTTCCTATAGCTTTTCTTTAGTTTTCAGTAGAAGATCCCCCCACATGTTGAAGAGCAGAAAGGGAAAAGTAATGACAAAGATGAAATTTATCTTGAAAATCTGTTGCTTGCATCTGCTTTTGTTTCACTAGTGGGTAGTTTGTAAATCCTGTTCAGTTGAGTTCATAAAGCGAGGAGGTTCCTGAGTTTCTCACGAACTTCTACCTGAACACAAGAAACTAAAAGTAAGTGCTATATTATGATTACATTAATTTCAATAGAGAAACACTTATTATTCTGAACAACCAGCACAATATACCTCTATGTGAATTCTTATGCATGCTGATGCTTATTTTAAGGGATAAAGGTACAAATATACTCATACTTATACAAAGCATGTACACATATATTCTCATGAGTTCTCACTGGTGGCTCACCCTAACTGAACTTTTCTCAATTAAAGATGCCAAACTCTATTAAATTAAAGATCTAGAAAATAGATGCCTCTGTCTCAGTCCTTATTCAAGTAAGATTTAATTGTTTTACTTCTTTACTTCTATTTATAACTTGGGGTATAATAGCAGTTGAAAATAATAGAAGACATTCTTAAAATATGATGGGTTTTCCCAAAAGGGTACTTGCCTACCTGCCTTCCTTCCTTCCTTCCTTTTCATTTTAGGAAGACAGAAATGAGGTGACTTGTAAAGACCAGAGAATGAAGTTATATTAAAACTAGGAGAAGAAAAAGCAAATTTGTGATTGAATTTCTGCACAAGGGTAGGGCAGATGGCACAGTGAAGAGCCCGAGTGATAGGAAGAGGCAGAGAGGAGAGTAGTCACAGTGTTGTAAGCCCAAGTTGGGATATCTTATTGCTGCTAGCCTAGACTAAGCTCAGGACCTTGTCTTTGCTTATGGAAATAGGCTGTGGAGAGTAAAAGGCATCTTTCTCTTCATAACTAGTGATAGTTTCCTATTTAAATAAAATTGTAATAGTGCAATTTAGCATGTAGGTAATGTGCCTTTAAAAGCTCTATAGTTGTGGGCACCTGCGTGGCTCAGTTTGACTTTTCGTTTTGACTCAGGTGAAAATCTCAGGGTCATGAGATTGAACTTTGTGTCGGGCTCCGTGCTGAGTGCAGTCTGCTTGAGACCTTTTCTCTGTCCCCATCCTTTTCCCCCACCCCTGCCCATATGAGTGCTCTCTCTCTCTGAAATAAATAAAATGTATAAAATCCCTATAATAATAATAATAATAATAATAATAATATGAAAAATGGTAGTACTAAGATATCAGTGAATTAAAAACTTACATGCATTCACCAACTAATTAAGATATGTTTAAATACATCTATGTTTGTGGAGCATCTTTTATTGATAATAGAACTTATTTATAACATTTTATAAATATTAAATAACTATCAAGATTTTGGAAAAAAATAGTATTTAAAATGTACAGTATTATGCTACTTAATTAGCATATGCAAGATACCATGATCATGTTATTTTTCAAAGAACTGTATTTAAGGGACACCTGAGTGGCTCAGTTGTTAAGTGTCTGCCTTCGGCTCAGGTCATGATCCCAGGGTTCTGGGATCGAGCCCGGCATCAAGCTCCCTGCTAAGGAAGCCTGTTTCTCCCTCCCCACTCTCTCTGCTGTGTTCCCTCTCTCACTGTGTCTCTCTCTGCCAAATAAATAAATAAAATCTTTTTTTTTTTTTTTTAAAAGAACTGTATTTAATGCAAGAGTGAAACAGGTGAATGTTTAAATATTTGCAAAGAAAGTAGTGATATAAGTAATTCAGAGAAAAATGTCAGATACTACAAGATAGAATTTCCATGAAATTTTACTGGTTAAAACACCATGTTGGGGGACGCCTGGGTGGCTCAGTTGGTTGGACGACTGCCTTCGGCTCAGGTCATGATCCTGGAGTCCCGGGATCGAGTCCCGCATCGCACTCCCAGCTCCATGGGGAGTCTGCTTCTCTCTCTGACCTTCTCCTCATTCATGCTCTCTCTCACTGTCTCTCTCTCAAGTAAATAAATAAAATCTTTAAAAAAAAAAAAACACCATGTTGGTTCCGACTGAAGAAAAAAATTGTAGTTTTTAAACCTCAGGTTGAGGAAATCTGTACTAAAAAGAAAAAAAATTAAGGTATTCAGTATTTGGTAAACTTTACTTGGAATATTAAAGGTTCCCAAGAATTGTGAAATTTAATGAAGATTTGAGTTTAAATCAGATGGACTACGTACTACATAATATTTTAAAAGTTCTTGTGTATTACATGTACTCCTGTCACACAGTTATAAAAAAGTTCTTAAAGTAGATTTAAGAATGCTAAAAGTATCGCTTCTCGGCTTTTTGGCTAAGATCAAGTGAAGAATGCTGAAAGTAATATAACAAGTAAGAAGTTGGCTAAATACATTCATTGTATAGATTTGAAGTCAAGTAAGCATGTATATTTCCTGTGCTACTAGGCATATTTATACAGCTGTTAGCATGGACAATTTATTCCATTTTTTGTTAGCAATTTTGTCTCCATACTGAATGTGGTTGACTTTTAGTTATTATTTGTTATTGCTTAATTTTCTTCCTAGTAGTAGAAAGATCTATAGACTTGTACTTGGTAGCTTTTCAGCTATTTCACCTTAAAAATGTAGTATAAATTGACCACAGATGACTCTAGTAATATACTACTCTAAAGGGAATTTGGTCTGTAAAGCACCTTTCTTTTTAAATACTCAGGGAGAGTTGCAAGAGAGAGGGAGAAGCTATAGTGAACCATCTTGCCTTTAAATCCCTTCTAGATCACTCTTGCCCTGGCTACGATCCTCACCACTTCTCAGTTAAACCACTGCAGTTGTCTCCCTCCTGGCCTCTGCCTAAGCTCTCTACCCACTTGAATCGATGAGACACTGATGTCAGAGTTAATTTTCTAAAATATATTGGACAGGGGCAGTTGGGTGGCTCAGTGGGTTAAGCCTCTGCCTTCAGCTCGGGTCATGATCTCGGGTCCTGGAATCGAGCCCCGTGTTGGGGGGGGGGGTTCTGCTCAGCAGCAAGCCTGCTCCCCCCCCCTCTCTATCTGCCTCTTTGACTACTTGTGATCTCTTTTTGTCCAATAAATAAATAAAATACAAAAAAAATATTGGACATATCTTCTTCCTGTTTACATGCATCCAACAGGCTTTTCCCCTGAATTCCAAATTTCTTACTACAGTAGCCAAGTCACATTAGTCTTGCCAGCCTTATTTACTGTCCTTTTGAATCTGAAGTTGGTTATTCCCTGAACAAGCTTTATCCTTCCATGCATTTCCTTCTGACTGGAATATTCTGTGCTTCCTAATTCCAGTTTTTGGGTAATGACATTCATTTTGCAGTGTCACTGACTCCTTGAAGGCATTTCTGGACATTTTCTCACTTAGCAAAAGTAATGCTCTTTTTATTTATTTATTTATTTTTTAAATCCCCAGAGCTCTTTTGACTAAGAAATTCTCAAGGGTAGGATTATTTTCTTCTTACTAGTCCTCTGGTGTACTGTATGAACCTATTAGGTGATCAGTAAATATTGGTTGACAAATGATTAAATTCTGCATGGGGTTTTTGGCTTATAAATTCATTATATATTCTTTTATTTGCATATAATTTATCTATTTGATACTTGTTAAATATATATTAGTAATTAAGTGATTGTATCATTCAGGAAAATATTAAGGTGAAATGAATTAAGGCACAAGAATCTACTGTATTTTAAGCAAAATTGTATTTTACTTAGAAAAAACTTTTAACTATGACGAAATAATGTTCTGATTTAAATTTTATTTTAAAACTTCAGGTATAGTCAAATCTTTCTAAAATCTATGTGAATTACTAGATCTAAGGACACGTGTTTTACATAATAACCATTCAAAAACACTTAAGACCATGTTTTCATGAAATTTGAGAAGTATCTCATGTCATACTCACCTAAAGATTGCTGAATAGTATTATTTGTTGATAATGTTAATTCAAGAAATGAGAGATAGCATAGTATGGTGGTCAAACAAAATGACTTTAGAATCAAAGTGGGTTTAAATAGTAAGTTTAATTATTACTAGAATAAATTTGAGAAGTTACTATGCCTCAATTTGATTTTCTTTTAAATGGAGATAATAATGATAGTCTTCATCAGGAGATTGTTTTGTGAATTAAATGATTTATTTCATGTAAAAGTACTTGGACAGTAAGGCACTTTCATATCATAGCTAATGCTTACTGATTTTCCAGTAAGGTCAGTAAACATTAGCTATTGTTATTATTCATAAATTACTTTGCTCTTTTCCTCCATGCTCTGTGAAATCTCACTTATTCAGTTATTGGTATAGTGTTCTTTATCCTTTTGTAGGAGTATTTTCCAGCTCAAATGACAACTTTAGTTGGAAACTCAGAAATACAGAAGGTTGAATTAAAATTACAATGAAAGGAGAATTGAAAATTAGAAATTAAATTGAACTTCCCATTTCCTTTGTATAAAAGTTCATATCTAAAACAGGTTGCTGGGGCACCTGGGTGGCTCAGTGAGTTAAAGCCTATGCCTTCGGCTCAGGTCATGATCCCAGGGTCTTGGGATTGAGTCCCGCATTGGGCTTTCTGCTTCAGCAGGGAGCCTGCTTCCCACCCCACTCTGCCTGCCTCTCTGCCTACTTGTGATCTCTGTCAGTCAAATAAATAAATAAAATCTTTGAAAAAAAAAAAAAAAACAGTTTGCAATTTAGAAGTCAATATGCACTGAGTGCCATAGCCAAAGTATGAGAGCCTGTGCAGAATATGAACTAAAAAATCATCCTAAAATGGACAACTCTTTTGATGAAGAGCAAATTTTTAAAATATGTTTTAGAGGGTATTCAGATTTCTAAGTAGGTGAGGAAATTTACAGACAAGGGTTCCTGACAAGGGGACTAAGAAGTAGGGAAAAACAAATTGATTAATAATGCTCTTTATGATAGAATTTTTATGATAGATTTTATAGAGAGTATGACTTTTTATGTTTCTATCCATAATCATTAGATTATTTGAACAAAATGAACAGAAGATAATTCCTCAGAGGAAGGAGAGATGAGTCTGAATAAATGACACCATTAATATCTTCCCAACTTTAACCATACCTCTGCCTAAATACTACCTTTTTTCCCCAGACACCTCTTTCTAGTAACTGTCAGAAGTTGAGTCCATAAACTAAGTATAATGAAGGTGATATAGTGTAAGGGGTTTGAAAACAGACTATTACTTGGATTCAAATCTTGTTGCTGCCGTAAAAAGTTTTATGATTTGGGCATTTTTGACTACATTACATCTGTTTGACTACATTACATTACATTACATCTGTTTTCTATGTAAAATGAGGAGAACAATAGTGCATAAGAGATAATGTTATGGGGCGCCTGGGTGGCTCAGTGGGTTAAGCCGCTGCCTTCGGCTCAGGTCATGATCTCAGGGTCCTGGGATCAAGCCCCACATCGGATTCTCTGCTCAGCAGGAAGCCTGCTTCCTCCTTTCTCTCTGCCTGCCTCTCTGCCTGCTTGTGATCTCTCTCTGTCAAATAAATAATAAATTAAAAAAAAAAGAGAGATAATGTTGTGTGGATTGAGTGATAAATGTATGGGTCTAGTGTCTAGCACATAAGCAGTTAATAAATTTGGTTATCATCTTTATATCTTGTTAATTCTGCTATTAAACTAGCTTCTATAATGTCTAATAAGACCATTCTCTTTTACGCTAATATTGCTTCTCTAAAACAACAGTTTAGAAACTTTGCACCTAAAACAAAGAGAAGCTGTACAATATTTTCAAGTGTACCACTTAGAATGGGTCAATAACAGACTAAGTATTTGTTCAATCCTGAATTTCAATGATGGCAAAGAAATATTCCTGCAATAAATGATATCAAGTAATGAATATTTTAGAAGGGAGTTAACTTCTCTTTAGATTAAGATAGGCATTGTTTTCATGCATACTTTTTCAACGTATATGTTGTTTGGTCATTTCAGACTCTTAAGTATCCCAGAATCAACTTATGAGTTTGTACATAATAAATAATATAGTATTGACTATCATAGTAATAATTTTTGATAATTCTATTGTTATATGGCATCTTCTAGCCGGGTGCTGGTACTGCAGGGACTATGGCCGAGAATTCTGTCTGTCATTAGTACAATTCTTTCCAAATTATGTTATCTTCTCTCTGGGACTTTCAGGTTTTGTTTAGACTGTCATAGGGAGGTTGTGATCGTAAAATCTGGTAGGCCTGTCTTTAACTCTGATTCTAACATTTACTTGAATGATCTAGGACAAGTTAGTTCTCCAAAATGCTCAACACGAATTGGTGAGGTATAAATATGATTATATATATACAACATTTGGCCCAGTGTCTGGCACAGCATTGGCAAACACTATTTCTAATTTATTTCAGGTTTGTAAGTTACCTGGGGTGCCTTTATAATGGAAATGAAATGTGAGGGCACATTGAGAGGTTTAGAGATTACACAGATCTTGCTCCTGAGGGACCAGAAAGAAGATAGCAGAGAGAAAGTTTACCTTTTATGAGCAGCATTTTCTGTCCAGCATGTGTGGTGGATTTCAACTGCATCTCCTGCTATGATAAATGCCATTTCTCAAAATGAACTTTTTTTTCTATGAGATCTAGAGAATAACTTTTTTCTTTTCCTGGCCTGACCATATTCAATTTGGAATGACCCTGGTGAGCACCTAGGCTACAATTATTGACTGTAAATTGTCCAGGAAAGAGAACTGGGGCTTCTCTGGGCCCACGGGTGGGCCAGTAATAAGATGCTGTGATAGTACAGGGGATAATATTTATCTGATACAAACCCTCTGAAACAAACAGCAGCTATTGCTACTGACATTTCAGAACTAGGTAGTCAGTCCTGTGAACAAGTGTGGACTTGAACTTGAATTCTGCCATGGCAGTGCCTCTTAGATACTGATTCTTTTTCCTTTTTAACTTAAGTAGAAGGCTTTTAGACTTCTGTATATGCAACAGTCAGGTCAGTTGCCTCCTCCTGACCAATTAAGTTATGTTAGAATTCATAACTTCATGTCTCCTTTTTTTGTACTGTCTTATTCTCTGAGTTACATAAATAGAATCTCTGCAGAATGTGTGCTAGAATTCTCTGCAGAATGTGACTAGATTATGTTCTAAAATATTTCACATGTAAGGGATGCAGTCTCCTGAGAAATGAGAAGCTGATGAAGAAAAGAAATTTCAAGGGCAAACAAATGCAAATTTTTCAGATCTGTAAACAAAATTGTCGGAAGCTGTTCCTTAAATGGTTTCTCATGACTCAAAACATGCCATAGTGCTGTTTAAATATGTGCATTAATTTGGGGCTATAGTTTAGTTACTATAGATCAAGGCAGATGATTTTATGGAATTATGAACACTTGATTAACTGTGGTATTTAAAATTTATCTGATAATTCTTTATAGAGCTTCATTTTATTTTTTTTATTTTTTAAAAAGATTTTATTTATTTATTTGACTGACAGAGATCACAAGTAGGCAGAGAGGCAGGCAGAGAGAGAATGGGAAGCAGGTTCCCTGCTGAGCAGAGAGACTGATGTGGGGCTCAAGCCCAGGACCCTGGGACCATGATCTGAGCCGAAGGCAGAGGCTTAACCCACTGAGCCACACAAGCACCCTCAGATCTTCATTTTAAAAGGAGGTATATTACAAATGAAAGCAGTGCATATCTGTCTTAGAGTTACAAAACAGGTTTGCAATTTGTGTAAGATGTTTGGTAAATCTACCCACATAGATTCCTTATTATCCAAAACTAAGTCACTGCTGTCATTCTTTCTGGCAATAAATGTAGATACTCTACTTGATTTAGTATGAGATTATTTGGGGACCTGGAATAGACATAAACATCACTCCTGAAAATGTGAACCAAGTAAAATCACTGCAGCCTCTCACTTAAGGTTTGGAAATATAAGAGGCTGTCATTGGAATTACCTTCTAACAAGCAAGGTGTATAGGAACCTTATCTATTTGGTCTCATAATTTCTGAACTATGGATTGGGAGATCTATTTTTGAATTAAAGACTATGTTGATTTGAATAACATACCTAGTCTGACACTTGTATTTTACAGATGTGAAAACCACAGAGTTGACAGGTTAATTGATTTGTCCAAAGCCATGTAGCTTCTTGGTAACAGAGCTAGTCTCTTGCTTCCCCAAACCCTCTTTACATTGATTAGTCATTACTTTCAAATGTCTCCTCTAAGGAGATAAATTTTCAGAAAATTAGAGTCTGCAGCAGAGATTAAGGAGGGCCTGGGTATAAGTACTGTATTTTGGAGGTCATTCTGAAGGACAGGAGTGAGGGAGAGGGAGAATAAGAGAGGGAACAACGAGTCTGCCACGGGCAGCTGGGGCTCCTTTGGTTAAGACCTCCTGAGAGGCAAGCATGAAGTATTTCAAGGATGTTTGTTTAAAGACCTGAGCCAGAAGAAGCATTTGGGAACAATGGCTGCTGTCCCTTGTTGGTTGAAGGTTGTCCCTGAGGATATTAACTCCTCCAGCACTTTCAGGCTGAGGTTGCTCAGAGACCCAGCTGGCTTTGTTGGAGTTAGAGAAGACCTGGAGTGAGAGAAGAAAGACAATACATTTCCCATCCTTTACTCACAGTTTTTCAGTTGAAATTATATATCAAAACACATCTAGCATTTTAGTATCTTGAAACTTTGACCTGAAGAGTGAGTGTTGATGATCCCTTCTGCTATTTAACTTCTGAGACATCCTGTGACTCACTGGTTCAATAAATGTGGCCATTTCCCCTTTTCCATGTCCAGTTAGAAGGACATTTTATGGATAATCCAGGTGGTACTACTTTGGTTTTCAAGTGAAGAATTGATATAAAAAGGGGTTAAACAATCTGCTCTGATTCCAGAACTACTAACGTTTTTCCTTCCCATTTATACTGCCTGATTATTTAGCTTTTCAAATGGATTTTCTTACAGATTATCGAACCATTAAGTTCTATAGATAATTTGAGTTGCATTGGTTAAGACAATCTAATGCAGCCAAATTTTTATAATTCTAAAATTTTCCTTGATTTTTTTTTTTGTGTTTTAGTAGGTTTCTCCATATACCCCAAATAACAGTACTCCTTGAAAAAAAAAGTGATATACATAAGTTCATGTGTTTTCTTTTAGAATTTTATTTTATAGTGATTATTGATATTTCATATTCTTCATAAAATCAACCCTGAATAGATTAGAGGCTCTATTGGGTTGTATAATGTATCTTCAAAATTCATGTCTACCTGGAAGCTGTGAATGTAATTTTATTTGGAAATAGTGTCTTTGCAGATGTAATCAAGTTAAGATGAGATTATGTTGGATTAGGGTGGGCCCTAAATCCATTGTGACTGGTGTTCTTATAAGAGGAAGTAAATTTGGACACAAAGACACAGACACATGGGGAGAAGGCTATGGAAAGACAGGGGCAGAGATGAAGTGATGCATCTATAAGTCAAGGAATGCCAACATTGCCAGCAGGCATCAGAAGCTAGAGGAGGCAAGGAAGGATCCTGCCCTAGAGATTTCAGAGACACCATGGTTTTGCCAACGCCCTGAGTTATGGCTTATAGCCTCCAGAACTCTGAGAGAATAAATTTCTGTTGTTTTAAACCAAGCTTATGGTACTTTAGGGCAGCCCGAGGAAACTAATTCAGATGCTAAGATAGTGTGGCAAATAATTTTCAGGATTATTTATAGTATCCATATCTATCCTGGGAGAGCTATGAGGGCAATCAGTCAATACTGGTTCTTGAGTACTAAACAATTGCTCAGGACCATTTCAGAATGATAAGAGGGTACAAAGGAAGAAGACAGAGTTTTAACTCTCAAGGAATTCATTGCTGATTTCTGGAGATAAAACAAACATTATAAAGCAGAAAGCATAATTAGTAGATAATGTCATACTGACTAGAAGTGCTGTAAGATTTCAAAGAAGGAAGGCTTGCTTGTGTTTCAACAGTGCATTTGAATCCAGCCTAACATGGTGGCAGGACTTGTAAAGGAGAGCACAGGAGTGAATGGAGGCCATCTTCTAGGGAGAGGAGAGAGCATAAACAAAAGCACAAAGGTGGGAAAGAGCTTCATAGGCATCAAGGTGATCTCACTGGAATGGAGGTGAGAAAATTGGGAACAGGGAAGAGACTAAGATGGAAGAGGAAGAGTAAGACTGCCCAGAGTCATAGTAGTGTTCCAGAAAACTTGTGATGACAGATGGTTTTGGGACACAACTTTATCAGATGATAAAACGTGCTGTGTGGTAGTGGTGGACACCCCTCTTGGGGGGAATATCCTGTTTTGAGTTTGCCAATAACCCACTGTTTTATGGCTTCTAGTAGAATATAGCTCTTGTTGGGTCTCACATTGGATTAGACCAGAGCATGAACTCAGATTGCTGGATTCAGAGTCCAGAGTACTGACCATTATACCATGGTAACCCCTAGATCAGAGCTTGAAAACGGATTTATTTTTTGGCAGGGTCCATGTATAGTAAGGTCATAAGTCATATAGTAAGGCATAAAAATTTTAAATATTAATTAGTAACCATTTAAAATCCAGAGATTTACCTATTTATATAAAATTATAAAATCTGAAGCATCAGGTGGGCATTTCTATCATGGCAACAACCAGCCACAGTTATTGCCATTTAGATGGGTTCTGTGTTGTCCAAGTTGCCCAGAACCAACTCAGCTGCCCTATGCATCTCTGACACTTGTTTAGCCCCTGGGGGCATTTGAATTTGCAAGCCCCGGACTAAGTGTTTTGTTTTCTGAGTCGATGGCTATTTTCTTAACTGTGGTGAAAATAACATTACCTAGCTTTTGGCCAATTCTGAGTAATTGCAAATTCATTTGTACTTTAAAATTGTAAAATTGTAACATATTTCTCTTTAACTTATGCTTTTTTAGTCTTTGTGATTGTATAAGAGAGAAAAGAGAGAGAGAATAGGAGAGACAGATCATACCTTATTTAATTTACTGTGAAATTTCAATGGAAAAAGATAATTCCTATGTAGATATCATTAGTCATATGACCAATTCACCTTTATATTTATATGTCAGTATTCTCTTTCTTCTTAATAAAAAAGTTGGTTTTCAGTTTTTTGGTCAGTTTTAATTTAGAATAGAGAAACATACGCAAATACGAGGTTTCATCTTACTGCAAAAATACTTTCATATGTGAATGTTACTTTTGGTACGTGCAGTAAGTCATCTATTTACATATGTGTTACTAAGGATCAGATATGCCATATGCTTCCTCTCATTCTTTTTCTCTTTTTTTTTTTTTGTTGTGTCATATACTATTGATTTTATGTTATTTGTATTGCTTCTGGAAAAGTGAAATCAGCTTTAGAAAGGGAGTAATGCTAATCTTTGTCTACAAAAGCATTTTGAAATTAAGCTTCTTACTTGAATTCTAGTGCTGTTAACATACAGCATTCTATTAGTTTCAGGTATACAATATAGTGATTCAACAATTACACATATTACTCAGGGTTCATTGTGAAAAGTGTACTCTTTAATCCCCATCACCTATTTCACCCATCCCCTTACCCATCTCCCCTCTGGAAACCACCAATTTGTTCTCTGTAGTTAAGAGTCTGTTTCTTGTTTGTCTCTCTCTTCTTAATATGTTAATTGTTTTGTTTCTTAAATTCCAGGTATGAGTGAAATCATATGGTATTTATCTTTCTGGGACTGACTTATCTCACTTAGCATTATACTCTCTAGCTACACCCATGTTGTTGCAAATGGTGAGACTTCCAGTACTTCTAGTACTATGATGAATAAAAGTGGTTAGCATGGACATCCTTGTCTTGTTCTTGAAGTTGAGGGGAAAGCTTCAGTTTTTCCTCATTGGGTATGATGTTCACTGTGCGTTTTTCACATATTATACCTCCATGTTTATTGCAGCATTTTTATCAATAGCCAAATTATGGAAGCAACCCAGGTGTCCATCAATAGAAGAATGGATAAAGATGTGGTGTACATATATACAATGGAATATTATTCAGCTGTAAGAAAGAATGAGAGATCTTGCCATTTGCAACAACATGGATGTAGCTAGGGAGTATTAATCTCATTAAAATGTGCAGAAGTCATGAACAGACATTTCGCCAAAGAAGATTATACAGATGGCCAACAAACACATGGAATGATGCTCAACATCACTCACCAGGGAAATGCAAATCTAAGTTACAATGAGATCACCTCACACCTGTAGAATGGCTAATATCAAAGACACAAGAAACAAGCATTGATGAGGGCATGGAGAAATAGGACCCCTTATGCATTCTTGGTGGGAATGGAAACTGCTGTAGCACTGTGGAAAACAGTGTGGAGGTTCATCAGAAAGAACTACCCTGCAATCCAGTAATCGCATTATGCATATTTACTCAAAAATATAAAGAACTAATTCAAAGGGATGCATGCACTCCTATGTTTAGAACAGCATTATTTATAACAGGCAAATTATGGAAGCAGCTCAAGTGTCCATCAATAACGAATAACAAAGATGTAGTATATATATTGTTTCTTTTTATTGTCTCATTCTTGTGGCTAGGACTTTCAGTACCATGATGAATAGAAGTGGTGAGCTTGGACGTCCCTGTTTTGTTTTTGACCCTAGGGGAAAAGCTTTCAGTTTTCTTCCATTGAGTATAGTATTTGCTGTGGGTTTTTCATATGAGTCTTTTGTTATCTTGAGTCTTTTGTTATGTTATGTTGTTTGTTATGTTAAACCTACTTTGTTGAGGGTTTTTATCATGAGTGGATATTGTACTTTGTCAAATGATTTTTCTGCATCTATTGAAATGACCATATGGTTCTTATCCTTTCTTATTAATGATATGTATTGTGTTGATTGATTTGTGAATATTGACCCACTCTTGCATCCTGGGTATAAATCCCACTTGATCGTAGTGGATGATTTTTTTTAAGCTGTTATTGGGTTCTCTCTGCTTTTTCATTGAGGATTTTTGCATCTATGTTCATCAGAGATATTGGCTTATAGTTCTCTTTTTTTTTGTGGTGTCTTTATCTACTTTTGGTATCAGGGTGATGCTGGTCTCATAGAATGAATTTGGAAGTTCTCCTTCCTGAGTAGTTTGAAAAGAATGGGTATTAACTCTTCTTGAAATGTTGGGTAAAATTAACCTGTGAAGCCATCTTGTCCTGGACTTTTGTTGTTGGGAGTTTTTTTGTTTGTTTGTTTGTTTGTTTGTTTTTTAGAGATCACAAGTAGGCAGAGAGAAAGGCAGAGAGAGAGGAGGAAGCAGGCTCCCCGCTGAGCAGAGAGCCCGATGTGGGGCTCGATCCCAGGACCCTGGGATCATGACCCAAGCTGAAGGCAGAGGCTTTAACCCACTGAGCCACCCAGGTGCCCCTATTTCTTCTTTTATTTCCTAGTTGACCCATTCATTATTTGCTAGCATGTTATTTAGCCTCCATATGTTTGTGCTCTTTCCAGACTTTTTCTTGTGGTTGTTTATAGTGTTTATGGTGTTGTGGTTAGAGGTAACACATGGTATGACTTCTCTTTTTCTGTATTTGTTGAGGCTTGTTTTATGGCCTACTATGTGATCTATTCTGGAGAAGTATGCATATACATTTGAAAAGAATATATATTCTGCTCTTTTAGAATGGGATATTTGAATATATCTGTTAAATCCATCCAGTCCAGTGTGTCCTTCAAAGCCACCATTTCCTTGATGTTGGTGGGGTTTGTGTTGTTCTTCTGGGGTGGGGACCCCAAACCCCAGGACTGAGACAAGTATGACTAGGAAGGGTGGATCCATTTAAGTGTGGGGGTTGGAGGGTGAAAGCAGTTAAATGGGTGAGGGGATGTAGGGTTTGTTGTAAGCAAATTAGTGAGTGTCAGCAGCACCACAATGATTTCCACAGGTGACTGTGTGTTTATGCTGGAGGGTGATGGAGGGAAGTGGCATGTGCCAATTCCTTTGTTCCTGGAGAGGTTTCCCTGTCTTCTCTGGGCTACCTCTGAGATTGGTAAATAACTTTCCCTTGGATATTCTCCTGGTAATTTTCAAAATGCTGCTTCTGTACCATATCTCCGCTGGTTGTTTGTTGTACTATCTTTTTAAAGTTGGGGACTCAGCTTCCTGATGCCCTCTGGGCTCTCCCAGAGCAGAGCTATCAAGTTTTAAAATTTTAGCTTTAAGTCCCATTTGTGGATTGTTTATTTATTTATTTAAATAATGTAGATTGTCAATATTCTTTTTAAATTTATTTTTATTGTTTTAGTCACCATACATTATATAAAAAAACTGAGCCCTACTGGTTTTAAGAACTCATGAGATTTAGCTTTCAAAGCCAAATATTCTGGGGCTTTGTCTTTGCAGTGCAAGGTGCAGTCTTTCTGGTGTGATAATCTGTTTCTTATCCTTCTCCGCAGTCTCAGCTCCCTCCCAATAGTGGATGGCCACCATTCATTTTACTCCCCAGTCATGGCTATACCTTTTCTACCTTCTTTAATGTGACCTCTTCTCTACCTTGATTGTTCTGTCGGTCTTTGGGTCATTTTCTGAGTTATTTAAACTGATTTGAGTGTTATCTAGTCGTGTGCATGGGATGAGGCAAATTTAGGGTTCTCCTACTCCATCATCTTCCCAGCCTTTTCCTGTAGGAGCATTTCTTAGGAACATATCACTCTAGCAATGGAATCTTTTTTTTTTTTTTTAAGATTTATTTATTTACTTATTTGACAGAGAGAGAGAGAGAGAGATCTCAAGTAGGCAGAGAGAGAGGGGGAAGCAAGGCTCCCCGGTGAGCAGAGAGCCCGATGCAGGGCTCAATCCCAGGACCCCGAGATCATGACCTAACTGAAGGCAGAGGCCCAACTCACTGATTCACCTAGGTGCCCTGCCAATGTAATCTTTTAAGGAAAATTCATAGACAGGCTTTATTTAAGAATAGGTGTAGAGATTAACTTGCACTTAAGAACAGAGAAATCTTAGGTGTGCAACTTTTTACTGCTTTGGGGAAGAAAGTAATATTTTGTTTTTCTGTATATTTCAGAAGTTATTAATTTTTTTACTAAGTGAAAGTCTAGGTGATTAAATTTAAAACAATATGGATTTGAGACCGAGTGACTTCTATACACTTAATTTTTCTTGTTTGCTCTGTCTGTCTCAATATCAGAAAATATTTAACTTTATCTAAGTTATACAATTATCCTTATTTACTGCAGAAAGCAACTCTGTACATATACATAAGTAAAATGAATAATCAAAAATTATTCTGGTATGACCTACTTGGAAGGTATTTTGACAATTTAGTATGTAGCAAGGACTCTAGAAATACGTACATTGCTGGGTTTAGTAATTCCATTTGTAAGATGTATTGGATGTGTATAATAAAAAAATAAAGATATTTATCAGTGTAATTTATAACAGCAGAAATTACAAATAGTTCATCTAGGAAGTAAAGAGCCTCACATGTCTACTGTCATGCATAGGAAGAAATTCTGAACTATGGGGTCCATCTCTGCAAAAACTGGAATCATTTGGTGAGGAAACATAGTTACATTTTTTAAAGTTGCATTTGCTCTCCCTATGTAAAAATATTTGTTATTCTCTGTGGTAATGTTGGGGATGGAAAACCTTAGGTTGCAAGCAGAAATTACCTCAACAGTATCCCATAATGTAAGATCAGTACTATTTTAAGAACAGTCATGGTGAAAAAATTAAGAATCATAAAAAAGGTAGAAGTTCATCTTGAATTATCTAATTAACTAATGAATAATAAGAGTCTAGGATTTCCACTTATAATTTTCATCCATTTAATATTTTCTCTTTTAAACTTTTTATTAATATTGAGCCATTTCTGTTGATCTTAATGTAGTTATACTACTCAAGCAATATAAATGTGTTATACTTGTTAGCATGTCAGCAGTGGTGTTTGTTTTTGAGGGCAAATATGTGCAATCCTCATGATTTTGTGTGTGTATGCATGTGTGTTTATTCAACTTAAAGCTGCGTAATCATAAAGTGCTTGGGAATTTGGCTGTTCATACCTTGTGTTTGGGGCCTGTTTCTGACCTTGGGCTCTCACAGGAAACCTATATAACAGCCCATCTTGAAAGTAATGTTCTGACCTCTGCCACGGTAGGAGATGTAGAGTAAATAATTAAAGTTGCCTTCAAAAAAAAGCGTTCCACAGCAGGAAAGGAATAAAGAATCTTCCTCAAGAAGAAAAACCACTAAATCACACAGTGAGAAATGAGGAAAAAAAAAATAACCCAGAGCAAGTTATCATAAATAGTGCCTTAAGAAAGGGAATAATATTTTAGAAAGTGGACTCATACTTAGATAAGTGAAAACATTTCAGTGCATTTCCAGGCTGCTGGCAATTTTAAAACCAACTTCTCCCTTGACATTATATATTGATTTTTTATAAATATTGGTAGTATATTTATGTTGCTTGTAAGGAAGTTACTGATGGAGGAGCCAATTTACAATGCACATTGATCAGAAAGCTTCACACTCTACCAAGTCACTGAGTTATATAATATCTGCAATATAAATATATGACCTATTTTAAAAAACCTATTCTCTGTACTTGCTGAGGGTATTACTAATTAACAGTTCAAAGGAGAGTGGTTCAGCACCTAACCCTTAGGTTTGCACATGGTCTGGGACAAATCTTTGCTGGCTTAGATTACATTTATTAAGTACTTACTGCGTGTCGGGCACTTTTCTAATCTCTTCGCATGTCTTCACTCTTTGAATCTCCTTAACAATTCAGTGCAGAAGTTCCTGTCATTATTCCTGTTTCAAGATATGGTTACTCAAAAAAGAGAGACGTTAATAACTTGTCTAAGGTCACATACTTAGAAGGTGGCAATGCTGTGATTTGAACTGAGGCCAGTTTTAACCACTACAAATGACTTTCAGGTTATGGCAAGGAAAAGAGAAGTCCTAGTGGTTGATTTTTTGTTTATATGGGTATTGCTATAAACATCTCATTCATGCAATTGTTTTTCAGGCTGTTGAATGCCAATATGGCAGGTAGCTAAAGGCATTGTGGCCCTTGGTCTTTACTTCCTGAGCATAAGCCTCCTTCCCTTATTACAATGACACAGTATACATGCACAGAGCTGTCAAGAGATCTGCGTGACAGAGTTCATCTGTTCTTTGTGTACCTTACCAGGATTTGCCTGTGGCAATGCTAGAGATGTTGGCATCGAATAGCATCAGTGGGGAATGCAGGATTATAATGGAGCCTCAATTATTTTTCATTTTAGCTACAGAGTATGAAGTAGAAATTTTAAATAGGAAAGCAACTTATTAAATAAATAACAAAAACTGAGAGAGAGGTCGGATCCCTGTGCCAGAAATAATATTCTCCTCTAAGACTTTTATTTTGAAAAGATTCTTCCCCTGCCTTAATGTGAGGATTGTAGGGTTTTTGTTTTTTTTTTTTTCCAATTTCATTGCTAGAAGAAATTTCAGTGTCTTAAGTTTTCAATCTCTAGGTGAACGCACATGATGGTGATGATGATGATGATAATGATGTAGTAGTCAAATAGCCCCTGACCATGTGCCAGGCACTGTTCTAAGGACTTTACATGTATACCTGATTCATCACCTTATCAAATATGTTTAGAATTTTTTTTAATCTTCTTTTTTTTGTTGTTATGTTATGTTAATCACCATACATCATTAGTTTGAATATGTTTAGAATTTCTTAAAAAGATGTTATTATTATTTATTTGAGAGAGAGAGTGAGCAAGAGAGAGCATGAGCGGTGGGGGTGAGTTGCAGAAGGAGAAGCAGGCTTCCCGCTGAGCAGGGAGACCATTGCTGTACTTGATCCCAGGACTCTGGGATCATGACCTGAGCTGAAGTGGGTGCTTAACTAACTGAGCCACCCAGGCACCCTTGAATATGTTTAGTATTATGAAATGAAGTTCACTGAATAAAATTTAAATTTCTAAAGAGATGTCTCTAATAACTCTTTCAGTTAAGTGCCAGTTATGTTTGGAAAATCAGCAGAAAAAGTACATTGCTTTTCATTTTTAAAATGATATGCTTTCTTTCCAATCCCAGAAAGCTTTGAAAATCTCCTTTCTCCTTGGTCAGCAGAGCACGTGCTTTATTCCCCTAGTCTATTCTAAACTAAGCTAAAAGCCTGACGATTCATCAGGTTTGTGGATATTATTTCTCAACAGATGCACCCGTATAGGCTATTTATAATTCAACTAAGTCATGCCATGAGACACATCTTTACTTGCAAAATTGGGGATGACCTACAGGAATTCAAATAAGGACAGAGACATAGAGGTATTATATAATTGTGTCCTCTTACAATTTATTTTCTTTCTCTCTCTTTTTTTTTATGCCTCTAATATTCAATTCAAGACAGTAATTCAGCAAAGAAAGAAGACTTCTATCATTTTAAGCTCTATGCAGAAACATAGAATAATAATGTCAAATGTTTCTTTTTTTTGAAAAAAAATTGCAATGATAAAATCAATTTATTTTTGGCATTAGATAAGAAACTCATTCTTATCTTTTTTCCCCTGGAGGTTTAAGGTATTAGAAAGGTATCTAAAGAACACAGATGAGCCTATTTCAAAAACCTGCTTAAATTCCAACCTGAAATTCATCATGTTCAATAATAATTTTCTTCCCCCAAATTAATTCATTTCTTTTTGTACTTCCTTATTAATGTTAACAATACCATTATTTTCTAATGGACTGGGGTCAGAATATGAGTGATTTTTGATAGGTATTTTTTTGTTTTTAAGATTTTATTTATTTATTTGACAGAGAGAGAAATCACAAGCAGGCAGAGAGGCAGGCAGAAAGAGAGGAGGAAGCAGGCTCCCCGCTGAGCAGAGAGCCCGATGCGGAACTCGATCCCAGGACCCTGGGATCATGACCTGAGCCGAAGGCAGCGGCTTAACCCACTGAGCCACCCAGGCGCCCCGATAGGTCTTTCTTAATCATTATATTCACTTGTTGATACATTTTATAGGTTCTAAAAAATGGGTCTTGTCTCTATGATTCCATGTTTAGAGCTCTATTTCAGGACTCATTCATTCATTGCTTCATTGCTGGGATAATGGCTATTTATTAGTGTCCTATGTCTCTTCTCTAATTTATATGATGCAAGACTCAGACTACTACTTAAAAATCTTTAATTATTTCCTCTTGCCTCAAAATTAACTACAAACTTCTCAGCCTGAAATTCAAGGATCATGGCACCATTCTACTGTTCCTATTTTACTTGATGTATTTACCTAATCAGTTTGTGTTTTAACCAAACTAAACTTTTCATCATGTCTTGAACATGAATCATGAATTTCTCTTTCCTGTCTTTGCACTCTTTGCACTTTTTATAACCTTACTTTTAGTCTCTACCTTTTGAAATCATATTTGCCTGCATATATCTGTGCTTATTACTATCAACTCATTCTCCTTATCCCAAACTAAACCACTACCCTTTTTGCATATCCATAGCCCTCTATATTTCTCCTAAATTTCCTTGTATTATGATTAATGTTGAATTTTCTAACACTTTTCCAACTCTCTAGTCCCCACACTCATGCACATGTGTATTAGTCCAGTTGAATAGAATTGGGATTCCTCACTAGCTCTCAATTACATATCAGAAAGACTCAAAGATCTTCCCTTAGTATGTTAAAGACATAGTCTGGGACGCCAAGGTGGCTCAGTGGGTTAAAGCCTCTACCTTCGGCTCAAGTCATGATCCAGGCTCCTGGAATCAAGCCTCACATCAGACTCTTTGCTCAGCAGGGAGCCTGCTTCTCCCTCTCTCTGCCTGCCTTTCTGCCTACTTGTGATCTCTGTCTGTCAAATAAATAAATAAAATCTTTAAAACAAACAAACAAACAAACAAACAACATAATCTGAAACTTAGTGCAACGAGAACTCATGAACTCCTTCTATCACAAGGTAGATTATGTAAATACATGTTTGTTTTTTAATTAATGGACCTGAAAGTGACTTTTCTGGATATTTAGCTTGATTTATACAATTGTAAGTCAGCTGCAGACTTTTTTCCCCTAATAGTTGACATTAGTTATGCTTCATTTTCTCTTTTGGACCTCCTTACGATACATGATTTGTTATTTGTGGTTCACAACTGGAATGACTGCCCAGACTTAGAAGGTCATTAAACTTAGGCCGAATTATAGACTGTAAGCTTACTTTAATTAATTATCTAGTATTGGAAATTAAGTTTATTTCCATTCATGAAGGCTACATATATACATGAGTAAACATAGAGAATGATTATTACTGCATGTTAGCTCCTGGCCTTCATGGCAAGGTTCAATGGGTAAAGGCAATCTCAGAAAATGTTAAGTTAAATCTTTTTATTCATTGTCAAAATTTTCCCAAGAGTAAACAACAAACACATGCTACAACTTCTCTTTGATTCTCCCCCTAAGGAAATTAAATTATCTTTAAATATTGAAAAAGAAAATTATAATCAATTATATTGCATATTTTATTTTCCATAATGATTCTGGGCATACTACAACATATTTACAGTTTTGAGAGGAAATGTAATAGTGTCTTTGGGATTCTTTAATTGATGCAAATAGTTTGCTTATGGCCATATTAGGAAGGAGTTCTGAGTGAATACAATAACTCAGTAGCTCTCAAAGTGTAATTTGAGGATCTCTGAAGTGCCTGAGATCCTTGCAGGAAACAGTCAGGGCCAAGAATTTTTTGTAATAGTGCTAAGAAACTATTTGATGTTTTTTACACTCATCTTTTCAAGAATGTGCAGTAAAGTTTTTCAGAGGTTACATGATACCTGATAGCACAACAGATTAAATGCAAAGACAAATATGAGAATGCAGCTGTCTTCTATTAAGCCAGATTTTTTTTTTATTTTTTATTTTTTAAAGATTTTATTTATTTATTTTGACAGAGAGATCACAGTAGTCAGAGAGGCAGGCAGAGAGAGAGAGAGGGAAGCAGGCTCCCTGCTTAGCAGAGAGCCGGATGTGGGACTTGGTCCCAGGACACTGGGATCATGACCTGAGCCGAAGGCAGCTGCTTAACCAACTGAGCCACCCAGGCGTCCCAGGATTTCATTTTCTTTTTCTTTCTTTTTTTTTTTTAAAGACTTTATTTATTTATTTGACAGAGAGAGATCACAAGTAGGCAGAGAGGCAGGCAGAGAGAGAGAGAGAGGAGGAAACAGGCTCCCCGCTGAGCAGAGAGCCCGATGCGGGACTCGATCCCAGGACCCTGAGATCATGACCTGAGCCGAAGGCAGCGGCTTAACCCACTGAGCCACCCAGGCGCCCCTATTAAGCCAGATATTAAATATAGTTGTAAAAATATAAAATGGTATTCTTCTTCTAATTTTTTTTTTAGATATAGTTATTTTTTATTCTTAGTTTAAATTTCTAAAATGGTCAATCTGATAGATAGGACATTCATAAACAGAAGTTCTTTGGAGACCTAAATTATTTTTAAGAGGCTCCAGAGAAAAAGTTTGGGATAAATACTGCGCTGGAGGGGTGCCTGGGTGGTTCAATGGTTAAGCTTCTGCTTGCGGCTCAGGTCATGATCCCAGTGTCCTGGGATGGAGCCCTGTATCACGCTCCCTGCTCAGTGGGAAGCCTGCTTTCCCTCTCCTAGTCTTGTGTTCCCTCTCTCGCTGTGTCTCTCTCTGGCAAATAAATGAATAAAATCTTTTAAAAAAATTACTGCATAGAGCATATAAAATAAAATCTCAATATTATCAAACATTATCTAGTTTTTTTTTAAACATGGTAATTGCATTATTTTAAGTTGTGATAATATCTGGCATGAAAATTGATTCTATTTCTTGACTTTTTAAGAATAATGAGAATTAGCAGAGACTCCTGCCTGTCTTAAAAAAGAAAATGACTGCGTCAGTTTTAACATTATTTCAATTTTTCTTGAAACTTGAAATAAATAACAATGAAATCATATATCTATTCTCTTGCTTTACCATTATATTTCAGAATTACCTTTTCTCTGATTCTTAATAATTTTAATTCTAGTATGTGACTATCACTAAGTTACTGAAAATGATTTTAATATTCTTAAGTAATGGAAATATAAGTTTTCCCAGGGGAATAATCTTAAAACAATCCAATGATAATTGCTTGAGTTTTTCGGAATCTACATGACTTTTTCCTCGGTTAACTTTTATAGATGGAAGGATGGATAGAAAGAGAGACATTGTTAAAGTTTAGAAAACAAACAGGAAAAAATTAAATTTTTGGTTAAGAAATTCTTCAAAACAATCCATAAATGTAGAAAATACAGATTTGAAAAAATTAAGAATGTAGAAAATACAGATTTGAAAAAATCAAGAATTCAGAGTAAGGAAATAGTAAACATTTTTTAGCTTCATGCTTTAAGGTTAGAAATCCTTCAGTGGCTTCCCAGTGATTTTGGATAGTCTAAACTGTTTTGCAGAGCAGGTGAGGTCTTTCACTATTTGACCCCAAACTCCCATTCCAGTTAATCTTAGCTTCTTTCCATAACTGCCTTGGCCTCTCTCTCCTCCCATAGCCTCAATTTTAGTCATATCCACGTACTTACTTTTCCATATCTCTTTGTTTTTAATATATTTTCCTCCAAATCTGGAATGCCTCTTTACTCTATTAGGAAAAATTGCTTAAGACCTGGGAATCGACTAAAGGGTGACTGGGTATTATCTAGAGGATCCTCTGGGATTGTTGATTCTGTAGGGGTGTGCAGAGTTGATTCATTTTCTATTGACTAGACTGTTCACAACTTTGTTAAGTTGCAGAAAACTGACAGCATTGTATATGATTCTATCCATAACAATACAAATGATTCCTGTTTGTAGTAATGTAAATGATTTTGTCCAGCAGAGACTACAGATCTCTGTAAGTCCAATAAAATATCTGATACATGTTCATTTTATATATGACTGAGACTAATTTTTTTAGGTTTTTGCAAGTTACATTTTAGTATCTGCTTTTCTCAACCTGCTCTGTATAAAACTCCTATTTACTCTTTAAAACATACTGAAAATACCATTTTCTCAATGGGATCTATTGTATTTCCCTAATCAAAATTAGCTTCTTACTTCATAATGCTCTCATTGCACTTTGAATCTACTTCCACTATAGCACTTACTAAATTGTAGTATATCTGTCTATATTTCTGGTTTTTTTCCACTAGACTCATTCTTCAAAGGCAAAAACACTGTATTTTATTTATCTTTGTGTTACCTATTCTGTTGCCATGTGTATAGCACATGACATGGAGACATTTGCTTGGTAAATGTTTATTGATGAGCCCAAGTAGAAATCACAGAAGGAGGTGATGGGTATGTCTTAGTGTTTCTTGATGAAAAGGATTTGGCTATTGAGACCAAAAACTAAAGTAACTTTTCACTTATAGAGTTTATGGGAAAATATAATTTAGCATGAAATTGAAAAAAGTTGAAAGAAGAAACTTAATGAAGCCAGAATGACTTAGAAGAGATAGGAATTAAGAGATCTAAGACTTAGAGGATTGTACTATGGATTTTTTTTTTTTTTTTACTGAATTGCTGTAGTCAAGACATTTTTCTTTTGTCATACTTTATACATCTAAATTGGAGATAATAATTATTATAATTACAAAGACAGAGGAATTCCCATTAAGGGACGTTTAAGTCAAACATGAGCAGGAGACAGCCTTACTTAGCTCATTTGGCTATGAGTGAGAATGAAAGAAGTTAAAAAATATATGACTTTTTTTTACAACTTGAAATATATAACTATGGCTTGTAATAAAATTAAAAAGGGGCTTGACTTAAAAAAAAAAAGTGGCTTGACTCCTTACTCTGAACTCAAAAGAGTCTTACTTAGCATTATCTTCACATCCTTATAATTTTCTTTTTTATTTTATTTATGTATTTTTAGGAACCAGTTTTTGGCAATAAGCAATAATTAGACTGAAGAGATAGACAGTTTTGTCTGTCAGGTATTTTGCACAATTAAATTTAGTTGTGTTTGGATACCCCAAGATTCAGATATTTTTAGAACTGTTTGGATCATTTTTCTGAAACAAAGAGTGATTTCTAGTATTTACTTTATAAGTAGGTCATTTACATATAGTGGACTTAACAATCAGCAGTAGATTCTGAATTTATGTCCTAGCAGGTGAGAGAATCCAAACTATTTACTAACACATCACAGTGCTGTTTCCATAGCGACAGAGGCCCGTTACTGTCAGCCCAGAGTCACTTTGACGGTTGACTTCAGCAGTGAACCCTGTGTGATGCTGCCAAATGTCTGGCTTCTGTGTTTCCTGTTCCAAGCAATTGTTTCTTATTCTGAATACTAATGACTAGTCTACAAAGGCTGTGGTTCAATTCCACTGAAGATGAATCTGGGAATCATATGTGGAAAAGTAGTGAGCATTTTGCCTGTAGTGAATTAAAAACTGTGTGTAATTGGATTGTACATGCCCTAACGAGCTATGCCAGTAGTTGATTAATAATGTTACCTTGCTATTATTAGGCAGATGGTCCTAAGTGAGAAATGACAGCACATCCATCATCATTGAGTCAAATACTCTTTTTTAGGAAGGCTAGCTGACTTTGGCTGGCTGACACCATCATGTAAATCCAAATGACTGTGCACATGTATGCCAGGAGAAAAATAAATTTGCAAATGAAGTGTTTTTTTGCTGTTTAAAATGTTTGTATATTGATTGCTCTGAAATGAAGAAAAAGCAGCTGCCTGAAATGCCAGTGAAATGACTGAGAAATTTAAAATGAGAGGGAGAAAAGCTAAGCAGTTTTTGCTCTTTAAAAATGAAGAGAACTATGATTTTGAAGTTATAGTTTTATGATGGCTATCCGTGTAGGGAATTGGGACCCTCTCTGTGTGGGTCAGGCTCTAAACCAATCTGAAGACTTGTTATACTTATGCTTCTTTCTAGAGCACAAGTTCCTTGAAGGTAGGCTCTTTCCATCATTGTGTTCCTAATAGCCAACACATGGCCTGACACACATTGAATGCTCAATAACTAATGAATCCAAGTGAAAAATCAATGAATTATCTGCAAAAAGTTTCTGGTACTTAAGCCCATCAAACTTCCTGGAAGAAGCTATTAGACAATTCTCTTCATTGAAATGCTTAATAGCCCACTACTGTAAATCCTCACCGCTAAGTGTCTGGTATGGAGCCTTCATTGGCAGTTACTTATGGCTGTGGCCACTCCAAGTGTCTGTTCCCAGTAGATACTACTCAAAAGTAGCTCTTCTTATCAACACTTTTTTTTTCTCCAGCTAGCAAATCCAATTTTTCATAGTTGGTGGTACCATCTGCCATTTCAAAGTCTTAGATTGGCTCTTCCCACTATCTTATCATGGTCAAAGTTCCCAGTGGTTGTTTTAGGCAAGGACTTCTGAGGTTGTTCCTCCTTTTGTGCCAAGTCTTGTCTCTTGTTCTTGACTGGGGGCAATTCTTCTGTACTCTACTCCCCAAACCATTTGGCAATATCTGGAGTCACTTTGGTTTGGGGAGTGCTACTGACATCTAATAAGTGGAGGCCACGGAGACTGCTTACTGTCCTACAATGAACAGGGAAGCCCTCATAACAAAGACTTATTTGACACAAAATGTCAGTAGTGCTAAGGTTGAGAACTCTTTCCTGGGTACTCAAGCTCTTTCATGAAGTTTTTCCCAAAACTGTACCTTCCTTATGTCCCTTTTATTCCCTTATGAGAAAAAAAGGCTTAGCGTGCTGTCTCATACTTTTAAAATTTGCTTTCTTTACCTCAACATGTTGCCAGACTCCTATTCTTTGCTACCAGTGTCTGAACTCAGGTACATAGTTATCTTTGCTGCTAGACCCAAATTCCAGAGCATAGGTAGGCAAATAAGCAAAATGAATTCCAGGAATAATCAATCCTGAATAGCCTGTTGTTTTTAAGGGAGACATATAAAGAAAGCTTTACAGGGGACCCTCTTACACTTTTGGTAGGGATGCAAGCTGGTACAGCCACTCTGGAAAACAGCATGGAAGTTCATCAAAAAGTTAAAAATAGAGCTACTCTATGACTCAGCAATTGCACTACTAGGTATTTATTCAAAGAATATGAACAGTGATTCGAAGGACATATGTACCCCAATGTTTATAGCGGCAATGTCCACAATAGCCAAACTATGGAAAGAGCCCAGCTGTCCATCGACAGATGAATGGATAAAGAAGATGTGGTATAGATACAATGGAATATTACTCAGCCCTCAGAAAGGATGAATATTTACCATTTACATGGACATGGATGGAACTGGAGGGGATTATGCTAAGTGCAATAAGTCAATCAGAGAAAGACAAGTATCATATGATTTCACTCATATGTGGAATTTAAGAAACAAAACAGATGAACATTGGGGAAAGGAGGGAAAAATAAAATAAGATGAAATCAGAGAGGGAGACAAACATAAGAGATTTTTTTAACTATGGGAAACAAACTGAGGGTTGCTGGAGGGGAGTTTGGTGGGAAGGATGGGGTAACTGGGTGATTGGCATTGAGGTGGGCACATGGTATAATGAACACTGGGTGTTATATACAACTGATGAGTCACTAAACTCTACCTCTGAAATGAGTAACGCACTATATGTTAATTAATTGATTTTTTAAAAAGAGAAAGAACACTCAATAAATATACCCACATGCAGTTTTAAAGCTGCTCTATAAATAATAATATTTTGTATTGTTCTAAACCTTTTCACCATAGAGGAATTTTAAGTTGGGTATTTGTGCATTACATCAAAGTTTGAAAATTTTGGAAAGCAAAGTTCGGAAAGCAAATGTGATTCAACAATCTTAATATCATTCTTAGGATGGGCATGTTTTGTCTTTGAAAATTCCAAACCAATTTGACTATTTTTAAAAAGGAATTGATTGTTTTTGTGCATGGATATGGGGCTCAAATTTGGGATTCTGACATGAAAAATTTAGATAAATGTATGCCACTGGAGAGACCTTTCCAAAACCTTAAGAAGGAAATATTGTCACTTGTTTAATGATTTCAGTGACACTTAAAGGAAGGAGGGAAGCACTTCATTTTTACAGTTCTTTGCAAATATTAACTAATTAATCTACATAACCCTATTATAAGAAATGTATTATTAACTCTCTCTGAAGATTTGAACACTGTTTACCATATAATATTCCAGTTTAGCAAATTCATAAACAGTGATTAAGGGTAGTGTTTCTGTTTTCAAATACTATAATTAAATCCCTTTCTTGGATACTGTCTTTGTAAATTGCATAACATAGTAATTTTTAGTCTTGCCTTTAGAAGATTAGTGTTGATTGTTTAAGAGAAAGGAAATCTAGATAATAAACTTACAAAGTGTTGAGATAAATGAATGCTAATGTTATATTAATTAACATAGTAGTAAAATAGTATATTATATATTGCCCAAATCAAGTCTGTTGTCACTTTTCCTTTTAATTTTTACTTACAATACTTTTTAAAGTTCCCTTTTAAGAATATTTACATATTTAAAGTTGTAAAGTGAAGAAGGTATTGTTATTACTACTACTTTTATTCTGAAATACAAATTTCCTTATTTTAGTCTGATTTCTATTTATTGCACCATTAAATTGATTCAAATTATGGACAAGAAGATCATATCTCACAAGTATTCAAATAATTGGTAGTACCTCCAGGTTTCTTTCCTTATAAATAGTAGTTTAGAAGTTACATTAGTACTATTAATACTGGCTTCACAGTGGGGAAAAAGCAGAATTATCTCTTTCTATTTTTTCTATCCTCATTTCCTCAAATCTATTCCTTTTCTCCATAAAGAAAAAGAGATAACTAAATCAAAAGCTCTCTGCCCATCATGTGCTTTAAGTTTTTGGAAGTTGAGTATAAGGGAAAAGGGAAATAAAAACAAAGTAGGAGGGTGGTGGGCGGTAAATGCTGTTATTTGGGTGAGTCACTGACAGATCAGGTACAAATATTTAATTGGCTGTCTGAATGAACCCTGATCATGTACTGATGGCTAGAAAAAATGCTTGTCAGTAACCATGACTATGTTATAACAGGCAACAAATATTTATTAAGCATCTACCATGTGCCTGGCCCTGGGACACAGTGAGACACAGTCTCTGCCCTCATGGAACTCTCTGTGGGGAGACACAGTAGAACAGTTCTTAGTTCAAACATTTGTGGTATTTAGAGCCTGCAGAGTTGAAGGCATCTTTACAGAAGGGCTTCAGGAATTTACTACAGCTCAGTATTCCAGTCTTTCTGATGGCTAGAGGAAGGTCTTAGTGGGAATTAATCTGATAATGGCATGTTTTACTTAAAGATTATAGAAAATGCAGAACTATTTACTCTATTATTGAGTTTCATTATTTTATTTTATTTTAAATTTTTAAAATAGATTTTATTTATTTGACAGAGAGAGACAGTGAGAGAAGGGATACAAGCAGGGGGAGTGGGAGAGGGAGAAGCGACTTCCTGCTGAGCAGGAAGCCCAGGGTGGGGCTTGATCCCAGGACCCTGGGATCATGACCTGAGCTGAAGGCAGACTCTTAACGACTGAACCACTCAGGTGCTTCTCGTTTTTATATTTCAAAAAGTGTGCTTCGTGCTTTTTGTATGCCAAGATCTGGGGAAAAATTCAATCATTCAATAATTAATATTGACACAGTAGAAATGTCTACAAACTCTTGGGGAATATGAACAAGAAAACAGGAAATGATAATAAAGTGTGATAAATATTGTTATGGGTAATCTGGAGTGCTGTGGAAGGGATTAGCAAGGATTTAAAGAGGAACTCACATTCAAGCTGGGTCTTACAAAAACATAAATTAAAGTAGGTCCATTGAGACTATGGGACCAGCATTTTGGGCAGATGGAACAGCATTCAAAACTTTGATTTTTTATGTTTGAGAACAAACACGGAGAACCACAAATGGTTCACGTGACTATGGGTGGAACTGAGGAGACATTAGCCATGAATCTAAAGAGATAAGTAGGGCCAGATCATGAAGGACCTTCTATGCCATCTCAGAAAACTTTGGATTTATCCAGGTTAAAAGAGGGAGTGAATTGACAAGAGTATCAGAGAGAAGGGTCACTATAAGATTTGTGTTTTGCATATAATCACTCTGGCTGCATTGCAGGGAAAGGAATAGAATAGAGTCAAGTTTAGAGATAGGTTAAGACAATGATAACATTGAATAATGTGTATGGAACCAATTATAGGGACAAAATTGTTGCCAGTAATCATTTTTGTCATAAAATTATTTAAATATATATAAACATAAAATCCTATAATATATTTATATTTGTAGGGTTTTTTTTTAAATGTTTATAGTTTATTTATATATCTATAAAACAAACAAATTTGTGGGCGCCTGGGTGGCTCAGTTGGTTAAGCAACTGCCTTCAGCTCAGGTCATGATCCTGGAGCCCTGGAACTGAGTCCATCATCAGGCTCCCTGCCTGGCAAGGAGTTTGCTTCTCCCTCTGACCCTCCTCCTTCTCATGCTCTCTCTCTCATCCCCTCTCTCTCTCAAACAAATAAAATCTTAAAAAAAAAATACAAAACAAACAGATTTGCTAATTAAGTATCAACCAGATTAAAAAAATAATAAAATTTAAATAACATTAAATCACTATGGTAAGATGGTCTGGTTTCACTGAAAATAAAACCCTGATGTTAAGTTTTAAGATAGAATTTTTTTTTTAAATGTTTTACTTCTTAACTTGATTCTGAGTATTATGTACCCTTATTTGAGTCATCTCTCTAGGTACTGGTTCCTTTTTCCTCTTTTAGAAACAAATTCATTTTAAATGAACAATCTCTTATCTTGATGACCCAAAATATAATAGTGTACCACAAAATATAGTACTAAAAAGCTAAATATACTATTTAAGAAAATACTCTTCACTACATATCCTTACTGTCCCCAAGAGATTATAAGTTGATACATACAAATAAGGCATCTGTGCAAAAATTAGCTTATAACTAAGTCACTAACCTGGTGACTTAGACCAGGTTCTTAGGGGTTTGATGTTTATGGTATTGGTGTGGGTACTTTGATGCCTCCAATATTTCCTCTGTCCTCCCTCTCTCTTTTCTTCTTTTGGGGTGTTACATAGTTTGGGTTGGTACCACCAACAGTGGTGTCTTTTGTTGACCTGAATTATTCATTTGTATATCAGCTCAAATTCCTCATTCACTCTGGATAATTAAAAAACAGCATTTTAACACCTGTTGCTTTTTTTGTGGTGCACAAAGTCTCAGTTTATTAAATTACAAAAACTAAAGCCTTAGCCAGTAAATGTTTCTTTCATTTACAAAGTATGTTGGTAATATAGAAGTTTTATCAGTATTTTAATTGGTAAAAAATTCAATATAGATATAATGATGCCTGATTGCTTCAGTATGACTTTAGAAACAAACCTCATTCATTCATTCTTTATTTATTGAAAGCCCATCCTGTGCTAGGGACTTGGGATACAATTTGCACAAGAAAGACAAAGCAGCTCGTGAAAGCTAGAGATGCTTGTTAATACTTCCCAAGTTAAAAACTGTACTTTAGTCAGTGGATCTTAAAGCATGGTTACCCTGACTAGCAAGTAGCATCAGCATCGCCCAGGAATTTGATAGAAATGCAATTTTTCAGGCCCCACTCCAAGTCTATGCATCAGAACCTCTGAGGGTGAAGGGGTCCAGCTCAGTCTGTTTACCAAGTCCTCTGGGGAATTCTGATGCACACTGAACTGTGACAGCCACTGCTTTCACAGGCTGACAGATTGATCTCTTCCAATACCAAGAATACAAGAAGTCAATTTTGCTTGAGGCAGAGGTCCTATGAATAGAATTTACAAAAAATGTTTTAAGGAAAAAATTTTAAACATGCACATTCAGGGTCATTGAATGACTGAGATATAAGAAATTCTTTTTTTTTTTTTTTTAAGATTTTACTTATTTATTTGACAGAGATAACAAGTAGGCAGAGAGGCAGGCAGAGAGAGAGGAAGGGAAGCAGGCTCCCCGCTGAGAGAGAGCCCAGATATGGGGCTTGATCCCAGGACCCTGGCTGGGATTACAACCTGAGCCGAAGGCAGAGGCTTTAACCCACTGAGCCACCCAGGTGGGTTACACCAGCCACCGAGGTGTAAGAAATTCTTGAGAATCTGACTGCTTTTCTTCTTTCTTACAGTGGGTTAGATCCCTTGTTTTACCCAAGTCTGTGGTAGGAGATTCTTTATACCATTTAAATAGCTTATAGGCAAAGGAAATGATATTTGCATTACAGTTCTGTGTTCATCAGTCTATATTGCTTTGTAATTTTTCTCATTTTTAAATCTCATCTAGTTTGAAATTCCTACTTGGTTCTGTTTGGTTCCATTCTATCTGAGGGATAAAGCTTTCCTTCATATCCCACCCTTACAAAAAATTGTCCATGTCTCTATTCAGGACTAAGTGTCCAGTGTAGGGCCACCCAGCTGGCTCTTTTTACTTCCTTGGTACTTCCTTTGCAGCTAGTGCAAAGGCCCTGTTCCTCCTTCCCACTTCTGAGGCCTCTACCATTCCTTCTTTTTCAGCAGCCAATGCTACACTTTCTCCTTGCCTCGCCACAAATCCAGTCCAAACTAACCTTCAACAGCAGGAGAAAAGAGAGTTTGGATTGCAATTAAATCTTTGTGTTTGCATTTCTACTGGATTCTTTAAGACTTTGTTTCAGTTACTATGTTTGTCAGGGGAAGGAAAAAATAACCTTTGGGCTATTTTTAAATTAGTAAGAGAAGAAAGGAGAGGAGAAATGCTGAGAATATACATTTACTAATATGAAGGTATATTTTGATGCCAGAAGACACGATACTAAAAGATATGTTATGTCATAATTTTATAAAACCATATTTTCTATTTCTTTTATATTATACTAGACAACCAATACACATGGGAGCCAGAGTTATTTTTCTAAAATATTCCCTTGACAAATATTCTTTGTGTACTTAGTATGTGCCAGAATCTTTTGCAGATGTTAGGGAGAGAGCATTGAACACAGGGAGAAAAATCTCTTCCCTCATGAAGGTTAGAGTATAGTGAGGAAAACTGGCAAAAACCAAAATACATAAAATGTAGAGCAAACTAGATGGTGAGAAGTTCTGTGAGAAAAATAAACCAGAGAAGGAAGTCAAGAGTAGACATATTTATGTGAGGAGGTCAGGCAGGGCCTTACTGAAAGGCGAGTACAGACCTGAGGAGGTAAGGGAGCAAGGCAGACAGATACCTGGGGAAGTGTGTGCTAGTCAGAGGGAGCAGCTAGTGCAAAGGCCCTGAGGCCTAGGGAAAAGAGGGAAAAAGTGGGAGGTGAAATCCCATAGGCCTTGTGAGTCAGTGGTTTTTGACTTTTCATTCTTTGAAATTTCTCATTTCAGACACTACATTTTTCATAATCAGAAATCCTATTTGGATCTTTTTAATCTTCTTCCTCCCCATTATATATATGTATTTTCTTTATATACTCGAGGACATTTATAAAATACATAAAATCTACTTAAACTTCCTGTCTGCTAATTGTAACCTTTCTGCCATTCCTGGGTCTGTTTCTATTGACTGATTTTTTTTTTCTCTTTCTCATAGTCATATTTTTCTATTGCTTTGCATATCTGACAACTCCTCTTATTGAACATTTTCTTTAATTATGTAGACATGAAAACCAGGAGAAAATATGAGTGTTGGGCTTTGTTCTAGTGTATAATTAAGTTACTTTGGATCATGCTGACCTTTCCAAATCTTGCTTTTGTGCTTTATTTGGGAGAGTCTGTTGCAGCCTTTAAGGCTAATTTAGCTGCAGAACTCAGGCAATACTCTTCTGAGGACTCTACCCAAGTTCCATGGATTACCAGTTTTTTCCACTCTGACTGGTGAGAAGACAAACTATTCCCAGCCTGACCTGAGCTCTGAGAATTGCTTCAGGAAGTTCTATCCATAGCCGTGTAGGGTATTAACCCAGATGTATGCCAGTCAGTACTTAGCAGAGTCTCAGAAGGGCTTTCTCTTCAGATTTCAGGAGTTCTTTCTCTTTCCTTTCCAGTCCTCTGCCCCAGGGATCCTAGCTCACTTAGCCTCCCTGAACTCATCTCCTCACTTGCATCAGACTGTGAGACTGTTAAGCTTTCTTAGGCTTCTCCTTCCCTGCGGCTTTAAGGCTGTCTCTAGGCAATAATTTGGAGAAAATGAAAAGATCACTTCATTATTTTTTTCACCTCATGGGTCACAATCTTGCTCTGGCTGTTGTTCAGTGTCATTTTCATATATAAATTCTAATTCTTCTTCTACTTCTTCTTCTTCTCTTTCTCCCTCTCCCTCTCCCCTCCCCCTCCCTCTTCTTCCTCTTCTCTATCTCCTCCTCCTCCTCCTTCTCCTTCACTTCCTCCTCCTCCTCTTCCTCCATCCATCAGGAGGTCCATTCTCTTGGCTATTAGTCCTTCACAGGGAGAAACAGAGGTCCTAGTATAACTTCTAATGGCCGAATATGTGGACTAATTAAATCCTCTCAGAACCTGACCTGTTTATATTTATATGTGAATTCTGGCCCACATTTAAAAACCTATATACAACAGAAACATAAATTCTGGCCTTATGTTTGGGATTGTGCTATCTCAAAGTTAACCTGGCAGTAAGGATTTATTGCAGAGTAGCTCAGAGAACTACGAGTGGAAGAGTGGAAAAGTGAGAGAGGGAAGGGAAAAAACACTAAATGGTGTGTTGTCAACTCACTTACCAGATATACCAAAGGGCTCAATCCTGCAGAGAAACTTGAGGAGGTAGAATAAATTTAGCCTACCTCAGAGCTATTGCAATTAAGTGCGGCAGCTGTATATATCTCTCCACTCCTCATCCATTATTTATTGAGAGCTGCTTCTGTGGGTGTTAACTCTCTACACTTCTGAGTTTGTCCTGTGTGTAGGTTGAGCATGTTCACTATGGCCAGAAAGAAGCCCTCAGGCAGAGAACTTCAGGTATTCATAGGGAGCAGCCTTCATAATGTAGAGGTAAAAACCAGAGGGAAGTAAGTGGGGGGTACTAATAATGTTGCTAGCATTGGACAGAAGAGTGAATTCAACTCACTCTAAAGCAGCAGTGCAACGTGCTCGTCTTTCGACCCAACTGTTGAAATAGACCTGACTTAATAGCTACAGGCTTATATCAATCTTCTCTTCCTTTCATAGTAATTAGAGAATGTTTTCTAAGGTTTTATTTCTTAAAAGTACAGTGAACACCTAACTCACAAGGAATGAATAATTCTGTACATATACCTGTACATTTGCCCCTATGACATTTTGGCATATTAATTTTTTAATAAAAATATATTTACATTTTTATTGCCTTTTTTCTTCTTAAGTAGGTTTTACACCCAGCATGGAGTTCAATGTGGGACTCAAACTCAAAACTCTGAGGTCATGACCTGAGCTGAGATCAAGAGTCAAACGCTTAAACAACTGAGCCACCCAGGCACTCCTTATTGTCTTTTTAAATAGAGGGCATGAAGTAGATTTCATATTTTGTTGAAGACTCAGTAATTTTATTTAATGTCGCGCATTGAAACCATAGACACAGTTGTATTTGTACATATGGAGAGAAGGAAATTGGCCAACTTTGTTATAAATACTCTTCAGAATCAGTTGATAGTGGCTTTCTTTGACAAAACTTTTCATGCTGACTTAGTTTTATGCATTTGTACCTTTCTCCTGAAAGAAAAAGGTGTATTGTGGCAGCCTGGTCAGGGAAACAGTAGTGAGATATGCAAAAATAGTTATTAGATCACAGACCACCACAACCTTCTCTAAAGTAGTTTTATTGCCCCTCCATCTCCCAAATCATCTCATCCAAGCTATTATAAAACATATTATTTCTTCATCACAAATACAGTTGATTCCAGGAATCCCTCATTCACTTACCCAAATGCTTTTTCCTCCAATGTGTCGTTGACCGAATGAAATGAGGATTATGTGTCAACATTTTATGATTTTGTACCAGTGATGCAGAAGGAAGGATTTATTTTCTTAATAGTCATTGAAATCAATATCATCTTACACTTTTTGCACATCACTCAGTTGCACACATTTCTGCACATTCCTCTTAATTTTTTGTTAGAAATAGAATACTAAACAGTATTTTCTTAAAAAAAGAATTCCAGGTTTAATAATTAGAGACTGAAAATTTTACAAGGTTTCTGATTAATTGGCCAACTTTGTTATAAATACTCTTCAGAATCAGCAACATTGTAAAATCTGGGAAAAAGTATCATTCTCTGTGGGCTCAATTTGTGAAATATACTGTGGTTCAGGAATGTTCAGGAAAAATTCTGATGACTCTTAACTATAGAAAACAAACAGGAGGTAGATGGGGGTGGGTGGGTGAAATAGGTAAAGGGTGATTAAGAGTAGACATAGCTTGATGAGCACTGAGAAATATGTCACTCTACTGTAAGTTGAAATTAATATAACACTGTATGTTAACTATACCAGAATTAAAAAAAAAAAAAAGTCTTGATGTAACAATTGTTTATTCTGAGGGAAGCATGATTGCCCAAAGTTTTCTTTTACTATATGTATAAAAATGTATAAAATCATTAGGAAAGAATCCATATGGCTGTCCATATATTTATGTACAATTCACTCCCAAATATATAATTTCATAAGAATTTGTAGCATTAGCTCTTGCAAAATAAATTTGGCTTTCCTTTTCCTGTCTCAGCCTAAGGACATTTAGTTCCTTAGAGTCCTTTCAGTTTGAAAGTTGGCAAATATCAGTGGCAATATAAAATCACCTAGAATGATTGCTGGTACTTAGAGATGAGTTATCTGAAAATCTAAAAATTTATGCTGAAATGTTATGATTTACATTTATTTTCATCCCATCATCTAGCCTTCCAGTGCCTGGTCTCAGTTTGAAATGTCAAAGCTAAATGCATTTCTTTAAAAAAGAAAATGTGTATATCTCAGTCGACTGCCTCTGTTCAAATAAAACCTTGTACTTTTTCTGTTACCATTGGCCAGTGATGGGGTGTGCTTGGATGTCACTCAGAACCATTCATCAGAACCATTCATCTAGGTAGCATGGCTACCTAGATGGCTGACTCAGGACCTATAAAACATTTCTTTCTTTCTTTCTTTCTTTCTTTCTTTCTTTCTTTCTTTCTTTCTTTCTTTCTTTCAAGATTTTATTTATTTATTTGAGAGAGAGAGAGCGCAAAAAGGGTAAACAGGGAAACTCCCTGTTGAGCAGGGACCCCGATGTGGGACTGGATCCCAGGACCCTGAGATCATGACCTGAGCTGAAGGCAGACGCTTATGTGACTGAGCCACCCGGGCACCCCCCCTGTAAAGTATTTCAACAGATGCTCGTTTGCACATTCATTTCACACAGGTAGGTTGTAAGTCATGCTAGATTAAATTCTGTAAGGGAAATGGTGTGAGTTTTTTTGGCTTATTATATCCCCAGTGCCTGCTGTGGTGCTGAGATGTCAGTATCTACTCAGTGAACAAATGACTTAAATCTCAGATTTTTTTCTGATGTATTCTCTGTCATGCACAGGTGACATCTGATCCAGTTCTCCACCTGTCCTGGCCCTGACTTCACTTTGATTAGGCCTCTCGTGGCCTTACCTGTGTGTACACTTATGATCCTATGCTGTTTTTTTTCCCATATATGAGTTTTCTTTTACCACCAGACTGAATGTTCCATGACAGCGGTCTTGCTGCCTTATATATTTTGCATCATTAAAGTCTACAGTAGTTTACACAATGTCTGGTAGACATTTTGCAAGCTAGTCTTTTAACTTTTTAAAGACATGTGCAAGTAACTCTTTCTTTTACACATTTTTTTTTTTTCCCACTTCAGGAAGACTAGTCTAAGTTTAAAGCTAAGCTTTGATTAAAAAACAGAGGAAAAAGGCCAAATTTTTAAAGCTCCTAGATCTGATGTAGAGGTTGATGACTTTGTTCATTCAGTCAGTCAGTATTTATTGAGTACTGAGTGTCTGTTGGGTAGCAGGCACTATTCTAGGTGCTGAGGAAACAGCAATGAATAACACATTCTCAGATCCCTGCCTTTATGGATTTATTTCAATGAGTGAAATCGACAATGTAAAACATCTAATCTACTAATACTGATAAAGTGCTAAGGGATGAAATAAAGCTGGGAAAGGGGATACAGGTAACTGGGAGAATGGGTTGACATTTTTGGTAGGGTGGCTATTGCCAGCACCATTGAGAAGGTAACTTTGGATAAAAACCTGAGAGAGACTGTTAACTGTGCACAACTGGAATAGCATCTCAGAGAGAAGCAGCAGCTGGTAGATCCACTGGTCATTCTTAGTTCTCATGGACTCATCCTCCTCAGGATGTCTTAATAGAGCAGATCAGCCTGCTACCCAGGTCGCTTTCCCAGGTTTTCTCTGGTCCAAATGATGGCTCCTTTGCCTGTTTCTTGATCTCATCGTTTTGAAACATTGGAGTACTTGATAGCTCAATTACCATAATTCTTTTCTTCCTTTTCCACTTCCTATACTTGCTCACACAGTCTTGTGGCTAAATACACATAAATGACTGAAATCTGTGTTTCCAACTCTGACTTCTTTGATCATATTCTATCCAGACCTGCATATATAATCAACATCTCATCTATGCTCATTCCAAATTTATTATGTCCAAATTAAAACTTTTCATTTTCAGCCCCATTCTCAATACCTTCTTCACCTTATTCTTTGTTATTTCAGTAAGTGTCATAATTATTCACGTAGTTGCTCAAGTTAAAACTTGGGAGTCTTCCATAATGCCCTTTTTCTCTCACATCTAACAGAATGCCCATTGGCAAGTCCTGTTAGATCTAACTGCAAAATATTTCCCTCAAATGAGTACTTCTTTCTGCCTTGAGAGCTACTTCCCCTACTCTAAGACATCATCATCTTTTTCTAAAAATACAAAAATTAAGGACAGTGTAATACATCATGGATCATGTATTATAATTATATAATATATTATATATAAAATATATTTGAATGTAATGATAATCTTGGAATATAAGAATGTTATATTTTAGTACAAATAATATGGTATATATGAGATTTATATAATATAAACAGCAAATATAATTTGTCATTATATATTAATATACCCTATAATATGATATAGTTAGACATATATGTATATCATAACATAAATACAAAAATTATCTCTTCAATTTTTTTTCTCTATGCTTTCACTCTAATTCTCTGCTTCTGCCTCTTTATACTTTATTCCCCATGCAGCATCTAGAATCACTCTTTAAGAATAAAAATATGATCATGTCACTCTTCTGCTCAAAAACGTTTAATGACTTTCCAGCCTCCAAGAAGCAAGTCCAGCCTCCTCGAGATGGGCAGCAGGCCCTGCATGATCTAGTCCTTAGATGCTTTGGGACTCTGTAGTCTTCCCTGTCACTCTCCACTCCCATGCTAAGTGGGTTCAGGCCTTTTCCGCAGATGCTCTTTGCCTGGACCACTCACTTGGATATCCTTCTTGCTCCTTTGCTTCATTTATGTTTGCCCAAGTATCACATCAGCACAGAGGCTATCCCTGACTTCTCTGTCTAAAATGGAATCCTTTACCAGTCTATATCCCTTGTTTTATTTTATTTTTCTTAATAGCTTTCATCAGTGTACAGCAATATTGTGCATATTTCTTTGATTTGGGGCTTTCTTTTCTTTTTTTTTTTAATTAATTTTTTTATTTTTTATAAACATATATTTTTATCCCCAGGGGTACAGGTCTGTGAATCACCAGGTTTACACACTTCATAGCACTCCCCAAAGCACATACCCTCCCCAATGTCCTTCTATTGTACAACTAGGGCTGAGTCTTTTTTACTTTTATTTTTCACTGCTATAGCAGTGGCACTTATAGTAGTGCTTGACACAGAGCAGATGCTTGATAAATATTTGTAGAATCAAAAGCTCTCTTCTGAGTTTCCATAATCTTTGATTTACAGCCTTATCATAGCACTTAAAAAAGTGTGTTTTAATTGGAAGTAATATCTTACATTCATTAGACTGTGTCCTTCCTTGGAAGGAAAAGACCACTAACATTCATCTTGGATTTACCAATGTTCAGAAAAGGACTGGGCATGTAACGGTACTTCATGAAAGTGCTTTGAATGAATTAATGATTACTTAGTCTCATTGTTCCCTAAAGAAGCAATTCAGGGAATCTCTGGTATTTTCCCGAAGCCATAGGCTAGTAACATTGTTGTGATCAACTATCTTACATTAGGTAAAATGTACCCCATTTCTGGTTTAGAAAATAGTTGAGTGATAATCTAAAACCATATGTGATTTTAGACTATAATTTTTAATAATGAAAAGCATGCAATTTTTCACATGACAGAAAATACAGAATTTAAAACATTAAGACAACAAACAGAGAGTTTAGAATCTTAGATTTGGTACTGTTTGACACTGGTCATTGTTTAGTCCAGTGTCTTTGTTTACCCCTGCTGAAGCTGAGGGCCAGAGCTTAGGAGTTGACAAAACTAAATCTAGAGCTGAAACACCTGGGCAGTCCAGTTCTACCAGTGTTTACCTCCCCGTGCCAGTCTTCCATACTTAACTCAGCTTCCTTGGTTTGGGTGATCATGTCTCTAGTGGTAACCCCAGAAGCTGTACATAGCCTACCTCTTCATTCTCTTGGGTTTTCTTATATTAGATTTTCTTTCCTATATATTTAGAAGCATCAGTGATTCAATTCAGTGGGTTCCATTTTTATCACAGGAATGTGAACAATGAAGACACAGTAGATCTGATTTTTAGACAAATTTCAAGGTACAGCTTGATTCTAGCTATCACCAACACTATTGAAAACCATCCTTAACTTGAGTCATCTCTGTTGTGATTATTTCTGCTATGACCAAGTGTCATATCACCCTTTAAAAAAGTCATCCTTTAAAAAAAAGGTTTGGTTAGATTTGTGCATTAGTGTATAACTTATTTATTAATGGGAATAATTTTAATGTAAGCATTTGAACAGAGAGAATTGCATTATATCTGGAATATTTAGGGACAATAAAGATACCTTGACTCTCTTGAGCTTTTTTAGAACACCTGCTGTTTAGAAGTACAGAATGTACAGAAGTACATTACTTACAACTCTTTTCTTAAAGGATGGCAGCTGTGTTTCCTACCTGGAGGTGAATATTCCTTTTTTTTTTTTTTTTAAATAGGTCTTAACAGATTTTATTACAGTATTCCCAGAAATGCAATCAATTTACTGATTGTAAATCTATACCATTCATGGTTTTCTTTTTTTTTAATATTAAGAATATACTTAGATTACATGTCGAGTTAATGTGGCCCTTTTTTGGTAATAAAACTAAAACAACAAAACCAAAAGTTTGTGGATAAGACATTTTGAAAGAAATAGTTTAAAATTGATAGATACTTAGAAAATTTAACACTAGAGTCACCGCTAAGGCAATTGCAGTGTTTCTATTTGACTTTGACAAGTAGAGGCAGCACTTGAAGAAAGTGTTTATTGATTGATTGTAAAGGGTGAATACTGGATTTATTGGTCTATAACCTTAGAAAATGGATTTTGGTATTATAAAGACTTCTTGATGATCTTTCCTTGCCCAGCTCATAAAGTGCTCCTCCTTTGTCCTCCTGTAACACCTGGAGCAATTCATCCTATTTTCTTCATTGAATTCAAATGGTGTGTTTACACTCTGGTATTTCCTGAATTCATCTGAAGTTCCCTGAAGGCAGATATGATTCTCTATTGCTGTTAACAGTGCATTCTTCCAAACAGGCTCTAACTCGCTCTCTGTCCATCAATTTCCAAATCCTGTTGGTTCAGCCTTTAAATTTCCCTTTCTTTAGTCTTCACTGACACTGAGACGTATCACCAACAAACCAACAGGGTTACTCTGCCTCAGGCTTCTCTTTGTTGGGGAGCTGGAAGTGGAACACGCTGTAGAGATAAAGACCTTTCTCTCTACCCATGCCTTGTGTACGTGAGGTGTCCCACACTGCCTGGATTTGTATCTCTGCTGTGCCATTTACTAGCCCTGCCACTTACTAGCTGTGTAACCTTGGACAAGTTTTTTTTTACTTCTTTCTGCTTCTGTTTCCTCATCTGTAAAATGGGGCTAAAAATAGGACCTACCTCATGTGGCTGCTATGAGAATGAAAATAAGTGAGTTAATATATATAAAGCCCTTAAAACAGTGCTTGGCACACAGTGAACATTTCAAGTGTTAGCTGCTATAGTTATTATTATTCATTACTAGCCAGTAATACTTCCCCTTTAGGTAGTCATGGGAGAGAGTAATAACAGAATCTCTGTGAGAATAAAGTGGTAAGAACACCTCCCCAAAGTCCTTGTTGAGAGCTACTGCTCTAGGCTAGAGAGCCAATGGTGTCCTAAGCAGTGGGCAAGCCAGCTTTAGATCCAAAGAGTGAAAGCAATTTGGTTATAATTTACTGCTGTACAGATCAAGGAATACAAACTGACAACTGACGCTGGTTTGATTTGTTAGCCGATACAATTCTTTAAAAGTAGATGCTTGACATTGGGGAGGGTATGTGCTTTGGTGAGTGCTGTGAAGTGTGTAAACCTGGTGATTCACAGACCTGTACCCCTGGGGATAAAAAATATGTTTATTAAAAAAAATAAATAAAAATTAAAAAAAGTAGATGCAACTATATAGATTTTAGTCTTCTCTGAAATTCATGCATGAGATAACACTGAAATTATGTAACTGCTTTCATCAAGTGAATAAATCTCCAAGTTTTAAGTATGGAACTGGAAAAAAATCTCAAAAGTGCTTTTAGAAGATGTGAATTTTGTCTGAAAAATATCCTTTAAGGGAGGATACAATGATTTTGTTAAAAATAACCTCTCACTGGCTTCCTCTAATGCATTCACTCCTACCATCCATCCTAAATATCTACAAAACAGAGAGAAACACACAAAGTCACATCAGGAACAAAAATAACACAGCATGGTACTGGCATAAAAACAGACACATAGACCAATGGAACAGAGTAGAGAGTCTAGATATGGACCCTCAACTCTATGGGCAAATAATCTTGGACAAAGCAGGAAAAAATATACAGTGGAAAAAAAACCAGTCTCTTCAATAAATGGTGCTGGGAAAACTGGGCAGCTATATGTAGAAGAATGAAATTCGACCATTCTCTTACACTGTACACAAAGATAAACTCAAAATGGATAAAAGACCTCAACGTGAGACAGGAATCCATCAGAATTCTAGAGGAGAACATGGGCAGTAATCTCTTTGATATCAGCCACAGCAACTTCTTTCAAGATATGTCTCCAAAGGCAAAGGAAACAAAAGCGAAAATAAACTTTTGGGACTTCATCAAAATCAAAAGCTTCTGCACAGAAAAGGAAACAGTCAACAAAACAAAGAGGCAACCCACGGAATGGGAGAAGATATTTGCAAATGACAGTATAGACAAAAGGTTGATATCCAGGATCTATAATGAACTCCTCAAACTTAACACATCCAAAACAGACAATCATATCAAAAAATGGGCAGAAGATATGAACAGACACTTCTCCAATGAAGACGTACAAATGGCTATCAGACACGTGAAAAAATGTTCATCATCACTAGCCATCAGGGAGATTCAAATTAAAACCATATTGATATACCACATTACACCAGTTAGAATGGCCAAAATTAACAAGACAGAAAACAACATGTGTTGGAGGGGATGTGGAGAAAGGGGAACACTCTTCCACTGTTGGTGGGAATGCAAGTTGGTGCAGCCACTTTGGAGAACAGTGTGGAGATTCCTCAAGAAATTAAAAATAGAGCTTCCCTATGACCCTGCAATTGCACTCCTGGGTATATACCCCAAAGATACATATGTAGTGAAAAGAAGGGCCATCTGTACCCCAATGTTTATAGCAACAATGGCCACGGTCGCCAAACTGTGGAAAGAACCAAGATGCCCTTCAGCAGACGAATGGATAAGGAAGATGTGGTCCATATATACTATGGAGTATTATGCCTCCATCAGAAAGGATGAATACCCAACTTTTGTAGCAACATGGATGGGACTGGAAGAAATTACGCTGAGTGAAATCAGTCAAGCAGAGAGAGTCAATTATCATATGATTTCACTTATTTGTGGAGCATAACAAATAGCATGGAGGACATGGGGAGTTAGAGAGGAGAAGAGAGTTGGGGGAAATTGGAGGGGGAGGTGAACCATGAGAGACTATGGACTCTGAAAAACAATCTAAGGGGTTTGAAGTGGCAGGGGGGTGGGAGGTTGGAGTACCAGGTGGTGGGTATTATAGAGGACACGGATTGCATGGAGCACTGGGTGTGGTAAAAAAATAATGAATACTGTTATGCTGAAAATAAATAAATTAAAAACAAACAAACAAACAAAAAACACAAAAAAACAAGGACTAACTATTTTTGCTAGATTCCTAGGGACTTTCCATTGCAAGATCATGGAAACTAGACCAAGAAAAGCAATGGACAGTCTGCATGGCAAGAAAGAAAGAGTAAAAATCTTGCTCTTGTGAAAGTAGGTACAAAGATCTTTTGTTTCTTTGTTACTTCATACCCGTGGCAGGAATAAAGATCTACCAATTCAAAAACTGGTTTATAATCCTTTTACTGTGTATATACTACATTTTTAGACAGTCAAATGTTGTTATACACCTGTTACCAGTACATTGTTTCTATATCACACAGAGGCTGACTTTGCGTAGAGACTGTGATCAGTGAGGAAAATAGCACTAATAATATGGGTGGTAAATATTAATTTTAATATTCACTGAACTCCTGCTACAGCCAGACGGCTGTTCAAAGGACATTTCACTGTAGGTCTTAGTTTGTTTAAGCTCATAATAACCTATGAGGCAGGTAGTATTACTGTTCTATTTACTATTATCTAGATGAGACAAAGACACAGAGCACTGTGGAGGACAAATTCGAGAAGCATAGCCAAAACAGAGGGAAAGGACAATGAAATGATGATAGTGTAGCTGATAGGTATGGAAACTGGGGAACATAACTCCAACCAAACATGGAATGGAAATCATTCGAAGAAGCAAGTAAGAAGAATTGAAGTGAAAGCAATAACCTGAGTAATGAAAGTTCTGAGCATGTGCAGCTCCTTGCTAAGAAAGAAGAGGCAGCTGAACAAGTTGCTAAGAGGTAGTCTTTCTAGATTCAGGTTCTTTCTCTACCACAAGTTGGGTGACCTTTGGGCAAATTACTTAATTCTTCTAAACCTCTGTATCTTCATTCGTAAAAAGAGGGTAACCATGGTAGTATGTTCTTCATATTTTTTTTTAAATAAAGATTAAGTGAGCCTTCCATGTAAAGTAGTACCTAAAACTGTGACACATAGTGAGTTCCTAATAAGTGATAGCTATTTTTGTCATTATTATTATTATTATTGTTTTTATTAAATGGGTAAAGAGAAAGGGGAGGAGAATTCATGGTCAAGTAATTGGGGAGGTTCTAATTAACTGGGATTGTTTATGGTATGTTTCTTCATAGCCTTTAATATGTTTACCTAAATTATAAAACTTCAAGTAGGGAATTCTCAGATTTATTTAGCCACAAAACCTCCTTGCTTTTTATTGTTTCTTGTTGAATACAAATAATGTCTTGTGGGACTCTGGTGTTCTACCATCCGCAGTCTAGGAAATGTTCTTTATTTCACACACATTGTTCAGGAGAATAGGAAAACAGACATGACAATGTCTTTGATGACCTGCACTGCAAACAACTAACCATTAAAGAAAGTGCTTTTACCTTTACAAAACCTCATGAATACACTTTTTTCTCCATTGTACAAAACCATGTATCTAGGCACTCAAACCTTATGATCACTCAATCTTGTCAGTGTCATCAGCTTTAACATTGAACGTTTTTCGACATTTTCTTAGAATATTGTAAAAAAAATGAGTTAAAATTGGCATAGCTCCAACCTTCTGGGAGATTTATTTTAACATATTATTATTCCTTCAAAATGTTTGTAGTTCATTGCCCATTGTGTCATAGGAACACTATTCACTTATGTGTTGGCATTACATCTCTCTAGTATTCCTTATTTGGTATCAGAGTAATACTGAATTAACATTAAAAAAACACATTATTCAGAAGTTTTGTTTTATTTTTTCCTTCTAGCACTGCTGGTAGATTATATTAATGTTTTGTTTTATTTGATGTTTCTGTGTCAGATGGCATATCCTACATGGCTTTCCACAACTGGGAATGGGCTTATTCAGAGAGAAGTTAATGAGCTTCTGTAGGAATTATTCCCACTATATCCCATTACTACTAAGCTGGGTTGGGAAATATAATTAGAAATAAAATCTGTTGGGATCCTAGTGATTCCTTCCCATGTAGAAAAGAATGAAACGGTTTCGTTATTGTATAAAGATTAATCAGACTGAGATGCACATCGCACGCAATCTGCTGAGGAGATGGCAGTGAAAGAAATCTCACCATTTAATACAGCTAGGTAGGCAAATACAATTCATTACAGTTATGCTAATTTATCTTTATTGAAAGAAAAAATAAAATTTCTTATATCTTTTTCTTAATTCAAGTGTAATTGACATCTAACATTATGTTAGCTTCAGGTGTACAACATAATGATTTGTATTTGTATATATTGTGAAATGATCGCCACAATAAGTCCAGTTACCATCTGGCACCATAAGAGTTACATTTTTTTTTTCTTATGATGAGAACTTTCAAGATCTGTTCCCTTAGCAACTTTCAAATATGCTGTACAATATTATTGACTATAGTCAACATGCTGTACATTACATCTTCTTAACATCTCTTGTACAACTGGAAGTTTGCTCCTCAGCTTGTATCTTTATGACAAGCAGGAAATAGCATCATGAAGCCAAACATGGAGGTTTAAATTCCCACAGAGTCCCGTTGGGGGGTGGGGGGGTAAGGGGGGGTGGAAGGAATGCCATCCACCCTCCTAGAGGTTCACACTTCAAAGAAATTGCTCTGAGGTCTCTGAGAAATGCATTCCTGGGATGCAGAACTAGTGTGAGGTTTATTAATCTTTTAAAAGACTTATATACATCTCAAAATGACAGAGAAAGCATTTGATCAAGTTTTCTAAGGTAAATGCTAAAGAGAGGGGGAGGAGTACTCTTCCCTTTTGGCACGAGGGAAAAATAAAGTGTTTTTTTTTTTTTTTTAGAACTGTATTTACCCTTGTAATTTCTCATTTTTGCTACTCCTTTATAAGTTGCGCTGTAGTTTTTAAATTATCTCCATTTGTTTCTCCTTTTTCTGAGCAGTATGCAGTTGTATAAATATCCAGCAAATCCATAGTAAAATAAAAAACCAAGCAATTACCAGAACTACAATAGGATGAATTTTAAAAATTAATATAATGTTTACCTTGAGGAAATATCTTTTTTTTTGAGGAAGTATCTTTAAATATATCACACTAATAGTATGATTCATTAGAATTTTTGATTCTTGATTAGCTGCGTGTAACATTTTCATTGTACATTACATTCACAAACTCTAGTGGAGGCTTTGGCTTGTGCTTTCATTATTTTGTATTTTCTTATGAAAACTTATCCAATCCAAGTTTGTAATATAATAATATGAGTTTTTAATTGAGTTTTTCTTACAAGGCCTAATGAATTTCTCCCGAGGTCTCATCAGTTGTGTAAGTAATATTGCATTTACATGGTAATCTAGGCCCTTCAGTAATTATTCCATCTTCCCAAATAATTTTTCCTATGTGCAAAACATGAAAATACCTATGGCTGTTCTCTAATATTGACGTCTTTTTATGAGGCACCCACTGAAGGTCACAGATTGGACTTCTAGTGTTCAATGTATACTGAGTTGTGTTGAGAATAATCCCACACTGGGCCATTTTTTGCATAGGTCTAATCAATAGTTGTATTGTCCACTAAATCTCCATGAATAATGGCTTTCCACCTTTGTTTGCTTTCCATCCTGGGCCTGGAGAGAACTTGCAGAATGGGCAGCTCGGATATGATGAAATGTCTGTGAGCCCTTCCTCAATGAGCCTACTTTCCAATAGGGTTTCCTCTCCTTTCCAAACACCAACTCAAGAAACTTCATTCCCTTTCAGTCAAAGTGTAATCTGAGGACAATGTTTTCAAAGGAAGACTCAGACAGACTTTGGAAAACAGCATCAGGGTAGTACCCAGAGTGTTTGTGGTTGACCGCAAATAAGAGAACCCAACATTTACAAATTTGAGCAGCAAGGCGATTTATTGGAAAGGCATGCAACGGCTCAGAGAGCAGCAGGAACACTGGAGTTAAGGGGGAATGGGAAAGATGGCTAGCAAAAAAGAAGTCTGCAGCTGAGAGCACAGTCTCATTTCCATCCGGGGAGAGTTTGTCTGGAGTGGTGGGGCTGGGAACTTTTTGCTTGCTTTATTCTGCTAACGTTGCCCCTTCACACATTATACTTTTAGGAGTCAAAATTTCAACCACAAGTATCTGATCATCTGGAGCCATCCTCCAGGAATGTCAGGTTCTTTATACAAGGGAGTAAAGGGAGACAAAGAGTGATCCCTCCTTCCCTTTGAGTGGGAGATGTCGCTCTGCCTCTAGACTTCTGTGACATGGCGCTCACTTCATGCACTTACTGTTCTAGGTGCTTTGTGTATATTAATTTATTTATTCTTAAGCGGCTCTATGTGGCAGGTATTATTTTCTCCATTTGTACAGTAGAGAAATTGGGCAAAGAAAGTTAATCTATTTAGTTTAATTTTTAAATTTAAATTTTAGTTTTTAGATGTAGTTTGCCCCAATCACACAGCAAATGGTAGAGAGAGAATCTGAAGCTAGGCACTCAGGTTGCAGAATGAGTGCCTTCTCACTCTTGCTCAGCCTTAACAAAGACAAGTGTTCGGAGGTTTTACTATAAAGAAAAGGAAATAAAGACAGAAAAATGAAAATAACAGATCAAATCAACAGCAAATCAACATCAGATGTTTGGTTTGTATGGTAATAAAATATGTAATTTCCATTTTCTCTATATTTTACATATTGTATATTCATGTGTTTCTTAAACATGTAATTTTGATATAATGTTAGATTTATAGGAGACTTGCAAAGACATTGCAGTTTCCATATGTAGTTTTTACTCAGCTTCCCTTTGGTTAATACTTCACATAGCCATAGAAGAATGAACAAAGCAAAGAAATTAACAGTAATCCATCACAATCAACAAACTACAGACTTTATCCAATTTCCTGTTTTTCCACTAATGTCCTTTCTCTGTTCCAAGGTCTTGTCCGGGATCCTCCATTGCATTTACTTACCATGTATGTCTCCTTACCTTTAATCTGTGCCAGTTCCTTGTGACTTGATACTTTGAATGAATAATGGTCAAGTATTCTGTACAACATTCTTCAATTTGGGCTTGTCTGATGCTTTCTTTGATTTGATTAAGTTTATGAATTTAGAGGAGGAATGTCCTTTCTGGTGCATTCTATTGGGGAGTTATATCAATATGTTAGATTATTAGGATTTTATCATCGACTACTTTGTTATGGTGGCTCTGTCTTATTTTTTAATTGTAATTTTACTTTACTTTTAAAAATAATGCTAAGTTAACATTTCTAATATTTAGGTTTTTTAAATTTTTTATTGCAGATCTTCTTATATCGCAAAACCTCTAACTCATATGGATTCCTAGACCACATATAACTAACTCACTCTTGCTCTTCAGTAAGCACATTTTTGTGATTTAGAACACAAGCTGTTCCTTAAGCCACACATAACTGCATGCTCCATCTGATGTGTAATAAGCTAAGTGAGAGATGAGCAGTCCACTCTGTCCATGGTTTGGAGTAAACTCTATAGCCAAAGGCAATCCTTATTCTGATACCAAATGTAGTGCCACACTGGGGAGTTAGTGAATTATAGTCAATTCTACTTAATGAGTATCAAGGCCATTTCTTTTGCTGTTCTTGAAAGCTACATTTGTTAGTAAGGCCTTGAGGCCAATTTGCCTATTAGCTTAGGTTTTATGATACTATGTACAGCTCATTTAAAACAATTCTCCATACATAAAATTGTACATCTGTCTTTTGAAATGTGTAAAATGTGTTAAAATAGTGATATAGACAAATTATTGTCAAAGAAAACCATTTTGCAGTTTTCCCTGTGTAAGCCCATGATCTTTTGTAATTTGTACACCTTGCTTATAACGGAAGTACATGTTTGAAAACCACTATGATTTTATACTTTTGTATTTCATATATATATATGTACACAAGGAACTTTATATCTATTTAGCATAATTTATTATTATTATTTAAACTCTTTCTTCCTTATACTAGAAAGCCAATCTGTAAACTGTTTTAATTTTTTGCAACTTTAGGAGTACTATTATGTATTGTTTGTGTGTGTTTGTTTCCTCTTCAAAATAAATGGTAACATCTGCTCTAGGCCTCCCAACAGACAGTAAAAAAAGGTTTTTTTTTTTGTTTTTTTTTTTTTTTAAATAGAATGCTTCAGGAATTTGCTTGTCATCCTTGCTTAGGGGCCATGCTAGTCTTCTCTGTTCTAATTTTAGCATATGTGCTGCCAAAGTGAGCATGAGAGTAAAAGTTTTTAATGTTTGGTAAGCCATTTGCTAAAATGAAATTTTAACAATCATCCATTACATGGATAATAATGACAATGTGGCTAAGAATAGAGAAGGAATAAAAGTACATACTCCTGGTAAGTCAGTGTGTAGTGTTCTACAGTTCTAGCAATGCTCTTACATTTATCAACTTGGAACATGGTAATCCTGGTTATTTAGGACCTCATTCTGTGTATTTTTCTTTTGCAAAAAGAACTTAGCATTTTAAAAAGTTACCTTCTGCTTAGACATATAGTCATATAATCATTAGTTTTTATCTCAGTGTTTAAGCACTTTAAAGAGCATCTTCGTAATCTTAGTATTAAATTTAAGTGTGTTATATGATTACAGTAAAACAATTTTGTTAGTTTTTCATTGCCAAGAGCTAGTATGGAATCCTAGAACTCTGATTTTTGACCTTAACATTATTGCGCGAAAAATCATAAAAATAAAAAATAAAAGCCCTCAGTTGACTTTCCAGGATATGCCACAAATGATAGATCTATAGGTCAGTTTTCCCCTTTTTAAGTTACTTTTTGTGTGTTTTCAGGTGAGTGTGGAGAAATGGGAGAAACCGTTTGGCAGAAGGGAGCAAAATACAAAATTAAAAATTAAATATTTCCATAGATCCTTTTAGGTTTCTGGACAGATTGAAGAGCACTTACTCGCAGAGAGCGTGCAGTAGTGGTGTGCTGGAGCTGGCATGTACCAGCTTGCAGGAAACAGTTGTTAAATTCTAAAGAGTTTGGTTACCCAGTTATTCAACATGGCCATTATTAAAAATCAAAATGCATAAGCTCACAATTAAATACCATTAAAGAAAAAGGTAGGGACACCTGGTGGCTTAGGGACACCCAGGCTCTCTGCTCAGTGGGGAGCCTGCTTCCTCCTCTCTCTATCTCTGCCTGCCTCTCTGCCTACTTATGATCTGTCAACTAACTAAATAAATAAATCTTTACATTTTTTTAAAGATTTTATTTATTTGACAGACAGAGATCACAAGCAGGTAGAGAGAGGAAGGGAAGCAGGCTCCCTGCTGAGCAGAGAGTCCAATGCATGATCCCAGCACCCTGGGATCATGACCTGAGCTGAAGGCAGAGGCTTTAGCCCACTGAGCCACCCAAGTGCCCTAATGAAAAAATCTTAAAAAAAAAAAAAAAGAAAAAGGTAATAAAAACTCAAGACTCATCATTTCCTAGTTTTTAAGTTATGTTTTAGTATTATTAATTATTTAATTTATGCTCTTGAAGTTATTTATATCTGTATCTTTGAAATACTCATAATGATGTGCCAGTGCCCACCCTCTCTAATTCTGTGCATAGAGATTTCATGATGATAGCTTGATAAGCTTATGATTAACATTATGAGTACATAGTCTCTTGAAGAAAATAAAATTAAATATGGTGGGAGACCATGTGATTTAAAACCACTATACTCCGATCGTTACTAACTTTCTGTCAGTCAAACACACTACTCTCCTATTTCCCTCAGGTATTTCAGTTTGCTGCTGTATTCCCTCTACTTGGGATCCTATCTCCTCTACTGTATACTCAGATATCCTTTCCCCCATCAGAGCTTATGTCATTCTTTTAGAAAACCCTTGTCTGATTATCCTGCCTATTCCCTCACCTGACACATTTGACATTCCTTCACACGGTCTTTCTTTTCCTTAGAACACTTACTACTCATTGAAAGTATATGGTTTATTTATGTTTACTGTCTTTCTCCCTTACTATAATATAAACTCCCCAAGGGAAGACTCTTCTATTATATTATTATTTCTGTTTTTTCAATGTCTAAAAGAGGGCCAGACACACAGTAGATAGTATATTTTTGTTTAAAAAATGATTTAATATTTGAATAGACAATATCAATGAAAGTCATTTCATTGACTCAATTTAAAATTGAGGTTGAGAGATAAAGTAATATTTGAATACGAGATAAAATGAAATTAAACTACTACCACTTGACAAAAAATACCCTTTATTCCACTTAGGAATAAAGGGTAACAAGGATATTGCTTAAAAGGAGTAATGTGGAGATTGGCATATATTTGGGGAAAGCACACTTGTTATATCATTCATTTATTCCACATATAGTTTTTAGGTATTAATTATGTGTTAGGCATTGTTTTAGGTGCTGAGAGGCTCTAAGATACTGAGATAACTATTACAAAGAAAACACTTTTGCGGGGGGTGTCATTTATATACATAAAAAGATACTGAACTTTTGCTAAATTTCATGAGGGATAGAATTTGGGAGTATATTATGTCAAAATTCCAGTTAGAGATGGGATTTGTACATTATATTAATTATTCTGTACTCATCTGTAGAAATAATCCTTCTCAAGCAACATAATTTGCATGAATGAGGGAAATTATTTTAAGGAACAGCAGCATATTCAGATTTTTTTGTGGCAGTCCTCCAGCTACAGAAGCTAGCTATCAAGAACTACTTTCTTTCCCAGAAGGCTTTTGTAAGGTGGAAGCTGAGGCTGCAGTTCTATTCTAAGTCAAACTTTGTACAATATGAACAAATAAAATGCAAAAGAACAATTTTCAGTGACTTTGACGAGGGTAGATATTTCTAATATTTAAGAGCCTAGTCAAGTTCATTGCTGCTTTTTAAAAGATTTTATTTATTTATTTGACAGAAAGAGATCACAAGTAGGCAGAGAGGCAGGCAGAGAGAAAGGGAGAAGCAGGATCCCTGCTGAGCAGAGAGCCCGATGTGGGACTCAGTCCCAGGAACCTGAGATCATGACCTAAGCCGAAGGCAGAAGCTTAACCCACTGAGCCATTCAGGTGCCCTTATTGCTGCTTTTTAAAAGTGTGATCAGGATGGATAGATTATCTGCAATCTATCCATGTGATTATATGTGGTTCTTAAATTGAGGAATAAAGGGTAACAAGGATATTGCTTAAAAGGAGTAATGTGGAGATTGGCATATATTTGGGGAAAGCACACTTGTTATATCATTCATTTATTCCACAGATAGTTTTTAGGTATTAATTATGTGTTAGGCATTGTTTTAGGTGCTGAGAATACATGAGAGAAATACTTTCTATCTTTAAACAGTTTAATAGGGGAATAAAAACGAGTAAACAGGTTATTGCAACATAGTGTGATAAATGGTAGGATAAGAATGTTCAAGCTTTTCTTAAGAGCACATGAAAGAGACAACTAGCCCAGATTTATGATGTTTGAGAAGTTAATCATATGATCATGATTCGCCTTATGGGTTAAGAAGCCTCTGATTGGTATGCAAACAATGAATTGAAGACAATGAATTGAAACAAAAATTGAAAAACTGGCTCTTCAGGGGAACAAAACCCTAGGTTTGTGCCATTTGTCCATTTCTGTGGTGTAAATATTTCCACTATGCTGACTTTAAAGCTACCAAGCTAGTAGACATGGTAGATTTGAAGTTACAAAGGAAAAAGAATAAATACCAGAGGAAGACTCCTGGAAAATGAAATAAAGGTAGGTTCAAGATGAAAGGAGTTTGACTTGGTCCTTAACTAACCAAAGGAAAGAATAAGGGTGTGGATCCAGGTATATTTTTTGTGGCTTATGGTTAGTGTTAGAGTTACGATTTACAGAAATGATTGGAAAATTTTCTACCTACTCTTTTGATGAGGACTGCTAAATTGTCCTCTGCTATTAATTTTCTTTTTTCTTACTAGTAATAGGACCTCCCTTGCAATGGCCTTCCTTGCAGGTAATGTGGTTGTGTGACTATGTTTGGGCTAATGAGATATGAATGGGATGATATATATATATATATCTTAAAAAAAGTACAGTAAGTGGCTTATTCTGGATTACCCTTTCTCTTTCCACCTGACTGGGAAATGACTAAAATGGTATCCAGTCTTGGATACAGACGTGAAAACCACATGTTGTCATCATGTGAGGGCAGGAGTCAACCTGTTTATTTGGGATCCTGGCTATCCTCCTGAGCAAAGCTTGGATTGCTTGCCTATCTGCCTTTGTATGTTATGTCAGAAGAAAGTAAGCATTTATCATATTTAAGTACTGGCTTTTAGAGTCTCTTTGTTACAGTAAGTTTAGATTATACCCTGACTAGTACAGAGAGATTCTGTATCCTCTGTGCATGAGGAGATGAAATTATTTTCTAAGAATTTAGAGTTGGTTGGAAAGGGCATACAGTTTGAAAAGAGTAAAATTAGTTTAATAGCTAGGGGTTGGGGGATAGGATAAGAGAGATAGGTACTAGGAAAATATAGAAACATTGGTTGGTAATCCTGAGGACTAGAAGACCACTGATCATGGAAAAAGGAAATGATATAAACATGAATTATCTAAATAAACTCAACAAAATGGTGAAATCCCTAAGAAACAATTTTAATGTAGGCCATACAATTTGTATCAGAAATGTTTGCATTTCTCAGACTTACACTTAAAAACCATTTAATGAACTATTAAAAGCTGAAAGTATATTTTCAGTGTTACATACTTATTTTTTTATTTTATTTTTTGAGAGAGACAATGTGAGTAAGCAAGCAGGAGTGGGAGGGGCAGAGGGTGAGGAAGAGAGGGAATTTTAAGCAAGCTCCATGCCTAGCACAAAGCCCAGCTTGGGGTTCAGCCTCACAACCTGAGCCTAAATCCAGAGTCAGATGCTAAACCAACTGAGCCAGCCAGGTGCCCCTCAATGTCACATACTTAATGAAAATCTACACATATATAGCTTATAGGCTTGCTTGACTTTGAAGCCAAATAGACTAGCTATATTTCATTACCAGATAAAATAGAAATAAAGTGCTAGGATCACTGAAATTAAGTAAGTAAAAAAGTCTTTTACCCTTATCATGGGAAATTTACTGAAGGAGATGGATTTTTAATTAAAACTGAAAGTTCATATATCTTTACACTTTGAAAACTAGAGCCCATACTATTGATTTTACCATTTTATTATCATGCATCTTTTCAAGAGGTAGTAGAATCATACTTGACTTTAGGATCTTTTAGGCCTAGATGAATGTATCTCTAAAGTAGTCTTTCATAAAATTCATAAAATGGTGAAAATTTTGTGGTATTTAATGTTGTTTGGGTCTTTAAACACTGGATAAGATGTGATTTTAAGTGTGATGTTCCCAATATGGATCATATAGAATTAAATATTTGACAAAAACAGACACATAGATCAATGGAACAGAATCGAGAGCCCAGAAATAGACCCTCAACTCTATGGTCAACTAATCTTCGACAAAGCAGGAAAGAATGTGAATGGAAAAAAGGCAGCCTCTTCAATAAATGGTGTTGGGAAAATTGGACAGCCACATGCAGAAAAATGAAATTGGACCATTTCCTTACACCACACACAAAAATAGACTCAAAATGGATGAAGAACCTCAATGCGAGAAAGGAATCCATCAAAATCCTTGAGGAGAACACAGGCAGCAACCTCTTCGACCTCAGCCGCAGCAACATCTTCCTACGAACAACGCCAAAGGCAAGGGAAGCAAGGGCAAAAATGAACTATTGGGATTTTATCAAGATCAAAGCTTTTGCACAGCAAAGGAAACAGTTAAAAAAACCAAAATACAGGGGCACCTGGGTGGCTCAGTGGGTTAAGCCGCTGCCTTCGGCTCAGGTCATGATCTCAGGGTCCTGGGATCGAGTCCCGCATCGGGCTCTCTGCTCAGCGGGGAGCCTGCTTCCCTCTCTCTCTCTCTGCCTGCCTCTCTGCCTACTTGTGATCTTTCTCTGCCAAATAAATAAATAAAATCTTAAAAAAAAAAAACCAGGGGCGCCTGGGTGGCTTAGTGGGTTAAAGCCTCTGCCTTCGGCTCAGGTCATGATCCCAGGATGCTGGGATCGAGCCCCACATCGGGCTCTCTGCTCAGCGGGAAGCCTGCTTCCTCCTCTCTCTCTCTGCCTGCCTCTCTGCCTACTTGTGATCTCCATCTGTTAAATAAATAAATAAAATCTTTAAAAAAAAAACAAAAACAAAAACAAAAAAAACCCAAAAGACAACTGACAGAATGGGAGAAGATATTTGCAAACGACATATCAGATAAAGGACTAGTGTCCAAAATCTATGAAGAACTTAGCAAACTCTACACCCAGAGAACAAATAATCCAATCAAGAAATGGGCAGAGGACATGAACAGACATTTCTGCAAAGAAGACATCCAGATGGCCAACAGACACATGAAAAAGTGCTCCATGTCACTCAGCATCAGGGAAATAAAAATCAAAACCACAATGCGATATCACCTCACACCAGTCAGAATGGCTAAAATCAACAAGTCAGGAAATGACAGATGCTGGCGAGGATGCGGAGAAAGGGGAACCCTCCTACACTGTTGGTGGGAATGCAAGCTGGTGCAGCCACTCTGGAAAACAACATGGAGGTTCCTCAAAATGTTGAAAATAGAACTGCCCTATGACCCAGCAATTGCACTATTGGGTATTTACCCTAAAGATACAAACGTAATGATCCAAAGGGGCACGTGCACCCGAATGTTTATAGCAGCAATGTCCACAATAGCCAAACTATGGAAAGAACCTAGATGTCCATCAACAGATGAATGGATCAAGAAGATGTGGTATATATACACAATGGAATACTATGCAGCCATCAAAAGAAATGAAATCTTGCCATTTGCGACAACATGGATGGAACTAGAGCGTATCATGCTTAGCGAAATAAGTCAAGTAGAGAAAGACAACTATCATATGATCTCCCTGATATGAGGAAGTGGTGATGCAACATGGGGGCTTAAGTGGGTACGAGAAGAATCAATGAAACAAGATGGGATTGGGAGGGAGACAAACCATAAGTGACTCTTAATCTCACAAAAGAAACTGAGGGTTGCTGGGGGGAGGGGGTTTGGTAGAAGGGGGTGGGATTATGGACATTGGGGAGGGTATGTGCTTTGGTGAGTGCTGTGAAGTGTGTAAACCTGGTGATTCACAGACCTGTACCCCTGAGGATAAAAATATATGTTTATAAAAAATAAAAAATTTAAAAAAATAAAAAGAACTTAGCAAACTCAACACCCAAAGAACAAATAATCCAATCAAGAAATGGGCAGAGGACATGAGCAGACATTTCTGCAAGGACAACATCCAGATGGTCAACAGACACTTGAAACAGTGCTCCACATCACTCGGCATCAGGGAAATAAAAATCAAAACCACAATGAGATATCACCTCACACCAGTCAGAATGGCTAAAATCAACAAGTCAGGAAATGACAGATGCTGGCGAGGATGCGGAGAAAGAGGAACCATCCTACACTGTGGTGGGAATGCAAGCTGGTGCAACCGCTCTGGAAAACAGCATGGAGGTTCCTCAAAATGTTGAAAATAGAACTACCCTATGAACCAGCTATTGCACTACTGATTATTTACCCTAAAGATACAAACGTAGTGATCCGAAGGGGCACGTGCACCCGAATATTTATAGCAGCAATGTCCACAATAGCCAAACTATGGAAAGAACCTAGATGTCCATCAACAGATGAATGGATCAAGAAGATGTGGTATATATACACAATGGAATACTATGCAGCCATCAAAAGAAACGAAATCTTGCCATTTGCGACAACGTGGATGGAACTAGAGCGTATCATGCTTAGCGAAATAAGTCAAGCAGAGAAAGACAACTATCATATGATCTCCCTGATATGAGGAAGTGGTGATGCAACATGGGGGCTTAAGTGTGTACGAGAAGAATAAATTAAACAAGATGGGATTGGGAGGGAGACAAACCATAAGTGACTCTTAATCTCACAAAACAAACTGAGGGTTGCTGGGGGGAGGGGGGTTGGGAGAAGTGGGGTGGGGTTATGGACATTGGGGAGGGTATGTGCTTTGGTGAGTACTGTGAAGTGTGTAAACCTGGCGATTCATAGACCTGTACCCCTGGGGATAAAAATATATGTTTATAATAAATAAAAAATTAAAAAAAAAGAATTAAATATTTGGAATCACACATTAGAAATAGACTATATAATTTCCTTGTCACAGATTTCACTTTTATTTTACCTGAAATATGATGCACATTATTTTAAGTTGTGACCTTCTTTATATTCTAGCAGTGGAACATCTAGTAATCCTATGTTTTGCACAAAATTAGGTAGAATCTCATTCCCTAAGTAGTTATGGAGTAAGGGTTTTTATATTTCTGCTTATTTATCAGGCAGTGTAATTAGAAGTGATTCTTTAAGAATCCACCATAATCAGAGTAAATCATATTTATCCTGTGGAAAAAACTGGTGCATGTTCATCCAGTGACCACACAAAATTATTATCATAGGTTTAAGTTTCTTTGTTTTAATCAAGATCCTTTGTTTTCATGAAGTTGGCTCAGTTTATAATGCCAGTGAAGGCAATTTTGGAGATAGCTAAAGTATGTTTGTCCATGTAAAGCCTTAAAGAAGCTTGGTGTTCACTGGAAAAATGTTTTAATTTGGGAGACAAAGCCCTAAGCCAAATTCCTTATTATCTGCAATTTAATTGAGAAAAGTACTTAACCTCAGTCTTTCTGTCAAGTATGATTGAGAGAGAACTGCTATTTGGAGGTACACTAGAATGCTGGGTACCTTAAACTATCTTGAGACTTCCTAAAGGGAGGTAATATGTATGGAAGAGGGATGAAAAATATTAATGTGTGAGGAGACACGCTTTTCTCTATTTTCCTTCCTAACAAATTTACAGTGCATATTAGCATAATCTTTAGAGGCTAAACAATAAAAGCACAAATGGGTACATGCATGAAGATACTGTTTTGAGAGAAAAAGAGAATAGCAAGGGAATAGAAAGGGAAAGCCTTATCTATTGATGTTAAAGACTGTTGGAAGAAAATTTAGGGAAGAGAGGAAAAATATGATTAAAGAAAAGGGGTATAAATTAGATTCCTTTAATATTTTATTATTTAGTATTTTTAATATTAATATTAAATAAAATATCCTTAATATTTTCAAGAGGTATACCTAGGAGTTAGAATTACTTTTTTTAAGAAACAAAAATTATTTCTTTAAAATGCAAATACTTTGAGACAACATAATAGTTAAATGGGAACTCTAGTAGGTTGGCACCCAGTATTCTAAAGAGATTTTCAATTGAAACTTCTTTTTTTTATGTTCAATTAGCCAACATAAAGTACATCATTAGTTTTTGAGAATTACTTTTAAATTACCTTTGGTTGCTGCATTTTATTTCTTTGAATATGGCACTTTGCACCAATATTTGAGTTTTATGTAAAAACCACAAAAATGATGAATTAGCTCTGTATTTTGAAATACTTTAGATTTGTACTTTATAAAAATCAAATATGAAGACAAAAACTTTCAAACAATATTAATATCTAGTTGCTAAGAAAGTTAGACTTGGTGACTCTTGGTAAGAAATTAAATTCTCTGGACATCGCAAACACAACTACAAAACTGTATTGTTTTTTTCCTGAAATATTTTATCAACCTTGTGACCATGAACCAGTTAATATCTATGCTATAAAAGTACAAATGAAACATATTTACTATTTTCCCTTGGCTGATTTTATTGACAGGACTTTAGAAAAGTATGAAATGTGAACTGTTGATTTGAGAATTTTTTTGGATTTTGGTGATAGGTGCAGCTTATGTCTTGGCTTCATTAATGGGTCAGAACAATTGTCTTTCTTTTGTTAGGCCCTGGGCAGGATAAAATTCTGCATCATATGGCTTTTATTTTCCTTTTATTACAGTGGAGCTTGTGGTTTCCCTAAAGCAAGGATGTTGTCATGTACCCTATGTTGAATAGAAATTGTAGACTTAAAAACATTTCAACAGAATAATGAAGATTTCATAGTTAGATATGTTAAAGTGTTAGTTTTCACTTGACTGTTTTATTTTGTAGAATTTTTTAAAAGCCTTGCAAAATAACATTGTGGTATATTTATTTAAAAGAGGGCTGCCATAGACCCACTATCCAGGAAGGCAACTGCACAATTTGTGGATGGCTTCTAGGTAAAAGAGCAAAATCATTCATGCATTTCACAAGAGAAACAGGTGATGCAATATACTCAACATGCATGTTTGGTCCCAGGATGTGTGAGACCTGCTAAGCTTGAGCCAAATGGCAAAGATCTTCAGGAATGGTGGACTTGAGACAGAAGCAAATGGCACAAGTGGTTTGCCCTTCTCAGAACTATGAACAATTTTAACCCACTTCTGTTTGGACTATTCTTGTATAGACATGAGCTACATTGGAGACAACATCAATAATAATAAAAACAAAATGGCAAAGTAAAAGAAATCATTTTTAAGTGCTGGTTAGGTGTATTGTGTTTTTATGTTTCTTACCCAAAATCTTTAACTTAAAATTTAATAATTAATATAAATATGTGGAAAAAAATAAACTTTAAGCTCTGTTTCATACTATACAGAAATTAATTTAGGCTAGATTAGAGACTTAAATATATAAACAAAAGCCATAAAACTTCTAGAAAAAAATATTTTACACTTTGGGGTATGTAAAACTTCTTAGGAACCAGAGACCATTAAATTATAAAATAAAAAATATGATAGGGGGCCTGGAAGACTCAGTCAGTTAAGTGTCTGCCTTCAGTTCAGGTCATGATACCAGAATCCTGGGACTGAGTACCATGTCAGGCTCCCTGCTCAGTGGGGAGTCTGCTTCTCCCTGTCTCTGTGTCCCTCCCTCTGTTCCTTCTCTCTCTGGCTCTCTTGCTCACTCTCTCTTTCAAAGTGGTGATGCAACATGGAGGCTTAAGTGGGTAGGAGAAGAATAAATGAAACAAGATGGGATTGGGAGGGAGACAAACCATAAGTGACTCTTAATCTCACAAAACAAACTGAGGGTTGCTGGGGGGAGGGGGTTTGGGAGAAGGGGGTGGGATTATGGACATTGGGGAGGGTATGTGCTTTGGTGAGTGCTGTGAAGTGTGTAAACCTGGTGATTCACAGACCTGTACCCCTGGGGATAAAAATATATGTTTATAGGAATTAAATATTTGAATATAGAATCTAACAAAGAACTTGTTCTCAGAAACATACAACACACAGTATAGTGATTCAGCTTCTCTATATGTTGTTATGCTTGACTCACCAAAAGTGTCATCTGTCACCATACAACCCATTTTTGTGTATGGTGTTAGAAAATGGTACACTTTCGCCAATGTCCATAATCCCACCCCCTTCTCCCAAACCCCCTCCCCCCAGCAACCCTCAGTTTGTTTTGTGAGATTAAGAGTCACTTGGGGAGGGTATGTGCTTTGGTGAGTGCTGTGAAGTGTGTAAACCTGGTGATTCACAGACCTGTACCCCTGGGGATAAAAATATATGTTTATAAAAAATAAAAAATTAAAAAAAAAAAAAGAAAATGGTACACTTTCATTCTGTTGCATGTATCTGTCCAGTTTTCCCAACACCATTTTTGTTTTTGCTGTTGTTTTGTTTTTACGGATTTTATTTATTTATCTGACCGACAGAGATCACAAGTAGGCAGAGGCAGGCAGAGAGAGAAAGGAGGAAGCAGGCTCCCCATGGAGCAGAGAGCCCAATGTGGGGCTTGATCCCAGGACCCTGGGATCATGACCTGAGCCAAAGGCAGAGGTTTTAACCCACTGAGCCACCCGGGCGCCCCCCAACACCATTTGTTGAAAAGACTGTCTTTCCCCCATTGTATATTCTTGCCTCCTTTGTCAAGGTTTAGTTCTGGGCTCTATTCTGTTCTGTTGATCTCTGTGTCTACTTTTGTTCCAGTGCCATACCATTTTGATACCACAGCTTTGTGCTATACTTTGAAGTCTACAATTGTGATACTTTTGGGTTTGTTCTTTTTCCTCAAGATTGCTTTGGCTATTTGGGGTCTTTGTGTCCATAAAACTTTTAGCATTATTTCTTATACTTCTGTGAAAAATATTGTTATTTCAGTAGGGATTGCATTGAATCTGTAGATTGCTTTGGTTTCCAGAGTACACACACATATATTTTTCCTTCTTCTTTTTTATTGTGTTTTTTCTTTTCAATTTTTTTATTTAAAATCTAGTTAGTTAACATATGGTGCAATATTGGTTTTAGTAGTAGAGTTCAGTGATTCATCACTTACATATAATATCCAGTGCTCATCCTAACAAGTGTCCTCCTAATATCTATTACCCATCTAGCCCATCCCCTTACTCCTTCCTCCATCAACACCCAGTTTATTCTCTGTCTTTAACATTCTCTTATTGTCTGTTTCCTTCTCTTGTTTTTCTTTTTTTTTCTCCCTTCCCATATGTTCATCTGTTTTGTTTCTTAAATTCCACATATGAGTGAAATCATAGGTATTTGTGTTTCTCTGACTTATTTCACTTAGCATAATATACTCTAGCTCCATCCATGACATTGCAATGGCAAGGTTTCATTCTTTCTGATGGCTGAGTAATATTCCATTATATATATATATATAATGCCACATATTCATTATCCATCCCAGAATATACTTTTAAAAAGTTCCTATGAATCAATCATAAAGTGACAAATGAGCCAGTTGAAGAAATTGGGCAAAAGATTTTAACAGATATTTCACAAAAGAAGACATAGGAAAGGCCAAAAAGCACTTGGAAGGCATCAATCTTATTAGTCATCAGAGAAATGCAAATTAAAGCCACTATGAAATATCATATTTTACCAAGTAGGATGTCCATTATACCAAATGGTGATATGTGGAGCAACTAGACCTTTCACCTATTGCCAAAGAGGACAAAATTGTACAACTACTTCAGAAAGCAATTTGGCAGTTTCTTTTTCTTTCTTCTTCTTCTTCTTTTTAAGATTGATTTATTTATTTGAGAGAGAGAGTGTGTGCATGAGTCGGTGGAGGAGAGGGAGAGGGAGGGAATCCCAAGCAGTCTCCCTGCTGAGCGCAGAGCCCCACAGGGGGCTCAATCTCATGATCCTGAAATCATGACCTGAGCAGAAACCAAGAGTGGGATGCTTAACTGACTGAGCCACCCAGGCACTCCAGTTTGGCAGTTTCTTAAAAAGGTAACATATGCCTACCCTGTAATTCCACTCCTAGATCTTTATTTACCCAAGAAAAAAAAAAAGCATATTTCCACAAAAAGACTTGTACTTGAATGTTCATAGCAATTTTATTCATAATTGCCCCAACCTGGAAACACCTCCTAAATTTCAACAACAGGTGAACAAATAAATCAATTGTGGTATATTCATTCAGAGAAATAATGCCCATTAATAGAAAAAGATCAATTATTGATGCATGGTGCAGCATACATGATCTTAAAAACATTGCTCTGAGAAAAATCAAGCAGGCACACATGACTGTATGCTGCATAATTGCATTTTATAAAGTGCAAGAACAGGCAAAATTAATCTATGGCAATAGAGTTCAAAACTGGTTGCTTATGGGAGCTGAGGATGGTCTAGAAGTGACACAGGAGACTTTCTGGCATGATAGACATGTTTAATTAGTTGTGGCAGGGTGTACATATGCATCAGAAATCTTCAAATTACACATTTAAGATTTGTTCTTTTCACTATCTATTGATTTTATCTCAATTAAAATTTTAATTCTTAATTATCATAGTGTCTCCTAAATGGTACAGGAAGTGGTTAAAAAAAGGGCTTTAATATAAATGGCATCTTTACCTAAATGACAAAAGTAAAGAAAAGGCATTTGATTTATATTCTACTCTTTTATCAGTAGAAGTCAAAGATTATTTGGGACTTCCCAGAACCTGGCTTTCTCCTCTAAATTTCATGTGTTTTACAACTATCGGGATTCTAGAAATTTTAAATTAGCTTTCATATTCTTCTGCACACAAAATTCTAGCTATACCATACTATACAATATTTTGCCTTCCTACATTTTTGATAGTAATTACAGAATTTACAATGGTAATCTGCACATTTCACAATTAGTATTCACTGATTCTTTTTCATCTCTCACTTTTCTTCACTCTTCTGTTTCAGGAAAAGTGTAAGTAAAAATTACCTCCTAAGATTATACTACTAAAATGTTGAGTGCCTGAAATCAAATTAATCTCTTTATTTCAGGTGTCAGAATGCTGAGAAAATTTTGAACAGTAAGACTTCAAATTTCTAGTTGGAATTAGAAATATTAGAATTTTGTATTCAATTTCCATGACTAAATGGATACCATAGTAAATTGATTCATGTAATACTTTTAAAACACTTTCTAATTTTTTTTAAAAAATAAGGTTTTTAAAGTTAATATCTACATTTTTTCTTATTTGAAATTGTAGACTCTTATAAATTGATGTTATATTTTCAAAATACTCTTTATAGTCTTTGAATTAAAATATGTAATTATTCAGAAAATAGTCTCAGTATAACATATTTTACTATAAAAAATGACTTTAAGATTTTTAGAATTTAGGCCAACTCACTATAGAAATGTGTTTTAATCAGAAATTTCATATTAATATTTTTACTATGTTATATAGGAAACTTGAATATTATATGACCTTAAGAACTGATGACAAATATTGAATTTTGTGTATCAAGATGAGGCTTAATTACTCTTTTATAATTTTTATTTTGTTATGTAGGAATTTATTATTAATTTCACTGTGGCTGGGTTTGACTCACTGTGGGAGCAAGGCATACAGTATTTGAAATGAAAGTGCTTTCCAAATGGGAGTAGACAAAGGGAGGAAAAAAAAATATTGAATTAATAAATGAAGTGGGCTGCATTGAGGTGAGAGAGTCGATACAGAGATGTGGGGCCTTGAGTACTAAGACAAAATGTATAAACTCAATATGTTCAAGGGCACTAAAGCACTTTCTGAATTAAATTATTAAAACCTAGGAATTTAGAGGGAGAACTTGAGTGTAGCAGGGTAGTCATGGTGATAAAAAGGGAAGGTTTTTAGAAAATGCAATTTGAATTAACTGTAAGAAGATTTAAAGCACTGCAGCTAGCAAAGAGAAATTTGAGTTTGTTAAAATGACAAGAACCAACTACATTAAGGTGTTCAGGTATACGTCATAATGACAGGGCAATGTACTCACGATATAGTCTAATAACTCACTCTCATAGACTGGCGGGTTCTAATGATGTATGTAGTTTATGTTTAGGAAGCCTGGAGAGGAAGGAACACAGAGAATATGGCATTACATTGCAATAATTTGTTTACTTTTTACCTCATAGTATAAGAATGACTTTTATTTTTGTATAGCCTTCATATATTTAAAAAAAAATTTATTTATTTTAGAAAAAGAGTGCATGTGAGGGGGCGTGAGGAGTAGAGGGAGAAGGTAAATTCTACCCAACTCTGGATCAGGACCTGAGCCGAAACCAAGAGTCGGATACTTAAATCAACTGAGCCACCCAGTCTCCCCTAGCTTTTATATTTTGAACAGAGAAAGGTGCATTCTAGCCATTTAATAAATGTTAGGAGACATTGTGAAGTAATCAAATCATTAGTGAATATATTATGCCATGTACCATGCACTATTCTAGACACTGGCACATAATGGAGAACAGTATAGAAGTAATCATGTCCCTCAAAGATTTTACTTTCTACTGGGGGTGACAGAGTAGAAGAGACAATTATATGTAGTTCATTCATTCATTCATTTATTCATTCACATACTGGTAATTTCTGTAAAGCATTTAAAAATGGGGTAAAATGTAGTAAAGGGGAGGGATGGAATAGTGGCTAGGTGAGAATGGTCAGAAAAGGCCATTGGGAGGATATAAGGATTTGATTAAGACCTGAATTGTGAGATGGAGAGGCAGCCATATGAAGACCTGGGGAAAGAGTATTTCAAGGAGGAAGGAACTTCAAAAGCAAAAGCAATAGTGATAAGGTTTGCTTGTTCAAGAGAAGGAAAGAAGGATGGCCAGACCAGATTAGAGTAAGCAGTAGAGGATGGAGAGACATGAGGCCTGAGAAGTAGCCAGAGACCATTAATGTAGAGCCTGTGGTCAATGGTAAGGATTTTAATTTTCATTCCAGTTGTAATGGGAGCTAGGGAGATGGGGGAGTGGTGCACTCTGATTCATGTTTTAGAAAGATCACTTTGGCTGCTGTGTGATGTCAAGACTGCAGGTGGAGAACAGCTAGGAGGCTATTACAATGGTTCACGTGAAAGATTCTGAAGGTTTGGAATAGAGCTGTAGCAGTAAAGATGGAGTGAAAAGTGGCCTGATTTGGTATCTATTTTGTAGTGGAGAGGACATGACTTCTGAAGAATTATATGTGGAGTATGAAGGGAAGATGAAGGGCTGAGGAGGACATATAGGTTTTCCACTTGGACAATTGGGGGATAGTGCAGCTATTTAGAGAGATGGCAAAAATTTGGTGAGGGCAATAAAGTGTGTGTGTGTGTATGTGTGTGTGTGTGTGTATGTGTGAACAGTTTTATTTTGTCCATGTTGTTTCAATGAATAAATTTTGATAAAATTTACCTGAGCACATCCTGTGTTCCAGCCTCTGTTCTACATGCTGGGAAAACAGAAAAAAAGAAAATAGAAATTCATCTTCAAAGAGCTGACATAACTGAGAAAGACAAACAACCAATAAGTAAATACATACTCTGTTAAATGTTGCTAATGTCTGTGGATAAATATAAAAACATAAATGAAGGAAAGTGCTAAAGGTGGAGGTCGGCTTGCTATTTTTAGAGTGTGGTCATGGAAATCCATTTTAATAAGGTGACATTTGACCAGAGGTTTGAAGACAGTGAGGGTACTAGCCATGTGAATATCTAGAAAAAGGATTTTTCAGGTAGAGAGAACAGCAAGTTTTCTTGTTGCTCCTTCAGCTGCCATGAAGCATGTGTATTTTGGTTATTAGAGGACCAGCAAGGAGATCAGTGTGGAATGAACTGGAGATGGAGGAATGACAGCAGATGATTCTAGGAGAGGCAGGGTACCAAATTTTATAGGATGTTGTGAGCCATTGTAAGCAATTTGCTTTTTACTCAGGGTAAATCCAATGGTGGACTTTGAATGGAGGGTTTCTTTCTTTCTTTCTTTCTTTCTTTCTTTCTTTCTTTCTTTCTTTCTTTCTGGCAGGGGGAGGAGCACAAGCAGGAGCAGGAAGGGCAAAGGGAAAGGAACAGAGAGAATCATAAGCAGGCACCATTCCTAGCACAGAGTCTGACATGGGATTTGATTTTGTGATCCTGAGATCATGACCTGAGTCTAAATCAAGAGTCAGATGCTTCACTGACTGAGCCACCCAGGTGCCCTAAGGAATTCATCGTTTTAAACAACATTTCTTCAGTTGTTGTTTGTAGATAGTCCCCACTGAGGCAAGAACTGAGGGAAAGATACTAGTTGGGAGGCTGTTTTCATCATTTAGCCTTGAAGTGTTAGTGTTTTAGATCAGAATGGTAGTAGTGAGGATGATAGTAGGTGATTGAATTCTGAACATATAACGAAACCAGAGCAGATAGGACTTGCAGACAGATTGGATTTGGGGTGTTAAAGTAAAAGAGGAGAATCAATGATGGCTGCAAAATTTTGGAAGGATGGCATTGACATTTATGGAAATGAGGAAGACCTCAGGATGGCTAAGTTTTAGGAGAAAAACAAGTGTTAGTTTCTGGGCATTTTAATTTTGAGACATCTATTAGAGATATAAATGGTGATGTGTAGTGTATATACACACACAGACACACACACAAACACTGGGCTTCAGTGGAGAAATCCTAACTGTAGGTAGAAATTTGGGAGTGGTCAGCATTAGATAATATTCAAAGAGACAATAACTTAGGGAAGGAAAGGAGGAGAGAAAAGATCAGGGGACTGAAGATCTGGGCATTTCCACATTTGGAGGCCAGGAAATGTTGAGACCGAGAAGGAGAGATGAGGTAGGCAGAAAACTTGGAGACCAAGTGAAGAAATTCTTTCAAAAAGAAAAGAATGGTTAACTGTGTCATATGAGACCAGGAGATCAAGAATATTTGGGGTCTGAAATTTTATCATTTGGCAACATGGAAGTCATTAAAATTTGGCAAGATCTGTCTCAATGGGTGGTAAGGACAAAAGGCTAACTAGAATGGATTCAAGAGAGAAGGAGAAGAGGGAATTTGAAAACAACAAATACAGACTTTAAAGGAGTTTTTTTGTGAAAGGATACAGAGAAATGGAATGTAGCTTAAATGGGACATTTAACGAAATGAATTCAACAGAAGCTGTTTTTTCTTTTCTTTTCTTTTTTTTTTTTAGACTGATTTATTCATTTGAGAGAGAGAGAGAGGGAGAGTAGGAGGGGCAGAGGGAGAGGGAGTGAGAATCTGAAGGAAAATTCACACTCAGCACAGAGCCCAACACAGAGTGTATACATGACCCTGAGATCATGACCAGAACTGAAACCCAGAGTTGGACACTCAACTGACTGAGCCACCTAGGCACCCATCAACAGAAGCTTTTGTTCTCTCTTTTTAAGATAAGTGATGTAGACACATCTGTATGCTCATGACAATGAATTAGCAGAATGTGAAAACTTGGTATAGGAAAGACTGAGAAAATGAGAGCTATTAGATCAAGTACTAGAGCATAAGAGAAATGGTTGGTTGGCAAAGATCTGAAAAGCAACACTACTTGCAGTACAGTGGACCAAAAGGCAGAGAGAAGAAAACATTTTGAATTATGATGTAAGGTTATCAGGTTACAATGGAGCAGAAGAGGTCTTTGAAGATTTCAAGACAATGAGAAGGAGGAATGAAACAGTAGTTTGTGATCATAGGATTTGAATTTCTGAGGGAAGAACCATGGATTATTCATAGCAATGCTAAGAAATGTGGACTCAAATTTAAGTGAGAGTAATCATTACAGTTAGGATTTTCTCCAGGTTCTGGCAAGAATAATTGGGTAGTTGTTTTCAACAAGGGCCAGTGTTTTTCTTCATGCAGATATGAAGGAAGAGCTTATGCCATTTTAATAAATAACAACTCCAGTCTTCCATAACCTTGGGGCCATGGTTGTTTCTTCCCTCTTTTTTTTGCACACCAAATCCAATCTATCAGAGGATAATTACAGGGCTAGGCCATGGGTGAGATGCTGAATAAAGAAGGAAGCTGGATGTTTGGAGTCAGGAGCTGGAAATGAGAAGTGGTAGGTAGAGTAGATTGGAGATCCCTAGTGAGGACTGCAAAGTGCTGGTATGGTTTACTAGATGGGTGATTTGGATGCAAAGCAGGTATTTTGAAATTGAGATGTGAAAGTGCTGCAGTTATCAATGATGTTTAAAACTTGCAAGTAGAACCATGTGAAATTGGGTTTAAAAAGTCATCAGAGCTAAGGTGGTTAAGGAACTGAGAGTTCAGCATATTTGCTGGATGTTGAAGGATCAGTAAGAAAGCAACAGACATAAAAGACAACAAGTTAGGTGTTAAAGGTCATTAACAAATAAAGAGTCACTAGGAAGTGGATTCATGGCATCAAAAAAGAATGAGTGGTAAACTCTAACGAAACAAACTTCACATGATTTAGGATTTGAAAGATAAACTCTTTGGAGAAGGCATTGGAGAGGAATAAACTAAATCTACTTGAAATCGCTGAGATGAGTGGTACGTGAAACAAACTATAGCTACCACTTGAGAGCATTGTAAAGGCAAATCTGTTGTTGGTTATAACAAGAAGGCAAAAATCAATTTGAGCACACAGGTAGGGGAGCTTGCTGACTGAAGACTTTAAATTCCAGAGGGCAAGATAGAAGGGTACAGGAGAGTAGAAACAAATTAGGGCATGTCCAGAGTAGTGTGAGGGTCACCCTTCCTGGAAGAATGGATAATTTGTCAGACTATGACTTCTTCTTCTTCTTCTTTTTTAAAAAATATTTTATTTATTTATTTGACAGACAGAGATCACAAGTAGGCAGAGAGGCAGGCAGAGAGGAGAGAGGAGGAAGCAGGCTCCCCACAAAGCAGAGAGCCCCAATGTGGGGCTTGATCCCAGGACCCTGGGATCATGACCTGAACTGAAGGCAGAGGCTTTAACCCACTAAGCCACCCAGGTGCCCCCAGACTAGGATTTATGATGATGGAGGGGAAAGGGAAAATGAAGACATGATGAGACTCATCCTGTAAGCCTCCATGTAAGAAGAATCTGAAGACCTTCAAGTAGATGACTCTTCCTGAAGGCAAAGGGGTAGCTCATGAGAATTAAGATGTTGTGATGGCTTGAGATATTGGGAAGAAGGAAAAGTATATGAAGGGAATAAGTACATTTATGTGGCTTTGGATTCAGGGGCTTTCTTAGAATTTTTCCTTTGCTGTTCTAAAAATTAAAAGAGGGCAATGTTATTTTTGCAGAAGCAAATTAAAGCACTTGGAAAATCTATGCTAAAAAAATAACTACCATAAGCTTTTTCATTCAGGACATTTATTTTGTAGCTACTAATCCATTTCCAAGTGATTGTGTACATTTACATTTGAATTACATACCTGTTCATTTGTTTCAACCTATTCACTCAGCATAGAAGCTTGGGCCAGAGACCAAAGTGATCCCAATAGCTTGGCTCCTCAAATAAACCTGAACTCTTGTATAAAAGAAAATACAGTGTGCAAATATATACCCATACCATCAAAGACAGATTTGATCAGGGTTGAAATGAAAAAGCGTATCATTTTGGGAGAACACATGCTATCTTTTACATTGTTGTGTTTTTAATATTTTGCACTGTCTGGGCCTGATTATATAGACGCAGATTTAATAATCATTCAAAGCTCAAAAAGATTAAGTGAATTTCAGAGTTGGAAACAGAGTGAAGGTCTCAAAATCCTGGTTCATTTAAGATTTGTCAAGATATTATTAATACAATTCATCATCCATGGACCAAATACATAATCCTTTTCTGTTATTATTTTTTTTTATAAGATTTGAATGGATATTTACATGATATGTCCAGTTGCTACTCCAATTGACTTGGGATAGTATAGAAAGTAGGAAATGCCTATTTGGTTCAGAAGATCCCCCTTAATCTGTTTCCAAAGGTCTCTGACATCATCAGTCTGTGAGTACAAATGAGGCCAAATTACAATAGTCAAAAGCTTGCCTTTATTGTTAGTTATTGTTCTAACCATTTGCATGTATGAATCTTAGTAGAGATTATTATCACCTCCATTTTATAGATGAGAAAACTGTAGCACTGATCATTAAATAACAAGGTCAGACAACTATTAAGTGGTAAGTCAACATTTGAACCCAGGGACTGACTCCAGAACATAAAATCTTATTAATGTCTTATATTATTTCATACTGTGGGAGCTTCCAGCTCCTTACCTGCTGAAACTGGCTCTCAGCTTCCATTTACCAGATATTTCTCCTCTTTCCCTTGGTGTTTCTTACACCTAGCAAGCATTTCAGGGAAGTTCTGAAAAGTTCCTCACATGTTCTCTCGAACTAATCTGCCAGCAGAGTTTACAGAATTTCTGCCAATTGTTTTCTTCTTGGTTTCACTGTTCTATTCATATCTCTACTTATGAAGCAGTTTCATTATCAGGTGTGAAAATGTTGAGGTCTGTGTTAAAGGTGCTACCCTTGCTGCTTGGAAAACTATCAATACTCAAGGTCAGGCCAGGTGTGAAGGTCAGATGCAGAAGTGGATAATGAACCTTGCTGCAGCTCGAATTGTCACCTCCACACTGTAACAGAATTGCTTGTGGACAGCACTTAAAAAAAAAAAAAAAACTATTGAAAATAGGTTCTGCAGTTTCTCTCTCTAATACATCTGTCAGTTTGTGCTCCACATATCCTAAGGGGTTGAATGAGAACAGAAGCATTCTCTTGTTCTTCACATCTATTCTTCTTCAGTGCTCATGTGCCAGAAACAAAATGAAATGAAAAACCTAAATGGGTTCCTCTTTGTCACCAAAGTCAATGCATTTCAAGTTATGTCAGTGGATACTCAAGGGGGCCACCCATGCATTCCATACCCTGGCAGGCTGCCTTTGGGTTTAATAAGGACTTTGAATTCACTTACTTCATAACAATTTTTTTTTAGGCTGTTGGGTGAAGGAAAGCTTCTGAACAAGTTTAGAATCTCTATATAAATTTCAGGGCCATCAAAAAACAAGAAAGGACACATATTTTAGCAGAAAGAGGCATATTAAGGAATTTCATTAGAATCTCAAAGAACTAGCTGGAGTGCTAGCCTTAGGCACAAATATGAATTAGATTGTATTTGTTTTCAGTGTTGCCAGCTTCTTCCTTTTCAACCTTTCAGTTCTTTCCTTGCTGTAACTCTTTATCAGAATCAGGAAAAAATAAAAAGCAAATGTAACTATCAATTTAGGTTTAATAACTTTTTACATTTTAAACCCATTTTAAATGATAGATAATAGACTTCTGTATTACCAAAGGAGTTTCAGACATCACTGACAGGCATTGGAAAGACGGGCAGAGGATTTAAAAAGTCCTGTGTGACAGCCCTAAAAATCACAGCTCAAAACCTACCAGCTATTCTGACTTCAAGGCTGTTCAGTTAGTAGGTCTATTTAAAGATTTTTCTAATGCATGCTGAGAAAGGAAACAGAAGTATGTTGTCTCTTCTTGTCCTTGCATGGTGTGAAACTCATTTGCCTAGGAAAGTTTTTTACTTTGTCAATGTTTGTACTTTAAAAGACCATATTCTTAATTTGGACTGGTAACTGTGCCAAATATCTTGGCAACTTAACAAGAAGATAGCTTTAATGTTAAAGGAAAATCATATACCATGAAGGCTGTCATAATATGTTGCACTGATAGGGGAAAGATAGAATTAATATGACATTTTCTTGTTAACTTCAAATTTCAAAATTAAAAAACATTTTTAATGTTTTTACAAGCAAAAAATAAAAGTCTGGAACACATAATTTTTTGCTCTTTATATCTGCAGCAACTAGAAATAATATATTTACTTTTATCTTTTAATAATCATAATTTTGATTGTTTATTTGATATTGTGAGTTGATATGAGAAAATTAAGCAGCAGAAGATTTCTACAGCTATGTAGAATTTTTAAATATCTTGATATACCTGAATGGACCTTTAGAAATGATCCCTTAGTTGAAAAGTGCTTCATAATAGCTCTTGAATATTAATTATGTTATCAATAATAATATAATATACCACATTTTTCTGCACATATTATGTGCCAAACATCAACATATATCATCTTTAGTGTTTATTAAAACCTTGTGGAATAGGTCTTGTTCTTCCTAATTTGCAGAAGAAATAAAAGCTCAGGTAGTTTTGTTGACTTGCTTAGGATCAGTGAAATACTAGAACTGAAACTCAAATGCTCCTGTGCTCCAGCCTAAAGCCTTTGCTCTTTCAACTGTATCCTACTACATCTCCAAAACAAAAATCAATCCCAGACTATTTGTAATACCAGTATATAACTGATAGTGTCTATAACGGCTTGGGTTTGAACAGGGAAAAATATAGCAAGGTCATGGGGGTTAGGGTAATGTATAAACATCAAAAGTTAGAGGTAATTCTACCTAGATTAGACTAAGTTTGGAGAAGTAGAAGCACTGAAGGTGGGTTATGGCTGGTGGTAAAACCAAGTAGACACATCAGGGGAGGAAACTGTATTACAAGAGATTTGAAAATTAGCAGAATCAGAGGTCTTTCAGTCAGAATTCTGTACAGTCGGTAATGTGAGGAGCATTTAATAAAGGGACTAAGTTAAACATTGAACAGGGTGTAGAGAAATAACAAGGGATAGTGTGATCTCTATCTCTAAATAACAACAGGAAGCTATTACCACCCATAAGTCTATAGGGGTGAGGGGACAGTAGTTCCTAAAATTTGGAGATGACATTGTGTGGGAAGGCTATAATACAGTAACTATGACCTTTGCAACCATCCCAGTTACCTTACAAGAAGCGTGCTCAAGGAATGAATATCCCAACCTTTTGCTCCACCCTCCCTCCAACCTTTTATGATGCCCTTCTGTGGCTCAACAGAAAGCTGGAAGGCAAAGCAGTCTGTTGACGAGTTTCATGTTGGCCAGCCCCTTGAACACAGAGAAGATTTGAGAAAGTTGGGGAGGAGATCTGGAGATGCAAATGGGTGTTACCCAGCACAAGAAGTCAGGCATCGGGTCAGTAACTTGATTCAAAATCAAGGAGAGGGCCAAGCTGGGACAACAAGAAAGCTGAGTTAGGATCAAATGAGACTTGAGAACTAAGGCTCCAGCTTCTTTCACTCACTATACTGGTGAGAACCATTCAGTCATTCACTAGTTATTCATCCATCCATCCTTCCATCCATCCATCCATCCATCCATCCATCCATCCGTCCATCCATCCAACAAAACATTCTTTAGTTTTATATGCCAGACATGTATTTTTACAGCATATGGTTTTTGTACAAGGTGCAGTTCACTGTATGAGCTCAGCCATGAAGTATATGAAAAGTATATGAAGTATATGAAAAGAAACATATTCCTGGTGTGTTTATTAATTATTTATGTACTGTTCTGTTATCTACTATCACTCTAAACTCTGAAGAGGGAGTCATTTGCATCTATAAATGAAAACTATCACTCTAAACTCAGAAATAGGGAGTGTTTTCTAGGTTCTATTAAGTAATCAGTCTCACAAGATTACCATAACTCACATGTGACATCAAAGTTGCTTAGAAAGCACATAGGACAGGAACCCGACTTGTCCAGGGCTGTATCAGGGATTGCTATTCCTTGGAACTAGCCCTCACATCAGTCCATGCTGATGTCTGTATGGCAGTCCAGCAGCTTTGCTTTTTGGTTCCCCAGGACACATTTCAGGTTTGAAAGAGTAATTCTCAGAAGAAGCAGTTATGAAAGATCCCCAGGCTTAAAACTTTATATACCACAGGAGCCAATATCTCTTATAGCAGTCCAGAGGCAGGCTTCTATATAAGTATGCCCAGTTATAAGAGTCTAAAACTATGGTATTCCCATGAAGTGCTTATCATTCATTTATAGTTTTTACCATTCAGGATGCAATTAACCAAGCAGAAATGTAGCTGACGTACTTCCTTTATCAGGTTGCCAAGGGAACTGATCTGGAAAATGAATTGGATGTCAAATTCTAAGAGAGAAAGGGGAAAGATTTTTTTTTAACCCTTTGCCTTAATGTAGTGTATTCCAAAATAGTATTTGTTGGATCAAATAGCACCAGAGGATGGCATGAAAATGGCATGGAGCAGTTAAAGTTCCTTACTGAGCTAGGGTTTGACAGTTCAAAAGACAAATTCAGCTCTTATTACAAAAAACAAAGCTCACATTTTATTTTGTACTAGCAAATGATTTTTAAATAGTCCGTGAGCCAACAGGATATTCTAAAGAGATGGTCCATCATAAGTGGATGGATTGTTATTGAAACTGTTATTATATGAAGAATAATGAGCTAGATCTAGTTCTGTATTCAGGTAGCTCTCGGGATTACCTGATATCTTAATATTTAGTTTGCAGTGCACAAAAACATTAAAAAATGATTTATTTTTCTGTGTCATGAAAAATGTGTTAGCATGGAGATATATATATATATATATATATATATATATATATATATATATATATATATATAACGAGACAAGCAATCTGGGTTTGAAATATGATTGCTAACTACAAACTGTGATCTTGAATAAATTACTTCTGCATTCTTCAGTTCATCTAGAAACTGAGGAACAATGATGGTGACTGTTTTATAGGGTTATTGTGATGATTGTAAAATGCTAAACTATTAGAAGAGTGAATGGCACTTAGTAAGTGTTCAATATGTGCTTACAACTATTAACTTTCTTAAAGCCAAACAATTAATATGTAGTAGAAGTAAAAATTGAATCCAGGTTGTCATTTTCCAACTTCATTGTTCTTTCCAGTCTTCCATACTGTATGTGCAATATATACTTAAAATTTCTCTAGAATAATGCATGTTTTGCCCATGGCACACTCTGGTATCTCGAGATAGTATTGCTTAGTTATAATTGTATGGTTCATTTCTGAATTGTGATCATTTGGTTAAATTCATTAAATAAGGACTGCTGATTGATAGTTTTCATTTATAGATGCAAATGACTTGGAGGGTAATGGCTTTTAATTTTATCTTTTCATATTTATAAAAGAAAATTCAGTGTAACAAGTGATTAATTACCTAATGATTATTCAAAATTATAGGAAAAATGTTACTGAGTGCTGAGAGCAAAACTTTCCTTGATCTACCTATAAATATCTCATTTTCATGCTATTAGAACTGTAAATCTCATGTTGTGTTTTAAATGCTGCCTGGTTACATAAAGTATAGATTCATTTTTCACGTCCACAGTAACATTCACCTCGATCAGGAAATTTTAGGTAAAATATTGTACTTAGAAAAGGCACTTTATGGAAGTCATATAAATATAGATCTAAGTTATCCATGTGAGTGAATAGCTATAACTGGTTGGAGGACAAGAAGACCATTGGGAGAGAGTTTGGATTGTCTGTGGGACTTCCAAATGTAGATGTTTAGGAAGAAGTTAGGTATACAGGTCTGGAATTAAAGAGAAAGACTTGCACTGGAAATATAGATATTCAGTAGCTAACATGAAGGAAATAGTGCAGACCATGACAGTGGCTGAGACCTCTCAGGGAGAATAGAAGAAAGTAGGAAAACCTGGGGGAGACCAAAAGTTAAGGAAGTGTAAAGGAGATCACAAAGGAAGTGAAGAAAAAAGGCCAAGAGTCAAGAGAAAACCCGAGAGAGACTGTTGTCCTGCAAACTAAGATCCATCCCTTAAACACGAATCTTTTGAGCTATTATGTTCTATGAGATATTGAGATAAATCAGTGAACACAACAGATAAACTTATTTGGTACTGGGGAGAGACAGGCAAAAATAGAGTAAGTAAATTCCATATTTTGTTAAAAGATGATAAGTACAATAAAATATGATAAAGTAGTATAAGAGTATGTAAGAATGTTGCAATTTTATTTTAAATATTTTAAATATTTTATTTATTTATTTGACAGAAAGAGAGCAAGCACAAGCACAAATGGGGGAGTAGCAGGCAGAGGGAGAGGTAGAAGAAGGCTCCCAGCTAAGCAAGGAGCCTCTTGTGGTTCAATCCCAGGACCCTGGGATCATGACCTGAGCCAAAGGCAGAAGCTTAACTGACTGAGCCAAACAGGTGTCCCCAGTATTGAAATTTTAAATTGGGTAATCTGGGTAGATAGACAAGAAGATGATATTTGAGCAAAGACTTGGAAGAGATAAAGGGATTAAGAGATCAATTTCAGAAAGGGTACAGTACATATTTCAGGAGGGTTAGGTAAGGTACTAACTGAAAATCTTCCATTTGATTTTTAAAATTTAGAGTGTTTGTTGACCTAGGCCAAAGCAGATTTGGTGGCACTGGAGGACATAGAAGGCAGATTGCATTAGGTAGATGAATAAATGTAAAGTGAGGAGGGAAAGGCAACAATAGAGACCTCAGTTTCTACTAGTTAGTATAAGTATGAAGAAAAAGAGAAAAAACAGTATGGCATCCAGAGAAATAGATTAATAAAGATTTTGTTTAATAAGGATATTATTCCATTTTATTATTAGATATGAGAGACTTGAACATAATTATAGACAGGAGAGAAGTCAGCATAGAAGAGATTAAAGATCCAGCTGTGCGGGAGGATGCTAATTAATGGGAAGAGGTTCTTGAGGATATGGGAAGTGGAACAAAGAGACTGGGATAAAAAAAAAAAAAAGAACTCTTCTACTGGCCCCCCAAAAAAGAACTCTTCTACCGGCACAAAAATGAATGAGAAAATATTGAGTTGCTTAAAAATAAATTAGTGTTGGGAGTTGGCAAATTATGACTTTGTTTTCTCTATGAAGTAAGGAATTATGGTCCTTTGTTAAAATATGATAAAGTAGGTAATAAAGGCATAAGACCTGGGATGATGCCATACAACTAACTACTGTGGGACAAAGAAAAAGGAAACAACTAGAATGACAGAACAATTTTGAGAGTCTACTTGAAGCTGGAGTTCATGAATTTTTCATACCATTCATCTTCATGTTTAGGCATTCTGTCCTTTTGCATGCATTCTGTCTTCTCTTTAGTAGGCTTTATGTATCTTGGCATAGAAGAGAAATGATTAGACAGATGAATCAATCCAGGCTTGAAGTTATGCCTGGTTTGTGTGATGAATTGACTGTGGAATGGGAGTTAAGGGGTTTGGCAAGAGTGTACTCAAAATGATACTTACATTAGTCATAGAAAAGAGAGAATAAATAGGAGTGGACTGGTGAATTGGAACCAAATGGTGAGATTAAAGAGCAGAGAAGAAGACAGAGTGTGTAGGGAGGATCTGGAGATATAAGAGGATGTGATTCAATGAATCTGACCCTGGAGTTTAATATTTCAAAAATGAGGCAGTTCTGGGTTATATAAAGCCCAAGATGTGGCTGCCTGAAGTGAAATGGAGGTGGGCTATTGAATGGAACTGAGAAGGAGTGAGAACTGTGAAGCGAGGCTGTTGGAGAGGTAAAACACATGGGGATTGAATTCACCAAGCAAGATGGTGGGGATTAAGAGGAGACTGTGATCCAAGTATGAAGTAATTGATGAATCAGTGCAAGACTGTACTGAGGAAGAAAAGAGAGAGGCAATACATGGATCACATGGCCCCAAAGGAAGATTTCGTAATGTTTCAAGTATTCTGTGAGACTCAAGAAGAGCTCCTTGGAAATTCACTCACAATGGATATGGTATATAGATTCAGTATTTGTCTTTTTTAATAATAATTCAGCTTTAATTGATTATATTTATCATAACCCAACCTCACTTAAATTGATTCCTTAATTAATTGGGTATTGCTACTTTCAACTATACTTTTATGAATGAGAACAAATCATAAGCAAATAAGTTATTCTTAGGTATTAAAAATGCCAATTTCTTGGTCATGTAGAGGAAATATTCATGTTAGTATCCTATATTTTCTACATTTACTTCTTTATAAGCACACAGTGAGAAATGACATTTGTGAGAAAGGCAAAGGAATGGCTAGTCACCTGTTATAAAAGACCTAGTGCCAACCATTAAAAATGGAATGTAATATTTAAGGTTTCAGATACCCAATGACATATATTTGAAAATAAGTGTGATTTTAGTATACCTGTTGTATAGCTATTTGCCCTGAATGAAAGTTAGGTACTTATTAAAAAAATTTAAATACTTATTCTTTTTGCAATATAGATCCTATTTCTATGAAAGTCTGAAAGGATTTTTCTCTAATTTTAATGGAATTCTGAGTTCTCAGAATAAGCAAAACAGAAACATAATGTTGGTAATTTTGACCAGTTTCTAAACAGGACCATTTTAAAGAATGGAAACTTTTACAGCATGACTTTACAGCTATAATCTTCCTCTGTAATTAACTCAATAAGTTTTTGACTGTGGGCAATTAAAGTAGATAGGTTGATTTTAGTTAAATGTGTACTTTCACTCTTCTCTGGAGAGGATGTGCAAACTACTGACACATTCATGCATTGTGGTACAGGTATTGGCTCAATTTATCTTTAAATATAAGATTAGTTGATTGTGGAGACAAATGCCATTGTTAATTTTGTTATACAAAATATGTTAAAAATTATTTGGGGGAAAGAATGGGGAAAATATCTTGTATTTGGTGTATATGCCATACATGAAGTTCAGAAATATAGAAACTTTTCTATATTGCCTGCAAATGCTAAATTTAGTAATAATCTGTCTGATACCTTTCTCTCCTTCATTTCCATTTTTCTTCTCTATTTTCTTTCTTTGCATTCTTTGGCACTTTTTCATTGAATAATTCTATATTAAGATTTAAGTACATGCAAGGTATTGTTTGATGCTGTAAATTCACAGGAGAAATATTCTCCATGCTTGACCTATATTCTGTTGGGGAGAAAATTAAAACAAAGAGATATCTAAGATGCAAGATAATGCCAGGTTATCCAAGAAACATGTTTTAGTAAACGTTTGAGGACTTAGCAAAACTGAGGCTCATGTTTCTTCCTGCAGAAAAAGAAAATTTGGTTTTGAGAAATGTTTCTAGAATTTGTAATCAGAAAAAATTAGAGTCTTTATTTTTTAAAGCACAATAGACCAACTATGGAAAGCCCAGATGTCCATCAACTGATGAACGAGTAAAGAAGATGTACACACACACACACACACACACACACACACACACAGAGGAATGTTACTTAGACATCAAAAAGGATTAAATCTTACCATTTGCAATGATGTGAATGGAACTAGGAGGTATTATACTAAGTGAAATAAGTCAATTAGAGAAAGACAATTATATGAGAAAGTCAATTAGAGAAAAACAGTTATTTAAGAAACAAAACGGTATCATAGGGGAAGGGAGGGAAAATCAAATAAGCTGAAATCAGAGAGGAATACAAACCATAGGAAACAAACTGAGGATTGCTGGAGGGGAGGAGTGTAGGGGGATGGGGCTACTGGGTGATGGGCATTAAAGAGAGCATGTGATGTAATGAGCTCTAGGTGATATATGCAACCAATGAATCCCTGAACTCTACCTCTGAAACTAATAATATACTCTATGTTAATTAATAGAATTAAAATAAAATTAAATTAAAAAATAAAATATTCTGTATTAATATAAAATTTGTTCTCCAAGATAAGATTGTAGTTTGAATTGGATACATAGTAGAGGTCTCCAAAGTCCTCTGCCTGGCACTGAAGAAGAGCAGACAGGATAGAAAATGTATCTGGATAGCATATATGCATTGAGAAAGAAAGGAAGCTCTTCCACTTGAGAATGCCTCCCTCTGCCTCAGCATTCTCTTTTAAGAGGTCATGTGATTGAGGAAGAAATTATAAGGGTAAGAGATGTTACAGATGACCTCTATATTAATACTTTTCATTCATTGACACCAAGACATATATTTAAAAAATTCTGCACATTAAAAAAGCAGGTGCATTTATTTTGGAGCCCACAGGGAGTTGCTACCAGTAAACTGGAGAACAGAAATGATCATAGGCAAAATTGGACCAGAAGGGCTTTTCCATTTCCTTACTCTTCACAAACCCCACTTTTTACCCTACCCAGGTCTCCATTTTAGTATTTTCTTTTTTTTTAAGAAATAAGAATCTCTTTATCCTTGTTTTTCTTCAGAAAATAGGAATCCAAAACTGTGTTACTCTGATTAAGCAGATTGGTCACTTTAGTGATATTACTGGTATGTCATTGCAGAGGAATTGTTTTTGATGGTTAGTTTATCTTCTATTTGAAAAATAAACATGGTCATGACAAGTGTTTAGGTACTTTTTGAGAATATTTATAAAAGCATGTTGCATTTATTTCAAGCCTTTTAAAAAGGGTATTTAGTTTAACATTTAGAATGTAGATTGCTATCTTTCCTTAATGGTTTGAAGAATGTGGAAGCAACTATCTGTTGTGATGGCAAGTTCCTTCACGTCTGTGGGTTGTTTCCTGAAGTTTTATTTCAGTGAGAAAATTATTGGCCAATTGGTTCAAAATAACACTTTAACTGCATGATTGAGTTTACTTCTTCCCAGTTATGATTCCAACATTTACAGCTTTGGTCACAGAGGAAAAATAATAGTTCTCTCCTACAGTCAATCTGTCATGTCCCCTGGCTGTGTTGTGGCTCATGACCAGGTGAAATTAATCAGCTTGGCTCTTTGAGAACATGTTTCCTTGACACAAGTACATGGTTAAGGCCCCAGGAAACATTGTCCATGGCTTGTTTACAACAATGGCTAAGTTTCCAGAAATTCTGTGATTTACTTTATTCTTCTTTCTTTGCTACTTTCTCTATTCCATAGTGAAGAAATTTAAAGACAGGGAATTCTAGATGGCTCCTCTATGACATTTAGACATAATTTAAATTTTCAGAGGTAACTTGAATTTTTACTTCAAAGTTGGGTGAATTTTACCTCTTTAATTTTTTTCATTCTAAAACTCTCTAGACTTTTAGTCAATATTAATAGTAGAAGCATAGTTCAATTGCAATAAGAGCTATTTTTATGATATACTTAACTAGAGGCTGTTAAAATCTCCTTCTGTCAGTGTTTGAAATGGAATAAAGCTTATCTGTCTGGGATGTTTTTAGACCTCTGATGTGGGTACGTAAAATGACCCCATGTACAGTGCAAGGACCACTTTGAAATTAACCACTTGCCTCTGTTGTTACTGGAGAGAAATATTTACTCCAAAACTCTTTGCAGTCTAGACAAACAGATTTATCTAATCAATGAATATAGTTCATTGCATGTATTAAAATTCCTGCAATAGTTTATAAAGATCAGTATTTTTGTGAGTCTAGCTGAACAATTTGCTATGGAAAACCCTACAAGGTCATTTAGTCAATCTTCCTGCTTTTGAACAAAGACAAACTTGTAAGAAATAGTCATAGATACTACTTTTAGATGCCTTATAGTTGTGCACTGTGACCAGCTTCACTTCATGGGATTTCACCCTTTTTAGTCATGTAGATTTTTGTAGTATAATCACTTCACATCTTTATTTAACATTCTTATGTTTCAATCATGTGTACACCAGACATCAGGACCAAGTTTATTAAGGCATCATTAGGTAATCATGAGGTTTTTCTGGTCTATTCCCTCAGTTACAAGCATCCTGACTACATTGTCATGAGAGTGGCCATCTGGCCTAGAAATTGGTCTTTAAAATATTTGAAAAGGCTGTATAATATGGGATTCAAGGCAATAAAAAGATTTGTTAGCAATGGTCAAACGCACTATGTGGATGAAAAAAGTATATCCCTTGTGCTAATCATTTCTTGCAAACTGCATATTCAGGCAGCAAAACCCCAGTCATGATTGTCCTCAAGTCTTTTCCACCACTTCTCTTTGCTGTCTTATTCCACTCACAGTGGAACCTGGCAAAGGTTTTTAAAAATTATCTTTCTAGTCTCTTGCTGGAAGTGGTGGTCATGTGACATGGTTCCACCCAAGCAGAAGTCTGCTGATGGATTGTCTGAGAAAATTTTACATTATAAGTTAACAGGGACCAATTTGGTGTGCACCAGACCATCCCTACTTCTTTTAGCAGCTGATGAGGGTGTATTATCCAGTGTTACAGCAACCTTCTTGTGATGCTAGAAGACTCTGCATGGGAGAATGACAGAGACATGGGCCTTAAATAATCAAGGCACTAAGCCAATACCAATCCCAGAATCTGCTCAAATCCAGGTATTTTTTGGAAGTAACAAAAATGAAGTTCTATTTATTGTTTTGTTGCAAATTTGTAGAGAGAGAGTGTGTGTACACACACATACACACACACATACACACACATATATACACACACACATAACATAAAATTCTTGTATTCACTATCAGTTTCTCTTCATTAAGATACTGATAGAAATTGGAGGTTAAAAGGCAAAGAGAATTTTCTTGGGCCTATTTGGATTTCTTATCCTATATTATTTTGGTTTGTTAATTCAAATTTGTTTTGCATTCACTAAATTCTAATTTTTTTTAAGATTTTATTTATTTGTTTGACAGAGAGACAGAGAAAGAGCACAAGCAGGCAGAGGGAGAAGGACAAGCAGGGTCTCCACTGAGTGGGGAGCCCAATGTGGGTCTCGATTCTGAGACTCTGGGATCATGACTTGAGCTGAAGGCAGCTGTTTAACCAATTGAGCCACCCAGTTTCCCCTAAATTCTACTCTTTAAAGCAATTTCAGAGCCATCTATGTCCTTCTGAATTTATTCAAAGTGTAGATTTCCAATAGTATCTTTACAGATATCACTTCTGTCTTTTCATCATTGCAATGCTGAAATTTATGGTTTGTTCTTTGAAATATTTAATAAGATTGCCAATTACCTGCCCCCCCCCTTTTTTTTTCAGAAACAATGGCATCACTTCTCTTTGGGGGTCTCCAATCTGCTTCTCTATTACCTCTCATGATGGGGTCAATCTTTCTGGTTGGCCCTGCACTACTATTAGGAGATATTGGTCCCAATTCTAAATTTGGATGAGGAAGAGGAGTTGCCTGGTAGAATCTAGTCTGAGAAAGTTTCTTCCTTAATGGAGTCATGAGGTCTATTAAAAATTCTTCTGTGGTATCATCAAAAATTTTTTTTTCTGGCTGTAGCCATTTTAGATTTTATTATTTAGTAATTTTATATTCATTGAGTTCTAAGCTGCATTTTCATAAAATTCCTAGTGCTTATAACATGTATATAGTAGGTGCTCAAAAGGTATGTTATTTAAATATTAAATGACAAATTGAGAATTAAAAAAACTGTATTGAGTTCTCTGAATGGGTTAGAATACAGTTAGTTATCTCATATGAAGTTGTGAGTTGGCTTTATGGGAAGAAGTTAATAAATGAACATTTTAATTTAAATAACCAGCTAATTTCCAATAATACCTTAAAACTAACTGTGAAGGAGATCAGAAAAATTAGTAAAGCAATAATGAAGTATTTGAGAAATCACAATGAGAAATTATAATTGTTAAGAAAGTAACCATAGGATTTTATAAATATCAGGGTTGCACAAACACCATAATGATGATTAAAAAGGTCTCTTGAGCTTTTGACTCTGGCCTTAGATAGAGAACTAGCAAAGCCAAAGAAACACAGCTTTGACCTCTATTTAACTCTACAACCGCAACAAAGGATAATAGTGGCTGAAATGAAGAAAAGCGTTAAATGACTTCATGCACAAGAACAAAAGACCAGAGGGATTTTTGAGACTGACCAGGAGTGCAGTTTCAGAGCTCGTCTCTTTTCTTACTTTTTTGAAGCACACTTGGAGCTGCCATCATTCTCAAGCATTCCCAACGCTCTTGTAGTTACATGATACTGATCATGATTTTCCCTGCTGCCTAGAATGCCTTTTCTATACTGTAAAACTCCTAGTCATCTTTTAAGAACCAAATAAAATGTTACCTTCTCTGTGAAGTATTCATAAAGCCCTTGAGATTCCCTTCTTTATGCTCTGAGAACACCTACATCACACACACACACACACACACACACACACACACACAGAGTACACAACACAATGGGTTGTTATAGGACTATTATAACTATAACTCCTATAACTATAGTTATAGGACTAGGGAGACAAGATGGCAGAAAAGTAGGAGGAGGCACTGTTTCAACCTGTACCCTAAAGTGAGCTGATTACCTACCAAAGAACTCTGATTACCCATGAAATCAGCCTGAGATTAGAATTATACACTTCTGGATTTCTATTACCGCCAGTGGGCAGGTAAAGTGGAGTGGGAACATCGGACTGATATTGGAAGATAAACAAAAGGGGGAGGGAGCCACCTGAAGCTACCCACTGGAAAGTAATATAGTTATAGGACTATTACATATTATGGTAATTTGTTGTCTTCCTGGACATTAATTCTGTGAGGGTAAGAGCTGTGATTCATTTATCTCACTAAACCAGAGCCTGACAATGCCCAAGACAGAGTAGTACTCAATGAATATTTGTCAAATGAATGAGTATCCTGAAAGAGAAATGACTCGGCTGTAAGATTAAGTGGGAGTTAAGATAAATATTGTAGGTTGTGGGATCAGGGCAGAAGGAAAATACAGGTTAGATTAAACAATGATTGTTAGTGATTTAGAATTCGTAAATAAGTTGCTTAATTATACCAGTATTTCTCAGGACACCCTTGGGTATGGGAAAGAGATACCCTATTCCAAGTTGGCTTAAACAATAAAGGAAATTGTTACCCACATAGAAGAAAGTAGAGAGACAGGGTAAGCTGAGAGTATAGTAAACTGAGGGCTCTAGGCTCACAAATTCATGATTCTCTTGGCTCTTCTCTTCTTTATCTGGGCTCTGACACCAGACTGGTTTCCTTCAAGATTGGCAGTATATACATCCTTGTTTTAGAGTAGACCTTACTTTCTACTATGAAGTAAACATTCTTCCTTTTAGTCTGATTGGTCCAACTTAGGTTGTGCACTGGCCTGGGTCATCATGGTGGTTGAGGAATGCCATTTAATGAGGGTAAGGTAGTTGGAATGATTGTGATTGGCCCTCTTGAAGGACACCCTCTTGAAGTTGTAGGGAACTAACTCACCGCAACCATACAGGCTGAGTGTGGGAGAGTATAATGGTTAAGAGCCAGATATCCTCACTGCCTGTTCAAATCCCATCTCTTCTGTCTATCGGCTCTGTGAACAGCTTAACTAACTGAGTCTCATTTGTAGTGGGGATGGTAATAGTACTTTATAAATACTGTAAGGTTTAAGTGAGTTATTAGACATAAACTATTAAGAACAGAGCATAAGCACTATTGAAGGTACTAGCTCTCACTTTTTAATTACTTAAACAAAACGGATGTTGTTTTAGAAAGGCTACAGAAGGGAACAAGTTCTATGTAGGCAAGGAACAATGTTCCTTATGTAAATTTTTGTTTTCTCTCTTTTAGGATTATCCAATTTATTTTTGAAATTCTATCACTATACAGTGATGAGTCAGATTTAAACGGAAGGGCAATCATGTGGAAGAGCATATACTCACTGCTTGTTAAACATGTCTTGAAAATAAGAAAGAATATCAGCATTTTAATTCTGAGAGTGTATATTCTGCCAGTCTTGTGGTCATACAAACTGATTATACATAAAATAGCTTGAAATAATTCAGACTAATATATTTTTAGGGTTCAATTAGATTCTTAAACACCATCCATTTTACCCTTTCATTAAAAATAAGAAGTTTAGACCCCAAGGAATTAAGTGAACTTGTCCAAGATTATAGTTTATGGTGAGATTGGTTTTAGAGTCAAGGATTTAAACTTCACTTGCATGCTGTCTTACTGGTCTGTATGACATCCCTCTTGAGTGCTAGACCCACACACCTAAATAATTAAACATAGAGATATGTTCCTCTTACTAAGAATTAGCACTTGTGATAGGGTATGTTCTGTAATTTGTAGTATAGGACCATATAAATAGTTGGATTCAGCAAATCAATGTCTTCAAAGCAACTTTAATATAGGCTATATAAAGAACTCTTATAGTTAATATCATGACACATACACAGGATTAAGAGATAAGCAACACAGTCTACTGGACATAATTTATTTGAGTTGTATTTTTTTAGGAATTTTGTTGCAAATGTTAGCTTTAGTTTTTAGATATATTTAATGACTTAGAATGTCGAGCAGATTTCTTGGAGAAAGCTATGCAAATATTTATAGAGAGGAAATAAAATGCCCATCTAAATCACATGTTGATTGAAGTTCCTAAATATTAGATCTGGAAAGTGTTACATAGTGAATATTGTCCATGTTCAAGGATAGAGGAGCTTTTTAAATTTCACAGTATGATTTTATTTATATGTTATTTTATATTTTTAAAGATACATTTATTTATTTGAGAGAGAAAGTGTTTGTGTGTGCGGGGTGCAGGGAGCAGAGAGAGAGGGGGAGAGAGAATTTTCAAGCAGACTCCCTGCTGAGCATGGAGCTAGACCCTGGGCTCAATTCCAGGACTGTGAGATCATAACCTGAGCTGAAATCAAGAGTTGGACACTTAACTGACTGAACACCCAGGCACTGCCTCACAGTATAATTTAAAAAGAAAATTTCGCAGGCTCACATGATGCAATTCAAAGTAAAAACAAAAAAAAAGGCAAAGATACTTAATAAGAAGCTCAAGCTGTCTTTTAAATTGGTTGCTGACATTTTATTGCCTTACCAACATGTCTTCCAGGAATCGTAAAACACATACACACACTTTGTGTGGTACTTTATAGTTCGTCTCTGATGTTCACTGGAAGCATCATAAGCCACTTTACAATTCCTGCAGGACCCTGTTTTTATTAGAGTTGCTTCTCATCTGGCAGTTCACTTATTCATGCTGAAGGATGCTATTAAGGACTATTGTGAATTGAAACACTAAAACTGCCTTTCATTTGATGCATAATTAAATAAAGGCATAAGATCAAGTAAGTATTAATGAACAATAATATATTTCAAAAATCCAATTTAGGAATTGAAGGCATCTCAAATGCGAGAAAATTTACCTTTCATATATTTGCCACTGCATAGGTTTGCACGATTCAGTGCAGTCTTTGGTTTCATGTTATCATTCATTAAACATGATTTCGCATGAATGTGTTATAATTTCGCAAATTATTAAGGAGCACAAACTGGTTGGTTTTGTTTTTCTAAAGGTTTTTTTTTTTTTTTTTTAAAGTACCTAAACACTTTGCTTCTCTTTTTCCTACTGACTTTTCCCCTAATGCTACACTTCTTTAGTTGTACCCTAACAGCTATAAAAACATCTAGAAAAGTGTGTATCTGCGTAGTGCAGTGGATATGTTAATGTCAGCCTTCTCTAATGGGACTCTTAAACCAGGCTTCTATTTGGGCTTCTTTCCTGAACTGCAGCATTAATCATGAAACAAATATTTATTGGGTTGCTACTATGTTCTATGTAATATTCTAAGTGTTTCACGTGTAGCAATGAATCAAAAGCCAAAATTCCCTGCCATTGTGGAACTTATATTCTAATGGATCAGGGATAAGGTTAGAGGAGTAGCAGAGGACATGCAATAAACACATAAAATACACTATAAGTTTATAGAGAACAGTGATGTGGATTGAGGAAAGCAGAAAAGGAGTTTCAGAATATTGGGATTGGCAGGTAGCAATTTTAACTAGGGTGTTCAGTGAAGACCTCACTGGGAATGTGATGTATGAGTTAAGAGCTGAAGTAGGCCAGGGCAGAAAACACATAGATATCAGGGAGAAGAGATTTTTAGGCTGAGGAAAGAGCATGTCCAAAGGCCCTGAGGTCAGAGTGTACCTGAAGTTTATGAGGAGCTATCATGCCTCTGTGGTTGGAATGGAATAAGTTAAGGCAAGGAAAAGTAAAGAGAAAGTTCAGAAATGTTGACGGTACTAGATTGAGTAACCCAATAGACTACTTTGAGGACTTTGAACTTCACTGAGGTCCATGAGGCTGGAGCCATTTGGGGTTTCGAACAGTAAAGAGAGATATACTCAGAGATATTAGCAATGTTTCTTTGGGGGTTGTGTGTAGAATAGACCGGAAATATGTGACTGTAGTGATTAACTGTCTCTACAATTAAGGTTTCCAAGCACCTCAAACTCAACACTGCCTCTAACATCTCACTGTAGTCTCCTCCTTTTCCTGGAGCCCCAATTTTAGTTAATGGCATCACCATTTAAATTATAGGAATAGTATGACTTATCAAACAGTCTGGAAAATAATCTGGAAACCGAGTGAAGCAACAGGGTAGAGAAAAAGAGACTTGGTGTAATTTTTTTTTTCTTGACTCTTCTCTCTCCTCCTAATCAGTTGCTGCATGACTTCTTGCAGAAAATGTGTGCAAGTTCTACCTACTTTTTTTTTTTTGTAAGATTTATTATTTATAAAACAGACAGAGATCACAAGTAGGCAGAGAGGCAGGCAGAAAGAGAGAGGGGGAAGCAGGCTCCCTGCTGAGCAGAAAGCCCAATCCAGAGCTCGATCCCAGGACTCTGGGATCATGACCTGAGCCAAAGGCAGAGGCTTTAACCCACTGAGCCACCCAGGTGCCCCTCTACCTGTTTTATCAAGTATGTAAGATGGGTGAAATTTTTCCTTACAAGGAGATACACTTCCTCAAATGGTCTTAGATATTGTTGATTTAAGTTTAATATTGTAATTTTCCCCTAAATTTATAAGATATTATTCTATACTGTTATAATCTTTGAGAACTAGAAAATTAACTTTGGGATTCTTGAGTTTAAAAAAAACTGTATTATTTATTATTATTATTAATTTTTTTTTCTTTTAGAGAGAGAGAGAGACAGTGAGTAGCAGGCAAGGGCCAGAGAAAAGGAGAAAGAGAATTTTAAGCAGGCTCCACACCCAGCACAGAGCCTGATGTGGGCTCAATCTCATGACTCTGGGATTATTACTTGAACCTAAATCAAGAGTTAGATGCTTAACCAATTGAGCCACCCAGGTGCCCAAAAAATCCATATTAATAAGGAAACTGGACATGGTGATTTGATGGTGAATGGAAAAAGTTGATTCATTGTTTAGTTGCTTGGAAAAGAAAAAAAATTCTCTTTGTTAATTCATGTGTCATAATATCAGCCATTTATTTTATTTTATTTATTTTATTTTTTATTAACATATAATGTATTATTTGTTTCAGGGGTATAGATCTGTGATTCATCAGTCTTACACAATTCATAGCACTCACCATAGCACATATCCTCCCCAATGTCCATCATCCAGCCACTCTATCCCTCCCACTCCCTTCCCCTCCAGCAACCTTCAGTTTGTTTCCTGAGATTAGGAGTTTCTTATGGTTTGTCTCCCTCTCTGGTTTCATCTTGTTTCATTTCCCTCTCCCTTCCCCTATGATCCTCTGTCTTGTTTCTCAAATTCATCATATCAGTGAGATCATATGATAATTGTCTTTCTTTCTTTGACTTATTGCGTTTAACATAATACCCTTTAGTTCCACCCACGTCATTTGTAAATGGCAAGATTTCATTTTTTGATGACTGTGTAGTATTCCATTGTATATATATAATACCTCTTCTTTATCCATTCATCTATTGATGGGCATCTAGGCTCTTTCCATAGTTTTATCAGCCATTTATTTTAAAGATATATTTATTCATTTATTTTTGTGAGAGAGAAAGAGAGAGAGAGAGAGAGAGAGTGTGTGTGTGCATAAGCAGGGAATGGGGCAGAGGGAGAAGCAGACTCTCCATTGAGTGGGAAGTCCAATGGGGGACTTGATCCCAGGATGCTGAGATCATGAACTGAGCTGAGGGCAGACATTTAACCAACTGAGCCACCCAGACACCCTCAGGCATTTATTTTAGTATAGTGTTTATTATTGAAGAATTTGTGCTAGATATTCATGGGTTAGATAAAAGTACCTAAAATATAATAAAGGAAATTAAAGTGAAAACTAAATATCTATTAAGGTCATAAACCAGAAACTGTTCATCTTTTGTAAGTAACATATATCAAATTCCATTCAGATTTTGAATATAATCTATTCTGAACTTTGAAATATATTTTTGTAAGAATATTGTTGCTTATCCTCAAAAGATGATGGCAAAAAAGACTACTTATTGAACATACATATTAGAATCTTTACATTCATTTCTTTTCTTTATGACTGCAATGGAGATGTTATTTTTCTTATTTTATATATCGGGAAATGGAAACACAAATCAAGTTCAAGGTCATATAATTTGTCTGTTGTAGAGTTTGCATTTAAGCCAGGTACTGCGACTCTAAATTTCTTTCCAGCAAAACTGTAAACCTCACTCTAGTGCATATTATGGTTGAGAGGACAGTCATTTTACATATTATTTTTGGTTTTAATGGGAAGGCCTTGGCCAATAATCTTTTATTTTTCTTACTCCAAGTCATATCTAAAAGCAGTCTTAGGTTAGAAAGCACACATATTGGGGGACACAATGCCATATCCTGGGGTTCTAAGCATCTCTTTTTGATTCCCTATCACAAAGATGATGGGTTAAGAAAATCCTGTCAAAGTGAAATGGTCAGAAAAATCTGTTTTTACACTAGAAGTAGCCTATTGCAGATAAGTGCTAAACCAAATGAAGAGAAACAGATCTTCCCAGTCAATTGTACAAGATGTTAACTTTCCACTTCTTTTCAGACTCAGAGGGGAAGGGTTAGTTGAAAAGTCACCATTAAAATGACCGAGACATACCCAATCAGCCAAAGCTTTGTGGCAATCACTCAGAAAATTTGTATTTTTCACTAGGGCGTTTTAAAACTAGTTTTCTCCATACTCTAACTTCCAATTAGTTCTGCAACTAAGCCTTATATAACCATCAATTATTCTGACTTCACTGAGAACTTAGATGATGTATATGGATTTCTGAATAACCCAAATTGGTTAAATGTATGTTTTTGTTCATTGGGTCTTATGTTTCATTCTTTGTCCACATTTGACTATTAGTTCATCAAATATAGGAATCATGGCTCTACTTTCTGTACTTTCTGTCATACCAAGAGCTCAGAAGATTGGAACATAAGTGTGGTTTTTCTTTTTTTTTTTTTAATATAATTTTTTATTTTTTATAAACATATATTTTTATCCCCAGGGGTACAGGTCTGTGAATCACCAGGTTTACACACTTCACAGCACTCACCAAAACACATACCCTCCCCAATGTCCATAATACCACCCCCTTCTCCCAAACCCCCTCCCCCCAGCAACCCTCAGTTTGTTTTGTGAGATTAAGAGTCACTTATGGTTTGCCTCCCTCCCAATCCCAGATTCTTTCATTTATTCTTCTCGTACCCACTTAAGCCCCCATGTTGCATCACCACTTCCTCATATCAGGGAGATCATATGATAGTTGTCTTTCTCCGCTTGACTTATTTCGCTAAGCACGATACGCTCTAGTTCCATCCATGTTGTCGCAAATGGCAAGATTTCATTTCTTTTGATGGCTGCATAGTATTCCATTGTGTATATATACCACATCTTCTTGATCCATTCATCTGTTGATGGACATCTAGGTTCTTTCCATAGTTTTGGTTCTGACATTTGACTCTAAGACATTTATCCTCTTTGGGTCTCAGTTTCCTTATCTTTAAAGTGGAAATAATAACTTCTTCACCTATTTACTATCAGGGGACTTGCATCATGTGAAAACTCTTGGAACATCAAGAAAGTTACTGAGGCTTGTAGACCTGAACAGTCTCATCTTCAGCTCAACAAGACCTGTCATGTAGCCTTTACTACAGTAAAAAGATCATATGGTCACTCTCCATGACTTTCTTCATGTTCTTTCCTTTGACTCTAAGGTATAATTCCAAGAAAAAAAGCATATGAAAGTTGATAAAAATCAAATAGAAGAAGAAGAGGAACGAAACACATATTTCTCCTTAGTCATTCCCTGGTATGTATACTTTTAAAAGACCTAGAAGATTGGGGCAGTGGTTTCGTTGAGCTAGATGACTGAATTTAATTTAAAGATATATACATAAAAAATAGATTCCATTACATATTTTTTTTACAAAAATAATGTCCCAGGGAAATGATTGTAATTCCTAGATAAATTTCTACTTTCATGGGTATATCTATGTACAATCTAAATAAACCTAACTGGTAACTTTGCTCATTTTATTTTTTTCTAAAGATTTATTTATTTATTTGAGAGAGAGAGTACTTGCACACATAAGCAGGGAGATGAGGGGAGAAGGAGAGAGAGAATGTCAAGCAGACTCCCTGTTTAGCACACGGGCTTAATTCCATGACCCCAGCCAACACCAGAAGTCAGATGCTCTATTGACTGAGCCACCCAAGAGCCCCAAATTTGCTTATGTTTGTGGTGTTGTCCAGGGGTCAAACTATAAGGTATAAGTAAGGTATAAGCAAACTATAAGGTATAAGGTATAAAGTACAAGTAATTTTGGTCCACTAGCCTTTTTTGTAAATCAAGTTTTATTGAAACACAACCCATGCTCATCTGTTTATGTATGGCATAGTTAATATTGTGACAGAAACTGTATAGCCCTCAAGCCTAAAATATTTACTGTGTCATCCTTTATAGACATTTGGTGTCCCAGTTAAAAATAAACCAATCAGTGTTTCTCTGTAATGTAAGGACTCTTGATTTATATATATCCTAATGTCTGAGGATCTAAGAAGGGGAATGGCTTCAGGGACACTTGGCTTAATGCTCTATTATTGCTATCTTGAAATAATAATTGTTGAAAAAGAGGGATCCTGCAGATTATGTATCCGGTCCTAAGAACACATATTTTTGCAACATTTAGAGATTAAGAGTTTCTTCAATCCAAATGTGATAGAAAAATAAATTGTTATTCCTGAAATTATGCTTCTACATAAATTCCCAGATTTAACAAATAATATACAGGATACCTAGGGTGCTCAGTCATTTAAGCATCTGCCTTTGGCTCAGGTCATGGTGTCAGGGTCTTGGGATCAAGCTCTGCATCTCGCTCTATGCTCAGCAGGTAGTCTGCTTCTCGCTCTTACTCTGAGCTGTCTTTCTCTCTCTCTTAAGTAAATAAATAAAATATTTTGGAAAAAATACAGGATACCCAGTAAAATGTGAAAATAAAATAAACAACAAATAACTTTTCAGTATAATTATTTCCCAAATGTTGCCTATATTTTGTCTGGCAATTTTGCTTCACACAATTGGTAACAAGCTCCTTAAGAGAGCAGTAATACAGTACATATTGTAAATATCTATAGTGTAATTATGGGATAAGCTATAGAAAACATTTTTAAATCAGGATAATTCATTAGGCTATTAAAAATCTCCCCTCTTGCATTTTGAGTTTCTTATTAATATTGGTCTTGGGTGAAAATTCTAAATCTTATCAATTTATATTTTTCGGTGAAATGTTAAGTGGAACTAAAACTTTGTTATTGCTTCTGTGTGCCTTTTTTAGTTACCCCATCTCTAGATTTCTGCAAACTTTTCCTAGGGTTGTTAAATTGCCATTCCTATCTGAGCAGATAAAAAGAGGTGATCAATAAAACAGAAAGTAGACTGAGCAAGTATTTGAAAGTACAGAGACTTTATCATTAAAAATGAAAACAAGAACTGATAAAAATGTTGACTAGATGTTATTCAATATTTTGGGATTAAAGTAATTGAAGTAGTAATATTCTGCTGAAATTTAAGTTGCATTAAAATAAAGGTGAGTAAGTCAAGGATGATTTTAAAGAAGTAATTTAATAAGGAAATTGGCAAGCTGAACTTGAATAAGAACAATTTTCTTAGTACAAGAGTAACACTAATTTTGGTATATTTAAGTATTAAGCTGATGAGTGATATAAATCAATAATTTCATTAGTCTTCATAGTTCCTCATTTATATGCAAACAGAATGTTCACAAAGTGTATTTCTGAGATTAAATTAGTAGTTAGTCAATTGTAAAAATTAGTAGCAAATGGTGATTTATAGGTACTTTCATTCTTTTTGACCATTTCTTTGGAAAAGATATGCCAAATCTGTATGTAATGTGCTATTTTCTGATAGTTGTATAATTTAAACTCATATGATAATTTATATACTGAGAATTCACATGCTCAATATCCTATTTAAAAATGAAATTATTAACCTTAAAAAAGAAACAATATTCAATAGGGAATATATTTTATAACCAATCAAAATGTATGAATCACAAGTGCATTCTTTATTCCCCATCACTATTTAACCCAACCCCCTACCCACCCCCCCCCCCTCAGTTTGTTCTCTATTGTTAAGTCTGTTTCTTGGTTTAGCTCTTTCTTTTTCCACCCATGATCATTATTAGTTTTGTTTCTTAAATTCCACATATGAGTGAAATTATATGCTGTTTGTTGCTCAGATTGACTTATTTCACTTAACATAATATTCTAGCTATGCCCATTTGGCAAATGTCAAGATTTCATTATGTTTTACGGCTGAATAATATATCAATCAGTGGACACTCCAGCACCCTAGGTATCCTGTATATTATTTGTATATTATTTAGCTGTTATAGATAATGCTATTATAAACATAGTAGTCTTTATATTCATTTGAATTTAGTATTTTTATACTCTTTGAATAAATACCTAGTAGTGCTGAATCAACGAAGAGTTCTATTTTTCACTTTGTGAGGAATGTCCATGCTGTTGTCCAAAGTGGCTACATTAATTTGCATTCCCACCAACAGTACAAGAGGGTTCCCTTTCCTTCATGTCCTTGTCAAACTTTTTATTTATAGTGTTTTTGATATTAGCTATTCTGACAGGTGTGAGGTGACATCTCATTGTAGTTTTTTTTTTTTTTTTAAGATTTTACTTATTTATTTGACAGACAGAGATCACAACTAGGCAGAGAGGTAGAGGTAGGCAGAGAGAGAGGAAGGGAGCAGGTTCGCTGCTGAGCAGAGAGCCCGATGCGGGGCTTGATCCTAGGACCCTGGGATCATGACCTGAGCTGAAGACAGAGGCTTTAACCCATTGAGCCACCCAGGCACCCCTCTCATTGTAGTTTTGATTTGCATTCCCCTGATGATATGTGATGTTGAGCATCTTTTCATGTGTCTGTTGGCTATCTGTGTGTCTTCTTTGGAAAAGTGTCTATTCATGTCTTCTGCCCATTTTTTAATTGGATTATTCATTTTTGGGGTGTTGGATTTTATAAGTTCTTTCTTTATTTTGGATACTGACCCTATATCAGATATGTCATTTGCAAATACCTTCTCACATTCTGTAAGTTTGTTGATTGTTTCCTTTGCTATGTATGAGGTTTTTATTTTGATTTAGTTCTAATGGTTAAATTTATATTTTGTTTTACTTGTCTCAGCAGACATTTCTAAAAGAAGTTGCTGTGGCTGATGTCAAAGAAGTTACTACCTTTGTTCTCTTCTAGGACAGAAGATTCATGATGAGATATTCAATTTATTACTTTTTTGTTTTTTTGTGTTTGTACTGTGGTTTCTCCTTCCTACTCAAAGAGTCCCCTCTAATATTTTGCGGGGCTGGTTTAGTAGCTACAGACTTCTTTAGTTTTTGTTTGTTTGTTTTTTGTCTGGGAAATTTTTTAAAATATCTCCTAGTCTGAATGACAACCTTGCTGGATAGAGTATTCTTGGCTATAGAATTTTTCCTTTCAGCCTTTGGAATATATCATGCCACTCCCTTCTGGCTTGCCAAGTTTCTGGTGAAAAATCTCCAGCTAGCCTTATGGATTTTCCCTCATAAGTTAATAACTTCTTTTGTTTTGTTGCTTTTAAGATTTATTTCATTGTCATTGTATTTGCAAATTTAATTACAATATGTCTTGGTGTGAGCCTGCTTTTGTTGATTGTGATAGGAGTTCTCTGTGCCTCCTGGATCTGGATGTTTGTTTCCGTCCCCAGATTAGGAAAGTTTTCAGCTATTATTTTTTCAGATAAATTCTCTACTCCTTTCTCTCTCTCTCTCTCCTTCTGGGACTTCTATAATACTAATGTTATTATGTTTAATGAAGTCTTGGTGTTCCCTAAGTCTATTTCTATTTTGCATAGTTCTTTCTCTCATTTGTTCAGCTTCATTATTTCCCATTACTTTGTCTTCTAGGTCATTAATTTTTTCCTCTGATTATTCCAGCCTTGTGTTCATTGTATCAATTATGTTTCTAATCTCATTTATTGTACTCTTCATCTCTGATTCTTTTTTAACTTTTTTATCTCTGTGGTAAAGGTCTTATTGATTGTTTTCTATTCTTTTCTAAAGCCCAGTGAATATCCTTATGATCATTGCTTTAAATTCTCCATCAGGCATGTTTCTTATATCTGTTTCACCTAGATCTCTGGCTATGGCCTTATCGTGTTCTTTCATTTGAGATAAATTCCTCTGTTTAGGCTTTTTGTCTAAGTCTCTGCCTTCTCCTCTGTTAGAAAAGCTAGTTATGTCTCCTGCTCCCAAATGTAATGTCCTTATGAAAAAGAGATCATGTAGTGATCTTGGCCTGGCACATCAGGAAGTGTCTCTAGTGTGTGCTGCATGCATTCTGCTTTTGTGTTCTGACTGCTGTATCCTTCAGGCCAGTTGTCTACAGAGGCTCTTCTTGCCTGCTGTGAGCAGTGTTTGGTCTCTGGCCTAAATGTGGCAAATTGTAACTAGATATGCTCTGGTGTGCTTAATGAGACCTGTCATCACCTCCACCAGAACCGAGGCCCTGTAAAACTCTTTGGTCAGGACATATGGTTTGGGTAAGTGTTTGTGCTGGTCTTCTGGGGGAAAGTTCCACCATACTGGTACAGAGGCAAATGTGACTGAGAAGGAGAGTTCCACTGGAGTGCAGTGGGGTGGAGCCTGGTATATGCAAGTTAGGCAGCCAGTGTCCCACCACACTGCTTCCCACAGCAGGCTGTGTTTATGCCGAGGGGTTAGGGAGTAAAATGGTGCTAGTCAGCTCATTTGTTCCCAGAGAGGTGTCTTTGTGAACACTACCTTTCACAGACATGTTCCAGGATGAGTGAATAATCTCACCCACTGTGTGCTCCAGGCAACTCTTCAATTGCTGTTTTCATGCTGTCTGCTTCTGGGTTGTTTGCTTGTCTTCTCTCCAAGAGCAGCACAGTGTCCTCTGGGCTCTATCTTAGCCACACCCACTGACCTTCAAAACTCTAGACCATAAGCCCCACTGTTTGCAAGGATTCTTGAACTTTAGTCTTTATTGTTTTTCAAGCTAGTTACTTTGGAGAAAGGTTCCCCTTGTGCATTCCCCTGTGTACTGCTCTCTCTCTCTCTCTCTCTCTCTCTCTCTCTCACTCTTCTCTACAACCATGCCTCTTTCCCCTCTGCAGCAGCTTAAATCTGTTTCTTCCCTGAACTATATCTCCCTACATCCTATTTTCTTTAATAGGGCCTCTTCTCTCCCTTCAGTTTTAGAGTCTGTTTTATCAGTCTTCAGGTTGATTTCTGGGGTAGTTGGGATGATTTGTTAGTTATCTAGTTGTGTTCATGGGACAAGGCAAGCCTGGCATCCTCCTATTCCACCACCATTGTTGGAACTCCATGTGGTCTTTCATAATGGTTATCTTGTATTTTATTATAACCAAATCTCAACTCATTAAACATATTTTAGTGGTGCATAATTGGTGTGTTTGGGATTGCGGTGTGGGCAGTAGATATGAAGAAATTAAACTTGACATGAAATGCAACTTTTCTTTTTCCATTGGGATTTAATTAGGATCTTTATGGTTTTTTTTTTTTTTAAGATTTTATTTATTTATTTGACAGACAGAGATCACAAGTAGGCAGAGAGGCAGGCAGAGAGAGAGAGGAGGAAGCAGGTTCCCTGCCAAGCAGAGAGCCCGATGCGGGACTCGATCCCAGGACTCTGAGATCATGACCTGAGCTGAAGGCAGAGGATTAACCCAGTGAGCCACCCAGGCACCCAGGATCTTTATGTTTAAACTCGCCAAAATTTAACGCTTAATGACTGAGCCACCAAGGCGCCCCTTGTTTCCTAATAAAAGGGACTGTAATTGCAACATGGACTTCAACTAAATTTTGTACTCATTGTTGCTCATGAAGGACTCATATCAAGACAAAAAGCTAGATTGACTTAAACTGTGCCTTACCTGGGAGTCTGTCATCATTCATTCAACAAATATTTATTGAATGCCAATCACTGTGATGCCTGGGTTAAGTGGGTTAAGTGTTCTTTGCTTTTGGCTCAGGTCATAATCTCACTGTCCGGGTATTAAGTCCTGCATTGGGCTCCCTGCTCAGTGGGGAGACTTCTTCCTCTGCCTGCTTCTTCCTCTGCCTGCTGTTCTCCCTGCTTGTGATCGTGTGCTCTCTCTCTCTCTGACAAATAAATAAATAAAATATCAAAAGAATACCAATCATAGAACTGTACTGTGTAAGGTGCTAAGGTGCTAAGGATGCAAACATGAATAAAATGTCTTCCTTCCTCAAGAACTTTATTGTATAGTGGGTAAAAGACATTTATAATTGTAAGGCAGATAGGGTGATAGAAATGTATGTATGGTATCTTAGGACCATTCTGGAGTGTCAGTTTTCCCAGTCTGAATCTGGCAGGAGTGGTCTGACAAGAATTCTAAGATGAATTTTTATCTTAACTGGATATTAAATATAAAAATAAGTTAAAAATTAGAAATATATGGGAGAAGGATTTCAGGGAGAGGAAATTGCTCAAGGACAGGGAAAGAAAGAAAATGTGGGATATCTTAAGCAATTTAGGGTTGTTAAAACAAAGTAAGGTAAGGATAGGAAGAAGATCAGAACAGGAAAGAGGTAAGGCTAGAGAGGCAGACAGTGGTCAGATCAGGTAGGACAGAGAAACTCGATTATATATAAGGTGGGCATACCTAAATTAATATTGTTTTATATTTTGTATGTTTGTTTTTCCTGTGCAATAATACCATTCTTTGAGAATCTGTGAAGATATTTAGTTAGTTATTATATACACATAATACCCAAGGCTGGTCTAAATGTATTTTAGAAAAGATTCTATCTTGTAACTGATTTTGCTGACAGATGAGAAAATATTCTAAAGACCTGAGAGTAATACTCTCTGTATGTTTTTTTTTCAAAGTTTTAATATTAGGCAAAGTAGATATTTAAATTTTTTTATACCCCCAGGAGAACAAATATGTGGGGATCAATGTGAGAAAGCTGCCTTTTCATTTCTGGTTTATTGGGGGTCTTGTTTTCATGACTGACAAGACTGTGACATACACAATGTGTTACTTTAAACATAAAACTTTTTTTCAAAAATCAGAGAAAGCAATTCACCAAATCCATTAAAAACACACTTCCAAGTGAAGCCAGGTAAATTGGATTTACAGTGCCTTAGGAGTAAACATTTCTCATGTGCGAAACTTATAATAATTTGAAATGGCATTAGTAAATATTTAGGGACAACCATATCAGACTCTTAAGAAATTTATTTTCACTGTGGAAATAGTCTTCAGTCATACTTATAATAGAGAGCACAGAATTCTTTAGCATGTTGTCCTAACATGGAACAGAAAATTAAGTTCCAGACATATCTGTCATTTCATATTTTCTGGAATTATTTTTGAAACTCTTGAGGAGAAGTTAAAATGATGGTTTCTTCCTAGATTCTTACGTTGTTGGGTAGCCTATTCAAAACTAAAACAGTTATATACAATTAATAGTGTTGAATTAAAATTTTTGAGGAAAATATATTTAAGATTTGATGCTGTTTACTACCCTAGCTTGTGTTCTATAAAATAATTTCAAAGTAATCTTAAAACTTTGGCATGACTGATGGTGTGTATTAAGAAGGGCATGTATTATTACATGGAGGACTGAGTGTGGTGAATAAACACTGAATCTTGGAATACTGAAAAAATAAAATTAAAAAAAAACTCTTAGGCATAATATATTTTAATGATGGCCATTAAACAATGATCTTTTAACCTGTCACTAATAATATGCCAAGTTTTGCTTCCATTTTAAAATAATTTCATTGCATTTCTTTCCTTTATATTTGGCACATAACAATTATAAGCTGCTTTATGATCTTGAAATGTAGCTGCTTACTAAAAGTCTGGTAAAGTCTGGTTTTAAATGGGAAATAAGTATTGGATATTTAGACACCCAAGTGATAAAACAGAAACTTGTTTTTTACTTATCTTGTGAATTTCTAACAGATTCCTTTTTTTCTAAAATCATGCCTGCCAACCTCACCTCATTGAGAAGTATGTGAGCACATGTTGAAAGCTGGAAATCCCTATGTAATGAAAAATATTTTTAACTTTTTAAAAATGAAAGTTCATATTTAATTAGTGTGATACATGTACCACTTAAATTACTCTATATGTTGACATAATTAAAAGTTTCTTCTTGATCTACTCTCAGAGAAATCTACTGATGGAAACCTCTGTTTCTATTCTCTCTGTTTTAAAATTCAATGCTTATGTATGTCTATATCTTATCTATAGCTATATATATATAGATATATATATCTATATATATATCTATCTCAGGGTATATATCCATGGCTATATTTACAGAGAATGTATAGGAGAGAAATTTAACAATGAAGCTTGTATCAGTGGGCACAAAGAATATAGTGTCATCTGGAAATATTCCCTCCAATCCAAGTTTCCATATTTTAGCCAATGGCTGAAATTTCAAGCAGGACTTTTTAAGGATAGCAGTCTCTGGTCTGCTATTAACTCTTTACTACACAAAACCCAAATGTATTAAACTATTTAGATTCTCAGGTGGTATTAAAACTTTTTTTTTCCCTTAGGGTATTAATGTGCTTTAGCAGTTGAATTTACACACTAATTGAGAGCAGTTAACTTCAAGGTTTCTTTGGGTCAACTAAATATTTATGTCTATAAATTTTAAATTATTGCAAATTAAAGGAGGGTTGATTTTCATTGCAATAGAGAAATTGTATCCAAGATGTTATTTCTACATATGGTGACTCTCATTCATTTTTGGTAATATTTATTTAATTTCAATTTAAAATATGAGGTTCTCTGACTTTATTTCTCAAACTTGGGAGAAAACACAAACTGAGATATATATAGTCCTATGCAGTGATTTTGTTTTCCTAAATGTGGGAAGTAAAGAAGGAAGAAATGCATATGTTCTTAATTTTTTAAATTATTTTTTTACAGTGTAATATTATTTTTATTTATTTATTTGTTTCTTTTATTATGTTCAGTTAGCTGCTGTATAGTATATCAATTTTTAAAAAATATTTTATTTATTTATTTGATACACAGAGAGATCACAAGTAGGCAGAGAGGCAGGCAGAGGGTGGGAGGGGGAAGCAGGCTCCCCGCCGAGCAGAAAGCTCGATGCGGAGCTCGATCCCAGGACCCTGGGATCATGACCTGAGCCGAAGGCAGAGGCTTAACCCACTGAGCCACCCAGGTGGTAATAATCAATACATCATTAGTTTTTGATGTAGTGTTCAATGATTCATTAGTGTCGTATGTTCTTAATTTAAATCAATTGTGCCAATATTGGGTTACTGATATTTGATCTTCAACCACTCTATCTCCTTCAAATCTTTCATTACAGTGACCCGGCGTGATCATTTTAAAACACAAATATGATCATATCATGCTTATCCTGATACTGTTCAGTCACTTATGTTTTTCCAAGTTCTATTGTGTTTTGCCCACGTCAGTCCTTCTGTCTGAAATTCTTTGCACTTCTCTTATCTATCTCGCTTCTACTTATTCTTCAGGTTTCAGCCCATATATTACTTCTTTAATATTTTTAACTGACCAGGATTGACCCTATTATAATAATAATAAGGCAGCATAGAATCATATACTTTTCTTCCCTGGAAGATGTCACAGTTGAAAAATTGATGTTAATTGAAATGATATTGATTAATGTCTGTACTTAACATTAGACTGAAATTTCCATTATAGTCTTAGTGTGTAGCAGACTTCTAGGCCTGTTGTATATATTAAATAAATGATTATTATATGAAAACTTTGGGAAATTTTTATTTGTTCATCCTCTTGGATCGCTAGAATTGAGGTAGGGATCTAACTCCTACATAGGAAATTTGGGATATTATAGAATGGCAAGTAAGCCATAGATCAAACAAGACCAAACAACGACAAACGTGTGCCATATTTAAGTCTTTAATATGGAGGGGTGTTATGCTCACTTTACAGAGTAAGAATGGATCCCTACTTAAAATTTGGTTCAGATGCTGAGACTAGTGATGCTATCATGCTCCAAGAATGTATGAGAAGACTTAATACTCATATAGTGAGGTTTTCTGGGGAGAGGACAGCATATTCCTAAGCAGGTCCACACAGACTACCACCCAATGGACCTATATGTTGCACAGGATATCAGTCTTTGTCCTGAACCCTCTAAAGAAAGGGCAACTCCTGGTTAAAACATACATCCTGAGCCTAGCAACAGTGGTGGTATATTTTGGAATCAAGACACATGATTTAATCTGAGACACACAGATAAGTCTTGGCCAAGACACATGACCCAGGGCCACTTTAAGGAAGACCCCAACCACATACTCCAGTCCCTAGATCCCAAATAGTGAAACTTCCAACATAGGTCAGTTAAATTCTAACAGAAGCTTAGTAGAACTCAGCAAATGTAGCACAAAATAGCACAGCTCAAATCACAAGTAGGTCAGCAGGCAGAAGCTCAAAGTGCATGCTCTCTAACAGGCAGAAGAGTCAGTCAGCAAGCCAAAGCAAGAGAAGAAAGACACCCAGCAGTGGAGGTTATCATCTAGACATGCCTACTGTGCCAATTGTTATGGTCACCCTACAGAGGAGAGATGGGTATCCCACCCAAATTTTACTTCATATATTGGTACTGTTGATACTAAACATGCACCAAGAGAGTACGACAAGGCTAATTATTCATGTGATGAGACTTTCTGGGGGAGAGCAGACAAGTTCCTAAGCAGGTCCAAAAATGGGTTGAGAAAACAGGGAAAGAAGACTGGGTTGGTGTTTTATTGTGGTTAGTGGTGGGGCTTGGATGAGCGTTTCTGTGTACATGGCTCACGGCTTAGAGGTTTTGAACTTCTTTATGTCACCAAAAGAGGGAGCATCTGAGCTTTCTAACCAGCTTCCCCAGTCAGGTGTGGGGCAGAAGGGAAGGGGCAAAGGGAAAGCGAGAAAGCTGTCAGCTATCAAACAACAAAAATGGTATCTGACTCTATATTACAAGAGGGTGGGAAAGAGCTGCATGTATATTTCTGAGAGGCCTATTTTGGTGTTTAAAGTATGTCTGTTGATAGGAAATGTTGGGGATATTATTTTATGTAAATGATCCTTTTATATGTGTTAAAAACTATGCCTGAGAAAACCTTTCTTGCTTTCTTTTTAAATTCTCAAATTATATAATTTGATGTAAAGATTTACTGTAATACTGATTAACTAAGTCAATTATTGGCCTTGCAAACTTCGATTACCATTTTATGAGTCCAGTTCAAACTTGTGAATTCTGTCTGAATTTTATTTTGTTATCATACAGAATTCATGTAGGAAGTCAGTCAACTAGAATAGGCATGAGTAAATAAACTTCTCATTTGGACAGTCATTACAATTCATGATTTATATATGGCCACAATATGTAAATAGTTATTTAAAAAGATCCAATGTAAAACTGAACCTCTAGGCCTATTTAATGAGAAATCTCATTAAAGTGGTCTCTTTTTCAATTTCAGTTATGTGGGTTGAGCTTGGTCAGCTCTGGCCTTGTAGTTTTTTTTTTTTTTTTTTAAGATTTTATTTATTTATTTGACACAGAGAGAGAGAGACCATAAGTAGGCAGAGGGGCAGGATGAGGGAGAGGGAGAAGGAGACTCCCCACTGAGCAGGGAGCCCAATACAGGGCTCTATCTCAGGACCTTGGGATCATAACCCCAGGTGAAGGAAGAAGCTTAACAGATTGAACCACCCAGGCACCCCTGGCCTTGCAGTTTTAAGTTGTGGTTTGGTATCATTCTTCCAGAAGTTGCCCATTGGCATGGATCTTCCACTATACAACACTTAACTTGTTTTTAAAATTATCTGAATGGACAGAATGTAAATTCAGTGAAGGAAAGAAAAAATTTTTTGTTTGGTTCATTGCTATACCCTCTGAGCAATGTAATACTAGCTACTGAAGAAACATTTGTAGTTGAGTTCCTTGACAAGAAGTACTTTTTAACTTTTTGATAATTAAAAAGTTAATTATAATTTTGCTAATTTCAGTTTCAGAATTTTGGTGTTCCTTGAACAGAGTACCATGTTGTTTGTTTAAATTTAAATATATTAAGATAAGTAATTAGAAACAGAAATCCACTGGAATCTCTAGAAGGAATAATACGCAAAGCAATTTGTTAAGCTTATAGAAGTATGCATATTATTTATGTTTATTTGATACATTTGATTTTAAGGATATAGAAATTTCATATGAGCCCAAAGACAGTATTTATATTATAGTCAGTTTTCTAGGGAACTAGATAGGTAAGATTCCTATTTTAGATTCTCTTTCTTTTTCAGGGAACTACATTATCTTCTTCTTTCTCTTAGTTTCCTTTTTTTTTTTTTTTTTCCATATTACTGGAAATACTGTGAGGGAGGGGATAAGAATAAGGAGTATGGATTCAGATTGTGAAGATTGAATTCTAGTTTTATGTAAATATGTGACTTTGGGCAAGTTACTTACCTCCTCTGTAACTCAATTTTTTTTTTTTTTTTTTGAGTGACAAATGGGATGTATTTTAACTTGGATGAACCAGGAAATACAGAACAATGAGTTGAGATCCAAATGACACAAAAGAACTAGCCACAGGAAGTGTGGGGAGAGTGTGCCCGCCCAAGGTATCAGCATGTATACAAAAATGTCCTTGGAGCTCTTCCCTCCAGCCCCTGCTCTCAAATCTCTGACCCAGCTAGGTGGGGACATAATCTAGGACTTGTGTCTCCCAAAACTCATTCTAAATCTTTGTTTGGTGACTAAATTATTCAAGCTTGAGAAATTAAAACATATGCTAACAAGATCTTCCCACCATCTACAGAGAGATCATCTTAAAAGCATCATGAAATAGTAACACTGAAATTCTAAAAAACTTCTGTTCTAACATTTTTTTTTTGTTGTTGCCTACCTATTTATTCTTTTTTTTTTTTTTAATTTTTATTTTTTATAAACATATATTTTTATCCCCAAGGGTACAGGTCTGTGAATCACCAGGTTTACACACTTCACAGCACTCACCAAAGCACATACCCTCCCCAATGTCCATAATCCCACCCTCTTCTCCCAAACCCCCTCCCCCCAGCAACCCTCAGTTTGTTTTGTGAGATTAAGAGTCACTTATGGTTTGTCTCCCTCCCAATCCCATCTTGTTTCATTTATTCTTCTCCTACCCACTTAAGCTCAACTCAATTTTTTTAACCTAGAAAATGTGACTAACAAGAGTAGTATCTATCTCATAAGGTTATTGTGAGATTAAATGAGATAATGTATGTAAAGCATTGAGCATAATCCTGGGCACATAGGTAAGTGCTTAAAAAGTGTTAGCGTTTATTACATTTTAGTAATGACTAAAATGTATCATTATAGTAACATGTGCTCATCATGGCTTTCTTCTTGTACCTCCATAGTCTCATTTTAAAACACGATTTATTCCTTCACTTAATTTATAGTCTCTTAATTTTTTAATTTGAAATTTCCAAGAAAAATACAAGGATGTCCTGGATCACAATTTTGGGCCAGATCACAGAGATTATAGCTTTCTGTCCTAGGTTAGCCCAGTCTAATCAGTTGTGTTGGAGTGGGGTATGGATCAAAAGGTATAAAACATAGCTTCTTAGATAGTGGGCCTATGGACATAAGGAACACATAAGGAACTATACATATCTACAAATACCCAGGTGTATGTACTGCTGACCTCAAATAATTGCCTAGATCTACAATAAAATAACATGTAATATCAATGTAACTATTCCATTAATAGAAATTGCTTAGGATTAGTCAATGATGTGAAATCTATACAATTGGTTTGCTTAAAAAATTGTGTTGGCTTATATGTTTTCCCTGCATTTGGAAATAATCTAGTTATTTTATTTTATTAAGATTTTATTTATTTATTTGAGAGAGAAAGAGAGACATGCCCTGAGCCATGTACACAGAAACCCTCATCCCAGCCCCACCACTAACCACAATAAAATACAAACTCAGTCTTCTTTACCTGTTTTCTCAACCCATTTTTGGACCTGCTTAGGACTTGTCTGCTCTCCTGCAGAAAGAGAGACAGCATGGGTGGGGAGGGGAAGAGGGAGTGGGACAAGCAGACTCCCCACTGAGAAGGGAGCCCAAGATCATGGCCTGAGCCAAAGGCAGACACTTAACCAAAACTGAGCCATTCAGTTGCCCCTAAGCCATTTTATTTTTAAAGTATTTCAAAATCAAAATAATGTTTATGTTAGTAGAGGTTATTTTAAACTTAGCTGGAAATATATTTTATTTTCCAAAATGAATTTATTGACACAAAGATTTTAACAAACAGAAAGCAAAACTGAAAAGACATTAATAGTGGCTTAAATAAAGAGGCTGGGAATATGTTAGAAATGCTTGGCCAGTCAGGCTAATGTTGTCTTTAATTACTGGATATGCAATAAAATGCATTTCTGGGACAGTTTTACTCTGTTTGCACTTTGCTGCTGAACATTTCTATGTATTTGTAGCTTAGTCTAATAGCCCTTAGCACCAGGGCTAACTATATTGAATATAAAATCTTCTCAGGGGAGGTAAAGAGTATCCTCTCCTGTACTTTTTTAGGTTTATCCATCTAAATAACATAAGATTGGTCTTAATTATCCAGTCTAGATATCTACATTTAAAAAAGAAAACCTTAAAGTTTTCTTTAACTCAGAATGTTATGAAGATGACAGAATTCCTTGAAAACGTCAAACCAGTTTCCCTAAGAGATCAACATACAGTTGAATAATAAGGGAGTAATGGGTTCCAGTGGTAATTTTCAGTTTTTGCCCACTAAGAAACTAGTGCTAATCTGTAACAATTAACCGAGGAAAGTTTCTGTATGGGTTCTAAGTGGACCTTTTCTAGGTACTACGTGTTTGTTTTTTTCTTTTAAGATTTTATTTATTTGACAGAGAAAGAGACCACAAGTAGGCAGACAGGCAGGCAGAGAGAGAGGAGGGGAAGCAGGCTCCCCATCAAGCAGAGAGCCCTATGTGGGGCTCCATCCCAGGACCCTGAGATCATGACCTGAGCCGAAGACAGAGGCTTTAACCCACGGAGCCACCCAGGTGCCCCACTACATGGTTTTTGTTCTGTGAAATCTCTACTCTGCAAAGATCTCTTTTTCTTGCTTTTAGTAGGTTAAGCAGAAAGGAATTTAGTAAAAGGGCTCACAGATCTTCTGGATGGCTGTAAGACCAGTCCAGAGCTAAGGGTGAGAAGGCATAGGGAGGAGCCTAGAGCCTAAAGAAAGGAACGATTCTGGACTCTGCTGCTTCTGGACACCTGCCACCACTGCCTTCTCCCATTATTCATTGCTGCCAAGCACTGTTCTCCAGCCGATCTAGAGCTTTGAATTACTTCCTCAGGAGAAATCTTGGAGAGTCACATCAGATCAACTGTGCTTAGGTTTTTGGCCACATTCTCTCTAATAAGAATCAAAGAAAAGAAATAGCTTTTCTCCATGCACTTCAGTGGGAAAAGGCTAGATCCTGAGTCCCACCTATTTTGGGATTCCTCATAGTGTGAAAAGTTTTTTCTTAATGGTTTGCTAATGCTATAGGTATAAGCTGTACCTTATTATGAAGTTGTAGTTTTTGTTTAGGCATCAAAGAAAGACCCATACCTTGTTTGGTTAAAGCTTGGTGTTTGAATGCTGTGTTTTCCTTATCAACTCATGAATGTACATTAAAGTACATTCATGGCTTTAATGCTGTAGTTAATCTTATTAAACCTGGAAGCTGCATTCCGTCTTCTAAGAACAGTAGATATTTTTTGTAAGAGCAGTAGATATTTTTCTTTCCCACCAAACACATTTTTTCTCTTTGGAATGACACATGAAAAATATGGGAGTTGATTGTAAATAGAGTAAAAATAAACTCATATGTTGGTGTATTTTGTCTTTTCATTTCTTGTCATGAGGAATCAGTGGCAAACTAAATCTTACTGAAGTAGAGCTACTCTTCAACATACAGAATTTAGCAACTAAAAACTGATAAGAAGTTGACTAAAGAGGGTGCTACAGCCAGAAAATTTTGTTACTATTTTTCCTTAAAAGTAGTTTCATCAATCATATAGAGTCTTGTAGTTTGGCTTGCATTAGGCCTAGAGCTTCACAAAGTGTACATTCATGGTAGACGTGATCAATTGCTCATCCTCAGGGCCCTACACAAGGGTAGGCACAAGGGTGAACTAGCTTTTCTAACTCTAAACACAAATGGAGTTGTGTGTGTGTGTGTGTATACGTCGTCCTTGCCAGCCAAATTATCTAAATCCCAATTGCATCTTAATACCCAATAAATATTTTTTCATTGAATAATGAATGAAAAATTTTCAACATATGAATAGCCATATTAATATTGAGCTCATGTATTGAAATATAGATTTATTTTTTTAAGATTTTATTTATTTATTTGACAGAGATCACAAGTAGGCGGGGTGGGGGGAGCAGGCTCCCTGCTGAGCAGAGAGCCCAATATGGGGCTCCATCCCAGGGTCCTGAGATCATGACCTGAGTTGAAGGCAGAGGCTTTAACCCACTGAGCCACCCAGGCACCCCGAAATATAGATTTCTATACTCTGGATATAAGCCACTAAGGAAGCTCACCCTAGGAGGTTGGGGGGTGAGATGGTAAGGTAGAACTTAAGTGTCCCTTCCCGGAGGGGGTGGATATCAACATAAATTATTTGGAACACATTGGTAGAGAGATTTGTCATTTATTTACTTACTTATTTGTTTGTTTGTTTATATAAATATGGACTTGTGTATTTATTTTATACTTTAGGTTATAAGAAAGTGCTACATTATTTATGTAGTTGCTGAAATTGTTCCACATTTGGTCACTGGAGGCTCTTTCACATTGGCTCTTATGTCCCTTTGGCATGCCCTTATTCATAGTATTCTCAGTTATGATATGTCTCCTGGCTTTCAGGTTTCTAAGCACCAGCTAGTGCATCGCATTCCAGGTCATAGCAATTGTTCCATTAGTACATGCTAGGTCTTATTACTAGTGATGGGATCGTCCTTACCAGCCAAATTATCTAAATCCCAATTGCATCTTAAAGTGGGCTTCCCAGAAGCCCACTAGGATGGATTCCCTGGGAAACATGTTCTGAGCCAGAGTGATGCTTTGGGGAGTGCTTTTAGAAAAACACCTAGAGGAGGTAGGAAAATCAGCCTGGGCAGAAGGTGAAGCCAGACTGCAATGCATTTGCAACAGAGGCTTGAGCTAATCCCACAGGTATCTGTGAGGTTGGAGTGACCCTACAGAGATGTCTTAAGACAAAGGGTAGGTGTGTGTGGGAGTTTAAGGGGTTGGTACTCCACATTCACTGGGAAAGGGGTGTAACCTTGGGGACAGAAGCTCCCTTTAACAGTGGGCCATTCGTGGGAAGAGGCTCAGCTGTGTACTGTGGGCAGGCAAAACTCCAAGCACCTGGAGAAATGAGTGACTCAGTCCTGAAGGGAGAATCTGGAGTTATGACACAGCATCCACTGCAAATGAAAAATGTGCCTGTTTTATTCCTTATAAATATGCTTGGTTACTGCAATTTATGTACTGTCTTGTTGGCTGCATAAGATAAATTAGCAGAGTGCCATCCAATATGGCTTTTTCCTCCTACACTTTGAGCTTTTCCTTTCAATCCACTGACCTGTAAAAGCCAGTGACATGCTTAATGGCATTTTCTCATAGCAGTTTCTTAGGATTTATACCTTCGTACTCCTCCTGTTTAGTTTGATTCTGACCCATAAACACTTTTCAATTTTCCCCGTTTGGCTCCAAACTGGATTTTTCACATTTCTTCATTTTTCCTTGGAGTTTGAAGCCTGACTGTAGAAATTAATTGACATTTCCCAGTTCCTTTCCACTAAGTGGACTTTGTCCCAGCTGGGCTAGCAGAAGTCTGCTTTCAACTTGAGGAAAGGGAGAGCTTTCCTAAATACGTTCATTGGAGAGGAAAGTGATACAACAAAACAAAACAAACAAACAAAAAAAAAACAAACCATGCTAATCTTTAGGCATGTTCAAGTCATTCCTTCAAAATTTCCTATGTTGTGAGACAACTTAAGACACCATTGCATCTACTGACCATATTTAAATGTTATAGAGAGCCTAGAGATAAGGACAGAAATTAATTAAATAAACAAAAAGAGACGTTTGCCCTGATCCAAATGCCAAAATGCTAGATACAAATACCACAACAAATATATTAAACTGAGTATATCACTAGAAGAAACCTTAAACACTGTGTTTATTAAGAAATACTTGTAAAATTTTGAACTAGCTTTTCTAACTCTAAACACAAATGGAGTTGTGTGTGTGTGTGTGTGTGTGTGTGAGTATACATATTCATATGTATCCTTCTAAATGCCAACCAGTTAATTATGTAATAAATGTACATAAAAGGAGAAAAGTAAATGTTTCTCTTTTAAGGTATTCATGGCATCCATCACTGCCCTTCTTTCCTACCTGTAGTCTGTGTACTTATCAAAATGTAAAAGGCTCTTCTACCACTGTCAAAAAAAAAGACAGACATGATTTATGATTCTTACATTATTTTGAAATCATGTTACTCCTTTACTCCTTTAATAGCTTTATATTTCTCACATTGTTCAGTTAAAAAAAATACAGAGGTCAAAATTGAACAGAGGTTCAATTCAAAACACAGAGACTAGTATACTGTTAGCTTTTGTTTATTTGTTTTTACTGTGAATGAAGCATTTGGCATGAGTAGCTTTTATAAGTAAGTGACGGCTAAATACAGGTTAGCCTTCTAATGGCTTTACTTGAACTTAGTATTTGTTGTTGTGACATTTCAACCAATCATGAAATGTCATGGATGAAATTAAACCAAACTAAATTTATATGACACAACATTTTATTTCATCATGGGCCATATTAAAATGACTTTTGATTTGTTTAAATATTATTTATTTATTTGACAGACAGAGATCAGAAGCAGGCAGAGAGGCAGGCAGAGAGAGAGGAGGAAGCAGGCTCCCCACCGAGCAGAGAGCCCAACGTGGGGCTTGATCCCAGGACCCCCAGAGTGTGACCCAAGCTGAAGGCAGAGGCTTTAACCCACTGAGCCACCCAGGGGTCCCTGTTTACATATCTTTTTACATGTAGTTTTATTACTGACATTTATGTAGGGCATGTTTTAAAGTGGGCTTTTAAATGCAACACAGTATATCATAATTTACTTAGATTGGATATGGGTAAATTTTCTAAACATAAGCTTTGCAGAAACATGCAGCTTTATGTTGTAAGATTAGGTAATATGTTGTAATTCATATATATATATTTCTGGAAAAGAAAATACTAAAATAATTAATTATAAACACTAAAAAAACCCTTCATCTGTAGATGGTTTTTGATAGATGTTTCCTTCTCCTTACTCCGTTCCATAACCTATAATTTGCTTTGGTTTACATTGGCAGGTACTTAAAACCATTTCAATATAAGAATATGAATATTCTACTTAAAGAATACACCTTTTTTCCTATGACATACTTAATTACATTAAGAAAAAAACTTCAAATTATCTATTAATTTGGTTGTTATTAAATCATATTCCTCTAAAAAGGTTTAGTTACTTGATTAAAATTGCTACAGTTTTTTTTAACAACCTCAAAACAGTAAGACACATTTCTATGTTTCTTAAAATATTAGACATATTATTTCTACAAGAAATATTCTTTTAAAATATCTTCTGTATTTAGGCTGAAAGAATAAGGGAACGTTTAATTCTATGTAAATTTACAGCTATTCTTTCTGCTTGAAACATTGGGATTGTACTGAGTTAGTGTTGGCAATGTCCCAAATATCCACTTTTTATTTCTTCATTCGATGAAGTTTTGGCTAAATTAAAAATTTAAAAAGACTTGACTGTGCAAGATAGCATGTAGTCACGTCTGCAGAAGGAAAGGGCTAGTTGGATAGATCTGCCTTCCAAACTAGGAGGTGGAAAGAAACCATGAGGGAGACAATGAGAAAGACTCCAGGTAGCAGGAAGAAGACGGATGTGGAGGGGACTGAGAGAGGTGTAGATGAAAAGGAAGGGCTGTACACCTTGTCTCTGGGGTGTGTGTGGCGATGAATCCGTCCCTGCAAAAAGAGCTAGCTGGAACCCCTGCGGAAAGCTGCCTCCGTTTTCATCCTCCCTTTTACTTATCTCTACTTCAGAGTTTATGGTTAATTATTTTTAGACATCATTTCCCACTTGCCCTCTTCACTCCCATTCTGTTGCTAAGTGACTGGAAGATAGAGTGACCTCTGAATTCATTCTTCTCATTATATTGTTAGATTTTTTTCCACATCACTCAAGGGACCAAGTTGATTGTGTAAGTTCAACACCCCTCCAGTGTTCAAGTTGACATTTCACCTAATGAATAGCCCCCCTTGGCCTCGTTATTCTGGGGATGCATGATTAAAGCAATAATGCTACTTGTTTAGTGGAATTAAGATTTCATTTTGCCTTTTGAATTAATTGCCCAAGGGTTTATTTCTTTTTTCTTGCTTAAGGCATATTATTATGCCCATCTGTGTTAAAATAAATATATTTTTAAACATCCATCCTTAGAAAAATTAAAAAGTTACTTTAATGGCAAAATTTTAACCCTGAGGATTTAAAAATAAACATGTATATGTACAATATTTTAATTTTATGGGAGTTCCATAAAGGCACTGAATTTGGCCTTTTGTTTTTGAATCCTTTAGTATTGTACATGACTTTCCAATATAGCTATCTGACATACAGTGGAAACTAACTATATGTATATTTTTCATTGAGTCCCTGTGATGAGAATTTGAATTTTTTTGAAATGAGGTTAATATTAAAAATGGTTTCACATATTATAAGGAATTCTTACTAAAAATCAAAATGCTTTTGTGTGTAGTACTATTGTTATTTTTACTCTTTGGGACTTTAGTCTCTATATATTTAACCTCTATGACGTGAAATGTTATTTATCTGTCAAACTGTATATATAAGAAACACATATATAGCACTTATTATGCAAAAGGCGCTGTATGCTTTACAAATGTTATCTTGTTAATGTAGAATCAGTGAGGAAAATATCTTCTTTTCTCTCTGGCAACAATTTGGAAAAGTGCATGTGTAATCAATCCATACACAAACACACACAAACCTAGAAATGATTACAGATGTCTGGAACATGGAAAGGCTGAACATGACACTCTGATGGTGGTACAGAGGGTTTTGCACAGTAACTAAAGGGATGAATTTTATACTTTTTGATATTTAAATAGCAAAATGCCTTGAGAAATGTTGAAGAAAAAGATGTAACTAGGCAGAGATGTGCTTAATATACCTTATGTGGATAAGATACTTGTGTTTGATGGTTAGATATAAACAGGTGGTATCTGTTAAAACCATTAGAACCAATTTAAGTAATATTTTACTAATTTTTCAAATGAAAAGATGTTGAAAAAATCATGTTTCTCTGTATTAATGTAATTCTGTGCAGGATATTTTAGAAAAAGAAGTTAAATATTTGTGTCTTGGTTGAGGCCTTATATGTATGAATTTTAGGTACAATTTGGGAAAAAAAATCAATTCCTGAGAGGCCATTTCTAATATATTTAAAATGTTTCTTGGTCAGTGTTTTTGAGAAATTTAATCTTTGTCTACTGCGTAGCATTTGGGAGATTTGGATTTGAATCCTATTGCCTCACTGATGTTGTATGAATTTGGATTTCCTAGCCATTTATCATTAGGCCTTAAGTTTTTTATCTATGAAAAGAAGTTGCTTAGACATTTGCTATGTTTTCTTTTAACTAAAAAGAGAAGTTGAAAGCTTAGCATCTGTTATTTTACAATATGCTGTAATAGCATTTTTAAAATAAGATTTTATTTATTTATTTGTCAGAGAGAGAAAGAGAGAGAGAGAGCACAAGCAAGGGGAGCGGTAGGCAAAGGGAGAAGCAGACTTCCCCAGAGCAAGGAGCCAATTTAGGGTTCAGTCCCAGAACTTTGGGATCGTGACCTGACCTGAAGGCAGACACTTAATGACTGAGCCACCCAGGTACCCTGTAATAGCATTTTTTAAATTAAAAAGATGAGTCTTCACTATAAAACTGAAAAATACATAAAAGCACAAGTACTGGGGCGCCTGGGTGGCTCAGTGGGTTAAAGCCTCTGCCTTCAGCTCAGGTCATGATCCCAGGGTCCTCGGATTGAGCCCCGCATCGGGCTCTCTGCTCAACAGGGAGCCTGCTTCCTCCTCTCTCTGCCTGCTTCTCTGTCTACTTGTGATCTCTGTTTGTCAAATAAATAAATAAAATCTTAAATATAAAATCAAGTATTAAATATAATACTTAAGTATATACATTTAAGTACATTAAGTATGTACATTTTTCTATCTCTATAGAACTATATTCATACCTTCTTTAAAAAAAAAAGATTGGGGGACATATTGTATACATTTTTGTTATGTTTTTTCACTTGACAATGTATTGTGAATATTTATACATATTATGATTTATAAATGGATAAGTGGAATTTTTTTTTAAAGATTTTTATTTATTTGATAGAGATCACAAGTAGGCAGAGAGGCAGGCTGAGAGAGAGGAGGAAGCAGGGTCCTTGATGAGCAGAGAACATGATTCGGGGCTTAATTCCATGACACTGAGATCATGACCTGAGCCAAAGGCAGAGGCTTCAACCCACTGAGCCACCCAGGTGCCCCGAATTACGTTATTTTTAAAAATACTTTTATTAGAGGAACCTGAGTGGCTCAGTCAGTTAAGTCAAACTCTTGGTTTCAGCTCGGGTCATGATCCCAAGTCCTTAAATTGAGCCCCATGTTGGGCTCTGCACTGTGTATGGAGCCTGCTTAAGATTATTTCTCTCCCCCTCTCCGCCTGTCCCTGCCTGCTCTGCCCCTCTTAAAACAAAATTACTTTTGTTAATCCATTTTTATTAAACATTTAGTTTTTCAGTTATTTTACTATGAATAATGCTATAGTTGACATTCTTATAGATTAATCTGTATAGATACTTGATTTTATCTTTAGCATAAGTTCTTAGGTATGGGATTCTTTAAATATTAAGCATTTTTAAGGAATTGAATATCTTCTTATCATACTACCTCCAAAGTTTGTATCAATTTTAATTTGCAACATCTAATAATTCAAGAAATGTTTATTTGGTCCCTATTTTATATTGGACAGACATGAATGAAGTGAGGTATTGAGAGAAATAGAGGTCTGGGAAGAGAAGAGCAGGGTTGGTCTGTTCTGCATTGAATATTAGTCATCAAGATACTTCAAGAATTTGAGAAGTAGAGCAATATTTTGTTCTTTTATTTCTTTGCTATTAAGCAGGAAAAAAAATTTTTTTAAAGTTACTTTGATGGCAGTTTTGTATTGGGACTATTTTGTTCTGTTGGCTACCTTGCTTGGCTTCTTGTCCCTCTTTGATGAAGGGAGAAAGTGAACAGTAATGTTAATTACTTCCCCATTTGGTTTCAAATCATAGGATGTTTTTGCTATCAAAATTAGATGACTTTACTTTCCATTATATATTGGTAATAAGCTGATCTTTTTTATTTTAATGCTTTAGTGTTCTCTTTTGTTGTTCTTGTGTTCGCTCTGTTCTGTGTTTTCTTTTTTTTTATGGTTCTGTTTTGTGTTTTAAAGTGCATTTCTAATGTGCCACTTTTCCTACTTTAATACTTTTATACTGAGTTCAATTGTTCTTTTATGGGGATTCTGACACTTATCTCTAGTTGCTTTTAAGATTTTATCACTGTGTTGGTTGCTCTTTGTAATATTTTTAGGTGTGGATTTATTCTTATCTATCCTGCTAAGAACTTCATTATGGTTTTCAGCTATTTAGGAGATTTAATTGTCATTATCAATTCAAACATTGTCCCTTGCCCATTCTGTTTAATTTGCTTTATTGCTTCTGAAACCCCTGTTGTATTTATTCTGGACCTTGTTATTATATTGCCTATATCTCCCAATCTTTTATATTTTCCATCTCTTTATTAGTATGTGATAAATTCTTATAAATTTCTTTCTAGTTGATTAGCTCGACTGTTTCTCTTTAGCCTGTACAGCCCATTAGGCTTTTAATTATAAAAACTTCTTTTCTCACAACTTCTGTTTAGTTCATTTTATATCTGTCAATTTTTCTTTTTATCATAGTGGTAGTCCATTTCTTATGGCACTTGTCTCCTATTCTGATTCTTTAATTATTTTGCTTACTTCTACTTATGGTCTTTCCAATTGTTTTTCATCATATAAAGTTCTTGTGTGTTAATACTTCTTTTATAGTATCTGATGATTCTCCCTTGTGGTATTTGCTTTCCTTGTGATATTTCTGGACATTAGTGATTTATCTTTTGATTTCTTCTGTCATTTCTGGTACCTGGTTACTTCCAGTAGTGTTCTGGTAGATGTTTAATCACCAGGTCACTGAAGAAAGCTTGTTGGTTTGTAGCATTTGCCAGTTTCTATGGTATAAATATTCCCACCAAAGCCAATTCTAAACTACTGAAGTGGTGTCTTCAAGCTTGGAGTTGGGAAAAGCTGTGCTGATTGTGGGAGCCAACTTTAGAACACCACTGGCAATTTCCCTCTCTAATGTAAATTCAACTGTGCAGTAACTACTTTTTGTTACAGTTTACCCAGCTCATCTGTAGTTTTGTCATGTAAGAGTTTCTATGTTATCTAGCAGGTTTCTAGGACCAGATGCAATGCTGTATTTCCCTGATGCCGAGAGATGTGGAGCATTTTTTCATGTGTCTGTTGGCCATCTGGATGTCTTCTTTGCAGAAATGTCTGTTCATGTCCTCTGCCCATTTCTTTCTTTCTTTTTTTTTTTTTTTAAAGATTTCATTTATTTATTTGACAGAGAGAAATTACAAGTACACTGAGAGGCAGGCAGAGAGAGAGAGAAGGAAGCAGGCTCCCTGCTGAGCAGAGAGCCCGATGCGGGACTCGATCCCAGGAACCTGAGATCATGACCTGAGCCAAAGGCAGCAGCTTAACCCACTGAGCCACCAGGGCGCCCCCTCTGCCCATTTCTTGATTGGATTATTTGTTCTTTGGGTGTTGAGTTTGATAAGCTCCTTAGAGATTTTGAATACTAGCCCTTTATCTGATATGTCACTTGCAAATATCTTCTCCCATTCTGTCAGTTGTCTTTTGGTTTTGTTAAATGTTTCCTTTGCTGTGCAAAAGCTTTTGATCTTGATGAAGTCCCAATAGTTCATTTTTGCCCTTGCTTCCCTTGCCTTTGGTGATGTTCCTAGGAAGAAGTTGCTGTGGTTGAGGTTGAAGAGGTTGCTGCCTGTGTTCTCCTCAAGGATTTTGATGGATTCCTTTCTCACATTGAGGTCTTACTTCTGTTTTGAGTCTAGTTTCATGTGTGGTGTAAGTAAATGGTTTGTTCTTTCTTTTATTAATGTGTTGTATCAAATTGATTGATTTGTGGATGTTGAACCAACCTTGCAGCCCTGGAATAAATCCTACTTGTTGTGGTGAATAATCCTTTTAATGTACTGTTGTATCCTATTGGCTAGTATTCTGGTGAGAATTTTTGCATCTGTGTTCATCAAGGATATTGCTCTGTAATTCTCTTTTTTGATGGGATCTTTGTCTGGTTTTGGGATCAAGGTGAAGCTGGCCTCATAAAATGAATTTGGAAGTTTTCCTTCCACTTCTATTTTTTGGAACAGTTTCATGAGAATTGGAATTAATTCTTCCTGCGATGTTTGGTAAATTCCCTTGGGAAGCCGTCTGGCCCTGGGCTCTTGTTTGTTAAAGATTTTTTGATAACTGCTTCCATCTCCTTACTGGTTATGGGTCTGTTCAGGTTTTCTATTTCTTCCTGGTTCAGTTGTGGTAGTTTATTTGTCTCTAGGAATGCATCCTTTTTTTCCCGATTGTCAAATTTGCTGGCCTAGAGTTGCTCATAATATGTTCTTAAAATCGTTTGTATTTCCTTGGTGTTGGTTGTGATCTCTCCTCTTTCATTCATGATTTTATTTATTTGGGTCCTTTCTCTTTTCTTTTTGATAAGTCTGACCAGGGGTTTATCAATCCTATTAATTCTTTCAAAGAACAAGCACTAGTTTTGTTGATTTGTTCTATTGTTTGTTTTTTGTTTGTTTGTTTGTTTTGTTTCTATTTCATTGATTTCTGCTCATATCTTTATGATTTTTCTTCTTCTGCTGGATTTAGGCTTTCTTTGTTGTTCTTTCTCCAGCTCCTTTAAGTGTAGAGTTAGCTTGTGTATTTGAGACCTTTCTCATTTCTTGAGGAAGGCTTGTTTCACTGTTTATTTTTCTCTCAGGACTGCTTTGCTGTGTCCCACAGATTTTGAACTGTTGTGTTTTCATTGTCATTTGTTTCCATGAATTTTTTCAATTCTTCTTTAACTCTCTGGTTGACCCATTCATTCTTTAGAAGGATGGTCTTTGGTCTCCATGTATTTGGATTCTTTTCAAATTTCCTCTTGTGATTGAGTTCTAGCTTCAGAGCATTGTGGTCTGAAAATATGCAGGGAATGATCCCAATCTTTTGATACCAGTTGAGACCTGATTTAGGACCCAGCATGTGATCTATTCTGGAGAATGTTCCATGTGCACTAGAGAAGAATGTGTATTGTGTTGCTTTGGGATGAAATGTTCTGAATATATCTGTGATGTCCATCTGGTCCAGTGTGTCATTTAAGGCATATATTTCCTTGTTGATCTTTTCCTTGGATGATCTGTCCATTTCAGTGTAGAGAGTATCATTGTATAATTGTCGATGTGTTTCTTTGATTTTGTTATTAATTGGTTTATATAGTTGGCTGCTCCTATGTTAGGGCCATAGATATTTAAAATTGTTAGACCTTCTTGTTGGACAGACACTTTGAGTATGATATAGTGTCCTTCCTTATTTTTTATTATAGTCTTTGGCTTAAAATCCAATTGATCTGATATAAGGATTGCCACCCCAGCTTTCTTTTGATGTCCATTAGCATGGTAAATGGTTTTCCACCCTCTCACTTTGAATCTGAAGGTGTCTTTGGTCTAAAATGAGTTTCTTGTAGGCAGCATATTGATGGGTTTTTTATTTTATCCATTCTGATACCCTGTGTCTTGATTGGGGGCATTTCGCCCATTTACATTCAGGGTAACTATTGAGAGATATGAATTTAGTGCCATTGTATTGCCTGTAAGGTGATTATTACTGTATATTGTCTCTGTTCCTTTCTGGTCTACTACTTTTAGGTTCTCTCTTTGCTTAGAGGACCTCTTTCAATATTTCCTGTAGAGCTGGTTCTTTCAATTTTTGTTTATCCTGGAAGCTTTTTATTTCTCCTTCTATTTTCAATGATAGTTATCTGGATATGGTATTCTTGGCTGCATGTTTTTCTCATTTAGTGCTCTGAATATATGATGCCAGTTCTTTCTGGCCTGCCAGGTCTCTGTGGATAAATCTGCTGCCAATCTAATATTTTTACCATTGTATGTTACAGACTTCGTGTCCAGGTCTGCTTTTAGGATTTTCTCTTTGTCACTAAAACTTGTAAATTTTACTATTAGATGATGGGGTGTGGACCTATTCTTATTGATTTTGAGAGGGTTTCTCTGCATGTTGCTTGTTCCCTTTGCCATATTAGGGAAATTCTCTACAATAATTCTCCCGATATACCTTCTACACCCCTCTCTCTTTCTTCTTCTGGAATCCCAATTATTCTAATATCCTCTTATGCTATCACTTATCTCTTGAATTCATCCCTCGTGGTCCAGTAGTTGTTTGTCTCTCTTTTGCTGAGCTTCTTTATTCTCCATCATTTGGTGTCCCATATCACTAATTTTCTCTTCTGCTCATTTATCCTATCAGTAAGAGCCTCCATTTTTTATTGCACCTCATTGATAGTTTTTTTTTTTTTATTTCAACTTGGTTAGATTTTAGTTCTTTTATTTCTCCAGAAAGGGCTTTTATTTCTCCAGACACAGCTTCTTTAATATATTCCATGTCTTTTTCGAGCCCGGCTAGCACCTTGAGCATCATCATTCTGAACTGTAGATCTGACCTATTACCAATGTCCGTATTGAGTAGGTCCCTAGCCTTCGGTACTGCCTCTTGTTCTTTTCTTTTGGGGTGAGTTTTTCTGCTGTGTCATTTTATCCAGATAAGAATATATGAAGGAGCAAATAAAATACTAAGCAGGTGGCAACAACCCCAGGAAAATGTGCTTTAAGCAAATCAGAAGAGACCCCAAATCATAGGGGGAAAGAGGGGGTAAAAAGAAGTTTAGGAAAAAAAAATAAAAAATAAAAAGAAAACAAATAAAGAAAAAATTAAAAACAAATATATATATATATATATTAGACTGGTGACTAGAACAGGGCCATCCACTTAATTTTGGGAGTATTTTGGTCTGTTAGAGGAAACTACCTCCCAAAATTTTATTTTATTTTATTTTATTTTATTTTTAATGATTATTTATTTATTTATTTGTCAGAGAGAGAGAGAGCAAGCACAGGCAGACAGAGTGGCACGCAGAGGCAGAGGGAGAAGCAATCTCCCTGCCGAGCAAGGAGGCTGATGTGGGACTCAATCCCAGGATGCTGGAATCATGACTAAAAGCAGCTGCTTAACCAACTGAGCCACCTGGACGTCCCTATCTCCCCAAATGTTAAAGAATGAAAAACATACATAAGGATAAACACAATGAAGGGATGGAATATGACTATAAAGATGAAAAATTTTAAAATATTTCTAAAAAAGGAGTTGTTAAGATAAGTTGGTTGGGAGAATAAAGAAAAAGAAAGTGGAGAGAATTTGCTTAGGCTGGAGACTAGAACAAAGCCCTGTGCTAGATTAGGGTCTATTTTGATCTATTAAAAGAAGTTGTATCCCAAATTTTTTTAGAAGAAAAAACCCTATGTGTATACAGAAAATAAAGTTAGATACAATAGAGGGTAAAATATTTAAAATATGACTATAATAATGAAGGTTCAAAAAAGATTATTTTTAAATGAAAGCTATTGTTAAGATAAACTAATTAAGAAATGTTAAGAGAGGAAAGGGTAAAAGTTAAAAAATATTTAGCAGAAGAAAAAATAAAATTAAAAAAATTAATTAACTTTGCAAGACAAGAATCATGGGGAGAAAGCCATGAATTCCATGCTTTGCTTTCTCCTTCTCTGGAATTTCACTGTTCTCCTTGGTAAGTGAACTTGGCCGTGGCTGGATTTCTTGCTGATCTTCTTGGGGAAGGGTCTGCTGTAGTGATTCTCAAGTGTCTTTGCCCATGTGGAATAGCACCACCCTTACCAGGGGCCAGGCTAAGTAATCTGCTTGGGTTCACTTTTGGGATCTTTTGTTCCCTGAATGCTTTCCGTAGAGTTCTGGAGGACAGAAATGAAAATGGCAGCCTCCCAATCTCTGGCCTGGAGGAGCCGAGAGCTCGGGGCCCCACTCCTCAGTGTGCCCTCAGAGAAAAGTGCTCAATCACTCCCATCTTCCTGGTCTTCAGGTGCACTCTGAACTCACCCCGCCTGTGACCAAGCGTCTCTGTCTCTGGCACACAGCCCTGCCTGGAGTCTCTGAGCCCCGAAGATCCCTGCACTCTTCCAGGGGTATCTCCCTGGATCTTGTGGGGTCCCCACACACACAGCAGTGGCCTGTGCCATGGATCATGATTTAAGGTAACCCCAAGTTCAGAGGTCACTCTTGGGCTCCGTCTCTGTAGCCAGCTTCCCTGCTTTAATACCTGTGAGCTCTCTGATGGCCCTGATCCTTCTGTGACCCTGCGGGAACCTCGAGCCACGCTGACGCCACGTGGGCTTCACCCTGGTTTAGCCTCTGGAGCGATGTCCCTCTGTGGAGCAGACTTTCAAAAGTTCTGATTTTGTGCTCTGATGCTCCACCACTTGCTCAGAGCCGCCCCCCACCCCCCACCCCCACGGTCTATCTTCCTGTTGCTTTGGATTCACTTCTCCGCTGGTCCTACCTTTCAGAAAGTGGTCAATTTTTTGCTTCTAAAATTGCAGGTCTTCCTCTGTTCAATCTCCTGTTGAATTTGTAGGTGTTCAGAATGGTTTGATAAGCTATCTAGCTGATCTCCTGCTACCTGATGTCATCTCAGCCTGCTACTTCTCCACCATCTTGACCCCTCCCTTAAAATTTATTTTAATTTAAATTTTTTTTATTTTTTATAAAATATAATAATTTTAATAAATATAAATAATAAATAAATATAATAATTTTTAATATAATATAATATATTTTTATTTTTTAAACTTTTTAAATTTAATTTAATTTTTATTTTCAGTGTTCCAAGAGTCATTGTTTATGCACCATACCCAGTGCTCCATGTAATAAGTACCCTCCTTAATACCACCACCAGGCTCACCCAATCCCAAACTCCCTAACCTTCAAAACCCTGAATTTGTTTCTCAGTGTCCACAGTCTCTCAGGGTTTGTCTCCCCCTCCGATTTTTCCCAACTCACTTCTCTCCATCTCCCAATGTCCTCCATGTTATTCCTTATGCTCCACAAGTAAGTGAAACAATATGACATTGACTTTGTCTCTTGACTTATTTCACTAAGCATAATCTCCTCCAGTCCTGTCTGTTTTGATTAAAAAATGTTCGGTGTTCATTCCTTTTTGATGGAGGCATAACACTTCATTGTCTATATGGACCATATCTTCTTTATCCATCTGTTGAGGGGCATCTTGGCTCTTTCCACAGTTTGGCAACTGTGGCCATTGCTGCTATGAACATTGGGGTACAGATGGCCTTTCTTTTCACTACATCTGTATCTTTAGGGTAAATACCCAGTAGTGTAATTGTAGGGTCGTAGGGTAGCTCTATTTTTAATTTCTTAAGGAATCTCCACACTGTCTTCCAAACTTGCATTCCCACCAACAGTGTAAGAGGATTCCCCTTTCTCCACATCCTCTCCAACACTTGTTATTTAATATCTTGTTGATTTTGGCCATTCTAACTGGTATAAGGTAGTATCTCAGTGTGATTTTGATTTGAATCTCCCTGATGGCTAATGATGATGAACAGTTTTTCATGTGTCTGGTTAACCATTTGTATGTCATTTTTGGAGCAGTGTCCGTTCATGTCTTCTGCCCATTTTTTGATGTGATTATCTGTTTTGTGTGTGTTGATTTTGAAGAGTTCTTTATAGATCTTGGATATCAACCCTTTGTCTGTAGTGTCATTTGTGAATATCTTCTCCCATTCCATGGGTTTCCTCTTTGTTTTGTTGACTGTTTCCTTTGCTGTGCAGAAGCTTTTGATCTTGATGAAGTCCTGAAAGTTCATTTTCACTTCTGTTTCCTTTGCCTTTGGAGACATGTCTTGAAAGAAGTTGTTGTGGCTGCTGTCGAAGAGGTTACTCCCTATGTTCTCCTCTAGGATTTTGATAGATTCCTGCCTCACATTGAGGTCTTTTATTCATTTTGAGTTTTCTTTGTGTGTTGTGTAAAAGAATAATTGAGTTTCATTCTTCTATACATAGCTGTCCAGTTTTCCAAGCACCATTTATTGAAGAGGCTGTCTTTTTTTTCCACTGTGTGTTTTTTCTGCTTTGTCGAAGATTATTTGACCATCGACTTGTGGGTCTATATCTGGGCTCCCTATTCTGTTCCACTGGTTTATGTGTCTGTTTTTGTGCCAGTACCATGCTGTCTTGGTGATCACAGCTTTGTAGTAAAGCTTGAAATCAGGCAACGTGATATCCCCAGTTTTGTTCTTCTTTTTCAATATTTCCTTAGAAATTTGGAGTCTCTTTTGGTTCCATACAAATTTTAGGATTGTTTGTTCCAGCTCTTTGAAAAATACCAGTGGAATTTTGATTGGGATGGCATTGAAAGTATAGATTGCTCTAGGCAGTATAGACATTTTAACAATGTTTATTCTTACGATCCATGAGCATGGAATGCTACTCCATCTTTTTGTGTCTTCTTCAATTTCTTTCATATGAGTGTTCTGTAGTTCCTCAAGTACAGATCTTTTATCTCTTTGGTTAGGTTTATTCCCAGGTATCTTATGGTTTTTGGTGCTATAGTAAATGGAATAAATTCTCTCATTTCTGTTTCTATATTTTCATTGTTAGCGTATAAGAAAGCAGCTGATTTCTGTAAATTGATTTTGTATCCTGCCACGTTACTGAATTGCTGTATGAGTTCCAGTAGTTTGGGGGTGGAGTCTTTTGGGTTTTCCATATAAAGTATCATGTCATCTGTGAAGAGAGAGAGAGTTTGACTTCTTCTTTGCCAATTTGAATATTTTTATTTCTTTTTGTTGTTTGATTGCTGTTGCAATCACTTCTGATACTATTTTGAACAACAGTGGTGAGTGTGGACATCCTTATTGTGTTCCTGATCTCAAAGGGAAAACTGTCAGCTTTTTCCCATTAAAGATGATATTCGCTGTGGGTTTTTTATAGATAGATTTTATGATGTTGAGGAATGTTCCCTCTATCCCTGTACTTTAAAGGGTTTTAATCAGGAACAGATGCTGTATCTTGTCAAATGCTTTTTCTCCATCAATTGAGAGGACCATGTGGTTCTCCTCTCTTCTCTTATTGATTTGTTCTATCACATTGATTGATTTGCATACATTGAACCACCTTTGCATCCCAGGGACAATCCTACCTGGTCATGGTGGATAACCTTTTTAATGTACTGTTGGATCCTATTAGCTAGGATCTTTTGTTGAGAATCTTAGCATCCATATTCATCAGGGACATTGGTCTGAAATTCTCCTTTTCGGTGGGTTTTTTGCCTGGTTGGGGGATCAGGGTAATGCTGCCTTCATAGAAAGAGTGTGGAAGTTCTCCTTTTGTTTCTATTTTTTGAAGCAGCTTCAGGGGAATAGGTATTATTTCTTTGAATGTTTGGTAGAATGCCCCAGGGAATCTGTCAGGTCCTGGGCTCTTATTTCTTGGGAGGCTTTTAATCATTACTTCAATCTCATCACTAGATATTGGTCTGTTCAGGTCGTTAATTTCTTCCTGATTCAGTTTTGGAAGTTTCCAGTTTCCAGGAATACATCCATTTCGTGTACATTGTTCAATTTATTGGCATACAGTTGTTGATAATAATTTCTGATGATTTTTTCTATTTCTTTGGTGTTGGTCATGATCTCTCCCTTTTCATTCATAATTCTATTAATTTGGGTCCTCTCTCTCTTCTTTTCGATTAGTATGGCCAGTGGTTTATCAATATTATTGATTCTTTCAAAAAAACAGTTTCTAGTTTTGTTGATGTGTTCGACTGTATCTCTAGTTTCTATCTCATAGATCTCTGCTCTCATCTTCATTATTTGCCTCCTTGTGCAGGGGGTTGGCATAATTTGTTGTTGATTTTCCAGTACTTTAAGATATAAAGAGAGCTGGTGTATTCTGGATTTTTCAATTTTTTTGGGTGAGGCTTGGATGGCTATGTACTTCCCCCTGAGGACCACCTTTGCCATATCCCATAGGTTTTGTACCAATGAGTCTTCTTCTTATTGAATTGTTTAAGCTCTTCTTTGATTTCCTGGTTGATCCAAACATTCTGAAGCAGGGTGGTCTTTAGCTTCCAAGTGTTTGAATTCCTTCCAAACTTTTTCTTATGGTTGGGTTCCAGTTTCAAAGCATTGTGGTCTGAGAAATATGCAGGGAATAATCTCAATCTTTTGGTATCAGTTGAGCCCTGATTTTTGACCCAGTATGTGGTCTATTCTAGAGAAATTTCCATGTGTGTTCGAGAAGAATGAGTATTCTGTTGTTTTAGGGTGGAATGTTCTGTATGTCTATGAGGTCCATCTGGTCCAATGTGTCATTCAATGGTCTTGTTTCTTCATTGGTTTTCTGCTTGGATGATCTGTCTATTACTGAGACTGTCATGTTAATATCTCTTACTATTAATGTATTCATATCAATATGACTCTTTATCTTGATTAACATTTGTCTTATATAGTTGGCTGCTCCTGTATTGGGGGCATAAATATTTACAATTGTTAGACCTTCTGGGTGGATAGACTCTTTAAGAATGATGTAGTGTCCTTCTTTATCTCTGACTACAGTCTTTAGTTTAAAATCTAATTTACCTGATATGAGATTACTACCCCAGCTTTCTTTTGAGGTCCATTGGCATGAAAGATGCTTCTCCATCCCTTTACTTTAAGTCTGGATGTATCTTTAGGTTCCAACTGTTCTCTTGTAGACAGCATATGGATGGGTCCTATTGTTTTATCTAATCTGTGAGCCTGCACCATTTTATGGGAGCATTTAGGCCATTCACATTGAAAGTGATTATTAAAAGATTTGTTTTTATTGACATCATGTTGCCTGTGAAGTCCTTGTTTCTATAGATTGTCTCTGTAAATTTCTGTCCTATGTCACTCTTGGGTTCTTTCTTCTTTTATAGAACCCCCTTTAATATTTCTTGCAGTGCTAGCTTGGTGGTCAAATACTCTTTTAAACCTTGCCCATCTTGGAAGCTCTTTATCTCTCCATCCATTTTGAATGTCAACCTTGCTGGATAAAGTATTCTTGGCTGCATATTCTTCTCATTTAGTGGCATGAATATGTCTTGCCAACCTTTTCTGGCTTTCCAGGTTTCTGTAGACAGGTCTGATGTTATTCTGATGGTCCTTCCTCTGTACATAAGGAGTCTGTTCCCCCTTGCTGCCCTCAGAAGCTCTTGTCTAAAATTATGATTTGTCAGTCTCACAATCAAGTGCCTTGAGGTCTTTTGAGATTTGTTGATCTTGGGGGGTTTCTTTCTACCTCTAGGACATGAATGCTGGTTTCAATTCCCAGATTGGGAAAATTTTCATCCAGAATTTGTTCAACTATATCTTCTAGTCTTCTCTCTTTCTCCACCCCTCAGGGATCTGAATAATTCTGATGTTGGAACATTTCATGGCATCATTTATTTCCCTAATTCTATTCTCATGGCTTTTAAGCTATTTCTTCCATGCCTCCTCTTGATCCTTTTTCTTTATCAGTTTGTCCTCTGGATCACTAATTCTATCTTCTGCATCAGTTATCCTAGCTGTTAGAGAATTTAGATTAGATTGGATCTTATTGTTAGCATTTTTAACTTATTTCCAGGTGGCTTTCACTTCTGCCCTTAGAGTTTCTAGGTTGTCACTAATGGTTTTCTCCAACCTATCCATTGCCTGGATAATTGTTACCCTGAATTCCCTTTCTGACATACTGTTTATGTCCATATCCAATAATTTTGATGGAGAGGGTACAGTCTCTGGATTTTTCCTCTGTTGGTGTTCCCCCTCCTAGTAATTGTGGTAAGAGGTGTTTGGGGGGATGTATAGCTGAATATATCAACCACATTCCAGGCAAGATGCACCCTGGAAGGCTTCAGAGCAATTGGAAGTCAGCACCAAAAAGAAAAATGAAAAAAGAGAAAGAGGAAAAAAAGAAGACCCAACCAGAACGAGCTCCCAAATGTAAGATTTATAAGGTATATGAACAAAAATGGACAAACAAAAAGACGGACAAAAGTAAATGACAAGAAAAAAAAACAGCCAAAATGAACCCCAGGGATAAGATAAATATAATACCAGAACAAAAAACCAAATACACAGAAACACTGACAGAGGAAAGATGAGAGGGTGGTTATAAATCCTTGATGTGGGAGAGGAAGTTTATTTTGATTCTTCCTGGGTTATCGTGATCTCTTTGTTAAAGGACTCAACTTTCCAGAGATAAAGGGAGATTAAAACTGGTTTTAATCTTAAGGGGTAGTATTGATTAGGGAAAGAGGATTACCTTGAAGCTTATATCTATATGTATATTAAAAAAATAGAAAAGAAAAAGGAAAAACAGGTATATGTATGAAAAAAGTTCAAGTTAAAAGGTTATTATGGAATATGTTGTATTAAACCTCTAGTTGTAATGGTAAGTAGGTTAAAAAAATTAAAAAGAACAAGAATAGTGAGAACAAATTAAAAATGAAAGTTGTATCTATGAAATATACAGGTTTTAGGGTAATACCAGGAGCTTAATATCTTCTTTTCTCCTGATATTGGGGTTTTACAGTTTTGTGGGGATTCTGTGGTGCTTGTCCTCTTGTTCTTTTGGTTTGCTTTTTGGGGGAGGGGACTACCATGTTGTTTTTCATTCAGTCTTGATTGAGTTGAGTCCTCCTGCCCACCCTATCAAGAGGCTGGGCACTGTGGAAACCAGTTTTTCAGGCTTTTGTTCTCTAGAGGTTTTTGTTCTTTGGCAGCTTTTTGCAGCTTTTCAGAGGTTTAGTGGAAAGCATACTGCACCCAGACCTCCACCTCAGAGAGAAACCTCAGTCTGCTTCCCTCTGTACCATTGCTCAGCAATGAACTCTGTAAATTCTGCTGAACTATGCAACCTCCCACAGGCAGTGCATGCCCCCAGACACCATCTCAGGGGTGGTCCAAAGCACTCACTTGTTTCTGCACCTCCTAGCAATGCAAGCCATGAGTGATATTGGTCCAGTGAGCCCGCTTCCAGTGGCTGCCTTTGCCAGGACTGCTGTCTGGGGTCCAGACCTCACGGTTGCGCAGGTCACCCCTGAGCAATCCCGACCAGAGATTGTGCTGAGTTCCTTTAGGCACAGCCTAGGAGCATCCAGACCCTCCACTGGTCCTAGAGACCGCTAGCTAGCACCCATGCAGAGTTCTTTCAGGTGCAGGCAGGGAGTGTGGTTCAGACCCTATTCGGTACAGTGCTCACACAACACAAAAGGCTGTAGCTCAGCAACTTCTTTCAAGATACGTCTCCAAAGGCAAAGGAAACAAAAGCGAAAATAAACTTTTGGGACTTCATCAAAATCAAAAGCTTCTGCACAGCAAAGGAAACAGTCAACAAAACAAAGAGGCAACCCATGGAATGGGAGAAGATATTTGCAAATGACAGTACAGACAAAAGGTTGATATCCAGGATCTACAAAGAACTCCTTAAACTCAACACACACAAAATAGACAAGCATATCAAAAAATGGGCAGAAGATATGAACAGACACTTCTCCAATGAAGACATACAAATGGCTATCAGACACATGAAAAAGTGTTCATCATCACTAGCCCTCAGGGAGATTCAAATTAAAACCATATTGAGATATCACCTTACACCAGTTAGAATGGAGTATTCTGGTAGATATTTAGCTCACATTAGGGGACCAACTGAATCAGGGTCTTCTACTTTTCTGCCATCTTGCCTATTACCAATATTTCCTTCAAAAAATGTTTTAATTTTTTAGATAAGCTCTATTCCCAATATGGGGCTTGAACTCCCAACCCTGAGACCAAGAGCTACATGCTTTACTGAGAGCCAGCCAGGTGCCCTGGCAATCTTTCCTAAAAAGGGTTATATGGTAAATATTTTAATCTTTGCAGGCCATACAGTTTCTGTGACTAGGTACAAAAATCTACTATTATAGTGTGAAAGCAGCCTTAGACAATATGTAAACTAATGGGTGGCTGTGTTTCAATAAAGCTTTATTTACAAAAATGGGTGGTGAGTTGAATTTGGTCCATCCACCACAGTTTGCTGACTTCTGCTTTAAATGATAGTCCATGGACCAAAAGATTTAATTTATCTTATTATTATTTTAATAATATCTTAAAGTAATCAAAATGCACAGTTTTTAAATAAAATTAAATTTAATTCTACTTTCTGTATCAGCACTAAAGAGATAATTACTTATTTCATGGTATATTTACTTTTCATTTTTAAAATATGTACATTTTTAATACATAGCTGGGAGAATTCTTTTGGACATAGAAGGGACAGAGTTTGTGTGGGGTGTGTGTGTGTGTGTGTGTGTGTGTGTGTGTGTGTGTAACTATGACTTTGTATTCTAATATTGTACAGATGCTTACAGGCTGTTAAGAGAGTCATTTGTTGTGCTCGCTTTGGCAGCACATATACTAAAAAAAAAAGAGAGAGAGAGAGACAGTCATTTGTTAGTAAGTTCGATATGTTATAAATACAAAAACTATTTACAGATGAGTTTAGTTTATATTAATTAAACTTGGAAAGTGCTGGGTCTCAAAACACTTTTTGTAATCAGTTGTTCATTTAGTTTTCTCTTGCAAGTATTACATTTCAGTGACAAACCATGGGAGTCTGAACCTGCCCAGAACAATTTGATTTTTTGCATCTATGAAGCTTCTCAAACCTCCTGTGGTTTAGTTGGCACATCTCAAATATAAAAGAATTTAAGTATTGATCTAAGCTATTAAAATATATCATAGTTGCATTCTTTTATAGCAACTACTCTGCACCATTTCAACCTAATAAATTTGTAAGTATATCTCTTTCATACAACTTGGCCTACTGCTTTGCTCAGAGTAACTATTAACTCATATAGGCATGTAATGAAGAGAAACACAGTATAGTACATAGCAAGGAGTGTACGTACAGAGATTTTTCCCAGGAGAACAGCCAGTAATTGAAAGTACTAAATTGCCCGAATTATCATCCCCTCCCTTTTCAAGCTACTCATGGGTCCTACCTATATTGCATCAAGATGTTGCCACCAATTCCATTTTAGAATAATATCAAGATAATGTCCTGGCCATTTATGTTGTTTCCATGTAATGGTGCCAAATTCTCTCTGCCATGCTCTCAGGAAATAAAATTATCAAACTAGTTTTCTTTAATTCATTGAGATTATCATACTGAACATTCTTTTTCTTTTAATGTCCCTTTGTGGCACAAGAAGTTTCTGCAGTGACTTGGTGATTTAGTCATGGTGCTACATTTGGAATCTTTATAATGAAACCAGGAAAGGTCAGGGTGCTTGCTTTCCACAGTAAGATTATTTACTCATTAAAAATTAAAATACATTTTTCATTTCAGGTGGTGGGCTGGATGTTATTATTACCCATATGTCCAATTCAGCAGTACAGAACTAAAACAGCCTTGCTGGGTAACATTTCTGAGGTCATCTGTGTTGGACTCTTTCATACTTTCACTACTATTAAATCCTAATTTGTTAGCATCAAAAGTATTGAAAACTTACAGATATCAATATGCAAAGATAATGAAAATACTTAGATTTGTGCTAGAGAAGGAAAGACCTTTTTTCATTTGGTTTTCCTTTTATTCAATAAATATTTACTTGGCATTAGCTATATACTAAGAATAGTGTGGGCCCTGGGGTTGTGAACATGAATAAAACATAGTCACTTTCCCTGAGGAGGTCATAATGTAGTATGGAATAGACATATGAACAAACAGTTACAATATTATAAGATACTCATAATAAAAGTACAAAGTGTTGTGAGAAGACTGAAGGAAAAATTGAAGAGTGGCTGAGAGAATATTTCCTCACTTAATGCATGCTGTGTGATAATGAGACAATAATGAATGGAACAATATATTTTAAATGCTGGAAATGAGCATCTAGAAAATGAAAATAAAATAAAAACACCATTTTCAATAATCTTAAAGAAAGGTGTGAAAGAATTATACAGAGAAAATATGTAGCAAATGTAAAATACCTTTCTTTGTAATTTATTAATTTCTTTCAAATAGAATTGCTTATTTAAAGCAAAAATAATAGCAATCTGTTATGGGGTTTATGAAATATGTATAAATGAAATATATGACAACAATTGTTCAAGGGACCGGAGGAGAAAATTGAAATATACTATTATAAGTTTCTTAAACTGTATGTGAAATAGAATAATATTATTTGAAGCTAGATGACTTAAAAATGCAGGTTATAAACTCTAAACCACCCACTAAAAAAAGTATAACTAGTAAGCTTTTATTTATTTATTTTTAAAGACTTTATTTATATATTTGACAGACATAGATCACAAGTAGGCAGAGAGGCAGGCGAAGAGAGAGGGAGGGGTATAGGGCTCAATCTTGGGCCCTGAGATCATGACCTGAGCCGAAGGCAGAGCTTAACCCACTGAGCCACCCACATGCCCTACTAGTAAGCTTTTAGACAAAATATAATGGACAAGAAAAAGTTAATTCTTCCCAAAAAAGACTGAGAAGGAGGAAAAATAGAATAAAGAATACAGGGGTAAAATACTAAACAAGGAGTAGAGTAGTATGCTTGATCTCAGCAATATCCATATTTACTTTAAATGTGAATGGACTAAATACATCTATTAAACGACAAAGATTATCAGCATCTCTTCACTTCTTTTCAACATTGTACTGAAGTAAGCAATTACTAAGTAATTGGAGTAAGCAAGGGAAAACAGATTAGAGAGGAAAAAGGAAAAACTATCTTCACTTGCAGACTTTTCTGAGTATAAGGAAAATCCTAAACAACCTATAAAATATTTACTGGATTTAATAAATGAATTTAGCAGTATGATAGAATGCAAAGTTACTTACAAAAGTTAACATTATTTTTAAAAATAAGTATTTAGGAAAAGGAAATTAAAAATATACCATTTACATTAGCATAAAACTATAAATACTAAAGCACAAACAAAGAGAAACATACAAGGTTTATACACTGCAAATGATAAAACATTCCTGAGATAAATTAGAACTAAAATAAATGGAAAAAATATAATAATAATGGATTAAAAACACCGAATATTGTTAAGATATCTTCTCAATCAAATTCCAGAAAGTTAAAAAAAATTTTTGTTTGAAATGTCAGGCTGATTTTAAAGTTCATGTGGAAAGGCAAAGACCTAGAAGGGTCTCCCAAATAAAAAGAAGAAAAAAAATTGGAGGACTTACCTAATTTGAAGAACTTATAAAGCTCAGTTAACGAGATGGAATGATACTGGAGTACTACATTACAGAAAGTCTAGAAGACCAAAAGTTCCAGAATTTCTCAATTTGGTAGTTTAATGTTATCATCAAACACAGTTTCTTCTATCTTCCTGCTTTATCCCTTGGCATTTCTCTTCAAGATCATTTCCCATTAATGGTTATTATGAATGTTTTGGTTCCAGGCATTCGTGCCTACAAAGCAATGCTCAGCAAAAGAATAAACAACCATTAGTTCTTTGTGTCACTTGAATTTTTTTCTATTATAAAATATTTGACATATCAAATAGTATTTAATATATGTAGGCTTTAAAAAGTAATAATGAAACAAACATGCAAATTGAAGAAGTAGACGTGAATCCTTGAACTTTATTACTCACATTAATAGCAGTAGATACAATATCAACATTCATTTCAATTTCTTAGGTCCCAACCCCACAGGATGATTCAAACAAAGTCAGGTGACTACTGAATATACAGTGGGTTACATTATAGAAGAGGAACTGGAAGCATAAGGACCCCAAATCCTTATAATTGGCAGTTAGCGTAGCTTGCCCCAGAGGGACAAGGTTTGAGTAATCAAACCTGCCCTTTTCTCCATAGGGAGATACTATCTCTCTCTTCCAAGACTGCTGTATAATTATCCTTGAGAAGATAGTCTGGAATAAAAACAGTCAATGCTTCTGTTTTCAAGACATGCAGAAATGTGAAAGACCTGATTAAAGAATTGTCTTTCAACAGAGGTGTGTTTCCTCCCCACTCTCTGTCCTGCATATTTATGATGCATGCTTCAGCATAATTTAATGCATAGTTTCTTCTTTCCCCAAACATCTGAAATGTAGAGTTAAACATAATTAGGCTTCCATGTATATATGTGTTTATTTTGGGTTCTTTATTAATTTATAAGCCTATCTTTGCATCAGTCCCACATACATTTACTTTAGCTTTCTACCTGTTTAACCTCCTCAAACATCTACTTTGTTCTTCGGGAATGTCTCATATGTTCTTGCCCTTTCATTCTATCTTAAATTTAAAAAATCTGCCATATTCCTATATATTTTTTCTTGCAGTGCAGACCTTCCTTCTGAAATTGTATTGCTAGCTCTGCTATAGTTTGTTTAAAACTTCCTCTGTTGAACAAACTGAGAGTTGCTGGAGGGAGGTGGATGGGGGGGATGGGCTAGCTGGGTGTTGGGCATTAAGGCGGGCACTTGTTGGGATGAGCACTGGGTGTTATATGTAAGTGATGAATCACTAAATTCTACTCCTGAAACCAATACTACACTAGATGTTAACTAACTTGATTTTAAATAATAATAACAACAAAAAAAAAAGCTGCAACCGCTGTGACTATACCTCATCAAATAAAACAAACAAATAAACTTCCTCTACTAAGCTCAGTGTGGGTGTCTTCAATGTGACTTCCCAGCATAGATAGGTTCTAAGCTTTCTTTCCTGAACTCTACACTCTACTCTTTATAAAGTTCTCATCTTCAGATACCAGTAGATTGCTGGAAGCCAAGTGGCAGCTTTAGCTCATTTACTTCTCTGCACGAAATCTTTCACATTGTTTTCAACCTCTTAGAATTTTTCCCTTTCTTTCTCCTTCTTTCTTTCTTTCTTTTGGCAGTTTAGTTATGCATTAAAAATATATTTTGTATATTTCATCTAACTTTTTTAGGAGCTTACACTGAAAGTGGTTTTCAGGATACCTAACAATTCCTCTTGTCAGACACAGAAGTCTTGTGTCAGTGTGGTTTTAAAATTGTTTAACTCACAGAATTGTGTCTTGCACACAATAAACATTTAGTAAAGTGTGCCTAATTGAACTGAAAAAGGTTTCAGTTGGTTTTCTCTGATGCTGCTTCATCATACTCAAATGACTTAATACCTAATTTGGTATTACCATCATTACATGATTTTATTCTCTCCTTAAAAAATATTGATTTTATCCTCTCCTTTGCAAAATTAAAAAATATTTCAAAAATAATATAATGGAAGTCTTTGTTCTTAACTACCAAGACTAAATTGATGTTTACATAGTGCCCATCCTTTTCAGTCCTGGTTTTATGATTGTATAACAAAACAATGTACATAATTTTGTATATTTAAAAATTTTTATAATAATAATACAGTGATCTTCATACCCCTTTGGAACTTGCTTTTTCTGCAGTCAACATCATGTTTGAAAAATTTATCTATGCTGATACATTAAGCTCAAATTCAATTATTCCACATCCTGTATATAATTCTATTATCCATTATAGTTTATTTAAAAGTCCCTTTATTCTATGATAAAATTCTTACATATATGCTCTTGAGCATGTGTTTGGGATTTTTAAAGTTAGATGTCTAAAACAGAAAGTGCTATATAATAGGATGTTCTAAATTTTAACTTATTAAGTATATATCCAGTTCCTTATATCTAATCTTTATGATTGTGGTGGTATTAATCATTATAAAAATAAGATATTCTACCTTATTTTATCATTTAGTGTTTATGATTTATGAAAGGTACCTAGCACTAGTCAGGATACAGATTATGCTAAATATATGTAATGCATGACACCTTGTGTTTAATTCAAATTACATTAAAGTTTATACTATTAATGAACAATTAGGTGATTTGGAAATTCATGCCCCCCCTTTTTCTATAGGTATTTATGAGCCTCCATTTATTGTACTACTGCAGTGAACCAACCTTGGATGTGAAAATTGCCTTTTGTCAGGTGTGTGTTCCTTACAGGTAAAACAAGGTACAGTATATTCCCTTGTATTTCCATTTGCCATTTTAGCTTGCATATGTGCCACATCAAATTAGTGCTTATGCAGCATTAAAAATAACTTGGGAATTAGAAGTGGATAGTTACATGTGTTTTTCTTTCTCAGTTCACTTAAGAGAATGAGAATGAAAATAATTCTTTTTAATGGTTATAAATTAATCACTGGCTAAAGTGATTTTTTACTAGATTTTATTTATAATTAATGACAGTAATATCTTTTCTAATACTTGAAATATGGCTTGAATCATCAAAATAGTGAAAGTCTTTATTATTATTTTTCATTGTAAGGACTGATGAGCCCTCTGTAGCAGATTTCCAATGCCCACAGATAATAACATCCCAGGTGTTCTCAGTTGGTTTTTGATGCCCGGTGCTAACCGATAGTTAGTAAAAGGGTAAACAAGAAGAACAGCAAATAAAGGTATAGAAGGTAGTATGCATGGAGCAGAAAAGAGTCTACTCCCCTATATTCATAACATATTCCATTCTTAAGAAAGAGGCTACTTGGGGTATTTATTCCTACTACAGGTGTTTTTAGGGTAATCTTAACTTTAATCTGTTGTTATGGTATTAATTAGTAGTGTTTCCTTTTACTCTCAGGATTATTCTTTGGATAATAAATTATAGTAACTTTATTCATGATCCAAGCAAAAAGCAATTCCATTTTTCTGTACTGATTTTCATTGTTATCCTCTCATTGAGCGGTGCTGTAAACAGGGAGTGACATGCATCCTTTGAAACAAGGTCTAAAAAATAACTCTGCACCTTCTATTACTTTAAAACAATCTTTTCTCTTTCTGAAAGTAATATGTGCTTGTTACAGAAAGTGTGAAAAAATATAAAGGGAAACAAACATTGGCAAATCTATTCCCTCTTAGCCTAAGTAGAATCTCTATAGGCAAGTAAAATGTGTTACAGGCTATGAATAAGATTTACTGATCTGATCTGCCTCAACTCCCTGACCTCTAAATGTCATAGTGCTAGAAGCCTCAGGCATTTAGATAATTTCTCTTCTGTAATAAGAATTCTGGAACCGGACAGCCTTGGTTAGAAACTCTATCATTTATAGCCATTTACTTATGACCTTGGGCAAGTTATTTAACCACTCTGTGTTTTAGTTTCTAAATTTGTAAAAAGAGGGAAAGAAAAGTATTACCTTCTAGGTTATGAGGATTAAATGAGTTAATACTTGCAGACCAATGAGAACAGTGCTGGAATATGTTTATTAAATAGCTGAATAGATTTTAAATAAATTTACCTTCATTCTTCTGGTGCCCCAATAGAGTCCCTGTTTTAAGTACTATCAGTATCTTGACTACTTCCATAGTTTTCTCTCCAACCCAAATCTCTCCCAGAACTGGACCATGCCCAACTATTTGTTCTGTGTCTTTGCTTAGATGTTAATAGGAAAATCAAATTCTGCATACACCAAACCAAATTGCTGATCTTTCCTCCATAATTACTCTGTTCTAATTCAGTAAATGCTAAATTCACCTTTCCCAGTTGCTTAGAACAAAATCTTTGGAATCATCTTTGGGGCAGCACTTCACATTCAATTTGTCAGGAAATACTGTTGTTTATACATTCAAAACATTCTGAAATCTCACCATTTCCCAACATTCTCTCCACTACCACTTTGATCCAACTTACTTAACCTCTTGCCTGGATTATCACCAGAGTTTCCACATTTGCTCATTCCCAAATGCTTTACTCTCAAACATCAAGAAGAATAATATTTTGAAAAGTATAAGTGAGATCATGTCACTCCTTGGCTATAACCGAAGCAAAACAGAAAAACCTTTCGATGTCTTCCATTTCACTTACAGTAAAAATCAAAATTCCTGAAATAAATATGCTAGCCTTTACCGCTTAGCCACCTAGAGGCCCCCTACCTGAAATGCTCTTCCTTTATTGTCCTCTTTGCCTACTCCACCACTGTCAGGGCTTTCTTCAAATGTAATTTTTTAAGGGAATCTTTCTTGACTAGCCTATTTAAAATTGCCCCTTCCAGCCTACACTGCCTGCCCAACTTCCCAACCTTTCTTTTTTTTCCCCCTCCATAACACTTTTTGGTAGCTGATATACCATATATGTGACTGGTATGTTGCTTCTCTCTCTCTACTCCAATGCATTTTTCACATGCGCAGGCACCAGCTCACACAGGCTCACAAGAGTTGATTGTGCACCTCTCTCCCCAATTGAAAAGTTCAGTGATGTGAGGTTGGTAGATGGAAATCTGTTATTATAAGAGCGTGTATATTATGTAAATAAACAATTACTGTGGTAAGTCTCCTCCCTCCAAATGTTGAACATTTGCCCAGCACATTGTTGGAATTTTGCACGTGGCATGGTGTAGACTATCACTGGATGTTTACCTAATGAATCAATGAAGGTATATGTGTGGTTTAGGTAATCAGTTACACCTGTGACTGTGCTTTGGTTGAAAGGAGCAGGACTGAATTTCTGGGTAAACTCTCTGGGCCCTACCACTTGCAAGCAATGTGACTGTGTGCTATTTCATTAGCTGCCACAAGCCTATGCATTTACTGAGGGCATTAATACTTAAAAACAAAACACAACGAAACAAAAAACTAATTCATGTTTTATATACCTCAAGTTTAAATCTGAACTTCAAAAATTATCAACAAAAAGTTCTTAAAACTTATGCTATATTTTTAATCCAGAGTCTTTTTGTAGGTTGGTTATTTTTTAAAATCAGCTCCCAACATTTGGGTACAGATGCCGAACATCTATTTCTAGAAAGGCTTCTTTGAAAGCAAGGAAAGAAAGAGAAGTGAATCATGAACTTTATTAGTAACTGATTTTTTTTTTTTTTTGCTTACTATGAGCTTTGGTATCTAGATACATGCAAATTCAATAACTTAAAAAAATCTAAAAATATTACAGTAAGCAGAGTGTTGTTGGTCATGACTAAGAGCATTTTATATACTTTCCATGTAAAATTTTTATTTGATAATGTTTATTTATTTATTTTCTCTTCTGTAGCTCTGTGCCTGATTTACTGTTCTAGCAATTTAGAGAAAAGACTGTATTCATTTTTAGAGGCAGAAATTTCTACTGGGTTTCACTTTCAAGCTATGTTTTTCAGAAACTTCTTATTTCATGAGACATCTCGCATGTTCTTGGTATGCTATAGTGTTTACCCTGATGACCAGCAGAGTTAGGTTGCTCCCAGCTTCTTGCCAGACAGACAATGCACAAAGATATATGATCAAGTATACTCAGATTCCAACTCTCTTGAGTCTTAATCTGTGGCTTTTTATATTATGTCATATTTCTAATTTTTTCAGTTCTTATCAATAAAAAGTTATAGAAAATATAGAGAACAAACTTTCGCAGGTAGTTTTTTATCAAAAGGAAATATGTGTATTATTTGTAATGGTGTTGACCTTATTTTTTAGTTGAATTACTTGAAGAGCACAGGAGTCATTGAATTTTTTTGCTACTCCTATTAAATTTTTAAAAAATATTCCAGTAGGCAGATTGACAAGCAAGAGGTCTCTCATTATATTCTGGGGAGAAATTTGTCTTTGTAATATTAGACAGTAAAGGAATAATCTTTAGTTTGGACTCATATGAATCTTTTACAAAAATATAAACTGACAGGGAATTGAAAAGTGCACACACTCTCTCAGTCCCCCTGAGAAACAGGTGAGCCTTCTTAGCTTTCTTTTCTCAGTTGAACAGATAATTGCAGAGCTGTTTAATTTCACTTTCCCACATTGAAAAAAAAATCTCTTTAAAAGGCTACTTTTGGAACTCTGTGGTACTGAACAGATGAGTCAAGATTTTAGCCAAGGAATACATACACACAGAAATGCTTGTTAGAAACCCCATGCATGTCCATGGGTACACATATAGCATTTATCGCATCCTGACATGCATTACCTTTAGGTGTGCAGGTTGTGTTTTTCCCTCTCCATGGGGACTGACTACCTCAGGGGCAGGGCCAGGGCATCCTCATCTTTGATTTCCAAGTCCAGAAATCTACCTTAATTCCATTACTGCGCAATGAATACCTTTTGAATAAAAGAGGGTAAATAAAAATTTAATAGAGAAACACCACTTCCCTAGTAGACATTTGTTTCTTTGCTTTTCAAAATCAAGTCAATTTCTCAACATCTTAACATTTTATAAGTGTACATTAATGGACTTAATTGTATTTTGGTTATTTTGCTATTACAAATCAGTGTTAACCTAACAATTATCTAAACATTATTAACTTGTCCTTTCTAAATGTTTATTGATGTTTGAGTTGGTTATGAATAATTTAAAATGATTTCTTAATTTCTGATTTTCACAGAGGGTCCAAATCAATGAATCAAGAATTATAAATATAAGTAGAACTAGAAATAAAGAGATTGAGCCCATTGAGGTTCTTTTTGGCTATGAAACAGAAACTCTTTCTGCCTCCATACATTTTTTCTATAAAAGGAGATAGCTATGTGTTGACAGATTGATTCCACCATTTATGTATTCAATACATCTTTACTAAGTACCTATAATATAAAGCTGCATCTTGTAAAAACTAGGGATACAAAGAACACAGTGTCTAAAGCATGACAGAGAGTGGCTGAGCTTCTAATCTTGAGAACCTATTCCTCTTTGAGTTAAAGAACGCAGCAACAGCTATGTGTTAAACAATGAGTTGGAATAGTTACCAAAGAAGAGTTTATTTTACCTCATTTAATCTCACATCACTATTATCAAAGGCATAATCCAATTATGTTTTATTCTGGAGTGGAAATCTCAACTATTTTACTAGAAGGTCTTATCCTGGTCTCGTTATGAACTTTTTGAAATTTACTGGTGTACAGTGTTTTAACAGAAGCAAGTAGCAGTAAAATATAATGAGAACTTACACACTATGATTAAATGCAGAAAAGCCTAAGATCTATTGGAACCCAGTAGGAAAAAAAAAACACTCTTATATGAATTCCAAAGCATGTTTGTGATATATAAAGTCTAAAATATTACTGAGATATGACAAAAATAGTCTTATTTTGAAGTTATTGTCAAATCATTCTTCAGTGTCTTTAGAGTTCTTACTATTTTTTAGTTTAACCATTATGCGGTAAGATAGCTAAGACTGACCATGTTGAATTTTTTCCTAGTTAAGATAGTGTTCTTTTAAAAATAGACATAAAACATTACAGATGACTTGCTTAGTTGATTGAATTTGATTTTATTACTCAAATGTTTGGACAACAAAGCGCTATGTGTATACATGGAATAATTTCCTTAGCCACTGATGATGGCTGTTCTAAATAGATGAAAACTTACTCTTAGAACAAATTTGCCGATCACTTCTGATTTATTATTTTTTAGTGTTCTGATGTTTTCCTCTTTTGATCTTTAGAAATTTCAGGATTTTAGCAAATATTTTATGGGCTGTATTCACTTTTTAGAGGTTTTTATAGACTTGGAAATAAATAAACCAGGGAACTCCTAAAGATAGGTATTCTAGAATGCCCATAGAATGGTTTAGTTTTAAGTGATACATTCAGATCACTGTACCTAGGACATTTAAAATACATGATGCCAGGGTTATATGGTTTAAAAATTTTTTTCTTTGCTTTTAAAACATACTGAATTTAACGTAACTTGATTTGCTCAACTTTATCTCATTTGATGGGTCTATGGGTTTCTGCTTCAAAGACAATGAAACTATCTGGTCAAAATTTTTAAACTAAAAATTGGATGGCTATCTTAGATGGGAAGACTTTTATACCAACATTAGAGGAAAAGAGCAACAAAGGAAAATATATTCTGACGGGGCAAGGCAAAGGAAAACCTGTGTAATGTAACAGGGAAACTGAAAACCGCTTTTGCTGGTCTGTGAAAAGCATTGTTTGTATATTTTAGATTTGGGGGGATTGTCTGCCGCCTCAAAACACCCAACTTAGACACCGACTTCCTATAAATATGGCTTAAGGGAATCAGTAGATTGAACCTGGATATATTTGACGTTCTGGGCATTTCGTAAATGAATAGCTATGATTTTGAGGTATAAACTGATAAACCTTCCCTTTATTATATTAGTTTTTCATGTAATAGGGAAAAAATATTTACCTTAGTTTTTCCTTTTTAAAAAGATTTTTTATTTATTTACTAGAGAGAGTGAGCAAGAGTACAAGCAGTTGGAGTGGCAGGCTGAGGGAGAGGGAGAATCTGGTTCCCAATGTGGGACTTGATCTCAAGACCTTGGGATCATGACCTGAGGTGAAGGCAGCTGTTTAACTGACTGAGCCACCCAGGCATCCCTTAGTTTCTTCTTTTAAGGAGTTTCTTCTCCTGAGTGTTATTCGAGGAAGCTCAACTCTGACTTTCTTCTGTATCTGCTTTTATACCTTGCATTTAATTTTGCATACCTTAAAAAAAAAAACCCAATATATATGCTTTAGTGCATGGACTGTCCGGGTAAATTATTAAAGACATAGCAAACATTATTGTAAAAACGTGGTACATCTTGAATCACAAAATAAATCACTAAGATATCTACACTATCAGGATAACTAACCATTCTATTTTTATGAATGAATGTTTCATAATGTTTGAAAATAGTTTTTTTTCATATGCCCACACATGACAGTGGCTGCAGCGAATTTCAAAAGAGTAAATTCAATGTTGTATTTGTATCTTATACCTTGGGCAGGTTTTTCCCCCTAATGATTTATTAAATAACTATTTGAGTTAATGAGTAGATTCAGTTAGGCTACAAAGATTAACAACGAATGTAAAGGTCTTAAGATTTGGTTCTGTAATGATGAACTTTTCTGTATTGTTTGATGGTGGTTATGTCTTTGGTTTTCTTGAGGCACAAAGGAGGTTGAGCGGACTTCTTTTTGAACGATCTTAGTACAAATAAAAATGTAGCTTAGTACTACAAGTTCAGTTATGGTTGAGGTATTAATCAAATTTAAATGAAGTTATTGCCTACATCTTTAAAAATATTTATGCTGTAAAATATCACAGAATTATCTGTGGTTTTCAGTGAATGGTAAATCATGCTGGTTTCTATTTTGATCTATATAGTATTCTTAAGTAATCACTAATTCCATAAATGCACTATTTTAATTATATGTGAGACTTTGGAAAATGCTTTAAGTGGTAATTTTGCTTTTTGATACAGGTATTATCTGAGGTTGGGGTACATGATAAACAAAGGCTGAATTTTTCAGTAGGTTAAGAAGAATAATGTTAACTTAGATAATGAGTTCTAAAACCAGTTCCAAATTTGGAATGTGTTATTCAGCTCTTCTGTTCATCTTCTCTAAAGGTGAATATTTATTTGGTTATATATTCTATACATCTCTAAATTATTCTTAAAAAGATTAAGGTAATTATAAAAGTGCATATCCAAAGAGATGAAAACCCAGACTTTGGAGAACACAGAACTGCTAAACTTAGGTACTGATTAGATCTTTTTTATGTTTGTGCAATGACAGAATCAATATCATTTGGATTTAAGAATGCTGCTCTTTGCACTGGGTATTATATAAGACTAATGAATCACAGACTTGTACCCCTAAAACAAATAATACATTATATGTTAATTATTGAATTTAAATTTAAAAAGAAAAGGATAAAAAAAAGAACACTGCTCTTTGTTGTACATATGAAAACAAAGTTCTAGTGTCTATTTTAAAATGTAACATTTGATAAGTTCTAATTTCCTCTTCTAAAAAATGAAAAAATTGTTTTATAGATAAATCAGTGAAATTTAGATAACTTGTGAACATTTTGATTCCTAAGTGACCTTTTACTTCCTTAAGAGGGGATATAGCCTCTTACTCCTACCCTGAGAAAGAATTTTTTTAAAAATGAACTATTATTTATTAGCCCGGAAAATTTTTCCTGTCTTGATTCTATAATACCACTTATTATTGCCTATTTTAGAATTTTTTTTTTTGTAGATAAACGGGAAATATGTAAATAAGAAAGGTAGAATTCAGTGTGATTTGTTCTGTAGGTTAGATCATTGTGATAATGAAGTCAGCATTCTAGGTTTGATCCTATAAGGAAGAATTTAATATTAAAATCTTTGAAGGCAGGAACTTTCTATACTTGGTGCCTGGAGCATTGCCTGGCACAATTGTAAGACCAAAATAAATATTTGTTGAATGAAAAACATACCCCAGTAATAGGTAGACCTCAATTCTCAGTGACTTATCAGAGCAAAGATTATTTCTTCTAATACAAACTATAGTACAGGTTAGTGAGGGTGACTTAGGAATTTTGGTTTCTGACACCTTGTGACTCAGGAATTTAGGTTCTTGCCATCTCATGCTGGGCCAACTAAGACACCAGAGTATGGAAAGAGATGGATTGTGGTGGCACATGCCCTAAATGCCCCTGCATCGGCTAACACCTGCCATTTCTACTGTGGTTCATGGGGCAGAACTCATCACATGGCCCTAATAGATCTTCAGGGCAAGGCTGGGAAATGTGGTGTAGCCCATGAATATTCATGGAATATGATTTTTTCCCACAAACAAAAATACAGAAAACATTTTATTACCTGACCATTCTGAACCCTGTTGGTTAAACATTAATTATATAGTAATATCATAGTGTCTTTGGATGGCCCTGCAGTTCAAGCCAACTTTTGTTAATAACATTCTTAAATTGCTAATTAGCTACATGTTTTTAAAAGTTATCTAACTTCTCAATAATAATTATAGTAATAGTAATAATGATATTAATAATCAACTTTGTTGAGGGTTGTTTTTATAAGTTTATACCACACTGAGAACTTTACATACACTATCTCATTTAACCTTCTCACTAATGAAAAGAAGTAGATTATTGCTGTCATTCCATAAAAAAGTACACTGACCGTAAGATTTTAAAAAGTTTAACCAACACCTGATAGTCAGGATTTTAAGATAAAAGCTAGATTTTTATCCTTCCTGGAGTTCTTAGTCTAGGATTTCTCGATTGCAAAATGAGAATATTAAGTCTTATGTGAAGTGTTTTATTATAACCCAGCACAGTGTCTGGTCCTGACACCAGTTTGGTGCCTAGCAGGCATTGAAGCAGTATTAGTTTTCTTCATTCACATACAGATAACAGGAGGCAGAAGCCAGGCCTGCTCTATTATTGATTACTGTTCTGTGCTTTTTCACGTCATTGAAAATAATGGTTAAACATAATTTAAGTCTTAAAGTTTTACTTTATTATTGATTTGTTATACACCATTGATTCCACAGAGTATCCATCTCTGGGCAACGAATATAAAAGTCATATACATTTCAGGCTTTGGTCATCCTCAGAGAGTAACGCTTTAGGAAACAGAGTGGAGAAAATATGCTCTTGACAGAACAAAACTGAGTCCTAAATATCCTTAAGTATTGTGTCTCAAATCTCCTCCTTTAAAACTCAAATGTAAATAATTTGATTCAGATTCAAAAGGGGATTAAATACATGCTTCTTTGCCATATAAATGAAATAAAAGGCATGGTTTCTGCTGACTTTCTACAACAGTTGGAGTAGCATCATGAAACAAATCAATATGCTGGTCATAACTATGAGAACGAATAGCTCAATATCATTTGTGCCAAAAGCACAATCATCACTTTTTGGCAGATACACTTGGTATCCAAATGACAATACTAAAATAATATCCAACAGACTGACCAGTTAATTTTCTGGAGATGCATTTTGTAGCATCTTGGCTATTCTGTTGAGATAGATTAGTGTTATATCCATAACATCTTTGATAGTGCTTGGCAAACAGTAGGTGATCAATATATACTTAGCAAATGAATGAAATCAGACCTTTTAAATTTCTAGGCAGTTCTGAAAGTCTGGCTTTCCCTCACCAACACTATCTACTTCAATGCTGAATTATGTAATGTTCAGTTAAATTCAGACTCTGGGCTAAATCAACTGATAAATATAAGAGAAGGGGATGCTATTATTTCATTTAGTTGATTTTTCTAAGCTCTTTCCTTTTTCTTTTCTTTTTTTTTTTTTTTAGATTTTATTTATTTATTTGACACAGAGAGAGAGAGAGAGATCACAAGTAGGCAGAGCAGCAGGCAGAGAGAGAGGGGGAAGCAGGCTCCCTTCTGAGCAGAGAGCCTGATGCAGGGCTCGATTCCAGGACCCTGAGATCATGACCTGAGCCAAAGGCAGCAGCTTAACCCACTAGCCGCCCAGGTGCCCTCTAAGCCCTAATCCTATAGCTCACCTTATTGTAAGAAAATCACATCATTGTTCTAAATTATTTTAGGTGACCTAGTGAATGGTTCAGTTAAAAAAAAAAAAAAAAAAAGAGCCCGTGTTTTGGAGTTGAATGAACTTCAGTTCATATTACTTGACATCACTAATTAATAGTTCCAAGACTCTGAGCCAACTAACAGCTCTGAATGCCACTTTCCTCACATGTCATCAGTGTTAAATATAGTATTTAACAGAATATAAAGTTCTCCTTTAGTAGGTAAGCAATTAAGACCGCTTCACCTTTCTTTCTCCCCTTGAATTGTTGAGAATTGATTTCATATAAATCATATGAAATATATTTTTATGTCTTTGATTAAAAATATATCTACTGCTTGATGTTTGATTCCCAGAGTTATATAAAGAACTACTGAATATATTCTTCCTGAAGTTAAGTGCTAGAGAAATTTTATCTTTCCTGTGAACTGGTATGATATATCCTATGGGATTAATGAATCAAAACTTGCCACTCATTGTGTTTTGTTGTTGTTGTCATTTTTTTTTTTTTTTCTTTTGGCTTGGTGGAAGAATGACTCTTTTGTGCTCAAGGCAATAGATATTTGCAACTTAAGCCTTCTGGTAAAACTGTCATCTCCTAGTCTGCTTTGTTTGAGATCTGTTCCTAAACCTGGATTTAATGGTTTCATTGTTCCCCTATCTTTGATGATGTTCTGCACAAATCAGAATATAAATAATAAATGAATGAAAGAATAAAATGACTTACTCAAGGTTTCACAGCTGTTAAGTACAGAACTAATCCAGATGTGGTGCTATTTTCAGGTATATCATTCAAGAGGAACTAATGAAGCTTAACCTCTAAAAATTTCTAAACCTTAATGTCTCCTGCTCGGGAACTAACTAACAGTAATATAGAGTAATCATGAACAAATGAAAATGGGGAGGGAGTACTTGTGGCATACAGGTTATTAAGTTTGAGAATAATGCAGTCAAGGTTTTGGACACCTGCAGGATAAGATCAGTAATGTAGGATTTTTTTATTCTCAGAACTTCATAGCTATAGGCTAACATCTAACTGGTTATCGGGACTCATTGCACAAAGCACTTTCTTACTGGTCTATAGAACATAGAGTCTTTTCACAGAACAGATTATATTTAGACTTCCTCTCTAATAAACTACCTACCAGCCAGTAGCAATAACAGCTTCCTTTAATTTAGCTTTAAAAATTTTGGCAGCTGGGGGACAGGGAGGAAATTGATTTGCTTTGAATTTTTGCAAAAACAATTCTCTTATATCCACACAGAAATAATTATTGATTCATTTCAACACAAGATTAATATTCAGTAGAGTAATGAGTTATTTTAAAAAATAATGTGAATCAATAATAGAAGAGACTATTCCAAACCTATAATTATTTTGATATTGATTTTCATAAGTTACCACTGTGGTGATTTATAATTTTTTAATATAATATGTCTTATTATAATTAACATAATTAATTATCATAATTAATTTCTTCTCTGGAAAGAGAGTTTCCTTTGGTGAGCATTTATGAATACCTTTGGGTTTTAGTATAAATTCAATATAAATTGATGATGGAATGTTTACTTTCATGAACTAATTGAGAGAACATTAGTTGGATACTATATTACACCTGTGAGAGAGGGAAACACTCCCCTGGGAATATGACGTCTGGGCCAGCTAATGGGGTGCTGATAACAAAGAGAGTCACCGTGAAATTTTTGATTTTATATCTTTTGTTTGCTTGGTTTGACCTGCATTTACTTCCAGTTTTTGTCTCTCCAACTAGCTCTCTTTACATGATGATGTCTCATGTCTTTTACATCTACTATTTTCTAAAATAGTAGTTCTCTAAGTGTAGAACTTGTTAGCAATATGAAACTTGGCCTTACCTTAATCCTGCTGAATCAGAAACTTTTCAGTGGAGCTACCAATCTACTTTTTTACAAGCTCCTCAGGTAGTTCTGATCCATTTTAAAACTTCAGAATCTGAGGGCACCTGGGTGGCTCAGTGGGTTAAAGCCTCTGCCTTCGACTCAGGTCATGATCCCAGGGTCCTGGGATCGAGCCCCACATGGGGCTCTCTGCTCGGCAGGGGCCTGCCTCTCCCTCTCTCTCTGCCTGCCTCTCTGCCTACTTGTGATTTCTGTCTGTGAAATAAATAAATAACATCTTAAACAAACAAACAACAACAAAAAAAACCTTCAGAATCAGTACCTCACACTATAGGCCAGTCATTCCTTCCCATTGTGAGGGCTTGATTCTTCCCTTTTTGGGTTTAGCTCAACAGTTCTGTGACCTGAACTAAGAATATGCTAAAACACATAACTGGAGAAAAATCTTTCTAGCACTGATAACTTTTTTATAGTGTACTTAATGGCATACTTTCGTAGGAACATATTACAGGGGGAAGTTTATATTGGAACTTTATAGTCATGACAAGGAAGACTACATGGAAATTGAGAATAAAATAGACTGTAGTAAATATGTTCTGAGCTTTTTGAAATTCAATTTGTATTTGTAAGCTTGGGGCACAGATGAGATCTGAGGGAAGCTTTTCAACACAACATATTTGCCATCAAATTTTTGGTTACAACATTAATCCAAGAAAATTTCCAATGCTGTTTTCTCTGTGTCTTACTGTTTAATAATTAAAATACCTTTTCCTATGGGATGCCTAGGTGGCTCAGTCAGTTAAGCATCTAGCTCTTGATTTTGGCTCAGGTCCTGATCTCAGGGTCATGAGATCAAGTCTGCATCAGGCTTCACCTGGCATGGAGACTGCTTAGGATTCTCTCTCTCCCTTTCCCTCTGCCTCTCCCCACCCCACTCATGCTCTCTGCCCACCCCCCAACAACAATTAAACAAATTAAAAAAAAATAACCTTTCCCAATTATGGGAGGTACTATGAAGGATATTTTCTAACTTTTAGATTTTATGTAAAGTTTAATTCAAAGCTAGGTATGAAAAGGATACTTGAAATTTGTGTGTGTGTGTGTATAAGTGTGAATTCACAAACTTTATAATGATAATTTTCGTTGTTATTATGAGAAATTAAAATGGAGATAAAAGATCACTAAGTAGGATGGAACTAGAGGGTATCATGCTTAGCAAAATAAGTCAATCGGAGAAAGACAACTATCATATGATCTCCCTGATATGAGGAAGTAGAGATGCAACATGGGGGTTAAGGGGGTAGGAGAAGAATGAATGAAACAAGATGGGATTGGGAGGCAGACAAACCATAAGTGACTCTTGTTCTCACAAAACAAACTGAGGGTTGCTGGGGGGAGGGGGTCTGGGAGAGGGGGGTGGGGTTATGGACACTGGGGAGGGTATGTGCTATGGTGAGTGCTGTGAAGTGTGTAAACCTGGCGATTCACAGACCTGTACCCCTGGGGATAAAAATACATTATATGTTTATAAAAAATAAAAAATAAAAAAAAATAAAAGATCACTAAGTAATTTTTATTTTAGAAAATGTGTCAAGTCATTAGATATTTCATTTGAATACATTTGGTCACTTTTTGACTGGGAATTCTCTTACTGAGAGTTTCCTTCTGGTATAAACTCTAGGATTGTTTTAACCAATTCCATCAAACTACTAAGTCCAAATATAGCTTTCCCCATTGTATGAAAAGTTCTGTTATAGGGATGCACTGACAAAAACTACTGGACACTTCTCAGCAGTGTGAACAATTGCTGAGATGCAATGATACACTTACTCCATTAAAGCACCTGGCCAACTGTTAACCTGTCTCAATACTGAGATTTCGTAAGTCCTTGAGTCTGGTGCGGTGGGACTCTTTCAAATACTTGAATCTGGTGTGAGAAGTAATCCTTGTGCTAACTAGGACTCTGATTTCCACTTTGGGTGCACTGTGAATGATGGAATTTGGCAATCCAAAAAGACACAAAATGTGTTCCTGGTATAGAAATAATCATTTTACTTTTCACATATGTCAGTCAGAGGTATAAGTTCTGTTTCACAGTCTTCCAGTGATCCTTCCCCTATAACGTACCATTCTCAACATTCATCAGCATACTTAGAGGGCTTACTGGAACAGATTATTGGGCCTTACCTACAGAGTTTCTGACTCAATAGGTATGGGATGGGAGTGAGCATAAGCATTTCTAACAGGTTTCCAGGGCATGCTGATGCTGATGCCCCAGAAGGGACACTTTAATTGATTAAAGTGATTGCTTTAATCTGACTTTCTCAGTCAGATTCTCAAATCTTCAGTCAGAACCTCCTGGATTGCCTAGGAATCTTCAGATCATCAGGACCTAAGATGATGACCTAAATCCAAATCTCCAGGGCAGTGTGATAATGACTTGCCTTTTGTCAAGCTCCTTAGGTGTTCCAGGTATACATCTTCATTTGAGAAGCAGTTCTAGGGGAGGGCCAGGGATAATGTTAACCAGAGAAAACTGATCATGTCTCCTCTCAAACATTGCCAATGTTATACCCATGGATTGGCATCTAGTAGTTGTTTTATATATAGTAAGTGAATTAATGAAAATGAATGAATGCAAGCAATCAGTTCCTATTCCTTTTTGTTTCCAGCACCTTTTCTTTATTCTACTATAGAATATATCATCCATATTTCAGCTACTTGTTTACTTGACTGCCTCCATGTAGACAGACACCTTATCTTTTTGTTGTATCTCCAGGGCCAAACCCAGCATCTGGCACCTAATATGTATATTATCAGTATTTGTTAGAGTAAATGATTGTAAATGTTGAGTAGAATATCTCTTCGGGTTGGTCCGAAAAAGATGTGTGAATTGTTAAATTCCCTTGATTTTTTGAATATACATTAAAATGTAGGAAGAGGAGGGCCAGCACAGTGGATTCAAGTATAATGTGAAGACTGAGACCAAGGCTAGAAAAGCAACAGGCAAGTGTGAAGGAGTAAGGTGGTACCGAGATACAGCATGACAACAGGGGTCTGGAACATAAAACATTACATGTTCAGCATAGCATATATATGCAGTTGGAACAATGATATTTTTGAGGTGCAGAGAATAAGTAGGGGGACAAAAAGTGGATTATGTAGGTTTGATGAAGCTAGTGTGTGTTAAGAATTTTGTGGGTGGTCAGAAATAAGAACATTAAGGGATATAAAAAAGGATTAGAACATGGCAAATGAAGTCAGGCACTTCATCCATTCCAAATTACAAATTGCAGCCTCCCTGAACAGATTTACAGTTGCCTGGTTTTTTGTTTCTGTTTTTAAGATTTATTTTGAGAGAGAAAGAGCATGCGCATGGTGGAGTAGGGGCTAAGAAAGTCTGAAGTGGACTCTGCTGATCGTGGAGCCTAGGCCGATCTCTGTCTCTCTACCCTAAGATCAGGACCTCAGCAGACACCAAGAATCCAATGTTCAACCGGCTCTGTCATCCAGGCACCCCAATCCTGTTTTTTAATAGTCTTAAAAAAAAAAAAAAAAGATTTATTTATTTATTTATTTATTTATTTATTTATTTATTTATTTGACAGAGAGGGAGAGATCACAAGCAGGCTGAGAGAGAGAGAGAGGAAGAAGCAGGCTCCCCGCTGAGCAGAGAGCCCCATGCGGGGCTTGATCCCAGAACCCTGGGATCATGACCTGAGCCGTTGGCAGAGGCTTTAACTCTCTGAGCCACCCTGGTGCCCCTGTTTTTTAATAGCCTTGTTTAATTTCCTGTTCCGTGCTTCCCAGACTTATCTCCTGGATTTCAGTCCTCTCCTTATTGTACTCATAAATCACCGGAATTTTCAGTCTTTTGTCCAAACAACCTAGATTCCTCATCTTTAGTCCATTCTGCTCTTTGAGGTCTGTGTGTATTTGTACTGGATTGGCTGCCACCATGTGTCTTCCAGTCATGGGCTGGTGCCGGTCACGAGCATTTTGCTTGAAGTCTGTCTGGGGTTGTAAGGTCTGTGCACTAGATTGGTAAGTTTTGCCACTCAGTCCTTATAGTCCCCACTGTACTTTCCTTGTTTATATAATTTGGTGCCATCTGGCTCCCTTTCCTAGAGCATGTAGGGACACGTTACTTTGTACTTCTATTTCAGTCTTTTTATTTAGAAATGAAATGCCAAAACATTTCTAAGGACAATGTTTTTATGACCAACCAGAGGTTCAGAGCCTGAGGAGGTCTAAATCTTCTTTCAAATTATGTTAAGAATCACATATTAAGTCAATGCATATTAAAGTCAATGCATATTAAAACCATACAAAGATCTTTCTAGTTTAGATTCTGGACTCAGAACACTAAAGGCAGGGTTTTTGTTTTCATTTACTAATTAAAGCTTTGGCATAACTCAAAAGTCATCAGGTATATAAGAAATTATTCATGAATGTCCCACTCATTGCAGGACAACCCGTGTTGTTTGATAAGCTGACTAAATACAAGGCACATCTCCCACCATATGGTATACCAAAACATGCCCACAATTTCCCAAATGCCCAGGAAAGGTTAATGCCACTTCTAAAGAGAACCATTGATTTGAACTTTTCCACTTTCAATTTTTGGGATTGGGAAGGAACCCACAGAACATGAATCCTCAAAACCTGAGCAAAATTGGCAAAAAGGAGAAAGGATGACTATTGGGTAGGCATCCACTAGTGTGTGCCACAAGAAACAAGCTAGACAAAATCGTATAAGGTTCTTTCTATCTATAAAGTTGGAACTATTTAATGTTACAAAATGTAATATAAGTTTATTTATGTGTAAACAATAATCATGCATAATGAAAATTCACATTAAGTATATTCATAAATCATGATTCAAAATTTTAAGGACATACTCTTCAATTGGTAAATATAATAAGGAGGAGAACTCTTAAAGATAAATAAAAGATACAAAATCAAGATATTTAAATCTAAGCTTGCAAAAAATTAATAGATGTCATGTGGCATTTTAGAATAATGTTAATTTGGACTAAAACTGTTCAATGTTTAATGTAAGATAATAGCATTTTTGGTGTTATTGAGAACAAATGCAGTTAACACTATTTAATTCAAATTTACCTAATTAAAAAATAAAACTGCACATTATCTTGTATCTCATTCCTTTCTGAGAAGTGGATATAGATACAATCTCTTATCTTTTCTCCTATGATTTTATAATGGATGATTAGGAATCACCTCTGAAATTTAGCCTAGTCAATGGACCCAGTATATTTAGTACATGTTTGCTTCATAAATAATTAAATGGTTTTAATGAAACATTTCAGAAAAGATTATATAGATCTAATGTAAGATTATTTCATTATTAATAATTTTAATATTGAAAACAAATTTTTCTATGTATTTTTCTGAGTTCATTTACTCCAGGTTATCTTACATAGATGAATACATATTTTTTATATGAAATACAGGTTTATGTCATGATGATAGAAGGCTATGAATTAGTATATTAAAAGAACATGCTTTTCTATATCTTGCTATCATTCTGATTGTTTATTTTCTCATGTTTTTGTTGTTCTTTTCACAGGGATTCGATAAACAAGTGGATGTGTCATATATTGCCAAACATTACAACATGAGCAAAAGCAAAGTTGACAACCAGTTCTACAGTGTGGAAGTGGGAGACTCAACCTTCACAGTTCTCAAGCGCTACCAGAATTTGAAGCCTATTGGCTCTGGGGCTCAGGGAATAGTTTGGTGAGTGGAATATATATACCTATTTATCTATTTATTTATTTATTGAAGTATAATTAACATACAGTGTTTTGTTAGTTTCAGGTGTACAACGTATTCAACACTTCTATACATTACTCTGCTCATCATGATAAATGCTGTCACCATCTGTCACCAAATATTATTACAATCTTATTCACCATATTTTCTATGTTGTACTTTTCATCTCTGTGACTTCTTTATTTTATAACTGGAAGTTTGTGCTTTTAATCCCCTTTATCTGTTTCACCCATCCCCCTGCCAAGTTCCCCTCTGACAACCACCAGTTTGTTCTTTCTATTTAATAATCTGGTTTTTGGTTGCTGTTTGTCTCTTTGTTTTGCTTTTTAGATTCCACATGTGAGTAGGATGGTATTTATCTTTCTCTGTCTGACTTATTTCACTTAACTTGTCTTTTTAAAGGCACTAATGCTGTGATTGTCAACTAGCCACAAATACGCACACAAACATAAATAAATAACATGATTTGAGAATTACAAGCATGATTTGTAATTCATTACCCATTTACTAAAAGTATGTACAACTTTGCTTGTCACTAGTCTTTCTACTCACCAAAAATGTCCATTACACAACAACCATGGAGAAACAAAGAAAGCCAGAGGTTTTCTATCTGTTGCTAATACATTTAGAAAATTTTATTTGGATGTTTATGAAGGTAAGAAATGAGGGGCTATGTGTTAAGATAACAAGCAAATAAAATTTGCTGCACTCTAAGAAAGTATAAATGATGTATCAAGTGTTCCTGTCACATTTAGAGTTCAATATTTAAAATTCAGTTACCTATTAGAAAAGGTGGTATTTAAAAATGTCTGTTGTACATTTCCAAAATGGAAAAATTCTGGGCTCCCTTAGTAACCATTCTCTTATGACATTTTTGAGTGGCAATCTAAAATGATGACAAATCAAAGCTTGATTACTTGTTATAAAATTCTTACAAAAGTGATGATACCAAATTGATAAGCATTTATTTTATGCAGTTTTAACTTGCAGTGTAGCCATCAAATGTATTTAGTATGAACTTATTAACATAATAATTTTCAACTTGATAGCTCATACTTGTAAGTAAAAATTTAACACATATACCATAAATATGTATATTTATTTTTGAGAAGATATTTACTTAGATCAGTACACTTATTTGTTATATAAATTACTCTTACATTAGTGATGTCCATTTGAAAACATGAACACTTTTAAAGGATGAGCTAAAGATGAAATAAACATTGTTTAAAAGTCTATTTTGGGGCACTTGGGTGGTTCAGTGGGTTAAAGCCTCTGCCTTTGGCTCAGGTCATGATCCCAGGGTCCTGGGATCGAGCTCCGCATCGGGCTCTCTGCAAGGCAGGGAGCCTGCTTCCTCCTCTCTCTCTGCCTGCCTCTCTGCCTACTTGTGATCTCTGTCTGTCAAATAAATAAATAGATAATCTTTAAAAAAAAACAAAACCAAAACACATTTTATGTATAACTTTTTTTCACTCATTTGATACAATGTAATTTTGATGTTAGCAATGTGGTAGTGGAAGTGTTCATTATTTTTTAACCTTTCATTTTATATTTCATAAACAATTTTAAAATCTGGTTCACTTCCTTTTTTATTTTTTTAAGGCTTTTTTTTTTTTAAAGAAAAATGGTTCACAGTAAAATTGAGAGAAAGGTACAGAGATTTTCCATATTCCTCTATATTCCTCCTACCTCTACACATGCATAACCTCTCCCATCATCAACATTCCCCCACAAAAGTGGTACATTTACTACAGTTGATACATTGATTCATCATAATTACTAAAGCCCATAGTAAACATTAGGGTTTATTCCAGGTGTTGTAATTTCTATGGATTTAAACAAATGTAAAATGATATGTATTCATTATTATGGTATCATACAGAGTATTTCCACTGCCTTAAAAATTCTTTATACTCCACATGGTTCATCCCTCCTTTTACTCCGAACTCCTGGCAACCATTGATCTTTTTACTGTTTCCATAGATTTTAAAGATTATTTATTTATTTGTTTGAGAGAGAGAAACCAAATGCAGTGGGGAGGAGCAGAAGGAGAGGGAGAGGCAGACTCCCTGCTTACCAGGGAGCGTGAAGCAGGGCTCCATTGCAGGACACTGAGATCATGACCTGAGCCAAAGGCAGACGCTTAACCAAGTGAGCCACCCTGGCACCTCTTTATTATTTCCATAAATTTGCCTTTTCCAGGGTGTCATATAGTTGGAATCGAATAGAATATAGACTTTTTAGATTGGCTTCTTTCACTTAGTAATATGTACATCAGGTTCTTTCATGTCTTTTCATAGGTTGATAACTCATTTCTTTTTGTCACTGAATATTTCATTGTGTGGGTATGCCACAGTTTATCTCTTCACATACTTTAAGACATCTTGGTTTGTTCCAGGTTTTGGTAATTATAAATAAAGCTGCTTTAAATATCCATATATAGGTTTTTGTGTGGACATAAATTTTAAAGTTGCACTTCATTTTGATAACAGGTTTTAAGTTTACTCTTAGTGCTTAGTGAAAATGGCAACAGTGCATGGTTGGTGCATTTCTAAATAATTTACTAGCATTTAAACCTGATTTATCAAATATACCAAGGCTTTTATTGAAATTTATGTCAATAAGTAGGTGTTTTTGCTATTAAAAACTGGAATAGTTTAATATTTTTAACAATGGATCAAAACTTTTATTTCAAAGATATTTAGGTAAAGAAATTCTTATTATTAGTTTTTATTTATTTATTAGTTATGGTGAGGGTATGAGGTGGACCTCTTTGTGACACAAAATAATTTCTTGACATGAAAGGCAGAATAATGGTCCCGCCAAAGATGCCCAGACTCTAATCCCCCAGAATCCTTAACTATGTTATTTTATGTGGCAAGAGGGACACTGTGGATGTGATTAAGGTTAAGGGCATTAATATGGGGAGTTCATCCTGAGCTTTCAGGAGATAACAATCTAATTAGATGAGTTCTTAAAAAGTGGAAAAGAAAGGCAGAAGAGGGGGTCAGAGAGATGCAATGGGAAAGGAGAGATGAAATTTAAAACATGAGAAAGACTTGCTTTATTGTTGATGGTTTTGAAGATAGAGGATGAAAGTCATGAGTCAAAGAATGGGGTGGCTTCCAGAAGCTGGGAATGGCTATCAACTGCCAACCAACAAGAATACACAGACTGCATTAGAGTGATGTAACCACAGGGGATTGGAATCTCCCAACAAACCCAAATGAACATGGAAACAGATTCTCCTCTAGCACCTCCAGAAAGGAATCAGTCTGCTAACATCCTGACTTTAGCCTAGGCCCACATAAGGACTTTGGACCTGCAGAACTGTCAGATAATAAATTCATGTTGTTTAAGCAGTTAAGTTTGTAGAAGTTTCTTGTGCAGCAGTACTAATACAGACAGTATAATAAAGATTCTACTATTAAGTTAAATGCTGTAAACCTCCTAGAGTAGGCACACTGAACTATAATGTTTTCAGAGGAAGGAATTTATGGTGCCACTGTCAATCTCCCTCAAACTATGGAATTTCTTTTTTCCTTTCAAAAATTTTTTACCCTAGGTAATATGAGACCAACTGCTAGAGGGGGATAATATGTGTTTGGGAGGGACCAGTATTAATTTGCTTATTAAATATTAATAATTTTAATTTACTTTCTACATTACAATATATGTTTATATTTTCTGCATTCCACTGGATGTCTTATATACTACCTGGGGAGTGGGAAACCCATTTAGGAAATCACTGCATTTATGATTTATGAACAACTTTCAAAATGTAATAGAAGATAAGACAAAAAAATTTTTTTGAAGAAGAGACAGAAAATGGAGAAAGCAGAGGGATTTCTGGTTATCTTTCTTCAATGGAAAATTGTAGAACATAGGAAAGTTTTGTTACATTTCTCAGTTCATACTCATTGGGATTGTTTTATTTTCCTTTTAACAAAACTGTCACAGAAAATGAGGACACTAATGAAAGTAAGCTAATAGATTTTTAATGATTGAAATGATTGAAAAATAGACCCAATGCAACATTTTTCTCAAGAAGTTAGCAGACTGTCCCAGAAACATCTGAAAATCTACTAAAAATTTTGTGGAGTATTTTTGGGACATTTACGTCTTCTATTTCTCCTTGTATAAGGCAGAAATCACCTTAGGTCTTAGGTATACTAACTGAAATAGATTTTAATAAATAAAATGTCCTTGAGTAAAATTTTTAATCCAGTTTTACAACAAGTTTATCAGCAGGTTTGTCAGTAAGGACACCTGAATTCCAAAATGTTAGCCTTGGAGTTTCCTGGGATTATTATTAGTCTTTTGGTTTATAGCTGAGGGAAATAGAGTTAGCAAAGACCAAGATGAAAGGATAAAAATAGGATGGCATATTCCTTTTCCTTATCTTCTAGCTCGCTACTCTACTTTGTGCATAGACACCACAATTCCAGCACATTCCTTTCCCAACATGAATATAGTTGTCTCGCTTTCTCAACATAGTTTGAGATAACTTTGTTTATTTATTATGACTTAGGTTAATAGTATACCATTTCTCTTGAAGATCTATTCTTTTATTATTTTTTCCTCTCTATCTGCAGCCTTTAATTTAATTTCCTTATTATTGCCTTTTGTCATTGGTGAGTTTATCCACCTCTCCTACATCAAATGCACATCCACTTTTAGACATGTTTCTAAAATCTACAGACCATTCCCCTGTTCATGAACACTCAAATTTGTGTATTTTGAATGCCCCATATAATCCTGAGTATAGTAATTGGGAGATTTGGGAATTAGGAGTATCTGGGAACCTTGGGCATGGGAAGCAGACAATCTGAAATAGATAATTCATTTATTTTGGCTTATTTTCTTTAGAACAGGAATAAAACATGGAGGAACCAATTCCAAAAGAAATATTTATCATCAATTATTGTTTTTTATGTGCCACTACAAAATTTTGTGTTTGTATAATAAGGATTTTGCTTTTCAAGTGCAAATGTTGACATATTGGTACTTACGTTTGAAGTGGAATCTCATTTCTACTGTTTCAGTTACCTTAAATTTATTATTGAGTTCTTATACTTTCTTTCCTCTCTTTGGATTGCTTCACTGCTTACTTACTATCAGGAGAACAAACAGGCAATACTAAAATATCTTCAAAAGGAAATTATCACTACTATGCTATTTTTTCATTCACCATGGATAATGGACCAAAAACGTCATTATTGAAAATCATTAAATAAAATATGATGGGAAATATTTTGGAATCAATGAAAATTTTCTCCCTATTTCCTTTTTTTTTTTTTTTTAAAGATTTTATTTATTTATTTATTTGACAGAGAGAGATCATAAGTAGGCAGAGAGACAGGCAGAGAGAAAGGGGGAAGCATTTTCCTCACTGAGCAAAGAGCCCATGTGGGGCTCTATCCCAGGACCCAGAGATCATGACCTGAGCTGAAGGCAGAGGCTTAACCCACTGAGCCACCCAAGTGCCCCTTCCTACTTCTGAGAAAAAAAAAAAAAATTTAAGATTATCTATTATAACAGAAAGAGACAATGATTGAGCAGGGTCCAAGATGGCAGTGTAGGAAGGTTGTGAACTCACTTCCCCCCATGAACTTCCAAGTCTACACCTACATAATGTCATTTCCCTCTGGAAAAGATCTGAAAACTAGATGAACTTTTCTCTGCAATAAAGGATAAAATGACCACATCAAGAATGGTAGATGAGTTGCGCCTGGGTGGTTCGTGGGTTAAAGCCTCTGCCTTTGGCTTAGGTCATGATCCCAGGCACCTGGGATCGAGCCCCCATCGTGCTCTCTGCTCAGCAGGGAGCCTGCTTCCTCCCCTCTCTCTGCCTGCTTCTCTGCCTACTTGTAATCTCTGTCTGTCAAATAAATAAAATCTTAAAAAAAAAAAAAAGAATGGTAAATGAGACAGAGAAAAAATCTTGCAAAAACCCTACCCACAGTGCAGCAACACACAATTGGGAGGGATCTCATCCGATAAGCATATCTCCCAGAGGAGCAAAGGGTTGGTGTCCCACATCAGGCATCCTGGCCTGGGAGTTGTGCACCAGAAAAATGAAACCCCAGAATGTCTGGTTTGGAAAACCAATAAGGCTGATGTCTGGGGATCCCAAATGCCATAGGAAACTGAAATTCCCCTCTTGGAAGTCTCATGTGTAGTCATGCTCTCCCTAAGGTCCAGAGAATAAATAGCAATTTGAAAAATACTTAGAATATTGGTGAGGGAGATTCATTTGTTGATCTGAGATCATTGGGTTGAGGGGTGGGGGGCAACTGAGATTCTCCCCGGAGACAGAGGCACTGACAGATGCCATTGTTATATTCTCCACACAAATTGCTACTATAAGTAGGTAAGCTTGGACATGGAATTATGGCTGGGACAAGTTGGGATAAGAACCTTCAGCACTTGCTGAAACTAGAGAGCAGAGACAATTGCAACTCCCCCCTGTTCCATGACTGGGGAAGACAAGAACAAGCAGTCATGGCATCTTTCGACACTCTGCCTAAAGACAGTGCATGCACTGACAAAGTTCTCTCTTGCTGTATCACTGAAGCCTGCAAGCATGCATAAGCAAGACATTATCTTTCTGTTTTTCTGAAGCAGGCAGGCATACTCTGCCTACTAAATTCTTCAGTTGCCTTGCTAGAGCCAGGGGCATGTGCAATATACACAGGGGTTTTGATCACCTGACCATGATGGCCAAGAGGACTGGCATTCCAGAACTCCACAGGACTGTAACAACCAGAAAGACAGCTCTTGGCAGGCCACTGCCCACAGGGAAGTATGCAGACAGCAGACTGAAACACAGCTCCTGTCTGCCTATGAAAAAGGCCTATTTACTTAGCCTGTAGTTTCAGCCTGAAGAACATGCTTCTGTTTTTTTGTTTTGTTTTTGTTTTTGTTTTTTTTTTTTACACATTTAGAGGTCTAGGAGCAAAACCAGGGAGACATCATGCTTGTACACTCCCTTGACTTTACTGTATCTCAGTGTGACTTCCCAGAAAACATAATGTAAATACAAAAAAGAAAATAAGAAAGGAATCTAAACATAACACTAAAGAAATTCATCAAGCCACAGGGAAAAGAGAAAAAGAAGAAAGAAAGAGAAGAACTGCAAAAATGGTCAGAAAACAATGAACAAAATGGCAATAAGTATATACCTATCAGGATGGAGGTTCCTCAAAATGTTGAAAATAGAACTGCCCTATGACCCAGCAATTGCACTATTGGGTATTTACCCTAAAGATACAAACGTAGTGATCCAAAGGGGCACGTGCACCCGAATGTTTATAGCAGCAATGTCCACAATAGCCAAACTATGGAAAGAACCTAGATGTCCATCAACAGATGAATGGATCAAGAAGATGTGGTATATATACACAATGGAATACTATGCAGCCATCAAAAGAAATAAAATCTTGCCATTTGCGACAACATGGATGGAACTTGAGCATATCATGCTTAGCGAAATAAGTCAAGCAGAGAAAGACAACTATCATATGATCTCCCTGATATCAGGAATTATTTCAAATGTAGATGGACTGAATTCTGCAATCAAAAGACAAAGAGTGGCTGAATGGTTCTTAAAAAAGGACATATTTGAATGCACCTGGGTGGCTCAGTCATTTAAGAGTCTGCCTTAAACTCAGGTCATAATCCCAGGGTCCTGGGATCAAGCCCCACCTTGAGCTCTCTGTTCAGTGGGGAGCCTGCTTCTCCCCACCTACCTGCTTGTGCTCTTTCTCTCTGTGTCAAATAAATAAATAAAATCATTTTTAAAAATGATACAATTTATATGCTGTCAATAAGAGTCTCACTTCAGATGTAAGGGTACACAAACTGATAATGAAGGGATAGAAAATGATGTTTCATGCAAGTGGAAACAAAATGAAAGCTGGAGTAGCTATACTCTTCTAGACAAAATAGACTTTAGAATAGACCATAATAAAAGATGAAGAAGGACATTATATAATGATCAAGGGGTCAGTCCAATAAGATAAAACAGGTATAAATATATATGCACCCAATATTGGAGCACTAAATATGTAAAACATACCAATGGACCTAAAGGGAGAAACTGACAGCAATACAATAATAATGGGGGATTTTAACACTCAACTTTTCTCAGAGGATGGATCAACCAGACGGAAAATCAATAAGGAAGCATCAGCCATAAATGACATATTAAACCATATAGACTTGACTTATTTATAAAACATCCCACCCCAAAGCAGCAGGATACATATTCTTCTCAAGTCCATGTGGCTCATTCTTGAGAATAGATGACATATTAGGTGATAAAACAAGTTTCAAAAAGTTTAAGAAAATTAAAATCATATCAAACATATTTTCTGACCACAGTAATATGAAACTAATTGTCAATTACAAGAAGACAACTGGAAAAACAGCAAATATGAAGAGATAAAACAATATGTTACTGAACAACTGTAGGGGTCATAGAAGAAGTTAAAAAACAAATAAAAAATACCTAGAGATAAAAGAAAACAAATAAGATATACCAAAATCTAGATGATGCGGCAAAAACAGTTGCAAGAGGAAAGTTCACAGTATTCACCTAAAGACGTGAAAGAAATCTCAAATAAACCCTCCAACACACAAAAATCTGGGACAGGAGAGCTTCATTGGGTTAATACTACCAAATAGTTAAAGATGTAATACCTATCCTTTCAAACTCTTCCAAAAAATTGAAGAGGTTGGAAATCTTTCAAATTCATTTTACATGGACAGTATTACCCTGATACCCAAACCGGAGTAGATCATCACAAAAAAAGAAAGTTACAGGCCAATATCCTTGATGAACATAGATGGAAAAACCCCAACAAAATATTAGCAAACTCAATTCAAACAGAGATAGACAAATGCTTCATGACTTCACTTTTACGTGGAAACAAAACCTGGACTCACTGATGCAGAGAACAGATTGGTGTTCACCAGAAGAAAGAAGGTTTGGGGGATGGGAAAAATGGGTGAGGGGGATTAAGAAGTACAGACTTCCAGTTATAAAATAAGTAAGTCATGGGAATGTAATATACAACATGGTGAATATAATCAATAACACCGTATTAACTTTGTAATGTGACAGACGGTAACTGGACTTACTGAGATGACCATTTTGCAATGTACATAAATGTCAAATCAATATGTTGTACACTTGAAACTAACATAATACTGTATGTCAACAATACCTGAATAAATTTAAAAAAAGAAGAAACAATGATTCTGCTTCTCCATGTGAACAAAGAAGTCCTCTGTACCTTCCTAGGTGTAATATTATAATCTAGAAGATGCTTTTTTAACAACAGTGGTCCAATGCTAGATGAGCAAATATTTCCGAACATTTTTCTAATCATCAGAAGAGGATTTCATTAGGGTTGTTTCTACTACTCGTGCCAGAACAAAAAAAGAACATAGGAACAAATCAGCAGAGAGTTTACTGTCTTCTATCACTTCCATCCTGCTGTTGCTTGTCAAGCCAAGAAACATTTCTGTTTTCTCTATTTCTTTCTCCAAAGATGATTCAAACTGACAATGAAAATGGTGGCAAAAGCCAGCAACCAAGATTTTAAGTAAAGTAGACTTGCCAAGGTTGGTCGGCTCTTTAACTAAAAAGAGCTGATTGTACAGTTTAAATGACAAGAATTAAAACCATATTCTTTCTGTTCTCGGACTTGTTCTCCTTGTCATCTTCTTATAATCAGCTTGTAAGCAGTACCAATCCAATTTTGCAAGGTGATCTTTTATAGGATATTTGTATCAAAGATGAAAGCTTAATACTGACTAAAGCAGAGACTATGTGGCTTATAAAAACTCTGTGTCTAGAAAATTAAATATTTAGAAATAAGATGATACATTTTATGTTAACTAAACTTTTATGAATTTCAATTAGAGCTAGAGATAGAATTTAATTAGAGTTGAAATAATTGTATTGATAAGATGCACTGGGAATACCCAGTGTATTAATTTATCTTAAATTGGATATATCCATATATTTATGTACATAATATATAACCAATATATAATTTATAATACATATTATGTGTATATATATATATAAAGCATACTTATTAATCCAATGGATTCATTTATCTTAATCAAATATATGCCAGAAACAGAGAAACACACATGAATTTCATACATATATATATGTGTGTGTGTGTATGTGTGTGTATGTGTATATATTTATATATATATATATTTCTGTTTTTCCACAAAAATCCAAAAAATCCTTTCTGGTGAATGTCCTTCAATTAGTGATCTACAGCAACAAAATCCTATGTAGGTAAACAATCTAAGATATAAGTCACCAGGCATGTTCAACAGAACCTTGGGTGTTAACGTATTCCTGTTTTCTTACCTTCCTTTGATAAGTGGACATTGGTGAATCTCTATTCAATGTGATAGACATTCCTGGCAATGTCCTTTCATCTTAGTCAAGTTGTTAGACTTCCTGTACTAGGGAATGTGCAGGGAATGAAAACAGTCCATAAGTGGGGCAACTAGGTGGCTCAAATGGTTAAGTGTCTGCGTTCAGCTCAGGTTATGACTTCTGGGCCCTGGATCGAGCCCCATATTGGGCTCCATGCTCAGCACGGTGTCTGCATCTCCCTCTCCCTCCACTTCCCCTCCCTAACTCATGCTCTCTCTCTTAAATGAATAAATAAAATCTTAAAAAAACCCAAACCATTCCATAAGGAACACTGTGGTGTAGGAAAGGACGTTGTTACAGCATTTTATCTAGTAAGCCCTTCCTTAGCCCAGCGTTTCGTACTGCAGGTCACCTTGTGTAGATACACATGGTTTAAATCTTGTTTATTCCCGAGTACGATTTGAAGATGAAAAACATAGATGTGACTTGGTATCTACCCAACATATAAGGGACTTGGGGAGTAAGGGATCCCATGTACATCAGAGTAGAATATTGATAATGTGACAAATCAAAACCACTCCCAAAGGAGTGTGTTATGGACTGCAGAGTTCCCCATGCCTTAGTAGGAGTACAGAAGGACAGGGCTTTTCTTTGTTGCTTGTTTTATTTTTGTTTTTTTAAATTGTGGACCACAATTTGAATCTTTGACTTTCTACTTCTACATAGTACTAGTAGGTAGAATCACTCTGGGTAAGTCAGAGAACTCATCAAAAACTAAACTGGATACAATGAAGCGGCAGAATCAAGCACGAAACAAACAAAAAATCTTTGAATTTTTCAGAAGCGCAAAAATATTTCTGGTAATAATGCCAAGTCAAGTCATATTAGTAAAGCAATTGCTGTCCATGGAAACTTCTTCAAATAATAATAGCCTCTAAGTACTGGAAAATTGGCTTATTGTAGGCCCTCTCTTTTTAATGTATTCATTTTTATTAAAGAAAAAGACACTTTTGAGTCACTGACACTTTTAACAGCTTTTTTAGTCTTGGTGATGAATTGGAGCTATTCCTTCTATACACTGATTTAATCATCTTTGAACTAATAGCACAGTTTTTCTTTTTTTTTTTTTTTTTAAAATGGCTTGTGAAGTTTAGGGAATATTTGTAAATAGTACCAGAAAAAAAAGAGATAGAAAGTTAGTAATATTAGGGCACATGATGCAAAGATATTCTATATCTGTTTATTGCTGATTATGTTAGGAAGGAAATTAATTACATAAATTATTTGAATTCTATAAAATATTTACACATTTAAATATTATCAATTCAACTATAGATACTTTAAGATATCTTATATTGTCATGTTTTGTCTTTATAGTTATAAATATACTTACACTTCAAGATAATTGGATTTACCATTGTATTTCGTCAATGATTGTATTTAAATTTATCTCTAAGACCTTGGTTTATGCGTCTGTAAAATGGGGATAATATTTATCTTACAGGACTCAAAAAGATAAAATTAAGTATAAGAAATTGTCTTAAATCTGATATTATCATGACCTTAATTTTTTAAATTTATTTTTTCAAGGTTTTATTTATTTATTTGAGAGAGAGTGAGAGAGAGAGGGGCAGAGAGAGTGAGAGCAGCATGAGCAGAGGGAAGGGTGGAAGGAGAGGGAGAGGCAGACTCCCACTGAGCAGGGAGCCCCACTCAGGGCTGGATCCCAGGACTCTGAGATCATGACCTGAGCAGAAGGCAGACACTTAACAGACTGAGCCACCCAGGCACCCCTTGCTGTGACTTTTAATAGATTCAAGGATGGTAGACTTAATGTTACTTTTTTTAACCAGTGGAAGATTGCAAAAGGTCAATTTACATAATCCAGGAAGATGGCTGATTGTACCAGCTACATTATTATCAAAATGTGCATATTATATTCACATTATAGTTGAGAACATGGGATTTAAAAAATTACTTTACTAGTACTCCATAAGTGAGTCTAGCAAAGAAACATCTGAACATTTTTGTTCCTATCTTGCATTCTGAGCTCCAGTTAACCGAGATTATTTATAATATCTTTACAAGTTTTAAATATTAGTTTTTAAATTTGTAACATGACTGCAGAGACCCAGCTAACCATCTTTAAGCAGACTTCGGATAGAAGAGTTTTGTGATTATGAGGTTGAAAGTGTGAAGAAAAATGGGTAAAATCATCCAGAGAATTTCCTGAAGTATCAGACTTCCTGTGTAACACAAAAGACATGGGATCAGTGGGTCCTGAATGATGATTTTATTTGGTTTCTGGATACATCACTCACAGTCCTATTGTACATTTCTTAGAGATCCTAAAAAACCATTTTGCTAAATGATGTGGTTTTAGTCACACATTTCCAATTAGCCCCTGACCAGTGGAGATGACTGCTTTGATCCACATCTGGAATAGCATCACATTTTGTATCCCTGTTTTTTTCCATTAATTTTACAATTTAGACCCTTAATTGCAACCTTCTCAATATAAGGAGCAGTGAGCTTCAAATATTGCCTTTATATTGGTAAGAGGCATGAAGCTGCAGTGGTCTGTGCAATAGGACAGAAACGGTATTTTTTACCCCCAATTTTGCCTTTGGGTCCTTTTGCATTTCACGATCCTGTACATACTTCCTGTATTTCTTAATTGATGGTTAATATTTACGAATTTTTTTTCCTTCATAGAGAAAATGTGGTATTTTCAGAAAATATGAGTAGAAGTTCAATTGCAGAATGCTTACAGAAAAAAAATTATGTAAGATCCATATTTCTGCATATTAGCCATTAAGTATGTATGTGTTCATATTTGTAAATATATAATGGCCCGTGTAATAATCAAAACTGAAGGGTTTGGTAGTTTAAAATCTTAAAAATTGTATTTGGTTTTTAGAATATAGTATGGACATTTATTCCGAATCTGTCATTTTTCAGTAAATTTGTAATTAATTTATATACCTGCAGTAAAAAAACTGATAGCAAGAGTTTGTAGCCCAGAAGCATTTTTCCTGGTAGAGGGGCAAAACAGTCATTTAAATTTCCATAGACAATTATTTACTTACAGATGATTCAGTCTTCTCTGTAAATCATCTGTTGATATAAACAATCAGGAAAAGTAATTAGCAAACACATTTATTTATTTATTTTTCAGTTTCTACTTTAATCCCAAAGATTAAATGGCTAAGTAAGACTGATTCTTAATTCTCTTAAGGACCTATTCTTCTAGGGCTTCAGTAGATTATTTTCATTGCAAAAATAAAATTGGTTTATGGCCCATGTTCTAGTCATGCATCTCTAGATGCGTAAATCCTGGTTAATTGTTAGGATTAAAGTGCATCCATGGTTATATTAAAAAAAAAAAAAACCAACCATAATTTAAATATAAATACCTAAAGGCTTATTCCTGCACTATCCAGTGCATCTTAAAGAGCCAATGTTCCTTATAAAAAGGAAGCCAAGTCTTCAGTTAAATTATGCTAAAATAGCAGATGGCAATTGCTTTTCCTCAGATTCCAGAAATCATTCTCTTTTACTGCTCTATTCTATCTGTAGGAAAGACAGCTAAAAACAAACAAACAAAAAACCAACAGAAGAGCAGGTAGATGTTATAAATATTATAACTAAAAATACTAAGGATTCGAGGAACTTTTTATAAAGCTCAGAAGGAAGGTAATTGGCCCCTTTCTCTACAGTCATGCTCCTGGCCCATTTCAGCATCACATTCTGTTTATAGAGTCTGAGTTGTCTTACTAATCATGGCTTTGAATGCGGGAGCTGAGGACAAAGGAAGACATCTTTTGGTTTGGAAATTTGAGTGACAGCCCTATCATTTCCTTGTTCCACTCTCTACTCTGGGTTAGTTAAATTTATTTAAAATATTTGACTTGTCAAGTGAGTTTCATTTTACATGTCCAAAGTTATGAATCGAACAGTTGCAGTTTAAGCTTCTCTCTACGATGGGGGGAATCTAAATCACTATCAGAGAGGGAATTTAGCCACTTCATTTGGACATGGGTTTTTTTTAATTTAAAGACACATACTTTAAAATTCTCTTAGCTATGATCTTCCTCATCTTTATTCACCTTTATTTTTTATCATTAAAATATTTCCAGGATGCCTGGGTGGCTCAGTCAGTTAAGTATTTCCCTTCAGCTCAGGTCATCCCAGGATCCTGGGACTGAGCCCTGCATCTGGCTCCCTGCTCAGCAGGGAGTCTGCTTCTACTGCCTGTGCATGCTGTCTTTCTCTGACAAATAAAAAATAAAATCTAAAATAAAATATTTTCCACAAAAGATTTTAATATGTCCATTCATAAAAATCAAGATTTTACTCCTAAACCAGGGAGATAAAATGCCAATAACATTTAAAATTTGTTTTCCTTTGGGTTCACCTAGGATTGGAAAATAGGGTTGGGGAATAAGTGCTCTAAACAAGGACATGTGGATGAAGGAGCATGTGGGGGCCGCCCTCCACCCTTTACCCAGAGGAGCGGCCTTTTCTTAGTTTCACACCAACCACGGGTCTAGTGGCTGATCCAGAATAAATGAATTTTAGATTTCCAGGTGGCCAATGAGAGAAACTCAAATAAGCTAGCACAAATATAAGTTAGAGAATAACTATTATTGCAAAAATGTAGCAAACCTAGAATATCAAATAATTGACTGTCACAGAGGTTTCAGGTGCCTAAGAAAATGGAAAAAATCAGGGAGCAGAGGAAAACTGTAAGCCAAATTGTCACCTTAACATAGTCCCTTCTTTACCTCCTTTTTCTCCCTGCATCTCCTTAAGGGCAGGAATCTTTCAGGGCCTCCCTGTTCTCTGAGCCTGGCATTCTCCTGTTAGATCACTTTTTTCCTCTTTAGCTTGGAACGGGGAAAATGATTTTCAGAGACAGTCTCAGATGCTCTCTGTGTTCTTCCCTCTTTGTCCTCTGAAGCTCCCTGTTTTCTAAACCTCCATTCAGATCAGTCCAACTGGCTGTTTTCTGTGCTGCTGGAAGGCAGAGCTCAGCTTGTGAAATCGCATAATCATGCTGATTTCCTCCATTATAAGTTTATGAGCTTCATCCTCAGCTGGGCCCTGGTTGCTGCTTAGCAATCCTTTTACTTATGTGTCTCATCAGCTCCCTATCTCATTTCCCATGGTGGCTGTTATAGTCCTTTTACAATCATCATCGCCAGCTCCCAATTCCACTTCTCCCGCACCATTTTTTGCAGAAGGCTTTACCTCCTACTTCCTGGAGAAAACAGATGTCCTTAGGCCTGTGAGCTCCCAATTTCCTCTTCTACCTCCTAGCTCTGTCATCTGTGGTCTTCTCTGCTTCTCCACGAGGAGCTCCCAGAGGAGGCTGGGCGCCAGCTGTGTTCTCAATTCCATCCTCTCCCCCTGGGACCTATGAGTTGCTCTTTATCTTGTATCACCTGCCTCCTGTCTTCCAGTATCTTCTCCCCTGCTTACCAAAGTCCTTCCAATGAATTCTCATGTAAAAAGAAAAGTTATTTAGGTTGTTCCTGCCCCTCAAATTAGCTCTCCGAGTCTCCGGCATCATCAACATTCTGAATACAGTAGTCTGAATTTAGTGTCTCTACATACTATAGCCATTTTCACTTCATGGACCGTGCCCCAGTTCTATCACCATAATTCCTTGAGTGGAGTAGGATGCTATGGAAAAGGCTATCATGACCCCCTAAATCATTAATCCACTGATTAATTCCTTTTTCAGCTCCTATTTTCTACTTCTCTGTAAGTTGGGAAATGTTCAATATCATCAAATTCTTCTTGAATGTCTGTCTGCCCTTGATTTTCAAGCTGGAAATTTTTAAAATCTGCCCTTTGTTTGGAATTGGATTAACTGCTCAGTGCATAAAACACAGCATGACATGGTGGTTAAGAATGTAGACTCTGAAACTAGAGTAGAATGTAGACTCTATCCCTGGCTAGGATCCTGGCTCAATCTTATCAGTGTGTGATCTCAGTTATTTCACCTGAAGAGAAGTCTGGTAGAAATATGTACTTACAAGGTTGTTAAAACACTCTAAATGGGTTAATATTATGCTTGGCTTGAGTAAATAGTCAATACATGTTGGTTTTCATTAGTGTTACCTAACCTGAGTCATGGCCAGTTTCTAAGAGATTGGTTACATAGAGAAAAATTTTTTATAGTTCAATGTGCAGAAAGACAATGAAATAATCTAATCCAAATCTCCTGAAGGCAAGGCTGGAATCAAGAGCCAGAGCAAAATGAGCTAAAGAGGAAGGTACTACTTCCAAACTCTATTTAGAGGGAGATTTGAAGTGAGAGATGGAAGCAGATTTCAAGAACCAGGAGAGAACTGGATCAAAGTAGAAGAAGTTTGGGAACAATGAATCTAAGACAAACAAAAAATCTAAGACATTGTTTACAGAATAAAGTTGTTCATGGAATAAAATTCAGAATTTTTGTTTTGTTCTTAAAGATTTTACCTATTTATTTGACAGAGAAAGACACAGTGAGAGAGGGAACAGGAGCAGGGGGGAGTGGGAGAGGGGGAGGGAGGCTCCCCGCTGAGCAGGGAGCCCAATGCAGGGCTCGATCCCAGGACCCTGGGATCAGGACCCAAGCTGAAGGTAGAGGCTTAATGACTGAGCTACCCAGGCCCCCCTGAAATTCAAATATTTTAGAATGGCATACTGGTCAATGTTCCCAAATGTGCTGGCCGCTTTTTTGCTTTTGGTATATATGTGAAGATATTTTCCCCCACCTGAGATGGTCTTGACCTGTTTGTCATTCTACATGGGAAATTGCTGCTTATTTCAGTTTTCAGCTGTAAGTTTACCAAGTTTGTGAAACCTTAACTAGCCTCTCCTACTGCTTAGCAAATGTAATTACTCTCTTTATCTGCATTGACATAACATACTATATTTGCATCTCTTTTGGCACTATTCATATTTTTATTGCTATTTAAGTCTACATCTGTTGTTGGATCATGAATCTCCTTGAGATAAAAATCCTGGCTAATTCATCCTTTCAGTCTCAAGACTTCAAAAGTGTCTAGCACATAATGGAAACACCTTAAATGGTGGATGTTGCATATTCAATCCATCAATACTCTAATGTGTATATCTATGTCTGTCTGTCCATCTGTCTATCAGTCTATCTACTGTTATTAAATAGTATGTCCTTCTAATTTCAAGATTAAACCAGATATAATCAGAATACTTCAAATAGAGACTATCATCAACTCTATGAAATACAAATGCAACTATTAATGCAATAATTAGAATAATTTTACTTTCCCTAATAATTATGCCTTGAGCTAATCTAAAGAATGAGCTAGCAATACCACAATTGATTTTTCAAATCATTTACTAAATGCTATACCAATTTGTATTTGATCTGATAATATTGAATAAGACAAATGGCAAGTTCTAAAAGAATCATTAAAAGCACAATTCAAGGACTTGATGAAAAGTCACTAAAAATATTCTTCCATTTTTTCATGTCTGAATGTGAAATAGATAACATAGTCACCTTAAATTAATATTTAAGGCAATCATACAGAACGTATTTAGGGTTATAAGGTTGGAAAATCAGACATGAATGCCACTGATACAGCTAACGCCAATATTGGGGATATGTTTATCAGTACTGTTCATGTGAGAAACATTACTGGAATAAGGGGAGAATGACTAGGCTTCATAAAGTGAAGAAGATGTAAAATATGGTAGTTGTTTAGATTCATTACTTATAAACCTGAAATACAGAAAAATGAAGGAAAACAAAAAAAATGTGATCTCATCCCTGTAGTCACTCATTAATTCATTTTCATTCAATGAATACTTATTGAGTGACTGATTCACAGTAGGCATTGTGCTATGTCATAAGGATATAAAACCGAATAGACAGGGTCAATGATCCTGCCACCTATCCAGTCAAGAGGCGGATATATAAACATATTAATGCCATTGCTTTTCTTGGGCTAACTCCTTCACACCCTTCAATTCCTATACATTAGAATAATTCTGGTGCCTATAATAAATTGACCAAAAAATCCAATAGGGGATCCAGTAGAAGTTTATTTCTTTTTCTTCAGGTTGGGGAGAGGTAAATGACTGGGTGATGGGAAGGTCAGTCAGTGATGTGAGGAGCCAGGCTGATGAAGACTGCCACCTGTGGCATCCAAGGTCTCCAAACAGCAGATGACTATAAAATCATGGAGGGACCTTTATTGGGCAGGCCTGGAAGTGGTGTGTTTCCTGTCTGCTCGCATTCCACTGGCTAGAACTTCGTTATATGGCCACTTCTAGTTGTATAGGAGGCTGGAAATGTCATCTAGCTGTGTGGCCAAGAAGAGGAGGAGGACTCGGGTTTAGAGTCTTTGTCCTATGTAAATGTTCATCATTCCCCCAAATCCAAGGTCAGTGCCCGTCTGATATGTTCCCACCTCACCCTGTACTTTCTTTGTCAAATCTTCATCACACTAGCTTTACATTGTTTTATTTCCTACTAGATATATACTCCTTGCAAGCAGAGACTGTGAGGCTTGCCCCCAATTTTATTTCTACAGGTTAACACAGCTCCTGGTACAGAGCAGGCACTTAATATTTATTGCTGTAAACTCTTCATCTCTTGTTCACTCCCAGCTCACACTGGCTTCCACTTCTGTGCACACCACTGTAGGATGGCCCTCGTTGTTACCAGTAACCAAATGCCAGAGCTATCAAGGACTCATTTGTCTCCATCTTATTTGATTTGTCACTTGCTACTTCACTTTGATACTCTTTTCTTTAGGTTTTGCCTCTGAATTTTTCAGTTTTACTTTTTCAGTTCTTGTGCAGATTCCTTTCTATGAAGTTGGCTTTCAAAGGTGAGGTCTTGGTTGTTAAGTGATTGCATTGTCATGGGTAAAGGAGAGGATATGTTTTTAAAAGACAGGAAAGCCCAGGTACCCCAGCAGAGAGGAAACGCGGATGCTGGAGAGTAAGAGAGGAGATGGAGACAGAGGTACAGGAACACAGAGGAACAACAAGAAACAGATGACAGATACACAAAAAGAAGAGGAAGAGAGGAGTTAGAGATACACAAGGACAGAGCAGGGAGTTGACAGACACCCAGAGAAAAACAGAGGGAGACAGAGAGACAGAAGATATCAGAAAAGGAAAGCATATTTGTTAGAGAACAATTTCTGAGAAAGTAGGAAGATCCTAATGGGATTAGCTTTGAAAAGAGGCAATAATTCTCCATGGAAGGGCAAAATTGAGAAAACCTCTTTTCTTTTGTTTACAATGAACTGTGTTTGATATAACATTTCTTCACTGATCGTGCTTTACTCTCAAATAGTGGTGGAAATTTGAATGGAAAAAGAAGTCTTTTGACTATGCAGCTACATATGAAAAGACAATTGAAAGGAAAAAGTAAATGAATGTTAGAGAAGAGCATTAGTCACAGAGCAAATCTTACAAAATTGCCACTTCTGTGTCTTTGTACTTTGAGGAGGATGAAACTCATCAGTCGAAGTTATCATTATCATTGATACCTTTTCATTGATACCTTTTCCTTCGGTCAATATGGTAACAGGTAGGGAGTAGAAATGTAGACTCAGCCACTATGTCCGTAGTGTACACCTTACCTAATGGTGTTCATAGATCTTTGTATCTTATATAGCTCATTATTGGTTTAATATCTACTTTCATTTCTTTTGTCCCCAAAGCAAACATGATGTTTCTAGATCAGAGACAGAATATTGTTACAGCAGTAACTGCATTGGTTACCTATGACCCTTCTCCCCTTTCAGGGCTATGTTATCAAGGTCAGATGTTACATGTATATGCAAGGGGGGTTTTGCACTACCAAGAAGAAATTATGAATCAGTTTGTATAGAAACTGCTACACAGCTGCCAACTTCTCTTTCTGAGAGATTGAGAGAAAGAGAGAGAAAGAGAGAGATCAAATATCCCCAGAATGAATAGATCTTTTCTGCAAAAAGAAAGGAAAGATCCCTCTTTTATAATCCCTTGGAAGGTAAACAGATGGTTCTGGGATTCATCTGCTTTGAAATAAACACATTTCTCTCTGGAAGTCTCTATTTATTCATTGTTTAACTCCAAGATTTGTCCTTTACCTATTTTTTTTAAGATTTAATTTATTTGAGAGAGCAAGAGGGAGGGAAAGAGAGCATGAGGGGAGGGGGCAAAGGGAGAAGGAGAAGCAGGCTCCCCACTGAGCAGGAAGCCCAACAAGGGGCTGGATCCCAGAACCCCAGGATCTTGACCTGAGCTGACGGCAGATGCTTAAATGACTGAGCCACCCAGGCACCCCCAAGATTCGTTCTTTAGCTGCGTTCCAGTTTTCTTTGCTCAGGAAGCCCTTATGGTGCAGAAATATTAAAATATCTCTATAAGGTATGTACCATTATTTACATGAATAATATAAAATTCCATCCTTACAAAGTAATAACATTTCTGGAATCAAATAACCTTGTAAAATGGTTGTTTAAAAATAATTTAAAAATAATGGTTGTGTCATAAAAGCATTTTGTTTTTAACAACTTTCATTTAACTAGAATGCAAGATCTTTTAATATTTTAATTAAATCAATTCATAAGTACATGTGGTGTGACTATATATACATACTTTTTCTGTGTGCATAAACTAAAATAACCCTTTTAAACACACTAATAGGAAAGGGACCAGTAATTCAGTACCTCTTCACAGAAACCTTGCTAATTCCCATTGTGTGCACTCAAAGAATATTTAATACCAACTTCATTTGGAACACAATAATAGCACAAACAATACAGTTGAGATTCAATGCTATTTTCATCCTATCTCTGAAGAGCTTAGCACCTAAAAACCATTTTCCTTGGTTATCAAAATGCATGCCTCCGGGCGCGGTGGCGCGCGCCTGTAGTCCCAGCTACTCGGGAGGCTGAGGCAGGAGGATCGCTTGAGCCCAGGAGTTCTGGGCTGTAGTGCGCTATGCCGATCGGGTGTCCGCACTAAGTTCGGCATCAATATGGTGACCTCCCGGGAGCGGGGGACCACCAGGTTGCCTAAGGAGGGGTGAACCGGCCCAGGTCGGAAACGGAGCAGGTCAAAATGCATGCCAATAAAGAATCTTAAAGATATGAATGTCTGTTTCCTCATAGTGTAATGATTTGCCTTGAAGTCAGGACCCACATTAACTTCACTCTATGCCATTGAATTTATAATTTATTTATCACCTAATAAGTTTTAGGCACCATGCTAGATGCTGAAACTACTGTTACGAACAAAAGTAGATGGGGTTCTCCCTCTCTTTCCAAATTTTTGTCTAGTAAATAGGATCCAGTTATAGATATCTGTGTGAAATATGATATACCCCTAACAAAGATATGCAAAGTACAGTGGCTTAAACACTTCTCTTCCCCATTAAAGTCCAAGTTGCTGCATAGTTCCAGGGGATATGGCAATTTTGCTTTGCAAGGTGACTCAGAAATACAGGCATCTTGATAAAGTTATTCTTGACTACATGCCAAAGTCACTAGGGTCACATTCCAATTTGTGGGAAGAGATAAATAGTAAGTGGGAAGCAAGTAACCTATCTATAAGCATATGACCCAGAAGTCGAACATTTCTGCTTTCATCCATTATCCTGAACTAAATCACAAGGTTACATCTGGCTCTAAGGGATGCTGGGAAATATGTTTTCTGCTGACTGCCATATGCCTATCTAAACTGGGGAGGTTCTTATAATTATGAAGAGGAAGAGGATGGATTTTGGAAAAACTGAAGTTTCTGAAATAGTAAGTTTTCTGTATCTGGATCTGATCCCTTTTCTTGTTCATCAGACTTTGCTTTGTGGGTCCTTCCTCCAGTCAGTTTTTAGGTTGTAGTTCTTGATCCCTCTGGTCCTTAGCTATGTCCCAGCCAGCTGCATTATGTGGATTAGGGCCAACTGATTCTCAGGAAATGCCACAAGGTAACATAAGGTATACAATAAGTAAATGGATTAGTGTCCTGCTAGTCTGATGCAATCGTCCTGTCTGTCTCTTTCAGCCTGTTTTCCCAAAATCTTTCACACTGTCTGGAACACAAGTGGTACTGAAAAAAATCTTTGTTGAATGAATAATGAACAAATGAATGCCATATGTTATGGTAGTGGCTCTGACTTACATTCTTTTTTCCCTCTTATTTTACTTTTGTTTAACTCTGCAAATCACACTACTGGGGACAGAGAGAGAACCAGGAGTAGGGCTTTTAATCTGGCTCTGAATGTTTTCAGGATAAAAGTTATTGTTACATTTTTTTCATCTTCTCTTTGATAGTTATACAAAATATTTGAAGTTGGTCATATAGTTTAAAGTATTATAGAAAAGAATACAAATGTGATCTTATTGCCTATTTTACAGACAGAATACTGGGGTCCAAACTGAGAATGTTTGACAGTTGTCATATGAGTTTTTCATATTAGAAGCTTTGACTTTCAATCTATTGCTCTTTTTAGTATTGCATTTTAAAATTTTCGGTGCCCTACACCAGATACATCCGAGGTTCATAATCAGGTCAGCTGCCTTTAAGTTAAATGCATAGTCTTCCTTAGTAGTTCTCAAAGCATGGTTCCTTGGCTGTAGCAACAGCATCAGACTTTCCTGGGAATTTGACTGAAATGCAAATTTATGCCTCTCACCCCAGATTCAGAAACTCAGAAACCCTGGGGCCCAAGTTCAACAATGTATTTTTTAACCAGCTCTCTGGGTGATTCAGATCTCACTCAAGTTTCAGAGCCACTGTCTTGTATTGATAGGACAGCACACAGCATGTATTAAGACAATGTCTTAAATGGTGTAGATTCCCATAACCAACGCTAACAATCATGGAGAACCTACAAAGTGCCACTCTGCTAGATGCTATATGTACCTACGCTCATTTAATCATCACAAGAGTCTGGAAAATTGTTATTACTATGAGTTTTATAAATGAGATAATTAAGGCTTAGAGAGGTCAAATTTCAAGCTCCTCCCCCAAAATCACCAAGATTACATAATTTGAAATTGGCAAGGATGAGATTTTTAAACTCCTATTGTCTAACTCCAGTAATCATGAGTTTTCTAAAGCACTGCTTTAAAAAATACACTGGATTATAATTTATTCATTAAGAGGTATGGAAAATAAGAATATTTGATATTTGAAACATAAAGTTTTCAAGACCATGAACTGCTTTCAAATTTTCTCTAGGTATAATGTATTCATTAAAATGCTAGTTTGAGTTTGACCAACCTTCTTTTAGTATAGCTGTATATGCAAAACAGTATTCTGCCAGGAAAAAAAATATGCCAGCTTTCTTTAAGCATTTTGTTTCTGTTTTTACTGTTTGTAGAACTTGGTAGCGGTCTGGTAGAGACAGAGGTGTAACCTTTACAGTTGATGTTCCTTCCTGAAGGCCTTGCTTGAGAGTTGTCACATGGCCTTTGAGAGATGGACTTCATCCTGAGGGTATCTGAGAGTCAATATAGCCAGAAATATCCCAGTTTTTCAAAAGGGAGGGGCACTAGACTCTGAGATAAATTAAATGCTCTGGATCTCATAGTTCATCATTCCCAGGTCTCTGGGGAACTAGCTGACCTCTCTTTCCTCAAACAGTTACTGATGCATGAAGCTACCTGGGTATATAGAGTGTAGATAGTGAAACTTTAATATTCATTCTTTCTTAACCTTTTATTTGTTTTTTATCTGTGGAGGGACTGAGTCCTGAATAAACATTGCCCATTATTAATTCGCCTACAGTGGGTAGTTCTGGCTATTGCCAGAAACTCTGGAGACTGTTGTCAGATCTTCAGATTTTTTTCAGAGAAGCAGGATGTATGTATATTTGCTAAGCACATGTGTGTGTGTTTGTGTGAAATCTAATATTAAAATTTTAGTTATTTTAACATTCTGTAGGCAAAAATCTACATTTGTGGGCTGGTTATGTTCATCACATGTTTACTTTGCATTTTCCATAGACTTTTGGTGCTTAACTTAAAACTTACTCCCTTCAAGTTCATGTATTTCTTTAGCATTATTATCTGAATTAATCTTATCATCAGCCTGAGATTCCCTTCTTCTTCTTCTTCTTTTTTTTTTTTTTTAAGAGAGAGAGGGAGAGCAAGCAAGCACAGGCAGACAGAGTGGCAGGCAGAAGCAGAGGCAGAGGGAGAAGCAGGCTCCCTGCCGAGCAAGGAGCCTGATGTGGGACTCGATCCCAGGACGCCGGGATCATGACCTGAGCCGAAGGCAGCTGCTTAACCAACTGAGCCACCCAGGCATCCCTGAGATTCCCTTCTTTTTGAAGTTAAAGACCAAACAATAAAGAAACCTTGACTTAAAATCTGACTGGGTTGGCACAATGCCATCAGCATATAAAGTAGCTAAGTGACTTAGGTAGGTTACTTATAATATCTGAACCTGGTTTTCAGTATCAATACAGAAGCATAAAAAGTGTCCAGCAATATCTTTGGGTATATAGTAGATAGTTAATTCCTGCACGTTACCCTCTTTTATTATGACCCAAAAAATTGTGAAAAAAATGGATTTTCCCCTCAAATATAATGAAACTAGCAATATTTTTTCTATTTTTTTACTCCCAAGAAAATAAAATTCTACAAATAATTTTACAGAAACAACGCTATTCAGGGAAATAACTATAAAAATGATAACACATATGTCCTTTATTGTATTAGTTAATATTTAAGTGATGAAATCTCTTACATTTTTGTTAACTAAAATGGAAAGTATGACTACTTTAGGATTGACCTATCCTGTGCTCCAAAAGGCAGGAATGGATATGGATTCTCCAGAAGCACCTGAGTTGCCAATTGAGATTTGGGTCCATTTTTTGATGCTTCAAGGTAGTGACCTAATTTAGAGTCCTAAAACAAAAAAGTAAGGCAGGAAATCTAGCTATATCATATAGATCATCAAAAGGATGAAATTTATATTACTTTCTTAATGGTTTGTTATACATTCATAACTGAGATTTTTTTCCCCCTCATGGAACAATTAAAATCCAGATGGATAGCTTTTCTTTGTCTTTTTTCCAAGTCAGAAAGTATAATTGATCGAGAATGAAGTGAGAGCTCATTGATGAACAAGAAGATCTGCATAACTAAATTCACGACTAAAACCTTTTACCTTAAGGTTTGTCTTGGTCAGCTCGGGCTGCTGTTACAAACTAACATAAACTGAGCAGTTTATAGACAACATAAATTTATTTCTCATAGTTCTAGAGGCTGAAAGCCCAAGATCAGGTTGACTGCATTGTCAGGTTTTCTCATGGTGAGAGTCTGCCTCTTAGTTGGAGCCTAGATGACTATCTTCTCACTGTGTCATCACATGGTAAAAGAGGAAGCAAGTTCTCTTCAGACTCTTAAAAAATTCTATTTAGGAGGGCTCCACCCCTAAGATCTCATCTAATCCTAATCACCTCCCAAAGACCCCACTTCCTAGTACCATCACATTAGGGAATAGGGTTCAGTATACAAATTTTGGGAGGATACATTCAGTCTATAACAGGGTGAACTGTGGTGAACTGTGGTGAACATACACTTAGTAACCTCTAATGAGTCAAATCCTTGTATAGCTCCCTCCTTCTGGGTGCAGACAGAACAGATAATATTCTAGACAATAAAATATGGCAAGAGTGATGCGATAATCACTTCCTAGATTAGGTGCTGTTATAAGACTCTCTCTTGTGAGACTGAATGTGAAAGTTTTCTCCTGGCTTTGAGAAAGTAAGCCACCATACTATAAGTGGGCCATGAATCTGTGGCTTAGAAGTAGCCTCTTCGAGCTGATAGGAGCCCCTGGCTGACAGCTAGCAAGGAAATAAGGACCTCCATTCTATAACCACAGAGACTAAATTCTTCCAACAACCATGTAAACTCAGAAGAGAACCCTAAGACCCAGAAAGTTCCTTCAGCCTGTCAACACCTTGACTATAGCCATTCAAGACCCTGAACAAAGAATTCAGCTGGGCTATGCATGGGCTTCTAATCCACAACAACTCTGAGATAAGAAATATATGTTACATTAACTCATTAAATTCAGGGTAATTTATTATGCTTCCTGGAAGACTAACACAAAGCCAGCTCATTTGCCCTCCTCAGGCTTCCTCAGTTATTTCTTATAACGGGATGAGATTTAGAAATGTGGCAGTCATATCTCTTCCTATGTCTGGAGGATTTTAGACAACTGCATGTCTACTGGCTACTGATTCATTAACATGTTAGGACTAAGAGTGTTTTTAAACACTTTGTTGTTAAACTTTGCATTGTTAAACTTTGCTGCAATGAGGGACTTCACAACTTACTTATTTTACTTAAATGAACACCATATAGGTTGGAGTGGGGGAGTCACTTCTTAATGCAAAGCATACTGAGACAGAAATAAGCCCTGTTCAGACAGAGTTTTCAAAAAAAAAAAAAAAATACTACGTATCTGGTTTTGTCCTTCTTCTAACAATTGGAGGATTCTCACTGAAGCTATCTAGATGTGATAATATCTACATGATTTTATGGTTTAATGACCTGAGACATTGTGCTGTAACTCTTAGTATCTTGTCCAAGAGATAAGTATCTCTTGTTCACCATGGGACTATAATTTTTATAATATTTTCTATGATGCTAGTATTATTTTTTGTAAATAGTATCCTTTTGGTAAGATGGTTTTGATTCCTTCAGGCAAACCTTAGTGATTAACAATGCTGAGATTAAACTGTATATTTCAATGTTTCTTTAGAACATGAGATAAAATTTTATAGAATCTGGGTCACAAATATGCTGTATGATTTTGGATAAGTTAATTGTTTTCTTTAGGCCTCAACTTCCGTATGTCTAAATAAAATGAGGGTATTGGTTCAATGATTAAAAGTCTTTCTAGCTAATTTCTAGCTAAAAATTCAGTAAGCCATTTGCTATTTGTGGAAATGCACAATATGCTTTTTCTTTCCTTTTGAAAATTGCTGCTGACAAGCACAGTGCTTCTAGTGCTTTACAAAGTACTTATTGTGCATCTAATATAAAGCAGAGCTGGGGAGCCTGGGAAATAATTACCAAGTTTCACATCTCCAGCAGCCAAAATTGTGTGTGTGTATTACACAATGGGATAGAGCAAATGGGGTAGAAACTAATGACCTTGTGCCAGATTTGGTAATTAACTGCTATAAGCTGAACTTTGAGTTAGACATTTTCAATTTAAAATTAAATTGGCCTGACAGAGGATTTTTTCCATTCTGTAACATGAGTATATGATTCTGACTAGATAAATGAGTTGTCTGTCAACTCATAATTATATTTGATAATATACATAGGAAGGGAACGGTTATTGAATGAGAGCTAGGGATGTTTAGTTTGGAAGGAGGTTGCATTTTCAGGGAGATGGAAGAGATCTTCAAATATTTGAAGACAGCTGTGAGTAAACTTACTCAGTCTGGGTTCAGAGAACTTCATAGAATTAATGGGAGTTGGATTTTGGCTCAATTTAGAAAGAACTTTATCAGAGTCAGGGCCATTCATTAATGGTTATCTTCCTCGTGAATGGGTAAGCAATTGGTTACTGATAAGTTTTAAACAAAAGCTGGTTGGTGAGTTTCTCTTAGAGATGTTGCGTTTTACACAGAATGTCTTCATTTGGTGAACATTAGATGAAATGAACTCTTTAGTTTTCTTCCCATCCAAAGTTTATGTAGTTTTTTGTTACCTTGGAGGCACTATTTATAATTTATCAATGCTTTCAAGCAGAGAATCTGCTGCTAGAAGGTGGCTAAGTGATTTTATGTTTAGATTTGAATGGATAGCTCCTTAACTTATCCAGCACATTGTCCATTAGGACTTTAACTCGGATGGAGTCACAGTGAACATGTCTGGCTCTAAACTCCATGTCCGAACCAGAAATTTTGGCTAGGTATGCTAGATTCATATATGTTCACGGGTACAAAATGAGTTTCTTAAAGTCCATACCCTTCTTTAAACAGAACTGTAGGCACATGGCTTCATCTTTCAGGCTGTTATAATGAAATACCATGGATTTGGCGGCTTATAAACAACAGAAATTTATTTCTCACAGTTCTAGAGGCTGCAGAATTTAAGATCAAGTCACCAGCAGATTTGGTGTCTGGTGGAGTGTGCTTCCTGGTTCGCAGACCCTGCCTTCTAGCACAACCTCGCATGGCACAAAGGGAGTGGGATCTCTCTGGGGCTTCTTTCATACGGGCTCTGATCCAATTATGAAGGCTCTGCCTTCATGACCTAATCATTTCCCAAAGGCTCCACCTTCAAATACCATCACATTGAGCATGAAGATTTCAATATATGAATTTGGGGGTAGAAACAAACATTCGAATTGCAAGAGCACATTTCTTCGAGAAATGTTAAATAGTTTACTCTAAGATTTTGGTTGGCCCCGTAGACTGTTTTTGCTATGAGCATGTAAAATGTTATGGACAGGACACACTTAGGTTTGCTGGGCCCTAACCTTATAACATTTGGGAGACCTTCTTTAGGCAAAATCACAAATATGAAATTCATAATGAAAGCAAATTATTTATTTAGAATAAAAATAAATTACATGAGGTGGGTAAGGATAAATAGGGGGAGGGCAGAGGATTTGTAGGGCAGTAAAAATACTCTGTGTGATATTACAGTGATGATTAACATGTCCAAACCCATAGGATGTATAACACCAAGAATAAACTATAATATTATAAACTGTGGAGATACTGATGTATAAATGTCTGTTCATCAACTGTAAAAAATTTACCACTCTGGTGGGGGATGTTGATAATGGGGGAAGCTATGCATGTGTGGGGACAGGGGGAGTAAAGGACATCTTGGTTCCTTCCCCTTAATTTTGCTGGAAACCTAAAATTGCTCCAAAAAAGTAAAGTCTTAATAAAAAATAAGTAAGTCAACTCTTTGAAAAAAAAAAAATTACAACAAATCTCAAATTGAAAAAATTACCACAGAATCATAACATCCTGAAAAATAAATTCTTTTATTAATTAATATAATGTTCCTTTAACTATGTTTTTGGCTGCATATGCTTTGAACATGTCTTCTTATGACAATGACTGTAATATTATTACAAACAGAGAAAACTGAAAGAAAATGTAGTCTCCTCTCTTGGTTGGTTGAAACTTATCTTTTATTATTGATAGTTTAAAAGATTTTATTTATTTATTTGGCAGAGAGAGAGAGACAGAGAGACAGAGGTCACAAGTAGGCAGTGAGGCAGTCAGAGAGAGAGGGGGAAGCAGGCTCCCTGCCTAGCAGAGAGCCCCAGAGTCCTGGGGCTCGATCCCAGGACCCTGAGATCATGACCTGAGCCGAAGGCAGAGGCTTAACCCACTGAGGCATCCAGGTGCCCCTATTATTGATAGTTTAGAAAATACTTTTCATCCTCACAATTCATTACTGATACTGTCATATACATATTTAGGATTATTGTCAAATAGGAGAAAAACTCTTTCTAGTTTCTTTTAAGTATAGGCTTTAATAATGGAAAACATTTTTTACAGATTACCTTCTAGCTTCATGCATTTCAAACCTTGTTTCTCCACGAACTACCACCGTAGCTGCACACTTCTAGTGTCAGGCAGTTTTCCCACAGTGATCTAACTGCTGGCCCTGCACTTCCTGTCACGAGATTGGCACCAGGTCAGTGGGCCCAGAGGTAGCAACATTCTTCAAAATCATACCTACATCAGGAAAAGTTGTAATGATTTAAATACGTAACTTATTGCAAAACATAACCCAGTGAACCAAAATAAATGTATTTCAACTTTAATTTCCCTTTAGATCCTCAAAAGACCTGTAGCCTCTCCATTTTTACCTGATAAAAGGGAAAGTTGGCGAAAGGGAAGAGGAGTATAAAGAGACCATGGTCTTAACCCTAGAAAAATTTAAACGTAAGAAGCATTAAGTCTTGCTCTTTTAAACCTTATATAATTTGCAAGCTAAAAGAATTGGAGTTGAGATGAAGATCAGGAATATTAGGAGCAAATTTTTGTTGAAGTACATGACAAAATTAATCACTAGACTTCACAGTCTTGAAAATGCATTTTTGATCACCATTATAGTCCTTCTAAAGTTTTAACAGTCATATTATCTGTGAATCTTCAACAAGGTAAACTTATTTGGTTAGATGAATTTTCCAATACAAAAAATGTATTCTATTTGGGTTTTCTTTTCAATAATCAATAAGGGGCAATATAAAATCATTATAAGAATAACTGCTATTAAAAAAAAAGAATAGCTGCTATAGTATTCAGTATTTTAACTTGATATGCATCAGCAAAAAGAATTGAAGGAGAATTTTAAGTTTTATCTGAAAATTGAGGATTACATAAATTACTCATTAACTCAGTATGGATTAGAGTACTATCTTATCTTCCAACTAGAGGTAGAACAATGATGAGGTGACCATCAGAGTTAAGTTCTATGTTGGTATTCCATTGAGTTTATATTTGATAATCCCTTCTGACTGGTATATTTCAATTTATTTCATTGTTCCTATCAAACACTGTTGGCTGTGTCTTCTAAGTTGATATTTTAACGTCTCATTTCATAATTTAAGTGTGGTATTTTGAGAGTCAGTGTCAGCATTCATGTAAAATGGTATTTGCATTGTCTCATAAATAACACAATTTAAAAATATTTAGTGGCAGGTAGAATACTTTTTAGCATTAACGTTTTACATTTGTTACTGACCTATAAACAGTATTTATGCTGAAACATCTGACTAATTGCCTTTTTGGCACAACATGCTGCCAGTAATTTGATCAGAAACTCATGGGGCCTCTTTCTACCCGTCTTGTTTCTACCTTGAAACTGCAATAAAGCTGTAATTGATGACGTAGACTGAGGAAGAATTATAGTTTTTATTTTAAAAATACAGCAACCAGTGTAGATGCCAAGATAAATCCTAGATAAGTAGGTATTTCCCTAACTGTACTTTTAAAAACTGTTGTATTAGTCTTGACATGCAGTTTGGGTTTTTTAAATCCTCAAATTCAATACCACATCCTACAGTGATAATTCTTTGTGTTTATTCTGTTCTCTACGTCTTCTTGACTCCTAAACTTTTTGTATGCCTGTTATGTAGATAATCACAACGACTGGATCTTCTTTGTATGTGTTTTCAATGATCAAAAGGAAGCTGCATTATCTCACTTGAAATTTTTGTTTTGAGAAGGAGCAAATATTAGAATATTAGTGCCTCAGTCTCAGTAATTCTTCAACCCCACAAAGACCTACAATCTACAAACTGTCATCACTTCTCTGTTCCTGACCCCCGTCATGTACACGTTTTCCTTTTGATGCAGGTTAGATGTTGTGCCTCATATTCTAATATGTCCCCTGTACAAACTGTCAACTACCAAGGCCTCTCTTTCTTCCTGGTAAAGTTTAAATACTGGTTAAATCTAACACCTTAGCAGCAAGGCAGATGAATGTGGCTAGAGAAAAACACTTAGATGTATTGACTCTTCATACCTAATTTCAAGACTAGCAAGATTAGGTGGATTTTTATTGCTGTTCAGGATCTCAGGTCCACTTTTATTTCTACTATTTTAGGTGAGAATTTTATCCCTTCACTCTTGCCTTAAAACTGTAACATCTCCCCCCCCCCCCACTCTCTTACTCAGCCGGTGATCTTGCTTCCTATTTCATTGCAAAACTTAAAGTCAGCAGAATGAATATCCACAAGGTGCTCCCTCCGGCCATAACCACCTATGTAACGGCATCTGAACTCCATTAATCCACTTTCCCTGCTGATTTCATCCTATATAAATTAATCCCACACTTGCAACTAGATCCCTCTCAGTGTTCCACCTCCAGCAATTATCCTCTTTGGCATCCTCCAGATTTCCTTAAAAGCAGATCTTCCACCAGCGTCTCATATTTTCTAATTTTTTAGCCTAATATTTTTCATTTGTATTTTATTCCTCTATTTTGTATTCCCCAATATGTTACAGTTTTTTGAGTACAAGAAACTTAACTTGTACTGGTATCTATCACAATAAATATTAGTAAGTTTTTGCTTAATTTTGTAGCATATGACATGATTTGTTAACATTTAAATTCAACCTTCTATGAAGTAGTTTAGTTTATCCAAATAAAAATATCCAATAAATCAAAATAGAGACATGGTAGAAGCTCAGTACATTTCTGTTTTTGAGCAAGTAAAGGGATAATCACTCAATCATCTCAAATGAACTTGTTTCAAAAATGAATATTCAGGGGCGCCTGGGTGGCTCAGTGGGTTAAGCCACTGCCTTCGGCTCGGGTCATGATCTCAGGGTCCTGGGATCGAGTCCCGTATCGGGCTCTCTGCTCGGCAGGGAGCCTGCTTCCTCCTCTCTCTCTCTCTGCCTGCCTCTCTGCCTACTTGTGATCTCTCTCTGTCAAATAAATAAATAAAATCTTTTAAAAAATGAATATTCAAATTAAAAATAAATGCCCCCTAGAATTCCATTCCCCTGTAGTGCTTAGCGAAAAGGCAAAGAGAAGTATTATTTTTTTAAAATCCTAGGACACAGAATTTAAGTGTTCTAATGATCTCACTTATATATTAGTTATGCTGTCCCAGAAAAGATGATTAATAAAAGTACACATGTGATGTGCACACAGGCATACATACGTACACCATGCTGTCATTTTTATGACACAGGAAGAGTCTTTGTGAAAAGAGAGTTTTTACATAAGTCTTGTATATTCTGACCCTTTCCTAAACTTGGGCTGCATCACAAAAGAGTCCATCAATAAATATACTTTCCATCTTGGTTCTTATGACGTTTGGGTGCCTCTTGTTTCTAACTGAGCACACATAAAAGCACAAAGCAGGATGTAGTAGGAGGGTGTTAAAATCAGCTGGTCAGGAAATCCATTTGGGGTCAGTAAACAGCTCGCTAATGACACCAACGGGAAAAAGGTGGAGAGCACAAGAAGCGGGCATGCATTTGGGGTAAAATCAATAGTCATATTTGATTGGTGTGGTGCTTCTTCACTGGCTGGCCAAATAAATTTCATTGTGTAGTCTCAAAGTGCCAATTTTCTATCACTGTGTAAAATTCTCGGTGATATAGGCTATATGAGAAGAATACTATGTAGACCAAACCTTGTCTGAACAATCTTCATGTTTGTTTAAAACAAAGAACAACTAACACCTGCAGAATTTACTAGCCATTTATCTGGCTTTACCACATTTCTCATAGAAATTGACCTTATCAAAGTAATTTTGAGATTTTTCTATGTTTTTGGTTTTTAGTATTTCTTGGAAGCTCACTTCTTTTGTAAACACAAGGAATAAAGCTTCAACAGGAGAGGGAATTCTGTCCCCAAATCTCTCATGTGCTAATTTTTTTGTGAGCAAGTCATTTAACCATTCTGTACCTCAGTTTTCTTAGCTTTAGTAGTTCACCACATTTCTATAAAAATACAGCAAGTTAATGTTAATATCTGTAAGAAAATAAATGTAAATTGTAGTTATTATCATGAATTCACTTTTCTATTATCGACTTTCTCAGTTATCAAAGTAAATATTATTTAAATATTTATTGATCAAATGTATAAATGAATAATGAATTGCAAGTGAGAATCAGAAAGCCTGCAATCCTAATGAAATACTTTACAAATATATATAATTTTTGTTAGTAATAAAGATAATAAAGTGTCATTATGGACATTGGGGATGGTATGTGCTTTAGTGAGTGCTGTGAAGTGTGTAAACCTGGTGATTCACAGACCTGTACCCCTGGGGATAAAAATATATGTTTATAAAAAATAAAAAATTAATTAAAAAAAATTCTAATAGTTCAAGAAAACTGAAGACAAATTAATAGATCTCACAGTGTCACAGTCATATGAATCTGTTACATCTTAAAATTTCAAATGTGTGTTTTACTTCTATATGTTAATAACGAAAATGTTTAATCTTTTATTTTGAAATAATTTCAAAATTGTGGAAATTTTTCAAGAAAAGTAAAAATAACTATAACAAGATTATACTAATACTTATTTCATGTGGTTTTAGTGAGGTTCAAATGAGTTTATATTTGTAGAGTGTTAAATTTTAGATACAAAAAAGAAAAGAAATTTTAGATGCAAATGTGTGGGAGAAAAAGTGCTTAGAACTATAAATGCTGGTTGTTATTACTAAGCTTCAGTTTTGTCACCTGAACAATGGGGATAATAAGAGTCCCTGTCTTATAAGATTATTGCATACACAAACTTAGAAGCCCAAGATTTTCCCCGGCTCAGTTATTAACACCTTATGCTACACGCATAACAAAACTTCTTACTGGAAGAAACCCAATCCCGGGTTCTAGGATTGCTTGGGTAACATTACAATAATATCAAAATGGCCTTTACAGAAGTTTTTTGTTTGTTTGTTTGTTTGTCTTTTTGGTTTTGTTTTTGTCCTAGAGTCAGCAGTTAACATCAAGTCTTCCCATTTGGGGTTTACCTAGGTTTCCTATCAATAGCTGTCCACGTGAGAGTGAGTCTAGTTGATCTTTGCTGAGTTAAATCTGGCAAATTATTTGATCCTAGGAAAACATGTATTGGAAGAAAGGACAGTCACAATATTGATTATAGGAAGTGCTAATAAAATTTAGATAAAAATAAAACAGCTTATTTGTTAATCTCCCAGTTTTTATACTGGGGCCTTTGTACTTCAGGGTGGGACTGGGCAGGAAGGGGTGTGAACAGAACAGCTAGGAATACTCAGAGCTCCGTGATAACATGGCAGGTCGTCCTGAAACTCAAATTTCATGTGAAGACTGAAATGTTGTTGGGGAAATAAAATTTTATATTAAAATGAACATGGATATATATGGGGTTAAAATACAGATTTTAAGTGAATTTTAAAAATGATGTATAAGACTTCAAAAATATTTAATAGCTATTAAACTCATGTTTGTAGAAATTCAAGACTTATAAGTTCATTCTGCTCTGCCACTGGGAGTACTTCAATCATTAATAAGTTTACTCATTTAACAAATATTTATTTATTTATTTTAAAAGATTTTATTTATTTATTTGAAAGAGAGAGAGAGCGAGTGAGAAAGAACACACGAACAGAGGGAGAAGCAGATTTCCCAGGTGAGCAGGGAGCCTGACGTGGGCTTGATCTCAGGACCCTGGGATCAAGACCTGAGCCGAAAACAGAGGCTTAACCAACTAGGCCACTCAGGCGCCCCTAACAAATACTTATTTAATGTCAACTCTATGCAAGATACTGTGCCATACTCTCAATGGAAAGGTGAGAAAGACTCTCATTACAGCATTATTTATAATCATCAAGATATAGAAATAACTTAAATGCCCACTGATGGACAAATGGGTAAGAACAAATGGGTAAAGAAAATGTGATATAATGTGGTGTATGTGTGTTGGGGGGGAATGGAATATTATTCAGCCATAAAAAGAAATTCTGGAGGCACCTGGGTGGCTCAGTGGGTTAAGCCTCTGCCTTTAGCTCAGGTCATGATCTCAGGGTCCTGGGATCGAGCCCCACATCAGGCTCTCTGCTCAGCAGGCTGCCTGCTTCCCCCTCTCTCTCTGCCTGCTTCTCTGCCTACTTGTGATCTATGTCTGTCAAATGAATAAAATCTTAAAAAAAAAAAAAGAAATTCTGCCATTTGTGACAACATGACAACTTTGAGGGCATTGTGCTGAATGAAATAAGTCAGACGAAGAAAGATAAATAATATAGAATTGCACTTATATGTGGAATCCAAAGGAAAAAAAAACACAGAAACAGATTGATGGCTGCCAGAGATGGGGTGAGGTAGGGGATTAGGTAAATGTGGTCTAAAGGAATAACTTTCCAGTTATAAGATATATAACTGGGGATTCTGGGGATGTAATGCATAGCATGGTGACTATAGTCAACAGTACTGTGTTATATATTTGAATGTCCCTAAGAGAAAAGATCTCCAAAGTTTATATCACAGGAAATAAACATTCTAACTATATGAGGTGATGGATGTTACCTAAGCTTATTGTGGTAATCATTTTGCAATATATACATTTATCAAATAATCATATCATGTACTTTAATATAACATGTCAATTTACATTTCAATAAAACTAGGAAAAAAATTAGGATCAAGACTCATGTGGCTCCTACCCTCATGGGACTCACAATCAAGCTGTCGGGCAGGTTTGCTGTTATTATTGTTACATTACCTTATTTTTTATAGCAACTCTATGAGGTTCTATTATTATTAAGACTGTGCTACCCAAGACATTGTCCTCTAAAAGCTAAAAATAAGCAGGATTCTTAGACACAAAATAATGTGGGTAGGGATAGCCGAATTTAAATATAATAGAACTCTGTGAGAATGGTCAGGTATAGATTTAGAGAAGCAAGAACTGGTGCAATGCGATATTTAAGGGTCAGTCTCTATAGTGCATTTGACAAATGGTAATGGCAAGGGAATTTGAGTTAAGTGGATCAATTTGAAAATATACATTGGAGGTAAATACAGTCCTTCTTTATGGATTAGATATGAGGAAGAGATGAGAAGGGAAAAACTGAAGTGACTTCTACACTTGAACAAATGGTTGTTTAAGGGAAATATCAGAGGAGGGCAATTTAAGGCTAAGAGAGAAATCAAAAGTTTGTTCAGTTTGGGGCATATTAATTTTCAGATGTTTCTGAGATGTACAATTAGAGGTGTTGGGTAGACAATTATATAAGAAAATCAGGAGCTTTGGGAAAGACATGATAGCTGGGGACGCCTGGGTGGCTCAGTTGGTTAAGCAGCTGCCTTCGGCTCAGGTCATGATCCCAGGGTCCTGGGATCGAGTCCCGCATCAGGATCCTTGCTCGGCAGGGAGCCTGCTTCTCCCTCTGCCTCTGCCTGCCTCTCTGTCTGCCTGTGCTCACTTGCTCTCTCTCCCTCTGTCTCTGACAAATAAATAAAATCTTTAAAAAAAAAAAAAGACATGATAGCTGGAGAAAGTAACTTGGCATCCTATGTAAAAAACACAGCCATTTATTAATATGATGCTTAGTTTATTTTCACTTTTGTCCTTTAGCTTATATAATGCCCTTTTACTAACATATTTAAAGTTCTGGAAGTAAACCTTCAGCAACAGCAAATACAATTTCATGCAAAAAGCATATAGAGGATACAAAGCTAAATCCTTCAGGATTTGGGCCATTAAGGAGCATTGAGGACAGAAAAAGATGCAGTAAAAGTCAGTATGTAATAAGTCTAGTACAACGATGGTACAAACAAACTGCTGCAGAGACAGAACTTAATTTCATAAATATCAGTCCAAAATACCAGAGTAGGAAGTGAATAAAAAAAAGAAAAACACTATAAAGAAGTCCTGGGGCATAAACAATACCCAATGTAAATTCTACATGGACATGTTGGGAGCTGTTGGCGGCATTTCATAATGAGCAGTCCTTACACCAGTCATCGGGGTAGTGGAGAGTCGTCAAAAAGAGAGCAACATTGTTCTGGCACAGGTGTGGAGGAAGAGGTGGTAGGCCCATAGGTTGGGCCAAATTGACTCTTACCATTTATCTTATGTATGGGAACCATTTGTGGCTCCAATCAGTCACCTAATGGATCTCATCAATTTTGCAGGTGTAAAGAAATAGTCCCAGCCCCTGAGCCAAAGGACCATCTTACCATCTCTAGCTTGTTCATTTTAAACATAGCACATTTTACCTCAAGGCCAGTTTGAGAGTCAGCTGTTTCAAAGTCAAGTTACTGGCAGAAAAAAAGAGAGGTTGCATTCAGTAAGATACTGCCCCTTAGCTAAGTCAGTCATCATCTAAGTTCTGAAACTTGTCTAGGTTGCTTTGCAGATCTTTAAGGATAATCTTGTTAGAATAAAACGACTAGCCGTAAATCCTACTTCAGATTTTATTGCCAGGAAATGGCTAAAGATGGGAATGTAGCAGTAACTCCAGAAAAGCAGTTCCTTTCTTCTGCCTCTTCTCTCTTACGGGAGTAACTTGTAAAAGCCTCTTCAGCCAGGTCCTGTGGTCATGAGTGGTAGGGACCTTTGCATTTATTCTCTAAGTTGGGGAAATTTGATAGTAAAAGGGCACATTGAAATACATTGATGGATGTAAAAATAGTGCTATTAAAACTGTTTTAAATGAACTTATTCTTAAGAAATAAACTAAAAATACAAATTCAAAAATTGATTTATATTGCTTATTAAATATAAAAAATATAACATGAGAAGAATAATTTATTCTTGGTATATTATGATATATTTTATGAGACTGACACACTGCCCACTGCACTAAGAAGGCTATATATTCTGATATATTTTAATAGTCTAAAACTTCCCAGCCCTTTCTGTCTATAATACAGTTCTAGTGGTATTTTTCTGAAGAAGACTTTTTGTTGATGTGATTGTATTACTGTGAAATTGTATTATATGTGAAATTTCTAGATTTGCATTACAATATTTGAGTGGTTCTGTCGCTCTCGGCCCGCAAGAACGACTCGGAGACTCACGTAGCGGCGAACCTTCTTCTTTAATCGCTTTTTTTTCCTCCCCCTTTTACCCTCGGCGCATGCGTTTTTATATAGGCAGTGTTACCCAATCACAATGCAGTGCTCATGCACCTCCTGCCAGAGTGGACCTAAATGAACAGCCAATCATATTCAGTCCCTTATGGCTCTTAGAGTAGGCCTCCTGTACCGGCTCCCGACATCTCCCCCTTCTTTATTTATTTATAATGGCTGAGATCGTGCCTGTCTTAGGTTGCCAATCCTCAGCACACAAGCTTACCCGTCATCGGGTACTCTCCCTGGTCGAAGAGCCCCTGTCTTAGGTTGCTATGGTGTGGGATCAGTCTTACCCGTCTTTGACTACCGATCTAGCATACTTAGCCATATCTGGGGGGAGGTACCAGCTTCAGGAGCCATCATGGCTTGAACCATGAGGTGTTATTGTCATTGATTGCGACGGACACAGCCACACACCCAACGTAACATTAGTATGTTAGCTGTGATTAAGAGAACAGCCATGGCACCAAGTCCGGCCCACTGTTTGAGGAACGAAACAGATTGCTGTAACATTTTTTCCACTCACTAACAGGTGCAATAGTTACTTTGGTAGAATATGGATATAATTTGAGCTCGTAATTGCTTAGTTAAATTTTGAAATTGACGGTTCCAGGTACCATTAAGCATTCTTCCCAATTGTCTAGAGAGGTTAGTTGCTAAGGATAAGTTGTTATGAGCTATAGGGGTGATACAAAGTCCGGCCATATTATGTATGCATCCTAATTGACACAATTGACTCTAGGATATCAAGTTGTTCCTGTACAAGATCAACCCTTTGATTTACAATAAGGATCCCAGCATGCAAATGTCCGTTAATTTGTTCTTGCGTAGCCAATGCTTCAGCGACCATTCCTGTGACGTTGTTGAGCATGGCGGCTGTCTGTACCGAGGTTGTCAACGCTACCGCGGCAGCAGTAGCAGCGGCGGCGGATGCGATAGCTGCAATAATGGCTGCTGTTATTCCAAAGTCTTGTTTATGTCGAAGCAGCACCGGCAGGTTGTCGGGGTTCACAAGAGAGACTAGATGATGTCATCCACAGGATCCATGGGCTCCATGGCCACCAATCTCGTGAGCCTCTCTGGCACCCAGATGGGTGATGGCGCATCCTGTGGGAAAACACAAAGAGATCCTCGGTGCCATCGAAGCACCGGGTCTGGGCCTTTCCATAGGCCCGTAAGTATATCTTTCCATTTTACCATTGCTTGCGTATGCTTTTGTTGCCCCCAGTGTCGCTCTGCTGCAGAGAGACCATCTTGATCTAGCGTTAAAAAATTTAAAATAAAATTTACAAGGTTTGTGAGGTCATTAGGTGTTGAGTAGCTCTCCCCTATTCCCCCTTTTTTAATTTTTTGTAGGGTAGTTTTCCATGTTAGGTGTGCTCGTTCTACAATTCCTTGACCTAGGGGATTATATGGTATGCCAGTGCTGTGTTGGATATTATAGCATGCTAGAAAATTTTTAAAGGTATTTGAGGTATAGGCCGGGGCATTATCTGTTTTCAGACTTTTAGGTATTCCCCAGCACGCAAAGCTGCGTAGGCAGTGGCTCATTACATTTTTTACATTTTCACCCCTTAAAGGGGTAGCCATGATGATTCCGGAGCAAGTATCAATGGTAAGGTGTAAGTATTGTTGTTGACCAAACGAGGGCACATGAGTTACATCCATTTGCCAAAGATGGTTGGGCATAAGGCCTTTAGGGTTTACACCCAAGGAAGGCGTCGGAAGATGAACACAACAGTTGCCACAGCTTTTTACAATGTCACGGGCCTCTGCTCTTGATATATTGAATCTTGTTTTTAGCGTTAATGAATTCACATGCCATTTCCTGTGATAATCTTTTGCTTCTTCTATTGCTCCACAGAATTCAAACCTTGCATTATTATCAGCTATTCTATTTCCAGATGCTACTGGTCCAGGTAGCTCAGAATGAGCCCTTACATGCCCAATATAAAAGGGGGCTGGCCTTGCCAGCACCGTTTCTTGGAGGTTTTTTAGTAGGGAGGCGATAGGTGATTGGCTTGCTGAAAAAATTGCTGTCTCTATCTGCCTAACGGCTAGTACTGCATACTTACTATCTGAATATATATTGATGTTTTGATTGTGAAACCTTTGTAGAACCAGCATAATGATTAATAGTTCTGTTCGCTGTGCCGATTCACCTGGTACTACCGCTGTTATGACTTTTCCCTCAACCACATAAGCGCCTGTTCCTTTCTTACTGGCATCAGTGAATATAGTGATGGCATTGGCCAAGGGCTCTGATTTGCAAATTTTTGGCCAGATAAGATGTGTATCTTTACAGAACTCAATCAATGGATGTGATGGATAATGATTGTCAAATGATATGGGATAGGATGTCGCCAGGATGGACCACTCATCTATAGTGTTCACAAGGGTGGATAGCTGGCTCTTGTCATAGGGGACTATGCATGAGTCGGGTAGCTTCCCGAGAACTCGTATGCCAGTCTTGATAACTTTGCCTGCCGTTATTGCCACAGCAATGGGATAAGGGGTGATGATTCGGGCAAGACTATTATGTAAATACACCCACTGAAGAGGCCCACCTTGCCATAGTACTCCTGTGGGCGAACCTGGGGATGGTACAACAACGGCATAAATTGGTTTGTCTAGATCGCACCTATCTGCTGTAGTCGAAGCCAATCTTTCCTCAACCAATTGTAGTGCCTTTATAGCCTCGGGCGTGAGCACCCGTGGAGAGTCCAATTTGGAGTCTCCTGGCAAAATATCAAATAATGGTTTTAATTCTGCATTTGTCAGTTTCAGATAGGGACGAATCCAATTGATATCCCCCAGGAGTTTTTGGAAATCATTTAAGGTCTTTAAATGATCTCTGCGAATTTGAACCTTTTGCGGCTTTACTGTGGAGTCAGTGAGTTGTAGGCCCAGATAGTCCTTTAAATTTGCTGTTTGTATTTTCTCAGAAGCAACAATTAGCCCCCACATCGCTAACTGTTGCTGCAGAAAGGTGAATGCTGAGGTGAGAACCGATGTATTGCTATGACAGATTAGGATATCATCCATATAATGGTAGCAGCAAACATCTGAGAACTTATTCCGTACTGGCAAAAGAGCCTTGCCCACATAGAGCTGACACATAGTGGGACTATTAGCCATACCCTGAGGGAGCACTGTCCATTCATACCGTTGGTCAGGCTCGGAATGATTAACAGCTGGCAAGGTAAAAGCAAACCTCTTCATGTCGTCCGGATGGATCGGGATAGAGAAAAAGCAATCTTTAATATCTATAACAATAGAAGGCCAATCTCTGGGCAGGGCAGTAACAACGGGGAGGCCCAGCTGAACAGGCCCCATTATTTGCATCTGATCATTTATCTGTCTCAGATCATGTAATAATCTCCATTTTCCTGACTTTTTCTTTACCACAAATATAGGGGTGTTCCATGGGGATCTTGATTCACGTAAATGCCCTGCCTCAACTTGCTCTCTAACTAATTGTCTAGCAGCCCTCAGTTTTTCTGTAGTTAACGGCCACTGAGGCACCCACCGTGGAGTACTTTCCTTCCAGTCTATTTTTATTGCCTCAGTGGCCGCTGGGGAAAACCCTGACCTCCCATGGGTGTTGGGTTAGGGGTCCCTTGTCCCTTGGGCCCGAGACCTTGGCCTGGAACATATCCCATGGCTTTCATCATGTTTCTTGCATTTTCACTATAATGATTCTCAGTAGTTAATACTATATTCATTTGCTCTAACACATCTCGTCCCCAAAGGGTTACAGGGAGAGAACAAACATATGGCTGAAAGACTCCTTTATGACCCTCATCATCTTCCCAATCTAAAGATGCTGCGCTGACATCTGGGCTGTGAGCAATTCCTAGTCCTCTTAATGTTTGATTGGCCTTGACAAGGGGCCATTGCTTTGGCCAATCAGCTAAATTTATAATACTTTTGTCTGCCCCTGTATCTAACAGCCCCCAGAAGGGTTTTCCTCTTATTTTTAAGACTGTCATGGGCCTGTTGCTCATATCCATAGTCAGACACATCAAGTCATTTCCTGTTGATCCAAGCCCTCCATCTCGCAACCTTCCTGTAGACTTATATCTGTCATGGTGGCTGGGCAGGATTAGGAGTTGAGCAATCCTATCCCCAGGGTTGATAATGGTGATGCCTCTTGGAGAGGAAACTAACATTTTTACTTCCCCTGAAAAATCTGGATCAATAACCCCTGGGTGGATAACGAGACCTCTAAGAGTGGTGGAACTTCTACCCAGAAGTAATCCCACAGTACCCTCTGGCGGGCCCCCATGGAAATCCGAGGGCACCGCCTGCACACCCATTTCAGGGGTTAAGACCATTCGGGTGGTGGCACGCAGGTCAAGTCCGGCTGAGCCTGTGGTGGCTCTTCTGGGTCTGCAGGGGGAAACATCTGTCTCGCCTTCTGCGGCAGCGCCATGACCGCCCCGTACATTTCGTTCGGGCCCCGGGGGGAAAGGCCCTGCTTCCCGTTTTTTGAACTCCCCCAATTATTTGGTGGCAGCCGATTTCCGTCCATATCAGTGACTGAGCGGCAATCGCTAGCCCAGTGATTCCCCTTTCTACATCTGGGGCATAGCTGTGGTTTCGGTCCTCCATAACCTTTATTTGGATGCGCCTCTTCCACCTTCACAAATTGGACTGGTTGACTCTGTCTTCCTCCTCGTGCCTGGCTGTTGCGCTGTGGGCAGTCCTTTTTCATATGACCTTCTTGCCCACATAAGAAACACCCTTTGGTCCTAGCCCCATTTGCACCTTGCAACGCTTGTGCAAAAGCAGCAGCCATGACCTGGCCCTGAACTAGAGGTCCTGTGATATCCCTGCAGACCTTGATATACGCTGACAAGTCTTTCGCTTTCCAGGGTCTAATGGCTTCTCGGCACCATTTGTTGGCATTTTCAAAAGCCAATTGTTTAACTAGGGGCATAGCCTGGTCTACGTCCCCAAACATCCTACCAGTGGTTTGTATCAACCTGTCCACAAAATCTGCATAGGGCTCATTCGGCCCTTGTAGCACTTTGGATAACTGTCCTTGCAAATCTCCAGCACCCCTTAACGTCTTCCATGCCCTCAAAGCTGCGGTTGCTATCTGGTGATATACCCCTGGCGGATAATTACTTTGTGCCTGTGACCCAAAATATTGTCCCGCACCTGTTAACATGTCTAGGTTCCACTGTGGGTTACCTGCTGCTGCATTTCTTCGCGCCGTGTCCTGGCAATTGTCCTGATTCTGAATCTTCCATTCTAAATATTGCCCACCAGATAAAACTGCTCTAGCCAAGTTACTCCAGTCTTCAGGAGTGAGGTAAAGGCTACCTAGTGTTTCAACCAAAGAAACCGTAAAAGCAGCCTGAGGCCCATAGGACATAACTGCTTCCTTCAGCTGCTTTACGAGTTTAAAATCTAGGGGCTGATGATATCTTTGCTGATGTTGATCTTCCATGACGGGGAAAAACCCTTTTTCTGGCCCTAATACTTCTCTCCAATTCTGTGCGGTGCAGCTCGCACAATAGCAGGCCTTGGCGCAGCAAGGTTTATACGGAGGAGGCCCCTCGTAAGGTGGCGCTGTTGGGGCTGGGCGCGTGGGCATAGGATCTAAGTTATCTACCACTTCCGTCTCTGTTTGTAACTGCGCCATAGCTCCTTCTTTCACTTTTAATTTCAGCTGCGCCATAACTTCCCCCTGCATTTTGAGCTGCGCCATAGCCTTTTTTAGTTCCTCCTCCTTTTTTGCAAGCTCTCTTTTCATTTCTTCCACTCTCTGATCATCGGAGGGACCCCCTCCCGTCACTTTTCTCTTATCACCCAGACGGGCGTTTTCCTCGTCTGAGGTTTCTTCTGAGCTTTCACTTTCAGAACTGGAATCTCTCCAGGATCCTTTGCAAGACTCCTCTTTTACCTGTTCTAAGATCTCTCCTCCCTGTAGAACCGCCTTGCATATGGGTTCGCGGGATGATTGTAAGCAGACCTTCACTAAGGACCAAACAGCGAGAGTTCCCGGCGTAGTGCGCGGGTCGCACCTGAGGTCCTCCCCTAGATATTCCCATTGGGGAATATTAAGCAATCCCTCCTCTAAGAACCACGGAGCGGTTTGACCCACTTCTTTTAGAAATAAGCGAGCCTTCTTATTTTTCAAAGGGGTCCCATTTGCTTTAAGAATGTCAGTTAGCGGCCCCAGCATTTTATATGCAGCCATCTCGTTTCCCATCCCGGAAAGCTTTCTACGCTCGTCCTCGACTTGAGGAACTTTCCCTGTCACTAGACAGAAATAGGTGCACTCTTTACCTGATCGTCGCCGACTCCGTGCGTCTCTCACGATGAGAATCCCGGGTTTCGGCACCACCTGTCGCTCTCGGCCCGCAAGAACGACTCGGAGACTCACGTAGCGGCGAACCTTCTTCTTTAATCGCTTTTTTTTCCTCCCCCTTTTACCCTCGGCGCATGCGTTTTTATATAGGCAGTGTTACCCAATCACAATGCAGTGCTCATGCACCTCCTGCCAGAGTGGACCTAAATGAACAGCCAATCATATTCAGTCCCTTACGGCTCTTAGAGTAGGCCTCCTGTACCGGCTCCCGACAGGTTCAGCCCCATTTCTTTTTCACAAAAACTGTTTCCCCCTTTCATTTAGAGCTTCTTTGCTAATAAATAATTGTATAAGACAGAACTTGTCAAGTTGGCTGTCCATATTTACAGTCTTTTCACATTTAGATACTGAAAAATTATAGGTACTTACAATCACAATATAAATATCCTGAAATGAAGAACTCCTTCAAATCCTATACATAATATGAATATACCGTAGAATTAGGAACTCTGTCAAAAGATTATTCTTACAAAGTAAGGTATTCTAAATCATATTTATGGAATTTCAAAATTAATGTCTTCTCTTTGAAAACTCATTTTTTAAAAATTTGATTTATCAGTTCCTTTCTTGCTTCAGTTCCTTCCAGAGCATTTCAGTGTGCTTTTATTTGCAAGTTTTGTTTATAATTACTCTGATATTCCCTAAGAACTTCAAGAGCTGAAGTATTAGGATTCTATGAATACTACGCATAAAGATTTCCAAATGATTTTGAAAAAAAAAAAAAAGCATCCAAAATTTAGGACTTACTTTCAAAGTTGTTCTTCAATCAGAATTATGAAGGCTGCCAAGAAAATGTTGATTTCCTGGCTAAAACACCTTTATTTTTTTATTCAACATCAGCTCTGTCTTCAAAATTTTGTAATAATGTGATTCTTACCATGTATATATGTATAAAAATATTTATAAATTTTGGTACCTACAAATTCTATTTTTTATTGATATACAATTGACATATCATATTTTATGAGTTTCAGGTTTATGCAAATTATATTTTGATTTATAGAATACTGCAATTTATTTGGACCCAATGTGAATTACATTTGTGTTTCAACTAATTCAAATGCTTTTCTATTCCACAGATTTCTTAATTTTAGGAGCAAAATTGTTTTAGTGTGTGACATTTTCCAAAATAATTTGTATTTGTGTTATTGTCTTTTTGTGTTATTGAAAAAAAACAAGTAATGGGTCATCAATGTTATTTTTAAATATTTTATTTTACTTTATTTTTAAAATTTTATTTCTTTTCAGTGTTCCAGAATTCCTTGTTTATGCGCCACACCCAGTGATCCATGCAAAATGTGCCCTCTGTAACACCCATCACCAGGCTCACCCAACCCCTTACCCCACCAAAACACTTTTCACTCTATTGTCAGATGTTTCACTTTGAATTTCCATAAGTTTAATTTTGAGTCATTGAGTTGTACAGAAAATCAAACTCTTGAAAAGTACTGATTTTATATTTTAAGCATTTGGTAAAATGAAACAGAAGTTTAAGTGCTTACAAAATTACTTTTCTGCTAATAGAACATATTATCAGCTTTGCTTAACTTTTTATACATAACCTCCCCAAAACCCCTTAGAGCTGAAAATGAACAGAACTAATTTAGAAAAACAGACATTAGACCCAAATGAAAAGTCGCATTTTAAGAGTAATCTGTAAATGTACCTTTCGCAGGCGCATGTATTAAATCACTGTGTTGGACACAGTCTTCTTGAAATAATTACTGACTTTGAAATAGATACTGACGTTCCTTTAGGAGAATTATTTTCTGGTTTTCATCTGGTTGTGCCTGAGAAAACATAAGAAATGTAAATTCAGTATGTAGTATTTTAATTAACTATGTCATCTCAGTTTTCTTTAAAGTTAAAGAAGCTTCACTAGACATTAAAAACATAAATAAATAATTATAGTTTTATGCCACATAAATGGCAAATATGCATTCCAAGTATATTCTGACTGCTCTCTATGTGCTCTCTCTCTGCTCTATAGTAGACTGGCCAGCCTTACATATTTCTTACCAAGCGAAAATGTACATTCCCAAGTTTCCAACTTACCCTATCAAAGGGCAGCCTGACAGCTTTGTGGATTCTATAGGTTAAAACATGAGTATGAGCATACATGGGTGGTGCACTGAATGCTGATTAAGGGCAGCAGGGTGGGCACGAGACAACTTGTCAGATGAAATAAGAGCAAGAGAGGCTGTACCTGCATGCACCCTATAACCCCAACTCACTGAGATGAAGCAGTTCTTCTCTGGGAGCCTTTGGTTTCTTCTCCAATGCCATCATCCTATTTTGATTTCCAAGAATATGGTTGCCTTATGTCTAGGGCAGCCATCTTCTTTAGGTTCATCTGTTTTTGGTGGTGACAAGTATGTTTAGCTGGTCCTATATTCTTCATCAAGGTAGTAGGTCTTTGTGAAATGTTCCCTGTCACTAGTCCACTGAAGGGTTGCAATGCATTAGTTTGGTTTTAGTGTTTGGATTGTTGCTGCTTTCAATGCTGTCTTCAAGGGTGGGGCTGCTGAGCCCTTTGCTGCCCCTACTTCAACTCTGTTGGTCCTTGAATGGTTTTGGTTGGAATCTATGTCACTAGGTGTGGTCATCTAGGTTAGTTTGTTGCAAAGGTGAAATGGCTTTACTCAATGTTGAGCTCTGAGCTCAGCTACTTTTGTCTGTAATTGGACCCTGCCTTTTGTTTAGAGAAAGATCCCGGTGAACTCCACAGCTTATTGCTATTTGGCCATGAGTTAATGCTTGTCAAATGTTGTATTCCCAGAAAATATCCTATGAGATGGCGACTGCACACAAGAGATTTATTAGGAAGTGTTTCAGTGGTTTACACCTGCAGGAAGGACAAGAGGCACAGAGGCAGAAGTTCAGCAGCAACGCAATCTCAAAGGAAGCCTCTGCTGACCCGACTGGGAGTTCTGAAGATGCAATGAGTCTTTCCAGCTGTCCTGCATTGGGATGAGGCGGTCTGGCATTTATGATGCCATGTTCATCAGTCAATGAGTGAAGGCTGCCCATGAAGAAGTATAGTCTTTGGTTAAGCTTATCTTTGCTGAAATTATACCCAAAGTGGGGTAAGAGTTGAGGGACTGTCTGCTGGCAGCACTCCCAGCACCTGGGATAACAAGTCCTTTATTACTGAAGGGGAATCTTAGCAATGCAGCCCAGCACCGGTACTTTCCTTTGATGCACTGAAGGAGCTCTATAATTGGCTTTTTTTTTTTTTTTCTAATACGCTGAGAATCAGTTTGCAGAAAATTAAAAGTCAAAAGTGCCTAGGGTCTATAAGAGTTATAATGTATCCCTAAAAACCGGATATGTCTAATTCTAGACTTTCCATTAATATTTTTATTACCTAAGTCACTATTGCTAGAATCCTATTGCTGTAGTCAAAAGGTTCCCGGACAAAATATAAGCAACCTACTATAGCTAAGCAATCCAATGACAAAAGCGACTAATCAAAAAACCCACTGTTGGCTTTTGATGGGGTGATTAGGGAAGGCTTCTACTGAGGAGATGATATTTGGGCTGAAATCTGAATCGCAAGATAGAATCAGGTAAATAAGGATGTGGGGAGAGCCTGCCTGGCAGAAGGAGGAATGGTTGCGAAAGTCCTGAGGCAGAGATGCGTTTGGCAGGTCCCCCAACTCTGTTCTCCTTGATGGAATGAATCAGTATCTCCAGAGCATCTCTAGGGACTGTAATGTTCGGGCATAAAAGTAGGATTTTTAAAGGCATTGGGAAGATTTTTTTTTTTGGTAGCTTTTGACTAAAGTCCAGGTCTTTGGAAAAGGTTAAATGAGAATGTGGGAAAGAGAAAAGAGCAATGAAGAGTGCAGTGTTTTCCGCAGGAGGGAATCTGGCCTTCTGGGCTATGGCTTAAGACATTTAAGATGCTGCAATGATAAGGTTTTTAAAGGTTTTTTTTTTTTTAATTTTTTAAGATAAAGTTATCATAAGGCCTAGAGATTTTTTAAAAATTATCTTTCGGCAGGGTGCCTGGGTGGCTCAGTCAATTAAGTGTTGGCCTTCAGCTCAGATCATGGTCCCAGGGTCGTGGGACCCATGTTAGGCTCTCTGTTTAGCGGGGAGCCTGCTTTTCCCTCTCCTCCCCATTTGTGCTCTCTCTCACTATCTCACTCTCTCTCTAAAATAAATAAATAAAATTTTAAAAATGAATTATCTTTGGCCCATAAACATGTTAATATGACCAACAATGTTTTAAATGTGAAAGGGAAAGGGAACAAGAAAGATTATCAAATGAATGATTATTTAAGAAGATGACTATTTGTGCAAGAGGTTGTCTGCAATTGTCAGAAAGAAAAAAAAAGACCCTATTAAATATGTTGAGAATAAGAATTGCCTGCAGAGAGGTGTGTGTCCCCATGCATGTGTTTATATAAATATATTCAAGGAAGTTAATTTAACTTTGTAGCATCATTAAATGACAGGAACATAACAATAAAAGGCTACATCTTTCTTTTATAAATAAGCCTGGTAGAAGTGGAGGTGAGTTAGTAATGTGCATCAAGAAATTGTGGAAAATTTTTAGCAAAATTGCTGGAAAGTTGCTGGAAGTTGCTGGAAAATCTTCATAAAGATTTACCTCTTACCTGCATGATGATAAAAGAAAAAAACAATACTTAAAGAAAAAAAAGTAAGCTGCTATGAACCAAGACTCTTAAAAAAAAAATGACTCAAGAGTAATGAAAAACTTTCAGACATCAATTTCTGACTATATAGTACCACTGATGCCAATTTTCAGATGTATTTGCTAAACTGCTGCCAGTAATCACTGAGGAATTATAGAGGATGGGGATGATTGTAGTGTCATCTGGGGTTCATGGCAGGAGACAGAAACATTTAAAGTAGGCAATACGGTAAATTGGGTGCTTTCAAAATCATTGGAAGGCCTGGAGAAGTGGCCTCTAGTCTGGACTTCTTGGAATGACTCCCAGACACTAGAGAGCTGAGTCACCAGGGGACCTCCACCTCTGAGTATCCGAGAACCACTGAGCTTCCATTTACAATACATGATAGTAACTGAGATTTAGGAATCTTAGAGTTGAAACTGTGCCCTAGTTACTACTGGTGTCTCTAGTCTGTGATGCTGGTGACTGGGCTCTGGTATTCTAGAATCCACCATTGCCTTTCCTTTAACCCCTCTTCTCACCAGGAATTTGGATAATGAATGAGTGTTTGCAGAAGGAACTTTCACATCTCCATAAAGCCTTGCTTTCCAACCAAGAAACGCTAGAAAATGACCACCCTTTCTTGTGCCTTACAAATCTCTCACAGTCGCATTAACGTGGCAGGATCTTATTGGAGACGGGAGCACTGATTACAAAAGCATCTGCGAATTGTATATTTAACTCCTAAGTCTTTTCCAGCCTAGAAGACATGACACAAGATGGCAAATGGAAATTCAGTGAGCCAAACCAGAGTATTCCATTCAGCTGTAGACAGGCAAACATTCTTATTCCTTTAAAGGGAAGAGAGAGATTATAAGAGACATCTGCTGAGCTTGACATTGACCTTAGTATTGGTTAGAAAAGACACCTTTTGTGAAAGGATGTTTTAAGAAAGGATGTGGCAACCACTGGGAATAAAGCATTCATTAAAAATAAATCGTACTGGATAACTTATTAAAGTGTTAGTAGATCCAAATGGCTTAATATATCTAGATTTTAATAAGGCCTAACTTTTTGCCCTAAACTTTTATATCATGGGACAAACTTGGGAAATGCAGTCAAGAGAGTGATATAGTTAAGTGGATTTGTAGTTAATAGAAAGATTAAAAACTGATGATTAGTAGTAGATATATGTCCAATTGTAGCACATGCATTAGGAAGTTCTATTTTATCTCCCATTACATAATGACTCCAACAAGAATACTGATTTTAAAAATAGGATTAGTTATTATTTATTAAGAGCTTACTCTTGTTGAGGCACTGTAGATGCATTATTGCCTCTTTTACTCATCGTAGTAGTCTTGTCAGGCTGTTATCTCCATTTTAAATGTGAGGAAACTAATGGCAGAGAGTGTAAGTGGCTTGCCCCTAGCTTTACATTTAGTAAGCAGCAGTGCTGAGATTCATACCTAAAATAGCTTCAAGAAGAGGTACTAGTGTGGAGAAAACCACAACATTTCTGGGAGACACTGGTCAGAACCTCCCAAGAACCCCAGAGCATGGCATTTTCTTAGGCATTCCACATGAGGTTGGAAGATGGCCCACTGTCCTTTGGGATCTGGCTGGTATCTCAGGGACTCAAACTCACACTGACAAACATCCACTAGAGGCTCTATAAAAAAAGAGATGCTGATTTACTAACACATGAGAAATGCAATAGTCAAGCTGACCAAATATAGGTAATATGCCTGCATGTAAAAATCTGAGGGAGAGCGTGATCAGAATGTTGACTGCAGAAGGTAGACTCAGCCTCATCAGGGGATGCTGGTCAGAATGCTAACTGTCCACATTTTCTGCCAATCAAAATACAGATGTACACATCTGCCTGACTGACTGGGTCCCTGGATCTATGTGGAAGGGCACTTCTTCAGTCAGACATGCCAGAATTTGCCTTTCTGATTCCTTTCTAAAGCCCACATGACTGATTGTTATTCTTTCTTTAGATAATGTAATGACTTCACTTAAGTTGTTTTGGCCTAAAGTTTATTCTTTCTTCTTAAGGTGACTGTTTTGATTGATTTTCTGCTGATACAATTTCTTAGCTACAGAAAACAAATTTTATTTCTGTGTTTCCAAATTCACTGTTGTTCTTGGGCACTACTGAAAAGATATAGGTCTATTTGACTCTTTCCTTTACCTGTGCTGCCATTGATAGGTTCACAAGAACAGCAGAATCAAATGCTGACATGAATAGTTTGAAAGTAGCACAGGTTTTTAAAAAGACAGTATTTTTAATTAATATAGCTTCACTGTGAATCAATAGTGTGTGATATTATTATCAAAAAGCCAAGACAGGAGCACCTGGGTGGCTCAGTGGGTTAAACCTCTGCCTTTGGCCCAGGTCATGATCCCAGGGTCCTGGGATCAAGCCCCGCATTGGGCTCTCTGCTCAGCAGGGAGCCTGCTTCCCTTCCTCTCTCTCTGCCTGCCTCTCTGCCTACTTGTGATCTATGTCTGTCAAATAAATAGGTAAAATCTTAAAAAAAAAAAAAAAAAAAAAAGCCAAGACAGACTTAGCTGTACTATCTGTGTTGGTGGAGTGAAGGAGCTAGTGAATGAATAAAGAAGTTGATAGCGCTACCCTAATCTTCAGTGATACTCCATGCCTAGACTCACAATGTTTATTCACTTCAGGATCCACATTTTCAGTTAACAACAGGCTGGAATTTATACAGAGGAAACTGACCAGATGGTGATAGGACCTGAAATCACATTCTGACAAATGGTGGTAGGATATTAGTAGTGTTTAGCTTGAGAAAGAAAAGACTTAGGGCAAAAATAAGAGGAGCCAAGAGCTACTGGATGCTTATAGACTAAACCAAGGGTTGTGCTCATTCCTTTAATGGATTTCAGATATTATAGATATGCCACAATGGAAAAGGGACTACTCTACTTCAAGAGTTACCCTGGTTGGCAGAGAAAGTCACTAGAAACCATAGAGACAACTTTGCTTATTAGAATGATGACATTTCTAACTCTCAACAACATAATGAGCTGCCTCAATATTAATATATCGTGTTTTTGGAGATGCTTAAGTAGAGACTGGCCGAACTCTTTATGGAGATATTTTGGAGGAGAATAAGTATCAAATGGAAGAATAAGTATTAAATGGACACAGGGACCAGTTGAACTATAAGACCTTGTCTAATCTTATCCTGCTAGTCCATCATTATCTTACAATACAGTAATCCCTTTTTGATGTTTTAGCTTAGTGGCATGAACACTGCATCGTTAATGCCACTTCCAAGTCAACAGATCAATTGTAGAGAACACTGATTGCTGCATTCCTTCCTGGCAATTAAGACAAAAATCTAACACCATCTGAAGCTGCAGGGATGGGGGAGCAGAAAATCTGTGAGTGAGTCATTAGGTATAATACCAAGAAGAGACTCAGTTCCTTATTTGATCCCCAGACCCACATATTGTGAGTGTGGGAGAAACAGTCCTGTATGTGGATTGCTTTTCAAAGCATGGCAAATTTTCACTCTCAAATAGTTTGAAAGCATCGAATGTTAGTGGCATTCATTCCTGTCTTTGTATTTAAATGCAGTTATTTATGCTTCTAAAAACCCTATGATTACATTCCTTATTTTGAGCTTCATTATTGTTAATGTGCACACTTCACCATCAGACAACATTTACATTCATGGCAATGAAGGTCATACCTTAGAATATGGTTCCTGTGAATGGGAAAGAATAATGTTCACTTAAAATAACCAAACTACAATGGAGTTTTATAGCTAGAGAAAACCTAAATATTACATATTATTAGATGAGAAATTCAAGCTCAGAGACATTAAATGACTTGCCACATTCACATGGCTGGACCAGTAGAAAGCAGAGCACTTTCCTTTTTTTCTTTTGTCTCCCACTCAAGGAGGCAGTTATATGCTGGGGATTTTTGGCAAGATACTCTCCTTTTTTTCTTTTCCTAGCAAGTAGAATGCTTTGATACTAGTCACTTCTAGATCTTTATTCACAGCCTGATTGGCATGGGACCTGAGGAGAAAGTATCAGAGAAGGATTCCAAAATAGTATTTTCTTTACCCATCCCCTTACTCATATTAGTCGGCAGAAATTCTAAGGGTTTCTTGGTTCCTAACTCTGGATTGCTCTTGGATCCCTGCAGTGCTGCGTATGATGCTGTTCTTGACAGAAATGTGGCCATTAAGAAGCTCAGCAGACCTTTTCAGAACCAAACGCATGCCAAGAGAGCTTACCGGGAGCTGGTCCTCATGAAGTGTGTGAACCATAAGAACGTGAGTCGTTATTTTTAACTCTCTGGCAGTGGGAGGCTGTGAGATTGGATAAAGAACATCAGTGTGCCAACTTGAGTAGGAAGGGCTTTCTTTACTTTGTCATTTCTGCCTGTTAAGATTGTTTATCCTTCCATATGTTACATTTGATTTCATTGTCCTCATGATAGCTTTCTGCTTAAAAATCATCTCAAAACCATATGGTGGAAGAAGGGATAAATTTGATAGATATTTCCTGCTGTGAAATTAACCATATTTGGTTATCTTGTTCCAAAATAACCAGAGAGCTCCAGACTTCTTCCAGAGTAATCAAAAGCAAACAAATACAAAGCCAAAAAATATCCTGCAGAACATTATATTTCTTTATCATTTAAATTTAATTATTAGTGGGTGAAAATTTTTATCTCCTTTTTCCTTTAGCTATAGTCTGGCAGTGGCCTTCGAATGTTCACTCTGTTTCAGCATCTTCTTTTTTGTAGGGTTGGGCCTGTGTGTGGCGACATGTCTGCAAAGGCCATCAGGACAGGATCATCAAGACCTTTTCTCACGGGAACTAAGTAGGGTATACCATCATAGGACTTTCTTCAACTTCAGAGTATAAGCTTCTTCCACTGCACACAAAGGCTTCTAGAATTCTTTCTATGCTCCCGTTCTTCTTAGTAAGGGTACATGCGAGGTCACTCATGATTTGAATAACGACTATTATTAATAAAGAATTTATAAATATAGTGCAGATAACTTATTACATCTAAATGTATGATGAAAATAAGTGATAATTATTATACTAAAACTATAACAATAGCTATCCTAACTCCCTGCAAAGTTTTTCTTAAGTGTGAAAATCACACAGGATATGTGAAATTATCAGCACAGTTTTATAACAAGGGAATCTGTCACGAGGACAACCATCTCTCACTAAGAAGAAAATGTATATATGAGAGTTTAATTGGAAGATATTTGAAATACAAATATGTGGATTGTTTTTCCAGTGACAATGTTTCTCTTTTCCTCTTATTATTTCACTGACTTTGGGATTCAGCCATTTGACACATAGTTGTTAAATAAGTGAAACCTGCCCCATGGACAGATGCAGATGCTAAAATTACAGTAGTGGAGATAACAGAAGCTAATCCCTGCTTGTGTAGAGCTCATGTTGTACTGGTGAATGAAAAAGCCCATCCGGAAAATAGATAGGCAAATGTAGAGAATGTCAGATGGTGATAAGCACTATTAGGGAAAACAAAGTGAAGAAGGAAGATCATTCTAGTCAGTGCTGGGTGGGTGGGCTTGCTTTTTAAAATAGAGTGAGCACGAAAGGTCTCACTAAAGAGGCAAATTTTATGAAAAATGCACCCATCTCTAATTTGACCATGCAAGGAACATGGTACTTCTAAAAAGGACTATATAAATGATGGAAAGGGTGATTCATAAGAAAAGTCATTCTACTAAAGCAATTTATTCTGCCAGTATGTTAAATAAAGGCAGGAACAAGATTAACCACACGGCCAATGTAATCTATTTTTATGATAGCAGACAGGATGAGAAATCCCATGGGCAATGGAAAATGGATAGATGCAAGCAATGAAGCAACTGCATGGGAAATTTTGATAGTTTGTGACTTCATATATTTACATTTCCCCTGTCTTCCTTCTAACTCCCATAATGCAATAAACACACTGTAGAGAAATTCCCATGTATCTGGTGAATTTGAGGGAATCCTACTCCCTGTTCTTGACTGAAAAGTAGAGGTTCACATTTATGATACCTAAAAAGAACTTCCCAATTGAAAGGATTATTTGTAATTGGCTTTCTACCTGCTACCCCCCCTTTTGTGTATGTCCATGTGCCCTTCTGTACATCTGTGGAACTAATTTTCTAGAACTCATTAACAGAAAGGAAGTTCACTCACAACCAAATGGAAGTTCCCACATTAGTACTTGTGGTACTACATAAAAGCAGTCAGAATGCAGAACTCTGTAAATGCTATGGAAAGTAAAGTAAAATATTAAAGTAATCCCAACTAAATCGTTAATAATAGAGAAGAGAGTGCATTTAGAAAATTAATGCTTAATTCTAGGAAGTGAGAGCTAATGTGATTGTGGGGCCAGAAAAAACACTGATTCATATCTGCATTTTAAGATGCTAGAATAAGGGTGCCTGGGTGGCTCCATGGGTTAAGCCGCTGCCTTCCGCTCAGGTCATGGTCTTGGGGTCCTGGGATTGAACCCTGCATCAGGTTCTCTGCTCAGCAGGGAGCATTCTTCCCCACTTTCTCTCCGCCTGCCTCTCTCCCTATGTGTGATCCCTGTCTGTCAAAAAAACAATAATAATAATAATAAAGAAAATTTAAGGATGCTAGAATAAAGGAACTGAATCAGATTCCTGTGTGAAATTGTTGAAACAAAATGAAAATAGCTGTGATGTGATTTTTTTTAGGCAAATGGAAACACAGTTTCCAAATGATTAGTAGAAGACATTAGAATTTACAAGGGAGCAAAGAAAGAACAGAGGGAAATCAGAGAAGATGAAGCTATAAAACAGGGGACTAGGAAATGGGAAAATAAGAATACATAGTGGAGAAGTTACCTTTTAAAATAATCTCGATTTACGCAAAATTGTAATGCTATTGTCTAAATTAATTTTGGAATAGCTAGATTATTCATTTTCCAGGTGATACAGGTTATCATTTTTCCATATTTAAGGGTTGTTTCTGTATGGGGTGTGTGTGTGTATTTGTGTGTGTGCTTGTGCACAGTCTCTAATGATTTTGTTTGAACAAATACCAAAATGAATTACTTTGCAAGACTGATGAAATACTAGAAAAACAGGCCCACCAAATATGTGTGATATACACAATGAAAGATGTATCACAAAGACACTTTTCAACATACTCTATCAGTTAACAGAGTAAGATACTTTGTGATTTTTTTTTTTTTTTGTCAATAATTCTTCAACAAATGAAAGCTCCATGTGGCCTACAGAATTCCCTATAATTTACAAGGGAAAAATGAGAGCATCTGAGCATTTCTCAGATATTTAAAATCACTGCATATGTTTCCATACCACTCATAAAATTTACTAAAATTTATTAATTCATAGCTTAAAATGTTTAAATCTGAAACTTGTTCTTGTCCAGTTTTAGTGAAATAGTTGGTTCTATCCTATGAGTAGAAGATTGTTATCCATATTTTAAAATTTTTATTTTGTACTGGCTCCTTAGTAGAGAATATTTAGCTGAAAGGACATTTTGAGTTGTTTATGTAAGCAGTATATTTGGAAATGTGACAAAGTTTTTTTTTTTAATTTACTTATGTTAGAAGGTAAACCTCTTTGCTACCTAATACATAAAATAAACAAAACAGGAAAAAAAAAACATTTAAGAAACAGAATTTTGATAAATTTTAAAATATATTTTCCACTAAATTCACAGTGATATCATCTAGAATATACCTTTTCCCAACCTATCATTATAGCTTAGTTTAAATAATATTTGTGTGTGAAATAGAAGCCAAAAAACTAAATAGCAACACACAAAAAAATCTTAAGTTAGAGAACCACCTCATTCATTTGGAGAAAAAACATGACCTTGCTACATCTTGGTGGGAGTTTTGCTGCTGCCCATTTTTCTTACATGGCTTTTATTCTTTTTTTGTTTGTTAATTACTACTCTGTATTCTACCAAGGATTATCACACTCTAGACAGTATTTCGATTATGTACCTTCTCTGACTCTTCCTTCTGTCTAAGAACTTAAGCTTTTTAATTATATTTAACTTGAAGACATACATCATGTATTTATTTCTGAATACATTTTTCTGTGTTCTGTGAGACTGTTGCAAAAATTTTTTTCCAACTTTTCTTTTCTATTGTAGGACTAGTGTATGACTTTGAGTTGGGTTAAATACTCATTTAAATATGCTTTTTAAATAATTCAATCTCTCCCTTTTTCTTTCTCTCCTTCCTCTATCCCTTCTACTGTTTCTTTTCCAGATTATTAGTTTATTAAATGTCTTCACACCCCAGAAAACATTGGAGGAGTTCCAAGATGTGTAAGTAAGAAAACTCATGAAGGAAGGGAGAGCATAGCACTCAAACAACTCAAGGGAAATTGACAAAATCAATGGATGAAATCCCTTGTAGGGATTGAAGGGAGATAAGAGCTAATAGCAAATGAAAAAGATCCAGTGATGGAATAGAAGGTTCTGTTTCTGGTGTTACTTCCTGGAAAGACACTTCTGCTTCTGACTGGTCTTCTGGTGCTTGTGCTTTATTGTCCAATATCCTTGATTTAATCAGAGATTTATTATTATGTGTTTTTATTATCAATCGACTTTGAGCTTTCTAGAATGACTCTATTCACTTTGAGAAATAAATTATAAGAAAGCCATGTTAAAAATCATTTTAAAATCTTTATTTCTATTTCTGTGGTGCCTTTGATTTTGTGCAAAAAGAATCTATCTAAAAGTAAAGTGACAATAACAGAGGAGAGAAAATGAATCCTAGTACATTGTCTTCTTTGACACAGATACATGGCATTTAGTGGAAGATGCTCTTTTGATTTTTTTTTTCCTTATTTCTTCATAATACTGAAGAAAGAATTCAGGGAATTTGAAGAAAAGTCAGGACAAGATGAAGGTAGAAAATATATGAGTAGGGGGAAAATAGAAAATATATGAACAGAGACCACACACTAATAAATGCCACTTCTGTTAGTAACCTGTGGTAGAGCTAGCATGGCTAACATGTGGCCAATACATGAAAGTTTTTCATAATCTTAACTCGGTCAAAGGTAGAGCTGGGAAGTTTGGAAGACTTATGGGTTTAGGAGGGGATTCTGGCCTCTTTGAAGAACTTCACAGATCTTGTGATTTAGAACTAACCTTGTGGATTTACTTTCCAGTTACTTAGTCATGGAACTGATGGATGCCAACTTGTGTCAGGTGATTCAGATGGAATTAGACCATGAGCGAATGTCTTACCTGCTATACCAAATGTTGTGTGGCATCAAGCACCTTCATTCTGCTGGAATTATTCACAGGGTAAGACCACCTCCTCCAGAAGTATAATTAAGGTGTTTCTGGAGAAAAGAAAGAGCAACTGTAGTTTATTTTCTTTATGTAGAAAGGGTAAGTTGAATATAATGTACTTCCTCATTTCTTTTAAAATAGAATTAGCGCAAAGTTTACTAATGTGTAGAAGAAAATCTAAGCGATACTGTAGCTGCTTTTGTTTTGCATTTTGTTTCAGCGCATTAAGAGTCAACTTCTGAGAGGCCTCATGTTTTCTAGTCCCTTGATTGGCAGAGGTCATATGTGCAGCTGAAATAAGACTGTTTTGTTTCCCCAGTTTGTCTCTGGCAGCATAAAGACAGCTTCCCTGATCTGCTCTTCTGTCAGGCCTAGAAATGAAAAATAAGCTGAAAGGTCTATGTTGCCACAAGGAGAAACCTAACAATGACAAAAATGATATGTCATTTATTCTAAAACCTCTTCCCAAGATGATCCTAAATTGTAAAATTGATAGTCCAGTTCTCTTCTGGGTTTAAGAAGTTTTTGGCGATATCTTAAAAATATCAAAAATACAAGAATAAATGAAACAAGATGGGATTGGGAGGGAGACAAACCATAAGTGACTCTTAATCTCACAAAACAAACTGAGGGTTGCTGGGGGGAGGGGGTTTGGGAGAAGGGGGATGGGATTATGGACATTGGGGAGGGTATGTGCTTTGGTGAGTGCTGTGAAGTGTGTAAACCTGGTGATTCACAGACCTGTACCCCTGGGGATAAAAATATATGTTTATAAAAAATAAAAAATTAAAGAAAAAAAAATATCAAAAATCCAATTGTAAACTTCTTTCAGAGCAGTAATCATTTGCTTCATATAATGCTTTGCAGTCAAGGAGGGGGGCCCTAACAGTACTATTGCAAGACTGCCATGTTGATTGAGTAGATAGAAATTATATGTTCCATTTGCTGCTGGCTTTTAATTTCTTCTCTTGTTCCTATCGTCAGGATTTAAAACCAAGTAACATTGTAGTCAAGTCTGATTGTACATTGAAAATCCTCGACTTTGGACTGGCCAGGACGGCAGGCACGAGCTTCATGATGACTCCTTATGTGGTCACACGTTATTATAGAGCCCCCGAGGTTATTCTGGGAATGGGCTACAAGGAGAATGGTAAGAAGGTTTCGGCACAGCAGCCACAGAAACCATGAAGAAAATGTGTATACATGTTAGATGGCGAAGGGCAATGTTCTCTTTCATGTATATGTATATATATTTTTAATAGGACCACCAACGTTCATATTTAGAAGGTTTTAAAAAATACTACTAGGAAGAATCACTCATTAAAAATGAGAAGGATGTCTCTGAAAAGTAAGCTTTGCCATAAGAACACTAACATGTTATGGCCAAAAAGAACTGTGGATAGAATCTGATTAAACAGTCAGGCAGGTATTGATTAGCACATACGCTGGAGTTATTGAGACAAATTGCTATCTGAGTTGCAGCTTAGTGAGTCTGAAAACAGGAAGTAGTCTGTTGCATTTAGCCATTTGGCGTTGTAGCTATCTTAGGTTGATGGCTCTATTCCTAGGAAAAGACAAAAAGATGTCACAAATCCTTGGAGCAAGAATCTTATAAATGCTCAAAGAATAGTCAATTTAGAATAATCCAAATTGTTCAAGTTGGATAAGAGTTTCTTTAATCCTTTAAACTGCTCTGTGAATAATATTTAGGATAGCAAATACCTAGTAAATTTTCACAAGTTCCAAATTATGGAGAAAATATTCAATTTTATATTAACTGCTTTCATTAAAAAAATCTAGTATTCATGAACACTTTTAAAGAAAAGAATCTTCAAAATGCATTGCAATTTGATTTTATTAAAGGCCTTATAAAACATCTATTAGAATGCATTGCCATATATTATTTTGAAAAGAATACCTCTAACAAGTAATGTAACATATTAAAAAATATATCTAATAAACCTAAGAATTAAAATTGTTGTAAATTAGGATTGGATGTATGTGCTCAGTGTATCTTGCATGGTTACTTTATGTTTTATTCTATTTAATTCCTAGCAGTCTATTTTTATAAATTTTATAAAAATAATTATCCATTTATTTTTACATGCAGGTACTACAGGGTGCATTTATGAAAATTCCCTGGCCACCAAAGTTTTAAAAAATTTCTTTGTGTACTTTCAGATTAGAAGGAGGCCAATAGTTCTGTGCATTTGTGCAGAGGAAAGGGAGAAGTCAGCTCTTGGGAAGGTCAGGTTCGTTTTGGTGAACGATGGCAGGATTCTGTTACCTTTTAACTTGGAAGAGGCAAATCTACTCCTCTTCCCAAGGTCTAATATTACAGCTAACTTATTTGGAAAAGAAGATATTTGTATACATTTTTCACAGGCTGTTTGTAAAAAAATCAAAGGGGAACCAATTTTAAGAAATCAAGAAATCGAACATCTACAGAGCCTGTGGGTGGGGTCTGAATTTTCCTCTCATGGTGTTATGGATCTTTGCTGCACAAATGGCACGTGATTTCCTCCCTTTTCCTTCCCTCACCAGAAAAGGTTGCAAGTTTCTGCCTTAAATTTTTGTTTTTTTTTTTTACTTCTCTAGATCTGTGAAGGCATAGCTAGCACCCTTGTGCTGACCTCTTGCCTATGAGAGGAAGGTTATCATGCAGAAAACCCGCTTGTTCCTCTATCAGGCATGCCCAGCTATCCCATGCACCTAACCCTGCCTTCCTTCCCCAAAAAACATTTCAGCCTAATGTTTTTGGCCCAAAGTTGCCTTGGTCCTTACTAAAAAGCAAGCTGGAAGACGGTAAAGATTGGTAAGAGAAGGCGAAGCATGTTTGGTTAACGAGTATGACAACTGAGAAATAAACAATACAAACAAACAAAACAATTTTTAAATACCTTTAATACCTTTTCACTTTACTTCCAGATGACTCCTTTATACATGTGCTAATTGATCATATCTTTATTCTTGAAATACTTCAAATAGAAACTAAAACTGATGTTTATTTGCAAGGATAACTTCTGAAGGAAAAACTAAGTCCCGAACACCAGGGATTCCAATACTTCTGCCTTTAAACCATGGTTCTAGCCGTTTCCTAGTTTCTTGGATTTGCTTGCGTGTACGTTGTTTTGAACCAACCAACTAAACAAACAAACAAACAAAAACGAGGGAACAAAAGAGTGGTCTTCCACATAACCAAGTGGAATAGAAAATGGAAAAGACTGATTAAAATTATTTTCGCTATATCCAGCAAATAGTCAAAACCCCCTGATCTCTGTTAGCCGCCACCTGCTATGGAGATGCATTTGGTGTAGTTTCTGTTTTTCCATGTCACCTCTTTGGCACTGGCACTACAGAGGTGATCTGAGGTACTCATAACGTAATTTTCAAAAATTAATATGAGTTCTCATACTAAACATTGCTAATGTACTATTACAGTGTTGGTTTTGATTTGGGTGTAACTTTTGGTGGGAGACCAAAATTGTACCTTCTAATCAAACTGTTCTTTTTTCCTCCTCCTTCAGAGATCAATTATCTTAGTTAACTTTACTTTCCTCCCTTTTCTTCACTTCCCTCTCTCCTGTTCTAGTGGATATATGGTCTGTGGGATGCATTATGGGAGAAATGGTTCGCCACAAAATCCTCTTTCCAGGAAGGGACTGTATCCTTGTACCTTTTGCTGCAGCTTTACCTGTTTTGTTCTCTCTCCCTTTAAACACATAATGATTTTACCAGGAGAGTAAAGATAGAAGCAAAAAGTTGGGTAAGTGGTGTCATTGTGATTAAAAAACAAAGTGATGATTTATATAATCTGACCAGTGTTGAACACTCCCTGCTGCAATGATCTGTTTTAATTAAATTTTTAATGGACTTTTTTCTTTAAATTATTTTCTTGTCTGTAACTCAAAATAGCATTACTATTTTTTTGTAAATAAGAGAAGTCACCAAATCCCAAATTATTAAAATGTCTTTATCTTATAACTAGCAAAAAGAGTTACTATTTGTAAGTATTTTCCATTTTTTTCTAAAACTATTTTATGCTTCTACAACATTTAGGCATAATAATTTCTCTCCTTGCTGACATCCTAAACTTCTGTCTAGTTTCATTGATTTGGATTACTATTGACACTGTCCAGTCTTAAATAGGTCAATATAGCATATCCTCCTTAAAACTTGAACTTCCACATTTAAAAATCATAATTATAATTCAGATTGCCAGAGATCAGCAGGGTTTAAAATAGGCTTCCCATACTTGACTTGGAGATATGACTGAGACTCAGATAATTGCTTTTCCAATGAAATTTAAAATTTTAAGAAGTAATATTTATTCAACTTCTACCACTAAATCCTGTACTAGAATCCATCAGAAATTTCTTGGAGAGCTATCTATGATTTAGAATTATTAAGTGAGCTCGCATATTTCTGAAATGACCAAAAGTTCATTCTCAAACAATGTCACATATTAGTGTTTGCAATATGTAGGTAATAAAGTTTATATATTAATAGAGAATATATTTTATACATATAGAAATACCCTCATAACACACAATCATGCAAATCTAGGTGGAACAGTTGCCAACTTTAACAGTGATAATGCAAGATTGAGTTTAGTATATTTACTACATATGAAATTTTTTAGAAACTCGCAATAAATATGTGGTCTATAACTCTATTAAATATTGTATCTGATTAATAAGAAAACTCTATTAAGGAACTCTCTTATTACAAGAGAAAGATTATGATTATTATTTAGTAGATTCAATGAGAAATTTATGCCACCGTGAGCACTCATTTCTGTAGGCCCTTATTTATTCTGCTGGGTATTAGTAAGATATTCTCTAAATTCCAATAGTAAAGCAAGAGTACTGACATCTTCTAACACTATACTGTCCATTAGGTAGCCACTAAGCACATGTAGCTATTTAATACTAAAATTACGACTAGTCTGAACTGAGGTTTATTTTATGTGCAAAATGCATACTAGATTTTGAGGATATAAAAAAAAGCATATAAAATATCTCAGTTTCTATGTTGATATTAAAATGACAATACTTCCTTTTACTTTTATTTTATTTTAAACTATTTATATTTGGAGAATAAATTAAATATCCAAGGTAGTTGAATTAAATAATATTATAATTTAAATTCATATTTAAATGTACCGACTTCATATAAATGTAGGAGTATGTGTGTGTGTGTATGTATGTGCTTTTTTCTTTGGGGTATAATATATTTCAGACCAAAAAAAAAAAAAAAGGAACTTCTCAATCAGTACTCAAAGTGAAGTTGCACAGTTATGTCTTTATAATGCACTGGTTAGTGGAACATAAAAAGTCACAAAATATCTCATTTCCATGTGATGTTATTATAAGTCACTTTATTTCCATGTGGCCTGGTTCTCTGAGATCTACTATAGCTCTTCAGACATTTATCAGGATTACTTTTCTCCTATTTTAGCAGTATTAAATTTAAAAGCCAATAAAATTAGAAAAAGTCAAAAAACATTTTCTAGCCCAAAATGTCTTTCAGGAAAAAAAGCAAACAAAGATAATAACATCATATTGATAATTCTCTATTCTTCCAATGATTGTTTTCTTGGAGGTCTTTTTTCCCTTTTATTATAGTTTGTTTCAGGAAAATATTTAGAACTAAATATTTAGAGAGTTAGTTACTCTTTAGAGAGTAAATTGTGCTAACATCAGTACATAAAATGTATGTCCTTGAAAAAAGTGATCCTAGAAATTGAATAAACTTTAAAACAAAAATTTAGATTGTGATATGGATTTATATTCGGTATCCCTTTATCTCAGTGATGATCATATAAAATAATGGTCTTTGATAGCCTACTGCCATATATGATAATGAGCTTGCATACAGACTTAAAAGTCAATGGAAAAGATATGTATAGAGACTTATAGTGGAAAACATCTTAAGTTAAATTTTACTTAAATATGAGTAAATGATTTCCAGATAAAATGTGTTAGAAGAACTGCCATTTTTCTGGAAATGTTTTCAATTAGATTTAAATCCTTAGTTCATTTTACCTTTAATTAAAATTATAATTTAATATCTTAAGTCATGACCACATTTAAAAATTAAATGGTAGCATCCCTATTAAACAGTGGATTACTGTACTCAGTGTTTTTGAGTGGAATTGTATCATTAATCTTTACACGAAGCTACAAGTTTATGATTAGAGCTTCCCACCAATAGTCAAAATATCAGAGCATTGAATTAATTTCACTAACCATGATGATCAGATACAAGATTTGGGATTGATGGAGTATTTATGGAGAGACGAATCATACCAACATTTTAGCATATTAAAATGATTCCAGCCTGTACTGACAGTAATAGCAAAGTGCGGTATATGCTAATTGATTTCTTCCGAGACTCTTCAGAGATGTAAAAAAAAAGCAATCATAAGTTCCTGTGACTTTCCCTTATAATTATTCAGAGTAATTTCTATTAAATTTCTCTGAGGGTGAAAAATTATATATTGCTCTATCGTCATGATCAACATTATTCCTCTCTCCCACAGAACTTTTTAACATTCTCTTTCGTAATCTGAACCTACAACAAAAATAGTAAAACATCTTGACAAATTGGGAAATCTTATGAAATTATTATTTATGACTGAAGTTTCTATTTTCCTGCATTAAAATGGTCTTTGTATTTTGAGAAACACTGTGTGGGTTTCTGAGCTACTGATATGATCCAGATGATATTTTAGGGTAGTTTCTTGATTATTAAAGTGTTGGCAAAATACGTATATACATACACACATATGTACACGTACATACATACATATTTGCTTTTCCATTAATTAATTTTTTGGTTTTTTTAATATCCAATGGATTATTTATAAAATATTTGTTTTTATCATGTGAATAGTTTAATTATACAAACATACACTATTACACACTCAATTTTTATTATAGTGTTATAATTAAAGCCCATTTCATAGGCTATATATTGACATATGGTATTACTTAAAATTCAGCCCATGACAAATTTCAAGTTAACAGTAAATATATGATGTCCATTATCTTCTTTAGTCCAATGGTCATAAAAGAGGTATCAGTCATTTTGCATTTCATTCAGATTTTGTTTCTTTCAACAATATCTTATAGTAAAGTTACGCTGTCTTAGAAGTTGTGTTTTTTTTTTTTAAAGGGCATTTAGTCCCTGACTCTCTCCCCACCTCAAGCTCCAAAGGGGGCATGCCATATTCTGGATTACTGAAGTTTCATAATACCAGTAGAATTTTCATATAATACAAATTCTTTCTTAAAGCCTACTTCTTTTAGATATATTCTTTTTACATTTTTTTTCTTCCATTCTACTTAACATGGCAACAGCTTCTTCAAGCAAGACTTGTGAAGCCCTTTATCTAGAGTTCTTGGTCAGAGTTCCTTGGACCAGGGGGATATTAAAGAGAGGCACACTGAATTTAAAATTTGAAATTTCTAGACTTCAAGTATATTATCTTCAATTAAGGCCAAATAGCCCCCTTTTCTTTTCCCTCTGAAGACATGAGAAATTTCAGTTAGGATGAGAATGATGTACATATAAACTTGCCAAAGAGCCAAGTTAAGGAACAGATAAATGATTTGTCAAAAATGTACTTGAGTAAATAAGGAAAACATCCTCAAATTTAATGAATGTCAGAGCTTTTCTAAGCTTAAACATGAAAATTAGGAATAGTCAAAGTAAAGTGAATCAAAGTGAATCTCTAATGCAGAGAGATATTCTTACTCCTTCTTACCTCTTTGAAATAACCATGCTTACTTTCTAATAAACTTTTGCAACTAATACATTACTATAGTCTGAAGCTAATATTATGGTAATACAGTATTATCTCAAACCATATATGATTTATGACTTTAAATAAAGGTATGAAGTAAAACTTCAGTCATTCTTTCATACCCATAAACACATTGCAGATAATCATGAACATTAAAAAAACTTTTTATTTTTATTTCTTTGTACTTGTTTAAAAGAATATGTTTTTACCATTAATTTGTTTACTACTCTTTTATTATTATTTTGAGAATATCTGAGTAAGACAGGAATCACTAGATTGGTAACTCCAGATGTCTCCCTTGATGTCTAGGAGAGGAGCTGCTGAGGGCTAGCTTCCGCAAAGCTCTCCTGGGAGTACTCAGAAGTTCCGTCTCCTAGAAATGCATGCAGAAAAGATTAAAAGCATATTATTTTTTCCTGTTCCTCTACAGTTTTATAGACAGAATACTGAGTGATTTTTTTTAATGAAGTGAAAAATATCAAGGGGGGAGAGCCACAAACAATACAATACATTCTTTCGTCATTACTGTGATATTCCATTCAAACTGTCCTGGCTTCAGGTGGCCCTTAGGACAGAGTTTGTGAACAGTGATACCTTCTGTGTGCAACCCCCCTTCTTCCTTCCACAGTCCACTGAAAGTCAAGTGCATACTGTAATAGGGCTCCAAGAATTGGCTTCTGGTCCTGTTCTGTTTGGTCATGTGACCTCCTCTAAATTTTAATTTACTTTATAAAATACCTCCTCTCCTTATCTTACAGGATTTCTATGGAGATAAAACATTAGATCTTTACAAACATACACATACCTGTAAATACTTTCAAAGCTAAGAAACACAGTATTTCTTTCATAAAGTTAATTAGATTGGGGACACTCTAGCCCAAATAACCTTCAAATTGAATTAGGTAAACTATAAAAAAATGAAAATAACTGAAAGTCTACCTAGAATAAAAAATTTCTCTCAAAGGATGAGAAATGAAAATTATCTGTGAATTAGACAATAGTAAAAAGCAAAAAAAAAAAAAATAAAGTTTGCCATTTGCTAAAATACTTCTGTAACCTGATGTACAGAATAAAGTGAAGATACTGATAGTGGTGATGATGTGAGACATCTGGAGCCAGCATTTGTTGTTTATTGATCAGAACAATGAAAAGTAAAAAGAAAAGTTTAAAGAAAAAGACATTTTCCAACATTAGGACTTCTTTGAGTTACTTATTCCTATACACTACAGAATTATATGGATTTTGAAGTGAAGAATGACATTTATAACAAATTGGTGCAGTAAAAATTATTTAAATCTTTTTTATGGCAAAATATTTTGTAAGTTTATTAGTTTATTTTATTTGTAACTTAATTTAAAGGTAAAAATTTTCACCTTTGCTCCAAGTTTTAGTGCATTTTTTCTGTTTCATAAAAAAGCAAATCAGAAATAGAAAGTGTTTTAAATAAAGGTTAAAAATTAATAATATAATGACACAGAAGTTCTAAAACAAGAAAAGCAAGTTGAATCGGTAGCCTCAGACAGAAAATCTTCCTTTGATTTCTTGGCATTAGAATATTTAACATTCCACAAATATTATTTTTCTTATTTAGACTTACATGTGTAAAATATATATGTTTCTTTAGTCTTTTATAATCCCTTCTCTTCACTGAAGTTTAAAACAATGTGCTCTTGTTGACTATCTAAATTTATAACTTTTGAAACAAACTTTTCAAAGAAACATTGTGATATTAGAAAATCATATGAAATCTTGCTATTGTATTTTGTGGTATGCTTTGAAAGAAAATATATCAAAACACATTGTCTGAATCCTATGTCAAATGAAGCTATAGTTAGATTAGGGAGAAAAACAATGCGTTCTCACAATTGTGTTACCAGAGTCACATAATGCCCTAGTTGGAAGATATTTGCCAGGTTCCTAGATAGACATTCACATAGTCCAAGAACATTTCACTGTAGATTACAACCCAAGTCATTGGACAGAATGTGGAAATAGCAATAGAATGCTTTATTTAGATTTAAGCTGCCAGAGCCTGCATTATATCATTTCTCTCTCTTGGCTAGAACAGAAAAAAAGAAGATAACTTAGCATAATTTAATGCCTGACAAATGATACGATGACACTTGAGATTTTCTCATTTAGAGAATTAATCACCATAATTTAGTAACACCAAAACTTACTTAACGTCCCTTCAAGGGAAAGTGACTCAGTTTCTGAGTGTCACCATTGCAAATGAATTTTCTTTCTGCCTATGGGAATACTGATGATGGGAGAGGAAATGTAATAAATCAGAATCATAAAAGCAACCAGAATTCTAACTGGGCAGCACTCATGTACAAAACTCTTACAGAGACCAAATACTGTATCAGGCAGTCTCAGAAAGCATCAAAATCCAGTTTCCAACAGTAATCGAATTTGCAAATTTCTTCTCAGGTCTATGCATGATCAGTATTCATTGAAATATCTTGACAAATCTCATAAAATAATCTAATCTTCTTGCTAAGCAGATATGTATATTAGTTGAGGGAAAACTTACCACCAACCCCACCTCCCTGTTCCAGTAAGATTTAGTATCAAATTCTTTTATTACCTATTTTTTATTTTAGTTGTGATGAATAATTCACAAAATCTGGTGCAATGAGTTATCTTGAGAAACAATCTTGTCTTGAGTATATAAAGATCCATATAAATGTGCATATATTCTATGTTCGTAATTCATATTAATAGAGTTTATCATTTCTAGGCACAAGGCTCACCCACTTAGGTGGCATAAGCATGGAGAGTCTGTAGGAATAATGATTAGTGAATAAGGTTAAATGAGAATGGGAAATTGCGAAGGTTTCTAGGGTATTTTTACTCAAAGCTTCCTTAAAATAGAGAAAATAGAGCTCATTATATTAATCGGTAGTTCAGATCTAGAGTTTTTATCTCAGCATTATTTTTTGAAAAGCTTTATGATCTATTAAGTCTAGTTTGGGTTCTGACATGAAGATAAATTTCCAAAACTAATCTCTTTTAACTTTGAAATATCTGCATCCAGCAGAGCCACACAAAGGAGAACTGGAAGATATGCCAATTATTAATACCAATTATTAAACCAACAACTATCTAGAGCCATTTGAGACTAAAGCAACATAAGGACTAAGATTCCATTTAGATCAACTGTTACTGTTATTGCAGTTATTTAAAGGTATATGCGAGGGAGTGAAAGTCAAGGGATTTTAGTCTGAAACATGAGAATCTGTCAGTTTTAGGAAAGGAGTGGCCAGGGATAATAGGCTATATTTGCATAAGTTAAGATTGTTATTTAGATGAGGAAGCCGGGCAATTTCTTTTTAGATAATGGGAAAAGTTCCATAGGGTCAGCTGTGATTGATTATGTGGAATGCATTTTTAAGTGGTTTTAACAGTGAAAGGATCACCCAGTGACTTGTGAGTTTCCCTCACTGGAAAGACTTCCTTATTATATCTAAATATAATATTAAATAAACATTGAATAAACTTTTCCAGAATATATTTAATACCAACATATAGTTATACTTAGTTACCAAGCAATGTAGAAGGATCTTTACCACACATAATCCTATCAAATCCTTTTTAAAAATTGTTACATGATAAATACTATTTATCATCCCCATTTTAGAGGATGAAATTTATATTAAGAGAGATGAAGTACCTTGACCAAAGCTATAGAGTTAAAAAGCAATCGAGTTGGTTTTGTAGCAGAAAAATGAGTATCTGCCAGAGATAATATAGAAGAGATTTTTTTCATTAAATAAAAAATAAAAAATTGATGTTTTCTAACTCCCTGATACAAATACTCCCAGATTCTGTTTGTGGCAGAAGCCACCTTTTCCGAGTGTTTGAATGGGTACAGGCAAGAGAAAACCCTGCTTATTGAGTTTTTATCTATTTTTTTTTGTCTTTGTCTTCCACAATATCTATAAAAATAGATACACTGTAAATAGCAAGTTAGACTGGTCACTTTGGACAGTATGATAAGAAAACTTGCAATTCCAAAATAAATGCATTTTCAGAGATCTTTTTTCTGTTAATCAAAGATTCTCTCTCTCTTGTGAGGCAAGCATTATCCATAATTACAAATGCATTAATAATAAAGGGATGCGCAACTGTTTGCTCTATCTTTCCCTGATATTTTTGCATGTCACTTGCTTTCCTAAAATGGAAGCAAAACAGATTTGCTTCTGTTGGTATGCTTGTCACCTTCAAAGCTGTAACCATTTCTTTGCAGTGATCATTCTGTTTAGGTGTTAAGTCAAATAAAGGAAACTTTGAGTTTAACCTGAGTGAGATTTTCACATTGGAAAGAATCTTATGAGGAATTCTTTAAGGTCACTGCCAAATTACAAAATGTAATTTGAAGAGTAAGTGGAGCAAAATTATAGTGTACTGCTATTTTAATGCCTTTTCCTATTTGCTCCCCCCCAACATCCCTTATTCTTCTAGGTTATCTTCCCCCTTAAGAATGACTTATCTCTCTTTCTGACTTTTCAATAGGAACACGTGAGTAACCAAGTATGGTTAAAGAGAGAGATTTTACTTTCTTGCTTCGCCTTTTCCCATTTTGCCCCTCCCTGTGTGCCCTCTGCCCTAGCTTACTGATTTTAAGTTCTGGATGATAACTGGCAATAGTAGAGAAGCCATTGTAATTCCACCTTGAATTCTGGGTTTCTCTGGATTCATAGTCTGAGAAGTGTCAGCTCTTTAAATCATGTTGTTCATTTCATGTTGAACCATCCCATTTTGAAAGCCAGTATTTCTTGCCATTATAAAGCAACCATGTTTATAAGAATAAGGCAAGGCTTCCTGTTTAGAAACATGCTCCTTTGATGGGAGTCAATGAAACTGAGCCAGCATATTTCGAAACATTCATTCTTGAACTGGCATTTCACTTCTGGAAATTTATTCATATTTATAAATAAGAGTAACTGTGTTTTGTAAAAGAAACCCTTTCTTTTGAGGTTTCTGGCAGCTCAGCTTTTTTTTTTTTTCAAATATAGTATATGAAAGAATAAAAAAGAAACCAATTTGCATGTTTCCCATATTAAAACAATCTAGAATAATTTACAATACAAATCAGTAAGACTCTAGTAGATGAATGCAAATTAGACCTTTTAAATCAAAAACTAAATTAATCATTGAATTATAATTGCAAAGTAATATTATCATGCATTAAGTAGCATCGAGTGGCACTGTTAGTTCAGTTGCATAGCAGAGAGGGCCCTGACATTCTTGTGCTCTCCCTATTTTGCTGTTTTAAAACAGTAATGATCATGAGACTGGCCTCTGAGCCAGTCAGTGAGAGGTCAAACCGTTGCTCTACAGTGTAGGTAGCCAAGTGTTTTCATTTATTTGCTGTTCTATTCCTATCTTCTTGTTTATCTTCATTTCATTTTTGTTTTCAGTTGACATGTGGTCAGTAGGGTGCATCATGGGAGAAATGATAAAAGGTGCAGTGCTGTTTCCTGGCACTGATCGTATCCTTCTTAGCAGCCAGTGGTCTCCCTGGGTGTCATTCTCAAATCAATTCCTTTTGGTCTAACACAACACTGCTGGTGGTATGTACTCACCATCTTTACAGGGGTTCTAAGGGACTCCAATGTCAAATATTTACCAGCTGGCATCGTGGTAGAGTAACCTAGTCTCCTAGATAGATCTTACGTGGATAATACAGTATCAAACATTCAGCATGCTTTCAAAATATCTGCCTTAAAATTCAGTCCTATGAAACTAACAGTGATATGCTCTTCTCTACTGGTTCTCTTTTGGGGAAAGTAGATGTTTTAAAATTAAGTTATTTTCAAAACTAGATAATAAATGACAAAATATTTCAGTTTTAAGACTGGAGATTTATGCTTTTAAGAAATATTCACTTGACATGGAAATTTTTAACCAGTTAGATTCTTTTTCACCCTAAAAACATGAGAGGTTTATATTAACACATATGAATTTCATTTTAAAATTGACCAACATCTTTTAAAATTCTTTTTGTCATTTACTTCATTTCTAGGAATAATAGGTCCAATTCCTGTTCTTATTTTTTCTACATTATTAACAAGTACAAAAATTAAAACCTCATTAGTTAATAAAGATTATATAAAACTTCTGAAGAAACAAATTTCTGTCACTTGAATAAGTAAAAGTGATCTTAGGCAGCTAATAGTTAACAAGTAAAGATTCCAGGAGCTCTTCGGTGTTAAGTAGATACAGACACTGTGTTATTGTTATATGGGTGTGTAATAATTTATTTTCTTAAATTGGTTAAATATTCTACACCCAGTCACTTATGAAGATATTACGTCTTCATCATATTAAAGATAAAGCCTCTGCTTAAATGACTATGATTCAAAAATAAAATCAAACCTATAATAATGAGGTTTTAATGTATAATTAAAGTAAACCTAATTACTAATATAGTGTATGCTAACCATATTACAATTAGCTATTTGCTTTGAGGAATAGCATTACTTATATGGATATATATAGTTTTATACAAATACTCTCTGTGTGTATTAAAGGACCAGTTTGGGAAATGACTGAGTTAGGCACTTAATTAGTTTTTATTGAATGTAAGAACTAACCTAAAAATGTTTATTTTGTAAAAATAAAACTGCACTGTTTTTACTTCTATTCTTTTTTCTAGTCTTATTTATGACACATTTATTTTTCAAAGTTTTTGTCTATATTGCAGTTTTGTCTTCTAAATATTCAGTTTATTAAATAACATCAATAAATTTACATTCATGTTTATGGTGATGTTGTTTCAAAGTCAGTTGGCTTGATAAAAACTAAATTTCTTCAGATTTCTGAGAAACAGGATTGTTTTTTTCATTTCCAAGGGATTTTAAACGTTACTTTGGTCTTTGGACATCAACATGAAACAGTTCTTCAGTTTTGATTAATTTTAGACATTTGATGAAAATAGACTCAATCTGTTAACTTTGTACTCTGCTTTTTCAGTTCATTGTGGTGACTGAAATGAATATTTGCCACCTCTAAATTAAAATGATGGATTATCACTACTTTCCTCTCATGTTCTATTTAAAAAATCAAATCACGTTTCTACAATGGAGTTAATAAGTGCAGATTAACATTTCTTTGAATACATTTTTGGGGAGAAGTTGCTTGGGTATCATTTCTAATTTGGATATTAAAATCCTTTGTAAGTAAAGCTTTAGGCTGCTACTAATGTTAAAAACTCATAATAGATTAGCTTTCAATGCCTACACTTGATATTTTATATTGACTTATTTTGGGGATTCTTCTTATAGGGATCTATTTGTAAATTTCTTGAAGGACAAATGCTAATTATTTTCTAAAGTGGCTTCTCTGAGTGTAGGATGTGGTCTTTTAATGATTTCAAACATGTTAGTTAAAGTTTAAGTCATTCTTTTTCAAGCAAAAAAATTATGAACACTGACTTTCATAAGGTTAAACCTTTAAAATGGAAGATAGATTATTTTAAAAATTCTCTATTATTAGAAGTGAGTTCTGTGAAGAGGCAATAAAATTGTATCTAAATTTATTAGTTTAATAGAGCCTTTAAAATGGAGTTAGAGATATACAATATGTATATACATGTGGATACAATATGTATCCATACAATACATCATAAGAAGATCATATTATTTTAATCAACATATCCTTACTTATATGAAGGGATTCTCAAAATAAATGATTGCTAGAAATCCTTGCAATATGAGCTATGCATGTCTTCTTAATATATAAGTCAATTCAACAACAAAATTTAAAATATTAATAAGACATTATCCTCTTTATCCTTTCCATCTAAATATTTCAGCATGTTATTTTTAACATTAAGAACTTTAGATAGCTAAATGCTGTTTTTAAAATGTTACAAATTTATATGCTACTTTATTAGTAAATATATTTAAAAATATATAATTAACTGAATTTTTTCAAATCAAATGTATTTAATTCTCTACAGAAGGATCAGAACTCAACTACTGAGATAATTTTGGGATATAAAATGAATTTCATTATAGAAGAAATTCTTACTTTAAGAATTACAAAATATATCATCAAGTGAATTGATTTTAAATATATAGCTTTTGAAGATCAAAAAATGAATACACATATACTATCACTCAGATTAAAAAATAGAATATTACCAATATCTTTGAGTCTTTTTGTGTCTCCCCAGTCATATCCTTCACTCTCCCCAGAGATCCTAAATACATATTTTTACAACCTTCTTGACTTTCTTTATATTTTACCACACGTATATTTATCTCTAAGCAGCATATGGTTTGGTTTTATATGTCTTACATATTACACAAGACACATTTTTTGCTACTTGCTTTTTGTTGAAGTTAACATTAAATTTTTGAGATTTGTTCATGTTGATCCATTAGATAGTTCATTCATTTTCATTGATGTAAAGTATTGCAGTCTCAATATTCCATAGTGAATTCATTCTCCTATAAATAGGCTTTGGAATATATTCAGGTTTTTTGTTTTTTTTTTTTTTTTTTTTTGCTTTTATAAACAATGAATCTATGAATATGTATCTCATGGGAGATACAAGGGAAAGGAGCACATGGGAAAGGTTTTTATGTGGTTTGTTTTTGTTTTTGTTTTTTTAATGATAAATGCTTGGGTGCATGGGGATGCACATTTTAAACCTGACAATGTAACACCAGATTGAATTCTAGAGTAGCATAAGTAAATATAACTGTCTACTTCCCATCACCACTAACTCTTGGTATTGCCAGATTTGTTTTTAAATTTGTTACCAATCTCTTGGATATAAAATACTATTTTATTGGAGGCTAATTTATATTTTCTTAACTACAAGGGAGGCTTAGCATCTTTTCTAGTGTTTACTGGCCATTAATATTTTCCCCTTGGTAAAGTTTCTTCTTAAACATTTTTATTGTATTTTTAAATATTGATTAGTAAGAGTTCATTATATATTCTGACAAATATTTTTGTCAGTTTTTATGTATTGCAAATATCTTCTCCCTGTATTTAGATAGTTTTCCCATTTTATTTTATAATGATTTTGGACTTTGGCAATCTTTTTTTTAGTGTGCATGTATTTTTATGTCTTAAGAATCCTTTTATATTTTTATATTCTCTTGTAATTTTACTATAATGCTTTTAAAGATTAATCTTTTACATTTAAGTGTTTAGTTCACTTGGAATTGATTTTTGTGTTTGGTGTTAAAGAGGGATCTAATTGATTTTATTTCAATTCCATTTATTGACTAGCTTATTTTTTCTTTACTGGTCTATAAGGCTTACTGTCCTAAGTTTCCACACACTGAGGGAGAGGGTTTTAGATTCTGGGCCCTTTATTTTGTTCCACTGGTCTCTTTCTCTATCTTTATAGCACTACTACCTTTTCTTCATATGAATGTATAATATATACATATATCAGGTAAGGTAAATATCTCACCTTTTTTGCCTTTTTCAGGTATCTTAGCTATTAATGAATTGTTGCTTTTCCACAAACATTTTAGAATTGGCTTGTTAAGATTCCTATTAGTATTTATACTGTAGCTATTATTATTAACTATATAGTAAATATTATTTAATTTATATTTTATTAATTATTAGTAATTAATATTAAATATTATTTATTAATACTATATGATAAATAAAAACCCAATGTTTACTATTAAATCCATAGTTCAATATGTGGGAAATTGCCTTTTTAATTTGGATAATATTTATCTTTCTCCTGAACATACGAGGATCTTAGGATAAACTAATTTAGGTTATTATTATACCAACTTAAATATGTTATCTATACCCAGTATTTTAGTTCTTTTTCTTTAGCCTCATGAATTGACAATATTGTTAGAATATTGCATACAGCTAGAGTTTGTTTAGATTCACCTTTCTATGAAAGAATTTTCTTGTTTACCACTGCTTCTTGCAATTTGGCCCTTTAAGCTTATTTTCCTTTTTTTTTCAACTTTAAAAATCAAGTTTATTTTTCTACACCAACAACAAATAATATGAAAATAAAAATATGAATATGTCTCATCATAATATCAAATCAAAGAAAATAGACCTTTGGTTTCCAGTTCCACATGTAAGAAGCTTAGAAGTCATCAATCCATTCTAAGAAGAAGTAAAAAGGCTGAACAGATTGAAAATCATCAGCTCTCTTGGATCTGCAAGAGTGGGAAGACGCAGAGAAAGCTACTTCCCCCAACCAAGAAAAACAGACAAATACAGGCATTTATGTCAAGGGTAGAAAAATATGAACTATAATTAACAAATTTCTAAAAACTCAGTGTAGACACCTCTCAGATTTAAAAATTCCAGGGAGAGAGTCAGTCATATGGGACCACAACATCATTAGATTTACCTCCAAGAACTTGATCAGTTTCCAGAAAATATTTGAGAAAGATTGCCTCATTTTTTTCCATAGCGGGAAAAGGAACCATTTTGAAATATACCAGAACACTCTGTTTTTCTTATTTCTCTTTGTTTACCTTTATTAAGTTTTTTAATTTTATTTTTTTAAAGATTTTATTTATTTATTTGACAGATCACAAGTAGGCCGAGAGAGAAAGGAGGAGGAAGGCTCCCTGCCAGTCAGAAAGCCCAATTAGGGGCTCAATCCCAGGACCTTTGGATGATGACCTAAGGGAAGGCAGAGGCTTAACCCACTGAGCCACCCAGGCATCCCAAGTTTTTTCATTTTAATTCCAATATAGTTAACATACAGTGTTCTATTAACATACAGGGTTCTATTAATTCTAATACAATAGGGTGATTCAACAGTTTTATACATTATTCAGTGTTCTTTATTTAATTTTATTTTATATTGTGTTATCTTATTCACCATGCAGTACATCATTAATTATTTTTTAAAAGATTTTATTTGTTTGAGAGAGAGAGAGAGTGAGAGAAAAATCGTGAGAGGGGAGAGGGTCAGAGGAAGAAGCAGACTCCTGGCGGAGCAGGGAGCCTGATGCAGGACTCGATCCTGGGACTCCAGGCTTATGACCTGAGTCGAAGGCAGTTGCTTAACCTACTGAGCCACCCAGGCACCCATATCATTAGTTTTTGATGTAGTGTTTAATGATTCATTAGTTATGTATAACACCCGGTGCTCCATGCAATCCATGCCCTCCTTAATACCAGTCACCAGGCTCACCTATCTCCCTACTCCCCTCCCTTCTAAAACTCTCAGTTCGTTTCCCAGAGTCTATAGTGTCTTATGATTCATCTCCCACTCCGATTTCTCTCCCTTCACTTTTCCCTTCTCCTAATGTTCTCCTTGTTATTCCTTATGCATCCACAATTAAGTGAAACCATTTGATAATTGACTTTCTCCATTTGACTTATTTCACTCAGCATAATTTCCTCCAGTCCCATCCAAGTTGATGCAAAATTTGAGTACTCATCCTTTGTGAAGACTGAATATTCCACTGTGTATATAGAATATTACACAGTGGAATATTCCATTGTGTATATAGAATATATCTATTTGTCTGTTGAAGTGCGTCTTGGTTCTTTCCGCAGTTTGGCTATTGTGGACATTGCTGCTACGAACACTCAGTGCTTTTCTTGATAAGTGTACTCTTTAAGCCCTGTCAGCTACATGAGCCATCCTTTCTCTCCCTTGACTCTGGTAACCATCAGTTTGTCCTCTATAGTTAAGATTCTCTTTCTTGGCTGACTGTGCTGCTTCTCTCTGATCCGTGGTGGGAAGCACCTTTTCCACAGGACATCAGTGCAAGCCTGAATAAGAAAAACAATTTCTTCTTCCTAAGCCATGGCTCATCAGTTGTACAGAAATACCTCTTTGGGAAACAGTCTCCAGGGCAGCCTTAATGAGCTCATATAGTCTCAACAGATCACCAACCCCCCCCCGCCCACCATCAAGTTGCCCTTCAAGTTCTACCTCATTTTGATAAAGCTATAAATTCAGTATTGGTGCAGAGGGTCAGGAACAGAGTCAGTTTCAGGAGCTCTCTAAATACAAACAGATTCTGTGATAATGAGTGGAATTTTGTATTGAATGATGTTGAATTCAGAAAGGTGACAGAACTTACTAAAGTGGATAAAGTGAAAATTGTACCACTGATGGTAAAGATACTGGCTCCAATTCTACAGAACGAATAGAAAAACATGGCTTTTTAATGACATCTTCTTTTATTATTCATCTCTTTTTTGAAAAGAAGCATAGCAGAGACTTTTTAAATTTATTCTATCATCGCAGAAATGACTGCACTATGCTATATATACTATCAGAATTCTGGTAGAAAGAGGCTTATAACTACAGCCTCTGCAGAAATGACTGCACTATGCTATATATACTATCAGAATTCTGGTAGAAAGAGGCTTATAACTACAGCCTCTGCTATTACCTTTTCAGTGTGAAGAAACAGAAGTTTGTTTTTTTTTTTTTTAATATTGTTGCCTTCCTAAGAACATTCTTGAATAAACTCATTTTAACCCCCCCCCCAAAAAAGAATCTGTTTCTTGGTTCGTCTCTCTTTTTTTCCTTTGCTCCTTTGTTTTGTTTCTTAAATTCCACATATGAGTGAAATCATATGGTATTTGACTTTATTGACTTATTTTGATTAGCATTATACTCTTTAGCTTCATCCATGTCATTGCAAATAGAAAAAGTTCATTCTTTTTTATAACTGAATAATATTCCATTGTATATACACTTCTTTTTATCCATTCATCTGCTGATGGACATTTGGACTGCTTCCATAATTTGGCTATTGTAAATGCTGCAATAAGCATGGTGTGCATGTATCCATTTGAATTAGTTTTTGTATTCTTTGGATAAATACCCAGTAGTGCAATTACTGGATCATAGGGTGATTTTAACTTCTTGAGGAACCTCCTTACTAATTTCCATAGCAGCTGCACCAGTTTGCATTCCCATTAATAAAGCATGAGAATTCCTATTTCTCTACTTCTTCATCCACACTTTTTCTTGTGTTTTTGATTTTAGCCATTTTGACAGGTGTGAGGTGATTTTGTTGTAGCTCTGATTTGCATTTCTCTGATGAGTGATGTTGAGCATCTTTTCATGTCTCTGTTGGTCATCTATATGTCTTCTTTGGAAAAATGTTTGTTCATTTCTTCTGCCCATTTTTGTAATGTTTTAATATTTTTTATTAATAAATGACATTTATTTACATGGATATATTTTAATTAAGTTGTAGTTCAGAAAGTTTTCTTTTTTTTTTTTTTTTTTTAGGTTTACAAGATGTTTTTTCCCTCACTGTAGCACATATCCTTCCCAGTGTCCATCACTCAGCCACCCCACCCCTCCCACCCCCTCCCTTCCAGCAACCCTCAGTTTATTTTCTGAGATTGAGTCTCTTATGGTTTGTCTGCCTCTTTGCCCATTTTTAAATTGCTTGTGAGTGTTGATTTATATCAGTTCTTTATGTATTTTGGATACTAACCCTTCATTGGATGTATCATTTTCAAATATCTTCTTCCAGTGTAGGTTACTTTTTACTTTTGTTGATTGTTTCCTTTGCTGTGCAGAATCTTTTTATCTTGATGTAGTCCCAAAGGTTTTTAACTCTTATTTTCCTTCCCTCGGGAGATATATCTAGAAAAAGCTGCTATGGCTGTTGTCAAGACATTGTCAGTGCTCTCTTCTATGATTTTTATGGTTCCAGATTCACATTTAGGTCTTTAGTCCATTTTGAATTTATTTTTGCATATGGTTTAAAAAAGTGGTCCACTTTCATTCTTTTCCATGTAGCTGTCCAGTTTTCCCAACACCATTTGTTGAAGAGACTGCCTTTTCCTCATTGCATATTCTTTCCTCTTTAATCAAAGATTAATTGACCACAGAATTGTGGATTTATTTCTTGATTTTCTATTCTGATCCATTGATCTGTGTGTCTATTTTTATGTTGATACCGTACTGCTTTGATAACTATAGCTTTGTAGTATAAATTGAAGTCTGGAATTGTGATACTTTCAGTTTTGTCTTTCTTTCTTTCTTTCTTTCTTTCTTTCTTTCTTTCTTTCTTTTTTAGAGAGAGAAAGAGAGAGAGAGAGAGAGAGAGAGGAGGGGCAGAGGGTGAGGGAGAGAGAGTATCTTAAAATCTTTCTTCTTCTTCTTCTTCTTCTTTTTTAGTATCTTAAAATCTTAAATTCTGTCTCACAACCCTGAGATCATAATCTGAGCCAATATCAGGAATTGGATGCTTAACTGACTAAGACACCCAGGTGCCTCTGTTTTTCTTTTCTTTTCTTTTCTTTTCTTTTCTTTTTTTAAAGGACTTTATTTATTTGATGGAGAGAGAGACACAATGAGAGAGGGAACACAAGCAGGGAGAGTGGGAGGGAGAAGCAGGCTCCCCACTAAGCAAGGAGCCCAGTGCAGGGCTTGATACCAGGACCCTGGGAAGGGGACCTGAAACCAACACAGATGCTTAACAAGTGAGTCATCCAGGCAACCCATGTTTTTCCTTTTTAAGATTGCTTTGTCTATTTGGAGTCTTTTGTGGTTTCATACAAATTTTAGGATTGTTTGTTCCAGTTCTGTGAAAAACACTATTGGTATTTTGATAGGGATTGCATTAAATTTGTAAATCGCTTTGTAATTGGTAATGTGGGCATTTTAACAGTATTTGCTCTTCTAACCCATGTGCATGGAGTGTCTCAATTTCTCTGTGCTGTCTTGAATTTCTTTCAACGTTTTCTAGTTTTTGGAGTCTTTAACCTCTTTGGTTAGGTTTTTTCCCTAGGTAGTTTATTGTTTTTGGTGCAATTGTAAATGGGATTATTTTTTAAATGTCTCTTTCTGCTGTTTCATTATTGGTGTATATACTGATTGGGGCACCTGGGTGCCTCAGTGGGTTAAGCCTCTTCCTTAGGCTCAGGTCATGGTCTCAGGGTCTCAGGATTGAGGCCCACATCGGGCTCTCTGCTCAGCAGGGAGCCTGCTTTCCCCTTTGTCTCTGCCTGCCTCTCTGCCTACTTGTTATCTCTCTCTGTCAAATAAATAAATAAAATCTTTAAAAAAATAAGGCAATAAATGCAACTGATTTCTGTATGTTGATTTTGTATCCTGGGACTTTAGTGAGTTCTAATAGTTTTTTGGTGGAGTCTTTCGGGGTTTTCTATATATAGTATCCTGGCATCTGCAAATAGTAAAAGTTTTACTTCCTTTCATACTAATTTGGATGCCTTTAATTTATTTTTGTTGTCTGTTGCTGTGGCTAGGACTTCCAGTACCATCTTGAGTAAAAGTGGTGAGCATGAACATCCTTGTCTTATTCCTGACCTTAGGGGAAAAGCTCTCATTTCCCCCATTGAGGTTATGTTAGCTGTGGGTGTTTTGTATATGGCTTTTATTATGTTGAGATATGTTCCATCCAAACCTACTTTGTTGTGGGTTTTTATCATGAATAGATGTTGTACTTTGTCAAATGTTTTTTCTGTGTCTATTGAAATGATTATATGGTTTTTATCCTTTCTCTTCTTGATGTGATGTATTTTGAGATTATTTACTTACTCTAAAGAATATCCTTTAAAATTTCTTTAGTAAAGGTCTTTGATGATAAAACATTTTTTTCCTTTTTGAATGGGGTTCCCTTACTTGACAGTTTTTTTGGGTATGGAACTTTAGATTAACATGTTATTTTCTTCCAGCTTTTAAAGATACTATTCTACTGGCTTTTTGTTTACAGTATTTCTGGTGAATAAGGAGCTGTCAGTTTAATAGTTTAATAGTCATCTTTGGACATAGTCTGTCCTTTCTGTCTGCTTTCATTTAGGATTTTTTTTCCTTGGTCTTCGATTACTTGTTGTTCCTCTACCATGTAACTTGGTGTGGATAATTTCTTTTCTTTTTTTTTTCTTTCCTTTTCTTTTCTTTCTTATTTGTCTCCCTTGGGACTAAATGTGTTTCACAAATTCCAACCTATCTACAATTCCTGAAATTTCTCAGTTTTCATTTCTTTGAATATTTTCTCTCTCCTATTCTTTATACTATATTTATATTATATATAATTATATTATCATTTCTTTGAATATTTTCTCTCTCCTATTCTTTATATTATCTCTATAATAAAACTCTGGTTGAACTTAAGGTAGACATTCCTTTATTTAACAAGTACTGTTGAACGCTTACTATGTGCTGGACATAGTGTTTCTAGGCATTTATCAGTAAACAGAACTGACTGAAATTTGCCATGATGAAACTTACAATAAAAGGTACTGAATTAGAAGGGATTATGACTAAGGAATAAGAGGATTGAAGGGCTAGGATGGGGGCAGAGATAGTCTCTGTTTTTTAAAATTTAAACATAAAAAGTTTTGTCTAGTATGCCTCATATAGATGTTTTCTTGATCTTCTATAAACCTGATTGTCCCTCTTTAATTTCCCTTTTTTATAGTCTTATGCCCCAAAATGGATTTAATCAAAGGGTCTCAAAGCACAGACTACAGCTTTCCAAAACTCCTATTAAATAGAATTTTATATTTCTGTTGGTGTTAGTTGTTTTTATTACCTCCTTTCTTTAAAGTCATTGTATTTACCAATTTTAAAAAGATTTTGATATTTTTCAGCTATAAAATACAGATACCAAGTTAAATTATCCCCAAGGCCTCTTCCCAGTTTCAAAATGCAGGTAGGGTCACATCCAGTCTTTATGAGGCCAGATTATCATATAGCTTGAGGAAGGTATTTTGTAAAAAAATAATTTATTTATATAATGAATATCAAATTAGATACAGAGTATTATAAGGGGTTTGTGCAAATGAGGGACCCCAAAGGTAAACTGTTGTGACGACATATTTATGTATATTGGATTTCCTTATATGTGAAGTGTCTCTCCATTTTTTGCTTTGTAAGGAAATACCGATTACAGTAATAAATAGATTTATAAGACAAAATGGGTTGTAGAGAGATCCATACACATCATGCTTCAAATATCAGCCTTTGGATATCCTGAATCCCATAGTATTCCATTCACAATCTGCTGCCATTGACCAAATAGCCTTTACTCAAATTGTCAGCTTTCAGTTTTTTAATGTGTTTGGCTCATAATATTTCTTCTTCCTGTGCTCATTTATAATAAAAATAAATGTTAGTTACTATTATGTATTAAGACGCTTATTCATATTTCAGTTACCAGAGTTTGGGGGGTAGCTTTTGAGAGAAAATGAACATTTTCAAATAAAAAGAGTAAAAAGAATTTTAAAGTAACAGAACAGCTCAAGACATAACTATAAAAATCTGGATCCAGAACTCTGTCATATATAAATTCCTACCCTCATCTTTAAAATTGTCCTCAGAAGTACGAGTTCTTTTGAGAGCAAATTTTATCTTAAAGAAATACAGAATGATTACTGAAATAAACTGTCAAATATTTTGAACATTGTGTTGAGTAGCTTTTGTATGTTTTATAAGTAGTACCCACAGGTGATAACAACATATAATTTTCATTCTTCCCTAGATGATGATGAGCAGAGCCATTCACCCTTTTCTGGGAGACTATGTGTCACTTACTATAATTTCCTGTCATTTTTCAGGAAAGTGACATGAGCAAGAGGGATAAATATCAGTATTTTTTTTTCAAATGAATGACCCTTAAGTTTTCCATAGCAAGTAGGTGTGGATTAATCTTCTGATGAAATTGACCCTATTCTAATTTGTGTAATAGACCTGAAATATGTTAATACTATTTTCTTTTTTAAGATTTTATTTATTTATTTGACAGACCGAGATCACAAGTAGGCAGAGAGGCAAGCGGGGGATGGGGGAGCAGGCTCCCTGCTGAGCGGAGAGCCCAATGTAGGGTTTGATCCCAGGACCTGGGATCATGACCAGAGATGAAGGTAGAGGCTTTAACCCACTGAGCCACCCAGGCGCCCCAATACTATTTTCTTAATTCTGGACTTAGTAATTCACAAGAGACTTTTAGTATATTCTCTGTTAGTATTTCTCAAAATATAGTCCTGGGCCATCTGGATTACAATTACTACTGATATTTTTTAATATCATCCTAGACTTATGGACTCAGAATCTTATAGATTAATGGGGAGAGGGGAGCAATCTATATTTTAGTAAGTTCTCTATGTTATGAATATACAAGTTTGGGAGCCATGATTTTATATCATGACACCTAATAAATGGCACAACACAGTACCAAGGCAGCTCGTTGGCTTGCAAAATAGTATAGTCTCTCCTGGAACTTTCTAGACAGACAAGTCTCTTTCGAGGCAAAATTATCTTTTTAAAAAAATGTAGTTGAGAATTTGGAGACAGACGCTGATACTCTTTAAATTTCAAATAGATGTGAGGGGTTTTTTTGTTTGGTTGGTTTTTTTTTTTTTTTTTTTTGCTTGTTTTTTTTTTTTTTTACAAAATATTTACTCTGAGACACAGTAAAACCAAGTCTAGATTCACTGAGATGTCAACTTTGGAAAACACATTCATAATAACAAAAAGTAACCAATAATGAGAAAAAACGTAAAAAGAAGATACAGTTATTCAAAGGACATAATAGAATGTGCTTTATGATTCCACTTAGTAGCTTCTGGAAGCTTAAATGTGCATAGAATAAATTATGTCCATAATTCTGATCCAGAATACCCAGAGAAGGCTAAAGCATCAAATTCTTCAGAATTTGAAGGAAGTATGACCAATGATTAAAGCATGTTCGTACATTGTGTTCAAGGTAGTTTGTGATGTTTTAGAAAATTGCACAACCAAGAAAGTTAAAATACAAGGAGTACATGAAATGTAAGCTCTTAGCTAATTGATAAAATGAACTGGAATAAGTTTCAAACTTAGAATTTCAGAAACATATTTTAACAATACATACTTCTTTGTTTTATTCATACCTTATAATATTATTTGTTGAATATGTTAGAAATAGTCACTATTTGCACATTATCTTGTCATCATACTCTATAAAATCAAACTTTTGGTAATATGGCTATTTTTTATGTAGTGAATTTACAATTAGATGAAGAAATTGTCAATTCCTATTAGATGACATTTTTCTATTTTTATTAAATACCTTATAATTATGTTAAGTGTGATATTTTAAAAATAGATCAAAAATATAAAATATTTATTTTATATATTATTATAAATTATTTATATTTATTACTTTTTTGATAACCACACAGACTAGAATCTATAAATATTCAGATACATACTCAACATAAAAATGACTTATGAGTATTGTAAAGCAAACAAATCTTTTTACAAAAATGATTTCAGCCATTCTGTGAAATAATATTTATCATGTTTTCAACACATGACCATAAAAATCTAGTTAAAACTTGATGTATTTTTTAAAAAATATGGTTGCTATGGAAATCTGATAATTTAAAAATTCTTCTAAAACACACCACTTTATTGTCTATTTAAAATATTAATAAAATTAATTATTTTATGTTTGAATATGTTTACCTGATAAACTAGGGATACAGTTTAAGAGATATTCTTTAGGGCCCATGACAAGCATACTATCAATTTTATGCCAAAGGAAAGCAGCTTCTACCACATCAGTTCCAAACTTGCTCTTTTCCTTCCTGGAATCCTTGGAACAAACGCTGGACTTTCAGCAGAGAGATATGACTTCCAATTGTGGCTTACATTTGGTTAATTATGATTATAGAGAAATATCATGGAGTTAACTAAGAACAGTTGAACAAAGTTGTTCATGTTGGGATCCTGTGAACATTCAGAAAACAGGCACTTACTACTTAATAAAACTATTCATGTTTATAAGAGCAAAGAACTTGAAATGGATTGGTTCAAATAAAGGCACACATTTTTAAAGATGGCTATATCACATATTTACCTTTAGAACATTCGACTACTACATTAACAATAATGAAAGATTCTTATTTTCCTCCTTTTTGTAAACTATTATATCTAGCACTGCAGTAGTGTTTCATCTAAAAAGCAATGTAAGGTAGGAAACATACTGAATGTGTCTATAGACTTTGATTCTAATTTGTAAAGAGAAACATTGTGACACTTCTTGTTTAACAACTTCCAGAATATTTGACTCTCCTTAAACTTTATTATAAAAATGCCATGGAATTGTCTAGGGAATACTATTCTACAAACAATTTTTTGCTGAATAACTTTGTAATTCTAGCTAAATGTACCTATAATATTAGCATGTAGCAAGTATTTTCCAACTTTGTTAAATAACTCCTTTATGGAAAATCTGATAGCTTCTTTGCCCTTATTTTTAGTTTGACCTCAGGTCTTCAGAATTTGAAGGAAGTATGACCAATGATTAAATGATGGCTTGGTAGGGCATGATAACCTAACTGTATTAGAGAGGACTTCTTTTCATAATTTACAGTGTAAGCATGGAGATTTATTGAACCATAATTAGTGTTTTCTATTTAAATATCGCTAAATAGTTATGGGACCTGTGTCCATAGTACTAACATAAGTTTTTGTCTAAGAATAATCTTTAATTCTAACCTTTGTTATCTTTCAGTTTATTTGTTCCTAATGAGTCTGACTTACTACTATATTCTCTTGCACATTGTAACTTAGATGAACTTTTATTGAAATGTGTTCATTTAATTATTCCTACTGTTTTATAAGGAAATATTCTTAAGTTTTTCCCACCCCCCTCCATCTTTTAATATTACACATCATATATTTTTAACCTAATAATTAAGAGGTTGTATAATAATTTAAATTTTATTCAGCTAGATTATAAGGGAGATAGAAGAGGATTTGCAAATTCACTTGATGCTATCTTTGCTCAGTCTTTTATTCACTTTGCAATATATTTATTTTTGTTAAACTCATTAGTTTTGTCTTTTGTCAGGGCTGTTGATCTTTTTTAGTCCAACACTACTAAATAACTAAGGGTAAAGATTTTACAAATCTCAGTTGAGTAATTTTATAGTTAGATCCCTGAACTGTTAACAAATTACAGTGGCAAAAATGAATTAATTAACACTGAAGGATAAAGTTGTAGAAAAATAAACAGTGTAAGAGAGAGCACTGCCTGTGTTATTGTATTTAAGAATAATTTCTAAGTTCTATCATTCATTGACACACAGCAAGGAAATCTGTTTGAAATTAACTTCTTCCAGTTGGTTCTTCGGAGTTTTCATGAGTGGTATTTATCATTCACAAGGCTCTGATATATTAAACATTAATGATAAATGGAAAAGAAAATCACAATCAGTGAGTATATCTGTCAAAGATCCTCAATCTGGGGAGTGTTAATTTTCAAGGTGCCTCATTAGCACAGTAGGTAGTGCGTAAGTCTCATAATTTTCATAGAGAAGTAATATTTTCCTGTAGAATTCCCCATGCTTACTATACTTTAGAAATACAAACACTTGGATGGAAATCTGTTTTCTTAAGTTGAACATCCTGTATTTATCCTGAGACCACATTGAAAGGAATATTCTGGAATGCAGGGGATTACTATCAGAAGTAAAAAAAAATAGGTATAAAATCATAATTCCTTTAAGAACTAGAAATCTTTAAAATTTCTAGAGAAGAATAATGAGAAGAATAATGAGTTATTTATCATCAAAAATTATACTGATCCCATATTTGATGCATTAGTAAGATGAAGAGATGATGAAATTTCCTAGAGAAAGGAAGAGAAAAATCTTAAAAAGGAATTTTAAAAAATGTAAATGAATCTTATAAAATATTTATGTATTTGTCATTTTTAGTAAACAAATGATTGGGGTAATTTCATGATGAAAATATTTTGTGCCATATTTTTTCTCATTTAAATCACATGGTTATATAGAAGCCTTTCTCAATATAAGAAATTCTTCTTCTGTCATTTAAATAGCTTTTCATCTTTACAACTCAAGGACTATTTCATGATATCCTATTTTGTTCAGTAATGCTAGTTCCCCAAAAGTGTATTTATGCCACAGGTGAATTTAAAATTCCAGAAGAGTCATTGTCTGACAATTCTGGTTTTATATTCTAATCCTTTCTGCTTATTAAACTCCAATTATGTTGGTGATTGCTCAGGATTTGGAGAAGCAGTTAGTCTCCCAACTAGTGAAAGGCAAGACCTAGTAGGTTTGCACTTTTTTTTGCCCTTAACCATTCAATTCTCAGATATTGACCAGTGGAACAAGGTAATTGAGCAACTAGGAACACCATGTCCTGAATTCATGAAGAAATTGCAACCTACAGTAAGAAACTATGTGGAGAATCGGCCCAAGTATGCAGGACTCACCTTCCCCAAGCTCTTTCCAGATTCCCTCTTCCCAGCGGACTCTGAGCACAATAAACTCAAAGGTATGCCCATCAGGGAAAATTTCAGAATTACCATGAGGGCGATGGCCTAAATAATGGTAGGGACAAATGATAGAGACACCTCTCTTTAACTTGAACTACCTCAATTTAAGGAGTATTTTTTAAAGATTTTTAAAATTATTATTATTATTGTGTTGACTAAGAGCATGTGATCAAGGATTTTAGAATTGTGTGGATATTCAGAGGGAAAGATAGTAATAAAGGACGTGACAGTGGTATGGGTAAACTATGTCATGAGGCTTATTTGGAATCTCAAAATTCTTTTGCAGTGTAACTCTAAAAGACCAATGTGATACACATTGAAGTCATTGTTCCAATTCTTTTTATTACCCTGGGGAATATTTTCAACACAGTTTTTGGTTGTGAAATCTTGGAGATGCTGGTGTTTTGAGTTTTTTAATTTGTATTTTATAGAATGTTCAACCACTATTTTTTCAGAGTGACAAATGAGATTTACTTACACATTTTATATTCAATAGAAATATTTTCATTAGTAAGTAGTTCTTACTACTACTATGTCTGTAGTTAAGAACTTCAGTAACAAATCTTAGTTTCTTCACCCATAAAACTTGGATAATAATGCCTTAGTCATAGGATTAGAGACAAGGGATAAATTTCGCAATGTTTAAATATATACTATAAATAATATTCTATTTCTTATTTTTATTTAGAACATTTAGAAAACTGATTTTGAAACAAATTTGATTTTTTTCCTTGCCCAGGCTCAACCACTGTCCCTGAAAATCTGTGTGGACCTGGATGAGTTATCTAAACTATCTATACTTCCTTTAACAAATGAAAGTAGAAAGTATCTACCTTAGGATCATTGGGAGGATTAACTGAGTAAATATTTTGTCAAGTGCTTAGAACAATGCCTGCCTCACAGGAAATACTCAATAGCTGTTAGACATTTAAAAAAACATAATAATTATTATTTAAAATGTAACTGTATCTATCAAAAAAGAAAAAGTGGTGCTATCTCCCAGGTCTTATCATCCCCAGACTTTTATCTCGTGGGTTTTAAGTGTGCAGCGTCATTCCTGTGTTCGCGACAGCTTTATTGCATGGTTGGGTTTCTTCCTTCAGTTGGCTGCACAGTCAATGGCAACAGACTAAATGATTACTAAATATGCTGCTTTTAAGATCAACACTGCCTATATACAGATTGAAGAAGAGCTAATACTCCAAATAGAGATTTGAAGAATTTAATGTTTTTATGATGCTAATTGACATGTCAGGCAAAAGTAATCCCTTTATATGAAGACACTTGTCATATAACGATGTGGGGATGATAAAAGCCCTGATCAAATTATTTGAGATAATGACAGCACTTGTAGAAAAACCACTAAATAAAATACCATGCTTCATAATGTAATTCCGACTTTCTTGAGCTTTTTTGTTTTCAATCATTTTCAATCTCTATGATTATAGTATTTTTATAAATTATATGCTAGTTTATATATTTATAATTATTTAAGATGATTTTAATATAAAAAATTGGTAAATTATAAGGAATTATACAAATAATCAGAGAGAAGAATTCTTTCTATTGTTACTTAAAAAGAGCATAAAACATTTACAAATAAAACAATGAGAGAGGAGAAATTGAAACATTTTCTTCCTCCTCATTTTGTTCCCTTCAAATAGTATTGGTCATTGTTTTTGAGAGAGATTCTTTGGTATTACTATAGTTCATGCCCCTACTGATGAGGAGCCCATTCCAACCCTCACCCATTCTAAGAGCAGAAACATGGAGGGTTTGATGGGAGAATCTGTGGGAGGTGGGTGTGTGTGTCTGGGTATAAAATCAGTTACAAATCAAAGAGATCTTTGAATCAATGAAATGAATAAATGTACCCCTGTTGGGCCATTAGAGGGAGTCATGAAACAAATAAAATATTTTTCCCATAAAATTTTTGAATCAGATTGGAGCTGTATTTTCTGTAAAATTTTATATCTTCAGAGATTGAAAACTAGGTCTCTTTTTGCACTGTTGTTAAATAATTATACTTACTTACTATTATTAATTATACTTACTGATTGTATTTACTGATATACTTACTTACTGATTAGCACCATTTGTTTATTTTTTGGCCTCTCTGATACCTCACACTGTAGCTGACACAGAGTAGACATTTAGTATTTTAAAAACTGAACTAGATCAGCATGGTTGCTGATCTATGTGTGGATTCTTACTCTCAGATCTGTCCCCTCCTGTCTATCCTTGCAGCTTCTCCCCCTGTTAAAGCCTTCATCTCTCTCCCATCCTCAAAAAAGTCACTCCTGACCTCCTTGTCTCCCTCTAGACAATACTTTATCCATTTTTTTCCTTCTCAGAAAAGCTTTTAAAAAGAGCAAACTGCATCCACTTTATCTGCTTCCTTTTAAAAAACTTCATTCTTTCCCATTTATTTTTAATTACATTTTTAATTTCCCATTTATTTATTTATTTATTTATTTTAATTTTTTAATTTTTTTTATTTTTTTTTAAAGATTTTATTTATTTATTTGACAGAGAGAGATCACAAGATCACAAGTAGGCAGAGAGGCAGGCAGAGAGAGAGAGAGAGGAGGAAGCAGGCTCCCTGCTGAGCAGAGAGCCCGATGCGGGACTCGATCCCAGGACCCTGAGATCATGACCTGAGCTGAAGGCAGCGGCTTAACCCACTGAGCCACCCAGGCGCCCCTAATTTTTTTATTTTTTATAAACATATATATTTATCCCTAGGGGTACAGGTCTGTGAATCACCAGGTTTACACACTTCACAGCACTCACCAAAGCCCATACCCTCCCCAATGTCCATAATCCCACCCCCTCCTCCCAATCCCCCTCCCCCCAGCAACCCTCAGTTTGTTTTGTGAGATTAAGAGTCACTTATGGTTTGTCTCCCTCCCAATCCCATCTTGTTTCATTTATTCTTCTCCTACCCACTTAAGCCCCAATGTTGCATCACCACGTCCTCATATCAGGGAGATCATATGATAGTTGTCTTTCTCTGTTTGACTGATTTCACTAAGCATGATACGCTCTAGTTCCATCCATGTTGTCGCAAATGAAAATCCCATTTATTTTTAATTACATTTATTTTTAATTTATTTTATTTTAGTTACCTCCTCAGAGGTAACTATTATTTTCAGTTTGTTGATTATTCATGTGGACCTTTTCTATACATTTATATACATTAATAGGAAGAGAGGGAAATTTTATTGGGAAGGGGCAGATGTACACAAATGGTAACATGATCTGTGGATTTTTCTTGCAACTTCATTTTTTTGCTTAATAACATGTTCATGTTCATATAAATCTACCTCGTTCTTTTAAACTGCTAACTACAATTCCATGGTACATTTGGACCATAGTTCATTTTTCTTTTTTTTTGCTCTTTAGATGGAAATTTGACTGTTTAAAGTTATTTTTTTATTCCATAACCAACGCTGCAGTGAACATCCTTTCTGTATTTTTTTCATGAACATGCACTATTGTTTCTCTAGGCTATATACCTTAAAGTGGAACTGATGGGTCGTAAGGTATTCACATGTAAAATTTTTAATGGATAGTCCGAATTTGCCTCATAAAAATATTTATCAATGTATAATGTACAACATGAATGAATTTACCCAGTGTTAGTAAATATCATGCCACCTTTATTTTTTTAATCTGATGAATAAAAATTATTTCCTTGTTTCATTTTGCATTTCCCTAGTCACTTGGTAAAGTTGCTTGATGTTTGGAAAGAAGGTGCTAGCTTATCTTTGTTTTCTTAATTTCCTCCTCCCTTCAACAAATCTTCCTGTCAAAGTCAAAATTTTACTAACTGTTTCTCTCACTCATCCTTTCAGCCAGCCAAGCCAGGGACTTACTGTCAAAGATGCTAGTGATCGACCCAGCAAAAAGAATATCGGTGGATGACGCCTTACAGCATCCTTACATCAATGTTTGGTATGACCCTGCCGAAGTGGAGGCGGTAAGGCATAGACTCATGGACTTTCCTTCCTCAGACAAATCAGAGTAACCAGGTGCTCAGTGTGGAGAACTGCAAGAGAGTCAGAAACCAAAAGCACACATGAAGGACTCCATGCAATTCCTAAGTTACAAAGTTATTACCTTCCCCTCTAAGAGTTATTTCTTTAACCATACATGTATTTTTTTTAAAAAAATATTTATTTATTTATTTGACAGAGATACAGTGACAGAGGGAGTGTGCTCCTTCTTCAGGGTTTTCCATGAGAGATGATGATTTATTTAGTACAAAAAGCCTTAGCCATCCATGAAACACAACCATTTGTTCTTGCTAAATTGTTAACATGTCCTGTATTTACTTTTTTTAATTCCCAGCTCTCCTGATACAAACTAAGTAGCAGAAATCATAATAGAGAATAAATTGCTTTGCCTCTCTTTCCTTGGTAAGATGCCCGTCATTAGTTAATGCGGCACTACAAACATTTTCCAGAGGGAGTTTTCACCAGGCCATTGGTGACTTTGTGAAACCTCACACAGATTAGATGAGAAAAAATCGGTAGTCCAATGCAGAGTATTTCAAGTTTATTCTAAATTTACTGTCATAGTAAGATGAACCTCCACATTATAAATCTAGGCAGAGTTTAGGAATTTTCTCAGAAGCATCACTTTATCACTTCTTCTTCTTTTTTTTTTAACTCTTTCAATCCATTCAATATCTTCTCACCCATCTCTTTCTTATATCTTTGCCTTTCCCTTTTCTGTATGGAGGAGACAAGACTAAGGGTTGTTGTTCCCCATGTGTCTTCTATATGCTTCCTAATGGGAAAGTCCTTTTGTCCCTCTTCTAAATGTTACCATAAACAATGTTATCTTCTCCTCAAAGCCTCAATATCCCAAATTCTTAGAATACCTCTCTGCTAAATGATATATTTTTTAACGTAACAACTTCAAATTACTTTGCTTGAATGGGCTTTTAACATTCTATTTGAAATACTCTCTTGGCTTGTTTTCTCATATCTTTCTCTGTACCAAAGTATTCTTTCTTGAGCATAATTTTGCTTTGTTTCAGTTTCCTTTTGTTTTATTGTGCACTTGCCCATGTCAAGATGCAAAATTCAAACTGACATAATTCTTATCCCTTCATCCTTCACTGGGGAAGTGAGAGCTGACAGATAGGAGAGAAGATTAGGGAGAATTAAACTTTATAAACATAATATTCAAGAAACTACTTTCTATAGTAGTCCAATCCTTATACATTCAAAATTTTAGAGAAAACACTTCAGTGATAAATGAGTCTCTCAAGTGTGGAAACTGGGGTGTAATATTCCTTGGTGACATTTTCTTAAAATCTGTTCTCTTAAGCAGTTTTATACTGATATTGACTTTTCACTTTGCTTAGAATTTTTAGTCACCTGATTTGATTCTTACAAAATAAAGTCCTAATATTTTTATGGATAAAAGAATCACTTTTAGTCTCCCACTCTTGGGAAGTACTTTCAAAGATGTTTTTGGGAGAATGAGGTAATGAAATAAGTAAGAGAGAGTACGATGTGTATATATGTGGAAGGTAAGTGTAAACATTTTCTTGTGGATAATTTTCAAGAAAATACTTTAGGTTATGTTGATAAAAATTTTAGGCAAACAAATTATTTGAAATTGCTGCTCCTCATTTATTTTGATCATTCAAATCATATGGTGTCTTTATTTTTTCTTAGATCTATTGTAATATGTGTAATCTGTTTTTAATAGATAGTAACCCAGAGTTTAATTGCAATAGTAAAGTCTGCATTTGTAAGTCACTTGTGATTATGTTGCCTATAAAAGAGATAGTTGTTTAGAATCTATAACAACATATTAATGAATAGCATCAGTGAGTATTTAAAATTTGACTTTTTATGAAAAATTTCTTTGAAGGATAAAAAGGTAAGATTTAGGGCACTAAAATGGCTAGAGCTCTTTTCTCCCTCATTTCAATATTGTCATCCTGGGGAATGGATAGTAACAATGTTTAAGATGTGAATTTTAGGGGAAGGATTTGATAGATCCAGGAGATTTTGGAAAAGGGATCACTTAATGCAAAGAAGAACAGCAGGTATTTAACATTTAGATTGGGATCATTGGTCATACAAGGGTAAACATGTGTCACATCTAGACATGTTGCAGTGAATAGTCAGAATCCTGACCGCAGGGCAAGGATAATTTATTACTCTATAAAATGTACTATAGAAGTCACAACTAGGAAGAGACAGATCCTAAAGATGCTAGAAGCAGTGTTCAACTATGCTTTCTGCAATACACTTAGACATAATGCCTTTGTTATTGCATGTTAACATGCATTTAAAGTAAAATGACCTTTCTTTATGAATGCATGACAAAGCTATAATTTCAAAGATATGTTTTCTGCATTTTGCAAAATAAACTCTGGTGTGTTCTATAATCTAAGCAAATGGAAATATTGAATAATCAGAATTTCCATGATTAGAAGCCATCCAGGATATCCAGGCTCAGGAAGCCTTCAATAACTCACATGATGTTTAGAGAGAAGAAAATGCAAAGATGAGAGGAGAGAAAAAAAATATGTTACATCGAAAGAAAATAGAGGCAAGGGGAGAAGGATAAAGAAGAAAGTGCAAGAGAATGTGATGTTTTTGGGGAAAATGGGAAGGAGAGGAGAGAAATGCTATGTGTACTAATCTATTCATCATACTACAAGCTGTCTTATCACCTGTTTCCAAAAGTGCCAACATACTTAGATGAAAAGAGAAGAGCTTATGAATGCTGTCATAACTCTAAGAGAGAAAGTAATTCATGCGGCCATGAAGTTGGGGAATTAAAAATTGAATGTCAAGGTTAATGGTGATCTGTGTAATAGTGCATAAAGAGTTTTAAAGTTGCAACTGCTCAAATTATTAGCAACTTCTTATTCAAATAATGTTCAGAGTAACAAAAGAATGTGCCCTAAACAGAGTGCAAAGGCCACATCTAGTGTCAATCCTTTTTCACAAAAAAGTTGGAAGGCATTCTAACTCTGGTTAAATATTCATATAACATGAATATATTAAATATGTTAAATATTCATGTTAAATATTCATTATAACAAAAACGTTATAATACAAATGCAATTTATTCAGTTGAGTGCATCTTCACAGATACGAAAAATGGGGTAGGTTGAAATTTCTGCTTTCCCACTTACTGGCTGGCCTTGATCAAGTTTTTTAAGCTTTCTGCAACTCAGTTCTCTTAACTCAGAATGGGGAGCATGCATACTTCCTTCACAGTGTTTCTCTGAGAATATAAAGCATAATGTGCTCAGTACAGGACTACCGTCAGTACTGACAGGACTACCATCAGTAAGGATCATATAAATTTTTCTTATTATTATTGCTGTTGTTACTATAAAGAATTTTACATGCAAGCCTCAACTACCTTTTGATATTTGGAAAGATAAATATATTTAGTAAAAAAGACCAGCTGGCCAATAAACTACAGAAGTATTGTACAACATTAAAAAAAAATACAACATTAAAAAAAAAAAGTATGTAGCTCCTACAAGATTTTAAAATGCTGGTCCTTTTCTTGCCTGATATATGCCCACTTCTACCTTGTCAAGTGTAAGAGCATTTGGTGCCATTTATTTAAGCCCAAATAGAGGCACATTATATAGTTCATAAATCCTTGTAATTATCTTTATGAAACTAGAGGATATTCAGGACTGTTTGGGGAATCACTTTAAATACCTTCTCCGTGCTCTGTTAAAGGAACAGTCAGGATTCTTTTCTATCAGATTTCTACCAGATTCTTGAGTGTAGAAATTCTGTTAGAAAACAGTGTTGTTTTCACTTTGCAACCTCTGAGAATAGAGATATAGAGGCACTTCAGGTGCATTATCATGGACTGCAAGCCGAGAAAGAGTGGGTTAACTGTGTTTCAGGACATATAAACAGGGAATTTAAGAAGAATATGAAATGTGGCCCTTTTTAAAGCAGACTTTTATTTTTTTATTATTTTATTTTATTTTTATTTTATTTTATTTTATTTTTAAAGATTTTATTTATTTGACAGACAGAGATCACAAGTAGGCAGAGAGGCAGGCAGAGAGAAAGGAGGAAGCAGACTCCTGGCTGAGCAGGATGTGGGGCTCGATCCCAGGACCCCGGGATCATGACCTGAGCCAAAGGCAGAGGCTTTAACCCACTGAGCCGCCCCTAAAGCAGACTTTTATTTTCCTCAGAAATTCTAGAGCACCCTGAGAAAGGTTTTTATAGTTGTTCTGCATTGCTCGGGCAGTGAGGGAGAGAAAGAGACAAAGAGCAGGTGAGGGAAGGGAGGGACACTTGATACGTTCAGCAACTCAACCAAAGACCTCAAAAGTCATCCCCATAAGGAAGCCAGTTAAAAATGTAGGGGGCAGAGAAGGACATTTGTTTATCTTGGTTCATGACAGAAAGGAAGGATAAGGACCTGACACTAGAACCATCTTCTAAGATGGGACTGATACCGGGGACCAGGCTCATGAGAAGCAGTGTTCAGCCACATCCACTGTTGTGTTGAAGGCCTTGCCTCAGAGAGCCTTAGATACAGTCCTCAATGGTCAAAACGTTATTCTGGAAATCTGGACAGAGGGGTAGTTTGGTCAGTCCGGCAGTTGGTATCTAAGAATTCTTTTCTCTAGTGGGCAAGCCTTGGAGACTTGAGAATCCAGAAAAGTGCTGGCAGGCAACACAGGGCCTTCCATATGGTAGCTGAGTCAAAGTTCCAGGAGGGAACGCTGGAACAGAGGCATGGAACGTGGACCCAGGGCTGAGGAGATTGAGGAGAGAGGCTGGAAATGTTTTGGTTGAGAATATAAATACACTTTTCATCCTTATAGAGACCAAAGAGATGGTGTGATTAATCCAAGCCGTCTGGATAGAATATGGTTAAGAAGGCAAGGTAGCACTGAGTTTGTTTATTATTTCTTACCTAATTCAAAATTAATCAGAGACTTGGGACAGGCTGGGTGGGAATTTAATCTACCTGTACAAATCTTGAGTTAAATCTTCAGATTCCCAGTGAGTGTATAACCCCAGAAACAGATTTTACATATTTTAGCATATTACATATTTTAGCACTGGAGTTCAATTAAAATAACCAATTAGAAAAATATAAGCCCCAAATAGTCAGTAATGTTACACATTACTGTTTGTAACATAAGGTAATTAATAGAGTCTTAAGCGTTTTATTGACATTATTATTTACTATGCATTCCTTTAGGGACTATGTTATTTTTTGCCTCCAGGGAAAGGATTTATGGGAACAAGCTAACCTGGCTATGTTAAGCTCTTTTATTGCAAGGCCATCATAGATTTCCTGCTCTTTGAAGAAAGTTACTACTTGACATTGTTTTAGCCATCTTCTTGTCTGCCATTGTATCTTATCAGTCATTACCAAAGAAAACACATGGAAAGGATTATCAACCATACAGGAAATATGCATTTTTTTAATCTAGTTGTAACATAGATATGCAAATTTTCTTTTATTTATTTTTTAAAGTCCCACTTCTTTTTTTTTTTTTAATTGAAATATAGTTGACACACAGTATTACATTAGTTTTAGGTATGCAACATAGTGATTCTTCAAGTCTATGCATTATACTACAAGTGTAGCTACCACCTGTTACCATATGCTATTACAATATCATTGATTATAGTTCCTGTGCTGCACTTTTGTCATTATGAATTACTCATTCCGTAACAGGAGGCCTGTATCTCTCACTTCCTTTCATTCATTTTGCTCAACCCCCAAACCTTTCCCTTCTGGCAACTATCAATTTGTTTTCTCATTTATTAGTCTGTTTCTGCTTTTTGTTTGTTTCTTTACTCATTTGTTTTTATAGATTTCACATATAAGTGAGATCACATGGTATTTCTCTTTCTCTGTCTGACTTCCTTCACTTAGCATAATACCTGCTAGGTCCATCCATTTGTCTCAAAAGGCAATCTCTCGTTCCTTTTTTATGGCTATGTAATATTCCTCTATGTGTGTATGTGGGTGCATTTACATACCACATGTTCCTTGTCCATTTCTCTGTTGGTGGGTATTTAGGTTGCTTCCATATTTTGGCTATTGTGTAATATTGCTATGAACATAAGGATTCATATATCTTTTCAAATCAATGTTTTCATTTTCTTTGGGCAAATACCCAGTAGAGGAATTACTGAATCATATGATATTTCTATTTTGTTTAAAGATTTATTTATTTGTTTATTTATTTGAAAAAGATTTATTTATTTACATGAGCAGGGGAAGGAGCGAGAGATAGGGATAGGGGAAGCAGACCCCCTGCTTAGCTAGACCAGAGCTCAGTCTCACAACACTGAAATCATGATCAGAGCTAAGACCAAGAGCTGGAAACTTAACCAACGGAGCCACGCAGGCATCCTTAGTATTTATATTTTTAATTCTTCAAAGAATCTCCATAATGTTTTCCACATTGGCTGCACCAGTTTATTTCTCACCAACAGTACATGAAGGTTTTCCTTTCTCCATATCTGGTCTAAAACCTGTTGTTTCTTGTGTTGTTCCTTTCAGCAATTCTGAGAGGTGTTGAGGTGATATCTCATTGTGGTTTTGATTTGCATTTCTCTAATATATTAGTGATATTGAGAATCTTTTCATGTGTCTATTGGCCATCTTTATGTCCTCTTTGGAAAAATGTCTTTCTTTCTAAAGAATCACAAGTATTATGCCAAACAGATAGTCTTGGCATAACAGTAGTTCTCATTGGATTTTTAATTGAATGTGCATACTTTCTTTTATATGTTGGTGTCACTTCTTCAGTTGTTATATGATTGATGAGGAGGCTAAATCTTGTTAACCCAATGTTGGACAATGTGTATTTAGGGAGTATGAGGGATTCAGCCATTTGCTTTCATTTAGGTTGTTTTAATTCTACTCTGCTATTGCCCACTAGGTAAAATACATCAAAAAGAAAAAAAAAATATTTCTTCTCACCCACCTCTCATTTCTTCTTTGTCTTTTCTTTTCTTCTTGGCCTTTTCTCTTTTCTTATTCAGCTCCTATGGAGCTGTTCATATACCCTTTGATTATTCCTTAACAATTTAATATTCATTCATTCATTCCACAAATGTCATTGAACCCAAACTGTGGTAGCCCACTGACCTACAAGTGCTGGTAATTCAGCAGTGAATTTAAAAATGAAAACAAGTTCCTGCTTTCATTGATGTTGGTAGGCTTTTATTCTGTCAACAATTAATGGGAATTTTTACTGATTGGGAATCTTATAACTTATCATCTCTGGACATAATCCTCTCAAATATGGGTCATCTATCTTATTTGACTATTTAACTTATTTCGTGTATAATTTTCTGAATGTAAGAAGAATCTGTAATAACTTGTCTCTGTCAATGTTAACCAGTTATAACTAAATCCCAATGACTATCTTCTATAATCTTTAACTAGATGTATATCAATTGCTTTGAATTATACTCAACAAATCATGTTCATCTACCTTTAGCTATAATTTTTAAAAAAGCTATTTGGCTTTGAATATAAATCAATGCCCTGACTGGGTTTTACTAATTGAAATGCATAGGTTATTATTGAATAATCAAAGAATCCTGAAGTTGGCGTCCGGAGCTTTAGAAAGACTTCATTTATTATTTAAAGTATTATTTAAAGATTCATCTAAAAATGTATTAACTATCTGGAGACTTCAGACAAAAATCAACTGGTTGAGAATGATGTTGGGGGATTATTCTCATTCTCTACTTCTTATTCTCTTGAATATATTTTTATTTATTTTTTTAAAAAAACTTTTTATTTTTTATAAACATATATTTTTATCCCCAGGGGTACAGGTCTGTGAATCGCCAGGTTTACACACTTCACAGCACTCACCAAAGCACATACCCTCCCCAATGTCCATAACCCCACGCCCCTTCTCCCAACCCCCCTCCCCCCAGCAACCCTCAGTTTGTTTTGTGAGATTAAGAGTCACTTATGGTTTGTCTCCCTCCCAATCCCGTCTTATTTCATTTATTCTTCTCTTGAATATATTTTTATAGTAAAAACTAATATCATGTCTTAACTTCCTTAAACCTACTTTATGAATGACTTGTTGTTTGTATTATCTTTATCTTCATTAACTGTGCCTTAGCCAGTCATCTTCTTCTAAATTCTTGTTAGTTCACAAATTGCTAAAACAACGTGGAAGGGTAGGCTTATGAATATGTTCAATTATAAATGCATTCTGCTAGACCCAGAGTGTATATAAATTTAGAAATAAGAAAAAATATAGGCTTCCATGAATATGAATTTGATGCATCTACTGTTCAAACAGTTCATCAATAGTAGTCCACTTTTTGGCAATAAACCACTGAATAAAATGCATATGTGTTTGCTTTAAATATTTTATAATCTCTTTATTAAATCAGTTGAGTTTAACACTGTTTTGCTAAACGTGGAGTATCTAGAAGAGATGATTTAAATGAGTTATAAAGGAAAACAGTTTTCTGCATAGGCTGTTTTACTCCCATTGAGAGGAAAGGGGATTATCCTCTTTGTAGCTGACATTTTTCTGTGTTGAATCATATCAAAAGGTTAGGGCATGTCCTGAAGACAGCTTCTGAAGAAGTCATCAGTCTGAAGTTCAGAAGCCGTTGTTTTTGTTTCCTGTTTCCCCCACGGGATACAGACACATGCTTAAACAGTTAATAGATGTTATTTTTGTTTGCCTTTGGAGTGCTTGAGAAGGAAGCATTTTGGACATAAAGTGTATTATAAAACATTTAATAGTAGCTCTCAAATTGTGGAAAAGAACTTTTAAGTATTTAAACAAATATAACCTGCAACGTTTGAGTTACTTCAAAAAACTTTTTGTAGCAATTTGAAAATTTTTTTGAGGATGAAAAATTACATTTCACTAAAATAAAAAGAGTCACAGTGTCTCTTAACATTTAAAAGTCATTGCCTCCATTGCTTTGCATTAAAGAAAAACATAAATGGTACAATTGTCTCTGAGTATGACTGAGGATTTTATTAGTGATCTTATTACTAGTTTGCTTCTTGACACTATACAGCTACACCCACTTTTAGAAAGAAATTAAAAATAAATCCCTCCCCCCTTTTTAGATCCTTGCAATCATGTGTTTTCTCCTTGAGATTAACTCGGAAAACTTACAGCTTTTTTCTTTTACACTTATAACCAGACATATCTGTATATGATAAACCACATGAATTGAATTTTCTCAAGGAAGTTCTATATGGAGCTTTTATAAGGAGAATTGCTTTCTTTCCTTTTATTTATTTATTTATTTGTTTGTGTGTTTCTTTTTATTTGGGAGATAGGGAGAGAACACAAGAGAGGGCAGGGGGAGTAGAAGGGAGAAACAGGCTCCCCCGAGCAAGGAGCCCCACCCAGGACTCAATCTCAGGACTCTGGAATCACAACCCAAGCTGAAGGCAGATGCTTAACTGACTGAGCTCTCCTGGCGCCCTGAGAATTACTTTCAACAAGACTTCTCAGATTGTTTCTAGCAATTTAAAAACATTGAACAAATATTATGTGTAAGTTCTCTTAAATATTTTTTATAAGTAGAACAACTTACCTCATTTCAGAGCAGGGAGAAGAACAACTAAAAATGGTACCTGAAATATTTAATGTTAGCAATTTCATTTCCATAGTATGATATAGCATTAACTATGGCGTTTTAAATTTGACAATCAGTCTAAATATTTCCCTAGTGCGCATCACTAGTCTGGTCTATACAGTAATCTGTATGCAATTCACAGTGACCCTATATTGTCAGGAGCTGGGAAGAGAAAGAGGTTACTGAGTAATGCCGTGAGGTGAAGTACCATTACGCTCTCCTCTCCTTCTAAAACTGCGAACATTTAAATTCTGTTTCTCAGACTAAATGTTCCTATGAATTCTTTTAAATATGATTTGTTCTCCTCACACAGAGTTAATAAACTGGCTGAATCCCTCTCTCAGCTGTTCTCTCCATCTGTCCTAACACAAGGACTACCTCTTTGAGTCTTATGATTTCTTATTATTATAGCATACAACATGCTGTGAAAAAGCTAGGGCAACACCCTGGCATGCTTAATTTGAGAAATAGCTTAGTGCCATCTATCTGTCATGGAAGACCCTTTTAGTGGGGAGCTGAACTCTGAGTAGGTTAGTTGTACTTGGAATGTCTATAAATTTAGAAATAAGTAGGAAGAAACGAGCAACAATGGATGTGAATTTGATGCACTGTAATTGTGTGTTTAATTTTAGAAAGAGCAATTCATATTTTGTGATTCTCATTTGCTTGGTGAAAGTTAAATCAATGTCTCTAATTTCTAATATCTGCCATTTGCAGAATTCTAAATTTCCATCTGTTCATGCTGATGTATTCTTTCAGCAGTAAAATGTGAGCAATTTACTAATTGCCTTCCAGAGAAAATATAACTTGCATTGCATTTCACATGCCCAGTGCCTCAGCTGTTACAGTGAAGATATCTTTTGAATCACACTGGAATTGTTTTGATGCCATGTATTATGTTGGTAGGAGCTTGTCAAAATGTTTGTTGTACATAGATTTAGCCACCTGCTCTTAGTGGCCCCCCTCTCTACATGACTTATAAGAAAAATAAGTACTTCACTCAGACACTAATTTATTTGTCTCTAATTTTAGCAAACTGTTCTACTGAACAAAACATTCTCCTTGATTTCAAATCATTGGGATATTCAAAATCCACTGAATATATAGGATTCTTGAGTGTCAGACCTGGAGTAGTGGATTAATTCATTCTCAGGAGATACCTGTTTGTTGACTGGTAGAGCCTATGCTCAGGTTTTTCTTTTCACATATTACATTGAGCCCTTTAGACAGTAAATAGTATTATTACTCTCTTGAATATACACCTCTGAAGGAGAATTCTTCTTGAAAGGTGGGGGGAAAGCAGAAATTATTTTTCCAGGATATTCCACGTCTGGTGTTCTTTAAGAGGCTGAGTCAAATGTTCTGTCAAGTTCTTTCAAATCTGTAATTTTTTTTCTTCTCTCTTAGTTGATGTCTTAGGTATTGTGAGATCCATCTACTTAACTCAAGGGAGTAGGCACTTATGAGGGTGTATGCATTTTGTTTTCTTTTTTTTTTTTTAAGATTTTATTTATTTATTTATTTGAGACAGACAGACAGACAGAGATAGTGAGAGAGAGCACAGGCAGGGAGGAGAGGGAGAAGCAGGCTCCCCGCTAAGCAGGGAGCCCGATGTGGGGTTTGATCCCGGGACCCTGGGGTCAGGACCTGAGCAGAAGGCAGATGCTTAACCCACTGAGCCACCCAGGCGCCCCCTGTATTTTCTTAATATTTTCATTCTGGAAAGAAGAGATTATTCAATTATGGCATCTGTCTAAGGGTGTCACAAAGTAGTATAATCCATAAACTGTGGGAGAAAAAGATATATAATGTACTCCTCTTTCAGATCAGCTTCTTTTTTTTATATATATTTTATTTATTTGACAGAGATCACAAGTAGGCAGAGAGGCAGGCAGAGAGAGAGGAGGAAGCAGACTCCCCGCTGAGCAGAGAACCTGATGTGGGGCTCGATTCCAGGACACTGAGATCATGACCTGAGCTGAAGGCAGAGGCTTTAACCCACTGAGCCACCCAGGCGCCCCTAGATCTGCTTCTTAAGAGATAAGCAAAGAAGTCAATGTTGGAATTGTGAAGTGTTCTATTAATGAAAACTTACCAGTTTTTTACAGTAAGAACAAGAATACAAAGAGGAGGGAAAGAGTAGAGTAGGAGTAGGTCAGAAGAGAGGATCTCTATTCAACAGCTTTGCCTTGTAGAGGTCATAAAAATGGCTAATCTCTAAGATGCATAACCTATTGGTAATTTGCATTCCTGCCTTATTTGTTCACCTGCAGTGTTGCTAAAATAATCAAATTAGACTGTTTCTTCACCACAATTTTTTGTGTTTCATAGAAGAATCCCTTCTAAACTACTGCATATTTAAATCCATGGGCAGCCCTAAGGCACTCCAACCCATCCTCTTATCATTAGGAGTGTGTTTAATATACAGCCTTTATTGATAAAGAAATGAATACTGCAGAAGTGGTAATGTTTTCTGCAAGGCCCATATGTTAATTACTACATAGAAACCTTGTGATTTCAAGATCACCTCATTTCTATTCCTAGTAGTAATGCTTATTAAGTGGATAGCCCTGTTTAAGTTTCTAAATCTGCTCTGGTTTGCTACTTAAAATGTTGTCTTTTCTTTTCAAGATTTTATTTATTTGACAGAGAGAGATCACAAGTAGGCAGAGAGGCAAGCAGAGAGAGAGAGAGAGGAGGAAGCAGGCTCCCTGCCCAGCAGACAGCCCAATGCGGGACTCGATCCTAGGACCCTGAGATCATGACCTGAGGTGAAGGCAGAGGCTCAACCCACTGAGCCACCCAGGCAGCCCAAAAATGTTGTCTTTTCTGTGTCTCTACAAGATTCAATGAGGTTTGCATGATAAACTTTTTAATAGTATATTCTCCTTTAAAAAAAAAAAAAAACCCAAATATACACATGCCCATCTTGCACAACTCCATGTCACAAGTGCTTAGTGCATCCCAGTCCTATGTTAAGCACTGCACCAAAGCTAAGATCACAAATGAGGGAAACAGTTCCCTGCCCTTTCCCTGGCCTCACAATCTAGCTTAGTAGTTTTCTTATTCTAGGATTCATTTACCACTAGAGATTCCTTGGATAGGTTTTTTAGAGCTTGTGAAAAAAGTCTTGAAATTTTATGTCTGTAATTATATGTGTACATCATCCTAGAGTATGCCCAGGGTAGTTCATAAGCATTATGACATTTTTAGAGATATTACCTCTGAATTTAACTCCAATAGTTTAAAAAGCATCTGTCTACCACAGAAAAGTCTGAATGAGGGGGATACAAAATATGGGTAATTTACTGTTAGAGTTGACTATCCGTTACAGGCGTAACTAAAAGAATTAAGGCACTGCTTAGAAAATCTCAGTTTATTTCCTTGAGATAATTCTTATTTGTAAGAAAAGATCTTTCATCTGTAAATATCCAACTTTTTTTAGGAAGGTATGTAGGGGGAAGTGACAGATCAATATAAAGCACTATGATTTCAGTTTTCAATTATTATGACTTTTAAATTTTATTGACAATATGAAGAAATTTCCTATGGCCCTTGGTAAATTTAAAATGTCTTTTTTTTTTTTTTTCAAGAAATAGAAATTAGGGGCGCCTGGGTGGCTCAGTGGGTTAAGCCTCTGTGATCGGCTCGGGTCATGATCTCAGGGCCCTGGGATGGAGTCCCGCATTGGGCTCTCTGCTTGGTGGAGAGCCTGCTTTCTCCTCTCTCTCTCTGCCTGCCTCTCTGCCTACTTGTGATCTCTCTCTGTCAAATAAATAAATAAAATCTTTAAAAAAAAAAAAAGAAAGAAATAGAAATTAGCAGCTAGTGTCTATTTTCAAGTAGGTAGCCCCTCTCTTGTGCTATGAAGCTTTCAAGAGTTCATTTGGCAAATTTGTTTACAGCTTTGTGGTGGCGTTGTTCCATGGCGAGCAGTCGGTCAGCAGATTTCATGAGAATGGCGAGTCCGACTCTTCTTTTATCCTGCTTCTACTTTGTTTCTCCTCATGAAGGATGTACTTCCTTTGCACTATCCATTTTTCTCTGCTCTGTTTGTTCCAGAGATTTTTGTTTGCTTCTTTTTTTCCAAGAAGATGTTTATGTTGTGCATTGCAACATAAAAGTAAAACAAGTGAACAGGAAAGTCCATAAAATGGCATAACTTCTTCATTATGCAGGGGGATCATAGAGTTAAATCAGTCAACAATCTTGCATCAGAATTCATGCTTAGAGTTGTTTATACTATCAAGGTTAAGAGGTAAATTGAGAAGTTTCACATTCTGGGGGGGGGGGGAATAATTAGCAAGTATGATCCTTAATGATGCTGAAAATATATGTGCAGTCATGTGAAAGCACTTATTAATCCTGTAGAATGTTTATCTTGACTTTTTTAAGCCCCAAATGAAAACTGCAGAGATGCAGTCAGCATGCCATTTAGAACTGTACAATAACTGAAAGTCTATGGACTGCAAGTTTGGGGAGCTGCAGGTGCAGGAAAAGGGTGGGCAGGAAGCATTCATGAGTGCTAAATCATGGTAACCTTCAGATTCAGGGAAAAGCCTGGATCTGAACCTTTTCTTACCAAGTGTAGAACCATTGCTTAGGCCCTAGGGCATCCATTATATGTGAGGAGAGAGTAAAATGGATTCAGCCAACGATGAGACAGAATATTGAAAAGGTTACACTCCCTTTTTATAAGTCTATTAAAAGTTTATGGTCTTGCACAGAGTATGTGATCTAATAAAATTATTATGTCCCTTTCTAATGGCAAGATAGTCATAAGAATGATGAAAACCACTTCTGTAACTTGGTGAAGGTTTAATAGGAGAATCAGGGTCATTTGTGGAATATTGGCCTATGGTATCTTGTGAAGGAATGAAATTTATTATTTTGAAAAATGTTTTTAATTCATAACCAAAAGAAATTCCCTCCAGCTTCTAATTCCAGGGAGAATCTGATTCCCATCTTCCTGTGTTTTTTGAAAACTGAGCTCCTTTCATGTTTCTTTAAAAGTAGTGAGGGGTAAAATGCTATATGCCCCAGTCACTTTTTCTGAAAGTTTCTTAAGATGTTTGTTATTTTGGACTGAGTTCATCAGAAAAAACACTTTTGGTGACTGCTTCATGAAGTATGCCCCAGAAAGCTATTTTCATAGTAAGGCAATGCAGGCTTGTTCATGGTCCTTGCTCCATTGCTTTGTGACTCCTGTTTCATCACAAAGAAGTTTATTATTGGCCATAATTCCTACACATACACTCACAGAAGATTTCTTAAACTCAACCACACAATAGAAGGCTTAGCAACCATCTAAGCAAAAAATTTGGCTTGCACTCAGTTTATTTATAATATTGTAGCATATAATGTAGCTTCTTCAAGCAACAACTAGAATGTTGACAATGGGAGAAAACAAAGAGCTACAAAATGTGGAGACCAAGATCATACAGGAAGATAATAGAGCACAATAGAGACCACTCAGGGTTTACAATGAGAAGACTCAGACTCAAGACTTCACTTTACCTTGGACAAGTTCACTTCATTTATACCCCAATTTTTTTTTTAATTTTTACTTGTTTATTTTTTTATTTTTTATTTTTTTATAAACATATAATATATTTTTACCCCCGGGAGTACAGGTCTGTGAATCGCCAGGTTTACATACTTCACAGCACTCACCATAGCACATACCCTCCCCAATGTCCATAACCCCACCCCCCCTCCCAAACCCCTCCCCCCAGCAACCCTCAATTTGTTTTGTGAGATTAAGAGTCACTTATGGTTTGTCTCCCTCCCAATCCCACCTTGTTTCATTTATTCTTCTCCTACCCACTTAAGCCTCCATGTTGCATCACCACTTCCTCATATCAGGGAGATCATATGATAGTTGTCTTTCTCTGCTTGACTTATTTCGCTAAGCGCGATACCCTCTAGTTTCATCCACGTTGTCACAAAATGACACATGGCCATTGAAGACTCATTAATTATACTAATAAAAAGGACCTAGTTCCTGTTATTTAGTAACTTATAGCATGGTAGGATTGATAGATAAGTGAGAAATTATAACCATGCTGGTAAATCCTATGAAAAGATGCTATAGAAGCTAAAGGAATGATGTATTACCTGTCTTTTAGCAGACAAAGGAGGCTTTCAGGAGGACAAAATTCTTAAATAGGACCAGAAGATGGGTAAGACTTAACCAAATGAGAGGCAGGTGGAAGAGTATGACCTTCCTTCTAGTTAAAAAAAAGTGGTCTTTTCAAATGCCAGAAGAGAAGAAAGACCCTCCTGTAGTCCATCTTAGGAACTGTGAAAATGCACTGTGATCAGGGATGAGAGTTGTGAGAAATGGAAGCAGAGACAAGGTCAGGAAGCATGGTGAAGTCATTCCCACCCAAAGGTAGGGGGAGTGACTGGAGGAATATCATTCAGAGATGTGTGCTTTGGATAGACCATTCTTTCTCACTGATGGGTTAATGAATATTAGTGAAAGACCAGTTAGGAAGCTAGTGAAGTGGTTAAGAGAAGAGATGATGGGGCTCGGGGTGGGGTGGGGAGGGCACCTGGGTGGCTCTGTTGGTTGGGTGGCTTACTCCTGGTTTCAGCTCAGGTCACAATCTCGGGTCCTGGGATTGAGTGCCACCTCGGACTCTGTGCTCAGCAGGGAGTTTGCTTGGGATTCTCTCTCTCTTCCTCTCCCTCTGTACCCCACACCACGCCCTGCATTCTCTCTCTCTCTCTCGTTCTCTCAAAAATAAATAAACTCTTAAAAAAAATGATGGTAAAATGAATGCTAAATGGCAGTGGGGATGAAGAAAAAACAACAAATTCGGAGATGTTTTTGGTGGTATAATTGTTGCAACTAACCTTTACCTATTAAATGTCCCAACAAACAATGTTTTAAGAGATAAGGTATTATATGTGAAAGTGGTCGGTAAACTTTGAAACCACTCAGTGTTACCAAAGAAGGACTTTTTAGCCTACAGTTGTGATTGAAATAGTTCAAATATAACAGTTTAAACCTATATGACATAAGGGAAATAAAAATGTCATTCATTTCTATCTTATTAATAAAAATCTCAGAATTATTTTCTTTTTAAATTTGTCCTTAGACAATTTCATCACTGGCTGAAAAGGCATGTTCTGTTTGAAAAAAAAATCCATCATGTGAAATGTATTAATTAAATAGAAAGATAGAGAAAATGTAATGTACCTACGTTAGTACATAGTCCTCTATGATCACATTTGTAAAGAAGAAACTTGAGTGGGCACCTGGGTGGCTCAGTGGGTTAAGCCGCTGCCTTCGGCTCAGGTCATGATCTCAGGGTCCTGGGATCGAGTCCCGCATCGGTCTCTCTGCTCAGCAGGGAGCTTGCTTCCTCCTCTCTCTCTCTATGCCTGCCTCTCTGTCAAATAAATAAATAAAATCTTTAAAAAAAAAAAAAAGAAGAAGAAGAAACTTGAGCGATTCTCAATATTTTGTCTCCCACAACATACCTGAGAAACAGTTGTCAATTCATTATGGCCATCAGTTCATCAGCACTCACTAAGATAATGACTTTTGATGGGATGTGTGGGGTATATCAAATTCTTGTGGTCAAATAATTAACTGGAAATAATTCCTCACCCTCAGATCATTCTGTTTCCTACCCAGTCACCCCCTACTTCAGAACACTTTGTCCTCATCACACATACCTTCGATATTATTGCTTTAGCAGCAGCTTGAGGATGGCTGCTTTTTTGTCTCATCCACTGGGATCATCTAAGTCACTACATGAAGTTTTTAGCCACTGTATGTTTTTGGAATAATTTATTGAATTAATGAAGTGTTTTTAATCAATTTATATTGACTATTTTTTTTTTAACCTCCCCACCCATGTTTCTAGTCTACATTACCCCAGTGAAAAGAAGCACTACCACTACCTCTGGATACCATTATTCCTATTTTACAGAATTTTAGAGTGACTTTTACACAGTCACAAAGCTAAAAACCAACGTTCCAAGCCAGTGCTCATTTCATTATGTCACAATATCTTTTAAAAAGCTCTATTTTTCATCATATACAAGGTCTTTTAATAATGTACATACTGAAAACATATAGGATAGAAATGAATTTAAAATATTTGCCACTTTTTTGGTAAACACTTTGTGTATAAAAAGAATACATGACTGTTTTCTTATATAATGTGCCAGACATACTGAATCCATATAGAGAGAAGAGACAGTACTTATTAGGGTAGTATAACTCTTTATACTTCATTGAAAAATTTCATTAATCCTGAATATTTATGTCATGTCCAAGATTTTTCAGAGAAATCAATGCAGGGGAGGAAAAAAATTGTATAAAAATTATATATTTTTAAATTAATAAAAGTACTTTGCAATTGAAAAAATATTACAATTTAAGTTAAAGTACAATAGTATTTCTATAATAATAGTAAAGGATACAAAAACCCATTTTTTTAATATAATTTCTAATTCTGTAATTATATATCTATATTCACTGTGGATTTGCATCTGAGGACTGCTTGTTTATGCTAACTTGAGGAGTATGGTTTTCTCTGGTTAATGTCCCTAGGGTGGATTGTTACTGAGTCCTGTTTCTAATATAGAGATGCTAAAGATTTTCCCCCCTGTTCATTTGCTTCTGTTTTGTGAGTATAGGGCAGAGGTACAAATGACTTGTGGCCTTAATTATAGGCTAACGTAGAAATATTTGTATACAGTGTATTGATTTTTCACCCAGAATGTTTTTCTAGCTTCTTAAAGCTCATTTTTGCCTTATAACATATCACTGAGCTAATGTGGCCTTTGCTTGTAGAAAGCCTTACAATAAAAACTTTTGTTTCTTGGGGCACCTGCGTGAACTCATCTGTTAAACATCTGTTAAACATGACCCTTCAGCTCAGGTCATGATCCCCAGGTCCTAGGATCGAGGCTGGCATCTAGCTCCCTGCTCTGCGGGAAGCCTACTTTTCCCTCTCCCTCTGTCTACCACTCCCTCTGCTTGTTCTCTCTCTCTCTCTGTCAAATAAATAAATGAAATCTTTTTTTAAAAAGTATGTATAAAAATAAACTTTTGCTTCTCGAAATCTTTTTTTTTTTTTAAAGTCAGCATTATCATAAGCCTTTTTTTTTTTTTTTAAGATTTTATTTACTTATTTGACAGAGAGAGATCACAAGTAGGCTGAGAGGCAGGCAGAGTGAGAGGCGAGAAGCAGGCTCGCTGGACCCTGGGATCATGACCTGAGCTGAAGGCGGAGGCTTTAATCCACTGAGCCACCCAGGCACCCCTGCTTCTCGAAATCTTTAGTTAACATATTTTTCCTTTATAACCTTTATAACCTTTCATGTGCCATTATCATATCACACATTATGCTGAAATGATCCACATTTAGGTCTGTCTCTCCCAACTCCACTAGTCTAAATGTCCTTGGGAGCAGAAATTCGGTGTAAAAAATAGTGATGAGAGCAATGGCTGGCACATATTGTATGACCAATACGTTTAATTTGAGTTTAATTCAACTATACTGTACTGACCACTTTTCTAGTGTTTATAAAACCCTATCTCATACCCAAACTAATTTAAGTCTCAAGAAAACCCAAGAAAATGATGATTATCCTCAATCAATCTTACTGAACTTACCTTCTAAATATTTCCTGACTTGGACCACTCCTCATCTGTTGGTCTACGCAAACATTATCTCTGCCCTAGACTATGTTATAGTCCTCAACTTGTCTTCTAGTCCTCTTGTGTCCCTGGTAGTCTGTTCTCCAAATGGCCAGGGTTTTCCTTTCAAAATGTGAAACAGTTTACATAATTACTCTACTAATACTCCCCATTGGCTTCTCATCCTATTTATAACAAAATTCAACGTAATTGTAATGGCTTACAAGGCTGGAATTCAGTGTTGTTCCAGATGTAGTTATCATAACCCACAGTAAGAAAGGTGTTTTGTATTGTGATTCCATGATAGCAAGATCTTAACCTAAGTGGAAATCAAGAGTTGGGCACTTCACTGATGAAGTCATCCAGGCACCCCTCCCCACAACTACTTTCTGGTTTCATTTTCTGTACTCCTGCCTTTCCACTCTGCTCCAGTGTCCTGCCTCCTTGCTGTTCATTAACCATGCCAAGAAAGCTCCCCCATCAGGGTCTTTGCATTGCAGATTCTTCTGCCTTGACTATTTTTCCTCCAGATATCTATATGGCTTTCTCTATTACTTCATTCAAATCTTTGCTCAAATGTTATCAAATAAGCATCATCGAATGCCTATTATGTACTTTGTACAGTGTTAGACTCTGAAAAACAAAGATAGAATTTTTGTCCTGAAGACTTTGCCCCCAGTCTAGTGATAAGTAAAATGAGTAAATGTTGAGTGATAAGCTGTCCAAACTTTAAGTTAACTTATGCACGTAGAAAAAAGTTCAACTTAGCAGTGTGGGTTAGAGAAGGCTCCTGGAAGGACTAATACCTAAATAGAACCATGAAGGGTAAAGCAAGAAATATCCAAGTAAAAAAGGCAGACAAAAGAGCTATGCAAAAATCCCAGGGTTAGAAGAGGTTTGGGAGAACTGCAAACATTTGGGGGTGACTCCATGAAGAAAAGTGAGAAGTGATTTGGCCCGCTGGGCAGGAACAAGGCAAGGAAGGAGTGACTAAATGTTGTGAGCATGTACTCTCTCCTGATAATGAAGGAAAATCATTCAAAACCAGCAAGCAGACAAATAGCATTATGAGATTTGAGCCTGTCTGTCTGCAAAATGAGACTGGAGTAGAAAAAAGGAAGATGGGGGGGCGCATAAACCTGTAGTAACATAGGTTAGAATTGATGGTAGCCTGAGGATGGATGTAGGTAAAAGATTAAGAGATGTTCAGATGCTAAAACCAACATGAATTGTAAATGCTTAGATTTAGGGTTTAGGGTGGTAGAATTCAAGAATGAATTATAGCATATAGTAGTTGTTTAATAAATACTTGAATGAATGAAAAAGAAGGATTTATGAGTTGGACACTGGGTGATTAGTAGTGCAATCACTCAGCCTTTTTGATTAAAGAACCATTGAAAAATTTAATTTCCAGGGAATTGTAAAGAGAATTTCCATTTTCAAGACATGATTAAATTTTTTGATGGCATAAAGCTAATAAATTTGCGACCTAACATCTGAGAAAGCTACAGAACAGAATGAAAAATAGAGAAATCTAAATTTAACTTTCTTGTAAGCCACTAGAGCATTATTTAATTAAACTTTTCTAATTATACTTAGTTCACATTATAATTAAAATTTACATTGTTAACTTTCAAAGGTTCCTCTGGTCACTTAGTGTGTGATGTCTCCAGACAACTCTAGTGCTTTTCGTGTATAACAAATTATAATACAGTGCTTTGCACATAGACGTCCTCAAAAGAAATTTGCCAAATTACCTGGAAGGATATTTGTTATATATTTGGAATTTCTTCCTCCTGAATAAAGCAGTTTATGAAACTCTTCCCAGATAATTAAGAGTGATAGCAAATGAAATGACTTGCCCAAGGTCACTCATCTTACTAGTGTCAAAGTCAACGGTACTCTGAATCCCTTACTCTTTTCATTGTTCCTATCAATAAATCTGTGGCTTTTTCAAGAGGCTCAGAGATTCTTCTTGGTCACTTTGGCCAAAGACTAAATTTGATTATGAGATATGAATCTCATGTTCACTTTAATTGCAACACATAAATCTCTCTATCCCTCTTCTTTAAAACCAAAGCATATAATGTTTTCTGTCCACGAATCATTTTATTCTACTAAGAAATAAATATCATTGAAGACGGAGAGAAAATCACACAGTTTCTCTGTCGTATTTTCTCTTGCATCTATACAAATGAAACATACTTAAGCAAATGACAAAACTTGCTTTGAATACTATATACATAGTTAGAATAGAGGTCTGGTCTTGGTTGCACATGAGAATTACCTGGGGAGCTTTCAACTACATGGATGCCTAGATCTCATTCCAGACCAATTAAATGAAAATCTCTGGGGATGCAGTTCAGGCATCAGTATTTTAAAAGGTCAGAGATGGCTTCAGTATGCAACCATAATTGAGAACTCGTGGGTGAGAGCACAACAAACAATCTGAGGGTTTCAGAGGGGAGGGGTGGGGGAGGGGGTAACAGGGTGATGGGTATTGAGAAGGAGACATGCTGTGATGAGCACTGGGTGTTATATGTAACTAATGAATCATTGAACACTACATCAAAAACTAACGATGTACTATACAGTGGCTAACTGAACATAATAAAAAATAAATTAAAAAAAAAAGCAAATAGCGCCTTTTACTTAATAGTTGCTTCTTTTTCAACCACAAGGTGGCAGCATCACAATACAGTGCACATACTGACGCCGTGATGGAGTGGTTTTGGAAATTTGTGTCTGTAATATTAATTAATAGCATTTTGAGGGTTTCTCCAGCTGGAGAGAGCATTACTCACTCTTTCTCTTACTGTTCTTGGTGGATTTGTTGACTAATAAAACTTTTAAGTATATTTATTTCCACGGGTTAGATTAGCAGGAACTATATTAAAAGCTTATAGTTGGTTGTGAAGAACATGGATTTTGTATTCATATGGATGTGGGTTTAAACACTGCCTCTTTAATCTCTTCATGCTTTAGCTGTATGCCTAGAAAAGGAGGGTTGTTATAAGGACTAATTGAGATAATATATGAAAATATGACTGGTATCAGAATGAAGACCTCGGGGAGGCTACAGTGATCATGCTATGAAAGACCTGGGTACGCAAAGTCCAGAAAAACTCGGGATACAGTACATTTTTGTGTATGGTTTTTCTTTTCTGCATGTGGATCTCTTCTCTCTCTGTTCATTTGTCAGTTTCCACTAATAATTATACAATTGTATAATTGTATAATTACCTGCCTTCATTTTAAAGAACAAAGGCAATTCTTTTTTACTACACCTTTATAAGTGGAAGGTACTATTAGCAATGGAAGCAGCTTCCTTTATTGCCAAGTTTCTGTGAGAAATTAGCCTTTGTTTACTCACAATTACTGTAGTTCTCTTCCCGAGCCTTGAATCTGTCTTCTCTAAGTCACCAGTGGCTCCCTACGTGCCATCTCCAAAGAAAACTATCATACATCTTTGCTATTTGAATAAGTCGACAACATTATCCTTCCTGACATGTTAACCCCTTGCCTTCTGTGGTGACACCACTCTTGTTCTCCGGTCTCCATTGCTGTTTGAGTTGTCTTTTCTTCTCTTAGAATTATGAATCCCAGGAGGTCTCCTGTAGGTCTCCTAGGTCTCCTACAGACCTAATTTCTTAGGGAATCTTATCTTTGACCACAGCCTTAATTTTAATTACCACAAATGACTCTCAAATCTAGGCATTTTCCCATAAAGTCATTCTGCATTCCGGATCTAGAGCTCTAATACCACAGTCATTAAAAATGGCATCTCAAAATAACATGTCAAATTTTTAGATGGTTGTATCCACCATTAACACAAAACTACCACCTTCTCTTCCCCCTCATCACACCTTTCAATTCATGGCACTACTTTCCACCCAGAAGACTGAACCAGATCCATGGGAGTCATCTTATACTCATTGTTCGGCCCCCTTATAACCGAATTGTCAGACCTTATCAGTTCTTTACCACCTCCCGCAAAACACTTCTTAAAGGAGTGATTCCATCTCACAAGTCTTCTTTCTTACCTCACACTTACTCTGACACAGCACAGACTGACTTCTGTACCTGAGTAGTTCTTGTTAAGGTCACTCTGCTATGCCATTCATGCCTGCCTACCTGTCTTCCTTTCTGCTCTTACAGGATACCCCTGGGAGCCCTTCTTCTCAGGCTCTGCTTAGGGACCAAATGTAAGGCAACTTAGGAAAGGAAAATTAATCACATTAGTGTTCAGAGACAGATTTTATTAGCCTTTTATTCCCCACTGTGGAGTACTCTCAAGTCATCAGACTTTTAAAGGGCATTTACTTCATTCTTAGTATTGGATTGTTTAATTTCCATTCAAGAGCACATAGTTCCTAAAACTTGCCTGAGAAAGTTTTAAAAAACCAATCAATAGTGCATTGCAAATGATCATTTGTCTACTTTTAGAAGGTACTGAAATTTTTGGTAATTGGAAACCAAGTCATTTGTTACTGCATACTAAAGTTACATAGAGAATCAATGTAATTTTTAGTCAGCTATTTTGATAATTGTGCATATTGCTGTTATACTTCTATTAATTTGGAAGATTGTTGGTAAGATTGTTGTTAAGCAACTATTGAGCTTTGCTGTGGATAATGAACTGTTCTTGGTGCTACAGGGATATAAAGTTTTAGAAAAAATAAAATATACTAAACAGTGTCATTGGTCAAAAAGTTGTAAAAAGGTACATATGTAGTGCAACATAAAAATTACTCCATCTAAATATTTATTTTCCACTCAGGAGGTTAAAATATTAAGAATTTCTATTCATCAACAATTTAAAATACATTTGGAAAAGTTATTCTATACGTATAGATTCAAGGAAATATAAAATTTTGCACATTTCTTTAAATGGATTTTCTGATTTAATTTTATACCAAAATCTACCCTTCTTGGTTGAAGCATTACAATGAATCCTGCATCTTTTCACATTCCTCAAGCTGCAAAAGTCAATATGAAAAGACAAAGCAAATTTCCGTAGGGAATAATATCATGTTCTTGATCCAGCTGCCGAATTAATAGAGAATGAACACACTGAAAAAAAATGCTATTTAAAACCTTCAAATGAGGCATTTTCAACAAGACAGCAGAACACAGAAAAAGTGGAACAAAACCATCTTGTATGCCTAATTAGGACAAAAGATGCAGAAAACAAACACTAACGTGATGATTGTCATATGGTTCTGAACATGACTGATACAGAAACGATGTTAAATCAGAGCTCAAAAATGGATAGAAAAAACAACATTGCATGACTTAGATTTCTCATATCTGGTTCTCATCTCTTTTGAGATTCACATGTATAGAGGTCTTGATGTTCTCCAAGATATTTTGACTAAAACAATCAGGATGCAAGTGTTGACTGCTTGATGATATTTGCCAGGTCTAGCTACTTGTGTAGACTGACAGAAAATTGGAACAGAAGTCAGAGTGGCAGGCTCAAATTTGTCACTAATGAAAATCTTTTTGTTAAGTGTTGAATTATTCAACTTAACATTTCTGCAACCCAGAAGAATTCCCCCATCCCATCTTTTCCCATAAGAGATAATGCATTTTATTCCTAACTCTGCCACCAATTAACTTTATGACTATGGACAAATCACCTGGGCTGTTTTTATATTCTCCTTTGCAATTTGCATAAGGGTGGCACTTGATAGTCTCTAAACTTTCTTCCATCACTGTGATGCTGTTGAAGACAGGGTTATTTTGAAGACTAAGGAAAGAATAAATTTACACATTTTACTTAATTAAGTATTACTTAAATATATGACATAAAATGAAGTCACAAGAGAGCAAATTGTACCTTGGGGGAATCAATTAGGAATTTGAATAATACTGATGAAAGAGATCTCTTCAGCAAGAAATCATGCCTGAAGGCAAGAGCTTGAAAGAATGCCAACAGAATCCATATTGCTCAATCCCAATTTTACTGTGTAGAACTGTACTGTTTTACATGCTTTCTGGAAAAAGCCATACTTTATAAATAAGTTTTACATTTTTAAAACTGAAGAAAAAGAAAGGAAAATGCTGACATGATGTCTTAGAGCAAGAAAGGGTGTACAGCTGCCATTGTTGAGAATCCAGTAATAGAAAATGTTACAATTTTGTTATTTATTGCATCCTCTAATTACTGTATACCTGTGATCATTGATAAGCCATGTCATAACATTGCTACGAGGGGTGCTCACATAATTATTCTCCAAACACTTGTGACAGTGAAGGGCCTGAGATCTGTTAGTAACTATAAGGACAACAAGCACGAACTGAGACATGCTGTCACCCTATTGGCTTGTGTTTCTATTTCTTGTTTTAGGAACATGATTACTTTAAATATAGATGCATTATCCCTTATTTTAAGTTAATCTCTATTACCATTTGTTCTGAACTGTTCTTTAAATTGGGTTTTAATTTAAAAATTCCATTGTCAATTAGTGATATGACTTCAAGATATTTTTAAAGGAATTCTTTTGAATCTTTGTTTTCTGATCTAACAATTATTTAAAAGGGCATATATAAAAAGCCTAGCACATAGCATCTTCTCAGAGAAAAAAAAAGTGTCTTCTTCCCCTAATTAGATAGAGAACAGTGTTCTTGGTTTATTAAACTCTCAAAGATAGTTGGGAAAGCAGATTTGAGAGCATTATAACCGTCTTTGTGTGCATGTGAGTGCGTGCGTGTGTGCGTTCGTGTGTGTGTGTGTGTGTGTGTGTGTGTGTGAGACAATGTGTTCTGCAGTTCCTTTTTTGAAAATTTATATACAATATCCATATTGGTTTTGAAGACATTTCTTTTATATTGTTCCACTTTTTCTAGGTGCTATCTGATACTGAAGTCTTCCATCAAGGATCTGTCTGGATCTTTCTGGGTGTGGTGACAGTTTTGAGGTTTGAAAACCTTTATGGGGTTCAAAATCATGCTTTGTATTATGCCCTTCTGGTGCCTTAGAAGCCAAGATCTTCATTTGTTTCGTTTACAAGAAATAGAGAATCACTTCCTCTTTCTGAAACTCTCTGATCACTTGACTGCTATAGCATTGCAATGTTTTCATTATCCATGTATTTCTTTAAATGTTCCTTGTTTCCTTTCTTCTCCTTCTTCTGCTTCTCATCCTTCTTCTCCATCTTAGTTTACTTCCCTTCCTCTAGTCACCCTTTAAACCTTCGTGTCACAGGGGTCCATTTTGGACCTTTACTCTTCCTACCTGCATTCACTCTATGGGTGACCTCAGGCACTGTCATGATTTGCTGAAAGTCTCAAATCTATATATCTCTAGCCAACAGCATTCCTGTGATCTCAGATCATCTATTTAATTCTTAAATAAACATCTCTGCCCACATAGCACTTGGCTTATCTTTCTACCAATCTCATTTTCCTTTTAACATTCTCTGTTTCTTTAGATGGCTCCATAAACACCATCATTGTCCAGTTACTTGACTTAGAAATATGGGAATCATTCTTCTTTATCTAATGGTGTCCACATTAGATAAAAAATAAAATTCTACCAATTTGGATTGTTATCATTTATTAATTATTCTTAAATCTGTACTTTCTATCCATCTTTACCTTCCCTGCCCTGGTCAGACCTTTTATCTTCTAGATCATGCATTAGGTCTCTAACCCTTCTCTTTGGTTTCTGTGGTGTCTTTCTTCAGTCCAGCCATAGATTTGTTCATGCCATTCTCTTAAATTCTTCAGTGACTTCTCCTCCCCTTCAGGAAGAAGTCTTTGCTCCGTATCGTGGTACCCAAGAGCATCCTTGACATAGCCTTGGTCTGACCCATCTTCTCTAGGCACAGCTCTTATCTCTTGGCACTTCTGACCACATATGTTATATGTTGCTATCGTAGAATTGATTCCAGTTCTCTCTGCATGTGTGTGTACCTGTAGAAAGGAACGTGCATCTACTACCACCACTGCTAAGTTTTCTAGGTACTGTGCCCTTGGCCTGGAGTCATCTTTTTCTTCTTCTCCTTTCTTTTTGACAACATCTCACACATCCTTTGCTCATGAACTAGTACAGATGTAATCTACTTCAAGAAGCAAAAGGTTTTCCTGGCATTTTGTTAGGATTTCTCTCCTCTATTCCCATATATATATGCATATGTTTTTATCATATTGTGTATTAATTTTCTTTTTTATATAAGTCTTACCCCACTAAATTGTGAGCTTCTTGAGGTCAACAGCCATATTATTCAGTCTTGAAGTTTCAATTTCTAATATAGTCTGGCACACATTAGGTTCCAAGCCCTTAACTGAATGAATGAATATAATAAATGAATACGTTGATCCTAATAATTCATAGTGAATATATATCTGTTCATATGTTGTCTCATTTAATTGAAATGATTTGTGCATGTGTATGTAATAACATCAATATAAAACACATCTATATTAAGTTATTGTTTATGTAATTCATTGGAATTCATGGCTAAGCCTCTGCCTTCAGCTTAGGTCATGATCTCAGGGTCCTGAGATCAAGCCCCACATCAGGCTCTCTGCTCAGCAGGGAGCCTGCTTCCCCCCTCTCTCTCTGCCTGCTTCTCTGCCTATTTGTCATCTCTGTCTGTCAAATAAGTAAATAAAATCTTAAAAAAAAAAAAAACCGTGCAAGTCACAAGCTCTAATAACATTCCATATATTATCCTTAATTTCATTTTATCCTTAATTTTCTCACATCTCAAATTATTCTAATCTACTAAATTCTCCTAAAATATTCTCTGGAGCACTTCCTTTATCCCCACTCCTCATTTCTTTTTTATTTAGATTGTTACTTGGGCAAAGAGAATCCTTCCTGTTTAATAAGGAGAGAGGGAGGGAACAACCGAGCAACAAAACACCAGCTTCTCTTTAGAAGGAAGTATTATGGGCAATTGCATCTAATGATCGCTATCCAAGTGCATATATATGTATGTTTGAATAGGACATTACTTTCTTTAAATTATTGGTCGATTCCTCTTTTATGTTATTATGTGGAGGCATCTTTATGTGAATGTACCCTTCCACTGCAGGTGATTACATCCCTTCCTTAAAACAAAATAAAACAAAACAGAACTCTGAACATGTAGCTCTTGCAGGCAACCTATAAAGCAAGTATGTCTTACAGCCCTATTGGTATTTTGAAAGGAAAATTCTTGGGCTCAGTACTTTTTCTCTGTAGTTTGTTTGTGGCTAGATTCTATGACTTCATGCTTATGCATTACCAACAGCTGTAAGATGAAGATCCAAGGAAAGCCTCTCTCAAAATAGTTTTGTTGCAAAGAGAAAATGGCATTTATGCACTTTGGCAGAAACTGTACTCTGAGCCATGTTCAATTTTGAAACTTGAATGGAAAAATCCACCCCATGGAGAAGTAAACCACATAGGATCCCGAGCTGAGTCTATCGTTAGAATAAGAAAGAGGCACCAACAAGGCATAGAGCTCTGGGGACATCTGAGAGCTTATGCATGCTGTGTCTGGCAGGGGACTTCCACACGACAATACACATGTTCAAGAAGGCAAAGCAGGAAACATGCCCTTGGCAAAGTGTCTTTACATAACAGAATTTGGCTTTGTATTAGCCTACTTAGATGACAGTTTCACAAATTAAAACAAAACAAAACAAACAACAACAACAACAAAACCCACGTTTTTTAAATTGATTTACTCATTACATCATAATATTCCTTTAATTTGGGAATCCTTTATAGTTTGGATTAGAAGCTTCTGCCTTAGTCAGGTCCTAAAGACAGTGTCTCATCTCCCAGTCCCCTCCCTTTATGTAGTCAGTGTTTCTGTGTTCTCACTAGCGTCATGGGGTAGGGAGGGGTCTCATTTTGCTTAGTTCTTTCAGGAAAGACTACTCAGCCAGCCACGTGTGAATCACAGTAGCTGGTTTAAAGCCTTTTGCCTCAGCAGTAATTCCAGGTGTTAAAGGAATGTGTCTGGCCGCATCAGTAGTTATTTCTCAAAAAATTCAGTGTTGTGCTAAGTTGCCCCACCCCAACTGGGAAAAGTTTTCTGTTTTCATACCCAATTACCTCCGTAATATGTGAGGCTGCCCAGCACATCAGGGATAGAATGAATATGTTTGTCCTGATTCAGGTTACCAGAGGTTCTAAATGTAGTAAAGAAGGCGTACTTTAGTAGTAAGGTGCTGCTGATGGCCAACAACCTCCAACCGAAGGCAGGACCTATCTCTGAACGTCTTGTCCTAAGCCTTCCTATGATAGTCGTTTCTGAGGGATGCATGTCCTCAGAGGCCCAAGTCACTCTACTGAGTAATTCTTTTAGTTTCTTACAACAATTTTTGCTTTTGGAGTGTAAGACAGGATGAACTGTAGGGTGCCCTGTCCTGTGGCACCAGAAATTGGCAGCTCTTCTTTCATTCAATCCTTTGCTAGCCAGTGGAGCTCCTCAGCCCCTTCTCTATCTACTTTATGGTGATGTATTTTCCAAGAGATTATTTTTTTCTTTCCCGGTCACTTGGTCTTAAGTAGACCTACCTTAGGTCATCATGATAGATCTCCTCTATCAGATCTATTCCTCTTCATCAGGAAGAAGAAGTCAGGGAATCTATCTGAGACTCTCCTTCCTGGAAGGTACCTGGATTGGTGAAAAATCTCTACTTTTCTATCTCCGAACTCTTTATAGCAGAGGAATGCTGACTCCCTAAGTCAGACTGAAGGCCTTGTGATTTCATGTCTCCCAAGTGGCCTTCAGGGGTTTACGGTGATCCACTTCAGTAGACAACTGGCAGAGTCTTCAGTCTGAGGGGGAAAATACCATTTAAATATAAAATAATGGTATTTTATGATACTTCACCAAAAAAAAAAGGTAGATTATATCTAAATCTGTCTTTATACTAAGAACTTGTACTGTGGTCTGGTTGAGAGGAGTCAAAGACTCTTCTTCAGGAGGGTCCAAAAGTGGAACAAACCTTATTAGTGGGGAATAGTTTTGGTAGGGTTCTGTGGAACAAACCTTATTAGTGGGGAATAGTTTTGGTAGGGTTCTGTTATCGAGGAAGTAAATGGGGGAAATAGCATCTGAGTCTTTGTAAGCAAATACCTTGTTTGCTTTTTAAAGACTAGCTGTTAGTTGCTTAGACTTGGGTTTTGAATCAGGTTTGGGAGCTGAGCTCTCAGTTTGAATTCTGCTGCAGTAAATATAAGCATGTATTTGGTCAATAATATATATCAGCATATAAATGAACCCTTCATCAGTCTGTGGGGAAATTTTAACTTCTGCACTACTGCAATTACCCATAATTTATGTGATCATCCCCCAAATCAATGAATAGCAAGGGAGTCCCACATGCTGGAAGAGTTTGGTTATATTTGAGTCATCACACAAAGTTTATTGTTTGTTTTTATTCTGCAGCCTCCACCTCAGATTTATGACAAACAATTGGATGAAAGAGAACACACCATTGAAGAATGGAAAGGTGACTCTACCACTTAAATATACATTTTGCTTCGTTGACGCTCAGAAATTGTCTTTGGGGCATCTCCCTTTAAAGCAATTTAGTAACAGATTATTTCCTAATCACCATCCTTATACCAATTTGAAAGCTCTCAAAACTTTATCTGTCTTTTCATACTAATAACGATATTGCATTTACTCAAGAATGAAAGGAATTAATTACTAACACATTTGAAAATAGTACCAATTGTCAAAGTATTTGTCATGGTGAAGGGCAAGCTTCAATTCAAAATTTCAGAATGACACATTCCATGTTCATACATAAAATTATCACCTAAAATAAACAAAATTATGTCTAAGATAGCTTTAGACATTAGAAAATATAAGATAGTTAATATATAAGATAAGAGAGTTAATATATGAATTCATTTACTTCATTTATAGGACTTGAAAATTTAAATAGAAAAAAATATATATTTAAACGGTTTATTTATCCTTCAAAGTAAGAAAATAATGAATAAACACATTAGTTCATTTTTTTTTACCAGAATTCTCCCAAGCACATAACATGGTCAAGATTACATGCAGGATGAAATAAACAAGAAACTATGAAGAGTTGTTAAACTAATATAAATAACTACAGAGTAGAATAAATATGAAAAACTAAATGCAGATCATAACAAACCATTAGGTTAAAATGAGGAGGAACATAAATGGAATATCTGAAGAAAAGAAATATTTTAGCTGCTTTGAAGGAATTAATCACTATAAGTTGGGGAGGAAAATACCAGGGACATATGGGGAAAACAAAGGGTAGAAATGGTCAAAAAATTTTATAATGATAGCAAAGAGATTTCTCTAGTCAAGGGGTTCTGTTGGAGAATATGGAAAAATGAATATATTCTATTTGTATGTATTCACACAAATAGTGTACCAAAGTAAATTAAATTGCTAAATGATAGACAGAAAAGACTTGATTTGATCTAATAAGGACCAGAAGTTACTCTTAAGGGTTTGTGTGTAAGTAGCTACTAGGATATAAATATTACTTGAGGATGAACATGGACTAAATTGGAAACTGGAAAAACAAATGCTTGTAAAGACAATGATTATATAAGTTGCAACCTGTTGCCAAGCAAGAGTAAGTAGCCCTGAGTTTTAGTTAAAAGGGGAAAATTACAAGAAAGAAGATATACATGTTTAACTCTAGCAAAGAAAAAACTAGATATGGTTGCCAGTTTGGGAATAAATGCAATCGTTGTTATGACTTTGGGTTTAACCAAGTTTGGTTTTAGAAACCCAAGATTTGAGTCAAGCAAAAATGAAAAACGAAGAAAGAGTTGGAAAATTATTGGGAAGCAGTAGTTTAAAGTCAGGAGGGTGTATGTCTTAGGGAGTGAATATAGAAGAAATACGGAAGCTCAAAACTGAGCCATTAAATAAAGTTCTTAAGAGATAAAGTTAGATGGCACTAGAAATTCCCCCAAAGAATTCAGAACCAAGTAAAATGTGTATTCTTCACACATTTGTTTGGTCAAATGCTTTATTGAGCACTTAGTTTTGCTGGGTTCTGTGATATTAGAAGAGTAAAAGAATCCCAATTGATTTGCAATGTGATTTGCAATTGATTTGCATGTGATGTGGTTTACTCAGTCACATCAAAATGTTATTATTTCTCATCAACTAGTAAATTTACACTGCATATTAAAAAGAAATTTGTTTTTTATGACACTGATATTTGTTTCTTACAGAACTTATCTACAAAGAAGTAATGAATTCAGAAGAAAAGACTAAAAACGGTGTTGTAAAAGGACAACCGTCTCCTTCAGGTACTCACTCTCAGTGAATAACTGATAAAGCAGTACTTGCATTTTTTTTGTTTTGTTTTGTTTTTTTGGCCTTGAGGAGGAATCGCAGCCAATAACATTGCTAATAGAGCATGTGAACTAATATCTCATGATTATTTCTGTCCTGTGACTTTCCTTTTTTTTTTTTTTAAAGATTTTATTTATTTGTCAGGGACAGCGAGAGCACAAGCAGGGAGAGCAGCAGGCAGAGGGAGAAGCAGGCTCCCTGCTGAGCAAGGAGCCCACTGCAGTCTGGATACCAGGACCCTGGGATCATGACCTGAGCTGAAGGCAGATGCTTAACCCACTGAGTAGCCCATGAGTCCTCTCTAGTGATTTTCATTCCATTCCTTTTGATATTTAGTGTGGCATTCATTCTAATTCTGATTATGATGACTAGCACAAGAGTTCTTTCAGAATTATTTTAAGATAAGGTGTATCTTGAAGAAATGTTAACGTGAGCTTGTTAAAGGATAACTGCTTCTCATCAAAACACAGCCATCATATGCTCTACCACATCAGTGTAGAGGTCAGGAATCTCTCCAGCCAAAACCTCTTTCCTCAGTCACTCCAGTGTTGCAACTCTTCGCAAGGCTGATATGACAGTAGTTAAAGCATCTGCTAGTACGGGTTCTGATTAAAGTCAGCATGGAAAATCTCTCAGTTCGCCATCTACAGAATCAAACACACATTTGTATATAAATTGTACATATTTTGCTGATCCTAATAATGTGTTTTAAGATTACCTGAGATAATTTACTTACCACCAATGCTAATATATTTTTCCTAAGACCTATGTTCTAAATGTAAAAAAATATATATATAAAGAGTTTTAGAAAGTGTGATAGCTTATCTCTAGCTTTAAACTACACTCAACTCATGCTGGCAAGAATGTAAGACTGCAAATGATTAGTTGTTTAGAGGAAATTGGATTTGGTGCCCTACCTTTGATAAAAAAATTTTCCTCATGCCCTTTAAATTGTTCCAGGAAAAAAATGTAGGATGAATTAATCAATTCTTCATACTGATACTACTCTTTGAATAGCTGGTTTGCACCCAAATCACTATAATGCCCAAACAGATACAATTCAGTTATGACATGTTTTTCGCATTTGAATCAAGCCCAATTCTATTACAAGTCTTTCCGTCCCTCAAAGAAAGTGAAGGCAATCACTGGGGTTGTCTGCCCGCCCTGCTCATTCATTCCTCATCCAGATTTATACAGGTCTGTAGAAGTCATGCCAGACTTATCTGTATGCTCTGTCTTGCTGATTAGGGAGCCCAAAGACCAAATCTAACAGACTCAAGACACCACCTGCTAAGGCAGAAAGGCTCCTTGTTTTAAGAATTTCCATAATGACCAGAACATGTTTTTCTCTGATCATTAAGCAGTCAAAATACAAAAAAAAAAAAAAAAAAAAAAGTCAAAATACAAGATCCAGTGAAGGTGAAGTAGGAGCTCAGGTTAGGACTAGACCAATTTTTTTTGCAAGGTCTCTTCTATCTATTTTAATTCAAGGTATTATTTATTCATCTTCCTTCCTTTTTTCAGACAGCTTGGGATCATACCACCCACTTCAGGACATCCCAACTTCTGCTTGTTTCCTCTTTCTTTTTCCCTCAGCCCCAACCGGGTCTCCACAACAGTTCATCTGTGATGACATAAAATCCACAATTTTCTTTTCAGTACTTTCACAACACTTCCACAAAAATCCTATTCTCATGCCTCATTTTATGACAACCGTACAGTTCAGGGAAGGCAAAAAGAGACTGAGGATGGTACAAGTGAGATTAATTATTCATTAAAGGGATGGGATGTGTGGTCTGCCATGCAAAGAAACTTCTAAATATTGGTAAGGGAATGCAGTTTGATATAATCAAGGCATAAGTCTTTAATCATTAAAACCATAATTCTTATACAAAAAGAAAGTGAGTACATGTTGAAATTTCCTTTAACTCATCAATGAGGGAAATGGCCGGTTGGCAAAGGTAGTTTAATGAAGATATGAGTAATTAGGATTTATGTGGTCTGTGAGAAAAAGAGGATTACTGAAATAAGATCACCAAATTAAAACAAAAATCACAAATGTCCTACAGGACAATGAAACCTATCTTTGTGGTTATTTTTTCTATGAGGCAGAAAAAAATGATAGTTTATTAGTTTCTTATAGGTTTACATTGCTGTAAAACTTCTAATCAATTATGTATATTAAGTCAAACAAAGTTATGTTTCACAAAACAGTCAAATGGCCCTTAGGTGGGCATTTTACAAAAGGCTCAAGTGTGATATTTAAAGGCTGCATAGTAATTTTTCTTCTAATCCCACATGTTGGATATTCTGAATAGTATCTAAAAGTTAATCACATATACAACTGTGTCCTCTGAATAGGGGGCCAAAGTCTTGACCAAGTAAATCCTTAAGTTTGTAAGAAATACATTTAAGATGAATAAAACCAAAGACTAGTTTATATAACAGTTTGTTATTTCTGGAGGGGCTGGAAAATAAAGCCATTCTACTAAATTATTTAATGATAAATATAACCTAGTCTTAGATAATTAAAACATTGGGCCAGGGTGTATGAAATTGTTGCCAATTCAGATTCAATTTATTTAAAATCAAACACATCATTCCATTTAGATTCACCCCCACACACACACCCAGGAGTAAATTTTTCTTTCATTTTTCCCATTTATTAATGGCAGCTCTATTTTCTCAGCCTCCCAGTCTGAAACCCTGACTGACCTTTTACTCCATCTTTATATTATCTCTGACAGTCACTTTTTACATCCTAAAAATTCTGCTTGCTGGATGTCTCAATCTAATCACTACCAACCTTTTCCATTAACACCACTATGATTAAAGTTTTCCTGAAGTAATCTGTGTGACTTTAGTCTCTACCTAAGTTGATCTTTAAAGACTAGAAGTTGGAAATGCCACTGATAAGTGCACTCCAGTGGCTTTGCCTTGTGAACGGTTTAAGCCTACTAACCCTTTCCTGACACTGATGGCCCTCTTAATATATGCCCAGTTTTTCCACCTTTCACGTTACCCCTATTGTAGGTTCCTATATTACCAATATTTTACTTTATTGGACCCCTGCCTTTTAGAAAGCTGCGCCTTCTAAATTGTTCTCTTATCAAGTACTACCATTTCCCAAAATATTTTTCATATCTGTCCTAAAGGACTTTTCATATTTCTCAAAGAATGGGTCAAGTATCAAGTATGTGCATTGTTGTTATTGGTTTGGCACCTGCTCATGCTTCAGATAAAGGTTTGCTTTCAGATGGTTATTTGGTTATTTATTTATTCTGGAAAATGCATATTCCTAAATTTTTTGTGGTCTTGTTTATTGTGTTAATGATTAATATGCCACTGAAAATATGCCTCTTAGGACTTACATACAAGGGAGAAGCCTGAGCCATTTTTTTTTTTAACCATTATAACTACCCGTAACTGTCATGAAATATCTACCTTTTACATGAACCCTAAATTATAGTTGACTGGCTTACCCAATTTGTAGTTAAAATGATGTGGGTTCAATGTTTCACTACCTGACTTGAAAGGAGAATATTCATGGCTTAATTTCGAGAAATCATACATATACTATGTATCACATGATATAATGATGTATGATGTAATTGTATGCATCGTGTAGAAGCATAGGCCACCTTTATGCGGGGGCTGACTACTAACTCCTGAGAGCCAGTTGTTTATATCTCTCCCAACTCTAAGTTTTTTAATCTTGTTTTAGTAGCTTGGTATCCACCATGCAGGATTTAAGATATGGAAATTGGCTGACTCTACAAATCAGGGCAATTTTTTTCTCCCTGGAAAGCCAGGTATTGATTTTTTTATGGACACACCCCTGTGTGTGTGTGTGTGTGTGTGTGCACACACATGTACGCATGTGCATGCATGCACACATAGTATGGATATATGCAGTAGATGGTGCTGGAAAAAAAGCAATTACTAAGAAAATTTGAAAAGTCAGCTTTTTTGCATTCTTCATTGTATTCAACTTTCTTCATTACTGTTTGCATATCATATTTTATTTTGTAAAGAGCTAGGATGAAGTGATATTACAACATAGACTTCCTTATTATTAAGTCATGGCAACACTAGGAACCTGACAGCAAGAGAATAAGTTAAAGCAGTTTCCAGTGACAAATTGTTCTAATACCCAAATTCATGTTTTAGTGATACCTTTAAAATATAAATAGGAAGTTAAGTGTGCATTTGAAGAACAATATATAGGCTTGAAATTTATTGATGGAATTGTTGTATATCAATAAGAAATAAATCTAAACTTCAGATATGTTTCTAAATAAATAATTGTACTCCCCTCTGCTATCTGATTTCACTTGCATAGTGATTTATTTCCGAGAATAACATGGCTGCTTGCTTTCTGAATTGATTTGTAAAGACTGCTAAGGGAAAAGTAGTCCAAGTATAGAAATTAATTTTCTTCTAAAGCATTTGTTATAAAATATTAGAGCTAGAACAAATATAGGAGTTCATCTAATCCAAAATTTCTTAGCCTGTTCACTACCCCTGTTCCACCCAAGAAGTAAGCCTCCCATAAATAACAATGACTCACCAAAATAAGATGCTTAGCATCAGGATGGGTAGAGATTTTTCAGAGTCTCTAAATGGCAGATACAATTTTCTAGGTGACTTTAATAGACAACACCACCCCACACCACCATGACTCACCATATTCCATACGCTATGGCAGTGTGCTGTTAAAAATCAGAGTCAATGATCTAGTCCAGTAATTACTATTTTTTATTTAAAAATCTTAGCCCCAAACAAGTTGAGAGTCAAGATGATGCGTAAAAAGAAGGGAATATATCTCAGTGATTTTTTAAAACTTTAATATTTCTTCTATTGCTCTGTGTGTACTTTTTGTATGTGAATGGGTCAGGAAAATAATTTTCTTTTAAAAAGCTGAACATTTTGGGACGCCTGGGTAGTTGACCTGGTTAAGCATCTGCTTTCAGCCTGGGTCATGATCCTGGGGTCCTGCGATCAGGTCCTGCCTTGGTCTCCCTCATCAGTGGGGAAACTGCTTCACTTTCTGTCACTCCCCTGCCTGTGCTCTGTCCCTCTCTCTTTTTCTCTCACTCTTTCTCTCTGGCAAATAAATAAATAAAATCTTTAAAAAAAATACAGAACATTTTCCCTGAAATAATGAATATCTTTTGGCTACACATAGAAATATGTATAGAAATATGTTTAGAAAATTTCATTAGCATAATGTCTTTTCACGAAAGCTTTTTTTTTTTTTGGTCACATAGAGTTGAAAGTAAGCTACTGTTCCTCATTTGCAACCCTATTACTATTTTCAGTTACTTTTTTTTTTTTAAAGATTTTATTTATTTATTTGACAGAGAGAAACCACAAGTACACTGAGAGGCAGGCAGAGAGAGAGAGAGAGAAGGAAGCAGGCTCCCTGCCGAGCAGAGAGCCCGATGCGGGACTCGATCCCAGGACCCTGAGGTCATGACCTGAGCCGAAGGCAGCGGCTTAACCCACTGAGCCACCCAGGCGCCAGTTACTTTTAATAACATTTTAAGTGACAAAAATTTTAATGCTTTATTAATGGCAAATTTTTAAAAATGCATTTCTCTACTGGTCTCTGAAAAAAATATATAGAAGGAAGGTGTATTTATCACTGCTAGGGTATCCTGGGTAAGTTGACATTATAATCAAATTCAAGTCAGTTCCATTAATTTAAGGGATTTTCATAAACTGTTTGGCAGTAAATTAGCAATTTGAAGCCAAGGTCCATGTCTTGATTCTTCTATTTGTGCTTGGTTTTATGGTTTACGAAGTTTATTACCCACATAAAAAGAGACCTGAAATGACCATCCAACAAAGCCAGAGTGACTGCAGTCAAGAGGGTATTTGTTATAGTGGAATGGAAGAAGTCATATAGAAGCAAAGTTTTTTATGCAATAGTGAGGGACTGATTGATGTTTTACAGCCTTCTTTTTTAAAGGACTGATCAATGGCATTTGCTAATTTCTATGGTGTAATTATTCTTATTGTGACCAATTTCAAGCTGCTGCTGTGACACCAATGAAGGCAGAGTTGGAAAGAGATGCTGGTGCTCGTACTTGGCTCCCAGAAGCCACTGAATTCAGCTCTAGCACACTGCTGGCAGTACATGTGATCGCCATCGCAGCACTTCACAGAGAGGACCCACTCTCATACAACAGGCAGTTGTAATGGGAATTTTATAGGGGAAACATTAGAAGAAAAGATCTTTCTTAATGAATCTGTGCTATAAAAATTAGGAACAACAGTCTTTTTGAAACCATAGAAATACAGCTGATAAAGATTCTGAACTTTGAATAATTGAATACTAACTGTAATTTGCTTTCAACATTGATACAATAAAGGCAGGACCATTCCTTATAGAAGATAGCCAGCTGGTGAACAAAGGGAGAAGAAAGACAATGCTAACAAAATTATTTCCTTCAGCCAAAAATAGGTTAGCAGTTTCACTAGTTTTCATAGAAGGGAGAAACTTGCTTTCCCTCACAAAACCTATCTAGAGGAGTACACACAAAAGAGACTCAGTGCTTTGTTAAACTGGTTACTTATCCTGTGCTGGACAGTAGAGATTGAGGAAGAGAGGAGAAATGGTGACGTGTGATGAAAGAAGTAAGAAGCAGCAAGGGAAACAAATATGAGGTAATCATGTAGTGAAACTCTGTGTAATAATGAGATGACTTACGTGGCATAACATGTGTTTCACAAGTGTGTCGACAATATGCTGCTTATTAAAATAGCTGCAGTGGGAGTGCTGTGCAGTTTATAAGCATAATCTGCAGCATGATACCTTCCATAGGAAGAGTTTATTAAGCACTACTTTCAGTTTTGCTGCCTTCATTCAGTATTATTTATAGATATAAATTTGTTTTTCTGGGGAAATGTCATCAATGTTCTTGGTATCAGTTTTCTAGATGCCACTGTTGTAGGTTTCTGCTTATTTGTAAAAATCAAATTGTGTTCTTAGAAGAGAGCCTTGTCTCAGCTAGTTTCTATCTCACTCTTGAGTCAATATTCAACTTTAACTGTGACAATCATATCGTGTCCACATAACCAACTTCAGCCAGAAAAGGAGAAAAACCTTAGCTCAAGGGAAGACCAGCACTATTATGTAGAGATACTTTTAAATAGTTTTTGATTTGTATTATGCCAGAACTTTACTTTAAAACTTCAAACTGATGATTTTGTCACAATTTAAATAAAGCACGCTAACTAAAATCTTCCTTGTTAACATGAGCAGTTTAATTATGACACTCTGAATCAGATGTATATGTTGTCATTTGATCCATTTGGTCTCCGATCCATTGACACTGAGATTTCCTATTTATTCAGTCACTTGTAATTCTGTATATTAGCAATGATGGAGCACGGGATGTGGTACATACATGAATTTTGGAACACTGAAAAAATTTAAATTAAATTAAGAAAATTCTATTTAAAATGACATCAAAAAGAATAAAATACAAACAAATTTAACAAAAAAAAGTGCAAACCCTCTACTCTGAAAACTACAGAACATTGTTGAAAGAAATTAGACCTAAATAATGAAAAGACATTCCATCCATTCACTGATTAGATTTAATGTTGTTATGATGACAATACTCTCCAAATTGATCTACAGATTGAACACAATATCCATCAGTCACAGCTGCCTTTTTCTTTGCTGAAATTGACAGTCTGTTCTTAAAATTCACATGGAAATACAGGGGATACAGAATAGCCAAAACAATATTGAAAAAAAACTCCACAAATTTAGAGGATTCACACTTCCTGATTTCAAAATCTACCACAAAGCTGCAATGCTTACAACAGTGTGTTATTTGCCTATACGTATACATATAAAATAAAATTGAGAGTCCCTTATATTTATGGTCTATTGATTTGTTGCAAGGATTTCAAGACAGCCCCATGCAAAGAATTGTCTTTCAATGAATGGTACTAGGACATCTAGATATTCACATGCAAAAGAATGAAGATGAACTCCTACTTCATTTGGTACATAAGAATGGATTAAAAATGGATCATAGAGTGAAGTGTAAAAGCTAAAATTTTAAAACTCTTACAAGAAAACATAGGAGTAAATTTTCATGATCTTGACTTAGGAAATGATTTCTTAGATATGACACTAAATGCACAATGGCAAAAGGAAAAAAATAGGTAAATTCAACTTCATCAAAATTAAAAATATGTGTGCTTCAAGACACCATCAAGAAAGTGAAAAGACAATCCATAGGATAGGAGGAAAACATTTGAAAATCTTGTGTAATAAGAAACTTGTGTCCTGAATACATAAAGAACTCTTGCAATTCAATAATAAGAATAAAATAACACAATTAAAAATGGCAATAGGATCTGAATTGACATTTTTGCAATGGCCAAAAAGCACATGAAAAGATACCCAACATCATTAGCCATTAGGCAAATACAAATAAAACCACAATGAAATACCATTTACCATACTCGAGGATGGCCACAATGAAAGAGATGATGAGGAGTTCCAGAGAGGGTAAGAGAAAACTGGTGGGAATGTAAACCGGTGTAGTCACTTTATTCCTCAAATGTTAAACTGTGATCTGCCGACTCCACTCTTTAGGTATTTAACCAAGAGAAAGAAAAACTTGTACATGAAAGTTCATAACAACATTATTCATAAAAGCCAAAAATAAGAACATCTTAAATGTCTGTCAAATGCCCATCAACTAGTAAATAGGTAAACAAAAGGGGGATACCCAATACAGTGGAACATTATTCAGGACTAAAAAGGGATAAAGTATTGCTACATGCTACAGCATGAATGAACCTTGTAAACAATGTGCTATGTGAAAGAAGCCAGTCAGAAAAGATCATGTACAATTCCGTTTATAAAGTAAGTCCAGAACAGGCAGCTTTATAGACAAAGTGCGTTAGTCGTTGTCTATGGCTGGTGGATAAGTAAGAAATAGAGTGCTGTTGGGGTGATGAAAATCTCACAAAATTGATTGTGATAATGGTTGCACAACTTTGTGAATATCCTAAAAGTGAATGAATTATACAAATTAAATTTGTGAATTACATCTCAATAAAGCGGTTACAAAAAGATATATAGGCAATATTTCATATTTTAAATAAAAACTAAATCTAAATGATAGTATCATAATTTTATTTTTTAATTTTTTAAAAGATTTTATTTATTTGAGAGAGAGAGGATGAGAGAGAGAGCACAAGAGTGGGTAGGGTCAGAGGGAGAAGCAGATGCCCCGCTGAGCAGAGAGCCTGACCTGGGACTTGATCCAGGGACTCCAGGATCATGACCTGAGCTGAAGGCAGTTGCTTAATCAACTGAGCCACCTAGGCATCCCAGTATCATAATATTAAAGATTTTATTTATTTATTTGACATAGAGAGAGATCACAAGTAGGCAGAGAGGCAGGCAGAGAGAGAGGGGAAACAGGTTTCCTGCTGAGCAGAGAGAGTGATGCAGGGCTTGATCCCAGGACCCTGAGATCATGACCTGAGCCAAAGGCAGAGGCTTTAACCCACTGAGCCACCCAGATGCCCCTCATTTTTTTTTTAAAGATTTTATGCCAGTATCATAATTTTAAAGTCATACATAGTATGGGGATATGTCATCCAAGAGATGCATGGATGTATGAGCAAAACCATCGCATTCTGTCAGCCCACAATTGTTTGAGACTTGTGTCTAGTTTTAATCTCTACCCTTTAATAAGGATGTGGAAAATTGAAGATTCTGAGCAGCCAATCATAGTGATGCTAAATTATTACTGACCAAAATTTATGAAAACATATAGGATTTTGGTATCAATATAATTTAATCCAAATTATGGAATGAAGGACAGACCTGGACACTTGGACTATGTAAGGAAGTCAAAGTTTGTCTCCCAGTATATGAAATTTACTAGTATATGTCAGGAAAAGAAATGAACTAGCTTTGCACCATATCTATAAAGGATACAATTAGGTAAAGTTGGAATAAATTGAAGCCAGGGAACCTTTACATTATACATTATTCTGATAATAAGACTATTTACAGGAAGATGATAACAAGAGCTTTCATAGTCTAGAGACATTTAAGATTAGGAGATATTCATACTTTTTAGTTTAAAGAACTACATACTTTAGCTTAAGGAACATAAAAAATGCATAAGTTTTTTGTATATAAAATAACAGGATACAAAATAATATATACTAAATGACCACAATTAGAAAAACTTCATAGTAAAAACACTAGAGAGACATATACCCAAAGTTTAGTAGTTATTATTTATTTGAGGATCAGTGCCAATTGTCTTTTTTTATTCTTTCAGATTCCCCATAATTTATATAAATATGTTTATAATTAACAAATAAAAGTTTAAAATACTTATGAAATACATGTGATTTTCCTTAGCTTATGTGTATGGGTCCTCTCCACATTTTGTCACATTTTCATCACATTTTTTCCATAGGGAAGAGATGTCTACCCAAAGAGCAAAGAAACTATTTTAACCTCTCCACTTCATAGATCTTTATAATGCCTCTGGCTTATCTGTCCTTTGTAGTTCTCAAAGACATAACTCAACAAGTATTACTGAGTGATTACCCTGAGCAAGTTTCTTCTCAGAGTTTCAAAATCTTTATATTCCCACAGAGCACATAAATAAAATAGTTTATCATATTAATTTGATAATTCAAAACTTTTGTTTGTGGATTACCAGGTAAGCAACCCTACTAGAAAGTAAACACACAATCAAAAAGTGTGCTCTAGTGTGGAGCCTACTTAAAAAAAAAGTGCTCTGGCTTCTTCTTCTATTATTATTATTATTATTATTATTATTGTTATTATTATTGTTATTATTTGGTATTTGGTTTATGGTAACTTTCACTGAAAGTCCTACTTAGCTTTTCTGTATGGATTTTAAGTTTGATATCACATTAATGACTATAATAATATTTACTTAATATACCTTAATTTCTCAAGAGCTGTAGTCTCCAAGTAATTGTGATTTCTGCTCAGCCCATATTTTTGGAATAAGACTCTTACATGTGTTGTTTTATAAAGCCCTGCACTAAAACATCCAGGTTCATATTGTTACATTAAAGGGTCTTGCTTGGGGTGCCTGGGTGGCTCAGAAGGTTAAAGCCTTTGCCTTCAGCTCAGGTCAACATCTTGGGGTCCTGGGACCAAACCCCACATCCGGCTCTCTGCTCAGCGGGGAGTCTGCTTTCTGCCCCCCTCTGCCTGCCTCTCTGCCTACTTGTGATCTCTCTCTGTCAAATAAATAAATAAAATCTTAAAAAAAAAAAAAGGTTTTGCTCACCTTCCTTCTCAATAGGACAGTGGTCTTCCCAACCTTTGACTAGACAGTGTCTGGGCGCTTTTAAAAAATGCAAATGCTTTGGCCTCACTCAGGCTAATTATATGACAATATTGGAGGTGGGAGGGGTGACAGGGTTTTTTATTTTTTGTTTGCCTGCCTTTGTTTTCTTTTAAGAGCATTACAGGTGGTTTGAAAAGGTAGAATAACTTGTGACTAGGGACTCTGCCTTGTTATATTTTGATTTTCACGATCTAACATAGTGCCCTGGATTAGTTGTTCTTAAAAGGCTTGTTGAATGAATGATGGACTAAACATCACCCCTTGTATTTGCCCAGGCCTGCGTCTTGAGTCACATGAAGTTGGGTTGCGTTCCAGATTTAGTCATGTTGGTCTTCATTTTCTTAGCACAGGTGCAGCAGTGAACAGCAGTGAGAGTCTCCCTCCATCTTCGTCCGTCAATGACATCTCCTCCATGTCCACCGACCAGACCCTGGCATCTGACACTGACAGCAGCCTGGAAGCTTCAGCAGGACCCCTGGGTTGTTGCAGGTGACTAGCCGCCTGCCTGCGAAACCCAGCGTTCTTCAGGAGATGATGTGATGGAAGACACACGCGCGCGCGCACACACACACACACATACACGCAGACACGCACGCACACCCGCAAACGCAGACACACAACTCTAAGAAAATGGCAAGGGAGAGAATCCGATCCTAAAATTGATACCAATCTTTCAGCCTGCTTCTTCTCCGGAGTTCTGTATTGCAGCTAAGCTAAATGTCTATTTAACTTCTAGTTGCTCTTGCTTTGGTCTTCCTCCAATGATGCTTACTACAGAAAGCAACTCAAACACAATTAGAAAAGCCTTTTCCATAAAGTGTAATTTTAATGGCTGCAAAACCAGCAACCTGTAACTGCCCTTTCAAATGGCATGACAAGGTGTGCAGTGGCCCCATCCAGCATGTGTGTGTCTCTATCTTGCATCTACCTGCTCCTTTTGGCCTAGTCAGATGGATGTAGATACAGATCCGCATGTGTCTGTATTCATACAGCACTACTCACTTAGAGACGCTACTGTCAGTGTCCTCAGGGCTCTACCAAGATGTCATGCACTGGGGTACCATATGGTCCATTTCATGTGATCTATTACTCTGCCATAAACCCATCTGTAATATATTGCCAGTATATAAGCTATTTAGTTTGTTAATTGATTAAGCTGTATGTCTTATAAGAAAAATGTAAAGGGGGGAAATATGGGGGGAGTGAGCTCTCTTGGACTCTTGAAGATGTAGCTTCCAAATTTGAACTGATTAAATGGCACCTGTATACCAATTTGTAGAAAGAACATATGTGATGCTTATGTACAGTGTGGGGGCGGGAGGGAATGACAGTTTCCAGGTACTGAACGGTTTGGCCTTTAGAAGGAAGGTGGGAAGAAAAGCTGACAGTCTTTGCTCTGACAGCGAGCAGGTAGGAGAGACTCGATGATTGCACTGTGGTGAGGAAGACCTCGAGGAGATTATTACCCAGACACTAGGAGACACCGACATCCATGTTTTAGACAGTAGACCCAATTTGTCATCTACAATTTATGTGTCACAACTGGAAAGGGCATGGCAGGTGGAGAGGCAGGGTTACAGAGTCCATATCTAATGGTAAAAAAAATCCCTCCCTGGAACAGAGTGGAGTTGCCTTTGGATGATGTCCTTAACAGGAAATGAACCTGACTATTTTCCGACTGTGGGTTGTGTTTTCCATAAGTGTGCTACTTCCCAGGTTTATACCCTACACGGTTTTAAGAAATGTTAGTTTCCTCTTCTGGAATAAATATATATATATATATACATATATATTAATTTCTTAAGAACAAACAAACCCAAAACAAAGGGGTGATCCTCAGGTCAGCATTGGAAAACATTTCCACAGACATTACTATTCCTCAGGGGTTTCCCTGACTCCTTACTATGGCTGATGTTTCATGTTTATTTATTTTCATAAATTCAGACAATTCAAGAAGGGCTGATCATCTGAGTTTTGTACTGCAGTTGATGTGACAGCAATAACTCTCCCCATAAGTTACTGCTGCTAAATAGCTTTAGCAATATGAGTCTGTCTCAAAAGCCATGAAGCATTTGTGTCAATGTTTTAGCGGAATCACCTGAATTTAGTTCAAATCAAATGAAAGTGCTCTCCTGAGCACTTGAGAAGGCACTGTGAAACATCTTGGTTATATACAAGGCAATCCCAGGGAGACTTCTCAGCAATAATAGGGGCCGGGGGGAGGCTTCCCTTATTCACTTCGGTGAAGTGCCCATCACAGCTCTTTGCACTCTGACCATTTTGGTGCTTGCCGACGTGGTGGTGGTACTTCACCTGAAGAAGACGTGAAACGCATGAAACGGAAGGTTGGTGAGAGAGCTATGACTGGCGAATGGAATCCCTTCAAAAATAGGGCAAACAAGAATGCTGTGTTCTGAAAACTGCCTTAAATACAACAACAGGGAAGCTTTGTCTCTTTCAAGCAATAGAGCCAACCCCCACCATCACCATGTGAGCAACGCTGCTGTTTATGAGATTGCTTCACAGTAGGATGCATGACAAGAGGTCATTTGTTTAAAATGGGGAGAAAAAAACCACATTAGCTTGTGCAGCTTGTCCCCTGGAATGAAAGTGGCCCAGCTTCTTTCTCTTGCTGCCAATCTTTTGGGTTAATATTGCAGATGACCTGATTTTTAAAGTACCTCTGCATTCACATGGGCTCTCTCTCTCTCTCTCTCCTCTGTCACACTTCCCGTCCTCCACTTCTTAAAAGTTCTCGGATTCCCTCATGCTTTACCTCCTTTCTCTGTATTTTTCTCTTGCTATGACTGTGTTCTCTCTACGCCTGACTTTCTAGCACATGGGATTAAGTGCAGGGAACAGGCAACTGTTTGAAAGAAAGTAAGTCGCAAAGGTAATTTCATCAGCCACAAAATGATATTAAAAGCCAGAAGGAACCCTCCAGCCAGCATCTTAGAAGTGCTTGACAGCTAGACTATCTTTCATGGGTGCAGAAGTGGTGATTTCTTTTCACTCAGATTAAGCCAAACATGAACCAGGCAATGCTCCCCTGCTATGCCCACCTTCCCTAAATTCTGCTAGTCTCTCCTCTGATCTCTCCTGCTGTATGGCCCTTGGGTGCCAGTTACCTTTAGCCACATCACCCTTACGGCCAAGAAAAAATGGAATAAATCCTTCAGATTGAAATCTCATGTACAAAGGAAGAGTTTGGCTTCTTGCCTACTTATAGGATTAATGGTACTAGGTTATTAAAGCAAATAGGTTAGACATTAGACATTAGACAAACAGAGAGGATCATCATTTCAAAAGCTCACCAGCCCTTCACCATCTTGGGTCCACTTTATTACAATATAGATTTTCAGGAGGTGATTCTGTTATTATCAAATTCTCAGAATGTATTAGGTTCTACAGTGAGCCTTTTCTTTAAAAAATAAGTATTTCCTATAGGGTCACCTGTTAATTCCAAAGGACTTTCTTGCTTTTCAGACTTGGAAGTGTCAAGTCACCTGGAACTATATTCCTGGGAGAAGGAAGGTCCTGCCTGTGGTTGGGGTTCATTTGGGAATGTGAGGTTGACAGTCTGAGAGGCCTAACCTTGGCTCCCTTCTATAGGGCTGATGGTTTCGCAGTGATCCTTAATGATATGTTCTGTAGTATTTTGTAGGAGAGATGATTGTGTGCCCATATGCATGAAGGAATTAAATTGTTGGGAGAGCTTAGCAAAACCACCACCACTTTGATGTGTCGATTTGTTTTTTGGTCAGTGTGTTCATTTTTAAAAAGAGATGCATTGGCCTTATGACCAAATTTCTTCGTGTGGAATAAGAACTGCTACTAATCTTGCATCTTCAAGAATCTGATGACTGAGCTTTGTAGGAATGTATACTTGAGGTGGACCCGGGCCTGGCTGATTCCCTCCAACGGGAGAAAGCTATTGAATTGAAGGCCAAGGCAACAATTTTTGTTCAATCTGCTACCATGATAAGAAAATATTACTTAAGGATACTGATAGTAGCTGACTGGTAGATCAAGAAATAGGCCTTGACAAAGGGAATCAGTGGAAGAGATGAGATGAGACTCCATCAGTCCTTTTATGACCTGCCAGGGGAAAAATGAGCAAAACTGACTTTACATTTTAAATAGTCATCGCAAAGTCTAAGTTCTACAAAATCTACTTCTTTTAATTCTCTTTAACAAATGACAATTGAAATCCTAAAAACATTATGCTCCATAAAGAATGTTGTCAGCCTGCTTTGCTGAAGAATTTGTCTTCTACAGCTCAGAGAAAGGAGTGATACTGTCCCAGCAATCTTTGATCCCATTCACTTTGGGTCTGAAGAGGGACCCCACTCCCTACCCACAAGCTCCCCCCAACATTTTAATTGTGAGTCCTACATTTTCTACAGATGAAATTAAACCAAGCAGGGATACTGCTTTCTGTAAAAACAAACAAACAAGTTGCAATGTAAATAATTATATTAGTCATTTTTCATGTGACTAAAATATAAGATTTTGTTACTTGTTTTGGCACTTAGACAGTTCTTTGTCTGAAATGGTTCACTCTGACCCATTTCCTTGGTCGGTCAAGTTGAAATGGAAGGCCTCTGTTTGTATGTGGACTCCTGTGTATCTAACTTATGATTATGTGGGACCAATGGCCAGTATATTCTAATGAACACAAATCTCCCAACCCTTGTCTAGCATTAAACTGTTCACCTTGCCATGTTTATCTTGCAACAAGACCTAACTTGCACATGCCTGTTATTCTGCATGATTGGACTCAAAGACTATTACCAATGATAAGAATTGTCCTGTGTCAGTGTTTATAAAATGGACTTAAAGCACACCCACATTCATATACACCTCACCCTTATAGTTCTAAGTCAACCCTGGAAGGCAAAACCATGCATGCCCAGTTTCCTTGCAAGGTCTGAGTGGTGAGAAGTGAAAGTCAGCCTGATGGATCAAATGCAATCTCAGTGATGTTTAATAAGGCTTTGAAATTATTTAAATCATATCTGTGTTCCTTCGCATTCTCTTTTTCCTTTCTGTTTTTTCCCTTTATTTTCAAAATGTCGGTGGAACAAGAGGGTGAGTGGGGGAGACCTTTGGATTTTTTGGACTCTTTGTAGGTGGATGCTGACTCAATACATTGTGATTTCTGTTTCTTATGAATTATTAAAAACCAGAGCGAATCTGCTTCCCTCAACATAAAACCAAATGCAAATCCAGACTTTGTTGGAGTTTGCCTATTGACAATGGTTATTGTGCTGCTCGTTGTCTCGGGTTTCATGTCCTGACAGGAACTCTGAAGCATATCACATGATTTCATAGTATGGTTTGATTATACCAGGGAATAAATAAGAAACAAGGAATGACCTACCTTCTCACTATGGGTTAAGAGTGTGTAATATGCATGTGACCAGAAGCCTGTGTTGTCATTTAAGACCCATTTCTCCTAAAAATGACCTCCATTTCTGTCTGCAGATAGTAGTTGTATATATGCAATCTGGTAAGTTTCTTTTAAGGTATGTATAAAATCAGTGAAGGGGGAAATAATTTTCTGTAAGGATTAGATGAGTAGAACAGGACTAAATATCTTTAGGTTAATCTATCAGAATTCTTTTTTTTATATTACATTTTTTTAATTATTATGTTCAGTTAGCCACCATATAGTAGATCATTAGTTTTTGATGTAGTGTTCAACGATTCATTAGTTGCTTCTAACACCCGGTGCTCATCACCACCTGTCCCTCCTTAATATCAGAATTCCTAATCAGTTTAATTATTACCCAAGAGAGAAAGTAAGCAGGTTTTTTGTCCATATGGCAGGCAACCTTAATATCTTAAACTCCCTGGTGAATTAAAAAAAAACAATTAGATTTTGTGGCTTGATAAGGAAGTCACTGAACCTGTGTTAATTTAGCTGGAAGTATCTGGAAGTGTCAAGGAATGGCCTTTCTGTTTCTGTAAATAAAACATTTTATTTAACTGGCTCACTATTCTAATCACTAGTGATTCTAAAATCACTATTAGAAGATAAACTTATATATTCTTTTGAGTTAACACAATTTATCCTTTTACTTATAAGAAAAATAGAAGCCAAATGCCTTTTGCATCTATGGCATAGTTTCTGTTCCATTTTTAAACCACAACTCTTAACTCTTTTTTTTTTTTTTAAAGATTTTATTTATTTATTTGACAGAGAGAGATCACAAGTAGGCAGAGAGGCAGGCAGAGAGAGAGAGGAGGAAGCAGGCTCCCCGCCAAGCAGAGAGCCCAATGTGGGGCTCGATCCCAGTGTCCTGGGATCATGACCTAAGCCAAAGACAGAGGCCTTAACCCACTGAGCCACCCAGACACCCCAACTCTTTACTCTTTTAGTAAAGTAAGTTTTAAAATGGCCACATATAGGTATGAAAAGAACTCCAATCTTAAGAAGGGAAATTGCATTCCACTGAATTGCTCTTGGAGAGAAAGGGTCAGAAAGAAATATTGGTGCATTCTAGGTATCGTAGAACTTTACCAAATATTTGGGTAATTTGACTAACTTTGGACTGAGGAAAAAAAAGCCGTCTTGAGATCATCTTTCTTGCAGCTACTTATTTAAGGACCAGCCTAGAAGGATGGTTTTGTTTGCTCAATAACTGCACTGGGTTTTACCCAAGGTTGAGGTTTTCAATATCATCAGTTTATCACAATGCAATTCATACTTGCACCGTACCTTTCCCCCAAGAGTTTTGAAAGGTATTAAGGTGGGTACATATTGCATGGAGCCATGGTGTTATATGTAAACAATGAATCTTGGAACACTACTTCAAAAACTAATGACGGGGGCGCCTGGGTAGCTCAGTGGGTTAAATCCTCTGCCTTTGGCTCGGGTCGTGATCTCAGGGTCCTGGGATCGAGCCCCGCATCAGGCTCTCTGCTTGGCGGGGAGCCTGCTTGCCTCTCTCTCTCTGCCTGCCTCTCTGCCTGCCTCTCTGCCTGCTTGTGGTCTCTCTCTCTCTGTCAAATAGGTGAAATCTTGAAAAAAAAAAAAAAAAAAAAACCTAACGACGTACTGTATGGTGTCTAACATAACATGATAAAAAATCCTAATTAAAAAAAAGAAAGGAAGGAAGGAAGGGAAGAAGGAAGGAAGAAAGAAAGGCACACTTGGAACACATTTTCAAGCAGAGAAGTACACTGAAAATCCCACTGTCTCAGATCACTCCCCGTCAGGCACCACTGCATGGGGCACATTCTCTCTCTCAGCTCCAGACTGAATTCCATCTGCTCAACCTTTTACAGAAGTGTGTTCTGTTTTAGTTACTGAAAACAAGCTGTGGAAATGGGCATTTCTCAAACAATTGAACTGTGATGACCGATACACAAATAAGAGTCAAATGCTCGTTCGGAATTTCCCGCCCTTTCTATGCCACATATATCTTGCTTTAAAGACACGATTCTCCTGTTTTAAAAGCCAACATAAAATAAGTCTGAAATGCAGTTTCCGAGGATCAAGTTTCACTCCATGGAGTGGGTGACTTCACTCCCTTGTCACTGAACTTCTGGTCCTGTGCTTCCCTGGATCCGGAATCTCTGTTTACCCAACAGTCTAGATAGTTTGGAATTCAAAAGCAGGTGCAGAATGGGATACATCTTAAAACATTCCGCACTCTGACTAGGAAAGTGTCTCACTCATAGTTTGCCTGTTATCAATGCTTTTCCATTTACGATGGTACACAATATCAATTTTTAGGATCTAAATAATATTTCACGTGGGCTAGGGAAACTAATAATATTAAAGTATTTCTTATAAAAGTATACAAGGAAGACTTTGAAAAGCAATTCTTATTCTTTAGTGTTAATAAATTACAGACTTGGATTTGGTGCTAATTTTCAAAATTTGATGCAAATTAAGCTCTAAGAAAACAGCTCTGAATTTCCATTTTAATTTCTGAGCTACATTTTTAAGTAGTACCTTCATTCACTCCAAAAATATTTATGGAACATCTGTCTATGTGTCCTAGGTAGGAGACAAATATGGCATAGTCCTTATCCTCAAGACCTCAGAGTAAATATATCTTTCAGTGTCAAAATCAGTGACTAAAGCAAAAGTATTTCTATCTTATGTGTTTTCTTTCTTTTAAAATAACAATGTGTTCATTAGTGGTGTGACCCAAATGAGCCCATTTTTATTACTCCCTTAAAGCAATGAAACAAGAAATCTGCTTCTTTCAGTATTCTCATTTTGTCGAAATGAATTACTCAAGAGAATTTTGGGTATTTTCCATGAGATTATAGGAGATCAAACAATTTTTACATTTATTTAAAAACATAGTATGGAGATAAAAAACAAAAGTAGATCTCCATTTAGTCAGTGGGAAATATGTGTATCTGCACTCTTTTTCCTTTAATTAAAAGGTAGACTACTATCTTTCGGTATGTTTTAAACAAATGTCAGTCTCCAAATAAAGGGAGAAATGTGATGACATCTTGAGACCTTATCAAAGACTTACAATATCGGTATCCTGAAAAGAATAGATAAAATTTTTTGAGGCTAAAAGCCAAACAAAACAAAACAAAAACAAAAACAATCAAACCAGGATGTTTCTTTTCTGCATTACACGAGGTTTATTTTGATACAGTTTCCTCTGGAGCAAGTACGTCCAGAGGCTGGGCTTGAGGCTTGTATTTCTGGAACGAAAACCTCTAAATCAGCAAATACCATCACAATGGATGCTGGTTGATACTCTCATAGGAAGCCAAATCTCTGAAATTGGTGCAGTCTGCAGGTAATGACTGGAGCCTACAATGACTTAACACAGAATTTAGTTATTTTTTATTAAAAGTTCCAACTCAGAACATCCCTGAATATCTGAACCAGAAATTGGACATTGAGCTCTGAACATTCACTCGCTGATTCACATCACAAATATGGACTGAGCACTTCAATCTTCTAAGGACTGTTCTTGGCACACATGGTTGTGATGAATTCAGGCAAATCTTTCCGCCTTCATGTAGTCTATATTCTAATGGGGGAATAAGGTAGTAGAAAGCATTAAGAAAACAAAGCAGGTTAAAGAGGAAAAGACATGATAAGGGATGTTATTTAGATGAGGTGGTCAGGGAGGGCCTCTCAAAAAAAAAAAAATGGTCTTTGAGCATAAACCCAAATAAAGTGATAGAGTGAGCCATATTCGTATCTGAGGCAAAAGCAAGTGCAAGTGCCCTCGGGTAAGAGCCTAGAGAGAGAGAGAGAGAGCCTGTGTGTATGTGTGAATCTGTGTGTGTGGTTATGGCATGACCAAAAGTCTTGTGGGTGAAACAAAATGTACAAGAGAAAGTATGACAGTCAGTGAAATTGAAGAGCTAGGCAGGGGTCAGAGCATGGCAACATCTTGGGATTTTATTCTAAATGTAGGAAAATGGATAGATTTGAACAGAGAAATGATATAATCTAAATTTTCCTTTTAAAAGGATCTCTGTGGCTGCTGAATAGGGAGAGGAGGTTGGGAAGAAAGATAAGAATGGGGCCCCAGAGGCTCTTATAAGATATAACAGTAGCACAGGAAGATACGATAGGGCTTGGACTGGAGAGCGGAGGGGCTGAGATGGGGGTGGTTTCAGGACAAAACTAAGGATATGTTGTGAAAGCAGGGTTGACAATATTTGCTGATAAATTAATATGTGATATGAAAGAATCAGGATGACTCCAGAATTTTTAAGAATCTAAACAATCAAGTAAGTAATGGTGTGGTTGACTGAAGTGGTAAACAACAGGTTGTAAGCCTATTTGGGAAGAAAATCATACTTTTTTCTGAAATGTTAGTTGGAGATATTAGATAGCCTCATAAAGTAGCAGAGATGTCTACAGGGCTGGAGTAAGGGAAGAAGTCGAGCTGAAACATAAACCTGAACATAACCAGCTGGTAAGTGTTATTTATAACCATGAGACTGTATGGATCACCAAGAGACTGGGGGTAGATAAAGTCGAGAAGATGGAGATACCTCTTGCTCCATCATACAGAAATTAATAAATAGTTGAGTATTCTGAGGAATGTCCAGTGAGGCAAAAATCAGGAAAGTGTGCTATCCCAGAAGCTAAGTAAAGATGTTTAAAAAATGAGGGACTGGGCACCTGGGACAATGCTGCTGAGTGGCTGAAGAAGATGGGGCTAAAGATTCACATTTGGACTTGATTTTTTAAAAAAATTTTTAAAAGATTTTGCTTATTTGACAGAAATCACAAGTAGAGTAGAGAGGCAGGCAGAGAGAGAGAAGGGGAAGCAAGCTCCCTGCCGAGCAGAGAGGTCGATGTGGGGCTCGATCCCAGAACCCTGAAATCATGACCTGAGCTGAGGGCGGAGGCTTTAACCCACTGAGCCACCCAGGTGCCCCTGGACTTGATTTTTATGAATGTCATTGCTGACATATTAGAGCATGCTCTCTGCAGTATTGAGCAAGAAAGCATGACTTAGTGAGTTCAGGAGAATATGACATGTGAGGAATTAGACATAGGTAAGGAAAATTCAAGAATTTTTTCTAGAAAGTGAAGCAGAAGAATTATGTGGAAATCAGACATGAATATGACATGAGAGAATTTTAAGAAAGCTATTATAGCATGGGTATATGTTGATAGGACTATTATATAAAGAGCAAAATTCACAATGTAAGAGAGAAAGTATTTATTTGAAGGAGTAATGTGCTTGAAAAGGCCAGAGGGATGTGTATGGGAGGAGCACTTGGCTTGGTTGGAGCAGGTGGCACAGTCATTGTAGCAGAAGGTATGATGGTGTGTACAGGTTGCATGTAGACACTTGGGTAGATATGATGATGGAACACAAAGACATACTCTTTTGGTATTGCTTTCTTAGTTATCAGTAAGCTGGGTTATATATGTGATGTTACTACCTGAGAATGGGAAGGGAAAGAGCTTACAGAGGCTTGAGAAGTGTGACACTGACCTTAAAAAGTAGGAAGTTAAGATACTAGACAATGATGAGAGCCATGTGAACTATATTTATATAGATAGAAGATGGAACAACTCAACATGGTGCTCTTTTGCTATCCAGCCATATTTAAGTTTCTCAGGTTCAGGTTAGGAATAAGAAAGAATTGGATTTAGCCAGAGTTGGGCTGGGTGTTTTTCCTTACCATATGAGTACAGTGGTGGAAGAAAATATGAAGGGATTTGAGAACAAGGAAAAGAATAATTATAATGAAGAACCATAGAAGCTGAGCTGGTCAAGGAGGCAAGCAATGACATGAGGGGATGATAGCCATTATCAAAGTCAGGTGTCAAATGTGTTTTTTAATGTACCATTTGGGGCTCATTTGAATAAGGAGTTAAGTTGTCAACTCTTTGGGGGTTTCTAAAAATTGTTGGAGTGATGGTGGTAAGGGAATGACCTAAGAAGGTCATTGGCTGAGGGCCAATTTAACTCCTTATTCAAATGATTCAGTACTTTCTACTTGAGAAAGGTAACCTTCCCTAAATGGGTTGGTCTCACCTGGGCTTAGCCCTCCAGGGATCAGAAATGTGGCAACTACACATGGTCCATAAATGAGTATACTCAGTCCTGGCCCCAAGCCCCAAATGGTGCATTAAAAAACACACTTTATGTCTGCTAGACTTTCTACTCAAACGTCTACAGTAGGTTTGGTAGGTTTCCACTGCTCGGGGAGTTGTTCATTTTCCACATAGCTTTGCAGCAAGGAGCCCTTAAGTGGGGCAGTCAACTCATTCTCCACCTGTGCAATTAAAAAAGACTATAAAGAGAATAACAAAATAGGCCTTTGGGAGCCACAAGGCCACACTCTTTTTCTGTGGTTTGTGAGTTCCAACAAGGCAGAAGGTGTCTGGCTCTGGATGCTTTATTTGAATAAAAGAATGGAAGCCGCCTGGGTGTTAAGTGTTTTCAGGTCTCCTGGTGGTGTGTGAGTGAGTCTTTATGGCCAATACCACCCCAGGTCTTAAAAGATCACCCCAGACCACCCCAAAGATCACCCTAAGCCCTGAAAGTGCTTAGGCACATGCTTTTCCATGGACTAGGGAAGCCCCTGCCCCAAACTGCTAAGCTCTCTGAAAACTTCCTACTTATTCTTTAGGACTCACATCACGGTCATGGCTCTGCATTGCTTTTCCCCTCCTCATTTTTGTGATCTTGAACTCCTTTCACAGAACGCTATCTTATGGGGTAGTTATTTAGAAATGAGGTATCCCAGACAGCAAGCCTAGGGCTGGTGTGGTGGCCTTCAAGCAATATTCACTAATGGTGATGCAGATGTGAGTCTAGGCACATTCATTCATCATATTCTTAGACTTTCATTTAAAGGTAACTGATACCTTTAAAACCAAACACATTCTTCAGTGTCCACACAGAGTTGATGCAGGACAGTTACGGGTGGTCCTTGGGGCATTATTCTCAGATTGTGGAGGCAACTGTATGATCTCTGGTAGAAAGTATGCCTTGGGTTACCTCTTCCTTGCCATCAAATCTCTGGCAGATTATACAAGCAAAGGCAAATTTAGTCTCCCTGGGACAAAATTATATCCTCTGCTGGTGAGCCAAATTATTGAGTCCAGACTCTATTTTCTAGAAGCTAGAACACTCTTTCAGTAGAAAGAATTTGAGGGATAACAGCTACCATTTATTGAACACTTACAATATATCAATATATACTGTGTGAGTCAATTAATTTAGTCATTTCTCAAAAAAAAATCTTACTTTTCAGAAAAAAGAATTGAGGTGTACCAACATAATGTAACTTTTCTTAAATTCTTATAGCTACAAAGTCATAGAACTAAGATTTGAAATCCAGGCAGGTCTCTGATTTCAAAAGCTTTATACCTATCATTTTCTGTGATGTTACTCTAAGCAAGAAATCATTCTGCAATGAAAGGAATACTGAGGTGTATGGCCAAGGTCACAGTCTTTAAATTCTCCTGGATTTCCAAGGAGAGATAATTATATCAATTATCAATTATATCAATGATTTCAACGATCCTACCTGGAAATTACTTTTTTGTTTGTTTGTTTGTTTGTTTTCAATTTAGGGCTTAGCTTGTGAATAAATAAATAGGAATGAGATTATTGAAGTTTCTCTTCAATTTTTTAGTCATTTCATAATAAAATGACATATAGAAACAATATTTTAAAAAGTATAGATGTCAGTGGGCCTACTGTCATGCACAATTCTGTTTTAAGTGTTCTCTGAAGGATACCCAGCTATATGGTTCAGCTAGAGAAACCAACATTATAGACTCAATGCTTAGGAGCCAATTCTTTCTCCTGAGCTCATAATTTAAGAATCGTTCTAGTCTAATTAGTTTAAAAGAGGTCTATACAGGATGTAGCAAATGAACTCTTGATACTACCTACTTATTTCCATTTTATTTTTCTGTCAATTTGTAGTTGATATTTTCTGGGCATTTAGCTGAATTAATGGAAGAACTAATAGAAACTCAGATGGACAAGCTACTCATGGTACACAGCGATTGAAGGTCATCACCACTGAGATTGGTAATTAAAATTAGCAGCATCCCTCATAAATCAAAGACCGGATTTACAGCTAACTCTCCATGCTGGCACTCTATGGAATAAAGAGCGGAGATGGAAGAGTTTAAGATCAGTCAGATACAATTCTACTCTCTTAGGTAAGGAAGCTCCATTTATTAATAGAGCTATCAATAGGGCTAACTGGCAGTCACTGGGATAGTCACATTACATACCACCTTTAAGTATCACAATGTCACTATTTGGTAAGAGTTATTACCTCCACTTTACTGATGAAAAAACTGAGGCTCAGAAAGGTTAAGTGACTTGTAATTCATTGCTGTGCATCTTGCCTAAGGCATGTTGATGAGATGCATATGTAGGTCTTTTTGGCTCTCTGTTTCCTGCTATTTCCATTCTACCATGGTGTTTCCTAAAATGTCTCTTATTGGTGAAGAAAATAATCAGGTATGGAAAAGACTAAAAGAGATATATGCAAATTAGGAGGGCAAGGTAACTAATTCTGAGTTGAGATCCTAGAAGCTTTATAGGGGAACTAACATTTGATCCGGCTCTTTAAAAAAAAAAAAATGGTAGGACTGTGCCAGGTAGAAGGAAGGTAGTGAAGATGGACATGACAATAGAAGGTGGAAAGTTCCAGAGGCATGAGGGGCATGGTAGGGGTGGGGGAAGTGGTAAGAGCTACAAAGAAAAAAAAAAAAAAAAAGCAGGTCACAGCCTTCTACACCGTGGGAAGGGCACACCCTGTGGGTAAGTAAGAGTCTACATGATAGTAGGTAGCAAGGCCATGTGTGGTAGGATGGGCGGCCTAGAAGGGGCATCCTGCAAAAGGAGAGAGGCTTTCATCAAAGACAAGGAGGAACTGACCAAAGAGAGTAGACCCAAAAGGCAAGGCTGAGTGGACTGGATGGTACTTAGTGAGTGAATTCAAGAGTGGAGAAGAGTGGAGAGAAAAATGAGGAAGAACGCTTAGGGCATCCTCTCTGTCCAGTAGGTGCTGTGCTCAGCTTGCACACCATCTCCCTCACCAAAACCACGTAACAAGTCCGTGAGAGGAGTATTGTTGTTATTCCCAGTCTACAGTGCAAAAAGTGAGGTTTAGAAGTCTCAGTCAGAGCAATTTGTGGAGAATCTGAAGGTAGGCTGGGTAACTGCACGGCCTCTGATTTTTACTATTGCATCCTTCAGCTCCCTGGAGGAGTCCACGGTTTTCATTCGCTAGGACAGGGCCTGGGAAGAGATGAAAATGTATATAAGAGAGCCCCATTGAGATCAACAGGGTACATTTTGAGTTTAACTTTTCTATGTGATATCCAGGTGGAAGTATCTGGTTAAAGAATCCAAAAGTGGAAGAACAGGAAACTAAAGGTGAAGAGGCAGCAGTATTATAGAAAGTGGTTAAAACCCAGGGACCACAGAAGTTTGCTTGGTGGAAGGATATACACGAAAGTAATTGGTGACGAGGATGGATGCTCTAAAGACTTAGGTTCCATTTGAAAATAAATAAGCACACACAGACATAGAACCTTCTAACAACACAGTTCTATAAACTCAAGCAGTCTTTATTTCCAGTTATGCCTTTTGTGACTTTTCGATCTAGTGTGAGAAATAGTTCCTTGCCTGGCTTCCCAAGTCATTGCCTTACTGGAGCGTGAAGAGTTGTTCTTTCCAAACTCTACCTCCACAGAGCCTTGGGCTCCTACAGACGGTCACCATTACTCATGTGCATACACTTGTCAAAATTGGACCTCAAAACATTCACATCTTAAAATTGTTGTGAGCAAGTATGTTTTCAACTGGGAAGAACAAAATTGTAAAAATTAGAAGCAAAATGGTTGGCTTCTTCCTAACTCGTCTCCTTCTTCTCCTGGGCTATCCACTCCATCCCCTGCCTTTCCCAGCAGTCCTGCAGACAGAATCCCGGGTGACAAAAGGACAGTAGGCCTGAGTGACAGAAACGTCCCTGTACGGATCGCATGCTAGCCATTCAACTGAAAGGGTCACGGTCACACCATCTCACTGCCTGCACTGCAGTGTGTTTGCTGGGGGGTGGAGGCAAGGTCTGAGTGGATAGGAGGGGTTCCTGTGGCAACGAGTTGCGAGCATTGTTTCCCAACCTCCAAATGGCATGAAGAACTGTTCTGGAAACCATGTAGCCGTTACCGAGACTCAGTCTGGAAGGTCAGAGTAGTTCATGGCGTGACTCATTAAATGCTTTTACCATCTGCTCCCTCTAAAGTGCATTCCGCACAGGAGACATTCATCTGTGGGACTGACCAGGCAGACGCAGACAATAAGCCTTGAGATGGGGCCTTTTATTTTTTTCCCACAAAATCCAAAATTCTCTGTGTCAAGACACCTCCCTAAGAAAACTGAGCACTGTCAGGGGAGGAATTTAAAGAGCAAACCAAAGGCTCCTGGTGATTCTACTGTATTTTATAAAACTATTTACATTTCTCTTTTGGTCATGGCGGGGTCTATTGGCACAAACAGCACAGCCACGAAATATTCTTTTGACTTTAATAACTCATCTGATATATATTTATATATATTTATATATCTGCTCATCTTCATTTCCTCAGCAAGAGGGGAAATAAAAATATTGATCTATAAAATAAGCTGATGATAACACAATGCCAAAAATAGCTCATGTTAAGTGCAAGGGTGAAGCTTGAAAGCAAGCTAAATTGCAACAACATATTGATTTAACATTTTAAATACAAGACTTGCAATAAAATAATTCTTGAGATATGCTTCCCATTTTTAGTTTACTTTTTAAAACTACTCTCTATACACATATCCAGTTGTAACACTTGACCAGTAGCATTATGGGGCATGATATAACTTTGGTACACATTGCAGATATGGATGGGTAATGTCTGTAAATGATATTCCTTCACCAGTTAGAGCACTGTACAGCAGGGGACCAGCCACCCGATCCCACAGAATGTTCCCACCAGCACCCCGGAGCCCCCCGCCACGTCCATCGGAGACAGCGGGAGAAAGCAGGCTCACTGGATCCATATTGTGTTTCCTCTCTCGGTTCTCCTGGGTTCCACTGTCAGCTCCCCAAACGTGGAGAAAAACTGCTCCATTTCTTTCTGAAGCATGTCATTTCTTTTCTCGGCATCTTCTTTTGCTCGCTCGGCGTTTCTCATTTTGATTTCTATCATTGTGAACTTCTTCCTTTCTTGATCCAGTTCATCGTGGAGGCTCATCATCTCTGTTTCCAAAGTCAAGTTTCGCTGCTCTAAGCTAGAGAAGGTGAGGGAAAGAACAAAGGATAAAGTGATGTCATTCACTTGAAATGTGATGGGCATGCAGATATTTTCTGAACTCTATCTCTACATGGCTTAGAAAATGGTAATAGACTCTTTCAAATCAGTAAAGTAAGGTCTAATGATTTAAAAGATGTATTTTTACTTATTCGTTCATTCGTTGATTCTATCTGCTGGGATGATTTACTATCATTTCAACAAGAAGACACCAAGACCTCGCTTGGAAGCACTTAGTTGTCATTTGATTGTGAATAAATGAATGTGAGCACAGAGAAGCCACAGACTGATTATCAGGGAGCACAGAATGGCAGATGCAGGAGGAAACCCCAACCATAGGGCTTCCTGCAGTCATTTCAGGTGAAGCTGGCTTTACTAAAAGAAAAGAGAAAATGTGATAAAGTTGGAAGAGAAAAGACAACATCGTATTTGCTTTTGGGCAAAGGAAAAATAGCGATAGTGAGAATGTCATGGCTGGATAGCTCAAGTCTTTTCTGCCAGGAAGTTACTAATCAAAATAAAAGTGGCATAGCAATATTAGTATCAGAAGAAATAGATTTTCAGCAAAAAGCGTTATTACAATTAAAGATGACCATGACTTAATGATAAAAGGACCAATTCACAGAGAGATATGAACAATCCTGAACTTTTATTCACCAAGTAGTCTAGCCTCACATTATTCAATATAAAATATAATAAAATCATAAGGAGAAATTGATAAATCTATAATAATATGAGATTTTCCTTTCTCAGAAATTACAGATCTGATAGAAATTAGAAGAAATGTAAAAGGTTGGAACAACTTGACCAACAGACTTGATCTATTAGTCATATATGGAATCCCAAACCAGTAAAAACAGAATAGTTTTTACCAGGCCAAATAATTGATAATATAAACAAATTTCTCCTACCACAATACAGTAAGGTTAGGAACTAATTTGGGGGGTAAAAGAACATCAAACAAATATGTTTAAAAGCTAAACAACACATATCAGTGATAACTAAACAAAATAAAGTATTATCTATCTATCTATCTACAATCATCTATATCATATATCTATGAATTTGTCTAACTTCAGTATTTATAGGATGGAGTTTAAAAGAAATTGAAAGAGAAATGTATGACTGCAAATAGGAACGATCACAAATTAATTAGAACGGTTAACTCTTCCATTTCTGTGCCTTGGGCCCATGGCAGCTCGACTGCCCCACTCTGCTATGGGCCTTTCCCTCCGGCTGTCAGGGGGGTAAGAATGCTACAGGAAGAGGGCTCACTGAGATGACATTCTACTGGGAAGTTCCATTATTTTCTCAAAGTCTCTGAAGTGCACCATAGATCACAGAACACAAACAGGCCACCAGTGTTCTCACAAATGAATGTGTATATCGGCAACCATTCAGAATAGCTTTTTTCCCTCTATTAATACAAGTTTAAAGTGCTGTCTCTTGCTTCCCAGTGCTAAGTGCTAAGTTATTGTCACGTACTGGCAGAAATTCAGAGCTCTGGTAGCCAGTGATTCCAAAAACGACACTCAGAAATGAGAGTCACCTTATTAGCTGACAGCATTTTTCTTCTTCCGTAAACCTCCTGTCACTTGGCATTATATAGAAAAATTCAAACCAAGTTTCTGTTCAGCAAGGTTTACAAAAACTACTTTCTAAGAAAGTCATTTTTCAACTTAATGTGTAAGTGGTAATTCAGTTTATATTTACTTTGCCAAAGTTCTTGGAAATCTGTAACTTTTGGCCTGATAACTGATTAATGGATGGGAGACATATTAAAATGCACGGAAGCCAACTTTATGTATAAAGCAGCAGCATGTGGCATCTGGTGACATGGAGCTTCTGAAGCAGGACAAAGACTGAGGCCCACTCCTAGGAGGACCCTGGAACACCCCTGAAGGAGGAGGGCCACCAAGTTGCATAGTCTGAAACGGGGGGGAGACCACAGAGGGCGGCTTCATGCTGAAATAAGCCTTGAGCCTTCTACTTGAGAGTGAAATGCCCTCTTCACCTACACTAAGCTGAGAGGAGTTCATGAAGACCATCGGTTTTAGAATATCCATAACCATGGTGAAAATGTCAGGGAGGACATTCTGGTTTCGGGCCCAAGGTGCTGTTTGTGAGCCCTGGGCTCCATTCTCCATTCCCACCTCTCAAGTCCACAGAACACATGACAGTCGGGGGCGCTGTGAACAAAGGACCCTCGGCAAACACCCCTTATCCTGCTGCGGCTGCTTTCCTGGAGAAGTTGCTAGGCACACTCCTACCTTGGCTGTCTTGTGAGGAGATGCAAACTGATATAAATTAGGAGTTCACATCATCACTTCCTTAGAAATCATAGCTTTTGCTCCTCATTTAGCCTACAATTTCCCTTGTGCATATGAACACACTTTTCATCATTGCTCTTCTCAAAAACATCCATGGATCCTAATCTCAGAACAAAAACCAGACTGAAAATAATCCCCAAGGTCCTTTGCCGCTGGGCCCTGTTCCCCCTCTGAGCCCCCAGCCCAGCCCATCTCCTGTTATTTCCACTTGCTCTTCTCTCCCGGGATCCGCACAGCTTCCTCTTTGACTACCTGGAAGGCTCTGCACGTGACCTTACACCTCACCAAAGCTTCAGACCCCTCTGCCGTGTTAGTCTTCCACTTAGCATCTGATCTACTTTACTTCTTGATCTGTCTCTGCGGTGGAACGGAAGCGGGTTCCATGAGGGCTGAGTTTTTGTCTATTTTATTCACCGCTGACCCCTCGAGGCCTGGCACTGAGCCCGGCGGGCAGCGGACCCTCTCTCAACATCCAACGATTAAAATAATAAAAAAGAGAGATGTTTCCTTTGACACCTTATCTTTATCCTCATCTTACCCTCTGCCTATCAGTGAAAACAGGCTCCTTACTTCCCATTGATCCCGGGCCGTCTTTCAAGCCCTTAACACAAACCTACACATTTAATAACAGACGATAGAATGATGGAGACACACATCTGTGCCAGGGACAATGCTTGGTGATTTCTCATACGCTTTTAAGGTAAAAAATTACTCATATTTCCAGTTTTTCACAGTAAGAACCCGAAAGCTCACAGAGAAGTCTCCCCAAATCCCACAGCTTACAAGTGGGGAAGCCTGGACTTGAACTCGGGTTTCTGGCTCTGGAACCAGCTTGTTTAACCTCCCAGGTCAACCCATCCCTGTGGGAGGAGGTGGTTGCAGCCTTTCTGGCAGCTAGGCGCTCCGGATTTTCCTCACCTCTTTATCCTGGACTCATACTCTATCTTCTGTTTGGTCATCTCCTGCTTCAGGCTGGACACTAAACTGTGCAGTGCGCTGTGGTTGCTGGTGGTGTTGCCCACGAATGTCTCACTATTGTCACTGCTGCTGGTGGCACGACTACTTCGACCTCCCACACTCCTCCGGTCACTCTTGTTTTCATAGTCTCCAGGGTGGGAGAGGTCGTCCTGCGGGGGCCCATCCAAAACAGGGTCCTCAAAATTAGCCCCGTAAAAGTCTTGCTCTGGGCAGGTGGTGGTGGAGGAGCGACAGGAGTTGGAATTCTCGGGGAGGGAGATTTCGCAGGAGGAGGTGGACCAGGTGGCACTGTCGACGCTCTGCTTGTCATCCAGGTTCATCATGGAGAACTGCTGATGGACGTTGTCATAGGTGGAGAGCCTATTGTGCTGGCCCGACTCTCCCGCTTGCTCTTTCTGCTTGTTATCCCTCAGGGTCACATAGCCATTGGGCAGCCAGCTCATACTGCGACTGTTCATGGGGTTCCCAAGTGTGTCGGGGTTCAAAATGCCCATTCGCACGGTACCGTTCTGGACACTGTGGGTGCCCATTTTGGTACCAGACCCCTTCAGGGAAGAGGTCCTTCTGGCCTGTAAGCTCCCATTGGGAGTGGTCTGGGTTTTCTCCAGACTTTCCACATTACTGCTGCTGAAGGATCCGTTGGTGACTATCCCACTGCCCTTATTGAAGGCAGGATTCTTTTTGACCATGAGAGGGGGGCTCCTAGACACATCCAGCTTGTGAACGCTGTTCCTCGGGCTGTTGGTTTTACTACCCGGTACAGCTGTGGGGGACCCGTTATCCATGCCGCTTCTCTGAGGAGACTCAGACTTGTCCCAAGAGCAACGCCTACCAGGACTGTCCTTGGTATTATTGTTCTCCTTGTTCTGTAGCTGACCCATGGTGACTTTCTTCTGAATTTCATTGTTATTGTTACTCACTCCATCTTGGGGTTTGCTTTGTGGTTCTGCCTCTTTGGGGAAAAGGCGGTCGTGCTTGCCAATCATCACGGACATCAACTGCTGGACCACCACAGTGCCTAGAATCACATAGGAAACACAGTAATACGAGTGAAATAGTTTTATTTCCCACTTCGAAAGTGACTCTTAAAGAACCACAACCATAATCAGCATTATTATCAGTAGTGCTAAACTATATTCTTAATGATGATAATAGCAATAGAAACCAAAAGTTCTTGAGCATTTACGTTTGCCACAAACCACACCAAGCACTTTATTTTTGTTAGTTGGGTTTTAAGACAAATCTCCTTATAGGTGGTTATTATCATTGTACTGTAAATGCTAAGTAACTTGATGAAGGTCACAAAGCTATTAAGCAGCAGAATTAGGACTTCAAATCAGACTTCAAATCCAGAGAATAGGCTTTTAATCATTAGACACCATTTCCTGCAAGTTTGAGATTTATTTATGAGAAATCTTCCTTAGGAGGAGGTCAATGTGATCTCTCATCTGACAGTTGCCTCAAACCACCAAGATATTTTAGTGGCATTTCTTAGTGGAACCCTATATGATCTCTGGTGAATATGGGTTCTGTCTTTCTAAGGTAGCAAGATAAGTTCCATGCGACTTTTGTTCACTATTCAAAAGTTTCAAGGCATTTTAAGTGACATCAGCCAGAATGGTGTAATAAGGATCGCCAAAATCCTCTTTTCTGTAAAAGCAACTAACAAAAGTATCCTGAATCAACATTTATAGGAACCTGGAAATTAATTAAAGGCTTGTTACAGTCTGGAGAATTTTTACTCAAGAAAAATGGTGGCTCAGTAAGAAACAGCAAGTTCTGTGGGGTTTTAACTTTGTCCCCATCCTCTTCTTCCCAGCTTTGCAGGAGCTTTGAAAGCTAGTATCCCACAGTCCCAGTGGGAACCAGCAGATTGGCAGCCACTGCAATGGACAAAACAGAGTTGGAATTCCAAACTCCATTCCCAGAGTACTGTCACTGCTTGACCTGTTTGTGGTTCCCTTGAAGACCCCCCCTCACAATGCATGTCTTTATTTGATCTGACCAGGAATCTGACCAGCGTGAAGAGCATTTTTCTCAGGGGCATTTGTCAAAAATAATGAGGGCTCTTTCGTTTAACATCATGGCTGCCAGAAGCAGTGGAAGACAGTTGGGACAGACAATAGGCTAACCACAAGTTTAAAAGGAATCTGAGGAATGTGATTTCCATGGGGTGGGGGGTGGGGGTTGAAAAGCTTGGCTCTATTCCTGGGAGTTTAGAAGACTACATGCATCTTTAGGGTTATGTGCATGTCTACAGCTGTTTGTATGCTCAGGAAAGAATTGAAAGTCCCTAGTCTCTGCCCTCTGGCTAATCTTGAGGCTCTGCATGAGCAGAAACTGAAGGCTACTGCAGAATTATGAACTACCTGACTGTCAAGGTTTGCATACATTTTTGCCCTATGGTTAATAAAAGGGGGTGGGGACTATTGGTCTAGGCAATTTAAGGAAATCTTTGCCAATAATCAGTTGACAGCCAAGCAAACCAAGCATAGACATCAGTGGCCACATATGGCAAAGAATATACACTTTACAGAATTAGTCCAGAAAAATCGCTAGGCAAACAACAACAAACCTAAGGAAGGGGAGTACCTGATATCCAAAGTTCTCACATTATTATATTATTAAAAATGTCTTTTCAATGAAAATTTTGAGACATGTAAAGAGTAAAGACTTTATAGCCCATACTCAGGGGAAAAAAAAAATCTGAGGATGCCCAGACAGTGTACTCACTAGACAAAGACTTTAAATCAGCTGTTTTAAATGTGTTCTAAAGGAAACCATGTCTAAAGGACCAGACGAAAGATGTCTAAAGAGATGAGATGGAAATGAGAATAATGTTTCACCAATTTATTTATTATCAATAAAGAGACAGAAAGTATAAAAAATGAACCAAATAAATATGCTGGAGTTGAAAAGTATAAAAACTGAAATGAAAAAAAAATCAGTAGAGGGAAACAACAGCAGATACGAGCAGGCGGAAGAAAGAATGTTATACCTGAAAATAAGTCAACTGACGTTATCCAGTCCAAAAAACATAAAGGAAAATAAAGGAAGAAAAATAAACAGCCTCACAGACCTGTGGGACACCATAAAGTATGCCAGCATATGCCTAATGGTAGTTCCAGAAGGAGAGTCCCATAAGAGAAAGAATATTTAAAGAAAGAATTGCTGAAAATGTCCCAGTTTGATGAAAAACATGATCTGTATATCCAAAAGGATCACCAAATTCCATGCTAGATAGATGTCAACAACAAAGCATTAGGCAGGACATTTTAAATGATGAAAAGTCCTATGAGGAAGAAACCTAGACCCACTGTAGTCCAGCTGTCTTAAACCAAAAACATAGAAGAACTCTTGAAAGGAACAGAGAAACAACTCATGTACAAGGGATCCTTAGTAAGATTAACAGCTGATTTCTCATTGCCAGAAGGTAATGCGATAAGATATTCAAAATACTAAAAGACTGTCAAGCAAGAATTCTATGTCCAACAAACCTATGCTTCAAAATGGAGGGGAAATAAAGACATTGCTAGATAAACAAAAACTGAGAGAATCTGTTACTACCAAACCTGCTCTACAAGAAACAACAAAGCATTAGGCAGGACATGATGAAAAGTCCTATGAGGAAGAAAATAATTCTCTTACACAGATGAAAATACCATGGTTTCTATTTGATTCTTGTATCTTCACTATGCACTGTAAAGGATGAATTAGAAATGAGTATAAATTTCAGACAGCAAAAATAACTCAAGACAATAAAGGATAAAAAAGTTAATCCATTATTAAAAGCAGTAATTCATTAAAAAAATCAATGGACTTCTCAGGTTTTATGGAATACTAGCTGAAATCTCAAGAATATTTTCACATATTCCTCACTGCCTTCCAAGCTGAGCTCCTATCCCTTAAAACTGGCTATCACCATTAAGTAGGCTTCTCAAGTAGTTTCCTAACTTGGAGTCCCTTCCCCCTCAATAACCCAAGAAACTCCTTAAGTATTCATTTATTCATGTACCCACAATAAACAGTATAGGCTAATGGAGACATCAATCATCTTTGCTTTGACTTGAAATACACTAATTTGATGTGTTAACTGGGTTTATATGATGTTGCTCTTAGGAATAGTCTCCAGTAAATAGACACAGCAAAACAATTTAAATTCCAGTTAGTAAGTGTACTTTCTACACAAAATACTTAAATTGAGATTTGGTGGGGAAAACTATGACAAGGGCTTTGACAATGTAGATTCCTACTGAAAACAGCTACTAACTGGCTAGCTGTCAGAGAGCAGAGGCCTGATCTGGCTGGGGTGAGGACACTCTTTAGCTTAAAGCAACGTGTTGGCAAAATCTGACTCTGAATGTAATTCAAAAATCAAATTTTGAATATGAAAAAATGTGTTAAATCCATTATATCCTGCACACTTCTGTGATAATCCAAAACCTAACAGTACATTTAGATCCCAAATCTTCCAATGCGCCAGGTCTGATTCTGGGTCAATGTTGCTCAAACATTAGTGTTCATTCAAATTACCTGGAGATTCTGTTAAAATGTTTTGGGTGGGGCATGAGATTGTACATTTCTAACCAGCTCCCAGATGACATCAGCAGTAATCCAACCTGTCCCCTTCTCAGCAGCAGCACCCATCTCCCTCCCCGGTGAGGGAAGACAGGTTTGTCTGGGGCAGCAGGAGGAAATAAAATTCTCCAGGTGGAGAGGGAAGGGTCTGGTTCAGATTCTAATATCACCTGGGAGCTTCAGACTTGCAGGACCCACTGAAGACCTTCTCAATCGGGGAACTTGCACACTAACAAGATCTCCGGGTGGTTCCTATGTATGTTGGAGTTTGAGAAACAGTGATTTAGGTGGAGATGTTTCACTTACATCTTTTAAATTAAGTTTCTCAAAAGGCTGTGAGATAGTACTTAAAATTTTTCAGAAGAGAAAATTGAGGTTCAGAGAGGTTCAGCTGTTTGCTCAAGGCCACCGAGATGATAAATGACCAGGGTGAAATGTCATACTTTGTCTTCTTACTCCAGAGCATGCCCTCACTCTAGATGTTTCAGCTGTTGGAATTTAAGCTGTAACAGCAACAAGTAAGCTTGGAGTTGTTCTAAGTAAGAAACTAAATAAAAGACATCTATGTATTGAATCAGAGTTGTGGAAGAAAAAGGACTCAAAAGATGAATGGTATTATATATCCATCTTTCCTTTTTTAGCCACCTCTGAATCTGTCATCCTATTTTCTGTGCATGTAGGAGTGAATCTGATGAAAAGATTTTAGTATAGTTAAAATGGCTGTCAACACTGTCGTTTATGCACTGTTTGAAGACTTGTGTACTTAGTCCTATTGCATTATTTGCTCATATGACAGATACACTTTCAAATATTAGCCGCCTCAATTATATTTGCCTCTGTCTAGTACTTTGGGAAGACGGAGCTTCCTCCCATCACTAGAATATTAGCATCTGAAGCATCAGTGCTTCTCACCAGAGCTGTGAACTATGCAGGGCATTTAATTAATTGAAGAGTGACATTCCCAAGATCTCCATGACAAGTCTGTGAACAGTCATGACAAGTTACCTGCCATAATTATAGAGTGACTGTCAGGGCCCTAGTGATCTAGAAATCTCTTTCTTCTACCTTGGGAGGCTTTGCTTTCATCTAGTATCCAGAATAATCAATGGCAATAGTTCTTGCAAAGGGATTTTCTTTCAATTTTTATATCTTTTTCGGACAGACTAGCTTAGTAATGATGAAGTATGTGTCACTATATACTCTTTTTTTCTTTTTTTTACTTTTTATTTCCTCCTCTCTGTCATTCTCTTCCTTGGGCTGCTAATGAAAAGCCTGAAGCCCAAATAATGAGGTCAGAGTGGTTATGATCACCAGCCCATTCTAAAGAGTCCAAGCAGATTCGGGGGTCCCAGTGTGCTATGTGGATCCTGAACTTCCCCTCACCTGTATACATTTATAAAGGTTGAATTTAAATACCACTTTATAGGCACTTCTTCACAAGAATTGGATAAGAATTCAACTTTCCTTTAAAGGTACCTAGGACTTAAAAATACGTACATTATCAGGTGTATACGACAGCCATCTACGAAATGTAGTTCCAATTTGCGTTTTTGCAATGCCTAACCTTATACATGTGTCATTCTGTACATGTACAGATGTCTGTAAGTTATATAATGAATTTTGACAAACGACAGTCCTGGAAACACCATCTAATCATGAAATAGGCAATTCCCTTGTGCCTGTTTGTAGCCAATTCCCTATCCCCACCTTCGAACCATGGTAATCACTGATCTGCTTTCTAACACTACAGTTTTTCTTTTTCTAGAATTTCATATAAATGGAATTATACAGTATGAAGTCTTTTGTGTCTAGGCATTATTCACTGAGTGTAATACTTTTGAGATTTATCCATATTGTTGGATGTAACAACAGTTCATTATTTTCATTGCTGGGTAGTATTCCATTTTATGAATATTCCAAAAATTGTTTATCTTGTCACTGATTGATGGACAACTGGTCTGATTTCAGATTGGAGCTATTATGAAATAAAGTTGATATGAACATTTGACTAGAGTTTTGGGTGAACATGTATTTTCTTTATATGGGGCTAAATACTTAGCACACTGCTCTCTGTTGGGTCTTATGGCTAATAAATAGTTAAGTTTTTAAGTTAAGTTAAAAGTTAAGTTTTTAAGTTTTTAAGAAGCTACCCAACTTTGCAAAATAGCTCTAACATTTTGTATTTCTACCAGCCAAGCCTAGTATTTTAAGTCTTAATTTTATACTTTGTAGAGGATGAGTAGTGGTAGCTCATTATAGCTTAAATTTGCATTCCTGTAATGACTAAAAATACTGAGCATCTTTCTATGTGTTATTTGCTATTTCTTTATCTCTGATGAAATGTCTAATTCAGATCTTTCACTCATTCCCCTCCTGCCACCTGGCTTCACTGTCCTATTATTTGTGTGAGTTATTTATATACCTTTAAAATAAATTCTTTAATCAGATATTTGATTCACATTATATTCCTCATTTCTATGGCTTGCCTTTTTGTTCTCTTAAGGATATCTTTTGAAGAGCAAAAGTTTTAATTTTGATAAAGCCCAAATTCTCAATTTTTTTATGGTTAGAGATTTTTGTGTCTTAGTAAGTCTTTGACTAACTCAAAGCCATAAGGTTTTTTCTCCTATATCTTCCTCCCTAAGTTTTATGCTTTTAGCTCTTACATTTAGGTCTATGGTCTATTTCAAGTTAATTTTCTGAGTTATGAGAAGTAAGGATAGAGGATTTCTTAAAACAGATACGAAATTTTCCAGGATTATTTGTTGAAATGACTATCCCTTTCCCACTGAACTAACTTGGCACATATGTCAAAAACAAATGATGACATGTGTAGGTCTATTTCTTGACTCTGTTCTATTACATTGATCTATATGACCATCTTTATGTTGTTACCACACTACCTTGATTATTTGTAGCATTATAGTTAAGTCTTAAATCAAGTAGTATATTTCAACTTTCTTTTTCCCTTTCAAATTGTTTTGACTATTCTGGATAATTTTTATTTCTGTGTAAGTTTACAAGCAGATTGTCAATTTCTACCAATAAATTTTTTCCCTGATATTTTTGAGAATTATGTTGAGACTATAGGTAAACTTTAGGAAAATGAATAGCTTATTGATTTTGACTATTCTAATTGATGAACATAGTATATTTCCCCATTTATATAGTTTTTTAAATACATGTTTAGTAGTCTTCAGGATATATGTCTTGTGCATATTTTCTTAAACTTATCCCTAATTTTTGATATTTATAAGTGTTGCTCTAAAATTATATTTTTATTTCAATTGCCATCAATGTTATTGCATAGAAATAAAATCAATTTTTATAAATTGACATTGTCTCATATGACCTTGGTAAGTTCACTTATTAGTTATAATAACTTTCCTTGTAGATTTCCTAGCATTTCCTACATGAGTTATCATCTTGTCTGTGAATAAACAGAGGTTTGCAACTTCCTAATGTGTGTGTCTTTAATTCCTTCTTAACACTTTCTTGTCCTAGCTAGGATTTCTGATACAGTCGAAGTGCCGGAAGTAGGCTATCTTACCTTATGCTCAATCTTAGGGGGGAAAGCAGTCCATCTTTCACCATTAAGTGTAATATTATAACTAATTTTTTTTTTTACAGGTGACCTTTGTTAAGTTCCTTTTATTTCTAATTTGCTGACAGCCTTTACCATGAGTGGTGTTAGATTTTGTAAAATACCTTTTTTATATCCAAGGAGAGGATTAAAAAAAATTTGTCTGTTAATATGGTGAATTACATTGATTTTTAAATAGCTATCCAAGTTGGCCTTCCTGGGATTAAAACCCACTGGTTTTGGTTCATTATCCTTTTTATATGTTCCTGAAGTCAGGATATTAGGGCCAAAGACATTAAAAAATATCAAATAAAATAAGAGCAAAGGTTAAATATAATGCCTAAGAAATCTATTTGGTTGTTAAAACTATCAAGAAATACAAGGAAGTGATTGATACAAATGTTTATATAGTAAAATAGAGTTATAAGTAAGTGTGGGAGTAAGATGGAGTAATAGGACACAGAAAAGGACTTTGGGATGCTTAAAAAAGTTATATTTCTTGACCTGGGTGGGGATTTCTAGAGTATTTGTCTTATATAACTTCATTACGATGTGTATGTATGTGCATTATTGGTGGTTTTCATTATCATATGCATTCAAATTTTTAAAAAATATTTTATTTATTTGACAGAGAGAGAGAGACAGCAAGAGAGGGAACACAAGCAAGGAGAGTGGGAGAGGGAGAAGCAGGCTTCCCACTGAGCAGGAAGCCCAATTCAGGGCTCCATATCAGGTCCCTGGGATCAAGACCCGAGCTGAAGGCAGATGCTTAGCCAACTGAGCCACCCAGGCACCCCCATATACATTCTATTTTATATTTTAAAAAGTTTTAGAAAACCATACACTAAAGGACCTGTAAGCTTCTATTAGCTTCACATTTTATTCGTCTAATGTCTGCTAAACTCTTCCAAAAGAAATTAAGTTTTCTGGACCAACTAACTCACTGCCCCAAATCTGGTGTTCAGTTGATATTGCCCTAAATATCTGACAAGGAAATGAAGCTGAGTTGATGCAAGCAAACACTTAAAAGCTTTCCTTCTGTCTCATAAGACATAGAGGAGAGGCGCCTGGGTGGCTCAGTGGATTAAAGCCTCTGTCTTCGGCTCAGGTCATGATACCAGGGTCCCCAGATTAAGCCCCACATCGGGCTCCCTGGCTCAGCAGGGAGCCTGCTTCCTCCTCTCTCTCTGCCTGCATCTCTGCCTACTTGTTATCTCCCTCTGTCAAATAAATAAATAAAATCTTTAAAAAAAAAAACATAGAGGAATGAAAATCTTAGAATTTTCAAGAAAGGAACAGTATCAGGAGTATATTTTGTTCTAAATAAGCTCAGAGTAAAAATGAATTACTCATTCTTTCTTCTTCCCTCTTCCTTATTAAATTCTTAAATGTTCAGTTAGTCCAGTTTTTAGAAAACAGCAATACTACTAATGGCCATAGATAGGAAAGGTATTCAAGCAGTAAGTCCTGCTGGAAACAAAAAGAAATAGAAGTTCCTTGTGGAAAATAATTTGAAGCATTTTATCATCTAGAAAACAATTCATATTTCAAACCACAGTTTAATAAGCAGCATTATCTTACAGAAGACCATCTTTTTCTATTTCTTGAAATCAGTCAAAAAAACCCAAAGTTAATAACAATATATAAACTTAATATGTACTGGCTAGAATGTTTTAAATATCATTTGGAGTTGCTCTGCCATAATGGTAGTTAGGATGGCTTTTTATGTACCTGACAGTATACTAGGTACTTTATGTACATTAATTCATTTAAAATTTTTGAATAAAGTTTTACATATGAAAAAAATTTTAAATAGTTACTTAATGAATTTTCTGAAAATTGTATGAGGCTAGATTTGTGAACTAGATTTTTCTAATTCCTGCATAATACTTCACAGCTGATTTGTTCTTATAAGGCTACTGAGGAATCTTTTAGTAAATTATTATGTGTAGTAAACTAAAAAAAAAAAAAAAAAATGCCCAACTCCCAAAGAGAAGATTTTTCCCTTGAAGAACTGGAGTCAATAAATGAAGTTACATTCTCACCAAAATGCTACTAGCCAATAGGATCCAACAGTACATTAAAAGGATTATTTACCATGACCAAGTGGGATTTATTCCAGGGCTGCAAGGTTGGTTCAACATCCACAAATCAATCAATGTGATACAATACATTAATAAAAGAAAGAATAAGAAAAAAAAGAACAAGAACAAGAACATACAATACTATCAATAGATGCTGAAAAAGCATTTTACAAAGTACAGCATCATTTCTTGATCAAAACTCTTCAAAGTGTAAGGACAGAGGGTACACACCTCAGTATCATCAAAACCATCTATGAAAAACCCACAGTGAATGTCATTCCCAATGGGGAAAAACTGAGAGCTTTTCTGCTAGGGTCAGGAACATGGCAGGAATGTCCATTTTCATCACTGCTATTCAACATAGTACTAGAAGTCCTAGCCTCAGCAATCAGACAATAAAAAGAAATTAAAGGCATCCAAATCGGCAAAGAAGAAGTCAAATTATCACTCTTTGCAGATGATATGATACTATATGTGGAAAACCCAAAGACTCTACTCCGAATCGGCTAGAACTTGTACAGGAATTCAGTAAAGTGTCAGGATATAAAATCAATGCACAGAAATCGGGTGCATTTCTTTACACTAAAACAAGACAGAAGAAAGAGAAATTAAGGAGTCAGTCCCATTTACAATTGCACCAAAAACCATATGATACCTAGGAATAAACCTAACCAAAGAGGCAAAGAGTCTGTACTCAGAAAACTATAAAGCACTCATGAAAGAAATTGAGGAGGACACAAAGAAATAGAAAAATGTTCCATGCTCATGGATTGGAAGAACAAATATTGTGAAAATGTCTATGCTACCTAAAGCAATCTATATGTTTAATGCAATTACTATCAAAATAGCATCAATGTTTTTCAAAGAAATGGAACAAATAATCCTAAAATTTATATGGAACCAGAAAACACCTTAAAAACCAGAGGAATGTTGAAAAAGAAAGCCAAAGTTGGTGGCATCACAATTACAGAGTTTAAGCTCTATTACAAAGCTGCCATCATCAAGCCAGTATGGTACTGCCACAGAAACAGACACATAGATCAATGGAACAGAATAGAGAGCCCAGAAATAGACCCTCAACTCTATGGTCAACTAATCTTCAACAAAGCAGGAAAGAATGTCCAATGGGAAAAAGACAGCCTCTTCAACAAATGGGTGTTGGGAAACTTGGACAGCCACATGCAGAACAATGAAACTGGAACATTTCCTTACACCACACACAAAAATAGACTCCAAACAGATGAAAGACCTCAGTGTGAGAAAGGAATCCATCAGAATCCTTGAGGAGAACACAGGCAGCAACCTCTTCAACCTCAACCACAGCAATTTCTTCCTAGAAACATTGCCAAAGGCAAGGGAAGCAAGGGCAAAAATAAACTATTGGGACTTCATCATGATCAAAAGCTTTTGCACAGCAAAGGAAACAGTCAACAAAACCAAAAGACAACTGACAGAATGGGAGAAGATATTTGCAAATGACTTACCAGATAAAGAGCTAGTATCCAAAATCTATGAAAAACTTATCAAACTCAACACCCAAAGAACAAATAATCCAATCAAGAAATGGGCAGAGGACAGGAACAGACATTTCTGCAAAGAAGACATCCAGATGGCTAACAGACACATGAAAAAGTGCTCCACATCACTTGGCATCAAGGAAATACAAATCAAAACCACAATGAGATACCACCTCACACTAGTCAGAATGGCCAAAATTAACAAGTCAAGAAAGGACAGATGCTGGTGAGGATGCAGAGAAAGGGGAACCCTCTTACATTGTTGGTGGGAATGCAAGCTGGTGCAGCCACTCTGGAAAACAGCATGGTTTTCCTCAAAAAGTTGAAAATAGAGCTGCCCTATGACCCAGCAATTGCACCACTGGGTATTTACCCTAAAGATACAAATGTAGTGATCTGAAGGGGCACGTCCACCCGAATGTTTATAGCAGCAATGTCCACAATAGCCAAACTATTGAAAGAACCTAGATGTTCATCAACAGATGAATGGATATAGAAGATGTGGTCTATATATACAATGGAATACTATGCAGCCATCAAAAGAAATGAAATCTTGCCATTTGCAACAACGTGGATGAAACTAGAGGATATTATGCTTAGCAAAATAAGTCAATCAGAGAAAGACAACTATCATATGATCTCCCTGATTTGAGGAATTTGAGAGGCAATGTGGGAGGTTTGTGGGGTAGGGAAGGAATAAATGAAACAAGATGGGATTGGGTGGGAGACAAACCATAAGAGACTCTTAATACCACAAAACAAACTGAGGGTTGCTGCGGGGGAGGGGGGTATGGAGAGGGGGCTTGAGTTATGGACATTGGGGAGAGTACGTGCTATGGTGAGTGCTGTGAAGTGTGTAAGCCTGACGATTCACAGACTTGTACCCCTGGGGCTAATAATACATTATATGTTAATTAAAAATTAAACAAATGGAAAAAAAGTAAACAGAGTTACCATAGAGTTACTTATTTCTCTAGTTTCCTTAGAAGAGAAAAGGTTCAGACCAACCAAAAGAGAGTTGACCGGGAGTGCTTGGCTGGCTTAGTTGCATAGCATATGACTCTTGATCTTGGGTTGTGAGTTTGAACTCCACATTGGGTATAGAGACTATAAATAAGTAAAGTTTAGAAAAAAACAAAACAAACAAACAAAAGACAGTTGATTGTTCTCTTGATGAGGATGTAAGGTAATCATTTACTTACCCTCCATGATAGTCAAAGGATCTTCCACTTTGGGACGCAGGATATTAGGGCCAAAGACAGTGGCCAAGTTCTGCACACTCATTTTGTTCACTCCAGAATAAGACTGTACTTCATCCAAGAACCTGTGTTCAAATACAATTATGAAGACAAAATTATTTAGAAATTCAAACATCTCTCAGTCAAATGTGGGGAAAATATATTACAAATGATTAAGGATCAAACTTGAGGAATCATTCAAATATCATCTCTGGCCTGGTTTAGTTTCCTCTTTCAATCACAGAAACAGGTGTATCTGGATAATGCTAATATGGACAAGAGGTTCAAGAATATGGATTTTCTTCCAATCCTTGTATAAAACATTCAATTTATATGTGTATTCAATGTGAGAAGTATAAAAAGATCATCTGTACAGTCCTGTATTTCAGAGAGGAAAAATCAATCCTCTTTATTGAGTAATTTGTGAGCTTCAAATTTATGGTCTATTAAAAAATGAAATCAAACATGGTTTAAATTAAAACTTTAATTCTACAGATATGAAAAATTATAAGCACATTTTTTTCAACTTATTAGGTGCTAAAGATTAAGGGGCGTGAATTAGACTTTCCTCAAATGATTTTAGTAATAAGGATTGTTTTTGTAGTCTTTCAGCCTTTTTTCATTCCCCACCCTCTCTTCATTTCTAGATTTCATGGTTTACTAATTGTACTGATGAAACAAAGAGGAAGTGAAGAAAAATTTTAAAAGAACTCATTTTTTTTATTTGGTTTTATTTACTTATTTATTATTTCAAAATTTTATTTGAATTCTAGTTAATATGTGAGTAGGATTTACTGATTAATCAATTACTTTAATACCCAGTGCTCATCAAAATAAGTGCCTTCCTTAATACCCATCACCCATTTAGCCCATCCCCCACCCATCTCCCTTCCATCAACCCTCAGTTTGTTCTCTATGGTTAAGAGTCTCTTATGGTTTGCTTCTTTCTCTCTCTCTCTTTATTCCCCTTTCCCCTATGTTCATCTGTTTGGTTTCTTAAATTCCATACATGATTATTTATCTTTCTATGATTTATTTCACTTAACATAGAATGGATAAAGAAGGTGTGTGTGTGTGTGTGTGTGTGTGTGTGTGTGTGTGTGTGTGACCTGGAATATTACTCAGCCATCAAAAAGAATGAAATCTTACCATTTGCAACAACATGGATGAAACTAGACTGCATTATGCTAAGCAAAATAAGAGAACTTAATTATTATTTAAAATAATATATTTTAGGTGTCAGACATTGCACTAACTTACTGAATTCTCAAAGCAACTCTGTGAGGTAGATACTATGATTATCTCCATTTTACAGATGAGACACATGAGGCACCACGGTGACTAAGAATATTCTCTGAGGATATACAAGTAATAGGTGGCAGAGCTGAGATTTGAACCCAGCGTATCTGACTCTAGAGTCTGTACACTTGACCACTCCCCTATGACTGTGAAGAAAGGCACCTGCTTCACATATTCATTATTGTTAGATAGGCTAAACTAGTGTAAAACTGAAAGGAAAAACTCACACCAGTGTAATTTCTTATTTGATTAAGACTTTTAGCTGAAACAAAAAAAGACTTTTAGCTGCTTAAATGTTTCAAGAGGGGCGCCTGAGTGGCTCAGTGGGTTAAGCCTCTGCCTTCGGCTCAGGTCATGATCTCAGGGCCCTGGGATTGAGCCCCACATTGGGCTCTCTGCTCAGCAGGGAGCCTGCTCCCCCACCCCCTCTGCCTGCCTCTTAGCCTACTTGTGATCTCTCTCTCTCTCTCTGTGTCAAATAAATAAATAAAATCTTTAAAAAAAATGTTTCAAGAGAAGTGAAGTTCTCCTACTATGGAGATAAAGATGGGTAATATAGTTCTCAAGGAAGAGCCTTTTCCTTTTTACTTAAAGAGGATGTCCTCCTTTCTCATTCACCACAGCAGCCTGAATTAGTTCAAAATCTTGGGATAGAATCCCGATGTGTTAATGAGTCTGTTATCAGTGAGATGATTTCTTTCCTTTTTCAAAATTTTGAAACCTAAGCTCATATTTGCTTCCTACCATCACCAGAAAAAGTTACAGTAGGAGATTCTGGAATTCCTAATCAGTTACAATTGATGTGAGGTCCACAGTAGCAGGCATTAGTCTTAAACTGCATAGTTCCCAGTCTGCCAAATGTTTACCTAAGCATGACACAAAAAGTATATGTAAATGATAACACTATATTGAATTAAAAATCTGAATTATTTAAAAATAAGCTGAGAGGCTTTTCTTTAAGGTACCTTACAATGACTTGTAGTGCCAACCATCATCTCTTTATTTAAATTTAACTTTTCAATTTTAAATAATTGATGTCTTAATTTTTTAAGGTTTGTTTTGTTTTGTTTATTAAATTTATTTTTTTAATAAACCTATAATGTATTTTTACCCCCAGGGGTACAGGTCTGTTAATCACCAGGTTTACACATTTCACAGCAGTCATCATAGCACATACCCTCTCCAATGTCCATATCCCCACCACTCTCTCCCGTCCCCTCTCCCCCCAGCAACCCTCAGTCTGTTTTTTGAGATTGAGTCTTTTATGGTTTGTCTCCCTCCCAATCCCACCTTCTTACATTTTTTCTTTTCCTACCCCCAACCCCCCCCCCCACATTGCATATCCACTTCTTCATATCAGGGAAATCATATGATACTTGTCTTTCTCCAATTGACTTATTTCGCCAAGCATAATACCCTCTAGTTCCATCCACGTCATCGGAAATGGCAAGATTTCATTTCTTTTGATGGCTTCATAGTATTCCATTGTGTATATATGCCACATCTTCTTCATCCATTCATCTGTTGATGGACATCTAGGTTCTTTCCATAATTTGGCTATTGTGGACATTGCTGCTATAAACATTTGGGTGGATGTGCCCCTTCAAAGCACCATGTTTGTATCTTTAGGATATATACCCAGTAGTGCAATTGCTGGGTCATAGGGTAGCTCTATTTTCAGTTTTTTGAGGAACCTCCACACGGTTTTCCAGAGTGGCTGCACCAGCTTGCATTCCCACCAACAGTGTAGGAGGGTTTCCCTCTCTCCACATCCTCGCCAGCATCTGTCATTCTTGACTTGTTAATTTTGGCCATTCTGACTGGTGTGAGGTGGTATCTCATTGTGGTTTTGATTTGTATTTCCCTGATGCCCAGCGATGTGGAGCACTTTTTCATGTATCTTTTGGCCATCTGGATTTCTTCTTTGCAGAAATGTCTATTCCTGTCCTCTGCCCATTTCTTGATTGGCTTATTTGTTCTTTGAGTGTTGAGTTTGGTAAGCTCTTTATAGATTTTGGATACTAGCCCTTTATGTGATATGTCATTTAAAAATATCATCTCACATTCTGTCAGTTGTCTTTTGGTTTTGTTGACTGTTTCCTTTGCTGTGCAAAAGCTTTTGATCTTAATGAAATCCCAATAGTTCATTTTTGTCCTTGCTTCTCTTGTCTTTGGCGATGTTCCTAGGAAGTAGTTGCTGCAGTTGAGGTTGAAGAGGTTACTGCCTGTGTTCTCCTCAAGGATTTTGATGGATTCCTTTCTCACATTGAGGTCCTTCATCCATTTTGAGTCTATTTCGTGTATGGTGTAAGGAAATAGTCCAATTTCATTTTTCTGCATGTGGCTGCCCAATTTTCCAATCACCATTTGTTGAAGAGGCTGTCTTTTTTCCATTGGACATTCCTTCCTGCTTTGTCAAAAATTAGTTGACCATAGAGTTGAGGGTCTATTTCTGGGCTCTCTATTCTGTTCCATTGATCTATGTGTCTGTTTTTGTGCCAGTACCATGCTGTCTTGATGATGACAGCTTTGTAATAGAGCTTGAAGTCTGGAATTGTGATGCCACCAACTTTGGCTTTCTTTTTCAATATTCCTTTGGCTATTCGAGGTCTTTTCTGGTTCCATATAAATTTTAGGATTGTTAGTTCTATTTCTTTGAAAAAATGCATAGGATTTTGATAGGGATTGCATTAAATGTGTAGATTTCTTTAGGTAGAATAGACATATTCACAATATTTGTTCTTCCAATCCATGAGCATGGAACATTTTTCTATTTCTTTGTGTCTTCTTAATTTCTTTCATGAGTACTTTATAGTTTTCTCAGTACAGATTCTTTGCCTCTTTGGTTACGTTTGTTCCTAGGTATCTTATGGTTTTTGGTGCAATTGTAAATGGGATTGTCTCCTTAATTTCTCTTTCTTCTGTCTTGCTGTTAGTGTAAAGAAATGCACCTGATTTCTGTGCATTGACTTTATATCCTGAATTTATATTACTGAATTCCTGTACAAGTTCTAGCAGTTTTGGAGTAGAGCCTTTTGGGTTTTCCACATATAGTATCATATCATCTGCAAAGAGTGATAGTTTGACTTCTTCTTTGCCGATTTGGATGCCTTTAATTTCTTTTTATTGTCTAATTGCTGAGGCTAGGACTTCTAGTAGTATGTTGAACAGCAGTGGTGATAACGGACATCCTTGCTGTGTTCCTGACGTTAGTAGAAAAGCTTTCAGTTTTTCTCCATTGAGAATGTTATTTGCAGTGGGTTTTTCATAGATGGCTTTGATAATATTGAGGTATGTGCCCTCTATCCCTACACTTTCAATAGTTTTAATCAGGAAGGGATGCTGCACTTTGTCAAATGCTTTTTCAGCATCTATTGAGAGTATCATATGGTTCTTATTCTTTCTTTTGTTAATGTACTGTATCACATTCATTGATTTGCAGATGTTGAACCAACCTTGCAGCCTGGAATAAATCCCACTTGGTCCTGTTGAATAATTCTTTTAATGTACTGTTGGATCCTATTGGCCAGTATTTTGGTGAGAATTTTTGCATCTGCATTCATTAAGGATATTGCTCTGTAATTCTCTTTTTTAATGGGATCCTTGTCTGGTTTTGGGATCAAGGTGATGCTGGCCTCATAAAATGAGTTTGGAAGTTTTCCTTCCATTTCTATTCTTTGGAAGAGTTTCAGGAGAATAGGAATTAATTCTTCTTTAAATATTTGGTAGAATTCCCCTGGGAAGCCGTCTGGCCCTGGGTTTTTGTTTGTTTGGAGATTTTTAATGACTGTTTCAATCTCCTTACTGGTTATGGGTCTGTTCAGGCTTTCTATTTCTTCCTGCTTCAGTTGTGGTAGTTTATATGTCTCTAGAAATGTATCCGTTTCTTCCAGATTGTCGAATTTGTTGGCGTAGAGTTGCTCATAGTATGTTCTTATAATTGTTTGTATTTCTTTGGTGTTGGATGTGATCTCTCCTCTTTCATTCATGATTTTATTTATTTGGGTCCTTTCTCTTTTCTTTTGATAAGTCTGGCCAGGACTTGTCAATCTTATTAATTCTTTCAAAGAACCAGCTCCTAGTTTCGTTGATTTGTTCTATTGTTTTTTAGTTTCTATTTCATTGATTTCTGCTCTGATCTTTATGATTTCTCTTCTCCTGCTGGGTTTAGGTTTTCTTTGTTGTTCTTTCTCCAGCTCCTCTAAGTGTAGGGTTAGGTTGTGTATTTGAGTCCTTTCTTGTTTCTTGAGAAAGGCTTTTACCGCTATATATTTTCCTCTCAGGACTGCCTTTGTTGTGTCCCACAGATTTTGAACTGTTGTGTTTTCATTATCATTTGTTTCCATGAATTTTTTCAATTCTTCTTTAATTTCCTGGTTGACTCATTCATTTTCTAGAAGGATGCTGTTTAGTCTCCATGTATTTGGGTTCTTTCTAAATTTCCTTTTGTGATTGAGTTTTACCTTCAGAGCATTATGGTCTGAAAATATGCAGGGAATGATCCCAATCTTTTGATACTGGTTGAGACCTGATTTACATCCCCGGATGTGATCTATTCTGGAGAATGTTCCATGAGCACCAGAGAAGAATGTATATTCTGTTGCTTTGGGATGGAATGTTCTGAATATATCTGTGATGTCCATCTGGTCCAGTGTGTCATTTAAGCCCTTTATTTCCTTGTTGATCTTTTGCTTAGATGATCTGTCCATTTCAGTGAGGGGAGTGTTAAAGTCCCCTATTATTATTGTATTATTGTCGATCTATTTCTTTGATTTTGTTATTAATTGGTTTATATAGATGGCTGCTCCCATTTTAGGGGCATAGATATTTAAAATTGTTAGGTCTTCTTGTTGGACAGACCCTTTGAGTATGATATAGTGTCCTTCCTCATCTCTTATTATAGTCTTTGGCTTAAAATCTAATTGATCTGATATAAGGATTGCCACCCCAGCTTTCTTCTGATGTCCATTAGCATGGTACATTGTTTTCCACACCCTCACTTTAAATCTGGAGGTGTCTTTGGGTCTAAAATGAGTTTCTTATAGGCAGCATATTAAGGGGTTTTGTTGTTTTTTTTTTTTAATTTTTTATTTTTTATAAACATATATTTTTATCCCCAGGGGTACAGGTCTGTGAATCACCAGGTTTACACACTTCACAGCACTCACCAAAGCACATACCCTCCCCAATGTCGATAATCCCACCACCCCCTTCTCCCAAACCCCCTCCCCCCAGCAACCCTCAGTTTGTTTTCTGAGATTGAGTCACTTATGGTTTGTCTCCCTCCCAATCCCATCTTGTTTCATTTATTCTTCTCCTACCCACTTAAGCCTCCATGTTGCATCACCACTTCCTCATATCAGGGAGAACATATGATAGTTGTCTTTCTCTGCTTGACTTATTTCGCTAAGCATGATACGCTCTAGTTCCATCCATGTTGTCACAAATGGCAAGATTTCATTTCTTTTGATGGCTGCATAGTATTCCATTGTGTATATATACCACATCTTCTTGATCCATTCATCTGTTGATGGACATCTAGGTTCTTTCCATAGTTTGGCTATTGTGGACATTGCTGCTATAAACATTCGGGTGCATGTGCCCCTTTGGATCACTACATTTGTATCTTTAGGGTAAATACCCAATAGTGCAATTGCTGGGTCATAGGGCAGTTCTATTTTCAACATTCTGAGGAACCTCCATGCTGTTTTCCAGAGTGGCTGCACCAGCTTGCATTCCCACCAACAGTGCAGGAGGGTTCCCGTTTCTCCACATCCTCGCCAGCATCTGTCATTTCCTGACTTGTTGATTTTAGCCATTCTTACTGGTGTGAGGTGATATCTCATTGTGGTTTTGATTTGTATTTCCCTGATGCCGAGTGATATGGAGCACTTTTTCATGTGTCTGTTGGCCATCTGGATGTCTTCTTTGCAGAAATGTCTGTTCATGTCCTCTGCCCATTTCTTGATTGGATAATTTGTTCTTTGGGTGTTGAGTTTGCTAAGTTCTTTATAGATTCTGGACACTAGTCCTTTATCTGACATGTCATTTGCAAATATCTTCTCCCATTCTGTCAGTTGTCTTTTGATTTTGTTAACTGTTTCCTTTGCTGTGCAAAAGCTTTTGATCTTGATGAAATCCCAATAGTTCATTTTTTCCCTTGCTTCCCTTGCCTTTTGCGTTGTTCCTAGGAAGATGTTGCTGCGGCAGAGGTCGAAGAGGTTGCTGCCTGTGTTCTCCTCAAGGATTTTGATGGATTCCTTTCGCACATTGAGGTCCTTCATCCATTTTGAGTCTATTTTTGTGTGTGGTGTAAGGAAATGGTCCAATTTCATTTTTCTGCATGTGGCTGTCCAATTTTCCCAGCACCATTTATTGAAGAGGCTGTCTTTTTTCCATTGGACATTCTTTCCTGCTTTGTCGAAGATTAGTTGACCATAAAGTTGAGGGTCTATTTCTGGGCTCTCTATTCTGTTCCATTGATCTATGTGTCTGTTTTTGTGCCAGTACCATGCTGTCTTAATGATGACAGCTTTGTAATAGAGCTTGAAGTCCGGAATTGTGATGCCACCAACGTTGGCTTTCTTTTTCAATATCCCTTTGGCTATTCGAGGTCTTTTCTGGTTCCATATAAATTTTAGCATTATTTGTTCCATTTCTTTGAAAAAGATGGATGGTACTTTGATAGGAATTGCATTAAATGTGTAGATTGCTTTAGGTAGCATAGACATTTTCACAATATTTATTCTTCCAATCCAGGAGCATGGAACATTTTTCCATTTCTTTGTGTCTTCCTCAATTTCTTTCATGAGTAGTTCATAGTTTTCTGAGTATAGATTCTGTGTCTCTTTGGTTAGGTTTATTCCTAGATATCTTATGGTTTTCGATGCAATTGTAAATGGGATTGACTCCTTAATATCTCTTTCTTCTGTCTTGCTGTTGGTGTAGAGAAATGCAACTGATTTCTGTGCATTGATTTTATATCCTGACACTATACTGAACTCCTGTATAAGTTCTAGCAGTTTTGGAGTGGAGTCTTTTGGGTTTTCCACATATAGTATCATATCATCTGCGAAGAGTGATAATTTGACTTCTTCTTTGCCTATTTGGATGCCTTTAATTTCCTTTTGTTGTCTGATTGCTGAGGCTAGGACCTCTAGTACTATGTTGAATAGCAGTGGTGATAATGGCCATCCCTGCCGTGTTCCTGACCTTAGTGGAAATGCTTTCAGTTTTTCTCCATTGAGAATGATATTTGCGGTGGGTTTTTCATAGATGGCTTTGATGATATTGAGGTATGTGCCCTCTATCCCTACACTTTGAAGAGTTTTGATCAGGAAGGGATGCTGTACTTTGTCAAATGCTTTTTCAGCATCTATTGAAAGTATCATATGGTTCTTGTTCTTTCTTTTATTGATGTGTTGTATCACATTGACTGATTTGCGGATGTTGAACCAACCTTGCAGCCCTGGAATAAATCCCACTTGGTCGTGGTGAATAATCTTTTTAATGTACTGTTGAATCCTATTGGCTAGTATTTTGTTGAGTATTTTTGCATCTGTGTTCATCAAGGATATCGGTCTATAGCTCTCTTTTTTGGTGGGATCCTGTCTGGTTTTGGGATCAATGTGATGCTGGCCTCATAAGATGAGTTTGGACGATTTCCTTCCATTTCTATTTTTTGGAACAGTTTCAGGAGAATAGGAATTAATTCTTCTTTAAATGTTTGGTAGAATTCCCCCGGGAAGCCATCTGGCCCTGGGCTTTTGTTTGTTTGGAGATTTTTAATGACTGTTTCAATCTCCTTACTGGTTATGGGTCTGTTCAGGCTTTCTATTTCTTCCTGGTTCAGTTGTGGTAGTTTATATGTTTCTAGGAATGCATCCATTTCTTCCAGATTGTCAAATTTATTGCCGTAGAGTTGCTCATAGTATGTTCTTATAATAGTTTGTATTTCTTTGGTGTTAGTTGTGATCTCTCCTCTTTCATTCATGATTTTATTTATTTGGGTCCTTTCTCTTTTCTTTTTGATAAGTCGGGCCAGGGGTTTATCAATTTTATTAATTCTTTCAAAGAACCAGCTCCTACTTTCGTTGATTTGTTCTATTGTTTTTTTGGTTTCTATTTCATTGATTTCTGCTCTGATCTTTATGATTTCTCTTCTCCTGCTGGGCTTAGGGTTTCTTTCTTGTTCTTTCTCCAGCTCCTTTAGGTGTAGGGTTAGGTTGTGTACCTGAGACCTTTCTTGTTTCTTGAGAAAGGCTTGTACCGCTATATATTTTCCTCTCAGGACTGCCTTTGTTGTGTCCCACAGATTTTGAACCGTTGTATTTTCATTATCATTTGTTTCCATGATTTTTTTCAATTCTTCTTTAATTTCCTGGTTGACCCATTCATTTTTTAGAAGGATACTGTTTAGTCTCCATGTATTTGGGTTCTTTCCAAACTTCCTTTTGTGGTTGAGTTCTAGCTTTAGAGCATTGTGGTCTGAAAATATGCAGGGAATGATCCCAATCTTTTGATACCGGTTGAGTCCTGATTTAGGACCGAGGAGGTGATCTATTCTGGAGAATGTTCCATGTGCACTAGAGAAGAATGTGTATTCTGTTGCTTTGGGATGAAATATTCTGAATATATCTGTGATGTCCATCTGGTCCAGTGTGTCGCTTAAGGCCTTTATTTCCTTGCTGATCTTTTGCTTGGATGACCTGTCCATTTCAGTGAGGGGAGTGTTAAAGTCCCCTACTATTATTGTATTGTTGTTGATGTGTTTCTTTGATTTTGTTATTAATTGGTTTATATAGTTGGCTGCTTCCACGTTGGGGGCATAGATATTTAAAATTGTTAAATTTTCTTGTTGGACAGACCCTTTGAGTATGATATAGTGTCCTTCCTCATCTCTTATTATAGTCTTTGGCTTAAAATCTAATTGATCTGATATAAGGATTGCCACTCCTGCTTTCTTCTGATGTCCATTAGCATGGTAAATTCTTTTCCACCCCCTCACTTTAAATCTGGAGGTGTCTTCGGCCTTAAAATGAGTTTCTTGGAGGCAACATATAGATGGGTTTTGTTTTTTTATCCATTCTGATACCCTGTGTCTTTTGACAGGGGCATTTAGCCCATTCACATTCAGGGTAACTATTGAGAGATATGAATTTAGTGCCATTGTATTGCCTGTAAGGTGACTGTTATTGTATATAGTCTCTGTTCCTTTCTGATCTACCACTTGTAGGCTCTCTCTTTGCTTAGAGGACCCCTTTCAATATTTCCTGTAGAGCTGGTTTGGTATTTGCAAATTCTTTCAGTTGTTGTTTGTCCTGGAAGCTTTTAATCTCTCCTTCTATTTTCAATGATAGCCTAGCTGGATATAGTATTCTGGGCTGCATGTTTTTCTCATGTAGTGCTCTAAAAATATCATGCCAGCTCTTTCTGGCCTGCCAGGTCTCTGTGGATAAGTCAGCTGCCAATCTAATATTTTTACCATTGTATGTTACAGACTTCTTTTCCCGGGCTGCTTTCAGGATTTTCTCTTTGTCACTGAGACTTGTAAATTTTACTATTAGGTGACGGGGTGTGGGCCTATTCTTATTGATTTTGAGGGGCGTTCTCTGAACCTCCTGAATTTTGATGCTCGTTCCCTTTGCCATATTGGGGAAATTCTCCCCAATAATTCTCTCCAGTATACCTTCTGCTCCCCTCTCTCTTTCTTCTTCTTCTGGAATCCCAATTATTCTAATGTTGTTTCGTCTTATGGTGTCACTTATCTCTCGAATTCTCCCCTCGTGGTCCAGTAGCTGTTTGTCCCTCTTTTGCTCAGCTTCTTTATTCTCTGTCATTTGGTCTTCTATATCACTAATTCTTTCTTCTGCCTCATTTATCCTAGCAGTGAGAGCCTCCATTTTTGATTGCACCTCATTAATAGCTTTTTTGATTTCAACTTGGTTAGATTTTAGTTCTTTTATTTCTCCAGAAAGGGCTTTTATATCTCCCGAGAGGGTTTCTCTAATATCTTCCATGCCTTTTTCGAGCCCCGCTAGAACCTTGAGAATTGTCATTCTGAACTCTAGATCTGACATATTACCGATGTCTGTATTGATTAGGTCCCTAGCCTTCGGTACTACCTCTTGTTCTTTTTTTTGTGTTGAATTTTTACGTCTTGTCATTTTGGCCAGATAAGAGTAAATGAAGGGGCAAGTAAAATACTAAAAGGGTGGCAACAACCCCAGGAAAATATGCTTTAACCAAATTAGAAGAGATCCAAAATCGTGAGTGGGGAGAAAGGGGATAAAAAGAGGTTCAAAAAGAAAGAAAGAAAAAAAAAGAAAAAAGAAAAGAAAAAAAAAAAAGAAAAGAAAAAAAATTTTTTTAAAAAAGAAAACACCTGAGAAAAATGTAAAAAAGAAAAAATATATATATTAGATAAACTAGTAAAAAATCGTTAAAAAATAAAAAGGTAACAGTTTAAAAAAAAAAATTTTACCCGAAGGCGAGAAGAAAAAAAAAAAATGAAAAAGAAAAAATTAAATTAACTGCAAGACTAAAAAAAATCACAGGAAAAAAGCCATGAGTTCCGTGCTTGGCTTTCTCCTCCTCTGGAATTCTGCTGCTCTCCTTGGTATTGAAACCGCACTCCTTGGTAGGTGAACTTGGTCTCGGCTGGATTTCTTGTTGATCTTCTGGGGGAGGGGCCTGTTGTAGTGATTCTCAAGTGTCTTTGCCCCAGGCAGAATTACACCGCCCTTACTCGGGGCCGGGATGAGTAATCCGCTCGGGTTTGCTTTCAGGAGCTTTTGTTCCCTGAGCGCTTTCCGTAGAGTTCCGGAGGACGGGAATACAAATGGCAGCCTCCTGGTCTCCGGCCCGGAGGAGCCGAGAGCCCAGGGCCCCACTCCTCAGTGCGCCCTCAGAGAACCGCGCCCAGTTACTCCCGTCTGCCTGACCTCCGGCCGTGCTCCGAGATCACCGAGCCTGCGACCGGTTCAAGGTAACCCCGAGCTGTGAGCTTACTATCGGCTCTGTCTCTGCAGCCGGCTTTCCCGTTCTATCAATACCCGCAAGCTCTGCGACACTCAGACACCCCCGATCCTTCTGTGACCCTGCGGGACCTGAGGCCACGCTGACCCCGTGTGGGCTTCGCCCCGGTTTAGCCTCTGGAGCGATGTCCCTCAGCGGAACAAACTTTTAAAAGTCCTGATTTTGTGCGCGGTTGCTCCGCCGCTTGCCGGGAGCCGGCCCCTCCCCCCGGGGTCTATCTTCCCGTCGCTTTGGATTCACTTCTCCGCCGGTCCTACCTTTCAGAAAGTGGTTGTTTTTCTGTTTCCAGAATTGCTGTTCTTCTTCTCTTCGATCTGCCGATGGATTTTCAGGTGTTTTCAATCTTTAGATAAGCTATCTAGCTGATCTCCGGCTAGCTGAAGCAGTCTCAGCTTGCTACTTCTCCGCCATCTTGACTCCCCCCGGGTTTTGTTTTTTTATCCATTCTGATACCCTGTGTCTTTTGATTGGGGCATTTAGCCTATTAACATTCAGGGTAACTATTGAAAGATATGAATTCAATGCCATTGTATTGCTTGTAATGTGACTGTTACTGTATATCGTCTCTGTTTCCTTCTGATCTACTACTTTTAGGGTCTCTCTTTGCTTGGAGGGCCCCTTTCAATATTTCCTGTAGAGCTGGTTTGGTGTTTGCAAATTCTTTCAGTTTTGTTTGTCCTGGAAGCTTTTTATCTCTCCTTCTATTTCAATGATAGCCTAGCTGGATATAGTATTCTTGGCTGCATGTTTTTCTAGTTTCTAGCTCTGAATATATCATGCCAGCTCTTTCTGGCCTGCCAGGTCTCTCGGGATAGGTCCACTGCCAATCTAACGTTTACCCTTCTATGTTACAGACTTCTTTTCCCGGGCTGCTTCAGGATTTCTTCTGTCGCTAAGACTTATAAATTTTACTATCAGGTGATGAGGTGTCGACCTATTTTTATTGATTTTGAGGGGCATTCTTAGCATCTCCTGGATTTTGATGTTTGTTCCCTTTGCTATATTAGAAAAATTCTCTCCAATAATTCTCTCCAATATACCTTCTGCTCCCTCTCTCTTTCTTCTTCTTCTGGAATCCCAATTATTCTAATTTGTATTGTCTTATGGTGTTACTTATCTCTCGAATTCTCTCCTCGTGGTCCAGTATTTGTTTGTCTCTCTTTGCTCAGCTTCTTTATTCTCTGTCATTTGGTCTTCTATGTCACTAATTCTTTCTTCTGCCTCATTTATCCCAGCAGTAAGAGCCTCCATTTTTTATTGCAGCTCATTAATAGCTTTTTTTATTTCAACTTGGTTAGGTTTTAGTTCTTTTATTTCTCCAGAAAGGGCTTTTATCTCAACAGAGAGGGTTTCTCTAATATCTTCTATGCCTTTTTCGAGCCCAGCTAGAACCTTGAGAATCATCATTCTGAACTCTACATCTGTCATATTAGCTATGTCTGTATTGATTAGGTCCCCAGCCTTCGGTACTGGCTCTTGTTCTTTCTTCTGTGGTGAGTTTTTCCACCTTGTCATTTTGTCCAGATAAGATTTGCTTTCTCCTCCTCTGGAATTCCACTGTTCTCCTTGGTGAGTGAAGTTGGTCTTAGCTGGGTTTCTTGTTGATCTTCTGGGAGAGGGGCCTGTTGTGGTGATTCTCAAGTGTCTTTGCCCCAGGCAGAATTTCACCGCCCTTACCAGGGGCCGGGCTAACTAATCCGCTCGGTTTGCTTTTGGGAGCTTTTGTTCCCTGCGTGCTTTCAGTAGAGTTCCAGAGGACGGGAATGAAGATGGTGGCCTCCCAATCTCTGGCCCAGAGGAGCCGAGAGCTCGGGGTCCTATTCCTCAGTTCGCCCTCAGAGAAAAGCGCCCAACCATCCCCGTCTCCCTGGCCTCTGGTTGTGCTTGTAGGAAAGCGCTCAATCGGTCGCATTTGGAGAAAAGCGCTCAGTCACTGCCATCTCTGTGGCCTCTGGCAGCGCTCCAAGCACACCCAGCCTGTGCCCGTTTCAAGGTAACCTGAGCTGAGAGCTCACTCCTTGGCTTTGTCGCGGTAGCTGGCTTCCCTGCTCTAATACCAGCAAGCTCTGTGACACTCAGAGACCCCCAGTCCTTCTGTGACCCCACGGGGCACGGGTTATGCTGACCCCACGTGGGCTTTCCCCTCAGTTTAGCCTCTGGAGCGATGTCCCTCCATGGAACAGACTTTTTAAAGTCCTGATTTTGTGCTCCATTGCTCCACCGCTTGCCGGGAGCCAGCCCCTCCCCCCATGGTCTATCTTCCCATCACTTTGGATTCACTTCTCTGCAGGTCCTACCTTGCAGAAAGTGATTGATTTTCTGTTTCTAGAATTGTTGCTCTTCTTCTCTTCGATTTCCTGTTGGATTTGTAGGTCTTTGCAATGGTTAGATAAGCTATCTAGCTGATCTCCTGCTTCCTAATGTTGTCTCAGCCTGCTACTTCTCTGCCATCTTGACTCCTCCTCCCAATTTTTTAAGTTTTTAAATTCCAGTTAGTTAGCAGACAGTGTAATATTACTTTCAGGTGTACAATTCAGTGATTCAACACTTCCATAACATCGCCCTGTGCTCATCTCAAAAAGTGCCCTTCTAAATCCCCATCACCTATTCACCCATCTCCTCACCCACCGCCCTTCCAGTAACCATCAGCTTGTTCTTTGTAGTTAAGAGTCTGTTTCTTGGGTGCCTGGGTGGCTCAGTCATTAAGCATCTGCCTTCAGCTCAGGTCATGATCCCAGGGTCCTGGGATTGAGCCCCACATCAAGCCCCCTACTCAATGGAAAGCCTCTTCTCCCTCTCCTACTCTCCCTGTTTCCTTTCTCACTCTCTTTCTCTCTGTCAAATAAATATATAAAATCTTTAAAAAGGGACGCCTGGGTGGCTCAGTGGGTTAAAGCCTCTGCCTTCAGCTCAGGTCATGGTCCCAGGGTCTTGGGATCGAGCCCCACATCCGGCTCTCTGCTCAGTGGGGAGCCTGCTTCCCCCTTTCTCTCTGCCTGCCTCTCTGCCTACTTGTGATCTCTCTCTCTGTCAAATAAATAATAAAATCTTTAAAAAAAGAAAAGAGAGAGTCTGCTCCTTGGTCTCTTTTCTCCCCCATGGTTGTTTTGTTTCTTAAATTCCACATATGAGTGAAATCATATGGTTTTTAAACAGGGGGACAGACATGGCACATACCATCCCAAGCCATAGGGAAATATGGTCATGAGTGAGAGCTTTATCAGGTACAATTAGTGTCCTAAAAGAACCAAACAGTAATGTCTTTTCAATAAGTCTTGTAGTAAGAGAAAAACAGAAAGAAAATAATATTTATTCAATTTAATAATGTAATTTAAATGTTAAAACAACTTTGTGGAATGTGTGTTTTCAATACTCTTTTATCTAGTAGGACACTTAGAGAGGATAAGAAAATTACATACAGACACATAAGACGTCAGTGATAGAAACTGGACTCCCGTACAGGCCTTTCTCATGCCAAGGGAAATGCTCCTTCTCTAAATGAAGGTACACAGCACATGTACAAACAACTGTTGGAAGTTTGAAGCAACATATCCCTAATATGTAGATGTAAGACAGACTCAGAAACAAATGACAAAGTCGAGCAATTTCAGGGCTCAAAGAAAGCCTTGAGATTATCTTATCAAACTTCTTAATTTTACAGAGGTCAACACTAGAGCACAGAGCAGGTCACTGATTTTATAAGTTAGTATCAGGCTACATATAGTCTCGTTCTCTTTAGTTTTGTCTTCAGGACAATTCTTACCTGCAAATATACTTCAGGAGGTTGTAATTGACCACTGGCAAACTCTTCACCTGCTTTGCTAATTCCTTAACACCCTGAGTAAAAAGAAATGGAGAATAAATGTTATCTAAGTGTTGGCCTTGGAATTAAAGCAAATGAAAAGTGGGTATACAGTTCTTTTTTCATTAGTTTCACACATCATCAGTGAGGAATCCTGTCCTGAAAACTTGCCGCCATTAAGAGAGGGTTTGGCAAATATTTTCAAAGATGTGAAAAAGTATTTAAAATATTTCCATAAGTACTATTTGTGGAGAAACAGATGTTAAGTGAAGCCTTTCTAACATTATAAATACTTGCTCACAGTTGACTAAAAAGCGAAGACAACCTCATTTATAATAAGGTTATTTGGGGAAAAAAGCAGCCTTAATGTAGTGAGGATCTTTCTCATTTCCGACATTCCCAAAACAGAGACAAACTCACATCTACTGACAAATAAGTCTCTCAAGATGGACCATGTCTAGGACACACCGTTTGCGGTGGGATGGAGAATGAAAAGCCCACTATTCATGGACATTTCACAAAGGGATTAATTGCATGGGTTCTTCTCATTGTAGAGCTTCTAAAATGTAAATGGTCCCAGAAATGCTAATGGATAATGTAATCTAATTTGTTCTTCTTCCTGAAAAAGGCCAGATGGTAAATATCGCAAGCGTTCTGGGACATATGGTCTCTGTCTCAACTACTCAACTCTCCCGTTGTGGTACAAAAGCAGCCACAGACAACATTACATAACAAAGTAAAACTTCATTTATAAAAACAGGCAGCAATTTCAATAAGAGTGCCGAGAAAATCCAGTGGAGGAAACAACAGTTTTTCCAAAAAAGGGTTCTGAGACAACCAGATATCCATATGCCACAGGTTGAAGTTGGACCTTTCCTCATATCATAATCCAAAATTAACTCAAAATGGGTCATAGACCTAAAGGTAAGAGCTAATGTTACAAAAGTCTTAGAAGAAAGTATAGGAATAAATCCTGGTGAGCTTGGTTAAGTATTTCTTAGATATGACATTAAAAGCACAAGTGACAAAAGAAAAATAGATAAGTTAGACTTCGTTGTAATTAAAAACATTTGTGCTTCAAAGGACACCATCAAAAAACTGAAGAGACTTGGGGTGCCTGGCTGGCTCAGTTCTTTGAGCATCTGTCTCTTGATTTTGCCTCAGGTCATGAGAGTCAGGGTCTGTGCTCAGTGGGGAGTCTCCTTGAAATTCTCTCTCCTTCTTTCTCTGCCCTCCACCCCCAAAATAAATAAATAAGTCTTTAAAAAACTGAAGAGACAACCTATAGAATGGGAGAAATATTTGCAAATCAAATCATATATCTGATAAGAGGTTTGTAATCTAAACTATAAGAACCTTCACAACTCAAATTAAGACAATCCAATTACAAATGGGAAAATGATTTTTCCAAAGAAAATATGTGAAGAGCCAATAAGTACACGGAAAAATGTTTAACATCATTAACTGTCAGGGAAATGCAACTCGAGCTCAAGGTGATCTCACTTTACATACACTAGGATGGCTATGATAAAAAAGAGAGAGAACAAGTGTCGGTAAAAGTGTGGAGACGTTGGAATCTGCACGAGTTGCTGGTGGGAATTTAAAAATGACGGAGCCTCTTTAGAAAACACAGAGTTACACATGGCCCAGCAAATCTGCCTCCTGGGTATAAACCCAGAAGAAATGAAGATGTATGTCCATGCCAAACTTTGCAAATGAATATTCACAACAGCATTAATAATAATAGTGAAACAACCCACATATGCTACAACTGAGGGTTGGATAAATAAATGAATAAATAAAAACAAATGGAATGAAATACTAGTATATGTGGAATAGTGTGAATAAACCTTGAAAACAGTGAAAGAAGCCAGTCACAGAAGACAATGTAGTGAATGATTTTGTTTATATGAAATAGCCAAAATAGGCAAGTCTATACATACAGAAGAGATTAGTTATTGCCAAGGGCTGGGGAAGGTGGGGCCAGGGGAATAGGTATGGACCTAGTTATAGGATGATGAAAATGTGTTAAATATTCTAAAATTAGATTGTGGCAGTGGTGGCACAACTCTTGAGAAACAGTTGGCCCTTGAGCAATGTAGGGGTGAGGGACACCAATTCCCCCAACTCAAAAAACCATGAGTAATTTTGACTCCCCCCCAAACTTAGATAGCCTACTATTGACAGGAAACCTTCCTGATAACAGTTGATTAACAAATATTTTGTATGTTTTATGTATTATATGCTGTATTCTTACAATAAAGTAAGCTAGAGAAAAGAAAACATTAAGAAAATCATATGGAAGAGGAAGTACATTTATCGCACTGTATTGCAAAATTTCCGTGCATAGGAGGACCCATACAATTCAAACCCATGTTATTTGAGGGTCAACTGTATACTAAAATGCACTGATTATACACTTCAAATAGGTGATTGTATAATATATGAACTATATCTCAATAAGGCTGTTTTTAAAAATGGTAGAGAGAAGCAACAGTCACAGTCACCAAACTGTGGAAAGAACCAAGATTCCCTTCAACGGACGAATGGATAAAGAAGATATGCTTCATATATATAATGGAGTATAATGCCTCCATTAGAAAGGATGAATACCCAACTTTTGTATCAACATGGACGGGACTGGAGGAGATTATCCTGAGGGAAGGAAGTCCAGCAGAGGGAGTTAATTATCAACGGTTTCACTTATTTGTGGAGCGTAAGGAATAACACTGGGAGATGGAGAGGAGAAGTGAGTTGGGGGAAATTGGAGGGGGAGGCGAATCATGAGACTGTGGTCATTGAGAAACAAACAGGGTTTTGGTGGGGAGAGGGTGGGGTTGCGTGAATCTGGTGGTGGGTATTATGGAGGGCACATATTGCATGGAGCACTGGGCATGGTGCATAAACAATGAATTCTGGAATACTGAAAAGAAATAAATAAAATGGAAAAAATGGTAGATAAGATTTGGTAGGAGGCATTGTTTAGGTAATTTAGAGGGGCTTACAACGAAAAAGAGAGTATGAAATAAGGCATCCAATTTGTTCATGGAATGTTTGGCCTGATGTAGCCCACAATTAACCACTTGAGCAAAGTGGGCAAGGACGGCTCATTTCATTTATTAACTTGCAGTTTTCTTTTTGATAAGAGAGGGGATTAAAAATGGGACCTGACTTGTGTGTGTGATATCTAAGTTCGTGTAATGTCAATGAATAAAATAGTGGAAAACAGTCCAAGGATGCGACAAAAGGAAATTTTTTTTAAATTTTTTTTTAATTTTTTATTTTTTATAAACATATATTTTTATCCCCAGGGGTACAGGTCTGTGAATCACCAGGTTTACACACTTCACAGCACTCACCAAAGCACATACCCTCCCCAATGTCCATAATCCCACCCCCTTCTCCCAAACCCCCTCCCCCCAGCAACCCTCAGTTTGTTTTGTGAGATTAAGAGTCACTTATGGTTTGTCTCCCTCCTCAAGGTTTGCGACAAAAGGAAATTTACAAATTAAAAACTAGGAACGTTGATTTAAAAAAAGACCCAAATGAAGGTTTTGCTAGAAAGAAATACATCAACTTACAGCTTCTTCGTCCTTGCTGAGCAGTTTGGCACAGGCCAAAAAATCTTCATACTTTGCGTAAGGAATAACTGGTTCCGGAAGTTCTCGGAGATAGAGTTTAAGAAGTGATGCCACTGTGTGTACATCCGTGTTGCTGTGGAGACAGAAGTGGGAAGATAATCTCTGGAGTAAACTTTATTTTACTTCATCCAATTTATTTTTTCATCAAATACACATCAAATTCCATACGAGTTGGCAATTCAGTCAGGAAGCTCAGCTTGGAAGAAGCACACAGGTTCACAATGCCTGTGACATGCTGTACCACAGGTGGAGGGGAGAGGGGTCTGGAAGGACTCTGGGAAGCCGCAGTGTGGTTTCAAAATAGTCAGACGTTCAGATACTTTTCTTGTGTGTGTACTTGACATTAAGCAGAAGTGTTAACTTTGGAAAACAGGGCCAATATACCAGACTTTAAATGAAATAGAATACAATCAACAAAAAACACCAAATCCATCGAGGTGTGCATGCATGTATTCAATGTCACAATCAGTTTGGAATCATAGCTTCACTTCCTCTTCTTTAGAAGATATTGGTGATTGGCTACAGACATCAGAAACTTAGTATTACATGTTATAACTTTTTAAGCAGAACTTATTTTGAAGGTGATTGATTCTCAGCATGATTTCTTGTCTAATATTCTAAGATAGTTGGGAATCTTTAGGTTCTTCTAGAAAGAGAAGGAATATACTACAAAAATGAATAAAGAAAACAAAACCTGCGCTTTGTATAACGTACAAAACTTATTTTTATTCCCTACTGACCATGAGAGTGATAGGATTTCTTTATTTTTTTTAAGATTTTATTTTTTATTTGACATAGACAGAGAGAGCACGCACATACAAGTAGGGAGAGTGGCAGGCAGAAGCAGAGGGAGAAGCAGACTCCCCTCAGAGCGGGGAACCCCATTGTGGGGCTCGATCCCAGGACCCTGGGAACATGACCAGAGCCCAAAGGCAGAAGCCTAACTGACTGAGCCACTATACTTTGTGTTCTCTATCTCCATGTTATTCCATGAAGTTGGCAGACAGTAAATACTACAGGAGGTGAATTTTGGCTGTGTATTTATTTTTATTTAACTTTGGGTGAAGGGTACAAAGTGTGGCAAGGAGGAACTGGTGGGCAGGGAGTGAAAGGCCAATTGACCTTGAGAAGTAGAAAAGTGGCAGTGAACAAGGTCAGGGATTTAAGTAGGTATTGAGAATGAACATCCCACTCCCAGACTGAGTTGTAGGAAGTGACATGTCCCCAGACAGGTATACCTTGAAAGCTACCATACTGTTGAATTTCCTGCCTCAGTGAATATTCTCTTGCCTCAAGGGTGATGTGGAAACAGAGCTAACATACAAAACTACAGGGGCTGGGACAATGGGCATCTCAGTTCTCAATTCTGGATTTACTTTGATTTCATCATCTATTTCCCACATGCCTACTCTGTATTGAGGACCTCAAATGGTCAAAAAAAAGATTATTTCAGTCTGTTCAAAATGTATAATCTAGTGGGGATAGGGCATATTAAGTAGATAATAACACAAGTATATAATTGCAAAGTGTGGTGAGTGGTAGTAAGGAAAAGTGTCAGATGATATCTAATAACAAGTGAGGGCTAATGAGGGGTTGGAGTGCTTCTCCAAGGAAATGATGCATAGGCCAAGGTGTGAAGGGGTGTGATAATTAATCAAGTGAGAGCAGAAGCACAAAAGAAGTTCACTCCTGCTTAAAGCAAGGCAGGTAAACAGAGCCACAAGTGAGGGGGAACATCTTGTCCTTGAGGAGGTAACAAAAGCTAAAGGAGAGCCAAGTTCAGAGTGGAACTGGATGAGTTCTGCCTATAGGCCGTGTTCTCACAGAGCCTGGGACTCTACCTTCCCCATATTAGAGAGGGCGAAGGTTGAGCCTCTTTATTTCAGGGTTGAAGTCAGTCAAAGCAGGTGTTTTGTCAACCATTCTGCAGATGTTAAAATGATGGAGGTGATCTAATAAGGCTTGTCTTAAATTAATTTTGTTCTTTCATAAATAAATATAGGTTTTTTGTTTTAAAATTCTGAACTTATAGGCAATAAAGAAGACAAGTCAAAGGCTAGTAAAGAAAATAAAAATCACATCCGTGGGACATCTCAAAAACTGAGCCCAAGCTCATTAATTCCTTAAATTACTTTCTACAAACTTTTTTAAACAGATAGTCCTAACATAGTGTCAATGGTAAGACTAGGTTTATTTGTCTCTGGGTGGGTTTTTTTTTTTTTTTTTTAACACTATTCCATGCATATCAAAGCCCTTCTGTGTTTCTCTGGCTATGTAGTGAAGACCCAACCCCTGAAGGTACAATCATGAGTGCTTACAAAACACAGCCTGGGACAGGATAGGCAGTGCAATCAAATATTACAATAAATGATTTCCGTCTTTTGTTTCCTCTCTAAGCCAACCCAATCCGTGACTAGGCTGGTTGTGTTGCCTTCAAAGAAAAAGACTAGTGTGTTGGAGTTATTTGAAGATACAGAGAAGAATACCAAAATGAAAGATAAAGTAAGTATAACTTCAATACATGGAGTATGTTATCTATAATTTGTGCAGTTGTCTTACTACATAAATAGAATACATAAAAAATCTTTGCGAATAAAATGTAATAAATAAATTAGGCGATAATGATAAATAAGAAATACACATTGAAAAATGCTGTTCTTGTGTTTCATTGATTCTCCCCGGCACACTGTTTAGAAGTAACTTGCTTGCTACTCTCTTACTATGTCGCTTCTAATGAAGTTGAGCTGTAGTACTGAGGACGTGTGAACACTAGGTGGCACCATTGCAAAGTCAGATTAGTCACAGGGCGCAGACATTGTGAAGGATGAAAGGCTGCAGAATCATTCTTCATCCACCAGTAATTTTCTTAGCATCAGAGCTGCAGTAATGTTCCAAGAATAGAAATATTTGAGCTATGAATCAAGGCAAGAGACGTGGATGGGATGATGATTTTATTCCTTCCCTAAAGTGATGCGTTACATTAGCTTTCTAGCATTAGAGTACACACCCACACAGGGTTAGTTATGTAGAAATGAGGAAGAAAAAAATGACCAAATATTTTCCCCTTTTTTTTTCAATTAACAAAGGTTATTAAATTTTTAATTAAGGACTAAAAGTTAAAAATACATTACTCTCTTTGGGGGGCTTTATTAAACTCGGATTATTCTGTGGACATTGAGACACCTACATTTTCCTGGCATTCTCATTTTTGGCTTTGTCCTTTCCCACTGAATGGAAGGAAGCAATTGCTTCTGAGAAGACTCCAGAAGCAAGTATGTATGGTGGTTCTGATTCACCTCAAGGGGCCCACAGTCCATCTGCCCTTCTTGCCAGAATGCCACCCACTGCAGCGGGAAGTCTGGTGCTTGTCTGAAAAATCTCTCTGCATATCCACTGCACAAAATGGCAGCCATCTGCGCCTCACTGTCTAGCCTACCTCTCACTGAAAATCCATGATTCTAATTAATATTTGCTTACTCTAATTGTAATTAATATTGTGTGGTAACTGCCCAGTGTACCTAGGGGAACGTGTCATCTTTGTCCCAGAGAGCTATATCTCAGTCTTGAGCAAAGATATGACAGGGCACCTGGTGGCTCAGTCAGTTGAATGTCCGACTCCAAATCTCAGCTCAGGTCTTGATCATGGGGTCATGAATTCAAGCCCTGCATTAAGACTACTTAAAAAAAAAAAAAAAAAAAAGGAAGCAACCGCACTGTGACAAGTCAGTGTACAATGGAGGATTAAGATACCTAACCTGGTTAGTAATAATGATAATAACAGCAGCATCAGCAGCAACACATGTACAAACATTTCACCGTACATCGGGCCTGTGAGCAGGTCCTGGTACTACCCTATTTGGGGTACTTGAACAAGACACCACCCTGGTATGAAATTCTTTCTGGCTAATCACTAAGATACAAGTGGTTTTTAAAGCCTTTTGGTAGAAATTCAAGACTATTTGCTAATGTAGAAACATTATACAAACCTCAGGTCTCTTTCGCTCAGCTGGTGGTAGAATCTGTTTTCAGAAATTAAGATGAATAATCAGGCACATTCTATTCAGGGATGACAAAGAGGCAGAGACAGGCCCCAGGATCCTGAGTAAAGGAGCCTGCAGAGCAGAAGATGCTCATAGCACGTGTCCCTTCATTGATCAACATACGGGTTTCGTTTTCTGCTTAGATTGTACTTGGACTTTACTTCTGAATCCTGCTTCCTCACGTACAGTCTTTTTACCAAACTTAAAGGGAGGATTTCATGACTTTTACTGACTGATCTAATTTCGTATTCTCATACGTGTGCCTTTGGTCATTCTGGAATCCATCTACTGATATTAGTTCCCGATAATAGTTCCCAAATGCTTATGGTGCCACATGCTGGGGGACACAGAAATGAACAATGTAGATCTTTTTGTCCCTCTTGGGCTTATATCTCTAACTAATCACCAACAATATTTTTCCATACCATGCCTCTACTTCTTAACATTTCCTGTAAATTCTGGCTGCTAAGTTGCCAGCAGGTGTGAGATCTTAAGAATGCTCTTCACAGGGGCATCTGGGTGGCTCAGTGGGTTAAGCCTCTGCTTTCAGCTCAGGTCATGATCTCAGGGTCCTAGGATCAAGCCCCGCATCAGGCTCTCTGCTCAACAGGGAGCCTGAATCCCCCTCTCTCTCTCTCTGCCTGCCTCTCAGCCTACTTGTGATCTCTCTCTCTGTCAAGTAAATAAATAAAATCTTTTAAAAAAGAGAGAGAGAGAAAAAGAATGCTCTTTACAGTTCCCAGAAATCGTCTTCTCTATTTATACTCTGTGTACCATATAGGCCGCTCTTACTAATCTGAATAAGGATAAAGAAGTGTGACAACAATCCTTCATCTGCTATCTCCACCCACTCCTTCCCTGATAAACAGACTCTAATCCATGGATCAGTTCAAATGCCACAGTAATTACAAGTATAATACTACACAAGCAAAACCTTGAAACTCTGAGGTCTCGTAATTAGAAATGAGAATTTTTCACCCTGGATACTAGGGGCAGAACACAACATCATCTGTTGATTTTACTGAATAGAATAAATTTCCAATGCATCCACACCGGAAATTACTAAAGATACTATGAACTTATTTGCAACACACAAACACAATGAGATGACCCAAAATTCGCTTGGAATTACGAAAAAAAAAAAAAAAAAAGTCAGGTCCATCAAACTCCAGGGAGAACATACAGGAGACTGAAGCCATTCAGCCACTCTTATCACAGTAAAGACTGCCATCAAATTGTCTTAATCAACATGTTGTTCTTTCCACCAAATTCACAAAGGCAGAGAAAAGCAAATCTGAAGGTAGTAAGCAGTTCCAAATGAAACTAAATGTTTACAAGAAAAGTCTGGCTCTGTTCAAACTTTTTTTTTTATTTTTAAACTTATCTGTCAAAACCACTACACTTCTCAGCAGTGCAACTTGAATCTGGTTCTGTCATGGCTCACTGTTTTAATGTGTCACCACTGAATTATATACAACAAGAAGACACTTTAACCTGTCTGGACTACACTGAGTTAGTGTTTCTGCCACTAATTTAAACAAGATTCCTGGCTTAAAAGTAATGATGGCAGAGAGTGGAATGATGATCTCCACTGTGGACTGAGCTGTGCCCCCTCCCTCATTCATCTGCTGTTGCCCTAACCTCTATTGGGATGGTATTTGGAGCTGGAACCTTTGGGAGAAGAGGTCATGAGAATAGGACCCTGGTTTGATGAGATGGGTGCCCTTGGAAGAAAAGACACCAGCAAGCCTTCTCCCCAACCTCTTGGCCCCTTATACATGTGAGGATAAAAGGCCATGTGAGCCCAGGCGGAGAAGACATTTGTCTAAAGACAAAATGCGAGCCCTTATCAGAATCTGACTGAGCGTGCACCCTGATCTCAGACTTCCAGCCTCAGAGCCACGAGAAAAGAAATTTCTGTTGGTTACATCACCCAGTCTATGACATTTCATCATGGCAGTCTGAGGTAGCTAATCCAAAATCCACATCTCCTATGCATACCCATAAAACCATTAATTGTACTGCTAAGGTACTAGGTAAGAAAACGTTAGCAGAGAGTTAGAAACGCACTTGCAGATAATGTGGATTTATGGAAATACTGTCAGACAGGTTGATGTGATACAGAAAAAAGTCAACAACTTTGGTTGCACCCTAGAGTCACATGGAAAGTCTTTCAAAATACTGGTGCCTGGGTCCTATATATTCTGATATAACTGGTGGGGCAGGGAGACTTTCAAAAAGCTGGTCAGATGATTCCCACGTGCTGTCATGGTCGAGAAACAACCATATGGAACACGCATTGGAGGTAGAAAAGCTCCAAGGAAAGGAGGCAATTCTGATGTGGAATGCTCGCAGGGTCACAAAATCCAATCTGGCCACTCTAAAACCCATGGGACTCTACTAGTTATACACTCATCTGTCCAGCATTCCCTGACAGAAGACAGGTGGGAGTAACGTTGGCCCAGAGACACTGTTATACTTAAATGAAATTGTCACATTGACCTTTCCTTTCCTACTCCTGGAATTACACATATGTATAGATGTATGCGGGTTAGACGCTTCCCTCACAGCACTAGCTAAACACATGAAAAGAATATCTGATAGTTTGATATACAACCAGCACACCATACATGTCAGCACATGAATGCACACATGCACACGTGTGTGCCTCCACACACTGACATGTGTATAAGATACGTAAAGTAACAGATAAGATACTCTGTAGTGTCCCTGTCGAAAGAGATTCTTTTGAGCAACTTGAGTTTGGTGAGTCCAAATAACAGACCCCTCAAAGAGAAAGTAGCTACATCCCCACACTGGAAAAAAAAAAAAAATCATGGATATTTGTCCATTTGTTTTTTTTTTTTTTTAAAGATTTTATTTATTTATTTGACAGACAGAGATCACAAGTAGGCAGAGAGGCAGGCAGAGAGAGAGGAAGGGAAGCAGGCTCCCTGCTGAGCAGAGAGCCCAACACAGGACTCGATCCTAGGACCCTGAGATCATGACCCGAGCTGAAGGCAGCAGCTTAACCCACTGAGCCACCCAGGTGCCCCCATTTGTTATTTCTGATGAATATTTCCCATAGGTGTTTCTCATTTCATTACTATTGTTATTGTTATTTCTGTTGTCATTATTTGCCACCACTCTCCTCCTCCTTGCTTGGCCATCATTCCTTACCAGACAGTTCCCCAGTTTTTCTTTCACTGGCTTCTAAGTGCCATTTTCCTGGAATCTATGCACGCTGAGCTCAACTGTCACTTTTCTATAATAACTACAAAACACACCCCTTCACAACAGACCTTTCCATTGAATTTGTAGATGTTCCATACATACTTTGAACTACATATAAACAAAGCTGGAGAACAACAAAAAAACCTTGCAATAAAATTATTCCTTCTTTGCCATTTTCTCAACCATGGATGGCAGCACCATTTATACAAATAAACACGAAACCTAGAAGTCAGACTAAATTTTGCTTTCCCCGACACCCTAAATTTAACAGTGGTTAGTGATTCTCAGACTGGGCTACCCATTGGAATCCCCTGGAAAGTTTATAAGATACTCATGAATGAAACCTATATATTATGATGTAAAACCTTATGAATCAATTCCCTTTTCAGTAGTCTCAGTGACATTGCTCAAGTTCAAGTTCATATCACTCATCTCCATTAATGTAACATAATGCCACTGGTTTTTCTGTTGCATGCTTGTCTTCCTATACCCAGTCCCCTGAACATAAACATATAGGTGGTAATGATTGATTACAAATAAATATAAAGGACAAGTAAAATGCCTTGCTATGTAGCTTTTGAATGCTGTGTTTGAATGCAAAGGGAAAATGTATAAGCATATATAGATAAATATACGTAACAAAGAAACATATATACTTAGTTTATACATCACTCATTAGAGTTGTCATTTAGTTTGAGGTACAGAATATCAATTCACTTTATAAATAGCTAATATGTCTAAGTAAATTAAATTCTTATATTAAAGAATGAAAATACAGGCTTTTTCCATTATAGGACCAAGATGCTTTCACTGGAGAAGAAAGACTAGTGGAATTGAGACATTTATAAGGCTTGATGTAGAATATTCACAGAAGTTTCCTTAAAGAGGTATTATATCAGTATAACCTTTTTAACAGGCTACCTTGTACAGACATATGCATTCACTTCCAACAACAGTAACAAAAGACTAAAACCGTAAAGTTTCAGGCAGTAGATAAGTTCTGAAAAACCAATGTATAGCATACTGAATATAGTCAAAGATGCTATTTTATAAGCCTCCAAGTTGCTAAGTGCCTAGATCTTGAAGCTCTCAGCACAAAAAGAGAAATTATAATTATGTGACCTGATGGGCGATGTTGGCTAACACTATGGTGTAATCATACTGCAATACATAAATGTACCGGACCGACACATTGTGTACCTTAAACTTATACAATGTTATATATCAATTATAGCACCACAAAAACAAATAATTTTAAAACAATGTGTTGTTGGTTACTAACTAATCAACATGGCTATTAATATGAGTTAATATGTCCCTCCAACTCCGGTGATTTGGGACCTAAGTATCAATGTTATATACAAATTTACCTTAGAAGCAATATTCAAATGCATATGATACAGTCATGCTATAAATGACATTAATATTATCCAAAGTCTTAAGAGCCAAGTCATAAAATTTTTTCTATAGAAATTAAAGCTGAAGTCAATGAAGTCACAAAGATTTTCTTATTAAACTGAGATCCTACTCAATATTAATGATGCATATAATAGCTTAGAAAAAGGATAAACCTAAGGAATGATTTGAAAGTCACCAATGACAGAGATTAGGGTTTAGGGATAGCCTGTTTACAAACCACAGAGATTGTATTTTACGTGTGTGGGTATCTCTACATCCTACACATATACACACCACATATACACATATACACCTACATATTGCATACACATAAATATATATTTTGTTCTTTGTAGAATTAAAATATATATATATATATATATATATATATATATATATATATATATATATGAAAACTAAGACACTTCTTGATTAACTGACTATAAATGTTGGACTTTGTTCAACTAGTGCCAGATCTTCATTGCATTTATTTGTAACTGTTTTAGGAGAAAGTTCAAGCCTTTGAGGTTTTCCAGAGTATCTAAACTTGCCCAAGGATGAAGAAGAGAGTTTGCTCAGGGTTTTTTATTAAACATGAGCATTCTTTTTTTTTTTTTTTAAAGATCTTATTTATTTATTTGAGAGAGAGAGAGTGAAAGAGAAAGAGCACAAGTGGGGTGAAGGGCAGAGGGAGAGGAAGACTCTCTGCCAAGCATGGAGCCTAATGTGGGCCTCCACCTGGGGACCGATGGAAGGGACAGATGTCAGCCAAAGGCCGACGCCTAATCGACTGACCCTCCCAGCTGCCCCAAAATGAGCAATATTAATCTAGGTTGGGAGTCATGCTGAAGTAATAGCTACCCGTTAGCATTTTCCCTGGCTACTCAATGGAACATAATTTCCTAAACTCACAAAGTGTAAAATAAATGTCTAAAAATGTAAGACTGATGAAAAAGATTAGATTATTGTTGACCTAAATGACCCATTTTTAGGTGGGTGTAAAGAGACTAATCACAGTGAGAGATATAAGAAAATCCATTTACAGGAAATTTAAAACTATGCTAGGCAAATAGCACTATTCAATGGATTATGTGACTATGGTTTGAGGGAGGTGGGGTAAGACATCCCTTGCTCACTTCACATTTCCTCTAGGAATGGCTCATCAATAAAAATAACTAGACGAAATACTTTATATCATCTAAGTATACTATGGTTATGTAATTATCTAATTAGATTTTATAAGTGGGAAGCTTTCTGTTCTTGCTTAAATGGGATATACTATTTTTCCTAACATTTGACTCCTAACATACAGACCCTGAAGGCATTCTTTCACAGAGAGTTTACATGGCTCTACCAGTTTCCATGTCTTTACATTAGTAAATGTATATACCTGAGACTTTATCACATAGCCCTTTCTTCAACTGTACCGAGGACTTGAAGGGCTATAGGTTGCAATTTCAGTTTCATATGGTCCTCAAAATCTTGGCAAACAGTTAATGAATTTGGCTCAGCTACAATTAAAAAGTTACAGCTGCATTTAGTTACTTGACAATTTTATATTGTTTGCTTACATATTTTTCCCTTTACTAAACTCTGCAGATGGAATTTCAGGAGAAATAAAAAAAATGTGCTCATCATGATACAGTCAACAATTTATTTTTTTCCTAGAGATTTCAGATTATGCAACTAAGGATTTCCCAGAGAAGCATTGTTGAGGTTCTGTTGCTAAAGGGGTATATTTATGCTAAAAAATGTATTTTTAAATATTCTTAATAGGATTTAAAACATACATACATACTTTGATCTTTCTATTTTAAAATAAAATGGAACCAAATATCATAATAATTTTCTAGCTAACAAAAACTAAATAGCAATCAATATTTTCTTAATATATATTATATATATATATATATTTATTTTTTTCTTATTAATGTGTCCCAACACTGACTTTACTGCATATTGCCCATTTTCTTCCATAACAACCACATGTTTGGAGAATTTTGATTACCTGATACTGGGATAAACAATGAATGATGAAACATTCTTTTCCAGAAACCTTATTTTTTTCCAGTAAAGTCAGTAAGGTAGAAAACAAAACCTTTGTGTCTTATAGAGAAAAGGAAATAGAAGCCTCGCTGAATCTCTAATAGTGCTGAAAGGAACTTAAAAGGATTTGCCGATATATCCAGGTGAGTCTACAAATCAACACCAAAACCAGCCAAGTCCATGCAAAACTCATTCCTTCTCTGAACACTTAAACAGTTTTTTTGTTTTTGTCTTTGTTTTTTTAAGATTTTACTTATTTATTCGACCGGGGCGGGGGGTGGTGGGGGAATACAAGCAGGGGGAGTACGAATGGGAGAAGCAAGCTCCCTGCTGAGCAGGGGTCCTGATGCTGGCCTCGATTCCAGGATCCTGGGATCATGACCTGAGCCGAAGGCAGACACTTAATGACTGAGTCACCCAGGTGCCCCAGCAGTCTTTTGTTTTAACACAAAAGCATTCTTAATGTATAGGCTAAAAGACACCATCCCAGTTTTTTTTTGTGTGGATATATATATTGAGGGAAAGGACAAAAAGCTTTAAAAAAAATCCAGTTGTACACTTATTGGGTGTCTCATACTAAAATCTGTCATGCTTCTTGTTGGAAAGGATGCTTTGCTCCCATATATACAGAAATTTATTCTATTAGTGCTGTTTTCCACTTGAACCATTTTTAAGAAAAGTCAGCGTAAGCAGGAAGAAAGAGAAATAAAATTTTACTGAGTAGTAGAAAGGGATTTTGGTTATGTTTCATTGTTTTGTTATAAGTCAAAATCTAGTTCACTTTGGGAGTGAGCTGCACTCATCTTCACGAGAGCATTTCTGGAGTACAAAACAAACAGAGGTACTGAGCTTAATTTAGAGCTGTGGCTCTTGGAAATTACAAACCCATTCATAAGATTATGACTCTGTACTGACACAGGCAGGCATTTTGCGTCCGTTGACAAAAATGATATCCTGACAGAATTTTAGAAGTTGTCTTGAAATATGACAAGTTTCAGGCTTCCTAAATTGAAGGCTATGAAAATAAGCACATTAATTCTCTACTTACTGAGATATCAAAAATACTGTCATCTTTTCATTCGATAAATACATTCAAAATATATTCCTTTTATCCTTTTATTCAACATAGGTTTATTATGAGCCTATGCTGTGTCAGACATTTTTCTAGGTGCTAGGGATAAAAAAGGTGATCAAGATTCATAAAATTCCCCACTTTCTTAAGCTCATATTCTATATAAGTGTAGAGTTCTATTTTATGAGTAGAGTGTTTTATTTTTTTTTAAGATTTTATTTATTTATTTGACAGACAGAGATCACAAGTAGACAGAGAGGCAGGCAGAGAGAGAGGAAGGGAAGCAGGCTCCCCGCCGAGCCGAGAGCCTGATGTGGGGCTCCATCCCAGGACCCTGGGATCGTGACCTGAGCCCAAGGCAGAAGCTTTAACCCACTGAGCCACCCAGGCGCCCCTGAATAGAGAGTTTTAAATGAATATCCACAGTGTTATCCTCATGGTTATGAAGATACATGCTCCTGTGGGATCACAGTTATTTATTGTGATCCTAAATAGAAACTTCCAGAACATTATTTTTGATTCTTCAGCAATTTTTAACCATTTCCTTATAATAATAAATTATCCAGATAATCAGAGGGATCAAACATTTTAAAACCATATGACTTCTAAGGGGCACATGTAAGTCGTTCATAAACACATAAAAAGATACACATCAGTAGTCATTAGGGAAATGCAAATTAAAACCATGATACCATTGCACATTCACTGAAACGGTTAGAATTTTAAAAAATGGCGCATTAATCCATTGCTGGTAGAAATAGAAAATGGTGCAGCCACTCTGGAAAACAGTTTGCCAGTTCCCCAAGTGTTAAACATAGATATGACAATTTTACTTCGAGGCATATACCCAGGAGGTGAAAGTCTATGTCCATGCAAAAAATTGTGCATGCATGGTCATGGCAACATTACTGGTAAGAGCCAAACAATGGAAACAACAGAAATATCTACCAATAGATAGATGAATAAACGAAATGTAGTATGTCCTCAGTATGAAATTCTATTCATCAACAAAAAGTAACAAACTACTGATATATGTATAACACGGACGAATATTAAAAATATTACACTAAGCAAAAGAAGCTGGATGCAAGTGGCCAAAAATTGAATAATTCCACATCCAGAAAAGGGAAACTCTATAGAGAGAGAAAGTAGATTAGTGGTTGCCCGGGAAATGAGGGCTACTGGAAATAAGTAAATGGCATAAGGGATGTTATTTGGGTGATGAAAATGTTCCAAACCGTTAGGTAGTAATGGCTGCATAACTTGGTAAATTTGTCAAAAATCACTGCATTCCACCATTGCAATGAGTAAATCACATGATATATAAAATATGACTCTAAGATTGTGTCAGAAAACACACTCTTTTAAGGAATGCACTTTCACCAAGTGCATGCAAGAATATTTGCAATCTGACTTCCAAGATACAAACAAGCACCCACTTTCAGAATATAAAACCTTGCTGGCATCTTACTTCTTTCAATAGGAATTGCCATGGAGATTTCAAAACAGGCATGAAGATATCCTAGATTAAAAACACTGAAGAGCTTAGGTTCAAGCATAGGTTCAAGCCTATTACTTTTCCTTATCATATAAAATGTTAGAATAGTCATTATCATCAAGATCATAATACCTATGACAATGACAATAAATGTGCTCAGTGTCTTATTTCATTATATCATTTCTTTTGGTGTTTTTGTTCCATTTTGGTTTATTTATATATTTAGTTAGTTAGTTGTGTTTTTTTTAATCAAGATTTTAATTTTAATTCCAGCATAGTTAACATATATATTGTTTTATTTTTAAGTGCATTAATACAACAACCCTGCAGGTTAATTATGATTTTCATTTTTTACATGAGGAAACTAGGGGTTTTAAGAAGTGAAGTAAGCAGTCGCAGGTTGTTAACTTAGATTATAAATGGTGGGCCTGCCTGAACTCTTATTCTTACACTGCCTCCTGGCAAATAAGTATACAAACACAGACTGACGTGCCAAATACTGTGAAACTTCTTGTTAATTAACTATTTTTATTCATAACTCAGTCAGGTTTCCGTGGAAGTGAGCTCCAAATTTATTCAAAGATAAGTTGACCTCATACTGGTCAGAATGGCTAAAATGAACAAGTCAGGAAACAATAAAAGTTGACAAGGATACAGAAAATGGAGAAACCTCTCACACTTTTGGTGGGAATGCAAGCTGGTACAGCCAGCTTGGAAAACAGTAGGGAGGTTCCTCAAGAAGTTAAGAAACAGAGCTACCCTATGACCCAAAAATTGTACTAAAAGGCATTTATCCAAAGGATACAAACATAGTGATTCAAAGTGGCACATACACTCTAATGTTTATAGCAGCAATGTCCACAATAGCCAAACTATGGAAAGAACCCAGATGTCCAGCAACAGATGAATGGATAAAGAAGATGTGGTACAGGAACACCTGGGTGACTCAGTCTGTTAAGTGTCTGCCTTTGGCTCAGGTCACAGTCTTGGGGTCCTGGGGTGAAACCTCATGTTGGGCTCCCAGCTCAGTGGTGAGTCTGCTTTTCCCTCTCTCTCTGCCTTCCACTCCTACTCATGTTCTTGCTCTCAAATAAATAAATAAAATTCAAAAGATAAAAATAAAAAAAGATGTAAGATGATATGTGTGTACACACACACACAGGAATACTACGCAGCCATCAAAAAGAATGAAATTTTGTCATTTGCAATAATGTGGATGGAACTATAGTGTATTACATTAAGTGAAATAAGTCAGTCAGAGTAGGACAAATACCATATGATTTCACTCATATGTGGAATTTAAGAAACAAAACAGATGATTATAGGAGAAGGGAAGGAAAAATAAAATAAGATTAAAAACAGAGAGGGAAGCAAACCATAAGAGACTCTTATCCATCCGGAACAAAGTGAGGATTGCTGGAGGGGTGGTGGGTGGGGGATGGGCATTAAGGAGGACAATTGCTGTGATGAGCACTAGGTATTATAGGTAAGTGATCAATCACTAGATTCTACTCCTGAAACTGATAATACATTACATGTTAGATAACTTGAATTTAAATAAAATTTTCAAAAAAAGAAAAAAAAAACTAAAAAAGAAAGATAAATAGAAAGGAAAGGAAAGCTCATGTTCTTGCTTTCCAATGTACAGGCTTTTTGATACATCATCAAGAGAGTAAGGACCATGAAACATGACAGATTTCTAGCTAACAACCCGCACTACATAAAATATTTAATAAATACCCATTCATGTGAATATTTCCCACATACAAAATATTTCCCTTTAAAGTTCATTAATTTTTCAGATCCTGGTATGTTTACAAAGAGGTTTCAGGGAACCCTAGTGAGTTACACTCATTTTTCAAATTAGGTAAGATGCCACGTGTTCAGGGAAGGGGGCCTGTCTGTGTTGCTGAAGAGTGATCTGAAGTGTGGGCTATTCCAAGCAAATAAACACAACACTAAGGGATATCAAATCACACAATGGGAACCTTAGTCCTTTTCTGATTCTTTCACCTCTTCTGATTATATTAAGTAGGGAGCACCAGTTGGAAATGAGAGAAGTGTTGAGATAGTACCATCACTTGCCAATCTCTGTTTTCATCAAGTACACAGAAGGCCTTAGGGCCAGTTTTCAGAAAGCAGCTGTATTCAGCTGGCATTTAATAACACATCTTGTTGTCATTGCATTGTGATTTATGGTGCGTGTGCTGGTTTTCAACGAACAATAATGATATCAAATTCCTTTACAACAAAACTGATAAAACAGTGAATAAATTTAAAGGGAAATATTCAAGCTGGTACAGGTGTTCCATGGAGATGGCTAAAATCGTGACGGTACTATGGGAATGACAGAAGTTTGGGAAGGACTCTAAGGCGATGCTTATCAAATCTGGTCACGCCCACAGAGTATTGAAGAACTGCATCAAAACTAGGAATGTTAGACGTCACCACAGTTCAACAGCTGTTCAGGTCATCGGAGGGCTGACTCCTCTCGTGGCTTCAGAGAATCATTTAGGGTGTTGAAAACAAGGTAACCAGTTTACCACCTACATGTTCAGGGCTTGCCTTGGGCAAACTCCTGGGAGTCAGGTCTTTGCGTTCCCAGCTCTTCACCTATCCACATGCCCTTAAGCTACCACTCGCTTTCTTCCATCAAATCCTACGCATAGATCCTTTATTCACACTATGGTACAAAGGCTCTGTAACTGTATGGTTTGCTACTGAACTCCCCAGTGTTTGATTTTTCACCTGGATCATAGCATAAAGGTGCAGGCAAGTTCTTTTTAGATTGTTCTAAAATTTCAGGCCCATTTCAGCGGGTAGGAAAGAATATATTTTACACATTAACAATACAGCTCAGAAAATAAATTCTCTTTCACAGTAGCTTAAGACCAGCCCAGCTGAGTCAGAACTAATGTGTTGCTTCTAATAAGGCCATGAAGTTGATTTTTTTTCTCTCATTTCATATATAAGAAAACTATCACTTCTAAGGGTACACATTCCTGTACCCTATGGTCTGGCTAGTATTTTCCAATTTATGATTAAAGAACCATGCAAATAAGAATTACTTGGGAATTATTTGAAATTCAAGTTCTGATGCATCCTCCAACCTTTTAAAATCTCAGTGAGAGCCGGTGGCGTGTAAGCTTCTGAACCTAGAAACACCTCTCTGGGTCATCCCTATGCAAACGAATATTTGAAAAGTTCCACTGTCTATAGTGCCCCCCGCTTCAAGTCTACCTTTTATAACTTAGGTCAGAAATACTCAAAGCTATATTGCTACTCAGAAGATAAAAATTAAAATACGTGTCTGGCTTTTCCACCTTCTAAGTTTTAGACCTTTTAAAAAAATTTATCTCTGTAGAATTGCAGTTTGTTTAGTGATCCTAATTCAGTCACCAAAATAAATTTAAAAATGAGCAAGATGGTAGAAGAAAAGAAAGAGGGTAAAGACAAAAGGAACAGAGTATGTGGGAAAGTGTCTGGGGTGCCAGGGATAGCACTTATGGGATTTTGGACAAAATGTATAAAATCATTGGCTTCTACAGCCTTCTGTCCTTGCTCTTTTAAACACGTGTGTTATAAGCGCATAGTTTTGTTGTGGTTGTTTTGTTTTGTTTTGTTTTTTTGTCGCTGAACAATTAACGCTCTGATGGTGACACCCACATGGACATTCTTGATCCTGTCTTCCCAGCAACTGCAAAATGTATCTTCTTTAACAGCTGAGGCCACCTGGAGAGTTTTGGAAATGAAAGAACATTCCTCTTCTAATCTGATTTTACACATTCTGTATTTCATTTTTATCCCCTCAAAGTGGGGATATTTAATATAAAATGTTATATTTTAATTTGTTTTCATTTCTCAATAGAAATAACAAAGAAAAGAATGGTTAGGAACTTTGATATCTGCTGTTTTTTACATTTGACATCAACTGATAAAATACAAATTCTTTCTGGTCAATGAAAATGTTCTTTCTCACAAAATTCATTTTGGTCAAGGAGTCTGTGGGAATATGTCATCTAACTGCAGGAACAAAAAGTCATGTATACATAAAAGTCTTAAACTTGAACCTCAGAACTGGAAAATAGCATGAGGTAACTGAAGAATAGAAAGTGCATTGTTTAATAAAAGCTGGTCCATGTGCTTGAAACCTCTCTAAATTTAAATAATGTATGTTCCAAATTTCTTTTTCTCATTTTTTTTTCTCCACAGAACATACTTCTTCTCATTCAAATATGATATAATATTTTCCAAATGGATCCCTAGCTTCAAAAGCACAGGTGGATGATGACTTACTACATAGTCCTTGAAACCATGTTTGTGAAAAACACTTAGTGACATGCAAGTTGTTCCTGATACAATGTTAACAAGAAAAGGCAAGATGTAAAAACTGTGTGATTCCAATACTTTGTATATATACCTACCTGTATTTAGATGCATCTGTATTTTTTAAGTTCCTACACATCTACTTATTTATACATTAAAACATAGCAAGAGCTCCCTGGCTTGTTTACTTTTGAAATATACATCCCCCCTTCTTATGTTCTATGTTCTAAATTGTATACAAAATGTTATAATTTAAAATATGATCTTAATAATATTTTAATTAAATTTTAATAACACTGTTATACTTTTTTAAAGTTATTAATAAAGTTTGCTTTAAAAATAAAACTTTAGGGCATAGTATTGGAGCTTCAATAACATTAGTCCTAATATTAAAATTAGAGATTATTTTTGCAGAATTCCTGTGCAAATTTCTTTGTATATTTTAACATGTATGGAGATGAAAGCTACATCTTGATTCCTTGTGAGACAGAAGCACTATGAGGGTACACAGGGGAATATATTTCTCACTTTTTCTCATACTTCATAATGAAAAATTTCTGTCTTTCATTTTACATCCTAATAGCTATTGAAAACATTATACACAGTCTCTATTTTTAAACTTATACTCTTTTAAAAATCATTTTGGGGGCACCTGGGTGGCTCAGTGGGTTAAAACCTCTGCCTTCGGCTCAGGTCATGATCCCAGAGTCCTGGGATCAAGCCCCCAGGGAACTACTTAAAAGCAAGTCTGGGAAACCAGTCCCAGGTAACAAAGCCCAAATACAAGGGCGGGTCAGGTCAGGTGGAGATAATAGCCCAAATGCAGGGATGAGTCAGGTCAGGTGGAGACGTCCGTCCAATCAGTAAAGCTCGCATACTGTCTCTCTAGCTACCAAGGAGTGTGGGCCTGGCCTTTTGGGTGCCAATTCTCACCAAGGTGATAGGCTAGTTCAAATAACTACTATGGGGTGAACTGTAGTTCAATTGGCCACCCGTGTGTGACCTAGCATGACTGTGCAGCTTTCTTTGTGTGTTACAATCTCATTCGCCACCTGTGTGTGGCCAGGCTCAACCACATGGCCTTTGCTCTATAAAAGTTAGTCTGGAAAGCAGGGAGGGGTTGCTCTCTCTGTAAGGGGTGGCCCTTACAAAACTGTCGGTTTAATTTTTGATGCTTGGCGCAAAATAAAGCTTTGCTTGACCTTTGCTTTGTATCAGTCTCTCTTTTTTGACCATGGACTCATTATTGGGGGACCCAACAATAAGAGAACTGACTTTGTGTTTAACACAAAGGTGTTTAAGTGTCTAAGACATACTAAACATTCCAGTATTATCTGTTGAATGAATGAATGAGATGGACTGTCTCCAAAGGTGATTGTCAGTAATTCATGTCACTCCTTCTACCAAGAGGTAGAACCAATTTTTAATCTTTTCATCTGAACTGCCCTTACAATTTACTTTGGACCAACAGTATGCAGTGGATGTGATGTTGTACCAGTTCTGGGCCTAACCCTTCACAGGCCTTAAGGCTTCCACGCTTACAGTCTTTCAGTCCCAAGATACTATGTAAAAAATTCTGGTTAAAGAGAAAAGCCCCATAGGACACAAGACTGCAGAGAGAAAGAGAGAGGCTCAGCCCACCATTAGCCATTTCAGTGGGCTGAGCGTCAGCACCAGGCTTGGACGGTAGCTCTCTTGGCTACGGCAGCTACATTAGATCATGGCAACTGATACCATGTCTTTGCCAAGCTCTGCGCAAATGCAGAATCTTGGTTTTAAACCCAAAAGGTTGGACTGGCTTGCTATGTAGCAAGAGCTCCCTGAAACAGTCCCGGAACCAAAGATTGGGGGCAGCCACAAAGAAACTCTAATGTAGAGCACTGGCTTTTTCCCATCAGTGTTGGACAGTCATGAGGAGACTATAAGAGCTGGAAAAGCAACAAAAAAATTGCTATTAGTAGCTAGAGAAAGATGAGCCTGCAGAGCTTATTAAAATGTGATGGAAAAATTTGCAAGGCTATCGCCTGCCATTACTCAGAATGCAGAAAATGTTCGATGAAGCTAATTAGAAACTGTTCAGCTCTGAAGAAGAATTTAGAGAGACTCTAGTGGCCCTGAGACAGTGTCTCCAGCTGGTGAAATCTTCTCAAAGTAAGAAATGGCCCCAGGGCAAAGATAAAATCCAGGGTGCTGCCAGTAAAACATTACCTGAAGGTCAAGACCAGATGGTGGTCAGAGACTCATTAAAACCTCTGAAAGACTGAAGGTAGTACCTCACAGATTCTCTCAGCAATACAAAAATATTTAGAAAGAATCCTAAGATTATTCCATAAAATGCTGACTCATAGACCCCATAAGGCAGGACCTGATACACAGGGATTTATGGGTGTCTTTGTTTCAGCAAGAGGATTACAATTTGACACTTCCAAGGTTTTTAAAGACATGGCAGCTTGGGATAAAAAGGGTGGTACCAGTGCAAAATGAAAAAAGAAGTTTTGAGATCTCAACTTTCTATGCGCAGAAGTGGCTGAGAAACTATTCCTAAAAAAGTGAACCATTTCTTGGGGGGTGGGGTGTGGGTAGAAGTCTTATGGAGCAAAACCAGGGTTCCAGAGAAGATCAAAAAGTAGAGAAGAGTCAAAGATTAAAGAACCAAGCCCTAACCTAGGCACATTTCCCACCTTCCCACTGCCCAGAAGAGGGGCCCTGAGAACATGTGTCCAGCAGGAGTTCAGAATTATGGATGGAAATCTAGTCACAGTCTTTGCAGAGTGACAGGTATCATATCAGCTATTAAAAATGAGAAAACTAGTTAACTATCTGAAACAAGTTTTTTTAAGATATTGGACAGTAGTGCAAAAATGTGACCCTTGAGAGTATGGAATCAAATAAGGTCAATCTTAGGATGACTCCAGCCTTGCGCATCATCATGTGCCTGAGCGTGGGACAGGGATGGGAACCCTAAAGAGAGAACAGCAGTCTCACTCAGTCCAGGAGACGGAGATTACAGGTTGGAGAGGTTGAAGCAGCTAGCATTTGTGATGCAGACCATGAGAGAGGAGGAAGTTTTGTACAAAATGACTTCTTGAAATCTACATATGTCTTCTTGAGTCTTCACCTAAATACCAACACGAGCCAGCAGAGGGCAACACTCTAAGGGGATAAACCCACAACAACTACCAGGGAAAGAACCACCATCAGGATTAACAGAGTGTAAGAAAGAAATTCTTAAATGAGATAAAATCAATGCTGCTAAAACTGGTTCTTTTTAAGGTATAATGAAATTGATAACACATAAATGGCCTGATTAAGAAAAAAATGATGTGGGGCACCTGGGTGGCTCAGTGGGTTAAGCCTCTGCCTTTGGCTCGGGTCATGATCCCAGAGTGCTGGGATGGAGCCCGGCATTCGGCTCTCTGCTCAGTGAGAAGCCTGCTTCCCCCCCCTCTCTGCCTGCCTCTCTGCCTACTTGAGATCTCTCTCTGTCAAATAAATAAATAAAATCTTTAAAAAAATGATGTAATATGATTACTTTTGTGATATCAAAAGTAAAGGAGAGGACTTCACTAAAGAGTCTACAGACATTACAAAAAAAGAGAATATTATAAACAACTTTGTGATAATAAATTTGGAAAGTTATATGGAACAGGAAAATGTCATAAAAGAGACAAATTAACAAAACTGACACAAGAAGAATTAGCAAAGCCATTTCCAGAAACTTCCCCATGAGGATAACTTCAGGACTAGAAGAAATCACCGGTAAATTTTACCAAGGATTTATGGAGGGAAATGATATAAAATACACCTACTTTTTCAGAAAAATAGAAGTAGAGGGGAGAACTAATAGGGGGGCCAGAATTTCTCTGATAACGAAACTAGTTGAAGATACTGTAAGAAATCTATAGGTCAATACCCTTGATGAAGATAGGTCCCCAAATCCTTACCAAATTATTTGTAAGTCAGATACAATAAGATATAAAAAGAGTAATGCATCACAAGCAAATATGGCTTATCCTAGCACCATAAAGTTGGTTTGACATTTGAAAATAGAATAATGTAATTCAGGACATTAACATCACAAAAGGGAAGGATCAGATAATTTCTGCAATAAATGAAGAGAGAAAGAAATTCTATAAAATTTAATTCTCATTCATTATTGAGAATGTCGGCAAACTAGAAATAAAAGGACATTTTCTAACCTCATAAAGGTCATCTACAGAAAACCTATATACCATCACACCTACAGCAGTGAAAGACTGAAAACCTCCCTCTACCTACAGGAGAAGTATGTCTACTCACTACTATGGTAGACAAGTTCTTAGCAAGTACCAACAGGCAAGAAAAACAAAAAAGAGGGTTATATATTGAAAAGGAAGAAACAAAACTCATGCTATGTACAATGAACAAGGTTAGATTAGACTAATTCGAAGGGAACTACAGAAGTCTTGTTAGCACTAATAAATGAACGTGCCAAGTCTGTAGGACCAAAGATCTAGATATTAAAAAAAAAAAAAAATCAACTATATTCAGATAATAGAGCAGAGAGCAATTAGAAAATTAAATATTAAAAGCAATACTATTTACAGGAGCCATCTGTAAATAGTAATAGTTAAGGATAAATTTAACAAAATGGAGCAAGATCTGAACATTGGAAAATACAAATGTTGCTGAAATGTAGAAAATCCTAATGAAATGGAGAGATGGAACATGTTCACAGATTAGAAGCTTTCATATTTCTAAGATGTCAGTTTTCTCCTAGTTGATTTCTGGAGTCCATGAAATTTCAATCAAAATCCTCACAGACTTTTTGGTACAAATTGACATGCATATGCTAAATATATATATATATATATATATATGAAGTAAATGACCTAGAACAGGCAAAACAATCTTGAGCAGGAACTAAGTTAAGGGATTTACTTAACTTGATTTCAAGACTTTACAGCTGTGGTGATTTTCTCTAAAAATAGCCAATCACAAATCTTCCTCCTCTTTAAGTGTTTGCCCCTCTTTCCACCAAGGGGCAGAGTTTATTTCCCTTATCCATAAATGTAGGCTGGCCTGTCTTGTGACTTGCTTTGACCAACAGACTGCACCGGATATCATACTGTCCTCTGGACCTAGGACTTGTGAGGCTTACAAACTGACATCTTCATTTTCTTGGAACCCTGAGGTATCATGTCACTAAGTCTGACTAATCTGCTAAAGATAAAGGCCATGTGCAGAGCAGCTATTTGAGATGTTAGATTCATAGAGAGGTGGTGGGGAGGGGGAAGGGGAGGGAAGGGGTAGCAGGCAGGGGGGAGGGCATGTGGGAGGAGGGGAAGGGAAGGAGGAGAGAAGCCAAACAAGGTCCAAGCAGCCTCCAGCCATGTCTGCCATCTCGGACAAGGCTCAGGACATCTGAATAAAACCATCCTGGATTCTTTAGACCTAACTGATCTCATGAATCAACTTTATGTGCAGGAGAAAGGAGCCCATCCTGGCCAACTCCTGCTCAAACTGCAAAACCACAAGCAATAACCGGTTGTTATTACTTAGGTCATAAATTTCTGGCATGGTTTCTTGCACAGGTGTAGAAACCTGAAACACTGAATGACTGAGCAAATGAAGGACACTCTCCTTTTCTTCACAGGATGCTAGCAGCATTACCATATTGTGCTAACATTTAAACATTTAAATATTCTCCAACTCTTTTCCATAGGTTTTCTAGTTGACAGGTATCTTCTGTAATTACTCTTTAGAAATTAAAAGATAAGGAGATTTTTATGTAGCATGAAATGATCAGGTAATTAAAAGATCTGTCAGATTAAATTTCTGATTAAAGAAGTTATGGATGCTTATGGAACCACAATATTAAAAAAAATCACTAGTTTTCCACAAAATCAATGTTTATCTTTTGTTACATTTTCTTCAATCTATTTATGCACTAATGTACTTCATATAAAATAAAATAAATACTTTTTTACAAGTAAGATAATATTTTCTATAAAGATTGTACACTATTTCATTGTCAGCTCAGTTATTAAGAACATGATTTGGAGATAACTGCTTACAGGACATATCTTTTTTTATAGGATCTTACAACTTATAAAATATCCCTCCCTTCTCTCATATTAGTGAGATTCTTGTTATAAGAATCAAATCGGGGCGCCTGGGTGGCTCAGTGGCTTAAGCCGCTGCCTTCGGCTCGGGTCATAATCTCAGGGTCCTGGGATCGAGTCCCGCATTGGGCTCTCTGCTCAGCAGGGAGCCTGCTTCCTCCTCTCTCTCTCTCTCTCTGCCTGCCTCTCTGCCTACTTGTGATCTCTCTCTGTCAAATAAATAAATAAAATCTTTTTTAAAAAAAAGAATCAAATCGTAAATGCCTACAGCAAAATAATTTTTAATAAATATACTTTTCTATAATGTCATCTGCATATAGAATAGGCTATATATAAGGAAAAAAAGCCTTTGGAACGTATCGATGTCACATGAAGTTCATTGTAGAAGGTGATGTTTATCCCATTATATGATATTTTATTATGAGGATCCCACTGACAAATTTCTTTTAATTTTGGAAATTGAAAGAATTTTAAAAAATCAAAAATTATATTTCTTTTAGATAAACCATTGTGTATATCCTGTGAACAGGCCTGAATTTACAACTACTGTTTAGGTTTTCTTTTTCAAAGTACGAAATAAGATATGGGGCTCCCCTGCCAAAGGATAGCTGTATTTTTTTTTTTTTAAAGATTGTATTTATTTATTTGACAGAGATCACAAGTAGGCAGAGAGGCAGGCAGACAGAGAGGAAGGGAAGCAGGCCCCCTGCTGAGCAGAGAGCTGGACAGACTCAGGGCTCTGATCCCAGGGTTCTGGGATCATGACCTGAGCCAAAGGCAGAGGCTTTAACCCACTGAGCCACCCAGGCGCCCCAAGTAGCTGTATTTTTGAAATTTGCTCTCCAACCTTGGTTTTGAGTTCATTTCTTTGCCTCCACATTTAATTTTTATCTTTCAGAGATAAATTATGAATGCCTATAAACTGTCCGTAATACCTTTTATAAACAGGTAGGATTTTAATCAATTTAATTGATCATATCTTACTTTTCCATTCAGTATTTTTCCAAAATTTTAATAACTGCATAACATTTTATTATATTAATGCACTATTATTTAATTAACCATACTCCACTGCTAGAGATAATAGACTAGTGTTCATTTTTTACTTCATAAAGATTATAATAAGCAACTTTGCACTTCAGTTGTTTTCCACAGATCTGGTTTTTTTCTAGAATGAGAATTTCCTGCTAAAATAGTCTTGAAATATGTTACTAAATTTCTTTAGAAAGATTATAATCATTTGCATTCTCACCACCAGGGTGCCTACCTTAACATACCTTGCCAGCATTGAATATTGCCATTGCTCAAGATTTTGTTAATGTGACTACTGGGAGGGCATTAAATGATTTATTGTGCATTTCTTGGATTATCAGCAAAATCCCATATTCCCCAAAATGCTTCCTTTGTCTTGTAGCACGTATTCAAGTGTCTTCTTGTCTGTCTGTTCCATAGATCTGTGTCTATCCATGTACTAATTCTATGTTTTCAAAGAGAAAAATACTTAGTATGTAACTTTCAATTTTCAAGAACAAGATAGTTCTTATCCACAACACCAATACTGAGAATCTCTCCCAAGGAAAAAATCCAAAAATAGAAAATATTTATGTAAATTGTTATCCTCCACAACATTATTTATGTAGTGATAAACGTGATGACATAAATGTCCCAACTGTTGAAATAGTTATGAAACTATATACTTACAGAGTGAAATATTAGATATGAAAATCATGCTTATGGAGGTTACCAACCATTAAATATTCAGTTAAAATATATTGTAATATTGGAGTATTTCAAATATTAATATGAAAAATACCTGCTATATTATGCTAAATTGATAATATTAGGATAAAAAATATTATTTTCAACTAATTAAAAAAGTGAAGAGAAGGAGGTAACTTACAAAATATTACTATAAGTATTTAACTCTTAATTAGTGGAATTATGGATGTTTGTTTATATGCTCTTTCCTGGAACTTCCATTATTCCCTGAATTTCATCATGCTATACTGCTTGTTCACTTGTAAATCTACTCTAGACGAAGGCAAAACTATATATTTAAAAATACAACGCTTTTATAATTATTATTATTAAAAACAGTTATTCTAATTCCATTGCCTAATCCCAATCTCTGCTTATTAATACTTTTACTATCTCTTAGCTGAAAGAATTAGAAAAAAAAACACTGAACAGAAGACTCCTAATTTAAAAGTTCACTTTTCTGATGCAAAAGGTTAACATGGTATTAAATTAGGACCAAAGCAAATGAATAAACGACCATGCTTTCAGAGGAACAAAAAGTATCGAGGAGAAGGACATCTCAGGTGTTAATTTTTTACTCTAAATTAGTAAACACAATCCACCCTTGTGTGTGGCTATATAATCTGTATTCTCAAACCATTGTAACATACATTAAGGTTCTGTGGTCTCAGCTCGCTACATTCTTTCTATTCAATCTGGATTTCTCAGGGCAGAATGATTAGTGAGATCTTGAACTCTACCTGTCAAATGACGGCTTCTCTCCACAGTCAAAGGCATCCTGGAGCTCCTTAACGAGGTTCGCCTGGCCTGGCAGCCGGAAGAGACCCTCTTCTTTCAGCCCCCTTTGTCGGATAAAGTCCACACACTGTTCCACCAACATTGGAGCCAGACGATTTCCATATCTCTTCTCATAACGGACAGTGTCCTCCAGCTTCTGTCCGAAAATGCCTGGAGAAACAGAGGATCACAGTGAGTTTGAGGAATTTCTATCACCCCACCTGGTTACTTTAAAAAAAAGAAAAAAAGAAAAAAACCCTCAATATAAAGGGAAAACAAAGGCAGAAAGGCTGGCAAGCATTTTATGATGGGGACTTCACATTTCTACAGAATCAAATCCACACTACACAATTATTTGAAGGAAAAGGCTTTGCCTTATGCTGCCCTTCCCCTCTAATACTCCATATTTAGCCCCACACCAAATAGACACGTGAAGTTGGAGATAGCCACCTTGATATAAGAGACACTGTAATGAATAAAAGTTTGGTTTTGGGTTTTCTTTTTCACCCGCTTGGGAAAGGAATCGTATGGAACAAATATTCTGCAGAGAATAGTCAAATTCTACTTGTTGCTACACTTGAACGTTCTGTCCAATTATCATTTAGTGTAACTGTTGCTCATTTCTCTGTTCACCTTTTGTTTTCAAACAAGCAATGTTTTCAAACAACCATGATTGTAATCAAAGTGATAAAACCGGGTAAAAATGCCCAGAATCTTCACCTGCACGAAATATTTCAGGCTGCAATAGTTCATCTTTTATGAAATATTTATTTTATATTATTTATTTAAATAAATTATTTAAATATTTATTTTCTATTATTATATCACTTTTGTTGAAAGGGAGAAATCTGACTCATGAAGTAGTGCCTATACCAAAAGCGAGGCGGCAGAATCCCAGCAATTTGCCCCTGACAGATGGGAAAGCCTCCTTTATCACACACTGGCTAGAACTGCCAGCCCACGGTAGTGTTTTAGCCAGTTTCAATCAGTCTTATGAATGATTTTTAAATAACCACAAAGAATGAATTCTTTGTTGCATGCATTTGGGGCTGAACATACCCACTATTCGTGCCTGGAACCCCGCTGATTAACAAACAATTCCTCTAGTGGTGGGTGTGATAGCTTCGAGGTTCACCTGTGGATTGGGAGCGCTGGTCAGGAGGGCCCTGAGAGCCTGCAGTCGCAATGGAGTGGCTGCTGTGCTGGTGCAGGGAGTGTTCCTACTGATGATGAACAGATAACTGGACTGGAAATGGAGGCCAGGAAGGCTGCCTGGAAAGGACTGGGCCCTTCCAATATGCTAGCCCCCAAAGCAGCTTTAGACACCAAGGAAGACCCTAATTTTGTCCCATCTGTCCCCAACAAGCAAATAGTGGGCTGCATCTATGAAGAAGACAAATAGTGCTCTCATCTCATGTGGTTCTGGCTGCACAAAGGTTGAGACCCAGCAATACCCTAACTGTGGAGTTCGTCACAAGCTGGTGCCCCACCAAGTAGGCCCAAGTAGGCCTTTACCTAACTTACTCAAAATGTGCTGTAAACTTTCTTCTTTTTAATAAAGAGTAGCCATTGTATTGGCGTCTTCTCTCAGAACAAAAGAAAGAAAGGGAGAGAGAGAGAGAGAGGAAGGAAGGAAGGAAGGAAGGCTCTAAATATATTAATACCAGGTGGTAGCTTGGCAAAAAAGATACGCCTACGAGAAAAAAAAATGGGGAAAGCCCAAGCAATTGTTACTCCAGTGTTCCCAAATGGGATGAATCACTAAACAGTTTTAATGGTCTAATGGTTTCATAAAAGGGAAAGAAAAATTAGTGTTGCATGTTGAAATTATGTGAGACTCCAGAACACTTGGGGGATTATTTCAAAAATACTAGGTTAAGAATTGAACAATAAAAACAAATGTTTTACCTCCCTATCTGTAAAATAATTTACTTATGGATTCACCAATGCAAAGCCATCACGCTCCAAGCCATGCACAACTGCGACCGAAGAGAAAATTTTTAGGCCTGGTAGAAACAATAAGACAACAACAAACCAAACTATTTAACACCTGATATCGAATCTAGTATTAAGGGAATTCATGTATTCATTTTAGGAAAAAATGTTGAGTGAACTAATATATAGATAGCAATATATATAGAAATATATAGAAAGCAAAATATATAGAAATATATAGAAAGCAAAATATAGAAATATATAGAAAGCAAAATATAGAAATATATAGAAAGCAAACATATATATATATATATATATAAAGCAAAACTAGAAAATGGCATCTTCTAAGGGCAGGAAAATTAATGTAGGCAGCAGGTCTGTTTAGCTAAATTTGTAGACTTTGGAACAAGCAGTTTCTTAATGGTGTATCAAAAAGGGTTTGCTAACTCAATAGACATTCATACCCCCATTTTCTCTTGTCATTTCCATTTTAGGGACTGGGAAATTAAATACCCCTCCCACTTTTTAAGAAGTCTTTGGAGTCTTTAGGAAGATTTTTGGTTTTGTTTTTGATGAGAGAGACAGCTGGAATTGCCAATCGCTCCATTTGTCTACCATGACCTTGGTCATGCCATCTGTTGATTTAAGAGTTGTCTTTTGACTATTAGATAAGCAATCATGAGGGAAAGATTGAAAGATTCAGGGACAATGGGGATGAAAGTATTGAACCACTGACCTAATACCAGCAGCATATTCTTTATGATTTTTTTTTTAAATGTGAGAAAAATGCACATTTACCCATTGTTAGCTGTGTTTTCCGTTGGTTGCAACAATACCGAATTCTAACCATGCAGTGGTAATGATGACTTTGAAGATATTTTAGTATTTTAATAACAAAGCTTGAAAACTGATTATGAATGGAGAATAGTGACTCTTTTTCTGTGGAGTTCTTTGATGCTTATTTGCCTGAGAAATTCAGATTCTATTATGCCAAACTTAAGAATAGCCTTTCAAAGGCACTAACCATTTATTTTTATAAATAACAATATTGATATCTGGGAATACATCTTATGTACCTGTGGTTTTTTGCTTATTGTTTTAGATTGATAAATATATTATCTAAAGTTTCTCTCCAAATCCAGCAGAAAACTGACTAAAGATATTGCAACTCAACATCTATGAACTCTGTGTGCTGCAAATGAGAATCAAACTTTCAAGATTTTGTTCTATACAGTAATAAAAAACAGTCAAACATTCTTTTAAAATTCCCAGAATTTCTTTTTTCCCAACAACTTACGGACATGATAAAGTAAGGAGTAAGCTTCGCTTTATGGCTACTCTGTTTTTTTTCCTTCCTTCCTTCTTTCTTTCCTCCCTCCCTCCCTCCCTCCCTTTTTTTCCTTCCTTCCTGTATATACAGCTTTGTGTTGTGGTAAGAATTTACTTAAGTACAGCAGGAGGGACACCTGGATGGCTGAGTAGGTTAAAGCCTCTGCTTTCGGCTCAGGTCATGACCCCAGGGTCCTGGTCCTGGGATCGAGCCCCACATCGGGCTCTCTGCTGGGCAGGGAGCCTGCTTCCTCCTCTCTCTCTGCCTGCCTCTCTGCCTACTTGTGATCTCTGTCTGTCAAATGAATAAATAAAATCTTTAAAAAAAAAAAAAAAGAATCTACTTTTGGTTTGGGTGGTGGTCCCAGGGTTCTGAGATTGAGTCCCACATCAGGTTCTTTGCTTAGCAGAGAGTCTGATTCTCTCTCTGCCAGCCACTCCTCCTGTTTGTGCTCTCTCTCTCTGACAAATAAATAAACAAAATCTTAAAAAAAAAAAAAAAAAAGTATAGTAAGAAACCAAAAACCAAAAGCCCTAACATCTTTCCATTTAATTTTTACTAAGTCTTTATTATGTATTAAGTCCTTCATATATATTCTCTTATTTTCATAATAAATAGATAACTGTCTTATACATGAGGAATTTGGGACTCAGAAAGGTTAAATGAATAGCTCAAGGTTAGTTACACAACACCATGTGTCAGAATGGAAGTCCACATTCAGATTTATTCAGCTGTAAAACCTTTTCCCCCATTCCTAAATACCAGTCCTCTTCCTTCTTATTTAATCATAATGTTTATATGTCCTCATTTTCTAGTAATTTAACATATTAGTAAACTCTAAAAACAAATAAAATAGAGTTCCTTTTCTGTGCTCTAAAAAGTGGTAATAGCGAAGATGTACTTATCTATGTCAGGTACAAGTGGTTTATCGGCATTTCTTTCGTTTAAAACTCACACTACTTTATGAGGTGGGCACTACTATTGTACCACAGAGAAGACAAGCACAGGGAGGTTGAGTGACTTGCTGAATGTCACACAGCTAGCTGGAAGTGATGGACCTGGGATTTGTTCAAGGCTCTTGGATTTCAGAGCCACACTGTATTTAATACACAATACTGTGAGGTGCACACACTGGCTGCAAACTATGTTACTGAGGGAGAAACCTGCTGCTTACTAGCTTTCTGACCTGTATTTCTGTTATCAAGCTAGTAGGAGTAATTTTTGCTAAGAAAATGCAGATTTGGAGGAAGATCAGAAAAAAAAAAAAAAAACAGACGGAGAAAACATGATTATCTTCTATGTGCTGCCCAAGGAAATGATTCTCTTTATGTAAACAGCTATGTCTGTTTAGCAATATAATATCTAAGGGAGTGAAAATGTGTAGATGTTCGCTACACACGCTTAGAGATTCCTGTGGAAAATTGATAGTTTTCTGCTCCAAGTCTGGTCTTGCAAAGAATTAGTAAGTGATTGTAATAAACGTATACTTCCTATTTTGTAGCATTAGAAATAGAATGTCCCAAACATCTCCGTCTTACAACAGCAGATGTGAATTACTGTCCTATATGAGCTTGTTTTTTTGTTTGTTTGTTTGTTTTGTTTGCATGGAAGTTCAGGGAGAAATTTAAAGCTGTTTTGTTTAGCATTTTCATTGAAGAAGCAGTGAAACTTCAAATTTTAAGATTAACAAGAAAGCATGAATTTCATGAGCCTATCCCCAACTAGCAGCATGAGGAAAAGGACACATTGACTAGTAGATGATTAACAAGAATACACTCTGTGATGTGAGTCATGCAAATGGTTCTAGCTATGTCCACTTAAATTCCCAGGGAGGTTTCATACCACCTGACAACGCCATCCTTGGAATTTCTAGGTGACCAAAGTACATCACGTGTGCTTCCCTTGGAAATACATTGATGGTGTCATAAAACATCACCAAGGAGGTGACTTTTCACAGGGCTGAGAAGGTAAATTACTCAGGTGATTTTATTATACCTGTGGGAGGCTATTCCAACTGGAGAGAAAGAGATCTAAATTTCCTTCAGGATTTGTGAGGTTCCTGCTTTACGTGTGATTTATACCCTCAATAGCTAGAGGCAGCCTGTGAAGTTAACTGAGTGTGATCAGATAAATGTATTCATATTCCACCGATCTTTAATATGAATAAACAAACACAAAGCCAAACCTTCCTGGATTTTCTCTGCCTTGCAATTATTTACTCTTTTTGCTCCTTGGTTCCCAGTTAAGTGTAACTCTGGCTCCAGGTCATCACTTTCTGGCCTTTTGCCAATTTGGACTCCGACACTGTCATTCTACTAAACGAACTTTTTCTATAGTCATTGGCAACTTCCTAGTTGCCAAATCACTGAAAGTCAAATTTACTTTTTGTATTATGTCATGCCTCATGCCCTGAAACTGTCAATGTCACGCTTCTTCTTGACACTTCTCATGTATTACATAGTTCCTGCCTTCCAGAATACTCTCTATCATTCTCCTTCTTGACTGTACTACTTACTACATTCTTCTCATAAATTTGTTGGTCCTCTGGGTTCTGTCCTCAGCCCTATTTTTATGCTACTTGACACAATTTCTTTGCTTGACTTACATTTAATCTCACTGTATGTCAGTAATTCCCAGACCTGTATCTCAATTTGGGCCACTCTTATGATCCTTGACATTGGATTTCTAAGTGCCCATTAGACCCCTCAACATGGATGTCTCAAAACTTTCTCAAACTCAGAATTTCTAAAATGAAGTCACCTTTTTTTTTTTTTAAGATTTTATTTATTTATTTAACAAAGAAAGATCACAAGTAGGCAGAGAGGGAGAGGGAGAAGCAGGCTCCCTGCTGAGCAGAGAGCCCAATGCCGGGCTCAATCCCAGGATCCCGAGATCATGACCTGAGCCGAAGGCAGAGGCTTTTAACCCACTGAGCCACCAAGGCGCCCCAAAGTCCCCCTTTCTTTAAAACCTGTCCTACTTCCTGCAAGTGTTTTGGTTATCAGTTCCAGTTATCCTCCTGAACATTTGAAGTGCTATCTGAGAGTCAACCCAGATTCCTCCTTCCTTCACAAGCCTCACTTAGTCATCACCTGGGTCCCTTCCAAACTCACTGTCACTACGTTAGGCTAGATCCTAACATCATCTTAAGTGATTTTTTTTCAAGAGCAGAGTATCTACCTCAGGAAAGTGCTGCCATAATGATCTTCACAATGTTTAAGTTGGATCATGACATTCCTTCACTTTCTTTCTTCCAGTGGGGCCCACTGGCCAACCAAACTCTTTTTTATGCAATACAAAATCTCCACAATCTGATCTCTGCCTCTTTATCAACCATTCAATCAAGAAACGTTTAGATGGTGCCCTCTGTGTGCCAGGTCCTGCGCCATATCCACCCTGTTTCTACTATTTGCTCACAAACAACATGCTCTCCATCTGTACTGGACTACTAGTTGTCCCTTAAGTGCAACATGTCCTAGCGTATCTTCAGGCTTCCTTCTAGAAGGAGGGTTTTGCCATCATGAGTCAGCCTAGGCAAACTTACTCTGCAAGATTCAACTCATATCATCTCCTCTGTGAAGTCTTGACTAACATTCCCTCATCACTCCAGACCCAAAGCTTGCTATGTTTCTGCTTTGGCTTCTTAGCATTGTTTTGTAATTATTTATTTAGATAACTCTCTATACTGGACTGCTCTCTCTAACCACTCAAAAGAGGATTGTACTTTTAGAATCACTACAGTAAAATAATTACTTTACATTATAAATAATGTTGGATCACAGCTGTAGACCATGTGTCTAACCATTAAATGTCAGAGAGGGGTAGGAAAATTTCCCAAGTTGCCACAGACACAAGGACTGAACTGGCCAGGTGCCAGATTAGAAGGTTTCCACAGCTCAGACCGCATTCTACCATAGTTCTATGGTCTGAGGGTCCTTGTCCCCTCCAAATTCCTGGGTTGAAAACCTACTGCCTGAGATGATGGTATCAGGGTGGGGCCTTCGGGAGGCGGATACCTCATGAGGGTGGAGCCCTCCTGAATAGGATGAGTGCCTTAGAAAAGGGCTGTAGAGACCTCTCTAGCGTCTTCCCATTCTGTCGCTTGAGAATACAGGAAATTGATAGTCTGCAACCCAGAAAAGAGCTTTCACCAGAACCTAGCCATACCAGCCTGATCTCAGACTTCCAGCCCCCAGAACTTTAAGAAATAAATTTCTGTTGTGTATAAGCTACATAGTGGATGGCATTTTGTTCCAGCAGCCCGAATGCACCAAGACAGATGGACAAACTCTCTTGCTTATGTCCCTGGAACTTACTGCCAGAGTGGGTAAGGATTGTGTGCTCCATAAACATTTGTGGGATTAATGTGTGCATTAAAACAAAACACTTCTCACTTCCTCAGTTGTGGAAATAAGTGGAATAACTCCAATGTAAAATGACACTCATCAATAATTTTCAGGCTGTGACACTGATTTCTACAAAAATTTAAGAGCAAAAAAGTCTGTGGTATGCTTGATGAAAAGCCAGAAATTAAGCAACTTTTCCTCCATTACCCAAATTCTCTGCTGTCATGATTTCTCAGAGTTCCTTTCCTTTTCCTCCTATAGATCACATACTAGGCTATATAGAGAACTTGATTTTACTTATCCTTCTGCTTACTGCAATCCTGTTAGCAGAATCAATCTTGATATCACCAGGATTATAATAATTTTTAATTAAAAATGAACATTCACCCATGATAAATAGACAAATCAAAATAAAAGACATCCAATTTAGTACAGAACTAAGAAACAAAGAGCCAAAGTTTACTTAAGTCTGTCACCAATACTTTCTAAGCAACCAAAAAATCTTATATGGATAGAAATCTTTTAATCCAAGGAGCTCCAAATCTATAAAAGCCAGTGAATGTTTGGAAGAGTCTTGATTCTTTTTGTAGTCAGAGTGGAGAAGGAGGGAGAAAAAGAAAGGCTTGGCAGAACTCAGAGGTGTAATAATGCCAGCACAGCAGCCTGGATCTCAGACCAGCAGACATCATTTATTTCTAGATACCAAGCCATGCGATTTGCATGTATTTTCTTATTTGAGACTCCAAGTATTCTGCAAGAAGGTCTCCCTTCTACAAAGATGCTAGGTGATCTGGAGTCACCCATTTAGGAAGTGGCAGATCTGAGATACAAACACAGGTCTATACAACTCTTAAAGTCTTCCTTTTCCACTATGTTATATTAGTTCAATTCAGACATATTTTTCTTTTCACAGGTTTGCTGAGCACTCTTAGGATAATACAGGAGAAAATGTCTAAATCTAATTTCTATCTAAATGATTAAATCTGATTTTACACAGTTCAGATGAATCACTGCCTTTCCAGATAAGCCCATAGTCGGTCTTCTGTTCATGGGCTCCTCAGTCTTCCTATACACTTTGTTGTACTGCTTACCACAGAGTAATTGCTTATGTCTGTTTATCCTCAAGGAGTGTGTGAACACACAGATTCAAGGCAACTTGTTTCATTTGCCTACTCATCTCCAGAGCCACTTGGTAGGTGCTCCATAAAATTCTGATATTATGAATTAATGAGCTACTCATTTATAGCACCATTTAAAATTATATTAATTTGAGAGGAGCCTGGGTGGCTCAATGGGTTAAAGCCTTTGTCTTCCGCTCGGGTCATGATCCCAGTGTCCTGGGATTGAGCCCCACATGGGGATCTCTGCTCAGCAGGGAGCCTGCTAACTGCCACCCCCCCCCACTTTTACTGCCTCTCTGCTTCCTTGTGACCTCCATCTGTCAAATAAATAAATAAATAAATAAACAAATAAACTTCAAAAAAATTAAATTAATTTGAATAGTAACATTCTACTAGACAAATCTACTTCAAATATGAATTACAACATACACAAATGACAAATATGATTACACCATTCACAACATACAATAAACTTTAAAGAAAATGTTAGTTTTATTCAACCATGTCAGAACCATGACAAAGGTAACCTAGTTGAACTCATTACCACCTATGGATCAGTAGGAAAAGGTACATAATAATACTGTATTTCATCAGTTTGCAATAAACCTTGAATTCTTGATTGACTAGACCTATTGCCATACTTCACTCTGGGAAGAAGTAAATATCTATCTATCTATCTCTTCATCTTTTACTACAAATGTATATAAAGCACTTTAAAATGGCTATGAAGATAAGATGGCTGGGTAGGAACATAAAAGAAATATAAGAACTACACAGAAGGCTTGGGTGAAGAGAAGGCTTGCTGAAAAATGAGAGTCACCAATGCCTAGAAGGAAGCATAAAGTATGAACAGAGCAGAAAGGGTGTCATAGCGTAGGGAAAAAAAGCAAACAGGTGGCATAGGAGTGTGTTCCCATGTGTTTAGGGAAGAAAAAGTGGGACAGTCTGGAGACCTGGGAGTTTATTCTCCAGCGAATAGATGGACTTGGTTAGAAAGACTTGCTAATTACATGAAACTGTTGGGACTTCCTCTCGGGAGCAGTAGGGACTCATAAATATATTCGAGCTGTGGGATGCTTGAGAAAACTCTTTCAGGAACACCAATTGGTCGGTGCTTTTCAAATGGCTTGTGTGTCATGGGAATTTATGAAGAACATTAGGGTGGAAACAGGTGAGGATGGATGCTGTCTTGAAGAGCTTCTTCCTAGGTTAAAATAAGTGGTGTGCAGGGTCCCTGGTGGCTCAGTCGGTTAAACGTCTGCCTTTGGCTCAGGTCATGATCCCAGGGTTCTGGGATAGAGCCCCGCTCAGCAGGAAGCCTGCTTCTCCCTCTCCTGCTCCCTCTGCTTGTCCTCCCTCTCTCTCTGTGACAAATAAATAAAATCCTCCAAAAAAAAGTAAGTTGTGTGCATGAAGCAATAAAGGCATAGAGAACTAAGGTGAAAGAAATTGAAATAGAGTCTATAAAGGAAGAAGCAAAAGTGCGTGGCTACTATCTGGTTAGAATGTAGAGAAAAGCTCTAGAGAATTAATGATGGCTTATCTCTAAGAGGAAAGCACCTCAGGAAAACAAACAAAAAAACCTAACAAAACAATATACAGTTACAGCTGAAAATTTTACCTCAGTGTGTCCTGTGAGCATTAACAACCTTAAATCAGTGAGAGAGCCTACTGTGACTAGAAATAAACACTAACATTCAGGAACCAAGGTAGTATGAGCCTGAAGGTAATCAAAAGTTTGGTTATGCTTTCCATATTAGATATTAGTCTTACAGAGGTAAAAAGAATTACATATATAGTTTCAAAATCAAGAGGGTCAAAATACACTGACTGGACTCATTCTCTCTCCAGAACACAAGTCTAAGCCCTGCCATCCCCAGCTTCCTGCCTAAGAAAGGTTTCTCAGTTCTTAGATTTTTCAAATCACCGGGAAACCATTTTCAGTGATCCAAACGAAGAAATGGGGAGATGAAAAGGACAGTAAAGGACCAAAGGGTCTGGAAGGAAAACAACCCTGAGAAGTCAGTTAGGGCCTGCCCAGCCTGCAGGTTCCACGACCACCAGGCCTCAGGAGACTTTAACTCAACTCCACACTTCATTCTGAGGCCATTTCTAAAGCTGCAAGTCTCCTCTTCCGTGGGTCTACCCTCGGGAACAGTAAAAAAGATGTTTTAAATGTGGGTCAGGAAAAGAGGACGCATCACCGCTCTTTCTCACGGTGCTTTTCCATGAATCATGCGCTCTCCCTTTTGCTTTCATTGCAATGACTTAAGCTGATGCTCTCCAACAGGCTTGATTGAGAAATGCAGGAACTAACGCAGAAACGGGTGCACTTCTTGAACTACTTGAGTACCCAGGACATTAAACAAAGCACAAAAGAACACTCTCTTCTTAAGATAGCATGGTTTGGGGAGCCGGGATTGAAAGAAAAGTCCATTCTTTTCAGTGCAGGACCTTAAATAAAGATGTAAACAGCCCAGTGAGTCAGAACCTTTCGCGCCGGAGTGATGAGCCCTTCGCATAGGGAAGCTGCTTCTCTCCCAGAGCCTCGCTGCACAACTGTGGTCCCAGCTGTCCGGGAATGAGAGGCTGAGCCTGCTGTGCCGCCCACTCTGGCGAAAGGGGAAGGAGACTTAAAACAGCTCCAAGCTTCCTGCTTCTCCTCTCCCTTATGGTTCTGACAGAAACCAGAATACAGTTTTGTAAATTAGAAATCTGTTAATCCTTGACCCGCATGCTGAACATTCCTCAGATTGCTAAGACTGCATAGGACAGGACAATAGTTTAAAAATAACCCACAGGAGATGATAGGTGGAAGCTGTTCCCCAGTCCTGTGGGAGCCATTTGCCCCCGGGATTCTCTCGGAGGGCACTGCCTTCCCTCTTCGGTATTTAAGGAGAAAGGGAAGAGGGCACAATGCATAGCAGTGGTGGGCAGGATTCTTGTGGCTATGCTCTGCTCCACTAACGGAGAGAGGGTGGAAAAGGTCAAAAACACCTTGCTCTGTGCTTCCAAGATACATTAAATGTCCCCAGAACATCTCATGTTACAAATGAGCAGCAACAGCCCGGAAAAGTAGACGTTCTCTGCACGTTTGGATAAACTCACTTTAGTTGGTGAAGGCTGGAAGGGCCGGAAAAAACAAGTCCTCTAAGCAAGGACTCCCTCGCTTCTTTTTTTTTTCTTCCAATTTCTATTGTTACTAATTTCTCTGTCAATGATGCAATCTTAACAGTAAGCACAAAATCTCTAGAAATCTATAAAAGCTGAGGCATGTATCTCTCACTTAATTACCTTTATGGATGAGAGAGGAATAGAAATTAACACTGAATTCCTTGCTAATAGTATAGGATAACTATCATAGGCAGATCATAACTGCTCAAAGGTAAAGACTCAGAAGGAACAAGGTTTAGTTTTAAGAAGTTCCTATATATGTTGCTTTTATATATGTGTTTTTTTTCTTTTTTTTTTTTTTAAGATTATTTATTTATTTATTTATTTGACAGACAGAGATCACAAGTAGGCAGAAAGGCAGGCAGAGAGAGAGGAAGGGAAGCAGGCTCCCTGCTGAGGAGAGAGCCAGATGTGGGGCTCAATCCCATGACCTGAGCCGAAGGCAGCAGCTTAACCCACTGAGCCACCCAGGTGCCCCTGTAGGGTTTTTTTTTCTTTATTTTCTTTTCTTTTTTGTTGGTAACTAGAAAGGGTTAATTAATAGGTGGCAGAGCAAAGAAAAAAGGGAGAAAGAGCCTTAGATGCTAGTCATATCTGCTCTTGATTAATTAACTTACTATGCATGACATTTAAATTATAACTACCTAGTTCCAAATTAAATCATCAATGCCATTTAATTATCCCCATTTTAAAGCAAAAAGACATTTAAAAATATTTTGGTAATGTTTTCTAAAAGCATTTTATTTTACCGATGCTGTACCCTTTACTCCCCCGACAGAAATCAATTCTCAAATGCACAGCTTCTTTTATTGCTTATAAATTGTGAGATTTTCCTACTCCTAGCTCCTCAAAGTTTTGTCTTTGGCCTCTGCCAATGCCATCTTTTGATATATTTGGAAAGTCAAGGTGACTCCTATTTCTAATCAGTGTTAGTGAATGTGGTCCCAAGGGCTCCTGAAAAAGGTCACTAGAGATAACCTAATTATTCAAATTTTCTCAGCAGGGGAGGGAAGGCAACCACTGGCACCGGAACAAAACCCATGTGATGGGATCAGAGAACAAGGTTTTGAGAGGGACTGATTTCAAGAAGTGACAACATGGCCGCTTGATTGGGGTCTGGCAGCAGCCCAAGGTCGCCTTGGCCCCACCTCTCAGAAGGGTCAGGCCAGCTCACTTGGCTTTCCATCAGTCAAGGAGATCCCCATAGGAGTACCCTTCTGTAAGCCCCACCTACCCGGCCCATTCAGTCATAAACATATCAATATGAACCTTGAAAAATAAATACAGGCAAGCAGAGACATCAATCACTCTCGTACAGTTCTAATCTCTTGGTTTTCAAACTCCCATTTTATCTGAACATCAACTGACCTGAAAGCATTCGCGAATATATGTATATTTTTTAAATGGACATTAACAGATCATCTACCTACCTTTCCGAAAACTAAAACACCGTTTGATTCTTCTGTATGTAGTTTTAGGAATGAAAGGAGTTGATGCTAAGGCACCTGAGGGGCGTCCCCCAATAGTTCGGTCTTCAGGCATCATACAGGCCCGAAGTTTGGAACCAGTCTCGGGCTTCTTTTAAAACCTGCCTCTGCGCGATACCCCACAGCCACTCCTTCTCATGTTTATTTGTTAGGGTGGAAGTGCTGATTCCTATAACTTGAAGGCTTTTATCATCCAGGTCCTGGATCAGGGATAAGTTACCACCTCCCCTTTACTTCTTGTTTGGTCAAAAAAATTTCCTTTTCTCTTGCCTAATCCAAAGAGGTTGAAGGTTTGGGTGTTTGGTTTGGTTTTTAAGTTTCTGCAGCCACTCCAAAATGTCTCAGCAAAAAGAGCCGCAGCAAGCAAGCTGCACCCCCCATTCAAACAGCAGGAGTTGTTTTTGTATTAAGAACTGTCTTCTCAGCTGGAACTGGGGGTCCTGAGATTCCTCTGGAAAGGTCAGCGAACAGTCCTATGCAAGGGGAAAAAGGAACAATGACAAGAAGGCCCCTGAGGAATACTTCAGGACCGTCCTTGGGGCTCCTTTCATCTGAGCAAAAGGGAAGGCAAATAATGGCACCTTCTCCAGAAAGCGTTTCAGTGCATGATAGGTTCTTTTCAAAGGACTCCCCGGTTCCTTTTATAGCACCCCTCTGCCTTTGATGCTCTCTGCAGGCTTCTCCCTTTTCCCTTCTGTCTTCAAACTCCCGGGCTCCCGAGGGAATCTCCACGTCAGAACAGCCGAGTGCCCATTCCAAGGAGCCTCCTCGGATCCGGATCCCTGGAGAAGGCAGCTCTGCGGGGAGCTTCTCCTCCCCCCTCCTCCGGCTCTGGCTCCCCTTTTCTCAATGAGGGCTGGGCGGGAGCTGGCACAGCCGCAGCTGCCTCGTCACCGCGCGCCGTGGCTGTGGCTGCGGCTGCCTTCAGTGCCCGCCGGTCACATGCAGCAGGTGCAATCACAACAGTAGGAGGGGAGGAGGGAGAATGCCACACGGCGTGTGAACCCCTCTCTTCTTCCTCTGACTTTGTGTTGACTTTCCTGCCCTTGTCTGTGCAGCTCCTTTAGAGCTCCCTGCCTTAGCTGCTCCAGAAAGCAAAGGGCACCAAACCAACAACAAGGGGGTAAGCTTTTACCCCCCTCCTTCCTGCATTTATTCTCTTCCTATACAAGACTTTTTAAGGGGTTTTGCGATTCCATCTATTCGTGAGTGCTGATTTCAATGTGCATATTGCTAAAACACATGTATGCAGACTTGTACATACATGTGTGTCTGTGAAATAGAAAAATATTCTCCAAAAAAATATATATATATTCTCCATCTGGTAACAACGAACATGCAGGTACAACCACCATAAAAACAAACTCAACTCATGGGTGTGCGTTTATGCATATTTATACATACATGTATTTCTCCAGTTATGGTCTGAAAACCAGTCTGTTTTCAACTTTCTCCTCTCCTTTTGCAGGCACCCTCTCCACCCCAGCCCCCATGTCCACCAGCAATCTCGATCCCACTCACTAAACAATTGACTCACTGAGTTAATCATTCATCTACCCGGCTGTTCCATAAGCAGATTCAGACAGCTAGTGCTTTAACCCCAACTGACCCCCAAGGTCTCTACGTTCCTTCCAAGCCATTTGACGGCAGGCGCGTTACAAACTGGGAGGACTGCTACAAAGGCACTCCCTTTAGAAACATCATTTCTCTGCCCAGCATGCCCACATAGGTAATTGTCTGTCATGGAAGAAATATTAGTAGTGACTTCTGCCGTATAGTTCAAACTTGTTTTTTGTTTGTTTTTAAAGATTTTATTTATTTATTGGACAGAGGGAGAGAGCACAAGTAGGCAGAGAGGCAGGCAAAGATAGAGGGGGGGAAGCAGGCTCCCCACTGAACAGAGAGCCTGATGTGGGGCTTGATCCCAGGACCCTAAGATCATCACCCAAGCAGAAGGCAGAGGCTTAACCCACTGAGCCACCCAGGTGCCCCTAAACTTATTTTTGCCTTCAGCTTCACAGCATGCTACTAGAAAAATAAGGAACCACAAAGCATAACTCAGGACAAACAACACAGTGGCAAGGCTGGACCGGGAGACCCCTGAGCCAACTGAAAACCTCACTGACCTGAGCATTGGCATAGAGGGAACGCATGTCATCCCAGGACTTTGGAGGTAGAATGAATCTCAGTTAATAAGGTTTTGTCTGATTTTCTTATTTCACAAACAAGCAAACTGGGGGCTAATACCCCTTATCTGGGGGCTAATACCATTGGGTATATGTCACATAGTGGTCTGTGTCAGAGGCAAGACCGCATTACCACTTAATTAACCCCTTCTTGACCACGTGCCCATTATTCATCATGAGGATAATTCACATTCAGTATTTTTACTGCATTGTTGTCTCTGACTCAACTCTTTTATAAGGAAACATAAAGACGGGGAGAACCTGATTTTGTTAGTAGTCAGAGTTAGGCAAAACACTCAGATCTAATTAATTCTCAGTGGATTCATACTCTTTCCAGACAATGGGCTTGGCACTTCCATACACATTGCCTCAAAAACAATAAAAAAGAATTGCCAACCAACCAACCAAACAAACAAAAAACACCCCAACCCCCCCCCCAAAAGACAAAACAAAAAAACCAGGTAGGGGTACCTGGGTAGCTCAGTTGGTTAAGTGTCCAACTCTTGATTTCAGCTCAGGATATGATCTCAGGGTCCTGGGACTGAGACTCACATAGGACTCCATAGTCAGAGGGGAATCCTAGGGGAGATTCTCTCTTTTTGTCTCCCTATTCTCTTTCTATGCTTGTGCTCTCTCTCAATAAATCAATCAGTCAAATAAATAAATAAATAAATAAATAAATAAAATCTTTTTTTAAGAAATTGTAAAAACACCCCTAAACTAACAAAACAAAATCCCTAAGCTTTTCCAAAATTAAATAAATGCTTTGACATCCTAAATTTTGGATTTGACTTAAGCAGAAACCATGTGCCTCTCAGCATTATTGATGGTAAAGCAGTGGTTTTAAGCAGATAACACGAAGCTGAAATTTTTAGATTCAATACTGGATATTGTTATCAGGCTAGGTTGTTAAGTGAATGTCTACTTCCATTTCCATTGGTTCCATTTCCTTATCTGATTATCTGTTGTTAAGTTTGCTTTATTGACTAAAAAGAAAAGGCCTATAATTCCAGAGCCCTACATTCCAGACTTTCACATAACAGTTTTTCATTTTTGAGAGACTGAAAACCTTGGCAAGCTCCTATTTTTCATCAAATGTCATATTATTGTAATGACAAAGGGGGAGTATTTTACATATTTATTTTACATATGTAACCTAAACAAGAATGAGGTTAGGTGTCTTATGAAAAACTTTCAACTTTTTGAAAACACTGACTGTGAAAGGGCAGTACAGGTAATGAAACGCCCTTTCTCTAATAAACACATTTAAAATGCATCCAAAGGAGGCATACAGAAATTATATATCAGAGTGATATGTCACCTTCCAAATGCTGCAGATACCATTTAATCTATGACCATAACAATATTTAAGCATTGGGAGGGAGAATGGAATCTAAGAGGTCTTTATTTAGGATTAACAGAGTCTTGGGTTCCATAACTAAGATAGGGACGAGAAAATGTATTTTCTTATGAGAGGCAATTATGGCAATTGAGGAATTTTTTAACAGCTTTTTTGAGATATAATTCACAGATCATAGGATTCACCCATTTCAAGTGTACAAGTTGATTTTTAGCATATTCACAGATATAGACAACCATCATCATGTCAATTTTAGAATGTTTTCATCATCTCAAAGAGAAATCCTATATCTTAGGCTATCACCCACCCCCTCCAACATTCCCATCCCAACACTAAGTGGCCACTACTCTACTTCCTGTTTCTATAGATTTCCCTGGTCTGTACTTTCATATGAAGAGAATCATATGCTATGTAGCCTTTTGTGACTGGCTTCTTCCACTTAGCATGTTTTCAAGGTTTATTCACATCGTAGTGTGTATCCATACCACATTCCTTTTTTTTTTTTTATGGCTGCATAATAATCCCTGGTATGGATATACCACATTCTATGGACTCATTTGTCCCTTGATGGACATTTGGGCATTTCCACTTTGGGCTATTAGCATATTAGTATGCTGCTATAAATATTCATGTACAAGTTTCTGTGTGAACATGCATTTTCATTTCTCTTGGGTATATACCTACCTACGAGTGCAAATGCTGGTCTATAATAACTCTATGTTTGATTGAGGAACTGCCAGACTCTTTTCCAAAGCAGCTGCACCATTTTGCATTCCCATTAGCAATGAGAAGCACTTTGATTTTTCCACATTCTCATCAATACTTGTTATTTTTGAACTTTCTGATTCAAGCCACCCTAGTTGGCATAAAGTGGTATTTCACTGTGACTTTGATTTGCATTTCCCAGACTACTAATAGCACTGACTGAGCATTTTTTCCAAGTGCTTTTTAGCCATTTGCATGTTTTAGAGAAATGTTTATTCAGATTCTTTGCTCATTTTTTAAATGAGTCAAAAATGAGTCAAATTTTTAATTTCTCTTTATTATTGAGTTGTAAGAGTTCCCTATAAGTTCTGGATACAAGTTCATGTTTAGATATATGATCTGGAAATACCTCTTCCCAATCTGGTGGTTGTGTTTTCACTTTCTTGATAGTAGCAATTCCAGTATTTTTGAAGGACTTGAAAAGCCATATTTATTTTAATTAGCATAATTTTTAAAATTTTGTGTACATATACTGGATGATATACTGCTAGTAAGGCATGGGCTTGTAATTGTGGGTTTTTCATTCCCATAGTAGAGGTCATAGATCACACTATTATGAAAGAAAGCAAGAGGAGTTCATAAACCGGAAGTCATGGGTTTTCTTCCTAGTTCTGTTACTCACAGTGTAACTGACACTTGGCAAGTTAGTCACTCTCTTTGGGTCTTGATGACCTAATACACAAAACGTGGGATTGAACTAAAACAGTCATTTTAAAATATGCTTTATCAGCAGAAAACATATTTTTAATGAAATATTAAGTGTACTCCTAATATATAAAAGAAATAAAAGGGTTTTTAGTTATATACATTTCTTTGAAACTCAAATCTATAATATTTCTTTAAAATGTAATCACTGAGCAGAGAGGGGGTGTATTAATACAAACATTTGAAACCCTAGATTATGGGTGACAGTTGCAATCCTCTACGAATGTCAACATTCAGTTTGGTTCTCTACTCTGTATTTACTTAAAAAAATTCTAATGTTCAGTTGACTCACAAAGGATTATTATAAATTGAATGAGTACTTTAAAAGCTTGCCTTGCATTCTCATAACACTCGTCAATTAAACAAAAAGGGCAGAAAAGTTTTTTTGGAGTATTGTGTCTATTGTAAGTGTTCTATGCTAAAATATATCTCTTCAGAAGTAAATTTGAATCAAGCATTTACAAATTCCCTGAAGCTCATCTCATAGGATAAAGTATAGTAGTCCCCCATTATCCACAGAAAATATGTTCCAAGACCCCCAATAGATGTCTGAAACTGGTGATAGTACTGAACTTATATATCCTATGTTTTTTACTAGATATATAAAGTTGATACAGATGATAAAGTTTGATCTATAAATTGAGCACAGTGAGAAATTAACAATACTGACTAATAATAAAATAGAATAATTATAATAATGCATTGCAGTAGAAGTTACGTGAATGTGGTCACTCCCTCTTAACATATCTTGTAGTGTACTCACCCTTCTTCTAATGATGATGTGAGAATATGAAATGCCTACGTGATGAGATGGAGTGAGGTGAATGACAGAGGCATTGTGGCATAGCATGAGGTTACTATGGACCTTCTGAGGATAGATCAGAAGGAGCATCATCTGCTTCTGGACTGTGGTTGATGATGAGTGACTGAAAACTTTGGAAAGAGAAACCACAGGTGAAGGGGGACGACTGTACATAGAACCTATCAAGTACCAGAGCTCCTTGCCATCTTCGTAAATTTGAAGATTTATCTATAGTTCTTATCTTATAGATAAGATATATATCTTATCTATAGACGTTATCCACTGGGATAACGAGCTGAGCCGGTAGGACCTCTGTGGTGACTGATGTAACATAGCTAATTGGATCACGTTCATTTTTCTTGAGAAAAGGACAGATGGAAGAGGAGGAAAGGGAGAAAATGGCACACCTCATGGAAATAATCCCAAACAGAAATCCCTCTTCTGGCAGATATTAAGGATCCTTCTAACTCAGAAACCCTAGAAATTTGATAATAGGGGGGAAAGAGAGTCTTTAGAAATGACGGGAACTTTGAAAAGACACGTCGTCAGGCATCCCACAGACCCTGGTTCTGGAGCCTATCAGCAAACCTCCAACACAGGAATCTGTCTCCAGAACTACTGTGAGCAATCCTTTGCTAATGTTGGAGGGGAGGGGCTTTTTAAGGCCACAGGCCTTTTTAAATGTTTTACATAGTCACTTACTACCCATTTTAGCATATGAATAGGGTGACCGTAGAGGTTGTCAGGAAAGGATGGCACCATGAAAGTGAAAAGCAGCACTATCAATGATTATCCTGGGACAACAGTTGTAAACCACACCGTTACCAGGCAAACTGGGATGAACTGTCATCCTGGTGAGGAAACACCTCCTTCCCCAACAGAAGGCACTGTTAGAAAACGATGTGCAGACCTGTATCATTCACCTGGTAGAACCCAACTTTCCAACATTTTATAGTATATCTTTGAAGTTATGCTAAAATATGAAGTGGTGAGTCAGCCTACGTATCTAAGATGTTAAGGGGAAAATAAAATTCACTTCTAAATTGAGGGTGCTGAAAATACACAAAAAAATATAAAAATAAATACTAGAATTATAAATAGTTTGCTAAATATGAATTTGATTTAATATAATTTATTTTAACGACATGAACAAAAAATTATTAGGTTTTACATTTTGGGAACTGCATGTTGGTTACAGACAAATTTTTTTGAGTTCTTACCATTTTTGGCTCCATTTACTGAATTTTTGATTTATGTAATTTGTCTGTTTATGTCATATCTATTTATTTTATAATTCTTAATAGACAACGATCATGTCTTTTACCCTTTCTTCCTCCTTTCATTTCTATTTATAGTACCATTTAGTTTATTCTTTGCATGGTGCATTCTCAAAACTGTATTAAGATTTTTAAAATTTATCAAATCCACAAATACTTGCCTGATGGCAAAGCACTTTTTTTTACTCTAATAATTCTCAGATTCTCATCTAGAGCCTTGCCATTCTTCTTCAATATCACTGATCATCTCAGGACTAAGTTCTCTTCTAAAGATACTAGTCAAAAATTTTTTTGCCCCATATCTGCATAATCTTAACTAATCTACATTTATAGTACAATTCCTATAACTATTTATTGTTAGTGAAATGGAAAAATCTAAAACAAACAAATTATCATCCCTTCTTATAATTCAAGATATTCAGAGAAGAAAGTTGGTTATCAATGATATTTGATTTAAATTAAATTTCTGAGAGTTACTTAGATATACATCCAATAACACGGAATAGTTTACTATTTATTTTAATAGTTATCCATTTGAAAATAGGAGCTCATAGGACCATCAACAGGGAAGGCAATGATAAACAGGTTTGGTCCCCCTTTCTGTTCTTCCACAATTCTATACATACTCACCTCCCCCGAAAGGTCCCCATATAACTCGGCGGATGGACTTAACCCAGTCTTCCATATCATTCTGGGTGCTCGCCATAAGGAGGTAGCTCTCATGGTTTGCTGTCATCCGATCTCGATCGCCTCCTGTAAGATAGTAACACATGAGTGTGTGCTCAGCTGAAGATTCCCCATCAGCAGCAGAGCCCTTGAAATGTACACTGTGCCTACCCAATCAATTGGAAATATTTACCATGGTTTCAGAGTGAAAAAAATCTGCTTAAAAAGGAAAGGCTCTTATGTTTCCGGGTGAAAACTGGAGAACAAATGCCATTCCCCAAACAAAGCCTGCCTTTTTGTCCTAGCAACAACCCATAGGTCTGCATTGACTTATAATCCAATCTATCACACTGCACTGCCGAATAAGGACAAATATAAAAGCACAATGAAAGATGGAGAAATAATCTGTAGGGTCCAGATATTTACTGGAAGCAAGTGCTGAACAGTCTGAGTACTGCTTAATACATACACAGTGAGGCCACCAGGACATCATGGGTGAGCAGGGGAGTTCTAGGAAAGGAAAAAGAACTGCATGTAAAATTTTTGACCCAGGGGCACCTGGGTGGCAGTGAGTTCACCCTCTGCCTTCAGCTCAGGTCAGGATCTCAGGGTCCTGGGACCAAGACCCCCACTGGGCTCTCTGCTCAGCAGGGAACCTGCTTCCTTCTCTCTCTCTCTCTCTCTCTCTCTCTCTCTCGGCCTGCCTCTCTGCCTACTTGTGATCTCTGTCTGTCAAATAAACAAATAAATAAAATCTTATTTTAAAAAAAAAACAACTTTTGACCCAGAGGTCCTCTTCTATTGTTCTGCCATGGAAGGAAAGCCTCTTCTCCAAGAACACATCTTCAAGGGGGCAAACAAAGAGAAGAGGCCTGGCCAGCCACAAAGGCCAAATCAACCCTTAGATGACCCTCACACCCAAAGCATAAGCTTTAGGAAACTCCAGAGGTGCCTCCATGCAAAATCTTGCTGGTTTCTCTTACTTTGCCACCCCTCCCAAGAACAATCCATATACTTTGAAACCTTTATAATCTCTAATATCAACTTTGAAGTGCTAGACCTCAGATGTATGTGATTTAATTTCTTAGAAATGTTTTATAGCATACTTACATTTCCCTAGTAACTTAAATTTCTCATTTATAAAATGGGCATCAGCATATATGACCTTGAAAAAGGTCTTGAGTCGTGGTTTTCCTTGCTTCCTATTTATGGTTAAGGGAGTATTTCTTTTTTTAGGATTTTATTTATTTATTTAGCAGAGAGAGAGAGAGAAAAAGAGAAAGGGAGAGGTGGTGGGGGAAGGAGCAGAAGGGGAGGAACAAGCAGACTCCATGCTGAGTGTGGAGCCTGACTCCGGGCTCAATCTCATGACCCTGAGATGGTGACCTGAGCCAATCAAGAGTCATACAGTAACCGACTGAGCCACCCAGCCACCTCTAAAAGAGAATTTCTGAAGACATGTATCAGCAACTATGCTGCTTTAGTCTCTTCAAAAATAATTAAAGTGCTGTCCACAGAAGGAGTAATTAAGGAAATGGAACATTTAACTGAATTCTGATAATTCAGGATAGTTCAAATAAACTAATAGTTCAAAAAAACTAAATTCTGAGGTGCTTAAAACATCTATGAACATTTAAGTGTTCAAAAAGTGAACACCAGGTATTGTACACTTGCAAGCTTGGGTTGAATTCATTCATATCCTAGTGTCATGTTTGACTGAGACATTTTAATTTGTTTCCAAGTGGATCTGAACCCCTTCATGAGGAGCTTACAGGCGCCGATTCATAACAGGCCATCCCACCACTCACTATTTTTTCCCCTCCAACCTAATCTGCATATAGCCGTGAAAGCCATAGGCATTTCAATCTGTGACTTCTGAATTCCATCCAATTCTGTACAATAACTGAGAAATACAACTCTTCTACCACTGGTGTAAACTTACAGAACATGTGAAGAATCAAAGAAGTGAAAAAACTTTAAGGCAATCAGATGAACAAGTAGAATTGTATATTTTAATACAACTGGATTAGAGTAGGAGGAGGGGCTGAGGAACCACATCAAATTGGTGTCTTGGGATGCCTGGGTGGTTCAGTCAGTTAAGTGTCTGCCTTGGGCTCAGGTCCTGATCCCAGGGTCCTGGGTTTGAGCCTCATCTTGTCCTGTTGTCAGGCTCTCTGCTCAGTGGGGATTCTGCCTCTCCCTCTCCCTCTGCTCCTCCCCCTGCTTGTGTACTCTCATTCACTTAGTCTCTCAAATAAATAAATGAAATCTTTTTAAAAAATGGTTTTTTAATGTTTACAGAAGCCTTTTTTTTTTATTTTATTTATTTGATAGAGAGAGACCACAGAGAGAGGGAACACAAGCAGGGGAAGTGGGAAGCCTGATGTGGGGTTTGAACCTAGGACCCTGGGATCATGACCTGAGCTGAAGGCAGATGCTTAAAGACTGAGCCACCCAGGTGCCCCCAAAAGAAGTCTTGAATAAACAAGGCTAGCCTTCTGGTACTATAAAAAAACACCTTACTGTTTGGGAAACAATGGCCCTCTTACACTTGTAGGTCCATCTTCAGTCTATTATCACATTAAGCAACTTATATGTGAAAAAGCATAGGTTCAGGAGTCAGAGAAAACCCAGCTGAAATCTTAATTTCACCTTGTATTAGCTGTTTGATTTCTGGGAAATTACATAACTTCTAGAAACTCAATGTTTTAGATTATGCTTTATGAAATCTTGCCATTTGCGACAACATGGATGGAACTAGATGGTATCATGCTTAGTAAAGTAAGTCAAGTGGAGAAAGACAACTATCATAGGATCTCCCTGATATGAGGAAGTGGTGATGCAACATGGGGGGTTAAGGGGGTAGGAGAAGAATAAATGAAACAAGATGGGATTGAGAGGGAGACAAACCATAAATGACTCTTAATCTCACAAAACAAACTGAGGGTTGCTGGGGGGAGGGGGTTTGGGAGAAGGGGGGTGGGATTATGGACATTGGGGAGGGTATGTGCTATGGTGAGTGCTGGGAAGTGTGTAAACCTGGCGATTCACAGACCTGTACCCCTGGGGATAAAAATACGTTATATGTTTATTAAAAATAAATAAATAAATAAAAGAAAAAAAATACTGATATAGTAAACTTTTGTGAGAATTCAATGAAATAAAATGAAAATACTAGCCCTATGTCAGGCTAAAGGAGAAATTCTGCAAATATTAATTCAGCCTCATTTAACTGCTTCCACACAAACAAATGTGAAAAGAACATATTATATTTAATTTGACCTCTGAGATATTATGTCTAGCTAGTGCTTTGGAACAATTAGTCAATAGCATATATATATATATATATATGGATATATATATATATATGGATATATACATATATACATATGGATTTTTATTAAAAAGCTATCTTTCTCTGATACATAACAATGCACATTAAAATTATATGCTGTACCTGTGTGTAAATATGCCACATATTAATATGCATGTAAGGACATATTACATAGAAGTGGCAGAAAGAACTAAATGACAAAAGGAAGACATGCTTCATTTGGCATGGCCCAGTGCTAACAATTTATTCTGTATTCTTATCCATTTATACCACAGGGCTAGGCCAAAACAATTACCATTTTTGAAATCAGAATATTTTAATTATTGTCTTTGCCTAAGGGATGCTTAGCAATTCAGACAGCAATATCCTGCGGTGTCACTCCCAGCCCAGGCAGAGACAGCCTGGTAATGAGTGAGTGACAGCCGCTGGAGTGTGTTTCTGCCTGAAAGCAGGGAAGAAAGAGAATGATAAGCACAACTGGCCATTATCCCTTGACTTTTCATTTGATTTTCTATCTCTGCCAGTAGGGCTGTATGTCTGACCCTGACTCTCATTTAGACTGCCAATCACAGATATGAAATCCCATCTGTGAATTTCACCCATGGATATGAATCTTGATTCCTCAGTGTATTAACAAGAGGTGGGGAAAGATGAAAAAACTTTACCTACCAGTCTCGGTGGAAATAGAGACTGATTTTTACGAATGTGATTAAAACAATTGGAGACATTTATATAAACATGCACTAGACACTCTACTGAAAATATGTGATTTCCAAAGAGAGATGCCGTCTGTTCTAATTCATAGCCCTTTGGGTCTAAGAGCTGGTACTGCACCTTGCAATTGAAGGGGCTCAAAAACAACTTATTAAATCTATGATCTGATAAATAAATTCATTATTGACCTTCAACCATGTGAATCAAGTTTCACTGTCTTTGCTTATCCTTTACAGGGCTTAATGTTCCATTTAACTGTCCATGGATCTAAAATTTTTTCAAAAGGTGAAATTTTAAAAAGCAGTCTTGAGATGTAATTATCACTACAGTAAGAGTCATCTTCAATCCATATATGAATATATGCATATGTATATGTGTATATAGTACAATATATGATATAACAGTCATTTTTTAATTCATTGTTGTTCAATTCTCCATTGTTCAATTCTGCTTGAAAAGAAATACCTGTGCAGCTTCCTTTTTATTTTTATTTTCATTTTTATTTTATTTATTTTTTAAAATTTTTAGAAGATCTTTTATTTATTTGAGAGAGAGAATGAGAGAGAGAGCATGAGAGGGGACAGGTCAGAGGGAAAACAAGACTCCCTGCTGAGCGGGGATCCTGATGTGGGACTTGATCCTGGGACTCCAGGATAACAACCTGACCTGAAGGCAGTCAGTCACCTAACCAACTGAGCCACCCAGGTGCCCTATTTTTTAATACTACTTTGGATTTGCATACATATTTAAAGGATACAATGTTTTAGAAAATTGTACATATCTTTTATATATCAACCTGGGTTGGTAGCAATGCTTTGGTGGTAGTGTTAATACTTCAAGTATTTGTGATTTAAGTTAACTGAGTAGGTCACATTATTCAATTTTGCTTGTTTATATATATAATTGAAAATACATGTGCATTTTACTGAGATCTTCTGTATATTTACATTTGGCATAAATTTTTCTTTCCCAGAAATAACATAGATTCTTTGAAATATAATAAATAACTGACATAATTAACTTTTGCCAAAATTAAAAGGGAGATTAAGAAAGCTTAATGAATTTAATAGACTAAGAAAGAGCTTCATCTAAAATTAAAAAGTAGGCTAAAGAAATCTACAATAAAATAAATGCACAGTTAATTTTAAAAAGAGGTGCAATATCAATTAACCATATGAAAAATTTGACTCCTTTAATACTTATAAAATAATAATTTAAGAGATTATATTTTTGGTCAATAACTTTGCATAGACTTTTAAAAAATTGTATTAATTAAGAAATCTCTATGTGGGGCTTGAACTTACAAGCCCAAGATCAAAAGCATACCCTACTGACTAGCAAGCTGGGCACCTCTGCACGGAATTTTTTTTTTTAATTTTAAGAGAAATATTGGAAAAGGTATGCCAACATATTCATGCCCATTGTTTATAAGAGTATGGATAATATTCCTTATGATGCAGCCATAAAATGGGATTTCAAAGGATACTTAATATGACTTTGTTATACAAAAGGAAATATAAACATTTTTATATATGATGTTATCTCAATTTTCATATAGGCAGAAAGATAAATAAGATACTAGATTGAAATTCACAATGATTTTAAGAATGGTTATTTAAGAATGGGATTTTCTTTGCCCTCCTTTCTGTATTTTCCAGATGCTCAACCATGTGTTGTTTCCTGTATTATTCCAGATGTTCTAACTTGTATTATTTGGTATGAGAAAAAAAAAGCATTATTGAATAGAGCAAATGATTGGAATGATATGGTCATGAAAGCACTAAATCCATAAGAATTCCAGATGAACTGGAAGGTAATTGTCACTAACGTCACTCAGTGATGCTTAAGATTGTTGACTTTGAGTTCTCATTAATTTACCTATGACTTTGTCTCCCTCTTTCCCTAGATCCTAATCGCTGAGCACATCTCCAAAGGAAGATCTGAGACAGGAGGTTAGTGCTGCTGGGAGTGCAGACTACATCATGTCACTAGGATTTTCTCAGTAAAAAAGAGACTGCATTACCTTTCTTAAAAAATATATTTAAAGAAATATTTTTCTGAATTTATTGTGTGGAAATTTCCAAAAACAGCTACCAATGTAAATTTTTGTTATTTTTTTCCTTAGAGAAAAATACTTGTAAGTTGTCATAATTACAAACAATTTCTCCCAAGCAAAGTATTTGTATGTGTATCCTTTTGAATAAATAAGCCTTAACACATTATTTCTTTGCATTTAAATTTTAAAACAAGTTGCTGCTCAAGAGAAACTGTAGTCGTAGCCATTTGGGTTCATTTCCGAGTACAGTCCAGGGTACACAGCCTGGGGACATTTCAGGAACACCTCTGATACTGTTAATAATTTCACAAGCAGAATGTTTCCTCATTCCTAATTACAAATCAGGTCAAAACTAGACCTTTTGTACTATTTGTTTTATATGGCTTGCAGAAAAATACTTTATTTCTATCTGGGGTTTCTAATTTTCACTCATACAAGTGCAAGGTTGTTTTTTTTTTTTTTTTTTAAAAGCACTACCTGCCTCAGAACTTAGTTTGTGTCTTTATTGGTAGTCGAATGAACTCTAATGATAAACTGTAAGATATAAAGTAAACTCTGAAGGATATCAGTGGAAAATTACTGAGACAGGAAAACATATCCTCCCTTTTATGGAGCCTGATATTCGGAAAATAACGCAAGTTATGTGAAGCACAAATTACAAATTACAGGCTTCTATGGATACCACCATCTCCTAATATTTAACAACAAAAATAATAAAACAGCACATAGTTTACAAAATAAAGCCAGAAAACAAATAGGTCTCATGATCAATATCATATGTAATTTTTTCATATGTTTTTGTATATTGCAGAAACATTGTTACCTGAATATTAAGAGTTTTGGTATGCTTTGCTAATCCCACTTTTTTCCAAGTATTTCTCCTCAAAGGCTAATTTTAAAAGTATCAGAAGGGCAAAATTTCAATGCATGCTGTCAACAGAAAAGTTGCATGGCTCTCTAATGAGATTTTGAATATTTTAAAAACCCTAAATTAGAAAATGAGACTTAATTAGGGGACCAATAGCAATAATTATCATTTTGTTTGTAATGTATAGTCAATACCACACAACAAATGCATTACCAACTGTTATCGTGCCTTATAATAAAATTAATTCTACCTTTTAATTTCAGGAGTACTTTAAATATTTTATTTATTTATTTGAGAGATGGAGATCACAAGTAGGCAGAAAGGCAAGCAGGCAGAGAGAGAGAAAGAAGCAGAATCCCTGCTGAGCAGAAAGCCCTGTGCAGGCCTCGATCTCAGGACTTTGGGATCATGACCTGAGCCTGAGGCAGAGGCTTTAACCCACTGAACCACCCAGGTCCCCCTCAGGAGCACTTTATAATACTGTTTTACATATTTTTTATGCCCCTTACTAGGTCATAATCCCTTTGTAAGAATTCCCCTGCATTACATAGCTAACTTATGTTTAAGATGAAAGTAACTATAAACACACACTTTTTATCCGATTATAGATTGACTGGTATTTATTATATACAGTAGGTTTCTAATCATGAAGTTTAGAAATGATTTGCTGGAAGTCCACGTATTTGGCTACAGATACAGGAAGCATTGACATAAACATTTTGTACTGTACAAGTTACTTCTCAAACATCTTTCCTCAAACATCACCATAAAATATGTTAAGAAATGTGAGTATGAGACCAAAAGTGCTAGCTGGATCAAACTGCAAAAACAAACAGTACTTATAAAGAATTACTAAAAAATGGTCAGTGAAGGACAGTGAAGCAGGTTCATCAACTTCAAATTAGTCATTGATTAGCTGTGAGATCCCTCATCTTTAACTCTTTAACTGAGAGGGCAAAAGGCAGCTGCTTCAGGGTGTTATTGTGAATTAACTGAATGAAAAATACCACAGAATATTTGGAATAGTGTTTGGGACATGGTATTCTATGCTGTTTTTATTGCCATGTATAAAAATTTTGATCCTAAATCTTTCAGTAAATTATGTGTAATTTGAATCCTTTGAAATACAGAAATCTAGCTTATTTTTGAACAAATATTCTCAATACGCCCATAAAGTAAAATCCTTTTATAGGAAAGTAACTATTGATTTGTTTTACAAGTAAATATTGACTTTCATACTGGTCATTTTTTTTTAAAGGATTTTATTTATTCATTTGAGAGAAAGAGAGAGCATGAGTTGGGGCAGCAGTGGCAGAGGGAAAGGGAGAGAAGCAGACTCCCCACAGAACAGGGAGCCCAACACGCGGCTGGATCCCAGGACTGAGATCATGACCTGATCCAAAGGCAGATGCTTAACCAACTGAGCCATCCAGGCACCCTTTTATTGGTCATGTTTTTAAAAGTACAGCTGTGATCCATTTACTTTTAAATAATTGATGAAAATTTTAAAACCTCAAATGGGCATAGTTATATTTCCATTAATTTTTCACATTCTTGAACTCATTCTTTCAAAACACTACTATTTGTGTCAGGTACATTACCTCAAAATGATACCATTTATTATATTTTGCATATTTGTTTTCTAGATTGCCCTGAACCTGGAACAGGTTTAAGCCCAACAGTACATTCTGACTCTCCCTTATGTCAGATGCTCAGAATCAGGGCACTTCCTTTTCAGCATCTAATTATATTCTGATTGACATTTCCAAGAAATAGATAGCATATTTCCTTTGCAGAGCCAAGACATCTAGAGTTTATGTCCTCTTCTAATTTAGCTTGGTTACTTTGGAGATCAGTGAATTCAAAATTTTATCTGATTGCTATAGACAGCAGGCAGGTAGAATAGCTGATTAAGTATATTTAGATCAGTGTTACTCCAACAATGATGATGCAGACCAGAGTCAAAAGAGAAAGCAAGTCTCGATGCAATAATCACCATCTTGTAGCAAATGGAATGTGATTAATACTCCAAGAGGCAAGGCAGAGAGTTTGCTGGTTTGAATAAATCTAAAATTAAAAGTACTATTTTATTAAATACATAGCACAAATGATCACTTGAATGTCGAGGAATACTGGAAAGTTTGGGAAAATTTTTTGGAGCTATATTGAACTTTATACCTTCCGTGAGCCCATAAATACACCCTCTCCTGCAGTGTTTCTCAAAGTGAGATGAAACCAGAGTGTATGTGTCTAGAAAGGCAGGAAGAACTGGGTACTTGTTAGAAATGCAAATTCTTGGGCACAAGCTCAAATCAATCAAATCAGAAACGGTGGTGGTGGGCCCCAGCAATCTGTGCTTTAAGATGCCTGCCAGATGATTCTGGTGTATCATAAAGTTTGACAACCACTGTTCTTGTTCAAGATAATTTGCTTTATTAGGCAGAGGCTACACATTTTAGAATTCACGCACTTCAGCCACACTCATCCTGTTAGCTTGTATACATATCCTATTCTTACAGTGACAGCCATTAAGCTCTAAAGCTATGGATCATATAACTTTGTGAATTACTTATTTGCATTGTAAATGATTAACATTACTAGTTTTGCAAGGACATGTCATTCGAGCTGGGACTACTGAGTCTAGCAAATTTATGGGCCTCATACATTAAGGATACCATAGTTTTATCAGAGCAAACATTAGACCATTTCTTTTTGTATCTGAATACAGATTTGTTATTCCTCTTTCCCTGATGCCCAGAGTTTGATGAGTGAAATAGAACACCGAATTTGGGACGATATACCACTTTTGAAGATCTAGATTAGAATGCTGAAATCCATTTTTTTTTAAAGATTTTATTTATTTATTTGACAGAGAGAGATCACAAGTAGGCAGAGAGAGAGAGAGGAGAAAGCAGGCTTCCTGCTGAGCAGAGAGCCCGATGTGGGACTCGATCCCAGGACCCTGAGATCATGACCTGAGCCGAAGGCAGTGGCTTAACCCACTGAACCACCCAGGCGCCCCTGAAATCCATTTTTAAAATTCTCTCATATCCCATCCCTTATATTGTTTTTGATTAATAGCAATCTGCAAGATTGTTAACTACAGGTTGATTTACAGTTTGCAAGTTACTCTTGTATCCCTGATTCTTTTGGTTTTTATGATAACCCTGGGAAATAAAGCAGAGCACTAATTAATTTATCCAACACATGTTTATTGAACACCTGTATTGTGCCAGTCATTATTCTATGTTATGAGGATACAGCAATGAACAAAACAAAGTCTGCAGTCCAGAGGTGAGATCCAGACTAAAGATGCAGATTTGGAAGTCCCCTGTGTGGCGATATGTAAAAACATAGGACTGAATGATGTTCCCAGGGAATACTATGGATAGAATAGAGAAAATGAAGTTCAAGTGAACTCCCATGTTTAGAGATGGAGAAAAGGAAGAGGAATCAGCAAAGTAGATTGAGGAAGTACAGCTAGTAAGGTTGAAAGAGAAACAAGAGAGTCTGAGTGGAGAAAGTTGATCAGGTGAGTCAAGTGTTGTTGAGAGGTTAAATAAAATGATGACAGAGTGAATACAGACCACCGGTTTAGGAATATGGAGGTCACTGGTTTGGACAACATGGTGATTATTGGTGTCCTTGGAGGATTGATCAGAACAGCACAGATAAAATCATCCTTAAAATGTGTTGATAAGATTATGGAAGAGAGAAAACAGAAACAGTATAACAACCCCTATAGACATTGTAGTGTATAAAAGTGCCATGAAATGGAGAGTAGAAGTGAGTGGGTAGGGGAGTTGTGGGGCCAAGAGGATTTAAGATGAGAAATACTACAGAATTTTGTATGTTTATGGGCATTATTCATTGGAGAGGGAAGAATTGATGAAGTAGGAGAGAGGAGGTTTATAGATGTCTCCATATTTCATTAAAGCAATACTCAATTTTTCTCACTCTCCTCAGAATCTTCAATAAGTATTGATAGTAATATAATAATTGATTTCTCCCCAAAGTTTGTTACTTTAAAAGTATTTAGAACATTTAGAAGAGAATCATTGAAAGAAAAGGAACTAGCATTGAGCAGGTGTTTCTAAACAGCTCTGCCTATAGGCAAAATAGGAAGGAAATCTAAATTTTACTACCTTTACTTGAATGCAGTGCTTGGTATTTGCTCAATAGGAGATTTAATTTAATTGGGACCTTTTCCTTTATACATTATCTATTAGTTTTACCTGCCACAGATGCTAATTGTTCAATTTTACACAGCAATTTTATAGAATGGGTTTTGTTATATACAAAAGAAATGGCATTTTAAAATAAAATGCTATGATAGATAACATCAAATTATTCCACTCAATGAATGACAACTAGTAATCACTGTAATAGTGTAAAATTAAGAAAACACTGATTTTGGTTTGATTTTGAACTTTGTTCTCCTAAGCAACTAAAATTAACTTTACAATCAGAACAGCTTAACTGTCCAGTACTTTGTCTCCCACGGTTTATGTCTGGATTTGCTGGGTTTCATCAGCTCTAGTGTGTATGTTTGGAAGGGCAGGATGTAAAACTTGCCTTAGGGGTCTGGAATTTGAATCCAGCCTTCTAGCTAGCTTCACAAAGAACACATCTATAAAATGTGCCAAGAATGTAACATTTAGAATGGTGTTTCATAACTATTATCACTTGCGCTAGCAAGAACATTTGTGAATATTTTTCTAACTTGCTTGATATAAACACATTATGAACTCTATAATTTCCTCAAGTGTAAGCTGTTTTCTCAATAAATGTTGAAAAGTCTCTGTGTTCACTTTGTTAATTCCTATTAACAATCTATTTCTGGAGTTGGGGGGTCTCACCTAATTGTCCCATTCTAATTACAAAGCATTCCAAAACCCTATAGAAGGAATAGGGGCTAGAAAGTCACATGTTCCCAAATTAACTATGGGCATAGAAATTCCTATAAAGAATACTACTACTCCTTATCTGCTTCTTTTTTTTTTTTTTTCAAAGATTATATTTATTTATTTGACAGAGAGAAATCACAAGTAGGCAGAGAGGCAGGCAGAGAGAGAGAGAGGAGGAAGCAGGCTCCCTGCTGAGCAGAGCGCCCGATGCGGGACTCGATCCCAGGACCCTGAGATCATGACCTGAGCGAAGGCAGCGGCTTAACCCACTGAGCCACCCAGGCGCCCTCCTTATCTGCTTCTTGATTCAAAACCCTTGTATACTAATTTAGAATGATTAACACTGTTAGGCTAAGCCAACTTCCTCTTTTTAATTCTCATATTGGTGATATGAACACATTTATGATGATTTCTTTTAAAATAAACACACATGAATGCACTAACATAACTGCACAGAGGCTGGTTATAGATTATTTGAATTATTTCTTATAACATGACTTAGGCAAGATTTCCTAATTTAGTCAGTCCAATATGTTTCTTACGCATTTTTTAAAAAACTGAATTTCCTCCCAAATTTTCTGGAACTCAAAACTTTTACTGCTTCTGATAGGTTAGTCCATCAATTTTCAATATCAACATCACAACCATACAATCAGGGTTACATAGAGTTATATAAGAAAAATTATAATTAAAGAAGGGTGTAGAATTGCTTTAAGTCCAAATAGGTTGGTGAAGAGATGGTTTAAAACCAAATAGGGTATATGCGTACAGAATCCAAGTAATACAACTGAGTTTTTGAATTTTTAAAAGAAAAATGTTTATGAAATCTAAATATTTGGACATAAGGCTGATAAGTACTCATTACATGCTTGGGAAGATTTTGGCAGATCTCTCTGTCTGCCTTGGAAGGTGGCAGAAGTACTTAGGAGAATTAAATACATTATTATGGTTTAAAACAGCTCCTAGGGGCGCCTGGGTGGCTCAGTGGGTTAAAGCCTCTCTGCCTTTGGCTCAGGTCATGATCCCAGGGTCCTGGGATGGAGCCCCGCATTGGGCTCTCTGCTCAGCAGGGAGCCTGCTTCCTCCTCTCTCTCTGCCTGCCTCTCTGCCTACTTGTGATCTCTGTCTGTCAAATAAAATCTTTAAATAAACAACTAAATAAATAAATAAAACAGCTCAGAGATGTGACAATACGGATAGAACCAGAAGGTGTAATGCTACACAAAATAAGTCAGATCAAGAAAGACAAATACCACATGATTTCACTCATATGTGAAATCTAAAAAAACAAAATAAATGAATAAATGAACAAACAAATGAAAAGCAGAATCAGACTTACAAATACAGAAACTAAACTGGTGTTTGCCAGAGGGAAAGGTGTGGTGGAATAGGCAAAATGGATAAAGGGGAGTGGGAGGTACAGGTTTCCCGTTATGGAATGAATAAATCATGAGATTAAAAGGCACAGCCTAAAGAATATAGTCAGTGTAATCATAATAGCACTGTTTGGTGACGGACGATACTACACTTGTGGTGAGCACGGCATGACACAGAGAGATGGGAATCACTACGTTGTCCATCTGAAACCAATGTGACACTGGGTGTCAACTTCACTCAAATAAAATAGTAAATAAATAAATAAGTAAATAAATAAATAAATAAAATAGCTCAGGGATTTCAATTAGTGCATAAACATGTTTAAATATTTAGGGAAATCTGATTTGTCAAATTCTTAAGTTAATTGAGCTTTAACTCAATTATGACAATAATTGACTATATTGACTATAAATGACTATAACTTAATTATGACTCAAAAATGACTAAGGGTTATTTTGTAATCACAAAATGGAACAGCATATGATTTTCTTGCCCCTATTCTTCTGTAAGGTCTTGGAATTATTTGTAATTGGAATGGGACAATTAGTTTAGACCCCTAACTCCAGATATAAGTTGAGGAATAATGATAATAACAATGATAATGATGATAATAATAATGGTAATAATGATGATGATGAAAATTGGAGCTCAAGTTTAAGGGTTCTGTTTCCTTAATTAATGGAATATTACTTTAAGTATAAGTAGTATTGAAGAAGTGTTTGCCTAGCAAATAAATCTCCACTTAGATAATTAAAACAAAAACCAACATCCTTAATGGATACAAATTAATTTTGATATTCAGAAATAGACCAAGTTAAAATATATATATATATATACCAAATTTGTCTTACTAAAACATTAACTCATTTCTTTTTACTGTAAATTAGAGTCACTCTGGCTAATTATATTAGAATTATTACAGAAGGGTTTTCTTGGATTTTTTAAAAAGTAAATTTTATAATTTTGGATAATATTTGTAAGAAAATTAATGAAAAATTTGAAATTCTCCCTTAGAATTATAACTCCCAATAACCAGTTGCAAGCACTTGGAAACATAAATATGGAGTCTTATGTTTGAAAGTTACTTAAAACAAATGAGAAGCATCTTAAGAAAGCCATGATAAAGCTGAAAACACTTAAAGTATTTTAGGAATTCCTTCCCACCTCTCCAAATAATCTTTAACTACTTCCAAAACTTTAAAAAATGGTGGCTGTCCTAAGCAGAAAAGGATAACATCACTTTGGGCATTAACAAGAAGTTCAAGGTTCTAACAATTATCCAAGAAAGAATATACATGCTAAAAAAAAAAAAGTCACCTAGCTTTTTTATGAATTTTGGATAACTGAACCCAAATGAGAACTTTTTTAAATGAAAGAAAAACAAAAGCAAGGAAAAGCTCCTAGAAAAAGCTGTCAGATGTTTTCTGTTGTACGTACTTTTTGTTATATAGTATCTTTCCTATCTACTACAAATATATACTTGGAATTCCGAAAGTTCTACAGTTTCCTAGACACAGGCAATAAATTAAAATTTGATCCTGCCTGCTACCAGATTAATGCTATGCATCTCATAATATTAAATTGAAGAGTAATCAGCCAGAATCTGCAAGTCAATTCAATTCAGCATATTATCATCAATTAACATTTCATTAAATGCCCACAGGTGTGTACAGTAGTATTAGAAGTCAGTACACCAATTGCTGTTTAAGGCCATGTAATAAGACTCATATATAATTGCCAACCTAAATCTGGCTGACCTCTGAATAGAAACTGGCAAATTGAGGGACATATTACATTGACAAACGAATAGCAAGATTCCTAAAAAGCACTTAATGAGAAATAATGGAATATTTTTTCAAACATAATGTAAAAAAGCCATCAAAGAAGTAATTGCTGTATGCTATCTTTCCTGATCTTTTCTGTTGGGGTGGGAGTGGGGTGTCGGGGGCAAGGGCATAAAATAAATGGACTGGCACATACATATACATTATATACACCAAGATAGAAAAAGGAAAAAAAAACATAAAGCCAGTTATTTACTGAAGAAGAATATTTTGTAGATGAAAGCAAGACTAAATCAAGGTCACTGGCTTTCTTTTCACCAGAGTCCATAAACACCTCAAAGTCAGCAAACTCAATAATTCAGATAATAGAAAAACCTGACCCTACTCAGAAAATGTGAAGAAAGCAAGACTAAACTGTAATAGTGGTTAAGAGATTTTCCATGAATAAATAAATAGAGAATTGAAGAATTATATGACTCCATTCATTAAAAGTCATTACTTACTGCTCTTTAAGATGGACACAAGCTGGACATGAAATATACTGAAATTCAAGGGAAGATCTTTGGACAGTTTACAACATATTACAAAGTAAGAAGTGAGCAAAGGCAGGGAAATCATGGTACCAATATTAAATGCCAACAGAGAACAACTATAAAGGGGAAATAACAGGATTGCTTACTCTTTTAAGTGATCTACATCCAACACATAAGTTATCATATGACTCCAAGTTGGAAAGTTACTTTGTTGCTTTGTTTGTTTGCCTTTTTAATCCATAGTTTCTCAGCCTAAAAACAAGTCATCACTTGGTTGCTGAAGTGATTATTTGGAAATAACAGTCTGTGAGTCTAATGAGAGTGCTCCTAGGAACAGCATATAATTATTGATACCTTTAATATAGTATCTCATTTAATCAGTGCATACCCATAGGAATTATTGTGCCTGTTTTAAAGAAGGTACAATTAAGCACCAGAAAGATTTTGATCTTTTCTCAGCATCACATGGCTAATAAATAGCAGGGTTGGAGTTTAACCAGGTTTCAGTTTAACTCCAAAGGCCAATTTTCTTTTTCCATTATTCTTGGTTTTTTTTTTTTTAAGAGTATGTTTATTTATTTGACAGAGATCACAAGTAGGCAGAAAGGCAGGCAGAGAGAGGGAGGCAGGCTCGCCACTGAGCAGATGCGGGGCTCGATCCCAGGACCCTGAGATCCTGACTTGAGCCGAAGGCAGAGGCTGAGCCACTGAGCCACCCAGGCGCACCCCATTATTCTTGTTTTCTTCAGTCATACTATTCTTTTTCATGACTCATCCTGTACCCTCTGCATAACATTTCCTTCTTCCTTTCTTCACTGGGATCTTTTAAGATCTTACCTACACTAGGGCACCTGGGTGGCTCAGTGGGTTAAGCTGCTGCCTTTGGCTCAGGTCGTGGTCTCAGAGTCCTGGGATCGAGTCCCGCATTGGGCTCTCTGCTCAGCAGGGAGCCTGCTTCCCTCTCTCTCTCTGCCTGCCTCTCTGTCTACTTGTGACCTCTCTCTGTCAAATAAATAAATAAAATCTTAAAAAAAAAAAAAAAAGATCTTACCTACACTAGAAGGCTTGCTGACTCTCCAAGTGAAGTTGGCCCCTCCCTTCTGATTCCCACTGCACTGTTTGTGTATCTCAAGGATAGCAACATAAAACATTATTGTGCATTTAATGTGGAGTAGCATCATACAGGCATTTGACTGTAATACTATTCTACTACTAAACCCTTTAGTAGTACAGATTTTTAAGGATCAGGACAGGTTCCAATAAGAGATAATGTGCCAAAGATCTTCCACGGGCCCCTTCAAATACACTCTCTGCATTTCTCTACCCAGACTTCTGCACAGTGAGACTAAATCACACAGATGATAGTTATCGGGGTTTCACCCAACAGCTTCCCAATGTGTTTGGCCAATAGGCAGCCAAGGCAGGAGACAGGAGGGAGGAGGAAGTGTAAGATCAGGGCATTTATTTCCTTGACTTTCTAGTTGTGGGGTCACCTTGAGTTGGTTCTGTATTTTCACCAAGAATCACTACTCCTCCCTGGAAAAATTTTCTGCACCAGCACTCTTTCCAGAGCTCTACTAAGACCTCATTTCCATTGTTCCTTACATCTCAGTCTAAAAAAGCTCCTTTGCTATTATTAAAACCAGGTTATTTCACTATTGTTTGTAATCCTCCTACACACCACCCACACTTGTGTAAGTAATACCTTTGTACAGAAACTTTCTTCAAATCATCCTAATTTTGAGTGTGTCACCTTTTACAGTTGGGACTGTGATTAATATAGTTCAGAGTGGTAACTGATTCATTTTGAGCCCTTTAAATCACAACATTCTCCTTCTTTCTAAAAGCCTAAATATGTAGTTACTTGGTGCCTAGGAAAAACATAATAAGCTGGCAATTAGTTTAATGCCACACCTGCTTAAATTTAATATACTTTCAGAACTGTGACAGCACTGTGAGGAGTACAAAAAGAATTTATGATAAGTTCTCTTCACCAGGGCATTTTGATCTTATTAAGGCTACAAGACATGAAATGAAGAAAATTATAAAGGAAGCATGAACTGAACAGTCAGGTGCAATCATTTATGATTCAGAGAATAAGAGGTATCATTTATTTATTATGGGTCCCATAAGCTCTGGACTTCCTCCAGCCTGCATCTAAGCTCTGAATCTCCTGAGCCCAACAAGAACATCCTCTTTTTTTTTTTTTTTAAAGATTTTATTTATTTGTTTGACAGAGAGAGAGATTACAAGGAGGCAGAGCAGCAGGCAGAGAGAGAAGAGGAAGCAGGCTCCCCGCTGAGCAGAGAGTCCAATGCGGGGCTCCATCCCAAACCCGGGATCATGACCTGAGCTGAAGGCAGAGGCTTAACCCACTGAGGCAGCCAGGTGCCCCGAGCATCCTCTTTTGTTCCATTTCCCGGAGACTTTCTTAGCTCTTCTTGCACAATGCCTTCTTTTTCCAGGTTCACTGCAAGTAACTGCTCTATTATTAGAAGATCTCTGAGATAAGGATAATAGAAACAAGGCATCATTTTTTGGATGAGTTCATCTCGAGCAACACTACATGGTAGGCACCAAACTAGTTAAGAGCCATTGATACAAAGATAATGAAGTCACAATTCTTGTTTGTAAGTGGTGTGTCACTTTATAGGGGAAATTAACAAGTATATGCATCTCTAAGTCCTAATTCTGACAAAAGTCCAGGGATCGTGGGTAAATACAATGTTTACACTCACACAAATACACACACACACATATACACATACAAACACACACATATACTTAATACATATACATTCTCACACATGTGCACACCTTTACTGGTAATTCTGAATGAGCCGGGAATTCTGAACGAGCTTCTAGAAAAGAAAAAAATATATAATGTTGAAATCATCCAGGAAGTCAGTTTCAAAAAGAATATTAAGTGTAGGATCCTTGATAAATATCAACATAGTATTTCTTTTCATTGAATTCATCTAGATATGTCTACCTGGGTTTCAGAAAGTGATTCAGGTAAGAAAAATATATCGAACATTTAAAAACATGTAAACTTTTAAATAAAATAAACTAGATGTGTGAGGCTATCAATATTTATGTTGGCAGCTATAGGAACAACAAATGATAAGCTGATCACTGGGGGGCTTTTCCTTTTTCTTAGAACTTAGGTATATATTAACATTAGGAATATATTAACAACTATAGAGGCGCAAATTTGAAAATCTTTTTCAAAGATTTTGAAAATCCATTATAGGAGCTCTGAGTTTGGCCAAGGCTGAATCTTTATTTCATAGCAAGTGTCTCAGCAAGCAAGATTTCTTGCATATCAGATACAATTTTCTATTCATTTTACTTCTACAATGAAAATGAAAAAAGTTCCCTGCATGCATATTCAACCTCCGTTTTCACCAATATCTACTCTCCCATCAGAACTTTAACATTCTTCTTATTTAAAGTAAAAATAATAAAAATGTCTCTCTGATTCCTAAAGAATAGAATGAGGGAAATCTGCCTTGGATATGGGCTCCTGTTTAAATATAGGTCCCAAATCTTACATAGTGCAACCACCCCTCCCATATCCCTCCCTGCATGAAATTTAGGCTGTGAATCAATCTATTATGACTTCTAGCGATGCTCATAACTTTAATGACCAATATTAAGCACAAAAAATTCTCAGTGCTAAAAATTACGAATCTTGGGGTTCTATTATTTACTTGCATGGAATATGGGGTCAGTTTTGTGCTTTTTATTACATTATACTCTTCCACAAATCTTCTGAGTTTTCAGCTTATGTTAGGTGGTAGAACCAAGATTAGATTGGCTCAAAATTTAAGAAGCACCAAAATAATCGGTAATCAAGATAAATGCTATTTTAATAACTTTTTTTTGCATTTATTTTGCTTTTTTTTTATTCTAATAACACGCTATAAGAACAAATTCATATAAAAACCTATAATGAGCAAAATATCAAAATAAAGGCAGGATCACTATTACTGACTTTTTTTCTTTTGCCTTAGTTTCCAGTATCACTATTATGGATCCTGACCCTGTTAGTTTGGATACTGTCAACCCAAACTAGCACCTTCCTTCCAAACCCCCATTTCTGCCATGTAACCACACTCCCTGCCTTCCAGATGACACGGTTGTTACCATTTATCTGACTATGAGAAACAATAGAGAGTGATAGAAGCAACTTCCTTCCATGAAGAACGGATTTTAGTATGCTGGACAAATCTATAGTGTGTACTTTGTATGCTAGTGGTGGTTGCCATAATTCTGAAATATCTGTGATAGCTTTCACTATTTTTCTTTTGTATAAAAAATGGGGAAAAAAAAGCCTACATATTCTCTATTATAAGACTCCTGCATATAAAACAGCTCCGGGACTAAACAATGTCTTTAGCCTCTAGCACCAGGTTAAATACAGCTTAGCCGTGACCTTGGTGCCAAGATGAAATAAGCCGATGACCTCATTTCAGCTCCTTCCTGGCAGATGTCCAGCATAGTAATTGGCACCCAGGTGACAGCATCATGAAACCAACCAAGGTGAATCAAATGTGAGAAGTAATCCATGTACACAATCTCACATCATCTACATACTTGAAACCAGACATATTACATTTTATTTTGCTTTGCTTCACTAAATATGAGGGGGTAGTAATTGCTTCTGACAGTCCTGCTGTCATTCTAATCTAAGGTAAAATGCCCTTCGTATGTATTTAGAAATAAGGCACAACAGTACGCTAACGTTCAGCATGAGCTTGGGAAGAAGACTGCTGTTCAAAGGTAACCAAATGCAAGGGAGTCTTCTCGCCACGCAGAACACATGAAGGCATCGCTCTTCATTTATGTGTTAACATTTTCAGGGAATTTCACTGAGTGAAGAACACAGGGGTAATTTCTAATAGGGAAGAAAGTATTAAAACAAGAGAGGCTGGGGCAGACAAAGGAAGAAAAACGGGGAAAGAGTGAAAAGCATGGATATAGATCTAGTATGTCAAAGTTCATTATCACAACTTCTTTTTTTTTAATTAATTAATTAATTAATTTGACAGATCACAAGTAGGCAGAGAGGCAGGCAGAGAGAAAGAGGAGGAAGCAGGCTCCCCACTGAGCAGAGAGGCCGATGCAGGGCTTGATCCCAGGACCCTGGGATCATGACCTGAGCCAAAGACAGAGGCTTAACCCACTGAGCCACCCAGGTGCCCCCACTTCTTTTTTTTAAATCACTCCAAACAACAGATAATCTTTTCTATCAGTATAAAAGAATTTGAAGAAAATTTTTTTTATCCAAATGAAGTAATGTTCATAAAGGGTCTTATGTAGAGACTGGCCCACATAACCTGAAAAGATGTTGGTTAAAAAATCACCATGTATATAAAAAATAAAAAGTTAAAAAAAAAAAAAATCACCATCCCTTCTCTTCTTTTCTGGAAGATAAAACTAGTGACTCTTTGCCTTCCTTTTTTTTTTTATGATATTTTCCAGTGCTATGGAAATGCTTCCTGTCTTAGAATTGTGACTCAGTTTCTACCTCCAGACCCAGAACCTTCTCTAGTATTTTTTTCCTATGGAAGAAAAATGTAAATTAAATATATTCCAAACCTCTTTGAATATATTACATCAAATTAAAAAAAAATCAAGTAATCCATTTTCACAAAGTCTCTGGACTTCCTGAGTATATTTTAGGTTTGATTCTCCAATTAAAAGTAACAATAACAATTAAGCATTTATCATTTCTTTTTTTTTTTTTACCAGTCTATTTTTAAAGTCTTGTAATGTGAAAAGATCATTCACCAACAAAATGCATTTGCTTACAAATGTCAATTCAACAATATTGTGACAAGAGGGTTTTTAGCAGTTAAGCTTCAGATAACCATTATTCCTTTCAGGGTACTGTCACCTAAAACTGAAACAAACCTTTTTTCTTTATTTTTTTTTTATTTGCTTTCATCCTGATTATTTTATGCAATAAGTAAATAAATCATACAAAAATGGTGTGAATCTTCAGTACTTTATTTTTAGATGCCATGTTAGGTAATCAAAACATTGCATTTATAGGTCTCAACAAAGGTAAAATAATTCTCAGTGGCCTTGAAAGTTGCATGTTCTCAAAGCATGGCATTAAAAAGCTGTACTAAGGAGGGCACATGTTGTGATGAGCACTGGGTGTTATGTGCAACTAGTGAATTGTTGAACACTACAAAAAATAAAATTATAAAAAATAAAATAAAAATAAAATGGTACTCATGTAAATAACAATTTGGATCTTGCCAAATTTCATTTAGTAGAATTGCTTAAAGACATCGTGTAATAAATAGGTTTTATGGTCTGGTAAGAGATAACGTGATGAAAATGTTATCCAGGATCAAATACGTCAGAGAAACTACAGGTTAAACCCAGTTAAGCAGGATTCTTTTCCGTAGGATTTCTCTGTCTTAACTATTTAGAAATACTCTTAAAAACTCCTAGAAAAGATAATATGCAGAGGGTCCCTTCCCGACTTGACTATGGAAATTTTCTTTGCAAATCATCTCAAGGGATTTGTGTTTTACGGAATATAGCTCTGTTTCTTAATGCCACTCACCATATTGTACTGGTGTTTGGTGTGCATATAAAATCTGGAGAGGGTGGTCAGCATTTGGGGTGCCTGGGCCATGTTCAGATCAAGTGAATAGAATCTCTGGGGGCACAGCCTAGAAATTCAGGTATAATTTTGAGGTTTTAAACACCCTAGTTAGTACCCTGGTTTGTGTAGGTGTGTGTTTTTTTTTTTTTTTAACTTTTTATTTTTTATATACATATATTTTTATCCCCAGGGGTACAGGTCTGTGAATCACCAGGTTTACACACTTCACAGCACTCACCAAAGCACATACCCTCCCCAATGTCCATAATCCCACCCTAGGTAGGTGTGTGTTTTAAAGAATGCTTCAAACCAAGCAGTTTAAAGCCTTGAAGTTGTACATCACATTAACTTCTTCACATCACTACTGGTGGAAATTTTCAAGTATATCTCTTATATGGTAATTTTTTGCATAACTTTTATATTTACTGAAGTAAACCATCAAATATCACTACATTCCACAAAAAACAGACCCCAATGTGATTGCTATACAATATAAGAAGTTTGAGGTGAACAAACTGTAAGATTTGTAATGAAAACAAAAAATAAAAGCTCATTTTAAATCACAGTAGCTCAGCTGCTGTAAAATCCAACCCAATGCACACCAGTGCTCTTGGCATTACCACAGTTCCCGCATATATCAGAAGATTTTTAGATTTTACATGCTTTTGACCAAAGATCAAAGTGTTCAGTTAATTAGAAAAAGATTTTTGACCTTGCTTCCCTTTCTTACATGGAGTATAAGGTGCACAAAGTTTCTAATTGAAGAAAAAAAATTAAACACCATGTTTTTGATCTTTTCAATAAGTCAGAAGGAGATATATTTTCAATAAAACCTCAATTACATCCTCAGTTGATTATTCTTAAAGCCCACATGAACACCAGCTGTTTACTGGAGAAAGCAAACAATTTCATTTAATAGAATTGCTCAACGATATGGGATATGGTTTAAGTCTTCACCAAAGCCCAGCTCAACTAGAAATGTAAAGTTTTCATCGTGTTCCAAAACCCTGGTCACATCTGATTGGGTTTGTTTGCATTCTGTTCTAGACAGTACTGATGGGCTTTTTAAAAAAAGATTTGTGATCCAGACCAAGGGGAGCATGTTACAAATAAAGACAGCCCATGATTACCAGACCATGATTGCCAGACCATGGAGGTTTTATTTTCTTCTCTCAGCCAACCTTAAAAACAAGCGGCCAGCTGAAGCTGGAAGGTTATTTGAGGCAGGGAACTATGGCGTTGTGTCAACCTACATTGGAATGTAGATGTGTGAAGGCATTGGATCTACTCAATGTGACCATTTGGAAACAAAGCTTCCTGGGAAAGAAAATATCATAATCTCTAAATGAGACAGACCAGGAGGTTTCAGTTGTTAACCCTGTGCGCTGAGTTTACAGAGATTTCAAATATCTTCAGGAATCTACCCCAACAGAAGTGTTACCTACTAAATAGGTCCTGAAGAATAGGGTTCAGTCAGTATAACCCAAATGCCATTGATGGTTTGGTAAACAGATTATCAACAGAAGGAATCACATCTTCTGGTTAGTAAAGCTACAATAAATATTTACTTCTTGTTTGGCAAACAAATTAGCTGCAAGCTGAACATTCTTGAAACAGCAGTACTACAGTCAAGTTAAAGCCACCAGTAAGTCATTTGGCTCAATTACTTTCCCATATATGTTCCCTGCTTCCCCCTCTCCCTCTACCTGCCTCTCTGTCTACTTGTGATCTCTCTGTCAAATAAGTAAATAAAACCTTTAAAAAAAAAAAAAACGCAAATGATCACCTAGCCAAATGTCAAGTATTCAATATGCTATTATGTTTAGGACTCTAAAACACTGTAAAAATATGGTCACCTATCAAATGTTCTATTGTGTCTACTATGTCTACAGTAACTAGTTTACTCTGTGATAGGGAACTGGGACACGAGGAGGGAGATTTTTTATGGTTTCAAGGCTCTTATTGGTTATTTATTTATTTATTTGTTTCTCCTTGGTTTTCCATATGGATCCTGACAAGAAACAAACCACCATAACTTTCCTACTACTCCTTTCTTTTTTTTTTTTTTTTAAGATTTTATTCATTCATTTGACAGAGAAAGATCACAAGTAAACAGAGAGGCAAACAGAGAGGGGGGAAGCAGGCTCCCCACTGAGCAGAGAGATGGATGCCAATGCCGGGCTTGATCCCAGGACCCTGAGATCATGACCTGAGCCAAAGGCAGAGGCTTAGTCCACTGAGCCACCCAGGCGCCCCATACTTCTTTTGTAATGAGGGAGTAACTGCAAATTAAAATGAAGGCTGGTCTTTGTGACTTTAAAAAAAAAAAAAGACAAAAACACCTTAGATTAGTCTGCAACTTGGATTGGTAAATCATTTATTTTTCCATTTTTTTCCTAACACATTTCTAGTGCCAAAAACAAATTAGATAGTATAACCTCCTTAGAAGTTCAGTAATTTGCCTGGTACTCAAGAAAAAATAAGGTGACTGTACTTAGCAAGTTAAAGTATGCTTAAATAGTGAAAGGTTAACTTTGTCTTTAAGACTATAGGCTTTGGTTCTAACTGAGAGGGCATATTGTGAATGGAAACAAAAGAGAAGAGTAATAGCTATAGTATATCCCCAAATGCCAGACATTGTACTTGCTCTTTTCACATATTTCATTTAATTCTCATAGAAACACTGCAATGCAGGTTTTATAACGTCTGTTATACAGATGGGATAACTGAGGTTTGTAAGCGCTGACTACTTTACTGACATCTGGGAGTCCCTTGTCCTGGGGCAAGGCACAGATACTGTACTCAATGTTCTCAATGACAGAACAGGACTATTCTTCTTCAAGGTTACATTGCTTTAAATAAGTGGCAACTTTCATGGAAAGGTCCATATAATCATCATGGTAATGATAATAATTATTAACAAGAATACATTTCAAGGGAAGTAGTAACAACTTATTTTTTTTTTAATTTTTTGGAAGATTTTAATTATGTATTTTACAGAGATCACAAGTAGGCAGAGAGGCAGGCAGAGACGGGGGACGGGCAGGGGGTCGATTGTGACCTGAGCCTAAGGCAGAGGCTTAACCCACTGAGCCACCCAGTCGCCCCTAGAAACAATTTAATTTTATTCAGACCAAATTTTACTTTGGCTTCTCTAACTAAACCACTCTGAAAACCATAAAGTCTCCCTTTACAATTCTTGCCCCATTCTTGACCTTTCCTTCCTCCTCCCCATTCGCAAAAGTATAATTTGCTACCAGCTACTGTACTTCCACTCAGAATTCCTCTCTCTTTAGCCAAATGCTTAGAAGCTTTAATTTTTCTTGTTCCTAAAAATGTAATAGGTAATCCGGGGTGGGGGGCAGTGAAGAGTTGCAGATAAAGAAAATTTGAGAAATGTATAAAATTATATCCACTCCCTCCACCCCCAGCCCTGAGAGATCCTTAATGTTGCAATATATATCAGAATATTAAAAAAAAAAAAAAGAAGAAAAAAAAAAGGTAGGGGAGCCCAAGTGGCTCAGCTGGTTAAGCATCTGATTCTAGGTTTTGGCTCAGGTCATAATCTCAGGGTTGTGAGTTCAAGCCCTGTGTCAGGTTCCACACTGAGCGTGGAGCCTCCTTCAGATTCTCTCTCCCTCTCTTTCTGCCCTGTTCATAAATTCTCTCTCTAAATATAAATAAATAAATAAATAAATAAATATTGACATACACTAGCGTTTTCTAGACTTAAATGATCTGAAAGCATTTGTTCCCCTTTATGGACAAATGATCCGAGGAATTCAGTTTCACAAATACCCCCCATTTTGTATTAAATATTATGAATGGCTCAAATCTGTTGACACAGAAGAGTCTTACAAATCAATAAGACCATAACGTACACTCATTTGAATGTCAACACCAAAACTGTTCGTAGGTGACTTGGTAGGAAGACCTGTTCAAGTAACTCAATCATCATATTTTTGTATTGCAAAACGTACTGTTGTGTAGCAAGTTTAGAGTCATGTAGGAGTTATCTTCACCCCTTGTTGGAGCAAAATTTTGTGTTCTTTCACAGGGGATTAACAACACCTTTACTGTGAGTTCTCCCAAGAAGTTAAACAGCCTCAGTGAGGTCAGTAGGCTTACTCATATGTTAAAAAATGAAGTTATAGATGAAGTATTGCCAAATGTGGTGAGATGAAAAGGATAAGTGAGAAAACAAAGAAACACAACACAAAAAGAGTTGAAAGAAAGATAGATTGACTCTTGAGAATGATTATATGCCATCCATAATAGATTAATTCTGGAGAATTTACTCCAAAGTTTATGGATGAGGAAAATAACCTATACCTCAACAAATATACCTATAAGACACAGAAGTTCTGCAGTCTTGGTATAATAAAAACTAATTTACAAGAGGGGTTTTTCACTTGTTTTTATCTCATCAATGCATTGGATAACCAATGTTCTCAATTTCCCTCTGTAAAACAGTTTATTGTTACTCCTAGCAACCTAAATTTTGTGTCTAATCTCTTTCTTATATGTCTGCTCAATTTCTATTCCCACCAGCTTGGTAAGGTGTGTTTGTTGCCAAATCCATTTGTGTAGGTTCTATTTGTTACAGATGCCATTAAAAAGTCACAGCCAGAAACTTGCATAACTTGCTATACACTAGCATTTCCTAAGCTTATTTGATATGAAAACATTTAGGGCCTTCTAAAACCTATGGACAAATGGTCCAAGAAACCTTTTCACAAATATTATTTTGTGTATATACAATACTAAGTGTTCCAAATGTGGATGTGGAAACAAAGGGAGATACTTCTATAAAAACTAGTTTAATGCTTTGCAACATAGAACTTACATAAAATAAAATTACCATTAAATTAGATGTGTACAAGGCACCTGGGTGGCTCAGTGGGTTAAGCCGCTGCCTTCAGCTCAGGTCATGATCTCCGGGTTTTGGGATCGAGTCCCACATCGGGCTCTCTGCTCAGCAGGGAGCCTGCTTCCTCCTCTCTCTCTCTCTGCCTGCCTCTCTGCCTACTTGTGATCTCTCTCTGTCAAACAAATAAATAAAATCTTTAAAAAAAAAATTAGATGTGTACAAAACAACAGTGATTGTTGGATTTAAAAAATCATATCTTAGATGTCACTATTTTGCAGATGACCTGATACTGTATCTAGAAAACCCTAGAGACTCCACCAAAATCTATTAGAACAAAAAAAAAAAAAAAAAAAAAAAAACCTATTAGACTGATGAGTGAATTCAGTAAAGTTGCAGGATACAAAATTAACATACAGAACTTTGTTGTGTTTCTATACACTAATAACAAATTAGTGAAAAGAGAAATTAAGAAAATAATCCTACTTATGATTCCACCAAAAAGAATACAATACCTAGGAATAAACTTAGCTAAAGAAGTGAAAGGCCTATACTCCAAAGATTATAAGATACTGATGAAAGAAACTGATAAAAATGGAAAGATTTATGTAGTCATGGATTGGAAGAATTAACATTGTTAGAATGTCTATACTACCCAAAGCAATTTATAGATTCAATGAAATCCCTAGTTAGCATTTTTCACAGAATTAGAACAAATAGTCCTAAAATTTGTACAGAACCACAAAAATCCTTGAATAGCTAAAGCATTCTTGAGAAAGAAGAACAAAGCTGGAAGTAACATAATCCGGGATTTCAAGATATACTATAAAGCTCTAATAATCAAAACAGTATGTTATTGGGATAAAACAGATGCACAGATCAATGGTATAGGATAGAGAACTCAGAAATAAACACACATGTATGTGATAAATTACAACAGAGAAGGCAAGAATATGCAATGGGGAAAAGACAGTCTCTTTAATAAATGGTGTTAGGAAAATGGGGTAGCTACATGCAAAAGAATGAAACTGGACCACTTTCTTACAACATACACAACAGTAAACTCAAAACGGATTCAAGACCTAAATATGAGACCCCAAACCATAAAACTCCTAAAAGAAAACATAGGCAGTTATCTTCTAGATATCAGCCTTAGCAACATATTTACAGATTTATCATCTTAGGTAAGGGAAGCAAAACCAAAAATAAACTATAGGGACCACAACAAAATGAAAAGCTTTTTCACAGCAACGGAAACCATCAACAAACCAGAAAGGCAACCTACTAAATGGGAGAAGATATTTTCAAATGATCTATGCAATAAGGAGCTAATATAAAAAATACATTAAAAAAAACTGATAAAACTGATATGATACACCAAAATACCAAACACTCCAATTTTTAAAAATGGGCAGAGGATCTGAATAGACATTTTTCCAAAGAAGAGATACAAGTGGCCAAAAGAAACATGAAAAGATGCTCAACACTAACCATCAGAGATATAAAAATCAAAACCACAATGAGATAATTACCTCATGCCAGTGAGAATGGTTAGTATCAAAATAACAACAAATAACCAATATTGGTAAAGATAAGGAGAAAAGGAAACCTTCATGCACTGTTGGTGGGACGGTAAATTGGTACAGCCACTGTGGAGAACAGTATGGTTTCCTCAAAAATTAAAAATAGAACTACCATATGATTCATTAACCTCCCTACTGGAAAATGAAAACACGGTTTAAAAAAAGTATATGACTTATGCTCTTGCAGCATTATTTGCAATAGCCAAGACATGGAAACAACCCAAGTGTCCATTAATACAATGAATGCATAGAGAAGATGTGGCATGCATAGATACATAATGGAATATTATTCAGTCATAAAAAGAAATTAGATTTTTACCATTTGTGACAAAATGCTTGAACCTAGATGGTACTATGCTAAGTGAAATAATCAGACAGAGAAAGACAAATGCCATCTGATTTCACATAAATGTGGAATCTAAAAAACTAAACAAACAGACTTTTAAATATAGAGAACAAACTGGGAGCTACCAGAGGGGTGGTGGGGGGATGAGCAAAATAGATAAATAGGATTTAAAGGTACAAACTTGTAGTTATAAAATAAGTAAGTCATGGAGGTACAAAGTACAGCTTAGCAAATATAGTTATTAATATTGTAATGTTGTATGGCGAGAGATGGTGATTATACACACACACCCAAAAAACATAGCTCAACAGACCTGATTTTAAAAACAAATCATAACAATCTAGAAGGGTTCTGAGCTTATGTTACTTTACAAATATACCTTGTATAAATGAATCTGGAAATTACAAATGATACATTATAGGCACAACTCATGCAAAGACAAGAACCCAATCATTTGACTCCTACTCAAAGAAAAGAATGTATGTTCACGTCATTTATACTTAAATGCATTTTTATACTTACATGTTTTAAATTGATCTTTAAAAAGTCTGTGTTATATGTATATTATTTCGTAGCTCCTTTAACACTAAGGAGCTAGCACTTTAACCAAATTTTGAGATGGACTAATTAATTGAATATCCACAGCCCAAATGCGGTGATGATGACTGCAGTTGATATTACACATTTATTTTGTGAGTATCTATCCTTTTCTAGAGGAAGCTGTCCTTTTCTACTATTGCCAGAGAAAAAGCAACAATATGAAATTCAAACACAAGTGGGAATTGGAAGATTGATTTTGTTCAATATAAAGACATCAGATCTGGAAGTCCAGCCTCAGCATTTCTGGGCCTCAGGAGAAATCTCATGACCTTGTGGAACAAGGAACACTCTTTCTTCTGTACAGAGAATGTAAGCAGACAAAAAGATCTGCAGGATAAGGCAAACTTAAATTCCTCACATTACTTAGTTGTGCATGTAAATGCATGTTAACTATGCTTCCTGAATATCTGTTCCTCCCCAAACTCAGTGGACACGATCATCCAATGTTGCTGAATGCATCCCGAATGGTTCAGAGAAGAAAACATACTGATAAAAAGGCAGGCAGATTGTCTGCAAATACGTTGATCAGCAGGTGGACATGGTCAAGCAGCCATTATAGACCACTGTAGTAAGCTTCCTAGTCAGTAACTTTGATGATTAGTCTAGTTTTGTTTTGAATGAAAAGTGGACAGCATATGCATTTTAATATACACATTCTTTTTGTTCATATAATCTGTTATGGTAGCCATTTTAATGTTGTAAAACTTAGTGGCTATTACTACATTAATATCTGTATGACCTTGATTATTTTGTGACTACCTTTATTATCTGAGGTTCCTCACATTTTTAAAATAATGGTGATGGATATGGACTACTTTTAAATAGTAGTATAGGGGCACCTGAGTGGCTCAGTCAGTTAAAGCCTCTGCCTTCAGCTCAGGTCATGATTCCGGGGTCCTGGGATCAAGCCCCGCATCGGGCTCTCTGCTCAGCGGGGAGCATGCTTCCCACCCCTCCCTGCCACCCTGCCTGCCTCTCTGCCTACTTGTGATCTGTGTCTGTCAAATAAATAAATAAAATCTTTTAAAAAAATAGTAGTATATGTTGCATGTGCAGCTGCTGAAGTCCAGGGATGTTTTGGGACTTTGGACAACATTGAAAAGAAGCTAGACTTTTAACTTACTGTTTGGTTTAAATTTAATTTTACCCAGGGGTAGACCAGATGATATCTCAAAGTATATTTTGTCTCCAGAACCTATTATTTTTGTCACATAATATTATTTTTGCCTTATTTCTTTATCGCTGGATATTATCTCAATAGCCCTTCACCTTAAAAAAAAAATTCTGTATCTTCTTTTTCCTTGATGATTCTGTTTCTGCATACTAGTAAAATTAAAAGCAAAGTAAAGAAATAGTGACCTCTGGAAGTATGTGAATAAAGCAAAGATAGGAACTGAAAGTCCTACCGAATAGTGCCTGTAACATAGCCAAAGCCATTTACTGATTAACTGACCTTGTCCCAAATGCGAGGGAGGTAAAAATATATTTTGGTCACCAATACAGTTTTGTTCTTTTCTTATTTGCATTCTATAAAAGCATTTCAATCTATCTATGCAGTATAGAAAAATTTTTTTTCCCTCCAAAGATTAGAGGTTCCCAAAATGAAGCAAAGAGTTTTAACTTTAAACACATTTACTGGTAACCTTGTGCTTTAAAACATTCCCGGCAAAGTTATCTGATTAATATATTTTTTTAAGATTTTATTTATTTATTTGACAGACAGAGATCACAAGTAGGCAGAGAGGCAGGCAGAGAGAGAGAAGCAGGCTCCCCTGAGCAGAGAGCACGATGAGGGCTCCATCCCAGGACTCTGGGATCATGACCTGAGCCTAAGGCAGAGACTTTAAACCACTGAGCCACCCAGGTGCCCCCTCCGATTAATATTTTTAATGCAGGATTCAACAGTTATGCTTCCTAAGCCTTTAAAAAAAAAGATATGCACATATTAAACTCCCAATAGTCTAACTGAAGTTACTCTTTTTTTTTTTTTTAAGATTTTATTTATTGGGGTGCCTGGGTGGCCAGTCATTAAGCATCTGCCTTTCTCTCTGATCATGATCCCTGGGTCCTGGGATCCAGCCCTGCATTGCACTTGGTGGGGAGCCTGCCTCTCCCTCTCCTACCCCCCCTGCTTGTGTTCCCTCTCTCGTTGTGACTCTGTCAATAAATAAATAAAATCTTTTTTTTTTAAAGATTAAAAAAAATCTTAAAAAACAGATTTTATTTATTTATTGGGGGGGGCGCACAAGCAAAGGGAAGGGGTAGAGGGAAAGGGAGAAGCACGTTCCCCGCTGAGCAGGGAGCCCCACACAGGGACTAGGGCTCATCCCACGACCCTGGGATCATGACCTGAGCCCAAGGCAGATAGATGCTTAACTGACTGAACCACCCAGGCACCCCTTGGAGTAACTCTTTTACATTATTCTGGATGTTTGTATTTTCTTACGAGAAGCAGCAAACCAACAAGATTCCAACTTTGCCAGAGATTAGACTATCCTGGTTCGATGTATTTTTGAGTCCATCAGTCTTTATTCATGTTCACAGTCTGACATTCTTCTTCTTAAATGATTTACCAAATGCATTTATAAATTTTAGGTGTATCCTCAACCAACTCTACTCAGAATGGGGATCTCACCGCGACTGCCTGAAGCACTTACCTTGTTTTTTAGTCAATGAAGAGCAAGGCATGTGGATATAAACATGTATCTAAGAAGAGGGGATATGCACCCACATTTAAGTATGGAGTTTCTAGTGGTCTGTGTAAAGGGCCAAGGAGTAAAATCCTGCTGTCAGTGCAAGCAAATCACATTGAACTTTTATCAGACAGCCCTGTGCTCAGCCATCATGTGCCACCGGAAAGTTGCTAAAACTCCTTGAGTCTACCTTCTCCATGTGTGAAATGGAGATGGCTCCTCTCTGCTGACTGTTCTTCAGACGGGAGTCTGATAATTGGTTTAACAACAAAAACAAATACAAGCACAATAATAATAGTGAATAAGAAAGGATTTTGAAGGAGATGGTAGCAATTTGACATTTTTTGGACTCAATTTTATTTAGAGACCTTTCCCCAGAATGAAAGAAAATGACAACAAAATCCCATACCCCTAACACCCTACCCCCAAACAGCAAACAAAACACCGACCCCTCCAGAACATGTGAGGGGTAAATTGCTATAGAGGAAATATGTTGAATGCCTGCTACATTTTTACCCCCTCCTCAACCCACAGCGAACACATCATCATATACAAGACTTTCTCTTCCCTTCCTCAACATTTCATTCTCTTCGTTACTTGACTGCCTTGTTCTATCAATCTGACTGTTCATCACATTGAAATAAAAAGCATGAAAATTGGAAAAACACAGGAAGAAGAATAAGTAATGAGAAAATAAAGATAAAGAACGAGGAAGATAAATGAGAAAGAACACGTGTAAGAATGGGGTGGAGAGGAAGATAAAAAAGTAAGAAGACAGTAAGATGAGAGCCTTAGGGAGGGAGGAGCAGGGGAAAGCTACTGGCTTTAGTGTTAATGTTGGTGATAATGTTAGTTTGTATATAGGGACCCACAGAATGGAGGCCTCCCCAGAGGCCCAGCCTGCATCACAAATCTAAACCCTAGTCAGCCTGCACTTAACAGAAACACCTCACTGGAGGAAATCTGACACCAATCACTATTTTACAATTCAGCTTCAGCTAGTTTACCTTATCCTGGAAAACCGGACTTGCCAGCCATATAAGAAAATCCCTGACCTCGCCAGTCATACCCTACTTTCCCTTTGTTGTTTCTACTGTTCTAGAACACTTGCTGTTAGCCCAGATCCCTCAGGAAGCACCCTCCACTGCTTGCGAGGCACTGTATTCCCTTAATCCGTGGATTGCTTGCCTTGAATTAAAGACATCAGTTTCATCACTAGACTGTTTGAGTTGTGTCATTTGACATTTGTCGATCGCCCTTTGAATTCCCTGTAAAATTTTAGTCTCCATGTAAAATAATTCCTCAGATTAAAAACCTTTGAGAGCAAACCATCATCAGGTGTTTAGCTATTTTTATAGTGGTAAACTATCTGATTTATATTATAAAATCAATTACTTTTTCACAGTTAGGAATAATAATATGTAATTCCTTACCATTGGCCCATAGACAGATGACTGAACCTGATGATATCTTGGGGTTACATTTATGAGTATGCTCAATAAATTATGTTGGTGAAGGAAAGCTAGTACACATATATAGTCTTTACATAAATTCCAAATAAAGCATAGATTAAAAAAATTACAAGCAAAAAAAAAAAAATCTATTGGTATGTAATATATAGAGTGACATTTCCTCACATTTGTTTTTGGAATTAATATTTGCCAGAAGTGGGTAGTGCCTTTCCCTGAAAACTGATCAGCGTTCACACTAGTATTCAGACTGAGAGCGGGAGCTGGGATTGACTGAAAGTGTCAGCTGACGTTCTTTCAAGAGAGGATTCATCCTGTGGGAAGATTGAGACAGCCAAGGCCATCGCAGGGGAATGGGTGACTGCTAAGGAAGAGAAAGGAATGGTGTAGTGTAGCATACAAGGCGCTCTCCTCAGAGTACCTTCAGTATAGTACATATACAATGCCTAAGGTGAGAGGATTTTGATAAACACGAAATAAAATCTAAAACAGATTTTAAACCAAATCTCATGAAAGGTTTTGAGGGTTCAAAGAAATCCATTGGCCAGGACTCATGGGGTATATTCGCATGCTGGGTCGTGAAAAGAACAAACTATCTTGAGTGGCAATCCAGACCAATCTACTTTTGAGTTGAGAAATGGGAAGACATTGCATTTCACCGACATTCAAAAGAGCTCCTCCAAGCAGAAGCGAATAGTGACAATTGCAACATTGCGATCTGAGAGGACAACCGAAAAGCATAGAACATTGCTGGGCCTCAGAGCATCAGAAGAGGAAGTAGTAAAGAGGCAAGATGTCTTGGGATAGAGAAACTTTCGTCCTATCTGTCTCCAGTAAACAAACAATTAAATAAATGCATTGTGCTTGCTATGCAAACAAAACTTCAAGAAAAGCAATCTCGTTCTGGATGCATCCTACCCAAGAGCCACTTCTACAAAGAAATTCTCTGACAACACTGCTAGGGGAGAGGAAACTAGTCTTTCCAGAACACAGCTGGAAGAGAAGTGTTCAAAACACTCCACATACTGTTTTCTTGGGAGGAGATGGCCACAAGAGAAAGAGATGGAAGATTCTTCAAGACTGAGGGAGAAAATTATTTTAAAAAGGACAATAATATGCAAGTAATTAAAAACTAGAAGTAAACCTAAAAAAGGTAATATTAACCTGACAATTGCATAATGATATCGGTAACATAATGTTAACAAAATAAACCACAGCAAATATTTTTGTTATATTTGGATCACTTTGTTAAAATTTAGTAATTTGTTTTAAACATCCCACCGAATATTCTGTTTGTTTAGCTCTACCTGATATCAAGAAGTACGTGCTTACTTAGGAGTAGGAGCTCCTTTTGTTCTTGCATTTTTGTTCCAATAAAATAATTATTCTTATGGATTTAGTCACAGAAGCCATTAACTTTACATTGAAATACTCTCTACCTTGGAATTAAGGTAATTGATCACTACACACTGAGATCTACATGCAACCTCTGGAAGAGAAAAATGACCTATAAATCTTTCTGATAGGTTTTGGGAACTGGCATTAAATTTCCATATTATCAGGCAGGCAGCCTAGAAACAATAGCAAAATGCTAAGAAATAAGATGCAAATGGTCTAGCGCTGAGCTGCTGATCATTAGTCTTCCATATGCCACTAAAAGCAAAATTCCCATATAATACTCTTCATCTATACACTGTACCATTTGTATCTAGAATCATCTCTGATTTCAAAAATGGTACAGATAGAGGCCAGCCTGGATAAGTATGAAGGAACTAGAAGTATGAATTCTACCATATAACACTGATTCAAAACATCCCACATTAGTAATTGCCAACACACACACACACACACACACACACACACAGAGTCTCCCCTACAAAGAATTTTTTCCAGGAAAACAAACAAAAAAAGATAAAAAACCCAGCTGCTCAGAGTGCATGGGATGAATTCCATGCTCATTTACATGTGTCTTTCTGAGTGTCCTGCTGGCTGAGACCCAGGTGATATTCTTTGGGATAAATGCCTTTAACATGAGAAACTAGTCAGAGCATGAATAAATTTCCATGGGCTGTGCCAGTTCTGGTTCTAAACTTGCCAATGTAAAATTCTCCATGGCAAGCTAAGGGAGCTGGCAGCAAAAGACGAGTAAATGATGTCCTATATTTTGATTCCTTCACCATTTCTCTGTTTTGTCTCCTGCCTGTAAATATTTTAATGAATAATGTGGGGTTTAGTCATCAGCTGTCATTAAATCCCTAAGTGATTCAACTTTACCTAGAGTTGCACAGGAAGATGAGCAACATTTCCACTGTCAGTCATGCTGTCTGATGTGGGTGAGCCTCAAAGACTAACAGAAGAATGCTGGTCATGGAGGAAAAGGAAGAGAAGACAGCAAACCAAATACATTTTCCGTGAAACCTTTCCTTTCCTTTTCCGGCTGTTTTTCCTCATCCTCTTTCTTTGGCACATCATCGTCCTCTATCTTCTCCATAAATAGTGGCCTCTTATGTGAGCCTCTTTCTGATCTCACTTACTCCTCTAAACCTGGCTTTTCACCCTGTGACAGTTCTTAATCTTCCATCTTCAGCGCTCATGGAGGTGAAAGAGCTATTAAATTGACCCCAAACAGAACACCCTCAAATAAGAATGATCGGTATCACCCCAAACTTGCATTTCCTCTTGCATTTCTTATCTTGTTTGGAAATTACTCAAGTCCCATTGGTCAACTCTTTGACCTCCCTGCTGAGGTCCCAGACCTAATTGGTCACTTAGTCTTGCTAATCTTACCTCCAAAATCTCTCCCAGTTCACACTTCCCACCAAAAGGAAGCACCCTGCTCTAGTGTGGTCTGTCATTCTCTCTCACCCAGATGACCACGGCTGACTCTCCTGGTGCCCCTCTCTCTGATATAGCTCCCCTCAGCAATTCCCCACCACACTGACCCCATGCAGTCTTTTTTGTTACGCATTTGTTACATGTGTACTTACTGGTGCCTGCCTATTGGGTTACAAGGCTTTAGAAGTGAATGAAACAAAACGTTCCTGCTCTAATGGATTTTACAAGCAAATGTCAGCGATTTAATTTGATAATTCCTCTGATTAAAAACCTTTGATAGCAATCCCTCATCAGAGAATAAGGTCCCCATGCTAGAGACACACAAAATCTTTAAAATCTGCCTTCAAACCCATTTCCAGTCCTCTTTTTGTTTGTTTTTAACCCCTTTTTTAATTTCATTTTTAATTTGAATAGAAGTGATACACAATGTTACATTAGTTCCAGTCTTTTTTTTAATCCTAATCTTACTCTTCTCCCCCTATGTGCCCAGGCAGACCACTCCAGCTGCCATTGCCTGAACATGCCTTTATTTATGAGTTTCCTCCTATGCCTCTTTATTTACTTGCACAATTTGTTAAAGCTTCAAGACCTACCTAGAAATTTTCACTTTCTGTGAAGTTTTCTCACCATCCTAGTTGGACTGAATCTCTGTCTTCTCTGCGACCATATTTGTTCACACCTCCCACACAGTCCAAATTCACAGAATATTACCATTCTGAGCCACATAGCTGTCTCCCCTATCAGGCTGTGGGTTCCTTTAATGCAGGAAAAATGATGCAGTCTGCTTTGTATCTTGGGCCTCTACCAAAACTTCTGCCACGATGATGAGAACTCAGTAAGGGTTTTGTTCAATGACCAAAAGCAAAAATGAAAACAAAAGGGAAGACGGGAAAAGGAAGAGAACAGTGACCGGAAAGTTAGGGGCAGGGAAGTCATGGGGAGGAAGCCACGGGTAATAAAATAGTTAACAACCTCTACTTTGCACTCAGTAAATGCTAAGGATTAAGTGTCATTGTTAACGGATGGCTAGGAGGAAAGACTCTGATTGTCCCCAACAGACCTGTCAACAGTCCAGTGGTTCATTCCCTTAGGCCGGCTTTTCATAACAGGGAAGCTTTGCTTTCCCACAACACTGGCACGTGGTGAGGAAGAAACTAGACATACATCATTTACAAGAAAATGAAAACCCGTAAGCCCCCTTTCAGCTCAAGGATTTAGGAAAGAAAGAAGATGAAGAAAGAAGAGGTAATAAAAAATGAATGGAACGGCAATAAAAGTCTTAGAGGGTCAGTGCAAGATTCCGCCAGGGCGCAGGTGATTTATGTATGAACAAGGGATACGGGGGGATTAAGAAATATTGTGCTGTGGCCACCCTTGCTACTATAAGCTATAAAGGATAGAAGTATCAGGAGGCATGGCAGTATTTATCAAACAGGCCATTTCACTTGCTGTGTAAACTTCAGGAGAATGAATGTGCAGGATTTTAACCAATTGGATACTTTGTGTTTTCTCTTGGCATTACATCCATTTTGCTCCCTAAACACTAGCAGACAAGCCGTTAACTGGCCACTGAAAGAAGGCGTGCGGTTATCGAAGTTCTCTGACATTTCAATCAGGGAACCTCGTTGTACACTATCCTATGCAGCTAAGCCTAGCAGATGGCAGAATGAAAGGTATTTTATTTTCATTTTCATTTCCCATGAGGTCCTATATTTAAAAAGAAATAATGATCCCTGGTAAATTATTGAGACATCTCCTGAAGTACATTATTTCATCTAGAAATAAGAACATTAATTGCAATGTTGCTAATTAGGAAGGTATAGAAATTTGTAGTTTATCGGCACTTAGCATAAACAAGTGACACTTTGCATAAATATGATAATTCTGCCTCTCTCTCCATCTTGCAGTTTACTACCCAATGTAAACACTTTCTCAGTAGGAATGAGAATCAAAGTCCCAGTTATAATATTACTCTATATCCAGACAGAGCTTACATTTTTCTTTTAAATAAAAGCTCTGGGATTTTTCTGGGTGAATTATATAAGCTATCCATCCTCTTGAAACAATTGCCTAGTCAGAAGTTTAAAAGACAGAGATTTAATTTTTTTGACCGCTGTAACAATTGCTGCTCAAAGCAATTAACTCGATGCAATAAAAATACATCTGAAGCTATAAACATCACTCATAAATAATAAAAATAGAACTTTCTTAAATCCAGATACACTGAAACACACCAAAAAAAAAAAAAAAATCAAATGAGGGTCTCAGGAGAAAAAGAGCACACAAAAAAGGACTTATTTCATTATACTTAGGGGAATAGTTTTTTAAAAAAATATATCAATTTTTAAAAAAAAATTTTTAAAGATTTACTTCTTTACTTTAGGAATGGGGGGTAGGGGGAGAAGGAGAGAGAAGATCTCCAGCAGACAACCCGCTGAGTGAGGAGCTCCATGTGGGGCTCCATCCAACGACCCTTGAGCTGAAATCAAGAGTTGGAGGCTTGAGGGGCCTGGGTGACTCAGTTAGTTGTGTCTGCCTTTCGCTCTGGTCTTGACTTGGGGTCTTGAGATCAAGCTCCATGTCAGAGTCTCTGCTCAACAGGAGCCTGCTTCTCTCTCTGCCTCTTCCTCTGCCTGCCATTTTGCCTGTTCGTGCTCTCCCTCTCTCTCTCTTTCTGCCACATAAATAAATAAAAACTTAAAAAAAAAAAGAGGCTTAATGAGCCTCTTAAAGAGCCACTCATGTGTCCCATAAAAACATATGTCAATTTTTAAATTAAGAATAGGATAGATAGCTTTTTAAAAAATACATGAAATTTTAACCGATAGATGATCTCGTGCCTATATAAAGAAGAGGGGGTGAAAGGTAAGGGGAAGGAAGGTAGAGAATAGAAAGAAAGGCCACTGGTTTACATGAAGAAGGTTGGAGGGGGCATGGTGCTTCCTCTGGGCCCAGGTACAACTGACTGTAGAAAAAGACTGTTCTCTCTCATAAAGCACCATTCAGTCAACATGCATTATGCAATCCAGGGAAAATTATAATTCCTGTATGACCCAAGATACTCTTGGGTCACGAGAGAAAAGGTCAGCAGCTTATATGATAAAACCTGTTACTGTCTCTGCAGTGGCCACCAATAAACTCCAGGTGTACAATGGTTATGCTGTCCATGAGCCACTCGTGTTTAGACATTATCTTACCACAAAACATATATGAACTACTATCTTCAGATCCGTGGGAGCATACAAGGCTATTTTAACTGCTTTATTTGTATCTCTTAGGGAAAAAAATGGATGTGGTCTAGCCTCAATATTTTGGCTTCTTTATGACAGGATTTCATTTTATAATGTATTTGCCCATTTGGAAGCAAAAACGCTTTGCAATTAATACCTCCAAAGCTCTAGGAATACATATCAACTGTAAAGTGCCATTCAGAAAATAAACCTCAAATTACTGTTTATCATTCCTTCTCCCCAATCAGTTTGAGCAGCATAAACTCAAGACCCAATTTTAGCAATGACTTTAGAAAAGACACACAATCTCTGTCTGTGATGATAAAGGCTTGCAGGACCATCTTCTGGGGCACTGATTGCTCATCTCTAAAATGCTCACCGTTACATGTCACAAGAATGCAAATCTGGAGTCAGGATGATAACTAAAAAGGGAAGTTTTTATTTTTCCTACCCATGGAGCAGTGCAGTTCGCTGTGCATATGAATCAGCTTAGCAACCCAAGCTATAATTTCTCTTTCATTTAGTAAAAATGTTTTATGATGGTTCTGTGAAACTTACTACATTATAATAAATAAATTGTGTTGTCAGAGAATGGGCATTGACAATCATTAAATTTTTGCTAAAAACGTTTGCTAAAGAGTATCTTTGGCCCTTACACAATGAATTACTTCCAAGTTCAGCTGCTGCTAAATTAAAAATAAATCTGAACTTAACCTCCTGAAGGTGTTTTGAAATAGCATAAGATGATTCAAAATTCTCTACAGCACTAGAATAGTGATGCTGTGACTCTGATTAATATTTATCTTTAATTTGTTGGACAAGTACAACAATGAAATTGATTACAACTCCCATTTCAAATTTCTCAAAATGAGGAATTCTCATTCTAGGCAGTACATCAATTATCCACCACTTTGCTCTCTTTAGGCAGAAAAGACAATCAATAAAATATCAACTGACATAATTACCCTAACTCTAGTTTTAGACAATTAAGGAGCCCAATATTAAGAGAAATGACCCCTCTACTATCCATAACAATGCACTATTTTAGTTTTCCCTCTGGTTTTACACATCAGAGATTATCAAATATTTGGAAACAGGTGGAAGAGTCAAGAAAAACTGCTGTTTCCCCAATGCATTCGACAACTGATAATAATAGTGCTGTGAATTTTTAACAACTATTTATATTTTCATTATTTTACAAGCCAGCTAATGTATGTTTTCGTTATATTTCAAGTTTTTATATTTTAGAAACACTGAAAAACTTCCCAAAAAGATGATCTAGAAAATTCTAAAAATGTATTGTTGCATTCTCTGAGAAAGTTAATAAAAACCCCCAAACTGGTTAGGAGTTAAGAGTTATTTACAGGTTTCTGTGGGAAAGGCATTAGAAATCAGAATTGTAAAAAATGATCCCTGAAAAGCATAATTAAAAAGGGGTACAAATAAAAACAAGTATTTTTTTAAAAATCTATAAATACGTACCAAGTTTCCAGAAGCAAATGTAAGCCTACATTAGGCTGTCCATGTGGATTACAAAAGTAAAAGGCCAAGAGAGTTATATAGCACTTTAACTTAAAACACTATAATCAAAACCACATACACAAACATTAAACTTTACAAAAGGAATCATAATGGATCTAATACGTACCAAAAAGAACCCAAATTCTAAAATGTCTTCCTAAAATGTGTTGGCTAATAATGAATAAATCCAAATGCTAAAGAAAGGCAATTTGCCTTAAATAAGAAAAGTACCCCCCCAGCCTCACTTTTTTCCCTGTTTGCTTCTACATGGTAATTTCAGGCCAGTCTTGGGGTTTCTTTGTGTTTCTTGACAGACATAAAGCACCCATGTAATTTTACAATTTTCAAACCCATTTTCACCAGATTCAACTGTATAGAAAGTAGCTCATTCTAGAGATTATATGTATCCACACAATTTATTTGTGAAAGCAGCCAGGAGTAGACTGAAATAACAAGACTCCAAAATAACGAGTGTGGTTGCTCCAACAATCTCTATCTAAACTCAAAACTCCCAACTCCATCCCCAAGATTTCTTTATCAATAAAGAAATTTGAGGAAAAAAAAAAAAACAATGATTTTACCTTCCATATCTTCTTGAAGAAAATAAAACACTGCACAACTTGACAATTTCAAATTCAATCTTCCTTCATGATAGGTGTGTTTGCGGAGCGGGTTAGTCTCTGGACCCCCAGAGGAAAGTGAGTCAGACTGGGGGTTTGCTGACTTGACACTCATCTCCTTTTATCAGCTAAGGGTGAGAGACTAGTGACCACACATAATACTTCTGTAACTCCCCCTTAACAAATGTTTAGAAAGCTTGTCTTGACAGAAACTGATTACAGGGATAAAAATCACACCCCCTTGTCCCCTCACAACAAAGGGCTCAACAATGAGAAGATTAAAAGACAGGCTTTGAAGTGGCTTACAGTCCCAGTGTCTTTAAAGTCAAAATAGGCACAATTTTTTTTTTCCCCTCATTAACTTTTCAGCATCTTTTTGTTTGAATGGATTGGAATCTTATAAGATCAGATAGTGCCTAAAAGTGATTTGTTTGAGAAAGTTTGAGCAAAACACCTTTGAGGAGGAGGCTATAGAAAATAAATCAGAATTGCCAATTCACTAAGTAATGATTGGGGAAGCTGACAGTGTTAATAAAACGAATACTCAAGTTTTCTGTTATTATCAGTTATGACCTAACCTACACGTTCTCACTCAAGATTTAACCATTTCTTGGGAGGGGGTTTGGGAGAAGGGGGTGGGATTATGGACATTGGGGAGGGTATGTGCTTTGGTGAGTGCTGTGAAATGTGTAAACCTGGTGATTCACAGACCTGTACCCCTGGGGATAAAAATATATGTTTATAAAAAATAAAAAATTAAAAAAAAAAGATTTAACCATTTCTTAATTTTTGAGGGAACAGATTCTATAAACAAAGCTTTCACATACTTGGCCTCAAAACAACCACAGGAGTTTGAGTGAGCAAAGATTTTTGTTGTTTTAATCTCTACTTTGTAAATAAAGAGATTGAGTACAGTATTTTTCACTAAATACAGTATTTTCACTAAATACTGTATTTTCACTAAGTAGAGTATTTTTCATTAAGCATGTGAAAACTAGAGATCAACATGGAATAACACTAGAATAAGCAGTTTTAGTATTCTTAATAAGCATATAAGACCAAAATGCAGGAAAAAATAAAGATTGGATGGCTTCCGAACTTGTGTTACATTCTCCTGACGTCTGTCTATTTTTGTGTTTGGGTTTTTCACTGTGTGGAGATATTATTGCTCTAAACTCTCACCATTCTTGCCTCACAGACCTCATACTGTCTAGGTTTCCTCATTTCTCCTAGTTTAGCTAGTTTCTCAAGGCTTTGACATTGGACCTCTTTGTTTGTATAATAATGTATTATTTTCCTTCCCCAATATAACACCCCAGCAAGTGTACCCTAGAACCTGCACCAGCAAAACTAGATGGCACTGGCCCATGAATAAGCTCTGTTCTTTGTTTTTGGGTCTTTGCTCACCGCATTCCCAATAGTTGAAAATCTCTTCTATCACAGTGTCATTTCAACCTTAGTTGCATATTAGAATCACCAAAAAAAGGAAAGGAAACCTACTCTAACATATTTTATAAGCAATACAGATGGTCCAGTGGATTACAATATTCAGCCGAAGTTGAAAACACAAAACTTATCAAAATTCTCCCCATCTCTTCAAACCCTGTTCATAAACCCTTCCGGCCATATGGGACACTTCTCCGTCCTGAAGTTTCTCTTCTTGCAAATTTCCAATGAGACCAACCAAACTTTTTTGTAGGCAGAGTTCTCCAAGCCCTCAAATTCAATGACAAGCTTAGGAAAGGACATGTGGCAGTTCCATTCATTGCTTCATCCTTAAATCTTTTTGTTTCCTAGAACAATTCCTGCTGATTTGCTTGACCCAGACCATTTAAACACAAGGCAGAGAGTGTTTAAATATCCTCAATGTCTTTCCTCATCAATTAGGGTCTGTCCAGCAAGGTCTTTCTCCCTCTACCAGATGACAGCTCCAGTGCAGAGATAACCAGCTACGCAGTCCTGAACTATGTCTTGCATAACATGCTGGGCTCCAGTCTGTTCTGGGTAAATCTTGCTTTGTTCCTGACTAACTCTCATTGGAGACTCTAGTTTTACTCCAGGACCTCATACCAGTTGCTGGATTTGGATAATTATCTGATGATTCTATGCCATTTGACACTGGCATTGTCCCTCTACATTCTCTGTCGCTACATTCTAGCCATCTATTAGGAACTCTCTACATTGTCTTGGAAAATCTTTGTAAAATGCTTCCTGGATCCCACGGCCAGCTAGACATCACACTCTGATGGACTCACTAAGTGAATGAAAAAATTTATTAATGATCACAATAGTATAATGCAGTATTTCTGAGAATGTATGCCTACATCTTCATCAAACACATTTAAAACATGATACATTTTGTTAACTCTTCATCAAATACATTTAAAACATGATACATTTTGTTAACTCCTCTTTCAATCCTTATTTAATTCTTCAGATTTTCTATGATTATATCTTCATATGAGGCCTTACATTTTATTTTTATCAACGTAGGACCTTGGTTTTGAGTCATTAATTTTCCTTCTTTTTTAAATTAATTAACTAATTTGACAGAGATCACAAGTAGGCAGAGAGGCAGGCAGAGAGAGAGGGGGAAGCAGGCTCCTCGCCAAGCAGGAGACCGATGTGGGGCTCAATCTCAGGACCCTGAGATCATGACCTGAGCCGAAGGCAGAGGCTTAACCCACTGAGCCACCCAGGCACGCCGTTAATTTCCCTTCTTTTGTAGTTCCATTTCAACTTAGTTCAAACTCATCTCTCTCTCTCTCATTTTTAAGATTTTTATTTACTTTTTTGACAGAGAGAGACAGTGAGAGAAGGAGCACAAGGCAGGGGGAGTAAGAGAGGGAGAAGAAGGCTTCCTGCTGAGCAGGATGCCTGATGAGGGGTTTGATCCCAGGACCCTGGGATAATAACCTAAGCAGAAGATGGAAGCAATGACTGAGCCACCCGGACGCCCCCCCCCCCCCCATCCAGTGGTGACTTCAAGATCCAAGGAAATCTTCCAGAAGAATTTATACCTAATTAGTAAGTGTGGAGTGAGAATCACCATTTTATTTATTTATTTATTTATTTATTTTTAAAGGTTTTATTTATTTATCAGAGAGAGAGGGTGGGGAGAGAGCGAGCACAGGCAGACAGAATGGCAGGCAGAGGCAGAGGGAGAAGCAGGCTCCCTGCCGAGCAAGGAGCCCGATGTGGGACTCGATCCTAGGACGCTGGGATCATGACCTGAGCCGAAAGCAGCTGCTTAACCAACTGAGCCACCCAGGCGTCCCGAGAATCACCATTTTAAAGTTTTATCTAACTTTTATATGTTCTTAGAAAATTGGCAAACTAAATTATCATGTACATATTATTTAGATTATCACTTAACCACTATTCAGAAGATGTAAGATATTTGGAAAGGCCTCAAATCTTTACATAAAAATAATTGTATACTTCCTTTGAACTAAACTAAAACTGCCAAAATTAACCATCCTGAATTACATTTAAGGGGAAAGAAGAGAGCACTAAATTTTGCAACAATTTATTATAGGTTCTTAAAATTTGCAGCCTTTTTTTTTAATCCAGTTTTACAATTTTTGATGTTTTCTAAGGCTCAAAATCACCAAAGTATTCATGATTGCTAAGTATGTTTAGCAGAATGAAGACTTAACTCCTCACTCATGACTGACATTACTGTGTATTTTGGAGAGAGGTGGTCACTGTTGCAGAAGACTACCACATCTATGGGTTGTGGGCTGACATTTCTCATCATCCAAGTCTGATTTTCACAGAATCAAAATGTTCAGCAAATTGGGTAAATAGGGGAGATTTCAACTTAGCAGAATGTACTATGCATGAGCACAGGTGATGAAAAATAAACTATCTTGGGGAAGTAAGTGGGGGGATGGGCAAAATAGGTAAAAAGGATTTAAAGTACAAACTTCCTGTTATAAAATAAACAAGGCATGGAGATGAAAAGTACAGTACAGAGAATATAATTAATAATATTTTAATAACGTTGCATGGCAACAGAGGGGTTTACATCTATCATGATGAGCACTGAGTAATGTGTAGAATTAAATCACTACATTGTATACCTGAAACTAATAAAACATTGTATGTCAACTACATTTCCATCATGAAAATTGAAGTAAAAAAAAAAAAAAAAGAAACTATCTTGTCAAGGTAGTTCATCTTCGGTAAAAAATGTACTATTCTGGGGGCACCTAGGGTGCCTGGCTCAGTGGGTTAAATCCTCTGCCTTCAGCTCAGGTCATGGTCTCAGGGTCCTGGGATCAAGCCCCGCATTAGGCTCTCTGCTTCTCTGCTTGGCGGGGAGCCTATTTCCTCTCTCTCTTCTGCCTGTGTCTCTGCCTACTTGTGATCTCCGTCTGTCAGATAAATAAATAAAATCTTTAAAAAAAAGTACTATTCTGGTAAGTGATGTTGATAATGTGGTAGGCTATGCATGAGTGGGGGGGTAGGAAGTATATGGGAAATCACTACCTTCATGACAGTTTTATTGTAAATATAAAACTGCCTTGCCTATATACATATATATATATATATATATATATATATATATATATACTGACATGTAGAGAAAAATTAAAATAGAAAAAGGAAAAGAAGCTACCAGGAGTTGGTACATATAGTGAAGGGAAAAATAAAGCTTTGACACCAACTCATAATACAGTGTCTATATAAGGATCGTCCTGCCTGCCAAACGAGGGATGTAGTAGAGTGTTGGTTGCTATTGTATCATTTACATCACAAACCTAACAATAGAGCTTCTGTGGGAGACCTGGCATCCAGAGCAGCAGAAAAGCCCAGAGTACTCAGGACACTGAGAACTATGGTTTTGTTTTCCTGGGTAGGAAATATGTACTTGGTGATTTTTTTTTTTTTTTTTTTTTTAAACTTTTTATTTTTTATAAACATATATTTTTATCCCCAGGGGTACAGGTCTGTACTTGGTGATTTGAAGGCACAAGCATCACTGATTCGCACGGTTGGATCTGACCAATTTGACAATTCTTTGAAATTAGTATCTATGAAACAATATAGACTTAAGGAAAGTCTTACCCCAGAGATTTACATAAATTATGTAAAAATTCCTGGACAGTCTGTTTTTCTTCTACTGCTTTTTACTTAAATGAATAAACAGCATGGTAGGTTAACAATTATAAAGTAAATAAAATACGTACAATCTGCTGCCTCAACAAATCATTTAATTTTATTATGTTCTTTTGCTATTTTGGTTACTATCCTTTGCACAAATACTATTCTGTGTTATTTTTTCAATTGCTGTTGTAACACAATTAATATTTATATTTGAAAAATATATTCTTTTTATTTTTGATGGTTCATAGTTTCACAAGAAGGAAGACATAGTTTAATCTCTGAAATGACACTAAGAATTTCAAGAAAATAAAAGCAAACCAAAATAATTACTGCATTGGCAGTCTATCTCTTAAATTTCCTAGATAAAACTAGATAATAATTTTCCTAATTTGATCTGTAAAGTAACACACAAAGGTAGGTAACGCGTTGGTCAGGAATAAATTGTATCTCGTTATATTTAAGGCAAAAAAAAAAAATCACAAAGAGTAATCTTCAGAATTAACATCATAAAACTGAAATGCACATGGAATACAATTTTACTGATTTATTGCCTTGGAGAAAATGCATAGAACAAGATCATGATGTTAAACTTCATGCAAAAGAAGCTTAATAAAATACCTCCCTCGTTTCAGGCAGTATGTTCCTATAAAATATATAAAAGTGGTCTATTTCTTAATGTTTCTTTTTTGCAAGATAAAATTCCAATGCCTTCCCCAGCAGACATCCTTTGTAATATTTCAACAAGCACTGAAATGTTTGAATGTTTGGTTGAATTGCTCAGTGGAGATTGAGCGCTATGTCGATTTTTCTTTCCACGTTCTTACAGTTTTTTCAATGCTTTCACAAAGGTGACATCTTATATCATAAAGCTTGGCCAAAGGAGAAAAACTCAAGGTCATACAGAAAATGGCATTGTTATATTGGAGATAAGGGGAAAAAACTTAAAAATTGCTTTTTTATTAATCTCTTAAGGTATATAACTGGAGGAGTATCAAGAAGAGTAAGACGTTCTATAATAACAAAACTTTGGACTTTTCTGATGAAACAAATGGATTGTGCAAGATCAGAAATGACAAGGCTTGCACATTTTATTTGAAGATAAGATTAAAAAGCATCAGAGGTGCCTGGGTGGCTCAGTGGGTTAAAGCCTCTGCCTTCGGCTCAGGTCGTGATCTCAGGGTCCTGGGACTGAGCCCCGCATCGGGCCCTGCTTGGCAGGGAGCCTGCTTCCTCCTCTCTCTCTCTGCCTGCCTCTCTACCTACTTGTGATCTCTGTCTGTCAAATAAATAAATAAAATCCTTAGAGAAGGGGCGCCTGGGTGGCTCAGTGGGTTAAAGCCTCTGCCTTCGGCTCAGGTCATGATCCCAGGGTCCTGGGATCGAGCCCCACATCGGGCTCTCTGCTCAGCAGGGAGCCTGCTTTCCTCCCCCTTTCTCTGTCTGCCCCTCTGCCTACTTGTGATCTCTGTCTGTCAAATAAATAAATAAATTCTTAAAAAAAAAAATCCTTAGAGAAAAAAAAATAAATAAAAAGCATCAATATAGACTCCTCTTCATGCAAATAGAGCTTTATACCACTTCAAAACTAGCTGAAAACATGAGTCTGGCTTGACTTTCATCTCTTTGTGAACACTAATTGCCATTTGTTTATTTTTATTTTTTAAAGATTATTCATTTATCTTAGAGAGAGAGAGTGCACGAGCACACTCATGTAGGGATTGGGGAAGGGACAGAGGAGAGAATCCTGAACCAGACTCCCTGCTGAGAGCAGAGCCTGAGGCACGGCTTGATCCCAGAACCTATGAAACTATGACCTGAGCCCAAATCAAGAGCTGGGCACTCAACTGACTGAAGCACCCAAGCATGCCCAATTTATTATTTATTAATAGGGATCTTAATGTAGAAATTTTCTCTTCAATTTTAAGAGATGATGGCACTAATAACGACTGATATTAATTATACTTTGACAAATTGACTATCTATTCAATAGAATCCATGAATGTGGGCTGTACAATTGTTGTGGCTCCTTTTTTGGAAGTAACTGCACACAGCCTTCCTGAACTCTTTACCAGAGAGTATTCACCCCATTCTATGGCATACTATGCTCACTCTTAACTCAAAAAGATGTAATTTGGTCTTTTAAGAAATTTTCACACAATCAAAGACACACACACACACACACATACATATCTGTCTGTATATATGCACACTTGAAATGAAAAGGGATAAAACTTTTCTGAGTTTTTGCAATCACTTGAAGTAACAGGCCTGTTAGATACAGAATAATTCAACTAGATAATAAGATGATATTTTCTCTTTCATTATGAAAGTATCCCATATTAGATTTTAATTGGCCACAAAACATCAGGCTATTTCTTAACCATTTTAACATCAAATAAAGAGTTTAAAATTCTGAGGTACGTAGGGGCGCACAGGTGGCTCAGTCAGCTGAGCATCCGACTCTTGGTTTCGGCTCTGGTCGTGATCTCAGGGTCATGAGATGGAGTCCCACATCAGGCTCTGCACTCAGCACAGAATCTGCTTAAGGGTTTCTCCTTCTCCCTCTGCCCTTACCCTCGCCTGCATTCTCTCTCTCTACAACAAATAAATAAACTCTTTATAAAACAGAATTCTGAGGTATGTATTAAGTTAATGTTAAGTAATTATCAATTCCTAAAACTGTATTTCCTATATATTATTTTGTTTTCACAACCATGGGCCAAACTTTCATCAGCAAACATAAATGCTTTAAACTCCATATTGTCTGGGGATGTTTAATATGTTTTCTTAAACAACTTACAGAATATCTAATACAAATTACCTAACATAAATGTTTTACATAGTTTGCCTCTATTCCATTTCATTATATTTTAGATAGGATGAAATGTACCATTATGTTCTTAAATTTTATTTCAGAATGAATACCTATACTCATTACTCATTTTTACTTTTCCTCTACCACCCTATATCTACCATCTAGAAACATACAAAACACCAATAAAAATCAAGCTCAGGCTAACAGGCTACAGATATTTCAAACATTTTTTAATAAGCTCCATATTTTGTAACATAGTCATGAAAAAAACAAAAGGATAGATGATGGAGAATTATAGAGAGATAGAAATAATTGGAACAGAGAAATAGCATCTGTAGCTGAGGATTTACAGAAAAACAGAATCTAATAATAGTATAGTAGTTGACAAAGTACACCAACCTCAAAAACAGGTCACCTTAGTCTGCTATTTTTTTATAGATGAAAGGAAAGGTCCAGTGGAGAACGACAGAATAAGACTAACTGCAAACCCACAAAGAATCCCTCTTTGAACAAACTTTAGACAGGCTCCTCTGGACTCTCTTTACAACTGGGTCCTACTTTTGAGCTTCTGTGTTCATATCTGCATTGTCCAATTTAGCAAGAATCCTGCTTAGAGAGTTTAGCCAGAATCTCCCACCTTTGGTAACTTATGGGGTTCCCCATTCTCCTCCATTCCCCAGGTGATGTCTGATCACCTCATTTGCCTTCATCAAGAATCCTATTAGGTTGGTGTAGCCTAAATTCCCCTTTACTCTTGATATTTCCTCTTACTAATTTTTCTATCCACCAATCTTCCCCACCCCCGCACCTTACTTGGCTCCACTCTTCATTGTTATATTCACAGTTGAGCCCAACATCTTTCCCCTACTGCAAAATCCTACTGCAGTGGTCTCTGTATCTATCAAGACAGCCTCCTTGACTAAAACCTGCCTTGCTATTCTTTAAGAGTATCGCAAATAATATTTTTAACAAAAAACACACAGCTATCGTCTTAAGTAATATCAGAAGAAATCCTATAAACCACGTTTATTCTGGAATGGTACAACAAGGGCACAGACAGGAAGGCCCTAGAGGATGGTTAAATACCACTGAAGCTGTATGGGCTACATCACATTCAGAACCGATGGCTAGAGGGGCTGAGCATGAGAATCCATTGGGTTCTGGAAGAAAATACTACAACTTGATTTTATATTATTTTTATTGAAGGAAAAAAAGAGACCTAATATTAATAATGTTTGAAATGTCACTGACCCTGGCATTTTCATTCAGTGCCTACATCAGCTGGTCAGTTTTGCTCAATGAAGATGGAGACTCAAGGGAAGAGGTAGAGTTTCACAAGGCAAAGGGGTGGAGAACAGAGATCTTACAGTTGTATCTGAGCTTTGAGTTTACTGAATACACTGTAGCTTATGGGCACATGTCTCAATGTAATGTATTAGAGAATGGATATTAAGAAACTAATCCTCACATGGAAATGGACAGGTGGTTTAAAAAGATTCTTTTGGAGAGACCAAGGATTAACAACTATGCTGATAATTCAAAGCACAAGCCAATCCCATCAGGTAAATGATAACATGAAACAATATAATAAATGTGATGAGTAGCAAAAAAGCTGTGAAAATGTTGCAAGATTATTTATGACATGTAGGTACACCTGCTATTTTGGTTGACAGACCTTGCCCTGGGTATTTGTTGATTATACAGCATGTATATTCTGCCTTTGGGAGGTAACTTACTTCATGATAATGGTCACCAAAATAATCACTTTCATAAAGGGTTAAAGATTATGAAAAACAATGCTATATATTAAATATATCTCTTTCATTTAAATTATAATTTTTGTATTATTCACAAATAGTTATTATTTTAAAAATATAATCTCTCCTACTAAATGTTTTTTTTGACATGAACTCTCTCATATGTGATTGTTATAGAGGAATGATATCGATAGGACCTAACAGTTGTTTTGGTTCATACATGACTTTTCTCCAGAATGTTCATGTTTTAAAGGAATCAGGGACAAGATTTCTCACAATAAAAAAGAAAGCCTTGGCAGCATATGAAATCCTTAAGAATGGAGCTGAAAATCAGTAGAAGTACCTTCCTCTAGTAGTGGTTTACATAGGAATTTTAAGAACTATTCAGTTTTCATTAGGTAAGCTTCAAGAACAGTTGCAGAAACTGCATAAGAGGGGCACCTGGGTGGCTCCATTGGTTAAGTGGCTGCCTTTGGCTCCAGTCATGATCCTGGAGTCCCAGGATCAAATCTTGCATCAGTCTGCTTCTCCCTCTGACCCTCCCCCTCCCTTAATGCTCTCTCTCATTCTCTCTCTCTCAAATAAATAAATAAAATCTTTTAAAAAAGAAAAAAAAAGAAATTACAGAAGACTTGTCTCCCTCACTTAAAAAAAAAAAAATGCATCAATGAGAAAGCCTATGCCTGGGACAAACTTTTTAATTTTGATAAAAATGGTCTCTATTAGAAGGACTACCCTTCCTGGGGCACCTGGGTGGCTCAGTGGGTTAGGCATCTGCTTTCGGCTCGGGTCATGGTCTCAGGGTCCTGGGATCGAGTCCCACGTTGGGCTCTCTGCTCAGCGGGGAGCCTGCTTCCCCCTCTCTCTCTGCCTGCCTCTCTGCCTGCTTGTGATCTATCTCTCTGTTAAATAAATCTTAAAAAAAAAAAAGAAGGACTATGTTTCCAGACACAAATCTCAAGGAGAAGTACACACCCAGGATTCAAGGCCACAGAGGACTGACTGACAGTGATGTTAAGTGCCAAGACGAGGGAGATTTAATGGCACTAATACTTGTATGAAGACTGTTATCATTCTCATTTGTGCTGTTTTAAACTTTTTTTTAGGTTTGGAGTGATCTCTTCCTACTTCTGTGAGAAAACTCAAGCATTAATGTCTTGATTAAGCAATTTTGCAAGACACAGCATTTTTCAGGAACACATACAGAACATAACAGAAGTGCCGTATTTAATCACCCAATCTTTAAAAAAAAAAGTTTCTGCATGTTTTATAATAAATTACATTAATAAAAATATGTAACACAAGCAAATAAATACATTTACATTGGACTGCATGGTCTACCTATTTTACTTTTTTTTAACTGAGAGAGAGTACAAAATGATTTGAAGGCCACTGGCCCAATCTGTATTACCCTGTTTGGAAAGGAGTGAATCAAAGCAGATATCAGCTTCCGTGTGGAGAATGCAAGTGGGGAACTCTCAAGGAACCGGTGAGGTAGCAGAAACACAAAATGAATATACTCAAAATAAAAATGCATAAAATGATGTCTCATGAAATGGATGCCTGCAAATAAAAGCAAGGCAGACCTCAGTCATGCCACAGATAAGAGTGGGATCACTCATTTGGAACCTTCTAAATACCTGGAGGCACCATGTATCACATTGCACTCCCGTTAGTTTTTTCTGGCTTACACTCCTATATGAGCTCCTGCCAGGGCATCATATCTTATTCAGCTTTGAAAACCCTCCGCACTTGGCCAAAGTTGGTGCATAGTAGATGATTACATGTATTTGCTGAGTGAATAAAGTGACTTCTGAATAAAGACATGTGCTCACTCTGAAAGGAAACAGGGCAAAAATCAAGAAAAGAAAGAAGAGAATTTGGGCACCTCCGTGCCTCAGTAGCTTAAGCCTCTGCTTTCAGCTCAGGTCATGATCTCAGGGTCCTGGGATCAAGCCCCACATCAGGCGCTCTGCTCAGCAGGGAGCCTGCTCCCCCCTCTCTCTCTGCCTGCCTCTCTGCTTACTTGTGATCCCTGTCTGTCAAATAAATAAATAAAATCTTAAAAAAAAAAAAAAAAGAAAGAGAATTAACATTTATCAGGTGGTCATAATGGGCCAGAGGAGAGTCAGGTACTTCATTATTCTAAATTACAGCTCTCATGTGGACCAATGAAGTCCATATTCTCATTTACAGAGAGGAATCTGAAACTCAGAAGTTAGTTTGTTTGCCCCAAATTGACATAGCTAGTAAGTAGTGTGGCAAGAGTTTGCAATACATTCTGATATGGGAGTCCATATTCTGGGCTCCTTCGTATAGCCAGCACAGAGAAGGATCTCTATTAAGGGTAGCTACAATAATAAACCACAGCTTTTTCATGCATAATACTAATGCCAGCCAGCCACAGGGCTCTTTGAAGTCCAGAATGTCAGCTATATAATGGCTAACTATGACTCCCCCATCAGGGAAGAAAAATTGACCACTAACAATTTATCCCTTCTTTGTACAGTAGGTCCCACCCCTTCCCCCCATCCACTGCCAGTATATTCCAAGACTCCCACCAGCTGACTGAATGCGGGAGTTCTGAACTCTATATAGACTATGTTTTTCCCTATACATACATACCTATGATAAAGTTGAACTTATTAGGCACAAGAGATAAACAACAATTAGTAAGGTAGAACGATTATAACAATACACTGTAGTAAAAGTTATGTGAATGTGGTTTCTCCTCCTCTCTCTCAAAATATCTTGCCGTACTGTGAAATAATAAAATGTCTACATGATGAGATGAAGTGAGATGAATGACATAGGCATTGTGATGTAGCGGTAGGCTGCTTTTGACCTTCTGACCATACATCAGAAAAAGGATGGGCTTTCAGATCGTACTAAACCTGGGGTGACTAAAACTGGGGAAAAGAAAACCATGGATGAGAGGAGGGACTGCTGAAGTTCAATTCCAATGAATTCGTTTTAGTTGGTTTAAGATGTGTTTTAAGACTGAGAGGGATTTCTACATTAATGTGTTGGTTGATTCTGTCTCCCTGGTATAAAATATAAGACTTAGGAAATTCAAGTGTATTTGTGAAACATGAAAAGTTTCATAAGTTCAAGGTCACCAGCCTATAATCAAAACATAACCCAGTAGATTAAAACAAACACTCACTTAGCCTGTTGGAAGTATGTGAGTTATGTAAATAATTCATGAATATTTTCACAGTTCTTCCTGTGGGTATATTAGCAATTTAGACTTAATATGTGGTACACACTAGACCTCGGTTAAATGTCTAGTTTAAAGAGCAAATAAACTTTTGAAAATATTGGCTATAGTCATGATTTTTTAATGAAAACAATTTCTTCCTACCCTTATCTTAGCACAATAATGTTATTCAATAATTAGGAGTCTTCAAGAAAGTATACCCCATGGATAATATTAATGTATCTTTGTTGGTGAAAGGAAGGGTCAATGTGCTATCACCGCTTTGTCCCTTAAGCTGAGGGGAATTAATTATGAAACAAATGGAGCTTAAGCTTTGAGGCCCTTCAAATTGCATGGGCTGCTTCCAAGGTCCTGGAGGGACTATATCAATGTGCTCACAATTCCTGAAATAAAGATATTTTAGCCACAATCTATTAAGTCCCCTCTTTTCATTCCAATTTACCAACTCTCACACTTTCCCTTGGGTCAGCCAACGCTGGAGGGACTGACAGCGTTTTGGGTATCTGGAAAAGAGGAAGTTGTATTGGGGATATATTTAATTTAGGGTTAGTGGAATATATGCATATATACATGTGTATATATATATTCATATACATACATGATTTAAGGAAGGCTGAATTATCTTTTCATTCTTTCTGTAGAAAGTGATATTACAAAATAGTTTTCAAAGGGTGATCAAGAGTACTCAATTAAGGTAAGAAAGAAGCTGCATTGGACATTTGATAAGTAACAATCATGTTCGATTTCTGGATTTGTGATGCTTGTAGGCATTTGTCAGCTATCATGAATTTGTAATTTGTTGTGAATTTGTTTTCATTCTAAAATGATAGTTGATTTCTTATTCATAATTCTGCATTCTTTTTCCTAAACACTCAGAAGGTATAAGCCGAGGCTCCTCAAAAGCTGGAACTCAACTACCCCTTGAGAGTAAGCAGAAACACCTATAGAAGTTAAAAACCTAAGGCTGTGTAATAGATTAATCCATAACCCTAGAGCAGATGAGAAAATCAGTACCTTTTCTCTCAACCAGGAATTAAGATATTTTTATTGGAAGGAAAGAATAAATAGGAATAGCAAGTCTAATCTCATATTTACTTGATAATTTCTCCTCTTATTTCAACATTACCAACAGTACAATTGTGCCATTTAGTAGGTACTATCCAGTATCAGGAAACTAGAAATAAATTTATGAAACAATAAACACCTGATCTCCCCTCCTGGGTACGTCTGAAAAATATTTTCTCTATGCACATTCAATTTCAAGTGAAAGGAACATAGTAAACTCATTAAATATTTAAATATTATCATATAATATAAATGGATTTTAAACATGCTCAGAGCACTATGTAAGACCTATAGACATCTGTTACAATGTACAAAACAATGTCTCAGCACTCCTAAAGAGGTGAGCTCAGGGATAAGAAAAGTCTATACTAATTAGTAGAATTTAGTTTTCAAAAACTTAACCCCTGAGTGGTGAGGCAATATGGACAATAAACTCCCATACACAGACAGTCACCAATGATAGCTTTGACAGAAGGGTGATGAAAAGTCAGCAAAGAATACTGGGCTTCCACTTCTTCCCAGAAAGCAACATCAACAATTAAGTTCAGTCTGCTTGAGGGTCATACCAAAGGAAATGGGTTCTTTGCTTAAATTTCATCTCTGAAAGAAAATATAGACATACACACATAAAAAGCCTTAACAATACAGGCAGAAAGTAGTTCTGTATTTCTAAACGCAATTGGCTAACAACATTTAAGGAAAACAGATAAATTATCCATAGTGAATGGTAACAGAATAATGACAGCATTTTTATTTCTCTCTTGTAATCCTGACATTGCTGCTGATGATAATAGTAAGAGCAAACATTTGTTAAGTGCCTTCTGTGAGTCAGGGAATTTTAGAAGAGCTCCATATACATCCGCTCGACTCATGCAACACCTTAGGTAGCTACTATTGTTATCATCTCCATTTTTCAGGTGATGAAATTAAGGCACAGAAATGCAGAGACACTAGTCAAAGGCACAAAGGCACAGCACTGGCAGAACTGAGATTCAAATCCAGGCAATGTTCATGCACAGGCCGAGTTCTTAACTTTTATGCTATTGTGTATCGTGAGCAGACCGCCGGGTCTGTTCTAAAGAATTCTCATTTTAAATATTCTGCCCTGCATCCTTAATAAAATGTTCCTTTAGGGGCACCTGGGTGGCTCAGTGGTTTAAAGCCTCTGCCTTCAGCTCAGGTCATGATCCCAGGGTCCTGGGATGGAGCCTCACGTGGAGCTCTTTGCTCAGTAGGGAGCCTGCTTTCTCTTCTCTCTCCCTGCCTGCCTCTCTGCCTACTTGTGATCTCTGTCTATCAAATAAATAAATAAAATCTTAAAAAATAAAATAAAATGTTCCTTTGATACATGCCTCAACTCCAGCTTCAAAAAACAGCATTCCCACAAATCCAAAATAATCCGTTCCTTTATCACGATGCTTCTGCTAATTTATAAAAGAAAGGCAAAAAGGATTATGGAAATTCATGGGGGAAAAAAAATCAAAGTTTGCCCTTTGCTTCAAGCCAGTGCAAAAAATGTGCTCCCATCTTAAGTTTAGGAGGCAGTATCAACCTGGTGAGCTGAAAGTTGCCCAACTACACGAGTGTTTCCTGGTTTTGTTTTTGTTTTCTCCCCAGAACAGGACTGTAGTAACTCAGAGGGTTAGATGATGATAGCAGACGCCAGTCCAAGGCAGCCAGAAGCATCGCCACCTAACAATACCTTGGAGTTAGAACGAATGTCAGTGAAATGCCGGGAGTCCCTCACCAGGAATGACAGTACTAGCTGCTATGTATCATAATATCTATTACACATAGAAAACTCTTAAAGAATTAAATACAAAACTTTTAGATCACCTCGATCACTACTGCCTGATAATAATAGCACTGAGCACTGGGAGTTGAGTATAAAAATAGGATTCTAAAAAAGAAAGGAAGCTGAAACTTCTAGGCACTGTTGTGTTTCCATTTTTTTTTTTTCCTCTCAAAAAAAGCACAGGGTAATTTGTTGAGTAAGCTAAACAGTCTGTGCTATTTTAAGGAAAAGAGATTGCCCCATCAACAAATAAAAATATAAAAAGAAAATCATATGTTTATTATTGCTTATTCCCAGATCAGCTATAGTTCTGTCACCAACTCTCACTCCTGGCTGACTAAAAGGCCAAATATTTTCAACATTAGCTGTTTGGCTAATGAACATAAGTCTGATGTTCTCTTAATTCAGACATTGGTTGTAAATTCAGTAGACCCCAAGATAATGAAGTCCAAATTGCAGTGATTTGTGTTTAAGATTGAGCATACATCATACAAATAGCAGTGACATTTTAGAAGAAAATAGAGCTCTTCAATCAGCATTAAGATTTTTTTAAACGAAAATGACTGCAATGTGTTAGGTGCTTTACATAAACATAAATTAGTTTATTTAATTCTCCCATTTAGTCCTCCTACATCAATTTAAATTCCACTTTAAAAATAAAAGTTAAGTGATTTGTCCAAACACCCATGAAGCATGCAGAAGAGGGCAGATTTAAGGACATTTTTCTGACTAAAATTCACATAGAGTATGAATCACTTATACGCAATTATATTAGGATCTGAAAAGGATACAGTGCATGCAAATTTGGGTAATGCACAGAAGGGGTTAATAAAAAGACTATTCTCAGAGGCATAGGTAGGCAATAAGAAAACCACAAGGACACGACCCCAGGTTGGGCACTATGGAGTTGTACCATCCCCTAGAAGGCAACCAGTCAGAGGAAACCTGTTGTTCCTCCCCACAGTGAAGGAGTCTGGACAAGAGACCTTCTGCCTTACTCTCCTTTAACCCTATGCCTTGGTTAGGTTCTCCAAGGGCCAACTCGAACCAAAAGGCTTAGGGAAAGTGAGGCATGGGGGTGATCTTCTGGTAGGTCTGCCTACCAGTGCAGACAGCAGGATGGGAGTGGTGGGCAGGCAGCAGGAGAGGCAAACAGAAAAGCTCATCCAATGAGAAATTTCGCGAACTATTGGTTTGAGCACAGAAACAACATGTAATTTGCATTCATTTAAGTATGCTAATTATTTATTCTCTTAAAAATAAATTGAAAAGCAGGAGCAAAAACCTATGAATGAATCTTTCTAAATGTCTAAGAATCAAAGGTGAGTTTATTCATGTGGGGGGAAAAACAGAAAAAACAAAAACGTTGACAAGTCAAAGCAATGCCCTATAGGCATTGGGTTTTTTTTTTCTTTTCCTTTCTTTCCTTCCCTTCCCTTCCCTTCCTTTTCCTTCCACTTCCCTCACCCTACCGTTCTCTTTCTCTTTCCCTTCCCTTTTTTTTCTTTTTAAAAACTCAGGAGTCACTAGGCATACCTTCTTATCTGGTGCACAAACACTTCTGAATCATGAGTAGTTATTCCAGAAGTTACTCCTGAAGAATTGGGGCTCTGGGGGTCATTGAGTGATCAAATGTCTTTAGACAAGAGATTTACCAGCTTTATGCCTCAGTTACTTTGTCTATCTCTACTATGGTATTTCACATTTAATAGTGTATATGTATTTTTTCATCAAATTCATGTTGCCGGTGATCATCACAGAGTGAAACAAACTGCAAAATACAGTTTCCCAGTAACTACATCCATTTCTCTGCTTGTTCTAACTGATTTTTTTTTTTGTTTTTCTTTTCATTGTCTTGTTTTCTAATACAAATTGTCCAAAATCTTTAGAAATGTGCAAGGAATAGGTCTCTAATAAACACAAATAATAATGGTTTCAGGACCTTTTTAAATTCAATAATCCAATAAATAATCTTTTTAATGTATTCGAGATGCCTTCTACAAAAGAATCTGATTGGAAATATTTTTCAATATAAATCAACTTAATTGAAATGAATAATCCCTTCTATTTATATACATTTTGACTTCCACACCTTAGACTAATTTCTAAAGTCAATTACACAATTCTGAGAAACGGAAATAAAATATAACATTTTCTGACCATAGTTTGTGATTTATCTAAAGTGAACAAATGATCACACCTCACCAGCTAACTCATGAAACCTTGGCATTTACTTCGGTCATGATAATTCTTAACTTAGAAAAATCAAGATCTCACGTAAAAGCTTTTTATTCATAAAAGGATGTCAAATAACACCGCAAAGAGAAAAAAAGGCATTCTGAAACTCATCCAGCAAGAAAGCCAATAAGGAAAAATGTTCTCCAAGAGCGAGTAGCAAACTTCGTCAAGTGACTTTCTCCATCTATATCACAGGCAATCTGATGTGGCTCCTAATGAGTGTTGGATGGAAATTGGGACCATGTGCTCCCAGGGCCATGGCACCACATGAAGGAGGCAGATATCTGCACCATATGGAACTTACTCTCACAGAGGGACAGAGTTTATTCACTTCAAATGTATGTGCACTCTCAAGTTATTAGAAACGATTTCCTTTGAAGACAGTGTATTTAAAAACTTCAGCCAGAGCTCTGTTCTTCTTACACATAAAAAGAAAACTCAAAGAAGGAAATCGCAGATTTGCCCTAACTGGTTTACCGTTCTTACTGCCCGTATTCCTCGCACACGGGCCCGCCTCAACAGACGAACTTCTGAAAGACCTCCTTCCTTCTGGTCCCCGCCCTTTCCATTCCCTGCCCCCCTTGCCTGTGCTTCTGTTTTGTGTCTGTTCATCACAAATCTAATGTGGAAATCTAATTTTCCTTCTTTTCCGAAAAGTACCTGTCCATCCCGAGTTTGGCCTCTAGGTTTTTGTATAGATGTCTTTGCCAAACTAGAGGAGAATAATTCTGTTTTTCTTTTCTTTTTTTTTTTTTTAAGATTTTTGTTTATTTATTTGACAGAGATCACAAATAGGCAGAGAAGCAGGCAGAGAGAGAGAGGAGGAAGCAGGCTCCTGATGAGCAGAGAGCCTGATGCGGGGCTCGATCCCAGGACCCTGAGATCATGACCAGAGCCGAAGGCAGAGGCTTTAACCCACTGAGCCACCCAGGCACCCCAATTCTGTTTTTCTTATGACATACTGAAGTTAAGATAAATCTGTACCTAATTTTACATGGCTAATTCAATTCTCCTACATGACTCTACAGTTTTCTTTAGCAGGGTGATATGAAAAGTCTTATTCAAAGTGCCCTGACAGCATTCAGATTTTTATTCAGGTAGTAATAAGCTATTTTCCTAACAATTGTACTCCCTGCCCCCACAACCACACCATATACACTTAATATGACATTTCAGGGCTCCTATTTTGTTAACATTAAGAAAATTCCGAAATATATATGGAAGTCCAAGTATATATAAGGGTACTTCTCTTGAATGTTATAAGCGAAGTAAATGTTGTAAGAGAAACTCTACAACAATGACAAATAATATCACTAAAGGATGAATAATAATCTGTGGCTGAAGAGTAATGTTCATTCATCTAACTAATAACCACTGAGCACCTCCTATTGCCGAGCACAGTGCTAAGGGCTAAAAGGACAAAGATAAGCAGGCAGACCTCATCCTTGACCTCATCACACTTACATTCCAATGTTGGGAATGGAAGATGAAAAAAAAATAAAAAGGCTACACACCATCAAGTAAATAAATAAATGTCCAAGTAAGTTGAGATTTTAAGTGCTGTAGACATAAATAGGCATTATGATAGAAAATAATGGGGTGGCAGTCTACATTGTTTCGGGTGGTTACAAAGACGTCTCTGAAGTTTAAGCTGAGATCTGAAAGAGAAGGAGCAGCGAGCCAAGAAAAATAAGGCTGTGGAGAGAAGGGGTGGCTCCAAGGGTCAAGAGCCTAAATTTAAAGAAACACCGACTGGTGAATCCAGGAATCACCAGAGGGCCAGGGCGGCTAGAACTCTCATGGAGACAGTGGCCCAAGATGAAGCTAGAGATGGACCCTGTCCTGGCGAGCCTACAGGTCATGGAAAGGAAGGTGGACCGTTCCAAGAGGGGGTGGGGTAGGAGCGGATGCTTGTTCATTTGTCTATTTCAACGGCAGTGTTATGGGGAATCTATTTGAGTGGGACAGAGACATTTTAGGAGAGTCCTGTAGTGCTCCAAGGGATGGCAGCCCATGCCACACTGAGAGCAGCAAACATAAAGAAAAGCTGAAAGCTGTGCAATACATTTTGGAAGCAGAACTGGCTGGGACTGTAAATGAATTGAACATGAGAAATGAGGGCACGCGGGACCCTGTCCAATACTAGATAGATGGTGTTGCCGCTTATACCCAGCTAGGAAAAGGTGGGAAAGGGGCTGGTCATGTCAGAGGAGTGCACACAGAGCTGCATGTGGGACAGAGTAAGACTGAGAAGTAGAGCAAACGTGAGCTGGCTGTCTGTGTCTGTGTGTGAAGGGCGAGGGCTGGGCAGGAATTCAGCAGAGGAGGTCAGCCCTGATGGGAGAGCTGAAGCTCCAGCTGGGTATGCGGGGGAGAGGAAGACTTAGAGAATGAGAGGTGGCGGGGGGGGGGGGGGGGGGGGGAGGGTAGGGTATGGGGAGCGGGGTGGGGGGGTGGGGTGAGGAGGGGGAACACCACCCAAGTACTTAGAATTATGGGTTGATCTAGTTGTGGCTTAGCACCAGCAGGGATTGCTTGTTGGGGTATATTAAGAGAAAGAATGTTGGAGAAATCAGAGACCTTTTAAATTCAAGCTTATGACTTTTTTGTTTTGAGTTTTAGGGAACCATCATGGGTAAGTGAGTAGAGATGTGGAGGAGGAGGTGTTGTGTGGGAGGAGTATATTATTAAAAGCACTATGGGGGCACCTGGGTGGCTCAGTGGGTTAAGCCTCTGCCTTCAGCTAGTGTCATGATCTCAGGGTCCTGGGATCGAGCCCTGCATCAGGCTCTCTGCTCAGCAGGAGGCCTGCTTCCTCCTCTCTCTCTGCCTGCCTCTCTGCCTACTTGTGATCTCTCTCTCTCTCTGTGTCAAATAAATAAATAAATAAATAAATAAATAATCTTAAAAAAACAAAAAGGCACTATGCCTCTTCACCTATCATTTTTGAGGCTGGGAAGACCTAGGTCTGATGTGGGAATCTCTTGGGACATAATTCAGTAACTGTGCGAAGATGGCAGGCACAGAAGCAGAAAGGAAGGAAGGATAACTCACAAAAAAGAAAACACCAAAAATATTTGGTGTGTGAGATGTGGGATTGGGGGCGGGGTGGGAATAAGAGGAAATAATTTGGTAAATTCCACTGATAATTCTTTCTTCCTTAACTATTCCAGACACGTTGGTAATGTGCCCAAGCAGCGTACACCACCTGGGCCTTGCTTCATGCTTTGTTTCCTCTGGAATGGTAGACACTCATCTTCAAAGCAATAAAGGTAGACAACAGGACAAAATTCCTCTGGGTCGCTGGCCAAAGGAGTTCCAGCATAGCAATAAGGACTGATGAAGGATAAGAGTAATATCTGTAAAATCTGTACTTTGAGCAAGAACACATGCACCGCGAAATGTGTTCTAAAGCCCCAGAGCATGGTATTTCATCTTTTCCTGTTCTGCTTCATTATGGGGGCTTTCTTTACATGATGGGAAGGAGATGATCACTAGTATGTAAAAATTGCAAAAGCACAAAATAAACAATGGGGAAAATATCGTCACTAGCAAGAGCCTGCTGAACAGCAAGGCAGGTTAGTAGTCAGTTTTATGGTTAATTTTGGCAGGCTTGCTCTTGTTAGGTTTTTAAAAGAGTATCTGGCCTTGGGCAGCTCCTTACCATTTTGTACTCTGGGTTTGCCATCTATGAAAGGAAATCCTCTAATCTAGTGAAGTGGGAGAGGGAGGACTGTATTTGAGTGTGTGTGTTTGTGTGTGTACAGATGCATGTGTATGCAGAATAATATATATTCTTATAAGAAACCGAGAAGCTCTAAAGGGATAATGATAGATATTAAATACTGATAAAATGGGTCTGAGCAAAACAATATTAAACCCAATGCCTTCTTTCTAAAGCATTTTATTCAAAATATCCATAAAGAAAGATTTGTTAATATTAATAAGCAACATGCTCTGAAAATATGAGTAGGAAGAGGGACTCTCCTGATTCATTTTAATAACAAATGAAAAGATAAGATGGATGCCAGCAACTGCCTTCCATAATGGCCATTTCATTCTACCAGTGACTGACAAATTATTTTGTATTGCACCTGGGGTACAATATTAAATCCAGTCCTTATCATTCATCACTTTATGGTCGTCCTGTCCTTAGGTACTTCAGTTATGTTTAATGTCTCTATTTCTTTATTAATTGGCACTTCATTCAAAGGGAAGTCATCTATTCCAAGCCAGCCCTGGGTTTTGCAGAGGCACGTGAAGTAAGAGCCTCTAGTCCTTCCAGGCTGTTATGCTGGGGATTCAACCATAATGGGTCCTACAGTAAATGGTTTAAGAGTTGTCCTGGACTAAGAGAGCTGACAGGTTTAATATTAGACCATAATGAAGAGATGTCACAAAAATATCATGTGTACTTAATATTTCGTCTTTGGTGAGACTGGCTCTGTAAATCGCTGTTCCTTCTTGGCATCTTCTGTGTTTTCTCTGGGTCATATATCAGTGTGCCCTCATGGGCGCCATATTTCAACAAGTCACCCAGCTTCCTCCCACCTCTCTACACACTTGCTACTTCTACTCCCCATAAATAGCACCTTGTCCTGTAATTCATCTTCCACGCCTCATTCATTCTATAGCTAAGCTTCTTGGCCCTGTTTCTGCCATATTAAAATACTTCCCGAGGTGAGCTCATGTTTAAAAAGAAAATCAATTGCTCTGATTTATCTGACATGAGCTTCTGGGTGTTTTTATAATTTATTGTTCACTCTCAGGTCAATACCTCTATGATACCATCATTAAATATTAAAAGGATGCTTAAGGGCACTCTCCTTATAGAAAGCTCTGCCCTGTTAATATCAGGGAGAATGATACACTCCTTCTTGGGAGAACGCTTGAATTGTTTTAAATTGCAAGCTTGAAAACTTGGGTTTGTCACTTTGATATGATAGGGAAGAACAACCATTCCACCAGAGACTAAAAGATAACTAAAGACAGTTCAAAATGAAGGTTCTCATCCATTTGGTTCTCATCCGTTTCTCTCTCTCTCCACCTGCTGGGAAAGACTCCCCCCAAAACAAAACCTTGCCTCATTAGTGGTCTAAGGTCCTTAAATGAAATAGGAAACTAGAACTCCAAGGTACAGTAAGCTGAAAAGAACCTGTCTAAAAATACTCAATATATACTCACATATACTAAAAAATACTCAAATATACGAATCCACACCTGGGAAGTTCAGGGTATGTAGTGCTGGCCCGGAAGCCTCGCTTGCCACCACAATCCTATAGCTCTTAGCCCAGGTCTGTGGAGCTAGATCTCCCATTAAATATCTGAAGACAAAACATCACATGGAACTCTACTCAGTTTCAAAGGGAAAATACTCCAGCGGTTGCACTGTAAAGCTCACTGTGTATTAAACAATTGATTTTTATTACAAAAATAGGCTGTGCTTATTGAGGACTTCTATTTTTTATCTGCCAAGATTCTTCATCAATCCATCACCACCTTCTGTGTTTGCTCCATAAGGGAACATTCTCGAAGTAAATCTCTTTAAAGTTCTGATGTCAAAAGTTCATGAACTAACTCTCAAAGGGGTATGCAAAGGAATATTCAGTCCTTAGTAACTGTGGTTGAAGAACTGATTGTGTAGTGCATGAAGCCAAGCTGTTCTCAATTAGGGCATAGGGCACAAGCACATTATGTGTGGGGTGTGTGTGTGTGTGTGTGTATTCAGTGGGTTTAAATCTCCACCCCCTCACTTTTTTCTCCTAATGGCAGCAGGTCAAACTATGTTTTAATGACCGTAAAAGGCTTGTAGTAACATGTGGTAGAAGGAAAAATCTTTCCTTAAGATCTCCAAGCAAGCACTAGCAGGAGGATATGAACTGCATGAATTGCTCAGTCTTTTTGGTGTGAAAGGTTCTTCAGTATCTGGTACCTACACATCTCTCTAGCTTCATTTATCTTTACTGTTACCAGATGCACCCCCCTATACTCTCTCCAGGTAAAGTAAACTCTTCCAGATCCTTCGAGGCCCTCAAGTGACCTTACCACTTCTGTTTCTACACATGGTCTTCCTTCTGTCTAAAATGCCATCCTTTCTCATTCATTCCCAGTTAATTCCTTCTTTTTTATGGCATTGCTTTTTAGAATCGCCCTGCCCACAGAGGCAAAGTCAATTTGGGGAACCATAACGGACCAAATAAGGTTTTATTTTCATGTTTGCACGAATCACTCTGTTTCAATTTATTGAACACCCTTGTGTCTGCATGAACACAACTTAGTCACACAAAGCATTGATTGATTTTCAGTCAAATATTACTGCTGTGTAGGGCGAGAAGAAGCAAATACATCACATTACCATCAGGTACTACTTATTTATCCTCTCACTGAAAAAAGTAAAGAATTTCAAAATGAAATGGTAGAAAACACTATTATGTATAATAAAATAGCTTAAATGAACAGTGAAGGAATATCAACCAAGTAAAATACCATATGCGTGCATTGGTCACCTACCGTGAGCCTAGGGTGTCTAAACACCAACTCAGGTTCCCCGGTTGCTTTTATTATTGTTTCATAAACATTAGAGTTGTCTCTCTCTCACTCCCTAAAGCTTAGTGAAGTGCATTTGGTAATATTTCGTGAGTGTTATATAAACGAATGACTATTGAAGAAAGGCACGAGTCTGAGTGCCTGTTCTTTTATTCCATGTTTCTCACAACTCTTATGGTAAAGAAGAGCTTATTCTATGGTGGTCACTGAGCGTAAAGTTAAAAGTAATATTTGTTCCACTTAAAGTTCTTAGCTACAAGGAAAACATATTTTTTAAATGGCCAGCTCAAGCAAAAGGAGAATTGTTAGAATATGTTATGAGCTCAGAATCCATGGATCAAGCTTCGGAGCTTCAGAGAGCCAGAACAGTAATTAAATAAAATTTGAGAAGCAGGGATTCAGAGTATTGGTAGCCAGGCTGCCCCAGCAACTTACTGCTTCTATTGCTTCCTCTGCAACCATCGTTCAAGTGGGTAGCCTCCAACCATTTCTTCCTATCCTGTATCTACCAACAGTGAGACAGCACCAAATTGGTCAAAATAAATCCATACGCTTACTTGCTGTCTCTACTGGGCTGAAGGAATAAGGATCTAGTGGTTTTTGCTTCTTTAAGAAAAGACTGAAACTAAAAGGGCACAGGATCATTTCTGAATAGGGAGAGAAAGATTTGTGAGGGAGAGTCAACACATTTTAGGAAACCAAAATACATACGTAAAATAATTGATCTTAACGACTCATTTGGATTTAGAACTCATGCTTTCTTATTCTTAAATAAACTAGCAGGGAGACCTGAAGTCTATGCAATGCATTCCAATGTTTTCAGAGTGTCCTGTTCAGATACTTTATTCTAGGAATCTTACTTGCTACATTACGCATTTACTTTCGTATTTTTTTTTCCATGTAGTTTGTGAAGTGAAAATAAATACTTTTAAAAACACCTTTGTTCTGTTTTCCTCGCAGTATTAAAATATCAAAGAAGTTTGTTCTTGCTAATCGTTTTGTTCATTACCCCGTACTAGTAAATTCCTGAAAAGAGAAGCTTTGCTTTACTCACTATTGTACCCTCAGTGTTTAGAACAGAGGTGGCACAAATGCTCAGTCAATACTTGTTAAATGTCGACTTCTTAAAAGTGTATATGCCAGGATGCCTACTGAGCAATTGCTTATTGTAACACAACATAAATGGAAACAATCTGTGTATTCAGCAGATGTAAAGCATATATTAAGTTTTTAAAAAGCGAGTTGCTGACGGATACGTGGGTGGCTCAGTTGGTTAATTGTCTACCTTTGCTCAAGTCATGATCCCAGCGTCCTGGGATCCAGTCCCTCATTGCGTCTCTTGCTCAACAGGGAGCCTGCTTTTCTCTCCCCCTGCTTGTGTTCTCTCTTTCTCTCTCTCTCTTTCTCTCTCTCTTGGACAAATAAAGTATTTTTTTGAAAAGTGAGTTGCTGAGGAAAAGGTATAATATAATGATATTTTTTGTTGACACATTATTTATATGCGTAAAAGTAGTCATAGAAAATGTACTAATATGCTAGAGCTTAACACTAAGGGGAGGTTTGGAAAGGAAGAAAGGAGAGTTGCTTTCACTTCTCACTTTCCATAATTTCTTTTAAAAAAAAACCCTTTTTATTACAAAAGCAGAACACATATATTGTGAAAAGTAGGAAAGTGCTGACAAGCAAAACTAAAAAAATCAAAACATGACTCTATGTCCTTCTAGATCTTCATCTCTGTATAGGTATATATAGCAGAGATTTTTAACCAAAATGGTTTTTCTACATATGGATATTTCTAATAAAACATGTAGTTTCATTTCAGTAACTTCTCATCTCATCCAATACATAAACACATTTGTAAATTAGAACTCACCGAAACTAAACTTTTGTTCTTAGAAAGACATAGTTAAGTAAACAAAAAAGTAAGCTCCAGATTGAGAGACTATATTCATGATACATGTACCTATCTGACAAAAAGTCTTCTATCCAAAATATGTAAAGAATGTTTATAATACATTAATAAGAAGATAACAAGAAGATAAAATAAATGGGCAAAATATTTGAACAGTGAAGAATAGAGGATATACAAATGGCCAAAAAGTACATAAACAGATAATGCCGTTGTCATTAGAGAGATGCAAATTGAAACCACAATGAAATGCCACTGAGCACCCATTAATATAACTAAAGTTTTTTAAACAGACTGACATTACCAAGGGATAGCAAAGATGTAAAGCAAGTGGAACTCTCATAGAGACTGATAAGAATACAAAATGGTATAAATCTTTTGGAAAAGCAGTTGGCCAGTAGCTCATAAAGTTAAAAATACACCTAGAAAATTACTCAACCGGGAGTGCCTGGGTGTCTCAGTGGGTTAAACATCTGCCTTCGGCTCAGGTCATGATCTCAGGGTCCTGGGATCGAGCCCTGCATTGGGCTCTCTGCTCAGTGGGGAGCCTGCTTCCTCCTCTCTCTCTGACTGCTGCCTCTGCCTACTTGTGATCACTCTCTCTGTCAAATAAATAAATGGCACCTTAAAAAAAAAAAAAAGTAAATTACTCAACCATTCCACTCCTAGGTTTCACTTAAAAGAAATCTAAACGCATGTTCACAAAGAATTGTACATGAATGTTCATAGTGGCTTTATTCATAAGAACCCCAAACTCAATCAATGGTATTAAAAACTGATTTTATATGGGGGACAGTATAATCACTTCCAGAGACCAACTAACTCTAAAGCCAGGGTGAGGGAGTAAGGAACATCTCAGTACAGGGCTAAGAAACATCATGGGAATCTCAGACTCTACTAGACATGGCCATCCTGTAGCTGATCACTGTCACTCAAATATAGAGTCAGCATGTCTAGGCTTAATTTTACAGTATTTCTTCTATGTACCCCAGTCGTGTTTGGTTCCACCACTTCAAATTTAAGTTTTGTGCAGTTTAGGAAAGGAAGGAGTGCATTTAGAGTCTGAAGAACTTAGTTGGTCTCTTGGCTAAGAGTTTCTCACTTTCTTATGGATATACAGGTCACAGGTATACACAAATAATGTCTGAATGTGTTGGGATAGTAATTTAATAATAACCAATCCACAGGGTTACCTATTGAATGAGATAATGCAGAGAAAATTGTTTTTCAAAACAGAAATTCACTAATCCAAAATTGGATATTAGCTGCCATCTTCAGGAGTGATAGTGGTAGTCTTCATTGTAGGTCACACAAAGTAAATGACACCTGGCCACCTGGTACTACCATAACAACAAAACAAAGACAACCCAAAACCAGAACCTTGAAAAGCCTAAAAGTGCTATAAACAGTTTTTGCTCTTAGGACAACTTCAGAACTTCAAAGTTACAAATGCCAGTGTTTTGTTTTTCTCTTAGAAATGATGCCTGTTGGGTACTGGACCTAACGACAGGCGTGGCTGAGTATCTATTTCCTATATTGTGAAGTCATCCCTCAAAATACCGTTTCAAGTGGCAGTGCTCTAGGGATCAAGTGTGCGCAAGCTGTCTGAGCTCACTCACTGCCTCAGCAGGACACCAGTTCTACCTTAGACCTGTCTCGATGTAAGAAACACAATCACTAAACTAAGAGGCTAGAGAAAAAAAAAAAAAAAAAAAAAAAAGGCTTTCTTTCTTGGCTAAAGGGAAAAAAAAAGGAAGGAAAAAGGTGGTTTTGTGGAGGTTTAGAACTTTCCAGAAAGAGCCTTAGAAACAATATTTCCTAACGTCTTCAATTCATAAATAAGTGGCAAGAAAGAGCAGGGAAGGTTGGGAAAAGGGAAGAAATAATTTTTACAAAACAAGGCTTACCAGTTTGCTACTCTTAGAATTTTGCTCTTTAGCATTTTTTTTTTCCCAATGAATTTACTGTGGCTAACACCACACCAACACCACTGAGTTTAAATAGAATTTCTAAGTCTTCAGTTCGTGGGAAATTAATTTTATAGTTTTTTAATTCTATAAATTCAAAAGGCTATCTGTCAGGTATATTTAAAATATTATTTTATATTGCCTCTGGTGTTTCAATTCATAGGGATAGGATTTCTATAGTTGTCATCATTTCGTGCAATTGTCTTCCTTTCCAAACAGATAATTTAGAAACATGCATATAAATAAATAATTGGGCTACTTGGTATCACATGAGTAAGTTTACAAATGGGAGATAGTTCATGTTAGCCCGTGTGTTTCTGATTTGGGGAAGAAATGGGCTCAGCCGATTTGCCTCCCTGGAGATAGTGTGGTGAACTGGGAGGAAGGTTAGAGAACACAGATTAGACGACTAGCTCTGCTATTGACTACCCGTGTGGTCACAAAGAACACAGCTAGACTCACTTACTGTGAGAAGTCTTCAACTGAGAAACAAAGATAATTTTTCTACAGCACTGGGATACATGAAACTACTAAACCCACACAGAGAGGGTAGATGATTGAGTCTTTGCCAGCGTTCCCCTCCAAACACCACCACATCCTGACCCCTGATCTCTGCTGCAGTGAATAAAAAGATCATCATATACTTAGCCAGTGAGGACTATGTGGGTACCATAATCTTTGAGCTTGCCTGCTTTCCCATACTGATCTTATGAGTCCTCCTAAAAGGCCACGTGGACTCCCACCTCCGACCCCATCCATCTCTGGTTTCCTCTGGCTACACAGTAGGGTCCTTAGGCTTCTGTTCATAACTCACTTCAGAGAGGTGTGTCTTTTCCAACCTACATCCATTAGCACCCTGCTCTACCATTCTTTGGTCCCTCCTGCTCTGTTATATCTTCTTGTATGGCCCTTACTCCCTGGCATATTTTGCATTTATTTTATTAAGCATTGTTTACACATATAATACATTGTAATTATATATTTCTGGGCCTAGAATATAAAATTATTGAAGACAAGGAGTTCGCAATTAATTCACTATATTCCCAGTACTTGGTACTGTTTATCATAGAGCACAAATTAACAAATATTTGTTAAATGAATGAGAAGATAAATTATGTAAATTTTCTAGGGGTTAAAAAGGTGATACTTTGGGATGCCTGGGAGGCTCAGTGGGTTAAAGCCTCTGCCTTCGGCTCAGGTCATGGTCACAGGGTTCTGGGATCGAGCCCCGCATCGGGCTCTCTGCTCAGCAGGGAGCCTGCTTCTCCTTCTCTCTCTGCCTGCCTCTCTGCCTACTTGTGATCTCTGTCTGTCAAATAAATAAATAAAACCTTTTAAAAAAAAAAGGTGATACTTTAATCCTTTTTAGTAGAAATTCATTACAGATCAATAAATAGTAAAGTCGGGTGCCTGGGTGGCTTAGTGAGTTAAGCCGCTGCCTTCGGCTCAGGTCATGATCTCAGGGTCTTGGGATTGAGTCCCGCATCGGGCTCTCTGCTCAGCAGGGAGCCTGCTTCCTCCTCTCTCTCTCTCTGCCTGCCTCTCTGCCTACTCGTGATCTCTGTCTGTCAAATAAATAAATAAAATCTTTTAAAAGTAAATAAATAAATAAATAGTAAAGTCTAGGTACTGGAGTATTATATTGTTGTAGACATGTACTGTCAGATTTTTTTTAAAGTTTTAATTTTTAGAAACTCCAGAAAGTTTTAGTAGAAATCTGATATCCAGAAATTCCCAGCATAGTTTATAAACGGATGTGTCCTCAGAATTCTCCCCTTTATTTCTAAAACAAGCTGACATCCAAGATCTTTCAGAAAAATGTATGAACTTTGATGTACTCTGGCTGAGTTATACTCTAGCCTTTGCAAGAGTTGGGGTATACACTGGGGGTAAAATTATTGTAAATCTTGTTCTGATATCTTATTCTGCAATATAAATAATGAGATAGTTCTAAAGCTTGCCTTTTGATTGAAGGGAAACATTCCATTTAACTGTATTTCAGAAATAAATAAAACTGTGCAAGGCCAGAAATCAATTTTTTCTGATCTCCACAGCATGGTGATGAAACTGTATTGGAATCCTGACAAATTATCTAAGATAACAAGGTAGAGTGAAAGTTGGTTAATGACCACATTGTGATGTTTGAGAATGACCCCATTATCCTTAGGAGGAAGTTAACTGATTGTTTAATAGGTGTTCCAATATATAAAGCATTAACTTCAGAAAAGCACTTTCCTAATCCTAACGATCAACAGTAGGTGATTTATGCTGTACTATTTGATTCATTTTACAGCAGTAGCAAAAGGTAAGATATTAAAGTAGTGTCTCTCAAAAAAAGCACCATTAATCAACAATCCTGACATATGACTGAGAAATGCTGAGCTGCCCATCCTCTCACTACACAGAGTACAGAGCAGAGGGTGAAAATGAAGTTTTGAGGAAAGGCAGATGATGATGATGATGATGATGATGATGATGATGATGATGATGATTTTGCCTTCTAGCAATGTCTACAACCAGTCCATTGAAAATGAAAAAATAAACAGAACAGTGAAAAGATCATATTTTTTACTTTAAAAAGTACAGTCACCAATAAATATTTATATCCTCTTGTAGCTAAATAAAGTTTTGTAATGACTCTAAAATTTTTGCTATTTAGAATAAAATGATTCTTTTTATATCCCTCCCGATAACTATCAATGGAAACTGTTATCTTTTACTTAACTTCTCTTAACTCTATTAACATAGCTGGGGGACTTCCAATGCACAATTCAGCATTTACTATTTATTTAATTTAGAAAATTGTATTGTTTCTTCTCCCTGAGTGAGGTGGGTACGGAGGAGAAACACTGCTCTTTGTCTTAAGCATGTAGAAGCAAAATTTGTATTGAAAGGAGAGGATTTTTTGTTTTTTTGTTTTTTCAAGCAAGAGAGAGAGCACCTCTGCATAGCAGAGTGGGGAGAGAGGCAGAAGAAGAGAGAGAGAATCTTAAGCAGATTCCCCCTGAGCACGGAGCCCAGGCATGGGGCTCGATGTCATGACCCTGAGATCATGACCTGAGCCAAAATCAGGAGTTGGACACTTAACCAGTTGAGCCACCTAGGTGCCCACCAAAGAGAGGAAATATCCCAGGGAAGATCTTATTGTATTTACTTCCAAAATATGTACACAAATATAAAATAATATATTATATTAATGTATATATGAATGTTTCCACAGTTTGAGAGTAAGACAGACTTGAGTTAGTTTGGAACTCTGCCACTTACTTGCCTTGTGACTTTAGCAAACTTCTTAATCTCTATAGATCTTAGTTTCTTAATCTTTACAGTGAAGATAATAGCAAAAATCTCTAGGATCATTGAAAATAAAATCCTCTAAGTAAAGGCATAACACAAGTTGCTATTAAATCTGTTTGCATAATGAAGTTCTTGTATGCATAATAAACTTTTTACATAGATTACATAATTACATAAATCACACATAATTTAAGTGTAGAATCACAATCGTCATTTAAAATTTTCATGAGTGATCAAGATAATTTCTCTAAGAAAGTTAGTATGAGGGGGAGATAAACCGTGAGAGACTGAAGACTCTGAGAAACAAACTCGGGGTTTTGGAGGGGGTTTGGGGGGGGTTAGGTGAGCCTTGTGGTGGGTATTATGGAGGGCATGTATCGCATGGAACACTGGGTGTGGTACATAAACAATGAATTTTGGAGCACTGAAAAAAATAAAATAAAATAAAATTTTAAGAAAAAGTTAGTATGAAGTTTTCTTTATTGCCCAGTTACTGTTTAATAAGTTTGACTTGCAAAAGGAAAAGAAAATTATTGTTGATAGTGGCATATACTTTTCTTTTGCTGCAAGGTTAAAGTTGGAAGTGATAAATTTTATAAAATACAAAACAATGCAGGTGGAACTAATACAAACTAGTATTTTCCAATCTCTTGATCAATGATACATCTGTCAAACTGTGGCCATGCAACAGAACATTTGAAGGGATAAATTGGTCATTGGTTCCACTAACCCCACTCCAATCTCCAATAACCCACCTCCCACACAGACATCTGCACTCCCTCTAAATCCCCTAAGATTCATTATGGCTATCATTGCTTCAACACATTACAATTAGACCAAAAATTGAAGTTAAAAAAAAAAAAAGAATTTTGAGGTACACCAATAATCTCACTCTACTAATAAACATTTCCTGGGCCTTGACCACCAAATAAATTATCTAAAACACAAAGTACAACTGCCATTGCAATTTATATGGAACACATTCAAACCATTACTTAGGAAAGGTCTAAAATATCCTTTTATCTACTCCTTTAGATAAAGACAGAGCTTAACTACTTTTTTTTTAGTTACTAAAAAACTGTGCTTATGGTCTGTGTATGTGTGTGAGAATTCCTGCTAACTGCTGTCACCACAGAATAGAAGGAAGATTAAAAATGTTTTTATTTAACCCCCAAATCTCAAAACATAATTACAAAGAAGCCTGTTAACACTTATTAATTTGAGGAAGATGTTGTATACATCTACTCAATAAGTATTTATTAAAGGCTTATAATACGATGCTAGCTACAGAGCCATACTCTAGAGGTGCAGTGGGGCACGCCCCGGGTCCCCACCTTCAGCTGCCAGATTCTGTTGGAGAGTCTGTATCTCTAGGATCTCACATCAGTCTTCAACCATTAAGTATTTATTTCTTATAAAGTCCTAAATCTATTTTATAAAGTTTCCCTATTGTCATTCTGTGTAACAACTTATTAATAATACTAAACTGCTAATAATGGCAATGTCAATAAAGATAATGAATAATCTACAGCATTCTAGGGAGAAGCGTCTGTATTATCTACATCATCTCATTTATTCTTTACCCCAAAAAAGTAAACATTTAGGGTCCATCATTACATTTTCAAAGACAATGAAAGATTTTAAAATATGTCATCCGGTTACTCCATTTGGGGGCTCTTTGTATAATAACATTCTATTGAATTAGTCTACATTTAATTAAAATATGTCTGAGTTACAAAATTTCATACATTTGGCTGTAAAAAAGACATAGTTCAATGTACATTTTGCATCAACATCAGCTTCTATAACATATTGTGACAGAAATCAATAATATGTAGTCAACGATTTTAGGAAATCTAAAATCATTGTAATATATAGCCAATGGTTTAAATTCCAAAAATATTTCTAATTTTTGTTTATTTTTCTGTAAACAAATGAGTTTCTCAGATATTTCATAGCACTCTTTATTTTGTCAAAATTAAATTTTTGCCATGGTAAAATACGATTTTATTGTAAATTGACTTTATTGACTTATTGTAAACCCTCAAATTCATACATCAGTATACTTTCTCAGATGCTTCTTAGAGATGAAGCCCTTGACCATTAGGCTTGAGTCTGAGTGAAAGCCATTTGAAGACTAAATCTATAACAGAGCAATATACCTTTAACACAAATTAATCTCCCATCTCTGTAGCACACCTTAATGTGCTAAGTTCAATATATATGTAATCCCATAAAATGGAACATTCTGCTCTTTTTGTTTTGTTTTGTTTTGTTTGTTTTGCTCTTTTTTTTAAAGGCCAGTGTCAATACTCACATCCCCTATTCCACCCTGCTCACTCACAAAACACATATATGTACGAACACATACATCCTTTCAAGCACACGTACACACACACACACACACACACACACACACACACACACATCTTATTCTCATTCTAGGAACACAAAACAATGTAGAAAAGTTTTCATCCTGAAGACAATGAAATTTTACTCTAGTCCCAGTTGTCTATCTTTTCCATCTAATAATATTGTAACAACTTCCACGTCATATTCAACTTGCACTATTAATTCTATAGAACAAAGTATGCTAAAGAAATTTTCCTTCCAGCATTAGTGAAAAATGTTGACTCATGAGAAAAGCTTAGCTTTGAATGCAGAAACTTTCCATTAAATGTCTGTCCATGAATATACACAAATTTATATTTGTGAGAAATTATTTAAAAATATCATTATTTATAAGAAATCTTTATTTTTTTCTTACTTTTACTACACACCAATGTCTAAATTCAGATTTATTCCATCAGTTTGAATTAGCAGTCAAAGCTTAGTGGTCAAAGAATGGAATTCTTTTTTTTTTTTTTAAGATTTTATTTATTTATTTGACAGACAGAGATCACAAGTAGGCAGAGAAGCAGGCAGAGAGAGAGGAGGAAGCAGGCTCCCTGCTGAGCAGAGAGCCTGATGCGATGCCAGGCTGATCCCAGGACCCTGTGACCATGACCTGAGCCGAAGGCAGAGGCTTTAACCCACTGAGCCACCCAGGCGCCCCAAAGAATGGTATTCTTTGGTTAAACCTGATTAAGTTATTTATTAGCTAAGGAAAATGAACATTATTTAGAGCACAATTAAAAACCACTATCTGTCTTCTGTTCTACAATGGATGAGTCAAAAGATTTAAAGTTCAAAATTATGAAACTGTTACTAAATTTTTTAATCATGAGTTCTTTTTGCTTTTCCTGTTATTTGCATTTGAATTTGGATATTAACTCTGTCACTTATTGGCTGTTTAATCTCTTTACCTATAAATCATGGATAATGACAGGACATAGAAGTAGAACGTAGGTTTCCTGACAAATGGCCAAATGTATTAATTCTTTTTATCTATTTTTACAGTATTAGACATATAGAGAAAATAAAAGAACTACTGACTAATGTAGCATTTTAGTGGCATATCAACCTAAAGAGAAAATCTTACTTTATCACCAATCTAATCTTTTAAAAACTTATAGGCAGTCATAAAAATTCTAAGAGCACCTTGTATATTTGATTCAGTAATGACAAATTTCTCACTTTCCAGGAGTTCATTTCCTATAACTACTTAGAGGAAGAAAGTCTAGTATACTTCTAACCTGGCACATTTTAAATTTTTTTCATACACAAAGTTTCTTACTCAGGTATATAATATTCATCAGGTATATATAATTCATCATTATATACCTGAATTTCTTACTCAGGTATATAATATTCAATCAACATATATATATATATACATATATATATGTTTTATATAAACATTCTGTAGTCTTGGAATAAAGAAAAAATATGAAGAGTTATAAAGGGAGAAAACAAATGGAAATGAAAGACACAATTTTGGGTAAATTACTAATGAGAAAAAACTAGAGGCCATTTATTAATAACTATTTGTAGATCATACAATTTTCAAATACCTTAATGTAACCTGTGATGTTTCTTAATATGAAATTTCTGATTGTTAGTGCTTACTCCACCTGGTTAATGGTGAGTATATCTAGCACTATCAAGAGCCGTCAATAGTGTGGTCTGACTGAACTTGGAATCAGAAACGGTTTACTACCTGTGGGTTCTCATTTAGGCTCTTTGCCCTTCCTAAGTCTCTGTCTCCCATGTGTACACCAGGGTAGAGATACCATCTGACCATTAAGTTGGGAGGGCCAAATGAGACGAGTTACACAATGCACTTGGCACAGAGAGACGTTCCAGCAACATGAGCTCCCATACTCTTCCCCTAATGCCAGCTGGGGCAGATCCCATTAAACAAAAAAAGGAAGCTATGTTCTCCCTTTTCCAGACAGCTGGTAATCCAGACATCAGAGGCCTTCTACAAACAATGTGGACTTATTTTTGCCACAGCTGATGTGTATATAATGCTCCTTGCCAGTTCTCCTCATGGGTTGAATTCATGACTTGTTTTTCTTTATTGCTCCTCATTTTGTGAGACTAGATCGAGGTAATGTAGCAGTTTTGTAAGATTTTATACATTTCATGGCCTAGAGGACTTCATTTATTGTGTTGTAATAACAACAATGAAAATGTTTTGCATCGTTTAGCCCTCCAGACAACCAGATGATGTATAAAATAGGACTCCGTCTGATCTGTGGGTGGGGCCACTAAGAGACTAAGGTCAACTCCTTGCCCAGCCTTACCTGGGTAGCAGACACAGAGCCAGGATTTGAATCCTCACATCCTGACTCCAGAGCCAGTGCTCTAACCTCACCGACATGAAAGAGAGAGCTGGATTTGCACATAGAGTAAACATGGGCCTTAAATTTTCATCTACTGCCTACTACACTCAACAGAGTGGTCGGGGTCAGGGACAAGCAATCACCAAACACCTGAATGATATTAATCATGCATTTATTTCAACAGAGAAACCCTGAAATTTCCTCTTGAGGGGTATACATGCATCTCCTTTTATATCACTCAAGTAGTGCATACAGGATATATGTTCAACAAGCAACACATTTTTAAATTATGTCTAAAATATTCTACAGTTTCAGAGGTATAGTCTTGCTCTTTTTTCCTCTCTTTTACATATGAGGAAAGGGACACATAAGCAGGCTTATATGTAAATGCTTAAAACAGTGCCTGGTACATAGTGAGAAATGTATTATTTATTCTTTTTAAAATAATAATAATAATATTTTATTATTTTAATATTATTATTATTATTATTCAAGTTCAGAGGATGCATTAGTATACATTTAAAAGCCCAGATTCAGAAGCCAGACTGCCTGGATTCCAGTTCTATCTGCACTTCCTAAGAGCTGAGACCTTGAGTTAGTCATTTAACCTCTTCCATTACCTCATCTATGAAATGAAAATAGTAGATTATCTCACTGGATAGCAGTAAGAATTACTGGAATAGTTCCTGGCTTATATAAGCTCTACTTATATTAGTATTATAATTTTCTTTCAGTAGTTTTGTCTGTTCTTTTACTTTTGTTTGTTTTTAGTAGAAATTTTTCTTCAGATGAAAGTGAACACAGAAGTCTAATATATACAGTTGGTAGATTTTTATGTTACATGGAAATATATGTAAAGCGAAATTTGTCTGAAATGCAGGTGCGAATGTCTTCCTTTTGCCAAGCCCTCCTCCGCCCCCCAGCCCCATGCATACCCATATGTGGAACACATTCAGGGAACACATTTCATTCAGCGATGTTACACAGGTGGAGGCCTCAGTAGGAAGTTCCTTGGAAGACTATAAAATGGAACTGAGGAGGGTTGATTTAAGAGCCCCTGGCCTCTTGGGTCTCAAGGCCAATTGAGTTTGGACCCAGACTCTGCTATTTGATAGTTGGAGAAGTAATTCCATCCCTCCAAAACTCAGCTGTTTCCTTTGCTGTAAAGTGGAAAGGATACTGTGACCACTTCATAGAGTTGTAGTTGAATAAACAAATGTCTAGTATAATTATTTTTATCATCTCTATCACATGCAAGCTCCAAATTATTGGTGTCCAAAGAATCCAAAAAGAGAATTTTTCCATCACTACTTCCTACTTGAAGAACTTAACTTGAAAACTGTGGAATTATGTGACGTTATTGTTACAGATGAAAAGAATAACCTCTATTTTAGTCCTTCCAGTAGAAATAGGAGATTTTGTAATGCACTATATTTGCTTAAACTAGGAGGCATCAGTAGTTGATTTAAGAGTTTAAAAATCAACCCAGGCTTCCCATTTTAAGTAAATAACATCATTTAGACATGTCAGAACTCGTACTAAAAGACACAGAGGTATGCATCTTAAAAACCATGTATTTTAACCAACTTTATATCAACATTGAACAATTTATATTTATCTCAATAGAGTTTAAAACAAGAGTTTTTGAATATTTGTTTCTCCTTCATATTAACCAAATACCACTTGTCTTAAAACACCCATGAAATCAATTACAATAGCAAGTTCTGCAACACATTCTACCTTAGGAACACAAAGCACTATGAAATAAAGAATCGTATGCTAGAGTGAATGGAATTACTGGGAAAAGGATGAGAACTGCAATATCCCTAATCCCTCTCACATTTGAAACTCATTTTAGTAATGTTTTATAGGTCAAAAAGAAAGTTCCTCGTCACACATTTCATATAATTTTTAATCACTAGCTCTGAGATATAAACTGGAATTGGAATAATGAGGTTAAGCTTTCTTGCCTATTAATATGACCTGAAAGTGTGCTCAATAAGTAAACAACAGGTAAGTATAAAAAGACACTCAGAAACAGTGCAAGTGAGGCTGATGCAAACAAAAAAATGGAATCTTATTCAGTTCAGTGAATCCTTCCATGCTGCTAAAAAAAAAAAAAAAAGAAAAAAAAATTTATAAAAAAAGAAGAAAGAAAGAAAAAATCAACAAAGGATCTACCTTCTTTCCTAGAAACTGCATTAATAGGAAACAACCCAACCCATTTCAAGAGCAAGGATTTATGAGTTTCAGGAGGCTACAGTGTAATGTCTCTCTTTGGCTAATTACCAGGAACATCAAATGTAGAAGGTTCTCTCCTCAGCAGGGAGCCTGCTTCCCTCCCTTTCTCTGCCTGCCTCTCTGCCTACTTGTGATCTCTCTCTCTCTGTCAAATAAATAAATAAAATTTAAAAAATAGAAAAAAATTAAAACTAATACGAGGTAGGCCTAAAATGGAACTGAAGGAAATCAAACAAAACAATATTTTCTATGGTTTCTTGATGAGATATAAGGGAGCTACTTTAAGGTCACCATTTATGTGGTCTTTGTAACAGTTTTTATTTTTTAAGATTTTATTTATTTGAGAGAGGGTACAAACAGGAGGAGCAGCAGGCAGAGGGAGAGAGAGAAGCAGATTCCCTGATGAGCAGAGAGCCCAACATAGGCCTCAATCCCAGGACTCTGGGGTCATGACCTGAGTTGAAGGCAGGTGCTTAACCAACAGAGCCACCCAAGCATCCTGCTCTTTGTAACACTTAAAGTGACCAAATCCTAGATGCTAATAATCAAATAGAACACCTAAAGCAGTTCCATGTTGATAAACTGATAAGTAATGTCTAAGTGCATAATTAGAGTAGATCTCCATCTCCTTCTACCCTTCCTCTATGGGACTTTCTAACATGAATAGTCTCCTTTTAGTCAAGGGACATGATGACTTTAAGAACAACTTAAGGGCCATTACCGACAAGATGTGTTGCAGCATGAAATAAAATTAACATTTGAATTTTTATTTATAAAAGCTATATTTCAATAATATTGGCCCATCACAGGTAGAGTTTCTTAATTTCTTATTTCTTTATTTCTTAACGATTTCACATTCTGTGGGCTTCCTTTCATTTACAAAACCAAAGCTATAACCATCAGAAGACATTCCTGATAAATATTCAAAGCCTTGTGTCAACAACATTTCTGAGTGAGAACATATCATATGAAACAGATAATATGGGATGAGACATGGCCCCATTGCACTAGGACAGGCCATCTGCAGTGTTCCATGCACAGGGCTACTGTTTGGTCACTCAGGTCATCACACCTTGCTTGGCTGTTGGGCTCAGCAACCACTCTGAAGTGTCTCTCTTCTTCATGGCTTTTAATTACACAAGTTCACTGCCTAAAGGTAAGATTTAAAATGCAATTCAGGAAAAATGATTCCTCATGTCTTCTGAACAATTGTGCAATTAGCACGTTTTCTTTTTCCTTTTTTTTTTTTTTAAGATTTTATTTATTTATTTTAGAGAGAGAGAAAGGGAGTGAACAGAGGGCAAGGGCAAAGGGAGAGAAGATAAAATCTCAAGCAGACTCTGAGCTACACAGGGAGCCCCACACAGGGCTCGATCTCATGACTCCGAGATCATAACCTGAGCGGAAGCTAAGAGTCAGATGCTTACCTGTCTGAACCACCCAGATGCTCCTGGCACTAGTTTTCTTTGGTATTGTTTCCAGAATTCACTTAAGTTTATTCGGTCACATGTTTTTTATTTTTGTTTTGTTCTGTTTTCTCTAACCTAATATAGGTCACTGAATGCTTAACAGAGGTACTTTATAGCTTCTACATTAACTCCAGTTAAAAACATTTATTTTGCACCTTCTTGGTCAACATAGTGAAATTACTGTATTCTCAAAATTATATATTCTTAAGAATGTTGGAATTAGGGGTGCCTGGGTGGCTCAGTGGGTTAAAGCCTCTGCCTTCAGCTCAGGTCGTGATCCCAGGGTCCTGGGATCGAGCCCTGCATTGCATTGGGCTATCTGCTCAGCAGGGAGTCTGCTTCCCCCTCACTCTCTGCTTGCCTCTCTGCCTACTTGTGGTCTCCTTCTGTCAAATAAATAAATAAAATCTTAAAAAAAAAAAGAATGTTGGAATTAGGGGTGCCTGGGTGGCTCAGTGGGTTAAAATTTCTGCTTTTGGCTCGGGTCATGATCTCAGGGACCTGGGATCGAGCCCCGCATTGGGCTCTCTGCTCCGCAGGGAGTCTGCTTCCCCCTCTCTCTCTGCCTGCTTCTCTGCCTACTTGTGATCTCTGTCTGTCAAATAAATAAATAAAATCTTTAAAAAAATGTTGGAATTATAATCTGATAAATGCAGGCTTAAAGTTTCATCTGCAGGGATAAAGAGGTTTTATGTGAATATAAATTCTGTTACCAGGGACTCAAGTTTGGGTAAATAGTATCCATAAAAAGGTATGGACAACTAGAAAGTTTCTACCTTCTGATATCCAAATGTTAATCAATAATACACTTTCCTCTTTGGGAAAGGTACTTGGAGGTAAGAACTATGCTAAGCAATACATACTTACAAATTGCTATTCTTCATGTTTAAGATAATCTGTGCAATTATTTCGATTGAGTCTATCTTGTTTTATTATGATTTCACAAAACAATAGGAGTAGTTACTATGTTTAGTTCATTGTCACTGTTGTGTTTCCCCCTCCTTTTGGAATTAAGCAGGCATCACATTTATTACATGCCATCTAAGTTAAATAGTTGTTTATAGGAATGTGATGGACAATGTTCAGGTTGTAGCAACAGGCCTATGCTTTTATTAGAACCGCATATAGACCAGAACAGAAACAACAAATAAAAGTGAGGAGTTCAAGGGCACCTGGGTGGCTCAGTGGGTTAAGCCTCTGCCTTCGTCTCAGGTCATGATCTCAGGGTCCTGGGATCGAGCCCCACATCTGGCTCTCTGCTCAGCAGTGAGCCTGCTTCCCCCTCTCTCTGCCTACCTCTCTGCCTACTTGTGATCTCTCTCTCTCTGTGTCAAATAAATAAATAAAATATTAAAAAAAAAATGAGGAGTTCAGTTCAGCTGGAGGCAGAAACAAAGGGAGGAAGAGTAGAAACATCCAAGGTGCACTCTCATGTGAATAAAAGAGGCAGCAGGTGCATGGCGAAGCCAAATGGAGAAGGTATGGAATCAAGGAGGGAGGGGGTCAGGAAAACATTTATTTGGTTTATAACTGAAAGGAAATGTGCCTAAAATATCTATCACTTGAGGAAGTTCACAGTTCTAAAAGAAGAGGGGGACACATCTGTAGTAGTAATTCTCTGTTGCAATAAAAGAGATGAAAAAAAACCACATTTTAAAGTAGTTCCTTTGACCTTCTAATGAGATATTCAGAATGACTCCATGTCTCTGTTGAGAGGCAGTATCCATAGCGGTTAGGAGAGCACAGGCTTCTCAAGTTGAAACTAGAATTCTGGTTCTGACAACAAGGACACGGCAACTTACGTAACCTCTGTCTGCCTCAATTCCCTTGTCTGCATAATTTCCTCATCTGCAATTTATAACATTGTTGAGAATCAAGTATACTTAAGTGCACAAAACACTCAGGAAAGTGACTGGCACATAGCAAGAGTACATGTTCACTACTCTGTCTTGGCTTTTTTCCAAATTCAATAAAGCATGTTAGTAGAAAGGATAATCAAGATAATTAGGTCAGGGCGCTAGTAAAATTTCAAAGTTTGGTTTTACTACTTAGTATGTAGACCAAGCTAACAGATCAGAAATGCCAGTGCTTATCTAGGAATCTAAACAAGTATAGGTCAAGAGAAGAGGGTACAAACATTGTCAAGAGTTCTCTAATTTTCAGTTACAAAGGTTCATTCCCATATAAGGAAATTTATCTACAATATTATCCACAGCATGGCAGCTTTAAGGTAACCAGAATATGGTTCATGGTGTATACTTGCTGATGTCCTAGATTTTAGAGCTACAGATTCCTCCTGAGTATATTCTCAGGACAATCCTGTAGACAATCATGTCACGTCAGAGTCCCCATTCCCATGAGAACCGTGCCCTCAGACTCCACCTCAGGAAGCCATATTTGTTCCCCTGCTATAATACTCATTTGCCCAAGCTGACTCTAGGACAGTTAACTCTGCCTCTTTCATTTTAAAGTTTTATCTTTCCATATGTCTTCATAGAACATAGACTCTACAACTACAACTCCTGGCTGGATTACACTTTGAGGGCTGCCAAAGACTACAGGACCGAAAGACAGAAGTAAGTTAGGCAAGACTTTACATGTTTTTGATCACTTAGAATATGATGCTATAAACTCTAATGTCTTTTCCCTGGCCCTGCGGGAAATTTTTTTTGTTTTTTTCCTCAAGGGGCCTTATTTCAGGATTAAGTTGTATGACTCAGCTGGCTGAGTCAACTCATATGGTAGACTGATTTGGCAGAAAAGCAGCAATTTACATGAACAAAGTAAATGTAGGAACAAGAAATTGAGCTATCTCCGCATGGGATGATCTTCTGAGTTCACTCCCAAGGGATAATCTACGGTAAGGGAAATTAATGATAATTGAAATTTAACTCCCCAAATTAGCCTGTGATCGATATTTCCTTTACAAATTGACTGTGCCGTAGCTCTGCTGGAATAATGGCCTTTACTTGCTATGTGTACATATTAATGGGGCCTCTGCACATAAAAATTGTTCTTTTTTGGTTCTCTTTTTTGGCATTTGAGAACGAGGCTCTATGAGCTGCAACAGCTCTTCTCAGACTTTAGTGCATTAACAAAACAGCTGGGGGTGGAGGTAAAAATGCAGATTCTGACTTAGGGAGTCTAACATGGAGCTTGAGGTTCTGTATTCCTACAGAACTACACTGCAGCTCTGAGGTGAGATCACGACCCACTGACCACACCGTGAAGAGTGTGGTGGTCACAGAGCCACCAGCCCTGCAGGCTGAATTTCCCTAGGATTTCTCCTTATTATCCCTCTTTTGAGCCAAGGTTATAAACTGAATTGTAGCCCCCTCTCCCGACCCCAAGAGATATGTTGAAGTCCTAACCCTGAGTACCTCAGATGCTGAACTTATTTAGAAATTGGAAAGGTCTTCACAAGAATAATTAAGTTAAAATGAGATCAATAGAATAGGTCCTAATCCAATAGGACTGATATCCTTATTAAAAGGAGAAATACGAGGGGTGCCTGGCTGGCTCAGTCTGTTAAGGATCTGCCTTCAGCTTAAATCATGATCCTAGGATCCTGTGCTGGAGTCCCTCATCAGGTTCCTTGCTCAGCGGGGAGTCTGCTTCTCCCTCTGCCAGCCACCCCCCCTGCTTATACTTCCTTCTCTTTCTCTGGCAAATACATAAATAAAATCTTTAAAGAAATAAAGGGGTAAATTCGAAACACTCACAGAAAGAAGATCTTAAAACGACCTAGGGAGAAGACAGCTGTCTACAAGCTAAGGAACGCCTGAAGCTACCAGGAAGCTAGGAAAGAAGCCTGGAACGGATGTTTCCCTAGCTCCTTCCGATGGAGCACTGACCTGCCAACACCTTGATTTTAGACTTCCGGCCCCCAGAACTGTGAGACAGTTGTTGAAGCCACCCAGTGTGTGGAATTTTGAACTGACAGTCATAGCAAAGTAATACAGCTACTGTATTCACGACTTCCCTGACATCTCTTCTGTCTGCTCCTCTCTGACACGTACAGAAAATTTCAGTGCACCACTAAACTTAGTACAGTGTGAGGAATGTGAGAACAACATCCCACATGCAGATAAGGTGACACGATGGGTCAGGTCATGTTTCTCAGGTTTGTGAAAGAGGAAAGTTTGGGTTAGTCCTATGGTTACTGCAGGTGAAACAGGTTAAATCTACCATTCGTGGTGTCTCTTATTTGTTCCCCTCAGGAATTAACAAATTTGACTCTTAACACGCTCAATCCTGAGATTTTTTGGGAATCTCTAAATTCTCGGATACTTCTATAACATACCATTTTCTTCAGAAAATGGAACATACCTAAAAACGTGGAGTGGCCCCTTAATAATTCTGTAAACACAGACCTAAAGTCAATTATAAAGGCATTAACATGATTTCACAAATCACTTTTTTACTGTTATTGCTGCTGTTTTATGGCATGCGTGGTGAACTCATTTTGACAAAGGTTCCTACTACTGCCAAAATTGAATTCCATAATTTACTCAAAACTGCTCATCTATGAATTCCCACTTAATTCTACCTCTTCACATCCTTTGCCCATCATTGGCAGCCCTTCTGATTGCCTTTCTTTTCAGAGGCAGGCAGTTTGTACAATGAAACAAAGTCTACTTGTTTGTTTTTGAAAACCATATTATGAGAGTTATTAAGTTGGCAATGAAAACAAGTAGAAAAAACAGCGCACACACAGTCTTCAAGGCAAAGGTGCAGGCAAGCACGAGGTAAGCTAATCTCAGTGACCAGGTAAGTGATGAGTCCATACAAATGTTTTGTAACAAAGAGGACTCAAACACATTCCTCAGCAAAAGGACAGATTACTGACAAGACATTATAGACCTCTGCTTTCATTTTAAAATAGTAAAACCAAAACCAAAACCAAAAATCATGGCTTCCAAGATCCATGAAAGTCAAGGATGTGAAGTTCTCGGATACTTGGCCACTTCTGAGTATAGTTCATCTTATTTTTTACACTTTCTGTGGTTCCCAGCTGGGGGATGGGAACACTACTTGGAGGGGAATTTGGAAAAGTAGAGGAGTGTTTGAGTTTTCACAATAAATGGGGGGAGTTATTGACATTTAATGGGCAAGGCCTGGGGAAACTAAATAAAGCAAAGCAAGGAATGATAAATCTTTGCCCCTCTCCAAAAGCCAGATGATCTTCTAGGCTGAGGTCCTCATCTCAATTTGACGTTTCTTTAAGATTAATGGTCTTTTCAGTTTGGGCTCTGGGTTCACCTTTTGACTTCTACCAGAAACCATGCTGACTTCACAGGTTTCTTTCTCTCTGATTTGACAGGTGTGTTATTCCTTTGTGTGTTCAAAGAACACTGGTTTCTCACTCTTTCCACTTTAGGACTATGATAAAGCACATACTGTGTAACTAACATACCTGTTCTTGGCTTGTTGGATCCTTTTTTTTTTGAGTGCTATACATAAATCTGACAAACAACAGCATACTTCACATAGAACATCTTAGGGGTGTTTAAAAATATTCTTTGATACAACTTTCCAGGTACCTCCACTATTACTGTTACTGTTTCTTTCTTTTCTCTATCCTGAAAGTCTTCAAACATACATGAAGGTGCACTGAGTAACATACTGTTAGTCTCCACGGAAGGAAGCTACACAATGATAATCAGATCCCTTTTTTTCTGACAGATTTGCCCTGTTTCATCTCTCATTATTTTTTTCCCTTATTCTCCCCAGTAAACTTTTCCAACCTCATCCTTTTTCCTGATCTAGAAAAAAATGCACTTCTCACAAAATCATGGCAATCCTGTTTGCTAAGGCATCTCCATTTTACAATCTGTACTGATTAGCTTTTCGATGATTTCATTTCTATAGACAAATCCACATACATATTTTGTCATTTTAACCTCAAAATATGTGATTCACATTACTAGTACAGATGTAAAAATGGAGACTTAACTGTTTGAATAACTTCCCTGTGGCCAAACAACCTGTTCACGGATTTCAAAACAGGTCTAACTGCCACAGTGCTTGTGTTATTAACACATATAAGCTATTCCTGGTAATTAAAATCACTTTCCTGCCGGTGAACTTTATATGCCCTACTTTTAGATTTTAGCTAGACATTATTTGGCCTTCATTCTCAGCGTCTTGACAAAATTCATCATGACTGTTTTAGAAACCTTCCAAGTTTCTATTAAAAATAAACTCCCTAAAATACTTAAATACTTTTCTAGGTTTCTTAACTAATACATATCCACCAGGCAGAAGCTCCAAATATAACTAGGTAGTTCTCTGTGAGTTTTCAAGGCCTGCAGGCTTTGAAGTGCTGTGGATTTGCCTTCATTGGTTGCTAGGAACACTGCACATTGCTCCAAATGGCCTGCCAGTCTGAGTAACCTAGCGTGAATGACATAAGTGTTTCTTTTATCCAGGTCAGAGGATGGTGTGAGGCGGTATAAGAGGTCATGGAAAGGGAGGAATGCCAGGATAAAAAAATTAACTAGAAGCACAGGAAGTGAAAAGGGGAGAGACACGACAGACATTCGAGAGAAAGATTTCCAGCGACAGCCTTCCGGCTTCCCACCAAGCACACGCCCCTTGAATCAGTTCAATCTAGTCTAATAACAACTCAGAAGGGCCAGCATGCAGCTGACAGTGTCTCATTCTCTTGTCACCCCCATGGAAATAATAAACCAGAAACCTACAGATACCAGAGACCCCGATGTTCCTTTGAGGCCACAATCAAATGCCAGCTTTGGGAATCAGGAGAACTAAGAGCAAGAAATCAAGTCTATGTTTTTTTCCTAGCACTCGTCTGGCTCAAGGATAAAACATAAAGGGTCACCTGAGTGGCTCAGTGGGTCAAAGCCTCTGCCTTCAGCTCAGGTCATGATCCCAGGATCCTGGGATCATTGAGCCCCACATCGGGCTCTCTGCTCAGCAGGGAACCTTCTTCCTCCTCTCTCTCTCTGCCTGCTTCTCTGCCTACTTGTGATCTCTGTCTGTCAAATGAATAAGTAAAGTCTTAAAAAAAAACCGTAAAGTATCATGAGGCTCTGGAATTAAAAAAGGAATTAGATATACATTTATATCTTTGCTTTCCTTCATCTCAGAAATGTGGGTGCCTGAATGACATAGATTATGGTAGGGCAGATGGTACAGAGAAAGGACTAGATCAACAAGTCTCCCTTTTGCTATGGTAATGACCGTGATGGCCACAAAGCCCAAGTACCTTCCAAGTGGCAGAATGCCATTTCTACCCCTGCTCACAGCTGCTTAGTGACGTAGTCGGAACAGCATCTACTCTGTGGAAGTTAGCTCACCAAAGCCTTCTGCTAACCGTGCATAGTGTTTCATAGTTTGCATCTCAATCTTCAGCTCCTCTAGAATTTACTTTGGAGCAAAGGAATAAACATTTTTTTCCCCTAAATGACTCTCTACTTGTACCAATATCTACTGTCAACTCACTCAACCTTCCCCACTGTTTTGAAGTTCCCTATTTATTACACCTTAAATTCCTATGAGGAATTCCAACAACTGGAATGGAGAAATTAAATAGGGGGAGTAAAAAAGAAAAAAAAATTCATTCTACTGAAACACCATACATATGCTTTCTTTCCTAAATGTTTAAAAATGGAAAGAAATAGTACAAGGAGGAAAGGCCGTATTTCTGAGGTTTGTCCTTCCTGATTACAGACTTTTTTTTTTCTTAGCACATGCTTATCTACTCTAATTTGATAACCTAATTATCTTATTCAACTATGAAAAGTTCTTTGATCCTTCAGCACCTTGTTGTTGACTTGAGGAATAGGGATGGTATGAATTACATTTGCCAGTTCAGTAACTGAATTGCTACTCAACTGATGCATATCCCATGTCAGACTTTACGTTTGCTTATAAAGGCACATCTGGCTATGGATGTTTTTAAATGATAAGAGATTCAGCTTTTGTTTGAACAAAATAATCAACAATTCTATACCTTTTTTTCTGAATTTCATTATTATGAAAATCAGACTAGAAACAGTCTAAAAGACTTTTAGGAATGTGAAGAAAATTCTGCTAATGAATTTGGTTAACTTCATCATTTAATTGTTCGTTTAACCATTATTTGTTAACTATTGTGTGCCAGGAGATGATTCCAGCCAAAGGTGAATGATGAATGTCACAAAGACAAAGTTCTTTTACTAATTCTAGTGTTAAAGCAAAACAAAAACTTTTACCAGAACCCTAATAAGGAAGTATTAACTGTTAGTCTCCAAATCAAATAATATATAGCTGGGTAGGACAAGTAAAATATACCTAATTATTCAGTAAAGAAGATTCCGTTTTCCACCTTAAGTTGTTTTTAAAGCACTGAATTTAAAAAACAAAAATATCTGTGGAATTTCCTAGGCAGGTTGCCTAAATGATAGGGTTCATTCAGTGTTAAGAGACTATTGTCCATAATGGACTAACCAGGTAAACACCATACCTGGCAAAATGATAGTAAGAAATCTCTTCCTATTTGGGAGTATTAATTTGTTTTAGTCATGCCTTCTTACTTTCTATATTTCTGATGCTTCGATTTCTGGGGCCTGGTGACTCTGGAGAGACTGCCCTTCTTCCCCTGTTAGCTAATTTCTAGATAGTGAAAAGACCTACCTAAGAGCATAGCTTTCTTATGCAAATAAACCAGTCCAGACCCAAATCCCAACACCTTTATTGGCTCTCCCAAGGCCCTCCCTCTGGGACACTATCCATCTGCCCTCACCACCTCAGGACCAGGTACTCAGACAACTAGAGACAATCCCTAATACCCCAGCGTTTACTGAAATTATTCAAACTAGCCAATACTAAACCTGTCCACCCTGCTTTGCCTGGTGCTTTCCCAAATGCCCCTGACTCTCACCCTGTGGTATGCTGTGCCGCTTCCTCTTGGGAACTGTGAGTCACAAACTATCTTTTCAACAACAATCATCTCCTGATCTATTGGTCTCACTAGACAAAAATGATAAAACCTATTCTTCTAAGAGTTAATCAGTCTAGTGAAATCCCATGCTGCAAGAGAATAAGGAAGGGGTAGCCTCCAGTGTTTTATACTTAATCATCAAAATATTCAAGGCAGGTTGACCTTTAAAGTATTCTATCAGAAGAGAGCATATTAAAGTCATTTTTTATTAATTTTGTTATGTTGGAGTAGAATTCTTGAACATTTCCTTAAGATCCAATACACCTATAATAGGAAACTTGACAATGATTTCCTGTTGGTGGTTTCTTGGTCATTAGAAATATTTGGAAATGGTAAATACATTGTCTCGAAGTGGTTATTTGAATTACATATTGATGAGGATCATTTGGTTATTAGAATGTGAAGAGTTTAACTAGTTATTAGCATTAAAAAATTATTTGTGGTGTATGGTAGAGAGTAGCTAAAAAGGAAGACCTGGTAGACGTTAGAATCGGTTGTGAAGTCTGCCCTAGCAGAAATAATTTAAAGGTTTAAAAAAAAAAGCAGGAATTGCATGGCTCATAAAATATGTATTTGAGATATGTTACGTTGATGGGTATTTCCCATGGTGGCCAAGGATGACAAGCAGTCACAACTTGAATCCATTTTCTAACAACCAGACTATACACATTCCGTTTCCCTTGTAGACACTGGATTCAAGACAAATAATGAGACCCCTTAAGCAGATTGTAGACAATGTTTTTCGTCTCTGTCTCCAAGGGAGAATCACCTGCTGCCATATGTTCTTACTCCAGCTGCCTAGTTTTTTAAAGTCCAGGGGCCCACTAAGGAGCCTAGCGACTGTCAGGATATTCTATAGTCTCAGAGGGATATTCTACCAGAGGAATAATCATATCATTTACCCCACTTTCCATGTTTCTTGTCCCCAGATAACCCAGGCTAACACTAAGGAATCTGGAAGTAAGAGTTAAAAGTTGTGTGAGTGCCCATTACTTCCTCTGAATGTACACTACCTGCCAGGAGGAGCAGGGGTGTGGAGTTAGTAAGCAGAATAGAACTTAATTACCTTAACGCTAAGGTAAAGAGCCATAAAAGCTATAGATACTAATTTAAGTAAACACCATATACTACAAATCACATTTAATCTCAATTTACCAAAGGTCTTTGTGGAAGTGTAACTATGTTGGTATCTGTCAACAATTGTTGATAAAGGTTTCATATCAAACTAGACTAGATGTCAAGGAACACACAAATAGCTGAAATGCTAGGCACAAGAGACACGGCCATCCCTGCCGGGTAGCCATTTTTTCCCAACAAGCACCCCATCTTCCTGCTCAGAGTGAGCAGTATGCTCTTGATCTCAGGGAGGTGGGCCTTTCCCCGTCCCAGGAGATAAACCACAACTGCTTTCTTGCCCAGGTTGAAGAGATTGAGTACAGGTCTGAAGAAAGAAGTTTTCGTAATTAAAGACTTTGCAATTTTAAAGTCTAGAATAAAGTATAAAGCCAAAAAAAAGGAAGAGAAAAACCAAGAACATAATATGTTAAATTTAAGATTTTTTTTAAAAATTAGAGATACTTATCAAATATATAAATAAAGGCTAATCTTTTCCTTTAACTAGGAGAGCTTAATTGCATAGAAGTAAATGTGTTTGAGGGGCGCATGGGTGGCTCAGCTGCTTGAGGGTCTGGCTCCTGGTTTCAGCTCAGTTCATGCATGATCTCAGTGTTGCAAGATCAAGCCCCACATCAGGCTCCATGGGGTTATGGAGCCTGCTTAGGATTCCTTCTCTCCCTCCTCCCTTTCCTACTCCCCACCCCCACCCCATGCTTGTGCGCTCTCTTTCTCTCTCTCTCCAGAAAAAAGAAATAAATGTGTTTGAACAGCCTGGCATGCGCTTTGAGGTCAGTACCTATAATCTCTAAGCCTTTTTAAATCTCTTTGCATGTGACAGTAAGCTAGTTATCCAACGAATAAATAAATGCAGACACTATTTAAGGCTTTTTTGGGGGGGGGGCTGTTTACATTGATTATGGTTCATCAAATAGATGACTAAGTTTCTAGTCTTTTTGCATGGGGGTGACCATGTGTACAAATGGACCCGCATTCAAAGATACTGTACTGTAATCATCATAGAGATGCACATACTGTCATATCTTTTCAAAGTGGTCACTCTCCCTCCATCACATCTTTTCAGTCACAGAAATTAAGTTATGCTAAACTCTTTAAAGAAGCAGCCACAAAATTAACAAGTCAGGAAACGACAGATGTTGGCGAGGATACAGAGAAAGGGGAACCCTCCTACACTGTTGGTGGGAATGTGAGCTGGTGTAGCTGCTCTGGAAAACAGCATGGAGGTTCCTCAAAAAGTTGAAAATAGAGCTACTCTACCAACCAGCAATCACACTACTGGGTATTTACCCTAAAGACACAAATGTAGTGATCTGAAGGGGCATGGGCACCTGAATGTTTATAGCAGCCATGTCCACAATGGCTCAACTATGGAAAGAACCTAGATGTCCATCAAGAGATGAATGGATAAAGAAGACGTGGTATATATATCTACAATGGAATACTATGCAGCCATCAAAAGAAATGAAATCTTGCCATTTGCAATGACATGGATGGAACTAAAGGGTGTTATGCTAAGTGAAATAAGTTAATCAGAGAAGGACAGTTATCATATGATCTTTCTGATATGAGGAATTTGAAAGGCAGGGAGGGGAGTTGTAGGGGGTAGGGAAGGAAAAAATGAAACAAGATGGGATCAGGAGGGAGACAAACCATAAGAGACTCTTAATCTGATGAAACAAACTGAGGGTTGCTGGGGGGAGGGGGGTATGGAGAGGATGGTTGGGTTATGGACATTGGGGAGGGTATGTGCTATGGTGAATGCTGTGAAATGTGTAAGACTGCTGACTCACAGACCTGTACCCCTGGGGCAAATAATACATTATATGTTAATTAAAAAAAAATAAAGAAGTAGCCATATTTTGGATTATGGCAGCAGAAAAGCCAGGGTAGGATAGGTTCCAGAATGGAAAGGCCCATCATCAATTCTTTGTACACCTCAAGTTCCATATCTGTCAAATGAAAACGATCGCTGCTCTTAACTCACATAGAAAGCATGACAGTGTTAGAATCAGGTGTTTTCGGCTCACCATTCCACGGTGCTCTAACATAGTCTGAAAGCAAGAAACCGTGATGAGAGTGTCCAAAGAACTCAGCAGACCATGTGTATGTAGCAACAGGTGACATTTTAGCTTAGAACATTAGACTCCTCTTAACTGACATAAGGCAAAAGTGGGACAAATGATTTTGAGAGTACATATTAGTTGCGAAGTGCTTTGAACAATTTTAATGTTCACTGCATTTTACTTATACTTTATTAGTTTCAAGAAAACTACTCAAATGGAAACCAATCGAATTAATTTTAAAATTTGCATTTTTAAAATTCTAACTTTATCAATTTTGGAAATAGAATTCAAGCTAATTAACACAGACAAGTATATTCAGAGACAGGTTGACAACATGTTTTATTAAGAATTTTTGCTCTTGGCTTCCTTTCTGCTGACTCTGAATTTCCTTAAATATGCTATTGTTCTTTCACTAGACATACAATTTTGAGAAGTTGGTGTACTTTTTGATATCCTATCATAATTATTCCTCATCTTAATGTATTCTTTTTCTTTCCTTGTAAAATCTGATAGCTTTTTGAATTTCTTTGTTTCTCTATTTATACAATACCAAACTCCCATGTTTCCCTTCTCCGGAGCACGTGTTTCATAAATACAAATCTGTGTATTTCTTTAGATACGACAATCCAGAGTTTCTCTTCCATATTTTGTACAGGTTGTTAGGCAGCTAACACACAAAAGCAAGGCAAGATTAAGGCTTGTCCACTTACCCCGCACACATTTTGGATTCTTTTGGATTCCTAGTGAGTACATACCCCACACCCCCATACCTTGACAAGGGCACACTAGAGTTGTACTGTCCTTGTGTGTGTGCTCAAAATGCGAAGTTCCAAAATTCAAATATGCTGATAACCAAAGCCTAATAAGCCGATTTGGCTAATCTAAATACATTAAAATACAGCAAAGTATTATTTGGGTTTCTTTGGGGTTTCGAGAATTTCTGTAATCACACATGTGCAAGCACACATGCACACACACACACACACACACACACACACACACTACACACAGCAACGGCCAGGCAAAAGTTTTAGTTTTGACAAGCAGAAACCCAGAAACTCCGAGGTAACTTTTATCACCAGATCAGAGCCCAAGGCACTCTGCTCTCTGCAAAGTTTCAGCCACTAAAATGTGGGTAAACCAAAGAATACACCACCGCCAGAACTCCAAAAATATTAATTCAGATCTATATCTGAAGCCGTTTTCCTATGCTCTCAGATCAGCACAGGAATTCTGTCTATGAACCGCACTATCAATGGGCAACAGCAATTAAGGAAAAACTCCAAGAAAAAGCACTAAATTGATCACATTTCAGTGTAAGACGGCACTCTGTCCAATCCGTTGCCACCATTTGGGCGCTGTGGAGAACTGAATGGATCGTGACAGAAACCAAGGGTATAAATAAAACCACAATCGCTCTAGGTCCTGGCTTCGTGGTGATAGCAACATCCCCAAATTATCAAACACAATAAACAGCAATACCTGGCGATCTCTCTCCAGATTAACGAGCAAACACCCAGCTCTCACCTTGCACAAACACACACTTCAGTGGTCAGTGACAAACGCAGGCAGCAACTTGCAGGCTGGGAGACAGAGCAGCTGCTCCGTCCTGAGCCGCTTAAGCACATTGGAGCCCGGCTTCGGTCCTACTCTCAGTTGGTTCTCTGCAGTTTCTCCCATGACTGCATCACCCAGGAATGGAAACTACTGCCCTCTCCCCAGCACTAGCGGGCTCCCCAGCCACTGAGCTCAGGTAAAAATGCTGAGTCCTGCAAGGTCGCCACAAGGTGAACATGGGCACAAAAGTGTATACGGGATTGGAGGGACTGTAAAGGAAAGACCCTAAACTCCAGACACTTTGCCTTTCAAGAGATTCTGAAATCCATAAATCAGAGCAGCAACAATAGTCAGAGAAGCAGTAAATCTGAAAATCCCCCAGTGGCACTGAGCCAATCTGCTAACCCAGCAGTACTCTTTAAACCATAATCTCTCTCACGCTCTCAAACACACACACACACACACACACACACACACAGTTTTAGTGTAGCTAGTCTAAATTGCCCAGGAATACTTCTCAGGCCAAAAAAATTTTTTGCATAGCCTTTCTAGGCACCAAGGCATAAAGAGGAGTCCTAAAAAATTAAAGTATTGGACAAAATCAAAATAAAAGAATTCTGTATAGAGCAAAATCATTTCTGGTCCATAAACTAATGCAGTTGAGTGAAGTCTTGCTTTTTGTACACATACTGGAATTATGCAAACACCCCCATAGTAAAAAAGATGGTAAAGATGTATATATTCAGAGCTGATTGGCAGAATCAATTAAAATTTCTCATAAAAATTCCTACCATCTTTTTCAAGATGAGTCTTGACATACGCACATTTTAATTTGGAGAGGTTTCAAGAAGGCATTTCTTGCCTAAAATGTAACTATTCTGTATGTATATGTTATAGACAGATACAAACATGTTTGTAAGTGTTTCCCTGGAGAGTCTCTCTAGGTGTTTATTTCTCATATTTTGGTTTTCCTATCAGAATTGGAGAAGGAACAATTTTAAGCTTGCAAGTACATTTTGGAAACATTATTTATCTTGCCTGTGTATTTTTTTCTCATAGGTAAATAAATATTTAATGAAGTTCAGGTTGATTGCACTAACTGAAAATAATTTTTGCTTATTACTTTCCTCTCCCCTCCATCTCCAACCGTCCCAATTCACCAGCCATACGAACGCAAGCAACTCATTAAACCTCCTAGACATCAGTTTTGTAATCTATAAAATGAGGATCTGTTACTAGCCTTTGCTTATCTACCTCCTGGAACAGTGTCGGGGTGAAATGGTAGAATGAGCAGGACAAAATCTTTGTAAATTGTAGAGCACTGAAAAAACACAGACTTCCTGCATTTTCCTCCCTTCAATGGCCACTAGAGCTGGGACTGGTGAATTACTTTCTGTGTTCTCAAGGAGGATTCCTTGGGCTTCACAGGACAGTGTTTGTTTCAAGTGGTCTATAAATAGAGTTCAAGATTTTACTGAACTGCCCCTCCTTGTGGTGGGTCTTGATGGCAGCGACTGCATGTCCAGACTCCGTTAATTGTGAGCAACCAGAGCTCCATCTAGTCTTGGAGACGAAACCAGACCCGCTGAAACCGGAGAGAAAATGCTCACCTCCTGTGATGGCTGGTTTCACAGCTCACCTGGTGTCCTGGTGTACTCAAGTGTTTGGGGAGGGGGAGAGGTGGTGCCTAAAGGGATTAAACAAGGTGAGAGGTTGGGGTGCAATGCCAGTTTAGTGCTGAATTCATTCAAGAACAGATGCTTCTGGGCATGGGTGCTGATGTTCTGGAGACAATTACATATGCATTATTTAGAGATTAGGTGGTTGTGGGGTAAGGGAGCCTAGTAGGGAATAAGAAAGGAGCTAACAATGTGAGCACCTGTCTCCAGATACACGAGGCCGGGAAGTTCCTGGATAGTACCTCACTCAGTCCTCATAGTAATCCTCATGCCAGGTGGGCATGACTATTCCCACTTTCCAGAGGAAATGAAACAGCCTGCACACGGGACTGGTGAGTGACAGAGCTTGAGTTATGATCGAGCTCAGCATGGCCTGGAGTCCCACAGTCAGAGTAAATTTGGTTATTTCCAACTTTCTCAGAAAGAGAAAGGAAGTAACATTTGGTTTTTAAATAGTGAGGGTCAGGAAGACAAGAACGCAAATTACCAAGAAAACTTCTTGAGGGTGTTTATTAGACAAATTATTTTTCGTAAAGGGTGTAGAAATTTTTAGAAAAACATATTTTGAGTTTTAAATGATAAAGCTGTTGCAGGATACACACACACAAAAAAATGTGCCAGTATGTGCCAATAATTCTTTTTTTTTTTTTTAAGATTTTATTTATTTATTTGACAGAGATCACAAGTAGGCAGAGAGGCAGGCAGAGAAAGAGGAGGAAGCAAGCTTCCTGCTGAGCAGAGAGCCCTGTGCTGGCCTCGATTCCAGGACCCAGGGATCATGACCTGAGCTGAAGGCAGAGGCTTTATTTAACCCACTGAGCCACCCAGGCACCCCAATAATTCTTTTTTTTTTCCTTTTGTTCCTGCCTGTCTTCAAACTGACAGCGCTTCATCTGTAGCAGAATACTTCCCTGTTTTTTAACGTACACTCAATGCATTATTGCATTTTGGTTTGCTTAAATAACCAGACCCTGAGGAATCCCTGCAAAAAAGCAAGGTAATCTCTTACCGTTAACTGTAGCAGGAAAGACATTTTTTTCAGCTGTAGTTGGGAGTACGAAAGAGCCATAACTTTCAGTCTCCTGGGCCTGAGGATGTTCATAAAATGCCAGATTCTTTCTACCAGTTTTATTGGAAAGCTAGAGGGAGAGACTGAACCGGCAGCCCTACATGGTGTCGTTTCTGCTCTCCCCTTTCTAAGCGGCCATCCCAGCCATAATGTACACGCAAGCCAATTCATACCATCCTCTCTACTCTTGCCTTCCAAGTCCCTTTTCCATATTTTCAAAATATTTTCTGAGAGTGCAGTGTCTAATTATACCTTGCCTCTGCTTTTAACATTCCCATCTGCAAAGGGCAGCATCCAAAACGCTTTCATAAAACTAGCCTCCTCCTCTTGCACAGGTCTAGCCTTAGAAAGAAAAGGATACATTTGGAAGTCTTGCAGTTAGAATTTGTCTTAGGTATTTTTACTGAGGAGCGAAATGTAACAGAGACACTAAGTTAGGAATAAGTCAAAATAAATAGTGGGGGTTAAAAGAAAGAATAAATGCAGGTACTTTAAACTCAATTGTTCAAGTTAAATTCTAAATGATGAAACTAAAACACAGCATTTTAAAGTACCAAACCACATAAAAGAAGGCCAGGGACCTTCAGCTATTTGGTGTCATTTCCTTGCTACTTTTGCTTACAATCTGTATTTTGGCCCTCCCCACAACCCATGTGTTCTCAGGCCATCGTATTTAACTAAAGAGGAAGGAAAATCAGAAGAGTGAATCCACTGGGAAGCAATAATGACATTTATAACATACGGCAAAGTAAAAAGACTGCTCTCTCTCCTTCCTGAATCCCTTTTATTTCTGAAGGAAGAAAGGATGAACAAACAAGAAGTCGGAATTGTTTAAAAAAAAAACAACAACAAAGAAACAAAGAAAAGAAAGAACAGTGCAGAACAGAACTGCAGTAAGGATTCAATTATCTCTCAAGTCAGAAATAACACAAATGAAAACACAGTTTTTGGCACTTTCTTCAAATTTTTATACTCTCCCATTAAGGTATTTTGTGCTTCCAACAGCACAGCTTGTGTTTGCCTGGGTCTAATTGCACAGCAGGAACTAAAAGCAAATTGCTTTTTCACTTTCTTGATTTCAAAACTTTCTTTTCTCTTAGATTTGGAGATCCCGGTTTTAGAAGCATTTATTAAGAAGAAAGTTCAAATGCATGAAGAAGAAAGCATTTAGAAGCATGGGTCACCATTAGTCAGAGGTGAGGAACGTTAAGTCAAGGTGCTTTGGCTTCCTGTTTGGCTCTTGTTGCCTTCCCTGATAATGATGCCTTCTTGGTGTGTCCCGTGGCAGTGGTCAGCTCCCACTCAAGAAGGTCTGGTCTGAAATCCTCGGAACCCTCCCACTTAGGGTAGAACTGGGTTCATGGAGGATCGGGATGGAGTTGTTTTTAATTTGCAACCAAAGAGAAAAATTATTTTTCTAACACATTTTTCCCTGCCACTCCCTTCAATTTGATTCTTTTCCTTAGGCCTTTGAAACAACTCCCCATAATACCTATTAGCTATAGAAAGCAAACACTGTTAAAACATTACAAGTCATTTAGGAAAAAAATTAGAGTAATCTGAAAGGTGTAAACGTTTAGCATTTCAGGCATTTTGTGTGGATACTTATATATATGTGAAGTCTCTTACTCCATATATAGTTAAAGTCATGAAATTGAGCACTTCCTAAGCAGTCTTAATTTACTATATTTTTAATTTATGTTTATCTGTATTTTTAAGAGAGAATGAGAGAGAGAGAGAGAGAGAGAGAGGGAGGGAGCTCATGCACTCTCTTGCATGAGGACTCAAGCAAGTGGAGAGGGACGGGGTGGGGGGGGAGGAGGCGGGGGAGAGAGAGAATCTTAAGCAGGCTTCATGCCCAGCATGGAGCCCAAGGTAGGGCTCAATTTCACAACCCTGAGATCATGACCTGAGACAAAATCAAGAGTCAGACACTTAACCAACTGAGCCACCTAGGTGCCTCTTAATTTATAATGCTTTTAAACATAATTTTGCTTTTTATTGGATGGTAATTTTTCCTGGCTGCAAAAGATGTACCTACTAATGCCTTTTCTACTCTAAGATGAGAAGAATCACTACGCTGGTTTTACTGAAAGCTTTCCTAAATAAATTTAAGAGGTTTTTGAAAAAGAAATTCTTAAGAGTATGCATAAAAAGGGAAAAACCCTGAATGTTATCCCTTTGTGAATATAGGGGAAGGAATTCCAGAGAGTTTATAGTTACTATTATTTTTTAGTTATTACATTATTATTTACTATATTCCCTATGTCCTACTTTTCGTTCTCATGTCTAATTATATTTTATAAATTGAAATCTGTACCTTTTAATCCCCTTCATCTATTTTGTCTAATCTCCCAACTCCTTCCCCTCCGGCAACTATCAGTTAGTTCTCTGTACTCAAGAATCTGTTTCTGCTTATTTGTTTGTTTTGTTTTTTAGATTCCATATATAAGGGGAATCATACCGTATTTGTTTTTCTCTGTCTGACTTAATTTGCTTAGCATCACACTCTCTAGATCTATCCATGCTTTTGGAAATGGCTGTGTAATACTTTTTATGGCTATGCAATATTCCAGGGTGTGTGAGTGTGTGTGTGTGTGTGTGTGTGTGTGTGTGTGTGTGTGTGTGATAGAGAGAGAGAGAGAATGGGGGGGGGGATAACATATTTATCCATTCATTCATCTCTTGGTAGATAGATTGCTTACCATATCTTGGCTATTGTAAATAAAACTGCAGTGAATATAGGGGTGCACATGTCTTTTTGAATATGTATTGTCATTTTCTTCAGATAAATACCAAGAAGTAAAATTGCTGGATCATACAGTACTTCTACTTTTAATTTTCCAGGAACCTCCATATACTTTTCTGTAGTGTCTACACCGCTTTGCGTTCCCACCAAGAGTGCACAAGAGTTTGCTTTTCTCTACATACTTGTTAACACTTGCTATTTCTTATCTTCTTTCTAGCCATTATGGCAGGTGTGAGGTGATGTCCCATTGTGGTTTTGATTTACATTTCCCTGATGATGAGTGATGTTGAGTATCTTTTCATGTGTCTGTTGGACATCTGTATGTCTTCTTTGGAAAAACCGTCTATCCGGGTCCTTGTCCATTTTTTCATCAGATTGTTTTTTTGGTATTGAGTTTTGTGAGTTCTTTATATATTTTAGGTATTACCGCCTATTCAGATATAACATTTGCAAATAGCTCCTTCCATTCAGTAGCTTGTTTTTTTTTTTCCCTTTTGTTGATGGTTTCCTTCACTGTGCAGAAGATTTTTATTTGATAGTCCCAACTGTCTATTTTTAATTTTGTTTCTCTTACCTGAGGAGACAGATCCCCCCAAAATACTGGTAAGACTAATGTCCAAGAGTTTATTGTTTATGTTTTCTTTTAGAAGTGTTATGGCTTTTAGTCTTATATTTAGGTCTTTAATCCACTTTCAGTTTAATTTTGTGTATGGTGTAAGAAAGTGGTCCAGTTTCATTATTTTTCATATAGATGTCCAGGTTTCCCAACAGCATTTATTCAAAAGACTGTCTTTTCCCCACAGTATATTTTTATCTCCTTTTTTATAGATTAATTGACCATATAAGCATGCGTTTATTTCTGGAATTCCTATCCTATTCTATTGATCCATGTGTCTATTTTTGTGCCAGTACCATAGTATTTTGATTACTACAGCTTTATAGTATGTCTTGAAATCAGGAATTATGATACCTCCAGCTTTGTTCTTCTTTCTCAATATATGCCACAATAGAGTGAAATTTACAACACTATTTAGGTAGGAAGTTTTAGCTGCTTTATGGTACATTTGTTGAGTAAAGCATATTAGAAAATAGTGTGTTTAATGTTATCAGAATTTTGTAATATATATATATAATATTGAAAAATCTGAAAAATTGTATTACAGTGTTAATAGTTTTTACCTCTAGATACTGAGATTATAGTAATTTTATTTTCCTCCTGATCTTCTTCCATTTTCTAATGTTACAAGGGTCATTACTACAATGTAGTAGAAAGAAAGAAATAAAGAAGGAAGGAGGGCAGGATGGAAGGAAGGAAAGAAAGAAAGGACGAGGAAGAGGAAGGAAGGAAGGGAGAAAGAGAGGGAGAAAGCGAGAAAGAGAGAAAGTAAGTAAATATATATGTATGTCTGGGAATTATTTTTGTAAATATATTTCTTTATAAAGCTAGTCACCATGCTTATAATTGTGGAAAAATTCAGTCTCCAGAACTTTTAACACCATTACCCTCACCATTTGCATTAAAAATGCTTGTGGGCACACATAAAAAAATCCTAGATATTCCAGTATTATAATACAAGGAAAATATAGAGGATTTGGTCTCACTCATTTCTAAAATATTAAAAAAGGTGATAGAGGAAATGACAGGTATGTAAGTAACCTCAAATATAGAGAATGGATATGGTACAAATATAAGTAGCATGATATATACATTCATGACAATGTAATTATAATTTGGGGGTAACTGCTTATTTTGAAAAGTGCTAAAGTATATACATGACCAAGAAAATCTATTGTCTCCTAAGAAGTTATCTTGATTTAGCACGCGTTTTAGAGAGATCTCTTCTGTAATGGCAATACAAATTTCGTTGAGGTGAGCAGGGCACTTGGGGTTGAGAATGCACTGCTGACATTACCTAGGCATTCCTTGCACTTTTGTCCACATTCCATATATTTTTATGACCTAGGAGGCAGTTGGTGGAGAACTCAGGATTATAAGAAAATAAACAGATATCAGTCTGCTAATTAAATGGCCAGCTTGGGTCCTCAGTGTGGACAGAAGTTGTAGGGCCAGTGAAGAATATTTGAACTCCGTCTGAAATTCATTCACGGTTTTACTTGTTTGTTTATTTGTTTGCTGAAATAACACTTGAGGAACTGAAGAAGAGACAAGACCAAATCCACATAAATTGAGCATTTTACTTTTCAACAGTTAAGTCATTGCTATATATTTTCCTTTTAAAATTTTCGTGGTGAACTCTGCCACTTACCAACTGAGCAACCCTGGGCAAATCACTTCCCCTCCCCAGGTCTCAATTTCCTTACCTGTCAAATGACTTCCCCACCAAATAGTGCATGTTGAGATGACATGTAAACCGAGAATCTAAGGAACTGTCATTATATGTTAACCTGTTCTAAATTTTGAAACTTTGGTGTTATATTGATTTTCATTGATTTTAAAATGAACACCATAAACTTTGCTGGTAGGCAAGTATAAATAATAGCAGATCATAAAGGCTTTTACCATCAGTTCATTCCAATATTTATTCATAAAGCTAAATATAAAGGAATGACAGTAAAACACTGAATTCATAAGCATTTCCAAATAGCTTCTGCAGGTACACAACTTTTCAAACCGGCTAAAGAGTCGTTCTCAAAATATTTCTTTTGATAACTACTTTCCTCCAAAGTCCCATGCCGTTTCCCATTAAAACAACAAAAAAGAATCTATGTAACAGCAAACAATCTGTTTGAAGACGGCTATTGTGATATGTAGAGCCGAGAGGGCACGGCTAGGAATGAACAAATCAGCACAGGCAATAGTGGAGGTAATAAATATCTCTACCCACAATGGGGGATCAATAAATGTTTTTAACTGGCTGTAGAGAAGAAACAGAAGATTTAAGTGAGGAGGAAGAGGACTCAGCCTAGGGAGGGAAGCTGACAGTGGAGCCCTATTGCCCCCTAATGAAAGGTTGTATTATAAGAGCTTTTACTTAAGAAAGTTCTGAATGTTAAGGTTTCAATCATATTAGAAGCGGGGTGGGGGGGGGTGGTATATTTAAAAGGATCTGTTAACACCTACTTGAAGTTCTTCCAATGATAAGACCAATCAGACTCTGCTGATACCTTGAATGTTAGAAAAAAGAAATTTTAGAGCAGAAACAACCTAGAAATTTGTCATGAAGATCAAGTTGCATGAATACAGGAGGCAGCGGAGATGGTGGGTCAAAGGGTACCCTCCTTGCATAGTAAGCCTTTCTGTATAAGACTGTCTCCATGTATATTCACCAACATCAAGATCTCAAATTCTGGGGTAGACTCACCTCTAGGATGAGGAATAATGGAAAAAATATCTGCTAATGGGATGAGAAACTTTAAAATTTGCATACTTTAAAAAAATTATTAAAAAGTATTTTATAGCATTTGCAACCCAGCATCTTGGGACAAAGTCTTTTGACCCACACTAGTTATATCTTTAGAGATCATTGCAAATGCTGCCATTTTTAATAGCCATAAACTTCTCAAGAAAGACATAAAAATCACAGGATATCAGCATTAGAAAAGATGCCAATGGTCATGTAGTTTAAATTCCTATCTTATTATTAAGTTAATGATATTCATTAAACAATATTTTTTTTTCCTGTTTCTTATAGCAGAGTGTTAATGTGGGAAGAGAGGTGCTCCAAGCCTTTCATGAATATGAAAATACTGAGGAGGTATTGATTGAGGGATCTTCATACTCTCTTCTCTGTATTAATAATTTTAATAACATTTAACTTCTTGTGACAATATCTCAAATTTCCAGGGAATGTTTGTTTTAATTTTATAGCTCTATAACTAAAAGAAAAATGACACTCTAAAAACATTTTTTGTTTGATTGGGGCAAGAGAATGCAGTTTGGTGTTTAGCCAGCTTGTGGTTAAACAATTTTCATTAGGACTATTTATGACATTAGGAAAGTAGGGCACCACTAGAATATGAGGCCATAGGAGTTTGAGAACAAATGATTTTCTCTATCATATCATTGGAAAATTAAATTGTGCAAAGGAAGTCCAGAAAACAAACAAACTGAGGCATAAAAGAGCAAAGTGACTTGCCCAGATCACTCAGCCTTGATAGGTGAGGAGCTATAAAGAGAAATAGGTCATCTGCCCCAGAGCCCATGCTGCTGCTGAGGACTGTGCTGTGCTACATTATGAAGCATAACGATGCATATGCCTGCACCTTGCTTTAATTATGCTCAAAAACAAAGTGGATAACATGCTATTCGCACCACGGTCTTGCAGAACTCTAGTGTGACTCAGGATATTATCCCTGTTATTTCCTGTGTAAAAAAATTGAATCATATAAAGGGTAAGGGCATTTTTCAAAGCCACAGATCTATTCTGTGCTGAAAATTAAAGATCAAGAAGATATTGTCTAACAAAGTTGGTAAGTCATTTATATGAAAGGCAAAGCTGAAATTAAAAAAAAAAACCTTCAATAATAACACCTATAATTAATTGAGCATTGGTTATATCCCAAGGATGTTACCTGTATTTTTATTGTCCTCCCAATAGCCCTGAGAGATAGACTCATTTTATTTCACTTTATAATCTTTATGGTATAGATGAGGAAAATTGAGTCTCAAAAACTTAAGTGGCTTGCCCAAAATTACATGTCTAGCAGGTGATGAATCAGGATTTAACTCCAAAGACCATACACTTTCAAAATATCTTTTGGGGACCAGAGCTGATATTTTAATGCCAGGGGTTGAATACAGGAAAAGGAGAGAAAGAAAAATCCCGTAGCTAGACACACGTAGTCCCTGCTCTTTGCAATCTATCTTTGCCATTTGCCCCCACTCCCCCCAACCCAGAACCAACCCATTTTACCACTTATCACTCCTCTAGTTTGAAAAGTCCTATCCTTGTCACTCTACCAAAAGCTTCCTTTTCTTCTAAGACTGCCTGTCCAGAATGTTTGGTGAGCCTGAAAGTTTATGCAATAATAATACATGTTAGAACTGACCACTGGAGGTCCTGCAGTAAAATACACACTTGAAAAAAAGGGTAGAGTTTCTTAAGCAAAGAATGGTAAATAAACTTCTACATGTATAAATATATTCAGTTGCATTGTTACCTGAAATACTTATTTAATGATTCACTTGAACAGCGCTTTACCGACTATGTCATTAACACTTTGATATTTGAATCTCAATATAACTAGCTATACATGGTTATTTCTTTATATAGTATTTTATAAAGTATTTCATTTTCACCTCTGTTCAAATGGAAGGGCTCACTTTGTCTTAGAATTTAAATTCCTTTCAATACTAATACAGAAATCCAGAAAATATTGATAATGTTGACAATGGGGAGGAGGAAGGAAAACAGTGGCAGAGTAGGAGGTCCTAGATCCTAGGTCCACAGCCCACGAATACAACTAGGTAACCATCAAATCATCCTAAGTATCCCAGAAATCTCCCTGAAGACTGGTAGAACAAACTCCACAACTAAAGGTAAAGAAGAGGGCACAATGAAGAAGGTAGGAAGTGTGGAGATAGGCTTGAGAGAGAAATGTTGTGGGGAGGGAGCCACAGTCACTGAGAAGGGGAAGAGAGAGACTAGCATACAGGGGAGCACAAGGGGCAAAGGAATCCTCCTGGTAATCAGCTTGGAAAGCAAGAGGGTGTGAATATCATGAATTCTTGCAATCAGTGGAGCTTAAAGCCTGGAGTTTTAAAGTCATTTGGCTTGACTGGGTTAGAGCCCATAAGCATTGGGGCTATTCTTGATGAGAAGGCAGGCGAACAACTTGTGGACATATAGCACGGAAACAGCAATCTGAAGAGTGCCTGGGGCAGTGGGAGGTTAGATGTTCATCTTGGAATGTGTCCAGGAGAATTAATATTCATGGAGAGAATCCTCCAGAAAAAACGGAACTAGCAGGCTCCATTTCCCTCCCCTATCCCTCAGTTTAAGCACAGGGCCATGTGCAGGAACAAGCATGGGTGCCGGCACTTTCTACCTTACCTGTCTATACCACAACCTGCCCCCACACTTCATGCTCCAGTGGAACCGCTCTTCCTAGTCATGCTTGCCTTAGTTACAGTGCAACAGGCTACCTCCCCCAGAAGACTGGTCCTTACCCCTGCCAACATGGCATCTTATGATGGCGTAATATTGCTAGACCTTGGTTCTGGTGGCAGCAGCGACACACAGACCAGAGCACAGCTAGTTGAAATACATCACATTCAGACCAGGGACCAAATACTGCCCACAATAGACAAAGAGAGCCTCTGTAGACGACTGGCCTGAGGACAGAATGGCAGAGCACATGCAGTACACATTGGAGACACTCCCTGAAGTGCTAGGCCCTGGGGAACAGGGAACATGACACTACAGGGCACTACAAGACCTCTTTCTCATAAAGATATTACCTTCAAGAACAGGAGATGTAACTGACTTTCCTAATATAGAGAAAGAGGCACAGAGTTAGACAAAATGAGAAGAAAGGGGATTTTGTCTCAAATGAAGGAAAAGGACAAGACCATGGCCAGAGATATAAGTGAAACAGACGTAACATGCCTGATGGAGAATTGAAAGCAATGATCATAAGCATATTCATTGGACTTGAGAAAGAGAGGAGGGCATCAATAAGACCATTAAGACAGAGATAAGGAATAACACAGCAGGGCTCCATAAACAAAATGAGAAACGTACATGATGACATGGCCAGAAGCCTGGAGGAAGCAGAGGAATTAATTAATGACCTAGAAGACAGTAATGGGGAGTAATCAAGCTGAACAAAAGAGAGAAACAAAAATGACACAAAACAAGAATAGACTTAGAAAACTCAGTGACTCCATCAAACATAATAACGATTGTATTATAGGAGTCCCAGAAGAAAAGAAGAGAGAAAAAAAGGCAAAGAATTTTATTTAGAGAAATAAAAGCTGAAAACTTCCCTAATCTGGGGAAGGAAACAGATATTCAGATCCAGGAGGCAGAGAGAACTCCCAATAAAATCAACAAGGGAGCCTGCTTCCTCCTCTCTCTCTCTCTGCCTGCCTCTCTACCTACTTGTGTTCTCTGTCTGTCAAATAAGTAAATAAAATCTTTAAAAAAAAATCAACAAATGCAGATCCACACAAGATACATTGTAATTAAAATGTCAAAATACAGTGATAAAGAAAAAATATTAAAAACACCAAGACGAAAGAAGACAGTTATATACAAAGGAAATTCTATAAGGTTATCAGTGTTTTGTTTAAGGTTTTATTCATTTATTTGACAGAGAGAAATAGAGTGAGAAAGGGAACATGAGCAGGGGGAATAGGAGAGGGAGAAGCAGGCTTCCCACTGAGCAGGGAGCACAATGCACAACTTGATCCCAGGACCCTGGAATCATGACCTCAGCTGAAGGCAGATGCTTAACCCCTATCAGAAACCCCTATCAGAGAGTTTTTTAGCAGAAGTTTTCCAAGTCAGAAAGGAGTGGCATGATATAGTCAAAGTGCTGAGTGGGAAAAACTACAAAAAAACCCACAAAACCAGTAACAAAATAGCAATAAATACATTTCTATCAATAATTACTTTGAATATAAATGATCTAAATGCTCCAATCAAAAGATACAGAATAACAGTGTGTAAAAAACAAGGCCCCTCTATATGTTGCCTATGAGAGACTCATTTCAGACCTAAAGACACCTGCAGATAGAATGTGAGGGGATGGAAAACCATTTATCATGCAGATGGATGTCAAAGAAAGTTGGGGTAGCAATACTCATATTAAACAAAAATAAACTTTAAAACAAAGACTAACGAGACAAAGAAGGACACAATTTAATAATAAAGGGGGGCAATCCAACAAGAAGATGCAAAATTGTAAATATTTATGCACTCAACATGGGAGCACCCAAATACATAATTGTTAATAACAAACACAAAGAAACTAAGAGATAATATTACAATAATAGTAGAAGATTTTAACACCTCACTTACGTCAATAGACGGTTCATCTAAAAAGAATATCAATAAGGAAACAATGACACACAGTAACAGATGGATATAACAGATATATTCAGAACATTCCATCCTAAAACAGCAGAATTCTTTTCAAGGGCATATGCAACATTCTCCAGGATAGATCAGATATTGGGCCACAAAACAAGCTTCAACAAACTGAAAAATATCAGTCATATGATGCATCTTTTTGGACCACAAAGCTATGAAAGTAGAAGTCAATACAAGAACAAATGTGGAAAGATCATAAATACATGGAGGTTACATAACATGCTACTAAAAAAGAATGGGTCAACCAAGATATCAAAGAAGAAATAGTATATGGAAACAAGTGAAAATGAAAACACAATGGTCCAAAATCTTTGGGATGCAGCAAAAGCAATTCTTTTTTTTTTTTTTTAAGATTTTATTTATTTATTTGACACAGAGAGAGAGAGAGAGAGAGAGAGAGAGCATGTGCAGGTATTCACAAGCTGGTGGGAGGAGGGTGGCACAAGAGACAAAAGAGCAGACTCCCCGCTGAGCAAGGAGCCTTGCTGGACTTGATCCCAGGACCCTGGGATCATGATATGAGCTCACAACAGACACTTCATCAACTGAGCCACCCACACAGTAGCAAAAGCAGTTCTAAGAGGGAAGTATGTAGCAATAGGCCTACCTCAAGAAGCAAGGAAAATATCAAACAACCTAACCTTACACCTAAAGGAGCTAGAAAAAAGAATAAACAAAATGTAGAGCCAGAAGAGGAGAGGAAATAATAACGATGAGAGCAGAAATAAGTGATAGAGAAACTAAAATCACAGATTAATGGAACCAGGAGCTGAAGGTAAAATGAAATTAATAAATCTCTACCCAGATTTATCCAAAGAGAGGACTCAAATAAGCAAAATCACAAACAAAAAAGGAGAAAGAATTATCAATCCCTCAAAAATACAAACAATTGTAAGAAAACATGAAAAATCACATGGCAACAAATTGGACAACCTAGAAGAAATGGATAAATTCCTAGAAACACATAACCTACTAAAACTGAAGCTGGAAGAAATAGAAAATTTGAACATATCATCACATTAGCAGTAGAAATTAAATCAGTAACCAAAAAACTCCCAACAAATCAAAGAACAGAGGAGCCAGCTTCAGAGATTAATTCTACCAAACATTTAAAGAAGAGTTAATTCCTATTCTTCTTGAATTACTCCAAAAAAATAGAAGAGGAAGGAAAACTTTCAAATTTATTCTATAAGACCAGCATTACCCTGATACCACAACAAGATAAAGAAACCACAGGAAGAAAGAAAAAAAGAAAGAGAGAGAGAGAGAGAGAAAGAAAACTATAAGATAATATATCCAATGAGCATAGATCAAAAATCTTCAACAAGGGGCGCCTGGGTGGCTCAGTGGGTTAAGCCGCTGCCTTTGGCTCAGGTCATGATCTCAGGGTCCTGGGATCGAGTCCCACATTGGGCTCTCTGCTCGGCAGGGAGCCTGCTTCCTCCTCTCTCTCTCTGCCTGCCTCTCTGCCTACTTGTGATCTCTCTCTGTCAAATAAATAAATAAATAAATCTAAAAAAATAAAATAAAATAAAAATAAAAAAAAATCAGTCACCATGATCAAGTGGGATTTATACCTGGGATACAATATTCACAAATCAATCAATATAATACATCACGTCAATAAGAGCAAGGATAATAATTAAAAGGTCATTTCAATAGACGCAGAAAAAACATGTCAAAGTACAACATCCATTCATGATAAAAACCCAAACTAGTTCTGGATGGAACATACCTCAGCATCATAAAGACCATCTATAAAAAACCCATAGCAAATATCATCCTAAATGAGGAAAACCTGAGTTTCCCCCCTAACATCAGGAATAAGACAAGGATGTGCACTGTCCCCACTTTTATTCAGTATGATACTGGGAGTCCTAGCCACAGCAATGAGACAACAAAAAGAAATAAAATGTATCCAAATCAGCAAGAAATAAGTAAAACTTTGATGATTTGAGGATGACATGATACTATATACAGAAAACCCAAAAGACTACATCAAAAAACTGCTAGAACTGATAAATGAATTTAGTAAGTCAGAGGATACAAAATCAATGTAAGAAATCCATTACATTTCTACACCAATAATGAAAGAACAGAAAGAGATATTAAGAAAATAATCCCATTTATAACTGCACCAAAATCAGTAAGATACCCAGTAATAACCCTAATCAAAGCAGTGGAAGACCTACACTCTGAAAATTATAACACCGATAAAAGAAATTCAAGATGACACAAAGAAATGGAAAGACATCTCACACTTATGGATTGGAAGAACACATATTGTTAAAATGTCTATACTACCCAAAGCATGCTACATGTTAAATGCAGTCCCTATCAAAATATGAGCAGCATTTTTTTTTATAGAACTAGAAGAAATAGTCCTAAAATTTGTATGGAACTATAAAAGACCTTAAGTAGACAAAGAAATCCTGAAAAAGAAAAACAAAGCTGAAGGTATCACAATTCTGGACTTCTAGTTATATTACAAAGCCGTAATCATCAAGACAGTATGGTCCTGGCACAAAAACAGACACATAGATCAATGGAACAGAACAGAAAATCCAGAAATAAACCCACAGTTATGTGGTTAATTAAATTTTGACAAAGTAGGAAAGAATATCCAATGGGAAAAATCCAACACCATTCAAGAAATGTTGTTGGGAAAACTGTACAACAATATGCAAAAGAATGAAACTGGACCACGTTCTTACACCAGCCACAGAAACAGACTAAAAAAATATCTATCTTTGATCCTGTTTTTCAGTGTCTTAATAGAATGTCCTTCAGTCCTAGACCTGTCAACTCTACTGCTGCTGGCATGTCTCCAAAACTGCAACAGAGTTTCTTTAATGATGTTCTATCCAAGGTTATGGCAGCAACTCACCTTGAATCTGATGAGAGTAGGAGGGACTGGACGAATGATTGATTCGGCAATGATTCTGCAAGAGCCGTTTTTAAAGTGACTTCCAGGAAGGCATAGTGTGCAGTTCATGTGTAACAAAAAGCTGTTTTCTATCTACATATTAATCTTTCAAATCACATAACTTCTCTCATCCAATAAAGCCTTTTCTTTTCCTTTCTTTCTTCTTCTTCTTCTTATTTTTTTTTTTGGCTTTCCTTAAGTGCTTTTCCTTTTAATCTTTTTCTTTCATAATTAAACCAGATAATTATTACCATATGGACATTTCCATTGCAGAACAAGAGTGAAAAGTATCTTTTGGAATCTCAAAACAAGATTGAGAAAGTGCTACGTCACTAGGGCCAGCTTCCTTTCGTTCTACAGTCATAGTTCCCACTGTCAGGATGATTTATCTTGGTCTTCCTTCTCTCTGACAACATTTAGGAATAAAATATTATAAACAGGAAAATCAGGGATATGGGATGGAGGCAAGACCTTAGAATATCTAGAAATCTAGCATTCAGCCTGCCTCTCCCTAGGATAGGATAAGAAACTCTGGCAACCAACAGTGGAATTCTTTTTTACCTGAGAAACTGGAACAATAATTTCTGCCTGAGCAATGAAGGAGCATTTGAGAAAATAAGATGTCAGTGACTGAAAGATTCACAATAAAGCAAAAAAAAAAAAAAAGGGTAATGTGGCAGGATGTAACCATCCTGCTGTTTAGGGGTACCTGGGTGGCTCAGTCGCTTAAGCCTCTGCCTTCAGCTCAGGTCATGATCTCAGGGTCCTAGGATTGAGCCCTAGAATTGGGCTCTCTGCTCAGCAGGGAGCCTGCTTCCTCCTCTCTCCTTCTCTGCCTGCCTCTCTGCCTACTTGTGATCTCTGTCTGTCAAATAAATAAATAAAATCTTTGAAAAAAAAAAAAAAGAATTAGTTTGTTAGTAAGGAAAACCTCTTTGGCTCCCAAAGAGAAAGGCAGATCAAGTCTATGGTTATGAAGCCCGTGGAAGGGAAAATTGTTTGGGGGAGGGGTTGTGCAGGGTTGGGAGCCAGAGATAAAAAAAAACAATGCATAGTGAATTAGAGACCAAAGTTGCTGCCCTCAGGGTCAGTAAAGTTACTGAAAAAGTGGGGCTTGAAATGACCCAGGGAGAGACCCTGGAGAATGGTAACATGATATAGATCTGGGGTGGGGGTGGTGGTTCCCTAGACCTCTGGGCTTCAAGGCTGGATAAAGGTCCAAAGCCCCCAGGGATCCTGGCACAGAAGCAGCAGAACCATCCATCAGTGGGGACTCTGTGCCTGGAGCCTTGATCATTCAGCCTACTACGAGTTCAAGACTGAGTCCCGGGGCGCCCGGGTGGCTCAGTTGGTTAAGCGGCTGCCTTCGGCTCGGGTCATGATTCCAGGGTCCTGGGATCGAGCCCCGCATCAGGCTCTCAGCAGAGAGCCTGCTTCTCTCTCTCCCCATCTCCCAGCCACTCTGCTTACTTGTGCTCTCTCTCTAGCTGTCAAATAAACAAGTAAAATATTAAAAAAAAAAAAAAAAGACCGAGTCCCACCTATGAAATTTTAATATAGCCCCAGGTTTGGGAGTGGGAAAGATGGTATGAGGAAAATCAATGGCAAAGACTGAATTTTTATTTCTTTGATATCTAGGTGACTTGAATTTTAGAGTCCGATTTAAGATAATTAGAGAAACAATGGCTCTCATAGGCACTGAATCTCTTAAGGTTAACATTACACTGTTACAAATATTTATACAATTTTACAAAAAACAAAAGGCTCTCCAACTTGAAGACACTAGTATTAGTTGGAGATCTCTCTGACACTGGGTGCCTTTAATTTTCTTAAAAAGGTAAATATAGTAGTTCTAAAACAGTGTTATGTTGGTCTTCTTTTAGGTTAAAAAGTGCATCACATATAGTTTTTTCTACCATCTGAAAAATGGAAGTCCTTATCCAGATTGATGTAAAGATTTTTTAAAAATATTTTATTTATATATTTGACAGAGAGGGAGAACAAGCAGGGGGAGCAGCAGCAGGAGAGGGAGAAGCAGGCTCCCCGCTGAGCAGGGAATCCAATGCAGGGCTTGATCCCAGGATTCTGTGATCATGACCTGAGCCAAAGGCAGATGCTTAACAGATGGAGCCACCCAGGTGCCCCTGCAAAGATGATTAGGATTGCAGAAAAGACATAAGTAGCAAAAGTTATCTATTTTGAGGTAGTCACTAACTTTCTTTTAATTACCCAAATCTGGACTTATACTGTATTCTATTTTATAGATGAAAAATTAGAACTAGAGGTTATCTAAATAAATTTATGAAAATAATAATAGTTAAATGAGAGACCTGGTGAAAAATCTATATTTTGTAACTCCCAGATATCAAGGGACTATGTAGCAACCTTCTCTTAAATTCCTAACCTTGTTATAATTAGGCGACCAAAAAAAAAAAGGCCACTTCCGCAGAGAAAGACTGTTACACGATTGAGTATGTCATTTGCTTCCAGCACATTAGAACAGTTTCTTAAAGGCTTCTCTCAAGTGGAGTCAGAAGTAGAGTGTGTAATTTTGGACCACGTAACTCATGATTGTCAAACAATGTTGTCAAATATGAAACGGTTTCAATAATGACCCTGCTATACAAACTAAGCTTCAGTGAACTTGAACTTCATTAGCAAACACTGTTTACTTGCTAAGAAGCCTGCGTCCCCTAAACACAGCTTCTTTGAGAATTTACTTCGGGCTCCACCCTCTCCGTGGGAGCCAAGACTGGTGACTTGAAACTCACTTAACTTATCACCGTTTCCAGTCAGTAGTGAAATACATTCAACTGGGAACCATTCGACTAAACCAACTTGGAATTTCTAAATCCCAAATTCATGTTCGCCGAGGAATCTTAAAGTCTGGATAAATGAAGCGGTTAAATGAGGCAAGCTGCTGGAATGAAGTGTGTGAGATGCTGCCGGTGTGAGACACAGCAAGAGTGTCTGAGGAAGAGATATTTAGTCTGGGATCCAGGCATAGAGCATGAATGGCCTTCAGAGAGTCTATGAAGACCTCCCTGAAATCATATGCAAAATTCCCTGATTGTGTACCCAAGTGCATTTTTCCAGAGAGATTATTCCGACTTTATAGGAAATGTCCAAACAGGTTTGTTAAGAACATCCCTCAAGCATTTGGGCACTGCGAGGTTCTGGCTGACCTCTTCTTGAAGCTCAAAGTTGATCAACATGACTCTTTGTGGAGCAAGCAAAATTAATGAGCACTAATGGAGCATTAATAGGAGGCCAAAAGAAATATCTGAAGCTCAGGAAATTTACATTTTAATGCTACGGCACACCTGAGGAAAGTATTTTGAATCATGAAGTCTTTGCCACTAACCCTACACAGCAGGGGAATCGTTTGTGATCAAGACAAATTTTAATACAATCCCTTATCAACACAGATGAAGAGAGAATTTTACATCTTTCTGTTCCAGATGGTGCCATTTTATCAGAGTTTCACTCCTTGGTAGGCTCAGTTAATTAAAGTCCTCACTGTTTGTTAATGGCAGATTTGTGCAGCAAAAATGACTCTGGAACAGATGTTGGCAGATTTGTCAAAGCGGCTGGCTAATCATCCTGACTGCTCCGAAGGACTATTCCATTCCACCCACACTGAACTCTTGCAAGACCTAAATAACACCTTTCCCTGTCCCGATTTTAAAGGTGAGGCAAGGGGAAGAAGGGATTCTGGTGGGAATGGGGAAGAACAATAGCAAGATCCTTGGGCAAAGTCATCCGTTTTGCAAGGAATGAGGGCATTCCAGGAGACAGTTTCAAATGCAAACGTACCATGATGATGTATTTTTTATGAGACTCTGCCTGTTAGTCTCACCACAGGCTCCCTAATCAGCTGGCATTCATGCTTGCTATAAACTAGCAACTCAAATAAACTATTATCTCACACCTTTAGTCTTGTCCTGTCAGCATATATTGGCAACTAAGATGGCAGCCTAGTATAACCAAAGAAAAAAGTAAAAGGTAACAGTGACAACCCATTAACACAAAAGAAGAACCAAACCTATGGTAGGTACCTTGTTCTACCTCCAAAGTTCTATGGGTGTTTGAACTCCAGTTTGTAAGGGGGACTTCTGAATATTGTCTGTCCCCTGGCAATTTCAGACCACTGTCTATCACTAATGCCTACAAGAGAAAAACCTAAGAAAGGGTTGGAATAAACAGCTTTCATTAGAATGAAATGAAATGAAATAAAATAAAATAGAACAAAACAAAAGAAAAGAAAATGATTTGCAAATTATAAGGCTCTGCAGAGGTGTCAACATCTTTTTAAAAAAATTACTGAGGTTCCTCAAAAATCCACTGATTTGAGATATGACATACAATAGTGAAAACATCTTTCGCTAGCCTAGTAATTGATTTGTGTATATGTTTTAAATAAGCCAAATTCAGGGGTGCCTATGTGGCTCCATGGGTTAAAGCCTCTGCCTTCAGCTCAGGTCATGATCCCAGGGTCCTGGGATCCAGCCTTGCATCGGGCTCTCTGCTCAGCAGGGAGTCTGCTTTCCCCTTTCTCTCTGCCTGCCTCTCTGCCTACTTGTGATCTCTCTCTCTGTCTGTCAAATAAATAAATAAAATCTTAAAAAAAAAAAGCCAAATTCACTTAGGCACTCTAGGTAGTGTTACTAGCTCTCTTAAAGAGGAGACAATCTCCTTTCAGTTAAATCATAATGTGTTTTTTAGTGATTTATAAAAATCTTACTTTACACAGAATTTTAAACCTAAATTTTGTGTGCAATATTATATTTCAGTATATATTTATTGCAATTATTGATGGGAGTAAAGAATATTATGTAAGACCTGCCATAAAGATGCGAAAGAGCTGCAGCAAAGAAACACTCAATTATTCACCAAAGTTGTTGGGACCAAAGAATCAGACTGCCACTTGCTTCCATATCAAGCTTTTCTTTTTATTATAAAGTTCATCATAATAAGCTCTACAAAACGGGGCGCCTGGGTGGCTCGGTGGGTTAAAGCCTCGGCTATCGGCTCAGGTCATGATCCCAGGGTCCTGGGATCGAGCCCTGCATCAGGCTCTCTGCTCAGCAGGGAGCCTGCTTTCCTTCCTCTTTCTCTGCCTGCCTCTCTGCCTACTTGTGATCTCTGTCAAATAAATTAAAAAAAAAAAAAAAAAAAGAAAGAAGCTCTACAAAACTTTAAAGAATTTTCCTAAATCTAATAGTGTATATATAGTCCTATTCCATAAAATCTTATTTGAAGGATTTGTCTGCTTATAAAAACAGTGTCTTGCTGGGATTGGAGCTGGAGTGTTTATATTTATTATAAATGAGTATGTTTCAAAAGCATTAAGAGCCTCTCACTCAAATAAAAATATGCAAAGAGCTATGGCACACAGCCTTCAAAGTCATTTTACATAACCCCTGTCCTGTGGTAGACTGCCTAGTAAGTCACACAGAAAAGAGGAGTGAACTACCTTTTAAATAACCAATACGGGTGAAGGACAGAAGGGATATTTTGGCTATAAAGTTTAGAAACACAAGAATGTTTCAACATGTAAAAAGGTTTGGAGGCAAATTGGGCTTCAAACCCATGAAACATAAGGGAAATATGCAAACACAAAGAGAAGAAGGGGAAGAAGAAGAAAGAGGAGGAGGAGAAGGGGGGAGAGCAGGAGGGGGAGGAGGGGGAACAAAGAGGGACAAGGAGGAGGAGGAGGGAGAAGGAGGAGGAGAATAGCAAAGCGAGGATCATATAAAAGATACACAAAGTATTCTAAGGTGTAAGTATCCGCGTTGTTCTAGTTCCTTGGTGGTCTGGTGAAAGCGTTTCCTGACCTTCCTCTACTTCACCCCAGCAATGGGAATGAGGCCCTGGCAAGGGATGGATATCATCGTCATCAAACAAATGAAGCTCTATTTTAGTTAAGGAAAATGTTACCAGCACTTAAGCACACTTTTCTGTAGCTGTAGTGTATTCTGGCATTTAGAAACCTCTAGTCATGGAAAGCTCCACCAGTGGAAGGGGTAACCATAACTATCCATGTACTCCGATAGAGGCCTCAATCAAGCACAGAAGCCAGACCCAGAGGTACCATTCTGGTACTCTGAAGTTTACATGAATATGCTTACTAAGTACAGTGCTAAGAACTACATGTTCCCACTCTGTGTCACACCATGTATACACCTTAACAAGTAGTTCTAAATAATTATTATTGCTTTGTCAGTGTGGAAAAAGAAATTAATGAGTATTAAATAACTCCCATGAGCTTTGCTAAAGAGTTGGGAATTCCAAAGCAAGTCAGTCTCACTTAGAATTCCCTGATGTTTTGCATTTCAGTATGCCGACAATTGAAAATATCTTGATTTGCTATAAAAATTATTTTTAAGGGGTGCCTGGGTCATGCAGTCAATTAAGCATCCAGTTCTTGCTTTCGGCTCAGATCATGATCTCAGGATCATGAGACGGAACCCCGACCTGGTTGGGGCTCAGCAGAGTCTGCTTAAGATCTTCTCTGCATCTCCTGCTGCCCTTCCTCCCCAAATCCCCCGCCCCCTGCTCATGTGCATATGCAGGCACATGTTCTCTCTCTTCAATAAATACACCTTACATTCTTCTTTTTAAAGGTTTATTTATTTATTTATTTGGTCGGGGGCAGGCAAGGCAGATGGAGAAGGAAAAAGATAATAATCCTCAGGCTGACTCCCCGCTAAGTGCAGAGCCCAAGGCAAGACTCTATCCCAGGACCCCAGATCATGATCTGAGTCAAAAGCAAGAGCCGTCTATCTGTCCAACCAACTGAGCCGCCCAGGTGCCCCTGAAATAAATAAATAAATCTTTAAAAATACATATATTTTTAAACTGTACCTTAACTACTTTAAATCTTGTTGTCTTGACTCCTTCCATCGAATAGCAAAATACGGTTATTCTTTATCCACCATTTATACCTGTTCGTAATCATTAAGTTTAACTATTTCTCTGGACATGCGCCTGTTGAACTCTTACGCTGAATTCTTTCTCGTTGTTGGAGATGAGTACCTGGAAGGTCATTTCTTAAGTCAAAACCCTTTCTAGCTTTAAAACTGATACAGGCAGTGGATGTGGAGGGAATAATCTTCCTTGAGACCCATTTACATAGGCAGTACACATAAAAGTTAAATTAGTTGGTCTTTGCAACAACCTTTAAGCAAAGGCATTATGTAGTTCTGAGAGGTTAAGTAATTCAGTTAGGTGTATGTAGCAACTGGTGGAAACCCCTGGAAACCAAGAGTCCAACGCTATTGATTATCATCCAAACATTGTCCACGAAGGGGGCCTACTTCATGGATCTCATTTATTTCTATCTTATCTCCAAGTTCACCCTTATTGTGAAGTTGGCTTAGTCTAATTATGACACACTTGTTACGCTAAATGCCCATCCTTCAGGTTCCAGGATCACCAAGTCAACTTCTAAAAGTCCTTTGGCTTTTCTTAATTTTATAGAGAAAAGATAATGATCTCACTGATGAGGGTAATCCTGCTCATGTAAATTTGGTGTTGGGGCTCTGGTCTTCTTCATCATTCTCTTGAGTTTGGATGAAGTGAATATACCAGTGATGTATGGATACACTAGTAATGGGTTCACAGAATCTGGTAATGTATTGCTAAGGTAAATAATGCCTCTTTGAGATAGATGATGCACTTCTCTTTTTTTTTTTTTTTCTTTTTCTTTTTTTTAGATTTCATTTATTTATTTGAGAAAGAGAGAGAGGGAGAGCATGAGCAGGGGAATGGGCAGAGAGAGAGAGGGAGAAGCAGATTCCCCAGCTGAGCAAGGAGCCCAATGTTGGGCTCAATCCCAGGACCCTGGAATCATGACCTGAGCTGAAGGCAGATGCTTAACTGACTGAACCACCCAGGTGCCCCAGATGACTCATTTCCAGCTGCTCTGTATGCATCATGGTTTGTTCTACCAAGAACAGTTATATAGTTTTCAAAAAATCCTTATAGTACAGAGAAATATAATAGTCCCAAAAGTACTCTTTATTTACTTTTATTTTGTTTAGATGATCTCATAAGACACAATAATCCTTCCACATGCTATAAGGAAGGCACTATAAATATACTCCAGTTTTTACCTGGAAACAAAATTCCCATAGCAGAGCAGCTCATCTGCCCCGTGGATTTTAGTTATATGGAAAATCTAAGATAATATTTTATGGATTATAGCTAGACTTGATAACTGTTTTCAGGCTTTTACTTAATGTAAAATTATACCAAATTCAAAACATAGTCACCAAAAGACTCTTACTAATCAGAAAGGCATTATAATAGGAATACAAGGAATATATGACTCAAGAGTAGAATATAAGTTTAGCAAATTTATCTCCCAATTAGTTATTTTTATGGATTTTAAAATTGCTGTCCTTGAACAAATAAAGGAAGAAAAGAAAAACTGAAACTCTCTTGAACTGTAGACAGTTTGGGACGCCTGAGTGGCTCAGTGGTTAAGGATCTGCCTTCGGCTCATGATCCCAGGGTTCCAGGATGGAGTCCCGTATCAGGCTCCTTGCTCAGCAGGGAGCCTGCTTCTCCCTCTACCTGATGCTCTCCCTGCTTGTGTTCTCTCTCTCTCTCTCTGAGAAATAAATACATAAAATCTAAAAAAAACAAAAACAAAAAACCTGTAGACAATTTAAAAAGACTTGTCATCAGTGACTGTGACCTAACCCCCCACAGTTCTTCCATACTCTGTGTTCATCTTCAAGCTGAATGTTTGTGTTATTTATGTATTTAACAAGAAAAAGAGATACTTCATTTGAATAATTTTTAATGTGATTTTTAATGTGGAAAACGCCATTTTTTCTTACCAAAAAATTTCAACTGGAAAGTCTAAGTGAACCAGAAATGTTCATCTTGTGAATGTCTAAGAAATAATCTGTGTGATCATTTTCTTGCATAATAGATAAGGCAAACAGTAAAACTCTTGTAATTCCTAACACTGAAAGGACTTGAGAAGATCACATGGATTTAAGCATTGTTTCAACAGAGCCTGTTTTGGTTGCTATGCAGGAATAATTGTTCTGGCCTTTTGATGATGCCTCATGAAATAAAATTTATATTCTGATAGTTGTTGCATCATTCAAAACAGTTTCCATCTGAGCTTTTTTTCTTCTTCTCCTTCATTTCCTCCTCTTTCTTCTGATTGCTGTCTTTGTCTTACAATGGTTTGAGATGTTATTATTTACCACGTGGGGTCTACTGCCTATGCATACCTGAGCACTGCTACTCTTCTACAGGAGCAAAGAGTTTGTGGGAGCTCAGTCGTCCATCGCTTCTACAGCACTAACTAAGGACCAAACGGTTCCTTCCAAGTTTCCCTTTCCCTTATGTGAATGAGTTTTTGAAGTTGTTTTTGTTGTTTCTGTTGTACTTTGGTTTTGCCTGACATTATTAAAATATCTCTGGTTTTTAGAATAAATAGTTTAAGTACCAGTTGCTTTTTATTTATTTTAAATATCTAAACTAATTGCTAAGTATTAATTTTCTTTACTGTGAAGCAGTCAAAAATTAAAAGGTAACTTACTTTCAATTTCCTGATTCAGTAACAGAAATCCAGCCTCAATTTATTACTATTCTTAACTTTTTTAAAAGAATTTATTTATTTCCTTGAGAGAGAGAGAATGTGGAGGAGGGGAGGGGCAGAGGGAGAGGGAAAGGGAGAGAAACCCTGCTGAGTGTGGAGCCTGACGTGGGGCTTGATCTCACGACCCTGAGATCATGACCTGAGCTGAAATCAAGAGTCGGACACTTAACTGACTGAACTGTCCAGGAGCCCCTTAACTATTATTCTGAAATAACTTTACCCTTGCTGCAGAACCAGTTTCCCCTAAAGGAAACACCTTTGAAAACCACAGTACAAATGATCCACATCAGAAAACTAAGATTTGTACACTATGAACTAAACTGTAGATCTTAACGAGTGTTTAGCCTGTTTTTACATACACTCACTTTGGGGGGGGAAGTGAGGTAATATAGTGAGGTATATATCACATTTGATTTGTGGAAACACTACTAACCTGAATATAGTCTGTTTCATGACTCCGAAGAAACTCCTTCATGCTAATCCTTTATTGTCATGCCCTCAGCTCCTGCCAATCACAAGCTCAGTTCTCCCTCACTATAATTTTGTCATTCCAAGAGTGTGACATAAAATGGAATCATGCTGTGGGTAACCTTTTGAGATTGCTTTTTTCACTTAGTGTAATGCCTGGAGGGTCCTCTGCAGTTTTTGTCTACCATATATCAGCAGTTCAATCCTTTCTGTTGTTGAGTTATATCAGACAACACACAGATACTGCTATTGTTGAAGAATGATTAGTTATGTAAATATGGCCTCTCATCTTTTTAAAAAATAAGTTATATTTCATAGCTTTTAGATTCTGTTGTTAACAGAAATCCTGAGTTCAAAATTTAACATTGACATTGTTTTTTCTTTAGTAGTAAACTCAAGGGATTTGACCAAACTCAATCTAAATTTCATTTAAACTCCAGACCCTTGTAAAAATGATTTTTTTTTTTTAAGGAAGAAGCTCAAAAGGACATAAGGCACCTTTCTTAAGGCATGCAATAAATTCTGCGGTTATGCTTTCTAGCTATAGTGCCCCTATTAATTCAAAGTTGTTTGGATCTGTCCACATACCTTCAACGGGTAAGAGCACTCTGATGGGACTAAGAGCAGGGAAGCCTAATGCCTGATAAGGTTTAAAAACAATTATATCTCTCAGCCATACTGATTTTGGAATGGCATGTGGCAGAAGTCAGGCTAATCAGAGTCAAATCAACAAACTCAATAATGGGATATGTGTTACACTACCAAGAAAAAAACCTCTTTTGCTGCTGAAATAATTGTACCACAACATAGAGACAGCTAGATTAGAATGAAGCCAACTGAGAGGATAGCAATACTGAGAAACAGGGGGAAAGCAAATCTTGCGGATATCATTTGAATCTTTGGATCTTGCCACATTTGCTCTAAATTAATCCTTTTTGCCTGGTTTGTGGACATGGATATGGTCCCTTCAAAAATGTTTCTATGCAGGTCTGCATCATGTTAGACGCTGTCAGTAGAGGGCACCAGAGAAACACTGAAGGAGAAAATGGGTTTGCTTCCTGGTTCCTGTGCGTGGGCCCTTCAGTTTCCAGCTCCGCAACTTCTCTAGAACCCAGGTCCTCCAGTGCACAATGGCTTCCTCAGCGTCAAGCTTCTGCGGTGTGTGCTGGCTCAGATATTCAGTGGCCAGCACCTTCCCTCTGTACTTCCTTGCGCCCATTTGTAGCTGAGTGCCTCCAGTCAATGAGTCAGCTCTCCGTGAATTTTCTCACATCCTAGAAGGTGCATTTCAGGCAAGTTCCATGGGGGAGAACTTCCAGAAAGTTCTGCCAGTGCAGCATTACAGAGGGCTCAGCGATCCAGTGAGCCAAGGCCATGCCCTCTCCAACAAGGTCTGGATCTCAGTCTGGGTGTGCACTTTTCTCAATCTCATCACTGGGAGTCATGGCTACTTCTTATATCTGCAAGGTCTACACTCTTTTTCTTTTCTTTCTTTCTTTCTTTCTTTCTTTCTTTCTTTCTTTCTTTTTTTTCTTTTTTTAGATTCTATTTATTTGACACAGAGAGAGAGCACAAGTATGTGGAGTAGCAGGCAGAGGGAGAGGGAGAAGCAGGCCCCCCCCACGCCCCCCAGTGAGGAACTTGAGGCAGGCCTCAATCCCAGGACCCTGGGATCATGACCTGAGCCAAAGGCTGTTGCCTAACCATTTGAACCACCGAGGTGCCCCATGCTATGCCTACATTCTTGGGACCTTGTTATTTCTTACTAGTCAATTACTTGATACTCTAATCCCCTGTGATAATTATTAATTCCTCATATTAAACTTTCCCTATTCAAATTGTTATACAGTTTCTCTTTACTGATTAGACCCAGATTGATACCCCATGCCTGAGGCTAAACTACCCTTGGACTTGTCCATTTTGTGATCTAATAAATTCCACTTTCTGCTGATATTGGCTATAGCTGGGTTTTTATAACTGGCACTTGAAGAGTTCTGATACAAATAAGACCCATAAAATTAATAAGGTTAATAAAGACTAAGTGATCTTAGAAATCCCCATAATTTTTTTTTAAATAGATAGCATTCAAACTTCATTAAACTGACTCGAATTCTAGAGAATTTTTCTGAGCTACACAAGAATGATATTAGAGGGGCGCCTGGGTTGCTCAGTCCATTAAGCCTCTGCCTTCGGCTCAGGTCATGGTCCCGGGGTCCTGGGATCGAACCCCGCATTGGGCTCTTTGCTCAGCGGAGAGTCTGCTTCCCTCTCTCTCTCTCTCTGCCTGCCTCTCTGCCTACTCGTGATCTTTGTCAAATAAATGAAATCTTAAAAAAAAATTAAAAAAAAAAGAATGATATTAGAGTAACACTTTGGAATATGCTCCAAATTATTTTTAAAATCCCTATTAATAAACTTCACAACTTTGATTCAGGACTTTAGTGTAAGAAGCCTGTTTCATGCCATGTACCTCCCCATAAGCAGCAGAGAATCCTTCTCAGGGAATTGATACTAATCACTCTCTGGTGCTCAATCAATGTAACAAAGTAACCATTAAGTAGTTAGTGCACTTATATTGATCCAGAGACTATTCAAAAATGAACACATGTGAATGGTAAAAGCAGATTTAATATAAGATATAGATATAGTAAGCCGAGTGTCCTTAAGCAAAGAAATATTATAAGTTATTTTTAGTTTTGGTTTTGTGCTTTTATTATCTTACGTGTGCACAGAAGTTGGTTCTTAGCTGATATTTTCCCAGATGCTATATTAATTGAAAGCAGTTCTCTTATTTTTGGAATAAGTATGAATTGTGTAGTCAAATTAAAAATACAAAAATTGGGGCACCTGGGTGGCTCAGTCCCTTAAGCATCTGACTCTTGATTTTGGCTCAGGTCATGACCTCAAGGTTGTGAGATAGAGCCCCATGTTGGGCTCTGCACTGGACATGGAGCCTGCCTAAGATTCTCTCTCTCCCTCTTCCTCTGCTCCTTCCCCCTCTTTCTCTTTCCCTCTCTAAAAACACTAAAAAGAAAGAAAGAAAGAAAGAAAGAAAGAAAGAAAGAAAGAAAGAAAGAAAGAAAGAAAGAAAGAAAGAAATCTGGCCCATCCCTAAAAGATACTCTCTGAGTGAAAAAATAGCACATAAATAGACTGTCTCCAATTTTGACTGCAAAAGTAAAGGAAAGACCAGGGTGATTTGGATATGAATATTTAATAATTATTGCCTACCTATCAACTACCAAGTAATTAAGATAATAACAAATAGAAATGTGCCAGTTAGAATTTTGCCAGTAAAGTCAGATCAACAGGCATTTCAAAACTTAAAGAAATAGTAACTAAAATCCAAACAAGAAGTGTCAAACTTATGTCACAAGCCTACATTGTCTGCTACCAACAAAATGTTGGTGGGAGGAGATGCCAAACTTTAAGGGTCTGAGTCCTAACTTATGTTTTTATGACTGCTATAAAAGGGACAAGGACATTATATGGCCAAGAGTTAATAACCTGTTTTCTCCTTCAAAAATGTATAAGTGTCCAAAAGACTCTAAATTATTTGGATTAGCGGTCTGGCCACTGTAGTTTGAAGGAAAACAGAGTTTGGAGTATGACACAGATTTGAGGCTTTCATGGCTGATGTGCTATTTTTTTTTAAGATTTTATTTATTTATTTGACAGACAAGATCACAAGTAGGCAGAGAGGCAGGCAGAGAGAGAGGAGGAAGCAGGCTCCTGGCTGAGCAGAGAGCCCGACTTGGGGTTCCATCCCAGGACGCCGAGATCATGACCTGAGCCGAAGGCAGAGGCTTTAATCCACCAAGCCACCCAGGTGCCCCTAATGTGCTATTTTTAAGAAATGACTTAATTGTGTTATGTCATTAATATCTCTGAGTTTTATAGATATGAAGAAAGAATCCATGTATTCTAATCTCAATTTTTTGATGTTTTTAATGAAAGGTTAAACTGATATTTAAACTAAAATCTTGGCTACTTAAAACATGGCATTTATTAGTCAGAAGCTAAAAAACTAGAAACAGTTTTCCATTCAGTTGAGAATATGTTAACTTAGACTCAAATTACTATACATGGAAGAAGAAACTTTTTGTTTCTGTTTTTGTTATTGCATTGTCTGTTTTGTTTTGTTTTCATCAAAGTCCACTTAACAACAGCAAAATGAAGGTCATATGGGGGAGATGGGAAATACAATTAGAGGTTCCAACAGGAGAAATGGAGCCTGGTGGGCATCTGAAATACTGGGAAAGAGACTAGCTACTTACTCTTTCTACTAGAAACTTTACATGTGCTATTTCATTAGACTCCAAAACAGTCTTGTAACAATGTCATTATTACTCTACTATGGAGAAAAATAGCGAGGGACAGAATAATCCATGATCATGACTCTAGTTCACACCCTAGTTCACTGGAATCCACAACCCATGGTCTCTCAATAAGCTGTGCTGCCTTTCAGTAGGAGAGAGAGGAAGGGAAGAGAAAAATCCAGCCAAGATAGAGAATGATGAAGAAAAGCACATTAGGTTATTACCAAATTTTCTTGCTTCTTTGTATGAATTTCTGTATCAGTGTATACTTCACTTCAGAGACAGATGCCAATTTCAAAAACACTAAAGGGTGAAAAATTAATGCAGAATGGAAGAAATATGATAATGAGAGGCAACGCCTTTCTCTTTCCGTGATGGGGCTTCCTTGCAACTAGATTTTGTATGCCATACATGAAGTACATGATATGATGCTCCTTCCCCCTAGTCCTTACACCTCTCAGGTTGCTCTTTGAGGAGCATGAGGGTAGACTTTATGGGTTGCAGAAAAACATTTCACTATGCCACTGATGCAATGAAACAGGATCAATCACAGTGATAGGCTCAGTGTTAATCATTTAAAGTTCAGATAACTGAAATTTTCTATGATAGTCAACATTATGTTTAAGTAAAAAAATCTTCAATAAGATGTGGAAAATCCAACTTTTTTTTTTTTAGGTTTTATTTATTTATTTGACAGACAGAAATCACAAGTAGGCAGAGAGGTAGGCAGAGAGGGGGGAGAATCCAACATTTTAAAAGCATCATACACTACAATTATATTTGGGTATTTTTTCCCCCTTTGTGCTTTACTGATTATGCCATGGGGTTCCTAACTAATGCTACCAAAAAAAATGTTGAAAATATCAACAAAACTATCTTTAGTGGCATGTGGTATCTCTTTCATTCCACCACTTTTTTTAAAAAAAGATTTTATTTATTTGTTTGTTTATTTATTTATTTGTCAGACTGAGAGAGAAAGAGCCCAAGTAGGCAGAGTGGCAGGCAGAGGCAGAGAGAGAAGCAGGCTTCCCGCTGAGCAAGGAACCCGATGCTGGACTCTATTGCTCACCGGACCCTGGGATCACGACCTGAACCAAAGGCAGTGGCTTAACCAACTGAGCCACCCAGGCATCCCAATTCCACCACTTTTTTATTTCAGTGGAATTGACAGTCTCCTGACAGATGTGTATTGCATTATAAAAGGCTTACAAGGCTATCTTCCGAAGACTCCAACAATTCTTAAAACAACAGAAACAGTAACAGAAAATAGATACTTCTGTTGAAAATAAAGAGAAAAGAATGCTTTTTCGACTCAGGTTTCCAGAATGTATGGTTTTATTCCCTCTCTCTGATATAGTTAGATCATTTCATTAAATTATTAGACATTCCCTTCCCCTTCAGCACGAGGAATGCTGAAGAAAACAGCAAGAGGGACATGGTACCTCTTCTTACACATTGCTTCTAAACGAATCACATTTTCTGCTCAGGTGAAGCCTCAATAAATTTCTTTCAAAAATCTTCTAATTTATTATCCCATCAAGTTGCTATTCCTTTCCCTGTATTAGACATGCTTACAATGAATGACTTATACATTCTTACAAAGAAGACACTGCTTCCTGGGTGTGTGTCTTGGGCAAAACCTACTGTACCACGGATGGTGGATTAATATTGAAGAAAACACACCAAGGGGCTGTTTGTTTCTTCTTTTCAAAGGACTCACAGGAGCATTCTATCTTTGTGGCAGGAAATAGCCTAATCTCATTCTATCACATATTTTAACTGAGATAAAAAAGAGTATATACAAACTGAGGGTCATAATTTTAAAAGTCAAAACTTGTTTAAAAATAGAATGTGATGACAAAGAGTTTGCTAGGTACCATCAACAGAACGAAAAGAGGACAGCCTACCTTAATCCTTGATTATTTTGTGGGGAATAAGGTTTCCAAGTTCTACTAACCCCATTTTTTCATTGATCTGGGCGAGGAATCTCACAGCCCTAGCATTTAAAAAAATTTTTTTAAAAAGATTTTATTTATTTATTTGACAGAAAGAGATCACAAGTAGGCAGAGAGGCAGGCAGAGAGAGAGAAAGGTGGGGGAAGCAGGATCCCTGCTGAGCAGAAAGCCTGACTCGGGGCTCAATCCCAGGGCCCTGAGACCATGGCCCAAGCTGAAGGCAGAGGCTTAACCCACTAAACCAGGTGCCCCTAAAAAATTTTTTTTATTAACATATAATATATTATTAGCCCCAGGAGTACAGGTCTGTGAATCTTCAGGTTTACACATTTCACAGCACTCACCATAGCACATACCTTCCCCAATGTCCATAACACAACCACCAACCACCGCCCCCCCCACCGCAACCCTCAGTTCATTTTGTGAGATTAAGAGTCTCTTAAAACCATGTTCCTGGGGCACCACGGTGGCTCAGTCAGTTAAGCATCTAACTTTATTTTGGCTCAGGTCATGAACTCAAGACAGTGAGATTAAGCCCTAAGAGATTGAGCATGGAGCCTTCTTGAGATTCTTTCCCTCCCTTTCCCTCTGCCCCTCCCCTGCCCCCCCCCTCTCTCCCTCTCTAAATAATAATAATAATAATAAATAAATAAAACCATGTTCTTAAATGAAAGCATACATCTGTCTCTAAGAAGCATTACTCTTAAGATCTAGGGCTATAATACATGCTCAACTTTGTTTTCCTAAGGATTCCTCATCATAGAAACTTATTGTAAACGAGCCATTAGAATGACTGTTGGCAGTTTCCTGAAATATACAAATATACATTTAGAGATAGTTTATACTCAAATAATTGCATCAACCTTATTATCTAGACAAAGTTAAAGTGTATATATGCTTCATGTTCATGCAAGTAGAGAGGGCAGTAAATGGTGTATGCTGCAATATTTATGACCTCCTACAAACACAAAATTTCATTCTTTGAAAATTTATTGGTGTTCCATAACTGGGAATTAACTTTGCTTCTTTTATATCTGTCAACTCTCTATTTATCTTACTGTCTTTAATTTATGGGGCCAGGAAAAATATTCCTCTATTTCAACAAGAATTTCTTTAGTACAGAAAAACAATGAGTTCTCTGCCTACTGTGACTTTTTTAAGACTAATTAAATAATGACAGAGTTTAACAAGTCCAAATATTAGTTGATGGATGCAATTGGTTGATGTACTTCAGTGGTGCATAACAATGAGATCTGACAAAACTCGCAGCTGTTCTATAATAAATCAACTTGATGATCTTGGATTTCTGAAATAAGAAATATAGTAACTCTTTTGAGATCAGATACTTCCTAAGAAAATAAACAGGGGTGATGTTGGGAAGGAAGACATATCAGAAATGTTTCCTAAGTGGATGGCACTTTGGAATATAATCCATAAATTGTCATAATATTCTTCAAAATATCATCAAGCTGTGTACTCTATAGAGGGCTGGGGCAGAGTATATGGTTTAACCTTTAATTAGTTCTAACTTCTTTCAAGGGGAAACCCAAACTATTTTTTTTAAGATTTTATTTATTTATTTGACAGACAGAGATCACAAGTAGGCAGAGAGGTATGGCAAAAAGAGAGAGGAGGAATCAGGCTCCCTGCCAAGCAGAGAGCCCAATTTGGGACTCGATCCCAGGACCCTGAGATCATGATCTGAGCTGAAGGCAGAGGCTTAATCCACTGAGCCACCCAGGCGCCCCACACTATTTTTTTTTTTTTTAAAGAGGCCTGTCTATATAGAAAATGTAACCAATGGACACTCCCACAGAGAAGCAAAGAGATGAAAACTCATCTCTCATAACTATGTCAAACAGAAAAAAAGAGAAAATATATAATATAATTTTTTCACATTTTATGTCTTCTTGATTGCTACAGAGCATTTTTGCCCTTGACTCTTAGTTTTTTTCACTCCAAAGAACATTCAAAGTCTGCTCTACTCTTGGCTTTGGTTTTATAGACTCTGGGTAACAGGTAGAGAAAATGAGAAAATCAAGAAGAGGAATGGCTTGAAGTAGGAAGAGAGGATTTTAAAAAGGAGGAAAAGGAAAAGGAGGGGCCATGGGCTGAGCTTCAGGAGAAAAAAGTTTTCTTGAGTATTAAGACAAGTTTTGGGGGACAACTGAAAGGAGTAAGAGAATTTTAAGAGATAATGCAATGAATCAAGAATCGGAACATACTCTAACATACTTAGACTACATTAGTATTTTTTTTTTTAATTACAATTAGTGGGCAATGTTTCTTTAAAGCAATCTAGGCTATGAGTAGGCCATGTGTGCCTTGGCTTTTATATAGGTTGCGAACAACACTCCTTTTTCCTTCCAAGTCCTTGATTTCAGGAGGTTCTTCAGGACTGTCATATTCTGAATTCTCTTAACCTTGATCACCATGCATTATCTAAAAAATTGTTAAAACTTTAGATTTTTACTGGGGTATGGTATTTAATTTTCCCATATTTGTATTTTTGGATATAAAATTGCTTCAGGTGCATTTGATTAAAAAGTCTGCATTATTAAAAGGAAAAGTATAATATCCCATTCACTCCCATTCCCAATGTTCAAGGATCCTCATTATTGACAATTTTGTTGTATATTGCTGTTGTTTATAGCCATGAACATAATTTTTTAATATATTTTTTAGTTCCTTAGTATTCAGACCTGACTCTACAATTGAACAAACAAAATTCTTTCCATCAGGTTGGCTCTAGAGCTCCCTTAAATTATATAATGCACGATCACATATTATTGCCAACCTCCATCTTGGTAAATCCCCATTTTCTGTCAAAACACTTGGGGTGTTTTTTGCCTCCATGTCTACATGTGTATACTCGTTAGGATAGGCTAAATGTTGCTGCACTAACAACAAATTCCATAACACAACTTTTTTTTGACTCACACTATTGTCCAATGTGAGTCAGCAGGGATTTCAGCTTGTTCAAGTACCTGACAGTGTGCTTCTGTAATCACAGAGCCATAAGGCATGGGATGACCTGGACATTGGCAGCTATAACTTCCACCTGCAAATGAGATATGTCACTTCTGTTCACTTTTCACTGGCCAAAGTAAGTTACATGGCCATGCCTAATTTCAAAAGAGGGGAGAAGTAGAATTCCATTAAGTGACTGGAAAGTAGACAGCTGAAAATACTTGGTAAACACAATTCATGACTCAGTATTTTAACACCTATAATTTCTTTTCTGGGGCTACCTCTCAAATCCTAACCACTTTTGATAATGAACAATCTTCTACATTATTGCCTTCTATCTTTACCCTCAAATATACCTAATGCTCTGCATGTGTATGTCCCAAAAGCATAATTTATAAAGCTGGGGGAAAAAAGGCCATTATCAAAATTTTAAGAACACTGCACAGATTCCCAAAATATGGACATTTAGTTCAAATTCTGTTTGCTTTTTTTTTTTTTTTAAGGCAATTTGCTTGATACACTGTTTCACGGAGTTCTTTCATTTCCATGATTCCTTACTTCTTTGTTGGGTTAAAACGGATAAGCACACAATAGAATTTAGACTTAATATGTAGCACAAGGTCTGCTGTTTGGTTCTTACAGACCTTAGCAATAACAAATGCTTACTGATTAGCAATCAAATGCTTGATATCTTTATTTTTAGACCAGGTTTTCATTTTTTCCAATCCAGTTCACGAAGAGCAAAATCATATGTGAAACAGTCACATTAAACTTGGCTGAAAAGAAAAGGCTCTGACTACAGTGCCTGGAAGAATGCTTATTCATTATTCCCTAGCCCGGCATATTTCTCCATAGAGACAAGAGCATAGACTGCAGCCATGGAAAATCTGGGGAAATACCATTTATGCTACATCAAACTTGAGCCCACTCAGGCAATGTAAATCTTTCCCATATGTGATGACTGCTTGTTGCCCAGCCTCCAATTCTAAAAGAGACACTGTAAATATTCCCAAATACTCCTTTTTAATTTCTACCAAGACTCTGCAGCTGTCTTTATGCTTGCGGTTGAAGGAACATTTCTCTAATAAACTGGAAAGAGAGATAATTCATCCTGGGAAGAGTAAAAGGATAGCAATCTTAGATTTCAGGTATAAATTGGAGCCATTTTCATATCCCAGAATAGATCTAAATTTCAATAAAAATAAATTGCCCTTTATAGTGTAGATATAATAAAATTAAAGGCAGCCAAAACACAATCTATCTTGAATTTGGAATTTTATTCTAAAACCCTCCATGTTTTAGCCCCAAATATTATTATAAGGACAGTTTTCATAACGTGAAATCAAGATATGTGATGTGATAAGAAATAATTTTTACTGCTACCTGGAGAGTAGGAGGCAGTCAGAGAGATGTAATATGGCCAATGAGCTGTCAGATTTCCCAAGGCATTTAGGTGATTTAATAGGTCTTCTTAAAGTGTGGTCCATGGACAACCTGCATCATAATCACCTGGAGTTTTTGTTAAAATACGTATTCCAGGGCCCAATACCAGGTTTACTGAATCAGGCACTCTGGGCGCAGACCCAGGAATCTACACTTTAAGTTCTTCACGTATTTTTTATAACTTCTGAAACCATCTAATACCCACAGATTTATTGAGAGAAGACAAGAAAAAAAGAACATTTAAAATCAGGGCATTGAAAGAAAGGCAATGAAACATTCTAACTTAGATCTTAAAGCAAGGAGATATATAAATCTAGTGGTGTTTAGAAGAGAAAATCATACTGATGGCTTAATAGGGCTTCTCAAGGGTGATTTTTGTAGAATCCTCGACATTGCATTTCAGAGAGGAGCAAATGTAATCCTAATCCCTACAGTAACAGTGTCTTTAAGGAATGAATTAAAATTGCTGGCACTAACTTCCCCACCCCTCAGACCTTCTGATAGTTTTCCAAGCATATCAGAGGTCCAGAATAGGCCTAGTTTTGCAGAATACCTGGATTTCTCTGATTATGAGTATTTGTAATTTATTTCTCTCGACTACTATTTGACTCTCAATGCTAGCTCCATACTTTCCAGGATTAGATTTTCGGGTTCTCCTACTGTAACCTGAGTTTTTGCTTCTTCGGTGTCTTAGTTCCTATGTAGTGTCTGATACCCAGTTGCTCAATGAGTCTGCATTTTGTTTTCCATTTCACTCTTAAGAACGGTCCTATCCCTGGACTCCCCCAGAACTGCTGACTGATTTCCCTGAAAACAAAAGCCTGATTGACCTGTTTAGAATACTATTCTTTGATTGCCTGACATCTCTCTGGCTGGATCTCCTTTGCCACATGATGGTACCCCTGATGTGGGTACCATGACTGATTCCCCCAATTGTACCCCAGTGTTGTTAAGTCTGTGGGAACCCATGCCTGACCTTTCAGAAAAGATCTTTGTTCAGAGCCTGCATTTGCTTTTGCATTTGTGAGGAGTAACAATCTCTTGCCCTACCCCAAACACTAGTCAACTTCTGCATACCATCTCCCCTCTGTCTGCACACTGGGTAATAGGAAACTGGGCCATTCGCAGACAGTTGCCAAGTTTTGGCCAAGAAATTCCATAGATGTCCCAGTGGACCAGTGAAAACCTAAACAGGCCATACTTTGGAAAATTCTCACATCAGTCAGTTAAGAACGTTTCAGAACTTAGATTTTCATAGGGAATTTCTTGGTGAGTCCAAATTTAGTCTTCATTCTGAGCAATCTATAATCCCCTCAGAAAGCCACTAAGTGATTTTTTTGTTTTCCTTTCTGTCCTTGATCTCTATGGAGCCCATAGTCTTGGAGCAGATGTTACTTTTTGGGCCCCTTAGCTGTGCTTTAAGAAAGAACTTGGGTAGGGGCGCTTGGGTGGCTCAGTAGGTTAAAGCCTCTGCCTTCGGCTCAGGTCATGATCCCAGAGTCCTGGGATCGGGCCCCGCAACGGGCTCTTTGCTCAGTGGGGAGCCTGCTTCCCCTTTCTCTCTGCCTGCCTCTCTGCCTACTTGTGATTTCTCTGTCAAATAAATAAATAAAATCTTTAAAAAAAAAAGAAAGAAAGAACGAACGAACTTGGGTAAGGATCACTCATTACTGGTATGGGCTCACTTTATAATGTGCTTTTAGGCAGGCAATAATCCTTCTGAGCAATTTACCAAAATTTCAGCATTTCCTTCCTTTCTTTCTTTTCTTCTTTCTTTCTTTTTCTTTTTAAGATTTTGTTTATTTATTTGACAGAGAGAGAGAGAGCACAAGCAGGCAAACAGCAGGAGGAGGGAGAAGAAGAAGCAGGCTCCCCACTGAGCAGGAAGCCTCACATGGGACTTCAACCCAGGACCCTAGGATCATGTCCTGAGCCAAGGACAGACACTTAACCAACTGAGTAATCCAGGCACCCCAAGTTTCATGGAGACATCTAGGGTTCCAGGTCTTAGATGAAGGAGAGTGGGAATCTGGTCCGTGGTCATCATCCTTTGCATACACAGGCATGTCTGAGATGCTGATTTCCTTGTCTGTTCCTGAACTTCAGTCTACAAACCCTGGGACAAAGTCCTCCATGTCCTTGTCCCCAGCTTTTCCAGGTTTGCCTCTTACTGCTTCTTCTCCTCCTCTCTTGGCTGCACTGAGGACATGGGATAAGCTGGAGGGTTGTTTTGGACATGTCTGCCTTCATACCCAATTTGAATATCCCTGTACCAAGTGGAACAACACTAAACAATGATCTGAGTTTGTAGCCTCCATGTACTTCTTACAGGAAATGATTCACAGAATCCTCTATTCTCAGATTTCACTGGTCTGGTCCAGGTTTTCTGTTCTGTCTCCCAGGGACCCAGTTCAGGCAATGGGGCAGAGGGTGACAGAACTTGGAGCTCCCACTCAGAATCTCACCCTCCCCCAACCACTAAGGTCTCTTTGTTTCCCTTTGATTCTTCTCTTTGGCCCCCTACCATGAGAACCTTATCTGATTTTAGGGATGGGATAAAGAGAACAATTTTATTTCATTGTTTTTGTTTTTGTTGTTATCATTTAAACTTTGGATCCTGAGGATTTATGGAGTTAACTTTTTGAAACTCAAAAACTGTTGCAGACAAAAACCTCCAAAGCGCTTTTTTTTCCTTAATTATCCTTTTTCTGAAACAGTATTTGTCATACAATGAATTTGAGAAAATGTAAGGCGACAGACCATGAATGAATATCAAAATATTTCTAGAATTTCAGCACTGAATCTGAGCCTCCATCAAATAAAGGGACCACGGAAACTCTGACAAATGGTGAAGAAGCTAAGACAAAGTTTAATAAAACTTCAACTGAATGTTGAAATAATCGAAGTTGTTTAAAAAAAATAAACACCTGAATGACCATCAGCTTTAATATGAAATCTGAGTAAATATGAAATAAAATCTATGTACAGCAAAAACCTGAAATATTTTACTCAGAGGGAAAAAGAAAGAAACTCATCACTCTTGCCTAGAGTCTTACACTGTCTATTCAGCTAACCAAATGTCTGCTATGACAGGATGGCTAATCCCTCAACTTCTCCTTGTGTGAGAATACCTCACACAGGCTTTATACCCTGTTGTAACAACAAGCCTACAGCAATATTGGGCCCCTAAATTTGTCATCCAGTGTCAGGCACTGTGTGAAGCACTGGTCATTCAAGCCTGTCAGACAAAGTCCCTGTCCTCCGGGAGCTAACGGGGCAGCTGGGCCGGGAAAGTGGGTCAGTAAGCACGAACTTCAAGTGCAAAGTGGTGAGAACCACAGAAGTCAGCTGTGGGAGTTAAGGGTAGGGATGGAGTCAGGGAGAGCATCTCAGAAGAAGTAATAATCTCTAGAAAGACAAGACTGAGGAACACTATAAGCTAAAAGGTCACTATGAGTGGCAGATAATACAAAGGGGAGATGGAATAAAGGCCAAGGCCAGATGTTTATATGAGAAAGTGACAGATCTGTGTGGAAGGAGAACATTCACTCTGGAAAAGGTACGTCTCCCAAGCCATGTCCCTGGTCTGTGTGTGCATGTGTATGGTATTTCATATCATAATACTCTACAACATAATGTTAATATATATATATATATATATATTTTAAGATTTTATTTATTTATTTGACAGAGAGAGATTACAAGTAGGCAGAGAGAGAGAGGAGGAAGCAGGCTCCCTGCTGAGCAGAGAGCTCGATGCGGGACTCGATCCCAGGACCCTGAGATCATGACCTGAGCCGAAGGCAGCGGCTTAACCCACTGAGCCACCCAGGCGCCCCAATATATATATATTTTTAAATGTACAAATATATCTCTGACACAGAGATTTATTTTTCTTCAGAGAACACTGTGGAGCACTGGGGTTGCACTTTAGGGATGATTCATAAATATTTCATTATTTTATTTGTGATGTATGTTAGTAATTCCCATTTCGAGAGCTGAAGAAATTTAAAGTCAAGCAAACAGCATTTGGAAGGTTTTCTCTACCAAAAAATAGCTCCTGTGAATGAAAAAAAAAAAAAGATGATGGAGGGGCGCCTGGGTGGCTCAGTCCTTTAATTGTCTGCCTTTGGTTCAGGTTGTGATCCTGGGATCTAGCCACACATTGGGCTCCCTGCTCAGCAGGGAGACTGCTTCTCCCTCTGCCCTCTGCTCCTGCTCTCTTGTACATGTACATTCTCTCTCTCAGATAAATAAATAAAACCTTAAGGAAGGAAGAAAGGAAGGAAGGGAAAGAAAGAAAGAGAAAGAAAGAAAGAAAGAAAGAAAGAAAGAAAGAAAGAAAGAAAGAAAGAAAGAAAGAAAGAAAGAGTGGATCTCTAATACATACACTGGATTCCAGCTATTCCTGCCTGACACAGAAAGATGGAGGGAGAAGGAAAGAGATTTATTTCTATTTTGACTTTTAGACTATTCAGTGCATTCAGTATTCCAAAAAGTTGCCAGTAAAACTGCAAGGTATGCATTCTTAGAGAGGAAACATCCTCTAGACTTCTCTATGATCACTGATGTGTCTCATAGCCTTGTTTGACCTACATTGGTCAGGTGAAATATGTGGGGGCTCTAATAAAAAATCCTTAAGACCCCATCCAACATCCTTATTGTATGATAGATGCAACTTCCATTCATAAGTGATTACTGAGTAGATTAAGGAAATGAAATAAGTCACAGAACCTTTGATGCTAAGAAAGAGCCAAAATCTTCTGACAGAAATAGCTTAGTCTCTGGGGTAAAGCACCAGAGAAGACACTAGCAATCACTTTCAGAAAACTACTATTGGATACAAGGGCAAATGGTCCGTGTATCTACCCAAAGCAGAAGCCATGTGTTGATTAAGAAAAACTAAATAAGTCTATTACTCTAGGATAATATTATAGTGAAATAATATTCCTGGCATACATCTGAAATCCCTTAGTCATTACTTTGGAGTATTTCGACTTAAATTTGATTATGTCATTGCATTGATTCTTAAATTCACAGAAAGAGAAGCAGTCTGCAAAGGAGGCAGAGAGCCTGTTGTTCAAAACTGAGAGAGATTCCTAGCTACTCTGCTTGTTAGTTTTGTGACTATAAGTTTGAATCATAAAGAATAAATAATAAAATCACATAGAAACACTGAATAAAGAGAGGCAATTATTTGCATCATGTAAATGTTACTAAAAAGTTTTCCTTTTCTTGCTACCTTTTCTTTCTTGTTGTTTCTTGTTTTTTCTTTTAAGATTTTATTTAAATTCAAGTTAGTTAACATATAGTGCACTATTCATTTCAGGAAGAGAATTGAATGATTCGTCATTTACATACAACATGCAGCTCTCATCACAAATGCCTCCTTAATGCCCATCACCCATTTAGCCCTTCCCCCCATGGACCTCCCCTCCAGCAAAAGAAAAAATGCACCAGGAGATGCTTTCATCTCAAACTGAAATAAAACATCCACTTACTTTTGTTTTACCATCATTTTCAATTGGGACAAGGTCACTGGTATTATCTGGGTTTAATTTTAGAGTAGCTTTCTTAAAAGAAAACAAACGAATTCAAGTCATAAAGAATAAACCAGTCTCTAAGATTACCTGGATTGCATTTTTAAGGAATGTTTAGTATAAATCTAATAAAATGTACTTTTTTTTTTTTTTTTTTTTTTTTAATGTACTCTTTTGAGTACTGGATGAAGGAAGGCATGGAAAGAATACAGACCACTATGGCCCTCGGCACATATATGGGTTTGATACATGTTAACCATGATTGGTACGTTTATTACACTTCTTTTATATGAGAAAATGGAGGCTTAGAAATGTTAAAGTCACTTGCACAGGATAACATATGCAAGAGGGGCCAGCGCTGAGCCTCAAATCCTGTCATTCAACGCCACAGGCCCCACTCCTAACTATCTATTAAGGACTCACTGAAAATTTAGGGGGGTGGGAAATGTATACATATATATAAAAGACATATATCCATATTTTTAAAATTGTCAACAGTGTAGAAGATGGACCAGAGTGGCAAAGGACTGGAGAGAGGGAGACTAGGACCAGTAAGGAGACAGTGGGTTAAGAACAGATCACGGAATTCTGAGCAAGACAGTAGTCACGGGGATGAAAAAAAGCAAAGACTATAGATTTTAAAATTCTATAAAAACAGTCACCTGGTTGCAAAGGAACTGAGGAAGGGGATAACAGATGAAGGGTTGGCTGGAGTGAAGGAATGATACAGAGTTTGAAGTCCTGGAATATCTGAGACAGCCCGGTACTGGGAACTCTGACAAGTAGGACAGGCACGGAAGGTGGTGGGGTCACGCTGGATCCAAAACCTAGCCCGCTTCCCTACCAAGCCAAAGATCCCGCTACAAGTGTTGCGTATCCAGAGAAAGGAAACCTGTATCGTAACTTACACTAATTATGAGTTACAAGAAGTCTTGCTGACCAGATCTCTAGACTGGGCTTTAAGTCAAAGCCATGGGACTGGATGCAATCTTCTGAGGGAGAACGTATAGAGGGAGAAATATAAACACAGACAGCGAGAATAAGGAGGCGGGAAGAAGACAGAAGCCCTGGCAAGAAAGAGAAGATTAGAAAAGTGGAACTGTAGGCTTGTACGAGATCCCTAACTCTAAAAGATAGAACTATTTCAGGAAGAGCACGGTGGCAGAGAGTGTAAAAATAGCAAACAGCAGAAAGAGCAGAGGTGAGCAACGGCTAAAAAGCTCTGGGTTTAACCATAAATTCAGCCATTTTTAGCAACCCCTGAGAGGTAATTTCAGCATTGTGGTAGAGATAAATGTCCAACTGCCAAGAGTTTTAGAGTCGGAGGGAAGTGGGAAAGCAAAAACAGAAAAAACAAATTTTTCTTGGCATCAGGAAGAGAGAGCTCCATTGAGAAAGTTGAGTGTTTGTTTGTTCGCTTCGTGTAGCACAGGCCTGGACATTGGTTATGCCCTGAGGAAAAGCAAAGGTGTAAGTAAAAGAACATAAATTTATGAAGCAAGCCCCAGTTTCATCTTGATAAACATTTTGTTTAAAAGTTCCATAAACAAGAGTGGCCCAGGAAATGCTTTAGCAAATGCTCATTAACAAAGTGACAGCTATTTAAAAATGTTCCCATAGCTATTATATGTTTATCACCCGTTGGGTCATAAAGACTTTTGGCATGGAATCTTGAGTTCTTTCTTTAGTATGAGAACCCTTCTGTTCCCTGGGGATTTTCAGAGAATAGGGTACATGGTTGACCTCTTACTCAGACAGAAGGAAATTACGCTTTCACCTCTTGCCCCGGAGGAAATTTATCATGCAGTCATTACTCCTGGATGAACATCGAAATGAGACTGAAAGCTGGAAGCCTGGGTTCTACATGAGCAATATTTCTGGACTAAGTTGCCCCACACTGCCAAAAGAGGGATTTGTTCTTGCAGAGTTCTAGGTCATTACAATTCTAAAATAACCTAATGAACAAAAAAAATCACATGCAAACAAATGCTTAGTCTTATTTCACGTATGACAGAACACACCAAAACAAGTAGGACCCCAAATATGGGAGGGGGGGCAAATTCTGTTACATATGGTATTGCTATAGAACAGAATAGAATAGTATACAGTTGTATATTGTTCTTTTCCAAAGTGTTCTGAGTAAAACAGAAAAAGTTCCTAATAAAATGTTAAATGAAGCAAGGTAGAATCCAAATTTGCAGTTTTAAACCAATTTTGTAAAAGTAAAACAAAACAAAATATTGATACTATATTATATACACAGATAGAGAAAGAAATCTGACAATAGGAATGAACCCACTAGAGAGTGAAATTGGTGACAATAATTTATTTCTCCTTGGGGCACCTGGGTGGCTCAGTCAGTTGAATGTCTGTCTTCAGCTTAGGTCATGATTCCTGGGTCCTGGGATTGAGACCTGCATGGGGCTCCCTGCTCAGTAGAGAGTCTGCTTCTCCCTCTCCCTCTGTTTATGCACTCTTTCACTCTTTCTCTTTCAAATGAATAAATAAAATCTTTTTAAAAAATTTATTTCTCCTTTTATAATTGTTACTCTCTCCATAATCATTAAAGTTGTTCCTTTCTTGTGAGTTATATAGGGCATTTTATACCCCAGGTTGGCAGGGAGGTTGTTTTCCTTTCCACTGTATTCAATTCAACTTATACCATTTTCAGGGATGCAGATGGAGGACGTATGGATGCTATCTTCCCTGCTGGACTCAAGCTATGCTGCAAAGAAGGACCGCAGAACACATCTTTGTATTAAACATACTCAAAAGCAAGCAGGTTGGAGAGAGAAGCTAAAGCAAAATGGAAATTGCTTCCTAAAGTCATTATTATTATTTTTGTTAGTTTGGAAAGATATCACTGTTTGCCTACAGCTCTACAACTTACATACTCTTCAAAAATTGCTTTCTACAATTTTAAGATCACCAAAATAATATTTGGCCTGTAAAACTGTCTTAGACTCAGGCACATTTATCTGTCCTAATATCTCACTGTTTTTCCCAGTAATAATAATAAATCAAATAATATTGATAAAATAATATTAATAATATTCATGTAATAATATTACTAATAATATTAATTTTTAAAAGAGACATCTGCTTGTAATGAATGAATTATAAATGCCACAATACCAGCAAAATAAACAAAGGGTAGAGGAAAAAGGCTGATGCCTTCTGTCTTCCAACTCTACTTTTTTAAATTACTATTGACTGTAAGCACCTATAACAATTCATAGTTCTAAATTGCTGTTAGAAAACACATAGAAATTTAGTTATTAATGGTGATGCTTAATGAAGTTTTTACATTTTAGCATAACCCAACAGTAAACTAAATAACAAATACTTCAATAATAAAACATGAAGTAAAATATAGTGAGTTTAGTATTATTTTTTGTTAATGCCCTTTTAATTCAAGGATTGGAAGTTATATTCATTCAACAGACATTTATTGCATGACTAAAATGAACAAAATGAATGCCAGTCTTTGACCATATCACCTCTTAAATTGTCCAGTTTAGTACATTAAGCAAATGGCAACATAGAAGAACATACTAGTGTCAATTTGAGCATCTTTACTGAGAGGCTGAAGTTGAAAATGAACTCAATTTTGATTTTTATGAGAAGAAAGTTACTGTCTCTTTCTCTGTTCAACAACGAAGGCAATATTGATGGCTTCTCTTCCATGCCCACAACCTATAGCATGGGACTTGACAGCTCCTTGAAATACATTTGCTCACGGAATTCTAATTCATGAGGGACTATGTTCTGAGTCTTCTCACAAGGCAGTTTCTTTTTTTTTTTTTTTTTTTTTTTTAAGATTTTATTTATTTATTTGACAGAGATCACAAGTAGGCAGAGAGGCAGGCAGAGAGAGAGAGAGAGAGAGGAGGAAGCAGGCTCCTGCTGAGCAGACAGCCCGATGCGGGACTCGATCCCAGGACCCCGAGATCATGACCTGAGCCGAAGGCAGCGGCTTAACCCACTGAGCCACCCAGGCGCCCTCACAAGGCAGTTTCAAGAAAGACCCTTATAAAGCACTATCAGGAACACTAACAGGCTTCTTCTCTTCCTAGTTGTAAAAAGCACTTTCTAAATGGAAGTCTCCATTTGTGTATATTCATCACAGCACTGAGTTTCCAGGAATTTTAAGCTTAGGTCTTGTGATAGTATAGTTCTCCTTATAAAATACATATCCTTTCATATGTCAGATTTCCCAATTAGGTAAGCCTGTGAAAATTATATTTTGATTAAACTGAAAGACTCAATCAAGTATTTATAAAAAGCTTTATTGTATTGACTTAAAATAGCATTATTTTCAATTTTAAAGAATTATGTTTCAATTGGAATAACATTTTATTTTAAAATGACCCATTCTTTTTTTTTTTTTTTTAAGATTTTATTTATTTATTTGACAGGCAGAGATTACAAGTAGGCAGAGAGGCAGGCAGAGAGAGAGAGGAGGAAGCAGGATCCCCGAGCAGAGAGCCTGACGTGGGGCTCGATCCCAGGACCCTGAGATCATGACCTGAGCCGAAGGCAGAGGCTTTAACCCACTGAGCCACCCAGGTGCCCCTAAAATGACCCATTCTTAACGGAAAGAATGAGGGAACAAAAATAAGCAAAACCTCTCGATTTTAGACAATGTTCTGAACTTACGTGGAAATTAAATTCAATGTAGCAGACAAAAGGCAGTCCTTGAACTCATGGTTTCAAACTTAAAGAGTATGTCATTTACACTGCAAGATGCTTGAACACCCAGCAACAATTTCTACAGTGACTAGATAAAACTCGTATTTAACACCTAGTGTGAGCAAAAAAGGCCCCCAAGAAAAAAGTCCTCACACACAATTCTAAATAAAGTTGTATGGTCATTAGCAATGGGCTACTTAAAGTCGGAATTTAGAATTGCCCTGGACTCAGTTTCTAGCTTTGTGTGTTTATCTAATATAGCCAGTTTCAATTTTCCTCATGGGTAAAGTGCAATTAATTATCAAGATCACTGAGAAAACAGTGATTATTTTTGCTCTGCAGAGCACAACATAAAAAAAATAAAGGTAAGGAAACATATTCTGCTACAAAATTCAGTGCTTCATAATATTTTCAACTTACAAGAAATTGCAAGTGAGGATGTTACAGGTAAAGAAATCAAGACATTATCGAGATGAATGAAAAATATATCTTTTTCCCTTGAAACATAATCTCCACAGAGAAGAACTGCATGGACTCAATGATGAATATTTTTTCCTCTTCCCTAACTCTGTCTTACAAAGCGTTACGATGCTGTTTCCCAGTTGTGCATGCATGTGAACAGTGCATGTGTAAATGGAACTAAAATAAAATACTGAGTGCTTGATTAATATTAAATTGGCCCCTTGAGATGTGGTTAGTCACTGATTCCTTGACATATACCTCCAATAACTTTATTAAAAAGGAGAACAAACAGCACTTTCTGTATCTGATGCAGTAATGCCTTCCTTATCCCAGAGCCACTTCCATGGCAAATTATTCTACAGAACACAACTAAGGACTTGGACACAAACCAAAAGTCTCCTGAGCACCTAAAATAGATGTCACTGTGTCGATGCACTTCGGCACATCCACTTTCCTCATAAGAGAATCTCTTGGGCCCTCAGATAAAGTTACTGCTTTTCATTCTTTCCATAATTTTTTTTTAACAAACTCTTTTTTTTTCTGGTTTTCTTGTGCGCAGCACAAAAAAATAATAATAATTATAAAGACATGGTTGAGGTTGAAAGATATTGTTAGAAGAAGGCAAACGGTCCACACCCATACGAAGTCACCCTTCCATATGGATGCTGGACACAGAAAGAAAAAAAAATCCTATAAAAATAATACCATTTAAAAAAGCATAGTGATTACATGACTTTTTGACATAAGATGTAATAGCCTTATATACTACAGAATAAGCCCCCAATGTATCATTACATTATAGGATAATTCTACATTGTATATCCATGATGAGAAGGCTGGGTAATTCAGAGAATATTAAATTGAATTTAGTTCCCTCCTGAGAGATCTCAAAATATATACTAGATCTCAGAAAGTTAACTATCCAAAAATGGCTAAATTCTAAGGCTTCTGGAGTTTTCCGTGGTAAACTCGTAAGCTTCACTTTTTGGAAAGTCCACAAATGTAGACCTCCTTAATTGTCTCATTGCTTGTTTATTGACCAGCAGCAAGAATTACCTATTAGCTAGTCGGGCCTCCGGGGAAAGAGTGACACTTCAGATGATAGTGGTTCCCTTCTGTCTACCCCACTGCCATTCTGGGCTACTCCCCTTCTGCTCTGAGAGCCTCCATAGCTCAGTGATTTGAAATCTTGGAAATGTCCATTTAAGGCAGATGATTTTAAAGAAGATAAACTTCATATGAAAAAATTTTTAAAAAGGCTTGTCAGAATATTTTTAAATAAGTAGAAATGAAGGGAAGGAGTGGTTAAAATGAATAATTAATGATAGAAGTAGATTATAGGTAAAATCCTAATTCAAAATTATGTGTTTTCCAGGTCAGATCCACCAAACTGCGATGAGGTCCGTGAGCGCCTTTCTTGAGTCAGTTTAAAGTGCCTGGAGCTGCTCTGTCTTGGTCCTCCTGATTGGCTCTATACTGGTTCTATACTTCCAGTCGAAGATGAATTAACCTATCCCTCCCCCTCAGTCAAGAGCATTCTGCACATTCCGCAATATTACAGCCTATCTTTCTTTATCCAACATGAACAACAAAACATAAAACCACCCATGACAAGATGCAAAAAAGGACAAAGATAAACTAAGCTTCAAAATAAAATAACAACAACGACCATTAGATTCCTGAGAACAAAACAAAACAAAACCAAATCCTAGTAGCTTCAAATATCAACAGCCACAAAACAGTACAGCAAAGAAGCTAAGGTACTTTAAAGAGCGTGTTTTCTCTCAGAAAAGAGGCAAGGAGTGGGGAAAGGTCAAAGGACCACGGAATACTTGTGCCCCAAGCAAACAAACCCTGAAGGAGATTTCAGTGAGTAAAAAACAGTACCTTATAAGTAACTGGTCTTGTCTACTCACAGCTGTTTCCAGTGCCGACTCTTGTTTAACTGTCTACTGCGTTCAGTTTAAAGTTAATTCTGTTGGCAAAAAAGTACAGAGCTTGTCTGGAAAATGCTGTTTGGACATAAACCATTCCTTTCAAAGCTGTAGTAGCTATATTTAAGTTTTCTTGTAGAGAGGGATATAAACCTTTCCTGTAGCTAATTTTCTTCCTCCTCCCGCCCCTCAGACTTAGTCAGTGTCCTCCTATCCCATATATTGAAGAAAGAGACAGAGAGGGGAGGAAGAAAAAAAAAAAAAAAAGAACCAGGAAATATACCTTAAATAATGTAGTAGTTGAGCATTTGGAAAAAGAGGAAAAAAAAAAAAAAAAGAAGAAGAAGAAGAACCATAGAAAGAGTATCAGGATCTTAAATATAATTTAGCCCAATGCCCTAATTTTTTAGATCAGGAAACTGACACTCAGGGAAAATATGACTTGTACAAGATCATTCACATAGCTAATTAATGCTGCAGCTAAGAATAGTTACCAGGTTTCACAACTTCCAATTCAATGCTCTTGCTACTACTCTAGTATACCCAAAGGAAATGGTTTACCTTGAATAATACCCACAGGAGTTGGCAGGGAACAGTAACACAACTACAATGTGAGAACCATCTGTTCTCAGAGAGAACATCTCATTCCACTTTAAAATCCTCACTACTGTAAGTTTCTCTATAATGCCCAATTTCTTGAAGATTTAGCAAACACCTTACTGTTTGTTGATTTTGCATAATATTTTATGTCTCAGGATGCTGACATACTTTAGTCCTTATAGAGGGCTATAAGGGATGATGCTATGACAGGTGTTACTCTTTAATATTTCTTTTTTAAGAAAAGATTTTATTTACTTATTTACTTGAGAGAGAGTGAGAAAGAGAGAGTACAAGTGCAGGGCGGGGAGGGAGACAGGAGAGAGGGAGAAATAGACTCCACACTGAGCAGGGAGCCTGGGGCTCAATCCCAGAACCCTGGGATCCTGACCTGAGCTGATTACAGTCACTTAACTGACTGAGCCACCCAGGCGCCCCTCATATTTCTACCCAGTATCAGTGGTATTGAACTAGAAACACAATACTATCACCACAGATCCCTACTTCCAGTTTGTCGATATTTTTTTAGCCATACGTGCAAGTTTATTCTTGTTATTATTAATTACATATTTTGTTAAATAAGAGAAACAGCACAATAATTTTTACTCGATATCTTTCACATAACATTTCCTACTTATATATAAAGAAACTATTTTTCTCTAACTGAAGGAATGATATTCTTATTATAATATATTTTTAAGTTTTCCTCTCTATAATGTATTGATTGATTCATTTATTCATTCATGTCCTTATTTAGCAAATATTAATTGAACATTAATATTGTGTTCTTCCCTTGTGGAATATGGTGACAAGCAATAACTTTTATAGATAAGTGTATAGTTGTCAAATAAAATCTAAGGGCTTACTTAGGAAGTAAGGCCAATTTTCCATAACTATCTTTTTATCCATTCTCATATTATAAGCATGTGCCCCAAATTTATTTACATTCTCTCCATTGAATTGCCCACTCTCAACAACAACCATCCTCCATCCTAGGGTCAGATACGTCAAAATATGAAATGGCCCAGGTGGAAATTGCTCTGGGCACTATTCATCTTTCTGTTGGATCTGACTCCCTAAACTACTAAAATCTAAATTACAAACTACAATTTAAAGACACAATTTGGCAAATGCTCAGACCACCCCAAACCCATTTTAAATTGTGACACACTGTTTAGCGCAGAAATTCAGTTTTTTTTATATTGCCCATCTACATTTAAAATGATATCATATCTACTCTGACCCTGGTCTTTGGAAGAAAATAGTGCAATGTGATTAGTTATAAAAGTATATTTTTAAAGTGATATGTGGTTTTTGAAACGTGTTTTCCAAAATGTTGAGTAATTAATAGGTACTGTATCAATTTTCCAACAATGACAAATAAGCAGCTGATTCAAAATACGTAATAGTTGAGAAAGAAATCTTGTAAACCATACTTTATACTTTTTTACACAATGGCAGGATCCTCATGTCCTTCCAATCTCAATTAATTTTGTCTGACTGAGCTCTGTGCAAATATAAGTCCCAAAGACATCAACATCTACATTTATATATAGCACTGATACCTCAAGTCTGATTAAAATTTGACACTCTGATACATATGACTGGGGTTTACTAAAAGTATCCCCTCTTTCTCTTTTACTTCTTGAACTTTACTTTTAATTTAAACATTTTGCCTTTTGTCTGTGAGAAGGAACAGGAAGGAAATCTTAATAAGCCTTGAAAGAGAAGTAGGCTGTGAGGAGAGAGACACAGAGATTTAGATGGAATGAGTCAGGATGATTCAGGGCTCTGGACTGGACTCAGGAAGGAAGGTGTAAAGAGGAGTCACATACAAGCAGGTTGTTTGGAACAGAAGTGGGCTGAGCCACAGACAACAGATTATAGGTATTAAATGCAAGAACCAAAGTCTCTCAAAATAGGTTCAGCAAAGAGGGAACTAGCAATTTTGGTGACCAGTGCCAGCAACAGGAAATTGGTCCTTGAACGGACTTTGTAATTCATGACACGGTTTGTTTCTCCCCATTGGAAGGGAAGCATGTGCTGTCAATATGAGAATTCGAACACAATCTAAAATAACACAGTGACATACAAACATTTAAAAAGAAATTGTTCCTCTATTTTTAGGTCCCTTGGACATAATCCAGGTTGCTCTACTCTGGGCATGCTCTGGATCTGAGAATCCTAGCATAGTTTAGTGGGGACTAGTTACTGTGTTATGAAGCCTGGATATGTGGAGTTGAATTTCACTGATGGGAGAGGTACTTACAGCAGAGGTGAAATCCGGGGCAGACTATATTAACACAGGCAAGACAGTTGGAGTTCTCTTGACTCTGTGATCTCCTCTTAGTTTTCAGGTTTACAGTAACACTAGAGGAAGACTTTTCCTAAGGAATCCCAGAGAGCGCTTTTGTGATAGCAGCTACTGGATTATAATATTCTGTGCTCGGGAAGAGATATCACACGTGGACATTTTTAATAGTCTCGGAACCACACACATAAAAACCTTAAGCACCAACTCTCTTCAGTTCAAGCTCACGCTTACTTTGTTGCCTGTCTCCTCTCAAAAGCCGTTCTCCTCGCAGCAGCCAGGGCCCGTTATACGGTCTGATAGCTACCCATAATTCCTCCGCTTCACACCTTCCAGTGGTTTCCCATCACCCCATTCCATGGCTTCTAATGGTTTCCTATCATTCTCTTGCTTTACCCCTGTAATGGTTTCCCACTGTTTGCAGAATAAGTCCAAATGCCTGACGATGGCTTCTGAGGCCTCACGTAATTTCACCCCTGTTTATCTTTCCTGTTCCCTAACCTGTTGTTCCTGTTGTTCCATCTGTTTAGGATGTTGCCCCTTGATCTTTGAGGGACTACCATTTAATGAGACTGCAAGGGGGCGCCTGGGTGGCTCAGTGGGTTAAGCTGCTGCCTTCAGCTCAGGTCCTGGAATCGAGTCCCGCATCGGGCTCTCTGCTCGGCAGGGAGCCTGCTTCTTCCTCTCTCTCTCTCTGCCTGCCTCTCTGCCTGCATGTGGTCTCTCTCTGTCAAATAAATAAATAAAAATATTTAAAAAAAAAAAAAGACTCATTTCAAATGCTTCTTCCCAAGAAAAAAGATTTCCTGATCACTAGCTGATCATCTCCCCCGACCCTTACATACGCATACTCTATGCCCCGTTTTTCTATTTTAATTGTTCTTCATAGCACTTACTACTCTCTGAAATTATCTTGGGTGCCTTTTGTATTTATTCATTCACTTAATTCGTCAGTTTAATTATGTTTACAGTATCTCTTTGAGAATGAGTTTTATAAATCAGAAATGTGTTGGAAGTTATAGATAAGATCAGGAACATAATATTTAGGCTTTTTAAACCACATTATCACCAGTATTCAGAGCAGTGTCTCCTATGTAGGTATTTGACCAATATTTCTTGAGTGAATGAATTATATTTGTTGCCTGGGTTACTACTCTTCGGTCAACAAACGTCCAACAGAAGTCCACGAGCATGAAGGCAAGGACTAATCTACTTCTGCAATTGACTGAACTCTTCAAGTCTCCCTGAGGCTCAAGCAGCTAGGCATTTGCAGGAAATAAGGAAAGAGCCCCTGCTGGGCTCTAGGAGGCTGCATCTAGGCATGGTGCCTCGAAACCCTTGTATTTTGTTAACACAAAGTCCAGCATATATCCTTGAGCTGCTAGGAGGTCCTAAGAGCTTCCGGACATCTCCTCCGTTTCCTGAACTCGATAGTCGTGGCCCTTATTGGAATAGCAGATATCCTAAAGCTAATTCTATCCTTTCCAGGTGGTTTCAAGAAACTGCTCTCAGTTGCCAACTCTTCAGAAGCAGGAGCTAAATCCTTGCATTTGCAGCATATGTTTTCTAAATGAAAAAAGGGACAGACTAAATAATTTTAGAGAAGTGAGCTCACAGATAATTTAATCTTCCATCTCAGTTCTCCTCCACGCTGACTCAGAGCTCTCCAGCGAGCTGTAAATTAGATTTCCTCTCCCGTCTCAGGTCCTACTGCTTCCTAATGACCTGTTCTCGTGAGTCAGCCTCTCTGGGTCCTGTGGCTCAGGCACATTGTGGGATAATATGACTGCCTTAGTAGACTCCAGGTCCCACGGTATCAGGAAGGTGGCTGGTGTGATGGCGGCCACAAAAAGTTGTTTGTTTGGAAAAAAATGACACCCCCCCTGCCCCCGCATACCACTGCAGTTGCCCTACCTCCCCCCCAGGACACACCTAGGTAGAAGAAAACTCGTGTCTGAACACTACTGCAGCTTGATAGCAAATAACATCATTTAAAACCATTTTTGAAAGAAATGTCCTTTTCCTATGGTACTGATTGCATGTTAATCTAAATTCATAGATGGCATTTGGTGAGTCAGTGAATCCAAGCTACAGATATTTAGTGATTGCCTTCCATGGACAAGGCTCCATGTCAGGTAGTGAGGTTTGTGTAATTATTCCTTTTTATCTCAAGGGATACTAATTCTTTATCCAGAATACAAATTTCTCTAGGAAAAGAAGGTAAAATTTCTTCTTTCCTCCCCCTTTTCTTTCTTTCTTTCCTTCCTTCAATTTACTGAAAGCCAGATTTATTGAGTCCAAATAACATGCTGTGTTTGGGTATAAAGAAAAAGACAAAATTCAATGTCAGGAGGCTAACCCTTTGGAAGTGAGAGAAATTTATGGACTATTGGTGGAGATAAGCACAGCATTACCAGAAAGCACATCAAAGCAGTGTGGAATCAAGATGGGAAGTGAGCAAAGAAGGCTTTTTTGAGAGGATGAAACCTACATTCTGAATGCAGGAGAGGGAGAGGATTAACATTCCAGGCAGGAGATAGGGCACACTTGGGTCACTTCAAGAATTTCTATAGAGCTGGAATGTGGAATGAAAGACATAGACTAATAGATGAAATATGCAGAAGGAAATATAGGCAAAAGGCTCAGGAATTTGTTTTTTATCCTGAAGGCAATGGGGGAGCTACTGAAAATTTTTAAACAGTGGATACTTTGTTTTAATAATGCTAAGTAGAGAAAGAATTTAGGGAGAGGTGACTTGAAGGACTAGACTACTTAGGACGGTGTTTCTTTATTCAAGTAAGACATTGTGATGGTCTGCAATTAGGCCGTAGGGACAGAGAGACCCAAAAGAGAGGCACCAAAAGATAATTTACATTTTCTCACAGGTAGGAAGAGGTGAGTAAGCCAAAATCACTTCCAAAACCGCTATAAAATCATTAGAGAAAAGTGTATCCAGTATTAGAACTGCATGAAAACTCTAGTGAGATCTTATATAAGTAAGTTCTCCCCATTCACAGATGAGGAAATGGAAGGCTCAAACTTGAGTGATAGCAACATTTGATCTCATGTCCATCTGACGACAAAACCCATATTCTCTACACTAAATTGCCTGGCCCTTTGAGGAGATCATACATTTTGGACACTTCTTAAACTCAGACTTAAAGAAGTTGTTTGGAATATAATTTGGCAGTACCTTAAGAGGTTCCCATGCAAGACTATTCAGGTTTTCCAGGTATGAGCATGTTCTAATTTGAGATCCAACACACCAACAATTGGATTTGTGCTGTTTCTATGGAACAACACATTTAGCAACCCTGCAAAGCACAAATCCTCATCAAATTCCTTTTGATTATTTATTTTTAAGCCTGGAAGATTTATTCACACTCTATACGAGGATGGCCAGGTGAAACCAAAATGGAATTGGAGTTGACATACTCTAGTTCAATCAAGTCAAATACTGAGTTTTGAGTAGAACGGTGTTTGAAAGATAAATCAGTTTCAATGAATCTTGGAAGGCAGAAGGTACAGTTCTTAAGACACTGGAAACAGGAAGGGGCAGATGTAGCTCAAGCAGGAGAAAATGCTGAAATTTGCCTTAAAGTTGGAGGAGAAAAGTTCCTTCTCTAGCATATTTTACATGGACTGTGGGTAGGATAACTATACAATTTAGTACCCAAACCTTGAATCTTGAGAGTAAAAGGAGACACTAATATTAATTACAACAGGATAGCAGATAATCATCAGGACTCTTACAGGCAAACATGGATGTACATCACCTTACCTAGAGGCTGACATTAAACCTGATCTTCAGGTGACGGTAATATCAAGAATGTCATAGGTTTTAAAGTTAGGCAAGATAAGCAAAGTCAAGAATTCTTACACAACTTGGACAAGGTGTTTGATAGATATACAACGGCCAAATCAACTGAATTATTTGAGATATATTAATTAATTTAGTTCCATAGTTTATTAGAAAATGATACATAAAGATGAAAAGTAACTCTTCATTATAAGATAGTCACAGATAACAGGTATATAGTGTTTAGTCTCCTATATAATGTATTCACATAAATATTTTCCATAAAATATAAATATATTGGTATACATGGGTACTCCTACCTATTTTGGTTATTTAAAAATAAGTACAGACTTTATTTTTTGATCAGGGAGTCAATATTAAGAAGCACCAAACTGAATCAAATCTCAGTGTACTCTCCCACCAATTCCTGAATTCTTTCCAGAGTTGAGGACATTCTTCCTTATATGGCAAGATTCCTTCGTAGGCTAGATAAAGGGAAGGATAGGCATAGCATGGGAAACAAACATTCCCAGGGAGAGACAGGAGATACCAGGCAAAATTAATTAGGATTCCAACCTTAGTTCTGTCATCAATTAGCTGTGTGACCTTGGACAGAACACTTGACTCTACCCAGCCCTGGGTTTCTCCCATATAAAATGAGAGGATTTAGAAAGATTACCTTGGAAGTTCTTTCAGATATAAAATTCGGCTATTCTCTGAGATAATTATCTCCCATATGTTTTAAATTTGCTTAATGTTTACTTATCTGTGAGGTCTGGGAAGGTATCTTTTGCATCATAAAGAAATTAAAACAGTCGGTTATTGATGAAACAACTGTGATGGTAACAATAATAATTTTTTTAAGACTCCCAAGAATATAAACATAGGCAGTGGGGAGATGTTTCATTTTTTAATGTATAATAGGAGGACTATTAAAATTTTCTTAGGAGAAAAGTCATCAGATATAAAATGCCAAACCACATTGTGCTTAATAATTTTTAAGTATTCAGCTAATTTGGGGTCCCAGAACACACAAAGGATCAAGCTTTCTAAATTTATACAAAAAAGGATTTCTTCTGGAAGTGTAATGTGACTGTCATTTTTCACGAGGAAGGAATGAATACACATTTACTATATAAGACTGTTAGAAATGAATACAGGAGTTGCCTCTCTGTTCTGTAATCTTTGACAAGTCCCTAGGTACACAAGCATGATTCAGAAAATAATGAAAACAAATTGCCCATCGATCTTCTGCTTTTGGACCTCAAACTTTAATGTAACCAAATATAAGGAAGCCAAACAAAATTTTTTCCTTATATTATTTTTATGATTTTTCAATTCATAAAGTAATACCCTTCTTTATTTATAAAAAGCCACATGCAATAAAAAAGTATGTAACATAAAATTTAAGATTCCTAGCCACTCAATCCTCTCTAATACTATTCTTTTTTTTTTTTAGATTTTATTTATTTATTTGACAGAGAGAGAGAGAGAACACAAGCAGGGGGAGCCACAATCAGAAGAAGAGAGAAAAGCAGACTCCCCGCTGAGCAGGGAGCCCAACATGGGACTCCATCCCAGGACCCCGGGATCATGACCTGAGCCAAAGGCAGACACTTAACAAACTGAGCCTCTAATACTATTCTTACGGATTAATTACTATCAACCATTCACTCTGCATCCATTCAGATGATCTCTCTCTTCACATACATGTATGTTTGCACACATACCTACACATGGACATCCACAAATCTGGTCTTGAAAAAAGAATGTTATCTTCCTTTACTCTAATACTTGGCAGTTATTAAATTTGTTCATCTTTAGGCAAGCAAGCAAGTATAATAATAAATGTGTCTTCTTTTCCTGTCATAAAATCTCTCTCTTCCATCCTTAAGCCCTTGGACTTCTCTGTACAATTTATCAGGTGGCTAAGAAAAATAAGTGCAATATCTTATTGGCAGTCAAGATGCTTAGCAAGATGAGCATCTAATAAATGTTTACTGATTTGAATGAACGGATGAAGCACACCAAGTATCATAATGGCACCAATGTGGGAGAAGCTGCCAGGAAATAACCACGTGTGAATTGACATTCCTAGTATCCATTCCTCTTTGTATCAGGTGTCAAGAATTGCTACCTTTGGGGCACCTGGGTGGCTCAGTGGGTTAAAGCCTCTGCCTTTGGCTCAGGTCGTGAAACCAGGGTCCTGGGCTCGAGCCCTGCATCGGGATCTCTGCTCAGCGGGGAGCCTGCTTCCTCCTCTCTCTCTGCCTGCCTCTCTGCCTACTGGTGATCTCTGTCTATCAAATAAATAAATAAAATCTTTAAAAAATAACCTTTCTTTGTCTTTATTGATCTTGAAATTTTTTAGGAATGCAAATAAATTATTTTTATAATGTGTCTCAGTTCCGATTTGCCTAATCTCTCCTCATGACTAGATTTGAGTTGTGCAATTTTAGCAGAAATACCAAAGAAGTAATGTTGTGTCACACCTTCTCACTGCATCATATCTGGGGACATATGATGTCAGATTGCCCTGATATTAATAAAGATAACTCTGGTCTATTTTTTTTTTTTTATCATACTCTCCTCCAGTACTGTTAACATCCATACAATGTTCTAAGTTTTTCATTCCTTCTATTTTATTAGTTGGCATTCTATTGTAAGAAAGAGCTTTGCCTATCACATCCATTTATTCATTTAAATTAATAAGTAATCTATGGATTTTAATTTATTAAATTGGTTTATTAAATTGGTTGACTATTTATTATGTAGTTTAATACTCAAATTTGGCCAATGAGAACCTTTCAGGCTGGCTCCTCTGTCCTTTGGCTATGTCGCTGTCATTCTTCGAATACTTCTTATTTCCAGTGCAACAAGCTGTGCCAGCCTTTGCTATACTTTCCCTATCTCAGACTTAAATCTTTCTACTTGATTCATTTTAATGGAGCACAGTGAGAAACCAAGTGCTGAATATTCATGCCACTGCTTCCAGACCCTCTTACCAGGCAGGGCTAGGAAAAAAACATTTTTTAAATATGCACACACACATACACACAGATGCTATCTTTTACTTATTTATTTATTTAATCCTATGTTTGGAGCCTTTACTATTTTTGGATTCTCAGGTTAAAACATATAGGAGATTCTCATTATTGTTCCTCCCATTTCCCCTCTTACCTTCTCTTACATTTTTATTATATATTAATACAAAATAATAAGAATAAAGTTATATCTGCTTTTTCTATAACTTTATCTTTACCAGCTGTTTAATCTTAGTCTTATAGTTAAACTAATACAATGTCACTGTGAGAATTTTATCACACATTCTCATTCTTGGGAATGGGAATTTTTTATTTATTTATTTTTATTTATTTTTGGTTTCACTAAGTTCACATTTAAACAATTTTTTTGAGAAGGCATAGGCAATGTATAATTGAGAATATCTTCTTATTGCCACTTACTTGGATACATTTTCCTATCCTCACAACTTCCAGTGTCTTCTGGCACTTAAAATTGCTGTGAAGAAGTCTGAGATACACCTGCTTTGTTTGGTTTTCCCTTCTATGTAACTTAATTTTATCATCTTCAGGCCAGCAGAATTTTTCCTTTTCCCTTGATGCTAGATAACAAACATATGATCAAGTAGCCTATGGTTTGTTTGCTTGTTTGTTTGTTTTAAGATTTTATCTATTTATTTGAGAGAGAGAGAACACAAGCAGGAGGAAGAGAGAGAAGCAGGCTTCCTGATGAGCAGGAAGCCTGACATGGGGGATTGATCCCAGACCCTGGGATCATGACCTGAGCCAAAGGGTGATGCTTAACTGACTGAGCCACCCAAGCATCCCCAGGTATGCTAGATTTTATGTCAATTTTATGTGCCCATTTAATCTGCAGATTCAGGTACTCCTTTTATTCTACTTTTTTTTTCCATTATGTATTTAATATTTTTCGTAGTCTACTCATTGGGTTTTTTTTTTTTTTTTTTTGCTTTTCAAGGTTTCCGATTATCTCCTTATTTGTCATCTTTTCACTGATTATTTTAATTTCCTGTCTCTCTTCTGCTTTCACCTCAATTTCAAGTACTTCTTTCCTTCATACCAGAGATCTCATCTACAGTTCTCTTGCTATCTTTCTTGATTCTAAGTTTTTATTCTAACTTATTTAGACTTATAAAGGTCTTTTTAAGTTCTCAGTCTGCCTCCTCAACTCAGAAGCATTTTTTTGAGTTGTTTATTATTCTGGCTTAGATTTCATCTATGGAATTCATAGATGGTAATGCATTTTCTTTTACAGCATTGGGTACTTATGGAGGGGTTTAAATTTTACCTTGTCTTTATTCTATTGTTAATTTTTTTCAATCTTTATTTGGCATGCTATTCCATTGGTTTGCATCTTTCTTTTTTTGTTTTTAATTATTTTATTTTCTATTGTTATGATTTTACTATAACATATCTTTGTGGATTGTCATGCCAATTCATTTCACTTTGCTCAGAGTTAACACAGCAGCCAGAGCAAAACAGTCTTTCTTCTCCCAGACTGTGAGGGTGAATCGCTTTGACACACTCCCCACCTGGTAAGAACACTGTTTATCTTTCCTTCAGAACAAAGATGATGCTTCAGGAGTTGGTACATTTCTTTGGCTGTACTCTCAGAGTATCTTAAGATTTTCAAGTTTAGAGCAATTCTTCTCCTCAACAGCTACCTCCAAAGGCCATATTATAAACAAATGTTAAAAATGTAAGCAGCATAGCATTACATATACAAACATGCACTGTGCTTTCCAGTTCACACAGCAGAGAAGCATTTGCTAGACAAAAACAATGATAATAGAATTTAACTCCTACCAAGAATGTCATAGTTTGGAAAGATCCTCTTTTTGTCTCTGTAATCATATTTGGCATTTGCTTAAAAAATCAGCTAGAAATAATTTACCACTGCACTGAATAAAATATAATGCTGAAATCTGAAAACACTTTTTTTCCTCCCTTCTTGAGTAACTTGCTCCTCTATGGTGATTTATATGCCAAAAAGCAGTTATCATTTTTCTTCTCCCCCGCACCAGTTTACTCAGGTTGGTTTTTTGTTTTTGTTTTTTTTTTTAAGATTTTATTTATTTTATCTGACAGACAGAGATTACAAGCAGGCAGAGAGGCAGGCAGAGAGAGAGGAAGGGAAGCAGGCTCCCTGCTGAGCAGAGAGCCCGACGCGGGCCTCGATCCCAGGACCCTGAGATCATGACCTGAGCCAAAGGCAGCGGCTTAACCCACTGAGCCACACAGGCACCCACTCAGGTTGGTTTTGTTATCGTTGTTGTTGAGATGCTCTGTTCACGTCTCTAGTGCTTTTGGTGTGTACAGATTAGCCTTCTCCCTCTTCCACAGGAATGCCAGACACTGTGCTATGGTCTTAGCACACGTAATAAAGGGGATGAAGCATGTGCGTGTGCGTGTGTGTATGTGTGTGCATCATGGCCACATAAAACAGATATAACAAACACACACACACACACACACACACACACACACACATTCTTAAAAAACCATATACCTATATGGAAATGGACAGTTGGAAGCAGTGTAACCTGAAGAAACATTTAAATTAATTCAAAAATCAGAACATTAAAGTATTGTTACCTGGAGACTTGGTTGAGGAAGGCCATTTAAAACTACTAACTCACATTAAAATTGTGAGAAAGTCTCTGTTTGATCTGAGAAACTGAAAAAGGCAAGTGGACTCCCTGTAGTTTGCTTCTCATAAGTTAGAGCTAATGAATGACACTCATGATTTCTTAAGCACTTGGCTTACGTGGAGAATTTTTTATTTCTTTTTAGTTAGGCTTTCATCCTGGGAGATTCTTCTTCTGTTTTTCACACACTGTGTTTCTTTGTTTGTGGTCCTTGGTTACGCAGAAACAATTGCACATTCTGCTAGTAGACCCAGAACCTTAGCTTTGCTGTCCTCCCCAGGCTTAACAACACACAGGATTGCGTGGGGATCTACTTCCAAGTACAGGTCCTGATTCCGGCCCTGGGGTCGGGGTGAGGACCTGGGAAGTTGATTTTCTAACAAGTTCCCAGTTGAGCTGGTGGTCTGAGGGTTACCCTTGGAGCAGCAAGGACATGCACACTACTAATTTTGATAGAATAGTTCGTTTTAAGGACCTAGAGGTACTGCAGTGGCCAAGGAGTACGGAGTTCTTTCTCTTCTGTGTTAAATCACATCCCAGACCTTGATGCAAGTACAATAAATTCCAAACTTGTCTTCCAGTATTTTTATTATTCTTTTATTTCTTATCTTCTTTTTTTCCTTTCTTGCTCCCTCCCTTCTTTCCTTTCTTCCCTCCTCCCATCACCCCTCTCTCTCTCTCTTTTTTTGGTCTCCATGATCTGCTCTGATTCCCACCCCCCATGTCTTTCTCCACTTCCTTCTATATATTAAAGGATAGCTGAATCACAATATCCAGGATTAGGAAATGGGGATGTTATTATGATGAATCTTCCCTTCAGGGCTTTAAGTATTTTGAATCTGCATTACCATTGTTGGTGTTATGTTAGGCTGAAAACAGATTGCAAAATACAGCAATCTAATTCAATAGTAGAGTGCAGCAAATCAACAGCTTTAGTGTTTGCGCAAACTATAATCTGTAATTCATAAAAATAGGAAAAAAACCACCAATTTATGGTGGTAAACAAACAAGCAAACAAAATTCCATACTATTTGGTGTGGATTTATTTCTACTATGTTCTTGACTTTTCATTACCAAGGACCGTGCCGTACATGAGATTTCATGTTTTTTAAGAGTGGCCACTGATTTAAAAAAGGGGGGGGGTACTTTTCTGTCTAAAAAAGCAGGTCTCTGTCTTTGAAATCTAAACCTGGATAAGTTTTCATGACGGATTTTCAATTTTTATGATGAACAACCATATCCATTCTTATGACCTATCCCCACTACCACCTATAGTTATTTTTTTAATTTTTGTCCCTCTGAAACTGCAAATACATAGTAATATTTTTACTTAATTATATTTTCTAAATATACCAGAAGCTTCCTCATAAAAAGAAAAAGCAGATATGCACAGTTCCTTACTTAAACTACTATTGTGGTCAGAGAGCTAAGGAAATACAGAAACACTTCTATGTGAGAATTTTGTTGACTCCTTTTTATACCTGAACCTTAGTAAATCTTTAACCCATTTTTTTTTCTAGTACTTATTTGCTTAAACACTAATTACTCATTCTGAATCCATAAATAGCACCTATGTGCTCTGAACTTAGTCCACAAATTAATCAAAACAAAAACTTTATAATTCCACTCACAAATTCACAAGCATGTTCTAATACTCCACTCGCCACACAATCCCATTATACATCAAACACAGAATTATCCCCAATTCAGTCTCACCGAATTAGGTTGAAAAGTACCAGTTTTAAGCAATAGCTACTTTTCACTAAACTCTTCTTTTTCTAGAATGTGTAAGGTATTTACCTTAAGAATTAACTTTCATTTAAACATTAGCCCAGGGAATTACAACCTAAGGTTCAATTCCTATGGGAAGTCATTCCTTAAAAGGCTAAACAAACATTTAATTTGTATTGCATGAAAGCAGATACAGATTAAACATTCAAAGGTAATCAGATATTTCGGCCTAGAGGCAAAAATCTCTAGGTCTTCCCTATGATACCACAGGTCTTTCACACGACAACAAATAAGTGTACCTCGTTTATTTAAACATAAACACAAGTAGAAGTAATAAAAGCTTCCTGAATTGGAAACTACTAATGAGGCTCTCTATAATGAGCGATCCTTCCGAAATACAGTAACAGAAAAGGGGATGGACTCTTGCCACACCGAAATTGCTAATATCAAACGCCTTAATCTTTGTGAGCATTCAGAAAGTGTTCTCTCAAACAGCTTTTTGTTCATGGAAACAGAAAATGTCCTTGGTTTCTCCTCTCTGTTAGCTGCTGGTACAAAACGATTACTTTGGTGGCAGGAGAAAAGGAGAGGGATGTCCCTCTTGTTTCTGTAAACAGCTCGACACTAACAAAATCTCAGATCTTGCTTCTCAATCAATACCCAGCTCCATGGTTAAAAAGAGTTGCATCACACCACCATTTCTGTCTGGTTAATGATATCAATAAAGGTTATCTCTCCCCAGAATGAAAAGGTCACTAATCAAATTGCAGTGACTCCATCACATTATTATTGCTTGGGAATGTGTCTCATTGATTGTTTAAGTATCCCTGCCTAGACTCTCCTCCCTTTTGATGGCTTGAGTATTGCAGGGCAGAATAACAATAAAATGTTGCCTCCTGAGAGCCCTCGCCCTACAGTAGCTAGAGAAGCAGATCTGTTTAGCCTATCTCTTCATGAAAATACACCTAAAATAAAGTATGAGGAGGTACAAATTAAAAAAAGGCTGGAGAAAAAGAAAATTCGGCGTAGAGATTTTTGGCAGTTTAAGAAAAAAAAAAAAAGTGTCAATAAAATTTTCAGGAAACCATCATCGTTATTAGTCAACTCCATGGCAACTCCATGGCTTTCTGCATGTCATACGATGCTGAATTCTATACTTTAAAAAAAAAAAAAATTGTAAATCTATTTCCTCATGGGTCTTAAAATTTATTAGAAGAGATAGAAAATAAACACCCAGGAAATAAAGTGTGATATATGCTCTGATACAAAAAATGTAGGATGCTGACTTTTGGCTTTTACATACAATGTTAATGTAGATATCAATCCTGTTCATCGCTGCTTGGGCATTTTGTAAAGACCTTTAGTGTGGAAGACTCTCGCTTTCTCATGCCTGGTAAGAAAGCTCAAGTTTGTGATTGCTTAGATGGTAATTTATTCATGTACCATAGACTCCTACCTATTTTTCCTGTCAGCGGTATTTTAGGACAGCAAAAGAAAAGTACTGAACACACGCTTTCACTTTAAAGAAATAAAGGAACAAACCAAGAGTAAATGACTAACTAATCCTGGATCCTCCCTCTGCCCCTTGAAGACTCTGGGCTCCTCTCTGTTCTTGGCTTGGTAGGTAGATACAGGCCTCTCATCAGAGCCTGTTCCTCAGTTCCCACGCCCTGCCTGGTGGTGGTGGTCAGTGGACCCGGCTCAGTTATTCCTGCAGCCCTTGGATGGATTTAAAGGCTTTTCTGTAAGTGGCCAAACTAATAGGTTTTATCACCTGGAAAGTACAAGAAACAGCTGTTTATGTAAGTGCCCCAGGCACCACAGTTAATCATTCTTGCAAATAATATTACAAGGGATGTAATTCTGGTTTGAGGCACGTGGTGTTTTTCCTAACATCAGAAAATAATGGCCTGACCCCGCAGCAGAATGTCAGCGATTTAACACAAACGAGTACTATAATGCAGACTTTTCAGAGCTATAAGTACACCAAATCACGCTCCTTGGAATACTGGCTTCCTCAAACTATAAAATCCCAGAATCGAACAGTGGTTATATATTTCAAATAATGATATAATGTCTGCAAGATTAAAAATCGACACTTCAAAAATTTTTACTGATTTTTTTAAAAGATTTTATTTATTGAGAAAGAGAATGAGAGATAGCACTTGAGTGCGGGGAGAGGAGAGGGAGAAGCAGACTCCCTGCTGAGCAGGGGACAGCCCCGACCCAGTCCCCCATGCAGGGCACCATTCTGGGACTGTGGGATCATGACGTGAGCCAAAAACAAGACGCTTAACTGACTAAACCACCCAGGCACAACCAAAAATATTTTATTTTAGATACGAGTAGGAAAATCAGTCATCTGGTTTTAAATTTACTGATCTTCACAGTGACAATGATTAAACCAATGATACGAAGTCAATCTCCGTTCTAGGCACATAGGAATACTTTGCCTAAGTGTAAAAGGTAATCTCTTCCCTCTCCTTTGATGGGCCCGCTGTTGGCAGAGCTTCTGGCTCTAAAGGAAGCAGGGAAGCCCACGTGGTAAAGTGTAGGCTTTGGGGTCAGACAGAGCTAGACCGATCCCAGCTCATTTAGTCGCAGGTTACATGACACTTGGCATTTTGTTTTCACCTTTTGGCTCCCCTCACTTTTCTACTTTGTAAAATAGACATAATAATCTACCCCACAGATTTGTTTGCAAGAATAATTCAGATAAAATATGCAAAATACTTAAGCATTGTTATCTTTACAAAAACCAGGGCTTGATTAATCATAATATTTGTTAGTGTATGTTAATCAAGCTTGGTACAGAGAAAGTTGAAAAAAGTGGAAGGCTGGCAGCAAGGCATCGTGTTTTCTCTTCCAGATGTTTCTTTTGACCACCTTCTGTTCTTTCCTTCTTTCTCTCATAGAAAGAGTACTATGATGTTCTGGACAGGACACAAATGCCTAGAGTCAAATATGATGCATAGACATAACCGCATACGATAGTTTTTATATAAAAATAGGCTCAAATTTCATAATGACATTGACACTGCTCCATATCGTAACTTAATATTTGACACTATTTTGAGCAAATCATCCTTTCTTAAATGGTGATCCCTATTCACCCATAACCAGATGACATTTCAAATGGGAAACTGAGCTAAACAGAATACTGAAAGATGTGTCCACCGATGGGGTATATTTATACTCACTAGCAACACAATTTTACCATGGCCACTGGCCAGTTGGCTCTGTTCTTGCAAAGACAATATAAAGGCTCTGAGACATAAACAGGAACTCTGGGGAAGAAACAAAATAGCACTGTTGATCATAATACAGCCGTTACTATGGACTCAAGTCTTTCCTCCTGCTACAAACACCTTAAATTCATTTGACGGGTTACTGAATGTTAACGCTCTTCGGAGAAAAAGAAGAGCCAGCATCCGGCAGGTTCAAATCTTGGCAACGTCAGAGTGAGAGGCCACCCCTGCTGCCTGTTTTCGTGGGTGTCTTCTGCTTCTGACACTATCACCTTCATTTCTTCTCACAGAGAGAACTCATGCCATCTCCGGGAGGAATATTTTTTGCCTGATCTGATACTCTTAACCATTTCTCATACCATATGCATTCTTTGTGTGACCCATGCTTGGGGACCACATTGTTTTTCTCTTCCTTTGAAAATATCTGCTGTCAGTCTACTCAGGTTTCCAATTTTAATTTCCACTGGTTTCCTTTTAAACTCCCTTCTCTCAGTTTCATGCGTCCCCTTCTTTTGATGGCAACTTCCAGCTTGGAGGAACAGAGAAGAGAATTCCCTCATATAAACCAAGGGTAATGAAGATGGCTCCCTCCCAGGGTGGATGCGGGTGATTGCTGACGAGGTTGGTGTTGGGCTGATGAGATTGAAGAGGAGGACATTCTCAGCTACTCAGAAGTGTCACTACCTGGTGAGACTAAAGAAATATCATCGAGAGGCTTAAAGAATCACCTCCAGGACTACCTTAGCAGCGCTGATAAGATTTGGGTGCATATTTCTTAAACTTTGTCCAAAGCATGGAATAACAAGAGAATCAGATTAAAAGGAATTCCAGCTCTCTCTGAGCTGTCTGTGATCTGAAGCCCTATTCCAGGAGATAATTTCAGCTTCCACACCACCATGAAAGAATGATAATTTCTCCCTCCAAAAGTAATCAGACTAATGTTTTCCTCATTACCATGTCTTCATTTTTCCTGTTGACAGTGCACTGCCTACAGAGATCTCATTACCATTGTTTTCATTTTTGTTTTAAATTATTGATAAGCTTCAGTCATACCAATCCATGACTGAAACCAGGCAGAGTCAGGGAGCTGAGAAATATTTTTCAGAGAGCAACTGGAACATAAGATATGCATCTGTCAAAACCAGAAAGCAGAAAATGTACATAAGACATCGTCGGGCTGTTCAATTTTGGGAACTACTTGGGGCAAGTCAGATCTCTTCGGAGTACAATTTGTAAGACTCCCTAATGCGATGGGTCTTGAACTCTTCTAAGCTCTATCCTTCTTGGCTCCAGGACCTTCTGTTCTTCCTGCATCTCATTACGAGAGCAATTATCGTCCAAACAATATCATATGGCAATGATTTAATTGGCTTCAAATCTTGCTCCAAAGGTAAGTGTCACAGGCATTTGGTCCTATTCCCTGTTTTTCCTGTTTGGAAGCAGATTACTCAAATAGCAAAACGGAAATGTCATTCCTGTTGCCATATGGAGAGCTCAATGCTACAGTTAAAGAAAAACTCAAAGAGAAAATTCCAAGTCTCTTAGAACTGCCTGTAAGACCCCATTACAATATAAAAGAAAAGTTCTTTTATATGTATGAAACATTTACTAGTAAGAAGTAGAAAACCAAAATTCGTAAGTTGGTCAGTCACAAAATATTTTCAAAACTTTGATATATAATGCCACAGAGATCTCAGGTTAATTAGCTCATTGTGAGTACAGGATACTTTTCCCTCAGTATTACGGAATATTAAACTAAAGCAATCCTGAATCACTTAAATTTGACTTGATTTCAGTTATCCCAAGGTTTAAATTCATTTATTGTTATTTGGGATTAAAATCTGAAGTCTCCTCATTGAAATAAACTTATGATAATTAATTTAACAAATAAATTGAATTAAACATGTTAGCATATAATCAGTAAACCCATTTTTTTTTCCCCCCAGAAGAAATGAAGAAGAAAACTTTCTTTTCCTTCAGCTAAATGAAGCCCAGGCCCACAGCTATCTGTAATACTTTGGAATTCTCATTTTCCTCTTGGCTTTACCTCTTTGTTGTCTCTATGTGCTGAGCCTTCACAATGGAAGTGGACTGTCTTTGGCCACATCCCAACTGATCCAGGATTGTAACACACAGTTTTGAAGACAAAGCTCCTTCCTCATTCCAAGAATTGAGAAAGCACAGTTTAGAAGTTTCCTGTTAGTAACCAACTTCTTCCCTCGGTCTCATTTATCCCTTCCTCCCACTGTCACTGCCAGTGTCCCACTGCCCACAGGTTTGCTTCCTTCACTCTGGACAATCTCATCCCCTTCCTAACATGCCTTTGCCTTGTCTTTCCCCAGGCACTGCAGATAGAGAAAGTGTCCTCAACTACAATTCTGTTCGTGGCAGATACCTGCCCAAATGACAACAGAATTAATGTCAAATTTCTTAACATTTGTATCAAGCTTGTTACAAGCTGGGTTCGACCTCTATACCGGTATCACAGCCATCAGCAGTCTCTCTTTGTTGGCCAAGTAGGTATTGGTTAGTTATTCTGCTCCTTTCTTCTAGAGTGTTATTTGTTCTTTGTTTATAAAAATTCTACCTTTATTTTGAGAACCTGCCCAAATGCCATTGTCTCCATCAAATCTTCCCTGAGTACTTTCTCCCCCTTGTTCCCATTCCCCCAACATTTGGTTATATCTTTTCTCGATAGTCCTTATTAAATTCTTCCTCCTAAAATGTTAGTATATAATTATCAACTGACCCTGTGCGATTGTAATGCAAAGTGTCCCCAGATGACACAGAGAAAAATTGAGATTGGGATCAACATTTTCCCAATAATATTCAGGTTAAAAACAAGCTGGTATGTTCTCTTTATCCTCATTGAACAGCTGACAGTGAAATTTGGGGACTGATGTGCAGTTTCTTCTGTTAATTGTGAACTAAGTGGTACAGTTCAGGCCATCCCTTGGGATATCTCGAGAGGAGCTTGCTAACAATAAAAAGGATAGTAAGTGTTTATATCCAAGCCTCACTAGCAAAATTATAGCAACTTCTGTACCCTAATCCCCTCCTTTTCTTAGAAGGGTCCTGGGGTGGCTCATGCATCATGTTCCCTGATAGCCCTTAATGTTCTTCTCTTCCTCAGACTGTGGTCTCTGCACTTCATGCTCACTGTGGTGCCGATGACTGAAATCACCTTTCCCTTTTGTCTTCCACTTGTCCTTGCCACCTTCTGCAATGTTGTTCCTCCTCATGACATCACATACAATCACTCCCCTCATCCACCTGCTCAGTTCCCTCCCTCCCTCCCTCGCATGTGCCGCAATCACAGCACAGAACTGCCAAACAAGATGTTGACAACCTTGCCCAAATATCCTCAGAGGACTGCACTGGAGGGGAGTACGAATGATCCATCCTTCCTGAAGCACACTGCCCAACTGGAGCAGGGGACTTGGGCTCTTTATCCGCTGTTGGGGAATACCTTCACACCTGGCATCCCATGTCTCCATTTCACCCCAGGTTACTAGAGAGCCCTAGTCATTGTCCTTTAGGTCTCACTGCTGGACTTGGGTCCTCCTCCCTCAACACCCACTCATCTGTGGCTTGATTCTCAGCATGGACACAGAATAAGCCCCTTGAGGGAACCACGTTCTCCTGTCCCCAGGTTCGTAGAGGATGATGTCTTGGAGCTGATAGACTTGTGCATTATAATAGGCTGGTTATGTTTTTCTTTTACTGAAGGTTTTGTGAAACAATCACACTCATACGAATAGGTGACTGGTAAGATACTATTTTTTAACAGAAGTAACAATGAATTCATTTTAAAAAAATGGTTAGGATATTTTTTTTTTTTCAAAGCATGGAAAAAATGCAGCAAATGCCTCAAGAATTGGTTCCGCTGACCCCTTGCTGCCCTCTAGTGAGTGTCTGGCGTATCCCCCTAGGCTTCCAATCAAGATGAAGGTAAACCTGAAGGAGAGAGGTAGCCCCACCCAAATGTGCTATCATGGATCCTACTCCAGGCTCAGAAAGGTCATCTGGCCTCCAGAGAAGAGCTGGATTCCAGGAACCTTGTGCTCCTCTGCTCAGAAGACAAACAAACAAGAAAACACACAAAAATAACCTTGGAGCAAAGTTAAGATTGCTCAAGGCCCCAGTAATATCCTGAAATGAACTTATTTCTGCATCACCACTATGGACTTAGGGCCAGTTCAACTACTGAGGGATTCCTTCTATCCCAGTCTTAATTCAAACCCCTTGGCCACCAAAGTGTCTGGGAACCAGACTGCAATTCAGTAGGCAGGTAGTAAGTCCTGGAGGTCAGCAAAATACAGCCAGCTGTGGAAAATAAAATGCCCTGCAAGATCAAGCAAGCAAATGAACAGAAGGTGGCCAAGGGGCTGGCACTGTCTTAGGTATGATTGATGAGAATCTTTCTCTCCAAACACTGTGAAGACATCCTGGACTCTAAAGCTATTGAAGTCACGGAAAAGTTGCAAGTTACCCAAGAAAGAGAAGATGCTAAGAAAAGAGCTTGTTCCATACCTAGAAATATTTGTTCAAGCCCCTCCGCCTTCATTTTTACTGCAAAACTCTGATTCTTATAATTTTTGGAAATGAGGAACTAGGCTCTATGAGTCCTTTACCAATGAATAAAGTGAATACTAGTTACTAATACCCAAAATTAGATTAAAAAAGTCTTGAAATTTCAACATTGTGAAGTCAGGCATAAAATTTTAAAGGTTTTTTTTTTTTTTTTTTGTATTGTTCAATTAGCCAGCATATAGTACACCATTAGTTTTTGATGTAGTGTGCAACAATTCTTTAGTTGTATATAATACCACATGCCCTCCTTAATACCCATCACCTGGTTAAAGTTTTAATTTTAGAAGGTAAGTTAGGTATGGATCATAATGTTCAATTCCTAAAAATACATCTTTTTCAATTAAACATATAGAATAGCTTAAAAACTTGCAATTATTTTGTATAGGACTTTTAGTTTAATCATTTCATTCATTAACTTACTAAGAAATAACTCCAGGGGTATGGATATATAGTATCATCTGTTGGGTACTGTCATCTCAAACAGCATGCATGCCTTAGTGTCTTAGCTTCTGCTTAAAGGGGCTATGAACAGTGCTCCCCTCAGTGCTAACCAGTCATAACTGACAGACAAAAATGGAAGCTTCCCAGAGCACTGGGTGCCCCGTACTATTGGTCAGCAGCTGAAGTAGTGATGACACATGAAGGAATATATTCACTTTCCCATTAAACTAAGGAAGAAAACATACTACTCAATCATTGAAGAATTCATGGTTGTGAAACCAACATGTTGGTGTTATTATTTCATTTGCTGAAACATTCAATACCACACAAGCTTTGTCATGTCTACATTCTAATGTCTGACATCAGCTACACTTAGAAATGTATTGCACTGAGATAAGGAATGACCGTCTGCTGCACAATCAACTTTCACCCACTAAGTTTAAAGGCTCTTACACCAGGTAAGCAAGTAAGTTAGCATAAAGGGAGTATTGTCTCCATAAGTAAGCTGAGATGGTAAACCAGAAAGAAGAAATGTTTTATTTTATTATTCTTTTTTTAAAGGATTTTAAATGGTTTCCATTTAGATCATAAAGTCATTAAGATGTCAAAAAATGATATGCTTCAAATACCTATCTTTTGTTCAGTTTCCCATTCCTTTTGATGCTATTAGTTTGAAATAAGTCTGTACCATTATTTCTTACACTAGTGCAACTTAGAACCACGATCTATATTCACCCTTTTTCTTTAAATATTTTATTTATTTATTTGACAGAGAGAGAGTGCACACAAGCACAAGGATGGGGAATGGCAGGCAGAGGGAGAGAGAGAAGCAAACTCCCTGCTCAGCAGGGAGCCTGAGGTGGGACTGGATCCTAGGACCTGGGGTCATGACCTGAGCCGAAGGCAGATGCCCACCTGACTGAGCCACCCAGGTGCCCCTTATTTTATGATTCTAAGAAAAATGCAAAACAATCTCACAGAAAACTGCAGTGGGAGAATCACCTCTTAGTGTTTTTCTGCCCAAATTTATGTCACACTTTCCTTTATTCATTTGTTGAGGACCTGTATAGTGTTCATGACTCAAATACAGAATCTTTGTCTTCAAAAGGCATATGGAACTTAAAACAGAAGCAATCCACATCAAGGCCTTGCAACTGAATAGTGTTTTGTAACTATAAACCCCCTTCATGGGAAGTACATAGAACAGGAATAACCACCTCAATTTCACAGACTTGTGAACAGAGGAACAAAAAATTAAGTGACTTGCTCAGTGTCACATGATTCAAAAATGTTTGAACCAGGACTAAATTCAGTTCTTCTACTCTAAGTTCAGGGCCCTTTCTAGTATTTCTGGCTGCTTTCAGTAGTTAGCAGATTTTAAAGCCTTTTACTAATTTTTCTTTTTCATCCTTCTAAATTCTCAAGAGGCAAACCTAGACATTACTTGCTCACAAGAACTGAAAAGTCAATGTCCACCCAACTATGAAGTATTAAATTTGTTATTAATTAACAGAATTTAGAGTGGGACATTTAAAACTGACCTATATAATTATGTGTGTGTCTGTGTATATATATACACACATATACATATATATACATGCATATATATATATATATATATATATCCTTAGAGGACTTTTTCAATCTGAGCCTTTCTAGAGAATATGATGAGACTTTAAGTACCACTAAAGTTGTTCTGATAAGGCTAATACATAAGGAAAATCTGATGTTTAAGATTGATGGAAGTTATAATTCAAAAGTTAAAATTAAGTGGAAGACATTGCTTAATAAGAAAGATATTGTGAAATAAGCATATTTCTAGGAAAACTATTGCTTGTTCAGAAGAATGACTGCTGATCTAAAATAAGCCAGGAAAGGGAACATTTCTCTTTTCAAAACCAATTTAAAAGACAAGTACTTGAGGAAGCCATCAGTTAGTACATAAAGGGTTATGTGTGAGACCCACAATTTGCTCTATTGAAATGTTGGCTTCCAAATATTATTCCAAAATGTACTGACTCAAAGGCTAGGATGACACCCTGACATTAAGAGAAAGGTTTCTTAGCTCTCTTTCCTTGCTTCAGAAAAGACAGGTCTTACAACAATTTGGTTTGTGCATGAGGCCCCATGAAATGACTACCTTACTACCTGCAAACTATAAGCATATATTTAAGCCCGGCTAACAATACCTCGTTCAAGTCCTGTGGAAAATAGAGACCTTTGTAATGGTACCAAGCCTCCTATGACCATAAACCAGAAAAAAAAAAAAAAAAAGAAAAGAAAAGAAAAAGAAAAAGAAGAAAACAAAACAAAAGCCTACAACTATCAGAATATGTTCCTACAATTAGAGCATCTCTATTCGACTCAACTCTGTGTTTTTCATTCATATAACAAATAACCCACAAAGATGGGGCTTGATAGGTGCTGTGTCCTTGAGAAAAAAAAAAAAAAACCCACAAGAGTGTCCTTCATTTTATAAAGGGCTTTCTAGTCAGTTTAAGAATAGCTCCAAAAAGACACAGTCTTTGGCCTTTCTACCAGTGACAAGGACATGTCAGAATATACCTTATCTGTTCATTCTCTCATCCACTTATACCCACTTTTCCTAAATCAAGCATCTACCAAATAACTGCAAAAGTTCAGTCCCTAATTCTGAAAAGAATATTTTAATCATTGTTGCCAAAATTTACACCATCTTATCCACAGCAATACAAATCCTCTATAATCCCAAAATTCTAGTAATGTTTTGTGGCAAATATCTACTGGCAGATCGATATTGAGACTCATGAGCCAAAGCTAACAATGCTTTAGGGCCTCCTTGTGCTAGGTGAGCTATCAGACATGTTACATATATTTTTTTAACTAACACAAAAGAAACACTTGTTTTAGTGAGAGTTACTGACCCCATTTTACAGAAAAGTGATGCTCAGAGAAGTGAAGCACTTTGCTCACAGAATAAAGATACGGAGTGCCAGTGGACAGTTTCAGACTTGGAAGGCAGCTATGCTCACCACTATACCACCAATGCGGAAAGTTTCAAACTTGGACCTGCGTCCTTCCAATGCCCATGGTGCCCCCTCCCCATTATTCCAAAACATTAAGGACAGCGTCTCTCTTTCCTCATCTGTAAAAAAGTGATGGCCTTAATATTTAATACCAACTAATTACCACTGAATGAGAGCCCGGTCAGAATCTGGAACAGTATTTGAATTTATTTGAATTTCTTGGGTTAACAAAGAAAATAACCAGTTCAACATACACAAATGATGCCAAATTAGAATTACATGCCTCACGGGCTTGCGGTTGCTTTCGGGAAACATGCCCTAGGAGAAGATTGTGAAACAGGAGAGTCATGCTTCTTGATGGGCACCGAGTGTTTGGTAAGTGGTGGGGAGTCATGTTGAGAAAGGTATGCTTATTCCACTGATGTCTCCAGTAACTGCACTTATCCAGACCCTGTGCTGCTAGACATTGAGAGCACTGTCTGTTAGAGCCACCGAGCACCTACTGAATGACTGAAACAGCTCAGTGCCTATCTCTGGGGTGGGCGTGGTTTTCCGGGAGCACGCTGATGCTTGTCTGCTATGTGGCCCAGCGAAGCACTTTCTCTTCCTTCCTACATCCCTGTAATGTGGACACACAGACCACTGAAATGAAGGAGGGAGGGAAGGAAGGTCAGAATGATGAAAGAAGGAAGGTTTGATTCATTAATCTAAGAAGAGCCATAGGGAGTATTTCATTTATTTTTAAGGTAGATATTATCTGTATTCATTATCTGAATCAAGTTAGGAAGATTACGTGGTTTGTTCAATGTCATCCTAGAGCTAACCTGAGTCCAGGTGTATTTTATTCTCTCTTTTATTCAACTACCTAATTTCTACAACTGTAAAAGGACCCTGGCCTTGGAAGTAGAAAGACTGGAAAGGCAGTCTCCTAGGAACACTTGTTCATGGAAATATGGGTCTAGTTAATAGGAAACAATGATTTTGTAGTGATAAAAATCCATATGGCTTTCCATTATCCAGCAGAGCTTAGCATCCAAGATATTTCCTCTCTGTTTCAACAGCTGTTAGAAATTAAAAACAAACAAAGTTGGGCTGAGAGACTTGGAGAGGAATTTGACAATATCTATTAGGTTAAACCAAATAAAATTGTCAACATTTGACAGGTTTTGATCTGTAAACTCCAGAAATTTTTATGGTCAACTTAATATGTAAATTTAATATATACATACAAACATCTGAGTCAACAAGATATATTTCGAAGACCCATAGCTCTGTTTGCAATAGCAGACACTGTTTAAGAACTGAATAAAGAATTTAATTATTTTGTATCTGTACAATGAAATATTATGCAGCTACCAAAAATAATAAACTAAATATATGTTCTGATATAAAAAGATGTCTAAAGTAAATCATTATGTGAAAAAATAAGATACAGAATAAAAACGACATATCCAATAAATTCAAAGTAATTTTGTATATGAATCATGTTTACTTACACATAAGCATATGATATGATTTACACCCATACATTTTAAAATATAAGTGTCAGCAAAGAGACTGATAATTTGAAAATGTAAGTCTAAGCAAAGAGACTGATAATTTGAATTAACTCAGTTAAACACTTATTTTTATGTGTATTCTTTTATAAAATTAGAATTTTTTTGGTCTTTGTATAATACTTTGTAAATGGTTATAAAAGTCAACAAAAAATATGCTTTAAACCCACAACAAAACTATGTAGAAGGGAGAGCAGTTCTCTTGAGCCCTTTGTTCAGCAAAGAGGAATATCTCTGGATGAAACAACATGGAGACAGAAAGGGATGAAAGGAGCCAAATGAAACTCTTGGGCTCTAGAAGGAGGGTGAACAAGAGCCATTTTGAGACAAAGTATCTCTGGGGGGCCAATGTAACGAGATAGCTCTCAATCTCCAGGGTCCTTAACCCTCCTGCCAGAGCACCTTGTCCTGCCTCTAGAACCACAGCTGCTGGATTAAGATTTGGGAATATGATTTCACTGCCCAATTAAAAAGATGTCACAGACATTCCACATGATGGTCTGCTGATTTATTTTTACTTAAAAAAAAGTAGTATTTATCATTATCTGATAATTATTAACTGCTACTTTTTTTTGGTTTTTGCACTTTTTCCCATTTCCTCCTATTCAAAACACCTTGCATAAGAGGTGACACTTTAGCTGGTTTCATACCATCTCCCTTGGTCTAGAACAGGACAGGCACAGTACCTGGAGGGATCAGTGGATGGGCTCATATTTATGTGCATATGTGCATGGTTGCATAGAAATGAGTGGGAACTCTAGCTATCGCTGCCAAGACAAAGACAGGAAGTCTAGACTTACTTTTCTTTTAAAAAGAACACTATATGTTCTAGTCAAAACTTTATTTGTGGGCAAGAGTTTTCAAACAACAATAAAAAAGCATGCATAGTTTGACCATCTGACAAGATTATACGAAAGTAGAACAGTCCTGAAAATCTCTGGTCTGTGATTTCCATAACCTCTATTATAATTAGTAATAATTTTTCAGACACATAGTGAGTTAATCAGTTTTTATTTGAAACTTTTTTCTTTGAACAAAGGATGGAGTGAGATTCTTCCGAGACCATTAACAATGTTGTATAATAGAGTTGGCACAGGAAATGTTTTCTGAATTCCAGACAACTAGCAGGCAACTATTTCAATGAAAAGCTTGGTAAACTGAAGACTGCTTATGCAGAAAGATTTAAAGTAATTCCTAAATTTGATGTTTAGAAAATGGTGTAAAGACATGTTCAGGCTATATTTCTGCTACTAAGTCTCACCCGACAGCCATACCTGGTTAGCTACAGCTGAGCATCTCATCCATGTTGGGTTAGAATCCCATTCCCAGGAATTGGATAGGAGCTAAGAAAAAGGTATTTGGTATCTCTGTGTGACTAGAGGTGTAACCACATCTTTAGAGCTGTGGGTGGTCACATTCTGCCTCATTGAAGAAGAGAGAGTCATTCCTTCAGAGGAATGATACAGATATGTCAGAACAGGCAAGAACAGGAGCAGAGAAAAGTATTGCCTGGGAGAGTTCCAAGTTAAGTGTTTTTATTTATCCTGAGACTTAGTAGCAGTTTTTCTTTGAGCTCTTAAAATAACCACTGTAATTTTATAGTATTACCTCTCCCTTTTACTTAAAGTAATATGAGTTGCTTTCTGCTACTTTATAACTAATGTCTTAATGAAGGTTGAACTCTCAGTCTCCCCATAGCTTACATACGCTCATAAGCAAATTTATACCAACACTTGGTTCTGAAAATAGTAAGGTAATAACAGCAAATACTATACAGCTCTTACATAGTTACAATTTGATTTCATAACTGAAGGACAGGGAGTTTTAGTAATTTGCCCAAGCTCATACAGTATGCAACAACACTGAGATTTGAACCCATTCGAATTTTGCTCTTGTACACTAAGAAACGTTGCTTTTCTGCCTCATATTTGGGGGATAAAACACATTTATTTCTCTACAGATTTTTATTTTCATGTAAGTCTTTTGACAAAGCTTTCATATACTATGTCATATGACTACTAGTTTCTTATTGTCTTTCACATGCATTTACAATTAAAAAAAGATATCAATATTTCGGGATCCCTGGGTGGCTCAGTTGGTTGAGTATCTGACTCTTAATTTTGGCGCAGGTCATGATCTCAGGGCGGTGAGATGGAGCCCCATGTTGGGTTCTGAACTGGGTGGGGAGTCTTGACATTCTTTGTCTCCTTTTCTCTCTTTCCCTTTGTCCACTCGTATGCACACTCCCTCTAAATAAATAAAATCACAGGGGCGCCTGGGTGGCTCAGTGGGTTAAAGCCTCTGCCTTCGGCTCAGGTCATGATCCCAGGGTCCTGGGATCGAGCCCCACATCGGGCTCTCTGCTCAGCAGGGAGCCTGCTTCCTCCTCCCTCTCTCTCTGCCTGCCTCTCTGCCTACTTGTGATCTCTATCTGTCAAATAAAAAAAAAAAAATAAATAAATAAATAAATAAATAAAATCACACACACACACACACACACACACACAAACCAACATTTCACTTAAACACCCAAACGTTGGGCTTTGAAGCTTGTTTTGATCATATATTCTTTCTACTTTTTAGTTTTCATTATCAGGGACAACGGAGTTTAATTTAATGCTTCCTCCACTACAAATAAAAAAAAAATGACCATAAAGCAGCCTCACTGTTTTTAATTGTAAACACTTTCCACAGACTTTATATATTCCACTGTCCTTCTGCCATATCAGGCTACCTTCTTAATTCCAGCATGGAATCTGTATGTGAAAAGGAAATATATATTGCTAACCGGACCACAGAATGAAAATGTTTCAAGAACTGTCATTGATAGCATATATTCACAGAAACAACAAGGACCATGTAGCTCTTCTGGAGTATCTGACTTCTATAGGCAGTCATCGTACACACAGTTAGCTATTTGGTGGCCCAGGTTGCTTACTGCTACAACACACTTCAAAGCCAAATGTATTTGAACTTTTCTATCTAAATTAGGGCTCATTTAAAAACAGCTAGCCACTCACACACTTGGAGACAGGTTGCCTGTCTTTCAGGAGAACTGCAGAGGGCAGTATTGGTGTGCATTTTGTACTTACTAAGACACTATTTCCACACAGTCAAACAATCCTGGCTGGAACAGACAGGGCTGCTGACTTAAGACTCTAACCAGTTTTTTAATGATACCCGCTTTATTACTCTCATTTTAAAGTCACTCAAATTTTCACATTAGAAGATCTACCCACTCCCCCAAATCCTCTTCATTAATTCATAACTTCATTTTTATCCATCCCTTGTCTCAATGATTCCATTTTTTAAAAAAAAAAGACTTTATCTTATTTATTTGAGAAAGGGAGAGAGACAGAGACAGATCATAAGCAGGATGGAAGGGCAGAGGGAGAGGGAGAAGCAGCCTCCCCACTGAGCAAGGAGCCCCACGTGGAACTCGATTCCAGGACCTGAGATCATGACCTGAGCTGCTTAACTAAATTCATCACCTAGGAGCCCCTTAATAATTGTATTTTTAAAAAATTTAAAAAATATTCTGTTTAAGACTCTAAACATAAATGATTGTTGTTCATTTGGGAACTATTTTAATGTCATGTTGTCAGTTTTTTGTTTGTTTTGTGCTTAGTACTTTTTTTGCTCAACAGAAGTTCTAGTAATATCCCCCAAGATTACCTTTCAAACAAGAGTTTTAAAAAAGCTATATGATATATTTTATATGAAGGAAATATTTTAATATTCTCACATTTTAAAACATAACTGAAACACAAATGGATGCTAAGAGAAAAGAAAAGCAAAAAAATGAAAGTCTATACTTATACGAAAAAGATTTACTTCTGTTACTCTAGGCATGTCTTTAAATGTGGGGAAAATGATCTTCATAATGTTATTCATAATGATTTTAAGTGAAAGAAAGAAGTAGTTATTCTCAAGATGCATTGGTACTTACTGGCCATGGGATCCAAGCCCTGTTTTGGTCGCACACAAGTAAGGACTCTGATTCCTGTTTGAAACCAATCAAACAGTGCCAATCTTATCCAGGCATGTTGCTAAGAGACACACAGAGACATAAAATACAGCCCCTGCCCCCATCTATTTGAATGGTTAGGGTATGAAATAAAACAAAAACAAAAACAAAAAAATAAAATTATACAAAAGAAAAATAACAATCCAATCCAAGAAATATAGCAGGAAGGTAATGTACATTCTTTGATTCAGTGGTCCAAGGATTAGTTATTGTGAGGTTTACTGGAAGAAGAGGTGGCCCAAAAGATGGGTAAGTTTATAGAGAAATAAAAAAGGAGGTGTATAACTCCTCATGGAGAATAAGCCATGCACTAATGCAAGAGGAGAGCGTGTCACAATTTCAGGATACGAGTCCTTAAATGACTTCTTGACCAAATGGCAGATTTCTAATCTAGCGCAGTCATAACAACATCAGTGAGGGGATTTTTGATTCCTTAGCTGACCTTTTCTATCCCACCTGAGGAAAAAACACAATGGGACCATCACCTAACTTGGCTACTTCTCACTACCTCCCCTCCCCCACCCTGAGGAACCCTGTCAATGAAAGAGATCAAAATCAAAGAAACAAACAAACAACAAAAAAAACCTACTCTTGATTTTGATTAAGTTAAATCAAAAGTGCACCTGCCATGGAATTATAGGTCATTTGGTCATTTGCTGGCATGTCCACTTTCTTGGTCTCTCAGATTGGTAGTCTCCAAGGGAAGGGACTGGGATATAGAATCTACTATCCCAACACTAAGCCAAGGGGCCAGGCGAGCACTAGCACAACCTGTGGAACTTGAAAGCAGGCTGATTCCAACCTCAAACCATTAGTTCAACTGATGGGCACTCTTCCTTCAATGGGCTTCTCTAATAACTTCCTTTTGCACGTAGAACATTTTTCTATGTCACACACCTACTTCGGTACTTTGCAGCCAATCAGATTATGAATATCTTGAGTTTATGTCATTAAATGATTTATTCAATTTTTTTTAACATCTTCCACATTGTGTGGTAAATAACCAGGTATGTGATAAATACTTGTTGAATGTATAGGATTCTCCTCTTTTCACCTCTCCTAGGCACCAACCTACCCATATATTTAGCAATGAGAGCCCCTTTGAAAATAAAAGCACCTTGCTTTAACCTCACATCTTTATTTAACATGGTTAAGAATTAATAACGGAGAGTATTGAGAATAGATTAAGGACCAGGAGGCAGTTGAAAACGGAGGGCGTATTTAGACTTGTCTGGCTGTGTAATGGAGCCTTGCATATGGTATTCTGTACCACCTGGCTAATTCCCTCTAATGACTGAAATACCTATTAAGAATTCTCTGAAATAAGAGCTTAACGAAGGGCATTTACGGGGATACATTTATTTTTAGGACTCAAGAACCATTAAAAAAAAAAAAAAAAAGCAGCGCTATATAATGGAAAATATCCCTGAACCAATATGAAGGATGATTCAACACAATCATGTCCCTTTTGTTACAAAATTGTTCTGGAATCCTATCAGTCAGAAATGCCATCGCTACAGGCAAGTGGGAGGTTTGCCTCTAACTACATATAAAGGGTTTACAAGAATCTTGGTCAATCTGCTTTTTAGCCTCAGAAAATCTCCTTCTCTCTCTCTCCCCTTAAATCATGCAGTAGAAATTAGTAACTGCTAAAGGTATATTCTCATTAAATTTTCTCACAGGGTACTAATTTTTCACTCTCATTTAGGAAATTCTATTTAGTCATTCAGTGATTTGGGCCTTATATCTTTCTCATACATATAGAGTAAAGATGTGACAGAGATTAAAAGCAGAATTCTAAAAATTCATAGATTCAGGGACCATGGGATTTGAAGTCAAGCAAATAACCATTCCAGAAAACACAAGCCAGGCTCTCTGCCTCTCCAGGGTTGAAGCTTAATGCCAAACATGTTTGAATTGTGGTGTTACCAGTGAGGTACTCTGGGGTCTTACAAAATGAAAAGCATTTTTCAAGTGGAAAATGGCTTCTATTTTTTTCTATGAATATTTGGAAAAGGCTGAAGGCATATATGATAATCAAAACAAACGCAACAGAACCACTAGAAAAAGGCACATTTGTGAATATACGGTTTCCTTAAGAGTTGCTTAAAAAAAAACAAATAAGATACTGAGGATGAGGATGAAAATTAGTCACTGAGCGATGATTTGGTACTCTTGGGGCTGGCCATCACTCATCCTGGGCTTCAAGAGCTAGCCCAAACTCTACCATTTAAATAATCAAGCCGTTTTCAGCCTTGATGTCATACTGCAGTGTTGTGAGCTATGCGGCAACCCAGGGGGGAGCTAACAGTAAAGTCAAGGCATTTTTAAGAAATTTACTTCTTTGTAATTAAAGTTGAACTAAGGTTACTTTCCTTTGAATGCTGAGGTGCTCCTTCGAATGAGAAAGCAAGGGGTGGGCTGACAGCTAACCTCTAGGACGAGGATGGCTTTAGCTGGCCTATGGCCTCCTTTTGGATAAAGGAGAAGAGACTGAGGGCAGTTACTCCAGCACAATACTAATGTTTCTCTTCTTTGTGTGCTTGGTTTCCTTGACTCTTTGAAGGAAAGAGTCCTTTAGTCTTCTACTCAGGTTCACCTCCAAGGTCCTAGACTTCTTTTAGTCTCCTAAATGTCTTCTTCATGATGGTGAAGCATTCTACCTTCCATCTAAATTTGTGATTTTTTTTTCCCAGCCAGTAACTATATACAGTCATTCCAGCCAGGTAACTATATACAGTCATATATAACTATATATGTGACATATACAGTCATACATAAAAACATGGGATTCCTTTTGTTTTCAATTTCTTCTCAGTGAACCTGAATTTCAAAGAAGTCCGTCATTGTTCTGGGATTCAGATTCTCTCACTTTAACTGAGACCCAAGGGCCTTGATGACGCACTGAGGGTTTACAGAAGCCACAGTTATTCAAGACTTCAGTCTCTCGGTCTCATGTAAACCATGAGATTGAAAACACTTTAAAAAAATGTAGGTGCCCCGAATAAAATTTCAAGTATACTTGACCACAAAATATCTGCGTGCTAACAAGTTTAAACAATATACTAAAGGTCACAAAAAATGATTATTTGTTGTCCATAAACTACACACAAAAGTTCAGATGTTCTCTTTGCCCCTTAAGAAATGTCTAAATTAGTTAATACTATAAAAAATTACTTGGAAACAATAATAGAAAAAATATATAAACTAGGTAATGGTACATGCTTTAGAGTCCTACAAACAGGAAACTGAACCCTGTCACAAAACTCAATTTGCACATCTACAAATTGGACCTAATCAAAGAACCTCCCCAACTGGTATTATCATGAAAATTACCTACCACTTAATTACCTAGTGTAGAGTAGACATCATGGTAATTCAATATATATTTATATCTCTACCTACATAGATTTATGTGTGTACACACACACATTTTGGTCTCTTGTTTTCTCCAACACTTACAGTACCTTGGTAATTTTGTTTTTTATTTAATTCAGAAATTCAGGTTGCCTGTTCCACTAGTGAGCAAAATCAATCTCAAGCTTAGCTGGACAGACAGGCGGAGTTAATCAGTATTCATTTTCTTTATTTTCTTCCTCCTTATACCCTCCTGTGCTTTTTCCATGTTGCCCAACATGAGGGAGACACCATCACTGTCCCAGCTCAATGACTGCCTCTCTCTCTTAGGAGAAAGCAGACTTTTGGGTCAGCTGCCAGCTTCCGCCTCCAAAGTTGAGGACAATTACCCACTCTGTGCTCTGGTGATCACGTCCTGCCAACTGGTGGCAGATGGCCTCTTCCCTGTCTTCCATGGCCAGTCTGGGCCACTCCACCCGCCTTTCCCACTCCCTCCCCCACTTTGGCAAACAGAACTTAGACTTTTAAACGCAGTCATTTTTTCCATAATCCCCTTCAGTGGAAAGGAGCTTTTAAAGTGTAGGTTTTTTTATTTGGTTTTGGTCTTTGCATTACATAATCAAACCACGTGGCATCGTGTCTGCCGCTGTCTTAACATTCAACTACTACATAAAAGATGAAGGAAAAGCAGTTATCTGAAAAAGAAGTTATCTCCTTGGGACACTTTTTTCCTATCCTACACTCAAGAAATGGTGCTGTAATTTTGTAAAGCTAGATTCTAAAATGTAACTAGACATGAAACCAATTTAGTTTCCCTTTCAACTTTTAGTCAGTAATATTATTGCCTATCCTCCAATTGCAAGAGGACAAAAAAAAAAAAAGCCCGTATCTGGGTAACTGAGGCAGTTCCTTGCAGCAATGCTATTCAGCATTCCTGTCTCTGAGCCATATGCATGCTTAACTGAACCAAACTGAATATCTATACATATATATATATAGATATATATATATCTTTTTCAAAGTTACACTCAAAGAGCAACGAGTTTAACACACTTAATGACATCACTTTCAAACTATTTGCATTCAGAGATATTTCTGAAAATGAAAACAAAAACCTGTGAATTTTTTAAACTCTCCCCTTTCTTTATTTGAGTTATTTAATAAGATGTCATCGTAGACCTTTTCTAAGGTGTCCCCATTTTTTTTTAACAAACTACCCAAGTGCCATCTTAAATATATTTGTGATGTTGCTTTTTATATTCTCTTGAGCCTAGAAGAACACATATATCCATTTGTCTAGTGTTGAAGGGACAAAAATCTCCTATCTTCTCAGCTTGCTTCTCAGTTTCTTCTGAAAGAATACCAAATGGTTACGTGAAAGGTACCCTGGTCCCTCCATTTTAGTAGATGGTGACCTTGGGCAAGTGACTTCATGTTGAAGTTTAGTTCTTCTGTAAAAATAAGATAATAGCAGTCCCACCTTACAGCACGTTAACTAAAGATCCAAGCATAATGAGCAGAATAAATACTTTCAAAAGTTAGTTGTTACTGTTTTTCTTTTAAGCAGAGGGAATCTGTGTTCCTGGAATAGGGTCGGGCTGGTAAGGAGCACTTACAAGGTAGTATGATATTTGAAAATATCTCTGAACAGAAGATAATGATGGGCGAGGTAGGGGCCTATTGTATAATAAACTAAGCCATAGGCTAAAAAATATATTAAGAATGAGATACTATTCTGCTTACAAGAAGGAAATAGGGACAGAGGAGGAAAAATGATAAGAAAATACTCCTTCATATTTGATTGTTGAGTCCCAACTATGAGCTGAGCACACAGGATATAATGGTTCATAAAACAGGTAAAAAAAAATAAAAAGTTAAACAAGTTATTAAATTCAGAATATAAAACCCTGTGTCAGATATGAACAAGATGACTAATAAAGAATGTCAGGGGCGGGCGCCTGGGTGGCTCAGTGGTTAAGCTGCTGCCTTCGGCTCGGGTCATGATCTCAGGGTCCTGGGATCGAGTCCCACATCGGGCTCTCTGCTCAGCAGGGAGCCTGCTTCCTCCTCTCTCTCTGCCTGCCTCTCTGCCTACTTGTGATTTCTCTCTGTCAAATAAATAAATAAAATCTTTAAAAAAAAAAAAAAAAAAAAAAAGAATGTCAGGGGCACCTGGGTGGCTCAGTGGGTTAAAGCCTCTGCCTTCGGCTCAGGTCATGATCCCAGGGTGCTGGGATCGAGCCCCGCATCGGGTTCTCTGCTCAGAGGGGAGCCTGCTTCCTCCTCTCTCTCTGCCTACCTCTCTGCCTACTTGTGATCTCTCTGTCCAATAAATAAATAAAATCTTTAAAAAAAAAAAAAAGAATGTCAGATTGGAGGTAGCTACTTTTAATAGGAGGGCTCCTTTGTGAAGTAGGCATTGAAGTTGGGATTTAAATGACAAGATATAGCCAGAAAAAAAAAAAAAAATGGAGGCAAGGGCATTAGAAGGAGGGAGTCTAATGTGCACACAAAAAGTCTTACAGCTGATAAATCTGGGGGCCAGCATGAGGCAAGCCAGTGTGGCTGGGCACAGTGAGCAAGGAGTGCAGGTGGGGGGCAGATGCTGCAGGGCTGTGAGGCCGCACATGGAGTCTAGATGCTGTGTTCAACCTGAGAGGAAGCTGTTGAAGGCTTCAGGCAGCTAGTGTCTTGGTTTAGTTCATTTGGAAAAGATCTTTCCAGAATTTTGTAGGAAAATAGAGTCCAGAAATCCAGGAGAGAAATTATATGGCCTAGACAAAAATGAGAACGTATTTATGGAGAGAAGAAGTCAGAGTGGAGCTCTATTTTGGAAGCATCGCCAGCACCACTGGCTGGTGGATTGGGCGGTAAGGGAGGGGAAGGTAGAGGATTGAAGGATAATTCCTTAAGCTATGGCAAGACTTGAGCTGTTCATTCAATTAAATGCCTATTTGCAACCCAGAGAAGGAAATACTGGAAGAGGTCTGGAGAGATTCAAATTATGGGGGCCCAGGGTAGGGGGGAACAGGAGGGAAGGAAGAACGGAAGAGCGCAAGCACTTCTCGGGGCCTGAAGCTAGAAAAGGGGCAGTGGCCACATTAAGAAAAACAGTCAACAGAGTAAGCCAGGTGAGGCATAGTCTCTAAATGCTCCTTTTATTTTCAAGGTTTTAATAACATGAAAAGGCAATCCATGGTGATCCCAGACTAGAGCTTGGGCATCCTCCCTGGGGCTAAAGCAGACAGCGGGCGGCAGAAAAGAGAATTATTGAAAATTAAAGAATGAGGCTTTTTAAGAAACATGCTTGATCTTGTGCTATCTGCAGCTGACTCAACCAGAAGGAGAAAACCTCATAACTTAAAAGTTAAAGGGAAAAAAAAAAACAAACCAGTGCCAAGACAGTCCAATGAGAAGTACTCTTTTCCACATATGGTGCTAGAAGAATGGGCTGTCCACCTGAAAAGAAGCTGGGCCCCTTCCTTACACTATACACACAAAAAAATTAATTCAAAATGAATCATATACCTAAATGTAAGAGCTGAACTATAAAACTCTATAAAGTAAACATGGAAATAAAACTTCATGACCGTTCTTAAACATGACACAAAGTGATCAAAGGAAAAACACAAATAAATTGAATTTCATCAAAATTTTAAAAATTGTGCTTCAATGACACTATCAAGAAAGTAAAACAAACAGGGACGCCTGGGTGGCTCAGTTGGTTAAGCGGCTGCCTTCGGCTCAGGTCATGATCCCAGCGTCCTGGGATCGAGTCCCACATCGGGCTCCTTGCTTGGTGGGGAGCCTGCTTCTCCCTCTGCCTCTGCCTGCCACTCTGTCTGCCTGTGCTTTCTCTCGCTTCTCTCTCTATGACAAATAAATAAATAAAATCTTAAAAAAAAAAGAAAGTAAAACAAACAAACAAAAAAATGAACATAAAAAACACATCAAATAGGAGAAAAGCGTTGCAAAATATATCCAATAAGAAACTTGTGTCTACACCTCATAAAGAACTCTTACAACTCAACAACAAAAACAAACAAATAGGTCCATTGAGAAACAGATAAAAGCTTTGAACAGATATTTCTCCAAAGAAGATATATAAATGACCAAAAGTGCAGAAAAAAATACTCAATATCATTAGCCAAATGAAACACAATAAGCTATCATTTCACTAGGATGACTATAATAAAAAAGGTAGTAACAAGCATTGGTGAGGTTATGGAGAAATTGAAACCCTCAAATATGGCTGATGGGAATGACAGCATACAGTCACTTTGGAAAACAGTGTGGCAGTCCTTCAAAATGTTAGACATATAGTTACATTATGACCTAGCAGTTCCACTCCTAGGTATATGCCCAAAAGAACTGAAAATACATGTTCACACAAAATCTTGTACATGAACACCCATACACAATAGCAGCATTATTCAAAATAGTCAGGGGGCGCCTGGGTGGCTCAGTGGGTTAAGCTGCTGCCTTCGGCTCAGGTCATGATCTCAGGGTCCAGGGATCAAGCCCCACATCGGGCTCTCTGCTCAGCAGGGAACCTGCTTCCTCCTCTCTCTCTGCCTGGCTTTCTGCCTGCTTGTCATCTCTCTCTGTCAAATAAATAAATAAAATCTTTAAAAAAAAATAGTCAGATGGGGCGCCTGGGTGGCTCAGTGGGTTAGGTCGCTGCCTTCGGCTCGGGTCATGATCTCGGGGTTCCGGGATCGAGTCCCGCGTCGGGCTCTCTGCTCAGCAGGGAGCCTGCTTCCTCCTCTCTCTCTGCCTGCCTCTCTGCCTACTTGTGATCTCTGGCTATCAAATAAATAAATAAAATCTTTAAAAAAAAATAGAAAAAGGGGAAAAATAGAAAATGCCCACCAAGAGAGGAAAGAATAAATAAAAGGGACATATTCATACAGTGAAATATTATTCATCCATAAAAATGAATGAATGCACCATTCACGCTACCACATGGAGGAATGTTGAAAAAATGTTAAGTGAAAGACCATGTATCATATCATTCTATTTATATGAAATGTCCAGAATAAGCACATGCATATAGACAGAAAGTAGACTAATGGTTGTCTAAAGCTTGGGGCTTGAGAGAAATGGAAAGTGAGTGCTAATCGCCATGAGATTTCTTTCTTGGGGTAATAAGTGTGTTCTGAAATAACAGAAGTGACTGCAGTAACGGTTGTACACCTTTATGAATATATGAAAAACCACTGAATTGTACACTTCAAATGGATGAAGGATATGGTATATGAATAACATCTGAATAAAGTTGTTAAAAATAGAGTCAAACTTTTTCTTGTAGAACGGTTAGGAAACTAGATGTTAATAATGATATGTTTGCCCACATTGAAATTAATATAAAATAATATACTGCCTTTTAAGCAAACCCTCAATTTTGTCACTTTACAGTAATTTGCCCACTGTCAATGTAAATAGATATTCAAGAAATATTATCTTCCATAAGGAAATTTTCCCAGAAATAGATAGTTGGCATAACAGTTTGGCACATCAGGCTGTTGGATAAACACAATCTCCTCATTTTTCCTTCTTCTGTATGGTATTTTAACTGCTTTTGGTCAGCTTCTTGAAGTAATTTCCCACCAAATTATTTATCATTGGATTTTTAATACATGTACATACAAGGCCTTAATAAATTCCTGAAAAAGATGATTTTTCCCCACAACTGCGCTTCTTGCTTCCACACTGACACAGAACACTACCATGGCCACGTCTGCATGTAGGCTAGACTAGGAGAGAGAGATTCACTAACTTTTGGTCTCCTGGGACACAGGTAGAAACACTATAGTAAGGGCGCCTGCATGGCTCAGTGGGTTAAAGCCTCTGCCTTCAGCTCAGGTCATGATCTCAGGGTCCTGGGATGGAGTCCCACACCGGGCTCTCTGCTCAGCAGGGAGCCTGCTTCCCTTCCTCTCTCTGCCTGCCTCTCTACTTGTAATCTCTGCCTGTCAAATAAAATAAAATCTTAAAAAAAAAAAAAAGAAAAAGAAAAAGAAAAAGAAAGACTACAGTATCAGCCACTCGGCAGGTGCTCCGGGATGAAGCCCATGGCCTCTACAGTCATTGGGAAGAGATTAAACCAAGAAACGAACCCACTCAAATACTTCTGTGTAGAGTAAGCATCCCATCGAAATCTAGAACAAACGTCCAGTATTAATTTAGCAAGAAAAAACTTGGAGGTCAAATATGGAAATGATTACCTATTAACACAATTATAAAAAGGAGAGAAAATGTTCATCATTAAAATACAGCTATAGTTAATATAGATACCATGTTCCCAAGATCTAATAAGATCTCATAAATATTTTTACCAGAGGACAGAATTTAAATTTCTCTGATCATTTTCTAATTCTCATCTTAAATTAGCTAACTTAGAAAAGTTGGATCTGAACTTTGTGTCACTCATCTATTGGTTGAGATCTTAGAAAGTTTTTTAAACTTTTGAACCTAACTTCCTCATGTAAAAAAAAAAAAAAAACAATATTTAACTCGTAAGAGTGGCAAGAATTAAATCAAATAATTCATTGGAATGATATGTTACCACAGTCAGCACAGAGTAGTACAACAAAGTAGCTATTGTTATGATTATTAAATTGTAATTTCTGTACTACCAAAACTGACTGAACTAGGGTAACAGCAGTCTTGCTACTTAAACTGAAAAATCAAGGAAACTTAATATAATCAAAGAGAACATGAAGGGTAGAATGACTACTCAGCTGAGAATATGGGAATTTATATAAGACTGGCCACAATGCCCTCTCTGGAAGCCATTTTCTCCTCTGTAAAATAAAATGATCTGTGAGGTTCCTTACTACTTCTATAGGATAAGGGGAAAAGACTTGTTGATTTCCATTTTCCTTACGCTATTATATATTTTGTGTGTGTGAGTCTGAAATAAAGGCAAATACACACACACACACACACACACACACACACCCCTTAATTTCAGACTCACACTGATTTCTTCAAACTCATGTTTGGAACAGAACAATGGAGACAATAATTGCAAATCACACACAAACATGAATGAACATATCTTTTAATGGATTTAACTCTATAACCTTAGGAATAAAAAAAAACCTACCACCACCCATCCCTTGGTTATTAAAAAAAAAAACCAAAACCACTTTAAAACAGTCTGGAGTCTACATGAATGAACAAAACTTATAAAGCCCAAAAAGCCAAAGATTTTATGTGATCCAGATTCCAGATCTCTCAAACATGGAAATAATGTACCAATTCATGTATTATGTTTCTAACCACATCTAAAAATAAAGACACTCACCTCTCACTGAGGACTTTGGTCTTTGTAATTTTTACTATGAGAGATGGCGTCTATATAATGTATGTGACAGGTATTGAGAAATGCCAAAAAGTTACTTCTTTATTGCTATTTTTATAAAATAGAAAATAATAGCTTGAATGTGAAACATATTTTGAGTTCAAAGAGCCCTTTCAAAAGTAGAGTATTGGGTGGCTGGGTTATGGACATTGGGGAGGGCATGTGATATGGTGAGTGCTGTGAAATGTGTAAGCCTGACGATTCACAGATCTGTACCCCTAGAGCAAATAATACATTATATGTTAATAAAAATAATTAAGAAAAAAAGAAAGTAGGGTATCTTATTCATATTCTAAGAAGCTGTATTCATTTAAAATCTTGTTGAGATTCTAAGGAAAAAATATATTCTTTCTTTTGATTTTGATTTTAATGTTAAAGATAAAAATCTGATTTTATTAGGTGAATCTTAGGGTCCTATTTAAAAGTAACTTTCGATATTTATTTAGCCAAGGAATCCTAAAGATCTGTGCTTTGCTGAAAGGGTATGACTCTAATTGTTAATTTCTTTAGAGATACACTGCGTTTGCCAGAAAGCTGGCCCAGGTTCACAGACAATTTATTCACACAAGGATCATTGTTCTATGCAACAGAAGCCAAGTGGTTAAGTATGAGCCATTCTCTTTCTTTTCACTGTGGACCTTTTATTCTGACCCTTTCGGTATGGTTTCTCTACATTGTTGCTGGTTGTCAAGATTCTGTGCTCTTTCATATTTTCAAAGGAGCAACCTGAAGATGAATCTGAATTTGCAAATGCCATGGAAGCGAGAGTTGTAAAAGCTCAAAATTCAAATATTTGAAAAAGAGGGCTCCCACTTATTTGGAGGTAAAAGGAGATGGTAATTCTGCACTTTGAAGGTGATAGTGTTTTCAGCCACTGTTCACATGCAGAGAGCCCTTGTGCCGGTTCCTTCTGTGTAATTCCATCAGTCACCGATAGAGGGAGCCTACAACCCACCCGCTGCCTGCAGTCCCTCTGCATGACTAATCCATCACCATCTGTTCCATTCTAAGCATCATTTAGACCCTTGAGGCTCTGTGTTCCTGACAACCAATGAAGAGACACTGCTGGTTGCCAGCAAGTGCAGGAGGAGACACTCATTTAGGAGGAAGCAGTTATCAAATCTACTGGGGTTCACAGGTTCACAACAATGGGCTGAGCAGAATGGGTGAATGTAATGTTCATGTTGACTGAGAAGAGGGGTCATTTATGGCTAGGATTTGGACTTCCAGCATTTAGAGAAGTGAGGGAATGCAATTGTGTAAATTACACTTTTTTTTTTTTTTTTTACACCAGCACACAGATCATCCCATTCTTTTCCCACAGAGTCCTTTTACATGATTTGATTTTCACACATCACATCAGCTATGGGAGAAAATGATGGAAAATCACATTAACTAAGACTCATTTGGGGTTCTAACACATTAGAAATGATGAGGTGCTTCTTAAAGAGAGGTGAGTTGGTGACAAGTTAGACACACTGTGACGGTAGACCAGTGGCATTCCTTTACATGGTTGCCACGCGTACTTGGGTGACATCGGTTTGCAGACATTCACATCCACAGTCTCATCTGACAGTTCCAAGATGTGATGTTCATTTCACTGAGGAAATGGGTACCGCAGGAATTAGAGAACCTAAGAGAGAGAGCAGAATCAGGATCCCATCTGCCTAACTACTCGTTCTGTAAGTGTTGGACTGCTTCATAAATGGACTTGATTCGTGTTTCCAGAGTGTTCAGTGGAACTCACTCTCGGGATGTTCATGGAGATAATGAACCGTACCTCCTCAATAATGAAATCTAGCCTATAATATCTAGCTCAGAGCTGATTCTTGCGGAATGTTTAACAAACCAAATCAATCACTGAGTTTGAGTCAGGTTATAGAATAAGTGTAACACTCGGGGCTCCTGATTTTCACCCCAGAACCTACTCATTTCTAGATCATGACAGCTCTCTACGTTTTCTCTTCTTTCTCATGCTTCCTTCTCTACTTCCTCTCACCCTCCCTCCCTTCCTTTGACAAATATTTATTAAATGACTATGACATGTCAGACAGTTTACAGGTGCTAGAAATAATAGGATGAGCAAAAGCAGAGTTCTAGCTGTCATGAAATTACATTCTTGTGAGAGAGACAGACATTATTTATATAAGAAAAATGCCAAGAAATAGAGGTCATGGACCTTCAATAGTGGGTTAAGACATAGCCTGGGAGGGAGAATCAAGTGTAAGTTTCTTTGAAGACACAATACTTGCAGTACTATCTGAGAGATGAGTAGGAGTTATCTTATGAATCTTGAGATGATGGGAAAGAACCATTTAAAAAAGAAAGAATGACATATATAAAGATTCTATAACTAAAGTATGGCACATGTGAGAAACTGAAAGAAAGCTAGTGTAGTTATACTTCAGAAGCAAGGGGGAGAAGGAAATGCATTGGAACACTGGGTAGTCTATATGGGGTCTGCAAGCTGTGATAAGATTTTTTTTTTTAAATAAGAAGTAACTTGATTGAATTTTAATATCAAGACACACTCCATATATGGGAACTCTATGTACTCCCTGCACAATTTCTCCCTAAACCTAAAACTGCTCTAAAAAATAAAATCTCTTCAAAAAATATGTGTAGAAAGGAGGGAGAGGCAGAGTAGAGTTTGAGACAAGCTAGGAGAATAGTGCAGTTCTCTAGGACAAAGAGGACCAGGGACTGAACCCAAGTGACCTCTAGAGGTTAAGAAGCTGAGGAGGGACAAGCAATGGCGACTGGAAGCCACGAGCCACGAAGTAGGAAGGAAACCAAAAAAATGTGAAGCCCAATGAATAGATCAAGAAAGGGGGGGCGCCTGGGTGGCTCAGCGGGTTAATGCCTCTGCCTTCAGCTTGGGTTATGGTCCCAGGGTCCTGGGATTGAGCCCCGCATCAGGATCTCTGCTCAGTGGGGAGCCTGCTTCCTCCTCCTCTCTCTCTGCCTGCCTCTCTGCCTACTTGTGATCTCTGTCTGTCAAATAAATAAATAAAATCTTAAAAAAAAAAAAAGAAAGAAAGGGGGTGATTAATGTGTCAAATGATCTGATTGGGCAATTATGATGAGGACCGGAACAATCATTATCTTTAGAAAAAGTAGAGAGCATCGATAAATACGGAAGTCTGGTGGAGCTGGATGGGGGGGCGGGGCACAAGTATATTGAGGCAAAGACAGGAATTGGAGAGAGTGTAGTATGGAGTCTAGAACAGTTTTGTTGCAAAAAGAAGTAAAACATTCAAGTGGATGGATAATGGAAAAAGTCTGGTTGAGATGATTTTTTAAAAAAATCAGAATAATAACATTATTGTTCCTATTTTTAAAACTTTAGCATGTATGAGATTAATTTATTTTTTTAAATAAAAATGCAAGTTCCCAGGCAAGTCCCCAATACAAGTTGTAGGCTTTAAGCCTACAAGAACAATAAATATGGAGGACAAAACTACAAGCAAGATGGAAATAGTACAATCAATAGATTATGGTTCTTGAAAAAGTTAGACTAGATGAAATTCTAAGGCAGATGAAGGACAGGATTTAGGAAAAGAAACAGTTCTTATATTATACTAGAGGGAAAGAGGACCAAATGGCAGATGCAAATAATTTTGTATGTGAAAAAATGCAGATTTGAACTGCATGGGTTCACTTATACATTAATTTTTTTCAATAAATAGAGTACTGTAAATTTATTTTCTCTCCTTTCTGATTTTCTTTCTTTTTTTCTTTAAAGAATGTACTTATTTATTTATTTGACAGAGAGAGTGAGAGCACAGGTAAAGGGAGCAGCAGGCAGAAGGAGAGGGAGGAGCAAGCTCCCCACTGATCAGGGAGCCCGAAGTGAGGCTCCATCCCAGGGCCCTGGGATCATGACCTGAGCCAAAGGGAGACATTTAACCAACTGACCCACCCAGGTGCCCCTCTTTCTGATTTTCTTTAATATTTTATTTTCTCTAGTTTACTTTATTGTATTTCCATAACACATAAAATATGTGTTAATCCAGCGTGTATATTATTGGTAAAGCAGTTTTGGTCAATAGTAGGCTATTAACGGTTTTGGGGGGGAAGTCAAAAGTTATGTGTGGATTTTGGCTGCATGGGAGTCATTGCCCCGATCCCCACGTTATTCAAAGGTCTACTGTATACAATATCAGGAAATTGGGGTGATTTTCATAAAATTAAGTTGGCAATAGGTTATTTGTGGGAGAGAGCGGCTGATCAAAAATAAAACACAAAATAAATCAACTCTCCAAATGATAATTGATTTGCATCGGTTATAACCATATCAGAATGAATTATTTGTCTTTCAAAGAACCCATTATGACACATCCCAGCCCCTAGATTAGAGCCAAGTAACCCTAAGCACAGATCTATCATTATCTCCCATGTGATTCCTGTAAGCAAATGACACACCAGAAATAATGAGTCACGAGAAAGACAATGTGATTTGTGCTGAGCAGTAAGCCGTGCACTATATCACACCCCACACCAATTGTTTTCCAGAAGCCTTAATTGCCTGTCTCCGTACTCTTTGCTCCTCAGCACTGTGAGTGGCAAGTTGGTAATTCACTATAGGAGACTTGAACAACTAGATGGAATCTATCGAACCCTCCTTTTGGCTTTCTCCCCCTGACTAGACGCATTGCAGTAGTAGTTAATGCGTTAGTATACCACTTTCAGAAAGGAACTTCGTCCCAAATAAAAATTAGCCTGACTTAAAAAACAAAAGATAAGAACAAAACAGGGGTACCCGTCAAGTCTATTTCTTGCACGTAAAATGTCAAAAACAAACCTAGAAGCAAAATTAAGGAGAAATTTAAATTCAAGGAAAACTTCCAGGGAAGAGTCGCTGGATAGAAAATATTTGTTCTTTCTCTGGATGGCCTGCGTTTCTATTTCATTTGTTTGTAGCTAATACTTTGATTGCTCTATTATTCAGGATTTCTAATATTTATGAAAGAATTAAGTAGAATTCTAGATTGTGGCTTGATGTACATACAGCAAGGTCTGAATTTTTGCTTCTTTCTTTGAGTCATAGGGTGGGGCTCAAGTAGTTCAGTAATAAATTCAGCCCCCTAAAAAGAGAAGGCTCTAGAAGAAGAGCGATGTTTTGTCTTCTTTTGGACCCTGTTATGGGCTGAGTTGTATTCCCCCAAAATATGTATGTTGAAGTCCCAAGTCCTAGTACCTCAGAATCTGACCAAATTTGGAGATAGGGTCTTAAAGAGGCAATGAAGTTAAAATGAAGTAATGAAAGTAGACCTTAATCCAAACTGATTACTGTCCCCTACAGGAAAAGGAAATTTTAGGGCATAAATGGATGCAGGGGTAAGACCCTAAGAAGATACTGGGAGAAGAGAGCCAACCATAGAGCAAGGCATGGTGCTTCAGAAGAAATCCACTCCTGCTAATGCCTTGATCTTGAACTTCTAGCCTCCAAGACTGTAAGAAAATAAGTTTCTGTTGTTTAAGCCACCTGGTCTGTGGTACTGCATTAGATAGTCCTGGAAAACTAGTAAGTACTTTTTCTACCCACTCCTCTTTCTTATCATAGACAAAAAATGCTATTTAAAAAGCATGTTGATGAAGTAGGAGTTCATGGGAAACCCTTTTGTATGGGGTCAGAGGATCCTTAAAGCAATGCCACTTCAGAGTAACAATCTAGTGACTGTCCTCTAAAGTTGGTGCGGGCTATTAGACTCAGCTGGTTGATGCACTTTGAGTTAATATGAAAGTTCAAATTCAGGTTTATTGCTCTGATGTGTGAAATAGCATTGAATTGTATATTCTCACAAAATTAGCTGAGTGCCTGTGTGTGGATAACCTGGTGTCTGAATGCTGCCAAGTTCCCTAAGAATCAGGGCTCCTTTGAATTGATGCTGTAAAGGAAATAGCCAAATGACTAGCTCTCCAGGACCGCCTGGGTCCGTAGGACACACACAGGAATCACACTGCGTGTCCCACTACTATCTCTTTCTGGTCTCAGAACTTCCTTCATGCTTTGCCAATATTCCTTCAGCCTGAAATTCTTAATCCCTTGTCATCTAATGAAAATCCTGTGGTGTCTTTAAATGCCACTGGCAGACTCACTGCCTCTGGGAAGACTTCCTTGATTACTTCAGTTCACGTTGACTCGCCGCTTCCTAAATTTCTGCTGCATTTAGAACCTCATCTGAGACAACTCAGTATCCAAGCCAGCTCTTATCTATGATACTCTGCAGATAATTTCTCCAAAATACTGCTTCTTTCTAGTGAACCTCACTCAGGTCAGTCAGAGGGCTAAGAGCTCCTCATGCTCTTATCTCCTCCCACCCTCACCACAGCCTCATGAGGGAGCATTCTTACTTCGCATTTCCTATGAGGAAACTGGTTTAGAGCCTCAGCAACAGGCTCCAGAGGCAGAGCTGGGAGCTGATTCTGGCTGTGTCTCGTAGAGATGTCTACACCTCTGTCCTCTACGCTGGCTTCTAGGATGGCCCCCACTGCTGTCCTTTTCTCTATCACCTACCAGTCGTCCTGTCTTTAGCATCCCTCCTCCTAGGTCACTGCAAAACAGGGCAGTTTCTATGTGTTCTTTACTCCCATACACCTAAAGCAAATAGTTTGGTATTTAGCAAAATCTTCAGCAAAGTGACTGGAATAAATTGAGGTTTTATCACTCCTGGGTGGTTCCCATTACGCTGGCAGCTTCCTTAGCTAGGGTGTAGGGATGTCAGCAGGTTGGACCATACATTTCCGCAGGATCCAGGACCTCTCAGGATTGCCATCTGGACCCTTCTAAGGCCTAGAGTAATGGGACTATAAAGAACAATTTTTAAGAATGGCAGCATTTGAATAATGAATAGGGCAAATGAACACGGCAGTGAATGATGAACAGACAAAGATAACATGTTTCAAAGGCAGGAAGGCCCCCAGGCCCAAGGGCCATGGCTGGTTTGCAGATGATTCTTGAGATTTCACTTATTAAAACATTCAGAACCACTGCAGCTCAGTTTTCTATTAAGAAGAAGGAAGGGAGGGGGGAAGAGGAGGATGGAGAGGAGAGGAGGAAAAAGAGAAAAGAGAAGAAGAGGAGAGAAAAAAAGAAAGGAGAGGAGGGGGGAAGAGAGAAGAGGGGAGGGGAGGGGAGGGGAGGAAGGGAAAGGAAGAGAAATACGAAAATGCCTTCCCTGGTTCGCTGAGCGTTGGCACAGGTCACGCGATACGCCAGTGTTATCCTGGCTACAAGCTTACTTCCCACCCCTAATTATCGGTCCCTGTTCTGCTGCACATTCGTTTTCCTTCTGCTACATTTCTTCTCCTGAGAAGTAGGATTTCTCTTTCTCATCCCCGTATCATTTCTAACGTATCATGTGTCCTGTCCACTGGCCACCCACTCCCTCAGAAACCCTCGAAGGGCCCCCATCACAGAGAGGAAGTCACCCCGCAGAAGCTTTATTTTCCTAATAGCCACTGACACTTGTTTAACACTTCACTATTTCCTTAGCATGACCTGACTGCAGAGCCCTTTTTCAATTATTGGATAAAAAGACAGGTAAACACACACAGCCTGCAAATGCATAATTAAAACAATGCCACAAAGAAACACGAGGGAGGAAAATCACATTTATGCCAGCAAATAACTCGTTAAGAAACAACTGCGGCCACTGGGGTACGGAAAGACACTCCTGGTTTTAGTGCTAATGAAGGATGCAAGGATGAGGCAAGGCAGACGGCTTTTTTAAAGAGTACAGTCTGTGAAATTCATGAACTTCTCTGGTCTCCAGTCTCCTTCAGTGTAGAGAGAAAGCGCCGATCAAGTTCAATAATTCACCGCTGCAGGGCTTTTAAAATTTTGATTAATCCAGTGCAATCATTCCATAGATAATAAAAAAAGAAGCCTAGTTTATTCATTAATTCAACAGACACATGTTGAGCCTATACTCTATGCCAGGCACTCTGCTAGGCACTAGGGATAGAATTCAAGAGCTTCAACTCCATTGGGGAAGAAACAGCATACAGGCAATATAAAAAATGTGAGTCCCCAGGACAGTGGAAGGGAAGTCAGAATACACTAGCTTTTTTTTTTTTTTTAAAGATTTTTTCTTTATTTATCTGACAGAGATCACAAGTAGGCAGAGAGGCAGGCAGAGAGAGAGGAGGAAGCAGGCTCCCCGCTGAGCAAAGAGCCCAATGCGGGGCTTCATCCCAGGACCCTGGGATCATGACCTGAGCCGAAGGCAGAGGCTTAACCCACTGAGCCACCCAGGCGCCCCCAGAATACACTAGCTTTTCAACCTTTCATCTCATTTCTTCACTTGTCCTCTTTGTTTCTCTTAATTCTTAGACTTGGCCTCCATGGGATCTAGACAAGAAATCTATCCATTTCTTACTGTTCTTGGTATAAGAAAACTGTAGCATGTGGTGGTTTGCTGGGCTCAGATGGGTGTGAAGCCCGGCTTGAGCATTTATTAGAAACGTGAATGTGTACCACTGCTCACCAGGAAGGGGAAGGGCATCAACCACAAGCATGGTCACATCTTAAATGAGACCTTGTATATAGAGCCTGGCATGCATTAGTACAGGGTCAGACACCTCCTTAAGTCAACTTGAGCTGTAAATATGATAGCAGTGTTTCTTATGGCTGGTGTTAAAGAAACCTGGTGGTTAGGGGTAGAGAGATGTTAATGAGTGGTAAAAGAAATAAACTACCCTTCTGAGAAAACAAGCTCATTAGTTCCCCCCGTAAACAAAGTAGTGTCATTTTCTGTTAGATACTTAAATTTTTGAGATGCTAGCGTATATTATAAAATGGTGAGTTTAGAAGATACTTTGAGCTTATTTAATCCTGCAAGGGATGCTTCCCAGAATAATTAATGACTCCCTGAACTTGTATAGACTAAAAAAAAAATAAGGGGGGGGATTTTTTTTTTTTCATGTGGACACACCCAATCTCTTATTAATGGTATTCATTTCTTAAAAAGTCACATAACAGTTCAGCTCTGGGCAGAATCTGGAGTTCTAAATGAGCTAAGACAGGGTTTACCTAGAGAATTTTGCTTGGGTCACTAAAATTTTTTAGATTCATTATGATTAGGGAAAAAAAAGTATTACTAAAAAATGAAGCTTCTAAATAAAACTATTGGCAAACAGATCTTGAATCATGATTTTGAGGCTGTGGGTGATGCTACGGCCTGGGGAGACAGGCTGTCTCAGAGTTCTAATTCTGGCCCTGGCGGCACCAGTGGGGATTAGTGATTTATATTCGTATCTTCAGCCTCCTTTTCATAGGTTTGCTTTTCTTATCTAGCTACAGGGGTCCATAAGCTCCAGCCTGTGGACCAAATCTAGCCAACTATCTAATTTTTACATTTTTAAGTGGTTGGAAAAAATAAAAAGAAAAAATATGCTTTCTTGATATTTGAGAATTATATAGAGTGCCAAATTTTGGTGTCCATTAATAAAGTTTTGTTGGAATGCAGTCAAGACCTATTTGTTTACGCTCTAATAACAGAGTTGAGTTATAACCGAGACTACATGGCCTGCAGAAACCTAAAAATATTTATCCGTGTCTACCGACACTGTGAAAGAGCGTTCCTCAGTAGACACTCTTCATAAGTGCGATCATCAGACCATACCCCAAATCGGTTCATAAATGCCCCAAACGCCTTCTGGTTGACATGGCAGTGACCAGCATTTCAAGGGATCACACACTTTAAAATGCCCTTTGTATCATTTTAATAGCCTCTTTCAAATTTATTTTTAAGGCATTTTAAGTAGGATGGGAATTTTGTAGAAAAAATCCCACTTTTTTTTTAAAAAATAAAAGAATACATAGTAGCAAAAACATGCTGATTTTCAATCCATTTATTTAATTCATGTTCAGAATTACTTGTGTATATAGAATTATGTTTTCATACCATAAACGACTCCTACTCACATTCTTTAAATGATTTCCACACATTAGCTAAGAAAAAAATAATACAAGCTTCAAGACTGCCTACAGACTTTGGCAGACAGAAGAAAAAAAAAAAGAGAGAGAGAGAGTGTGTTCTAGTTGCCTTTGGGTAACAAATATAATTGCATGAATTTTAACTTACAGTACTAACACAAAAGGGGAAAAAAGTGTTAAGATAAAGATAATGTCATAAAATTAAATGTCTTAGCAGCATATTTAACTAATGATTAAGAAAATGACCAACTTTTACGCCTTTTATGCTAAAGTACTATTAAAATATCTCTACATTTTCACACAAAATAGACACCAAATACTGGCTTACATTTTTTAATGGCAGCAAATTAATACAACTGATGACTTTATTCATTCTAGGAAGAATTGCAAATATAGACATAGTAATACAGACAGATAAACTATCATTACTGCTGTGTCAAATAATTATCTCAAAACTCAAAAACTGGCCAAGCTTTTTTCTTTCTCAGAGACACCGAGGACTATCTCTCAGAATAGTCTATTTCTCATATGGCTTATTCTATAGTGTGGCTGCCCTGACCATCTAAATAGGTTCAAGTTTTGGTAAATTAAAAATTATACAGTCTCCAGACCCATGAAATGTTGTATCTTGGAAGAGTTCTTTTGTAAATGCATAAAATAGGTCCTGGAGAGTTGCAGAATCAAGGAACCAGAAGAAAAAAAACAACTAGGTCAGGGAGATAAAAGTAAAAACTGTTTAACTATATACCATGAGGTTACAAATAATAGTAAAAAGTTTTGTCACATATATGCATGAATGTATATAGATGAAATCGATGCATAGAAACATAGAAATAAATAGCTAAATACGGAGAAAAAGATCAATAGATTGACAGATAAATAAAAATTAATAAAGTCTCTGAACCCCACATTTAAGCTATGGATTTTAATTTAGAGTCCACAGTTGGGTTTCAGGGAATATTTGAACACCCCCCCCACACCAAATTGTTTGCAGTTTTGGTAAGTCTTTACATTTCTCTGACAAAAAGATGCAAAACGCAGCTACTGAATTGTCTAAGTACCCACGTTCTCTCACTTTTCACTCATACAAATCCTGAAATTTACAGAAGCAATATGCAATTGTCAGAGGGTACTGGAAATAATTAGTATAGTCCCAGCTAACGGCAGGATAGATGACACCTTCTCCTTTTCTGAAGGGCTTAATTTCATTTCCAGGCAGATGAAAATCACTTTGGATTACCCTTCAAAATTTCTCTCTCTCTCTCTCTTTTTTTTTTTTTCACTTCCACAGCTGTCCCTTCATCTCTCATCCCCTTTTTTCCTGTGTTTACCTCTTTTCTTTCCCTGGAGGAGGGGAGACGATAAAACCTCCCAGTTCTAGTTATTACTGATTTGGGGGACTGGGCCGAGATGGAGCTTTGAGAGTCTGGAATATTGGTAATTGCCCTTGACAATCATAATGAGTCTTCCCCTGGATAATACCTCTGCAGATCGGTGTACCACTTCCCAACATATGAGTAATATTAAGCGTGCTTGCTGGTGGCTAGACAGTGAAGGGAAATTTGGCCAGCATGTGGAGGGAGTTTGTGAAGAAGCTGAGACAATTTTAGCAAAGTGAGTTCCATAATGAAGAATGCTCAGCCCCAGTGTGCAGCAGTTTTCCGTAGGAAAAAAATTACACATGCATAATCCTTCTTTGGTACAGTTATTCACGTATAATTAAGGCAACTGCAGGCAAGGCAGCTTTTCTCCCCAGTTTTGCATGACAGTGTAGTTATGACCTCAGAACATACATTCGAAAGAACTGTAAGTGGGCACCTTTCTCTAGTCCTGTTTTTATGATGGGCTTCTAAATTACACAGTAATTTATTTTAATTATTAATTAATTAATTAAATTAATAAATATTTTAGACCTTTCTCTAGTCCTGTTTTTATGATGGGCTTAACCATATAAATAATTGAAAATAAATGAAAATGCCCACTCTCACTTCAAGTGCCAAAACTCTTAATACAAATATATCTATTTCCATTAATAATAAAAAATTTGCGTGCTCGAATTTCAGAAATCAGGCTCCAACCTCTAATATCTCATATTTTAAAGCTAGAATATATAGAACTTCATTTTGATTTTCTGGAATTTTACTTTTGTAAAGATAAATCAGTCACACACACACACACACACACACAAACACACACACACACTTACATATGCATTCACTGGTAGTGTTAGCTATTGGACCTTTGTCAAATTACTTCACTGTGCCTCAGTTTCTTTATCTGGAAATGGAGATAACAGAGCTGGTCTCCTGGAGCTGTGATAAGGATCAAGCTAAATGATACAGGTGCAGAGCCAGGGACATTGCCGGGATCCAAAATGCTAGGTACACATGAAACTACAGCTACTATAATGGATACGGTGCTGCTCTGTCTAGATCCCAGAAGCTGGTATGTTGGCAGCTGATGACTCACAGAAGATTTCATGGAAATTCCTCTCCACTGCACCAAGAAGCTGCTTCACCTGAGTTTATTTGTCTCCCCTTGCCCCATCACCAACTAGACCAGCTGATGCCAAGAAACTAGGTCTGGCTCCTCAGTTTACAGCCGTTTTGAGGGGCATCCCAGCTCTGGAGCTCCATGCAGTGTCAGCAGAAAGCTCATTTGCAATGGTGTTGTGGGCCAGCTACTCTCTCTGCCTGATGCTGCTTTTCTTGTTTGTCACAGATGAAACATCTCCAGAGAGCATTCCCCAATACATGGTTTAAAAAAAAAAAAATCTATCCATCCATCCATCTATCTATCTACGATGTCTAGTATAGTTAACATACACTGTTATATTAGTTTCAAGCATGTAATGACTCAACAATTTTATACATGACTCAGTGCTCATCCAGGATAAATGTATGCTTAACCCCCTTCACCTGTTTCACCCATTCCACCACCTACCTTCCCTCTGACAACCAATTTACTCTCTGTTTAAGAGTATTTTTATTTTATTTTTAAATTTCTTTTATTTTTTGTTTATTTGTTTGGTTTCTCAAATTCCACATAGCATACGGAATCATATGGTATTTGCCTTTCCCTATCTGACTTGTTTCATTTAGCATTATATACTCTAGATCCAACCTTGTTATTGCAAATGACAATTTTATTCTTTTTATGGCCACTGTATATTTTATAGTATATAGTTTATATATTAGTGTATGTATACACACACACATACGTCTCTCTATATATATATACACACTAGTATACACACACACATACACACACACACATATATTGACATTGGGGTTGCTTCCACATTCTGGCTATTGTAAATAATGCTGCAGTAAATATAGGAATGCATATATCTTTTCAATCCCCAAAATACCTTTTACATCAGTCTCCATCACTCTCCGTCAGAGTGTGTTTTTCCAGAATCCAATCTAAGAGCACAGATAAATATAGATAAAAAGTTGTCTTTCCATTATCCTGAAATTGCTGCTAGGATCAAAATCTGAAGAAAAAACTTCTAAAAACCCCCATTCTAAGTTGAAAACCACAATGGAAGTTGTACCTAACCACATCCCCACAAGGCTTACAGAGAATGCATTTCCAAGAAGAAACCCAAACCCCATTTTCCTGCCCCTGACTATGACAACAGGAAGGTTAGGATAGGGAAAGTGCCTCTTGGAGAATGGTTTTCAAGATAAACCCTAGTTTTTGAAAGGGAGGAAAATAAATTTTCTCAGCCATCAGAACAAACTGAGAAAGCACCAGAGAGTTTCTGGTAAATTCTGAAGTGTGTTAGAACTGTCACTCACACCTTCTCACATGAAGCCTGGCAAGCCATTCAAAATGTGGGGTCTGAAGCTCGTGCTTCATGGAAAAAGGGGCAAGCTGACAGCGTTGAGGGAGACAGCAATAGTGAAAGAGCCTACATTATCCCTCCTTGGCAGACCAGCATACATGAGTTTCCTGGTAGCTGAATAAGCTTGAAGAAAGCAGCTGGCCTTGGGCCCTTCTGATGGTATCCCATCTAACAGGACCATGCCTAAGATGGAAAATTCTACCATGTGAAGCAGATGTCCCATTCTAGGGCTTCTGAATAATCTACAAAGGTACTCTAGGAGCAAGTCAACTTTTGGAAAAGGGGTATCATAACCAGTCAGTGTTGAGGGGCTAACCCCTGTGTAGGTACACTGGTACCTTCTTCCTTCTTTCTCTTGGTGGCATTATCAGAAAGGAAGGCAGAGAAATAAGACCGAGAATGGGAGGAACTTCCCGCCGCCTCAGCCACTAGAGCTGAGGTCATTGCTGCACTAGGGGTTGGTAAGATCTTACACAGCAGGAAGTAAGAGTTCAACAAGGCCAAGTTAGGAGTAGCTATCACCAAAAATAAAACCATTTCATAGGATTGGGAGTACTCCATAAATCTGGTAAACATACTTCCTTCAAGAAGTATTTATTCAGCACCTTGCCTTATACTGTACCAGGTGTTAGAGACACTATGATGAGAAGAAAGAGGTGGCTTATGATTCTATGGAGTACACACATCCTTGTCTCCTTTTGCCTGCCTGTGTCTCTGAATCACTATGTCTTCTTCTCCCTCTGACAGACTATTCTTCAAAGAAAGTTAAGACAGCGTCATCCATTAATTACTGTTTTTTTTTTTTTTTTAAGCAACATAAGGAAAATTTTCCCAGAACACATTTTGAGAAGCAAAGAGACTGACTGCATTCTCTTACTTCAAGTACTATACATTAAATTCTGCCAACATTCCTTTCTCAACCACATTTCCCAAAAGCTTAGCACTTGGCCATAAAAGTTCAAGTCTAAAATTTGGCATGCCTGACGGCAAAATCCTCAAATTTGCCAATTTGGCGAACATCTCCGTTTTGAATAACGAGTGGAGAAACAGGAAAAAACTGGAGTGAAATGTTATAAATCATGGCATTATTTAGAGACAATTCATTTCATGGGATAATAGCAGGTTTAAAAGAAATTAACCCTAAACTATGGTAGATCTGTTGTTAGATAGATTTTTTTTACAAAAATTAAAAACCTGCCTAAAAATATAATATACAAATTTAAGTAATACACAAAGATCTGAGACTTTCAATTCTATTGAAAAATATTTTTGTATTATTTACACATGACTATTACTTAATTTCAGAGGACATTTTAGATTTAAGCAAAACAAAAATGACAAAACAAAAACTGCTATGTACAAAGCATATATTGATATATATAAATTATAAAGAATTATATACTATAATATCCTGTAGTACAAAGAATTATAAAGATATATAGTACATACACTGATAAACTGTATAAATATATATACACATACACACACTCACAAATGTGTGTGCATATATATGGTACGAGAACACTTGGCAAAGAGCTTTTGGGAGGCTTTTGTTAGTTTTGTTGGAAATAATTACAGGCTTGTGGGATTAAAAGATTTAATCCTATCCATTGATATACCTTGGGTAGCTGGGATTGAGGTATTTGTACATAAAGGCAGAATCATGTTGGATCTGTAAACATCATTTGTAGGATGGATTTTCAAAAGTGGTGATTGAGAGAATTCCACAGAGAAAGCGAGTAGAGAATCAATACATGCTCTAAGACTCTGCTGCCAGGCAGGACTGAGGAAGGTTCTGTCCAAAGCACCGAGCACATTGCTGCAGTCCTGCCTGTTTCCCTCCGTTTCTGAAAAATGAAAACACTCTTGCAACTTTCCAGATTCCCTGTGTCAAACTACCAAACACTTGGAATAAATAGAAAACATCATCTTACCATTCTCATTTGCAAAGAGAAATCAAGTGTAGTTAGTAATCCTAATTTGCAAAAATTGGTTAAAAAATCATGTGATCCAGATCCCCACATTTTCATACAAGTACAGAAGCATCTGTCTGGAGATTCCATCTTAATGTGAGGTGAGCACAATAAAGCCCCGATGACCACAAATAATGGCGCAAACACTGGATTCCCAAGGCGGCCATAGTGTTTTCCCAAATCCCTCTTTAAAGAAGCATTTGGCACAATTCTCTTGTCACTCCTTAAGATAAATCAGAATTATAAAGCCTAATTTAGAAGCTACTGTATATTGTATTAGTGATTCAGGAAGCATCTTTTCAAATGAGCTATGGGCATGATACGTTTATTTCCATGATGACTGCAGCAAACCCAAATTTCTTTGAAGAATTTTTTTTTTTTTTGAAGGGACAACCTTCAGATTCCACTTCATGCAGCCCAAAACTTCTTAGACTTTACTCGTCAAAAGCCATTATGTCATATGCCCTGCATGTGAAGCATATGACCTAGAACAACATTCTTAGACGGGAAATTGTTTTTTTTTTTTTAATTAACATATAGTACATTATTTGTTTCAGAGGTACAGGTCTGTGATTCATCAGTTTCACACAATTCACAGCACTCATCACAGCACATAACATCCTCAATGTCCATCACCCAGCCCCTCCATCCCTCCTATCCCCCTCCCCTCCAGGACCCTCAGTTTGTTTCCTGAGATTAATACTCTCTTATGCTTTGTCTCCCTCTCTGGTTTAGAGGGGGAAGTTTTGAAACTTCCCAGGCTTGAAGAAACAGTTGTCTCTAGAACAATCTTGATAAATATCCACTTGTGTTATATCAGAACACCTCTACCAAAAGATGAATCTCTACATGTATAGTAGATGAAGTGGAAAATCAGACCTTAACACCATGTTCCCTTAAAAGCCAATAGGCACTAATGTTGCAAATAAATAGGGAAAGATATTTCCTCTAGTGATACTTCAAAGACTTTGCAACATCTGGAATTTGGTTCCATACAGTGTATTCCACTAAAAAGTAAGTATAAAAAGATTTTAATGGGGCAAACAGGATTCAGGTTTCTTACAATGTGCTCTCCCTGGGGGAAAACAAATAACACAATGCATCTGACTAACCTTTCTGCACTTCAGCTGCATTAATTAACGTGTAGTCATGGATTCCATCATGAGCCAGATGAACTCAGTGCTACAGCTGTTTCCAGTGAGGGGGAAAATAGGCTTCCACATTTCAGATTCCCAGCATTTATATATCCAGGGAAAAATGTTTTATTGGCTGCCTTTGTGCCAGCATTATTGATATGCATTACATATTAGTCATCCAAATAAATTCACACACACCCTAGACTGTGATTAAATCAGTGTCAGTATCACATGAACTGGGTTAGCCAGAGCCAATGCCATAAAAACCACATTCCTAACCCTTTTTCTTACCTCAAGGATTAAGGAAGGGCTAACAAACTGATCAAAGAAGGAGATCATGACCTTGAAAAAAGTTGTTGTTGAGTGAGTCAAACATTTAAGTGGCGATAAGGTACTCTGAGAGAGAAGGACGAAGATGACTAGAAAAAAATGAACAGATGTTGAAGAAATTTAACTGCAGGATCTCATGGCTTGGCAGAGACATTCTCAATGCTAGAAGCCAAACATGTGGAAGTGGTTGGCTGGGAGCAAAGCTGAGGTACAAAACTTCAGTGCTTGATCAGTCACTGAAAGAGGATTTTTGTTTTGTTTTATTTTTAGAGCAAAGGTTCTGGTAAGATGCAATTTGTGAAGAAATATGACGGTGAATCAGCTGGGCAACGCATTCCACCTGGAACACCTTGCCAAATTTCCTATCACAGGAGCACTGTAAAACTAATTTTGTCTCCAATAGTTCTTTATAAATGCTGTGTCATGACTGCTGGTCAACTCTGGAGTCTCAGGGACAAATGGATATCCAATAGTCCATAAGGCCATGTGTGTGTATGCACGCATGATCATTTATAGTACAAACCTGAAATGATTACCCATGTAAATAATACTAACCAAATTGGGCACTTGCCTTGTCAAACTAATATTCTTAGCCGCAACTCAAGCAGAATAAAAGTTGTGCATCTTCACTTTTACCAACATGGAATGGCAGTAACTTAATCAAACCAGAGAACTATCTTACCTGGAACTACTTCAAAAAGGAATTTTCCTGGGCTCTCCTCATTGCAGGGATGCTCAAGAACTTTATTTCCAGGCAGAAAAATAGTACCCTGTGAACACAAAGGCCCCAAACATCAACATCTTCAGAAAACAAACACTGAATATCATCATCATCCTCCTCCTCCTCATCATCATCAGTGAATATCCAAGGTGTATCTGCAACCCAGCATAAAGGTATGTGCATCAAACTCATTTACAGTCCCAACCATTCAAAAATCATGTAATAGAATCATATTCCTTCAACTTTTAATAAGTCTTTGTTGACCAGCTAATGTGTATAAGACACTGTATTAGGTGCTGAGTTCATTTTAAGCGCATTAAATACATTTAAGCGTATTAAATACATTCTGTGTGCCAAATTTTTTACTGAGCATTCTACCAACCATCATATTATTTAACTGTTAGAATAGTCTTATAAGGTAGGTATTATTTACTCCATTTTACAGCTTTGAGAACCAAGGCAGAGATATAAATAACCTAGTTAATGTTATCAGAGCCTCCTCTTGATCATTATTCCTTCCTTTTCTGTTAGATTTCTCTCTTCAATGTATTATTTCCATTAGTACTGAGACATAGTTCAAATTCTATCCTATTGAAAGACATTACTTTGACTCCCCCTCCAGCTATCACCTTTTTTTTTTTTTCCCTTGCCTAGTAAAGAGCTGCCTACGTTGAATCTATTTCCTTACATGTATCCACTGTAGCCTGGTTTGTGCACCCACAATTCTACTTACATGATTCTCACAAGCTGTATGCTTGACATAAATTATGACTTCCCAGGAACACTTCCCACTTGACATAAATTATGACTTTCCAGGAACCACTCTTTCTTGAAGCACTTTCTTTCCTTCGTTTCTTAGTTTTAACCAGGTTTTTCTCTAAGTTTTCTATTGAGTCTCTTTTGCTGGTTCCAAGTATCCTTTAAATAATAAAGTGTTTCAAAGATGTATACAGTGATTCCCTCTCTTCTGACTCTGTTTTCTCTTGGAGCTATCTCATTCATGCCTATGACTTCGATAATCAACTATAAACCAATGAACATCAGATTACTCTTTCAAACTCAGTGCTCTCTGAGCTTCAGAACTTTATGTCCAAGAACTCACTTGAATTTCCATCTGGATATCTCAAAAGCCCTTAAACTAAATTTAGTCAATTTAAATGCAATTATTTTTGATCCTGTTTATGTATTCCCTAGCTTTGTGACTGGCATCTTCTTCCAATCAGTTGCAAAAGCCAGAAATGTAGAAGTCATCATTTCTAGTATATCTCTACTACCACTATTCCCTAGTTCAAGTGCTTATTGTCTGCAGTCTGGTATAGGGTGTGTGCGTGTGTGTGTGTGTGAGTTTTGTGATTTTATTTATTTGAGGTGGTGGGGGAGAGAGACCACAAGTGGGTGGCAGAGGGAGAAGGACCTCAGCCAAAGGCAAACGCTTAACCAAGTCACCCAGGCACCTTGTGGTCTGGTGTGTTTCAAATTCACTGAATTCCCTATAATACTAAAAAATCTTTCAATCCCCTTTTTTCCTTAATGTAGTTCAAGTAGCTTTAGAAATGGTAATTTCACCTTGCAATTTTCTTGCCTAAAAATCTTCGATGCCTTTCATTTGTCCTAGGATAAACTTCTGGATGATCTATAAGCCCATTTTTCTATTCTTTGCTTTTTATGTTTTCTATGACTTTCCATAATCAAGCTGGTAAGTAAATAAATAGTATCATAAATTCTGTAAGTAGTATCATACTACTGTCTATTTTAGAACTACATTCTTTCCTGGATTATTTTATAACCACTGATTGAATATCCAAAATATACTTGCATAGCTTCCAGAAAATTTTCCTGCATTGATTTACCATTGTATGCAATTATGTTATTAGTAAAATTATTTGATTAAATTCTATCTCCATCATTAAACTGTAAGGGAGCAAGGATAATATGTATTTTGCTCCCTAATTTACCACCAATGCCTAGTATTTTCCCTGCCATAAGGTTAATGCTAAAAAATTGTTGAGTGAATAATAAGTGAATAAGTACTCTGAGTGCAGTAAAGCCAAAATTCAAAACCAAGCATGCTGGATTTAAAAGCCTGTATTATTGTGAACCATATTTTATCCTCCAGTTTTGCCATTTTGAAGCAATATTTAGCTCAAGTAATATTGTATTCAGTTTTCATCCTACCTGGTTTGGCACAGAAAATTATAGTCATCAATTCCATCCACGTCTAGACTTAAAGTGATAAGGCATAATACTCCCTAACTAAAACCCAAGGAATTATAGGTTAGACATATCTCTCTCCCTCCCCACTCCCAAAATGAAATGGTGGAGGTACTGCTTTGTTTTCCTCCTCTAGGAAGTAGATTTTCCTATTTATCATGTCTAGTGTCTCTGGCCTATGGATCCCATTTTGTTTTCTGGTACTTTTCAATATATATATATATATATTTTTTTTTTAATTACTAAATACTTTGAAAATATTCATCTTAATTAAGATCTTTTTCATTTCTAGGTTGAGTCTATATGGTTTCCATATAAAATGATAAAATCAGTTTCTTCTTAAGAGTTTATTTTACGGGTGCCTGAGTGGCTCAGTGGGTTAAGCCTCTGCTTCGGCCCAGGTCATGATCCCAGAGTCCTGGGATCGAGTCCTGCATCGGGCTCTCTGCTCTGCAGGGAGCCTGCTTCCTCCTCTCTCTCTCTGCCTGCCTCTCTGTCTACTTGTGATCTCTGTCTGTCAAATAAATAAATAAAATATTTCAAAAAAGAAAAAAGTTTATTTTACTTACTGAAAAGATTTTGTGAAGTCATTAAATTTGTGATTTAGCTGAGTGTTAGAACATAGCATCCCACCTTCTAGACAGATACAATATTCATTTATGTATGCATGTATACTTATATACTTGTATGTGGGTATGCATGGTTCCTGTTTAATTGTGTGTCTTCAGGCCCTACTTAGTATCTTAAGCAGTACATATATAATATAAATTGGATTCAAGCCACTCTCCTGCACATATAATTCTCCTGCAAGGGCAATTCTCCTTCATGAAATCCCAAACCACCTCACTTGGTCATTAAAAGACAAAGTAGTACTATCCTTTGTTGTCTTTTTCATACATATGAAATAGCTACTTCTGGCTGAATTTTTTTTTAAAGATTATTTATTTATTTATTTGACAGACAGAGATCACAAGTAGGCAGAGAGGCAGGCAGACAGAGAGGAGGAAGGAGGCTCCCTGCCAAACAGAGAGCCCAATGTGGGGCTCGATCCCAGGACCCTGAGATCATGACCTGAGCCGAAGGCAGAGGCTTAACCCACTGAGCCACCCAGGAAACCCCTGGCTGAAATTTTTATTTTCATTTTCAAATTTGATATCTCACAGATTTTATATTTTGGCTGTCTTCCAAATAAATTGTGATGTCAGCAAAATAGTTTAAACATCAGTAGATAGGGGTTAGGGGTTAGGGCAGGATATATTGTAACTGACAAACATTTGCTCTGGTTAATTCTTTAAGTCATTCAGTAAGTAAAATAAAGTTATTTAATCGAAACAGCTAACTTGATTACCTTGTATAGAAACCATAAAGTCTGTAACTGAGAGAAGAATCTTAATTGTGATAGTTATTTTCAATGTATTCTCAAATTTTATAGTTAGAAAATGCAAATAAAATTTTAAAAACCTTTAATTTACTCACTGCCATAGATAATTAATATCAGTCACACCTGTATATATTTATGAACATGTATTAACATCTACAATGACTTCTACATAAAAATAATCAAAGTAAAGCCTAATTTATTACCTGCTTCCAAACTTAAAAATCATGTAGTTATCATGCCATTTTAATAATAGACATCATTTTTTAAAACTAAATAGTAGTTTTAGTTGTTTGTTTGAATATTCATACTTTCACATCCTCTTGTAAAGAATTTGTGGTTTTTGTAAGTGTTATTATAAAGAACATTTTCATAAACATCCATGAAGCTAAATCTATGAGCTCCCCCTAAACTCATTCTGTAGGACAAATCCCCGGGAGAGAACTCAGTAGTCAAAAAGTATGCAATAAAAAAAAAAAAAGTAAGCACTGTTTATTTGGGTTTAGTTAATTCTTTCCAGAGCTGCTCTCAATTAGCTAAGCAAACAAATAAATAATTAATGAGCAAGTAAAATAAAAGTGTCCAATCTGACTGAGAATAGTTTATTGGGACACTACCATATATCAAATATTTTTTCTAAAACTATTTCAGATGATGTGAAGTGTGTGAAAGAAAGAAACTCTTTACTCTGGATACAATAAGATAATACATGACTATAAAAGAAGTGCCTAAAAAAAAAAAAAAAGAAGTGCCTACACATATGTAGAAAAGCAGACAGATATAATAAAGTTTAAGAAGAGAGCATCATTAGAACAATGTGATTAGTTAAGAAAGGTAATATAAAAAATGGTTTTTAAAGGAAGATTAAATTTTAAGATTTAGTGAGGTCAGGGTAATATTCCAAAATGGAGGAAATCACATCAGCAAAAGCAATAATTAGGGCCATATGCACTGGCCACATTAGAATAAGAGAATTTTCAAATGGAGGAACAATTAGGAAGTAAAGACTGTTGGCGATGCTGAGGACACTCTGTGGAAAGTCTAAACCGGGACAGAGGATGGGGCACTTGATGTCCGTGACAACTGAGAACCCAAGCAGGCTCTGGAGAAAAGCAGATGGAGATTTAAGAATACCAGCCTCTTAGAATTCTGTTTGTCACTGTGAAGCAATTAATTTGTCAGAGACGGCAACATCAAGACTTACAAAAGGGTGTTGGCAGCAGAAATGGCATGAATTTGCCCCAGAGATGCATTACTGGAGCTAGAATTTTTTGGAAATATAAAGGTACCTGGATGGAGTTTTAACAATAGGTCATGAAGAAGGAAGAGTTGAAGATGACTTCAGTTTTTCTCGTCTGTCTATCGAGAAGAAAGGTGGTGCCTCTTATTTGAAATGGGGAATAAAGAAGAATTAAGCTCCAATAAGCCCATGTACTTGAGCCAGAACTGCATGATATTCTTTAATTTTTCTGTTCAATTGTAGTTGGGCTGGATGCTGTCTGTTTGCCCCTCCTCCCTTCTTCTTTCCACCCATCGTTCTATTCTGTACCTCAGGAGACTGATCTCTACGAATTTCTTAAATCAGGCTCTCTTGACCTCTGACTTCAGGTTGGTTTTGAGAGGTCATAGCGGAAAATGAGAAGGCCACAAGAGAGCTGGACTGAGGTGCGCTCCCCCATGCTAGCCAGGAATCTGATCCTACTTGCATTGGATACCTCAGTCCACATCTCTTAAATCTGCAGGCTTCTTCTGGTTCCAGTGGAGCTAACAGGTCCAGGATGTTTTCCCTATCTGTGGGTTTCTATGAACCCTTCCAACACTTTATAAATGGTTTATCATACAGCCTACAATTATCCCTTGTAAAGTGGAGCCATCAATTTCTTGCTGGGATCTTAAGTGACAAAATCGATGCAAGAGCTCTGAGTTTTCTAAGAAATGGCTTATTACCTCATGATGTTCAACATGCTTCACTGGAAATTTTGGAGGACCGTGGAGAAGAGGCTCAAATATAAGAAAGACATGCAAGCTTTTTGATGGAAGTTCAGTACATATGGCAATAATTACATGTCAACAACTAATCAGCATATCCAGAGTGGAATTATGCTTATTTTTATCCATTACAGGAAATATCTTTTCCTAAAGAACCTTGAAAATTTCAAAATGAGATAACATATAAAACAAAATCTTTCATAGTTTGAGAGCTGAGAGTTGGCAAAAGAAACATAATTCAGAATGATAATAGGGTCTCATTTTCAGCCTGAATTGCTATTAGAAAAGAAGCTCATCTCTGGTTATTATCAAAGCACTGAGCCAAAACCACAAGATACTGGGGTAAAAGCAAGATGATGTTGAAAATAAGCATAGTAATCTTATTGTCTAGAATTTAGATTGAAAAAAAAAAATGTATGCTTGTGCAGCACCTTTGTTAGTTTCTATGAACACAATAATGAGAATTTCTTTCCAGCACTAACAATGATCAGACACATCACAAGGCACTAGGCAAAGTCTCAACTTGACAATATGTATGTATTTTTAATGTAACTAGACACAGGTTGAAAATTAACATCAAGGGGAAATAACTATTATTCAACAGTTTTTTTTTAGAGTAACATTAAGTTGATTTGATTTTTTTCTCCTTTGTAGCAAGTAATTTCATTGTCATTCAACAAATATTTATTAAACAACATTTGGCATATGACAGGCCCTCTCCTAGGCACAAAGGATATAATGTTGAGAAATTCCAAGAAGGTCTTTTCACACTTGGATCTTAGGGATCATTCAGTGAATATTGAAAGTTGAAAAGAAAATGATATAAAGCTGTACCCAGAAGCACTCTGGCCATATAACAATCTACCAATGACAGTGAAGTTTCTGGTTTGGTAAATCCGCTCTGCAGTTAATCTGCTTAGTTGCAGATTCCCACTCCACCACCAATTAGCCGTATGACTTCGGGCGAGACCGTTATCCTCCTTTTCCTCAGCTTCTACATTCTTAAACTGGGATTGAAAATAGAACCTACTTCATAAAGTCACTGTGAGCTAATACGGGTAGTTTGTAGAAGAATGCCTGATACTATTTTTTTTTAGCTGTTTTTAATATTAAAAAAAAATCTTTCCATATCCCAGAAGCCTCAATGAAATTTTGGGCCCATATTTTATAAATCCCCAAATAATGAGATAGCTCTAGGAAAGTTTCAATATGTATCTGCTGGCATTATCGTCTGGGTGAGAAAACAGAGGGGTAAACTAATTTAAAATTTTTAAGTCATTTTTTTTACTATCATTTGTAAGGCTAGACCAACCAAAACTAACAAACCTCAATTTAACAATCATATTAATAAACAGCACAGCATAATGATAGTGATAATGATGACTGCTGACATTTCTTACCTGCTAGTTTGCTAAACCAATATGTACACTATTTGTATCATTCATTTGCTCAGTGACTGTGTGATGTAGATATTTCTCATTTTATAGATGAAGAAATGAAGCTCAAGGAGGCAAAGAGCCTGACATAGTAATTTCCTAATACATATTTGAACAAAAAAAATATGAATGACTAGATGAATACAAGCTGCTTTAAGGACTTTATCTTTGATTAGTGACCCAATTTATGTTCCTATTTCTCATCAATTACTGCTATTTAAAGCAGATTGAAGCAGTTTCATGAAGAGTTATTAAGTTTCTTTTTAGTCTCTGGAATTAGTTACACCAATTCCTGGAATGCCGCTGGGAAGGAAGTTAAGGGGAGACTTGCAGATCCATACGTTTTTAGAGTAAATTTTGTACTAATCAAAAGTATCAAAGTAATTTTGATATGGAAACTCTTTGGGGAACACTGACCCAAGCATTGGTATAAATTGCCTTATAGAGAAAATAGCACAGTACTCACAAAGCTGGGTACCTTGTAGAATGTATGTTTTTCCTCACAGTAACAGATGTGATATTTCCAAATTATTTAAATTAGCCGTGACAAACATAATAGCATGAGACTATTTTATAATTAATTACAGAATAAATAGAAATAAATTATCTATATATACGTCTCATGTTGCTACTTTATATGAACTGCTGCTTTAGCACTTGAGAAGCATTGTCATTCTGGGTTCATTTTCATTTAAAGCAGCATTTGCTTCATATTATTACACATGTTCAGATCCTAGGAGGCTAATTAATTATGCATTAATTGTGAGAGAGAGAAATATGTAATGTATTTTGATATAATTCATTTAAAAGCTTTTAACCCTTTCTTCTCAGACACAAGGACCCATGTGAACACCCCTTCTAGACAAAACAGAAATACATGAATTTATTCCCCAATGGAGTCCTCCTGCCTGAACACTCACCCTGGAAACATTGCTACATTTAGATCACTCCTACGCATCTACATGTTTTTGATTTATTGGATAATGGAAAAATTCCTTGAAAACAGGAGGAAAACAGATTAGGAATATGGGACTCTCAAAATTGGGAGAGACCTTAGAAATGACCATCCTCATGCTTATCAAATACATGAGTCCCTTTCCAAAATGACAGTCATCCAGAGTTCAGCCAAAATATCTCACTAATTTTCATATGGTGTTCCATGCCATTTTTGAAAGATTATAATTGGAAGAAAAAAAAATTCAAATGTTGGCACAAAATCCATCCCCCAACAATTACTACCTTTGGAATAAAATCCCCTTTTCTCATCTTGTATCTACTGAGACTTATGTGCCAGTCCTCTTCTCCAAATCTTCTAAAAAACCCTCTGTGGTGGTACAATTAGAACTATCCATTTCACACCAGGAATATCGAGGCAGAAATAGATTTAGTAGCATGCAGCTGATAAGGTACAGAGATGCTGCCTGACCTCCCTGAAGTTCAAGCTCCACGTCCTTTATATGACATAAAGCTACAATGCAATGTATTAGTTCACTTGCTTGTTTTTTCATCAAATATATATTTAGTATGCTGAGGATGTAAATGCTTAGGGAAAAAATGGAGATGTTAATAGTGGTTATCTTTGACTATTCAGTCATATTCCAGCCATATTATTTTTATATTTATTTACTTTTTTCTATTTTTAAAATAATTTTAAAACAGTGAACAGATTTTACTTGCATAACAAGAAAAAAAATACAAGTATATTTTTAAAACAAAGACAAATGACAGGAAAAGACAGGGTTGGAGAGGGTCATTTGGAATCTCAAGGTTAAATTTCTGCTTTGCAGTAAGGACGTGGAAGACAGTTCAAGAACATGTCTAAATATAATATAGTACTCTGAATAATGGCCACCCAAAGATAGCAGGTACTAATTCCTAGAAACTGTAAATGTAATGTTGTCAGGGAAAAAAAGGGTCTCCTAGATGTAATTACATTAAGAATCCTGACAGAGAACTATCCTAGATTATCTGGTTGGGCCTTGAATCCAATCATGAATATCCTTAAAAAAGAGGCACATATGCTGTGCCTGGATGGTGTAGTCAGTTGCGCAACAGACTCTCAGGTCATGATCTCAGGGTCATGAGATTGATCCGTGCCTAGAGCTCCCACTCCCTGCTCAGGGCAGAGTGGGCTTGAAATTCTTACTGCGTCTCCCTCTGTAACACCCTCCCCTGCTGCCTCCCCATGACCCCTCTCTCAAATAAAGAAATACTAAAATAAAATAAAAGAGGCAGATATGATAATCACATAGGGGGCAATGTGGAAACAGATGCAAAGACTGTAAGGACCCAGTCACAAGCCAGAAAAATGGCATCAGTCACCAAAAGCTGCAAGAGTTCACTCCTAGAGCCTCTCAAAAAAGTCTGGCCCTGCCTCTATAACTTGATTTCGGACTTTTTGAGTCCAGAACTGTGAGAGAATAAATTTCTGTTGTTTTAAGCTATCAAATTTATGGGAATTTGTTACAGCAGTCAAAGGAAATTAACATCTATAAATTAATACATACAAAACATAGTATGAAACAAAGCTTCCAATGATCCCTTGTGAGCCATAAAAAGCTGAGGTTTTTTTAAAAAGTTCACCGCTAATTCTCAAATGTTGGTAAGTGATGGCCAGCCTTTAATTAGCTGAGCATTTTGGGAGTGAGTCCACAGTGTACAAAGTACTGAAATTAGATAGTAGCCACAGAAATCCCTCCTTAACCCTCCTTTTACTCTCAATACGAGGAACTTATTGGAGCTACCTTCATGTTTTTGGAAACCCAGAACAGAGTATCTGTGGCAAGGTTAAGAGTCTTTATTTGGAGAAGATGGGGTTTAATTGCTAACCTTTCTCAATTAATTACTGGGATCTTGACTTTGTGTTTTGTGTCCAATAATATACACCGTTTTACAATATTTATTATTTCTCAACCAGAAAAGGAAATGTCAGCTGTTCAGGAGGTGGTAAATGCCAACAGTTTCCAATGAGGTCGATGGCAGTAGGAGAAAACCGAAAACAGAATTCTTTTGGAGCTTATGTCTCATTATGAAACAGAAAGATGGAGAGCAAAAACATAGCTATATAATATCTCTTATGGGGAAACCTGGAACCCCTAAAAAGAAGGGTCCAATAAGCCATTTTCAATGGGCAAGAAAATTGATGATAATTAACATAGTCCCATTTAACCTTTTATCTTAAATAACTAATAAACACTTTGTGTGTTTAAAAATAAAGTAGAGGGCACCTGGGTGGCTCAGTCAGTTAAGTGTCTGCCCTCAGCTCGGGTCATGATCCTGGGATCCTGGGATTGAGTCCTAAGAAGATCTCCCTGCTCAGTGGGAGCGTCTGATTCTCTTCCTCCTTTTGCCTCTCCCCTCCTGCGTGTGTGCGCTCTCTCTCAAATAAATAAATAAAATCTTTTAAAAAATAAGTAAAAATAAAGTGGAAAAAATGTGGTTCAACCTTGCAAGAAACTCTATAATAGGTAAACCTAGAGTCCCAAAATGCTGAATACAAAGATTTTGCTAATTTTTTAAACAAAGTATGTAAACAAGTATAATTGTTTTATAGTTAAATAACTTTCCATATATTTAATTTTTAAAACTGGAAAATTGGAAGAAAAATGTCTTTAGCAGGAAGATGGCAACCTAGGACTTAATCATACTTGTTTTTGAAACTGAACTTAAAAAAGAATCTCCTTTGACTTATGGTACACCTACTTTTCTTGGCTTTTTTCTACTTTGAACTACAGTCAATTATGTTCAATATAATCCTTAAAATTTGGTGTTGAAATTGCATATGCAGTGTGACATTTACTTGTGTAAAGATAATATGTTTTTGCAAAATTACAAGAATTTGACTACATTTTCTATTGGTTAAGAAAGCAGCATTCTTGGGGTGCTTGGGTGGCTCAGTTGGTTAAGCATCTGCCTTTGGCTCAGGCTATGATCTCAGGGTCCTGGGTTATGATCTGAGGATTCTGCAATCAAACCCTGCTTGGGGCTCCCCGCTCAGTGGGGAGTCTCCTTCTCCCTCTCCCTCTGCTCCTTCCCCTCCCCATTTGTGCTCACTCTCTCTCTCTAACTCACTCTCATAATAAATAAAACCTATTTAAAAAAAAAAGAAAGAAAGCAGCTCTCTCATGGCAGGAGATGGTAGGAGGGAAAAATAGTAAAATTCTTATAGAAATTACTTTGGTGATATTTATCACACTCAAAAAGATAAGAAATGACATATTTGCAAGGTTCTTTGCATTACAAGCAGCAGAACAGGAAACAACTGAGGTGTTCATTATTGCAAAATTGATTTAATAAACTATGATGTATCTGCCTAATGGAGTATTATGCAGCCACAAGAATAAAATAATCTATACCTATCAGAAAATTTGTATATTATCTCTCTACAGAGCTATATCTATATAGCTACATACATATACAGAGAAAATAATATATACATATATACTATACAGAGAAAAATATAGTTTGTTTAGAAATAAGCATTCAGAATGCTATATTTCAATAAGAAAGAGATGATGCTAAGAACATATATTTATGTTTGCCTTTTTTTTTTTTAAGATTTTATTTGACAGAGATCACAAGCAGGCAGAGAGGCAGGCAGAGAGGAGGAAGCAGGCTCCCTGCTGAGCAGAGAGCCCGATGCGGGGCTCGATCCCAGGGCCCTGAGATCATGACCTGAGCCGAAGGCAGCGGCTTAACCCACTGAGCCGCCCAGGCGCCCCTATGTTTGCCTTTATTCACATAGAAAAATCATGGGAAGAATACACATGAAACTAATCAAAGTGGTTAGTTACCCGTACGGAATGTGTGTGTGTGTATTGCGGTGGGAAGAATAGATGCAAAGTAAGATTTCTCAATGTAAACTGTACAGTTTTGATTCTGAAATCATATGAATGTTTTATCTATTCATAAATTAAATTTAAAATGAAAATAATATGCAAAAGTAAAATGCAAATAATATTTAAAACAAAAAATATAATAATAAACTATTAATGTATTTCTCTATACTGTTAAATTTTTAAAATATCCTTTTTACTTTTTTCTCCAGAATTTCCACATTGTGAGAATATTACTTTTTTAATATGAAAAAATAACTCTTTTGCGTAAAAAGCTATTTTGAATTACTTCAATCATAGTATTGAAGATAGAGCCAGTGGGCTCTATATTAGTAGTCTGGATACTCTGAGGCAACTTGGAACTGAGAATCTGCAATGAGTATGAGCCTTGGCACATTTAAAAAGATTTTAGGGAGGATTAAAAAGTTTTTGTTTCATATTTAAGTTTCTTTAATGATGTGTGTATGTGTAGGAATATTTTTATTTTAAATTTAAATTTGGCCTTCCTTGGCGAATAGCTACTCTTCTTGCTCAGCAAAATGAACTCAGAGGAAAGTATCAGTGACTAAAGTTTTGGATGCATTGGTCTAGTATTTTTAATCTCAAAAGTTCCATTGATTTTATAGTTGCTCTCACTTGATAGAACACATTATGTTTGTTCCTGGCTCCTGCCTCAAGCTACTCAAGTATCATCGACTTCTTTCTCTGCCTTAAAAACATCAAATTGACTGCTATGATTAAGAAGCAAAGTGTTTCAATTCTAAATATGCATTTTTTTTTTAACTTTTTATTTTTTATAAACATATATTTTTATCCCCAGGGGTACAGGTCTGTGAATCACCAGGTTTACACACTTCACAGCACTCACCAAAGCACATACCCTCCCCAATGTCCATAATCCCACCCCCTTCTCCCAAACCCCCTCCCCCCAGCAACCCTCAGTTTGTTTTGTGAGATTAAGAGTCACTTATGGTTTGTCTCCCTCCCAATCCCATCTTGTTTCATTTATTCTTCTCCTACCCACTTAAGCCTCCATGTTGCATCACCACTTCCTCATAAATATGCATTTTTACCATGCCTGTCAGATCAACCAGACACAATTAATGTGGTAATCCAATTAAAACCTAGTTTACAACAGTTAAAATTAATACAACAATTTCCCCACTTCTAAAATACATTAAGTAGGTTTTGGGTTGTTGCTATTGTTCTGGTTGCTATTTTAACATGCATTGATTTCCTAGACTAAAGAAAACTGTAACAAAGGCACTGTAACAAAACATAAATATCCAGCAAGGCCAGATATCATGACAAATATATAATCATGCAACATGAATTTTTATTGCATTTCTTCCCTGAGTCAGAAAATGTTTTGAGTAAAGCTTCAGCATCATAGAAAGCAGACAATATTCCTGTTCTCATGAAGCTTACATTTTAATACAGGAAGACATACATGTATCTGTTCATTTATAAATGAAATTTAAAACATAAGGGAATAATTGGATAATGTAAAGTGCTGGGATGTAATTAAAAGCAGGTTGTGTGTTTGAAAGTGTATGGGGGGCTACTTTGGAACGAATGTTCAAAAAAGGCCTTTCTGAGCAGGTGACATTTTAGCTGTGATCTAAAGGCTGAGAAAAGCCCATTCATGTGAAGATGAAGAGGAGAATGTTGATGTTTGAGAGGAAGGCCAGGGAGCTCAGACCCTGCTTTATAAACCAAGTTTAAGTGTTTGTATTTTTTTTTTCAAAGATTTTATTTATTTATTTGACAGGCAAAGATCACAAGTAGGCAGAGAGGCAGGCAGAGAGAGAGAGGAGGAAGCAGGCTCTCCACTGAGCAGAGAGCCCAATGTGGGGCTCGATCCCAAGACCCGGAGATCATGACCTGAGCTGAAGGCAGAGGCTTAACCCACTGAACCACCCAGGCGCCCTAAGTGTATTTTTACTCTAAGTGCAATGAGAGGCCATTGGAGGGCTTTGAGCACAGTATCACCTGATTTTTATTTTTATTTTTTTAATTTTAATTCAATATAATTAACATACAGTGTTATTTAGTTTCAGGTGTACAGCAGTGATTGAACACTTTCATATATCACCCAACGCTCATCATGACAAGCAGACTCCTTAATCCCCATCACTGTTTCACTGATTTGCATTTTTGAAAGAACACTCTGACTATTGAATAGAAAATATATTATACAAGGGAAGAAGCAGGAGGCTAGGCTAGTTCTGGATAAAGAAGATTGGTAGCCATTGAGAAAAAGAAAGGTGTGATTATTTCAATTATGTTCTGGAGGTAAACAGGAGTTGGTAATGTGTTGGGTGTGGGGCTCAAGGAAAGTGTGGAAAGAAGCCTAGAGATGTGTCAGCACTGGAGTGCTGGGTGATCTCATATACTATGATGGGGAAGATAGAGTAGTGAAGAAACAGGATTTGGGGGGAAATCAGGAGTTTGGTATAGGCCGGATTAAGTATAAAGTGTCCATTAGACACACAAGAAAATGATAGGTAGGAGGTTAGATATATGAACCTCAAGTTCCAGAGACATATTCAAGCTGGAGATAGACTTTTGAGAGTCCTCTAACTATAAATTGCATCTGAAATCACAAAATTTGGTCAGGTAATCCAGGGAGAATGTGTAACCTAGTAAAGATAGGAGGCTAAGGGACGATCTTCAGAGCGTGTCTAGATTTAGGGGGACTAGAGTGGAGGGGGGACCAGAAGGAAGGCTGAGGAGGGGTCAGAGAAGAAGAAGGGACAAGCGCAGGATGCGAAAAGTTCCTATAAGAAAGCATTACAAGAAATGATCATCTGTGTTAAGTGCTGGAAGCAATCAATTGAGAGCATGACTAGAACACTGACACACAGACTTGGCCCCAAGGAAGATACTGGGTAATCTCAAGGGAGTGGTAGAAAAGCAAGTCTTACTCCAGTGGGTTGAAGAGAGAACCTTCGAAGAGAAGGTAGAGATACTTATTACAGAGAACTTCTCCCAAAGTTTTCGTGTGACAGGGATCAGGCAAATGATTAGTAGCAGGATAAATGCAGGTCCCAAGGTGTTCGTGTTTTGTCCTCTTTTGTTTTAGGGGAGGAGATAATAGAGTGTTTTTACTTGCTGCTGGTAATGATTCAGTAGAAATAGGAACAATAATCCCAGAACCATTTACTGAGAAGTCTCTTCTTTCCCAACTGATCTTCCTCTCTCTACTAGCTCTGTTACGAAATTACTTTTGATATATGTGAGGATCTGTGTTATTCTGTCCTACTGGTCAGTTTGTCTGTCCTTACATGAGTAATAGACTATATTAACTATTACATGAATTATATTAATTATTATAGCCTCATAAGTCTTATTTCATTCTCCTTCATCAGAAATGCCCTATTAATTCTTTGCTCTTTGTACTTGCCTATAAAGTTAGAACCTCCTTACAACACCTCCCTCCAAAATATCCTGTTAGGATATTTATTGGCACTGCATTGAATCCATAGATCAATTTCCTTCTTACAATATGAAACCTTTTATAGTATTAATGGAAACTTTATAGGATTAAGACTTCCAATCCACAAACATGTTACATCTCTCCATGAATATAGGATTTTAAATGTCTTTCCACAAATAATTTTCATTCATATATTTTTATATATGCACATATACAAATTTTAATTGTATATATGCTATTATATATTTTATATGTAGTATATATATATATATATATTGTATATTTTGATGCTTTTTAAAATGGCATTTTAAATGTTTTTGAACTGTTTACTGCTAGGGTATGAAAATGTATGTAGATTTTGTATACATCAATCTTGTTAAACTCTTATCTGTAAAATATTTGAGGGGTTTCTAGGCACACATATTGTCTATAAATAAGGACAGTTGTATATCTTCTTTTCTAATCCTAGACAATTTCTTTTATCTTAATGTTTGCTGACAAGGACCCACTAATAAGATGGTGAATTGAAGTAATGATAGCATATATTCTTAACTAAGTCCAGGTATTAAGAAGAAGCTTTCAATGTGCCATTACTAACTTTGATGACTGCTACAGTTTTCTGTTTCTCAAAAAAAAAAAAAATTATTGGCTAGTACCCGCGCCTGGAATCGGGTCGCAACCCCAGCCGCGCCTGCCGCCTGCCACTGCCTCTGGACCATGGACCCCCGCAAAGTGAGCGAGCTTCGGGCTTTCGTGAAAATGTGTAAGCAGGATCCGAGCGTTCTGCACACCGAGGAAATGCGTTTCCTGCGGGAGTGGGTGGAGAGCATGGGGGGTAAAATACCACCTGCCACTCATAAAACTAAATCAGAAGACAGTATCAAGGAAGAAAAACCAGATAGTAAGAAGGCGGAGGAAAACATAAAGACAGATGAACCATCAAGTGAGGAGAGTGATCTAGAAATTGACAATGAAGGTGTGATTGAACCAGATACCGATGCCCCTCAAGAAATGGGAGATGAAAATGCAGAGATAACCGAGGAAATGATGGATCAGGCAAATGATAAAAAAGTGGCTGCCATTGATGCCCTAAATGATGGTGAACTACAGAAAGCCATTGACTTGTTCACAGATGCCATCAAACTAAATCCTCGCTTGGCCATTCTGTATGCCAAGAGAGCCAGTGTCTTCATCAAATTACAGAAGCCAAATGCTGCCATTCGAGACTGTGACAGAGCTATTGAAATAAATCCTGATTCAGCTCAGCCTTATAAGTGGCGCGGGAAAGCACATAGACTTCTGGGCCATTGGGAAGAAGCAGCACATGATCTTGCCCTTGCTTGCAAGCTGGATTATGATGAAGATGCTAGTGCGATGCTGAAAGAAGTTCAACCGAGGGCCCAGAAAATTGCTGAACATCGGAGAAAATACGAGCGAAAACGTGAAGAGCGAGAGATCAAAGAAAGAATAGAAAGGGTTAAGAAGGCTCGGGAGGAACACGAGAGAGCCCAGAGGGAGGAAGAAGCCAGACGACAATCAGGAGCTCAGTATGGCTCTTTCCCAGGTGGCTTTCCTGGGGGAATGCCCGGTAATTTTCCTGGAGGAATGCCTGGAATGGCAGGGGGGATGCCTGGAATGGCAGGAACGCCTGGGCTCAATGAAATTCTTCGTGATCCGGAAGTTCTTGCAGCCATGCAGGATCCGGAAGTTATGGTGGCCTTCCAGGAGGTGGCCCAGAACCCAGCGAATATGTCAAAATATCAGAGCAACCCAAAGGTTATGAATCTCATCAGTAAATTGTCAGCCAAATTTGGAGGTCAAGCATAATGCCCTTCTGACAAATAAAGCCCTTGCTGAAGGAAAAGCAACTTCGATCACCTAATGGATGTCGCAATAATACAAACCAGTGTACCTCCGACCTTCTCATGAAGAAAGCTGGGGTGCTGTGAAGAGAATCCCTACCCCTCTGCTCCCCATGCAACTGAAACATTCTACAATGGTTTGCCATTAGGGTATTCATTCAGATAATGTTTTCCTACTAGGAACTACAAACTTTAAACACTTTTTAAACCTTAAAAATATTTAAAAACATATTAAAAGGGTGTGTTAGTCCCTACATTTTTCTTTACTAATCATTTCAGTTTTTTTCCTTTGGATTAATTGGGCAAGGAAGATATTTCAGTGTGGAAGATTCATTGCTCAGTTATGACGAGTGAAATAAAGGTTTATTAGTAGGAGGCAAATAATACATTAAAATAGATGAAGTTTGAGTTGGAAAAAAAATTATTTATTTATTTGACAGAGAGAAAGAGAGAAAGAGAGAGAGGGCAAAAGCAGGGGAAGCTACAGGCAGAGGGAGAGGAAGAAGCAGGCTTCCTGCTGAACAGGTAGCTAAATGTGGGGCTTGATCCCAGGACTGTGGGATCATGATCTAAGCAGAAGGCAGATGCTTAACTGAGCCACCTAGGTGCACCTGCTAGAGGTTTTTAATAAGATGCTCTTTATAATTTAGTTTGCCAAGAATTGCTTTTTTTTTTTTCAATATCACGAATAGAAGTTAAATTTTATTCACGTCTTTTGTATCTATAGAAATAAACAGATTTTTTCCTCCTGTAATCTGTTATACTATTAATAGTTAATTCTTAAATCTAAGTGAAACATAGCCAGTACTATATTTACACAGCCATTGCATTTCCTTCCTGAGCACACCAGGAGCTTTCATTTCCTGGTCACTCTGGTGAGATGATGTGACTGGGTTCTTTCCTGTAGTAAATGGGCAAAAGTGAGATACTTCCAAACTTGGTTCTAAAACATGCTTTCTCTATCTCTTCCCATTTGTATGGTTGAAAAAAGATGTCCTTAAGCTACAAAGCTACAAATGATAAGCACATAATTCTAGACAAAGCTGTGAGTGGTGTGCGTGTGCCTACACATGTGTGTATGCATGTATATATAAATATGTGTGTGTGTGTGTGTGTGTGTGTGTGTGTGTGTGTATGTGTGTGTGTGTAAATCATTCTCCAGGGATATTTTTTCTACAAGTGCTTAGAGAACACCACCATCTTACAAGAGCTCTGAAACCCTTGGGAAACTATACTATACTATCAGAATGGGTACTACTTGAATTTGTCTAATGACGACAATTCATTACTAAGAAAGGAAGCAGAGTAGTGTCACTGAAAGGATCTGAGCCCCTCGTATGCTATGGTCTCTGAAGCCCTCAAGAGCAGAGCTTTTATTTACTTCTCTGTCCCCAGTAGTTAATATAGTACATACTCAAACTAACATAAAGGATAATTTGGAGATTAAAATAAATAAGGGACGTAAAATTTGTAGACTGCTAAACATTATTAAAAATACAATATTTTTCCTTTTATTCTCCCAAGATAACTCATGTTGTCTAATGACATTAAAGGATAAAATTGGGTGTTTTAGATGAATTGAGCTCCCTGTTATCAGAAGAATTCAGATATGACTTGAGACTTTACTTAGTGAGGTTGTTAGAAAGAGGATTCCAGTAGTGGGTGCCCTTTGACCTCCCAAGGTTTAGTCTCTTTTCCAACATAAAGGCACCATGATGTAAGGGTCTGGAAGGGAAGAGGAGGAAAATATGCATTCATTAAGATTATCTTAAGTAGAGAAAGACAGTAAAGTAAGAGCACAGGCTAGAGATTCTGATGAACTGGTTTTATTTTTTTTTATTTTTTTATTTTTTTAAAGAGCTGGTTTTAACCTCTAACTTCTTCATCCTAGATATATGACTTTGAGAAAATTATTATGAATATTTTTATCTCTGTTTCCTCTTTAGTAAAGTGGAGCTAAAAAAAAGAGCCTTCCATAGAAGGTTGTTTAGAGTTTTAAACAAAATAATACATGTTCAGTGTTTAGCATAATACCTTATATATGGTTAGGGGTTAAATAGTTGCCATAATTAGGATTGTTTTTTTTTATCTAAGTCTAGTTTGGTAATTCTTTGGTACAGGATAGAGTTTTAGCACTCAGTAAATGTTATCTATTATTATTATTATTATTATTATTATTATTATTATTGGTATTTACAACCTAATAGAACACTATGTGTTGCAAAGTAATCACACACACACACACACACACACAAGATTACTCATAATAACATACGTTGAAGAATAAACAAGGTTTGAGCTAGATAGATATATGCATTTTCATGTTCATTTTGCAAAGAGATTTTCTTTGGCAAATTAGGAAATGAAAACCAGCAAGACTCTGACCTAGAACTAAGCAGAATTCTGAACAATTTCCTCAGCTCACTCAGACCATTATGCCCCCTATTAACAACAAGCAGATGGAGATTGGGGTGGGGTGGGGAAAGCCTGTTACTTCCTTTCTATTCTAAAAAAGAAATAGAAAAATAAGCTATTTATGACATAAATCAGATGCTCTTTGAACATTCAGAATTCAGGGTGCAATAGTCATGCTGGTTCCCTTTTCATTCCAGGTTGAGATAATTAACCTTCATTTTTTGTACCAGAGACATCAGTGACCTCATATTTGGGTGGGACAAGAAACAGTCCAACACTCTAATGTCAATTAGGTTTTCCTTTTTTTTCTTCCCAAGAAAATACAGCTTATGTGCTACATATGTGTCCAAAGGGCAGAAACTATTTTTTTTTTAAAGATTTTTATTTGACAGAGATCACAAGTAGGCAGAGGCAGGCAGGCAAGAGGAGGAAGCAGGGTCCCTGCTGAGCAGAGAGCCCAATGTGGGGCTCGATCCTAGGGCCCTGAGATCATGACCTGAGCCAAAGGCAGAGGCTTTAACCCACTGAGCCACCCAGGTGCCCCGGGCAGAAGCTATTTTTAACCATTACTATTTTTAATGAAAAATAAAAACCTATAGAGTATCACTGTTGTTCATCTAGTTCTTGCTGAGGAAACCTAAAATCTAAATTTAAAGTCTAGTTGCATTCTATGATTATTATAACTAAGTATCAATTAAGAATCTTAATGGAAATCTTCTAGACTTAGTAAAAATAAAAGGTAACTGGGTAACAGTTATCTCTTAGATTGTCAAAGTAGAATACTAATTCAGAAAGCACAAGGAATTGCTCCAAATTTCTTTGATAAGAATAATAAAAAAGCACATCAACTATATTTTTTCATTTTATTTACCCATGAGCATTGGTAAAAGAAATATTTCCTGGCAAAGATGTCTAGCAGTGGTATTAGGAAACAAAACCGAATTAAAAAAAAAAAAAAAAGGAGGTACTCATATAATATATCTCAAAACTATACCTTTTTGAACAGTCCATGTTTCACTGAAATATGTTTCTTGTCTAGTAGAAATCTGTTTTCACTCAATTTTTAGAATAAGTTAATGACTTTTGGTCATAGAAAAATGTTGAATTAAAAGTGGACTCTATATTAAAGTTCTTCATTATGATAGGTAAATTTTAGTAAGCAAGATGGAATTCGTGTTAGTATTTTTTAAGTAGAAATTTTCACAGTATATTCAGCCATTTCTATTTAGTAATCAAGAAAAATATGTTTTGCTAAATTGTCTTTAAAATGTACCCACCTCAGCAGATATGGTATTTAACAGATTTGTACTTGAACAAGGAAAGACTTTTTCATCATCATTATTATTATTATCAGAAAAGACTTTTTCTAATGGAATTTTGAGAGGTAATTTGTCTCCACAACTGATTTTACATCTACATATCACACAATCTTAGAGCTGGAAAGTATTTTAAAGTTACCCAGTCCATTCTTCTACAAAATACCTGGATTCTGTTTTCATTCATCTTCGGTTGAACGTTCCAGTGAAAAGGCACTTACTACCCTTAGAGAAAGTTCATTCCATAATGGTAGCCTCTGGTCCTTTCCAAGTTCCACTTCACACCCAGCTGAAACCTGTCTTGGGAATTTCTGCCCCATTCCCACCCTCCTTCAAAATCGCTGCCTGACAATGCCCTCTGGTTCTCAACATCCCTGAACATAGTTACCATGCCCACGTTAAGTCTCTCCTTCCTATTCATATTTCGGTCATCTATTTGGAAACATAAGGTCCAAACACCTCATCATCCAGACAGTCTGCTCTGAGACAAACAAGCATGTTTGTCACTCTAACTATTAAAGCACGGTGCCCCCAAATGCAACACCTCACAAGAAATGCCACCGAGTAGAAGTTAAGAGTATGAGTTCTTATATGTAAACTTTGTTTACATGTAAGCTTTGCTTCCTTTTAGTTCAGTCTTGGGCAACTTTATAAACTGCTCTGTGCCTCAATCTCTCCATCTATAAGACAGAGATCATTCTAGCAATCGACTCATAGAACTGTTGACAGCTTGACACAATGCCTGCACATGGAAAGTACACAAAAAACACTGATTTTTAGAAATGCTGCACTATTTGCGTCTATATCTGGGCAACATAATTCAACCAAAAGAGCTCTAAAATTTTGCTAACAGGTGTTCTGATTTACATTGTTTTTGTTCCTAGTGAGTATGTGACGGTCCATTTGGCAAAAGTTACTTTTAATTATTGCCCAAACTGTCCTATTACTGCCTTATTTTCTTGTATTTTTCAAATTGTCTCTATTCTTTAGGTATCTTAAAAAAGATTTCTTCTCACAGTCACCAAAAGATGTTAACTTATAAATAAGAGGTTTGAAATTAACAATCTAACACATTCTCATACACATTTCTTAAAATCTGAACTTGAAGATGTGGTTTTTATTGACTCAAAGTTGGAGGCTGCAAAGGTGGAAAGAAGATACAGTACAGAGCAATGTTAGAAATGAGTATGCAAATGTATATAGTGGTTCTACTCAGAATTACCCCCAATCTGGATATAGCCCAAATGTCCCTCAGCAGCAGAATGGGTAAACAAGGGACGATGCCTCCATACATTGAGTACTACTCAGCCATGAAAAGGAAGGAGCTGCAGAAAACATGGAACAGCAAGGGTGAATTTCAAGTTATGTGTAATGAAAGCAGCCAGGCTCAAAGGCCACAAGCTGTAGATTGCCTTTATACCTTATTTGGAAAAGAAAAGCTACAGGGAGAAAACCATTGTCATTTGTGACCAGGAGCTGAGCATGAGAAAAGAAGAGACTAAGAAAGGACACAGGGGAATTTTTCCAAGGGGTTATGTAACTATTCTATACATTGTTGCAGTGGTAATTAATGTAACTATATGTAAATTATATCTCAGTAAACCTGACATTTAATAAATGCAGTGTCACTGATGCTCTGCAGGCTGGAGGATTTCCCACTGCTGCCAACTCAGCCCGAACTTTGCTCCATCCACACCGCCATGTTCTGGCCCATCCATGATCTCACCCCGCCCAAACTCCTGATCGTGGAGTATCCTCTCTATGCATCGCTCCAGTCAGAATGATCTACCCTTGCACCAAGAAGTAATTTCGCAAATTTCTCCTACACAAATGCCCAATTCCTGTTGTACTTTTTCTCATCTGAGTAAAAGGCTCTGAGGCAGGAGTTACATGTGTTATGCATTTTTGCAAGCTTCTCCACAATATTTATCATACTCCATGCAGAGAAAACAGGAGTATCTTTCAGATAGTGGGTACTCATAGTATTTGTGGACTGAGTAAATTATTGAATAGATGAGTTGAAAAAAATGAATGTTTCTTATAGGACTCTGGCTCTTGGTGGCCAGGCAATGTTCATCTTAATTACTCTATTTTCACTAGCTTGAAAGGATCTGTTTTTAACATAAGTGAAAGATAAAAATCTCCTTTCTAGCCTAATTTTTGCCAATAATGACTCAACTGTCTCATGCATAATCTTGGTTGGACCTTTAGTTCGTTATACTCATTTTTCTCCTTCATCCCATCAATATACAGGTTTCTTTTCTGTCCTTTCCTGCATGTGACCTTTCCTTTCATGTGGGTCTCTGTGATGGTCTCTGGCAGCTTTTGAAGTACACAACCAACCTTACACAGAGCCAACAAAGGTCTTCTCCCTCACTGTTCTGAACATATCTTATATTTTTCAGACCCAAATAATGACCTCCAGGGATCCCTTGCAAGAAGTTAAAATTTTGCTTCTGCTTACCCACAGGTTAATTATCCAGGTTAACAAAACTGGGTGGGTATGCCATGAAGATCTTAGAACTTCAACACACACATAAAAAACATCACAGTAAGCCTAATCTACATTTTCACTTAACGACATCTGAGGTTTAATGTTCAAAGCTGAGTAAAAATGATGCTGTAAATTAAACATGAATTTAATCTTAACAAATCTAGTCATGTATTCTCAAAACAATCTCAATTATAGAATATCAAAATTCATAAACCCCCAAGGCAAAACAAAATATAAACACATCTTTCTAGTTTTTGCATTATACTGAATAACTCATTAATGACTTGTGTAAGAAAAAAATGATCAAACTGAAAGGAACAGTATAGTTATTTTCACTGTCTTAAAAATATATTTTTCCTATATTAATTTAAAATCTATAAAAACACTAACATGGTATTGGAAGTTGAAGTATTTCAGTTAAAAATCCATTTAAGAAATATATACTATTAAAATGGATATTAATGAATTATTAATTTTTGGCAAGGTTGACCTCTATTTATTATGATGCTAGGAAGTAACCTGAAGTAATCATTTGAATGTACGTATTATTCTAATTTTAAGAAAGCTGCATCTGTGTAAATAAAATGTACATCTGTTTCTCTTAGCCAAAAAAAAGGGTCGATTTTTTTTTAAAGTCTAGTTTCACTTCTCTCTTTCACTGTGCCTTTTTACCAAAACACGAGAGTATACTTCCCTTTTTAAGTTCCTCCTCTTCCCTCATCTTATTGATATGCACTTACATAACAGTCATACAGAGAGAAGCTTCATTCCATATGGGTGTGCGTATTTCATGCACATATATGTTATAACCAGAGAAAAAGAAAAAGAGAGACATACATATTCAAAGGCTGACTAGAGTGGAGTACAGATGCTATAACCTTTCAAAAAAAAATAAATATTTACCATGGGGCTGATGACTTTTGAACAGCCTTCTCTAGACTGGAACTAGATCTAAATCTCTGGTTATTTTGTTCTCTCAGACAAGACATGAAGGACGTGTGATCTGACCACACTGCAGATGGTTTGAATGATCAGCTTTCAAAAAAGAATTTTAGTGAATCCACATACCACATGTTTTTAGTCAGCTGGACTCCTCATTTTATTATACAAATACATACAGTACACACATGTGTGTTCATGTCTCTAGATGGATCTCGATGTCCCTAACTCTACAGTTTGTGCTAATGTGAGAGTTTACAAGTTTCCTGAACATCTGTCAGGACCACCCAAGGAATTCTTAATCTTAAAAAGAGAAAACTGCAGTCAACCAAAATCAGATCAGATCTGAAATACAAGAACAGACTTTTCCTTTTATGACAGCTGTTCCCAATTCTTGATTTATTGATGTTATTTATTTTACACAGGATGCAGTCATGCATAAGGTACAACTTTTCTTGAAAGATGCAAACAACAAAAACAACAAAAAAGTAAAGTACCTAGTGGCTATTAGGCAATGAATACAACAGATAGATACCTTGGCCATGAAGATAAAGAGATTTCAAGTCTTGTGTGGCCATCTAGAAGAAGAAATAGAAGTACTCGATGGAGGCAGAATTAGCAGAAGTGGTTACTATCTTAGCTCCTCTTTCTATAAAACTGTAAAACTCTTGTTATCATAGAGACAAGCTAATAAAATACCCAAAAGGTATTCACTTTATGTCTTACAATGAAGTATTTCCTCCTTTTCAAGACCTACTTAGTCAATTTTGGGGAGAAGGGTGTGAAAAATTCTCAAGGAATAAATATTGCAAATTAAATGCACATAAAATAATTTGAAATAATCCAAAAATAGTTTGAAATAATCAGAAGGAGATATTTTCTTTTTATTTTGCTGCTGGAAGAGAAACCTTAAAATGGAAACATTTACACAAGGTACCCCTCAAAAACAGAGAGACAGATTTTCCTTTGTTTTCATCACTGGTATCTTATACATGCATAGTTCACTTCAAATCAAACTGACAATAATAGGAGTGAGTTTTCAGATGAAATCAATACAAATTTGCAGGAATCTTAAGGATAAAAGTCTGAGCTTTTACCTTTAACTTAATATTCACATGTTAATACTTTGTCTCCACCCAGATATCTGACTGATACACATCTTAAACTCAATATGACCAGAACTAACCTCCTCATCTCCAATCACCATCCACACCATCAACAAACCTGCTCTCCCTATACTCCTGCCTATCTCAGTTGATGTTAATTCTATCCTTTAATCAGCCAAAAATCTTGAATTTGTCCTTGTTTTCCTTCTTTCACACCCACACTCAGGGCATGAGCAACTCCTGTTGGCTCTCTCTTCAAAATACAACCGCATACATCCACATATTACTTCTACCGGATGATCTCTTAAGAAAGTAGAAATCATTGCTAGATTTGAGTTTTGAAATCTTAATTCAGTTTATGCAGTCTTTTGTTAAAATTATTAATGGTTGATAAATATATCCTTTTCATCTAGCTAATTTAGTAATTGTGCATTTATTCATTCAGTAATATATACTGAATGCCTACGATAGGCCACGCACCATTCTATCTATTTTGGATATATCAGTGAGCAAAATAAAGATCCTTGTTGGGGTGAATCTTATATTTAATTACAGGAGGCAGACAATAAACAGTATATATAATAAGCACATTATGTAGTATCTTAGTAGATGCTAATAACTATGGAGAAAAATTTAAAAAATAGAGTGATATCAGCAGTTACTGAGAGGTAGGGGAAGGTATCAGGTTAAGGATTAAATAGAGTGGTGTGGATATGCCTCTTGGAAAAGTGAAATTTAAAATAAAAATTTGTTTGATTCCCTTCTGTGTATCTAGAAAGAGAGTTAATGAGGAAGTGCCCAGATTGAAGTGGTGTATCCTGCCCTAGCCTCTCATTCAAACCTTTTACCCTACCAGCCAAAGGATAAGTTAGAAAGGGAGAAAGCAAAGAACGGATGAGGTGGGGAATGGGAAGAGGCCACCAAAAAGATCTACTTGTTGTGGACTGATTATTTGTGTCCCACCAAATTCATATGCATGGTTTCCTGGATGCCCTCTTTCCTCCTCAAGTGGCCATAGAAATAGAAACCCTACTAACCCTCTATGTGTCCATATGAAGATTCTCTGGTAAGAATCCAAGTCCCAGAGTGATAAAAATGTTGACATACCTGTAAATCTGAAAATAATTGAGTTTTCTTATATATTGTCACAATGGGCAGATCCATTATCAACTTTTAGTGAATGCACAGGAATGTAGATACTGCTGGTAAGCTTCCCTTTCCACTTTTATGTTCCTCACACTGTGGTCAGACACATGCCTCTTGCTTAATAAATAATAGTGTATGTTTGACTAAGGAAATATGTTAAGATTTAAATATATATATTTTAAAAGACCCAGCATTTCTACCAAGTTTTACAGATTTTTCCAAATTGCGGTCTCCCAACTTCAATTTTAGTTACTTACTCTCTGGTCAGAGCACCCTTCCTTTTTTTTCTTGCCCCACCCTTTTCTCCCCCCACCCAGAGCATTTCCATGTCAACCTTCTGTACTTTAGTCTTGCTCTTCACTCAACGGCAATGACCTTCCTGTCAGCTTTTGTTTTCAACCATTTGACCCAATCTTAAATCTCAGTCTATCTTCTTCACTATTCCTTTCCTCAGAAACCAAACCATCCTCATTTCCATTTTATCTCATTTGCTATCCTCTTTTATAAAACATATTCATATGTTTATATTATCCTATTTGCTATTTACCATATGACTGAACTTACTGCATTAGCAGTGTGTTGTGTTATTTTAAGTAATATTAACTGGTTTCATGCATGTCATTTTTTTTTTCTGTACACAACTAGATCATTAAGCTTCTTGAGTGCAGAAACAGAATTATGTGATTCTTCATAATCTAGAATCGCCCAATGGTAAGGACTTCATAATCTAGAGTGTCGCCCAATGGTAAGAACAAAGCAGTTCCCTCTATATGTAATAACAATTAAATGTTTGTTAATAGCATAAATGCACTCCAGTTGAATAACTGAGTTGGAAAACAACATAAAACTAAATCATTTCTCACTAGTTGGCCATGATTTTTCTTCCAATGATCATCCACAACTCAGAGGGGATTTTTCTTCCAATGATCATCTACAACTCAGAGGGGATTTTTCTTACACTTTCCATTGCAGCATATTCATTATCCATTGATATTATCATCCTCAGCTATCTCCAAACTGCACTCCAACTACATCCGACGAGGAAAACTCTCCTGTCAATGCTGATCCCTTTCACTGCTTCTTTTTCCATTGGCAAGATGGAGTCGGGGGGAGTTTGCAATAACTTGATAAATGTTCTGCTTGTCTCCTTATTTCTGCATGGTGCCCTCTCATAAAAGTCAAGCAGGAACTCTGGAAACCCCTGCTTTCATCCAGCTGAAAGAGCAGCCCCTGCCTTAGCCATGGGGTTGATTTGTTGGGTACTCTTATTCGCAACAAGCACAGTCCAGTTGTGAGTTAAGTTGAAAGAATTTGCTTGAGAAATGAGGTACTTGCACACATGGTATCAGTGAATACTTTCCAGCAAACAAAATTGCCATTTAATGCAAAATTCTAAAAAACATATACAAGGATAGCCAACTTAAATTAACACAAAGTTTTACAGGCATTAAAGGTGGAAATGGATCAAGAAGATGTGGTATATATACACAATGGAATACTATGCAGCCATCAAAAGAAATGAAATCTTGCCATTTGCGACAACATGGATGGAACTAGAGTGTATCATGCTTAGCGAAATAAGTCAAGCAGAGAAAGACAACTATCATATGATCTCCCTGATATGAGGAAGTGGTGATGCAACATGGGGGCTTAAGTGGGTAGGAGAAGAATCAATGAAACAAGATGGGATTGGGAGGGAGACAAGCCATAAGTGACTCTTAATCTCACAAAACAAACTGAGGGTTGCTGGGGGGAGGGGGTTTGGGAGAAGGGGGTGGGATTATGGACCTTGGGGAGGGTATGTGCTTTGGTGAGTGCTGTGAAGTGTGTAAACCTGGTGATTCACAGACCTGTACCCCTGGGGATAAAAATATATGTTTATAAGAAATAAAAAATTAATTAAAAAAAATAAAGGTGGAAATGGAAATACGTCAGCAACAGGAAGGAAATAAACTGTGAATCTAAGATGATTCACTAAAATACTCTGTTTATCACAGTCTAAATAATACTGATATTTTGGGGCACCTGGGTGGCTCAGTTGATTTTGACTGTTGATTTTGGCTCCAGTCATGAGCTCAGGGTTGTGAAATCAAGTCTCGCATGGGGCTCTGTGCTGATATGGAGCCTGCTTAAGATTCTCTCTTTCCCTCTGCTCTCCCTCCCTTACTAAACAAACAAACAAACAAACAAACAAACAAGGTTGATATTTCTTGGATACACAGCTACCTTTTCCTTATCTAATGGTAAAATGCTGTTTAAATAAATTTCCTTCCTACTACTTAGGTTACCAATCTGAATGTTACACTCTAATAAAAGCTGATGATGAAGGAGGATGAAATAAATGCATTCAATATATATACTCTTTAAGGAATTTAAATATGAGACATTTTAGGACTCAGCTCAATAATAATAAAAAGCTGTTGGTCCCTAAATGAGATCTATCACTCACAACCTGAAAATTTCCATCACCCTAACATCTGGAAATGTTAGTCCCTCTTCAAAATGTTATAGTGTGTTTTATCTGTGTATGGCTCAACATAGATGACTAGGAAACTGACCATTTCTTTGGTTGCCTTAAATTATTTGTAACTTTGTCAATATATTTCCTTCAGGAAAATAAATTCAAGTTATACTTGATCAGTGCATTTTCTCTATGGAACTGTATTTGCTTTTGAGTACCATATGCATGGGGGCGGGAGGTAGGAATTAACAAACACTGCATAACGTATTACATCAATTAATTTGCTCCCTTTCGGATAAAACTGATTAAAAGGAAATTAAATAGATTTACTCTAATGAATATTAACTAATAGTAGTTAATCTGAAAACATCAATCTCTAATTGATTTGGCTTCCTGCTGTTATCACCCATCAAATGACTTCAGTGTGATTTACTTAGCTTCAGAATTTTAACATATTAATTTCAATATTTCAGGATCAGTGGCTATCAAATAGAGCACAAATCCCTCACTAATAGCCACACTTTTTATGACATGGGTTTTAGCTCAAAATAGAAGGCTAACAGTTTATAAAGAGATACCTTAAATGAGATTTTTTTTTCCATCTATGTTAACTGGGTGTTCTGTTCATGCTATGGTAATAAGATTCAGTGTTAAACCTCTTTCAAGGGGATAAATGAACCAGAAAGTAGCTAAACCCTCCCTTTGTCCATGTAACAGGCAAACATCTCAGGTGAAGATAAAGCTTATACCTTCTGTTGCATATTCCATGGCCCAAGAGAATGTGAGCTGTGGTTTTTTGAGAGTGGCAGCAAACTAGCACAGTTCTTGTATCAGCATCTCTTAATTTTTTACATAGGGATAGATAAAGGTAGGAGATAAAATATTTTCCACTTCACTTTTCACAATAATAATAATAATAATTTCAGAATAAGCTAAAGACTACATAAATAATATTCAGAATTCGCAGTACAGATGATGTCTGGGGATTAAATTCTTCAGTTAAAATCCCAAATAGAAACCTGTAGTTTGGGCTTAAAATATACCTTAGAGTATTGGGCATATCTTTTCTACCTTCACATTCACTGTGGCTTCCCTAATTGAGTTAAACATTGCATTTGCATTCAGTTATTTACTTTTAATAACTTGTATAAAACTGGACCACTCCATGTATGATACATGGGGCTTTTTTGTTACTTGAGGAGATTTGTTTAAGACAAGAACCGTAACTGCATTATAATATTGACATGAAGACCCATCCATATAATTAAAAAAGGAAAGACAACTCTCTAATACTTACATACACTTGGCTAACATCCTCCCTGAAGCTAGAAGGCTAAAACTAAATGGAAAAATGTGAAGTTATGTATATGTAACTGTATTTATGGGTCTATGTATTTGCTATGTACAATACACACACACACACACACACACACACATGCACACACACAAACACGCACAATATGGTGACAGAGCTAGAAAGAGAGTCAGTGACCGAGTTTCTTGAAGGCCAAGAAAAATTTTCACCGTGTATGCAAACAGTACAAACATTTTTTAGGCCTTTATAGATTATAAAAGTTAATACCAGTAGTTCTAGCATCTTCAATAATGATAATAAAATTTCCATTTAAAAAACTGCTCTAGCACCTGGCATACCATGGTGAGAAACACGGATGAAGCTGCTGATCTGCCCCAGCTTAAGTCTGGCTGACAGCAGAGTTGGTGAGGTTCTCTACGTACGCGCCACTGTCAGCCTGACTGCGAGTCCCTGTCTTCCTACACCAGCTGGTTGATGTGCAAGTCCTTCCTGCATTAATGTTATGTTGAATCTCTCCTATTCGAGCAATCCTGCAGTTTCCCAGGACTTAAAGAAAAGCCAAAGCTATGTATAAATAAACAGATAAATAAATCAACTACTGCACTAGTCTAATCTGTTTCCCAAATTTCCCTCCGAGAAATTTCAAAACTTCTTTCTACTAATGTCTTCCTAAACAAAAATTTTAATTGAAATTATCAAATGATTTATCTATCTACCTATTTATCTATCACCCATCTATCTAATTGGAGACTAAGAAGTTTTTCTAGAAGCTGATGAATATATGATATTTCCTACCAATCCTGACTCTACATTGACAAGGGGCAACACCTGATAAAGATTCAAAAAGGTTAATGGAAAGATTTCTACATGAGGACAGGGTTCTTAGGCCTAGTTTCCGGTGGAAATCTCTCTGAGTATATTTGCAATGCCTGTAACTGTTAGTCAAATGTCTGATGCAGAGAAGACTAATTGACTGATACAATAATTTTAGTGAAAATCTTATCCTCTTCCTTTAAGGTACTCCCCACAACAGTGAAGCCTTATAGTTTAGGATACTAGGGAACAGAGTTATGTTCAAGTTTCACAAGTACATCTGGACCTCATAAGTTAGGCTTTCCTTTTTAATAACCGACTAGGCTTTGGGACTTGTTTAATGTACGCAGGGCATTCTTCATAAAGAGAAATAGGAAAGCATCTCTCTCATACCCAGTGCTCTATATAAATATGGTTGCAAGGTATTCTTTTTTTTTTTTAAAGATTTTATTTATTTGACAGAGATCACAAGTAGGCAGAGAGGCAAGCAGAGAGAGAGAGGGGAGGAAGCAGGCTCCCCACCAAGCAGAGAGCCCGATGGGGGACTCGATCCCAGGACCCTGAGATCATGACCAGAGCCAAAGGCAGAGGCTCAACCCACCGAGCCACCCAGGCGCCCCGGTTGCAAGATATTCTGATTAAACTTTTCTAAAACTAGACCTCTCTAGAAGTTAATTTGGCTCATGAAGAGTCACATCGGTAGGGGTCCCTGGGTGTCTCAGTTGGTTAAGCATCTGCCTTTAGCTCAGGTCATGATCTCGGGTCCTGGGATGGAGCCCCATGTCATGCTCCCTGCCTAGTGGGAAGCCTGTTTCTGCATCTCCCAACCCCACCCCCTCCATGCTTGTTCTCTCTCTCTCTCTCAAATAAATAAATAAACCTTAAAAAAAAAAAAAAAGAAAAAAAAGAGTCTTATCAATACAAGCCATCATCAGGGGCTCAATTTTCCTGACAAACCATTCTTTGTTGTGACTTGCTCTGAAAAAATACAAGTAAAGTTCCTAAATTTATGCATGTTTGCTACCAAAAAAAGGTTTAATAATAGGACGTATTTACTTCACACTCTGAATTTAATACATTTTCAGATTGTAATCTGAGAGTGTATTTTTCTTTTTTTAAAGACTTTATTTAAATTCCAGTTAGTTAATATGCATTGTAATATTTGTTTCAGGTGTACACCACAGTGAACCAACACCTCTGTACAACACCTGGTACTTGTCACAATAGTACTCCTTAAACCCCACCACCTATTTAACCCCTACCCCTACCCCTCTGGTAAGCATCCGTTTGTTCTCCATAGTTAAGAGTCTGTTTCTTGGTTTGCCTCTCTCTTTCTTTGTTCCTTTGCTCATTTGTTTTGTTTCTTAAGCCAAATAAGTCAATTAAAGGCAAATACCATATGATTTCACTCATATGTGGAACTTCAGAAACAAAATAAATCATAGTGTATTTTTCTCTAATGATATTTTCTCTATTTCCTTTATTCCTTACTGACTCATTATTATTTCTTATACCATATGTGGTGTATTAAACATGGGTACAAATTCTTTGACATTTTTCCCATCAAGGCATGAAGTGCTTGGCCTTTCCCTTAAACACAGGTGAGCTCTATGACTGCTTTGAATCTGTGTCAATGTCGGTGGACAGGGCCATCTGTTGGGACACTTTCTGCAAGCCCTGATTCTCTACAAAAATCTACATCTATCCCAAGACAGTTATGCTAGAGAGCTCATATGTAAGTGCTCCAGTCAATAGCCATGACTGAGCCCAGCTGTCGGCACCAAGGTGAGCAGAGCTGTCCCAAACCCGGTAGACCAGCTATCCCACCGAAAAATACCACCAAGTGACCTCACTTGCTGCCAATTGCAGCAAAAGAATTGTTCAGTCAAACCATGCCCAAATTTCTGACCCACGACATCATGAGATATAGTGAAATGGTTGTTAGTTTAAGCCCCTAAGTTTGGGAGTAGTTTACTATGCAGAGATAGATAATAGAAACCTAAAATACCTCCTGGAATTCAGCTGCTGCTGTAGCAAAAACTAAAATATTACAGCATTGACCTTGGTACCAGAAACCAGTAAGAAGCACAAAATGAAATGAGACCTGTGTTTCTCCATCTTCTACAGCACAGGAGGCAAGCTGAGAAGGCCATTCAGTTTTAAGCACAAGCCCATTTCTCATGTCACAGAATAAATGACTCAGACAGCAGAGATTTCTAAATATCATACTATATAGGATTTATTCTCTGGACATAATTAAAATTTTTTAAAACATTAAAGTGCATTATGTTTTATCACTAATCATCAGAGAAGCAGAGATTATAGCCACAATGAGCTATCACCTCCTAACACCCCATACCTCTGAGGATGGTCACTATTTAAAAAAAGAAAAAAATAACAAGTGTGGGAAGGGGTGTGGAGAAACCAGAACTCTTGTGCATTGTTGGTTGGGATGGAAAATGGTATAGTTACTATGAAAAATGGTATACGGGCTCCCAAAAAATTAAAGGTAGAACTACCATATCATCCAGCAATCATACCATAAGAGTTGAAAACAAGGCCTCAGGGATATATTCGCAAATACATGTTCACTGAAGTATTACTTGTAACAGCCAAGGGGTGAAAACAATCTAAATGTCCATTGACAAATAAATGGATAAAGAAAATGTGGTACATACAAACAGTGGGATGGATATTATTCAGCCTTAAAAAGGAAGGGAATTCTCATCTCTACTACAACATGGATGAACCTCGAGGACATTATGGTAAGTAAAATAAGCCAGTCGTAGGAGAATAAATACTATGTGATTCAACTTATATGAGGTATCTAAAGTAATCAAACTCATAGAAGCAGAAAGTATAACAGTCATTTCCAGAAGTTATAGGGAGGTGAAATGGAGATTGCTGTTTAATGGGTATAGAGTCGCAGGCTATGCAAAATGAGAAAGCTCTAGAGATCAACCATACAACATTGTACACATAGTTAACAATAATGTACACTTCAAAACTTGAGAGTAGATCTCATGTTATGCTTACTTAAAATCACATTAAAATATACTTAACAAGGTAATGTGTTTTAATATTACAAACTAAAACAACTTCAAAATGTTTTCAAATAATCCAGGATACCTAGTCCAACAGAAGCCATGTTTTTATATAAATTAGCTCAAATACTTTCTGTACATTAGCTCAAATACTTTTTTTTAAAGTAGTTTCCACACCCAGCATGGAGCCCAATGTGGGGCTTGAACTCATGACCCTGACATCAAGACCTGAGCTAAAATAAAGAGTCAGATGCTTAATTGACTGAGCCACCAGGACACTCCAATCAAATACTTTTTTTTTTTAAATAAATAAGTGAGTTAAGAGTTAAATGATCAATTAAAAGATCAAACAATTCGACGATCACGGTCTAGGTTTTTATATAAATCCATCTATAAAATGAGGTTTTAAGAGTGGTTTTCTCTGTATCAATAACCTTCAAAGGCACGAATAGAATTTTATCATTCCATAACATTACAATGTGTGAGAGAATTTATGTAAGCATGTGCTGACAGATGGAAAGTTTTTTAATGGAAATAATATAGGTTCCCTCCCATACCATTCTTCTCAACATACCCCAAGTTATAAGAACTTTCTTTTTATTATTAACAAGACTCATTGCCTATTACCTCAATTTCTCCCTCCCTCTCTTTTTCTCTCTCTCTCCATCTCCCACCCCACACATTCCCCACACATACACAAAATTGAGGGAAGTAAGAATTGGTAATAAAGTCAGAGGAAGTGAGAAATTTGGCTCATGCAATCTTTGAACTCTAATCTGAGGATCAACACAGATTTTAGAATCCTATAATTTTCCCTCATTTCTTGGAATGTGGCAGGCAGAGAAGAGGCAGAGATCATTTCTGGCAATGGTATGAGAGATTTGTAACCAACTCATTATGTCTTTAAAAAGGCTTAATAAAGGGGCACCTAGGTGGCTCAGTGGGTTAAAGCCTCTGCCTTCGGCTCCAGTCATGATCCCTGAGTCCTGGGATCAAGCCCTGCATTGGGCTCTCTACTCAGCGGGGAGCCTGCTTCCTCCTCTCTCTTTCTCTCTCTGCCTACTTGTGATCTCTATCTGTCAAATAAATAAATAAAAATCTTTTAAAAAATGCTTAATATACTGGATAAGCATGAGATACACTGGTTACATTGATGAAAAATGGGAGTAATGATACTGCTCCTTGGGGGAGCAGTTTTCAAGGGAGAACGTTCTCTCTACCCCGTCTCCTTTGCCCAAAGTCCAATACTGTGAAGATAATGTAGTTTTCACAGCACCTGCTTCTGAAGGCCTATCAAGAGGAGGTAAATGTGCTATGCAGGCAAGGTTCAAAGAACCACATAGAGTACCAGGAATATTTTTTCTCTTGATTATTCAACCCCAAATCTGAACTTCTGTATTCCTTGAAAGACAACTTCTTGATTTCTGTTTCTGGAGGCTTAACTGATGATTCCGCATTTCCAAAGCATCTTCTACCATCTTTCTTCTTGCTTTTTCCCAAAGTAATGCAGGTTAATCTACATCATGTCCATGTGAGAAAGTCACTGGAGCTGGAAGAGTCAGGATGGCTGCCTTGGGTTTCCCTCTGCTTATTCCATAGGGTTCATAGGATAAAGTCTCATTGCCTCTGCTTTGGGACAATGCAGAAGTCTGAGGCAATGCAAATCACTCTCAATTCTCATTCAAGTTAGATATTAAGCCTTCTGGCAATACAGTAAATGAGCATACGATTTTTTTTTAAGTAGTCTTCATGCCCCGTGTAGGGCCCAATGCAGAGCCCAACGTGGAACCACACATGAGGCTTGAACTCATGACCCAAAGATCAAGAGCTAAGCTGATATCAAGAGTTGGACATTCAACTGACCAAGCCACACAGACATACCAGCATACTATTCTCGAATTAAAGCACTCTGTTGGGATAACTATGAGGTCACACAATATAAGTAATCAGGAATATTTGTCTATCTGTGGCTAAGTTATATTTATGTACACTTTTGTTTTTAATGCAGTGGCAGTTGGACCACAGATGGACCCCTGTCCAACTCAGCTTGGTAACTGCTTTCTAGAATAGATGCTATTTAGAGCAGAGTGTAACCTGGTGGTTAAGAGCTTAAGCCTGAGCCAGACAGACTGATTTGAATTGGGCTCTATACTATTTCTTGACCTTGGGCAAGTGCCTTTCTTTGTTTCCTCCAACTTAAAAAATGAGGATAATTGTAGTAGCTACATTCTAGGAGTGCTTTAAAGATTATATACTCCATATAAATCATTCTGAAGGGCACCCAATACATAGTAAGTACTCAACAAATCTTAGCTACAGTCTTAATTTTTCCCTACCTTTCTATAAGAAAGCATTTTGTTACTGAATTGAAAATACCATTTCCAGGTAAATAAAGACATGAATGTAAGACATGTATTAACAAGGATGACCTACAGTTTCTCTTTAACTTGAACAATTCAATTTCCCCCATGAAGATCGTGTAAGGACTGTTAACCTGTTGTTATTTTGCAGAGGAAATCTGAGTACACAGATTTTTCCGAATCGTTGCATTTAAGTTTCATACATATAAATTCTTTGGCGTCTTTCCTAGAAAAATTGGGCACTCTCTGGGGTGAGGTTGTGATTTCCAGATGCATTCAGAGAGCTCAGTGCAGCTGTTATCTCCTACTGACCAGCCACAACTGGCTCCGATGTTCCAAACAGGATGTAGCCCTTGGGAGGGGAGTGGATTGATGAATGTCATATGAGTTAGCAAAGGCTTTCTTGAACTTACATCATGTTTAATTGTATCAAATGCTGTTCATTATGTGGTTAGGTTTGTGGTGTTTCTTGGAGGAAGGAACAAGGAGAAAAATTGCTGGCATCTGAAACAAAACCAGAAATCTCTGTTCATTGGGGACCTCAAATTAGACTTGAGTCATAGGATTGTCAAGTTGCTCATGCTGGAGTCAGCTGGGCCGAATGGCTTCACATAACACAATACATGCATTCTTATTTAATCTCATTGTCTCATTTAAAAAAAAAAAATGGGCTTAGACAGTCTCAGAAAGCAAGATTTGGGAAGACTTAGGATAGCATTTTAGTTGTGAATCTTAAAATTATCTTAGGAGTTTTTCTACATATTTGAAGGCTGTCCCATTGAATTTAGAAAAAATTCTGTGGTAATTCTTCTATAAAAGCACTGATGTAGTCACGCAAAATCCACTTCTGGATGTCAGGACAATCCTTTAAAGAAGATGTGTTCTCAAAGTCCTCCCTATAGTGTTTGCCGCTTCCTTTTTAGGAAACCATCAGGAAAATATCAAGAGGAAGGCTCCTCACCGAAATATCCTCATTCTTGTTAGAGGGGACTGCTGAGCTCATGAAATCCAAAATGTAAGTCCTAACGCATGATATATGTAGTCTTATGGCCTTCCATACAAATGGAGACTAATAATGCACAAGGGCTTGACTTCAGAATACTTCAGTTTTTACTTCACCTCTGCCATTTATTACCTGTGTAACTCTGGGTTAGTCATTTAGCCCCGCTGAATCTCATTTCAACCTGAAACATGAAAAAACATCACTCACCTCACAAATTTTAAATACCCTGTGAGTACATACTAGGAGTGGGCCACTCTGCATTGGTGATGAAGAAGCCATAGACCTCATCCCCATGAGCTCACAGTCTCATACTATCCAACTCTGAATGAGAGAAGATATACAAAACTTCCCTGGTATGTTTTGGCTCTCAGCATTAATTGGTTTCAACTTAGCAATGTCTTTCCAAATCTGTAGTTTACTTTGGTATTTGGCATTTAATGAAAGATGGACTCATAGGCACAGCTTTTTAACAACCCTCTGACTGCCTTTCAGTTTCAGCTAATTAGACATTGGGCCATGGATAAGTATGGGAAGAGAATAGAAGCAGCCATGGGAAGATACATTTTGGTAATAAAACTTTTTTTTCTTTTTTTTAATAAAATATTTTTGCTTTTTAAATGAGAGTTGGGGTGCCTGGGTAACTCAGTCCTACTCCTGGTTTCGATAAGTTTGCCTGTTTCGTGTGTGTTGAGTTTGAGGAGTTCATTATAGATCCTGGATATCAACCTTTTGTCTGTACTGTCATTTGCAAATATCTTCTCCCATTCCTTAGGTTGCCTCTTTGTTTTTTTAACTATTTCCTTTGCTGTGCAGAAGCTTTTGATTTTGATGAAGTCCCAAAAGTTTATCTTCGCTTTTGTTTCCTTTGCCTTTGGAGACATATCTTGAAAAAAGTTGCTGTGGCTGATATCGAAGAGATTACTGCCTATGTTCTCCTCTAGGATTCTGATGGATTCCTGTCTCACATTGAGGTCTTTTATCCATTTTGAATTTATCTTTGTGTACGGTGTAAGAGAATGGTCAAGTTTCATTCTTCTACATATAGCTGCCCAGTTTTCCCAGCACCATTTATTGAAGAGACTGTCTTTTTTCCACTGTATATTTTTTCCTGTTTTGTTGAAGATTAATTGACCATAGAGTTGAGGGTCCATATCTGGGCTCTCTACTCTGTTCCACTGGTCTATGTGTCTGTTTTTATGCCAGTACCAGGCTGTCTTGGTGATCACAGCTTTGTAATAAAGCTTGAAATCAGGTAATGTGATGCCCCCAGCTTTATTTTCATTTTTCAACATTTCCTTAGCGATTCGGGGTCTCTTCTGATTCCATACAAATTTTAGGATTATTTGCTCCAGCTCTTTGAAGAATACCGGTGGAATTTTGATTGGAATGGCATTAAAAGTATATATTGCTCTAGGCAGTATAGACATTTTAACAATGTTTATTCTTCCGATCCAAGAGCATGGAATGGTCTTCCATCTATTTGTGTCTTCTTCAATTACTTTCATGAGTGTCTGTAGTTCCTCAAATACAGATCCTTTACCTCTTTGGTTAGGTTTATTCCCAGGTATCTTATGGTTCTTGGTGCTATAGTAAATGGAATCGATTCTCTAATTTCCCTTTCTGTATTTTCATTGTTCGTGTATAAGAAAGCCACTGATTTATGTACGTTGACTTTGTATCCTGCCACGTTGCTGAATTGCTGTATGAGTTCTAGTAGTTTGGGGGTGGAGTCTTTTGGGTTTTCCATATAAAGAATCATGTCATCTGCGAAGAGAGAGAGTTTGACTTCTTCATTACCAATTTGGATACCTTTTATTTCTCTTTGTTGTCTGATTGCTGTTCCTAGGACTTCTAATACTATGTTGAAAAAGATTGGTGAAAGTGGGCATCCTTGTCTTGTTCCTTTTCTCAACGGGAAGGTCATGATCTCAGGGTCATGGGATTGAGCCTCACGTTGGCCTCTGTGCTCAGCAAGGAGTCTGCTAGAGATTCTCTCCTTCTCTCTCTCCCTCCCCTTTCTCTCTTCCCCCAGCTCACATACTCTCTTTCTAAAATAAATAAATAAATAAATGAAATACTTTAAAAATAAACTAAAATAAAATGAGTTATTCAAGGGCAGAAAGGGCAACTATTGAATTTCAGTTGATTCTTGTCAATGGGCCTATTTAATCAATCCAGAGAGTTTGAGTAATATTCCCATTGACCAGATTTATGGCACTGGAGATAATTACACCTGGATGATACAGGTATTATCAATTCACTTTTCCTAAACTTCTTCACTGGCTCATGACTATGTCACATTTGTGCTCTTGGAAGGACATTTTCATCTCCTTAGAGGAGAGAAGAGTCGAAAGGAAAAACTTCAAATGAGTAGCAAAGCACAAAAGCCTTAGACCAAAACTATGACAGAAGGTCCAATTAGCCAAAACCAATAGATTTTCTCTGATCTACTCCTTATTTCCACTTTCAACTATACTTTAAAAAAGAATATAAACTAGGACTTTTAATGGGAAAAAATAATTGAAGGAGAAGCAAGAGGGACAGACACTGATGAGACTCTCAGAGAAAGAAGCCTGTGATCTGGGTGCCTGGGTGGTTCAGTGGGTTAAAGCCTCTGCCTTCAGCTCAGGTCATGATCCCAGGGTCCTGGGACTGAGCCCCGAGTGGGGCTCCCTGCTCAACAGGGAGTCTGCTCCTCCCTCTGCCCCCTCCCTCTCATGCTATCTCTCTCTCTCTCTCCTCACACACACTCTCTCTTACAAATAAATAAATAAAATCTTTAAAAAAAAAAAAAAAAAGAAAAAGAACCCTGTATTCTGACATCCTGGTGCTTAGGCTCAAGGTCACTTTTTCTGGAAAGCAAGTAATAGGGTTTCTCATGCCCTCCCAGTACAGTGCATATCTGTTGAGAATGTGACCCCAGGGAGGATATGGAGGAGCAGTTAAATATTGATATGTCTCAGGGCATCTGGGTGGTTCAGTGGGTTCAGCCTCTGTCTTTGACTCAGGTCATGGTCTTAGGGTCCTGGGATCAAGCCCTGAATCAGGCTTTCTGCTCAGCAGGGAGCCTGCTTCCCCCTCTTTCTTTGCCTGCCTCTCTGCCTACTTGCACTCTCTCTTTGTCAAATAAATAAATAAAATCTTGAAAAAAAATAAAAGAAAATAAATAAATATTGATATGTCTCGAAAGGAGGCACTGGAAGTAGGTGAGAATGGACAGCATTTGGTATGTGGGTGAAGAAGATGGAAAATCTGTGAACTGAGGGCCAGAGACCAGCAAGACCCACGATAGGGTCTTCACAGACATAAGTGTGCAAAGGCAATTTCTGTGAAGAACTGATCTCCATTGTAGTAGATGCCAGCGGGGTCTGGACACCCCAGATGCTGTCATACCATGTACTCCCTGGACTGTGGTATACATTCTAGGGACAAAGAGGGAAACAAGAACTCCTGCCTCAACTGACTGTAAATCTGAAAATGACTAAGAATTGTGTGAATCATCTTTCAAAGATGAGTCAGAATAAGAATTTGGAATTCAGACCGATATATAAAATTAATTGGGTAAAACTGTAGTTACATTTAATTTTACTCTGAGTTTGTCTTCTGAGAAATTGATACAGTCTAACTTTCCAGTTCTCTTAAACCCTGAGTATCTAGAATTACAGATGTAAGCCTAAGCTTTTGATATTAGTTGTCCCTCTCTGACTGTCTTTATTAATTGACTTTTGTTTTACAGTCTTTTTGTGACTTTTGTTATGTCATTTTAAAACTCTTTTTGAAAATATTATAAATAAAAACAAATTTGGGCACTGAACCCAAGATCTCTGGCTGATTATGATGAGCTTTGATATCAGTTTTCACATGAAAATAACCTTTTTAAAACAACTTAGTAAAAGATAGCCCACAAAACTGAAAAATACAGATAGCATCAGTACGTGGTTGGCTCACATTTGTTTTCCTGACATAAGCTAAAAAGTGCATTGCTGACTTAAACAGACTGTGCGTACCCAGGGCCTCACTTGTTGGCTAGTGAACCTGGACTATATTCCTTTTGATGGGTCACTCTTAAAAGAAATGAAAAAATGAATGGGATTTTACCAGTGAAGTACTATCAGAGGGCTCACAACAGTGTATGCTTAAAAACTCACTTCTCTATCAACAGCAGCGGTGGTAGCAGTCACAGAAAGAATGAATGCATCCTTAGTGGCCTGCCAGGTCCAAGGGCTAGCTGGAAAATATATGCTGAATGTGGAATAGGCTACTTAAGTCCATTGTTCCCTGGCTGTCACCCTCTGGGATGGTGTGCCTAAATAGGGTGGGTGGCCAACTGAAGCCCCTCTACCCCTCGAATATGCATATGAAATGTGGACTGTCTGCCAAGGTCAGGAGTACAAGATAAATCCCTGTGTATAATCATGCTAACATAAAAATGGGGGATTAAAATCTCATTAAGATGTTGTGAGGGGGATGAAGAGAGAGGACCAGAGCAGAAGGCAAAGCAATGTCCTGCACGTGTGTCTTTTGCTAATGACCTTTATTTAATCCAAGCTTCTTGATTTGAGGATATCGATGCTGCTCAGGCGCAAAGCTGCTTGTTGTAAAAAGCTGGCACAAAAGCACCATTCTGCCCCAGCAGCAGGGCTCTGCTCTGCCACCGCCCCCCCCAACCCGTGAAAGGACTTCCAGATTTTGAGGCTGAATCCCTCCCCTTCTAGCCTGAAGGAGGCAGCAGCTCCGTGAGCGTCTTTTATGTGCATCATTTTTCTTTCCTTTCTCTCTTTCTTTCTTTTTTCTTTCTTTCTTTCAACTTTCTCTTTCTTTCTATCCTTTTGAGATTTTATTTATTTGACAGAGAGGCACATAGCGAGAGAGGGAACACAAGCAGGGGCAGTGGGAGAGGAGGGAGAAGCAGTCTTCCCACTTGGTGGGGAGCCTGATGCGGGGCTCCATCTTAGGATTCTGGGATCTTGACCTGAGCCAAAGGCAGACACTTCACCGACTAAACCACCCAGGCGCCTCTGCGCTGTCATTTTTCAAGATCCACAGGCACCTGCGTCTTGTAATGACACTCGATAGAAAGTATGAACACCCTTTCCTTAACATTACTTTACTTGAAAACAACTACTTCTTTTGACAGAATTAAAGGGCAATATGTTTAGGGAAGGAGATGACATTACTCTGAGTGCCTCAGCGAGACCTGTAGAGAGAAAGAGGCATGCCTGTCCCACTCCGGCACTAGACTATCTGATCTTCCTCCTAACCCTGATCTTTGCCCTCCCCAGCTCCAGACCTAGTTGGCCCACTGTATGTTCTAGCAATTGATCCGCAGGAGCCAAAAGGCCACCAGATAACAGTCAGAGAACCAACACAAACATGTGGGTTTCTTGATTCCTTGTCTGGTGCTTTATTTCCACTTCACTGGGTTCTGACTCTCTGATTTCTGCCCCCAACTCCTAAACTCCAAGCCCCAGTTGAGCTGCAGATATAAATGTAAATTCTGGGGGAGTTTGCCTAACAGGTATTGTTGAATTCTAATAAAAAGATCACTGTTGTTCCATTTAGAGGATTTTTGCAAAATGATCTCTCAGAGTTTCTGGGATATGAAAGGCAGAAGCAAAGCAAAATGTCAACATTAATTTGATATGGCTTTTCGTTGAATGCAAAATGGTTCATTAAAACCTTAAACAGGTGGCAGGTTTGGCAGCCCACTGTGTATATGCTATGGACAGATTTATTATGCCTTTCATTTTAAAATATTTATGCAGAAACTGACTCAGTGAGATAAATTATCTTGTTCACAAGAGCATTCTGTTCAAGGCTGCTATGATAACTGCCATATCAATCAAATTATGCAATGAAAACTTACTATCAATTTTATAATCATCATCAATTATTTGTAACTTAGGAAACTCTTTTCATTACTTCTCCATTTTAATTTTGGGGTCTTCTAGGCAGTTTTTACCTAACAGTGGGAGAGAGGGCCACAAAGTGGGGACTGAATACAGTATATCACCGCAGTTTCTCAGGTTCAGAGTGGGAAGACATTTCAAAGCAAATATAATTATGCATGAATAGCATCGGCTCTACTCATCCTGTATGATGATGACTCTGGGTAGACAGGACTGTGTAAACATCAGAGGCATGTTCAAACATCAAGGCAACTTTGCTTTATCAAATGAGGTGAGCCATAAGCCAATTCAAGCTCAACATCATGTCAAGTGAAGCAAAGGTCAGCCTTCACAGTCATTATTGAGTCCTTCAATAATCGCCATCAGTCGATAGGCTCCCTACCATCACCTATCCAGAAGCTGGACGTTTCAACTGGAAGCATCTGTCATCTGACAAAGGTTGGGCTCACCAACTTTAGATATTACAGGGCATTTTCTCTTGAAGAATATCCAGAAATGGTTCCCCCACAGTCCAGTCTCTCACAGAACTTTGCAGGTTCTTTTGGTCAATGTGGTGTCTGGAGTTTCACACACATTACCTAACACAGCAGTCTGCCAGATCCTTTCCGATCATCCTGACCTGCTAAGGTCACTTTATAAGATGCACACCAAATCTCTCATGAGCACACTTCTACAGAAAAGGTCCAGAGAGGACCAGTAAGGGGAGGTGAGACAACTTGCATTTATTTGGACTCCTGCCTCACGTCCATTACAGAAGTCCTGATCATATCCACTACTATCTTAGCAGAGTATCTCAGGGGAAAGTACATCTTGGTTCTTCCACTGGCCTCTGATGTAGAATGGCCCTCATCCTTCTGCTCCATGCAGCTTTTCAGTCTTCATTTCTGGCACGGAAGGAGGCTCACCAACCTTTCCTTCCCTTCTTTCCCTCAACAGAATTGTCCTCTCTCCTATGGTGAACCACATCATGTATCTTTTTTCAAGGCAATGGTCAAAAATAACGTTCGTGAAGACTTCTCAGCCTAACTCTCTGATTATAAATTGTTATGGATGACCTCTTAGCCCCTGTGAGTAACCCACGCAACTCTAATTGGCAAGATGCACATTTCTGGGTGTGGCTATTTTTGGCTTTGTTTTTGTCTTATCAACCACTAGGAATTCTAGACAAACAGTAACAAAAAGCCTACCTCAAGACAGATCCTTCAGATGAATTCGAGATGGTTATAAGAGTGTTGGAATGTGAGTAATCACTTCAGGGTTTCTGAGGTTCATCCACATATATCCTGCATAGGCAATATTATGCAGAAGGACACATTTTACAGGACCATGAAAGGTTCCACTAGACCACTGGTTTTCACTATGAAGGTGTCAGAAGGACATAGGACTTGGAGTCAGAAAAACTGAACTCTAATCTCCACCATCTCTTCACCTAGGAGTTTTGTAATTGCAAGCCCTTTCTGGTCTTAGAGGAGGCTCAGCTTTTTCATCTATAAAATGTGCAAAATGGCACTGGCTGTGGCAACCTTTAAGGGAGGTTGACTTAGGTAAGGTATGCATGTATTTGTATAGTAAAGAATGAAGGAAGATATAATATTATTATTATAACCACACATCAGTCAAAAAGATTTTGTATTATTCTGGGATAGATGATAAAATGACACAATTCATGTAATCTTCTTTTAGAAGTGAGTACAAATGGTCTGAGTTTAATACTACAAGGGGCTGTTCAGCAAGACTAGTTGCATTTGCCTGCTTAATCCCTTTTAATTAGGCTGACGTTTAGATAAATGAAATCTACTATTTCTGCTAGAGCAGTGGTTCAAAAAGTGTGATCCCTGGTCCCAAAGTGCCAACAGCATCTCAGAGCAGTAGGAGAAATGCACACTTTGAGGCTTTATACCGGAACTACTAAATCAGCTTTCCAGACAATTCTGATGAATGCTAAAGATTGAGTACTGTGGCTTGATCAGTAGAGTGAGGTTTTAGTCCAGATGCCATTAACTTGTTGGGTAGGCTTGGAGCCCAGGCAAGGATAAGACGTCATGAGATTCTGAGCATTAATAACAACAGCAGCAAATTATTCCAGATTTTCAGTCAGTGCAGATTTCTTATGATCTTAATATTTCCATTAAATATAAACTATGCAACAAAGTATGATTATTATGATTATTATTATTATTAGAGTGCATGAGTGGGGAAGGGAGAGGCAGAAAGAGAAAGGGAGAGAGTCTCTTAAGCAGGGTCCACACTCAGCATGGAACCCGACATGGGGCTCAATCCCATGACCCTGAGATCACGACCTGAACCAAAATCAAAAGTCAGATGCTTGACTGACTGAGCCACTGAGACACTTTCAACAAAGTATGATTTTTTAAAACTTTCTAGGTTTCTACATAAGTATATTGTGACTTATATTGAGATAGGAAATGAGATCTGGGGATTCTAAAAATTTGGCTCCTGCCATTGTAAAAGCAAAGACTAAGTTTAAGTGACTGAGTGCACTAGACCAAGTTTCATCATCAATTCTCAGGGTGACTCAAGGCAAGCCAGCCTCTGAGTGCTCAGACGTCCCCTCTGGTGAAGTGAAATAGTTGTACTAAAATGTCCTCTAAGCACTTTTCCAGCTCTCTTTGTCTGACTTGGAGATTTCTTTCTTCTTTCTCTTTCACACCCATCCTGAAAATTCCATTCTTAGAACAGAACAGAAGCCCAGAGAGAGAAACACTGGCTGAGAAGCAGAAGAGAGGGAAAATAAAGAAAGGACACAGGGAAGTTTTATTTCTTATACCATGGAGGAATTAAAACAAAATCATAGGAGTACCTGGATGGCTCAGTGGCTTAAGCCTCTGCCTTCAGCTCAGGTCATGATCTCAGGGTCCTGGGATCGAGCCCCGCATCGGACTCTCTGCTCAGTGGGGAGCCTGCTTCCCTCTCTCTCTGCTTGCCTCTCTGCCTACTTGTGATCTCTCTGTCCAATAAATAAATAAAGTCTTTTAAAAAAATCATAGAAAGTAACCAAAATCCAGGTCTAAACGAAGATGAAATGGTACCAAATTTTAAGAATTATACAATAAACTGTGTTCATCCTTTGAAAGGAACCTGCCAATATAGGAATGACTTAAGGGCTTTTGGTATGGTTATGAAGGAGAATTGTCCCAAATAAGGACATCAATGTGCAAATCTGCAACAGGGAATCTTCGAGCTCAGGCCACTAAGGGAGGTAGAGCTTGAACAAAAGAAAGGGCAGAGGGCAACACAGCTGCTACATACTGCACAAACTCCTTGCATAAGTTCATCTTTATCTTATTAAAGGAAAAACCTCTTCTCCAGTTTATTCTGTCAAAACCATGTCATGGCAACTGACTAGCTTCCTAAGGGTAAAACTCACACTCTTCAAAGTCAGAAAGAAGTGAACTGAATGTTTACAAGTGCCCTTAGAGAAAGGATAACATAAATTCAATATATGAGTAAAGATAGCATACCATTACACCATTATGGTTGCAGAACATCAAACTACCAGACCTAATGAAAATAAACACCCAGCAGGGGAAATATGTAATTACACAAAGAGGAGCAGCTAGCCTCTGAATGCTAGAATTCAGTATTTTCCACTTGCACTTTCCAAATATTTTTAAAGTTTTCCCTCATTTGATCAACACTCAGCAGCCAATGTTTCCTTGCCATGGAGAAATCCACATAGTCATTTCTTCCTGGACCACCAGAATCCAACTGGAATCAGGAGTCTGCCTTTCTTACTTGTTTGGCAACAAAACTGACTGCTACAACAGATGGGTCAGCTGATTCAACAGCCAAGATTTGCCTGCCGATACAGAGGAATAATCAGGCTGGTGATGGGAAAGATTCTACCTGAACTCACTGTCAAGATCAATTTCTGCAAACTCAACCAAGGGCAGGGTGGGTGAGATGGGTGGGGAAGAATACTCAAATATAGTCACTCCTATTGGGTGCCTCCATTGTGACATCAATGTATAAACCTTGCTATGACTGAAACATAGTCATGAATCCCCAGTTGAGAAACTATTTAGCGTAAGAAGTTCTATAGAAAATTCCCCTTTCAAATGCATACATATACAGTTGATCCTTGAACAATATGAGGGCTTAGGGTGCTGATTCCCCAAGTAATCAAAAAATCAGCATCTAATTTTTGATTCCCCCAAACTGAACTACTAATAGCCTACTGCTGATTAGAAGCCTTACTGATAACATAAAGTCAGTTAACATGTATTTTGTGTTCTATGTGTAATATACTGTGTTCTTATTAACCAGAGAAAAGAAGTTGTTAAGAAACTCAAAAAAGAAAATATATTTACAGTGCTGTCCTGTATTTACTGAAAAATCCATATATAAGTGCACCTGTGTGGTTCTAAACCCTGTTATTCAAGGGTCAAATGTACTGGAGCATGTAAAAAGTATTCTGGAAAACTTCAGAGGAAAAGGAAGTGCCCTCTTAACAGAAATGGATGCCTTGTACTCAGAGCTCCAACATAAAAGAATGCATCAAAAGCCTCTATTTATAGTTCCCAGTTTTCTCATCCACAAGCTTTGTTGAATCATTTCTATTCACTTACACATTCATTAGTTTACTCATATTTGATTTGACAAATATTTATTTCACTGCCTACCTGGAGCCAAGTTATTGGAATATGGATTTGAATATAGTTTTTGATTTCTTAGAAGAAAAGAGGCAAGTAAATATAATATAGTAATTTTTATAATTGGCCAATGGACAAAGTACAGTGGGAATAGAGAAAACAGATCACTTAATTTTTGCTGAGAAGGGAAGAAAGACTTAGAGAAACAAAATCTAGAAAGATAGGTAGGAAGGTTCAAGGAAAGAGCAGTCTAGTCAAAAGTAACATCAAGTGCAAAGGCACTGAGGCATAAAAAACAAATGTGTTCCCCAAACCAAAAGGAGTTCAGAATTGTTGAAGCAAAACACAAGGTGTCATCCAAGAATGTCTAAGACAGGGGAAATAATGAAGGTCTCTGTATGCCATACAAAATAATTTAGAGTTTATCTTGTAAAACAGTTGTTCTTAACTGTGTATGACCTAGAGATCAGTTTACAAACATTCACCTGGGCCCGAACTCAAGAGATTCCAGTTTCATTGGTTTGGGATGAAGCCTTTCATCTAGATTTTCTTAAACTTCCACAGATCATGTTGCCTGTCCCTACTGTAGGCTCTTAGGGTCCACTGAAAAATTGTGAGTATGGGAAGGCCATAATGAGGTTGAATGTTGGTAGGTCCCTTTGTGAGGAATGTAAACGAAATTTTGAAAGTGATAAGAAAGATACTAGGCAAGAAGTGGTTTCAGAGGCAATGCAGAATTTCAGGCAAGAATGAATGAAGTCCTGAAGACATGGCAGGAAGCAAGGTAAGTAGGCTTAAGAGAAATAATGGGAATTCAATCACTAGAAAGTGGTGACCTACAATTACATTCTCTTTGGTGACACCATTCCCCAAGAAAGAAGACATGGGGTGGAGGAAAGAAGAAAATGAATTCAAGTTCTCATCTGCTTAGTTGGTTGGGTTCAGAATATAAATTATGTAAGAAACTAAGAAGGTATTAATTTAATATTTCCATACTGCTTTCTCCTTTGTTTGCAATGTTGGTAATTTGGGAGTGGTTTTATTTGAATTGGCTAGCACAGCAATTATTAAGATTTCACAATTCCAAACACCAGGGGCAAGCTGCAATTCTAACAATTTATGTCAAGTAAATGTCAAATAGAATCACCCTGTCCTCCTCTTAAGGTTGGGAGGATACTAAGAAGGCATCCTCAGAGAATTTTCCCCAATCTTCTTCCCCTTTCTCTGCTGGAACCACTTAGCACTATGGTCTGTATTCAGCTGATTGATGCAGCCAAACATACCGAGAAGCTCGTTGGATAAAAAAAGTAGCTGAGTTACAGAATACTCAAATAGGAGAAACCATTCTTGGGACAGAATCAGAGTTTGCAGCCACCCCAACCCAACCCAGATAAAAATTACTTTCCATGGCTTCACATCCATTCTCTTCTCCTTCTACTTTTCCTGACCCCTGTCCAAGAGTCCGTGTTCTGGGAATCAGTCCTGAGGCCCCAATAAATGGTGTTGACACATTTCCCATACAGTTGGAGAAGCTGGTTCACCAACATGTTGAGTTTATTTTTCCTGACTTGCTGAAAATACCTACATATTTGATTGTGTTCTTCATTATATTATACTCATGTGCAGAAGTAGATACATTAAAATATTTTTCTGTCATTATCTCCTATGGATAGTTCAGCCCACTAAAATATATGATTAGCTTGAAACTTCTCCTGTATTACACAGGAAAACTTGTGTACTATATGTTTGAAAGTATAGGGCCAAGGTAGGCTATCATTTTAATCTTTTTATCCAGATTATATATTTGAATGTTTGCAGTGTTGGTGACTTGCAGTGTTTTTATTTGAATAGGCTAACATAGCACTTAAGATTTCACAATTTCAAACACCAAGGGCAAGTTGCAGTTCTATCTACTTCTGACAAGTAGATTATATAAATACACACGGATACATGCATATTTTACATATATTATGAATAGACAAATATTATACATACAGATATATTTTTTAATGGTAGTATCTTTTTCTTTTTCATTATTGAGTTGTCTGTCTTATCAAGTTGTAAAAATTCCTTATATATTTTGGATACAGAATCATTTATCAGATATATGTCCTGCCAATATTTTGTCCCAGTTTATAGTGTGACTTGTTATTTTCTTAACGGTGATGTTCAAGGAACAAAGGTTTTTAAATTTTGATGAAGTCCCACTTTTCAATATTTTATCCTTTGTACTTTTGCATTTTCTCTAAAAACATGCTTTGCCTTATCCAAGGTGACAAGATCTCCTGTTTTCTTCTACAAGTCCTGTAGTTTTGCATTTTGGTGGTCTGTTCTTCTTTGTTAATAGCATTTCCTCATGCCAACACCGTCTCTGTACTTCTCTTTTCAACTTCCTCTTCTCATGTAATATCTAGCAAAATGTAAAATGTGATCAAGATGGGTCTGTTTACCTGCAGTCATCCCCCATTCTCCAAATAATGTTGGCTATGAATTTTCAACAGTGTGTGTTACTGTGATATGTTGACATCAACCACTGAAACCCAAATCAGGCTTACAGGGTAGTGAAACTTCACATTAGAGACAGACTTCCTCTATTAAATAAAATCATATTGTCTCTCTAGCTAACCTACGTTGGAAATGGACATTGAATTCTGAGGCCATTTTGCCCAGGGAGACAGAATAACAGGTAGATTTTGAAGGCTTGATGTTCTTGGATTCTGTGTACCCAATCATGATTAGGTAACTGAGACAAAAGCTGTGACCACCAAGCACTCCAGAGTAAACCCTGTCACTTAGTGATAAAATGGCAGCTAAGAGAGTCTTAAGAAAGGCAGAATTTAATGGGAACGTTAGAAATTCTACCACTACATGTAACATCTAAGTCTATCCACTTTGAACATTGGTTCAGACATTGGGTCCCACCACTGACTCCTTTCTCCTTGATTACTTCACCAGCCTAACTGCCTTCAGGTTGGTCTTTGACGCCTTCTTTTTTCCTCACAATCTAGAACCAGAGTAAGCCTTCTGATAGGCTTATCCAACACTTTAGTTTACAGCTTAAATGCTTAAACCAATTTTCTCTGGATCAAGTTCCAACTCTAACGTAAATTGTTTCCCGATGCCCATCATGAAGGACTACCTTCCTACACCCACAGCTTTCTTTCCTGAGGCTTGCCCCTTCAAGCGCAGACAAAGAAAGATTTTCAAAACCCCAGGCTCTTTGCAAGGACAGTTACCTCTTTCCTCTTTGCAAGGACAATCACCCCATTTCATCTTTTGCTCTCCAATTAGAGGTTATTTCTTCTAGGAAGATGCCATTAGCCCCTATCTCACATTTAGGTCTTTCATCTATTTTGAGTCTATTTTTGTGTATGGTATAAGAAAGTGATCCTGTTTCATTCTTTTACATGTGGATGTCAAATTTTCCCAAATCATTTGTTGACGAGACTGTCTTTTTTTCCATTGGACATTCTTTCTTGCTTTGTCAAAGATTAGTTGACCATAGAGTTGAGGGTCCATTTCTGAGTTCTCCACTCCAAGTTCCACTGATCAATGTGTCTGTTTGTGTGCCACTCCCATACTATTTTGATGATTACAGGTTTATATTACAGCTTGAAGTCCTGAATTGTGATACCTCCAGCTTTTTTTTTTTTTTCCACAACATTCCTTTGGCTATACAGGGTCTTTCCTGGTCCCATACAAATTTTAGGATTATTTATTCCAGCTCTGTGAAAAATGTTGATGGTATTTTGTTAGGGATTACACTGAATGTGTAGATTGCTTTGGATAGCATAGACATTTTAACAATATTTGTTCTTCAAATCCACAAGCATGTAACATTTTTTCATTTCTTTGTATCTTCCTCAATTTCTTTCGTAAGTGTTCTATAGTTTTTGGAGTATGGATTCTTTATTTCTTTGGTGTCTTATGGCTCTTGGTGCAATTGTTTTTTTTTTTTTTTTTTTTTTTTTTTATTTTTTATTTTTTTTAATTTTTTTTTAATTTATTTTTTTTTTTCAGCATAACAGTATTCATTATTTTTCACCACACCCAGTGCTCCATGCAATTCGTGCCCTTTATAATACCCACCACCTAGTACCCCAACCTCCCACCCCCCACCCCTTCAAAACCCTCAGATTGTTTTTCAGAGTCCATAGTCTCTCATGGTTCACCTCCCCTTCCAATTTCCCCCAACTCCCTTCTCCTCTCTAACTCCCCATGTCCTCCATGCTATTTGTTATGCTCCACAAATAAGTGAAACCATATGATAATTGACTCTCTCTGCTTGACTTATTTCACTCAGCATAATAATCTCTTCCAGTCCTGTCCATGTTGCTACAAAAGTTGGGTATTGGTCCTTTCTTTTTTTTTTTTTTTATAAACATATATTTTTATCCCCAGGGGTACAGGTCTGTGAATCACCAGGTTTACACACTTCACAGCACTCACCAAAGCACATACCCTCCCCAATGTCCATAATCCCACCCCCTTCTCCCAAACCCCCTCCCCCCAGCAACCCTCAGTTTGTTTTGTGAGATTAAGAGTCACTTATGGTTTGTCTCCCTCCCAATCCCATCTTGTTTCATTGATTCTTCTCCTACCCACTTAAGCCTCCATGTTGCATCACCACTTCCTCATATCAGGGAGATCATATGATAGTTGTCTTTCTCTGCTTGACTTATTTCGCTAAACATGATACGCTCTAGTTCCATCCATGTTGTCGCAAATGGCAAGATTTCATTTCTTTTGATGGCTGCATAGTATTCCATTGTGTATATATACCACATCTTCTTGATCCATTCATCTGTTGATGGACATCTAGGTTCTTTCCATAGTTTGGCTATTGTGGACATTGCTGCTATAAACATTCGGGTGCATGTGCCCCTTTGGATCACTACATTTGTATCTTTAGGGTAAATACCCAATAGTGCAATTGCTGGGTCATAGGGCAGTTCTATTTTCAACATTCTGAGGAACCTCCATGCTGTTTTCCAGAGTGGCTGCACCAGCTTGCATTCCCACTCTTGGTGCAATTGTAAATGGGATTGATTCCTTGATTTCTCTTTCTTCTGTCTCATTTTTAGTGTATAGAAATGCAATTGACTTCTTGGTGTTGATTTTATATCCTGCCATTTTGCTAAATTCTTGTATGTACTCAAGCAATTTTTGGGTGGAGTCTCTTTTTCCACATGATGTTTCATGTCATCTACAAAGAGTGAGAGTTTGACTTCTTCAAATATCTGCATTTCTCTCTTTCTTTCTTTCTTTCTTTTTGTATGATTGCTGGAGGACATCCAGTACTATGTTGAAAAGAGTGGTTTAAGTGGACATCCCTGTCACATCCCTGATGTTAAGGGACACAGTCTCAGCTTTTCCCTGTTGAGGATGGTATTCACTGTAGGTTTTTCATATATGGCTTTTATGATATTGAGGTATGTTCCCTCTATCCCTATATGCAGAGAGTTTTTTCCAAGAAAGGATGCTTTACTTTGTTAAATGCTTTTTTCTGCATCTATTGTGAGGATCATATGGTTCTTGTCCTTTCTTTTACTAATGTGGTGGATCACAGTGATCAATTTACAGATGTTGAACCAACCCTGCAGCCCAGGAATAAATCCAACTTGGTCATGGCAAATAATCCTTTTAATATACTGTTGGATCAGATTAGCTGGTATCTTGGTGAGAATTTTGGCATTCATATTCATCAGGGATATTGGTCTGCAATTCTTTTCGGTGGGACTTCATCTGATTTGGAGATCAAGGTAATGTTGGCCTCACAAGATGAGTTTGGAAGTTTTCCTTCCATTCCTATTTTTTGAAACAGCTTCAGAATACTAGGTATTAATTCTTCTTTAACTGTTTGGTAGAATTCTGCTGAAGGCCATCTGGTGCTGGACTCTTGTTTGTTGGGAGATTTTTGATTATTACTTTAATTTCTTTGATGGTTACGGGTTTGTTGAGGTTTTCTATTTCTTCCTGTTTCAGTTTTGGTAGTTTATATATTTCTAGAAATGCATCCATTTCCTCCAGATTCCCTAATTTGTTGATATATACTTCATTATAATATTTTCTTATAATTATTTGTGTTTCTCCAGTGTTGCTTGTGATCTTTCCTCTTTAATTCATGATTTTACTTATTTGGATCCTTCCTCTTTTATTTTTCATTAAATCCCTGTCTAGGGGTTTATTGATCTTACTAATTCTTTCAAAGAAGCAGCTTCTAGTTTTGTTAATCTGTTCCACTGTTTTGTGATTTCTATATCATTGATTTCTGCTCTAATCTTTACTTAATTCCTCTTCTCTTGCTGGATTTAGACTTTGCTTTATCCAGCTCCTTTACATATAAGGTTAGTTTGTGTATTTGAGACCTTTCTTGTTTCTTGAGGAAGGTTTGAATTGCTTTATATTTCCCTCTTAGGACTGCCTTTGCTGCATCCCAGGGGTTCTGAACTGTCATGTTTTCATTTCCATTTGTTTCCATGTATTTTCTTTAATTCTTCTTAAATTTCTTGGTAGATTCATTCATTCTTTAGTTGGATGCTCCATGTATTAGCCTCCATATATTTGTGTTCCTTCCAAAATTTCTCTTGTGATTGAGTTCATTTTAAAGCCTTGTGGTCTGAAAATATGCATGGTATAATCTCAGTCTTTTTGTACCAAGTGAGACCTGATTCGTGACCCAGTATGTGATCTTTTCTGAAGAATGTTCCATGCACACTTAAGAAGAATTTGTATTTGGTTGCTTTAGAACTGAATGATCTGAATATATCTGTTAAGTTCATCTGGTCCAGGATGTCATTTTTTCTTATTGATCTCCTGCTTAGATGATCTGTCCATTGGTGTGTGGGGGTGTGTGTTAAAGTCCCCTACTATTATTGTATTATTATCAATGTGTTTATTTAATTTAGTTATTAATTGATTTAAATATTTGGCTGCATCTGTTGAGGCATTAATATTTACAATTGGTAGATCTTCTTGTTGAATAGACACTTTTGTTATAATATAGTATCCTTTTTCATTTCTTATTAGAATACAAAATGGTGACACCTGGAACTCTAGCCCCAGAGCTGAAAGTTTGCAACCCCCACCCTTATGCGAGCCCTCAGAGAAAGCAGTCAATCTCCCTGGTTTCCATCCAAACTCTGTGTTTACCCAGCCTGTGACTGAGAATTTTCATCTCAGGCACGCAACCCAGTTTCAAACCTCCAAACTTTACCTACTCCTGCAGCGTGGACCCAAGCTGTCCCTCCTGGGGGAAGGAAGGGGAACCCACCCTGCTTCTGCCTTTTTCTGGGCCCCTGCCTGGAAAGTGGCCATGTGACTGAGTACTGGTTTGCAGTTTATGGCAACACTGAGCAAAAAGATGGCACTTAGAATGGTTGTTTTCAGCCAGCTTCCCCGCTCCAATGCCTGGGAGCTCTGCCACATTCAGGCACCCCTATTCTTCTTGTGACCCTGGGGATCCTGAGACCATGCTGTCCCACATTGTATTCCACCCCACTTTGTCACCTGAGCACCTTTAAGCCAGGGACACCCCCCCACACACACACACATACCCTATAGCAGACTTTTAAAATCCAGTTTAGCACTCCACTGTTTCTAATCCTTTGCAGTAGCCTCCTTAAGCAAGCTCCCTCCCCTCTGCCATATTTTCCAATACACTTTATATCTTCCAAAAAGCTGTTGTTTTCTATTTGGAGAATTGCAGCATTTATTTTCTCAGTCTTCCATTGATTTTGCAAGTGTTCAGAATGGTTTGATAACCATCTAGCTTAATTTCAGGGACCAAACGGAATTAGGGTCCCCTACTCCTCCATCATCTTAACTCCTTCCTCCTCTGCAGTTGTTTATTTATCCTTACCACAGATAATAGTTATGTGACTCATACTCTTCAACATCAATTTAAGTATATTTGCTTTTCTTTGTTTCTAGACACACATGAGAAAAAAAGGGGTTAAATAATTGTTGGAAACCTCAAGAAAATCAGACAGCAAGCCAACAGATAAGAAACTCTTTTCTGTCTTTCTAGTAGATTTTATCTGCCTTTTATGATAATTGGATTCTTTAGGACATTGGATATAGAAACACACAATTAGCTTACTGATATAGGATTCAGTAAGATAATGGATGATAAGGGAAGAATAGAAAATAAGTGGCAAATTTGGCAGAACCTGTATATATAATAAATTAAATCAAACTTTCATGCACCTTGTAGTTTCTGAAAATTTGCAAGTCTAAAGAAACAAAACAAAGGAGAACAATGTGATAACTTAATAAGAAAGCTGCAATGGATTAATTCAAGTCATGGGCTATTTTCTCTTGACCACCAGAGAAAAAGCTAAACCAAAGAGTCTAGAAATTGGATTACCCTGCTCTTTCCTCAGATCTTCAGAAAGATCCAGTCCTCAACTACTGAATTTTAGTTAACTGTACTATTTCTTTTCTTATTATTAATTAGTCACAATCTGTGTTTTGTATTTTCGATATTATCTATTCATTATATTCAGTTTCAAAAAGATGTGCCCACACAACAAGTTTATTATAAAACATGTTTAAAGCAAAATCAGTGCATGCTCCTAATGGCTTTTCTAGGTTTGTAACATGCATCAATCATTTTAGTAATGCTTCTGATCAAATGTCTGAGTTTAGCTATCTCAATGATAAATAAGAAAATAGAAGCCACAGGCATCATAGCATTTGTCTATGACTGTTTCTATTTCTGAAGTCTTAATAAAAGTGGTGTAAGTGAAGATGAACCGAAACTCTCAAAATACTAAATGGACTAGAAACTGAAACTCTAAAAATAACACAGAGGACTCTGTCTACCAACAGCTTTCTAAAAAATCCCCATGTACAGATTCTCTTTTAAATTAATTCGCTGAGTCTCACCATTTCACTACTTGCAGTCCTGGACATCTGGGTTATTGAAACCAGTAGCTGTGCATTAATCATTCTGGCTGTTTTGTTATGTTTACATGAGAGATGTGTTTTAAAGCTAATTTAACACAGTTTTCAAGAGAAAAACTTGACATTTGGAAACAAAAAGTGGGAAACATTGAGCAGTGTTTAAAGTAAAGTGTGATACTGAATTAAATCATTAGCATCTACATTTTCCTTAGTTGTGGCTGGTGGGCAGGTCTAAGGTATTTACTGATTAGCTTCTTCCCCTGGAGAAAGGAATATATGTAGGGAGAGAATGAGAGAGACGGTCACAACTTGGGAGTTAATTAAGAAATTCAATTTTAGGCATTCATCTGCAAAGTTGAAAGGCTTTCAAATCTTAGGTTAAGCACATTCCATTTTTTCCACATAACCTACCAAGCTTGGCTGACAAGTAATAAGGCCAACTTCCTCTAGCAACAAGTCATACTGTCCTTGTAGCTGCTTGTGCAGCTGCAAGCATTCTGGGTTTCAAGGGAAAAGGAAGCTATTTTAAAGGACTAATAGGTGAAAAGAAACCAATTATTTTTAGGGATGGCCTCAAAAAGATATCTTCTAAGCTATCAGAAATGCTGCTTGGAGAAATGTGTGGTATTAGCCCTGGATCCAAAATAGAGAAAGCATGTAAAGGGGGGAGGGTCTCCTTTCACATAATCTCTCATTTTCCAGTCTTTCTAGCATGAAAATTTCCCCTTCATAAAAATCAGACTGAGTCAAAGAATAGGACTATAATGCACTAGGAAAAACATGAATTATAACTTTTATCTTTTCATGATAAAATGTGTTCATCAACATGATAATATAGAATTGCCCAAGATTAGAATTATATCATTTCAAATAGTGTACTAGAACCAGCAGGGAGAAAAGTAATACAGCCATTCATGCTTGTCTTAGATCTGAGATCCTGGAACCTGTGTTCAGCCTTACTGAAGACATGGGCATAGTTGGAGGCACTATTTCTATTCATAGGGATTTCATTTCTAAAAGAACAATTTAAATATAATTTTTAAATGGATAAACTGTAATTTCATTTTTACTTTGTAGCATTGTAATATGTGAAGCTGATCTCTTGAAAATCTAGCAAGTACCTGAAAGACACAGAATTCACGATTTCACTTTCCCAATGACTCCACTAGCAGCCTCTTCATTGTGCTAACGGCAACTCCACCTTTTCCGTTGCTCAGGCCAAAAACCTGAGTCCAGTTTCTCAACATTAGTGCACAATTTCTCAGCACCGTTGACATTTGGGGCCCAGTAATTGTTTGTTGGAGACAGCGGTCCCGTGTATCACAGGTCAAGCAGCATCTGCCGCCATCTGGTAGATCCATCTAGCACCCTCCCCACTTGTGACAACCTGATAGGTCTCCAGACATCGCCATAGCATCATTCCCAGTTGAGAACCAGTGCCTTAGAGTCATGACTGACTTGGATCTCTCTCACATCCCACATAAATCTCCTAGCCAATCCTGTTGGCTCTGCTTCCAAACACTTGACGATACAAGCACAATGCACACCTCCACTGCCCCTGCCTTGACCCAAAGCTGCCATCATCCAAATCCCAGATTACTTCAAGGGCCTCCTAACATGTCCCCTTCCTTCTATCCTTGGCCACTTCATTCATTTTGAACATGCTAGCCAGACAGATAATATTAAAATGCTATAAACTTCTTTTCCATGAAATCTTCCAACGGTTTTCTATCTCACAAAGAGTAAAAGCCAAAGTCCTTAAAATGGCTTTTCTGATGTCATCTCATTCTACTCTAATCACCACCTTGTTCTTCCTAGTATATTTCAGGTGGGAGTCTGCCTCAGGGCCTTTTTGCCTGCTGTTTCCTTTGCTTGGCAGGCTCCTCTCTTCAATTCTTTATTCAAAAGTCATGTTATGCTGAAAATAAAAAATAAATTAAAAAAAAAATAAAAAATAAAAAAAAAAAAATAAAAATAAAAATAAAAAAAAAGAGTCAGATGTTTAACCAAAAAAAAAAAAAAAAAAAAAAAAAAAAAAAAAAAAAAGTCATGCTCTCAGTGAGGCCATCCCTGACAACTGGATCTAAAACGGGACTTCCTTCCAGCCCCCACTCTCTATCCCTTTCCCGGGTGTATTTTTCTCTGAAGTATCTATTATCTTACTGTATCGTTTACTCATTTATTTTGTTCATTGTCTGGTTCTACCCGGTATGCTCCCTGATGAGAGTACTTTCAGTCTACTTTTTTCACTAACTTAACCTCAGGACCAAGAATGTTCCTGGAATATTACTGAGAGGCTCTCAAACAAAATATATTAAATAAACAGCCTCTCTAGGATCACTACTGGATATTCTCAAAGGGACTTTTGGGATTTTCAAAACAATTTATTTACATTTGGCTTTTCAATTTAGAGAATTAAAATGTCAATATTTTCTTTGTGATTGGTAAATTCTGAAATTTTTGAAATGATTTCGAGATCTCAGAATAATTTTTTTAAAGATTTTTATTTATTTATTTGAGAGAGAGAGATCACAAGTAGGCAGAGAGGCAGACAGAGAGAGAAGGGGAAGCAGTTTCCCTGCTGAGCAGAGAGCCCGTTGCGGGGCTCTATCGTAGGACCCTGAGATCATGACCTGAGCTGAAGGCGGGGGCTCTAAACCACTGAGCCACCCAGGTACCCCTCAGAATAACTTTTCTTATAGTGTTCCTGAATCTGGCAAGCAAGGCGAATTATTGCCTTCACACTTACAGAAGTCCAAGGAAATGTTTTTAGATTTTTCATGCTTATCAGTTAAAAATTAAACAAACCTTCAGCAAAAACTGTTCAGTCAAAATTGAACCTTAATATTTCTTAACACAATTTCTAGAGTCACAAAGTCTCTTCATTACTTCAGTCAACCTACATCAATTCTTAAACCTCACTGAACTATGTACAAAGCATAATGCTTGATTTTACCAAGTAATTCATCTTATAATTTAAGAAATCCAACAACTTCATTTTCCTCTAGGAACCTTTTCCCCTTTTGTTGTCTTGGATGACCTCAGCTGATAGCAATGCTACTGATACGTAACCACCTTGGGACCATTTCTTTTTCTGTTTTTCTTTTGCTAAATCAAAATGCCACTCAGAAAATATCTTCAGTTGCTGGAAGGTTGAAAGCACTTGAGAACAGTTCAATTTTTCATGTAGTTCGTTTATGAGGGAATATATTTATTTTTAATTAGTTTTACCCTTAATTTCCCTTTGTGAGTGTCATATATGAGAAACTAGAGGGCTTGAATTTCTCTGCTTACCTCACTGGTAGGGCGAGTTTGTCTTTCCCACATGTGCTTGCCAACACTGTACTCACTGAGCCTGTTAAAAGGAGCTCTAAGACGTAGCCAACTACAGAGAAAAAAAAATGGCTTCCAAGATTCCCCATGGAGCATATTTATGACTAAACTGTGTGAGAACATGCCAATATTACTATAAAGATGGTTCTGGGAAAATGAGTCTACATGTTATGGGGCTGCACCAAATTCATTTTCACATAGTGAGGTACTTTTACATTCAGATAATCAATGCCAAACAGGTATTTATTCAGGGCTTATGGTGGACTTAATTCTGTATCAGAGTGGTATTTCACTATAATAACTTGGGGTGTGAGTAATATTTATAAAAATATTCATAAAAATTATAAACATATTTATAAATATTGTATTAAAACATTTATAAAATGTTTATTAAAGTGAGTAATATTTATAAAAATTGTTCTACAAATAATGAGTTGATACCAGTGGTCTTCGCTAGAACAAGTGATCACTTGAACTGTTTTACTTATTAGAAACAAATTGTATAAACAATTTATACAAGGACAGTGGTGAGGTAAAGGGTGTGTTTCTTCTTTGGTCAGTGGCAAAAAGAAAATTTTGGCAAACTGACCAATGAGAAAGCAATTGTAAATGAGACCAAAGGGGGCTGTGATACTTTGTAAAACCTCTTTCATAGTTATCATCTACTGCATGAAGTACTTGTACCTGGCCAACCAATGAAAATATATTCCCTCATGAAAATGCCTCAAGAGGAAAGACATTAATTTGTGTAACACTGTCCCCATTGGAGACCAGGCTGATGTGAAGTTTTCTAAAGATTTACTCTCCTTTGACCATTTTCCCATATTTCTCATATTTCTTTAAAAACCTATTGAAAATTTCATCGCTGACTAGCTATCAACGTTCACTGTTAATTTTCAGCACATAAGTTCTGAGAAGGAAGGGTTAATAGAAAGAAAGCATATTTCCTTTCCTTGAAGAACTCCTTAAATCTTATGATATTCAAAAGGGAGAGCAAAATAGGCTACTTAGAATGCATTGCCTTCCCTCCAATGGTTTCAGCATGCCTGACAGCATTAAAATACAATGAGGAGTAAGTTCCAAGAAATTCTTCTCCCAGGTGTACAGTGGATGTAAGTTGAGGCTTGGAAATATGGAGAAATGTAGCCATAGCTCAGAAAAGAGATGAAAAGGCTATGGAGAAAACAAAAATCAGCAATATTCACATCTAAAAACAAAGAATAAAATAAAAACAAGGCAAAAATTCCTCTTTGTTTTATTCAATAGAAAATTGTTCCAAAACACCACTGAAATGTTAGACTTGTATTACTCAAAGTCTTTTTGATTTTGAGTATTCTAAATGAGTTTCTGTAAACTTTTTCACCAACATACATATACTCTAAACAAGAATAAGTCTTAATGAACTATGAAAGGAGAAAGGCTTTTTAAACACTAGTACTGTTAGCTAGGCCCTATTGTGTGAAACTCAGATGACAGCTATGGATAAGTATGGTCCTAGGCCATGATTATCATACTTCCATTAAAAAATAAAAAGCTGGGGGGGGCGCTTGGGTGGCTCAGTGGGTTGAGCCTCTGCCTTCGGCTCTGGTCATGATCTCAGTGTCCTGGGATCGAGCCCTGCATCGGGCTCTCTGCTCAGCAGGGAGCCTGTTTCCTCCCTCTCTCTCTGCCTGCTTCTGATCTATCTGTCAAAATAATAAATAAATTCTATGGAAAAATAAAAGCTGGGAGTAACTCAGTTAAGTAACTCAGTTGCTTAAGCAGCTAACTCTTGATTTTGGCTTAGGTAATGATATCAGGGTTATGATCTCAGGCCTATGGTACTGAGCCCCACATCAGCAGGGAGTCTACTACAGATACTCTCTCTCTCCCTCTGTACCCCCACCACATGCGCACATATGCTTTCTCTCTAAAAATTAATAATAAATCTTTTAAAAAAGCTGACCACTTGAACATAAGCTTTATTAAATCAGTCATATGAGACAAGCTAATTGATTCAAAAATATTGTTTACCTTTTTATTGTTTTATTATTTTATGCCACAACATTTCAGGCAAAATGAAAAACTCTCACTTTCTTGTCATTTAAATTTTTAATTATAGTTTCAAAGTCAGTGGTCACACAAATTGTTTATTGTTCTTATTTTCATAAATAGACAGTGTTTTTTAAAATTCATTTCAGAACTGTCTCTACAGAGTATTAAGTAGTTTTGGGTTTATGGCCACCATCTTCTCTTATTTGAAAATAAGTAATTCACAAAATATGCTTTGACCCAAGAATATAGGATTGTAAGAGCTATAAGTAAGAGCTCATGCAGGTTGCAATAGCTACAGGCAAATTCTAAAACTGCATTTTGTGACTTGAATTCATCCAGCAATTAAGGAAAGAGTGTATTTATTCTATTGGAAAGCAACTCAATAAAAAGTGACTTCCCATTTGCTGCTGAAATTGCTTTATTTTATTCTAATAAAAAATTTAAATATTTTCTTCAAGTGTATATTACACATATTCTGTCAAGGCATTGTCTAACCAACCTTTCATTTTAAAGCTTCAATGTCTATGATCAAGAGTTATGCATAAGAATTTCCGTGGGCAGTTATTAGACTGAATAAGTTATTAAAATAAATACAAATTAATATGTCCTATTTGACACATTTCATATGAAAGTTATTTTGCAGTAGTAAATCCCCAAAGGACACTACTCAAGAGCCACACTGAAATAATATGATTGTGTAATAAACCTGATAAAATGTCCTTCAAGTACAAGAATATTCACAGAAAATACTTTAAAAAGTTACTAGGGCATTTATCACACTATGCCCCTGAGCACTGGTAGCTCTTGCAATCTGACTATAAGTAGCCTTGTTTGAATACCATGTTGTAGCAAAGAATGTTCATAAACCCACATTGGCCTAAAAAAGCTACCATTAATTTACATTATTTACATTATTAATAAAAAATATCCAAAATGTAAGAAATATTTTAAGAATAAGCATTGTTAATTGATGACAAATTCTTCTGTGCCAATAAATGACAAAAAATGAAAAACAGAGTATCATATGAAACTATAGTTCATGTTTTATATTCCATTTAATTAGTATTCACTCTGTATGAATTATAACATATATAATTTTTCTTATATTCAAGATTCTTGTGCCCCAGTCTTCAGTTATTAATTCTAAAGTAACTTACAAAGTACACATGGATACATCTATCTGTTCACATAATGTTATATAATATCTGTTGTCATGAATCCGACTATATAATAATATACATTTTAAAGTGTCAATAGCTATGATAAGGATCTCTAGCCCAAGTTCCTCCCCATCCTCCTGCTCCCTATTTGTAAAATATAGATTTCCATCAGTTCCATCAATACCTTCAGATTTTCTGTTTTCAAAATGTGGATAAAAATGTTTATTTTTATTCATGAATCCATTTATTTAAAGGAGTACATATGTATATACATATATATATGTGTGTGTATATATATATAAGAACACACACACATACATACACACACTATATATGTATATACATATGTACTCCTTTAAATAAGTGGATTCATGAATAAATGGATTCATGAATAAAAATAAACATATATATGTGCGTGTATGTATGTGTGTGTGTGTATGAAAAATCATGGTACATAGTATGAGAGAAGTCCAGAAGTAAATCCTATCTCTATCAACTACTAGCTTTTCCATCATGGTCATGGTTTTCTCATATGTAAAATAGAGTAATAAGATCTACATTATAAGATTATTTTAACTATCCACAAATATGGCTAATAGTTACCATATTGAACAGGGAAAATCTAGAATGCCTACCTCTATTCAAAGTAACTTTCATCTTATTTAGCTTTTTCTAAGTTTTTCTACCACATCATACATCAAGGGACTTCTCCAGGCCCTTGTATTAAATTGTTATAATTAATATAGAAAATCCTCCAATGATTCCATCATTATTCATGTGCAGAAAATATTAACCAACTTTTCCACCTACAACAGTGATGTGTTCTTGTTTTATTCAGTTCTGTGTAATCAAAACTCACACATTGATTTTTCATTATGTATTATTATTTTTTGGTTGGAAATTTTATCAGACTCCCCTCTGCCTTTGGACATAATTTAGCCTTGTCTTGAAGTCACAGATCCATCATTATGAGTATCATTTTGGGGAAAAGTTTTACTACTATATATATATATATATATATATATATATATATATATATATATAATATAGCTCAATAACTCAACACCTTGAGGCAAAACTAATATTCAGTTCAAAACAAATCAGCACAAAACCAAAAAGTAACAACAACAACAACAAACTACTCAACAAAAAACTGTCCTACTCTAAAGCAAAAAACAAACAAACAAAAATTCTGGATACAATCATCACATAAGATCTTTCAAAGTTCCTCTGTTATTCTATGCAACCAATCAAGACAGACCAACTGTGCAACAATTGCTCTATGTAATGGAAGAGCACCAAACACACCACCCCACTTGGCCTTCCAAAGTCGACAATTGCTGCATCTCTCCAACAGCCGCACATCTTCTCTTACATTTGTGTTACATTATTGATTGGAGGAAAGGAGATTTATCCCTCATATCTCAAGAACTGGTGCTAAAATAACTCAGCAATTCTTACTACAAAGCTTAATATTTCTCCTTCTTTTTTTTTTAAAGATTTTATTTATTTGACAGAGATCACAAGTAGGCAGAGAGGCAGGCAGAGAGAGAGGAAGGGAAGCAGGCTCCCTGCTGAGCAGAGAGCCCGATGTGAGACTCGATCCCAGGACCCTGAGATCATGACCTGAGGCAGCAGCTTAACCCACTGAGCCACCCAGGTGCCCAATATTTCTCCTTCTTCATTCTCATCATCATTAGCTACTTCTGCAGATGTGATAATTTTCATTATGCTTTAGAAAATGTTTGCCTTGGGGTGCCCTGGTGGCTCAGGCGTTAAGTGTCTGCCTTTGGCTCAGGTCTTGATCCCAGGGTCCTGGGATCCAGCCCCTCATCAGGGTCCCTGCTCCATGGGATGCCTGCTTTTCCCTCTTCCACTCCCCCTGCTTGTGTTCCCTCTCTCTCTGTCTCTGTCTCTCTCTTTCTCTCTCTGTCAAATAAATAAATAAATAAATAAGTAAAATCTTAAAAAAAATGTTTGCCTTGATAAAAATTCTAGGCACAGGAAACACATAAAATGGGAATGCCAACATTAATGATCTTGAAAACCCTAATTTATATTCTAGTGATGGATCAACTTCTATGGATTTCTTTAAGAAATACAATTTTATGTTCTGAATTATATCCCATTTCATAGGCTGAATCAATAAAGTAATGTTGTGGGATAATAAGATAGTACAACTACCCCTGATTAGCAACTCTATTTCATTATATGGAGTACATTACTATCATTTTTGTTAAATTGACATTTCACTAAAGATATCACAAGGTAAACATGTCAAAAATCATCTAGTCGCTTATTATTTTATTATTAAATAACAAATAAACATATAACATGTTTAAAAATCTCCAATATGAACACTGGTCATTTTTTTTCATTGTAATTTAGCATGTAACATAAAATAATGTTTTACTCTAACACCAAAAAAAACTTGTTGAAGTGAGCAAGCAAAGCAATAGGCCAGTTTCAGCAGCATTCAAATTCTCAGATTATAAACTATGCTAAGAAATGAATTTTCTGAGAAAAGACATTGAATATCTCACTATCTGGTATTTTTTTTGAAATTTATTTTATTTTATTTCTTTTATTTTTTTTCTTAATAATTTTTTATTTTTTATAAACATATATTATTTCAAATCTCTAAGCCCACCTGTTAATATTCTGTCTAATTTTGAAAGATCAAAAGCATCCTTTTAAAAATCAGGTCTGATTTGGTCAATGGTACTTTTTATTACCTTTAGAGAAATAACTAATAATGGAAGATGGCTAATTTAATTAAAGATATGGCCTTAAGAGACTATATATGTATGTAGTCATCAAAATTATTAAATTATATAGAGGCCTTATGGCCTATTATTAAGTGAAAACAAAAGTTCAAGTATGGGTATACTACATTTTTAGTTATGAAAACTACTTTGGGTTAGAAAGGTTAGAAAGGAAAATTTAAAAATGAAAATCTGGTATAATGAGGAATTTTTCAAGTACATCTTAAGGCTTTAAACATCACTTTTTATAATTATAAAAAGTAAACTCTATCACAAACTGCATGCCTTTTCCATGTAGGTGATTATTGCGAAGGAATGATTTGGAAAAACTTAGGTGGTTTCCCGATTCCTCTGTGGCCCTGATATCTCATATATAATTCAATCATCAGCAAGCCCTGTCATTTCTACTACAAAAACTTTCACAAATCAGTCCACATTTTCCACCCCTGGACTGATGAATTCATCTCCTTACTGATCTTCTCCCAAGATGATATTGAGTCTAGTTCACGTGAGGAGAACTCAGCACCTCCAAAGAACCCCAACACCAATGGGTGTCTTCTGACTGGGGCCCTTGCTCAGGAGTTCATATTCCTCAAAACTATAGGCTCTGAGCTCAGTGAACTATTTGTTCATGGAAGACTTTAATAAGAGTTACCATTCTAGGGGTGCTTGGGTGGCTCAGTCTTTAAGCATCTGGCTTTGGCTCAGGTCATGAATCACAGGTTCTGGGATCGAGCCCCATGTCGGGCTCCTGCTCAGTGCGAAGCCTGCTTCTCCCTCTCCTACTCCCCCTGCTTGTGTTCCTTCTTTCTCTGTCTCTCTCTCTCTCTCTCTGTCAAATAAATAAATAAAATCTTTTCAAAATATAAATTCTTTATATTTAAGTATGCTGTATGTCATCGATACAAGGGAACAGTATCTGCATTTGTACCATCTTAGAATGTTATTTATTTTTGTACTGTTTATAATTTGTGGACCAAAAAGGATTTCCTTCCTCCTTTTACTCTCTGGGTTCATGACAGGGAGGGAGATGCTCCATCTGCTTCTACCTCTTTCTGTTCTGTAAGTCAGTCCTCTAAGAGCATCAGCTTAACCCGTCACTTATAGCAGGTGAAAATCAGTGCAGGGTTCTCATACGTCCCCAAAGAGGTTTACTTTCTTTGTGTTATGGTGTCCAATTTGAAATTGCCTTTATAGTCCAGTGACCCTTTCCTAGTATAAAGCTTAAGTAGGGTGAGCTAGGTTTTTAATTGTCACTCTTCATGGTCAATCAGCAGTTCAAATTAAAGAATATGATTATTGGAAAACATACATACACACACTCCTACCAGTCCCTATTCCTTAAATCTTCTGTACTTAATACAGGAGGCCACTCTTGTTCAAAAGCTTTTAATATATTTCTGTTACACTTTAGAGAAGAACCAAACTCCTTCCAGAAATACCCAAGATCCTGTGTGATCTCAGGTCTGTCTCACTCTCTGTCCTTCTTCTGGCACTCTCCCTCTTATTCATTAAGTTCCAACTTCATGAAACTTTTTTTCACCACAGAGCCTTTGCATATGCTGTTCCCTCCACCTAGAGCATTCTCCCCACATAGATGCTTCTACAGAACTACCTTCTGCTTAGGTGGTTAATGGTCAACTATCTAGAATCAGTCCAAAGAACCATGTTATCGTAGGCTTTATACTTATGTAGATCCTCTGAGGGAATTTATAACTTCATTATAAATATAGGGAATTTATAAATTCATTACCAACTGCTAATGCTCAATTTTCACTTGATTAAGGAGCTTGATCTGGGAACATGCACGTTTATTGACAGAAATGGCCTCCTTAAGGTGGACACTTTCACAGATCCTTAATTGTTCTCAGTGTTGCCCTTCTCAGTTAAAACCCTATCTCCTACTTGCAGTCTTTTCCAACACAGAATTTACCTCCTTAGCTCCATTTTAAGTATTTAGAGTGTAGGCCCTACTTCTTTATTGTTATATTTCCATAATCTTTGTATGTAGTGTTAACAATAATGATTATCATATTACAATAGTGTAACAACAGCAAAAGCTTATCTAAGATGGGCCTTACTACAGGGGCCAGGTACTGTTCTAAGTATTTAACACATATTAAGTCATCAACTGACATAAGGATTAGTCATATTAACCCAATAAGATAGGCACTCTTTTTTTTTTTTCCCAAGATCAGCACTTTTATTATCCTTATTTTACAGATGAGAAAATTAGAAGCTCAGAGATCGTTAGTCAAGTTTTCATTCAGCTTTTGGTGAAGCTAACAGTCAAACCCAAGTAGTCTGCTATTGTCACCAACAATGCTAAATACATAGTTACTATTTAAAAAAACAAAAGAACAAAATAATTGATCATTTCTTTGAGGTAATACTTTTGTGTTCTAATGACTGCATAAAATTGCTGAACTAGTTTTTCGAAGTTTGCCTAAGTTTGTCCTAGCTTCCTTTGGTGATTATGATACTAAATAATTGACAAGGAGTATTTATTATTCTGCTAAGTGGTTCACTTCTAAAATCCACCATCTTCTGCTTCATTAGTAACAATATATCTCATGGTACAAACTTTCAGAGAAAAATATGGATTCTTTTATCCCAAATCACTGCTGATAGCATTACGGAAAGACCATGTACTTCTAATATTTACACTATATGTCTGAGCAGTATAATGTCATTGATTGTGTCAGTAAGAAAGATGGGAATTGGGGCATCTGGGCGACTCAACTCATTAAGTGTCCACTCTTGGTTTTGGCTCAGGTCATGATCTCAAAGTCCTGGGATCAATCCTCACATCGGGCTCTGTGCTTGAGACTCTCTTTCTGCTTCTCCCTCTGCTTCTCTCCTTGTTTGTGCTCTCTCTTTCTAAAATAAATAAATAAAATCTTAAAAAAAAAAAAAAAAAACCATGAGGGGTGCCTGGGTGGCTCAGTGAGTTAAGCCACTGCCTTCGACTCAGGTCATGATCTCAGAGTCCTGGAATCTAGCCCCGCTTTGGGCTCTCTGCTCAGCGGGGATACTGCTTCCCCCTCTCTCTCTGCCTGCCTCTCTGCCTACTTGTGATCTCTCTCTCTCTCTGTCAAATAAATAAATAAAATCTTGTTTTTTTTTTTAATAGAAACATGGGAGTTAGTGTAGTGAGAGACTATAAGATTTGGAATTAAAAACTGGATTTTTTCCCCCTTTTATCTCCATTGTTACCCACATGACTGTCTATGACTGCCTTTCTATCTTTACGCCTCAATTTTCTTACTTTTAAGTGCCAGCATTTAAAGGTATTATGAACTCTAATGAATATCAAAGAAATGTAAGTAAATTATTGATTAAATAACAACATCAGGGCTACTGAATATATGCAAGACATTACACAATGCCAGAAGATAGTCCAAATGCACTTCACTGCTTGTCTAATGAATGATGCAGGAAGAAAGATAAATAGATGCTGTCAGTAAATTTGTTCTGGTTTTGTTGGACTGATCTTGTTCACAATTACAGAATATTGAATTTTGAGCCTAAGTCGTAATAGCCAGCTCTGTGGATCAGACATGTCTATGACAGACCATTATATGAGTCAATGATTTCTTAATTCAGAGTTAAAGCGATCTAGATACCAAGTGTCAAAAAATACTTTACATTATAGTAACTGCCAGGAAGAATACCAAGTCATAAAGGAAGAAAGCTGTGGTATAGTGAAGTAAGTCCTAGACTTGGAGGCAGAATGTCTAGGCTTGATTTCTGGTTGTCTCACTTACAGCTCTCAGAATTTTATCTGAAAATTGAACACTTCTGAGACTGTTTCCTTATCTTTAAAATGGTCATGTATACCTCCATAGGAGTGTTATGACTATTAAACATGACAGTGTCTTTTAAAATAAAAAAACTGATTCCTATGCTACATGAGGTCACCAAGACAAGGGGAACTGGCTGCTGAACTATGGCCATTCTGTGACTAAGGAATTTGATTTTTCTCATAATATGGGGAGTGCGGCCCATAGGTTAGATATTTGGTAAACACTGTGAAATTAAAGTACCTCAACAGAAGTCTTTTCCATGATATCCGCCAAACAATTACCAGCTCTTTCATAGCCATTTTAAGCATTTTACTTTCCAAAATAAAATGTTAATTTATCTTTTTTTCTTTTCTTTTTTTTTTTTTTTTTGTAGTCCAAAGTTCTGAGCACACATAATGGGATCCAACTATTAACTTTTAGGAAGGTTAATTTCTAACCGGCAGTATTTTTAAATGCACAATTTTAATATGTTCTATTTTAAAACATTTTAACTGAGTATACTGTTAAAATACCAACATGCTTTATATAAGGAAGTGAGGTGGCAGACACCGGGAAGTCCTCCAAGGACACAATAATTAGGTTCTAGGAGGATAAGGGTGACTACATTTCCAGAAAGAAAAATAAAGCTAATTTTTTGATATAATTAAAATATATCAAGCCAGCAGAAATTTCATAAACTGAAACATATTTTTTTAACTTTCTAGTTCATAAATCACAAGCTATATCCTGACCAAAAATCTTCCTATTAAAAACTCAGAGGACACAAACAATAGTTTTCATAATGTATTTGGTTTCAGGATTTATAATAACAAATGGCAATTTTATATCTTCTTGCTTTGACTACTTGAAAGGTGTCTGCTCTGTCAGTGGTTTTGGGTGGGGTGAATCTAGTGTATCTACTTGTAAAACTCCAATGTATAACATATAATTAAATATCCGTGTCACCTGTGTTCTCCAGGAACACAAACTGCAATTCCTTTTATCTGTGTCAATTTTTTCATTTGTTCCTCAACTGGTTTTAAGTAGCTGATGTGCCCATGTACCTCAAACTCAGGGCAAAATATATTAAACTCATTTTTATAAGTATGATTGAATATCCAAGAATAATATGCACAGATGGTAGGATGCCAGATGGGCAGAGGGAAAGGTACTTCACCTCAGAACTCTTCAGCAGGACCTCTTTAAGACATAACTGACGAAATTTTACCTACCCTTTCTCCAACATGGCATGGGATCAGGAGCCAATACCTTTAGAATAAGCAGGTTAAAGTTTTGTTTCTAGAGATAATCTGTAAACGCATACATATGGCTTAGGGTAGGTATGGACAAGTCCCACCAATCCTATCAGCTTGACTAGGTTAGCTGATTTTCCTAGGAGACTGGATGTACTCATTCAATAAAAAATATTCAAACCATGATGGTAACTTTTTTAAGCATGAGTGATAAAGCAGTGAACAAAAGTAGAAGAAAATCCGTTCCTCTGTAGAGTTTACATTCTAGTTAGGGAAAACGGGTCTGAAATAAATAAAAGTGCATAGTAGGACAGATGGTGATAAGTCTCATGGACAAATATAAAGCAGAAATGGGCAGAGTGTGGTTGCAGGGAGAGGACTGTAACTTTTAAAAGTTTGGTCTGATCAGTTTCACTGAGTAGAACACATCTGAGCAAAGATCACTGGCATTTGAAACCTTAGTATTCAGTGCATACATTAAATACATGTAAATCTATGGCCGTGGCACTACCACCACCACCCCGGCAGGGGGCAGCACCTTTATCATCAACTTCTATGTAGGTATTATGATTAAGGCGGTTTTACATCCACTATTGTATTTTACTCTTTGAGGTAAATACCCTTTCGTGTTGACTTTATATGTGAAAATAATAAAGTGACAAGTTTTTAAACAATCTGTTCAATATCACTCACTCATTATGAGCAATAAAGATCAGATGTCACCTCCAGGTGGTTTGACTCTCAAACTTCCACACTAACTACTATACCATGGTGACTATGACATTGGGTCGCCACAGCTGGATGTCTCAGGACACAAGGCACAACACTCAGCTGAGGGACACCAAAAAATAAAAGGCAGAAAAATAATGGATAATTTTGCTCAGTTTGCTATTTTGCTAAGATCTGGTCATATTTGGTTTCATAAATATATCACAATAACTAAGTAGAGCATTAGGCAAAGTAAATATAATTCATAACATGTTTTTATAATTATTAAATCCAATTCACTATTACTTCTTTTTAAAAAATATTTTATTTATGTATTTGACAGACAGAAATTAGGAGTAGGCAGAGAGGCAGGTGTTAAGGGATAGAGGGGGAAGCAGGCTCCCTGCTGAGCAGAGAGCCCGATGCGGGGCTCAATCCCAGGACCCTAAGACCATGGTCTATGATCATGGTTATGAGACCATGGCCTGAGCGGAAGGCAGAGGCCTCAAACCACTGAGCCACCCAGGCGCCCCTCACTATTACTTCTTATTCTGCACACCTAACCTTGAGTTCTTGGACCTAACGGGATTGCCTGTTTCCCCACTTTATTCTATTACAGAAATGTCCTGCAAATGTAAACGTCTAGCTCTAATTCTGCTATCATATGATTTCTTCCCAATTCCTCATTTTCAGTTAAAATTCATCTCTGTCCCCTTCATACTCTGAATCCATTGCTTGACTTAATCAGATTTTTATGCCAGTCTATATCTTCCATTAAATTATGAATATTTAAGTAGAAGACATAATGTCTTTTTTATCCTTGTATGTCACATAAATCTGAATCGAAAGCTTTGGTAATGTTATATTTTAAGCAAACATTGGCTGAACTGAAATAAAATAGAAAGGAACAAACGCTTTCATTTCCTCAGCTAGACTCTAAACTGCACTGCACCATGGCCAAATCACTGTCCACTTGGTTTTTGCAGAAACATAAAGACAAACCAGTCAGAGATAACAAAAAATTCATGATATTTAAAAATTATAAACTAGTCAAATAGTGGTATTTGTATACAATTTATACAATGAAGGTTTATATGTCCATAGTAATTTAACTAAAATAATGAATCTTTGAAAAAGAACTTTAGAAATAAGATGACTATAGGGGTGCCTGGTGGCTCAGTTGGTTAAGTGTCTGCCTTCCCCTCGGGTCATGATCTCAAGGTCCTGGGATCAAGACCCACATTGGGGGCGGGAGGTGCTCTGCTCAGCAGGCATCTTGCTTTTCCCTCTCTCTCTGCCTGCCACTCTGCCTACCTATGCTCGCTCTCTATCAAATAAATAAATAAATAAATAAATAAATAAAAATAAATTAGAAAGATGAATACAGATCATGGCCCTAAATTGCACTAGTGTAAGAAATAATGATACAGATTTCTTTCAAACTAATAGCAACAAAATGAATGGGAAAGTCAACAAAAGATAGGTATTTGTAGCATATCATTTTTTTGACATCTTAATGACTACTTAATCTAAATGGAAACCTTTTAAAATATCCATTTAATGAGATATAACTAACACTTATAGTTTACTATATATAGTAAAAAATTAAAAATTAAGAGACTCTTCTATAATACAGATTCATAATATATTTTAAAATTTCCATAGAATTAGGCTAAGAATCTCAAAGCCATTAAAAATCTTATAGAGTCTTCAAAGAGCTCTCAGCTAGATTATCAATTTCTTCTTGTGGACCTCAAAATTTATATTTATGGGGTCGAATTTTCCCTCCAATTTGTGCTTCCTCTTCAGGGTTGAAATACAACTTACTAAGGAGGGGAATTCCCCACAAGACAGCCTGATGCAGGTGTGATACCCATTTTCCAGAGTCAAGCAGCTAGACACCTGCTTAAAGTCAGTTCAATCTTATATGAAGACTACATTCATACTCAGAGAGGATATTCCAGCATTAGGTAAATATTCATGTTTTCTATGATATAGTTTCTTTATAACCAAAAACTATTCTCCATTTTTCCTCTTGATTATCATACAGTCTCTCTCATTCTTGGCCATAAAGCAATAATATAAATAATGTATGCAATCAAAAAAAATTTTTTTTAAATCAGAGCCTAAAGGAAAAAAAAAAAAAAAGAAAAGAGAGAGAGAAAGAGAGAATTAGAACCAAATTCTATTATCCAAACAATCAAAATTCTGTCTTGTTTCTCCTGGAAGTTTACTATATCAAACAGTGTTTGAATTACATCTGCCATTGACCAAAACATGAAAATAATTTTGTTATATAGAAATTTTCATTAAAGCATTTTTTAAAATGATGGACTTGCTGTTTGTTATTAAACTGTCTGAATTTTTATCTTAAGCTCCAACTGAAAGAAAACAAATACAAACCATAAAAAAAGCAGATGTCCACTGATGATAACCAGAATTCATCCAAGAGAAATCTGCTTAAATGTAATTTTATTATCTAGGCTAGTCTGACTTTTAATGATCAAAAATTTTTTTAAAGTAACAGATTGCTTTCATGATTATCATTGCAAGACCTGATCTTTACAAAAAGTGTAGGGAATGAGTTGCTCTTTTCTCTTACCACCATCTATAGTTTGCAAGCACATGAGTTTCTATTTATCACACTGAACAGTGACAATTTAATAAAGATTTTGCTAGATCTCACAAAGTCCATATATAATTGTCATGTAGACTAAAATGAATGCCACATACAGGTCTGTGGTATTTCTTTAAAGAAAAGTCAATGACAAAAGAGCAAAGAGGTGCTCATATATATTATTCAAAAGTTTATACTGTTTGTCTGTGAGATGCCATGCACATACATCATCTCATTAATTAGTATTTCTCAAAGGTCCACATTGTCCTTGTAATCCTGGCAACTATTTTGAAGCCAAATAAGGATTAACATAAGAATAAATTCTTTTGGTTTAGTCATCTCTAAATTAGTTAAAAAATCAATATTCTACAGAAATGAGTTATGTATTTTATTAATATCTTTAAGATAATATCCCATCATCATCATTATCAGAGAATAATAGACTTTTAGAGGCAGAAGGGATCTTAAATGTAATCTGGTACTATTCTTTTGTTTTCAAATACAGGCAGAGTAATTAAATGACTCTTAACCCCATGCAACTAGTTAGTGATGAAGTCAGAAACTAAGATTTCAGTCTTAAACCAAATATTATATTCTTCCCATTATGAACAAAGCTATCTCCCCAAAGTAGTAATTAAACTAATATCTGATGATTATATATTGGTTCCTATGTGCCAAGTTCTGTTCTAAACTCTATATTGATTTAATCTGTTTAACAGCCTGTCTAGCAGGTACTATTAGCTTCTGCATTTTATAGGTGGAGAAACAGAGACAGCAAAGTTTAACTCGCCTGCCCTTCAAGTGACTAGTAAGACATTGAGCTGTTTTGGACCCAGGAATGATGGCTTCAGAGCCCTTGCTCTCAACCAAGATATACTATTGCATATAATTTATAAGTAGATAGCATTCCCCTCACGGGCTATACCAAGAGAATAATCAACAGGTATCATCTTTGACTTAGACTAACTTCCAACCTATGATTTATTAATATAATTAAAGATAATTAAAGCAGCCTTCAAGGTGAGCTTTCCCAGAATTACTTGGGAGATTCAAACCAATTAGCTGTCAGTGATTCTTTGCCATACCCCTGTAAGTAACAATGTGGGTTCACATCGGTTAGTTCATTCACTTTTCCTTTCCTACAGAAAAAATACTTACTGGGAGCCTACTATCAACCAGACACTCTTCTGAGAATAAAACAAACATCTCTTCTCTCATAAACTTGTACTCTTGCAGGGGAAAACATGCCACTGAGAGTAATAAAAGTAAATGTTATAGTTATATTATATATATACAATATACCTTACAAATAGATTACATAATTTACATATAAAAGTAAAAGCTATAGTTATATTAGAAGTTGATAAATACTATAAACAACAGCACTCTTTATATTTATAGACCCTAATATTTATAGACCTTATATTTAGAACCATGTTACAAGCTATTTGAAGTGTGGAGGGAGAGGGCAGTTTGCAATTTTAAGTAGTGTCATCGAGATAAGCCTTCTTGAAAAAGTGAGCGAACACTTCAAGAGAGTTAAACATGAAGTGATCTGGAAGAAAGCCATCGGAGGAAGAAGAAAGAACTACTACAAAAGCCACAGGTATGATTGTGACTAGAGTTCTGGTGCCGGGCTGGGGAAAGTGATCATTAAGAAAGAAGTGGGGGACACAGAGAGATACCTGAGGGCCAGATCGTGAAGGGTCTTGAAGGACACTGGAAGGGCACTGGCTTCTGTTCTAAGTACCACAAAGAACACCGCAAGATTTTAAGCAAAGGAGTGCCATGACCTGACTTAGTTTTAGAAGATCACTCTGGCTGTCATGTTAAAAATACAGCATGACAAGACAAGAACAGAAGCAGAGAGATAAGCAGAGAGGATTTTGGAGTAATATAGGTGAGAAATGACAACGGCTCAGGCCAGGGTGGTAATGGGAGAGATGTAAAAAGTGATACAGTTTTGGATATATTTTGAATATATTTAACAGATTTGGATGTATTTTGAATATATTTAACAGATAGGAGAGAATGAGAACAGCCAGCCAGACTCCAAACTTTGTGGTCCGAACAACCAGAAAGGATGGAATCATTATTAAGACTGAGGAAGGCTGCAGATGAAGCAGATTTAAGGGGTAAGAGCAGTAGTTGAATTTGGGGGCATGCTGAGTTTATGGTATTTATTAGTCATTGAGTAGACTGTGGGAACCCGTTGAATAAATGAGTCTGGAAGTTCAGGAGAAAGGAATGGACTGGAAATAGATATTTAGGGGTCATCATCACATATACAGACTTAAAATCACGAGCCTACATCACACTAAATTCAGGGAGTAAACAGAGAATAAAAAAAAAACAAAGACTGATTTACAAGGCCCTCAAATTTTATAGCGCTAAGTGGACAAGTAAGGACAGAAAGAGAATTAGCGAAGAGGACTGAAAAGCTAAGTGAGATAGAGGAAAACCAAGAGATTATGGGACCTGAATGCCCAGGAAAGAAGATTTATCAACTGTGTCAAATTCTGCTCACAGTTCTAGTATGGTGGGCGAGGAAAATTGACCCCTGGACTCAGCATCACAGAAGTATGGGTCACGTTGAGAATTAGTGGAATGGCAGTAGGCAGAGGTGAGAAAAGCTGGCTTTTAGTATTACGTATTTTATTCTGATTATTCTCATTATTAATTTCATTAACATTTTTTTGTGTCCTTTTTGGGGATTATGGGAAAGAGGTCATGCCTTATTTAGTTTGATATTCTTCAGGCTTGTTAAACAGTTTCTGAATAATATCAACTGCTCAAGAATATTTTTGTGTTCAATGGATGAATAAAACACCTATATGTAAGACATAAAAGGTAGTTCTATTGTAGGTGGAACTTAACTGTATAGTTGAAAGGGGAAAAAAATCTGGTTTAAGACCAAATTGTTACAAATGTTCAAAGGAAAGTGCTCACTGAGGGCTGTGTGACCATTTAAAGAAGTAGCAGGATTTTGGTTGGATTTTAGAGAAGTACATCGATGTGTACACAAGCTCTAGTTACTCCCTGAAACGATCTGCATTGTCACTTTGCTTGGTAACAGTGACATTTCCCAGAAAAAGAAGAGGAAGAAGGAGGAGGTGGGGGAGGGGTAGGTGGGAAAGAGAGAAGGAGGGGAGAGAGGAGAAATAGGCATATATCAGCTTATTTTGCTAAAATTTAGATTCTTTTTTTTGGGGGGGGTGGGTACAGCATGAGCAGGAGGGACAGAGAGAGGGAGATAGACTCTCAAGCAGACTCTGCTAGAGTGAAGAGCCTGACACAAGACTTGATCCCAGAACCCTGAGATCAAGACCTGAGTGGAAACCAAGAGTCAGATGCTTAACAGACAGCATCACCGAGGTGCCCCTAAAATTTGGATTCTTAACTCAAGTGCAATGTGGCCTAGGATTTAGCAGGAATAAAAAAGATACTTCTTTTAGTTCAACAATCAGTTATGGAATATATTGTGAGAGGATTTGGGTCCTCCCACCCCCAAGAAATCCTTTTTAACTCCTAAGCCCCAGTAGCTCAGAATATGACTGCAGTTGGAGAGAGACTCTTCATAGAGTTTATTTAGTTAAAAGAAGGTGGGTCCTCATCCAATATGACTGCTACCTTTCTAAAAAGAAGAAATTTGCACAGAGACACATAAAGAGGGAAGGCCATGGGAAAAGACAGGGAGAAAATGACCAGCTACAACCCAAGGAGAGAGGTCGGGAACAGATTTCTCTCACAAAACCCCAGAAGGAAATGACTCTGTGGACACTTGGGTCTCGGACTTTGAAGCTGCTGAGCTGTGAGAAAAGAAATGTGTGTTCTTTCAGCCACTGGGTCTGTGGGACTTTGTAATGGGAGCCCTAGAAAAATAATACAGAATGTAAAGCTAAAGCGGCCCATCTTTTGCATTCATCTGCAAAAGAATGCTGTAAAAATAGATAGGCAGATTCCCAAGAGCATGGAAGGCAAACCAAGAAATGACTGGGTTTCATCTGAGTTTGCAGTAACTTCGCTATGAGAATGCTCTGTTCTTTTTTTTCATTTTTCATTTTTAAATTTTTAAAAAGGTTATATTTATTTTATTTGAGAGAGGAAGAGAAAGAGAGAATGAACAGGCAGTGAGGTAGAGGGACAAGCAGACTCTCCCCTTAGTGGGGCGCCCATGTAGGGCCCAATCCCGGACCCTGAGATCATGACCTGAGCCAGAGTCAGATGCTCAACCAATGACATACTCAGGCACTCCCAGAAGTCTTGTTTTAAATACTGACCTTCTACTAATAATCTCATGACACGTCACAAGTTAGTTTAGAATTTTCAGAATAATTTCACCTCGAAATTCAACGTGGTGGGCTTATTTTTCTTTCAGTTTGTTTCACTATTTTGTTCTTGTTGATATTTCCAGAGTCCAAATGACCACAAAGCTCACAGTTGAGTATATCAATGCTGTTCTTGATTTATTTGGTATCTTTTCATACAAGAGAAAATTGTTTCTATCATTCAATCAATACAAATAATTTTTTAATTATCTCTCAATTCATATAAGCTACTCTGTGTACCCGTTTGTGCCAGATAACCAAATGCTGACTATATATATGCAAATGAAAAAAGAAATGCCTTTCAAGAGGTAGTTAATATAAAAAGAGATGACAATTACAGTGTAAGTAATCATTATTCTTACTGAGTTGAGGAAAGAATTAGTAGTAACTAGATTATAAATTCTCTGAGGACTAAGACTATATCTTATTGACCTTGAAAAACAGTATGAAACCTAGAATTGTCTTAAAATTACTATGGGCTCAAACAAAAAATGCTTGTTAAATGAACATAGAAGTATACCATGAGAATCTTACAGTCAACATTAAAATCGTGAGGTAGAATGCTTTAATAAAAATAGAGGTTTTATTATTAATTAGGGATGCAAGGGTTACAGATCAGGAGATGACTGTCACTGAAAAGACAGCGTGTTATAATCACAGATTCCAAAGTGGGGCGGCGGTGGGTGAGGGGCACGTCATACTGCACATGGGGTTAGGGGAAGGCACAGGGGCAGCACCAGTACTGGTCAGAAGGCAGGCAGAATGAGATGGGAGGAGTGAGGAGAAATGTGGGTAAGAGCCTTTATTATGGTTTCCACGGTAAGGCATGGGGGAGGCCGGATAATCAGGTTTAGGATTAACTAGTTCAAGTAATTTCCATGAGCTCTAAGGTAAAAAGGCGGTCAGCAGTCCTCTGGTTCTTGGCCCTGGGATGATTAGGGCAAGTGGATCATGGCTCCCAGAGTGTAAGAGTTCAATAGAAGATGTGGTCCATAGACACAATGTAATATTACTCTGCCATCAGAAAGTATGAATACCCAGCTTTTGCATCAACATGGATGGGACTAGAGGAGATTATGCTGAGTGAAATAAGTCAAGCAGAGAAAGTCAATTATCATATGGTTTCACTTACTTGTGGAACATAAGGAATAGCATGGAGGACATTAGAAGAAAAGGAAAAATGAAGTGGGGGAAATTGGAGGGGGAGATGAACAATGAGAGACTATGGCCTCTTAGAAACAAACTGAGGGTTTCAGAGGGGAGGGGAGTGGGGGGATGGGTTGACCAGGTGATCTGTATTAAGGAGGGCATGTATTGCATGGAGCACTGGGTGTTATATGCAAACAATGAATCTTGGAACACTGCATCAAAAACTAATGATGTATTGTACGGTGACTAACATAACATAATTAAAAAAAAAAAAAAAGAAGAGATGCTCAGGACAGTGATTCTGGATTGGTTTGTTGGCATTTAAAAGGGATGTTCTAGGGCAAGTCTTTGAATAACTTCAGGAATTGGCTAATCTTGGAAAGAGCTGACACTTTCAGATCAGCAAGTTCCCTGATGTTAAAGAACCAGAAGACAGAATATTAGAAAAAGACATAGCTAATACATAGGGGTTGCTTTATTTCCCAGTAATTTGCCACTTTCTTAGTAATTAACACACTGAACAACATCTTAGATTTTTTTCAGCCTCTCATGACTATAACTTATTAGCCCAGTCTTAACTTTGACATTGACGTTAACAAACAGCTGTAATAAAATCAGTATAAATTTTGGTAAATCTTTCCTAATTTTATAATTCCTTAATAAAAACAATGCCATTTTTCCTCTTTTTGGAAATTATTTATTCTAATAAACAGACATGCAGAATTAATATGACTTGCTTTTAAATGAAGGTTATTTTTGTGCACAAAAAGTATAAAAAGACATCACGGAAAAAATTTTTAAAGGTTATCAATTCTTCATTGACTCAAAGGACACAGTAGCAATTATTTTCCTTGAATTATACTATGTAAATATCTTGGAGCCAATTTTGAGAGTTTATTATTTCTTTAGGTTTATTGAAAACTGGACAGGGTATTAAGAATCATATTCTTCTTCTTCATATTTTATTCTCCTCTTGGTGTTTGCCTGAGATTTAGGGTAAATGCCTTTGCTTCTGTGTCCTCTGGATGCCTTTTTTCCCCCAATGTAATACTCGGGATGACACTAGCCATATGAAGATAGGCTCTGAAAATGCACCGAGGCTCTAGAATTTACTGAAGTAAAAAATAGTACTGAATTTTCTGTAGTCAATCTCTCCTAAAGCTGCAGATTGAAAAATAGGTTATACCCAAGATTGTGATTAAAGATAACAGTGGTCATGTCTGATTCTCAATTCCATGGGATACATCCCCCTTTCCTGGGTGACCTCAGGGCAAGCTGAGGAATATTCAACAAGAACAGAAATAGATGGCATTAAATCCATCAAATACATCACTGTTCCATTGTCTTTATATTAGAATGACAGAATGACAGAAGGCCGAGTAAGAAGTGATAAGGAGATTCTGAAAGTTAGCTCTGTAAGAGTATGTTAGTGACTCAGGTCAATGCCTGATGAAACGAACCAACAGCATTAAGTTCTTATCTTTAATTCAGCGTGTGTTTTTGTCACTAGTCTCTCCTTAAGGGAATTATTTGTCTTCACAATTTTATTTAAAGGAGAGGGTTTTTAGTAATAGATATCAAATAGGGGAAGGAGATCCCACATCTGTCCATGGTATATACTCTAGTAATTAAATGTAAGTTGTAACTTAAGTTAAGAATGACACTTGGGAAGACTCCTCACTGATCCAGTTCGACACGGGGCCTCATATTCTGTGGTGGCATAGACACACATGAGCACACCAGTGCACGCACATGGACACACAGATGAAATTAAAATTGATGTTAACACCAGAGGGGAAGAAAAAAGAGCAAAACTGCACAGCCCTATATTGCCAAATGGACAGTCATGGAATTTTCTTCAGTTTTAAAACAAGCTGCTCTCACTTACGGAATTTCTCTTCCCATAACCATGAGAGGGTTTTGGAGAAGTCACATGTCAGTTGAAGAATGCACCCCTTTAGTTTTTCAAGTGGTGCCAAAAGGTGTTAGGAAAGAAGAATATTAAATTGCAACAGGCTCTTCTCTAAATTCATTGGAACAGCTGAACTAAACCCACTAAGTCAAGCAGAATCTGATTACTCAGAAGGGGTTGTATCATGTAACACATACGAGTCTAAGAAGTATCATTAAACGTGGTCTTTGGATCAAAAATAAAGTAGCTGAAGACTCGCGCTGATGTATTCCTCAGGTTAAATCACTGCAGCAGCTCTTCAGTCAGGGCTCGGCTTGAGTTCCGAATGTGCGAGACCATCACGACTGAGAAGAAGTGGGTGGAAGTGAGACAAGTTACTGCAAAGTTCTGCCTTGTTCCTGGCCTGAGGAGAGAGACTGGGACAGGCGTGGGCTGTGATGGAGGTGGTGTGTGGTGGAGGTGGAGCTCCTGCTCAGGTGATGATCCAAAGGGAGAGTAGATGTGAAATATTTTATTTATTTGAGGGAGAGAGCAGAAACCACACAAGTGCACAAGCATGAAGTGGGCAGAGCAGAGGGGGAGCGAGAGGGACAAGCAGATTCTGCACCCAATGGAGGGCTCGATCTCATGACCCCGAGATCATGACCTGACCCCCAAAACCGAGAGATGCTTAACCCATTGCACCACCAAGGCGCCCCAGGGGAGTACAGATTTTATTTTTTTATTTTTTTTTTTTAATATTTTTTAATTTTTATTTTTTATAAACATATATTTTTATCCCCAGGGGTACAGGTCTGTGAATCACCAGGTTTACACACTTCACAGCACTCACCAAAGCACATACCCTCCCCAATGTCCATGATCCCACCCTCTTCTGCCAAACCCCCTCCCCCCAGCAACCCTCAGTTTGTTTTGTGAGATTAAGAGTCACTTATGGTTTGTCTCCCTCCCAATCCCATCTTGTTTCATTTATTCTTCTCCTACCCACTTAAGCCTCCATGTTGCATCACCACTTCCTCATATCAGGGAGATCATATGATAGTTGTCTTTCTCTGCTTGACTTATTTCGCTAAGCATGATTCGCTCTAGTTCCATCCATGTTGTCGCAAATGGCAAGATTTCATTTCTTTTGATGGCTGCATAGTATTCCATTGTGTATATATACCACATCTTCTTGATCCATTCATCTGTTGATGGACATCTAGGTTCTTTCCATAGTTTGGCTATTGTGGACATTGCTGCTATAAACATTCGGGTGCATGTGCCCCTTTGGACCACTACATTTGTATCTTTAGGGTAAATACCCAATAGTGCAATTGCTGGGTCATAGGGCAGTTCTATTTTCAACATTCTGAGGAACCTCCATGCTGTTTTCCAGAGTGGCTGCACCAACTTGCATTCCCACCAACAATGTAGGAGGGTTCCCCTTTCTCCACATCCTCGCCAGCATCTGTCATTTCCTGACTTGTTGATTTTAGCCATTCTGACTGGTGTGAGGTGATATCTCATTGTGGTTTTGATTTGTATTTCCCTGATGCCGAGTGATATGGAGCACTTTTTCATGTGTCTGTTGGCCATCTGGATGTCTTCTTTGCAGAAATGTCTGTTCATGTCCTCTGCCCATTTCTTGATTGGATTATTTGTTCTTTGGGTGTTGAGTTTGCTAAGTTCTTTATAGATTCTGGACACTAGTCCTTTATCTGATATGTCGTTTGCAAATATCTTCTCCCATTCTGTCAGTTGTCTTTTGATTTTGTTAACTGTTTCCTTTGCTGTGCAAAAGCTTTTGATCTTGATGAAATCCCAATAGTTCATTTTTTCCCTTGCTTCCCTTGCCTTTTGCGTTGTTCCTAGGAAGATGTTGCTGCGGCAGAGGTTGAAGAGGTTGCTGCCTGTGTTCTCCTCAAGGATTTTGATGGATTCCTTTCGCACATTGAGGTCCTTCATCCATTTTGAGTCTATTTTTGTGTGTGGTGTAAGGAAATGGTCCAATTTCATTTTTCTACATGTGGCTGTCCAGTTTTCCCAGCACCATTTATTGAAGAGGCTGTCTTTTTTCCATTGGACATTCTTTCCTGCTTTGTCGAAGATGAGTTGACCATAGATTTGAGGGTCTATTTCTGGGCTCTCTATTCTGTTCCATTGATCTATGTGTCTGTTTTTGTGCCAGTACCATGCTGTCTTGATGATGACAGCTTTGTAATAGAGCTTGAAGTCCGGAATTGTGATGCCACCAACGTTGGCTTTCTTTTTCAATATCCCTTTGGCTATTCGAGGTCTTTTCTGGTTCCATATAAATTTTAGCATTATTTGTTCCATTTCTTTGAAAAAGATGGATGGTACTTTGATAGGAATTGCATTAAATGTGTAGATTGCTTTAGGTAGCATAGACATTTTCACAATATTTATTCTTCCAATCCAGGAGCATGGAACATTAGAACAAATCAACAAAACTAGGAGCTGGTTCTTTGAAAGAATTAATAAAATTGATAAACCCCTGGCCCGACTTATCAAAAAGAAAAGAGAAAGGACCCAAATAAATAAAATCATGAATGAAAGAGGAGAGATCACAACTAACACCAAAGAAATACAAACAATTATCAGAACATACTATGAGCAACTCTACGCCAATAAATTTGACAATCTGGAAGAAATGGATGCATTCCTAGAAACATATAAACTACCACAACTGAACCAGGAAGAAATAGAAAGCCTGAACAGACCCATAACCAGTAAGGAGATTGAAACAGTCATTAAAAATCTCCAAACAAACAAAAGCCCAGGGCCAGACGGCTTCCCAGGGGAATTCTACCAAACATTTAAAGAAGAACTAATTCCTATTCTCCTGAAACTGTTCCAAAAAATAGAAATGGAAGGAAAACTTCCAAACTCATTTTATGAGGCCAGCATCACCTTGATCCCAAAACCAGACAAGGATCCCACCAAAAAAGAGAGCTATAGACCGATATCCTTGATGAACACAGATGCGAAAATACTCAACAAAATACTAGCCAATAGGATTCAACAGTACATTAAAAAGATTATTCACCACGACCAAGTGGGATTTATTCCAGGGCTGCAAGGTTGGTTCAACATCCGCAAATCAGTCAATGTAATAGAACACATCAATAAAAGAAAGAACAAGAACCATATGATACTCTCAATAGATGCTGAAAAAGCATTTGACAAAGTACAGCATCCCTTCCTGATCAAAACTCTTCAAAGTGTAGGGATAGAGGGCACATACCTCAATATCATCAAAGCCATCTATGAAAAACCCACCGCAAATATCATTCTCAATGGAGAAAAACTAAAAGCTTTTCCACTAAGGTCAGGAACACGGCAGGGATGTCCATTATCACCACTGCTATTCAACATAGTACTAGAGGTCCTAGCCTCAGCAATCAGACAACAAAAGGAAATTAAAGGCATCCAAATCGGCAAAGAAGAAGTCAAATTATCACTCTTCGCAGATGATATGATACTATATGTGGAAAACCCAAAAGACTCCACTCCCAAACTGCTAGAACTTATACAGAAATTCAGTAAAGTGTCAGGATATAAAATCAATGCACAGAAATCAGTTGCATTTCTCTACACCAACAGCAAGACAGAAGAAAGAGATATTAAGGAGTCAATCCCATTTACAATTGCATCCAAAACCATAAGATACCTAGGAATAAACCTAACCAAAGAGACACAGAATCTATACTCAGAAAACTATAAAGTACTCATGAAAGAAATTGAGGAAGACACAAAGAAATGGAAAAATGTTCCATGCTCCTGGGAGTACAGATTTTAGATGAAGCCTCATAAGAATGCAAATCACAGTCTTGGGTCTTAGCAATCGCCTTCTATGTTAATACATGTTCCTATTTCAATGAGCAACCTCAAATATCTCTTTGATGTAAATCAGTACTGTCCAATAGAAACATGATGTGAGCCAAATATTTAACTTCACATTGTCTAGTAGCTACATCAATAAAAGTAACAAGAAACAGGTGAAATCTATTTTTATTATACATTTTACTTATACATTTTATTTCATCTAATGGGCTGAAAATATTCTCATTTTAACAAGATTATATGTTGAAAATCATAATGAGATATTTTAATTCTTTATTTCTGTACAAAGTTTTTGAAATTGAATGTCTTCTACACAGAACACATCTCAGTTCAGATTCGTCACATTTCAAGTTGTCAATAGTCCCATGTGGTTAGTGCTTACCTCGCATGGCTATCGACAACACATATCAGATGTTGGAGTCTATTACTGAGGAACACTTGGAAAGCCAGTGTATGTTTAAATAGGAAAAAACCTGTGAAGCTGATATACCTAGCGGTATATCAATTAACCCAAAACTTCTCTTCATGATCCCCACATTTCTTTGTTGCCAAAATTTGGGGTTGTAGAGACTAAAAAGTTGATGTGAAAAATCTTAGATTATACTCTTAGCTCTAACCGTGGCTCTGACTGGTTTGTTTGTTAGTGGATCTGGACTATGATTATAGTTATACCTATACTATCCTTGGATTTGATCCAGGGAACCCCATTCCAGTTTCAGACACCTTATGAGTATGTACTGATACACCTTAGAACTAAACAAAAAAATGCACTGACCTCGAGATAACACTGACTCTCTATGCAAATCAAGCAGTTAATTAATGTAGCTTGTACATTTTTCTAGTTGAACTTGGTTCCAGACTCGATATTGTTTACACATTTATCTATGCAGGAAAACCATCATGTGTCTATGAATGTGACACTTCGGGGGCATTCTAAAGAAATTAATTCATTCCTTCCTTGAAAAAACTATTTACAAAATGGTCACTGTGTGTGTAGATAAATGAAGCACTGAGGGCAAAACAATGAGAGTGTGGAACATGCCACAAAGAGCTTCTGGTTTGGTTTGCAGAAATAGATACATCAAATTAGTGTATATTATTAGTGTAGAAAGGAACATGAAGAGAGAGAAATTAACATGCCTTGGATCTATCAGGAGACTTCATGGAGAAATTTAAACTCACAGTGTTCACAAGGATGACTGGGTTTGAGCTGACAATTCCAGATTGAGGAAAACGTTTCAGCAGAGGAAGGGAATTGAGTGGCTAGGGATAGGAAGAGCCTAATTTAATTGGCAATTTTGTGTGAAAAAGTAATAATGGTGGTTAATGTTGATTATATAATATGTATTAAATGATATATAATAATGAGGATACAATAATGAGAACACTGAGCACAGAGAGGTTTAATAATTAAGATCTGTAAAGCTGGAAAATATAGGATAAGTTTGGGTTAGACACTTTGAATTCAGAGTATTAGTGGAACATTCAAGTGTCAGGGACTGTGGTGTTAGAACATCCATATAAAGTTGAGACTGGAGATATTATCTTGGGAATGAAGTTTACATTATTAATGATTAATGAACTGTAGGAAAGCATCTAAAGAGATGAATATCGAAAGCTAAGGAAACACCTTAGGAAACACCCACAGCTGGAAAAGGAACTTGAGGGAAAAAGAGAGAGAGATGGTCCATGAGAAAACAAGGGAAGTGTAATATGATGGAAGCCAAGGAAGGGAGATAGATAATCACATCAAATGATGTATGAAAATCAAGAACAAAGTCTGAAAAACCCCATAGCATTCATTCAGAAGGAGAGAGAAATCCAACAGGAATGCAAGGCGGTTCTCAGTGAAATAAGAGAAAGTGGATTAAAAATAAGGGAGCCATTGAGTATAAGCCCCTCATCTGACAATTTTGGTTTGGTGCAACAAAAGAGAGAAGCATAATGGAAGATGAAGAAATATCAGCCTCTGAAAGTCTTCGTTCACTCACTCAACCACCAGATAGTGGTTGGGATGGACGGGTTAGCAGAATCTTCTGAGCTACCTCCTTAAGCATAGAAAGAAGGATAAAATGGATGAAAAGATTAAAAAGGTAGAAATCAATGACAAGAGAAAATTCCATGTAGCCTGTGGAGAAAGTCCACTATTTAAACTACCAAAATCATCTACCCAAAGTGAAGTGGGCTTGGGAAATTCAAGAAGGTGAAGAGTACTTGAAAAAGACCTGGTAATGTCTCTATGAGTAAAATTAAATAAATAAAATTATTGCCAAATATTGGGGAAGGTTTAATTGTAGTTAGACACCATGCTCTTCTAGTGGGTTAAGTATTTTCCCCCACAAAATTTTGAACCTAGGGGTATAGATATAGAAGAAGAAAATGGTGATTTATAAGGACATTGATTAAAAAGTAGTTCATGGGGCACCTGCGTGGCTCAGTGGGTTAAAGTCTCTACCTTTGGCTCAGGTCATGATCTCAGGATCATGGGATCGAGCCCCACATCGAGTTCTCTGCTGGGTGGGGAGCCTGCTTCTCCCTCTCTCTCTGCCTGCCTCTCTGCCTACTTGTGATCTCTGTCTGTCAAATAAATAAAATCTTGAAAAAAAATAAATAAAAGTAGTTCTGTAACAAACCTTCATGAACTGGTCTAGGTAACAGAAGTAAATAGCTAACAACCATAGATGTTTTGAAATACTTATTTTCAAACTAAGTACAGATGAGATTCTCTACCTGATCAGAAGATGAGTTTGTTTAAGAAATCTGGCATTTTTTATCAAGCCTTAGGGATAAATTAGGTTTGAGTTTTATTGATTTGAATCACAAGAGAAGAAAGTTATCTTTTTCAAGGAGAGTAAATAAGAGTCTAAGGGTAGTAATAATTCCGAGTACCTCTAGGGTCTGTCACTGAAAAGGTCTTCTGGCCCATGTACTCAAATCTCAGACATAGGACAAAGAGTAATGAAAAAGAGTAAAACTTGAAAGCATTGGCTTTAGTGGTAGTTTCTTTGAGGATGGGAGTTTCTCAGGAACACATCAGACAAAGCATGAGGGACTATGGACCCTGAGAAACAAACTGAGGGTTTTGGAGGGGATAAGGTTAGGGGGTTGGGTGAGCCTGGTGGTGGGTATTAAGGAGGGCACGTATTGCATGGAGCACTGGGTGTGGTGCATAAACAATGAATTTTGGAACACTGAAGAAAAACAAAATTAAATTAAATTAAAGAAAATAAATTGCTATATCAGGGGCAAAAATACTAAAATAAATAAGTAAGTAAGTAAGTAAGTAAGTAAATAAATAAATAAATCTGTCCTCTCCCCCCACCCCCCAAAAAAAGAAAGAAAGAAAAGAAACATCTGTGGATATCAGTAGTGATATTGGTGCTTAAGCAATTATCAACAACAGCACTTTTTATGGGCATCTGAAATAATTAACTGTAGGAATAAAGTAAGGAGGAATGTAAGAGAAAAAGAAATTGACAGAATTGATTTGGAAGCCAAAGGGTATACCTCACTTAACATACAATAGACATCATCTGAGATTAGCCTCTAGTTTTTGGACATATTTAATGATGCTGAAGTTCCTGAAAATTTTAAAAAAGCTGAGCCAGAGAAATCTTATATTTCACTATTATCATGAGGAATATTAGTGATAATTTAGAGGCAGGACAAGTTTATTGAACTGAGCAACCCTATAGAATATTTAGTCTATAGATCTCATAAATTACGGAAACAAAATTGTTAATACTGAGACAAGGTATCCTTTTATTTCTCCATTGCATGTTCAGTACATCAGCATATAACACTAGCTCATTGACTGGAAGGGGACCAAACCATTTGTGAAATTTTCCATTCCTTAATTAGATTAGACTGCTAATTATTATATGGCATAAATCATTTATATAATTATATTCAAGTATAATGGTAAGTCATATAAATAGAAGAAATTGTAAAAACAATAACTGGTATCTTTAGAAGGGGAAATATCCTTGCAGAGGGTAGCTGGAGAAGCTATTAAGGACCTACCTATGATAAAAAGTCAAAGGAACATTTGTTTGGCAAAAAAAAAAAAAAAAAAAAAAAAAATCACACTATTAACAGGGGCCAGAACCAGAGGATTCTGGTTGCTGAGCTGATCTAAAACTCAGAGCTTAACTTTACAGAGGAAATACTTTAGGAAGCACATAACAATTACTTCTATTCCAACAATATCTGTTTTGAACTATTTATTTATAATTGTAATTAAAAGGAGGGGAAAAAAATCTAAGGTCTTAATCTAAAATTGCATTTTAATTTCCTGGATCTTGGTGAGTGAGAAGGGGAATAAGGTAAAAAAGTAAGAGAGCCAATGGTTGTAAATATCTCTCTGTTAGAACTTCTTGACGAGAAGGGTGTATTTTACGTAAAGCAAAATAAAATGAGAGGTCAGTTCAAGGAGCAATCTACATTAAAATTTTAGGACCTTGCACATGCCTAGAGTTATACGAAATTGCCAAATTTAAATACATTAGAATACAGTTCTCTCCTAATAGAAGCTATTGAATAAACAGTGATCACAGGAAGACTAAATTACCAATTTGTCAGTCATTTATACTACGTAACTTTCTAAACATTCCAAGATAATTCAAGAAAGAGTAACTTTCTAAACATTCCAAAATAATCCAAGGAAGAGTAAAATATGATACAAAGCACATGCCTTACCTCTGTGTGCAGTTTATAATTAGATTGACAAATAACCAAAAAGACAGGCATCAAGAGGAAAAGACTCAGAGAGGCAGCCAAAGAAATGCCAGACAGTGAGAAAAGTGAAGAAAAACACAGGCAGCCATTCAGATGAACTGTTAATAAGACAAGTGCCAAGATTTCCATATGGGCAGTGTGGTAATACTATATGTAGACATATACTAAGCATTTTAATAGCCAGGTTTCACTAGGAGCTCAAAACAGTAGTGGCTAGACAACAGTGTGTTCATTATTATTTTTCCCTTGAGCCAAACATGCATATAAAAGAAAGCAAAAATGTTATCCATTGGAACAAAACCAAAAGGAAAAGTTTTTAATGAGCCTAATATATTCTAAGTAAATGATACTGTCCCTAGGGTAATTAGTGTCCTAGAACATCTGTTACCTTACCAGGGAAAACAAAATCTAATTTTATATCCTGATACTCAAAAACATTTATAAACCTGCAAATGACACCATCACGCCGTGAAGAAATACACAATACAAGGTAATTGCAATTGTAAAACTAAATAGAGCTTGGAGAGCCAGGCATTTTATTGGACATTGACATTAGACATTAATTTGCTATTAACTAATGAAGACATGGCAGCTGGGCTGCATACCCATTTACAAAAAATCAAATCCTAAATCTCCATTGTATATATGTGATTTAAAAGGTTTAAAAACACAGTGAGACCATGGGAATATTTCATTTTGTTTTTCCTTTAACAACTTACCTTAGTTTCTATTATCATGTAAAATCCGGTAAGATGGAGTTCTAACGTCTTACACCAAAAGACCACAAGAAATTGCCTCCTGCCCCAAGCATCTCTATTCTTTCACCAATAAAAGAATGGTAGTTCTTCAAGCAATATCTGTTCCCATTTCACCAGTTATATGACGTACAGCTTAGGACAAGAAAATATATAACGCCAGTCTTTACTTGTGGAAGAACCTGCTAATGTCCCCCAATATGTGTTTTCTTATTCTTTTAAATAGTAATATAAGCCTAATTTTTATATGAGCACATGGATATATAATAGATCAGAGAATGTATGGCGAAAAAACAAAAACAGAGGAAACACAAGCTGATAAAGTTCAGGAAAGAAGTGGAAGAAAAAACAAGTAAGAACATGGGAAAACTAAAGAAAAATTAGAGTTGAGTAAATTACAAGACACAGGTACATTGGAAAAGATAAAAGAAAAACCTTAAAAATAAAGAGTTAAAATGTGTTTTATAAAATGGGTGTATCTGTATAAAACCCATTTTGAAAGAGTATAAAACCCATTTAAAGAATCAGACAAAGGAGCACAGAAAATATTTAAAATATAAATTAAATTTTCTAGAACGAAAGGAAGAATTAGTTCAACTGGTACAAAAGACACACCATATACCAAAACCATTTCACAATGAGATGTATGTATCCTAGTCACATTATCATTAGGTAAAGAAAAAATTCTCTGGGTGGCCACACAGTGTGACCAAATCATTTTTAAGCAGTCAAATTCAGTCTGATCTTAGTTTTCTCTACCACAATATTCAACGTTAGAAAGTAGTAGGAAAAAATGGCTGTGAAGACCTGAAAGACTTAAGGTATGGTCCAATAATTTTCCACTCACAGTTTTGAACAAGCAAAACAGAAATATTGCTATGAGCTCACCTTGAAGAACTGACATGAGTAATAATTTTTGCCAAACAGGAAAGAATGGGAAGCTATAGCAAAATGATTAGAAGATAATATTGAATCTACTTATCTAAAACATGTGGGGAGCAGGATTATAAAACTTATATAAATGTTATAGATCCTGAAAGTATAATAATCTAACAAAATAGGCAAGAGAAAAAAGAAGGTTGGAAAATTTTTTATTTTTTTTATTTTTATTTTTTTTTAAAGATTTTATTTATTTATCAGAGAGAGAGAGGGGGAGAGAGCAAGCACAGACAGACAGAATGGCAAGCAGAGGCAGAGGGAGAAGCAGGCTCCCTGCTGAGCAAGGAGCCAGATGTGGGACTCGACCCCAGGACGCTGGGATCATGACCTGAGCTGAAGGCAGCTGCTTAACCAACTGAGCCACCCAGGCGTCCCAGGAAAATTTTTTAAATGTAAAGTTATTTTTCTTATAGTTAGTTGAAAAGCTGTATTACTTAAATGTGATTAATTAGAGACATTTCAGCTTATTTAATAACACATATACATTAAGAAATACAACACTGTCAACTAAATTGAATGTGGAGAATGAAGGGTACTGAGAGAAATATCCTAAAATCATTCCTCCTTCTAGAGAATAAACAGTAAAATATAGACCATAGAGGATTTTATACAAATTTCTAGCTTAGGGATATCCAGTTTAAAGATAGCTTTAAAGAAACACAAACTAGGGGCACCTGGGTGGCTCAGTTGGTTAAGCGACTGCCTTCAGCTCAGGTCATGATCTTGCAGTTCCGGGATCAAGTCCTACATCGGGCTCCCTGCTCAGTAGGGAGTCTGCTTCTCGCTCTGACCTCTCTCCTCTCATGCTCTCTCTCTCTCCCAAATAAATAAATAAAATCTTAAAAAAAAAGAAAGGAAGAAAGAAAAAGAAACACAAACTACATGGGGTGCCTGGGTGGCTCAGTGGGTTAAGCTTCTGCCTCTGGCTCAGGTCATGGTCTCAGGGTCCTGGGATTGAGCCCCGCATCAGGCTCTCTGCTCAGAATATGAGCCTGCTTTCTCTCCTCTCTCTCTGCCTGCCTCTCTGCCTACCCATCTCTGCCTTTCAAATAAATAAATAAAATCTTAAAAAAAAAAAAGAAACACAAACTATAAAACAAAATATTGAAAAAATATCCTATACAAACTAAAAGTATGATATAAAAGGACATAACAAAATTCTATCAATCATACCAACATATTGTAGGGTTAAACTCAACTATTATATATAAAAGAAGCTAACAAAATAAAAAACAAAGTGAAACCCAAGCATATGTTGACTCCAAGAGAACTTGAAACACACACACAACCACACACATTCATTCACACACATACACAATCAACTACACAAAACCCTCATTATATGCCAAAGCAGTCGAATCAGTATAGATAGAATTTTCTTATAGCCATCTAATAAAATGAGAAATGAACAAAACAATGAGAAAAAAGACCTAAAAAAATGAAAATTAACAACTAACTTTCTCTTCAAAAACATGAATCAAAGATAAAATTCAAAATGGAAATTATGGAATATACAGAAAAAATATGAGTGTTAGAATAATTACTTAGCAAAACTCCTGGGGCTATACCCGGGAGAGCCTAGATGAATATTCCTACCTTAAATATTCATATTCAATTACAAAATTAAATAAACAATTACAAATTAAGTACTTTGAAAAAGAATAACACAAAAGCCCAAGGAAAGCTGAATTGAGGAACTGATAAAAATACAAGTTGAGATAAAATTGCATGAAAATATTAGAAATCCTGTTGAAAATATCAATAAAATAATAAACCATTAACTAAATAAAGTTTTTAAAAAGATTCATGTGAAATTATTTAGCTCAATTCTATGAAAATACATTTTAAAACTTGGATTAAACGATTCATATTTTAGAAAAATAACTTATTAAAAGTTACCAAAAAAAATGGACTACCTAAAGCAATCAACATGGAAAATATGAAGGATGCTGTCAGACTGTTACCATTGTACAAATGACATGTGATGGTTATACCAGAAATTCTACCAAACTGGAGCAGTGGTTCCAACACCTGGAGAGCTTATTAAAGCACAGATCAGTGCCCCTAACACCGGAGATTCTAATTCACATTTCTGGGATGAGGCCATGAATTTGTATTTCAAAAAGTTTCTACATCAGTGGCTCTCAGCAGGTGGAGTTTGGTTCACCAGGGGACATCTGTCAATGTTTGGAGACATTTGTTATTGCAGTTACCATGTGGCAGGGTGCTAATGACAAGGTAGATAGAAACCAGAGATGTTGCACAGGAGAGTCCCCACAACAAAGAATAACCCAGCCCAAAACATTCCCAGGTCTGAAGTTCTGGGTATTGCTAATTCTGTTGGTCTCTAGACCACACTTTGAGCAGTGCTGTTCTAGAGTGCAAGTGGACACAGTTTCTTTCAAGAATCAGATGGCAAATACTTCAGGCATAGTGCTCCACATAGAGTCTCTGTCACACATTCTTTGTTTATTTTTGTAACCCTTTAAAAATATAAAAATGTATTCTTAGCTCATAGTCCTTACCAGAACAGATCCTTCTGAGAATAATAGGTACACAAATTTGTTGTGTGATACAAATACAAAGAACAGAAATTCTTCCGTAATGTGAAAAAATACATCTTTCTTAGTCTTAAAACTAATCATCAAAATTAATTACAAATTCTAGCAGGCCATTAAGATCAGGGAGAAAAACAGGATCTTCACTACCACCACTGTTCTTTTATACTTTCTAGTGATGATAGCCCATATAATTATACACGAGAAATAAATGATTCTTCTAGAGGTTGACAAGCAGCAGCAGAGTTGAAACTAGCTGGATGACCACTATATCTGTGTTTTGCTTTGTAGGGCACTATAGAAGCTGAATTTTCTAATAGGCAATTCCGTATGATTGAGTTCTACAGGTAGAACATGGATAGAAGTGAGGCAGACTAATTCCAAGTTTGCTTAATAAAAACATTCCAAGTGATTCTGGTTCTTTCTTTCCACGTCTGCCAGCTGAGGGCAGAGAATGAAATGCAGAATTCTGAGGCCTGAGAACAGGGGTTGGCAAACTGTGGTTCACAGGCCAAATCTGGCCCGCTGCCTAAGTTGTAAATTCAGTTTAATTGCACAACCATGCCTCAACATTTACTTATTGTCTGTGGGGGCTTTCAAGCTACAACAGTTGAATAGTTGCAAGAGAGACTGTATGGTCAGCAAAGCTTAAAATATTTACTGTCTGGCCCTTTATGGGAACAGATTTTGACAACCCTTGTCTTCAGATGATAGAAATAGAAAATTGAAGATACCTATGTCCCTGAATTACTCTTTGGGTGTGGTCACCCCACCCCTTCATACTGCATTGGACCATATTGCAAAATAAAATTTTATTTTGTTAAGCCACTGAGATTTAGTGCTTATTTAGAAGCCAGTTAGTGTTGGAGGTGTCTGGGTAGTTCATTCAGTTAAGTGTCTGCCTTTGGCTCATGTCCTGATCTCCGGGTTCTGGGACTGAGCCCTGTGTCAGGCTCCCTACTCAAGAGGAGACTGTTTCTCCCTCACCTCCCTCCTAGTGATCTCTATCACAAATAAATAAATAAAATCTTTAAAAAAAAAGAAGCTAGCTAGTGTTAATTACCTTGAGAAGGTAAAATTATGAGCAGATATGATTGGTTACCTATAATATTCAAGAGAATCAACTGAAAATTTATGCAAAGTGAGGAGGGTTTATATAAAGGCAGATGGTTACAAAATTAATTAAAAGAATCGATAGTACCTATTTAAACAATCACCAGTAATGGTTTAGAAAACTCTCAAACATGCAACAGAAGTAAGACATACCTACACTAAATTTGACCTGAAATGTGGAAACTCTGTTTAAATAAAACTTTAAAACATTACTTGGAGATACCAAAAGTAACTAGGACATATCTTATCTTAATTAAACTTATAACTATAATATAGATGTCAATTCTCACTAAGTTGACTCAGAATAATAACTTATTTCCAATAATAATGTCATGGGATTGTTTCCCCCCAACTACACAGGTTTATTCCATTCTTTATACAGAAATACCAACAGGAAAAAGTAACTAGGACATAGACATTATAACTTTCCCCAAAATAAATGTTATATGGATCAATGAAGTTAAAATGAAAAATAAAACATAAAAGTTCTAGAAGAAACTATGGGAAACTACTTTTAATAATCTCAGAGTGTAGAAGACCTTCCCAAGCATGATGCAAAATCATTAACCCATCCTAAAAAAAGAAACGATTAAAAATTTCAACTCAATAAATTCTACCAATATCTCTTTCTCTCATATATACATGTGGAGGCACACACACACACACACACACACACACACACGTGTGCATGTACATACACATATCCATGTATGTATGTATATATGTGTATGGGTTAGTATTAGCACTGTGAAATGTAAAAAAAATCTTAAAATATTTTCTCACCAATCAGATTGCCAAAAATAAAAAAAAGTTTGCTAACACACAATGTTGGAGAGAGAGTGAATTAAAGATACTTTTATACATTGCTAGTAGTCGTGTAAATTGGCAAAATTCCCATAGATAACAATTTTCAGATTATTTACCGTAATTAAAAATCACTTGAGAAGTTGTATATATGCCAAATGTTGCATAAGTATTATTTATAATAGCAGAAAGTTGGAAACAATCAAAATGCCTGTCAATAGAGGACTGATTAAATAAATTAGGGTATAGCCTTATAATATAATCCTATGTAGCACCTATGAAAATGAAGAAGTACTTGTGTGTATATGCACACATACAAACTCAAAGACATATTTTTATGAGAAAGGAAAACAAAGAATAAAATCTGTAGTTTGCTGCATCTTTATAAAAAAGATGAAAAATACTTGTGTGTGTCTGTGTATACATTAAATAGCTCTGGAAAAATATATAAAGAAGTAGTAACTAAGGTTGTCTCTCAAGGGCAACTGGGTGGCTGAGGAACAGAAATAGGAGGGAAATATTTCACCCTATGCTCTTTTGAATATTTAAATTTTTACTTTAAAAATTCTAAATTTGGGGGCACCTAGGTGGCTCAGTTGGTTAAACATCCGACTCTTGATTTTGACTCAGATCATAATGTTGGGTTGTGAGATCAAGCCCCAAGTCAGGCTCCACACTGGGTGTGGAGTCTGCTTAGGATTCTCTTTTCTCCCCCTTTCCCTCCACCTCTCCCCTTACCGACACACGCTGGTTCTCTCTTTCTCTCTCAAAATGCTAAATATGCCTGTATATTCATATGTAAATCAATCTAGATAAATCTATATCTGGATATACAGATATACTTAACATTTAGGTATATTTAACATAGAGCTATAAAAAATATATTTTAAAATAGATATATGTAAGTTGCTGTGTTTAACACAGATATATAAATACATGAAAACTGTTGTGCTTTCCTCTGACTCAGTAGTATATACGTAAAGGCAAAGGTTTATTTCTTTGAATCTGGGATTTAGAGAAAAACACTTTATTTCCAGAAAGGAGTGAAAATACAAATAGGCAAAGGAGGGAGCCTTTGCAAAACTGGAAATAGAGGAAATAATGCCAAAAAAGTGACTTATCACCTTTATTCTTTTAGGATTTTATTTACTGAGAGACACAGAAAGAGCATGAGCATAAGCAGGAGGAGGAGCTGAGGGAGAGGAGAAGCAGACTCCCCATTGAGCAGGGAGCCCAAGGCGGGGCTCAATCTCAGGACTCCAGGATCATGACCTGAGCAGAAGGCAGAAGCTTAACCAACTGAGCCACCTAGGTGTCCTGACTTAATGCCTTTTTATCTATTTCTGTAGGCCTTATAATTTATACAAACTCATAACCAAGAAGGGAATTAGAGCTAATAATATTTAGAGGCTCTAAACATTAGAAATATCTAAAATATCATAAATAAGAAACTCATAGTAAGAAGTCATGACAAACTACTAAAATTAATCTTTTCTTTCAAAGGTCAGACATCACAAACACACACACACACAAAATTCAGTGAAGCTAGAATCCACCAGTTCTTTGAAACACATAGACGAGGCTTTACATAACTGCCTGTCAACCATTCCAATCACAATATTAACTGTTTGGAAATTTCAGGAAAGCTGTTGCTAAGAAAACTTCAAATCCTTTATTTGAAATATGCCTCTCAGCTGCTGTATTAATATAGTTTCATGACTTTGGTTTTGGGCTGGAAAATGAGATGAGGAACTCAATGATGCAGAAAAGGCATAAAAGTTTCCCTTCCTTTAAAGGTACCAGTTTGTGGTTATTAAAACTCTGAGCTCTCCATGAGTCTAATCTGCTTTGAGGCACATAATTTTTAAAAAATTATGCATCCTTACAGCATCAGAGAAACACATATACACAAATTAGATTTTGTCCAAAACCAGCCAAAGACACTGTCTTGGAATTAACCCTCTAATAATGATTTTTTCCAATAAGATATATAACAGAAACAATATTCTCAATGAGCACATAGTCTTGCATGTTTACATGAACTGAAAACACTTAGTGACTAATGAAATAGACCCCATCAGTTGCCTAAAATTTTCCTTAATTCTTTGTGAGAATTCCCACATTAATTATTAATTAGCAATTAATACTAGGTGTAATCACTGTATGCCTTCTACAAGGTTACAGTTGCTTAAAATTTTCATAATTACAACATAGTTAATTCTAAATCATGAGTTTCATATTCTCAATTAGTATTTTTGTTATCAAAAATAACATCTAGCAATTTTAAAGAATGATATGAGCAATGACCTATCTCAAGTCAACTCTGAACTGTGGAAAAGATTCAGGATACGCAAACCAAGGAAGCAAAATGGTACCCTGGGGAGCTTTAGCTACTTCTGTTCATGTAAACTGAATATTAAATTTCATTTGTCATTGCTGAATGTGAAGAAAATCTCTCCACAGTTATTATTTTTTTCAGTAATCCCTCATAATAATATCATTTAATTTTTATCTTCATTTTAAGAAGAGTTTCAGCTAAGACATGTTTTGCAGATAAAATATATTAAAATCAATAGCCTAAAAGCAATAAAATTGAGGGGAATGGGAAATGAGGGAGGAAAAAAAAAATAAAATATGAAAAAGCGACAGTTTTTACATAACAAATGTACACCTCGATTAAAGGTAAAGCACACCATTTTCTTTTAATGACACTGAAGAGAAATTTTTCTATGGGTCATATTGAGAATAAAATGGAAATAAGAAACACATCTTTACAATAAACACACTGACAAGTTAGTTTTCATAGGCCTTAATCTTATGTCTCTACATATAGTTAGGCACATAGAATCAAGTCAAATTAGATTTCAACAAAAACAATGCTGTGATGGGGAAGGAGGGCCATCTATTAACAAGTATCTATGTGAATTTTTGATGGCCTCGAAATTTAATCACAGGATCAATGAGCAATTTTAATAATAACAGAATTTTATAGGATGTTATCAAAAGAAGTTCATTTACGTGCTTTAAAGGCATGGGAAATTCAGCCCAGAGCATCATATAATAAAGAGCAATGGATCAAAAGTGTATGATTTGCTCTGTGGTTGGTGCTTAGGCTCCAAATCAGTGGACCAAGCATGGCTCCTGGTTGGCCCGGAGTGGATGGCCCTGAGAAAAGTAGGGCTATGCTGGAGGTAACAGAGTTCAACCTCCTAGGGCTGAACATGATAAAGCTGGTCAACATTGGGTCAAGGTTTTGGGAGTGCGGACATAGACCTGAGAACATTAGTTAACCTAAAAAGTCCTCATGGTAGTAGTTTGTCCCATGGTTATTTGTCTCCTTCTTATATAAGACTGTTTACCTCCTTTTTCAAAAGATAGAATGAAGTATGTTCAGCTACTTTGCATTTCAGTCAATAAAATGTCTACCCTTACAAAATAAATTGGTGAACTAAATACTGAAACAGGTTTTACTTAGTCTTTTCCTACTATATTCCATTTCACCTCTGTGTCCCCCATATAGACGTCAGTCTTCTCTCCAGTTTTTGTCTCTACTTCATTCTATAGAGTAATGAGGTGGCTTGCATCGAACTTTCTCATTACTTTTTCCTGTTTCTCAAAAGAATATAAAGACATATCCCTCATCATTTCTAGAATTTCTATTAATTTTCTATGGTTTTCCTGTGTACTTTAAAGAAATTATTTATTTGAGAGAGAGAGCACAAGATGGAGGGGCTGTGGGAGGGGGAGAGAGAATCTCAAGTGACTCCATGTTAAGCACAGAGCTGCCCAGGGGAATCCATCTCATGATGTTAAGATCTTGACCTGAGGTAAAACCAAGAGTCAGATGTGTAACTGATTGTACCACCTAAGTGCCCCTTTCCTGTGTACTTTTAATTACCCAACAGTCTGTATTCCCAGTAGTTCTATTATTTTCTCAAAAGTCATAATAATTTTAATATTGAGTCTGATGGTTTTTTATTCAATGGTTACCACAGGAACTAATCCAAAAGTATAGGACAGGAGTTGGATCTCATGTTTTCAAGTCCAGAGTAGGTAAACAAATATCCCTTTGTCTACTAGGATATATAGAACTCATTCTGCTCAGGAGTTCTGCGGCACATGAAATACCTCTCAAAGGCCTCTATGTATTACAATACGTTAAATGACCTCCTCCATGAAATCAATGAAACAATATGCAGCCAATGAACTATACTTAGTCAATCTAATCAGATACCTTTGATTAATTATAAGTATTCTGTGCTTCAGTTCTGCAAGCATATTTACTTGGGCTTCCTTGTTTATACTATATTTTCTCTCCCTGGAATAATTAAAAATTGCCTTTCCTATCAAAATTCTGCTATCTCCCATCTGTGAAATTTAGTGATCAAAATATTTAAAGTAATGGCACTCTTCAGAACTACACAATTTTATCAGTTGTTCTTTAATGAGTAATCACATATGGCCTTCCATTCTTTTCATAGTTGCTTATATCCATTCTTATTTCCCTTGTCAGAATATAATCCTTTTGATGAAGGCATCCATTATTAATCTTCATATCCCCTAAGAATGCTTAACATCATGCCTGTATTATCAGGTCATTCAATTCTTGGTGAATGAATGAAGATTTCCAGTGTCCACATAAATCATGTAACAATTCCAACAAATTATTAATTAATACAGCAACACTCATTGGGCTGGGTTCATTAGAGTCATTTAGATGTAAACTAATCAATGATAAGAAAACACTGCTTTTTTTCAATATCTTCCCTTCCTTTAGGATATTATATGAACAAATATTCATAAAAAATTTTAGGAGTCCATAAATGTAAAGCTTAAATTAGCCATTGCAAAGGAAATCACTTTTCCATATGGAACATACATGGGTATACCCAAGGCAATTCATCTAGACATGATCCCAAACTCCCTCCCTTGTAAGCACTGAATATTTATAAATATTTGTTACAATTTAATTTTTATAACTTTAAAAGGTAGGTATCCTTTATTCTATCATATTGATAAGGAAATTAAACCCAGAGATGTTATTACATAGATGCCCAAAATCACACAATTAGTCAGTGATAATAGGGAGATCCCACCTCCTTAGCTTCCATCATTTTACGTCAGTGGAATAAAGAAGACATTTTAGGGGGGGCACCTGGGTGGCTCAGTGGGTTAAAGCCTCTGCCCTCAGCTTGGGTCATGATCTCAGGGTCCTGGGATCAAGCCCCACATTGGGCTCTCTGCTCAGCGGTGAGCCTGCTTCCTCCTCTCTCCCTCTCTGCCTGCCTCTGCCTAGTTGTGATCTCGTCAAATAAATAAATAAAATCTTTAACAAAGAAGAAGAAGAAGAAGAAGAAGAAGAAGACATTTGGGGACCTAAGACTATTTTGTTTTCTTCTAGAAGACTGTATTTTTAATTAAAAAAATATTTATTCATTTGTTTGTTCATTTATTTATTTTGAGAAAGAGAGGGCAAACAGGAGGTGGTAGAGGGGTAGAGGGAGAGGGAAAGAGAGAATCCCAAGCAGGCTCCATGCCCAGAATGGAGGTCATTGCTGGGTTCAATCTCAACATTCAGAGATCGTGACCCGAGCTGAAATCAAGAGTCAGGTGCTAAACCCACTGAGCTGCCCAAGCACTACCCAGAAGAGTGTGGCTCAGTGAATAGAGATGACAGAGTTCTTTACTGCTTTACCTCAGTTTCATCTATATAATCTGATTATATGTTCTGCCACTGGAGTTTTCTAAAGAAAATAATTGTATGCTTAAAAACATAAGAAATATGGTTGAGTTTCATTCTTCTACACATAGCTGTCCAATTTTCCCAGCACCATTTTTGAAGAGGCTGTCTTTTTTCCATTGAGTATTTTTTCCTGCATTGTTGAAGATGATTTGACCATAGAGTTGAGGGTCCATATCTGGACTCTCTACTCTGTTCCACTGGTCTGTGTGTCTGTTTTTGCACAGTACCATGCTGTCTTGGTGATCACAGCTTTGTAGTAAAGCTTGAAAACAGCCAATGTGATGTCCCCAGCTTTAGGAGACAAGTGTTAGAGAGGATGTGGAGAAAAAGGAACCTCTCACACTGTTGGTGGGAATGCAAATTGGTACAGCCACTTTGGAAAACAGTGTGGTGATGCCTCAAAAAATTAAAAATAGGGCTACCCTATGACCCTGCAATTGCACTAATTGGTATTTAACCCAAAGATACAGATGTGCAGTGAAAAGAAGGGCCATCTGTACCCCAATGTTCATTGAAGCAGTGTCCACAACTGCCAAACTGTGGAAAGAGCCAAGATGTCCTTCAGAAAGAATGAATACCCAACTTTTGTATCAACACAGATGGCACTGGAGGAGATTAAGCTGAGTGAAATAAGTCAAGCAGAGAAAGTCAATTATCATATGGTTTCACTTACTTGTGGAGCATAAGAAATAACATGGAAGACATTAGGAGAGGGAAAGGAAATGTGAATTGGGGTAAATCAGAGGGGGAGAGGAACCATGAGAGACTGTGGACTCTGAGAAACAAACTGAGAGTTTTGGAGGGGAGAGGTGGGGAGGTGAGCTTCATAGTGGGTATTAAGGAGAGCACTGGGTGTGGTGCATAAACAATGAATCTTGGAACACTGAAAAAATGAAATATAAATAAAAATAAAAACAGAAGAAGAAAATAAAAATCCAGTCTTCTTATTCCAATTTTAAGTTTGGTCCCCTTGTGTTTTCCATTTTCACTTTTTTCCCCCAAATGCATAATAATGCTTTATCTCCTCTGTTTCTCACAAGAAAGACATAAGGATAAAGTGATTCTGAAGGGCACATAGAAAATATTGATTAGTATTATACTGTATTTAAAATTCTATGGTTATGTGTGCCTAAATGTTTACATTAAAATTTGGGGATATTATAACAGAAGTCATATGGTTTTGGGACGAAAAGGCATATGTGTGGAGACCTAATCATCTGGATTCAATTCCTGGCTTTTTTACTCATGAAGCTAATTAGTTAACTCTTCTGAGTCTTAGTTTTCTTGATGGTAAAATGGAGATGACAATATACATCTTATGACGGTGATATGAGAATTACACGAGGTTATGTCTATAAAGCACTTGTTTCCGTATCTAGTACAGAGGAGGCAATTAATAAAGGTAAGGTATTCTTACTTCTTGTGGACAATTACATTATTTTTCTTAATTCTTTACTTCTCTCTCTTTCTTTGCCATGCAAGTCTGATTACCCTTTCCTGTTTCTCGAACTTAGGCTTTAACTAATGGGATGTTACAGACATGAGGCAAACCGACACTTGATACACACTTTGTATTATTGAGTTTTTCCTTCTGGAATTACCAAGCACAGGTCAAGCCCCAAGTAGCCCACAGTCCAAGGAAGAGAAAAGGCACGTGGAATAAATCTGATTCCACCTGCAACTTACAATCTAGCCTAGCCAAGCCCAGCCTCCAGCAGCCAACTGAAAATCCAACGTGAAAGTAACGATTAATGACTGTTGTAAGACATTGAGCAACACTATAGAAAATGGTACTTAGAATGAAGCCTCGAATTAAAGTACTACTGGGCAAAAAACCTAATATATGTAGCACCGACTTTCAGGTCAGGTGGTGAGAGACAATAAACTATAATAGGAAGCTAGAAAAATAGGGGACATTTCAGGTAGTGGTAAAATATTTGGTAAAAATGTTGCCTCTGATTACTTGGAGACAGAAAATACACTTACTACATTCATAAACCCAGCCAAACAGATTTCTGGTGAGAATATTTAAAAAATGAGCAAGCTTCTGCTACATGTATTTGCCAGAGTGTTACAAGAAATAGACAATCTCAGCAAACAACAGACTGGTTTGCAAAAAGAATTGAGAGGACATATGGTGAGCCCAAAATGCTGGGTTTTGTACTGGACAGGAAAACAAAAATTTCTCATTTCTAGCCTTGTCAGTCAGTAAAAACATCATCCAATGAAAGTATGACTTGGGGGGGGGGAATCAAACCATAAATACATGTGACTATCTATCATAGTGCCTGACACTTGGAAACAATAAGTTTACAATCTCTTATATTATAACAGGGCTGGTTTCATGCAGCAGAATATTATAAAGCAGTTAAATGAACTAAACACTAAATGTATCAACATGGATAAAATTTTAAAATAATAAAGCTAAATGATAAAAACAAGCTATGAAAGGAGATAGAGACAATGAGGGGACTTAGTAAACTTTTAATATGAACCTAGTGTATGTTTTAAGGATACACATGTATGTGGAAATAGGCAAAAGCATGCATGGATAGTAAACACACTAACTTCAGGAGAGCAGTTAATTCCAACATGAAAAGGAGGGATAAAGATAATGATTTTGCTGCATTATAACATTTTATTCCTTTAAAAAACGCTGTCTGAAAAAAATACGGCAAAATGTGAATTCTGTTAAACAAAGGTGGTCCATACATGGTTATCTTTTTAAATAAATTGGCTTACTTTTCTGAGTTTCTCAAATCTTTCATAATTAAAAACTAAAAATAATATTCAACAGAAAAGCAATGAAAGCTTTCCTCTAGGTATATAGCTTCAGACTAGTTCTTCATACATGAAAAAAAAAAAAAAAGAGAGATACTATTTAAAGACTGAATTACCCATTTTGCTACTTGGATCATCTTGCTGTACCTTGGTGTTATAATGCAACTTTCAGAACCCCAAAATGGGGTCTAGAAATTAATATATTGTCCCTTGCATTGTGTGTGTTTGTGTGTGTATGAATGCAATGAAAAAGAACCCAATTTACCTGTTTGTTTGCCTGAGTAGCCACCAAGGAAAAAAAATATATAACCCTAATTTCTTGCACCAGTTACTTTTGAAGGGTATCTTACCACTGCATGCAATCAATTACAACACTGGTACTGAAACAGAACCTGGAGTAGAATACAGGTCAGGGAGGGGGTTATAATTAAATATCTGAATGAAGAAAGAAATACTGTCTGCCACAGAAAGCCAGGTGAGAGTTTAAAAACAAGCAAGGGGTGCCCAGGTGGCTCAGTCAGTTAAGAGGCTACCTCCGGCGCAGGTCATGATCTTGGGATCCTGGGATCGTGTCCCACATGGGCCTCCCTGCTCAGTGGGGTGCCTGCTTCTCCCTCTCCTCCACATTCCTGCTCGCTCGCTCTCTCTCGCTATCTCTGACTCTCTCCATCAAATAATAAAATCTTTTTTAAAAAAAAGTAAAAACAAGCAAGTTGTTGTGTTCACCTGTCTCCTGCATATCCCGTCAAGTTTCAACAAGTAAGCAGCACGTATTTTCATCAGACATTTCATCAGACATCTCACTCTGCGTTTTCTGAGACTCATGTACCTGCACTATTTTCGAAAAAACATTTTGAGAGGAAGCAATCAGGTCAAGGAAGCAGGGGGAGGTGGCAGGGATGGGGACGACCAGTAAATAGCTCAAGTGTTGAGTAACCAATTTTTATAATGTTAATGAATAAATCCAAATATCTCCATAAACTGGAAAAAAAAGTTTTTAAAAGCTAAATGCAATTTCTAAAGCTCTAAAAATGCAGTTTTTAAGGCCATTTCCCTTAGGTGGTTAATTGTCTTGGCATCCAGTGGAGATGCGTGCTTATTATTACGCAAGGACTTTAATTTACCCAACATGATGGCAAGAGTATTTCATGCCCATTAGTTTATGCACACAAAAACTTTAGGCAAGTTTTCTTTTTATTTGGAAATTTATATTCCCAAGTGCCTCTATTTATAAGGTCACATTGGACAATGAAGAATTGGATAATGCAAAATATTCACTTATACTGACCTATAAGATTAGTTCCCATTCAAATAGTATCCCCAGCTTACCATAGAGTAGTAGCACACGACTGCAAATATGATTTGTTCTACGTTAGATGAAATACACTTATATAGCCCTGCACTTTTAAGATAGTCCTAATAAAATGTATTCATTATTTATTACAAAATTGAATCCCTTAAAATGGATTCGCTTTCTTCTATTTTCCATTTTCTTTAATTAAAAGCATGCTCTGTCTTATTATAATTCTTAGATGAATAAACTGATGTCAAAAGGCAGTCTGTCTCAATTTTTCTCATACCCAGAGAACACCACACCAACAGCTTGGACACATCCAGGTCTAACGGATTTCAATTTCATGCTTTCACCCACTGTGCCGTTTTAGTCTCCAAGGGAAAAATAAGAGCCCCCATACCTGAAGCACAGCGGTAGAGGGTTGTGGAGACACACTGACAGTAAGAGTCTTGGTGAATGGGAATGGAAACCTTGGGAGCTACTAGCAAACACAAGACCTTTGAAAATGGGAACATGCATTCACTAGGGTAGCAAGAATCACTACACAAGAGAAACAAGTATCCTGCTTTTTTCCTCAAGAAGCTGGAAACCAGTTTGACAGAGTGATTTGGATATTGTTTCAACTCGGCCTCCCCCATCTCAGAATCTTTGCAACTGATCTATTTCTGTGGGTGATACTCAGCCAAATCCACTAAAATGTATCAGTTTGGCTCAATAATCCATGCGTGCTTTCTAAGGAATAAACGCCCTAGAGCACAGTGTTCTGTTACCCTTCCAATTCAATACAACAATGCAAACACTGCTGGACCTGATCAATAACTCAACCCAGATTTGGTCCATGCCCTCAAGGTGCTCACAAAGATATACAATGCTCATTAAACGGTACTATGCCCCAACCACTAAGAGGTCTAGAAATAGCCGTTGTGAAATGGCTAGAAATTCGGTAAGCTACTGTGAGAAGATGCAGTTATCAAACTGCATTTACACTGCAGAGTGCCAGAGTGCAAAGCAAGAATCTCTTTTCCCGTACATAACCCAACTGAAAACTTTGTCATCCTGCAAAAACAGAAGTTGCTGTGGCACCGTCCTCCTTATTGTAATGGAAATAGCAGTGAGGGAAGACACACAAAGGAGCAGCACTCATGTGAGCAGAGAAGTAAAAACATCCCCAGATTAACTTTCTGTTTAAGTAAGAGCATGTATTTTCTAGAACATGTTAAAAGGGAAATAAAGCGGCTTGAGAAGTTGATACATATTGGACTAACAGTGAACTTGAAGCATTTGCCCAAGCAATGACAAAAAGCTAGTCCTGAAACAAAGTAACACTTCCCTCCCAGAAATTCCTGGGGCACAGGAGGAGGGAGTATCAACTGGATTGGCCCAACAGAAATGCTCCAGATTAGAACAGAAATACCATCATTGTTCCCACTGGCTGATGGGGGTCACAAACTCAGTTGATAGCAGCACCCCAGCATATGCTAGCAATTTTATTCCATGTTTAACAAAATAGAAAATTGAGTAGGGTTTCATTTCAGAGTGAGGACTTACTTAACTCCTAGTTAAGTGATAGCAAATATTATTCTAACGCCTATTATATGCTAAACACTTTTCTAAGCCTTTAATATAAATAATTTCTTTTAATTTTTACAATATCTTTATATGCCTAACTCCTCACACTGAAACTAAACCAATGATCTATTATTAAAAGAGAATGGATAAATATTTTGTGATACATTCTTACAGATTTATAAGCATTACACATTATTCAGCCTTATAAACAGAATTAACTGCTTACTCAAATGAAAACATGTGAACACGTGGCTCTCAAAAACATTACATTGAGAAAAAGAGATAGACATCAAAGTGCACATTGTGATTTATTTCATTTTTATGAAGTTGTGCCCCTGCCAAACTGAACGATGTTAATAGAAATTAAAACAGAGCCTACATGGGGTGCTGAGGTGGATATACAAATAATTTATTTGATCGTCACAAGAATCCTTTGCCATAGGTAATATTATTATTTTCAGTTGACAGATGGGAAATCTGAGCCACGCAGAGGTGAAGTAACAGGTTAAAGGTCCTGGGTATGGGTAGTAGGTCAGGGAGACGAGGTTCAAATTAAGCTGTCTGGCTCCAGAGTCCATCTCTTAATACTAAAGAAAATCCTCAGCTTCGATTACGTTAATGAATTCATATCAAAGAATATCTAGTGAGTACTGTCAGCCAGGTGCTGTAATGAACATATGGCCACAGAGAAGAATACAGCTGTGTACGTGTTTATACGTAACTCATCAGCACGAGATGTCTCACAGGTGAGACTATATCCGTGACATGAGTGCAGGGCACAAAAGGAGTGGTCAGCGTATTATAAACTGGCTATTTGCCCAACTATACAGCACTCAACTTTGTCACTCCTATTGACAAAAATAGGGAAACATGAAGTGATTGTCATCCTTTTAAAAATTCCTTATTCACATGTCTTATTTACGTCCTAAAGTGTTACACATTACAACAGTCTCCCCTCTCCTCCCTCCACTGTTCTCTGCCTTCCTGTCTCTTTCCTTCCTTTCTCTTTTCTTCCTTCCTTTCTTCCTGCTTAAATCAAGTCATATTTTTTTAATATACCCTAGAACAATGCATTTTCTGCTCATTCATTATGAACAATGCAATAGGATCTGTTAAAGACAAAAAAAAGGACTTTCTATAGAATACATCTTTAAATAGATTTTTAAAATATTCTCTTCATTCTTAACTTCCCCCTACCCCGACACATTTTACAGCTTCCTTTATATAACTGCAGACCCATCAACATAAGAGGCACACCTGTACAAACAGCATGGCCCAGAGCTCTGCAGCCAGCGCCAGGCATCGTGCCTTCTCGGATTCCACCTCACTCCAACCCCATCAACACCTGAGGGAAAGCACACCACGCGGGGACCAGATCCCAAGGAACTTGGCCCAGGGTGGCCACCGCTCCAACACTGGGGCCGATGAAGATGTGTCCAAACCAATGTTTGACAGGTTTAGAGAACTTTTCTTTTCCTCACTTAGAATTTAAAATTCATCTCTGAGTGGCTGTGTTATATGTGAATAGAGACAAATCTACACAGAGAGAGATCTAGGAAGAGATTGAAAAGAACCAAATTTACTCAAGATTTTAGGGAAGGAGTACAGACCACAGATGTATGACCTTTTTTTTTTTTAAGATTTTATTTATTTATTTGTCAGAGAGATAGAGAGAGTACAGGCAGGCAGAGAGGCAGGCAGAGGCAGAGGGAGAAGCAGGCTCCCCGAGGAGCGAGGATCCCAGTGTGGAACTCGATTCCAGGATGCTGGGATCATGACCTGAGCCGAAGGCAGCCGCTCTACCGACTGAGCCACCCAGGCATCCCTATATGACCTTTTAGATTGTGTGAATTTCTTTTTTCTTTTCTTTACCTTACTTTTCTTTTCTGACATTTCTTACTTTTTCGGGAGCATCTTTATAATTAAAAGAGACTTAAATGTGCTTTGATGCAGAGTGTACAGCTCTCTGTAAGGACTGTGGTGATTTATGTTTCATTAGTTCCATTTAGACAGAATGAAAGATTTTAGGGAATCTTTCTGGCTCTGAGGGAGATTCTGTTCTCATTCCTCCTATTTATAACATCTTCTCCATCTCCAAAGGGAAAACTCCCTTAGGCAGAGGAAAGAAAACTCAGGTCCTCTTTACAGAAGGCAAATGGAACTTTATAGGACCAAGCTTCAAGATACTGAAGATCCCTTCTGTGTTTGTGAAGCCCTTTCCCATAGGGCCTCTCACAACCCAGGGAAGGAAACAAGGCATTTAGTGTTATGGTCTCTCACATCCTCCGAAATCTTCTCAAATGTCATCTTATCCGTCTTTCTTTGGCAACTCTTTATAAAAACAGCAATCATCTTCCACCCTGCCCTCCGGCCCTTCCTATCTCCTTGCTGATTTAAGTTTTCATTGAAGCATTTAACTCCATCTGGCATATTACATATTTATATACTGATATGTTGTCACTCTCAGTCTACTAGAATGAGAAGAGTGACTTTGTTTTGTTCACTGGCCTTAGGGCTTGGAATAGTGCCTGTGAGACTTTGTCCATGTGTGTTGAATGAATGAATAATGAATAAATGAGTAGAATACCAGGGCTCAGAAGAATGTGATGTGCTTAAATTATAAAACTAATTGGTGATAGACTCTGGACTCCAACTCTGATCTTGAAAATCTGTATCTTAAACTCTTTCTGTAGAAATCCTAAGTGTCCCTTTGCAGCCTGGTGCTATGTCCCAAAGAGGGAAGATATTTGGTACATAGTACGCTCTCAGTAAATTCTGTTGCATCTAATCTGAGTAACAAAATGCTGCCCACCACAAAAATGTTATGCTTTCCCATGTGCCTAAAAATCTTGGACAGAACTCCAATGGGAGGAGTAGAAATACAGATGGTTCCTGAAGAGGTTCCAAGGAGAATAAGAAAAGGAGGTCAGGACTCTAAATTAATTCCTTAAGGAATTTATTGAAATCCCCTTAAACACCTTAGTTACTGGACATCTCCATCCCTATTTCCCCACTAATCTTTTCAGAGTGAAATGTATTTTTGTTGTTGTTGAACTCAATGAGTGCTCTTCATAAAAATTTATACATGCACGGGAAAAACCCCGAAGAAATCATAAGTTCCCTGAATGGATGCAATTTCACTGTTCAGAAAAATAACTATAACATCCCTCTGCATATCTTTTCATTTCTACCATATGCTATATATTTCAAGTAGATGAGATGTTATTGCACATACTATTTCATACCTGCTGTTTTAGAAATTTAACAATGAATCATAAGCATATTCCATTTCATTGAGTATTCCTACAACATGCGTTTAAATGACTGCATATAGCTCTTTTTGTATGAATGCAATATAATTTATTTAGCCGTTCCCATATTTGTAGATATTTTATTGTTATAAACAGATATTTTACTGTTATAAATAAAGCCATGAAAGTAACATGCAAATAAATATTTGTAAACTTAATTATTTTCTTAGAATATTTATTTTCTTAGAATAAATCTCCTTTTGTAGAATTGATGGTCAAAGACTACAAATACTTTAAGCTTTCGAGGTATGCTATAGACCTTACATCTGGGAAAGTTATTTTAATTTATTATTTTTAAAATATTTTATTTATTTATTTGAGCAGGGAGGAGGAGCAGATGGAGAGGGAGAAGCAGACTCCCTGCTGGGCAGAGAGCCCCATGCAGGACTCCATCCTAGGACCCCAGGATCATGATCTGAGCCAAAGGCAGATGCTTAACCAACCAATAGGTGCCCTATTTTATTTTATTTTTAAGCTTTTATTTATTTCTTTATTTGAGAGAGAGAGTGAGAGAGCTCAAGAAGAGGGAGCAGCAAAGGGAGAGGGAGAAGCAAGCTCCCTGCTGAGCAGAGAACCAGAGGCAGGGCTGGATCCTAGGACCCTGGGGTCATGACCTGACCTGAAGGGAGACACTTAACTGACTGAGCCACCCAGGTACCCCTGGGAAGGTTATTTTAGATTAAGCTTTTTTAAAGATATATTTCTCTGAAATTTTGACAATATTTGATGATTAAAAATACATTTTCCAATTTGAAAGGCAAAAAATCTCTATAAACTTTATCTTATGACAAAAATAATATGTGTTTATCACAAAATATGAAAATCTAGACATGAAAAATAGTAAAAAATCACTCATAGCCTCATATATACAAACAAACACTGCTAACACTTGAGCATAAATATTTTTAGCTTTAGTTCTTTGTGTGTATGAATGAATGGCCATGCAAACATATCTAAATAAAATCATATTTTTAAAGTGGGATAAAACATACTATCTTTTTAACTAAAAATACCATGAACATTTTCTCCTTCTTATTAGTTATTCACCTATAAGAACATTTTAATGGCTGCTTAGTGTTCTAGCATAGAAGTAGCATTTATCTCACCAGGTCCCCTATTGCTGGTTATGAGGGTTAATTCCAGTCATATAATTTCAAGTTTGTTTAATATTAATAAAGGTATTCTTACATTTTTTTTAACTCTGGGTAATTTGTCAGTGACTTGTGTCATTGGGATCTTTTTTTTTTTTTTTTTTTCCTAAAAGATACAGCCATAGTTTTCTTTCAAGTATTCGATCACTGGAAATTGCTATGGCAGGCAAGAGAAACAACAGGCCAAGGAAGCACTTCTCCCTTGGACATGCAGAAGAGAACATCATTGTAGTCACCCCAGTTCAAAGCATTTCATTCAAGCCTAATGAGTCATCTAAGCCTGTTACTGGAAAACAGGAAACCTTAAGTTCCAGTCCAATTTTGACATCATCTCCTTTGTAGTCTAAGGCAACTTCTTGTTCTGCAGATAGCATTCTGTGAGATGGACATGATATTTAATCGTGATTTGCAAAGATGCATACCCCTTGTTAGCCATTCTCAGAATACTGGGAAAGGTGAATGAGTCTTCTTTTTACTCAGGTGGCAACTTAAATAATGGTGAGGGGCCCCCTGGGAGGCTCAGTGGGCTAAAGCCTCTGCCTTCAGCTCAGGTCATGATCCCAGGGGCCTGCTTCCTCCTCTCTCTCTGCCTGCTTCTTCCTCTCTCTGCCTGCTTCTCTGCCTACTTGTGATCTCTGTCTGTCAAATGGATGAATAAAATCTTAAAAAAAAAAAAAAAAAAAACAATGGTGAGATATGTCTGTAGGCTTTGACTTTGAAGATGGAAATCATATGGATGCCTAATTGATTCAGAGGGTCTAGCACATTATCTTCTGGTAACAGAACTAATTACTTGACTTTGCAAAACTGGTCCCCTTGCAACACTCTGTTTTTCAGACTGCAGAATGTGAGTCATTTGATCACACTAGCTACAAATCTCCCCTCCATTGCCACCATCTAATCTACCCTCAGATACTCTTGACTCATTCTTTGCCTGATCAATCGCCTTCTTTTCATCTCAATCCCCACCTCTTTGCTCTTTGGTTTAACCCTTCACCTACATTTCCAGGCCTCTTCTTGGAAGCTTTCTGAATCTTCTCTAGCCTCCTTGTAGACACTTCTCCATCTGTAGACAGTATGAATATGTACACCTTGTCATGACAGCCTTCCATTGTTAGAGTTTTCTAAATTAATCTCACGTCAATTTAACACTCTGCCTGTCCCTGCTACACAGGTTTGTTTCTAGTTATTCCCACCACAACTCTTTCTCATATACTATTCCCTCTGCTTGAGCAGTCCACCACTGATACAACTGTCCCCCTGCTACCCTATTTTCACAGCTTATATCCTTTTCATTAAGATTTGAATTTAAATATCATTTCCTTAATGAATACATTCTTGACTTTCCAGTTTAGGTCAAATTCCCTTATGAAGTGTTTTCATAGCCGCAGGAACTTCTTTTCCTAGTACTGATACAATTTTACATGCATTCACTTACAACTATCTGTAACATCATTTAATAAACTCCATTGTGCAAGCACATTAATGAACCTGTAGTGTAACCTCATAAATGTATCCCCAGCACCCAGCTGATGCCAGAACACATGGAGAAAAAAAAAATTTAAACTTGAAATGAAGGAATGAATGAGTGAATATGTCTTCTTCTCCCTTTTGCCAAGTTTTCTAAAACATGACATCCATACTATACTATTGGTGACTACTTTCATTTAAATTTGATCATCAGCTGTGAAGTGAGAAAACCAATGTTATTCTGATGATTTTAAAGATCATAACTAATTTACTTTTTCTTACTCAGAAACACATATAACATCTATGTATTATAAATAAAGATATTCCATATTTGAATTGTCTTTCTAAGGGTCCTTTGAAAAATATAAGGAACATTGTTCATACCTAAAATATTACTAAAGGATAAAGTTAATAAGCCATTGAATGGGGGAAGATGTCAAGGATGATGAATGAGGGGCACCTAAGCTACAATGGTCAGCAGAGGACAGGACCCTCAAAGAACAGTCCCCATACAGATGCATTTCCAAGGTGGGCAACCACTTCCATATGTTTTATTCAGGCTTTCAAATAAATGACTTTATCAAAGACATTTTATTATGTGTACTTTATCATCCACCAAATTAATAGAGGACAAAAGACTATCTTAGTTATGCATAACTTTAACTTCATTTTCATCTGAAAACAGAAAACGTTAGTTTGCTTACAATGATTAAGGAACTTTTTCCCTCACAATTCCAGGAGGCATAACAATATAAATGGGCTGGTGCATTTCAGAAAGCAACATCTTTGCTCACAAATGTCATTGATGGTGGGATTTTATGAGCTTGAGATATAAAATAATTCCCAACATATTAGACATTAAAATAGGGCAGCTTTAGGCAGTGAGGTAATAATGATTAATCAAAGATAATTTTTTCAATGTCAACTTAAAACACTGTAAGATTTCTATTGAATATTATGGACCTAAGATGAAAGTCCCTTTTATCAAGGACAGAGGAATTTAGAATAGGACATTATGAGAAAATCAGAACTTGCCATGGCAAGCAGAGAGAGAAGCATATTTGATTCCCCAAATCAGCTGAATTAAAAAATATCACTTTTGAACTTACTTGTGCATTGTTATCCTATTTAAATCATTTATAAAATCTTAATTTGAATAAAATTGATAAAATAATTTTAATATAAATGAATACACAAATGATATGGATAATAAAGATGGTAATATGATGAGCAGGTAGAGGGTAGCAATACCATTGCATTTTTGTGTGATAATGAGTCTACTGAGCACCAGAGACATATCCACTGCTTCTTTCCAAATATGATTATATTTGTCCAGTTGCCTGAATAAAACAAAATAGTTGGTAGAGAAGCAATTAATTGTTCTCTCAGCTTTGAAGTCGCTTTCCCCCCACTGCAACCTAAAGTTTCCCCAAATCTTTGTGTTTCTACAGAAGAGCCAAGCTTCATTATGAACTGTCTGGTCATTTGCTTCATCATACCTTGATCTAGATATTATGTGAGCTATGATACATTTTTATTTCCTTCCAATGTTATTTCCTTTTTCATGTTCAATGCAGAATTTTATCTGTACCATGGTTTAATCTGATCAAAATAAAAGACAATATTCTGGAAATAGCAATGCTAACATCCCACAGAAAACTCTATCACACAAACAAACCCTGGCTATCTTCCCACACTCTTACATAGAAAAGCCTTGCTTCCCAACCTGATCTATAGATTCGAGGTAATCCCGATTAGATATACGGCATGGCAAATAAACATATAAAAAGATGCTCTCCATTATATGTTAAAAGAGAAATGCAAATTAAAACAACAATGAGATACCACCGCAGACATATTAAAACGGCCAAAATCTGGAACAATGGCAACACCAAATGCAGGCCAGGATGTAGAACAACAGGAAATCTCATACATTGCTAGTGGGAATGCAAAATGGCAGTTATTTTGGAAGAGAGTTTGGCAGTTTCTTACAAAATTAAAGATACTCTTTTCACATTATCCAGCAATCATTTTCTTTGGTATTTACCCAAAGGGGTTGAAACTTATGTCCAACAAAAACCTGCACATGATACTTATAGCAGCTTTTATCATAATTGCCCAAACTTGGAAGCAACCAAGATGTCCTTCCATAGGTGAGTGGATAAACTATGGTACATGTAGACAATGGAGTAATTACTCAATACTAACAAGAAATCAGCTATCAAGCTCTGAAAAGACATGGAGGAAACTTAAATGCATATTATTAAGTAAGAGAAGCCAATCTGAAAAGGCTACATACTATATGGTTTTAATATGTGATTTCTGGAAAAGGCAAAACTATGGAGGCAGTAAAAAGATCAGTGGTTTCCAGGGCTAGAAGCAGGGAGGAATGAATAGGCAGCACAGAAAGGGATTTTTAGTGCAGTCAAAATACTCTATATGACATTATAATGATGGATACAGATCATCAAGTATTTGTCCAAACCCACAGAATATGCAACACCAAGAGTGAACTCTAAAGTGAACTATGGACTTTGGGTAATAAAGACGTGTCCACTTCATTTGTCATTAGTGAGTGACATTGATCCTGGGGAGAGACGATGCATGTGTGGAGGGTATATGGAAAGGAGTATATGGAAAATCTCCATATGACTTTCTCTCAGTTTTGTTGTGAGCCTGAAACTGCTCTAAAAAAATTAACTCTTAAAAAAAAAGAAAGAAAGAAAAAGCCCTGGGCCTTTGTGGGGTACTAACTGAACTCTGCTCTCCCTCCATCTTCCTATGCAAGTAATAGTTTTCTCTAATCACTGCAATTGAACCCTTTTTGCTTCCTATGAGCACTCCATGTTCTCATGTTGGAAAACTGAATTCCTATGTTAATATTTTGTTGCCAGCAAAGGAGAGCCTTATTGAAACTGTGTGTTCTTTCTTGATTTCTGTGAACTAGCAGGTTTAAAGGACCTACAAACCCTTCGATAGCTTTTCCAAATAGACACAAGGAAATGATTATTTCCATTTCTGTTTCTCTTCTGGATAAAATAGTCAATAAAATTAAAACATTCTACGTAGAAAAATGCCAAAATTCAGTATTTGATGCCTTAAAAATCCTAGGTATTTTAAATATCATTATTTGTATACAGTGAAAATGATTCTTTAGGGATTCTCAACTAAGGGCACTTGACAACGTCTGAGGACATTTTTGGTTGTCACAACTTGGGGACGATGTTACTGACATGTAGTTGGAAGAAGGCAAGGATACTCCCAAACACCCTAAAATGCACAGAACATAGAACTTGTCCAATGTGCTTGACAAAGAATTGTTCAGCCTCTAATGTCATTAGTGCAGAGGCTGAACACCTTGCTTTAATACAAATGAGTTAAAGGAAAAGCTCAAATAGGATAGGTCGTTGCATATAATACTGGGCAAATAGCTATATACTAAATGGGTTTTGATATAATACAAATACTGAGGTTTATTTCCCAGTGGCCATTCAGTCAGTCATTTACTTATCGAACAGATATTTATTGAGCACCTATTATGCATCAATAACTATATGAGTTCCTAGGGATATAACCCCAAACAAAAGAGAAGAGAATATGAATTCATTTCACCAGACGTTATATTTCAGCTGAGAAACAGTAAACAAATTAAAAATATAGATTGTAATGAATGGCATAAAGGGGGAAAAAAACAAAAGGGGCTCTTACAAGATGTTGAGAAATAATCAGAAATGAATAAAATAAAAATGCGCAATATGCCCTAATATTACTGAAGTGTTGGGACAAAATGAATGTATTATTTTGTGCTGTGAGGACCACCCTGAGAGCATATTCAAATTTTATCCATTACTTACCAACGATTTTGCTGAGGAAGAAAGCCTGATTTGAACATCTATTTCTTATACTCTTTTGTCAAAGATGACCAGAATGCAAAACTAAAAAGACTTTTCAAGGCATGCATCAATTTGAATATATTGCCCTGGGAATGTTTTTTAAAAAGGTTTTGTGGGAGTTGCTAATAAAGTTGAATAAGTATAGCATGTTACATGTTCCTTATATGAAAAGAATATTGATGGAAACCACATAATTCTTAGAGAAGAAATCCAAGTGAGTAACTCTGCACAGAAATGCCTGAATTCTGAAAATACCTCATCACATGTGATCCAAAATGTCCTGTGGGGTTTTAGCCTTCCAAAGGAAGGTAAGCAATTTCTCTAAGACAATCCAATGCAAAACTACTTCATACCAAAATTTGAACATGCTGTGCTTTCTAGACATTTTTCTTTGGTAGATGAAGGCCCATCTCCTATTTTCCCCACCCAGAGTACACAATGGCCTTCCTATTATCCCTCCTCGCTCTTGCTCTTCTGAAACTCATTCCCTACATAGTAGCTATAGGGAATTTTTTAAACATAAATCAGATTCCCCCTTAAACTCTTTAATACATTTTTCCATTACATGCTAGAAAAACAAATGTCCTTAATATTCTTGAAAAGGGACAGTACTTTCTAACCCCTGACTATAGCTCCTGATTCTTCTGTCCCTACTCACTCACTTGTATGACTCTGCTCAGTCACAGTGAATTCTTTAACAGACCATGCTTTTCACACCTCAGGACCTTTGCACCTGCTACTCCCATCTCCTACCCTGAATCTCCCCTAAGGAAATCTGCTACCATATCCCCTAATTCTCTATTTCATTATACTTGTTTCTTTTTTCTCTTTATAACATTTAACATGGTTTATAACCACTTATTTATTTTTAGGTACATATTTATTGTTTGTGTTCCCAAATAAAACGTTATCTCCATAAGGTTGAAACCATGCTATTTCATCTCCAATTTCAGTGCCAGCATCTAACAGGTCATTTTATATACAGTAAGGATTAAATATACATTAACTGAATGAACAAATAAACAATGTAAAAGGAATTCATTTGTTTAAAAACCAGTTAACCTTACAGATCATAATTTGTAAAACATCCACAATTACTACCATTATAGAATTTATGAAGGGCACTTTATGAAATACTAATATCAATAGTGAAGTCATTTCCACATATGTTTGAACTTTATGTGAAGGAATTGCATATATGTAATATGAAACTAAAATTTTGTGCATTAATTTTATTTTTATTTTTTTTAAAGATTTATGTATCTATTTGAGGGAGGGATAGAGCAAAAGAGAGAGGTAGAGGGAGAGGGAGGATCTTCCCACTGAGTGAAGATCTAGAAACAGGGCTCAGTCCCACAACCTAACCAACTATTACATCAATATCACCAAAATGTAGTTATTAATATAACACATCCATTAGGAGGGGGTCACCTGGCTAAATAAATCCAGTGGAATTTTCCTACCCAATAATTGTCTAAGGTTAGGAGATGTCTTTTTTATAGTTCTTTTATGTACAGGATGATTTTCTGGCATTATTTACTGATTCCTCTTTCTCCAAAGAAGATGTACAATACGATGGGGAAGGGATGGAAAGTTCAAGAGCAAGTGAGTTCTGTTTCCAGTTTGACCAGTTCTATAGGTCCAAGCTCTTGAAAAGGGTGTTCAACACTATTAGGTCCCAACACCTTCACTTGTGAAATGAGATATACCCTCATATGTTTTAATACACCATATCAGCACCTTTTCTAAACATCTTTCCAAAGTAAGATAGCTAATCACCTCCTCTTTTAAGTCCTCTTCCCCATCACTGCTGGCAGCATGTTAGACCATTTATACTCATGTTGTTCAATATGGTAGCCATTAACCATACAGGGTATTGAAAACTTGAAGCATGGATAGATGAATTAAGGTCTACAGTAAGTAGTAAGTATAAGATACACATAAATTTTGAAGATGGTACAAAAAGAAAATGTAAAATATCTCAATGATTTTTATATTCATAACATGTAAAAATTACAATATTTTGGATACTTGGGTTCAGTAAAATGCATTATGAAATTAATTTCACCTGTTCATTTTGTTCCTTTTAATTAAGCTCCTAAAAATTTTAAAATAACTGATATGGCTTACATTTGTGACCTGCATTGTAATTCTACTGAACAGCGTGGAAGTTTCTTCAGTTTGTAACTATTTGCTTGCCTTGGGAAATCTAAAATTGCATGACTAAAATTCCTTCAAACATGCATATCCACGTCCCTACAAATCTGTGATCATATAACCAAATGGGATTATTACTATAGCTCACCATTAATATTATATGAGACCCAGCACTACAGTTCAACCCCTTATTTGATACCCTTTATCTTGTTCTTTTTAAGTAATAGTTTCAAGCATCAACGATCTCAAGGAATCATCACACATTAGTATAATGATGAAATACTGAGAAATATCAATTATAGTTTGGCAAGGATGTTAAACACTCACACACATACACACAAAAAACATACTCTCTCACTCTGTTGTCTCTGCCATTAGACACCTGTGAGATTGGAGACAAGGTAGTCACCATTCTGAGCCTTAGTTTTCTTATAAATGGATGGATAAAGGGATGGTGTTAGAAGAAATGAAAATTAGCTGCCATAATTCTAATATATCTAAAATATAATATGAAATAATAAATGGGTAAAACTGTAGAATGTGAGGATAGCTCTGTATTTGGGCCTAATAGATTCACCCTTTTAATTTCTCTAGACTTTGTATCCATTTAATAACAAGATAAAGCATAACTCAAATTTTACCACATTTAAAAGAGAAAATGAGATCCTAAAATAAAAGAATTGGGGGCACATGGGTGGCTCAGTCAGGCCTCTGGCTCTTGATTTCAGCTCAGGTCATGATCTCAAGGTTGTGGGATTGAGCCCCATGTTGGGCTCTGCACTCAAGCACATAGTCTGCTTGTCCCTCTCCCTCTGTTCCCCCTGCCCCGCTTGTGTTCCCTCTTTCTCTCCCAAATAAATAAAGAAATAAAGTGGGTTTTTTTTTAAGGAGTTTATTTATTTATTCAACAGACAGAGATCACAAGTAGGCAGAGAGAGAGGAGGAAGCAGGTTCCCTGCTGAGCAGAGAGCCCGATGCAGGGTTCGAACCGAGTACCCTGGGATCATGACCTGAGCCGAAAGCAGAGGCTTTAACCCACTGAGCCACCCAAGTGCCCCAGAAATAAAGTGTTTTTTAAAAAATTAATTAACTAAGATAAAAACAGAAAGGGAAACAAACTATAAGAGACTCTTTTAACTCTAGGAAACACGCTGAGGGCCGCTGGAGCGGAGGTGGGTAGAAGGATGGGGTAACTAGGTGATGGGCATGAAGGACTGAACTTGATGTAATGAGCACTGGGTGTTGTATGCAACTGATGAAGCTCTAAATTCTACCTCTGAAACTAATAATACACTATATTTTAATTAAATTGAATTTAAATTAAGAATTTAAAAAATTAAAATAAAAAAATGAATTGATATCAAATTTGTCTTTTGAAAAGACATGGTTTCTACTTGTTTTTTTTTTCTTTGCCTTATAATGTGGCCTCACAATGAATAAGAATTCTTGTGATGCATTAAACTTTAACATATCCATCCCTTGGGAGAGCTTGCAATCATTCTCCAAGTTAAAATGAGAATGAAAGTTACATTTGATAATCTCCCAAGTGTCATTTCAGTCATCACAAAACCATCCTTTGTCATAATTATGGATTCACAAGTCTTCAGATATCTTCAATGATATTTTAATTGGGAAATTATTTGTTTAATTTCATGTTACATCCAACTTACTGTAGGCTCAAATGATAAAATATTCTGAAAGTTAATTTTTAAGCAAACATTTATTTAATGTCTCCCATACATCAGTGTCTACACAGAGAAAATACATAGTCACTGCTCCAAAGAGTATAATTTTATAATTTCAAAGAGACTCCAATAAAATAGTTTATGATCTTAGTGAAACCCACGTGACTGAAGGTAAGGAACCAAGCACTTACAAAACTGGGAAATAGGTAATATTTTTCATTATTCCTTTCCCCAACTTCCACTCTTTTTATTCTCTAGGTACCACTTCACTTTCCTCCAATAAGGGCTTGGTTTTCTCAAGAAACTTTTTTTTTTTTTAAGGGATTTCTTCTTAATTTCTTGACTTGTATTACTCTCAACCCAAAGTGCCATGTGCTAGACAATAGAATCACATGAATAAGACTCTGTGGCTTCCTCCCATAAAGTTCATATTCTAATTAGTAACTATATTTAAAACAAAGAACTCTTAAATATCAAAGAGTAAATAGTGAGATGTGGGCTTTGGGGCATACTGGAAAGATGTTGGGTGATCTGTGACGGGAAGGAGGATTTGTCCACTTCCTTTTAAAGAAGAAAAGAAAATCAAACAACTTTATCCTTTGTTCTGATAACTAAGTCACACCAATAAAATCTTATTATCTTGAGACCAAGTAAAAAAAGTATTTCCTAAGTATGAGTTCTAATACTTAATTTATTCATGAATGTAACATCTACAGAAAATACATGTTCAAATACTAAGGGTTACAATAAAAATGAAATTCTTGCTTTTAAAAAAATCCAGTATTTCGTAGTGACAGGGTGAATATACTGCATGAACATGCTAATCATTGTTACTTAAATATGTTCCTCGTTTTTTTTACAAATGATGGTTTTATATATTTTACTTTTTAAAGATTTTATTTATTTACTTATTTATTTGAGAGAGAAAGAGCAAGGGAGAGCAAGCAAAAGCAGGGTGAAGAGCAGAGGAAGAAGCAGGCTCCCTGCTGAGTGGGAGCCCAATGTAGGACTGGATCCTGGAACCCTGGGGTCATGACCTGATCCAAAGGCAGATGCCTAACTGACTGAGCCACCCAGGCACCCTGGTTTTAGTAATTTTATTTCACAAGGTACTCAGACTTAAAATATTATGATACATAATCAGCATTTAAAAAATGGACATTTTGGGGCACCTGAGCGGCTCAGTGGGTTAAAGCCTCTGTCTTCAGCTCAGGTCATGATCTCAGGGTCCTGGGATCAAGCCCCACATCCGGCTCTCTGCTCAGCGGCGAGCCTGCTTCCTCCCCTCTCTCTGCCTGCCTCTCTGCCTACTTGTGATCTCTGTCTGTCAAATAAATAAAATCTTTTAAAAAATGGACATTTTGAATACTATTGAAAAATCATAATGGTAAACTTGAAAATACATTCCATAGTCCTGATTATAGTTAAAAAAAAAAAAAAAATCTAGCTATTAAGCTGTAAAACTCTCTCTCTTTTTTTTTTTTTTTTTTTTGGTCTTTAGAACCCCTAGGGCTCATACTAAATAAGTTGAACTGGTTAATGTATAAAAGTCTTTCTATTTCTATTTCAGAAGAATACTCAAGATTCCAGCCCTTGGAGTTTCCATTTTCCATTTTAGAAAAGCTGGTCTTAAAATGGAAAGAGAAATAAGGTTATGGGAAGAAAATGCATACAGGATTTTAACTGCCTTTCTCATAACCATAGCCATCTTTAGCTAAAGCAGAAAGGAATTCCTTGAATCCCTGAAAAAATTGCTTATCTCTTCTCTTCTCTTAGCTCATCTGGGACTTATCTAGACACCACTGGGACAACAATATTTTCTATGGAAGACAAAGCAAAAACTAGGAAATGCCCACTCATCAGTTGTTTTTAAATAGCTATATTTTGAGGCTCAGGACCTTGACTGCTGGTCTTTTTCACCTCCCACTCTCTACTTGCTATTTGACCTTCATTGCTGACACAATTCTGGCCCCGTTCCCAAAGGCACGAGACTGCAAGGCATGTAAGGATGAGAATCCTTGAGATAAAGCTGAACTCTGAGCATGCATCACAGTTTTCTTCAAAGAGAATTAAAGCACATTTCCAGGCATTACTTGGTTTCTACTTGTCGTATCCCATTCTGTCCCTGCCAGGTCAATGGTGCTGCCTGGGCAGAGCATTATAAACCATTTTTGTCAATGTTTTGTTTTACAATTGTGAAAACTAAAACCAATCATTTTCACTGACGTTAACTACTCTAACTCTTCCTCACACACGTATCTAAGAATTGTGGCAAATGTGTTGAAGAAAGTGAGGGTGTTTATGTTAATTTTTAAGTAATTGCATCTTTAGGTCTATCTGAAAGTACATTAGTGATATGGATAAAAGTTGTAGGGAGCGTCCCACAGTAAAATCGGGTCTACTGTAAAGTATGTTCTTCAGAAGAGCAAACATGGCACATGGCACATGGCACATATTCAGTAAGTGTTTATTTTAATGAAAAAAGAAGAAAAGAAGAAAGAAGGAAAAGGAGAGAGGGAAGAAGGAGGGAGGAAGAAAGGGAAAAAGGATGTTTTTCCATTCTAAACAAACTAAAATTTCATTACATTAATAGGCATTTTCTAAACATTAACATCTTTGTGTTACCAATTCACTGCCTTGAGTCAGACATTATGCATGGCTTTAAGAGGGTATTTTCCTTTCCTTCTCAAAAAGGGGATAACTAAAGTGACATGCAAAATACACATTATAGAGATTTGTACAAAAATATGGCATGGTATGGATATTTTCAGCAATGGCTTTTAAAAAATATCAGATTTTACTTCTGGACTTACAAATAAGAGGAAAACGTTTCTGAAATGAAAATCCACATTTTTTTTTAGCTCTTGACTGTACTTTGAAAGCATTCTTTTAACATATAGGATTACTATATAACATGTGTACATTTATTGGACTATTTTGACCATAGATGTGTCAAAGCTAAAAGCCCTCCCAAAAAGCACAAGAACACAAAATGCAAATCTGTGTCTCAAAATCAACAGTGTCCTTTTCTTTTGGTATAAAGAATAAAGTACCTTTGTTTCAAGTTTAACAAAGGCAACGTGTTGAACTGGTTGCCCTGCAGCACAGTCAGCCTCCATTCTAACCAACTCCTGCTCCCTCCAAAGATACATCTCTAGCTAAATCCAAAGAAGAATTATTAGCCTCAAAAGAGAGAATCAAAGACAATAATAGCTTGATAGGAACAAAAGGTTTATGTGTCTCCAGGTAAGATTAACCAGAGGTGGAGAAGGTGTTAGCAGGAGCCAGGTTCATTACCTACCAAGTATTCAGATACTCCTCAAACTGGCCATTATCATGATTGCATGATAAAAAGAACATGTTCAAATATTAAATGTAAAAAATAAAACTTCCCTTCCCTAGTCAAGACTACCAGTGCTACAGTGCCCCATGTTCTAGCGCTTGTATATATGTGTGTTATAAGTTAAAAAGAATTTATAGAATATTAATAAAAGGTGTGTTTTAAGAGCTCTTAAAATTTCAAGCTAGAAGAAATATTAGCTGTCCTCCAATGCAATTTTCTATCTTTTTCTTTTTTAAGATCAGAAAATGAGCCTGTAGAATCATTAATTTTTCACATTTTAAGTGGTAGAGTTAGGACTAAAATCCAGGTCCTCTGATCTCTGTTAGACATCTGTTCCATCTGTTATCAAACATAATTCACCTCCATGCAAATGCCTACAGAAGCCTTACTCTGTAGAGCTAAAAGGGGATGGTGAAGTTTATTGATCTCTATCCATCATTGGTTCTGACCTCCAATGCAATTTCTTTTACAAAGTTGCCTTACCCTGCAAGCTTCACCTTGCTGGTGATTTACCTCTAAGAATATCACCTGACGTCCTGTAGAGAGGAGACGACTTCTCGTGCTTCCTCATTTTAAATCCGAATTAAATTAGAAACTTTATGGGTCAGAAAAAGAGGTCAGGTATTCAGGGTACAAAGACTTTGCAATCGTGTCTTCATATTCCCTCCCCTGTGTGTTAGAAATTTTGCACTGACAATAAAACATAAAGGCTAACATTTTTGAAACCTTAGAAAGACAAAAAAGATTTCACTTATTTTAACCCCAATTAGTAATTTAAAACAATCCCAAGTATAAAAGTAGACAGTCATTACTTTGAAAAATTGCATATATATACTTTTCTGTAATAATTTTTCATAACCATACACTTCAAAGAATGATATGCTCATGTTGAACATCAGTTTATGACACTCTTCCAGTCAACAGATGTAAATTGAGTTCATGCTGTTTGCCAGACACTGTCCTATGTGATAAGATTTTTGGACTCAAGCCATCATGGTTAGATAAGAAAGATAACAGCAATCCTCTGTGCCGAATGCTATCAGATATTCACAGGACTCTATGAGAGTTCACAAGAGGAAGCCACTAATTTCATCTCCATGCCCCAGCCTGGACAGAGAACAAAGAAGGAAATCATGGATGGGCAGAGTGACATGAAACATTCTTTTATTTTCTCTTAAAAAAAACCAAAACCTTATACATTAAAGGCCACCACAAGGCATTCGGCAAACCAGGAAGCATCATCAATATAGAATTAAATTAGCAAGATAGGAAACAACATGTGTTGGAGGGGATGTGGAGAAAGGGGAACCCTCTTACACTGTTGGTGGGAATGCAAGTTGGTGCAGCCACTTTGGAGAACAGTGTGGCGATTCCTCAAGAAATTAAAAATAGAACTTCCCTATGACCCTGTAATTGCACTCCTGGGTATTTGCCCCAAAGATACAGATGTAGTGAAAAGAAGGGCCACCTGTACCCCAATGTTTATAGCAGCAATGGCCACGGTCACCAAACTGGAAAGAACCAAGATGTCCTTCAATGGACAAATAGATAAGGAAGATGTGGTCCATATACACTATGGAGTATTATGCCTCCATCAGAAAGGATGAATACCCAACTTTTGTGGCAACATGGACGGGACTGGAAGAGATTATGCTGAGTGAAAAAAGTCAAGCAGAGAGAGTCAATTATCATATGGTTTCACTTATTTGTGGAGCATAACAAATAACATGGAGGACAGGGGGAGATGGAGAGGAGAAGGGAGTTGAGGGAAACTGGAAGGGGAGATGAACCATGAGAGACTATGGACTCTGAAAAACAACCTGAAGGTTTTGAAGGGGCAGGGGATGGGAGGATGGAAGAGCCAGGTGGTGGGTATTAGGGAGGGCACGTATTGCATGGAGCACTGGGTGTGGTGCAAAAACAATGAATTCTGTTACGCTGAAAAAAAAAATTAAATTAAATTAAAAAAAAAAAAAGCAAGAGGGGGCTTTTGTGAAGAATCTGGTCACGTGTATACATAGTCTTCAGTCTTAGATAGCACTACATGGTACTATTGTTTGGCCTTCACTTTTAGGGAATGCAGCATTCCTCTGTTCTTTTATTGGGTCAATGAAGAAATATTACCTGGGGACAATGGGATTCTAAAAATAGCTATTAAAACATGGGGCAGCCCTAGATTATATAATAGTTACACAGTTATTTTTTATTACTACAAACACTTAAATAATTCTGATTGAGAATTCAACCATCTTCCATTTTGAGAAATGGGCACATCTGAATTATTGTCTCTTCTCTGCCCTCAGAACTTATAGCAAAAGGCCTCGAATGGAAACTCTGCTCAAAAACATGAGCTATGTAAATCTAAGCAATTTTCAGTTTTATCGAGCATGAGAACCCCTATATACAAATGTCAGTCTTCTCTGATCCTCAGTTTCTTCTTCTTTAAGGTTATAGACTTAGACTTTTGATATTCAAGCACCATTTTGTATGAGATATATGGATTGGCATCCCACTTAAGGTAGTATTATGATGGCACTTGGCAGAGACTACAGAAATATCTCAGTATTTCTTTCAGTGAATCATGTGTCACCATGAGTCAAAGGCACTAAAGTAAGACCCAAACCACTTTTTTTTTTTCCCCCTCCAAAACACTTTGTTATTGGCCCAGGCTTTGAGCCAAAAGTCCTATATAGATCTCTGATAAAACAGTGTTGACAAAAGAAGACTCCTTTTCCTTATGCAGGATGAGTGTAAGTGGCCTTGGACCTTGGTGTCTTCTTTCCTGAATTTTTACTCAAAAACTCAAATCTAAGTCCCACCATGAAACTGGGATATAATTCCTCATCCCAGAAACAGACCTGAAAGAGTGACAGCATGAATGAGAGAAAGGTGACTGTGAGACAGAGAGAAAGAACTGGGTGTGTTCCAAAGCAAAAAGCCCTCTACTGAGACCATCCCAGAGAGGTGTAAGATAGTGGCTGGAGATAGGATGGAGAAAAGGATTACAAGCAAGTCAGAGAGTTGCAGAGATACAAAAAGTGACCCAGAAAACCAGAGATGCAGGGAGTCCAAAATCTTTCCTCTAATGAGGGATCAGGATCAAGAACAAACCAGCTGCAAGGGTAAAGAGATAATTGCCCCTTTTTCCTTCTGGATACTAGTCCTTTGAGAACTAAAGCAGTGGATGGGGATTAATGTTAGGACGTGTACCAGACTGGCCTTTTAAACCCATTATTGTGAACCATTACTAGTACAGTGGCCAGTGATAAAAGCCTCAGTTTTGACCTGCCAAGGCAGAACTTCCTCTCCTTGGGAATGGAATAAGGAGAATGGAAGGGAAACTAAACGTCTTTCATCTATTCAATTCCATTAAATTATAAAAAGTAACTTCATTCTTTGCCCAAATCTATTCTCCAGTATCATCCTATCAGCAGTGTTCAAGTCCCATAGCCTTGTGTCTTCTAAAGTCATAACCCTGAAATAGACCTATAATTTAAAAGAGAGCCTTTACTGGGAATTCTTTTGGGTTCCTCTCTAGGACTTCAGCCAGCAGAGGTACATTCCAGATTTGCTTCCATGGAAATCCACAAAAAAGAATGACAGAAAGGTGGGTTTGATAGGCCAGTGCATGCTCTACTCAGTTCCCTGCTACACGTCCACGCATGTAGTACATTTCCTACTAGCCATTTCCATGCAATGTATAGGAAGTCAGAAGACAATCATCAGCCACTGCTATGTATCGCTTGAGTCTTGTGTTAGAAACAGAACGCATCTCATCTGCTTCTGTCCATGAAATCCTCTTCATTGTGTGAGTTTGTCAAGAGAGCCAGAAGTTAAAACACAGGTTGATTAGGAGGTATTGATGACTCAGAGTAGTGTAATATGAGAACCACCTGCAGATGTCTACAAAGCCAAGAGAGATTCTTTTCATGAATAACTACAAAAACTGAGGATGAGATGGAAGTACATGGGTTTTAGCAGGCCATGCATCCCCTCTTGGATACACGTTCTTTGAGCATATCTCCCAACAACCAAGTATTGCCTACAGGAGGCCAACTCTCCTTCTTCTCCAAGAACTTCTCAAATTATGAGTTATTAACATAATTGTTAGAACCCTAAGTATGTCTCTAAATTGGTATCATTATTTCAAGAAGTACAGGGTTCTCTAGCAAGGATTTATAGAAGCTATGTATCCATTTCTTTTTTCTTTTTTTCCCCCCTCTCACATTTGACAAATATGTGTACTCAGAAACCTTTTGACATTAGTTTGGATCCTGCCCACCCCCTCAGAACATTTTTTTCCTTCCTGGCCTTCTTTTTACACAATTTGTTTCACTGTTCTGCTGGTTTTGTCCATTGTTAGCCTTGGGCCATAGAATTTTTTAATCCTTATTAAATTCAGTCTCCCCATGTATAAAAGACTATGCATATAATATTGTGGAATTAATGAGATAATAATGTAAATAAAGTATTGAACATGACCATAACACATAACAATTTGTAATAAATGTTTACTCCCTTTTTGTCTTCCTAGAAATCCCCAATAGAGTGAAGAATTACCTCTTAAAGGGTATCTTCAATTTTTATTAGCTGAAACTTGTTTCAATTGACATTCCAATAAAAATTTGTAATTGAGAAATGGTTTGAATAAATTACACTCTAAAATAAGTTTAACTAAATAAAATAAGTTTCTAGAATTCAGTAATATCGCTAATATGCTTTGCAAGAAAAAATCTGAAATTTTCAGACAAAAATCAAACAGGAAATTAGACAACCATTGACTGTGTGGAATGCCACATAATGCAAGTCTCCATGGACAGCATCACACAATTTCTGTTTCTCAATCTAGAAACGAAAAGGAGAAAACAGGCCAGAAACAAAAATATGATTTCAGGTAAGGTAGCTGATCAGAGACATATAAAGTTAGGCAACAAATTTTGCTGCTAAAAATTATTTCTATGATCAAAGCAAATTATGTGATTCAAAATAATTTAATTAAAATATGTTGAAAGCTTTAATTTAGACTATTAGCTGAGATCCATAAGTATTTTGAGATTTTTTATTTTTCCTAGTAATATTAAGATGTGTTATAAGAAATGAAAAATTAATATCTGATATTTACATTGACCTCATTGCAAAGGTTTTGGATAATGACAAAGAATTTTGCAGACTCTGCTTTGAAAAATGAATTAATTGATGGACTCTCAAGCAGTAAACAATAATCTAATGTAAAATATGCATAATTTATGCATGTTTAAAAAATTTAGCCAAGTTATCTATTTCATCAGTTCTACATCTCATAGTTGTAGAAGGAAAAGGGCATGAGATGGGGCAAATTCATTTCAATCTTTAAAATATTCTCAAGCATTTTTAAAAGTCAAAAAGGGAAACATATTTTAAATAAGCACTATCCTTTTATCATAACTGCATGTGAAATGAAGAAACTTTGAAGAGGAAGTTTTGAAAACACTGAGAATTTTAGATAAGTAATTATGTCACTATCTGTGCTGATGGACTAAAACTGCCTTCACTAAAGATCTTTGCCCCAAATACTCAAAATGCAGACTAACAGAACACTTAGATGTTGGTGAGATCTTTTTATAGTTCAAAAATGGAATTCTTGTTCATATTTCCCTTTATTCTATACTTTACTCTAAAGAAAAATTACCCATTTCCAAAATAATTGTATATTCTACATTGTATATTTTATAGGTAAATGTAATGATTTAGGAAATAATTAAAAGTATTAGCTTACTGGAAGAATCACGGGAGTCTACTTTTAAAAAACATTTGTGTTTTTAAGCAAAATTTCTAGGAACCTGACTCTGAAAGTGTCACCTGACTCTAGAAAGTGACTCTGAAACCATCAGTTCTATGCCTTCCTTTAACAAAGGAAGGATGCAGAGTAGTGATTAATTGAAGGTGACATACCTCACTAACGGACAAATGAAGTCCATGAACTTCAGGAGAGCCCTGAGGTTTCATAAAAGACAAAAATTGATGAGATGTATCTCATCATTTTCAAAGTATCTTTTGAAAATCCAGAGAAAATATAAGTATTGAGTCTAAGCATTTAAAACAAAACAAAACAAATAAACAAACAAAAAAAAAAACCTAGGAAAAAGTTTCAACATAGATGCAGGAATGTGATCTTGGAAAGCTGTCTTAGTGCTAATGTTTCTTGCCTGCCTTCTCTGGAGGAGATTCTGAACATTAAATACCAGAGTTAAGTTAGGGCTATGCTGGCTTAGTTAAATAATCAGTGCATGCTGAAACCAAGGCCAGGACGTCTGTACATTCAGCCACATCCAGGTCAGTGGGCTCACATCTATAGATTCCATTCTTTATTCTAATAACCTCATTTCTCAAGATTGGCCACAAGGGAGGCCTGACAGAAGGTGTGCATCTATTTATCTGAAATATGATTTTAACTCTAGAGAGGGATGCCATCTTATTTAAGCATTTGTGACTCTGTACTTAGAAAATATATTTAAGTAGGAATCCAGGCTCACAAAATTTAGCAAGGCTTATGCTAATACACTGAGTGGATTCTGTTAATCTCTTCTTTGACTTTGAAAAACAGGAACAATGAGTTATAAGAGAAAGATATTTTATCTTGTCAAAATATATGTAGTGTTGATTATGATAAATTTTTAGTAGTTCAATATGTTGATATATTAAAAATTGTATTTGTCTAACTAGAGACATTAAAAAAGAAAAAGAAATAAAAGTCACCCAAATGGGAAAAGAAGAAGTAAAACATTCACTATATGGAGATAACATGATACTATATATAGAAAACTCTAAAGACACTGACAAAAAACTGTTAGAACTAATAAAAAATTCAGTAAAATTTCAGGATCCAAAATCAATATACAGAAATCTGTTGTGTTTCTATACACTAATAATGAAATATCAGAAAAAGGAATTAAGAAAATAATCCCATCAATACATGCACCCCTATGTTTACTGGAGCATTATTTAAAATAACCACATTACAGAAGCAGCTCAAATATCCATAGACTGATGAATAGACTGATGAATGGATAAAGAAGATATGGTATATATCTCTCTCTATATAGATATATATACATATGTGTGTGTGTGTGCACGCGCACGCACACACACAATGGAATACTACACAGCCATCAAAAATGAAATCTTGCCATTTACAATGACGTGGAGGGAAGAGAGAATCTTGAACAGGCTCTATGCACAGCATAGAGCTGGAGGCAGGGGTTGATTTCATGACCTGAGATCATGACAGGAGCCCAAATTAAGCATGTGATACTTAACCAACAGAGCTACCCAGGCACCAGCTAAGTACCTTTCTATTCTAACAGAATAAGAAAAAAAACAACAGGATCCAACCCAATCAGATACTACTACTGTGGCTAGCACTATTACCTGTCTTCTTTTTGCCTAAGGAAAGAAGTATGGGAGGAAAGTCCTAAGCCTCTCAAGGCAAAAGAGAAGGAACTCCAGAAGAATCACTTGCCACTGGAGAGACTGTCAGGTTGTTCTTAACTCTGTAATGTGCTTGGGGTGTTTTGCACATATCGCTGAGTAAAGGGCAAAAGAACTGCAGGGCCGAGAAAATTTTATGACAATGTAAAGGAGCCTGGAGTGCTACATTTGTCCTATCAGCCACACCTGAATTTCCAGGAGATCAAGTTCAACCAGGGAAGGTGCGACACCTGGTAATGAAAGCCTGGCAGCAAGAAGCTGTGAGTGCACTGCCCACTCGGAGAGCTGAAGGGGAGAAAATGAGGACAAGATAGCAACTGCCGCATCTCCAAACTCCTGGGAGGTCAAGATGGTTATAAAGAACCATGAATTCAGCCAGACAAACAAGAGAACCGCTGTAGTCTCCTACAGCAATAGGATCTTAGAGATGCTTTTGTCCTTGATCTCTTCTTCCCTCCCCTGTCAGTTCTCAATACGACAGGCCTCAAAAAGAAGTAGAGTATCCAGTGCATGACTCTCTCAGACACAGACATACACACACGCACACACACACACACACACACACATTCTCACTCTCTCTGTCTCTATCTCTGCTGCCTCTCTGTCTCTGTCTCTCCCTCCTCTCCCCCATCTTTAGTGGTGGAGAGAGAGGAGAAGAACATAAGCATACTGTGCTTCCTCCCTGCTTGAAATATTCCTCAGGACTGATAAGCGCTAAGATGGAGAGGAACATAGATGAAATTAAAAGTAAGCATGAGGCTTCTGTTTTAAATTACATTGAAATTTAATCATTAAAAATGACTGGCGTAGAAGGGGCTTGGATAACACAGTCAGTTAAGATTTCAGCTCAGGTCATGATTTCAGGGTTGTGAGATCAAGCCCCATGTGGACCTCCATGCTCAGTGGGGGGTCTGCTTAAGACTCTCACTCCATCTCCATCTGCCCCTCCCACCCAGTTTGCAATCTCTCTCTCATGTGCTCTCTCTCTCTCGGACAAATAAATTTTTTTAAAAGATTTTATTTATTTCTTTGACAGAGAGAGAGAGACAGTGAGAGAGGGAACACAAGCAGGGGGAGTGGGAGAGGGAGAAGCGGGTTTCCCACTGAGCAGGGAGCCAGATATGGGACTTGATCCCAGGGTCCTGGGACATGACCTGAGGCCAAGGCAGATGCTCAACCAACTGAGCCACCCAGGTGTCCCAATAAATCTTTTTTTTTTTTTAAATGACTGGCATAGTTTCTCAAAACTTTAAACGTGGTTACCATATAAACCATCAATTTTACTCCTACATCAATAATCAAGAGAAATGAAAACATACATCCACGCAAAACCTTGTACATAAGTACTCATAGTGGCATTATTCATAATAGTTTCCAAGTGGAAACAACCCAAACGTCCATCAACGAAAAAATGGATAAAGAAAATGTGACATATAGATATAATGGAATATTATTCAGCCATATAAAGAAATTAACTACTGATACACACTAGACACAGGTGAATCTTGAAAATATTATGCTAAGGGAAAGAAGCCAAAATTCAGAAAGTGAGAATACCAATACATGCCTCTGGCATTGCTTTCTCATAAAGACAGTCAAAATGTATTATAAAGAATAATTTATGTATTTTACAATTGATAAATATTCACTGAATGAACAAACATACGGTAATAGTGCTAGAAAATTAGAGATTAGCTGGAACTAGGCAAGACAATGGTAAAAAAGAAAGGACAGGAAGACTGAGTTCCTGAAAGAAACTTAAGAGAAAATAGCTAGCAAATGGCTGTGAAATGCTCCATATATCAGGGGAGGAAAAAGTCACCTTTTAAAATACATTACTCTAAGCACTATAAATGTAAATGTTCAAACCACATTTTCACCTATTCATTTTTCCCCCAAATTCTCTTCTCCACTAATTGAGAGAGTGGAAATATGCCTAGGTTTATGCTAATGAGATAATCTATATACAGACTATCTGGTTCCGTATATTGAATTGCATCCCAAATACAAAAGGCTTCAGTCAATATGATTAAATGTTAGAAGCAGAACTCAAGGGATTCAATTCCAGTAATTCACTCTCCAACTGGGGTTGAGGAATAAGATAAGAAAACCAGGGCTGCTTCTCTCTGGGGTGGTCCAGTTCTCAAAGAAAATCCTTCAAGTCTCCTTTGCTCTCATAATCATTTTGATAAGCTCTGAAGGAGCCCCAAAAGTAATTTAAACAAAGAGAAATGACATCCTACAGAGGTGAGCATTGTTTTTTGAGAATCTTTCCCTGTGAGTTCAGTGTTTTGACAGCACAGGTCACAAGTAAAAATAGTTATCTTCTGCTCTGAAGTTAGCATTACTTATATGAACTGACCATCTATTATTTTCTTCTATTATTCAAGTAATAAAGTAAATATTATAGATCCTGACAGGGTATCCTGATAGTCAATGATGGAAAAAAAATGATGATGGTGATGATGATTCTAACAACAATACTTAATATTTAGTCAGGTCCTGTAAGTATTCTAGAAAAAAAGAGTATTCTAGAATCATTTCAGGTATGCTAACAACTACCCTGTGATGTAGGTATTATCTATCACTTACAGTTAACTGATTAATAATTTAATGAAGTAAGTAAAAACAAATTTACCTAAGGCTTCTAGCTAGTGATGGAGTCTGATCTGACCCCAGGCAGTCTGACTCGATAATCTACACAAAACAGCTGCCTTCAGCTGCTTTCTAGGGAAATGCCCATATTGTACAAAGTCAATTCTAGAGAAAATTACGAGGATGAAATCTCATAACTCTGTTCTCACTGGCTACCATGTCCCACCCATCAATCTCAAGGGTTTGTTTGTGGGTTTTTTTTTTTTTAAGATTTTATTTATTTATTTGAAAGAGAACAGGAGGGAGGAGCCAAGGGAGAGGTATAAACAGACTCCAGGCTGAGCATAGAGTCCACTGCAGGACTCAATCCCAGGACCCTGAGATCATGACCTGAGCCAAAATCAAGAGTCAGACACTTAACTGACTGTGGCACCCAGGTACCCCAACAATCTTTACATTTGTCCAAGACACTACCTGCTGCTCTTCACCACAAGTGTCCCCTTCAGCAGCAACAGATTTTCTCAATCCTTCTGTCTACAGTCAAAAATGACCTGATGGGTATACACAATTCATGCTGAGGTAATAATGTATGACAGAAGGTCAAGTGCTTACCTGTAGTGTTTTACTTACCCATCATTTTTCTAGAGATTATGTCATAATACAAAATAGCCAATTACAGAAACCCCAGACAGAGTTGCAGAACTGTCAGAGGAAGACTTTTTGGTTAGGTGGTACTCTGGATTCCTTCACAATGAGCTACATCTAGAATGAGCCCTATGTTCACTCTTTAGCTCTAAATTCAATAAACCATGGAAGACAGGCACGTAAAAGCAGGGGAAACGGAAGGTCTCAGGACAAAATCTATTAACACAGTGTCCTTAACACGGCTTGCTTGTCTGTATGTACCTCTCCAAATTGTATCTCTCATGACTTCTTGTCTGCTTTTCTCCCTTGCCCATAACATACTTCCCAACCATCTACCAAAGTGCCATGGCCTTCACCTTTTATTGTGCCATATATACCACCCCAACAGCTTGTAATAAAGCTGTATGATCTTTCAATTCTCAGTTCAACATACATTCTTTTGAAAACCTCTCCCTGAATCTTGAAGTGGTAATAGGTGTCCCTCCTATGGCCTCCAATAGTTATTATATTGTATAGTGACTGCAGTAATCTGTTATAGCCACTGGAATTTAGCCCTGAATTCATGATGCTTCATATTATTACATCACCTGTGGCAGGGACTGCTCTTTTTCAATACCCATGTTCTTCTCAGCTCCCAGGATAAAGCTGGGCTACAAGATCAGCCCCCTTTGCACCTGGGTTTGGTCATGTGACTCAGTTCTAGCTAATGGAATGTGAACAGAAGTTCACTACACCTGGTCCAGCCCAACGTTCTATGCAATACTCCCTTTTATATCTGCCTTCTATTTGACAGGGAAAGGAATTACCTCATGGGGAATTTAGAAGCCAGAAGTTAAAATTATAAAATCTCTGGCAGCCTAGGTTTCTAAACACTTATTTGGAGCAGACCAAGAAGATCTCCTCCTCACTTACCTGGAATCTCTTTGGACTTTCTACCTGAGAAAGAAGCTGCTTCTTTTTAAAATTATTTTTTTGGAGGAGGAGAAGAAATATATTGGTTACAGAATTGGTTATATTACCTTTGTATTTCCTGGAAACTAGCATAACTAGAGGCACATTAGAAATGTATGTGATGATTTTTTTAAAAAATCAAGTAAATGAACAAGTAGAATAAGTATCTTAAATAAGTTCTTTTTGTCATGCTAATATAAAAAGCTAACATGTATTTTATGCTTACTATGTGCTACCGCTTTCTAAGATCATTTACATAAATTAGTTAATTCAATCCTCTTAACAATATTATGACATGGGTACTATTATCATCTCATTGCACAGATTAGTAAATTGAAGCTTAAACCAGATTACTCACTACTCAGTGTATCATAATTAATATCTGGCTGAGTCAAGATTCAATTCCAAAAAACCTGACTCAAAGTCTATATTTTTAACCACTCTGAAATGGCTGCATAGAAGTAAGCAATTTAAAAAAAAACTTCAATGAAAAACAGAATAAAATAATATTTTGTATTAATAACATCATCTCTTGATATAATCATTTCTAGGAAAGAGCTAAGATTTCCCATAAAATTTATGGTGACACACAACACCATCTTATAGATCTTTTTAAATACCAAGAGATTCAGTTGCTATATAGAAGGTCAGTTTGTGATTTTAAGGGTGAAATCCAAGTTTCAAGGTTCCTAATATTACCTTAAACACTTAATTAGGGTTTTGTCTTCTTCTTGCTCATATATTTTATTTATTTATTTATTTATTTATTTTTATTGTGTTATGTTAGTCGCCATACAGTGCATTATTAGTTTTTTTTTTTTAAGATTTTATTTATCCATTTGACAGACAGAGATCACAAGCAGGCAGAGAGGCAGGCAGAGAGAGAGGGGGAAGCAGGCTCCCCGCTGAGCAGAGGGCCCGATGCGGGGCTCGATCCCAGGACCCCGAGATCACGACCCGAGCCGAAGGCAGAGGCCTTAAGCCACTGAGCCACCCAGGTGCCCCGCATTATTAGTTTTTGAGGTAGTGTTCCATGATTCACTGTTTGCATATAACACCCAGGGCTCCATGCAATCCATGCCCTGCTTAATACCCATCACTGGGCTAACCCATCTCCCCACCCCTCCCTTCTAAAACTCTCTGTTTCCCAGAGTCCATAGTTTCTCATGGTTCTTCTCCCACTCTGATTTCTCCCCCTCTATCTTTCCCTTCTCCTAATGTCCTCCATGCTATTTCTTATGCTGCGCAAATAAGTGAAACCATACGATAATTGACTTTCTCTGTTTGACTTATTTCACTTAGCATAATCTCCTCCACTCCCAACCAAGTGCCTTAGAGATTTCTTGATTTCATTAACTCACAAGTTTCATTAAATATGTAAAATCAGAGCTTATTCTTAAATCAGTAATCAATTCTTACACCGTTAGAGGTCAACCCTCAGACTATAATTCACTCAAAATCACTTTATTCTCTATAAGTTAAGAAAATTCAGTGTTTATATAATGTCATCTTCATCATGTCCAGAAAAGAACCCTCTCCACACAATCAGATCAATGTCTGTTCTAGACAATCTAGACTAGATTAATTGGGTTGGTGTCTGTTTGGATCTTAGTCATTTCATCAGGAGTTTCTCAGGCTGGCTTCTAAAAATTACTGCTTGGGATGCCTGGGTGGCTCAGTTGATTAAGTGTCTGCCTTTGGCTCAGGTCATGATCTCAGGGTCCTGGGACTGAGCCCCATGTTGGACTTCTTGCTCAGGGGGAGTTTGTTTCTCCCTCTATCCCCTGCTCATGTTCTCTCTTTCTCTCTCAAATAAATAAAGTCTTAAAAAAAAAAAGCAGCTGTGCCATTAAAAAAAAAAAATCACTGCTTAACAAATTCTAATACCCCGGGTATGTCAAAAACACTCACAAGTATCACCAAACTAGAACCTTAGCTATTATTCAGGTAATGATATACTTTATGATGTAAGTAAAACAGATGGTTTCAAAAAAGCACTAGAATTCATCACTGGATTCATTTTCAAAATCTACACAACTGCCTTATATTTAGAATAAATACAGTGATGATACTTTATCTCTGACTCAGCTGCTGCCCTCATGCTACAATATCTGTAATTAAGGTCACAGTCTTTTGTCATTATCATTAGTGAAAGATGGTCAAACAGATACTGTCGCCAAACTTGGTGTAAATCTGTTTTTAAACCATTTTAAATAGTTATTCAAAGGAGTTAGGGGTGTTCAGGGTTGATGGAAGAAATTTGCTTTTTCTCAGATTCTCCACACAGTATAGTTTTAACTTTTTTTCATATACAAGTGGGAATTAATTTCAAAGATAAAAGAAGAAAAAATATAACCTAAAAACTGGAAAACTAAAGTACCTATAAAATGTTATAATAACTATGGGTATATTAATTCATTCTTTAAAATTGGCTACACACAATATTTTTCTGTGTTTTATTGTTGTTTTTATTTGAAAACAACCAAAATCAACTTTATTTTTTAGGAATACCATTTTTTTCAAGTAATCTCTACACTCAATGTGGGACCCAATGTGTGACCTCAGGACCAACTGAGACAGCTAGGCACATCTTAACTTTATTTTTAAAATCTGTTCTGAGTAAAATCAGTATCTGTATGAGTGCAATACTGTAGAAAACGATTTGAAGATAAAGCTTTGCCCTAAATGGACTAACATTTCTCCCATTTTAAAAATTATAGGATACAAAGAACTTTAGTTTGATTTATTTTAAACATGAAATAGTTCTATTTTGAGGTATACCTCTAATGTATTGCCTGAGGACCCTGATCAGGGGGTGGGAAGTCTTGTTTACAAATCAGGCACTGTCTCCAGAGAGAGGAGAATTTATAGGTATTTTGCCTTTTGCTCAAAAAGAAAATACAAGAAAAGTTACAGTGAGACTTTCTATGTTTTCAAACTTGTGCAGGTCGTAGAACATTTAGAAGGCAAGGTGCAATTTGAATAAAAATGTAAGACACCAATAGTGGGTTCAAATAATTAAGTATATAATGCACTAAATCAGATATATTAAGTCCTAGTAGAGATGAAAGGTGAAGGTGTAGATAAAAGAAAAACCTAATTGAAAAAATCATATTCATTAACAGAGGTTTGCAACATATTAGATATTATGGACTGAAGTGTCCCCCCTCAAATTCACATATTGAAGTCCTACCCCTTACCTCCATGTAATTATATTTGGAGATGATTAAAGTTAAATGAGGTTATAAGGGAAGGGCCAGGATCCAATAAGTCTCTCGTCCTTAGAAGAGGAGAAGAGATGCCAGAGCTCTCTTACACTCCTATACACAAGGGAATGTACTATGAGAGGACATACAGGGAAAGCAGCTATCTAAAAGCCAGGAAGAGAGGCTCCACCAAAGACCAAACTTGGTCTTGGTCTTCCAGCCTCCAGAACTATGAGAAAATAAGTTTCTGTTCTTGAAGCCACCTTTTTGTTATGGCCATCTGCGCAAACTAATACATTTTTTAAACATGGCTGCCATTATTCTTTTCTAACAAGTTAATGGAGCTTTGCAACTTGAGTAGCATAGGAGTCCTGGAAATAGCTTCCCATCACATACCAAAGAATAGTTGTCTTTGTACAACATATGCACCCCTTGTTGTTGTGGCCCCACCTATCACTCAAACCCCATTTCTTGTCATTTCTCCACTCTCACAAAATGAAGCTATCTATTGAGGTGTATTTTACAACTCTATGTCTTTCCTCTGCTCTGAATTCTTTTCTCAGTTTAACTACCTGGAGCACTCCCCCAACCTTCAGCACCCCAGGTAACATTCACCTCTTGCTTTGTGTCTCCTTCCTCAACCCCCCTTCACAGAATCCTCACTCACTGTTTCACATTAATTGTATCATTAAGAGCATCCAGTGCTTACATGATTATCTGTCCCCATCAGAATTTTGCTTACCTGTGTCCCCCAACAGATGTGTGCTTTTTAAAAACAAGGATAATATGGAGTTTGACTCTATTGAGTTGAGGGGAAGCTCTGTACAAGTTTCACTAAGATAAATTGAAACCCTTTTTCTAGGGGAGGAGAAACACACATTTCAAGGGTGCTAATACTCTCCTTTTATAAATGCCTTCCAAGAGAGAGAAAAACAAATCCAGATTATGTTTATTGAAAACTTTTAGTTGGTTAGGAATACTTAAAAGGGTGAATTTTTTCATTAGTTAAGTTCCTTCCAGTAATAATGAAATAACCCTCATCAAAATATATTCAAGCCAAGGGCATTCTTATGCTTGAAAGCACCAATATTGAAAATAAACAAGCAAGAAGGAGTTCTGATGGAAAGAAAATCTAAAGAAAAGCTAAGAATTTGTGAGCAGGCAAAAAGTGAAACTGAGGGAAGACTGGATCAAGAACAAGGAAATCTGGCTTTTAGTTCCTCACCTGCCGGTCATTAACATTATCCCATGGCCAATACACCACACACATACACACTCCTGCACGTACACCCACACACACACACACACACACACACACACACACACAATCCATCTGTAAAAGGAAGGGATTTATAACAACTAAATTCTTTCCAGTTTTAACATTTTTCAAGATGTTCAATTGCTCTTCACTGAGGTGATTCTTTAAAAGAGATTTACTTGGGGCGCCTGGGTGGCTCAGTGGGGTAAAGCCTCTGCCTTCGGCTCAGGTCATGATCCCAGGGTCCTGGGATGAAGCCCCACATGGAGCTTTCTGCTCAGTGGGGAGCCTGCTTCCTCCTCTCTCTCTCTGCCTGCCTCTCTGCCTATTTGTGATCTGTCAAATAAATAAATAAAATGTAAAAAATAAATAAATAAAAGCGATTTACTTAATGTGATTTAAACTTTGTTATCATGAATTAATTATAATTTGATATATTAAGTTATGTTGAGGTTATATGAGGTTGAGAATAGTCAACACTACTCACAGCACCTGGTAATAACTCTGCCCTTCATGGCCACAGATACTCTTCATTGATTTACTCACTATCTCATTCAAAAATATGCTTCAGAACTTACAATGTGCAAGGCATCTACCTTCACTTTAAAAAATTACTTTTTTTCTTTTCTTTCTTTCTTTTTTTTTAAATGTAGGCTCACACAACACAGGACTTGAACACACGATCCTGAGATCAAGGCCTGAGCTGAGATCAAAAGCTGGATTCTCACCTGACTGAGCTACCCAGACATCCTTACTTTTAAGTAAGGAATTGGCCATTCACAAGCAAATTGATGGTCCTTAAAAATACTAAGTGCCCTCTACTACAGAATTTGTCAGTTTTTATCTGATTCTTTGTGCATGTATTTGAACACTAGTGTAAACGATTAAAAGACATAGTGTCAAAATTCCTAGTGCTTGAACTGCTATGAAAGACGATAAACAAAAATAATAATTCAAATTTATTCACCCCCATTTGGCGGGGGCAGAGTGAAAGGGAGAGAGAGAATCTTAAGCAGATTTCATACCCAGCACAGAGCCTGTCACAGGGTTCAATCTCACAAGGCTGAGATCATGACCTGAGCATAAATCAAGAGCCTGACGCTTAACCAGGCGTGCTGCTGAGCCACGCAGGCGCCCCTCCCCTAAATTTTGACTTAATATCATTTTATTAACAAATGATATTTGGGAAGAAAAATTAAGAAGATTTTTTTGGGGAAATAGCCTATCTCTGGTTTGTATAAAAATGAGTACTTTCTCATCAATTTAAACTCTATTTTGTTAATTTTAGTTAGTACAAGTTTGAAACAATAGTAACATAATGATATCAAAATACAACTTATCTTAGAAATATTACCAATTAAAGTGATTTTTATTTTGAGGAAATTTTCATTTGAATTAACCAGAATTTTTGCATTTCCTTATTTATATTTCCAATTTGTTAGCAAAATAATTACATTGCCCTGAAGACCATCCTTAACTCTGTAGGCCTTCTGAGAAACTACGCAGAGAAATTAAAATAACAGCCAAGGTTGATAAAATCCTCTTTGAGCAGCTTAGGTCAGAGTTCCTCAAACTGGGGTTCCTATGCCTATTCTCTGACATCTGCAAATTCTCTGATTTTAGAAACATTGAGCTTGGGCCTAATCCAAGCTATCCCACAGTCATTACTAGAAGATACACTAAACTCATCAAAGAGTCAGAGCATTTATTGATCTTTCGTATCTTCACTCACTCAGCTCCTGAATCCCCTGCTCTCCTTATCCCCCATTTAGGTCCTTGGTCCTACCTGATTAATCATTCAAATGGTACCCATTGTGGCCAGACTGTATCAGAATAAGACTCCCTGGGGGGCACCTGAGTGACTCAGTGGGTTAAAGCCTCTGCCTTCAGCTCAAGTCATGATCTCAGGTTCCTGGGATCGAGCCCCGCATCAGGCTCTCTGCTTGGCAGGAAGCCTGCTTCCCCCCCTTCTCTCTCTCTGCCTACCTCTCTGCCTACTTGTGATCTCTCTCTCTGTGTCAAATAAATAAATAAAATCTTAAAAAAAAAAAAAAGAATAAAACTCCCTGGGATAAAACATTGGATCTTACTCATAATTCCATTTTATTCCATGTGTTTCTCCATATCAAAGTCCCCATATTGGATCCTCCATATTCTGTTTTCTCACATCAACCTGATCCCTTTCTGAGTTTAATAAACACGATTTTATATTCAAGATGATACCATAATGTAATTTATAGTATAAAAAAATCTATAGTATAAAAAAAGGTACAATGAGAAAAGAACCCTAGAGTGTAGGACAAAAGAAAAAAGACTACAGCTTTGCTTTTAATGCCCATACAATCTTGGTCACATTGCTTCATATCACTAAGCCACAATTTCTTCATCTGTAAAGGTTAATCTCCACATTCCCCACTGGTTTTCTACAAGGAATGCAAGAACTGGTATGGAAATGCACCAAAACTGTCATGATATTTTTACTAATTCTTCTTATGGGATATTCTTATTAATTTATTTATGAGGTCTTTGGCTAAGGATTTGGACTTACCTGGAGGCAAATCATGGCACCACTGTCTAATTTGGAGTAATGCATATTATTCTTAAACCTTGGTTTCTTCATGCATAAATGGGGATAATCCTATCTCATAAGATTATTTTAAGCAGTTCGTAATATAATGTACATAAGTTTGTAATCTAATGCCTGGCCCTGGTAAATAAATGCTTAAAAAATATTTCAAAAAAATCAAAAATATTTATAGAATGTGCATTTGTTGCTATTTTATAATTCAGCTGGACAAATGAGAATTTTGTGAAATTATGTCTGAAAATGTAAAATACTAAAGCAGAGCCCTGATCCAAATTCCTAATTAAGTTCTTGAACTTTAACACAAGGCAAATAGCCTCAAAAACATACTGTTGGGGATGTCTATATCATTTGATCTATAATGTTTCTTCTTTCATTTATATATCCTATAGCTCTAGATGAAGGGAAAACACACTGGGGATACCTCAGGGAGGCACCTCCCTCCACCAACTGATGATCCCAGCTAGGAAAGATGGTTGTAGCTACAGAAAGAGCTAGAGTTTTTTTTTTTTCTTTTTGTTTTTTCCTCTTTCTCATTGCAGCCTAGAGATTTGTGGCTGAGAAAATGTTAAGTGAATAAGCAAATACAAGACTGCTAAGGAACCACAAAGGACACAACAGCGATCCCCAGAAGAGTGTATTATGTATGCTGATTGGATATATCAATGTTGTTCCATTTAGCACCATATCTATATTTTACATGAGTTAAGGTGGAAAGAAGCCCCCCGGGAACTGATGCTGAAGGTATCTCAAAAATTACTGAAAGTTGTGTTTCTAGTTTTCCTTCAAATCTATGCTGGTAACTGACTTCTGAGAAAAGGAAAGATGTTTTGGCTACAATATATAGCTTCTAGCAGATGTCCATTAAAATTTCTCATAAAATAAGTGTGCCTGAGGGACTCAGACGTCCTGTTCCCAGCTTAGTAAAAGTCAAAATTAATATTAGACAAGTATGCTTTGCCTCTTGGCCTCAATTAGCAAATCCATCATCTTGAACCAAAGTAAACAATGAGAAAAAGTGTGAAAGATGCCAATGAACTGAAGGAGACCAGGGAAATTAGGTTGACCTCAGACTCCATCAATTTCTAGCAAACCCCTCTACCTCTTGGCTTGTTTATGACCACAGGGCTTTTTATTTTTTCTTACTTACCAAGGGCTTCGTTTCATCTTCATCTTTGAAATAATAGAGCTGGTCTCCCTTGAGCACAAACCAGCGGGTATGCCAAGTCTTGACAAAGCCTCCTTGCTTCCTCAGCCACCCACACTTCATGGCATTGTTTCGCCCTTGGCCTTGCTGGGGGCTCTCGGTGGAGTCATTGTTCTCCTCCATCATCAAGCTGGTGAACTTTCCTATTTAGCAAGTAAGAAGAAAAAAAAAAGAAAGAATAAGGTACTCTGACATATTCAATTCCCGCCTAAATCACTTCTGTCCCTTAAAGAAAGCAGGAAGAGGGGAAAACATGTATCAACATACTTGCCAAATTTCTAGAGGCAAACCAGACCTGACAACAATACTTACGGAAGGTTTGTTGTATCTTCCTTTAACAACCAGTCACCTGGGTGATAATATCCCTTTCTTCCTAAGTAGAACTAAAGAATGGGAAAATTCTAAAGGTAATGTGTTAAGAAGCAATTTTTAGAAATAAACTCACACACCAACAAAAACATAATTTTGCGATAATGGGCCTCTGTGTCTGGCATGCACTGACTGGGTCCTGCATGTGCAGGCCTGTGATTATCTGAGCAAACACTAGCCTGACACATGTTAAAGTTTAAAGGGACTATTTTTAAAACCTCAATGGAAGACATTTGTTCTACATATGTGAAAAGTTCTCAAAATGTATCTGGTCCCCATTCGCCCACAGTATCCCCATGAGAATTTCTTTGGCTGGTCAGGAATTAGTGCAGCTGAAAAAGTCTAGAAAAAAAAAAAAAAGAAGAAGAAGAAGAAGAAAGAAACAAAAACAAAAACAAAAACCTGTTTCGGCAGTTGAGTTTCCTTCAGCTTCAGGAGTGAGTGGTGCACTCCAGCTGCACAAGGAAGAACATTTCAAGGTTATGTGTGAAGGAGTGTAAGGTCACACACACTCACATAGCAAGGAAATGAGTTTATCATGGAGAGACTATTAATCGACAGGTGAGGGGTAAAACTGCCACAGGAACAACACAGGAGGTGGCTTTCCTCGAGAGCCGGGCACCCATGGTTAAAATAAAAGATATTTTCCTGTCCCAAAGGCTTCCTGAAAATGCTTGCTAATGTTTGTTTGTAAGCATGTTTTTGGGAAGTGAAAAGTTCAGTTTTTACCCCGTGTCTTTGAGGAGGATATAAGAATACAGAGTAATTCATGAAACAGAGAATATTCCTGTTTGGCATAGTCACGGACAGAGCTCTTTTTTTTTTTTTTTTTTCCGCTTGATTTCAGGAAACAAACTGTCCTTCTGTTTAGTCTTTATTTTCACCACTAAGTTTTCACTCGATTTGTATATACACAATCCTACTTATAAATTCCACGCAATTTCCACTGTCAACCTTCGGTCTTTTACGTTACTTCCTTAAAAGTACAGGGTCAGACCCTCCACAGTTGGTCTCTAATTTCTTTGAATTTTGTCCTGCCATTCCATTTGCAGGGATGAAGCAGCACTCTGGTTCTAATTCTTCTTATTTGGATCATTTCCACCATCTCAGTGGTGTTGCGTCTTCTATGAGCATGCCTCACAATCTATCTCCATCCCTGTTTTCAAGCTTCAAGTGGGTGGATTGACTACCATCCGTCCCATTCAGTATCCTCTTTTCCCTTTCTTGTACCGAAATATTCTCCTAATGAACAGGCCCTTACCTCCATAAAACATCTCAAAACTTCCTTCGCTGTACAGGGCATTCCCAGGAGAGAAGCCAGGGAGCACAGGAAACATTCTCCCCATCATGTGTGTGCACGCATGTGTGCAGACTGGTTCATGCCTGATGCTTCCAGTTTGGTATGCCCTTAGGGCAGGAATTTTCAACTTTCTTCTTTCATAGTACTTCACCGGATATAAAGAGCCAAGTAGACCTCATTCTAAATGAACAATAAATGCTTTAACGTAATTTAGATAATAACTATGCTTATTTAGAACACTCTAAATCACCTTTTTTTGGCTTCCTGGTATTTAAATTACTCAAATGTATACAACTGGCTATTTCATCATTACTTATGTATTCTTTGACCAAATATCCTAACCTATAAAACTGATTAAGACAAACATTCCAACATATGCACACACAGGTAGACATACACAAAAATCTCTAATGCATTGTACAATAAATTCCTTCTTTGGGCTCTTCTTCCCCCCCCCCTTCCCTCTCATACTCATGTTTTATATTAAATTGGAAAAATTCCCTCTAAAATGCTCCAAGGAAATGGGAAACCCACCATCAATAATATAAAAAAATACAAGTGTCTCGTTTTGCCTTTGTCTACTATTAATACCTTAGTAAAAAATGTATGCACATTAGAACATGATTCATGATTTTCCTTGCCTACATCTTCTATAAGTACAGTGAAATCAACAATAAGTATAAGTAAAGTAAAATCTATAAGCAAATTCTATAAGTAAAGTGAAATCAACCACTGAACTCTTGGCTTTAATGCCTATATTTTCATTATAAACTATTTTAATAGCACTAATTGTAACAATTCATTAAAACAGGAATAAAAACAGATTATATCATATCCCTAAGAGAAAATAATATCACAACCACTACCTGGATGAGTACAATTAAGTTTTACTAAAGTAACCATGATTTTTACAGAGGAGTTTCTTTTTTTAAGATTTTATTTGGTTATTTGAAAGAGAGCAAGAGAGAGAGCATGAAAGGGGACGGAGAGGCAGAGAGAGAGGGAGAAGCAGACTCCAGGCTTGATTCTAGGACCCCTCCCGGGATCCCAGGATCATGACCTGAACTAAAGGCACCCCCTTAACAGACTGAGCCACCCATGTGCCCCAAGAAGTTTTAGTATTTCTACTGAAATTAGATGGTTCATATTCTACTCTTCATCTTTACAACAAGAATGCTGGGTTGGAGCATTTCTAACTATAGTCCCTGAAAATTTCAGCATCTGAAATCTGCCACCTCTGTAATTCCATAAGGATAAAGACACCAGATATTATCAACACCTAGGACAGTGTCAGACATATGGTGACACTCAATCAATGTTTGATGAATTCATAAATTTTGTAATGGTGGTGCTAGATATCTTAAAGTAAACATGATCACCCTCTGAAACCAGATCCTGCCCTGAGCCTGGTCTTAGTAAGTGGTACCATGACACACCCAATTAAAGGGGAGAAAAAAGAAAGAAAAGGGGGAAATAAAAGAAACGTGATTATTTTTGATTCCCAACTCTTCTTCCTCCTGAATATCAGAAGATTATACACATCCCCAAAATATTTCAGAGCCATCCTATTGGCTCCCTCTCCAATGCTACCCTGTGACCCAAGCCAACAATGTCTTCGACTAGAGGATTCTAACAGCCCTCTGACTGGTCGGTCTCATTGCTTCCATTTTTAACCACAAACACAAACATATGCTCACATAACATCATTCTGCATAAAACAGCCAAAGTGAGCTTTTAAAAATTTAAATCAGGTGGGGCGCCTGGGTGGCTCAGTGGGTTAAGGCCTCTGCCTTTGGCTCGGGTCGTGATCTCGGGGTCCTGAGATCGAGCCCCACATTGGGCCTTCTGCTCGGTGGGGAGCCTGCTTTCCTTCCTCTCTCTCTGCCTGCCTCTCTGCCTGCTTGTGATCTCTGTCAAATTAATAAGTAAAATCTTTAAAAAAAAATTAAATCAGGTAATGATTTTCTACTTTTAAAATTTCAGGGGTGTCTGGGTGGCTCAGTGGGTTAAAGCCTCTGCCTTTGGCTCAGGTCATGATCCCAGGGTCCTGGGACCCAGCCCTGCATTGGGGGTGGGGGGGTGTCTCTGCTCAGCAGGGAGCCTGCTTCCTCCTCTATCTGCCTGCCTCTCTGCCTGCCTCTCTGCCTACTTGTGATCTCTGTCTGTTAAATAAATAAATAATAATCTTTAAAAAAAATTTTAATTGGCTCCCACTGTACTTATTTAAAAAAACCTGGGCCTTAACCATGACCTGTAAGGCTCTGAGTCATTTGGCACCTGTTTACTGATTCATCTAACCTCATGCCACCTTCTTGTCATTTCCCCCAGTCCAACAATGCACGTACACACACACACACACACAAACACACACACACACACACAGACCCTGACACACGCGACCACATCAGCTTCCTTTCAGTTCTGGGAATACCCAAGCCCCGTTATGCCTTGACTCTTGCTACTTGCTGATCTCTGCCTTGGCTACTCCTCCTCACACTCTTTACGTGCCCGACCCCTTCTCCTTTGAGTCTCAGCCTCTCAACTACCCATTCCAAGAAACACTTATGAATCACCCAGTGAATCAGTTCCCCTGTTGCTGTTCTCCATCACCGAACTCTGACCTCTGTCTTCCTGAAACTTAACTAAATTGTTATTTCTTTAGCTGTTCACTGTCAATTATCCTTCCAGGAGACCATAAACTTCACAAGGTCAAAGACTTGCTTTTCCTCCCTGCAGTATACCCTGTGCTTATTTGGTATTCAGGAAACAATTGTTGAAACAATGAATAAGCTATGTGACAGCCACAGTAGAATTCCTATAACTAATATTTTCGACTTTCTAAATTGCATTTAATGTCTTAAAGAAGATTGTGTACTTTAAAAACCTGATTATTTTTTTCTTTAACAGAGAAGACTTCAATTAGCATGAACATTGTTCTTAAACACAATTGTCAAAATCATCAAACCTAAAGGAACCTGAAAATGCCTTTCACGAAGAAATACAACATTCAAAATGTATACTTTTTAGCTGTGGCAGGAAATACATGTAATCAATTGTGATTTGGCATGAAGAAAAATACAGTTTACTCAAATTCTCGGAGAATTATTAAACTGAATTTCCACTGGGAAAGTACTTTCCCTGGGGTCAGGACATGGGAGCTGGGTAGTACAGGAGATTACAAAATAGAACTATCAACTTAAGTGTTTAGCAAATCCATGTAACAATGACAATAGAACGATAACATAAATTAACGGTTACTCTAAACTAAAACAAAAACAGAACTGAGAAGTTAACTGGTGTCTTCACATCAATCTTCAGAAAAAGCCTCAGTGATGACCAGTGATGAGGACTGTACCATGCTGGGGCTTAGAAAGTTCCCATCATTTGATGGGCTGATAGCTTTGAATTATTTTCCAGCTGTGGAAACTGGTTTGCGTACTCTTTTAGCAATCAGATGGGCTGGGAACACAACAGTATTACATGGTGCAATCAGAAATGAAATTCACCCTCCTAGCAGAATTTTCTAAAAGTCAAACAGCCACACTCAGAAGTATTTAAATATGTGACTTAATTTCAACAGAGATAAACAAACAAGCACAGAAACAAAAACGGGTATAGAATGCTGTATGCCAAAGAGTTGTAATAGGTGTGAATTTACCTGCATGACTACACACGTTAGGCAAACACAAGAGAATGACAAAGGAGGGAGGTGGGGAGAAGAAAGGAGAGACAAGAGCTTGGATAGCCCGACAATTCCACCATTCCACCGCACGGCCTCTGGGACATCCAGTGAACGCATGCTCCCAGGATAAGTGGGAGGTGTCCTCTCGCAGCCACGTTCCCTCAGGATTGGGTGGGGTGTGTCTCTTACTGTGCAAATATGACCCCGCAGTTTCAGAGCACACGTGATTTCCCCCTACACAGTCCTTCAACACAGATAGCTATTCCGGTTGTTCCACCAAAGAACAGTGATTTGTTCTATTGCTAGGGGAGAAAACAAAAATAAACCTGGCAGATTTGGTAAAATGCAGCAATTTGCGAGAGATTTCTGTGACTTTTGAGAGTAATTTTGTTCACATCAAATTGTCACCTTTGGGGTTGACATGAGAACCTGATTCCTTTACAAAATGAATGTACTTGCACTGTATACCGTATGTAACTACAGATAGTCAATATTTATCAAATTCTAACCTTTCTTTTTTTTTTTTTTTAAAGCTGTTCTGTAGCTGTTGCTAACATGATGGTTTGTCAAGCAGTAGTATACTTTCTTCGGCTGTATGTCTAAATGTTAGCGTATAGCCTTTCTATAGGTCATGGCTCACACAACAAAAGCATACACACAAAACGAAATACTATATGTGCATATATCAGTGCATGTATATGATATGTGTGTGTGTGTGTGTGTGTGTGTTTATGGTGGGTGTGGGCATTTATGCATTATAGTGTACTCTCCCTAGGGAAGAAAATCCTGAAAGGCAAAACGTTTATTATTATTTTTTCTTTCATTTTTAAAATGTTAATTCCAGGGTGCCTGGGTGGCTCAGTCTGTTAAGCATCGGCCTTTGGCTTAGGTTATGATCCCAGGGTCCTGGCATAGAGTCCCACGTCCGGCTCCTGGGAGTCTGCTTCTCCCTCTCTTCCCCACTCCTGCTCTCTTGCTATCACTCTTGCTATCTCTGTTACTCTGTTTATCTCTCAAATAAGTAAATAAAATCTTTAAAAAATAATAAAATAAAATATTAAGTTCCATGGCACTAGAAGACATGTAAGCATATTCCTACAGATCTGACATTCTTTGCCCAAGAAAAAAAATAAATAAATAAATAGAAGAGGTCTGCCATAGGATGTTCACTGACCAACCTGATCATGGGATAGGTCACGGTTAAGTCTATAAAGTTACAGGTTTATTTTTATTTTTATTATTTCCCAGAACATTTCTTCAATAACTGCAAATATTATTTTTTTTAAAGATTTTATTTATTTATTTGTCAGAGAGAGAGCGAGAGCGAGCACAGGCAGACAGAGTGGAAGGCAGAGTCAGAGGGAGAAGCAGGTTCCCCGTGAGCAAGGAACCCGATGTGGGACTCGATCCCAGGAAGCTGGGATCATGACCTGAGCCGAAGGCAGCTGCTTAACCAACTGAGCCACCCAGGCGTCCCAATAACTGCAATTATTTACTTGATTTAGAACTTGAAACTCTTTTTTTTTTTTTGAAACTCTTTTTAATATACTAAATGTTCAAGTAATTTCAGACTTGACATTTCGCTCTTTCTCAGTCTCCCTCTGTCTCTGTTGTTTTTTCTCCATGAGAAGGCACAGGCAAAGGCCATGGGAGCACACACTGAAAAAGTGGCTTCCCACAAGCCAAGAAAAGAACCTTTCCAGAATCCAACCATCCTGGCACTTTGCTCTTGGACCTCCAGCCTCCAGAACTGTTAGAAAATAAATTTCTGTTGCTTAAGCCACCCAGTCTATGACAGTTTGTTATGACAACTAGAGCAGATTAAGACAATGTGTATTTACAAAAATATATATATATAAGGAGACTTTAAAAAATTCACTCTTCATATCTTGTGGTAAGGTTAGCTGCTAACAAAAGAAAACAAGTGACTGAAAAATAGTTCAGTCTCTGCCCTTCAATCTCCAGCACACCACCTCTTCCTTTGAAGAATGAATCAAACTGTGGTATCTACAAGGGAATCAGTGTTCTAAGTCCAAAAATGCAGAGGATCTAGTGTAGACCATTTTAGCTCTGAGATAAATTCCAGGAGCCTAAATCTGTTTTTAGAAAGTATACCTTGAAAGGGGCTTTGGGTTCTCACAAAGGGCTGTTCTCACTGCCTGGACTTCACAGGGAATCTTTATTCATCCTCCAGCTCTTCTACGAAGATTTCCCTGTCATCCCCAGTCTGGACATTTCCCTTCCATGAGTTCCCACATCACTGACAATAAGCTTTATTCCAGGTGGGCCACATGCTTACTACTCTTCAGTCTTTGACACCATAACACATTATGGAAATGGGCTCCCTGTAAGCCCCAGACTAATTGCTTATACTGAATATTCAAAGGTTTGTTGCATGAACATAAATAAATGAAGGAATATGTGACTGAACAAAAAAATCAGTCTTTGGGGGCTACTAGAATTGGCCCCAGAGGCCTCAAGGCTCCCCAGAGTACAGCGCAAAATTCCGAAAACATTTCATTTTACTAAACACCAGTGCAAAGACCTCAATCCAAAGTCTCCCACCTAATACTAACTCTTTAAGCTTTTAGTAGTTTAAGGCTAAAACGAACTTCAGAATCTACTGAGCAAAGAAAATTTCCATTTGTCTCTCTGGATGTTATTCTTAATCATAATTTGAATTAAAAATAAAGAAACATTTCTTCTTAAGAGTTTATGTGTGAAGAAAACAAAGGAATTGAATAAAGTGCAATGGTTATGAATATGAAGTTTAAAACAGTCACCAAAAGAGCCCACCTGGGGAAACTGTAATGGTAATAATTTTATAAATGTATAGTTCTTTTCCTAAGGAAACACTAAATATCCTATTCCTTGATTCATTTGAAATTAAATTGTCCAAAACATCAGAGACTAGACAATACTAGAAAAATTATGTAGATGTGGTACTGGAATAGGAATATCAATCTACATTTTATATTTTAAGCTTCAATATTTCCATCATCATTTGGTGAGAAATCAAAATGATTTAGTAAGATGAACCATTTTTAAAAAGCCCCCCAAAGTATTTATTTTGTTTTTGTTTTATGTTAAATGCTTCACACTCTATAGAAGAATCCACTCTCTCTTAAGGGGGTCTAAAATTAGATAGAGAGAAAAGCATTTTACCACATACTTAGATGTGTCTCTCACCACCACATCACTATTTGAAGGATAAGTAACAACAACAACAACAAAAAATCATTGGAATTCCCAATGCTGATAACCTGAGAAGAAACAAAAAACAAATCAAAACAAATACTTTACCTTCAAAGATATTAAGGGAGAAATGACAGATATATGGCAACCATCCAGATATTCTTCAACCTCACTCACTGCAGACATTGTTAATTAATCACAGTTCTCTTTCCTGTGGAACCTAAGATCACCCCCAGATGTTTCAAAACAACACTGTAGATAGTCACAATCCATCAATCATATATGAAAACAAGAGGGAGGCTCTTTGTTTCTTCAATTCTATAAACAAACCAAGAACTGAAGGTGTCCTTCTAATATAAAAGAGAAATTCAGCTGCTCTACAAAAGAGAATGACATTTGAAATGGGGAAAGAGGAGAAAGTAAACTTCTTCACTGTTCTTTTTTTTTTTTAATTGAGATACAACTGACATAATGTTATATTCGTTTTAGGCATATAACGTATTGATTCAGTATTTATATACATTGCAAAATGATCACCACAGTAAGTCCAGTTAACATCCATCACCACATACAGTTACAAAATGTAACTCCTAATGAGAAATACCAGAATCCACTCTACTAGCTGTTTTCAAATATGCAATGTTGTATTATTAACTATAGTCACTATGCTGTGGATTACTGAAAAATACAGAACATGTCATGAACTTGTATGTCTATCTTTACACAAGGACCATGCTATCTTCTCTGTATTGCTTCAATTTTAGTGTATGTACTGCTGAAGCAAACTCTGAAGTCAATTTTTCTTAATGGTTGGAAATAATAGCTCACTGAGAGCTTTAAGACAGCAACTACCATTGTATCACATGGCCACAAAGAAGAAAGAAAACGAATCTTAAGCAGGGAAAAGGTTGGATGTTCCTATTTTATAGTAATCCAATTTATGACTAGATCCCTAAAAACAGATCAGAAAAAAAAAGGATCAGAAACCTGACTTTATAAACATCTCAATTTTTAAGCTTTTGTATGTTCCTTCTCCCCCTCACTCATTGCTCATTAGTAAAACCTTTTTTGAAAAGCTGTCTCAAGGAACAATGAAGTTGTCCACACTTAAATCTGAAAAATAATGGGATTATAATACCTAAATGATGGGGGAGCAATAGCAGCAATGAAGAATGGCTTTTGTACATAGTGGAAAGAGTGGGGAGAGCCAAGATAAAGCAAGTGGAATGCTGAGCAAGACAGCATTGGGGGGGAAATGAGAGGGCAGAGGGTTTTGGGGGGGGACATAATACCTTCTCAGCTGGGTCCTCCCCACAGTAGGGAAATGACCTCGGGGTTTACCATTTATAGAGTTCCTCCATCCCTTTCCTCTGACGATCACCTTTTTAAGCTTACATAAAAGCTTGTATAAAATACTACTTTTAATGTCAGATTCCTTTAGTGAGTCTAACCTAGGAAAATCAGGTATGTTGTCAATTACATTATCATTTCAGGGCTCTCTAAGGGGCCAGCTTTTTATTCAACCACACTTCAAAGAAAATACTTTACGAGTAGGTAACTTTGGCCGGGTATAATCATTTGTCTACGATGAAGTTTCAGGTTTTCTTCAAATGCAAGCTTTGAGGTACTTAATGATTTCCAATAAGGACCACTTCTTCTTTGTCAATTAATCCTGCATGGTGAACATCAGCAGCCCTGCTTTATAAGCTCTGGAAAACAACTAGATACTCTGAGTATATAAATCTTGTCCTAATCACTGAGCCACAGTTGCTCTCCCAATGGTTTGTTACATTGAGGTACTCACAATGCAATTTTTTCATTAGAATTTGAAGAAAGTGGAGGGATGTCACAGAAAAAAAAAAAAATCTAACTGCTATTCTACTTTATTCAGCATCATTCACATTATGATGGACTTTGATGTGTTCAACTTTGATCTTGGATGAGGTATCATTATGCTCATATAATTTGAACACATTTTAGTTCTTTAAAATATCGAATTAATTTACACTCTAGTTTTAGATAAGCTGAATTGAAACCTAGTTTTATCGCCCCCTGAATATATTTAATTAGCAGTTCAGTGAAAGATAACTAAATCCTAAACATTAAAAAAAAAAATTAAATAGGAAGCTTGGCAGGACATATGTTATTTGGAACTCCCTGAAGCTTATCTTTGTGGAACTGTCCTTCCCTCATGCCATGTTGTGTCAGATCATAGCAGCAAACCACTGCCACAGGATAGGCATGGATGTGATTATGTAGAGTTCCTAAGCACCACCCCCTCCCCAAACAGTGACCAGCCCAAGGAGTGGGCATGTGATGGAAGAAGTGCCAAGTGGAGTCCTTCCTCAGGTCACTTACAGAGACACTGGAAGGATCAGGAAATTACCTTCTGTGTATTCCAAGTTGAGGCAACTAATATACATGTTGAACAAAATAGAAAGCCAGATTTCTCACTGTTGGAAGAGAAAGTTAACAAATATGGGAAGAAAAGAATGTGTCCTGTGGTTTGGGATCAGAATTAGAGGAATCAGTGTGGAGTCACAGTTCTTATTTTTTAATAATAGTTGTGTATATTTAAGGCATACAGTATGATGATTTGTGTACATACACATATAAATGAGAACTACAGATAAGCTAATTCACATATCATCTCAACAGTTACCATTTGCTTGTATGTGACAAAAGCATCTAAATCCACTCTCAGCAAATTTCTAGTATCTAATAAAGTATTATGAATTACAGTCAACATGCCATATATTAGAACTCCAGACTTATTCATCCTATATAACTGCAACTCTATACCCTTTGACCAACTTCTCATGGTTTTAAATAGATAGATGCAAAGGTACAGAAACAGACAGAGACATATATTTACTGCTGTCTGTGGAGAGAGCCTAGAAGTAATAATATACCAGTAACAAGGAATGAGTGGATCTTAACTTCTAAATGCCATTTACCTTGAAATGGAATCATGGCTACTTAGATAAAAAGCTGATTCCAGGGATTAGTTAAAAAAAGAACAAGATGATCCTAAGATAACATGTGTCAGAAAGTAAGGAAATACTCAGGTATAATGGGAAAATTGCCAAAGGACACAGAAGCTCATTTAAAAATGTTTTCACTGGTCAAATATAGGACTGAAAAATAATAACAGATAATACCTGTAGAATAAAACAAGAATACACGGGGATAACTGTGTGGCTCAGTCAGTTAAGTGTCTGCCTTCAGCTCAAGTCATGATCCCAGGGTCCTGGGATTGAGCCCCAGGTCTGGCTCCCTGCTCAGCAGGGAATCTGATTCTTCCACCCTTCTCCCCCTGTCCTTCCTCCTTGCTTGTGCTTTCCCTCTCTCTTTCTTTTAAATAAATAAATAAAACCTTAAAAAAAAATAAAACACATGAGTTCTATTGATATAATAGATGGATAGCTGGATAAGTAAGCCAAAGATGTGAGAAATCTCTTTTTTCCAATACAATGTCAATAAATATGAAAGTAATAATAAAGTTGTAAATTATCAATGGAAACAAAAAATTAGTGGGAAAAGGTTTGTTGGGGAAATATATTTATATAATCTCAAAGTATCTCCCACAAATGAGTCATTATTTAGAAAAGGTAAAACAGTAACTTTCCCACCAAGAACCCCGGAAGATCCAATGTGATCAAAGTTTACAGCATCAGTGTTGGAATAAGCTGACATCTTGTACCTCCTGATGTGATGCTCAAGGAAGGACACATTTTCCATCATTTCTGGTACGTTCCCACCCAAGATGTGTAATCTGAACCTAATCCTGAGGAAACACCACAGAAGCCCAAACTGAAGGACATTCTACAAAATAACTAGTCTTCATTCTTCAAAAATCTCAAGGTACAAAAGAAGACAGAAAAAGGTAAGAGCTTCTTACATTCTCTGGAACAGATCACATACTGGGTATTTTTTCTGGCTCAGGATCCACAAGCCAGGGTCAATCTTTGTGTTTGTCAGTCATGTCTCTTCAATGTACTTTCATTTGGAACAATCTCTTACCTTTTTTTTTTTTTTTAATTTTAAATTTAAAATCAAGTTAGTTAACATACAGGGTAATATTGGTTTCAGGAGTAGAATGTAGTGATTCATCACTTATACACAACATCCAGTGCTCATCCCAAAAGAGCCCTCCTTAATGCCCATCACCCATTTAGTGCATCCGTCCACACTTCTCCCCTAAAGCAACCCTGTTTGTTTTCTATAATTAACAGTCTCTCATAAGTTGCCTACTTACTTTTATTATTTTATTTTTCCTTACCCTATGTTCAATTGCTTTGTTTCTTAAATTCCACATATAAGGGAAATCAGATGGTATTTGTCTTATTCTGACTGACTTACTTCACTTAGCCTAATAACTCTAATTCCATCCACGTCCCTGTAAATGGCAAGATTTCATTCTTTTTGATGGCTGAATAATATTTAATTATATATATACACACACACACAAACACAGTACCCATATACATGTAAATTTAAATATACACTGGATTAGATTATTGTATCAACATTAAATTTTCTCATTTCAAGTAGTAGTAATTGCAGTTATGACATAATTGCAGCTACCCTTAAGAAATGCACACTCAAGCATTTATAAATGGATAAGATGTCTCCAATTTATTTTCCAAATATTCAAAAACAAAATCATAAATAAACAGATATATAGATGGAACGATAAAGCAAATGGAACAGAATGCCAGCAGTTGATCAGTCTGGGTAAAAGGTGTTTAGGAGTTCCTAGCACTATTCTTATAACTTTTCCATAAGTGGAAAAGTATTTCAAAATTTAAAAATATACAGCATATATAGCTTAATATAAGAACACACAAAGGAGGGACGCCTGGGTGGCTCAGTTGGTTGGACGACTGCCTTCGGCTCAGGTCATGATCCTGGATTCCTCGGATGGAGTCCCGCATCGGGCTCCCAGCTCCATGGGGAGTCTGCTTCTCTCTCTGACCTTCTCCTCGCTCATGCTCTCTCTCACTGTCTCTCTCTCAAATAAATAAATAAAATATTAAAAAAAAAAAAAAAGAACACACAAAGGAGAGGCAAACACTTCTTCCTTGGATTACCACCAGCAGGTTTCAAGTATGCTATTGTCCAAGGGTACTGCACTAGAAGTTAGTAAACATGGCTTCAGAATTAGTTACCTGAACTTGAAAAAGTCATTTGATTCTCTCAGCCTCTGTCCTCTGATCCTCGAGAACAAAAGGCTGAATGAACTATTTGATATCTAAAATCTCTGTTAATTATAAAATATCGTGATTCTTCAAAATGGTCTCTTAATAACGTTGTACTTCCAGAAATGACATGATTAGTAGGACAAATTTTCTAGTTCAGTTACAGTGAATAGTTTTAAAGATAAAAGGGCAAAAAGTAGCATAGAAGGTTTGTCTATTTCTGGCTCGTTATGGAATTGCTGTGCTGGTTTAGCATCTAATTGTTTTATGTGAAAATGCCACACCTTAATTTAGAAGACTATAAAAAATATTAACTACCACTGAAAATCTGTATATGACACTCTCTCCACTTTAATTTTGCCAAGGTTTTTTTTATTTTTTTATTTTTTTAATTTATTTTTTATTTTCAGCATAACAGTATTCATTATTTTTGCACCACACCCAGTGCTCCATGCAATCTGTGCCCTCTATAATACCCACCACCTGGCACCCCAACCTCCCACCCCCCACCCCTTCAAAACCCTCAGATTGTTTTTCAGAGTCCATAGTCTCTCATGGTTCACCTCCCCTTCCAATTTCCCCCAACTCCCTTCTCCTCTCTAACTCCCCATGTCCTCCATGCTATTTGTTATGCCCCACAAATAAGTGAAACCATATGATAACTGACTCTCTCTGCTTGACTTATTTCACTCAGCATAATCTCTTCCAGTCCTGTCCATGTTGCTAAAAAAGTTGGGTATTCGTCCTTTCTGATGGAGGCAAGGTTTTTTTAATTAGAGAGAAAGAGAGCACGAGAGCAGGGAGGGAGGGACACAAGGGGAGGGAGAGGGACAAGCAGACTCCCCACTAAGCACAGAGGCAGCATGGGGCTTGATCTCAGGACTCTGAAACCATGGCCTGAGCTGAAATCAAGAGCTGGCCACTTAACCAACGGAGCCACCCAGGAGCCCCTACTTTCTCTTTACTTTCAGATAGAAATATGATTTTTACTTGCTTAATAAATAATATATAGGGTTCACATATGCTCAGCTCACTATTCTAAGTCATATATATATACACAAATACATATGTTCATATGTGTGTATGATTTAATTTTCACAACTCTGTGAAGTAAGTACAATTATTACTTTCACTTCACAGATGGGGGAACTAGGGGACTGGAAATACCTACGGTGCTACTGATGATAAGTGGCTGTTTAGAAACAGCCATACATTTGAGCCTAGGCAGTGTGGCTGCAGAGGCTGTGTTCTTAAACATCACTCTAAACTGCTTCTCAAATGTTACATAATAAGCTCTAGCAGAGGCCCATAAATTCAAAAATTCCATGAGAAAAAGTGCCAAAATCAGGTTTTTATGCCAATTATATGCCAAAATCAAGTACCTGGAGACACATATATATATCCATGTGTCTACATATCTAAATCTATAGATCTAGATATGCCTATATAGATAGGTGTATATATACATATGTATGTGTGTGTATATATATATACATATACACACACACGTGTATATGTGTGTGTATGTATATCTATATCTATCTATATATATCTCCATCCATATAGACATATATGGCATATATGGAATATATATATAGCAGTATATGGTGTGTGTGTGTGTGTGTATAGTGTTCATATGTATCTATGACTACTAAAGACACACACATATATACATATATATGTCTTAGAAAATAAGACTATATATAATAACACTGACATATATATGTATTACTAAAATATTCTTATCTTGGTATTTATGCACATATATTTCGAGTTTTTACTTGAAATTCTTTGCAGACCCTTCCACATGGAACTTGTGCCACATCGACCTGCTGCTCTTTCCCCTTCGGCAGCATGGAAGCAGTCAAGTGGAAGAACTCAGAAGCTGCCACATGTGTTCTCTGCAGAGGCCAGCAAATAAAGCCCAGCCATGCTACAGCACACTGGATATTCTCAACCCAGGGGAAAAAGAATAAGGCTCTGTGTGCTTAGTCCTTTACGAAGAGAAAATTAGCAATGAAAGTGACCAATTCCTTTTTGTCTTTAAAAAAGAAACCATAGAGCTCAGTGTCATTTCAGTCAGAAAAGGACAAAGTTATTAACTCCTAAGAATTTTATTACAGCATGACTAACACATATTCTCTCACTCCAGGTGCCAACATCTGTAGGCACGGGCTTAGCTCAATTGGGCCTCACCAGACACTGGAAAATTTACCTTTCATGGGGAAAAAATGGGGGGGTCCTGGAGAAAAAATAAAGGTGAACAATGTTAAGCAAGCATGCTTTTTTTTTTTTTTTATTTGACAGAAAGAAATCACAAGTAGATGGAGAGGCAGGCAGAGAGAGAGAGAGGGAAGCAGGCTCCCTGCTGAGCAGAGAGCCCGATGCGGGACTCGATCCCAGGACCCCGAGATCATGACCTGAGCCGAAGGCAGCGGCTTAACCCACTGAGCCACCCAGGTGCCCGCAAGCATGCTTTTAAGTGGAGGGATGCCTAGGTGGCTCAGTCCTTAAGCATCTGCTTTCTGCTCCTGCCACGATCCCAGGGTCCTAGGATCTGAGCCTACCTAGGGCTCCCTGCTCAGCGGGGAGTTCTCACTCTCCCACTCCCCTTGCTTGTGTTCCCTCTCTAGCTGTCTCTCTCTCTCTCTCTCTCTGTCAAATAAATAAATAAAAACTTTTTTTTACAAATGGCAATAGAATTATCTGAGGGAAAGACAAGACAGGGAGTTACGGCAACAGTAAGAAATGGAACCTATCATAGTTGGACATTTCTAACATTATCTTGCAAATAATAATCATCATCAATATTTATACATAGGCCATTTCATAAGTCCCATATATTCCATGCAATTTCATATAATCTTGACAAACAGAACTTTTAAGAAGTATGACTGATGTCCCTGCTATATATATAGGATCCAGGAGGCTAAGGTAACTTGCTCAAGCCATACACTAACAAGTGTCTGAGCAGTTATTATTTTACTCTGGACTGTGAAGAGTTTTTCCCCCCACTAAATGACATTGATGCCTATTATACCATCACCTTATACAGACCAACACATTTATTACTAGAATTCCTAAAAAATGAAGGAACAAAAAAAGTAGTACTGGAACAAAGTGTAGGTAATTAAATATTTATTATATCATAGCTTAAAATTGTTATAAAAACTCATAAGACAACATTAACAGACCCTTGAGGAAATGCTCTAATAGTATTTCTTCTCATAGAGTCGCTTTAAGATTTCAAGAATTTAAACATAAAATGAAAATATCGCATAAAGGGTCACATAAAAATTCAAGTCTTAGCACAACCTAAATTACAATCTCAGAGTAAAAAGAAACATGAAACAAATGTAAGGATGGTAGAAAATTCTGCTTTCCAACATGGTTATGAAATGTAACATTCAAATTAATCAAATATGAAGTCCCATTATGTGTCTTTTTTTAAATTGCTGTCTTTTATAACATGAATAGATGGCCAATTTCCAAGTAATTAGGAAAAACAATCATACTTGTCAACAAAACTATTGTAAACACAAGTCAGGCTTGCTTTGAGACCCAGAAGTCATTCTCATGATGCTTAAGGTCATTTATCAGGATTTTTTTCATTAACAGAACACAAAATAATCCAGATTCAGTCACTATTTCTTTCGCTTTTCCAGCTATCTCAACAGTTATGGCATCATTCTTCCTTCTTCCCTACAGAAACATTTATTCCTGTCCTCCCCCATTCCCTATCTCCTACCTGGCTCTGCTCTGCTCACCACCAGGCCTTTCCCTCACATCTAGACGATGACTTCATTCTACTCCCCAATTACATGTTTCTACGGGCTCTTCTCCAGTGTCACTGTCATACTGATTGTTCCAAACATGTATTTTATATGGTCCAGAACCTTCAAGAACTGCATCCTATTAAAACTTAGCTCATTTTCAAGGTATCATAATCTAACTCATTTTACTTTCCCAATTTATTGTTTATTACTCCCCCAACAAATGCCTTGGGAAGCAGTCGTCCAAGCCTGTGTACTAAATTTAACCCAAGCACACAACGCTTATTCTTACCTCTTTTGGACCTTACTACAACTAAAATCATCATCATCATTATCAACAACAGTGAACACATGTATTACTTAGTATGTACCAGGCAATGTCATAAATGCTTTATACGTTTTAACTCACATAATCCTCACAATATCCTTGTGAAGTAGATGCTGTTGTCATCATCCTCATTTTACGGAAGGTCCAAAATAGTCAAGTAACTCAAGCAAGGTTATACAGTGAGTAAATAGTAGAGCCAGAATTCAAGCCAGGCAGTTTGGTTTCAGATTCTAACTCAACCACTGTCTATATGCCTCTTCATTACCCATTAGTTCAATGTACTCATTGTCAGTAACATAATTAGATATTAATTATTTCACATGTTACTTGTATTTCTTTCATAAATTATGAAATTATACTGTTTTATTTCTTTTAGAGGCCCCTGAATACTAGAAATACAGTTAGCCTGACACAAATATTTCCAAGGGAGAGCATTTTATTCAAAGTATAAATATTATGAAAACCAAAAATTCAAAAATTATAGTTAGTCAAAGGTACAAAATCAAGCTTGCTCTCGCCAACAAAGTTTTCTGAATCAGGACTCACCTGCACCAAAAGCAGTGAGAGGATGAAGACTGGGGTATGGGCTGGGCAGTAGCTGTTTGAGGATTTCTGTATCCAGGGGGCCTACAGAACAGCTTTCTGCTTATGGGGGGGAATGATCAGAGAGTCAGAGTCTTTGAAGCTCTAGTTGCCAAACCAGTACACTTATCCATATGGTAGACTGTAAATCCATAAAAGTAGCAGCATTTCCCTAAACATGATCTTACTATCGACAAAAGACTGGGATAACCCATATTAGTTAAATTATTATTTATTTTTTAAGTATGGGAGGACGGCACACAGCACCTCACCAACCCATCAAAACATTATGGTGCCACTAGGGACCGATCATGTTAATGACCTGAAGGAAGAGTTGAGTTTTGGGGATGCTTAAAATTAGAAAAGTCACTTCTCTAACTTTCAAATGAAGCATAAAAATTTTTAAAAGAAAAACCTCTTATTCATGGAAGTACATATATAAAAGTCCAAGACCAGCCACTTGAATAGAACTCTGGTTTCTTTTTAAGAGGGCGTGAAGCCAAGCCTTCTATACTCTTCCATACCCTAGAGAAGAGATTCATTCTTTGAGGTCCACCTCAGATGTCAACTCATCTAGGAAGTTTCCTTATGCTTAATTAATCACTCCTTCTTCTGTACTATAATAGTATTTTATAAATATCTCTATTGGGTTACATACAATAACTACTACTTAAAAAAATGTGCTGATCTTGACTTCTAGACTGTTACCAACCCAAATGTACGTCAACAAGTGAACATAAACCAGTCTGATACAATCATGCCATTAGTACAACTCAGCAATAAAAGGAACTGATTATTAATTTGTGAAACAGCATGGATAGTGTTCAAAAACATTATGCTAAGCTAGAGAAATCAGACACAAAAGAATACATACTGTTGTCAAGAATTGTAAGATTTGAGATTGAATGCAGTGCATAAACTTGTAAGTTTCAGGTTTGCTGGCACAAGACAGAATACTCTGGGTCAAAGACAAAGGACTTTATTACTCACAGCAATAGGATTAGCCACATTATCACACTTGCACAGTGAGTTGTGTTGTAGGAGAAGAAGGTGGGAGTTATGGGAATCTGAATCTATTACAGTGGGCAGGAAGCCTACCTGATCCGTGCCCTACAAAAGCACATTATCTTTAACACACTGGACAACAACAAACCTGCCCTTTTTTCAGGAGGAAGACATTACCTCTAGCTTCCAAGATTATACACTATACCAATATCTTAAGAAAAATAGTCCTGAACAAAAGCAGTCACTACCTCTGCTCACAGACATGGGGAACTGTGAAAGAGTCACAGAGCATTGTCTCCTAATAACAGTATGTTTTCACTCATAAAACATTTCTGGAAAGGCAACCTAAGTCTATGTGGGGAAAAAAATCAGAACAGTCATTGTTTGGAGCCAGAGGTGACTACGACTATATAGGATCACAAGGGATATTTTTAGGGTAAGGGGGTGTTATATATTTTATATAGGGTGATGGTTGCTTGGATATATACTGTATATATATACAATATATATATTACATATGTAATATATATATTGTATATATGTCAAATTCATCAAACTGTACACATAAAATTTTAAGTAAAGAATATATAAATTATGTATGTACCATTTGGGTATGTAAATTAGACCAAAATAAAACTGATATAAAAAAGATCTTGATCATAACTTCTAGACTGCTATCATCTACAAGGAAAGGACTGCGTCTTATTTATCTATTTTACTGATTACCTAGAAGAAATTAGCTGAGTATTCTTAGTAGGTGTTCATAAAATTTGTTTGCATTGAATTATTAATATGGTATAAAATGGGCCTCTAAGGTATATATAAACCTAATGATAATCTTATATCAAAAACCACTAATAAATATACAAAGAATAAAGAGAAAGAAACTCAAATATATCACTAAATAAAATCATCAAAAAAAGAAAGGGAGAAAGACAAGAAAGGATCAGAGAAAATCTTCAGAAACAACCACAAAAGAAGTAATAAAATGGCAATAAATACACATTCACCAAGAATTACTTCAAATGTAAATTGTGTAAATGCTCTAATTAAAAGACATAGGGTGGTAGATGGATTAAAAAAACAAGACCCATCAATATACTACCTACAAAAAACCCATTTAGACCAAAGACACATGTAGATTGAAAGTGAGAGGCTGGAAGAACATCTATCGTGCAAATGCATATCAAAAGAAAGCCAGAGTAGCAATACTTGTACTGGACAAGATAAATTTTAAAACAAAGACTGTAACAAGAGGCAAAGGACACTATATAATAATAAAGGGACAATTCAACAAGAAGATATAACAATTGTAAATATCTGTACACCCAACATATGAGGACCCAAATGTATGAAACAGTTAAGGAACTAATTATTAATAAAGGAAAATTTAATAAAGGAACTAATTATTAATAATACAATAATAGTAGAGGACTTCAGCACACACATACACACATCCAACTTACAGCAATGGATAGGTCATCTAAACAGAACAACAACAAGTAAATGATGGCTTTGAATGACACACTGGGTCAGATGGACTTCACAGATATATTCAGAACATTCCATCCTAAAACAGCAGAATACTCATTCTTTTCAAGTGCACATGGAACATTCTCCAGAATAGATCTCACAGCAGCCCACAAAATAAACCTCAACAAATTCAAGAAGATCAAAATCATAACATGCACATTTTCTGACCACAGCACTATAAAACTAGAAGTCAACCACAAGAACAAACATGGAAAGACCACAAATACATGGAGGTTAAAAAGTATGCTGCTAAACAATGGATGGCTCAGCCAGAAAACCAAAGAAGAAATTAAAAAGGACATGGAAACAAATGAAAATAAGAACACACCAGTCCAAAACCTCTCATATGCAGCAAAAAACAGTTCTAAGAGGAAAATTGACAGCAATACAGGTCTATCTCAAAAAGCAAGAAAAATATCAAATAAACTACTTAACCTTGAACCTAAAGGAACTAGAAAAAGAACAACAAATGAAACCTAAAACCACAAGAATGAATGAATTAATAAAGACTAGAGCAGAAATAAATGATGTAGAATCTAAAGAAAAAAAATAGATCAATGAAACCAGCAGCTGGTTCTTTGAAGAAAAAAACGTCAATAAAATTGATAACCGCCTAGCCATGTTAATCAAGAAAAAAGAAGGAACTCAAATAAATAAAATCACAAACGAGAGAGGAGAAATAGCAACAAAACCCACAGAAATACAAACAATCATAAGAGAATGTTATGAAAAAGCTACACACCCAAAAATTTCACAACCTGGAAGAAATGGAGAAATTCCTAGAAACATATAAACTACCAAAACTGAAACAGGACAAAATAGAAAACTTGGACAGACTGGTAAGCAGCAAAGATACTGAATCAGTAATCAAAACACTCCCAACAAATAAAAGTGCAGGGCCAGGCGACTTCACAGATGGATTCTACCAAACATTTAAAAAAAAGAATGGATATGTATTCTTCTCAAAATATTCCAAAAAATGGAAAAGGAAGGAAAATTTCCAAATTCATTTTATGAAGCCAGGATTACTTTAATTCCAAAACCAGACAAGGACTCCACTAAAAAAGAGAACTACAGGCCAATATCCCTGATGACCACGTATGTAAAAATTCTCAATCAAATACTAGCAAGCCAAGCCCAACAATACATTTTAAAAAATCATTCACATTCAAAATCATTCAAATCCCATGATCAAGTGGGATTTATTCCTGGGTTACAAGTGTGGTTTAATATTTGCAAACCAATGTGATATACCACAATAGTAAGAGACAGCATAAGAACCATAGGATCACTTCAACAGATAAAAAGTCCTCAACAAAGTAGGGCTAGAGAGAACATACCTCAACATAATAAAGGCCACATACAAAAAACTCACAACTACTTATCACCTCAATGGGGGAAAACTGAGAGCTTTTCTTTACTGTCAGGAACAAGACAGAGACGTCTACTTTCAACACTGTTAATTTAATATAGTACTGGAAGTCCTATCCTTGGCAATCAGACAACACAAAGAAATAAAGGGCATCTGAATTGGCAAAAAAGAAACAAAATTATCACTAATTTCAGATGACATAATACTATACATAGAAAACCCAAAAAACTCCACCAAAAAACCACTAGAACTGATACACAAATTAATCAGATAAAAAATCAACATACAGAAATCTATTGCATTTCTACACACCAATAATGAACCATCAGAAAAGAGAAACTAGGGGCACCTGGGTGGCTCAGTGGGTTAAAGCCTCTGCCTTTGGCTCGGGTCATGATCCCAGGGTCCTGGGATCGAGCCCCACATCAGGCTTCTCTGCTCAGTGGGGAGCCTGCTTCCTCCTCCCTCTCTCTCTCTCTCTCTCTCTCTCTGCTTGCCTCTCTGCCTACTTGTGATCTCTGTCAAATAAATAAATAAAATCTTAAAAAAAAAAAAGAAAGAAAAGAGAAACTAAAGAATCAACCCCATTAATTACAATAAAAACTGTAAGATACATATACTAAACCTAACAAAAGAGGTGAAAGACCTATAGTTTGAAAATTATGAAACATCAGTGAAAGAAATTGACAATGGCACAAAGAAATGGAAAGATATTCCATACTTATGGATTAAAGGAACACATATTATTAAAATGTTTATACTACCCAAAATAATCTACACATTTAATGTGATGCCTATCAAAACACCACCAGCATTTTTCACAAAGCTAGAACAAACAATCCTAAAATTTGTTTGGAACTACCAAAGACCCAGAATAGCTAAAGCAACCTTAAAAAAGAAAAGCAGAGTTGGAAACATCAGAATTCTCGGCCTCAAATAATATTACAAAGCTGTATTGATCAAAACAGTATGGTCCTGGCACAAAAATAGAAACATAGATCAATAGAACAGAATAGAGAACCCAAAAATGGACCCTCAACTCTATGGTCAACTAATTTTTGACAAAGCAGGAAAGAATATCCAATGGAAAAAGACAGTCTCTCCAATAAATTGTGCTGGGAAGGACAATTCCTGGGAAAGTTAAATATAGAACTACTCTATGATCGATCCAGCAGTCGCACTGCTGGATATTTGCCCAAAGACTGCCAAAACACTATTTCAAAGGTATACACGCACTCCCAAGTTTATAGCAGCATTATTTACAATAGCCAAGTTATGGAAACAGCACCAGCTATCAACTGATGAATGGATAAAGAAAACGTAGCATATATACATACAATGGACAATCACTCGGCCTCAAAAAAGAATGAAATCTTTTGGGGCGCCTGGGTGGCTCAGTGGGTTAAGCCGCTGCCTTCAGCTCAGGTCATGATCTCAGGGTCCTGGGATCGAGTCCCACATCGGGCTCTCTGCTCTGCAGGGAGCCTGCTTCTCTGTCTCTCTCTCTGCCTGCCTCTCTGTCTACTTGTGATCTCTCTCTGTCAAATAAATAAATAAAATCTTTAAAAAAAAAAAAAAAAAAAAAAAAAAAAAGAATGAAATCTTTCCATTTGCAACAACATGGAGATAGAGAGATAATTCTAAGTGAAAGAAATCAGAGAAAGACAAATACCATGTGATTTCACTCGTATGCAGAATTTAAGAAACAAAACAAAGTAAAACAATAAGAGAGAGAGACAAACCAAGAAACACACTTTTAATTATAGAAAACAATCAGATGGTTACCAGAGAGGGGGTGGGCAGGTGCAGATGAGTTAAATAGGTGAAGGGGACTTAAGGAATTCACTTGTGATGAGCACAGGGTGAGGTACTGAACTGTTCAATCACTACATTGTACACCTGAAACTAATATAACACTGTGTGTTAACTGGAATTAAAACAAAAACAACAAAATATGGATCTCTAAGTATTCTTTCTTGTCATAAGTTGCTCTGAAATGCCATTACATTTGAATTTTTAAAATTTCACTTGTGTTTGTTTATAAATATTGATATGCATGAATATCGAGGAGGCATTATAAATCTCTATTAAAAAATAAATTCTCTGAAGACTACCTTATTTTGATGCAGATTAGTTTTAATAATGTAGTGACTTATTTAAAACCATGAGAATTTGGGGAGTGGCTGGGTGGTTCAGTCACTTAAGCGTCCTCTTGATTTTGGCTAAGGTTGTGATCCCAGGGTCATGAGATTGAGCCCTGTGTCTTGTGGGGCTCTGCGCTCAGGGGGTAGTCTGCTTGAGATTCTCTCTCTCTCCCTATGCCCCCCCCCCGCTCATGTGTGTGACTGCTCTCTTGTTTTCTCCTTCTCTCAAATAAATAAATACTAAAAAGAAAAAAAAAATGAAAATGTGTGCTATTAATAAGATTATTTGGAAAAAGAATATTATTTTCCATATCACACAGCTGGCTGACTAGCTCCTTTAGAAATACAATACTTTTCAAATGAATTCTTAAAATTAATATGATAGAAAAAACATTTGAAATTTGAAAGTTGTAAGGGCTCCTTCTTTCACCTAACCAATTTATATTAGGTGAAAATACCTGGTGTCTGTTAGATGGTAATTTAGGCAACAAAGCCTAAGGAGCAAAAGTTATAGCTATAATTGCCATATACAACAGAATTTTAAAACCCTTTCTTTTTAATATATACTTTACTGTGGTTTTTCTGATTTATTTTATAAATTATGGTTATTTATGTGACTTAAGGGAATTACTTAACCAACATTACAATATTCCTTGAGAAAGTAAGACAGAATATCTAAATAAAGCTGAAAAATTGTTTGCCATCTTAATACATGTTAAATTGTAAGTTAAGGGATGCCTGGGTAACTCATTCAGTTAAGTGTTTGCCTTCGGCTCAGGTCATGATCTCAGGGTCCTGGGATAGAGTCCCTGCATGGGGCCCCTGGCTTAGTGGGGAGCCTGCTTCTCCCTCTGTCAGCTGCTCCCCCTGTTTGTTTATTTCTCTGCCAAATAAAATAATACATCAAAATAAATAAAATCTCTAAATCGTAAGATAAAAATTTTGTCTTGCTCTTACATTTTTATCATGTTATCCTTTGTTTTTTTCTAGTAAAAACTGGGAAAAAAGGAAAGTAATTCCCACATTTGCTAAATGAAACATATAAGAAACCACTGTATTTTCATTCTTAATAAAATACTGTATTATGCTTGTTAACTCTGATATACAGATAAACCAACTATTTTTGGTTCAGGTCTTAGAGACTGGGCCAACAACTATATTCAGGGATAGATAACTTTTCATTTTCTAGGTAAACTCTCATATGCCATGATATATTTATCATTTAGACATGATTGTATAGATTAAATATTCATTAGCAGTAATATGAGGAAAGTGAAAGCAAAACTCTTCGCAAAGCCATCAGGACCCAAATGTCATTAATAATTCAAATTAAATTGAAATGCCAATATTTATAATATTGATATTTCACCACTGTATAGTAAAATCAACTTTTCATTATAAGCTCAGAAGCTATTTGATGACTGAGACATTGTTTGTAGAAAAAGCAGAATCAGACCTATAAATACAGAGAAAAAACTGATGGTTACCAGAGGGGAGTGGGTAGGGGATGGGCTAATGGGTGAAGGGGACTGGGAGATACAGTCTTCCAGTTATGAAAAGAATAAGCACAGAAATAAAAGACGCAGTATAGAGAATATGGTCAGTGATACTGAAATAGGATTGTGTGCTGATAGATGGTTAGCTACACTTATAGGAATAGCATAACATACAGAACTTGAATTACCATGTTTACATCTAAAACTAATGTGACATGTATACCCACTATACTAACAAAATTTTTTAATTTGAATATTTCCAATAACTGAATTGGTCCACCCATTTCTGTACTTATGCCATGATCTCACAAGACTTTGTTAAGTCATGGCAGCTATGACTTCAAATATCAAATTATAAAACTGCTATATCGTGCCACAAATATAATCATCTGCCCTCTAGCCCCTTGATTAGGTTGAATCACACCAAATTGCTGATGTTTGATAGATTCGACCAGCAAAAATGGTAATTTCATGTGGCTGAACATAACAAAGTCAAAATTTACTAAAATGGAAGTGATCAACATTGAATACTGTGTATTAAAATACATTGTTCCTATAATAGTCTTTTAAAGGCCCGGTTATGTCCATTTTCTGCTTTTTCTTGAGCCTTGATAAGAAAACCATTGAGTAAATATTTCACATCCAAGTGTCTATATTATCTTTGCTTCCTGATATGCATGAATATGTTTCCTATATGTCAAAGTCCAAGAAGGTAAAACCCATGAGAGTATTACTGTGTTTTTCCTCCTCCGTTCTTAACGGTAACCAAGGTAAAACATATATTTGTTTTTTCCCAAGGCAGGACAAATTGGTTTTTTTCTGTCAGATTGCTAAATTTACTTCCCAGGTGTACATTTTCACCAAATTATCAAGTCACCTTTCAGACTTGGCACACATATCTGTACCTTGAATGGAGAAATCAGTGGGAAAAAAACCTGACACCCAAATACAAGTGAAATGTTTTTAAGTAACTTGTACACAACACAACCTATACTTTCATTGAATGACCTATACATCCTTTTGAATGACTATTTTTAAGCTTCTCAATTCCTCAAAGATAAATAAATCTCTAGGGGTACAATTTCAACAAATAAAATATTTCCTTCAATGGTATGCTGACTACTAATGGCCAGGAAATATCACAGTTTGTAGCAAAACATGCTTAGTGACACCTAGAGTTAATTACAATCCTGAAGAAAGTTTTTTGCAGTTATAGATGTCAAAGGTAAACATGGGGGAAAGTGTTTACACACTCAAATAAGCAATACTTTTTCTAGATATTAGAACCTAGCTTACCCTAGAGATTACTTTCAAGATTTAGCAGAAAGAGCATTATTTTTCCCTACAGGAACCTCTCAGCTCTATATGGATTTTTACACTTGAATAGGTTTTTTGCTCACATTCTTTCACACTAACGTCCTATATTTCCATTGCTCAAAATAGACACCTTCTGCCCTGGACCTGAGTCAATAATCCAAAAAGGAAAAGAAAGAATGTTGGAGTATGAATGGCACAATGAGGGCACAAGAGGCGAGACCTTGCATCAATGGTCAATGTATTTTTCTCTAATTGTGTGTTAGGTCTGATTCTTATCTTACCAACCAGATGGAAAACTTCTCAAGGTCAAGGATTGTATCTTATCATCAAGCCCCTCATGTATAGACCAGAATTGAACATAAAGTGGGTACTCAGTGTGTACTTGTCCAATGACTGAATGATAAGGATAATACAAAAAATAGCAATAAAATACAGACTAACATACAATATTATCTAGTAAAAATGATTTTCCTTCTTTGGATTAATTTTTTCTTGAGTAAATTGGAGGGAGAAAAAAACACTAGGTTCTTATTCACAAAATATGCTTGAAATTCTATGTCTTCCTATATTGTCCATAGTAAGAATGTAGTTAATTCTTGTAGCTTTGTATATTCATTCTTGATAATACACTGTATAAAATTGTCTATGACCCAAAATATTCATAAGATATTCCTTTTACTGCAGACTTACATTTGTACACATACAACTGTTGCATGTCTGTGTGTACTTTAAGTTATAAAAGGGCACTATCCTTCAAATCACATCCAAGTTAATGCATTAATGGTAATTTATCATTGATAGTTTTATCAAAAGTCAACTATTCCTCACTATTCTTCATCTTTCTTTAAGATCTACAGTTAATATAAGTTCACAAAATTCAAGGTTTTCCATTGTAAAGAAATATGGTTTGTCATAGTTGTCATAGATACTATCACTTTTTTAGCAAAATAGCTATAATTGTTGACCTCCAAACACTAAATGCCCTTTTGATCAAAGGCTTCCACAGCTTTTGTTCACCAGTTAAATCATTGAAACAGCAATTTATTATAATTAGGTAGATATGTTGATCAGAGTTTGAATGAGTATAAAAATGTATTTGGAAAAGGCTTGAAAACAAAATATGGGGAACCATTCAAAACTATTGCTAAACCAGCATATTTTCAGTGATCTATAGCAATAATGAAGAAACAAAGTCATAATTTAGAAGTATAGGGCTTTTAAACTGCCTAAGGGACTGGGCGACACATTCATGGACACACACACATATGTAATATCCACATACACAAAACACAGTGTTTTGTGTAAACTGCATCTTGGTATCCTTTTGAGGGGAAAGGGAAGGAGGGAGGTTATGAAAAATCTGATGGAAAATAAAAAGAGCTCTGTGATTCAGATGTGAAAACATTTAGCTTTGGAACTGATTATTCACCATAACGAAATCACATCCCTTTTGAGTTCTAACAGGTTCCTTTCTTTTAATCATCACTAGGATTGTCAAATTAAGTAATCATGGGACTCATTTCTGTCTCTAAATCTCCTCTGAGCCCTTCTTTCATTTCATTTTTGTGTTACTAATAACATGGTAACTGCCAACTTGTACATTCTTTAATATTTACCATATATCTGATAAGCACATTTCAATTAATGGTGTTATATGCATTGAACTGAATGTGTGCTCTTCACACATAATAGAATATTTTGTGCCTGACTTGCAATAATGAGGAGCAATTTGGGATATAATGATTTTTTACTTCAACCTCTTTTTTTTTTACTTCCTTCTCTTCAAAAAAAAAGTTATAATTTATTTACCATCTATTAAAAGTTATAATAAAATAAATGCAGCTATACAAATAATGCATCTTTCACCTCTAGATATTACATAGAAAATCAATCAGTATCCAAATTTGAGGCATTTTATAATTGTATTTTGCAAATGAGCTCAAGGAAATAACATATTTGGAGTCTGAGTTGAACAGTATGTGTTCCATACCCTTCAACTCCTTGTCTTGGGAGACATTTAGATCCACTTAAATTAAATACACAGACTGAGGGAGGTTAGTGTCTTTGACTTGTAAATATGGCCAATATAAGCCCAGCAGACCTTAGGTGGGGGTGTTTTAGCTGGAGGGAGAATAATCACAGTACTCTTATTCAGTCACTTTGATCTGCTGCCCTGAGCCCATTGCAAGAGATATTTGATTAGGTTAGAAAAGTAGGGAAGTCAAAAAATAGGATCCTACTGATGTTACATATGCCTGAAATTGGTAACTGAAGGCTTTGTACAAATAGCCTTATGCATAGCTGAGCACTGGAATAATATGAGTTGCCACTGTACTCTACCTCAGCTGATCCTGGGATCTAAAACTTCTCACCAATTCTCCCATATTACCCTTCTTTTAACACTAACATATTTCCATCACTTAGTCTTCACCAACTGCCTTTTATCTCAAATAATAGGCAAATACTTCCACCCATATCTAGGCAAATGTCACTGCATGGGCTCCTTCTGTGATCCCCAACACGTTCTTTCTGCTCAAGGTGGGGCAAGAGGGCAGAACTTAGTGGTTCCAAAGACAGACCAGGGTAACAGTCCCAGGCAAGCCAGTTCTTAGCTCTGCACACTTAAGGAAGATATTTATAATAGGCTATTATCCATAACTTAATAATTAAGCTATTAATTATTCATAACTTATTTTTAAAAACCAAAACTTGCTGATTATTGTTTGATTTACATGAAACAAGATGTACTAAAAGCCAAATGAATAGTGAAGGCACTTCATAATCCTCACTTTTCCTCTTTCCCTTGGTGTCTTTTTCAAGTTACCCAAATTATTTACATTTCCTTACTGGTAATGCTTTCCATTTCTACATCTAATTATATATATATTTATATATATTACATATTATATATATATGTGTGTGTGTGTGTGTGTGTGTGTACACACACATACACAGTCCTGACCTTTGATGGTTTGACTCATAATTTTTCAACTTTACATTAGTGCAAAAGCAATACACATCCAGTAGAAACTGCACTGTGAATGTTGATCCATTCCCAGGCTAGCAATACACAGTACAACACTTCTGTGATGCTGGGCAGGGGCAGTGAGCCTCAGCTCCTAGTCAGGCACGTGATCATGAGGATAAACAACCAATACACTTACAATGACTCTGTACCCATACAATCATTCTGGTTTTCACTTTCCATACAGTGTTCAACAAATTACATGAACTATTCAATACTTTAGTATAAAATAGGCTTTGTGTTAGATAATTTTGCCCAACTCTAGCCTAATCTGAGTGTTCTGGGGACGTCTTAGGTAGGCTAGCCTAGGCTATGATATTCTGTAGGTTAGGAGTATTAAATGTATCTTTGGTTTATATTTTCAACTTATGATGGGTTTCTATAGATGTGTGCATATGTATATGTGTGTATATATGTATATACATGTGTATATATACATATGTATGTGTGCGTATATATCTGTATATATACACACACATTCACATATATACATGTATCTCCTCTGCTTTGCAGGGTTGGCTGGTTCACATACTTCCCTAGACTAGTTCCATCTGCATTGGTTAATTCCATTTCCTCATTCCCTGGTCCAGATCTTGCAGATTTCTCATTCTGTAATGACTGAGCTCTCAGCAGCTCTCATAAACATTGTCAGCCAAGCTCAATACTGGATTAGAAGAGAGTATCTTAACTAAAGTTCTAGTGTTCCTATACATCCTGTCTCCTTGGAAGGGAATAACTTAACATTTAAAATCTTCCTAAGTTTTAAATCAATGATCATCATAATGTATTCTAGTATATTGAGTGGAATTTTACTGCATTTAAATATATACCAATTTGATATTTACAACAGTATTTATAATCACATAAAAATCATACCCAAAATAACACAAAATTTGCTAATGACCTCTTTTTTTTTTTTTGCATTTGACAACTAAGACAGAGACTGAGAGATATATTTCGGACTATATAAGTGGCACCCTAAAATCCAAAGGTATATTCCAAGCTCAGTTGTGAGGGAGGATACCCTTTCTTCTAGCTGTAAATCATTAAGCATGCTTTAGACTATAAAGATAATTAAGTACTACAAACTACATACTCAAAGATATGGAATAGAAAAGATATTCTATTCTCTTTCATTTGAGAGAATATTGCCATTCAAAATTTGATTCCTGAATGCATATAAAATAAATAATTAATATAATACAACTTGACTGACAGAATAATGCAAATTTAAGGCCAAAAGTAAAAATAATTAAACGGAAAATGTAGAAAAATGATTAAATGCATTTCACCAAATGTTGGTTGGAAACTAGGAATTTCTTTATGGACAGAATTAACATCACAAACAATAACAGGGAAGAGATAAAAATGCCCCCCTGCCTAAGATGGTGCCCCAAAGTTTATATGAATTGTTTTTTGGTTAATAGGAAACATTTCATTTGAAGATTAATACCATAAGCCCCCACGAAAACATAACTAGTAGCTACCTCCTTTTCTAAATTCTCCGCTAAACACCCCATTGTATATTTTATCTCACACTGTCGACTGGAACATTTCATTTAGGCTTTTATAGTCTGTCATATATGGAAAGCAAAACACAGAGCCATGTCTTTGAAGGTGACTTTGTTCCAGGTGTTGCCCTATGGTTTTAGCAGAGAAGTTTTCTTTCCCAAGTCAGTGCCTTTTGTTGACAGAATTGGTTTTTGCCTATTGAGAGCTGCCACTGATCAGTGACCAGAACAAACTCAGGAACTCAGAAGCTTTCCATCACTGACAGAAAGCAGTGGACAACCTAAAAATAGTATTATGACACACTAAGGATTTGTTGAGGCTTCTTAGAAGTGACAGGACTAGAATGGCCATGGCACGAAGTGTGTTTTCATGCAACAAGATTGTGAAATGGCAGAACCTCATGGAAAATAAGCTACCAGGAATAACTGTTGTCAGATGCTAACCGACATTCAAGAGTTTATGGTGTGATCACAGTATTCATATTTTCCTCTTTCAAAAATCATAGAACATTATATTTGCTATTTAATATTATATAGTCTTACAGGGAGAGACTAAATTCTGCAGGGTCAAATTACACATTAAGAATGATGTTTTTATAATACCAAATCTATTATCCAATTGTACCATATACTATCTAAAGAAAGTTATACAGACAGACATGATTATAGTTACAGATAATGATAATGCTCAAAAACTAATTATACAATAAGTATTTGTTTTCATTATTAATCATTTGCCAGGGCACCTGGATGGCTCAGTCATTGGGCATCTGCCCTGTCATGATCCCAGGGTCCTGGCATAGAGCCCCGCATCAGGCTTCTTGCTCAGCGGAAGGCCTGCTTCTCCCTCCCCAACTCCCCCTGCATGTGTTCCCTCTCTCCCTGTGTCTCTCTCTGTCAAATACATAAATAAAAAAAAAAAAAAATCTTAAAAAAAAAAAAAAAAAGTCATTTGCTATCCACTTCCCTGACCCCTAGAGGATCATTCCCTGTTTTTCTCTGTCCTGACAGGGATTCATTCCTAAAAGTGTCTTCATTTTGACCATCTTAGGGTGAATGTTATTTTCCGACAAGGACCCTAAGTAAAACACTATCATTCATAAAGAGACAAAATAAGACCAAATGAAATGAACTACTACATACTTCTAAATTTCTAGATCACAATTCATTTCACATTATGACTTTAAAACTGACTCCTGAAAACAACAGTATCCATCATCCCCATTATCACTTCAGAACTGTGTTGCTACTATAACTTAATTAGTGTTCTGCATTTTTGCTACACAGACAGCATATCCTAATGAGCTCTGCAAGACAGGAATCTATGGTCATAAGCGGTAATTACAAAAAGAACCACAGGAGCTGGTCACTGGCGCAGCATGCCATGGAGAGGGGATAAAATTTGGAATAAGAAACCTGGAGATGGAGTCTGAGGATTGGTACTTTTTAGCTTGTGCTAGTGATCACGCACAAATCAGTTTACTCAGCTCTTGTTTCTTCACTTGTTAAAAGGAGTATATAAAAACTCATTTCATTGGATTGTTATGAGGATAAAAACAGGTCTTGAATATGAGTATTTTATAAAAAAGCCAAGTAATATGCTCAGCATAGCTATTATTTTATATTTGAAGCAAAGATAGTATGAATACCCATATTAAGGATTTAACAAAACCTAAATAAGTTATAAGGCCAGTAATGAAATACTAGGTCTTAAGATGCTCCTATTTTCACACAATGATGAGCTTAAAATCGAAATGGTTTGGAGAAGCTGCCAGTTATGCCTGGAAGGTCACAGGTGAGGAATATACTCTTCATCCCTCCAACACACTTACCCATGTCCGTCAAAGTCCTGTGCTTACAGAACACATGTTCTTCTGTACTAGACATTTATTCATTCACTAAACAAATATCCACTGATGGCCTTTTACGATCCAGATACTCTTCTAGGTTTTGGGGACAGAGTAGTGAGTAACATATACCACCAGTGTATTTCGGCAGTAACAATGCTATCTCTCAGAATTTGGTGTGCATTTCTTTTGTTGAAATATTCTTCTCTTTTCCCTGTATTTTTTTAACCTGTATGTCAGGCCAACTGCTGGACGAGGGGCTTTGTTCAAAGAGTTAGCACATGAGGTCCCATTGATATGCTTAACATTTATACTATAAAAAAGAACAGACAGAATTTTACACAGAAAGTGAAACCAACCATCTGGCTCGTGTAGTTAGTGTTTCTAGAAAATTATGGAATACAACCAAACTACATAAAAGCTATTCTTAAAGCCCCATATCACTTTGATTATGGAATAAAATCCCTGAACATTGTGCAAATGAAAAAAACTAAAACCTAAATCTATTTACTCATTAATTATTTTTTTGGACAAAAATTGCTAAGTGCCTTCTCTCTGTCTAGTCCTTAGAATGACTTTCCTAGGGACCCCTGTATAATTAAATACATTAAATACATTTAAAAAATACCATTCATGAAGAGAATCTAGATTTGCTGAGTAACTTCTGACTCTATCCTTGCACTAAGGAATGTTCAAGAGTGCTTATGAATGAATGAATGAATTGGGGAATGAGATATTAAACACAGATCAATTAGTAAAGCTGGTATTAAATATATCAGTATTATATTTTCTCAATTAAGTACTATTGGAGTAGTTATTGGAAAAATCACAATCCAGAAATGCATTCCAAGGACACTTTGTCTTACAAAATGAGGTATAGTAAAGATAGGTGATGTGTTCCTAGAAACTTCCAAAGTGATAAACTAGCTGGACCAGTGAAGGGGATAAAGAAGATATTCTTAAGTCAAATACCACAGTGAAACAGTCCAGAGCCAATATTCACATAGGAGAAGTTCTGATAATAAGGTAGTACTACACTGTGAATATGAATGGCTTATCATGATAGTCCTCCATTTGGGAAATAAAGTATACATTTGTTAGAACATCACGGGCTTCAAATCTAATGCTCTTCTACTATTTTTAGACCCACTAGAGTCCTACATTTTTGATAAAAATAAAAAGCAGCTTGAAAATGCTAACTCATTAACAAGGCCTGGAGGAGTATATGCACTCCTTTTTTTTTAATTAGGAAGCAGATCCTTTTGGGCACCTGGGTGGCCCATTTGGTTAAGCAACTGCCTTCGGCTCAGGTCATGATCCTGGAGTCCTGGGATTGAGTCCCACACTGGACTCCCTGTTTAGCAGGGAGTCTGCTTCTTCTTCTGACCTCTCCCCTCTCATGCTCTCTCTCTCTCTCTCTCAATTAAATAAGTAAAATATTTTTTTAAAAATAAGTAAAATAATATAAAAGAAGCAGATCCTTTTTGCAAAAGATTTGAAAGATAATTCTTTCACCACAGATTCACTCTTTCACCATAGAAAAAGTGACATCCATTTTTTTCATATGTTCATACATTCGACAAATGTTAATCGAACACCACTCTAGTCGCAAGCGTTGTGAATATAATAGGAATAGACTTAAGTTAACCAACTCTGAAAAGAAACAAAATAACGTGGAAAGAGATTATTTTTTAAAAAAATGGGAAATACAACTCAAAACTACAATGAGATATCACCTCCCACCTGTCAAAATGGCTAAAATTAGCAACACAGAAAACAACAGTATTGTGAGAAAGGGGAACTCTCCTACACTGTTGGTAGGAATGCAAGCTGGTGCAGCCATTCTGGAAAATACTATGGAAGCTCCTCAAAAAGATAAAAATAGACGACACTATGGTCCAGCAATTTCATTACTAGTTGTTCACCCAAAGGATAAAAAATACTGATTCAAAGGGACACATGCTCCCCAATGTTTATAGCAGCATTATCTACAATAGCCAAATTATGGAAAGAGCCCAAACTTCCACTGACTGGTGAATGAATAAAGATGTGGGGTGTGGGGGCGCCTGGGTGGCTCAGTGGGTCGGGCCGCTGCCTTTGGCTCAGGTCATGATCTCAGGGTTCTGGGATCGAGTCCCACATCGGGCTCTCTGCTCAGCAGGGGCCTGCTTCCTCCTCTCTCTCTCTCTCTGCCTGCCTCTCTGCCTACTTGTGATCTCCCTCTGTCAAATAAATAAATAAAATCTTTAAAAAAAAAAAAAAGATGTGGGGTGTGTGTGTATGTGTGTGTGTGTGAGTGTGTGTAAAATGGAATATTACTCAGCCATTAAAAAGAACTAAATGTTGTCATTTGCAATGACGTGGATGGAACTGAAGTATATTATGCTAAAGGAAATAAGTCGGGAAAAGATAAATACCATATGTTTTCACTCATATGTGAATTTACAAAACAAAACAGATGAAAATGGGGGAAAAAAGAGAGACAAACCATAAAGCAGACTTTTAACTATGGAGAACAAACAGGGTTGCTGGAGGGGTGATGGGTGGGGGAATGGGCGAAATGGATGATGGATATTAAGGAGGGTACTTGGGGTGAGCACTCGGTGTTATATGTAAGTGATGAATCACTGAATTCTACTCCTAAAACTAATATTACACTAGGTATTAACTAACAAATTTAAATAAAAACTTGAAACAAACAAAAAATTACACCAACATTCATAAGAATGAATACAGAAATGAAGAAATTAGCTTCATGGTCAAACAGATGATATAACAAGTTTTATCTGGCAAACTTTCCAAATGCAATATCTAAAATATTAATAAGCCAATAAAATAATTTGGAAGAAAATACTTTAAGCATACTATCTGCAAGAAATAAATTTATTCCCTAAAGAAGGTTGATAAAAAACTATAATTGTTGAGATGAAACCTGAACATATGCATGACTCAGGAAAATTACTTTCTAGTGTCTATTAGTCATCATTTAGAACAGTTGTTCTCAGTTAGGAGTGGTCTGCCCTCTACTCCAAAGAAGACAATTGAAAAAAGCAAGAGATGTTTTCAGTTAGCACAATTGGTGAAAGGGGTTCTCTTGGTATCTAGTGGGTAGAGGCCAGGAATACTAAACATCCTGCAAAGACAAGCCATTGCAGGGGCTGATCTACAGGTCAGTCCCCTACTACAAAGAATTATCTAGCCAAAAATATCAATAATTCTGAGATAGAGAAGCCCTCTTAGAATATCTAAATGACAATGAAAAGCAAAGAAAGAGTGACCCAAAGAATTTCAAGCCAACTGACCTTGCATAAGTCCTCTGACAGATTTCACCTGCATTTTTTTCCCAATCAACAATAATCTTACCTTTAAAATCAGAGTATTAGATCAAGTCAACCAAGTCTTTTCACAGTCCAAAATTCAGTTACAAATAGGTGTTTCATTTAATTAGACTTAGGAGTAGTATGCCATAAAATTACACATCACAATTTACCAGCTAAAATCTATAATTTGATTTATAACTGGTATGTCTAGAACACTATAGCTCATGGTCTCTCCTTAGGAGCACATTTGAGTTCCGGAAGAATCACTGATGACAACAAAATCATTTTAAATTTATGTGCACATAACTTTTAAAATATGTGTACCTGTGATGTACTACAATGACTATTACATGATATGTTCAAGAAGGATTTTGCCATCAGTGAAGAGTAGTCAAGGTATTGTTATGTATTTGATTCAGAAAATCAAGACTTGTCTCTCTCTTTGAGAGTATTGACTAGAGGAGTATCGAATATTATTATAAGTATAATCAACTCAAATGAACAGTTCTTTATTACTGCCTCGGTAGAGGATTGCGGCAGAGATACAACTCATATCCAATTACTAACAGTCTAGAAGTCACATATACGTACAAATGATATTCACCTGCTTGAAGTTTGTTTAACAAACACACAGTCTTACAAGGCACTGTTTTAAGAGTTTCGAAAATATTAACTCATTTAATCCTTATGTCACTCCTATAAAATAGATACTATTATAATTCCTATATTTATAGACATGGGAACTGAGATACAAAGAGGTTAATTCTCACACTCATGCAATTAGAACCTAAACTGTATCTTGTCTTCATTATTGTTACAATTGTTAACTGATCTTCTCCCCCTCCCAATCTTTCTCCTTCCAATCCATACTCTACAAATTTGCCAGAGCCATTTTTCAATAGTATATCTACTTATTAATTTCCCTGCTTAAAAATCTCCAATGACTCCAGATTTCTTACTGGGTTATTATGACTGAAAATAAGCAATAGTAATTTTAGCAATAATAGTGAATTTTTTTTCTTATGTTCTGTGGATAAAGCTCTGCATTAAGCATTTTATGTGTAGTATCCTATTTAAACCCAGCTGTTGTACAGAATACAGAGCTTGCCACAATCTGACCCATGTATACACCTTTCTCCATGCTTCACTGCCTTCATATAAATGGATTCGTTCCTTTAGTGACTTTCTCTCTCTTCTCTTTCTGGCACAGTCCTACTCATCAGTTCCCCCAGAGCTAGGCGTTCTATTCTTTGTGTTTATAATGCACCTTGAATATACACTGCACTGACAATGTCATATTATACTCTATTGTTCATACACCTGTTTTCTTTATCAATGTTTCAGAAACTCATGCCAGATTCATTTATGTTCCCAACGCATAAAAAGTACTAAATAAACTTATTGAATATATGTCTCGGGAAATAAGAGAAAGAAATTGGGTGTTTGTTGTAACTGGTGAGCAGCAGGAAAATCCATATCTACTTCTCTAATCAAATCAAAAGATTTTGTGCATGAGGTGAAATTTTAGGAGTCCTTTAAAAGGCGGAAGAAAAAAAATATTTGGCAGGTTTGAGAGACAGAGCATTTCTTTTTTCAAAGTGATGCTTGGGAAATAATATAAAAATAAGCGTACAAAAGGAAGTATTAAGTTATCCTCTCTTAGATGAAAAGAGAACTAAAGTATAAAAGAAGAGATGAGTGAAACGGTTCAGCAAACTTGGGTAAAATTTTCCACATGCAAAATAAAGTCCCCTGATGGAATAGGTGATGGGGAGACATTTAGGAGAAGAGTGGCTTCAAGTTGGAAGTAATCTCACTGTATCTGAAGTTTTAAACATTTTTATGAAAAACTCGTAGCTCAGGACTTTTAATTTTGTCTTTGATTATTAATATGCATTTCTTATCTTCCCAAATATATCACCTATGCCCTGTTCATCATAATACCCTGCATTCTCTCTGGTGCAGTGTTTGACACAAAATTAATGCCCCAAATGGGTTTACTAATTGAATAGAAATCTCAAGTGAAGCTTATGAAGATGTAGTAGAAAATATGTTGAAGCTATATTAAGTGTAAGAAATACAAAAGTACTTTGTATTCTAAATTATAATTAATTATTAATAAGATACAGCCTCAGGAAAGACAGTAACGTTCCTTGAAACTATTCTCAACTTCAACTTTCAAAATACATAATAATGTAATTTAATATTTCTATCACACTTTTCTCTGGAGCTCAGTGCTATTCCATTGATCTATCCCACATCTTCAGAGAAATCAAATGTGCAAGATATTGCTGACCTATAATAGAGCACTTCAACTGAGAATCAAATTACTATTTGAACTCTTAAGAAATAAGTTACATAACAACATATATGTCATGTGTAATATTCCTAAAAATCAAATACTAACACAGCATCATGGAATTGGTACATAGGTATGTATCTAATATAAATAAGTTAAATATTGTTTATCTTTAAAGATGACAGGAAGATATTTTCCCCATGTAGATATTCATCATAAGACACTCAATAAATTTATTACTGACACTGATCTGTGCAATAAGAGTAAATAAAGCAGTATCTGCTTTCAACATTTCAGCAGCCATGTCCAGTAGAATCCTCGCAAAAAATCAAAGTGAGTTCTTAGAAAACAACCAGGAAATATAATCCCATGAGTTGCCTTGTCTTTTATATAAGTAGAATCCCTGTGTCTTCAATAGTGGCTTTAAGACAGGCCCTACACCACGAATATCTAATGCTTAAAAACATTAAAGTTTTTCTAGACACCTATTTTTTTTATCTTAAAATCTAATTTTAAGAAAGCTATATTGAGATGTGGGGAGGAAAAACTTTTAAAACATATTTCATGCTCTGTCCAGTCAAGTTAGTATCCATCAATCCTTGTCCATCAAAACAAACTCTGATTTCATTAGCTCTATTTCAAAGGAAGGAAACGCAACAAAAGGATTAGAAGCATACACCAGTAAGAACAGGCACCCTGGGGAGGGGGCGTATAAAAGCCCCTACAAAAAACCTGATTCTGTTTTTCTAACATAAAAGAGAAGGCAAAAGAAAAGGGTGACTCTCTAAGGAAACAGGAACACAGGAACATCTATGACTCTCCAGGAACATGAGGTTGGCAATATCCATGGCTAATGCAGTAGGGAAATTATCTCCTGGGATGCCATTTTCTAAGAATGGTGACAGGTCTGTACTGAAGTGGCCATAGTATATCACCTATCCCCTGGAATGCAATCTCCAAAAGAATTAACTATGGTGATTAAATTTAATGAGCTAAAAACTTGCTAAGACCTGAGACAGTACAGGACACACAGTAGGCGCTTAACACTAGTATAGTTTATTTATATAATACCTTTGGCTCAAACAGTAGTATGTGCTGAAGATTTAGGCATGTCTTTTGTCTGAAAAATTAATGTCTTTCCATAACAGGTTCTTTTTTTTTCTTTTTTCAGAAAATTCATCAAAATTTTGTAAGCTGCCTTTTTTTTTTTTTTTTTTTCTTAATGGAATGGTTGACATCTTGCCTGGTTTTATGACATGAGTCCTAGTAGACAGAATAAAGAAAACTCGACTCAAATATAGTAAGATATGGGGTGCCTGGGTGGTTCAGTTGGTTAAGCAACTGCCTTCAGCCCAGGTACTGATCCTGGAGTTCCTGGGATCAAGTCCCACATCAGACTCCCTGCTCAACAGAGAGTCTTCTTCTCCCTCTGACCCTCCCCCTTCTCATGTGCTCCCTCTCTCTCTCTCTCATTCTCTCTCTCTTTCAAATAAATAAATAAAATATTTTAAAAATATATAGTAAGATATCTAAAAGATGAGGTGAAAGAGGTATGAAAAGGATTTAAATGTATTGCATGAGCTGTATGTTTTTAAAAATACTAATAATATATGGTCATGTGAAACTATTAACAAAAATATAGCTATAGGAAAAGGTCCAGTTAGACCTTGAATATTTTATACATATTACTGATGTTTGGTATTAAAAGTATCATAATTTGAATTTTAATAAGATAGTGGACATAGATTAGATATAAACAAAACCCAATCAACCTAGGCTACATTCTAGTTAAAAGGCTGGGATCATCTGGTATCCTCCATCACAAAATAGGAATGGAAGGTCACTCCATCTCACAAGAAACCCAAAGACAGCTGAAATAAATCAACAGAGTTGGGCAATCAATAAGCTGTCTTCTAATTTTACCCCATCTTCATGCCTAAGACATTTACTGGATTTTAGTCTGTTAGCATGCATTTTGTGTTTATGACATATTACAGAGCCTAAGAATTCTCACTAAAAGCATCATCTAGGCCACCACCTATGGTGATTCCGGTTCCTCATGACACAGGGACATGATGGAGAGAGGAGAGGTGAAATCTCTGCTCATGCAACCCAGCATGGGCTATATCTTTCTGAAGGATGAGTAACTTTTTCTACTTCATATATAGGTGTCATATGAACTCGTGGTGGCCCTGTGTACTGCTGTGAATTCATAAACGGGCACTTGGTCATTGTAATCCCATTATGAGCTTTGGACTAGGCCATATTTGGATATAAATCCTAATGTCATCTCTTACTATACATGTGGCCTTATCCAAGCTATTCAGCCCCTCTAACCTGTCTTCTACCTATAAAATGGGAATAGAATCATCCACCACGCATGGCTTCTGTGAAAATTACAGACCTCAGATGGCCATAAGACATGATTTTATATTCAGATGTGTGATACATGATCGATACTATTGTTAATTCCACAATTCTGTGACAGAAATTTATTTAAATTAAATTCCTATCTATTATGGTTAAATCTTATGCAATCAATGTTTACTTAGTCCCAGATTAATAGTAGAGGACACATCAAAGAATAATATGTATGCCAAGAATATGGTTATTAAATATAGACTGTTTAAGATCAGCCAGGAGTTTGGTAAAAAGGTGACCTATTCCCAACATTCTGATTCAAGGTCCAGAATAAGGGTCAGGATTCTGCAGAAGAGTTTTCCAGGAAATTCTGACATAGGTAAATCACACTTCGAAAAACTATGCTACATATAGAGAATATTGTTACCTTCAATTTAGCCTGTAAAAAGTGATAAATTATCCAGTCTCTGAAAGCCTGTCATAATATACAAATGTAAACCATTGGCACAGAATTGGGTCATTCCCCACCACATCTATATGAAAATGGCCAACTTATTTAAGGATAAATCCTATCTCAATGTAACTATGTCAAGAGTACAGGTTATGGGGTCAACAAAAACTGTATTTGTCGACATACCTATCTCCTATAAAATTTAATTCTAATGGAAGGAAGTCAGTAGAATTGAATTCTTTAAATATTTTGTCTCATTTTCTTACTAATAAATTTTCCTTCAAAGAGGAGAAAAATGACCTTTCTTTTTGCCAACTCATTTTTAAGACATTTACTTATTAGTAAGCTAAGTGACCCTTATTGCTAACTATATTACATATTATGGGTGATAATTCCACTTAGAAATTTAACATGGTCCTTTAAACATGCTAGAAACCTCTAAAATGACATTTTCTGCTTTATGCCTTCAAATTATTCCTAATTACACAATTATCTTTAGCTAAGTGTAAAATTTTGGTAATTATGTCATTTTCCCATCATTTACCCTTACGGTAAGGAAAAAAGCACTTCTGAACTATTTTGTATTATGTTTTTGTAAAGCCACTGTGGAATCCTAAAAGATAAAGAGAATACATCTCTTAGATTAGATAGATGGGAAATAATAATTCAATTTTGGCTTGGCTTGGAAATGTCACCACCTCAGAAGGCAAATGTTTACCCATAGACCTCACATAAATTCCAAATCTGACTACTATTATGACAGTGACCAAGATAATAGGCCTTCAGAGGTACCATTCCTTATTCCCAATCTTTACTTTATTGCTGTATTGTTTCATAAGGACAGGAACTTGAGCTTAGTGAATCCCACAAAGCATACTTACTGAAAACCTAAACACTCAACATGTTACCTAATTAGAGTGATCACAGATCCTTAAATTCCCTAAATAATGCACACGATCTAGAAAGGTTCTCAATACCTTCATCAACAGCTACAGAGCAATTAGTAGTCTTGGCCATATTTGCAATATAAATTAAAGAAGGGAAAAGAAAAGAGTAACTGAATGTTAGCATCATTAGGAAAAGTCTCATTGATGCTAATGAGGTTATCAATGGCACAAATAACAAACATTTATATTTCTTCGAGAAGTGCTTATGTTTATCTCCTCCAGAGCTACTACCCTAATCATATTTTGATTAAGTCATATCTAAAACTGGTTTATATTCTTTGACATATACCCATGGATGGCAATGTGAAGGTTCTCTGGGATATATATAGTTGCAAGCTACAAGTCACTTATTTTTTAATGGGAAATCTGGAGTCCCGTACAGTACTTGATTGAGTATTTTAGTTCTTGAAAGAAAATTTAAGGGACTTAATGCATTATTTTCATTTTAGAGTTAATGGTAGAATTAGATGACACATGGGGAAGTGTCAGACATGTAATAAGCATCCTTTTTTTTAAGATTTTATTTATTTAAGATTTTATTTATTTAATTTTATGGAAATCACAAGTAGGCAGAGAGGCAGGCAGAGAGAGAGGAGGAAGCAGGCTTCCTGCTGAGCAGAGAGCCCAATGCGGGGCTTGATCCCAGGACCCTGAGATCATGACCTGAGGGGAAGGCAGAGGCTTTAACCCACTGAGCCACGCAGGTGCCCCTGTAATAAGCATCCTTAAATAGCAGAGGCCTTCCTTACTGACAAAAAAGAATGTGGTCTCCATTTTTGCATGAGCCTTTGTTCTCAGTACTAAATAGCTAACATCTGAATATATCAGATACCATCTTACCACGTCAAAGACTGGCAGAGCCACTTGGATGTGAGTCAGCCACCAAAGGGACAACTGACCAGCCCATCTGGTATGTGGTCATGTGACTGGCAGGCTATTTACATACACACATCAGACAGAAAGATATAAATACAGACAATTATACGAATATGCAGGCAAAAGGCAAGCTAAGACAAAGAAAGACTATAGTTCTACAGTATCTCGAAAATGACCCAAATGAAAAAAGACAAATCATGTGATTGTACAATTCCCTCACTTTGCATCATGCAGGTAAATGGAGACAAGATAACATGACAGCACAGTGTACCGAAACAAGTACGAGTTTGGAGTCAAGAATTTGAATTCAAATCCTGGCTCTGACAAGCTGTGAGTTGTAGGACCATAGGTATATTACTTAAGCGTTTTGAATTACAGTCTGCACTTATGCAAAGATGGAAAAGTACCATCTGCCTAGTTAGGTTGTTGTGATGTTTACAGAAGATTCTTATGAAACACCCAGAATGGTACCAGACCAAACAAGGATCTGTGAAAATGGAAAGAAAGAGTGGTGTAAGTAGCAATAACAACACATTGCCTGTCATCACCATGACTTTTGCGGCTACTATTACTTCTAGTACTACTACACTACCACTATTATTAATGCAAACGCCAACACCTATACAATATTATGGAGAGTGTGCTGTGAGAATAGTGGTTTGTAGCAAGTTAGGATTTGCTATTTTGATGTTTCATCAGTTGAGTTCACCTAAATGAAAAAACAAAAACAAAAACAAAACAATAGTCTGAGCTGTGTGATTAAGCTGGACTAAATTTATGGGGCTTATTTTATTAATGTGCCATTTTAAAAAAAGATTTTATGTATTTATTTGAGAGAGAGAGTGAGAGAGAGCGTGAGAAGGGAGAAGGTCAGAGGGAGACATAGACTCCCCACACAGCTGGGAGCTGGATAAGGGATCCAGGGACTTCGGGATCATGACCCGAGCTGAAGGCAGTGGCTTAACCAACTGAGCCACCCAGGCGCCCCCATTAATGTGCCATTTAAAGGGTATCAATCTTCATAATGGTCTTGAATAAATCAAAGGTCAATTAAGAACCTTAATTTTCTTTCCCAGGCTTAGCCTATACTTAGTCTATATTAATGAAACAGGTACCTAGCTTTTTTCTATTCATTTTATGAAGTTTTAACTGAACACTTGGCAGAACAACTCACACAAAGCATATTTTTCTAGAATCCAAAACAAACTGAATTGAATTGAAAACCATTTAAGAAGGCACGTTATAACCAAATAATATTTAAACTATAATTTGGCATCGTTTTTCTTAGCCAATTTTTCTGCCCTCAGTGCTCCCCTGATCTTTTCACCACCCCTCCAACACACTCTCTACTTGAGTAATAATCATCTACCTGAGTATTTCCTAAGAACACCACACATTCTCACCAACTTCATCAGGCAAATCATTAACCTTGCCTAATATTCCCTCTTCTCTGTATTCACCCATCTAAGTCCAATTAATGTTAATTCATGTTTGCATCTTCATGATTTCCTACACCAATCATTTCACATGTTCAACTGATTATCGTCTAAATCAACACTGGTAGAATTGGGCACTGCACGGATAAAGGAGACCTAAATGAGTTCAATCTCTTAGAGGTAAGGAACACTGGGTATTTTATGAGACTGATGAATCACCGAACTCTACCTCTGAAACTAATAATACATTTCTAAGTTAATTAATTGAATTTAAAAAATAAATAAATAAAAATAAATAAATTTAAAAATGAAATAAAATGGGGAAAATGGGGAAGAGAAAAGACAAGAGATATTTTAGTATAAATTAGAAGATAGAATGTGGAAAAGTAGTTAGAATATTTTCTTTCTCCTTATCACAAATATTTGTATTTGCAAATCTTTGTTATTGACTGAGGACCCAGTGTCTTCTTCTTTCTACCTTAGGCATTACTGAAAACTGGGAGAGAGAACTGGTTTTCTCAGAGGGAACACTACCTATGTTCACGTTCTTAATTAAGGAGCTTCCTATGAAATGAAATCAACATAGATAATGTAACCAGTTTTGACATTTGCTGTATTCTCTGAGAAAATGGTATTGTAATCTGAGAAATGCATCAGTGTCTCTAGTGACTTAGCCACATCCCTCCTCTGTCACCTGGACACTCGGATTTATGAATCATTTGAAAAGTCCCTGACAACCTTTTCACCTTTTGCATCACAAAACTGCATAAATCTTGTATGTTTTCCTACACCGAATGTGGAAATTTAACCTCTTTTTTAATATACTATCTGTCTTGCCTGGCTGGTTTATGGTGAGAAAGAAGGCCAAATATGTTTTTGAAGCAATAATTCATCAAGTACAAAGGAAGAGTTTGCAAATAGCTTCATCTTACTAAGTAAGCATGTTTTTTAAATCCTCATAAAATACGATGTCATATCTCACCAAAGTTGTTTAAAAATGGGGGCGGGGTGACAACAATTAGGAGCAATTAGATAGAAAAGGTATAAAAGTGACTTGTAAAATCATCATCTCCACAAAAACATTCTTGCAAGACGGAATGTGGAAAATGATGTAGGAGAACATTCGACAACAAACCATAGACAGGGAGGGCTTTGAAGACAAAGAACATTCTTTCATTTCACTTTGAAAATCAACAAGACTAAGAGACTGCCAGTCCCAGAGAAGAATTCAGTGCAGGGAAGAGTGAAAAGCCATCTAGTCTGGGACTATATATTGCTTTGATCCTGGTGTCAACTGATGAGAACTGTATTCTTCCAAAAGTGAATACATTCAGATTCTAGAGGATTTAATTGCTGCTTTGGAAAGCCTTCCAGGCTGATTCAGTTGCTCTGAGAAAGGCAACTAAAATAATGAACTTTAAGTTATGATTTGATTGAATCTGATTTCATGTGTATGTCTCATTTCTCCAACAAAATTATAAACTATGTAACTTACTTTCAACCTCTCATTAACAATAATTAATGGTTAAAATAATTAATTTTCAAAGATACAGATTTAGTGAAAAGAAGGGCCATATGTACCCCAACGTTCATAGTAGCAATGGCCACAATTGCCAAACTGTGGAAAGAGCCAAGATGCCTTCAACAGACAAATGGATAAAGAAGATATGGTCCATATATATAATGGAGTATTATGCCTCCATCAGAAAGGAAGAATACCCAACTTTTGTATCAACATGGAGAGGACTGGAAGAGATTATGCTAAGTGAAATAAGTCAATCAGAGAAAGTCAATTATCATATGGTTTCACTTACTTGTAGAGCATAAGGAATAACATGGAAGACATTAGGAGAAGGAAAGGAAAAGTGAATTGGGATAAATCAGAGGGGGAGAGGAACTATGAGAAACTATGGACTCTGAGAAACAAACTGAAGGTATTGGAGGGGAGGTGGCTGGGAGATGGGTGAGCCTGGTGGTGGGTATTATGGAGGGCACATACTGCTTGGAGCACTGGGTGTGGTGCATAAACAAGGAATCTTGGAACACTGAAAAAATAAAATTAAATTTAAAAACTTAAAAATAAAGAAAATCATAAGATTTACCTGGAAAAAAAATAATTTTCTGATTTGCTTAATAAACAGTAAATGAAGTCTAGGTAGGACACTGTGTCAGGTGTCATGAGAAAGGAATTAGCCATTTGGGGAGGACCAGAGAGTCCTGGGCTCAACACCTACCTTGGGTGAGGAGTGTAACCTCTCCAAGTTTTTGTTTTTTCCCTGGGAAAGTGGGATAATAAGTGGGTTCAAAAAGTAAGTATATAAAACACTGGTACTCAGCTGGCATTCAGTCCCTATTAATACATGGCATTCAAAGGGAATTGAGGAGTAAATCATGATACTTTTTCTTGAGGAACTTAAAATCTAGTTCTAGTTAGTTCTAGTTAAGTTCTAGTTAAGCTCTAAGTTCTAGTTAGTTCTAAGACGTCACATAAAACAGGGGACAATAATCTTTATAAAATCTCATCTAACTGGTACCCTGGGAACAAAGTCATTCTTCACAACCAAATTTCCTGGTTGGCTAGGGATTTGACACTTATAAGCAATATTTGAGTTAGAAATGTTTCTAATCATGTCTTATATATTTGTTTTCTCCATGATAACCTATATATCATTTAATGTTTTTATAACTCTGCAATCACTTTTATGAACGTCAGCTTAGGGTACTTTGCTAAGTGGGCACTTTGCTAGGTCTATTTGCTCTACCTTCAATGGCCTTAAATTACTATAATTTTGAGGATTTCTGTGTGATATTTTTAGAAAGTCTCTTGTCCTTTCATCAGATGTCACTTCTTAAAGCTGTCAGAGTTTGTGTCTGTAATATTGCTCTGCCTCCAAATTTACTGCTTCAAATTTACATTAGTCCAAGGATGGATATCCCTGGCAAGTTGGAATTGTTTTTACATTTTCTATAAATATGTGTTCATTAAAAAATGTAAATATCTATCAACCCTTAAATGAGAAGTTATTTTAGAAATGACTACTGAAATAATAAAAGCCAGAGTCACAGTTATCCAGCCTGAATTTAAACTATCAGCATGACAAAATACAAATAATATTAAAAATTTAATAAACTGGGTAAGCACTGTAGTATGCATTATTAACAAAGGATTAATAGCTTTACATGCAAGTTTATATATATATCAACACAAAGCCAGTGAAATAAAAGGCAACATGTAAGCAAGTCACAAAGAAGAAGTGATAATTAATGAATGAACATATAAGAAAATGTCTAACCATTTTAATGATCTAAGAAGTATAAATTAATTAGCCTTTGGCTACTAAAGTAACAAAGTTTTTAAAAATTTAATGAAAAAATTTTTTATTTTTGTGAGAGCTATGCATCAGATGTTCTGTTTGGAAAGAATTTTGGCGATCAACATAAGGAATCATTAAAAAGTCCACCGTTATATAATATTTAGAAGTGTTATATAAGCAGAGATAACATAACACCATTTGCTGTTAAAGTTGGAAGGAAGATACCAGTTATACAAAAACAAGGATTAGGTGAAGGAAATTATGTTTTATTAGGTTAAATATAGTTATGTGGTTGTGAATTAACTAAACATGCTAAATATACAGGTTTAAATATACTATGATGCCTTTTCTATGTTTAAAACAGTGAGGTACTGGTTCACGATTTGACAGACTAGCAGAATAAAAGAGAAAATTCACAAATGGATGCAAGCACCATGGAAAGTTGTTAAAAGTATCATCTCAAATCACTGGGGGAAAGGATGGGCTTTTCAAAAATTGAGGTTGGAGAAATTGGGTAGCCATCTGGAAAAACACAAAAGTGAATCCTACCTCACCCCAAATACTACAATAAACAACAAATTAATTAGGTATCTAAATGTTAAAACAAACAAAAACAAAACCAAGCAAACAAACAAAAAAACCCCATACAAGTACTAGAAGAAAACACAGATACATGGAAAGCCTTTCTAATTATGATTTCAAATCCAAATCCAATAAAGTTTGATAATTAATATAAAATCAAAGGAAAAAAATTTTCTCATGACTTTTTAAAAAGCAAAATCAAAAGACTAGTAACAAAATATTTGCTATATGTATCACAAAAAATAAATCTTCAATTTGTCACTTTAATATATAAAAGCTCTTAGAAATTGAGAAATAGAAAAAAACAAAATCCCAATAGAAAAAAACTGTACAAAAAAAAGTGGACCTCCTTAAAGGTATACAAGTTTTCTGGCCTACAAAAATAAAAATTAAAAAAAAGATGGAATTCTCAGAGTAAGGGAAATTTAAAGTATATTATACCTACTAGATAAAAAATAATGTAAATATTTGACAGCATACCCTGTTGCAAAGGCTGAGTAGAAAAGTTATTGCTACATAATAATATCGGAGAGCAATATTGTGTATCTTTATGGGTAACAGTATGGTGATATTTTAAAAAACTATATGCTTTAACCAAGCAATACTAGTTCTTGAATTGTACCTTAAAGATTCACCTCTAAAATTATAAAAAAACATACGCTCATGGTATGCTTAGAAAAAGTAATAATAATTTTGTATTAATAGTAATAATTTTGAGTGATACTTTTATAATATAAAATATAGAAATTAAATATCATTGAAAAAACTTCTGATACTTCAACACAATGAAATCATGTAAAGTTATAAAAATAAACAAAACTAGGAAAAGTTCAGAGAACTGCTAATAAATTGATTTTTATAGGCAATTATTATAGGCAATACTGTCAAGTGAAAACAAGAAAATATAAAACAATAAATACACCAAGAATTTTGTGTAAAAAGAGGTGGGAGGAAGAGTAAGAATATATATATCTTAGAGGTCGTGGGTGGTTCAGTCAGTTGTGCATCTCACTCTTGTTTTCTGCTCAGGTCTCATGATCTCAGGGTCACAGAATCAAGCCCGTTGTTGGTCTCCATGCTGGGTATGGAGCTTGCTCAGGATTCTCTCTCTCCCTCTCCCTCTGCCCCTCCCATGCCCCTCTCTCTTAAAAAAAAAAAAAAAGAAAAAGGAATATACATATCTCATATCTTAGTTAACTTATTTACTTATCCCTCTTTGCATAGTTTTGAATTTATGTAAAAGGGTTACCATTCAGAAAACAAAATTAAATTCAAAAGAATAAAAAAATAGTGTTCCTCTGCTTAGAGGAGTTCTTGGATCCTAAGAGCATGCTTGGCTCACTCTGCAGGGCAGACTGAAACTTCTGAAGATAAAGCATTAGGCTGGAGCTTCCTATATGAGTTAATTCTGAAGAATTAACCATCTCAGAGACTCCCCAGCAGGACTGGGCCCCAGCTTCCCAAAGCCAGCTCCTCCTTCATAAATACCCTTCACTGACTTTTTTTTTTCTTCCCTGTCTGGCTTCACTTCTTCAACTTGCTTCCTTGGATCACTTCCCCAGAAATGATTTTCATTCAAATCCTTATTTCAGGGTCTGCTCTGGGAAAACACCCAAACCAAGAGAGGTTGTATCACTTTTGAATCAAAACTTTGAGTTTTCACTTTAATCACAAATTTAAAATAATTCCATATATTTTATTAATGTGAAGACAACACAGTGGGCCAGCAGAGCCAGTGTAAGCTTGTGGTCACTAGGTCACTGGACGAGAACTTTAGACAAGTTTCATTAGGGCTTCCTTGCTCTAATGTTAATAACTTTCTCTCTGCCGGTCCTGATTCAAACAGTTACTGGGTCTGTAGTGGCTGGAATCTGAGAAGAAATCCCTGTGCGTCTGCTTCTCCTTGTGGGCTCAGTGAGCCTCTTACATAAGCCTAGTTTCTCAGAGCCCCAGGAGCCCAAGGAGGGAAATGACTAGGAAGCCTTCCGGGCCTTTGAGTGTGGGAAATTGAAAGGAAAAGAAAGCAGTGAGCTTTATAGGAACCTTTGCCAGAGAATAAAAGCCAATTACCTTCTTCCACACTGAGCAGCTGTGGGGAAGAATCCACTTTCTTATCTTTTCTAACTTCTAAAGGCTGCCTACCCATTCCTGAGCTCAGGGTTCCCTTCCATCTTGAAAGCCCGCAGTGGCAGGTAGAGTATTTCTCCTGTCCCATCACTCTGATACTGACTCTTCTCCCTCCTTCTGTCATATTTGAAGGATACTTGTAATGACACAAGAACCTGCTGGATAATCCCTTTATTTCAAACCTACTTCCATTTGCAAACTGAATTCCCCTTTGCCAACTAACCTAACATATTCACAGGTTTCAGGGTGAACAGTCAACCTGGGGGGAGAGAGGTCACTATTATGCCTATGATAAATGACACGTATATTTTTTCTTTGACATTTTCTAGCTGGTTAATTGCTGATTTCCAGAAATGCTACTATTTCACGTATATTAATCTTGAATCTAGTGAACATGCTAAACTCATGTCTAAATTGTTCTAATGATATATCGGATGCTTCTCTTGGATTTTCTACTTAGTCAGTTTCATTATTTGTAAATTATTTTCTTTTCCTTCGAAGTTCTTGCAATCTTATTTTTCTTGCCTTTTAAAGTTGGCTGACACATCCAGTACAATGTTTAGTATGGGGATAATCACAGGAATTCTTACCCTGCTGCTGACTTGAATAGGAATGTTTATAAGTTTTTCTAAATAATGATAACATTTTTAGGAGGTTTTTCATAGATATCTTTTTTGAAAATAGTAGAAAACTTTCTCTATTCCTAGTTTACTAAGAATTTATATCACAATCAGTATTGAATTATATGAAATACTTTTTCTCTATAGAGAAAACCCTATGAAATTTTCCCCAAGTTTTATAGATGTCTGAATATTGAACCATCCTTGCATTTTTGTATAATCTCTTGGCTATCGTGTTTTTTTTTTTTTAGACACTGCTGAAAACATTTTATCAACATTATGTTAAGGTTGTTTATTTTATAATCATACATAAGAAAATATTATACTTATCCTTATATCCACTTTTAACATCAGAATTACACTAACTGCATAAAGTGGTTTAGTTAGATTTCCTGTTTTAAGCCTCTGACCCAGTCTGCCTAAGACAGGCATCTTCTGCTTTTATAGATTTTATAAATGATGCCTATAAATATCAGGGCTTGCTATTATTTGGAGATTGGTATGGAAGAGGGGCAAGACATTTTATCATTAATTTTATTTCTTTCATTACTACTGATTTATTAATGATTTCTATTTCTTCTAGGCTTGGTTAATAATTTATGTTTTGTCAGAAAATTATCTATTTCATCTAAAATTGCAAGTTATTGTTCCACTATGGTCATACTACTCTCCTATGAACTTTAAATCCCTTTTGTGTCTGTAGTGCTAATGCCTTTTCCTTCCAGTGCTATTGATTTGTGCTATCTCCCTTTTCTTCTTACTCCCATCTACAGATGGAAATTTCTCCTGTAGCTGCCTGCACATAGTTTTGTGTCATGGACAAATCTTCCTGTGGGAAAGGAGATGATGAGGCATTTGAGAGAGGAGTAAAAGGTCAGAGCACCTAAATGAGGCTGCTTCTCTCAGTAGAGAGAGATGATGTGAAGGAACTTAGAAAAGAGGAGAGTGTTTAGTGACTTGAATAAATATCCACAGAGCAGTCTATTGGAATGGCCCTCTATAAATTAGCCTCTATGAATATGGAAAGACTACAATAATACCTTTGTTACCCATCTAATTCCATAATTTATCTTGCATTTTCAGACTCATAAATATTTAATAAAGTGTTACTGACTTGGGAATTTTAGACAATAGAAATCTATTTATGTAATAGCTCTAAGACTCACTTGTGACTGACACTTTGCATAAGCAAAGAAATAGATAAAATTATACATGGTAGTTAGTGTATTGTTGCAAAAGGCAATCCAAATATCTCATTCTTAAACTCATTAAGAAATAAATGGATTACCTATCACAGAACTTCTGGGGATATGATTAGTTACTGAATATGAAAAAGGTGAGCAATATGGCAAGGACTTAACACTAGAAAAGAAAAGGTATACACTAGGTATGCAGTATTGTGGTGAAAGGATTTGCACTATCACAGATTAAAAGTTACAGGGATTATATGAAAATGGACCATTCCACAGCGACCTTCATTAAGCCTGATGAGGAACTAATTTCCCCAGACAGAAATAGGAATACAGATCTTTCATAGGAGAACTGATTGCAGGTAAAGGCAACATACACACATTAGGAACCCTGTCATGGCAACTCTCAAGTAGAACAAGTGAAGTGAGGACATTAGGACAAATCTCTCACACCAATACCAAAATTATAAACAAACCAGAACCAGGCAATCTGAAGAGTGGAGAAGAGAATCCATCATGGAGGGTGGGGGGTGGGGATTCATGGAAAAAAAAACAAAGCAATAGGTAAGTAAACATTTCACGATATCAGATATATTGGGCATTTATTATTTTAAAACCCAAATATCACCTGTTCTTTCAAGAAATTCTCCTCTGGCCAGGTGGCTCTTGTTGTTAGTTGACTACAACTGAGTCCCACCTGGCTGACTAGAATGGACATATTCTATTGAGCTGAGCTAATCAGAGCCTGTTGGGACAGACAAAGCTCGTGCTCTAAGAATTCTTCTCTTTGTCGGGCTGTAGTGATGTGAATGAAGTCTTCCCACAGAAGATTCCCTTGCTGGTAGAGAATGCAGTCTCAGAGAAAAGAGCCATCATGCTGACAGGAAAAAGATAAATGTAAAGAATCTTGACAGTGGTCAACCTCCAGATCTAGTCAGCCCTAAGGTTAGCTCTGCACCAACCCTTCCTATGATTTGCTTACACAAGCTGATAAATTCCTCTTTGTGTTGAAACTATTTCAAATTGGTTTTCTGTCTTCAAACAAAGCATCGTGACTAAGAGACCAACTACACACATGCAGTCAAGTAATTAGGGAAAATACACACACACACACACACACACACACACACACACTTGCACACACACATGAAACCTTTACCAAGAAAAAGGAAGTAATTCTAAACCAAAAGTATTTAGGCAGCTGGACAGGAGAACTGAAATTTCAAACAAAAGTAAACATTTCTCCTTAAATGTGGTGTGCCATGATTATATCACACTGATTTTGTACGTGGGTTAAAAATGATAGTTATCAGACAAATAAGGGCATATTAGTAATCCCAGGTGCCAAAATGAACACTATAGGAAGAATCCCCATGTGGCTGGCATGGGGCACAGGGAAAAGATTTATGCTTCCTCTAGAGGCTGATCATGCCCATGCATATTTCCTCTTCACTTGAAGTGTCCACTGAAGGTTTGGCAGCTGCTTCTGAACTAACAGAACCTAATAAATTTCTTTCCCAAGCCTCTTTTGGAGTTAGATGGCAAATTCCCTTTGGAATCATCTCTTGAGTGAGATATTCCTATGAACAAGTAAAGGTCAAGCAGCCATTACTGTTACCCTTCTGTGTGTACAACAGGCGGTGACGTGACAGGAATGAGAGAAGCGCTGAAAATCCACAGAGCACAGACAAAGTCAAGTTAATCCAGGGGGAAGGAAAGGTAAGCTTTGGCCAAGGCCTGGATAAGACGGTCCACACACCGAACCTGGAAAACACACTTAAATCCTTTCTCAGTACCCTGTCCTCTGGAGTGTGAACAATTAACAGAGTACTGATTCCCTCTACCCCTTTTTAATTGACTTATAATTAACATACAGTTTCCTATTAGTTTCAGGGTGTACAATATAATAATTTGAACATCTCTGTACATGACTCTGTGCTCATCAGAGTAAGTGCACTCTTAATCCCCTTTATTTATTTTACCCCTCCCCTGGCCACTCTGGCAACCACCAGTTTGTTTTATTTAAAAGTCTGTTTTTTTTTTTTTGTCTCTCTCTTTTCTCCTTGTTCATTTTGTCTTGTTTCTTAAATTCCACATATGAGTAAAATTGTATGGTATTTGTCTTTCTCTTACTAATTTATTTCATTTAGCGTATATCCTCTAGTAAAGGTCAAGCATCCATCCATATTATTCCAAATAGCAAGATCTTATTCTCTTTAATGAATAATATTTCATTTTTCATGGAATGAGTAATTTTCCATTTTATGTATACATATAGATATGGTGTATATGTATTATGTATATATATCTATGGATACACATACACATATACTAATCTTCTTTATGCATTCATCTATGGATGGACACTTTGGTTGCATCCATATTTTGGTTATTATAAACAATGTTACAATAAATAGTGGTGCATATATCTTTAAAAGTTAGTGTTTTTGTTTCTTGGGTAAATACCCAGTAGTGGAATTACTGGATGACAAAGTACTGATTTTAACTAGTCTCTAATTCTTTGAAACTCTTTGTGATAATGGAAAATAATTTTACTTCTCTCAGCCCCTATTTCTCCTGGATTAAAAAATGGCTCATCAATATCATACAATATCTAACATTCTTAGCTTGGTTATTTGTTGCATGTAAATTATAACAATTTACAGAGAAATCTGATCAGTATTCAGGCACCTTTAACTTCAAATCAATTATTAGTCATGACCTACAGCACTAATTATCCTAAGAATCTCCTACATTTCCAAACAATTCCAAAAGTTATGATAAATTAAATAATTCCTTAGCATCCAGGTAGCAAACCTTTAGTAAAATACAGTAACCTCAACCACTCTATAGCTGAGTATTCTCTGACAGCATTTTCAACATCCACAGTACACAAATTATAATGGCCCTGAGTGACTGAAATTTAACATTTAATGAGCAAGTACAATGGGCCAGGTACTAAGCTATGGTGTCTCCAGCAATAAAAATAACAACCGGTGTCCTTGTAAGAAGATGGCCATGGATATGGAGACATGCAACAAGAACATAGATGACAATGAAGACAGAGAGTGGAGTGATGTAGTCACAAATGAAGAAAGGCCAAGGACAGCCAGCAAACTACTGAGAGCAGAAAGATGCAAAGTAGGATTTCCTTACAGAGGAAAAGGGTGTAGCTGACACCTTGATTTCAGACTTGCAGCCTCCAGAACTATGAGAAAATACATTTCCTTGTTTTGAAACGACCTTAGTTTGTGATACTTTGTTATAGAATCTTTAAAAAACTAACGGTAATGCCTAACTTCTATGCCTTTAGCCTGCCATGTTTGTTACCACATCAGCTTGAAGTCTTCCTAATAAAATGATAAAAGAAACAGTCAATTACATGCAAAATAGATATAATTTTTCAATTTTATTAACTCTAATTATATAAAGATCCACATAAGACAGGTTTTTTGTTTTGTTTTTTTCTTTTGTTTTTTTTAAATCAGAGTTCCCAGTCTCTGCCTCAGCTGTGGTAAACATAATTTTTGTAGTTATTTTTAAATATTTTATAAACAGCCTTTTAAATTATGGGAATAGCCAACATCTATGCTGAAGCAATTTTCATCTTTATAAAGGGATTCACTGTGGGGCGCCTGGGTGGCTAAGTGGGTTGAAGCCTCTGCTTTCGCTCAGGTCATGGTCCTAGGGTCCTGGGATCGAGCCCTGCATGGGGCTCTCTGCTCGGCGGGGAGCCTGCTTCCCCCTCTCTCTGCCTGCCTCTCTGCCTACTTGTGATGTCTGTCAAGTAAATGAATGAAATCTTAAAAAAAAAAAAAAAAAGGGATTCACTGTATTTTGTGGGAGACTGTGTGATTGTTTTATTTAAATTACCACACTCTAAGAACTCATTTGGAAGAAACAGACTAATGGTAGAAAGGACAAATAAGACAAGTCACATAGTAAAAAGGACAAATAAGACAGGTCACAAAACATGACCCTATGCAACCAACAATTTACTAGACCACAACATGGATTTTGTTGCAAAGGACAGAACTGGCAGAAAGAATACAGACTCAGAGGAGAGAGGAAAGATACAGTGAGAATCTCCTGTCTTGGAAATGACAAAGAAATGAGCAGGCGAGGAAAAGCAGAGTCAGGTGAGCAGAGGAAGAAAAATGAGCCTGAGAAGCATGTGGAGAACCTGGAGGGTGATGGGGAGGAGAGGCTAACGGGAAAGAAAGAGAGAGAAGAGAAGAGAGATGAGATGAGAGGGGCAGTAAAGGAGAAAAAACATCGGGATGTGTGAAGGTGTGACATGTTTTGTCTTTCTGTTATTGAGATGCAGGGCAGACATTTTCTTCAGGGTCCTAGAGCCAGCTCCCACATTCCATGGCGCCTTCTCATAATGATAAGCATCCAGTCAAAAATCCAGAGGAGGAAAATATTCTTATAAAGTTGTTGTTTTTTTTTTTTTTAATCCTGGCAGAGTCTGTTCTCTGAAACAAAAGAGCTGTGTATCCCCATCACGTTGTTGAAGAGCCCCTTTTAAGAGCCGCCCCATCACAGGCAATACTTGATCACCATCAAAGCCCAAGTTTTCTAGTGCCAAGAGCCAAGTGTGCTGTGGTTTGATCTTTGAGAAATATTTCTGGATAGTAAAGATCAAGGGCCATAAATATGGAGGCACATCTTGTCACCATTCTGTTTGTGCTGTTGAAATATGATATTTATTAGGAGCAGGGCTTTCCCAGTAAAAGGCTTAATTATTACAGCCCATAGTACAGAAGTAGCATTTTTAATGTATCATAAATAATTTACAAATATATATAATTTTAAATGTATTCATCATGTATCATAAATATATGTTACATATATTTGTATATATATATGTAAATTTAAAAATTACATGAAAAGCCTCAGGGTTCAAAGTAAAACTATCCTTTAGTAAATTCAAACCAGGAAAAACATCCTGAAAAATCAAAAAGGAAAGTCGGCAGCATTAAAGTTGCAAATCTCGAAGCAGGTTTTTATTTGCTGTAAGAATAAACACGCTGTCAGGTTAGAGCAGATGAGCATTTCCAAATACCTGGATAAAGAGTGTCTCAAAGAGAAAGTGTCCTTTGGGTACTGGTTCAACTTTCAGCACTAGAAAATGTTTCTATATTTAATATACTGATAAATGTCTCCTCTTTCGGCAACACACTGCATATGTTTTTAAATGTGTGCACATGTCTTTTTATAATCTAGACATCCGTTTTTTCTTATGCTTCATTTTTTTAATTCAATTAAGCAATACCAATTAAAACATACAGATGAAAGCAAACACTAGGAAGTAGAATATGATAAATGATAAGATCATTCGTATAGCTACAATGCTCTAAAACTTCAGACAATGTGGTGATCACTCATTGCAGGGACAGACTGGAGGAAGGCTTCAAGGAAGGACAGGACAGGAGCCAGGGCTGACCAGACTCACACACGGAGAGGGGAGAGAATTCCAGACAGGGAAGGGCCCAGAGATAGGAGGAATGATTCTTGGAACGTGGGAAGAGGACAGTGGAAAGACCAGCCTGTGGGGAAGAACACAGAGAAGTAAGGTTGACTATGTCTGTTATGACCGGAAAGTCCCAGCAAGAAGTGGCCAGTGTAGACTTTCGTGGGGAGAAGAAAGATAGGAAGAAAGCAGTGGTTTACTGAACTGGCACCAATATGAAAGATAAACTTAATTACAGCAAAAGCTAAAGGCAGATAAGTTACATTGTAGTACAAAATGCAACAATTCAGGCATCAGATGGCAAGGGCCTGGGGAAGGGTGAAAGCAGCAAGAATGGAAGGAAAGAGTATTACGAAAGATCAATGCTTGGAGCTCGGAGACAGGATGCTGGAGCTTTATCTGTAGGATCTATATTGTGCTTCTCTTTTAACTGGTGGTGACCAAGCACTTCTAAGCCTTTAACCTTAGGTCAAATGCTTAGGAGTCAGGCAGAGAAACTCTCTTCCCCACCCTCCCACCCCGCTTTATGAGGTAAAATTGGCAAACATGACTGTGAGATACAGAAAGTGTACATCACAGAAAAATAATCTTTGAAAGCTTATAATTTCAGAATAGAAGACCACTCCTGCCACCTTCAAAATAAACCACTCATTTCTGCAAATCTCTCTTTTTTTTTTTTTTTGAAGATTTTATTTATTTATTTGACAGACTGAGATTACAAGTAGGCAAGCAGGCAGAGAGAGAGGAAAGAAAGCAGGCTCCCCACCGAGCAGAGAGCCCAATGCAGGGCTCGATCCCGGAACCCTGGGATCATAACTTAAGCTGAAGGCAGAGGCTCTAACCTACTGAGACACCCAGGTGCCCCTGCAAATATCTCTTAAGATAGTATGTCTTTTTCAAAAGTTAGCATTTTTAATGCATTTTCTTTATTGGTAGCCTTGCCCTTGTTGCCCCCAAATTATTTGCTTTGGGTATATTTGGTTCAGGATTTCAGGAAAGATATTTCATATTTTCCCTATCTTTGCATAACAGGAACCACATGAGCAATGCAAAGCTGAATCAGGGGTGTCTGGGTGGCTCAGTGGATTAAGCCTCTGCCTTCGGCTCAGGTCATGATCCCAGGGTCCTGGGATCAAGCCCCATATCAGGCTCTCTGCTCAGTGGGGAGCCTGCTTCCCCCTCTCTCTCTGCCTGCCTCTCTGCCTACTTGTGATTGATCTCAATCTCTCTCTCTCTCTCTCTCTGTCAAATAAATTTTAAAAAGCTGAATCAATCTGGGACAGCTGGGTGGCTCAATTGGTTAAGCATCTGCCTTTGGCTTAGGTCATGATCTCAGGGTCAAGTCCCACATCAAGCCCCACACTGGGCTCCTTGCTTGGTGGAGAGCCTGCTTCTCCTTCTCCTTCCTTCTCATGCTCTGTCTCTATATCTCTGTCTCTCACTCTATCTCAGATAAACAAAATCATTTTTAAAAAAATCTGAATCAATTCTAATGACCAAAGAATACTTTTAGAAAGTTTTTTTTTTTTTAATTAAAAAAGAAATTTCTTTTACTGGCACTGAAAAGGCAAAAGACTTATGGACTTATACATATGAACTTTATTCATAAGCAAAGATGCCAAGCTTCTCAAAGTTTAACCAGAGTTTAGATACTTTTCTAGTAAGAGGGCTAACCACATTTCCAAGCAGGTGGAAAACAGAAATATAACAAGTGGCAAGACTAGGGAACTCCCATGCATTCTTTGACTCATTTATTAAACAACTATTTGTTGAGTATCCATTTATAAACAATGTGACAATTGCAAAGATGAATAAGAACCTGTCTCTGGGTGAATAACAGTGAAGTCTGGGATTTAATAGTGCATTACATTGATAAACATTAGTTTATCAAGTCCTTTATCCTAATGTGTGAAGATCTCCTTGGAAAAAGTGAGGAACCACTTCTATTTTTTTAGTTCAGAAAGTAGAAACATAAAAGTCTTCTGCAACCCATATCTCTAAATGATTATACCCACCACTGTTTCTTGGGTTATTCTCTCTCTTCCATGAGAATGCTCTCATTTATTCATTCAGATATTGATGATATTCATAAATATAACTGAATACCTACCATGTGCCAGCCACCAGAGGCTTTGGGACAGAGAATGTAAAAGAAACAATCATTGTCCTCAAGGAGTTCATATCCCAGTGAGTAAAAAGGCAAGTAAACAAGTGATCAAAGGGAAGTGATCAATGACCCAAAAGAAAGCTCAGTATGTCCATGTGCAAATCTCTGGGAGCTCCCTCTCCCAGGGTCACACAAATCCAACCATCCAATTTCAAGACCCATCCTCACTGCATAGCCTTTGCTTTACAAAACCTCAGTTCATATTGTTTGGTATTCCCCTAAATTTCCAATTAGAATCTATAATTTAGTCCTTTATTATATATGTCCTTTTTTATTATCATGTTATGCTAGTCACCATCCGGTATGTCATTAGTTTCTGATGTAGTGTTCCAAGATTCATTGTTTACATGTAATACCTAGTGTTCCATGCAATATACGTCCCTTTATATCTCCAATTTTTATTTAGTTTTTTAAAGATATATTTATTTATTTTAGAGAGAGAGTACAAGTGGGTAGAGGGGTAAAGGCAGAGAAAGGGAATCTTAAGTAGACTCTCCACTGAGTGTGGAGCCTGATGGGCTCAATCCCAGGACCCCAAGATCATAAGCTGACCTGAAATCAAGAAGTCAGATGCTTAACTGACTGAGCCACCCAAGCATCCCTATACCTCCAGTTTTTAAAATGTGTTTCCCACCTATTATACCAGATTTCTAAGTTCCACATGCAGAAGAATGAAGTCCTATGGGCTCTTACATTGCTCTCTTGAGGCCATAAGCATTCCATAGCTGAACTGATTATTCATAAATATTCATTACTCGATTTATATGTACCATGTGATATAATTGAAATGGTATATTTTGCTTAGCTCATCTTGATGAAGACAAATTTCTTTAAAAGTTGTGGGAAGAGGGGCACCTGGGTGGCTCAGTGGATTAAAGCCTCTGCCTTCAGCTCAGGTCTTGATCCCAGGGTCCTGGGATCAAACCCCGCATGGGGCTCTCTGTTCGGCAGGGAATCTGCCTCTCTGCCTCCTCTCTCTCTCTGCCTCTCTGCCTACTTGTGATCTCTCTGTCAAATAAATAAATAAAATCTTTAAAAGTTGTGGGAAGGAAATCTGGGATAAAATTAAATAGATTTTGGTAAATATTTATTCCATCCTCACCCTATATATTCCTAGTTGTTTCAATTAGTTGATACCTATTAGATTGGCATGAACTCCTATTTGGTTATTAATCTGTATTCTCTTTTTTCCCCTTAGATTGATTGATTGATTGGCTGATGTTACACACAGAGAGAGTATGTGGTGCACGCATGTGTGCACCAGGGAAGGGGCAGAGAGAACATCCTCAAGCAGACTCCATGTGGAGAGCCCAGGGAACCCAGGACCCTGAGATCATGACCTAAGCCAAAAGAGCCTAATGGACTAAGCCACCCAGGTACGCTAGTTATCAATCTGTATTCTTAGTAATAGGGCAGTCATGTCTAAGGACATATAATTAATTACTGTCATCACCTAATATACATTTATTCTCAATTGGAACCATGGTTAAATTTAACACCATGGACCACTAGACTTCTCAGTACCCAATACCATGGAAATATGGGGCTGTCATAAACATCTGAATCAGTGCTGTCCTACAGAAATACAATGAAAGCCATGTATAAAATTTTCTACTATCTACATTGTAAAAGTAAAAAGAAACAGGTGACATTGATTTTAATTACTTATTTAAACCCAGTGTATCAAAAAATGAACAACTTCATCCTACAAACAACATTAAAAATATTAGTGAGATATTTTACATTATTTTTACTAAGTCTTAAAAACCCAGTGTGTTTTTTATGCTTACAGCACATCTCAATTTGGAGGCTCAATTTTTATCAGAAATACTTGATTGGTATTAGGAATTAAGTTTAAAATTTATGGTTCAAAAAGATTTCTAGAAACCTAGTTATTCCCCCAAAATAGTTTAAATTATTTTTAATAATTACAAAAAAGATGTTTTGAAACTTAGCTATAAGTTAAATAAAATCAGAAACAAATTGAAAACTCAGTTCCTCGTTGGACTTGTACCATGGCAAATGCTCAGTGTCTTGGCTACCATAGTAAACAGCACAGATCTGAGCCAGTCTCTATCCACATTTCTTCTTCAGCAACAATATAAGTCATAGGTTTCTTTGTCTTATTTTGGTTTGTACTTTGTTGTTCAATGGGACTCCCTGAAGAGGTGATCATGGGAGACGGTCATAGCAGCTAATGCCAGGGAAGGGCCACACCCCAGGTCCAGTCAAGGGTGAAAGCTAAGTGGGAGCTCTCTTTAACTGGAACCCTCGATAATGCACCTTAACTTTTCATGGTTCCACGTATGACCTTGAGCCATCACTATCACCAGGAGGAAAAGAAGAAATGAAAGAGTGATAAAGGCTTTCTAGACTTTCGGGTGTTTCTCTCCCACATAACAGCCAGGTGACCTCTTTGAGGTCTTTTTCATTTTTTTAGAATGTATGTAAGTGTCTATTAGTTATACATGTCTGCATTTTTTTTTCATAAAAGGACCATAGTCAGAGGTAAACATTTGAGTAAATATTTTAAAACTTTCATGTACACAGACTCACATGAGAAATTTGTTAGAATGTAGATTCCAGGACCTAAATAAATCTTTACTTCTAAAGATTCTAATTTTTCCCCAGGCTTTAGAGGAGAGAGACTCTCTTAGTTCTTTTCATTCCCTTATGGCCAGGATAGTGCATCAGGACTATGGATTTTTCCTCTTGGGGAAGTGGACTCTCGCTCCCTTAATGGTTCAGCATAAGGCTCATCCCAGAAACATGGTGCAGAGTCACTCTGTTCTAAAGTGCTCTTCCTTTTCCCATTAGTAAAACTGAAAAACTCAGAATACCAAAGTAAGCAGGTCATAGAGAAAATAACAAAACAACCCATTTGGCTGTTTTCTGTCTAGTGTGGGGTTAAAGGAGCAAGGTTTTGTCTGCAAAACTTGAGTGAGACCTGGCCCAGATCACTAGGGTACACGCCAGATGGAAATCTAGTCTGGAAAGCCAACCCAGGTATTCAAGATGGCCATTATTTTACCATGTCCTTGGTTCCCCTGTAGTAGGGGTCTGGATGAGATTCAAAATGTTAGTCACCTTTGACACATTAACACTGATTCTTTGCGAACAAGTATTTTGTTTCCTCACAAAAATCTTCTTGTTCCTGTCACCAAAGAAAAGAAAACAAACTATTAGTCTGCCTCACGGCTTGTGCATTTATTTTACTTGGATAAAAGGAATGCACACTTTTCATTAACCAACTTAAGAGGAAAAGGAACTCAACCATAACTACTTCTTGTTTAGATTAGAAATTAAAAAGATGGAATAGGGATTGGAATGCTGGGGGAGACCCAAGTGTATGGCAAAGCTACGATGTGTGCAGCAACTGCTCCAACAGTATAACTAAAAACTGGGGACACGGTGTTGTGTTTCTTAATTTGGCATAATGCAACTGCTTTTGCAAATACATATTTTTACTGCTGACAATGAATAGCAGTAGGCAACAATGCATTTTGCATGTATATAATTATTTCAAAATGACTTCTCTCCTTCAGTGGCAGTATCGTAGCCAATGAGGTTTATCCAAGGTGCGATTATTGCTAATTTAAAAAATCTCTGAGAAGTAAATGTTCTTTTCCAGGATTTAATACCTACAGAAGTCATTTCTCCAAAGTTGCTCTTATGACTGAGGCATGAAACTGTATTTTTAGGCTTCACAAAAGCACATGATTAATACCCTGATCGGGCTATTCAGAAATGGATGGGGCAGAGCGAGAGGTAGTCACTAACATCCATGACTAATAAGCTCAGCTGGGGAGGGTCTTTCCAATCTCCTTCTCGCTAACCTCCTTCCATTCATTAGTCACCAAGTTTAGTTCTTTCAACCCTTTCACATGTCTTCACTCCTTTCCTTCTTTTTAATCCAGAGTGTCCAAATTCATCCTAAACTCCTGGGCATTCACCAGAATTCTCCTAATATTGTCATCACAGCATTATTTCTCTGCACGTGGGTTTACCTTTGCCTGAGAGGACTTCCTTCCTTGTCCACTTCTGAACTTTAAATCTTTTTTTTTTTTAAGATTTTCTTTCTTTCTTTCCTTTCTTTCTTTCTTTCTTTCTTTGACAGAGAGAGAGAGAGATCACAAGCAGGCAGAGAGGCAGGCAGAAAGAAAGGAGGAAGCAGGCTCCCTGCTGAGCAGAGAGCCCAATGCGGGGCTCGATCCCAGGACCCTGGGATCATGACCTGAGCGAAGGCAGAGGCTTTAACCCACTGAGCCACCCAGGTGCCCCCACTTCTGAACTTTAGAAAACGACTTCATTCCTTCTTTTTCCATCCATAAGTCGCATATTCATCCCTCTGTTTTGTAGGTTAGACTTTTGCCAGAAAGAATAAACTTCCACCAAAGACACAGGGTAATATCAATTTTCCTAAAGGCCTTCCACTTGTGACAAAAATATGGGAGGTAATGTCTATAGCTAGGAGTCTGCAAAATTCACAGAAAAATGTGATGAACCATGGAGCACCTAAGGCTATGCTTGTTTATTATTACAACTGAATATACCCTGGAGCTGAAGTATGCTTGCCTTCACATTGTGGTGTGCCATTTTTATTTATCTGTTGTTGACCTTGAAACCTGTCTAATACGACATGACATATGCTTATGGTCAAAAGGTGATCAACAAATCATGCAAAAGATTACAATCTTCTCAAAAGCCAGAGGGGAGATAGATTTCTTCAAGGAAGGAGTTCTTTACTTTAGGTTATGAAAAGTAAACAAATAAACATTCCCACCATACCAAGGATTCCCATGCACAAATCAACAGTGGTTGTAATGGTCTTATTTCTGCTGCTTGGTGGCCCTGTCGCTGGTGATATGCACAAGCTGGTCTTGTTTTTCATCTGCTAAGCCAGCCAAGCACATGCAACCAAAGCCTTCTAAATTCCTGAAGACGAGGGCGATGATACCATATCAATGACTCTCTTATTTACCCACAGTAAATAAACACCTGTGGTCTCTTCCTTTTCATGGCTCCCAGTAACTTTCAACATGCACCCTCCATTAGGCAAGAAGTTACAAAAATGCTGGCATCTGTATAGAAGAAAACAGAACTTTGTAACCACTAAGTGTGACTAACGGTGGAAAATGCATTCACTAAAGAAAGAGTTCACTCTGCTATTTAAAATAAAAGATAAGAATCTCACGACAGGAATAACAGTAATCTAACTACATCAGACATTCCCCAGGGTTTAGAAGCTACCAGATCAAAATGAGATGCAAACATATATAAAATAAGCAGTACTATTAAAGGATTACAATTTTCTTTCTCCAGCCAAGAGAAATAACGCTGACATTCACCACTTACAGCTAAGGAGAGAAACCCGAGCATTGAGTCGCTATCATACCTTTATCTGAGCATGAGAAATGCTTGTAAAACCTATCATGTTATGGGGCACTAAATTCAGACACACTATTAAAAATCAACATTCTGGGGCACCTGGGTGGCTCTGCCTTCAGCTCAGGCCATGATCCCAGCCAGGGTTTTGGGATCATCTGCTCAGCAGGGAGCCTGCTTCCTCCTCTCTCTCTCTGCCTGCTTCTCTACCTACTTCTCTGCCTACTTGTGATCTCTGTCTGTCAAATAAATAAATAAAATCTTTTTAAAAAATCGACATTCTAATAGAAGTCAATTTGCCTTCATATCTGATCATTCTAGATTAATAACAGTAAGTACTCAGCTACTACTTGATTTGGGCTATTTCTCTTTTTCAGCATCTCTTATCAACCCCTCCATCCCTCCTAGCTCCCTTCCCTCTTCACTGAAACCCAGAAACAAAGCAGGGAAAGAGACTGTGATACCCTACAGTTTACAGGTCTCATCTTCTGGAAAGACAAAATGGCTTGTCAGGTGCAGTGTCTATTTTTGGCTTAGGTCTCTCCTTATCTTGAGGCTTCTCATGAAATTTTCCTTATTATACTCAGAAAAACCTGAGGGGGAAAGGCTGTTTTCTATTATTTTGTTTCATTTGTGAGAGACTTAGATCAATATGGAAGATATTTGGAAATAAAAAGTAATCTTGTATCATTTATTGTTTTTCCCTTAAGTTTCTATTTTCATTCCAGTATAATTAATATACAGTGTTATATAAGTTTCAGTTGTACAATGTAGTGATTCAACACTTCCATTCAATACTCAGTACTCATCACCAGTGCCCTCCTTAATCCCCATCACCTATTTTATGTACCCCCACCCACCCACTTCCCTTCTGGTAACCACCAGTTTGCTACAGTTAAGAATCTGTTTCTTGGACTGCCTCTCTCTTTTCTTTCCTTTGAAGCAAGAGGAAAGGGCTGTTGATGTGGGACTGTCATCTGCTCAGCACAATGTTAAACGTGCTAGAACTTGTAGTGTGAGATAGCTGAAACTTCTAAGGGAACATTAAGATTCATTCTTTTGAAATGGCCTTAGGGACACCCAGAGGTGTTGAAGGCTGCCATCACAAGACAAAGTACTTGGTCTGCTAGTTGGCAATGCACTCTGGCCAGGGTCTTCCTTGAACCAAGAAGCAAGCGTAGAGTCATAGCCAAAGTGAAGATGAAAACCAGTGCTTCCAAGACCCCGAAGTACCTAACCCACTCAGAATTCTTCTCGGGACCCTTGCCCACCAACACTGCCCTCATCAGTCTGGTTTCCACACAGCCATGTGGTGTGAACAGATTCCAGGAGTCCTGGTGATCTCTAGATAACATCTGAACTGAAATAGAGCCTGGTTGACTTATTAATATTAAATGAGTAAAAAAGTCACAGATCAGTAAGTGGCAGTTAATAGCAGAAGAGATGGGTTTCCATTTCTTTTTTTGTGCCATAATTTATGAATCTGATACTTATAGTTAAACAGGAAAAAAAAAATAGAAGAAATGAGAGAGAAGAAAACTGTTTTTTCCTAAAGCTTCACTTTAAATGGAAGAAATGTACCATACTAACCATCAATAAACTAAAAAATAAACAATTATAATCCAAAAAGTCATTAATTATGAGAACATTATGAACTTAAAATTAGTCTAAGAAAGCATTGTTTTATGTGATAAAGCACAAGACATTTAATATCATGCCCAATTTAGTCAAAACCTTGAAGAGAATAAAGCAAGGATAATAGGATAATTGATCAACCCAGAATACCAAGTCTTATACCAAATCTTATAAATACCACTCATAAATGAAAAAATAAGTCAACCATGCTTGAATATCAGAAGTGTTAAAATAAACAAATCTATTAACAAAAGCTAAACTGTAGTCTGCAGAAAGAAGCATTTGGGTTGGACTAAAAACATAAAGATTAAAATATCTGAGACTCCAAATTCTATCAGATGATCTCTATGGGGAAGAATTCATTAATAAGTTACACAGTAATGAAGAATTTTATACTATCACGTCACACGAGTTTCATTTTGAAAAAAAAAAAAAAATGTTTTCAATAAGCTGTCGACTCCTAGTTAGTGGCCCCCTATTTACCATAAACAGATTGCTACACCCAGACGACAGGGGTAAGGGTACTATTGGAGGAGTTGGGCTGCCAGGTTAATAACTTCCCCAAAACTGCCAAACAAACATCCTATGGCTCAATTGTTTACTAGAGTTCTTAATAAAGTCAAAAAATAATAGTGCTTCCCTGCCTCTGATTAAAATCACCCACGGCACCAAATTCAGTCCTTCAGAAAGCAGGCAGATGGAGGGATTCCTATGTGAATGCATTCCAAAGAGAGTTCTCTGGAAACTTTACGATGGCATAACAGAAAGCCGCAAGGTGAAGGAACTACCAGCTCAAGAAAAACCAGCTAATACCTTTGTTCCAACTCAAAACTCAGATTTAAGATAAAAATTTAACTTGGTCCATTGGAAGTAAGTTACCAGGGGCTTTTGCTGCCTGTCCCCAAGTCTGTAAACACAGTCCTAATTATTCTGGTTACCATTTATGGGCCAACACTGGTATTGGGAATCAATCTCCAATCCCTTAAGCAGTCTGTTCCCTGACAACCTTGACAAACAGCAGCACCAACTCTAACTCAGCATGTCCCAGACTCCTAGGAAACATCACCAGCAGTTCCAATCCGTTCCACCTTAACCTCACATGTGTATTTACTTATTCTCTGTCTCTTTACACCTACCCTCCCTCTCCACCCCTTCCAGGCTCATGGTAATACGACCTTTACATATCATTTACTCTTTTTGAATTAGGTTAGCATTTCACATTAATAATACAGTTCATTAATGATACCTTGCACTAATTGCTTGGCATTTCCACCAAATAGTTCAATATAATTTTGTTTTATTTAGTGGCTCTAAGACATTAACAAAACCTTTATTCCATCAAACAAACAGAAAACAGTGGCAAAAAGTATGCCACTGTTATTATTGTTATGCATTTGTTCAGAGGGTTCTTTGCGAAACAAATAAGAACTATCCCTAGTCACTAATATGCTATTCTTGCTTGAAAATAAATATATTAGAAGCAAAGTCCCAGATGTAATACCACAGAGCCTCATGCAAAGGGGTGAAGGAAGTCCAAGCATTTAGTGCATTCTCTCTTTTGAGATACAGCAGTAACCCCCACTTCTCTGAGATGACGTTCTACACTCTTTAGAACTAACTGCAAAGCTGCATGAGGACGTGGGCATTGGTACCCCCACGGCTCAGTGGCACAAAGGTCTCACCTGCTCCCACGGAAAAGTCCGTCTCAAGCAGCTGAGCCAAGGGCTACCCAGCCAGCTTGCTCTATTTGTCCTCCCCTGTTTCCGAAGGAGTCCTTCAGAGCCTTCAAGCCCCGGTCACAGACTCACGACAGGGAAGCTAAGGATACTCCCTGGAATGTTCCACAAATTAAACAGGAGAGGACGGGACCGCAAACAGAGAGATAATAAAAGCAAGGCACAGAAATAAAAGCAAGGCACAGAAAGAAGGCTCCCTGTTTCTCAGCTTTCCACAGCAGCTGCCCTGAGCTGAAGCCTCTTCTCCAGCTCCCCCATCCCATTTTCTCACCTTCTGTGATTATCTGACTCCGTAAGGCAGCACTTAAAGAGATTAACCAGTTTTTTGTTAATTCTTGGTTTTGTTTGCTGCGTGAAAACCTTTAGCTATTTAATATCACCAGCTTACTTATGTCACTGTTCCTCAAAAATATGAACAGCATAATATAAGAGAAGAATGTGCAACTGTAGTGTGGTTTGAGGACTGGATCGAATAAGACTCTACCGTGTGTTGAGAACATTCATATTAAATGGGTTCCGTGTAATTAATATCATCACAAAGAATTAGTTTTAAAATGTAACTAAAACCAGAAAATATTATAAGTTACACCTTGATTTTAACGAGGTACATTTTTCATCCGCCTTTAGGGGTGAATGTGGGCTCAGTAAAAATGCTTTTTAAAATTAGAATTACATATTCACTTGTTCTTTTCTCAGCCACAAGTCCACACCTGAACAACTGAACACCAAAAATCACGAGTGACTCTTTTCTCAATTTTGCCGGATGTTATTTAACTAGTCCCTTTCTCCTTGCAGAACACAGGAAGTAATTCATTATATGCACTGGCTTCCTTAGGCTAGCATTTGTAGTTAGTTGTCTCAGAGAACTCAAGGTGACAAGGGCCTCTGGGGAATAGGGCAGTGGGGTAGGAAAACTGGTCCCCAAAACCCAAGAGCCTCATCTGCCTTGTCCTGACTCTGTAATCTTTTTTTTTTTTTTTTTAATTTTATTTCTTTGACAGAGAGAGAGAGAACACAAGCAGGCAGAGGAGCAAGTAGAGGGAAAGGGGGAAGTAGGCTCCCCATTGAGCAAGAAGCCCGATGTGGGGCTCGATCCCAGGACACTGGGATCATGACTGGAGCTGAAGGCAGCTGCTTAACCAACTGAGCCACCCAGGCATCCCTGACTCTATATTCTGAGGCAAACCCCAAATCATCTACATCACTTTCAACTCATTTTCTATATCAAATTGAGGTAGAATGGTTATAGCTGTTTGCTAAGTGGGTTTTTGTTCTGATGTCTAAAAAATTCATTCCAAGGGGAATGTAGCATGTAACTTTTGTTAATCATGTAACTTTTGTTAATCATGGAGATCTAGCATGGATAATGAACATGAAAGGTAACCAAAAAGATTTTTTTTTTCGATTCTGTAATTTTAGCCTTCTCCTGAAATCTAATTTTTTTACCAAATTTATGAGAAAAAAAAGTCACACATTTCAACTTCACTTCCCTTTCCCCCTTATCCTATAGGTATTAAGTCCCAGGTTGACAAAAGAAAGGAAAAGCAGGGGTTCCCTTTAACTTCTGGAAAATAACAAGTTGGCTTCGGTTTGCTTGACAACAGTTTTATCCATCCAACTCCTTCTCTATTCACTGTGTCTAAGAACTGAAGATAAAGCATTAGTTTAAAAGTATACAGATCACATTAACAAACCAGGGACTTGACAAGTGCAAGAAGATTAAAAAGATGAAATAATTTTAATAAACTGATCCTGTGATTTAAGGGATTCCAAAGCAAAGTTCACATCAAATTTGAAAATGTTACCAAAGTTCTGGAGGTTGCCCTGGATGAGTCACTCTTGCTAAATGGATTCCATCCTTAACCTGACCTGGAATACGGCGAGGCCAACCCAAGGACTGAAGCAGCTAGAGGGTAAGAAGTGCTCGTGTCATGTAACGTCATGTATAGAACTATTAGGCAGGTGGTATTTCTCATCATGAAGAATCAGATCTATGCCTTTACTGCCTTCATCAGAACATTTATTTGGAACCAAGAAATGTCTACTTGTATTGAATGGAAACTTCTATAAGCCATTTCATTAAAAAATATGGCTGTCATGAGGAAACTAGCAACTTCATACTCAAAGCAACTATTCCTAGTATGTTTTCAAGTTATATTTGCACACCATACTAACTAACAAAGCTGGGCTTTCTCACTGCTTTTCTTACTGCATAGTCAATATATAGTGCAGGGAGCTGGAGGCTATTCTCTCCCATGCATCACAAACACCAGTTGTCATCCAAGAATAGATATTGTTTGCATTTGTGGCACTGAACCCACAGAAAGTGTACAACAAATTCATTTCCAATTTCCCAGACGATTTCACAAAATAATGAAGTTAACGATGAATCCTTTAACTTATTTGCTGGTTCCTGATGGCAATGTTCTTGCCATCCTGGGAGGAAAGCTTCTTTGTAGTGAGGGATTGGCCCACACATTATAAGATGTGTGGCACTTTTGACCCCTGGGCACTAAATACCAATTCACCCCATCTTTGGGATGAATGAGAACATCCTCAGACATTCTCAAATGCCACCTGGTGAGTGGTATCACCTATGCCCCCAACCCCACAGCTGATGAAAACTAACTCCTTGGTATATGAAATGTGTCAAGGTCAAGGTCAAGCTAAATTTTGTCAAGTAATCAATCTGTAAGGCTTCCAGATCCTCATTCCTCCATAACGTCAAACATACTTTTAAGCCCTGCCAATATAGACACGTAGCCATGTTCTTACCAAAACTGCTCAAAAGGAACACATGACTGTTTAGCAACAGAAACTTCTTCAGGGCTGGATCAACCTTAGGAAGTATTTATTACAAGCCCTTTATTTTACCAAGAAGGAGACTAAAGTCCAGAAGAGCGACATGATTTGCCTGAGTTCACAGATGCTAATTACTACCAGAAGCAGGATCCAGCCCACAACCTCCTCCTTTTCTTCCACTTCCACTCCTCTCCAACCACAGAATGCAAAGCAGGACAGGATCTTTGGAAATACCTCTCCAGCTACTGTGAAACATGAAATTTCACCTGCGGTGAGCCAGAAAGGAAACTTTCATTCTTTCTGACACTTTTGTCCTGAAAAATATTTTCACACATCACTAAACACTGAAAAACTACTTTTTTAAAATCCAAAGGAATATTTGTTTCTTCAGAAGCTTTTATTTATTTATTTCAGAATGAGAGCAAGAGGGAGAGACAGAGAGAGCAAAAGCGCCAGGGAGGGTTAGAGGGCAAGGAAGAAGCAGGGCTCCCGACTGATCAGGGAGCACTATGGGGGGCTGGATCCCAGGACTCCTGGATCATGACCTGAGCCAAAGGCAGACACTTAACTGACTGAGCCACCCAAGAGCAATCCCTCTTTTCTTTTTATGTCAAAGAAAGTCCTCAAGTCTTTTCTAGTGAATTTGGATGCTGTGTTTTCAGAGAGTATATTTTTAAGTCTTTAGAGCAACACACCCTCTGACTGAAAACCAAATACAATAAATTACATTAAACACCATAATGAAGAAAGACCAGTCAATGCAATAGCATTCACTCTCTCTTAACAGTAATGTCATACAATACATAAATATCTTAAACACCTTCACTGTTTCCTTAGAGGGGGAAAATATTCCAGGATAAAAATTTATATCACTTTCATTTTTGCCAAAAGGGTTTTTTATCATCAGTATTAGTTTTACATTAAGGAGATCATCAGTGTCTTCTCATTTGCTTGTGCTTTTCAAAATAAATATCTCCATTAGTAAAATATTGAGTGCAGTTTTATGGACTCTTAATTTAATTCCTAATTTTGCAGCTGTTAGGCATCTGGACTACTATCATTAAAACAGTTCAAACTGAACACAACCTAGATATTCAGGGCTCAGAGCTACTTACAAAGAATTTTAACTTTTAATCTTAGAGAGCTAGAAGAAAGCACAGGATATATGGGACTTACACACCTGTGCTGTGAGCAGGCAGCACAGAAAAAATTGGGGAAACAGGTACAGAAAACAAGTCACACAGCACAAGCTGGCATTCTGCGGAAAATTTAAATTCTTAGTCAATATAATACAACATGTGCTCTTAAGCAGTCTTAAATAATTTACATATAGCCTTACCTAACTTTTTCATGAATTCCAAATACCACTTTTGAATACATAATTGTCCTTAATCACCTGGAGGGCTTGTTAAAACATACATGAATGGGTGCAGGTGGGGCTCAATAATTTGCATTTCTAACAAGTTCCCAGTGAAACTGACACTACTGGTTCCTGAACCATACTTTGAAAAATGTTACTTTAAATGATTTTTTAAAATACCTTTTTTTGGACAGTTAATAATCAGAAACATATATATTTTTTTCATTTTTACCCAATGTGTGAGATGCATGTATACACAAAACAGATATTAAAACGTATGATACAATTCTCCCTTTTACTATATATGACAAAACCTGATTTTTTTCCCCATTCCATTCCATTGCATCTTCTTCTATTCTTTTTCATTTAAAAAGAATTTGATTTCATGAACACTGATCGATCAAGAACCCCTGCTTGAAAAGTACTGCTTAGGAGTCCCATGTTCATCACTTAATTTAATAATAATAACTGTTAACATGCATTGATATCAGATGCCAGATACCTTTCCAGTCTCTTTACAAGTATTTCCCACTCCATAAATTAAAAAGCCATGATAATGTTTTGAAGTGGGTATTATGAAATGCCCGTATTCACAGAGAGGAAATCTGGTTCAAGAAGATTAATACAACTTTCCCAGGGTCACAAGGTTTGTGCACATCAGAGCCATGTTGGAACAGAGGCCTAATTCTAGAGCACAATGACAAAGATTGTTGCCTTAGAGTGAGATGTTTCAGTTTTGAATCCCAGATCTACTACTTAGCTGTGTGATTTTGGTAAAAGCTATTAAGCCTCTCCAAGTTCCAGTTTTCCCATCTATAAAAGAGCGATAATAATAGGGCCTGCCCACATGGGAGCTGTGCGGATTAAAAGGGATAATGACCCATGACAAGGGTTTGGCATAATCAAGCACATAGTAAGGCTTCAACAATTGTTCTTATTAGACAGACACCAAATGTTCAGTTGCCACACCATACACAGCCTCCCTTCCACTGGCGTCTAGTTCCCAGTGTTGTCTCTGGATTTGCTCTTTCTCTTATTTCCTTGCCTTCTGAGGATATCAGGTTATCCTATGACCTTACTATGTTCCTTCTCCCGTCCATCCTTTCTGGCAGTTCCATCTGTTGTGTAGGAGTTCTCAGAACTCCTCAACCAGACAATTCCTTGTGGCTTTTACCTGTCTTTAGGGACCAAAAACCAATGCTCCACCATGGAATCTGCCAACTTGAACCTAAACCCAAAGATACAGAAAAGTTATCCCATGATGAAATTGTAAGTTGTTACCAAAGGATGAAGTTATTAATCAGCAAATCACAATTGTGAGAAGGCGGAGGGCTTTTGTATACCCATAGATGCCTTTATATAAAATCTCAAAACTTGGGACGCCTGGGTGGCTCAGTTGGTTAAGCAGCTGCCTTCGGCTCAGGTCATGATCTCCGGGTCCTGGGATGGAGTCCCATATCAGGCTCCTTGCTCGGCAGAGAGCCTGCTTCTCCCTCTGCCTCTGCCTGCCTCTCTGTCTGCCTGTGCTCGCTCGCTCTCTCTCCCTCTGTCTCTGACAAATAAATAAAATCTTTAAAAAAAAAATCTCAAAACTGCATTGAATATTTTATAGTAACAGTTAAACCATAATAGGATTTGGATACCAAATGAAACTCTGAAGGTGGTACTCATGTAGCTAAATTCTAGGTTTATGAAACATAGTGCAACAAGATAACATCAGGCTCTCTCAACTTCTCTGGCTCATCTTTTCTTGCTACAAGTTCCTTCATATGAGACATTTTTAAACCATTGTGTGGGAAACAATGATACAATCAAAGATAACCCCTCAAGAAGAATGGAGAAGTCCTTTTTGAGTCTTGCAAAGAGGAGTGAGACGCAGTTCAACAATTCCTATAGTGAATGTCCTTCCTTGAGAAAGACTGGCTTGGGAATCACTTCCTTTGTTGCTCATTTCACTTTTGTGTGCCCAGTGAGTAATACCACCAACTCAACTTTTCTCCCCTTCATAGTTGCTCCCTCCAGAAAAGTCACCGTCTCCTGCTACATTTCAGCTTTCCTAAGTTGGGTCTCTAGCCCTCAGACCACTGACCACTTGCATCTTCCCCTTCCTCCACCTTCACCTCTTGGTCACAGAGTTCCAGAAATATACGTTCCATATATGGGAATTAAGTCATGGGGACAGATAACTGAAACCTCATGGAACATACTTTTCTATTTACTTCTCATCAGAAAATTCTCTGATCAGTTTGATCACTACAGATTGATTCAATTAACAGTCTGAGGTTGCTAGAGTCTCTTTTCTCATAGGACAACCTTAGTAGTGGTAACCAACCCCGGGGGGTGCCAAATCAGCACAAGAATACTATCACCTGAAAAAAGCCATAAGAAATTTCCAAAGCCAGTTCACGGAGTCCATGTTGAGACCAGGGTCTGTACTGTACATCAAACTTCTAAAACACACAGATTTTTATGACTTTAAAATTAACAACTGAAGAGAAGAAGACCAAGAGGGAGATAATATAATAAAAATAGCCAGCTATCCGGACTTAGGCAGACATGGTTTTTGCTCTTGACTCTCTATCACTTCTAAGTTATCTTAGGTGAGTTTCTTTATCTCTCCAAGTCTAAACATTCTCATTTTAGGGAATAATAATATCTGAATTAGAGAGAACAGATATTATTACTGGAATTACTCATGACTTCTAACTACTTCAAGAATTACAAGTCATATATGTAAAAGAATCTCGTGGAGTACTTAGTAGGAACTTAATTCATTAGAGTGACTATCATTATGAGAGTCTATGAGACTCAAAGAAAGGAAAAAAAAAACTTTCAAGACAAAATGACAGCTATTTTCATCCCACCAGGAAACTTGAAAAACTACTTTGTTTTCTGAAAACTCAATGTGGTGGGCAGAAAACAACCTGAATTATGGGGCTAAGTCTCAATTTACTGACAGGTTTCATCTGTAACAAAAAGAAAGTTTTCTGTTTCTCAGAAATATCCCCAAGGGAAAACTTGGTATTGATTTGTGATATATGTATTGGAAAAAATACCCATGTTTGATCTTCAATATCTATTTTCAAAATTATTCAGACATGACTCCTTAGTTTTTCAAGAAATGTAACATTTAGGGTGAGTTTATTTTATCCATAGAAATTATAAAAACAGTATTCCAATGTTTCTAGGAACCACACACACACACACACAAGGAAAAAAAAAAAAACACCTGGAAAAATTGTTGGCTTAAAATACTAAACTGAAGTTACAAGATAGAGATTTATAAATATTTAACTACATGTCTAAAAAGAGTAAAAACTATACAAAATGAAGGTAATTCAATCTATTTCCATAATGAATTTGAGTTAACTTAGTTAAAGGGTATGGAATGATAGGTGCATAAAAGGATGTGAACTATGTCATAAGAAGACCTTGACCAGGGGACAACTAAGCATCAGATTTAGCTCTGAGCTTCTTGAGTGACAGGCCAAACTGGGAAACATGGTGATTTCTTAGTCTCTTTTCTTCTAACAGAAGAAACAAGTTAATCACAAGAGGCACACTTTTTAAAGCAGTAAAAGCAAAAATGAATTTATGGAGATCTTCATGTAATAAATACTGAAATACGTAACAAAAAATGTCACTATATATTCCACGCATCCTATCTCTTTTATGTTGACTCAGGAAAATCTAGGGCACTGCATTAGAGCACGGTTTGATGAAGACAACATAACAAAAATGTGTTGTCAAGTGAATGGGATAGGTAAGCTCTGGTCATAGGATTTGATAAAAATGCATGGAAGATTTAGAAAACTGAGTAAACTCTTACTCTTAAATATCAATGCTTGCTCTTCTAGTCTTCTAAGAGATGCTACATCAGGAACAATTTGAGTTTGAGGTCCCCCGCTGGTGACTAAAACACAAGCACAATGGTTCCTTGATTGAAAAATTATCTATGTGCCAAACAGTAGAAGCACACAAGTGCCAGAGCCATCACTGCTCTGAAAGTGAAATGAAGCCCATTTGTATTTCAGTTCAAATGGAGAGCAATCCCCTTCTTTAGGTCAGGCAGCAGAAATAACCATAGAGTAAGACCAGTTTTTTTCCAGAAGAATCTTTGGGTTTGGCTTAAGTGCCCAAATGAGATTAAAGGAAAATCCATAAAGTAAAAATCAGTAACATGAGAAAAGATGTCCCTCTGAATTTCTTCTTCTCCATCCACCTCTGCATTCTCTTTTAATTAAATCCAACTTCCTTCAAGCACTAGCACTCAAGATAATTATTAAATATCCAAAATTAATATTCCTATTTTGTTTGATTAATTAAAATGATTGCCCATCCACAGGCAGTAGAATCTCTAAATTTAACTCCATTATTACTCCTCACAGACAAACCCAGGACCTCCCACTGGGATTTGATAGATTACAGATTTTATAGCATAATATAAAAAACAATTGTGAAAAATGTGTATCCATTAGAACTATTTCTATTATCTTTAAACTCAAGTGTACCTTTTATTTTTTTCAAAAGAAAAAGGTGATTCCATTTTTTGTTTTGCTTTGCTTTCACTTTATCATTTCAAAAGCACAAATTTCATCTATTATAGGAATTAAATAAACATGTGTGGGCTGGTCTAGAAAGCAAATTATATTTTGTAGTGTTGTTACTTACGTGTGAAAATGAAATTTTTTTTTTAATGTTGAGGTGGTTTTTTTTTTTAAGATTTTATTTATTTATGTGACAGACAGAGATCACAAGTAGGCAGAGAGGCAGGCAGAGAGAGGAGGAAGCAGGCTCCCTGCCAAGCAGAGAGCCCAACGTGGGGCTTGATTCGAGGATCTTGAAATCATGACCTGAGCTGGAGGCAGAGGCTTAACCTACTGAGCCACCCAGGCACCCCGTGAAAATGAAATCTTGAGTCCAAATAGATATTTTTCAAATGGAACCCTTAGGGAAAAAACTCTGTGCATAAATTGGAGTCCACCAGTACTTTATTCATTCATCACTTGCCCATTTATTAAGGAAACATTAACACATGTCTACTATATGTTTCAGACACTGGACTGGGCACAAGGATGCAGGTAGGTCCTCTACCACCAATATGACTCACTACGTTTGGTTGCTGATAATATTTTAATAAACATTTTTCAAAGTAAGTTCAAAGTACCATGGAAGCAGACAAGTTGAAATGATTTCTTTTTCCTGCATAGAATTGGGTAAATTCTCCCAGAGAAAGTTCCAGTTGAAGTGGATCATCAAGAATCAAGTGGGACTTTCCAGGCAAAGGGAATTCCTGGAGAATGTAAATCCATGAGCAAAAAATCAGAAGGGAGAACAATGAGGAGCCCTTGGGCAGGAAGAAGAAGCTAAAAAGGAAAGGCTTTGAATAGCTTTTAGTCACTCTACTAAAGAGTTTAGAGTTACTGTTGTAGGATAATTGGGATCCCGGGATCCATAAAAGGTTTTAGAACAAGGGATTGACACAACTAGATCTGTTCTGTATGAAGATTAATTGTAGCAATGCCATGGTTGGGCGTAGATGCTGCTTAAAACACACATGTGCACAATAACCTCTGAAAACTGAACATTCCTTGAATCGCATCAGAACAATCCCCCCCACTTCCAAATGTGCTTCTACTTAGCCACTGAAACCACCATCAACTTACAAAGTCCGAGATCAAGTAGCAAAAACAAGATGGGTCACCATTTCAAGACTCAGTCTGAGACTTGAACTCTTCACATGAAGAGCATTAACTTCATGGCAAAGTGGACGATTTGCAATTTTATTTTTAAATACCCTTCTCTATCTGAGAGAAATGTTAGTCCTTTAGCCATGGATTTAAGAGTAAACAAGCATCTTTGGATTTTAAGTCTCAGGGATGCCTTGTTATCATCAACCTCCTCCAAACCTAAGTATGACTGAGGGGCTATGCCTTCCATGGGCCTCCAAGCCAAGATCTATCCACCTCCTCCATCTTCTTTTTCTGAAGCGCTCACCTTTCCTGAAAACTGACACATAGCAGAAAGAAGCGATCAACATTACATAAGCTCAACTCACCAGGAACCAGCCCTTTACTACCAGCCAGAAAATACCATAGGAAAATAACTACAGGTAATAAGATGATCCTACAGCCCTTCGAGCACTGAAAACAGAAACAAAATGTATAGCCTGGATTTTGAAGCAGTTCGGCCGGCTCTTAGCCCTGCAAAACCAACCCGGACACTAATCAAGCCAGAAAGAAAACAGACTTGAATGGGCCAGAAGGTCACAACAAAACCACTAAGGCACTGTTGGTAAACACCAACTCGGCTTTGGCCAAGGCAGCAAGGTAATTAGACTCAAAACACTTATCACCACCTGTTGCACATTCCTTACCTTTCCCGCCCTTTCCCTTACCCCCACCCTCCATCCTAGAGAGTCCAAGATCACACAGTAAATAAAGCCCTGCCCAGTAAAAATTCCCAGAGCTTTGGCCATTACTATACCAAGTGAAACGTGAAAGGATCTCACTGGAGATTTAAGTCCAGAACTTTTCTTTTATACTTTAAAGCCTATACTCTTGTCTGGAAGGGTACCCTGCTATTTCTCCTTCAGTGATTTTTTTTTTCTTGAGAACTTAGATTTTCTTCACTTACTATCAGGTTGTATTTTCAAAATGATTCAAATTCACCAGAACGCACAGTACAAAAGAATATTACTCAGAAACCATCAACCTCTCAATCCCAAATCCCTGAGATTAAGTAATATAACAAAATAATACAGTTGAAAGCCAAGAACAGAGTGAGTTTCAACAGCTTTTCAGATGTAGAAAAAAAGATTACCAATTCTCCTTTTTATCACACTAGTTGTGTATTCCTTACACATAACTCAAACTAAATTCCAGATCTGAAAAACTTTACTTTATCTCTTATTCCCACTTACAGGTCTTCTCCCTAAGAACATAGCTCCTTTAAGTGGAAAGAAAATTTTTTTTTCAAGTTTTGCCAATAATTCAGTCCCCCAAGATGTCTAAGGTGAATTCTCTGACAATTCAATAATGGATCCAAAGAACAGATTCCTTGACTTCTTACCTAAAAATCAGGCACTCAAGAAAGACAAAAAAGGGAATTGTATTATTGGGCTCACTTAGAAGTTGAAATGTCCCCAGAGAAGAGGAAGCATTAAGAAATTTAAAAGGGAGAGCGAGACCTTAACGAGTCTGATGTGGCTTTATACTTGTTTTCTGTTTTTTTCTACTGTATTAATTCTCTGTGTTTTATGATGCCCAGCTTAATAACAACTTCCATTCTTGCCCTTAAGGGTTGGTTTTGAGTTCTAATTAGAATCAGGGGACAGATTGTTTGTATTTAATCTGTCTGTCCATCTTCTTCTCAGTAATTGAGTAAAGCTCTTAACTGTACTGTAAATATCCCCAGATTTCAATTAATTTGTCTTCCTTAGTAGACACAGCAACACACATTGTTTTACTTATGCATAAGCAAACCCCTTACAACTTTTATATTTCAAATACCTAGCATGATTTATGTATTTTCCTCTTTTTAGAAAGAGATGAAAAGATGCCTTGCTAAGGTTTAAAAAAAAAAAGAGAGAGAGTAACAAAAACTATGATGAAAACACAAATTGTCTGGAGATTATCTTTTAATTCAAATGAATTAAATAGAAATAGACTACATATAGGGAGTCTGGGTTCCCTATTACTAGTTGATATTGAAAACCTAATATCTCTAAGAAATATTACTCGATGAGTAATATCTCCCCTTCAATTTTGGGACTTATAAAAGAAATATAGTCCATGTATATTTTTAATGACACATATTACCTATTTATACTGAAGAGAGGATGGATAATGTCTTCAAAAAGTGTTTTTTTTTTTTAATATATCTAAACAAAATCTTTTGGGTGGCTTAGAATTCACCAAAGATTCCTTATTATTTTACATTGGCCCTAAAAGAGTTCATTATTAAAATCTACCTCTGTGTGCCTCTCATCTAGGAAACTCTCATTAGACACTAGCAGAAACAGAGGGGGAGGGGTGAGGGCTGGATGGAGAAGGAAGGATGGATAGTAAGGGAGCTGAACTGCACGGTTTTTATTAATTCCATCTATGTTTAAGGCCAGAAACACACACTACCAGCTTACGCCCTTTCTTCCTTTTAAAAATAAAAACATTGTTTTCCCAACATACACACAAGCGGGCGCGCGCGCACACACACATACACACACACACGCACGCACGCACGCACATACACACACACACTCTGCACCAGCTCAGGATTCCGGGCGATCCCTCCTCGCCCCCAGAAGCTCCCTTGCCTGTGTCCGGCAGCTGTGCCTGCAGCCCCCCACACCCCCGGGTCACACCTCAGCCTCCCGCGGTGGCCCCGGAGCACACCCCCGAGTAGCGTCACCTACCCTGCTCCGAGCACACGACAGACGCGAACGGCGGCTGCTCCAAAGAGAAAGGTTCCCAGGACAAGCCAAAGGAAAAGGAGAAGAAAAAGGGAGGAGGGACGGGTACTTTACTTCCCGCAACAAGGGGAAGTGTTGCGCCCCATGCACTTGGTGGCTCCGCAGCTGTGGCTTCGGAGGAAATGCTCAGCGTCCGTAAGAGCTGTGGCTGGGGTGGAAAGTTGTGGGTGTTTCCCCCCACCACCGCCCGGGCCTCGAGCCTCTCGTGTCCCCGCCGCAGTCCTGACCGCTCCCCGGGCCTTGGAGACCCTCCGGAGCCCCGCCGGTTTCCCCCGGAGCTGGGCTGAGTTGCCACATGCACTTGAGAAATCCTAGCAGTTGCGCAAAGAGTCCCAGAAGTTAGAAAGAGTGATTGTGTGTGAATGTGTAAATATACAGTACAAGAGGCTGGAACAACTGAGCGGGGCCAGCCCTCAGACGCAGCCAAGGGTTTCGGATTTCATTTGGCAACTGGCAGCTTCAGAAGATTCGAGCGGCACTCTGGGGGGAGGCCGGGAGGAGCCGCGTCCTGGCCCTGCGTCTCACCCTCTCACCGCTACGTTATCTCGGAGTGACTGAGCTGGCGGCTACGCTACCCCGCGACCAGACAGAGGCCGCCCCGCCTCTGTCCCTCCTCGGCTGACATTGCTCGTTGCATTACCTGTGTACCACAGATAACTCTCGGTCACAAATCTGGGGCTCTGGGTGCGGAGAAGGGTGGAAAATACTGTCTCCTGCCCTCCAGGAGCTCTGCATTTCTTTGGCCAACCCTCCCCCACCACACACACACACACACACACACACACATAGGTTTTACTTGCTTCCCTCTGCTCTTTCTGTAAAATCTTATTTCTCCAACCCAAATTACCTGGGTCACTAAACCTGCATTCCTAGAAATGCTAATTTAGATGCATGCCTTAGTTAGATCCTTAGAGAAACGCAAAGCACACTTACCTCTTATCCTGGTTTAAGAGCTCTCAGAATTGCACAGTGTGAAAGAAGGGACAGAGTAGTAAAATTTTTGCTGATCCAAGCCCCTCTCCTCTGCCACCACCAAAAACGCCTATTTCATGTCTACATCTCACAAATCAGTTACCTTGAGGGCTAGCTCAATTACTTCAAAAGGCTTTGTAAAGATCTCTGATTTGGAGTGATTAAAAATCATCACTAGATTTCTTTAAGACACAAAATGAGAGTCTTCTCATTAAGAATTTCCAATTATATGGAAGAAGAGCACACATGCAAATCTAGAAACAACAAAAATAAAAGTCTATGCAGACACTTATTTTTTCTTTCTTTTATCTATTATCTTCTTTCTTGGAGTCTTTCTTCTTGGTGATCTGCCCCATCCCAACCTGATGCCCACTGAAAACTGATTTTCTGGCTTAGAGAATTCTCAAACCTTTAATGAATCAAATTAACTTCTGTAAGGAGGAACGAAACCTCTCTTTTGGCATTTTCCTTTTAAAAATGTGCATGGAATCCCTAACCAAAAGCAGTGTAGCTTATTTTCTAATTGGTAGGACTACATGACCTTTATCAACCCATATGGCTTATGTGTTCCAGCTACACCCTGGCAGGTAAATGCCAATGGGTAGTTGTAGATGAAAGCCAGAAAACAATGAAATTAACCGAAATGAAATCTGCACCCATTTGATGGACTCAAAAGCCTCAGGAAGACAAGTGTCAATAAGTATGATTCAAGATCGTGACATTTAAAAAAAGACAAGGAAACTATCACATCAGTAACCTATTTCAGGACCTAACAGCTATTACCCCCAAGCAATTTAGACTCAAGACTATAAAAAATTAAACTCCGGGTGGTTACTGGGTAGTTTCTAATCTGAAAGGTTAAGACATGCCCCTGGACACAGCCTTGTACCCAAGCCTTGCCCTTCACATCTCCTGACTCTGTCCCCACACTCTCCATTTGGCGTCACTTCACTGACATGTGTGATGTGTGTGAGTATCTTAAGATAGACAGCACAACTGAAGGATAGGAAGATTCTTACTTGAGCATTAAGCATGGAGGGAGTATACCTACCAACGCCAAGGGCTTTCCCCTCCCTTCTCTGCAGAAAGACAAGGGTCACTGTATTCCTTTTCTAGAAGCCCCTTAGAGACTTAGCAAAGACCTTCATTACAACGGAGTATAACCTGAATTAGAAAATGCTTGATTGTAAACCTGGTGATTCACAGACCTGTACCCCTGGGGATAAAAATATATGTTTATAAAAAATAAAAAATTATATAGAAAGAAAAAAAAAAAAAAGAAAATGCTTGATTGTTCAGTGGACTCGGTCTGTTATTCCTCTCTTACTTCTGGATTAATTGGGACTGGGAGACATCTCTCAGACGGATTATAGCAACTTTAGAGGAGAAAGAAACTTTTAAGCAGAGATGTGAAAGATTCTAACCAAAGGATCATGCTGATGTGACTGATCCAGACCCCAGGGAAAATGGTGTCTGTCATTCAATTCCCAGAACATCTAGTGAGAACTTACCCAGCGCCTCACTTAAAGTTGAGTTTTAGCAGTCTGCTTGATACAGAGTTAAAAGCATGCCTGAGATAAACTCCACAAAACCCACAAATGCTTCAAGAGTGAGGGCTACCTTTCCTAAAGATTCTTAAGTCATAAATACTCTCAGAAGAAGGGTCTATGAAAGTCAGCATTAAAGGCAGATAGAGTATGAGGGACCTCTGATTTACAAGGGAGAAGTTTAATGCCTCTAGGATCAGGGGGATTTCAGGGACCTCAAAATACAATAGGAAGGGAAGAAAGAGGAACTGAAGGAGAGAAAGAAGATAATAATGGTCTCACTGCATTTCGACAAGTTTGAGGATCAGTACTGCCAGGGCCATGGAAAGAAGAGAATCCATGGACAAAGCCTCCTGGATGCTGTTTCTGTCAGGCTACTGATTTTAGTTAGAGGAACCTCAACAAAAGTTTGTACCATCACTTTGCTTCATGTTTCAAGTACCTAAATCAAAGGGAACTATTAACCACTTGGGGAAGGGAGGAAGGGTGGAATAGGTAAAGTGAATGAAGAGGTACAAATTTCCAGTTGTAAAATTAAAAAAGTAAACACATAGAGGTTTAAATGTGTTTTGATGCACTTGACTTGCACTTGAAAAATTTCAGTTTTCCTGAAAAATTTCAGATTCCTTTCCAGATTCTTTGAAGATCTTAGCATAGAGTAATGTATTGTCAGGTTACCCACTTGTCTGTTAGTATCAGATACTGGGACTCTTTAATTATGTTTTCTTTTGGGAAAACATACATTCCTAAGAGGGCAAAAACATAGTAACAAAACTGAATAGTCAACAACTGCCAAAATCCTAACATTTCCTTCAGGCTCTCACCAACAATGCAGAATTTGTGTGGGTACTGGAACATGCCAAGATCTGATTTCAGTATTAAGATAGAGACTTAAAGGCTGTGCTTTAAACATGTCTATTTCAAAATGTCTGGTCTTGTTTTTTTTTTCTTTTTCTTTCCTGGTGGAAGTCCCTTTTTGAGAAAGTCCAGTTTTGTCTTAACTAAACAAGGCTGAAAGAGATTTGAGGGAGTTTTCATGCCTACCATCCCCAAAACTATAGATCACATGATTCAGAGAAAGGGGATGTATTACTACATTACAATGGTGAGACCAAAAAAATCCAGCTAAATCTGGATGAGAAAGATAATAAAGGAGAGAAAGTATAAAAGAGAGAGGGGCTAATATGGTAGGTATTAGAGTCCTTTTTGACTCTGTAATTTCATCTCATCAAAGGCCTATTGTCAGTCAAGGGTTTTTTGTTTTGTTTTTAAGACTTATTTATTTATTTTATAAAGAGAAAGTGACGGAGGGGAGGGGCAGAGGGACAGAATTTTCAAGTAGACTCCGTGCTGAGCACGGAACCAATGTGGGGGCTCCATCCCAAGACCCATGAGATCATGATCCATGAGATCATTACCTGAGCTGAAACTAAGAGTCAGACATTTAACTAACTGAGCAACTCAGGTGCCCCAGTCAAGGCCTCTAAAAGTGAAGCATGTTATACGCTGTTTAAATCCTGCATGGAGCATAATATCAGCCATCACCATACACTTATTTCATATTTATTTCATTATTTCATTAAATATTTCATATTTATTTCAATATTTTCATATTCATATTTCATATATTTTGGTGGTAGCCTATGTCACACTCCATCATCCCCTAGACTCCTGGATTAGATCATACCCCAAAAGAAAAAGAATCTGTGATTAAATTTATTTTCAATGGACATTGGGGAGGGTATGTGCAATGGTGAGCGCTGTGAAGTGTGTAAACCTGGTGATTCACAGACCTATACCCCTAGGGCTAATAATACATTATATGTTTACAAAAACATTAAAAAATTATTAAAAAAATTTTTTTTCTTCTTTTGGCCTAATTACAAAATTAATATATGTTGACTCATGAAACTAGTAATGACAAAAAGGCATAAAAAGGAAATTAAAAATTGCCATGATATCACCATTCAGAGGTAGGTATTATTAATATTTTTAATATGTCTAAGTGACTCTTCACCTCTTTGTGTTATATATTTGTTCTATATAACAGTTTGAATCATATTACTAACCAAAGTAAAGCTTTTTTTCTGGGCCCCAAACTCAAATCACACTTTCCAATTAAAATGGTTTTCTTTGATACCATTTAGATTGAGACTCGGGAGTTTACTGGATTCCATTAAAGAACTAAACTCTCCCTTCCAAGATATGCAGAATCCCTCCACCCCCAGTCAGCTCCCAGAAAAATGTCCTGCTTCATACTTTCAGTGGCCATTTCTAAATCTCTCGCTTACTACTAGAGTTCTGCTTCTGCTTGCTGACTCACAACTTCTCTAAGATTGACTCATTTTCCCATCATTCACATGTCAGCTCACCAAATCCTCTCTCCTTTCTCTACTCACCCATGAGAACAGGCGTCCATGCTCATACGAGCCCACACTCAAGCGTGCGTGCACACACAAAAACACACATTCACAGCATGCACACTCATGTCACACATATACATCCATAAAGTGAAACATTCTTCCAGACGTGCAATTTCCCACTTGTGGACTCAGATCTTAATATAAAACTGGGATGACACTTAAACTATTTAAAAATCTAATTCCATTTGAGTACCTGAATAACAGCAAAATGGGCTCTCAATACCCATAACTTTTTGTGGATTGCAAGCTCATTCTCATGTCAGAATCTTCTTATTAAGTTTGCATTTTATAGAACATTAAATACTGCCGCTGAAATAAAACAATTCTGTCCCAAGAATCACTTACTTGTGGCTACCTAATTAAGTGTAACTTTAAAAATAGTTTCCTATGCCTTATACTCAAGCAGATAGAAAGTAAATTATCAATAGGTCCTTTATATGTGTCTAATAGCAATGTCATGGATATTCTAAGCCTTATCATTTGTCTAGGCAATTCTCCTTTCATCCTGTTTTCATCATATTCTAAGCTTTTTAAGTAATATTCTTTTTTGCCTCCTTTTCCATTCTTCTTCCTCTCCGTATTGCCTGCTTTACCTAGTTTCAGATAATTTCAAACTTATAAAAGAACTTCATTATGGCTTTTTGACTCTGTGATAGAAAATAAAGAGTCAAGATACTCAACTGACCTATTAAGACTACCAATGAACATGGTTACTAGGCACAAGTGTTCCCATAGCGAACAAATGTTATTTTCCTGGATTGAGTTGTATCTTAATTAACTAGAGATCTGAGACTGAGGTCATTACTCTATGTCACTTAAAACCAGTGGAGTTATCAGGGAGAATAAAATGCTTTAGTGTTACAGAGTACAGACATAACCATCAACTTAGTAAACTACCTTGTGTGAAAACCAAGGAAGAAAGTATAAATGCGTCAAACTCATTAACATATTAATGAGAAAAAATAATAAAATAATAGAAATATCCCTTATAGTTTTTGAAATGCCTTCCTTATGTGATGTCTCTTCATTGTAGCAGCCCCAAGAAAAATCTGTTATTACTTACATTTTACAGAAGAAAGAGCAGAAACACCATATATGCCTTGTTCAGGATCACATAAGCTAATGAAGGACTTGAATCTAGGCCATTTGAGTTCAAATTCTGGACTCTTTTCACTTATGTGTCAGAAGCAACATCTTCCTATGCAAGGACAGCAAAGTTTTTCTCTCTCACGTCATTTAATACTGGTCAAGTACTTGACAACAATTGTTATCATTACATTCTTTGATGAAAAGGAAGATTGTAATCCTCCTATAGACCAATTTTAAATATTATTTTTAATATCAATTTTAATGTCCTCTCCTACCAAACCTTTTATTCAAGTTTCCAACAAATAATAAAATAACTGCTATCCCTCTTGTCTCTATGTTGACCTTCAGTTGGAGATGCTAATGAACAGTGAGTTGGCCAAAAAGGAGGTAGAAATATCATAAGAACAGCAAGTGGTTTAGATAATTTACAAACTTGAAAATTAGTTTCTGAGAAATGAGTATTGGGGTTTTTTTTAAGATCTTGAAGTAAAACTGATAAAAATTAAAATTAGAATTTTGCTTTTTAAGACATAGAAAAGATAGTCAGAGGCTGATTATGTAAAGAATAGAGTCAGGGATAATTAGTTCCTTGACATTTGGAAAATTACCAAACATAAACTTTCTGGGAAATCAATAAAAATAATGTAATTTTTAAAAGATTCTCAAAGTAGGGGCGCCTGGGTGGCTCAGTGGGTTAAAGCCTCTGCTTTCGGCTCAGGTCATGATCCCAGGGTCCTGGGATCGAGCCCCGCATCAGGCTGTCTGCTCCGCGAGAAGCCTGCTTCCTCCTCTCTCTGCCTGCCTCTCTGCTTACCTGTGATTTCTCTCTGTCAAATAAATAAATAAAATCTTTAAAAAAAAAAATTTAAAAAAAAAGATTCTCAAAGTAAACTAGGAGAATATCCCAAGAAGAAAATGACCAAAGTTCAGTTCAAAATGTGGACTATTGAGAAAAACACTAATTTGAAAGAATACATGCACCCCATGTTTATTGCAGCATTATTTACAGTAGCCAAAATATGGAAGCAGCCAAGTGTCCATTGGTAGATGAGTGGATAAAAAAGATAAAGAATAATGGGATTATTCAACCATAAAAAAGAATGAAATCTGGCCACTGGCAACAATTTGGAAGGAGCTATAGAGTGTACTATTAAGCGAAATGAGTCAATCAGAGAAAGACAAATACCATATGATTTCACTCCTATGTGGAATTTAAGAAGCAAAACAAATCAACAAAGGGAACAAAAAAGAAAGAGACAAACCAAGAAACAGATTCTGAACTACAGAGACCAAACTGGCAGTTACCAGAGGGGAGGTGGTTGCAGGGCGGGGCGGGGGGGCGGTGGGGATTAAAGAGTACACTTAGGACGAGAGCTGATAATGTATAGAATTGTTGAATTGCTATATTGTACACCTGAAACTAATATAACACTGTGTGTTAACTACACTGGAATTAAAATTAACAGTTTTTAATGATGTGGGCTATTTAGCAGACAAAAAGTAGTAAGACTACAAGGTCATTATCTTCTCCATTAGTTTTCTTTTTTTTTTTCTTTTTTTTTTTTTAACTTTTTATTTTTTATAAACATATATCCTATAATTCAGTCTTATCTATTAAAAAAAGTTTTGATATGTCTTTCAAGGCTTTTTTTTTTCACCTTTGATTTTTAATTTTTATTTTTTATAAACATATATTTTTATCCCCAGGGGTACAGGTCTGTGAATCAAAAGAAATGAAATCTTGCCATTTGCGACAACATGGATGGAACTAGAGCGAATCATGCTTAGCGAAATAAGTCAAGCAGAGAAAGACAACTATCATATGATCTCCCTGATATGAGGAAGTGGTGATGCAACATGGAGGCTTAAGTGGGTATTAGTTTTCTTTTTTAAAAAAAGATTTTATTCATTTATTTATTTGTTAGAGAGAGAGAGTTAAGAGTGAACAACAAAGGGGAGCAAGGCAGGCAAAGGGAAAAGCAGGCTTCCCACTGAGCAGGGAGCTTGATGTGGAACTCTATCCCAGAACCCTGGGATCACAACCTGAGCTGAAGGCTAACACTTAACCAACTGAGCACCCAAGCATCCCTTCCTTTATTTTCTTTTCTCAAATTTCTTAACTTTTTCAAAGATTTAAAACAGTAGCAAGCAAGTTTGTGAAGGCTGACTTTGTAAGAGTGGAGAAGTTAGGCTGGGAGTAAGGTGGTCTAAACTGGGGTTGGGGTTAAGGAGGGCAAATCCTGAGCTTTCTCCATCCATCACAGACGCTTCAGTGGAGGACTTTCTGCCTTTATTCATGAATATAGACCCCAGCAAAAGAAACTGCTAAGTGGCTCTAGTGGAAATCATCCCATGAGATGTAAACTGAATTCCCAAGACTTCAGCCCAGGATACTGATGCATTTTCAAGGAAGAAGGATGCTTTTGGATGGGACATCACATGAGTCCCTTCAAGGGTCCTCAAACTTGAAGAAATGATTCCAAATTCCTCAAGAAAGGGGATTTCAAAACCAAACAAATGACAGAGAATGTGATCACTCTTTAGGGAGCCCAATAAAATAATTGTAAGATCAGCTAGAGAAAGCGTCTCCTGTCTCCGCTGGGAGCAAGGGGTGTTCAGCATCTGTACAAGCAATCTACAACCACAGCAAGATCAAATCCAGCTTCCAAGTCCAAACCTGGGGCAGACTAAAGCCACCAGATAAGAGAGCAGACATTGACACAGAGATATGTGGCAAGAAAATATTAATAACTCCAAGGAGGGGACATAAGATCCCCATATCCTATGAGAGGTAGGTGAGAGGCTCAGTGGGGATGGGGACTTCTACTGATCCTGCTGGGTGGAAACTCAGAACCTAAAACTAAAGCCTAAATTTTAAGCAGTACATAATGTTCATTATTAATGCAATTTTTATCCATATCTCTACCGAAATCCCCTTAAGCAACTGTGGATACTATAGCACTATACATGGAATTAAAAGTGAGTAGTTAAGCTCAATGCTGGAAATTTTTTAAGAAAAATAATATTGGGGGGAATGAGCAAATCTGAGAAAGCAGCCAGTTGTTATGTACATGGATGGCTCCTTTACACTGGCCAAAGATGTTTGACATCTCCCAAATGCAAGGCCTGTGCAAAATGCAATGTCAATTCAGGTGTCATCTGTGCCTTCATGAAATTTATACTCAACCACTGAGAATGAGTGAATAAAAAATGTTTTGAGTACATTTATCCTTTACCCTCTAAGGTAATGCAGAAATAATGCCACAATATAGAATTTTCTTCTCAGCTCATATGTAACCTCTGAAAGTTACTGCCATCATCTTCACAGATAAACCAAAGACTAAATTCTTCGTATGGTAATGTAATATCATTGCTTTAGACAGATGCTAGCCTTGACTTTAACCAGTATGTAAAGACATTTTGACATTTTATCTTTATGCTCATTCATTTTTTTTAAATTTCCAATGCATTGTTTTATAGACTAGAAGACAATGAACATATTTAATGGAAATATTATCTAGATACTTACCATATGAGTTTTTTTTTTAAGCAGGCATTGCACAGAATCTCTGATATTGAGTTGTATGATAACAGAAAAAACACTCACTACTTATAAACAAATGACAGAAATTTAGTGATAGTATCAAATCTTCTGAAAAATCAGCTTACAAACATTGAAATATTTTCTGGATTGCACACTATACTGGGAAAGCCTGACACAACAACAAAGTCTTCTCAGTTTAATCTCTAACTTTAATTGCTTATGAAGTTCTAAATTGCTTATGAAGCAATTCAAAAGTTACCCCCCCCCCATTTCTCCTCTCCTTTTGGAGGATCACTGTACAAATGTCCAGTATATAAGTCTTTATAAGACTTTTATAAAATTTATGTTGTAAGACAAATATTTAAGGCTAAGCTACTTTCCACATGAAAAATGACTTATTAATTCTTCATAATGTCCCCCTTGAACTTTTTTTTAAATATTTTATTTATTTATTTGGCAGACAGAGATCACAAGTAGGCAGAGGCAGGCAGAGAGAGAGGGGGAAGCAGGGTCTCCGCTGAGCAAAGAGCCCAATGCAGGACTCAATCCCGGGAGCCTGGGATCATGACCTGAGCCGAAGGCAGAGGCTTTAACCCACTGAGCCACCCAGGCATCCCTACCCCACCTTGTGCTTTTTATTTTTTATTTTTTATTATTTTTTTTAATATAATTTTTTATTTTTTATAAACATATATTTTTATCCCCAGGGGTACAGGTCTGTGAATCACCAGGTTGGAATCAAGTGGTTACATTTTAGACATAAAGATAATTTTAATTTAGAATTTTTGAGATAAAATATTATGTTAATATTTCAATAGAAAGATTACAGCAATATCGTTCTTTAATTTTATTGATGAAAGATGTCAGCTTTAGAACTAAAATCCTTGTCTAAATTTAGCCTTGTCTACGTGTAGTTCCTTTTAATAGTTTATCATATTCTGAGACAAGATGGCAAACAAAATTATTTTTTTGTTGTTGTTGTTTTTTGTTTTTTGTTTTTTATAGAGAGAGAGATGATGAGAAAGTGAGGGTTGCAGTTGGGGGTGGGCAGAGGGGGAGGGAGAGAGAATCTTAAGTAGGCTCCATGCAGAGCACAGAGTGCTTTGGGCTTGATCACAGGACCCTGAGGTCATGATCTAAATTGAAATCAAGAGGCTGTCGCTTAACTGACTGAGCCATCCAGGTATCCCACCAAGGAAAATGATTTCTAAACATAACATCCAATAGGCCAAAGATTCAATATTCTCAATGTGAGTACAATTAATTGACCCACGCTATATCTATTTTGACTTTGTAATTACTGCTTATGTTTCTGAAACATATAACTTTGTTATATATATATATATATATATATATATATATAAACAAACCCATTAACAGTAAAAAAAATCTGGGGCGCCTGGGTGGCTCAGTGGGTTAAAGCCTCTGCTTTCAGCTCAGGTCATGATCCCGGGGTTCTGGGATCAAGAACCGCATCAGGCTCTCTGCTCCGTGGAGAGCCTGCTTCCTCCTCTCTCTCCCTGCCTGCCTCTCTTGCCTACTTGTGACCTCTGTCAAATAAAAAAATAAAATCTTAAAAATTAAAAAAAGGTAAAAAAACTGCATTTGCATTTTATGGAGCTAAGATTAGTTACTTTATGATTGCACTTTTAATTTAATAGACACAGGGATCACTTACAAAAATAGCCCTTTCCAGGGTGATATACACTATGCTCAAATGTAAACTAATGTGTCCATGAATACACAGCTTTGTGACAACCTACGACACCATGACAAATTTGTGTAATAACTCCTTATTGGGCTACTAATGAGCCTTAATAACTCAACCTATGGGTATTTTTCAGAACTCTGTGTGGTTTTTGAGCAATCATGAGGCTTTAAAATAAAAAATGAATTATTTACTTAAAAGGTTGCAATAAGGAGATTAATAAATTATCTCATTAAATAATGTTTACCAACATCACTGGTCATTCCCAAGCCCAATAAAGTCAAGATTTATTTACTATATAAAAAGCCTTAGTTATTCATTACATAAAGTCTCAATATTCACAGAATCAGGGGCAAAAGATAAATACCCAGTTTCATTCTTCTGTTACCTTCATTTTGTTCCAATTACAAAAACAAATATATAAAGCAGAAATTTGTAATAAACTATAAGAAAAACATCCTCATGCAAAGAGCAAGTAGGTATCAGGTGTATTGATATCTACATCATGATAATTCATGCTCTTTTTTTCCAACTTCCTCTCATATTGACTTATCAAGATGTTGCCAAAACACAGGGACTTTTTTTTTTCCAGATTTCTAATACCAACAGCCCAATCCTGAGAAGAGAGGGAAAAAGAAGAACAAAATACTGCAGCTTTGTCTGAGAACTAAAAAAATCAAAGACTCAAATAAGAACTCACTAATATTTCCCCTAGGTATGCAAAAGTTATGACTTACAGAATGCAAATTACTCCTGAAGTCATAGTGCTTCATTATACCTTTGATTAATCAATAGGATACTAAACAACCACTCATGCGTGAGAAGACTTCTAAATATTTTGACATGAAGAGTCCCCAGTGGTTGAGAAAAGATTGGTGACTTTTGCCTTGAACTCTTCCCTCTCCTTTGGTGTTACCAGTGTTCTTTGAAGGTGGAAAAGTGGTGTCTAGAGGGATAACCTACACTGATTGTAACTACACTTCTCAAGTGGTATACACAGTTCACCAGAGAGCAGTTAAGGCCACAGCTATTTCTAGAGTCCACAGTCTAAATATCCTGCTACAAAAGTTTTACCAATGGGTCATGAAAGAAATGTGCACAAGAGATTCCATATAAAAGGAGCTGGTTTCAAAATAGCTCATTTATTATTGCTACCTTCAAAGGAACTCATTAAAATAGCTGTTATAAGTCTATCTAAATGGTACCATTATAATTCAATTTTAATTAACTTGATCGTTATTTTTAACAATGTTAATAAACAACCTATGCTACAACCTTATCTTAACCTTGGATCTTTCAACATAGAATTTAGAGATTCAAACGTTCTTTCTTTCTTTTTCTTAATTGTTATTGTGACACTGAACAAATTACAGTATTAAAATTGCCTAATTCTTATTAGTATCAATTAGTCTTTCATTAGTCTTCTTCAATATATTCATGTTCCAAGAGGATTTCAACTGCCCTCCTGTCTGACCACTAGTTTCATATCACAGCACACAAAGGCTCTGGCATGAACAATGTTTATATTGATATTTGTGTATTACAAGTACAAAGTTTCAAACATTTTACAATATACTCACGAAACTGTCAAGCATTTGAGATCCTTTGGAGATAATGAGGGTTGTTTAAAAATGGAAGTGCTTAAAGCTCATAGTTCAATGTACAATGCAATCTGGACTACTATTAATATTATGGTTTCATGAGATCTAGAAAACCACACATACCAGAATCTTAATAGGTGTTTCACCCATTGGAATTGTAAAGGGTGGGCAAAGAAGCTGGAATAATCCACTGCAAAACAGTCATCAATGCTAAACGACTTCTTAGAACTCCCAACAGGAAGCTGACCCACCTATTCTGTAAGAACCATGGATTTTGCCCAGAGATCCTTATTTTTTTGTTAGTCTTTGGCAACAATTGCTTCAATGATTTATTCCTCACTTGCTGGCTGACCTCCTACCATTATATGTAAGATAATGGAGTCTGTTTTATTTGGTCCTTATTAATTGTTATTCTGTCCACCAGATTTATTTCTTTGTTAGATGTCAGCCCCCATCTCCCTATTTATCTCATAGGTGTGTCCTCTTCATCTGGGACTTATAGTGTCATGATGGTATTCCACAGAATTGTTTTGAACACAATGTGAATTACTGCATGTGAACTGAAAACCACAGTCCTAACACAGGGATCACATGTAACAAATGAGGGCTCTTATTATTCCTACCATTCAGCCTTGGACATCTTCCATCAAGTCTCTGCCACATTAACCTACAGAAAACACCCAAATGCTCTCTGAGACCCTAACCTTCATGAGTCCCCAAAATACAACATTATAGAACCAAGGTGGCCAATGCAGTCAATATGTACACTGGTGGCAAATGCTGGAAAAGACAAAGATTTCAAAAGCAAAAATCAGGAAGATGTTGTTTGAAAAGCTGACAAATTCAGTCAGGTATCAGTTATATCTGACCCAAGAAAACATGATGCTCTCCAACTTTCCAATTAGGTGGTTCCAAATATATCTTCACCTAACTTTATGCACAACTTTTTAATTTCAATAGCTGTCTAGCCAAATGGCTGATTGAATTTCCCATCCTATCCTTGGAATTTCTCTACTTTCCTTTTTTATCTTGTTTCCACTACTCATCTCTGTTTTACACACCAATCCAGAAATAACCCAGGGTAGGCTTAGAGAGCTAAGGAAAGACTGCTGAGAATGAAGAGGAAGTGGGAGGGTAGTTCTGTCCCTCTCAGGCTTTGCTCTGTCTCCTCCTCTTGTGCCCCTCCCAAAGGGGTCCCACCTCCACATTGGAATGCCCTCACCGACCTCTGAAACTGAATGTCTGGGATGAATTTTCCTAAAAAAACCGACTCTGTCTTCTCTCCTAAATGAAGATGAGTCTTCACTCAGGCTAAATGTACCTAAATTCTGCTGTATAATGGCACAGGATATAATGGCTGACCTCCTATCATTAGGGGGATATAATAATGCCCAACTCAACTGTCTAACATCAGAGGTGGGTTCCACTGGGAACAAACCATGTTTGTTTCTTCCATGAGAGCAAACAGTGAAAGGACCAGAACCAAACCTGAAAAAGTGATTTTTAACCTTGACTGTTTCTCATTTTTGCTAAAAACTACAACAATAACAAAACTGTATTTACTAACTTCAGAGACAGAGGATAAGGACCAAAATTACAGAGACTCTGTAATCCTTGCTGAAAGAAAAAGGCTACTACTGATTACAAAGAAAAGGAAAAGCTCAAGCGGGAGGAGGAAAACAAGGCAGGAGACAAGCTTAAATTGGAGGAGAGCCCCTGAAGGTTCTCATCACCTCCTTTTGTTCTGGGTCATCCTCCTCAGCCAGCACAGAGCTCTAAGAGTCCTTAATTCCGCTACTTAGTAGCCATGTGACTGGAATGACAGGAAGCAAACCACCCTGGTACTACATACATACTTAGCAGGTAATACATTCCTAATAACTTTAACTAAAATTATGAATACAGTTTCTCAGATAAATATTGTTTGCATGGTAGCTAGTTCCTAGAACATATCAGTGTGATGGAATTACACTTAAATTATGAGATATTATCTTTGAAATACTAACCAATGTGTTTTTATTTATAGTATTCTTTTCTCCCTGTACCTTCAATCTATGAATTCACTTGCCTCGGGTATGAATTCACTTGCCTCGGGTAAGGGATGGCACAAGGAAAACCATGAAAATAGCACAACCAAAAAATAGGTTCAAGAGCATATGACTTGGGGGAATGTTAAAACTCATGTAAATGGGTAAGAGACCTTGGGAGAATGCACTCTGCTTTAGAGAGAGCTTCTTAACTCTAGTCTAGAAAGAATCTCCCAGTGTAGAAAAATAGGAGAGGAAGGAGATGCAGTGAGAGAGAGGGTGAGAGACAAGGGAATGAAACATAGAAACACATAGACTGGGCAAAATCATTCTCTGGAGATCTCCAAGCATGCACACAAGTGACGCTAATTCCCTCCAGGAATTGCACGGGAACTGAAGCCATAGGTGATCCGTTTCTATTTCAATAAAAAATTTATACTGTGTGCTTGGAGAAGCTATGCTAGTTTCTCCCTTTGATATCCCATCACTGTATATCCATCCAGCAGAAAAACTGACCATCTGTAGGAGGAAATGGCCTTCAGAACATGTACACCATCATGTTTCAGGTAGCTTATGGGTAAAATCACACACTGTGATCATGCTTAGGAGTTTTATGTCCATTCTTAGTATTCTAACTTCATTCTAAGATACTGAAGGGTCGAAGAAAGAAATTAGTGTGATCAAATTTGTGTGTAGACTAGTATCCATGTAAAGAATGAAGGGTTTAATAAGACAGGATATGGGTTAGTAATATTTATCAAACCCTATTTTGGTCTAAGAGTTTCTGCTACACCGTTTGTGTATATTATCTCACTTGATTCTTTAACCAACTGCATGGAAGCTGGAAGAAATTGATATTCAGAAATGTTAAGTGGCATGTCTTACCCTAGAGAGTAAGAAAACAGTTCTAGGGCAAGAACCTGTCTGTCTGATGCTCAGTTATTTTCCCTCTAGTCCATGCTCTTTTCCAACTTCCCAAAACCTAATTTAAAAACAGGCATTAACATCATCCACCTCCTCACAAACAAGGGTTTGGCTGCCATGGACACCAAACATACGATACTTTATTCCTATTTTCAAAAGAAATCCCTTAAGCACGATTCTTCATTCCAATAATGATCCAGTCGGTAATGAGTTCTTAAATGGTAATCAGTCTTCTCATACCCAAATCAAGCACATCTCATTTCAAGATTTTTGAAACAGGTATATAAGGACTGAAATTCACATGATGAATCAGATAAAGCACTGTAGAGGACACTAAGCGAGGCAGCGACAACCACAGGGAGAAACTGGATTTTGCAAGGATACCCTCGGAAAGGACATAATAACTGCAGTCAGACAATTCTGAAATCATCAGACAGTCCTCCAAAAAGCATCTTGCTTTGTGTACTTGTGAGTGGCAGCAGATTAAGCACTCCAAGACCAAGAAACAGTCTCTGTGTGAACAAGAAAGGTAGGCAGCAGATGAGGCCAATTCAAGTAGGCAAACATCCAAAACCAGAAGGTGGCAAGAGGATCAAAGTCCATGTAAACAATAAGCACCCAGGAAATCTTTATAAGTTGACTGGGCAGCTAGGCAGATATAGTCAAGAAAGGGTCAACAGCCAAGGTGCACTGGACATTGTAGGAGTAAAGAACAGACAGAAAACTGATGCCTGGCCTCTACCATGGGGAAAATGCTCTCAGAAATGGACAGTTGACACTCTCACCTTCACTCTGAAATTCTCAGTGTGAGATGGAGATTGAGTCCTTGAGAGTAGAAGACCATTATGGCAGAGACACGTCCTGATCAGAATAGAAGCAGTGACCCTGTAGCCTATAAAGGAATATGGTTTAGTAGCTATTTTATTGTAAATAGCCAATAAAAAGGCTGTCAGTGAAGCCTAGACTATCTGTCACAATATTCCACCATCACTGTCTGCATATGGAAACTTCAATAAATAGACCTTAACGCTGTACATTGCATATCTGTGTGATTAATTCTAGGCTCATCCAAATTTTTTTATCTGAAGTTATTTGGAGAGACAGGACAGAAAACCTAATCCAGAAGGCAATAAAGTATTATTTAATGCTCACTGCCCTTAAATTAGTTGTGAAATAGGCAAAATCTGAAGAGCAATTTGAAACAAATCTCCCTTTGTGTCTAAGACATGCGAGGAAGGCTTAAAATAAGAAAAGACTTGATTTTATCAGTTGTTGTTTATTCTTCAATGGAGGATGTTTTTCATAATGTTGGATTCCAGAATGCTGGAAAACAAGATGGTCTCCATGGCCACCAGGCAGGTAGGGAATGAGAAAGAGAGACTGGTAAAACCGCACATGTGTTCCAACCCAAGGAAAGTTCCATGATAATGTTGCTCTAGGATGAGAAAGATTTTAGCATGGATAGTGTCTTTCTCCCTTTTGCTAGTGTTCTAAGAATTGGAGGAGAGCTTTACTGCTGGAGCCCATAAGGGCAAAGGAAAGAATTGCCCTTGAACTGTGATGTGTTATTCATGACTTGCAACCCCCTTGACATGTACTTGTTCTGCAAATCTCCCTGTTTTCTCCTCCTGTCATACATGCCACCACCAGTGGCAAACCACACAGTAAGGTGTGAGGATTTGTTGTTGTTGTTTATTAGCATTTTGTTTCACCTACTACTCAATAACACGTTTTGAGAATGAAAAACTATATCTACTGTGTTAAAGTCAAAACGAGAAGGGATTTTTTTGTTGAACGATTGGCCTGGAGGAAGTGAGGGCATGGCGCAGAATAAAGTAGCAGAGGCAATACAAAAGAAGACAACTCCAACTAAGAAAATGGCGGTCTGACTGAACTGTAGTCCCCTCTATCAGGGCTTCTCCTTCTGGGAGCTTTCCTCTAGTCATGTGCTGGAGCACAGCGGCATGTGTTTTGTACAAAAGGGCCAAGCCATTCTCACAAATTTAACTTTATATCAATGATACTGAATAAAATGAGCTCCTTAAAGCCAGTAACCTTCACATGTTTGTACTGTAGTGTCTGTCCAAATGCCTACCACAATTATGAGTACGTAATTGGCTCTAATGAATCATGCATGAGTGTATTAGACACTGTAAATGGCAGAAAGGGGTACACAATTCTTCTGACACTCCATGAAATAAATGGGATCTAAAAATTTAATGCATACCATAGTGGGTAGGGTGACCAAAAAAATGGTAGCACAGAAATGCAGGTAGGACTAGGTCACCAAGTGTTTTTGCTGGTGACCCTTCATAGAGAAGACCAGGAGGGAAGGGCTAAAGCTAAGCACTTATTTTCTTCCAGGGAATTAAAGGAGTCCGTTCATCCTAGGGAGAAAGGCCATTTGGAATAATACAAGGTTCAAAGTTCAGGAGTCCTGGGCCCAAAAGTCAGATGGTGGGAAAGCCAGGGCTGAGTAAAACAACACAGAATTACACAGGATAGCAGGGCCAACTTGAGATCACACTGGGCATGTCAGACTGCTGGGAATTTGGCAAAGTCAGAGCACCAAGTTGAGCAATGAGAAAGAAGAATAGAGTCAGAAGCCAATAGGGAGTAAACAATGTCAACGTGGCAGAGTGAAATCATTATTTTTGTGAGATCTTAATAATAAATGCAAAGTCTGTGACTAAGATGTTTTGAAATGACAATCTAGACATTTTCCTATTTTCTAAAGTGGTCAAAGATTCCCAGAGAGTAGCTTCAGGTAAAGTTTTGATAGTTCCCTAAGAACTTCTCCAGCTATGGTAGAAAAATGCTTTTGTCTACCTCCTAAGCCCTGGTTCCCCTTGTGTTTATTCCTACTGGGTCTCTACTCTCATTTCTAGGAAGGCTAGAAATACAGCTTTCAGATCCTTGGTTGGATTCTGTGTTAAGAAACAGAATCATGGGGTGCCTGGGTGGTTCAGTGGGTTAAAGCCTCTGCCTTCAGCTCAGGTCATGATCCCAGGGTCCTGGGATCGAGTCCTGCGTCGGGCTCTCTGTACAGTGGGGAGACTCTGTACTGCATCTCTGCCTACTTGTGATCTATCAAATAAATAAATAAAATCTTTAAAAAAAAAAAAAAAAGGAAACAGAATCATGAGGCACCTGAGTGGCTAATCAGTTAAGCATCTGCCTTCAGCTCAGGTCATGATCTCGAGCTCCTGGGATTGAGTCCCGCATCAGGCCCCCTGCTCAGTGGGGAGTCTGCTTCTCCCTCTGCCTCTGTGCCTTCTTTCCCTCTGTCTTTCTCTCTCACACTCAAATAAATAAATAGGTAAAAATCTTTTTTAAAAAAGGGAAGAAACAGAATCACAATCACTTGAAAATCTAAAATCATTTTTTCCTAAAACAATGGCTTTGAAATTCTGTTATTAATTTACTCCATGACCGTGGATCCAAGTAGCCTGTACTTTAAAAATCATCATTTGAAATACATAGCATGTCCTTAAATTTTTTTTCATGAGAGTTTTTATTATGATGAAAAATATAGAAATTTAGCTCCATCTCCAGTTCAAATCATAATTACTTTTCTTCTGTCTTTTTCTTTTTACATGTTCATTTTCGGGTCATGTATTTTTTCCTTTATTTCAAAATACATACGCTACTATTTCTCTCCTTCTCTCTCCCTCTTACTTTCCCCTCTCTCTCCTCTAGCTCTTAACCCATTTACATTACTCTAAACAAGAAATGTTGGTGGATGGCAGGAGTTGGAAACTTGGATAGAGAAGGTCACTCTCGTCCTAAAATAAAATCTATAGGAATAAAAAAAAAAGGGTACTAAAATAGTACTATCAGACAAAGTGAAGGATCATGGCTTTTTTGGTTGTTATTTTTAAAGATTTTATTTACTTATTTGACAGAGAGAGAGAGAGAACAGAAACAAAGGGAGCTGCAGAAGGAGAGGGAGAAGCAGGCTCTCCACTGAGGACCGAGGCTTGATCCCAGGACCCCAGGATCATGACCTGAGCCTAAGGAAGATGCTTAGTTGAGACGCCCATTCACCCCAAAGGTCGTGGTTGATAATATCTAATTTAAACCACCAAGCTGCAGATATTATTTCTAAACGACCCAGATCAAACATACCACAGGCATTCACTCTCTTCCTTATCAATCATACGGATGCACATGTCAGGCTCGAGCTGTGTGGTCAGTCGCCTGTGAGCCGCAGTGTCTAAAGGCAGGTCCTCAAACCAGTCTGTGATTGTTTAGGGCCTCAAAGACCACAGTCGATCCCACTAAAGCCAAACAGAACCAAGTTTCTAAACATATTAATGACAAAATATTCCAGAACAATATACAACATCTAATAAATTAAATGCCAAACACTTAGAAATACCACATGAAATTAATGAAATGAGGAATTCTAGGTAATCACTGAACTTCATAGCATTCAGTGCAGTTAACAGGAAAGTTGCTATATAAGAAAGAAAGAATACTGAAAACACATACTCTTTTAGAGAAACTAATATCAAAAACCATTTAACACTTCACTTTGAAATTAACTTTTTAATATCAGGGTAAACAGAAGAGTGGAATATTTGTAACCATGGACACCCAGCAATCAGAGGAAAAGAGAAGTATATTTCTCAGAATCAATACTCTGTGATGGCTAAAATTCAAAAAGCCAGGATGGCTCTGACTTTGAAATTGATTTGGTCTTATTGCCAATTTTTTTCTCTCATCCCTTGTTAATAAGAGCAAATAGTAAGACTGGACTGTTGCTAGTTTGAACTTTTGGGACTTCTGCTACTGTTCGTCAGTCATTCCTGGACCCACTACAGTTCACATCTTCCTCCTTTTCTTTGATTACAATCACTATGTGGAAATGTGTACATAGACAGAGAGAGAGACAGAGAGAGAAGTTTCTTTCCAAGGTGAGAAACTAGTAAGTGAAAAAAACAAACAAACAAGCAAAAACATCCACTATGTTTGGAGAACCCTGACATTTAGAAAGAATAGTGCTTCATTACTCACCAAGAGGAACCTGTCCAGTGGTGTTTCTGTTCTGCCAGCCATTCTCTGATATTTCTATTTACCTGTTAGCAGAGGGAAGGTCTGGGAAGCCAGCATCCACCTGAAAAAGTGCTTCTTTCATCTCCTAGATCAAGAGCATCAGACTTCTGAGCACATCTCACACTACAACTCTGAAATGAGTACACCCTGTCCATTCCTTTCTAAATGGAGCCATTTGCTGTCGTCTGAGGAAAATCACAGAATATAGGAGGCAATCCAAAATCATAAATTAAAGTATGTTTGCTAAAGCAGAATTTCAGTTTTCTCTCAGATCTGTAAGTTGAAATACTAGTATTTGGGGGATTCATTCAAAATACACGGATAGGAACCCTCTTCAACCAAGTATTATGGGTGAATACTGATACCTTCTCAGCAGGGTTAAGTGAGAGAAATGTTCTATTGTCCACTTCTTTGGAGATCTGAAGATCATCACCCAGATTTAAAAAAATAAACGGAAAAGGAGATGCCTGGGTGGATCAGGCAGTTGAGTGTCTGCCTTCAGCTTAGGTCATGATTCTAGGGTCCTGGGATCAAGTCCTGTGTGGACTCCTTGCTCAGCGGGGAGCCTGCTTCTCTCTCTTCCTATGTCCCTCTTTGTGCACTCTGACAAATAAATAAATAAAATCTTTTTAAAAAATAAAATAAAAATAAATAAACAGAAAAGAGGCTATGGCAGCATGAAAGCCTATACTATGTTCTTGATCACTAAGAGCTTTAGTAAATATTATTTAACATTCGATATTTACCTGAATATTTCTCAACATGCAGGAGATTAGAAGGGGCAAGCTCAAATGTGTCCAAAGGGGAAGGAAAGAGGGTTAAGTAGATTTAGGAAAGTCTGAGAAAGCTCTTTAGGGGAGATTAAAAAATAAAACAACAACAACAATAGAAACAACAGCTCCAGGCTTTACTTGATTTTTGTTTCCAAACAAATAGAACTTATGCTCACTAGTCATATAGCACTGGATAATAATTTATTTTGTAATGTTATGAACATAAATATCTAAAACTAAAATCCAATATTTTCCTTTCAGAAGTCAAAAAGCTTTCTTTATAATGGAGAAAATAGGCTGGAGAGTGGGAGAAACAAGTCCCGAGTATTTGAAAATGATGTGTTGTTACGCATATAAATACTCATAAATAGAATATCACTAAACCTCATGGGGGTAATATTCATCCTGCCATGTTCTCCTTCCCTTATTGTTTAAGATTTTATTTATTTATTTGACGGAAAGAGAGAGAGAGAGCACAAGCAGGGGGACAGGAGAGGGAGAGGGAGAAACAGTCTCCCGCTGCAGAGGGAGCCCAACACGGAGTTCAAGGCTGGACACTGGGGCCCTGGAATCAGGGCCTGAGCCAAAGGCAGATGCTTAACCATCTAAGCCCCCCAAGTCCCCTCTGCCCTCCTTCATTGTTGAAATCCTGGACAAGCAATCCCTCTGCACGTTCATTTCCTCATCCTAAAATTATGACATTAGAATACTCAGGCTCCTTTCAGTTTTAAAGCTTTTCAGTGACATGGTTTTATTTCTGATAGCAATTTCATGATGCAATTACTTCTTAATGCATTGTAACTTTGAGCAGAACAGATGAGACACAGTCTGGTACAAAAACCCAGATGAGTCTTACTCTAACACTGTAGCTCTACAGAAGATTTCTAATCATTTCAACTGAAATTTCTGGTGAAATAATTATTTATTTTCCATGAAATAAATGTAAACAGCCTAAAAACAGCAGTGTATAAACCTGGTGATTCACAGACCTGTACCCCTGGGGATAAAAATATATGTTTATAAAAAATAAAAAATTAAAAAAAAAGATATAGGTAACTTCATCAAGGAAACGTAAAAGAAATAGACAGCTTTTATTATATAAACCTAAAGAAACAGCTAATAGATGAGACAGCAGGAAGCAAAACCCATTTTAAGAAAGGAAGAGAGAAATGAAGATGTGTGTCTTGGAATTCTGTGATAACTACAATGTTAAGTAATTCCTTGGGATCCCATTAGTTCTTGTTTCTCAGGGGGAAGTAGCACTGAATGCATTTGTTTGATAAATGAAATCAGGCATGTGGAGTTATGTTAGTTCTTAACAAAGTCCTATGGTAGAACCAGCTGCCTTGTGTATTACTGTAACCCTAAAATACTCTGATGATTCTGCTTAAGAAAGAAGGTTTGCCCCATCTAGAAGGCTAAGGCTTAAAATCTTAAAACAGCAAGGGAAAAAAATCATCCAAGGAAAATGTCAGTAGAAAACTTAAAAATTAGGTGAGTATATTGAGACCAATTTAGTGAAATAAAGGTAACTTTACAAACATGAATGATGTAGGCTGTATCTGAATGACAAGCACATGCTCTCTCTTAAAATCAGTGAAGAGTTGAAACTTATATAATAAAAAGAACTTTGCTTGACCAGGAAAACTGAAATGAAGCTAAGAAACTTTTAAATAGATTCATATGATTGGGTTCCATAGACACAAACAAAAAGGTAGAAGGAAAGTCACGCAACTGAGGAGACCCAAGATCCCAAGCCCAGAGTTGAGGTAGGTAGATACCAGGTCGTAAAGACATTTTGAACAGTTGAATATGAAAACAAAAGAGGTATGAGGAGAAAATGAGATCTGAGAATCTAAAATCATCATAGATGGAAGAGAAGAGCAGACACAGAAAAATTTGAGACAAGACAATTGATAGAGAGCTCACTTTATAAGTATTAAGATGGGTCTCTTGCTTGAGAAGTCAAGTATAAAGAGGTATTAGAAGGTCAGCCTCTAAAGAGGAATCAGAAAAGAAGAGAAAAGCTCTGTGTCGGTTATGATTGCCTGAATGAAAAAAAGTTGGTCTGGAAGACATTATGTTTTTACAGCTCTGTTCCCAAGTCCTTCTGAAAACAATTTTCTGTCTATACAGCTATTGACCCATCTCCTCTCTTTAATAATAGAAATGAGATGGAGCACAGCTGTGTGAGGTATTGGGTCCTTCCAGGAACATTTTGGAAGAGGAGGGCAGGGATCGCTCTCCTAATGGACGCTGAACCGTGTATCACAAGATCAGCACACCTGGAGGTGTGTAATGTGTTTCTAAAACCAGGATGTCACCCCCCCCCACGATATTTATGGCAAAAATATGTTCCTGTGGAGACCAGAAAACCCTGACAACTGATGGTTCATGCCTCATGCTCTTTTGTATTTCTCCTTTCTGGATGCTGACAGTCACATCTCCAGGCTGTGGCAGCTTCAAATTTTACCCAATGGAATGGGTGTGTCACTAGAAGAAACACGAATCCTATGTCAGTAAACATTCAAGCTCAAGGTTATGCCAGTTTTTATCAGGATGGATGATAAAATAAAAGCAAATAGCGATATATTTAAGATTGCAACCTGGACTGATTTTGACTGCAAGAATAAACATTTCAGGCAGGATACAATTTTCCTATGTAATGTTGACAGATAAAAGAACGTTAGAGAACTCATGAAAATTAAGTTATAAGAATGTCATCTGATCTGTATTTCAGAATTCCCAGGCCCTTTGCTCAGCTATCTGCATGCACTATCCAAAGGGCACTTGTTCAACTATCTGTCAGGGCTCATCCTGAAAAGACGATGGAAAAGTGAAAACATGAGCAGAGGATTTTGTGCAGCACTCCCCCCACCCCCTTGGTAGATTAGTGAGAAGAAAAGGTTGCTGATTTAGCATTCTCTGGGATTCTAACAACATCCCCTTGATCCTGGAGACCACATTAGCTGGTTTTGGAATTTACCTAACAAGAAAGCAAATTTTCTTTTTTAAAACTGATGGGGCCAGAAGACCCATAGATTCTTTGATCCATGAATGCTGCTGTTCCAGGTTCCTGTTAAATTTCCCTATACAATTCCCTGTCCTTTTCTAAGGCCAGCTCTGCACCGCACCTCCTCATGTCTTGGTTAGTTGAACACTCTGCTTGCTCGACCAAAGCACAGTGAACACACCTCAAAATCAACCTGCTCCTGCCACCTTGACCTTTGTTTTTGTTGTTGTTGTTGTTGTTTCCATTCAAACTTGAATGTCTGCACTGTGTTCCCCTAGGTTTTTTCCCTAAAGAATTTTCCATCTCACAGACAAGCAGGTACACGAGAGGTAGCCTTTCCCAGGCTCCCGGACATGCTGAGACAGAGCCTAAATCCCAGGGTAAACAAGCCAGTTGAGTCTCCAGCTGGAGCTTCTGCTGTGCTTACATTTCAGGATAGTTCATGTATTAATTATATAACACCAGATACATTACCACTTGAAGCCCTCAACAAAAATAGGCTACAGTCCAGCTTTGGTTGGACTGTACCTCCCAGTGGTTATAGTTATCTTCCAAAATGATGGTAATCTCTCAAAAAGCTTCCATGTTAATTTAATTTAAATGACTTTCAGAATTCATATATGTTAGATAACAATTAAAGAGAAAGTAGAACTCATGTTGAAATCATATTTTCTTTCTTTCTAGTGACTGACATTTATTTAGTACATACAGCTTACCAGTCTCTAGGTTGAGCATTTTACCAGATCTTGTCATGTAATCCTTCCAACAAGACTGTGAGGTAGGTACCATTGTGATCCCCATTTTACAGATGAGCAAATTGAGGCTCAAGATTGTTAAGCAATAAGGTTACAGTTGTTCATTATAAAAGGTTTAGAAACTCTCCTAGGGAAAGAAGAAAAATGGAATTCATCCCAAATCCTACCTCCCACACTCAACCACTATGAATGCTTTGATGTGTTTATATGACCAAAATTATACATTTATAGGATCAACTTGTTATATTATTTTTCACTCAACAATATACTTAGTTCACCTCATTTTTACTTACTGGTATTACATTCTCTAGCTACACTATGATGTATTTACAGTAGCCTGTTGCTGGACATTTAGGATACTCATAAAACCATACAAGTTCCAAAGAGAAGAAATCTGTGTCCTAGTTCTAAATGTACTTGAAAATGTGTAGCCTTGGGGTGCCTGGGCGGCTCATTTGGTTAAGTGTCTGCCTCCTGCTCAGGTCATGATCCCAGGGTCCTGGGATTGAGTCCCATGTCAGGCTGTCTGCTCAGCAGGGAGTCTGCTTCTCCCCCTGCCTCCTCCCACCTGTGCTTGTCTACTTTCTCCCTCACACAAATAAATAAAATCTTTAAAAAGAAAAATAAGAAAATGTGTGGCTTTGATAGGAGAGTTCCCTGGATAACTCGATGCGGTACCTTGGCCAAATCACTTTGCCATTTGAAGTCTGTTTCCCCATCTGTAAAAGAGGATAATTACTTACTCTTCTCAATTGTGGAAAGGATTAGAGATCATCCATGATGGACTGAATGACTGCCGTAGAGCCTGTGCTCACCAAACTGGTCTCATCAGTAACACCATGTACACTTTCCCTGACCTCCCCTCTCTGGGGCTACAAGAGGGTTTTATCAGCTGATCTCTACTAAAAGTTTATTTCATTACTAGAGCCTAAGACTGTGATTTTAAATTTCTCTTCAAAGACTAGAAATCATCTGATCTAATCTCATGCTATTGAAGTACAGCTTGGAAAGATCTATCTGTGGGGACACAGGCAGAATCAGGTCTTCGAATCCCTTTCTAGCCATGCCGCCGCTGCAGCAATCAGTGGGGAATGTTGACAGCTTCCCATGAGTGGCCCTCAGATGTACTGGCTCAAGCATCTGCAGGGCTGTGATCACTGGACTGTATGTCACAGGTCCCGTGATGCTTATAACACTTAAAGGAGCAACATTTTCAAATGAATCATGGACAGTAAGTGATACGGTAGATTAAAGAGCATTCTTCTTATTCAGATCTCTAATCTTTTATTCCACTGTGATATGCTTTTTTTCAGGAGAAAAACATGAGTTAAACTGTGCGCTGGGTTTCTAGCTCTTCTGCCTCACCTGGAGGTCCCACCTGTGGAATAGTGTTTGGCATGTGATATTCACCCATCATATGAGTCAGGAAGAGAAAAAGGTAGATAGCCTCTAGGTAGGAGCACTGGCCTGAGTCATACCACATGATTATTACCAAATTCCTTTATTCTGTTTCATGCCCAGAGACCTTGCCTATCTGGCCAGTTCCAGCTCTTTTCAAGACAGCACCAAGGTGACTATGTAGAGACTATAAACAACCAGTGTAAATCTAATACCCATAAAAGAAATTCCAAGAAACCCATGGCTTATCATAGCACTATGTTCCTAGATGAAGGCCAGTATATTTATACCCATATGTCTGAACTCAAAATATCTTTAGTTAGTTGGCACTTTACTAATTTTTAAGAAAACATTTACTGGTATGTTACATTTTGAATGGAAAGTAATGCAAACTTCAAATGGTTGAGTAGGTCCACAGGAGAAGATCATGGTTTTCAGACAGCTGCAAGATGACAGAGATGAGGAAATGAAATGGGTGGATGGGGTGTTTGTGTGTGTGTGTGTGTGTGTGTTTGTTGTTGTTGTTGTTTTTTGCAAATTGGGGATCTTTCTGGTTGACATTTGAGGATTAAAAAAATGACCAAATATCATTAGATCCAGGATACACAACAGTCATTTTTATTGGTAAAGACACTTGTTGATGACAGAAAAAGGGTGGGTTTTCTGAATAGATGAGACAACAGACTGGGGTTTATAAGGATGGCAATCTGCAGTGTAGAGGAGTGAAAAACACACTGACTCACACCTGCAGTTTGTTTCATGTAACCCCGGAAGAAATTTCCAGAACAACTTAATGAAATCATGTCCCACACTAGAAGAATGTGTTTGCAAGGCTGAGGAAAATCTGATGGGCATTCTGCCTGGAAGATTGTAAGGAAATGAACCAATGTTTTCCACTATGATTATCAAATCAACAAGCCTGAGCTTTGCTTCACAGAAGAGGAATCTACAGAATATTGACACAATCTATAATTTGTTCGCTATCACATTAAACGAATTATCTTTCAGGATAAATACCTCAGAATAACAGTAGACTCTTGACTTTGAAAATCAATTTCTTGTGGAAGAAGAACACTGCCCTGGTGTAGCACTAGTCAAAATCAAATCCCTACCTTGTGGGTACATTTTTCTTCCCCCAACTCTGGGATAAACTATGAATAAACTGTATTCTTCTAATAGTCCTTCTCTGTCATCACTCTATTACCTGGCAGCATTTATTTACTCATGGGTTTAACATAGATTTCCTGAATAACTGTTGCACTGGGGATACACAAAACTGCTATCACGTCCTCAAAGTTTGTAGTTTTATCTCCATGGAAATTACTCCTACTTTTCAAATATCCCTCTTAAATATATTTTGTTCTCAGACAAACAAATATTTCTCTATAAAGCATCCCTTGAATGACATAAGAATATATCTGTGGAGGATGACAGTACATCATAGCTAGTAAAACTTAGTAGGTGCTCAATACACATCTGTCTCTTCTCCTTTGATAGCCAAGATGTCAACCTAAAATGTGACCCACTCAAAGGATATTTTCATCTTACTAAAGACTCTTAAAAACCTAAACGGATGAATTATTAACATAAATGGCAAATGAGGAGAATAATACTCGGACCAGTAGATTAAATGTGGTGGATATCCTTCCCAGGCCTCTTTTACCAGCCAGTGTACACACTCCAATCTAACTGCTATCGAGCACAGTTCTCCACAGAGAACTCTTTTCCAGAGAACTGCCTTCATCCCAAATCTGATTGTCACTGAGGTACCAAGGGCCATCCTCAGGTGGAATAAACTCTGTGGTCTTGTGGATGTTTCTCCGCTACCTATGGGCTCAGATTGAGGCTGGAGGTCCCTTGAGGACACATCATTGCTTAGCTTCTTCCTCTGTGCAAGCTGATTTCCCTCACTCCCTTTCTCCTGTGAGCACTCCCTCAGCATATCATATGCATCCAAATTCCTATCTCACATTCTGCTTCCAAAGAACCTGACGCAAGACACCTCCTCAAATGATCTTCTGTAGCCAGTAACCTAAAGGGAATGTTCTTGTTTCTCTAAAATCAACAAAAACAAAAATAGTAATGCGTAACTCTTGAGCAAGATGATCAAGTTGCTTAATAGATCCAAGATATTCATTGTGAAAATATTTACATGGTAATGTAAAGGTCACCCTCGTCATAAAGTTAAAGCAAATTTCTGATTTTTAGTGTCTAAAAAATAGCAAAAAAAGGAATTTTTTATATTAACAATAGTATAAAATTGTTCCCATTATTTATCCTAAGAGAAACAATAAATAATCCAGGGATTATTTGAAAAATAAGTAAAGCAACAAAATAACAATGGTAAATACAAACATTTGCACTTTAGACATTATAGAATTTTATACACTAAAACTGAAATGTAGGTAAGTTTTAGCAATGCTTACCCGGAGATACAGAAGTCTTCTATCATGTTGTCTCATCATCCTTAATTTTATAGAGTTTTAAGTTATTTCCATTAATCTTCACAATAACCACAGGACATAGAAATTTCAGATACTTTTTTTTTAACCATATGGGGTACTGAAACCCAAATAATCTCATTTCTGATTGCCCATGGGAATCACAAAAGGGAGCTTCTGAATATGAGGTCCTAAGTCCCATGCCAAATTATTTAAACCCAAGCCTTGGGGGAGAGGGTAGCCTAAGGAATCATGTTTTAAAGCATTTGAATGACTAATGTGTCACCAACGTGAGAAGCACCAAATTATGTGTCAAAGGTTTTCCAGCTGCTGAGTCCTAGAGTCTTATGTAAACCTCAGTTTCTTTACTCCCATCAGACTTCCTTACAGTCATTCCATTTCACTGGAAGTTTTGAATTTCAACTGGAATTTAGAGAAAATATGAAGTAGGACTATTTACATTCTACTGGAAGGGAAGAGATAGATGAAGGAAGGAAGGATGGATGGATGGATGGATGGATGGATGGATGGATGGAGAGATCAATCAATCTAGATCTGGAGTCAAAACAACTTTGGCTTTGAATGGATTTTCACAGAATAGGTTGAAATGCATACACTATTTGAGGATGTATAAATGAGATTTCCTTTTCAAACACAAATGGATTTAGAAATGACAAAAACTGCTCAGCAAAGCATAACCAAAGTTTGATTGTTCCTTCAATGTCTATAAAACACAGTACTTGAGTTTATTTATATGTCCACATCAACACAAGCCATGAAGAAGCATTAAATTCTCAGAAGACAACAGGACAACAGAGAAGAATGTCTAATAACTGGCAAAGAATTACCTCACTGGTAGGATCAATAGTTAGATATCTGACCTTTTTTCCCTGTAAAATAGTATTTTCTTAAATTTACATTTATATTGAGTTTTGTTCATCGAGACATTTTACTAATCACTTAGAAGTCAATAGTGAGAAATTCGGTGTGTAAAACAGGGTTTTTGGAGGCATTTATAGAGTTATATGTGTTCTATTAGCCACAGTGAATGTGCATGTTGGTCAGGAAGAGAGAAAATGGAAGAGTCTTAAGTTGTACTCTGAGGACCTGGGCAAATACTGAACTCTAGCATCCTATTTGACTGTGACAGGAGCAGTTGCCTGCTATAAGTAGAATCTGGCTCTCATCTCAAGCCTGGGTGAATGGAGTGCTGAGCCCCAGCCAATACCTACTAGTCCCCAATACTCTAGATCATGGTTTCTTCAACATTTTGTGTCATGGACTCCTTGATAGTCTGGTAAAGCCTGTAGACTTCTCAGATCCCTCAGGTTTGTAAAGGAAACAAATTATATCAAAGTTCTAAGTCAGCATTTTCACCATGAGAAATCACTCCTAAAAATATAACCATGGTGTTACTGGGCACTGGAAACCACTGCAATCTAAAAGTGTTCTTATGATGCTTTGCGCTCTTAATTTCAAATGCTAGAGCTTCAGAGATGGAAAGAGGCCTTCAGGTTGGCTCAGATATTTCCTTCCCTGGGTTCCAGAGAACTGTAGGCTCTAAGCATATCCCAGAGGCATGCAACATCCATGCAGCTAGACATCAGAGGCTGGGCTGGGTCACACTGTGATTCACATTCCAAGGAATTGATCAATTTAGACATTTTTTATACTTCGGTGATGTGGCTTATATGATTAAAAGGAGGAGTAGGCTCTTTGACTTTACAAAGTTGCATTTAGGACAGTACTTGAGGAGCAACCAGGTGGCTCAGTTGGTTAAGCATCTGCCTTTGGCTCAGGTCATGCTCTGGGCATCCTGGGATCAAGTCCCTCAGGCTCCCTGCTCCGTGGGGAGCCTGCTTCTCCCTCTTCTTCTGCCTCTCCCCCTATTTGTGCTTGCATTCTCTCTCTCTCTCTCTCTCTCTCTCTCTCTCTCTTCTCTCTCCCTCTCTCAAATAAATAAATAAAATCCCCCCCAAAAAAGACATAACTTTTATGGATATGGATTTCATTGTTTTGGTGTCTTCCATTATCATTAAAAAAAAAAAATCACACAACTTATTTAGGCAAGAACAAAACATTGGTAGTTAATTAGACTGCCAGGCCCCCATGATTTAAATCCTTACTTGGCATCATTCATTTTTATTAATACATTACATATTTGTCTTTTCATTTATGTATTTTGCCCAGAAGTTACTCTCACCCAGTCATGTAAACTGTGAAACATATTTCTTAAATCATTTTGGGAAAGAGTGGTAAAAGAGAAAGCATTTTTTATTTTTTAGGATAAAAGTGTAATTTTCTCTTTTCAGTGAGTATTTAGCAACCATCTATTACATTAATAACATTTCTGCCTCATTTATTCAAACACTCTCAAAACATTAATTGAGTACATGTTTTTTGGCCAGGAATTGAAATAGTTATAATCTTCTAGAAAGAGAAGGTTCATGTCTATAAAACATTTAAGGAAGCAACTTCTTAAATTATTTGCCTATTAGTCACTGTCTGTACATTCTCCCCAGCCAACACAAGGCCAAAATTACCAGGATAAGGCTGCTCAAACTCACCATGAACCAAATGATATATGATAAAGTTAACATTTGCAATAATGAAAAGGCTGTGTGCTTTGGAACCACAGTTTATGGTTTATGACAGGTTTGGGATCTTCATGTTTATAGGGAAAAAAATTAGGCTGTCAAAAGATTCAATGGAAGCTTTCATCTCACCTTTGTTAATTGTAAATTAAACTTAACCTTAAGGCTTTATTCCATGAAAATGGCTTCTGTCTTGCAAGTTTCTTTGCTGGGAATCCTGTCTCTCAAAGAAAGGGAATAGCCAGCCAAGTTGGGAGCCCATGTTCTGACCTTAATTGTGTATTAGCTAGGGCAAAGTTTGTTCTCCTATAACCAAAAGACCCCATGGCTTCAAGAAGGGAGACGTTTTAGTCTCTTCTATGGAACAGTTCATCCATCCAGGAATGTGGAGCAGCTCCCTTCTGGAAGGTTCTTCAGGAATCCAGACTAGAAAACCCACTCTGATATCCTTAATGCATAGCTTCCAAGTATGGGGTGGTGGCCACCATGCTCAAGGTGAGAGGGGGAGGGAGCCAAAAAGAGTGCAGGTATAGTGTTTTAAGGACAAGCCCTGAAAGGGACACATTCACTTCTGCTCATATTGCCTGGGAGACATTAATCGCCATTTGACCATGCCAAGGAGGGACAGGGAATATTAAATTCTAGCTGAGTAGCCACGTGCCAAGTTCAAACTCCATTAATAAGGAAAATGAGGAAAACAGATATGCAAAAGCAACTGTCAGTCTACCACCAGCTGGATCTGCATTTCTATTTAAATTGTCTGTTTTCACTTTACAAAAGACATAGAACTACCCTTCATCAAATATGATAAGTCATCCTGGTAATAGATCACAACTTTCCCATTTGTAGGGTTTAAGTTAGGTGGGCATGTATGTAAATTATGTATTTAGTGTTTAGACTCTTGGAAAAAAGTCTTCAATTATGGCAGTTTATATGTAAAATATAGGGAGAACTTTTAGACTTTTATTTTGCCATATGTTCATAAATGTCACTACATTTTCAAACTTACATTCTCAATAATTACACAGCTATGCATGGATTGGGCCTGTAGAATTACATGTATAAAATGTTTTAAATTATAAAAAAAAAAGTATTAACCACAAACATCTATGAAGTTGGTGCTGTGTTCTAGAGTTTGGGTTGGGTTCATTACACACATTATTTCACCTTAAAAGCTACAGCTTTAAAAACAGGTACAATTCAGTTCATTTAGCAGATCAGAACACTTAGGTGGAGAGAGTTGAGGTAATTTGGCCAAGTTCCTCCATGGTAAAGCAGGGATTTGAAACCAGAGCTGTCTGATTCTGAAACACTTTCTATTCATCATCTCACTTAATCCTTATAACAATCCTTTGAAGTAGGCAGCTGGTCCTGCCTCATTTAATACAGTAGAAAGCAAAGATGAGAAAGGTTAAATGACTTGCCAAATAAAGAGAGTTAGTAAGTAATGAAGTAAGAGTTTTCTAAAAATCTATGATCTCTGAATAACTTTTTGGAATCAAGTCACACTGTATTTACAATTAACAAATCTGTATGACCAACAGAATAGGCATCATCTATCTGGGTGATCTTGGACAAGCCACCTAATTTCCCAATATCCCAAGAAGGATAAAAAACATTTTCAAAGTGCAGTTGTGAAAACTAAATACATTTACATAAAATACATACAAGGACCTGACAGAGTAGGTTCTTGGGCTATAATTTTCAGCCCTTTCTCTATGCATCTGAATTTAGGTGTGGCTTTAGAGAGACTCTATGCCCACATTTAGAAACAGAAACCCAGAATGGAAAATGGAGTTCTCTAAATTAATAATATTAATTAATAGGCCTTAGGATCCTGTTAAATCATAAAGATGAACGAGGAATCACTTAGAAGCCAAGTAGGAGAAAGCATTTCTTCACATACCAAATTTAGTAGGTGCCAAATATAACTGTCATTTATTTGTACCTCAAGGAGAAAGCTGAAGACAAAAGCCATCAAACACCACCTTCTCTCCTAGTCAGTCTTTTGGCCCCTTTGTAACTAATCTTAACATGTAATAAAACTCAAAAAACTTATGGGATTCCCTCACCAAATCTTCTTTTATTTATTAGTGCTATTGACATACCGGATTTCTTTTCTGTTTGTCTCTGTATTTGTCTTCCTTATGCTGTTAAGTCCTGGGATTGCAGGTCCTATAACATGAGTGATGAAGCTACTAATAATGATTAGTGGTCACAGTAGGGGCTATTATTTACTTAGCAGGTTTCCTGGTACATTTTGTCTATTAGTTCTTTAATGTGCAACAACCTATTAGGTACCATTTTTATCACTATTTGCATAAAATGAAAGCATAGAGAGATTAAGAAACATGTCCATGGCCCCACTGTTGGTAAGAAGACTTCAATCCAGCACCAGTCCAGCTGAAGATCATTCCAGGGTTGTGCTCCCCAGGAGCTAAAGTCATCCTGTTTATGGAAGAGGAAAGGACTTCAATGGGTTCTAGTACTCTCCTTAAAGTATTCCTTTCTGGTAGAGAATCAGTATCACTATATTCCTTTAAAAGTTCTTTGATTGCAAAGTCAGATTGATGTATTTGTAAAATCCTCTTCAAGATGTCAAGAAAATCTGACTTAAATATTTTTTTATAATTTTTATAAACATATAATGCATTATTAGCTCCAGGGGTACAGGTCTGTGAATCGCCAGGTTTACACACTTCACAGCACTCACCATAGCAAATACCCTCCCTGGTGTCCATATAACTTAAATATTTTGAAGTCTGTATATATGTAACTCTCCCCTTTTCCAGGATGCAATACAATGAAAATTAAACTTCATTTCTCTTCGCTGCTGCCAAATCGTGACCGTTGAGAATGGCATCTCCCATCGGTTACAGTAAATGGGCCTGGCCTGACAATGATATCTATAACTTCCGACAGTTTTAGAAAGTAAATATTAGTTATTATTTCCTTGTAACTGATTCATGATAGGATAATTCCACTTTAATAATGCATAAACATAGAGAATAAAAACATCACAAAAACTGCAGCTCAAAAGGTTTTTCTTGCTCCCCTTCTTTTCCTATCAAAGATATGACTTACAGAAATCATATCAGAATCAATTCTCTAGTTTTCTGTTGATTTGCCTTCAGCCTTATGGCAATTCTACCTTCCCTCAGCTGGACAGCACATCGGGCTCAGAATCTAAAGACCAACAGAGGAGCCTTCAGGGCTGGGCGTACAGCTGACTTCCAAACTAGGTTTGCCGCATGGTGGAAATGAAAGGGGCCCTTTCTTTCCTAGGTTTGGTCACTGTCAATCTCTGTCTTGTAACCCAAGGGCTTTAAAAGCCCCCACAGCCTTCTAAGTCTAGACAAACAACTCTGCTTTAAGTTGTGCCCATCTTGCACCCGAAATCACTTTCCCTTTTATGTAGAAGAGAGTGGAAAGATTGGACCTAAAGGTTCCACCTGTACTCTAACACATGTCTGGTCCCTGTTGTCACTTGGATTTGGAAAACAGTCTCTGAGAATGTGACTGCATATGACTTCCCAAATGTCAGTGTGAAGCAGGTTTGCAAGTTTCCAGGAGCTATAAGACCGTATCTTGTCAGCGTCCTGTGTCTTCACTGATTGCAATGGCACAGGGACCTTTTTAAATTGGTATCAGAGAGTTTGCTATGCATGTTGGTTTGCAAGTCAAAAAAAGGCCAAAATAATTATTTTAAATATCAAAGTACTGTCAACCTCCTTTGTTTGCCTTATTTTCTTCCCAGCATTCATCACCTGAAATGATGCTAAGTAGCAAGTTACTTGACTTGCTTCATAGTCCACCTTCCCTATTAGAAGGTAAACTATAGGACAGCAAGGATTTCGTCTGGTCTGCTGACTGCTGCATTCCCAGGGCCTACAGTAGTGTTTCTCGCATGACAGACACCTGATTGGAAAAAAAGAATGTGTGTATTATGCATGTATGAATATGTGCACAGCATCAGCCACACGAATGATTATTTGACATCCAGGATCCCAGGAATGAGTCGCAAAAATGAAGCAGGAATAGTTAAAGAGCTAGACTCCATGTATTCACTGGGACATTGAACGTTGCTGTCATCGTGGAGAGGGCTGTGGCTATGACAGCGGTACCAGCAGTACCCTTGACATCAAACATCAGGGAACTAGGGAAAATGTTGGCTTCTTGGCCCTGAGTATTGGCAGCTCCAGAAGGACAATAATGCCATCAGTCAGTATCAGTGGGCATCAGTAGTAAGCAGGCATTACCATATGAGCAGAGCAGTAAGGTAGAAAACAACAGCACTGATTCTAAATTTCCAACTCTGACCAATCTAAATGTCTCCTAGACCCATCTGGAAGGAATCAAGACAATTGAGAGTTCCTTCAGAGTATATAGGTTGGTGCCATAGAAATATGATTTTGCATTATTATTATTAATTATTATTTTCTATTCTTAAAACTGCCTGAAACCACAATGATTATATTTTGTTTTTAAAATGGTGTATGGGGAGGGGCGCCTGGGTGGCTCAGTGCTTTAAAGCCTCTGCTTTCAGCTCAGGTCATGATCCCGGGGTCTTGGGATCGAGCCCCGCATCGGGCTCTCTGCTTTGGCAGGGAGCCTGCTTCCTCCTCTCTCTCTGTCTGCCTGCATCTCTCCTATTTGTGATCTCTGTCTGTCAAATAAATAAATAAAATCTTTTAAAAAAAAATAAATAAAATGGTGTATGGGGAAAGATACTAAAGGCTGAGTAAGCAGAAATTACTCTTTGTGTGGAAAAGAGGACCAAGTGGGGCCAAGGAGCAGTAATTTTTCTTTGTGAGGGCAGATGTCACAACCCAACAAAAGAGAGGACAAAAAGAAAGTTGGTGATCTACAGTAAACTGGTACCAGGAGTTACAGCTAAGTGTCTATGTGGTAGAGCACAGCCCTGGAATGATCCATGACATTTTCGAGAGGGCACCCAAGCAAAATTTGGCTGCTGTCTCAGAGACCATGGAGAAACTAAGAGGAGGCAGAGAAGTCTTCTGCCACCATGGAGTAAGGAAAATAGAAAATGAAAGATGAGATCTGAGCGAGGTTTGGGCTGGGGGATGCAGATTATATAAAGCCAGGGCTTTTGGCCATAATAAATAGTTGTGATTTTATTTTGTGTGAATGGGAAGACTCTGGGGAGTCCATAAGAGAAGAGTGACATTTAAAAGAATCACTCAGACCGCCAAGGAGTGCAAGAGCAAAAGCAGAGAGCCGGCAATAATCTTCAATTAGAGCAGCAGCAGTCCACAGTGAGAAAGAGTTCAATTTCTGAAACTATTTTGAACATAGAGAAAACAAAACTTGCTAATGGCTTAGACGTGTAGTGCAAAAGAGATAGTACAGAGCCTGACACCAAAGGGTTTTTGGCCTGAGTAATTGCAAGGATGAGACTGCCATTTGCCGTGAAGGGGAAAGCAAAGGAAGAACAAATCTGGGCATAAAAACTAAAGTTCCTGGGGTGCCTGGGTAGCTCAGTCATTAAGCTTCTACCTTTGGCTCAGGTGATGATCCCAGGGTCCTGGGATTGAGCCCCACATTGGGCTCCTTGCTCAGCAAGAAGCCTGCTTCTCCTTCTCCCACTCCCCCTGCTTATGTTTCCTCTCTCACTGTGGCTCTCTCTGTCAAATAAATAAGTAAAATATTTTTTAAAAATCAAAGTTCCTATTTGGCAGAGTTCCTTGACATCCAAGAAGAAATGACAGTTGGTACTTTTGACACATGAATCTGAAATTCAAGGAGTGATCTGAAGTAGGGTAATCACCATATAGCCAGGATTTAAAGCCACAGACTGGATGAAATCACTTTGGAAGTGAGTATAGAAGAAGAAGCTGCCCAATGCCCGAGCCATGAGAATTCCAACATGCAGAGGTCAGAAAGATGAGGAAGATCCAAAGAAGGCTGGAAACCACAGCCAGGGGGTAGAAGGAGAACTTACAGTATCATGTGTTCCAAGAAAGAGACAGAAGATGGAAGCAGGGGGAAGGAAGGCAGAAGAGAAGAAGAAGGAAGGAGAGGAGGAAAGCAAGAAGGTAAAATTAGCTTTCTAGGTAGTGGAACAGTGGGCATTTTCATTTTCTTGTGTTTTTCTGACTATATTTTTTGTTGTTTTTTTAAGCCTCTCTTAGAAAAAAAAATTTTTAAATAAGAATTTTTATTATAAAATTAAAGAATACATTGATTTTTGGGGTGCCTGGGTGGTATGGTCGGTTGGGCGCCTGACTCTTGGTTTCTGCTATGGCAGTGATGTCCGAGTCATAGGAGCCAGGCCTCCGCCTGGCCCCACACTTGGGGTGGAGTCTGCTTGGGATTCTCACTCTCCCTCTCCCTCTGTTCCTCCTACTTGTACTCTCTCTAAACATAGATTTGTAGATCTTTAAAAGAAAAATAAGGAATAGATTGCTTTTAAGTCCTTTAAGAACTGTAACAGATGAAAATTGGGACTTCTCCAGGCTTGAAAGTGATTTTTTTAAGGTTTTATTTATTATTTTGACAGAGAGAGAGAGAACAAACAGGGAGAGCAGCAAAGGAAGAGGGAAAAGCAAGCTCCCTCTTGAGCAGAGAGCTCTACCTGGGGCTCGATCCCAGGACCCTGGCATCATGACCTGATCTGAAGGCAGATGCTTAACCAACTGAGCCAACCAGGTGCCCTGAAAGTGATTGTCTTAAACATGTTAAAGTACTCATGACATTCCTGAAAAGAACAAGAGTAAAGAGAGTGTGCGCCCAGCCACTGGGGTTGGGGTCCCTAAGCTGTGTTGTATGGGCTAAGGAGGCTATAAAGAGCTAGACTGGCTTTTTTAGAAAGTCACTGGAAGCCAGAAAGCAAAAACAAAAAGAGAAAATATAAGGTGACCTCTAGAACAGAGGATGCTAAGAGACAAACCGTCAAAAGGACCTAGACTCAAGGATAAGAGCGACAGTTTACAGAAGTGGGAGAGGTAGGGGCAGAAACCTCACAGAGCATCTACTCTGTGGCCACTACATTTGAGATTAGGAAGAGGAGCCTGAGACCCCCAGGGAACTGAGAATAGAGCCTACACAACAGGAGACGGAGTCCAACTCCCAAGAAGAGTCATATTCTGATGGCATCTTTAGAGATCCCAGGATCAAGCCATGACCAAAGGTATCTTTGGATACTTCAGCTACACAAAAGTCCTGACAGAATAATGACATTAAAATCTAAATCTGTATCTTCTAGCAGTAGACCCTTATATGGAGTCTTTAGTTTTGAAGTCAGACATGAAGGGAATGTTATAAGGTAGATAAAGTGAATGTTTATTTAACACAGACCATATGTCAGACTTGTTTCCAAGCATTTTACAGATTTTATCTCATTTAATTACCCCAGCAATCCCATGAGGCCGGTGATGTTATTACGATTATTAATTTCATATTATAAGTGAAAACCTCAAGAGAAGGGAGAAAACTTGCCCAGCTCCAAACCATGTGAATGACGACCAATCACATAAAGTCCCACAGAGTCCCTCAAAGAGGGCTGACTCCTGAGTGTCAGCTTCTAATTTCTGTCTTTGGTTTATCCTCAAAAGCATAACATCTCCAGATTATGTGGCATTATATTCTAGACAATAAATTTACCTCCAGTCAATTTAGCTCTCTTCCCAAACATTATATTTTATTTACATTTTAATAAAATGTGGAGGGGGGAAAAAAACAACCCTCATGTTTTATCCATTCCATCTAGACCCTGCAGTAAAAATTCAAAAAGTGTGCCATGAATGAATTCTCCCTTTCGATTTTTCAAAACCATTTTCTCTCAAGGTAACACCAAAAAATGGAATGTTTCTTTTAGTTTCTAATAGAAAATTTATAGAAGCCATGCTTCTTCTATTTACAAATGGTTCTATGAAAGCACGAAGGCAGAAATCATGGTTCCTGAGAGAAGCACCAAAAGAAGTCTCTAGTTAGACAAGGTACGCCTTCCATTCCTTCAATTCAAATCCATTTTCTTTACTTGGCTTTCTCACAAACCTGAACTAAACTTCAACTTTTTCTTTTATTTATTTATTTATTTATTTATTTGACAGAGATAGATCACAAGTAGGCAGAGAAGCAGGCAGACAGGCAGGGGGCGGGGCAGGGCGGGGGGGGGGGAAGCAGGCTTCTCTCTGAGCAGAGCGCGCAGTGTGGTGGGGCTTGATCCCAGGACCCTGAGACCATGACCTGAGCAGAAGGCAGAGGCTTAACCCACTGAGCCATCCAGGTGCCCCGAAACTTCAACTTTCAAATAAAATTGTGGAAAACCTTGCTTGGCTTTTTGTTTAAAATGTTTCCACAGAGACTCCACAAGGTCAGTATGATGAAGGCGTTTGGCTTGATCTGTGGCTCGTGGTCCATTAAAGTTAGTCTGCTGTTTGAAAAACAGCTTTTTGTGTTTATGCATTCATTTTGCAAAGCCTCAGAAACTATACTTTTTAAGTTGCCTCAGGTTTCAGATACATATAAAACTTTGTTAATTGAAATAGTAAACTACCCAGATCATAAATAAAGAGCTGGTAGTTATACTGATTATTATATACACACAACTAAGAAATTGGAGTCTCCAAACTAAGCTGATCAGGACAAAAGTACAAAGTTTTAAAATGCCTTACTATAGCTTCCCCAAGAAAATTTTGGAAGAGGCATGAGAAAAAGGATGGGAGAAATAGGAGCATACTATATAAACAGAGGTTCAAGCCATTTCCAGACAGAAATCTGTAGACCAATGTGGACTCTATAGACAATAGATACTGTCAGAGTTTCTTTGAACCTGCAAATCCTGAAATTGCTACAGCCTCTGGGTAATATGGGACATATAAGTGTGAGGCTTGCTTGAGGGATCTGGACTATAAATAGAAATTTGAGAGTTATCAGCATATAGATGGTATGTGGAACTGGGTATTACATACTAAGTCGGTGGAGAGAGGAGTCTAGAAGATAGGAGAGGGGAGAGGTAGGGAAACCGGGGGTGGGTGGACAGGGAAAGAACCTAACAGTTAGCCAACCAATGAGATTGTTGCAACAGAGATTCAAATGATGTCTGTTCCCATTAAACTCCAAAAATAACTTTCCAGATTCTCTAAGGCAACCTATTTATAGAATGATGGTACTGAGTATAACAGCATCTCTTAAAAATCATCTGCAGTTAACCAAATTTATTCTTTAAATCACTTTGGATGTATTGATGATCATGTTAACATTCACAGCAGGCAAAAGCTCTGGAAAGTTTAAGAAAAATCTTCTGTTCATGTTCTGAATAAACAACACTAATTGCTTAATATATTTGCCTCAAAGACTGGTCCTGGAATACAGCAAAGTTAGTGTTAATTGTGTTTTTTTCCCATTTAGCAAATAAGCTTGAATCCTGTCACCCCTATATTTCACACCAGAGATCCCAGCTCAGTCACTGCTCTCCTCTGAGGTTAGTAACTCACATTTAGTCCTCTGAAGTAAAGCACAAGGGACAGAACAAGAAATGAATTCTTAAATGCTTTTTATTTACTCTTTTGTAGGTCATTAGTCAATATTCTGTGTCTTCTTTTCATAGTGTTGATAAAACAGAAATCTGCGTCTGAAAACCTGTTTGTTTTTCTTAATCTTGTTTGGAAATTTATTTCCCTGTTCATTTTTCTTTTTCTTTCTTCTCCCACTAGCATTCAGTGGCTTACAAACTATTGTCAATTTTAGTTTCAAAATAGCTCTTGATCTTTCTCCTTTTTATCCCCACTGATGGCCTTATTTTTAATGTACTTTTATTTGAATTGATGTATAATTTATAAACAATAAGATGCTCATATCCTAAGTATAAAGCTTGATGAGTTTTGATATATATAAACCCCCAAGTAATCTCCAACCCAACCAAAATGCAGAACATTCCCATCACTCCCTCATGCACATTTCCAGGTAATCTCACCCTCAGCCTCATTCGTGAGGTGATCACTGTTCTGATCATCCTTCCCACAGATTAGCTTAACCTACTCCAGAATGTCAAACAAATGGAATCATACGGTGTTTATTTCTTTTTGTCTGATTTCTTCCATTTGACATAATGTTTTGAGGTTTATCTATTCTGCTAATACTAGAATTTATTCCTTTATATTGCTAAGTAATGTCCCATTGTCTGAATAGACCACACTTTGTTTATACAATCTCCTCTTGATGAGTATTTAGACTATATTTTGAAGCTATGATAAACCAGCGCTATGAGCATTTTTGTACAAGTCTTTTTGTGGACGTGTTTTTACTTCTCTTGGGTAAATACCTAGCAGTGAAAATGCTTGTTCATGACCTCATGTAAGTCCTCATCATTGCCAATCTGGATCAGAGAAACTGTGCCCTAAAGGATAGTCCTATTTCAGTCTTCTCACTCCCTGTGGTAGACAGAATAATGGCTTCCTAAAGCTGTCCACATTCTACACCTGTAAATGTGCTACCTGAAATGATAAAGGGAACTCTGCAGATGAGACTGAATGAAGTGTCTTCAGATAGGGAGATTATCCTGGATTATCCATAGGTGCCCAATATGATCACAAGTGTCCTTAGAAAAGGAGACATGACGGTCAGTGAGAAAGCAAGACGTCTGAAGGTACTACACTGCTGACTTTGAAGATGGAGAAAGGGACCATGAGTTGAGGAATGCAGGCCCTGTCTAGAACTGAAAAAGGTATGGAAACCAATTCCCTCCTAGAGTTTCCAGAAGAAACACAGTCCTGTCAACACTCTGACTTTAGGGCTTCTGACCTCCAGAACAGTAAAGCAATAAAATTGTATTGTTTCAAATTACTAATTTTGCGGCCATCCGTTACAACAGACATGGGAAACATTCACATTCCTCAAACCCTTCCTATTTATTTATTACCTCTGCCATCATAAGGATCATTTTTGACTTGAAAACTGGATTTTCTTCTTTCCTTGCTTATTTTTTTTCTTCAGGATCAAATCAGAACTCTGGCATATTGCATAAAGCTCCTTAGGGTCAGCCCCTACCTCTCTATCCAGACACATTGACCACCATTCTCTCTAAGAGTACTCTGTCCCCTTCTTGGTGTGTTGTTCTTGATTTCGCAACAGTCCATACCCTTTCCAGAATTTGTGACCTCTGCCCCAACAGTTTTGTCCTTGACTATTTAACAAGCAAAATTTCTATTCACTCATAATATTTTAACTCTATCATTACCTCTTCAGCCAAGCCTTCCTGACTTTTTCAATTAAGGCCCAGACCCTCTCTTTGTAGAGCCTATAAACCTCTACTGTGACATTTTCATAATATATTAAATTGTTCCCTTGAAAATCTGACTCCAAGAAGTATATGAGCTTCTTGTGGACAAGGATCATGTCTTTCCATTGGAATACTCCCATTATCTAGTAAACAATAAGAAATAATTCAGAGTTAATGAATAAATGAAAGGACTATATAATTAAGAATCCCTATAATCATAATGCAAATATAATTTTCCAGTTAACATTTATATACATTTTTATTGTCTTAAATCTTGCTGATATTCTCATTTATTGTTTTGTGTTTCTTTAATGTATTCTTACATATTTAAAGGCAATTTTTATTATTCTAACAATCAATAAAATGCTAACAAAAAAGATTTCTCTCTTTGTGAAAAAAGTACATTCTTTTTTTTTTTTTAATTTTTTATTTTTTATAAACATATATTTTTATCCCCAGGGGTACAGGTCTGTGATTCACCAGGTTTACACACTTCACAGCACTCACCAAAGCACATACCCTCCCCAATGTCCATAATCCCACCCCCTTCTCCCAAACCCCCTCCCCCCAGCAACCCTCAGTTTCTTTTGTGAGATTAAGAGTCACTTATGGTTTGTCTCCCTCCCAATCCCATTTTGTTTCATTTATTCTTCTCCTACCCACTTAAGCCTCCATGTTGCATCACCACTTCCTCATATCAGGGAGATCATATGATAGTTGTCTTTCTCTGCTTGACTTATTTCGCTAAGCATGATACGCTCTAGTTCCATCCATGTTGTCGCAAATGGCAAGATTTCATTTCTTTTGATGGCTGCATAGTATTCCATTGTATATATATACCACATCTTCTTGATCCATTCATCTGTTGATGGACATCTAGGTTCTTTCCATAGTTTGGCTATTGTGGACATTGCTGCTATAAACATTCGGGTGCATGTGCCCCTTTGGATCACTACATTTGTATCTTTAGGGTAAATACCCAATAGTGCAATTGCTGGGTCATAGGGCAGTTCTATTTTCAACATTCTGAGGAACCTCCATGCTGTTTTCCAGAGTGGCTGCACCAGCTTGCATTCCCACCAACAGTGTAGGAGGGTTCCCCTTTCTCCACATCCTCACCAGCATCTGTCATTTCCTGACTTGTTGATTTTAGCCATTCTGACTGGTGTGAGGTGATATCTCATTGTGGTTTTGATTTGTATTTCCCTGATGCCGAGTGATATGGAGCACTTTTTCATGTGTCTGTTGGCCATCTGGATGTCTTCTTTGCAGAAATGTCTGTTCATGTCCTCTGCCCATTTCTTGATTGGATTATTTGTTCTTTGGGTGTTGAGTTTGCTAAGTTCTTTATAGATTCTGGACACTAGTCCTTTATCTGATTCTTAAAGTGCTTTGGACCATATATTAAAAAAAAAACTCTCAAATGTAAAACTTCTAGTATATGATTATTTTCATAGTACTCTTACACACACACACACACACACACACGGACACACACACACACATACATCTTGTGTCATAATCTACAAGTTTCTGAAATTGACTCTATAATCATGGATGTTCATTTAACGTCCCTTGGGAGTTTGCGCTGAATGAAGGGTACTTCCAGTCTTTTCTTTTCTTTAAGATTTTATTTATTTATTTAACAGAAAGAGATGGAACACAAGGAGGGAGAAACAGGCCTACTGTTGATCAGGGAGCCCAATGAAGGGCTCTATCCCAAGACCCTCAGATCATGACCTGAGCCCGAAGGAAGATGCTTAACAACTGAGCCACCCAGACACCCCTACTTCTAGTTCTAATGATAATTTTGATAGTATCAATGACTCCTTACCTGGAACCCATGAAACTGTATAGTCCCAAAGTTGACATGATGAAACTCTTCGACCTAGGATAAAGTTCAGACCTAGCCCTTCCCTCAGACCTGGGCTAAGAAATGCCATCTGTAACGGGTGGCCCCATGTATGTCGTCCTGATTATACACATAGCACCAAAATACATGTGCCTGAAACTCAAATATTTGTTGACCTAATAAATGAATAAATTCTATCAGATGCCTTGGGGAGCAAGGTTGGAAAGAGTTCTAAGATTACTTTGGCTAGAATTCAAAATGGCCCAATGACTAAAATGCTCATTTTGAGGTCTTTACTACTTCATAAACCTTTCTAAGCAGGATTTTCTCCCTGGCAGTCACCACCAACCTTCTATTATTTCTTTATTTCCTACATTGTATGAAAATCCCAATGAAGTTCATTATTTTTATCCACAGTGAAAAGCCTCTTCCTACCTTTGCCTGCAAGCACAACTGTGACAGGAACTCCTGCTTATTTTAAAACACGGATTATGGAAAAATCTCAAAAGAGAGTGAAGCGGATCAGGGAGAGTGAAAAAGGAAAATTGGTTCTCATCGATTGCCAATCCCAGCTCCCTGTCAGCTGAGCCAAGCAAACAAAGGCGTACTGGGTTCTTCCCTCTCTGCCTGCCTGCTCGGATCTCCCACAGACCCAGGTGCTTGTTCCGAAGTTCTCTCCCCTCCATCTGCCGATCCCAACTGTGTGCTACATAAATGCTCTTGAGATTTCTCCTAGAGCAATTCCTACCTGCTCTGCTGTGTGTATCTCCTGCTGTTGCCCATGGCTGGTTCCTCCCTCAGGACAAGCCTGTGATTTCTCTCTCTGTAGCTGGGCTTCCTCCAAGGACGATGAGAGACTAGAGAGAAGCTGGGAGGACACCAGGACAATGGACCCCATGGTTCCTCTGGCACAGAAAGCCAAGTCCTCCCGGTGGCATTTGAAGGCACAGAACTACAGAGCTTGGGTACGCAACAGGTTCCCAGGCTGATATGTCATTTGAACCTCTTACCCCCAAATACCTGAAATGTTCCCACGTGGAGAATTGTGTTCTTTTTAATAATCCCAGGTGGAATCCCTTGTAGGAGACTTCCTTAAACTCTGCTCCCCTTTTTAGCGTATACAAAACAGTGCCTTTCTTTCAGAGCAGTAAATTCTTTTTAAAGGCTTATAATCCGTTATGAAGGGATGCACTTGGATGATATGTAACAAATAACTTCTCAAACTATGTAACCAGAACAAAAAGAATGGGGAAAAAAAAAAAAGGTGGCACATGGTGTTTAAGTTTTCATTAGCCTCCAAATGAGCATCTGTTTATGGCTGAGACTCTGCCAAGTCACCTGTTCCCAGCACGCTGGGCATGGCAAACAGGTTCAGATGTCTTAATAGCAGAGGCAGCATTCGTCTATCCTAAGTCTCCACATTAAATCCTTTAACATCACAGCCCAGCATAGAGTACCACATGTGGCTCCTCACAGATAAACTGCCTCACCAGAAGGCATTTTCATAAATAATACAAAATGAAGATGATGATGATTACAATTTTTTAAACAAATATGGGTGCCGTCCAGAGCGTTAGCGTTGACTGAGCTGATTTGCATGGACCTGGGGCTTCACTGGGCACCTCATTACATACCAGAGATACTGCTCCCAGTCCCCCAAGATGGCCACCTGTAATTTACTCCTATAATGAAGAACATGAGACATTCCTCCCTACCTTTCCCACAGGGCCAGGGTTTTGTGGACATCAACAAAATAAAATCCATTTCCTTCTTTCTGTGTCAAAAATAGTCCTTAAAATAGAACTTTCTGGGTTAAATTTCTCACTTAAACTCTCCCAGTCCATAAGACTTTTCAAAAAAAAAAAAAATATTCCAAAAATTAGGCACTCTCCCAGTCTGGCTACCTCTAGGTGACCACAGCTTTATCAGCGTCTCAGAAGCTGGAATCTTCTTCAGTCTCAGGACCCTATTTCTAATTTATCGTCTTTGAAATCTAGAGGCCAAAAGCAACACAGAGCCAGATATTACAAAAACTTCCTTGCCTTGACCAAGAATTTGGAAAACACCTGCCTGTGAAGAATGTGTTCACAGAGAAAACAGCTGCCCTCTGCTCAGGCCCCTGCAATCCTCCTAGCACTCATGTCACTCCAACCCTTCTTCTCTCCTGACCACATCTGCAGCTGCCCAGAGGGAATGAGCCCCATGCTGCCCCACAGATTCCTTGGCCCTCCAAATACATAACCTGCCTCAAGCTCTCCTCCCTCATCACCCCAACCATCACCCTCTGGCTTCCTGAAATCAAAAAATATATATGTGCTGTTTTTGACCCGATCCATCCCTCTTCTTACTTACAACTTCTGGGAGTGACCCTCTTAAAATATAAATCAAATAATTCTTTTGTTTAAAACCAATAGCTCCAAAGTGTACCCAGAATAATGTCCAAACTCTGTCTCACAAACTCTCTCCCCTCTCCAACCACAGCCTCCCTACTGGCTTACAGCCACACATGTGAGCACACAGCATCCCTGCATTCGTGCACACACACCTACCCTTGCATGACTGGCTCCTTCCATCTTTTAGATCTTAGCTCCTTGACATCACCACTCCGAGAAAACTGTGGCATGCAGAATAATGCCCCCCCCCCAAAAACATCTACAGCCTAATCCCTGGGACCTGGGAATATGTGAGGTTACACGATGAAGAATTATGACTGCAGGTCAAGGTTGTTACTTAACTGACTTAAAGATATTAGCCATCAGGGAAATGTAAATCAAAGTCATAATGAGATGTCACCTCATGTCGTAAGAAATACCAACTGTTGGTGAGGATGAGAAGAATAGGGAACCTGAGGGCACTGTTGGTGGGAATGCAAACTGGTGCAGCCACTATGGAAAACAGTATGGAGTATGGAGATTCCTCAAAAAGTTAAAAATAGAACTACCTTATGATCCAGTCATTCCACTACTGGGCATTTTCCTGAAGGAAACAAAAGCACTAGTTTGAAAAGATATATACACCCCTATGTTTACTGCAACACTATTTACAATAGCTATGATATGGAAGCAACATGATTGTCCATTGAGAGAGGCATGGATAAGGAAAAGATGATATATAAATATATAGATAATTAAATATATACAATGAAATTTATGTGTGGAATATTATTTGGCCATGAAAAAGAATGAAATCTTGCCATTTGCAGCAACATGGATGGACCTAAACAGTATTATGCTTAGTTAAATAAGTCAGCTAGAGGGTGTCTGGGTGGCTCAGTTGGTTAATCAACTGCCTTTGGCTCAGGTCGTGATCCTACAGTTCTGGGATCAAGTCCCACATCAGGCTCCCAGCTCCATAGGGAGTCTGCTTCTCCCTCTGACCTTCTCCCCTCTCATTCTCTCTCTCTCAAATAAATAAATAAAATATTTAAAAAAATAAGTCAGATAGAAAAAGGAGAATACCATAATTTTCACTTTATGTGGAATCTAAAAAGCAAAATAAATGAAAACAAGAACAGACTCAAATACAAAAAACAAACTGGTAGGGATGGAGATGGGGAGCAAAGAGGTGAAGGGGATTAAGAGGTACAGATTTCCAGTTATAAAATAAAAGGTCACAGAGACAAAAAACACAGCATAGGGAATATAGTCAGTAATATTATAATAACACTTTATGGTGACATATGATAAGAACACTCACCATGGCGAACAATACATGCCTAAGAAGTATTGAATAACTGTGTGGTATACCTGAAACTAATATAATATTATATTACAACTGTATTTCAATATTTTAAAAAAGGTATTGTTCTAAATTATCCTGGTGTTCTCAATGTAGTCACAAGAAGGTTTTTTTTTTCCTTTTTTAAGAATTTATTTACTTATTTGTCAGAGAGAAAGAATGAGCATAAGCTGAAGGAATGGCAGGCAGACTGAGAAGCAGTCTCTCCACTTAGCAAGAAGCCTTGTTGCAGAAATTGATCCCAGAACCCTGGAATCATGACCTGAGCTGAAGGCAGCTGCTCAACCAACTGAGCCACCCAGGTGTCCTATCATAAGAGTTTTTAAAAGTGGAAGAGGAAGATATGACCATGGAGGAGAGAACAAGAGAGATGGCAATATAAGATGGACTCGGCATCTTCAAAGATGGAAGAAAAAGGCCATGAGCCAGGGAATGTGATTGCCTAGAAGTAAAAAAAAAAAAAAAAAAAAAAAAAAGACAAGAGATTTCCTCCTAAATCCACTGCGTTTGTGGTCATCTGTTACAGCAGCAGTAGGAAACTGATCTATACCCCTTCTCCAAGTATCCCACTAGTAGAGCCAAACCCTGTTCTTAACCAGTAGAGCCAAACCCTGTTCTTAACAAATGTATTCAACCATATTTTATTGTTGCAGTTTCTGTGTGTCAAATGCTGTTTTTGCTCCTGTGGATACACCTAGCAAACAAAATAGACAAAATCTCTTCCTTCATTTTGCTTACAATCTAGTATATAAGCCCCATATTTGGCTTTTTGTCACAACTTGAGACTTTTTTTTTTTTTAAGATTTTATTTATTTGACAGACAGAGATCACAAGTAGGCAGAGAGGCAAGCAGAGATAGAAGGAAGCAGGCTCTCTGCCGAGCAGAGAGCCCAATGTGGGGCTCGATCCCAGGACCCTGAGACCATGACCTGAGCCAAAGGCAGAGGCTTTAACCCACTGAGCCACCCAGGAGCCCCACAATTTGAGACTTTTATATAACATTTTGATCCTATTTGGATTTTTACTGGGGAATTTTTTTTTTTTTTTTTGCTTGAATTTCCCATGTGAGTTACCATCTCTTCACAGGTCATCACTATGCAAATCAAAACAGTGTCTGTAACTTAGTGTTCAATAAATATATTTTTGGATAAATAAGTGAATGACTCAGAAAATGAAGGATCTTATGACAGTGTGTGTTTCCCAGAAATTCCTCCTCACTATTTATTCTTTTGAGTTCTTTTTGTTCCTGTGTACTTATTAATCAAAGACCCAAGAAATAGCCATGTGTACAGGAATTACAGTCCAAAAGGATCCTAACAGTGAAGGCTGCCTTAATCAGCTAGGGCTGTGATGTCAAGAATACCATAGACTGGGTGGCTTAACTAACAGAAGTTTGTTTCTCACAACTCTGGAGGCCAGAAAGTCCAAGGTCAAGACAGCAGCAGATCTGGTGTCTGGGAAGAGCCCTCTTTCTGCCTTGTAGGTGGTCATTCTCTAGTTGTAGTCTCACGTGGCTGAGAAAAAGAGAGCATGCCTCTATCCTGTCTCTTCTTATAAGATTACAAAGAACATTCGTGAGGGCTTCACCCTACTGACTTAGTTATCTTCCAAAGGTCCCACCTCCAAATACCATCACAATGGCAATTTAGGCTTCCCAAAATACAAAACTTGGGGGAGGAGGAGTTCTAAACATTCTGTCTATAGCAAAGGCTATAAGCAATTTGGTGTGTTTAATCCTTGTGCACTAAATGGCTGTGATAAATGCTGATTCATTCCTTGATCAAGTCCAAGATTTCCCTAAACTGATGGCTCTGGGCGGGAAGAAACTGTGTCTTATTTCTTAATTGTCTGTATGATCCCAGCACTTGTGTCTGGAACATTCTAAGTCTGATTGTTGAATGAAGGAAGGAACAAAAAATATGTCTGTACTTTGGATTACAAATATTTGTAAATTGGAGCTTCATCTGAAAATATTTTTGTTTCCCTCCACTCAGGATGTATAGCAAAATACTGATTTGCTACAATTAGCAGGACTACCCAAGAAAGTGAGTAGACAGTTGTCCAGCAGTGTTCGGCTTTCATATTAGATGCAGGAGGTGGTGAATGCATGGAGCGCTTGTCCCTATTTAGGGAAGAGAACAGTAATTGAGTCAAGTATTTATTGAACAGTTGATGCCTTGCCCTCTCTAGGGTGGCAGTATCTTACCATTAGAGACATGTTATTTATGGAGTCGATGTTATGTGAAATTTTCATTCTATAGAATATCTCAACCCTGGTGCCAGGGACACTTAGATAGAATGGGGGACTAAGGGACAATCATAGTAAAATGACAAGTAAAAGGGGGGATGGGGAACCATGATCAAGGACACAGGCAAAGCATTAGCAAAAGACAGAGATGAAACAAGGACTGTAATGTCTCTTAGTTTAAAAATCCCCCAAAGAGATCAAAAATAGATTCCTTCTTATAAATGAATGTCACATGAGGAGATATTCAAGAATGATTGCTTTAAAATGAAAATCAGTTGTTTTCACACATGGAAAGTATATTTTTAGTCTTTTCAAACCTTTCCACATATTTACTTTTCATTTTAAAGACTGAAATAATATAAACATGACTGTAAGGGAAGCTGGGTATTTAGTGGGTTATTGTTTTCTGTTATGAAACTTCCTCAGTTTATTCCTAGTCTATTTTTAGAAGCTATTCCTTTAACTTCTTTTCCATTCATTTAGGTTAGAAAAAAAAAAACCCTTCAACATATAATCGTTTTTCTGTTCTCTTTTAGGAAAAATATTTAAATTATCTCAAATATTAACACAGGCATACTAATTATAATAAAAATCTCAAATTTAAAATTTTTTCCAGACTCCTTTATCCTAGCCCTTGAACTTTCACACTAGCATTTGATGACTACAGTTAAGACTGCAATGCCTGTTAGGTTAAAGAGACAATACTTCAAAACCCTTAACCAAAGCAAATAAAAATTAAGATGAAAATTAAACTTAATTTTTTTAAGAATGAAGATATTCTTAATCTTGTGATGTGATGGATTAAATGCTGGATTCAAGACACATGGCTTTGATTTAGCAGACTTAGCGGTACTTTGTGTACATGCCAAATAAGGGATGATAGTCGATGTCTAGGACAGTTATTTTCCAAGATGCTGAACCCATTCTCCTCTCCTACATTACACCACCTCTTATGAGCTCTTCGTTTTGAACACACTTCGGGCAATAGTTTGGAGATAAATTTGGCTTAAGACTTCTCTATTAAGAAGAATCTGTCATTGCTAAAGAGTGTGGCAGTGAATAGCAGTGATTGCAGGAAACAAAGGGAATGATTACTTGGTATAGCAGGTCTTGGTAGTGCTCACACTGCTGAGTGATAAGGGGGTGTTTTGACAAAAGAGAATTATAAGATCCTGTGTAATCTAGTCACAGATGCCTCAGGTTTGCTGCCTGGAGAGTGAATTGATCCAAACCCCTTCTTGTCTAAGAAAGCCCTTCTTCTCAACTATAAGATCACATTTCTAAAAATGCTATTGCTTTGCTGACTACATATACTTTTACAGGGATATGGGTATAAGAATACAAAATATATAACTTTAATATTTAATTTAAGAATATTAAAAGTGTGTTTTTTTTGGCATTTGTGTTTTCACAGTCTAATTACTAGTAGGAAGGAGTACTAGAATCTGGGAGCTGATGGTTATATGAATCAAAGAGATGCTGTAGGGAATAATGAGTTTATAGTGTACTAGAGCTCAGATGACTAAGGCAAGGCATTAATGATGCCAAGATCACTGGCCCCACCCCCATAGAGCCATTTAGTGTCACACAGAGGAAGAGGTTGCTAATTAAGGAACCTTGGCCCTGATATTGAAATGTCTGCTGTTAGTCACAAATGAGACAGCATGAACATTTTAATGAGTCCCATAATCCCACTGGAAAAACAATTCAAGTGCATTATTGAAAATCAATAGCATTATTTTTCTGACTGTATACAAAAGAAGAAGAGTGCTTTAAATGGAAAACATAAACAAGCCAACCAAGCTCACCATATGAGTGAATAATGAATTTAAACACAAAATTCTTAGAGTGTGGTTTTGAATCTGTTATGACACATTATTATTAGCTAGATACCACTGGGCAAGGTATTTAGAATTTTCTGTCACACACACACATACACACATACACACAGGAGGTTGTTGTCAGGTCTAAAGACACTTTATGTGAAAGTACTTACCATATAATAGTTTCTCAATTAAAGGGACCATGTTGCTGTCAGGCCCCCCCCCCCAACTAGGCAGAAGTCCATGAGCACAGAAACCTTTTAATCATCCCTTACTCATCTGCACCACTTCAGTTCAAATCAATGTGTTTATTGTGTCCTTACTCTAAGGTAAGAGTAGCATTATATACGAAGGGTATAAAAAAATATACAACAAAAGACAAGATGCATGCCTCAAGGAGTTCAAACTAATAAAAGATTCACAGAGTTTATAGTAAACACTTGTAAACACTGGTTGAATTAATAGATGAATAATGATAAACGCACAGTGAATGACTTTTGTCATGTCATTTCTGCCCCTTTAATATTTCTACCCTTCTGTATTGAGACACAAACCACAACATATTTATGTTCTTTGTCATTGATTCTTCCAGGCATACAGCTAAATTAATCAGCTGATGAATGCTACTAATGACTTAAGATGCAATACAAATTATCTTTGTTGTGTGTCATTCACTCCAAAATGACCGTAATGACAAGTTCATAAACTAAGTGAGAAAAAGCCAAGACAGGGCTTACAATGGAGGGAGTTTAATTTTCCCAAAGAATATTGGTAAATCTTATTTAATCCCTCTTTTTCCAACATCAAATTAAAGAAAGAACTAACATGAATTCTGAATTATTGATCTCAAAAGCACACTAAGCAAAGTATTTTCTGCAGTAGATACTGTTCTAATACCTGGATATGGATCTCACTTTTAATAGATGACTTCACGAGGGAAACAAACAGCAAAAGAATTTTGTAAAATCTAGAAAAGTAAGAATAAAATGTAATCACTAATATGTTTTGCTATTCTTATCTTTGTTCTTTTTCTCCATATTCAGAGACATTTTTGTATAGTTCTAATCAAACTGCATTTAAAATATGGATTCTGTTTATTTTTTTTAACTTCACAGCTATTTTAGATGCACTATTTTCTTCTGACCACATACCAAATACCATCCATCCCATCCCAATTAAACCTTCTCCTTGGTCACTGCATGATCCGTGGTCTTTTATTGACCTTGCTTCAAATAGCATGATGGATTGATCCAGAGCAGGGAACCAGGGCTGGATCAAAGGGGGTTTGCAGAGGAATCTGGTTTTGGTACCAAAAGAGAAAATCAAACTAGTTTCTTTCTTTCGGTTAAAGTTGTAGATTATTTAAAAACCAATCGGAAAAGAATCTGTGACATATGTATGTGAGCTTACATCATATTTATACACAGATAGGTAAATTGATAGATACACATATACATACACATTTTACAACCAAAATGAGATGTCCTCAGAGAAGTTCTGCTTGCTCCCCAGGCTCAGCCTTCTTCCTGTCTTCAGGCTCCATGTATTACATCACCTTTGTGTAAACCAAGCTATTTGCTTAAATTGATCCAGTTTGAGTTTCGGTCCCTTGTAATCAAACAAGTTCTACTACAACATATCAGTGCTTTTCCATTTAAAACATAAAAGGACCAAATTTAAGTAGGAAAAAAAAAATTCAACCATAGGACAAAAGACTAAATAAAAAATAACAGTCAAAGCAACCAAGATGTCCTTCAATAGGTGAAGTGATAAACTCTGATGATACATCTCTACAATAGAATAGCATTCAGCAATAATAATATGAGCTATTGGACCACAAAAAGAAAGGAGGAACCTTAAGTCTGTTACCAAATGGAAGAAGTCAATCTGACAAGACTATATACCATATGATCTCAACTACATGACAATGTAGGAAAGGCAAAGCTATGGAGACAGTAAGCAGATCAGTGGTTGCCTGGCGTTAGCAAGAGGGAGGGACGAAGAGACAGAAGACTTAAAGGGAAGGGAAATGGCCCTCTGTGATTCTATAATGGTGGACACCTGTCATCACACATCTGTCAAACCCCATAGAATGTATAACATACAGACAGAACTCCAATGATTTTAATTCATAATAATGTATCAATATTGGCTCATCAAGTGTAACAAATATACCACACACCAAATGAAAGCAAGATGTTACTAACAGGAGAAATTGGGGGGCTGGGTAAGGGGGTTTACGGGAACTCTCCACATTTTGCACTCACTTTTTTGGTAAATTGCTAAAAAACTTTTTTTCTACCTTCAAATCTATGTCCCTCTGGAAGCAAATTTTCAAAGACCACTAATATGTTTCCAATAACAAAAATTTTCATGTTATATATTGTCAGGCCCTTAAGGACAGGGTTAGTGTCTTGCAAAGCTGCATATTTTCCTTGTACTCTAAGACAGTGTTTATATGTGGGAGGTACCAAATAAATATTTGATAAATAGCAGATGGATGAATGAATATTATACTGTCAACAAGCTGATGTATAACCTTCAATGATTAAAAATTGAAATAACTTCTTCAACTAACTCTTGGTTTCTCTTCATCTATAAACCATGCACATGGCAAGTGTAATATTTCTCATGTGTCTAAAAATAATACTCTATTTAAGTTAGCTTTCAAGCTACAATTTTTGTTTGAGAATAAAAAGGCAAAGAAACAAGCTATAATGTTACCAATTTGAGAGAAGTCTCTTTCCCTTTAATTTAAAATTCAGTCTCCTGGGGCAAACTACTCTGTTAAATTCAGGGTTCTCTTTTTATTCCCTGTTCCCTAAGGTAATTTAGATTGCTAAGGGCTCATATCCTGCAAAGAGACTGGGGTCTGGGCACTGGCCTTTGCCCTCATTACATCACACGAAGGGTTAGCTGCCCTCACCTCCAGCCACAACAGCCAGACTGTTTCCCCTCTGCATCCGCACCACTAGACTTGGCAGGGCCTCTGACTGGTAAGTGCGTACCCCTTTGGTCTCTTTGCAACCTCAAGCTCTCTCCTGGCCAAGAGCCCATTGCTGACTTACCTTGTACCCTTGTGGCATGCATAGGAACCTCAGATGAATTTCTGCTCTGCTTTTAAGGTCTGGGCCTGTGATGCCATCTGCAGTCTTATTTTCCAACCCCTTAAGGTCTTAGGCCCAAAATATTTGGGGTGGCCCTTCCCTCTGCTGGAGCACTTCTCTCCAAGATATCCATGTAACTCATGCGGTTCTTTGTTACAAAATTGCCTTTCAATAAGACCATCCTGGTCTTCTTTTACATTTTTGAATACTCCCGCACTCTTGATTCCTTACTACTTTTTTTCTCACTATTTTTCACATAGTAATCACCCCTGAAGAGAGTTTCACTGTTTGTTATGTTAATTATTTATGGTCTCTGCCCACCTCCCTTGCCCAGTATAAACTTTATGATAATACAGAATCTTTTTCCTCTTTTTTTTACTGACATATCCCAAGTGCCTAGAGTAGAGCATTGGATATAGCAACTGCTTGATAAGTATGTTTTGAATAGATACATTTCTGTCCTTCTAAATAAAACTTGTCCTCTTTGCAATATAGGATGATTCTATCAACACAAGTCACAGAGAACAGTGACTGTCCCCATCATTCACACACGTTCTACACCCTCCACTCTGTCCTACTTCCCTGCTTGCCTGTCATCCCCCTTCTAACATATGCCAACCTCTCTGATCTCAGGCTGTTTTCTCCTCTGTTCAAGATCTGTCTTTGATCTTCCTCTTTCACTGGGTGGCCTCTCTGTACTCATTCTTCCAGTTTATCTGCCTTACCTTTCCTTAAATCACGGTTCTGTAAAGTGTAAAGTGTTAGGGAAGGCATATTTTCCCACCAGTTCTCACAGTGGAACTATTACTCTACCTCATATACTCAGGCTCTCCGCTTCAGACAGTAGAGCTGACAACTGACACCACGAGAGGAACACATTGCTTAGGGAGACTGGATAGAATGAGATATGTTCTGTGTATGGAATCTGGGAAGCACTACAGTTTAAGGGATGGGAAGAGTGGAGTAAGTGAGAAGAGACACAAAATATAAAAAAATAGGGACATAAAGAACTCTTAGACACCAATGGAAAGCCTGGTGGTGGGTATTATGGAGGGCACGTATTGCATAGAGCACTGGGTATGGTGCATAAAAAAATGAATTCTGGTACACTGAAAAGACGTTTAAAAAATTAAATAATTAAAAGGAAAAAGAAACCAATGGAAAAAATATTTCATGAAGATAGTAGCCATATTAGTATCAAAACTGTAATAGAGTTAAGTAAGCTAGATCTTAAAATCCTCCCTTGGTTTGGGAAATTAAGTAGGTCATTGGGTTCTCAGTAGGATCAGGTTCTGTGGAATTGTGGAAGGGTGGAACCTAGGGATGCAGATACCTTTTCCGCAGCCCCTGACCAGACTTCGAGAGTGAGCTCATCTGAGATTTGAGAACTACTCAATAAGCCCAATCTAAATCACCCACCTATATACGCAGAAGCCAAATAAATGGTATTGTGCTAAGTCACTGAATTCTGAGTGGATTCTTGTGTAGCAAAACTGATATATGAGCAAGACTTGATCGTGTATGAAAATAGGTGGTAGGTTGCTCAAGAAAAGAAAGAGCCTGCAAATTTGGAAATAGGATGATAACAAAGCAAGGCATATAAGGGAGTCTGAAAGACTGGGATTCCAAGCAAATGTGGAGGACTAGGTGTAGATGAAATGAGTTTATAAAAGAGAGGACAGGAGATGGAGGGAGAGAACCCATGGCCTGAAAACTCACACTCACAGCAGAGAGAGGAGTCAGAGGTTGAAGAGATTGACAAAGCTTTGACTGATTCCCTCTTAAGCAATGCTGTTACCAAGAGACTCTATGTCTAGTAACACTTCTTTTATCACCACATTCTTCCTTCTCCATCCATTTCTGAATTAGGGAGCAATGAATACCAAACATAATTTAGATCACTACTTTCTAGGTATTTTTGCAACAATTCTGCAAATTCTTCAAAATAAGTAAGCAGGAGCCTACATCTGTCATTGGAAATTCAGACAATTAGGGTCCCTCTTCTTACAATAATCAAAGATTGAATTATCAAAGATTAAACTACATGTCACAACACCATTATTCAAAGTTGAAATAAAATGCTTCAAAATGAATCTGATTTAATGAAATAACAAAAAAAAAATTATTCTTATTTGGAAAAATGAGGTATACAAACTGCATTGTATCTCTTCAAAATTCATATATTAAGCCCTAACCCCCAGTATCAGAGAATATGACTGTATTTGGAGATAGAAACCTTAAAGAGGCAATTAAATTAAAACAGTCATTAGGTGATGCAACATGGGGGCTTAAGTGGGTAGGAGAAGAATAAATGAAACAAGATGGGATTGGGAGGGAGACAAACCATAAGTGACTCTTAATCTCACAAAACAAACTGAGGGTTGCTGGGGGGAGGGGGTTTGGGAGAAGGGGGTGGGATTATGGACATTGGGGAGGGTATGTGCTTTGGTGAGTGCTGTGAAGTGTATAAACCTGGTGATTCACAGACCTGTACCCCTGGGGATAAAAATATATGTCTATAAAAAATAAAAAATTAATAAAAAAAAACAGTCATTAGGGTAGGTTCTTGTCCAATATGACTGATGTCCTTAAAAGAATGGAGGATTAAGACACAGGCAGTACAGACAGAGGGACAAACAAGTAAGGACACAATGAGAAGGCAGCCATTTGCAAACCAACAAGAGAGGCCTCAGAAGAAACAAGCCATGCTGACACCTTGATCTTGGACTTTTAGCTTCCAGAATTTCTAGAAAATAGATTTCTATTGTTTAAGTCACTCAGTCTATGTTATTTTGTTACGGTAACCCTAGCAACATAATACATGAGATTTTCTACTAAAAGTAGATCAAGGAAACAAAGGTTATGTTTTATAAACATCCATCAAGAGGAATGTCAGCAATTTTGATTGGTGAGTGAGAGAATGAAGCCATAAACTAGGGGAGACAGACTGGGTTGGTACTGGTAATAACCAATCCTGGTGAAGGGCTAACATCCAATAGTAGGGATCAGTAACCCAGGAAAGTATATCTAATGTGTGACCAAAGAACTCACTTTAGGGATGAGAGGTCCATTTTAAAATATAGGGAACCTCAGCAGATGTACAGGCATAAGTATGGGATAAAGCTAATAGTCAGGTGGATGAGGTCCTATTTATGATGCTAAAGGCATACATAGAGTGGACTATCTCTCTCTGTAGGTTTGGAGAAGAATCTAGTTCCTGAGCTAAAGAGGATTTGAAAAACTGGAGAGGATAACAGAGTTCCAATTAAGCTGACCAGTGTGATGGTAGGTAGACAAATCCCATAAGGAAACCAAAAGGCTCAGCAGCAGTGTTTGGTCACTTGGCCAACAAAGTTGTGCCAACAGGAAGATCCTTATGGGAAGGTAGTCATTTGTCAGCTCTGAAAGGGTTGGGCCACTCTGCTGCAGCGTGGCTAACTCTATAGCCCCACCTGCTGGTAGAAGTGGGGATACGGTTAACATTGCCGGCATTTGCCAGGGCTGTGGCAGGAACAAGGTTGAGCCAAGCCTGCCACTGTCAGAAGGCGTCCATGTCCTTCTCTAAAAAGACTGCAGTAATGTCTGCTGGAGGGACACAGACACGGCATAAAAGCAACAAGGTGCCCTGGAACGCAAAATTGCACTAGAGTCTCCAAACTGTCCTTTTTACACCATGAAAAAGGATTTAAAACGTTACTCCACATTTCTGCATTCTTAATGCCCAGATATCGAAAGTAACAGAACTCAGACTGTATTTCCAAATCAGTAGGTCAAACACTACCTTGGGACTCAATATAACATTAAAACATTTTCTGTGTATGAGGACAAAGAAGAGATTGTTCAAATAAGCTCTCTTACTTTTTCTCTAAATAAAGCTCATCTCAACATGGGGAAACTTTGAAAAAACATACAAATCCTATCTTCAAAAGTCTTAATTTTTACTGAGATTTTTCAGAAGTAACCTCACCAGTGAATCTCTTTATGTGTGACCATTATTATTTATAAACCTCATACAAAACTGAGTTCAAAAAGGAAAGTATGTTCTAGATATTCTTGCCAGAGTTCTGCTAGAAAAATGCTGTCTAATACACAACCCCAGAAATCTCAATGGCAAACAGCAGACATTTATTTCTCCCTTATGGGTCTTTAGCTTGACCAGCATGGGTCTGTTTCAGGCTGTGAGTCAAGTTCAGCTTTAAGTTTGCTCCACAGGTCTCTTGTCCTGGGACAAGTGGCTTCCCAGGGCATGATCTTCTCATCTAGATGGCAGAAGGACAAGGAGCCACACCTAGCCATGCAGACATATTTGAAACCTCAGTTCCTGTAACATCTGCTAACATTTCATCAGCCAAAAAGTCACATTGCCAAACCCAAAGTCAGTGGGGTGGAGATAAACACTCCACCTACTCTATGGGGAAGTAATACAAAGGCTATCAATGTATAGTCCTGTTACAAGATAAGAGTGAAGTTGGCAGACAATAATCCATTCTATCAGAATTGTTTGTCAGTAGGCATAGCTATGGAATCTTTAAGAGTACTGGAGACTAGTTGTCAATTTCCTGCCTTGTTGCTTCTGTTTCTGGGAACTTTGGCAATCCATGACTTCTACAAGCATGGATTTACAACTGCTAGCTGATTCTGTCTTCAGAATGGGGTATATAAATCATCAAAGGGCACATGTCTGAAGTCTTTGTCTTTTAGATGGTTGAGCTACAATATAGAATTATCCCTTTGACTTTTATTAAGAGTTTTTATTGAGTTAATAAATGAAATCACATATGTCAGCTAGGCAGTTAAAATATTACCAGTTAGCCAACATAACGTAACAGAAGTTCACAAAACTATCTTTAAGGGGTCTTACTATATGGTAGGTCATAGTGAAATTTCCTTTGGTCTGTAAGGAAGAAATCCCAGATGTAGAAGTAATGGCATAGCAAAGATCTAAGGCTTGGACAGAGGAGACAAACCTTCATGTGTGGATACAGTGTTGTGCCCTTCCTAGTTTATAAGTAGGCTCTGAGTTCCTTCCAAATTAAGGTTCCCCACCAGTGTCAGGAGCAGCAACCACTGAAATTTGCATACTCCTTTGTAAAGAAGTAGGAGAGCATGGTGTCTACTCACTTAAGATCCTCTCTGGGTACCCCTGGGGATAAAAATATATGTTTATAAAAAATAAAAAATTAATAAAAAAAAAAACAGACAGAAGAAAAAAAAAAAAAAGATCCTCTCTGGTAGATAATCTTTGCCTCACTAGTTGTCTGGTCTAGTTGCTAAGTAATGGTCTAGTTGCTAATGAAAGCACTTTGACCCGTGTCTGGATAGTAGTTCTGTCAGTCTTCTCACCCACCTGGACAAGTTTCCTAACCCAAGTCATTTGACACAAGGTTACGTTTCATTGACAGAACAATGAAAATGAAGGTAACAAGATGTATTAGAAAAAATAAGGAAAATAAAAACCGAAAAATCCTAGAAGCTCCTTAAGATTCTAGAAGGTAGGGATTTTACAATGTTTTCATTTGGCTGCCGAGCAGCAGTATTGTAACAAAACAGTAATAAACTTAATAGCAACCGGAGTTTTTTAGTAACCCAAATTCTGATGCTATATAAATGTCAGCTCAATAGTATTGGTCTTACACCTTCTGAGAATGTGTTACCATTTTTATTTTTTTGTAGTTCTTATAATTGTATAATGTAGAGACTTTGGGATTTTCCATAGAGTTTTAGAATAATAAAATCCTGCCTCATTGAAGGCCACTTAATTAACAGATTTATCCATCATGACACACAACTGGACAAAAATAAGGAATTTAAAATATTTGTCTTTCCTATTCTCCCTGCGAATCCTGAGTTAAAAAGTCTAGGCAAACAGGAGTTGAAGTGTGAACATCATTGTGATTCTTGGGCATTGAATTCCAGGAATACCAAACTCCACTGTAAGAAATTTCTAAAAACTTACTACATATACAAAGATACCAGAGAAAAGAGCCCCCATTTTTTTTTCCAATTTGTATAAATACAGCAGGAGTTACCTAGAGCAGAGGTAGGGAACTCTTGGCACAGAGGGGCTCCTGACTCCAAGACTTGGGTGAGCCAAACTATGTAGCAGGGGGGGATGCCTCTCCTCCCTTTGGATTGCTTTTCCTTCTCCATTGGCATCACCACCTCCACATGCAACCTCCCATTATCCTCCCTACATTTCTCTTCTCTTCTGCCTCTCCTCTAAGACCAAGAGTCTGACCAGCTGAGATTTGTGCAACCTGAAAGAAAGGAATCTGCGCCACAAAAGTCTTTTCTTCTCAGATCATCTCCTCCATTGACGGTTAAAAGAGCTCAGTGCTTGTCATCACATCCCTGTCCACCCTTTACTTGTTCTCTTTTGTATTTTCTTGTCTGCTCTTGCCTTTGCCTTCTTTCCTTTTCTCTTCCTTGTCTCCTTTCCTTTTCGATTCTCCCCTTCCCTTTCTTTTCCTTAGGTCCACTCTACTTTCCCACATGCTTGCACACTGATGACCTCTCTTCATATCAACAGATGATGCCTGTGAAGGAATCTTAGAGGTGACCTGGTAGGGAGTATTCATTTTACATGTGAGGAAACTAGGGTCCAGAAGGACTGTGACTCTTAACATCACCTGGTTTGCACCTGCCCTCAGGGTTAGAAGGCAGAACTGCTGGCACTGAGCTCATCCTTTCCCTCAATGGCTAGCAGAACTGTCAGCACCCAAATAACAGCTTTCTCCCCTCCTTTCTCCCAACAGCCCCTATTTATTGGCAACCAGCAATGTGATATTGCTCAGCTTTGCACCTGATGCAAGTCTAGATATTTCTGCCAGCTCCAAATTAGAATCAAACAATATCTTAAGTCACCAAAAATTCACCCCCCAAGAAATGGTCTGCCTTCCCCGACCAAACCCATTTGGCGCAGCATCTGGTCTTAGAGATATTGTCTGTGTACCTGTCTAGGTGGCAGGTGCCTCTGTGCTCTGAAGTGCAGGAAATAACATCACAGTGTGAAAGTGAGCTAGGCAGAGGCAGGGACCATTCCCGAACCATGCATCCCTTGAGTACAGGGAGTCTTGCTGTAGGAGAAGTCCTCCACTATTAGAAAGCCTCATTGCAGCTGAACAGCCCAAGATCTGTCTAGCCTTTACGTTTTTAAGTCCCCATTGTCATTGCTGCTGCTGCTGCTGTTTGCTTGCTTGTTTGGTTTTTATCTCAGAGATTGAGCAGGCCAGGTTTTCTGAAGTAAAATTAGAGCTAAAAATGTTTCTTAAGCTTCCTTCCATTGCATGGGTTGCACTTTCGTATTTTCTACTTCTAATAATCAAGGGGAAGGACAACAAGAGCTAACATTTACAGAGGGCTTCTTCTGAGGCACAGTCCTTAGTCTATACACAGACTACCTCATTCTGTTCTCACAGGAGTTGCATAAGTTAAATGCCATTAGTAGCCATGCCTTATAGATTAAACAGCTGGCCACTGGCGGTGGCCCAGACTACAACCAGGCAGTAGACCCAGGAACTGGCATCCTTAAGGTGCCAGTAAGGAGTAGATATAGCCACTGTAGTCATTTCTAATTCTACTCACCCTTTGCCATGGGGAACTCATCTTCTGGAGCACTTTGCGTTTGGTTCCTTGGGCTACAGAGAAACAGTGGGTCTCTTTTCTCATATCCCAACACCCACTACCGAACAACACTTGAATCCTAGTAATGTCTTCTGAATTGAAAACAACAACCAAGGACAATCCTTTCTGCCATTAGCATCATTCATCTAATCCTGAATCGCCTAGCAAGTGTACTAGAAACATGTTTGGCCATTTATTTCCCTGGCAAAGAACAGAAGATCTACCCCTGTGCTCATCATAGCCTCATCTGCATTTCATCTCCCACAGTTGATCTATCAAACAAGTCATTTGTAACTCATCCTTGTCAAACGGATTAAATTTAGCTGGTCTCAAACAAATGCATTAAGTGCTTTCAAAATTTCCAAATTTCAAACTGACAGAGCTTGCATCTTGGCAGTGCCACATGTCCTTATCTAATGCACAGACCAGGAGCCCGTCCATCAATGTTTCATTGTCGTGTGCAAAATTTAAAAACTAAACCATAAATTCACTAGCCAGCTTTGGCTTTTTAGGCTGTGTAGCATCTCCTTTTGCAAATCAGGGTTGTGTTCCTTCTAAAAGGAAATCTGTAATTTAGAAATAAGAGCCTTTGAAAATAGTGCCAGGTTTAAAAAAAAAAAAAAAAACCCTAAGACAAATAGCAGGTGTTGATGGATGATGCTGAATAGCCCTTAATTGCAAATAACATGTGCAGGAGAATAAATCAGTTTAACTCAAGCCATTCTAAGCTCAAAACACATAAATAAAATGGAACACTACATTTTTTTTCTAGAATCTGCATGTACTTGCAAAAGATTTTGCTTTCTCCCAATAACAATTTTCATTCTTACAAGAAAGGAAAAGGCCACAGGAAAAAAATATCTTTGCACAGATAACCCTTCTAGTAGGGAAATTTATCCCATTCCTACCCATCCTTTGAGACCCAACTCTTTCAAGTACACCAATATCTTCCACAGTATCTCCCCCTCTGCTAGCGCACATTGTTTTCAACTAAGCTGAGCAAATCTAGATCTCCTCATTTGTTTAAAAAAAAATAAAACTACTTTTACATGCTTTCTCTCATATTTATTAGAAAAATAGTCTATTCTTGGGGCCTCCACTTCTATAACTTCTTTATTCATTCATTTGTTCCTCTTTTTATCTATCAAATCATTAATTCAATAAATATTTAATAAGCATCAATTATACATAAAGTATTATGTTGAGTGCTATTGGAAAAAATATATATAGCTATATGTAATTATGTCTGTGTTTATGTCATTATCAATTAATTAAAACTAAATCATAATTTTCAATAATCAATAACATGTAGCTTCTTCTAGAGATCTGCATGTTTTAAGGCTGTTCAAAGCTATGCTCTAACTTCTCATGGGAAATTTCAGGCACCAGGAAAGAATGTGTTTTCAAAGGAACTACTGTTTCTGTCTGTGTTATGGGGTAGTTTCCTCATCTATGAAAATCTGACAAGATGAAGTTCTAAAACAGCTGTCTGCTATTATTCTAAGTACTTTTTATATATTAGCTCATATAATCCTCATATCTAATTATAGGTAGTTAGTAGAGTTATCTCCACTTTATCAGATAAAAATATATAGCCTAAGAAATGTTAAATGGGGAAGGAGCAGGATGGCAGAGGAGTAGGAGACCTAAATATCATCAAGTCCCAGGAATAAAGCTAGATATTTATCAAACCATTGTGAACACCTACAAACTCAACAGGAGATCAAAGAGAAGAGTGGCAATTCTAGAAACAGAAAAGCTACCACTTTCTGGAAGGTAAGGACTTGCAGAGAAGTGAAACAAAAGAGATGGGAAGATGGGCCATGTGGGGAGAGGCCAGCTCCCAGCAAGTGGTAGAGCATATACATATACTATATATGTATATATAGTGCTCTGTTAAATCAATACGCACATTAGTAATATGTCAGAACTAGAGTTAAGAATAATAATTACCAATGTGCGAGCTGGGATTTAAAAAAGCATGGACAATACTAGAGAATCCCTTTCTAGAGAAATAAAATCCCTTTCTGGAGAAATAAAAGAACTAAAGAACTAAAATCTGACCAAGTTGAAATCAAAAGAGCTATTAATGAGGGCAATCAAAAATAGAGGCTCTTGCTGATAGGATAAATGAGGCAGAAGAAAGAATTAGTGATATAGAAGACCAAATTAAATAAATAAGCTGAGAAAAAGAGTGACAAACAACTACTGGACCATGAGGGGAGAGTTTGAGAGATCAGTGTTACTATAAGACCAAATGATAATAGAAGAATTGATAAGCTAATAGATAGATAAGATAATAGAAGAATATACCAGAAGAGAAGAAAGAGTGAGGGGGCAGAAGGTATACTGGAGGAAATTATAGCAGATAACTTCCCTAATTTGGCAAAGGGAACAAGCATCAAAATCCAGGAGGCACAGAGAACCCCCTCAAAATCAACAAAAATAGGTCCACACCCTGTCATCTAATAGTAAAACTTGCAAGTCTCAGTGACACAGAGAAAATCCTTAAAGCAGCTAGGGACAAGAGGTCTGTAACACACGGGGCACCTGGGTGGCTCAGTGGCTTAAGCCAATGCCTTCGGCTCAGGTCATGATCTCAGAGTCTTGGGATTGAGCCCCGCATCGGGCTCTCTGCTCAGCAGGGAGTCTGCTTCCCTTCCTCTCTCTCTGCCTGCTTCTCTGCCTACTTGTGATCTCTGTCTGTCGGATAAATAAATAAAATCTTTAAAAATAAATAAATAAATTAAAAAGAGGTCTGTAACACACAATGGTAGAAATATTAAATTGGCAGCAGATCTCTCCACAAAGACCTGGCAGACCAGAAGGGACTGGCACGATATATTCAGAGCACTAATGAAAAATATGCAGCCAAGAATACTATATCTAGCTAGGCTGTCATTGAAAATAGAAGGAAAGATAAAAAGCATCCAAGACAAACAAAAACTGAAGGATTAAGCAAACACCAAACCAGCCCTATTGGAAATATTGAAAGGAGTCCTCTAAGCAGAGAGAGCCTAAAAGTAACAGACCAGAAAGGAACAGAGACAATATACAGTAACAGTCACCTTACAGGCAATACAATGGCACTAAATTCGTATCTTTCAACTGTTACCCTGAATGTAAATGAGCTAAATGCCCAAATCAAAAGACATAGGGTATCAGAATGGATTTTTAAAAAGACCTATTGATATGCTGTCTATAAGAAACTCATTTTAGACCCAAAGACACATCCACATTTAAAGTCATGGGATGGAAAACAATTTACCATGCTAATGGACATCAAAAAGAGCTGGAGTGGCAATCCTTATATCAGATCAATTAGATTTTAAGCCAAAGACTATAATAAGAGATGAGAAAGACACTATATCATACTTAAAGTGTCTGTCCAAAAAGAAGATCAAACAATTTTAAATATCTATGTCCCTAATATGGAAGCAGCATATTATATAAACCAATTAATAAGAAAATCAAAGAAACACATCAACAATAATACAATAATAGTAGGGGACTTTAATACCCCAACAGAAAATCAACAGAAATCAACAGATCATCTAAGCAAAAGATTAACAAGGAAATAAAGGCTTTAAATGACACACTGGACTAGAGGGACATCACAGATATATTTAGAACATTCCATCCCAAAGCAACAGAATACACATTCTTCTCTAGTGTACATGGAACATTCTCCAGAATAGATCACATTCTAGGTCACAAATCAGGTTTCAGCAGGTACCAAAAGACAGAGACCATTCCCTGCATATTTTCAGACCACAGTGCTTTAATACTAGAACTCAACCACTAAAGGAAAGGTGGAAAGAGCTCAAATACGTGAAGGCTAAGCAGCATTCTACTAAAGAATGAAAGGGTCAAGCAGGAAATTAAAGAAGAATTGAAAAAAATCATGGAAACAAATAAAAATGAAAACATAACTGTACAAAATCTTTGATACAAGGCAAAGGCTGCCCTGAGAGGAAAGTATATAGCAAAAAGACTTGCTCAACAAACAAGAAAGATCTCAAGTACACAATTTAACCCTACACCAAAAGGAGCTGGAGAAAGAACAGCAAAGAAAGCCTAAACCCAGCCGGGGAAGAGAAATAATAAGGATCAGAGCCGAAATCAATGAAATAGAAACCACAAGAAGAGTAGAACAAATCAACAAAACTAGGAGCTGAGAGAAAGGACCCAAATTAATAAAACCATGAATGAAAGAGGAGAGATTACAACCAACACCAAAGAAATACAAACAATTATAGGACCATATATGAGCAACAATACACCAGGAAATTGGACAATCTGGAAGAAATGGATGAATTCCTAGAGACATTTAATCTACCAAAACTGAGCCAGGAATAAATAGAAAACCTGAACAGACCCATAACCAGTAAGAAGATTGAAACAGTCATCAAAAACCTCCCAAAAAACAAGAGCCCAGGGCCAGGCGACTTCCCAGGGAATTTCTACCAAACATTGAAAGAAGAATTAATATTCTTCTGAAACTGTTCCAAAAAATAGAAATAGAAGCAAAACTTCCAAACTCATTTTATGAGGGCAACATTACCTTGATCCCAAAACCAGACAAAGACCCCATCAAAAAGGAGGATTACAGTCCAACATCATTGGTGAACATGGATGCAAAAATTCTCACCCAAATATTAGCCAATAGGATCCAACAGTGTATTAAAAGGATTATCCACCACAACCCATTGAGATTTATTTCTGGACTGCAAGGTTGGTTCAATATACTCAAATCAATCAATGTGATACAATACATTAATAAAAGAAAGAACAAGAACCATATGCTTCTCTCAATAGATGCAGGAAAAGCATTTAACAAAGTACAGCAACTTTCTTGATCAAAACTCTTCACAGTGTAGAGATAGAGGAACATATCTCAATATCATCAAAGCCATCTATAAAAAACCCACAGTGAATATCATTTCAATGGGGAAAAACTGAGAACGTTTCCCCTAAGGTCAGGAACATAGCAGGGCTCTCCACTATTACCACTGCTATTCAACATAGTACTATAAGTCCTAGCCTTAGCAATCAGACAACAAAAAGAAATAAAAGGCACCCAAATCAGCAAAAAAAAAAAAAAAAAAAAAAGTCAAACTCTCACTCTTTGCAGATGATATGATACTTTATATGGAAAAAACAAAAGACTCCACTCCAATACTGCTAGAACCCAACAGGAATTCAGTAAAGTGTCAGGATATAAAATTAATGCATTTCTATACACCAACAGAAAGACAGAAGAAAGAGAAATTAATGAGTCAATCCCATGTACAATTGCACACAAAACCATAAGATACCTAGGAATAAACCTAACCAAAGAGGCACAGAATCTGTACTCAGAAAACTATAAAGTACTCATGAAAGAAATTGAGGAAGACACAAAGAAATGGAAAAATGTTCCATGCTCATGGATTGGAAAAACAAATATTGTGAAAATGTCTATGCTACCTAAAGGAAACTACACATTTAATGCAATCCCTATCAAAATACTATCAATTTTTTCAAGTAAATGGAACAAATAATGCTAAAATTTATATGGAACCAGAAAAGACCCCGAATAGCCAGAGAAATATTGAAAAAGAAAACCAAAGTTGGCAGCATCACAATTCCAGACTTCAAGCTCTATTACAAAGCTGTAATCATCAAGACAGTATGGTACTGACACAAAGGCAGGTTCATAGATCGATGGGAACAGAATAGGGAGCCCAGAAAAGGACCCTCAACAGTATGGTCAAGTAATCTTCGACAAAGCAGGAAAGAATGTCCAATGGAAAAAAGACAGCCTCTTCAACAAATGGTGTTGGGAAAATTGGAGAGCCACATGCAGAAGAATGAAACTGGACCATTTCCTTACACCACACACAAAAATAGACTCAAAATGGGTGTAAGACCTCAATGTGAGAGAGGAATCCATCAAAATCCTGGAGGAGAACACAGGCAACAACCTCTTTGACCTTAGCTGCAGCAACTTCTTCCTAGAAACATCACCAAAGACAAGGGAATCAAAGGCAAAAATGAGCTCCTAGGACTTCATCAAGATTAAAAGCTTTTGCACAGCAAAGGAAACAGTCAACAAAACCAAAAGACAACTGACAGAATGGGAGAAGATATTTGCAAAAGACATATCAGATAAAGGGCTGGTATGCAAATCTATAAAGAACTTATCAAACTCAACACCCAAAGAACAAATAATCCAATCAAGAAATGGGCAGAGGACATGAACAGACTATTCTGCAAAGAAGACATTCAGATGGCCAACAGACATGAAAAAATGTTCCACATCACTCGGCATCAGGGAAATACAAATCACAACCTCAATGAGATACCACCTTACACCAGTCAGAATGGCTAAAATTAATAAGTCAAGAAATGACAGATGTTGGAGAAGTTGCGGAGAAAGGGGAACACTCTTATACTGTTGGTGGGAATGCAAACTGGTACAGCCACTCTAGAAAACATATGGAGTTTCCTCAAAAAGCTGAAAATAGAGGGACCTGGGTGGCTCAGTGGGTTAAGCCTCTGCCTTCAGCTCAGGTTATAATCTCAGGGTCCTGGGATCGAGCCCCGCATCCGGCTCTCTGCTCAGCAGGGAGCCTGCTTACCCCTCTTTCTCTCTGCCTGCCTTTCTGCCTATTTGTGATCTCTGTCAAATAAATAAATAAAATCTTTAAAAAAAAAAGTTGAAAATAGAGCTATCCTACAACCCAGCAATTGCACTACTGGGTATTTACCCTAAAGATACAAATGTAGGGAATCAAAGGGGGCACATGCACCTGAATGTTTATAGCAGCAATGTCCACAATAGCCAAACTATGGGAAGAACCTAGATGTCCATCAACAAATGAATGGATAAAGAAGATATGGTATACATATACAATGGAATTCTATGCAGCCATCATAAAAACCAAAGTCTGGCCATTTGCCACAACATGGATGGAACTAGAGGGTACTATGCTAAGCAAAATAAGTCAATCAGAGAAAGACACTTATCATATGATCTCTCTGATATGAGGAATTTGAGAGGCAGGGTTGGGGGGTGGGAGGAAAAAATGAAACAAGATGGGATCAGGAGGGAGACAAGCTGTAAGAGACTCTTAATCTCAGGAAACAAACTGAGGGTTGCTGGAGTGAAGGGGGGATGGAGGGAATGGTGTATCTGGGTGATAGACATTGGGGATGGAATATGCTATGGTGAGTGCTGTGAATTGTGTACGCCTGATGAATCACAGACCTGTACTACTTGGGCAGGGGTATAATATATTATAACAATAATATATTATATGTTAATTTAAAAAAAAGCAAACACTAAAAACTTAAAAAAGAAAAAATGTTGAACAGTTTTCTCAATGTTGAACAACTGGCAAATGGTAGAGGAAGCCAGTCTCTGGAACCCACACTCTATCTCACTAAGCTTTTCAGAGGTGTTGGTTGACCAGTTGCCCCATTATTGAAGATAATGAAGTATGGGATAGAACATTTGGTTAACAAATAATTGTTAAGTGTCTACTATGTGCCACTTACTATAGGTGGAATGATGAGCAAAAGAGATATTATGCCTGCCCACATGAAACTCACAATATCAGCCAGTGTGCACAGAAGAAAAGCATGTCGAAGATGTGGATTCTCAGGCTTATCCCATGAGTCCAGTTTGGTTGGTGTGTAGCAGGGCTCAGGATTGTGCATTTCGAATAAACACACCAAGTAGCTGATATGAATGGTCTGATGCCAACATTTTGCAGAACACTTGGTCAACCACTGGTTTTGTAACGTGTGCTGCTAGGTCGAAATGGGACCACATAAGTTCAAGAAAACTCAATGCCATTTATTGGGAATTCAAAAGATAGGCCCCAATATAGACAATTGTCTCATTGAGGGCAGAGGGAATATCAGAGCAACGCTTAAGAAAGAGAGGTTATCTGCTGGGCACTAACTCCTAAGAAGAGACCATTTAGGCATTGAGAATGCTCAAAGCCCTTTCCAGAGGGAAGGCCTATTGCTCTTCACATAAAAGGTTTCCCCTAGTTAATTCCTCTCAACACCATGCAGGGCAGGGATGCACGTGGAGCAGACTGACTGAGAATCAAGGAAATCTGAGTATAATGAGGGACAAGAAACCCAAAATTGTAGCCTCAGGAGTAGCTCCCAACTTCGTTCTTCATATTATTGAGCCTCTGCCTGTTCAATCTTTGCATGGATACTTGAAGTGAATATATCATTAACCGAACAATGGAATCTTAATACAGATTTATATTCAAAACTATTGCATAGTTACAAATACAATCCTTATAAAGCCTAACCTATACACTGTCCAACAGAAATATTAAAAATTAATGCCCTGCACTACTAATTACACATTCAAGAACCCCAGCATCCCCAGAAGAATCACAAGACATGGTTCTAGACCTAACTAGCCATACAGGTTGTGAAATTCACTTAATTGCTAGGGCTCTAGAATTCTTCTGTAATGAAAGGCTGATCAAGACGATCTATAATAGTACTTGCCAATTTCTGTTCACAACCATATACGAAATATTAAATTAGTGATTCAAGAATAGAATAGAGGATAAGTGGTTCACCGTGGTAAGTGTATAAATTAGTGTGCGTGTGTGTATATATGTACATAAAACTCTCGTTTCAGACATTCCTAGGTAGACACTGGGTCATGACATAAAATGTATCTCTTACTGCAGGTTTTAGTCAACAGTTGGAAAGCTGCTGATTTAGCAGATCCCTTCTATTTCGAAAGCTCTCTAATTCTGAGACTTCACCTCACCTCTTAATGACCTTGCCAATCACCACAGGATGCTAACTAATCCAAATTTGTCCCTGCTTTGCCACAGCTCCAAACACCAGATGTGTCCATTATCACCATATTCTGAAGACTATTTATGTTTCCAGAAGGTTACTGCCCTACCTCCTGTGTCCTCCTCTTCTCTTGCGAGCTGATTCTGGTATCTCCCACTGACCAAGAGAGCCAAAATAACCAGACTACATAGTTTACAGACATAGTCTCTGAAATGATGCATATAAAATATCTAGGATATTTTAAAGGGGGCTAAAAAAAAATCATCACACCACCCACTCTAAAGAATGAGAAAAATATAAAAGTCCATCTACAATATACCTCAGAAAATTGACAGTTATGTAATTAAACTGTTTGCAGGAGCCAGAAGAGAGAGTACTGTAAAACCAGTATGAACTAAAAACTTGGAGAAGCTATAAGCAGAGGTTTAGCATGTTCTTACTCCTCGAATCCCTCACACCCATTCCGAGATTCTGTTTTACCTAATTTAACTCCTGCCGAAGGGTAATAAAGTTAGGCAGAATAATTTATAATTTAGGATTTATCCTTATCCTTTTAGTGGCCATGAAATTTTGATACCCTCCCCCCCACTCCCACCACTTCCCCTTCATTTCTTCTCTGTCTTCACATAAGAGCTTATCAGAATCACCTGAGGGAACTTTTCAATGACACCTGTTCACCCTGACATTCTAGGAATCAGAGTGTAAATGCTCACTTTTTCACATACAAAGACCATCTCAGGTGAGTTAGGTCAACTGGAATTTTTTAGTCATGTGACACTTTGGCATCATACTCTTCCCCCAGCCCAGATCTCAGTGTGTCACCTGATGTATGCAGGTGCTAGCAATCTCCCAAACTATGTTTGCCTATAAACGTGTCTAGCAAACTGGGGACATAGGCAAAGAGGGACTAGCAGAAGTCAAATTTCAAGTAAGGTCAGTAGGGACTTATACAAGAATTAATCTCTAGGCATCTGGGCGGCTCAGTCGGTTCAGAGTCCGACTCTTGATTTCAGCTCAGGTCTTGATCTCAGGATTGTGCATTCAAGCTTTGTGTTTTGTTGTTGTTGATGATTTTAAATCTTAAGGGGGAAATATAGAAAGGTTGAGAAGAATTTGCACAGAGTTTGAGGGTCAGTGAAGAGACATGGTTCCAGATAACAGAGCTAATCCTGAAACCTCTCCTCATCTAGATTCTGGGTGGATTTGTATACACCCCAAAAAGGAAAGGGTCAATCCTATTAACTAAGAAAACATTTCACTAAACTCCTGACATTTTAAGGTCAAGCTACCTTGCTAAGGAATCCCCATAATCAATCATGGTTTAGAGGGAGGATGCCATTCACACGACCAGTCTCTGCAGTGGCAGAACTGGGAAAGAGGAGAGCACTGGAACCTGGCCATGAAGCCGGCTGCCCACACTGGTGGAGCATCCTGTTCAGTAGACGGGAGGGTTACAGCGCTGCCTACCAACCACAGCGCTGGAGATTTGATTCTAGCTAGGATAGCACTGGGGATTACAGATCCCTGCACCTGGCAATAGAAGCGAGGGTAGTGGTGTTCTTGAATCCTAAATCAATGGCATGGACTGTGTGTCTCTGCATAGAGAGACCAGCCACAGAACAAGCAGGACTAATTTGGGGGGTACAAGAGAAATGTCTGTGAAGAATCTTAAATATACCTGGCAAGAATTTTGCAGGCCTGCAGTGCCTGGTATCCAACATAAGATTTTACACAGTAATATTGAGATTCAATTGCCATCAGGACATTATCACACACTGGCGAAGGCTATAGGCATTTGAATTACTCACAAAGGCAAGTAACTTCATTTTAAACAATCGCAATTGAATTAACAGAAGCCATTTCTGAACCAAGAGCATTAAACATTCGCAGTTATCTCTGCAGGCAGAGTAACTGCAAAGAAACTTCACCTTTGGGTTGCCTGGGTAGCTCAGTGGGTTAAGCCTTGGCTTTCGGCTCAGGTCATGATCTCGGGGTCCTGGGATCGAACCCTGCTTTGGGCTCTCTGCTCGGTGGGAAGCCTGCTTCTCTCTCTCTCTCTCTCTGCCTACTTCTCTCCCTATTTGTGATTTCTCTCTCTGTGTCAAATAAATAAATAAAATATTTTTTTAAAAAAAAGGAAAGGAAAAAAAAAAAAACGTTACTCTCCAAAACAATTATTAAAAACAGTAACAAAGGGGTGGCTTATCTGTTAGGTGATATTTACCCATCATTTACAAGACACACCACATCATGCAGTGTGTTAGGAGAAGAGCAGAAACTCACTAGGTTTTGGATGCTCACTATTATCTCCTGGTCTGAGTCAAATTCCTCCAAGAGTAAAAAGCACAGAAGCTTGTAGTGAATTCACTGAGAATTGGAATTTTCTCTATGCTTAAGAGAGTTGGAAATAATCAATTACCTCGATAAGTTTATCTGGGAGCTTTAAAAAAAAATAAGCAAAATTAGCATTGATTAATCTTGAAACACATTTACCTTGTGAATCTCAATATGAATTTAATTTCCCAGTTTTTGTAAAACATAAACTCCAGATTTAGTCCTTCTAATGAGAATGTATTGAATCTGGTGCCGCCTCAGGCATTCAGAAATTGTGCTAAGCATTTCTGTAGATAAAAACAAGGCTGAAAGGCACCATGTAGTTCTCTGAGAATCTGAAGTCTGAGAAGGTAAATTATACACAATGAAACAAATCAAGATTATAATTTCCAGAACACTTCTTTGCTCTTTCAGTGGACGATATGTGAGATGCCAAAAACACCTCCTTTTCACACAGTATCATGACTGAGAATTCTCAAAAGACTTATTTGATATACCCAGAACATAAAAAAGATGAATAGATGATTGATATAAACAGTGTCTGTGATGGAGGGAGAGTCTTTTTTGGATAAATACTTCAACATTTGTTGATTTCTGCAGTTCAAATTCAGTAATATGGCCATGGTCTTGTTGAAGACCACACATCATACAAAATAAAAGGAGTAAAATTTATTCATAGAAAAAACAGTCATAGGAAGAAGTGATAAATTGGGTAATCTTTATTATTTTTTTTTTTTAGATTTTGTTTATTTATTTGACAGACAGAGATCACAAGTAGGCAGAGAGGTAGGCAGAGAGAGAGAGGAGGAAGCAGCTCCCCATGGAGCAGAGAGCCCGATGCGGGGCTCGATCCCAGGACCCTGGGATCATGACCTGAGCCAAAGGCAGAGGCTTTAACCCACTGAGCCCCACTGGGTAATCTTTATTAAAATACTCAATAAGGCTGCTGTCTTGTAAGTAACGAAGAATGGGTAAATAACATCAGCTTTATATATACAACTATAGTCAGGGAATTATAAAACACAATCAGTTGTCAAATTAAAAAAATAAAATAACCTTTTCCCAAATAATTGGTTTGCTCCCCAGGAAATCTCAAACTAACGGAGCCTCTGGATTAGAAGAAAAAAAAATTAAGTTCTCTACTTTAAACATCTGTCTAAAAATCAAAATCCCTTTATACTGTTTCAGCAAATGTCTGTTCCTTCAGCCTCTGGTTAGATCCCAGGATGGAGAATTAACTGGTTCCAAGGACACAGGCTGACACATAGTTGCCTCCCTCCTACTTTATTACTGTCGGTGCCCATTTATATGACCACGGGCAATAAAAATATCACTTGCATGTACCTTATCACCTCAATTCACTGTTTTATCTCACTTAAATGAAGAAATATTGTATATTTCATCTCATTTATGGTAGTGTTTGTTATGAGATACCCTGCGGTTGTTATTCCTCTTCATCCAACATCACTAGAAGAGACTCTTATACACATAAACAGGGAAGCATTTTTTCCCCATGTTATCCTTAATATTTGGCTTTTGAAAGATTTCCAGGCACAACAGATTTTGTCTAAAATGCAGACTAAGTATTGCTGTGACATTAAAAAAATAAATAAAATAATGCAATACTTTTAAGTCCAGTGTAATTAATATACATTGTTATATTAGTCTCAGGTGTTTAATACAGTGATTCAACAATTCTGTACATTCTTCAGTGCTCATCACAGTAAGTGTATTCTTGATAGATAGATAGATAGATGATACACATGCAATGCATTAGCACCCATCAGAATGGTCATTCGATTAAAATTTGGTAAAGAACAAATGATTTGTGCCAACAGTTTACTTGGGACAAGACATGAATCTCCAATCTTCTTCCACTTGATTTTATTTTTATTCTATTCTAATTTTACTTTTCAATTGAGATATAATTTATATGGGGCCATATAAACCCATTCAATGGCTTGATAAATGTATTGATCTGTCTAACCAGAACTGTGCAGGTCACACAAGGACCCGTGCCTTAGGAGGGCTCTGTGCTTGGTTGAATGCTCTACTATTGCCAAAAATATTAATAACTTTGGAATAAGGAGCCTCACATTTTAATTTTGCACTGGACTACAAATTATGTAGAAAATCCTGTATGTAACCAACATCTCTATCTAGAGAACCCCAGGAGTTTCCTTCATGTCCTTTCACCATAGATTACATAGATTACTCACCTATTCTAGAATAAACAGTGTGTTCTCTTTTTTAAGGGGCCTCACCTACAGAGAATCCAGCAGCAGACTAGGTCTTGAAATATTGTTTCTAAATAACAGGTCAATGACCACTCTTTGGTATATTTTTTCATTATTTCTGGTCTACCTGGAATATAATGGGAGTTTAATGACTGCATGGCTAAATAAATGAATAAATGATATTTAATGTCTTCCCAGACTCTAAAAACCTGCATCTTCAAGGTCAATGCTTCAACCAAGCATTTCTTCTTTTCTGGAACTTTGTTGGTTCTAAAATATTCCTCTTTTAAGGATAGAAAATCTAGGGAACAAATCAGAAAAATAGATAAAACTTGTCCCTACATGTGTTAAATCACTCCAGATGAGTAAATGTGTTACACATTTGAAAGTTTCAGAATGATTATAATTTCGAAAGAACAATTACCATTACACTTTATTTTAATGGGACTAGTAATATCACATATATCAAGTCAAACTAGCCACATTCACTGTTTTCCTGATGCACTTCATTTGCCTATTATTTCTGGGACAGAGGTTGACAAGTAATATTAACTATAACAGTAATAATAAATAGTTCTAGCATCTAACATTTATCAAGCACTTATTATTACCAAGCAATGTGCCAAGGGCTTACACATGTTAACAGTGTGACCTTGGGCAAGTGACTCAAATTCTCTGTTTGAAAACTAGAATAATAAATACAGCTTCCCCTAGGTCTATTGTAAGGATTATTGGGAAAAATACACATGCAGTGCCTGGCACAGAATGAGAGCTCCGAGAACATTAGCTCCTATTAGTATCAGGTTATAATGTAACCAAAACAACAATGCCTCCAGAGACTAATGAATCTTCAAGAGGGATACTGCCATTTAAGTGAGGGGATCGGGAGTCTAACCTGTCCCTCTAACTCTACATTCTTGTGTTTACTCCAAAAGACTATTTCCCTGGAATGACAAAACAGGTACCTGACAGTTCAAACAAATTCTCCAAATAGACCAATGAATTGTTCTTTATCAAAATATTTGCCTATGGCTTCCCACATGCACACTGTATTTTTATCATGGAGTGCCAGGATTGACTCAGAAAGTCTGGTCAAACAACTTTGTACCTACTTTTCAGCAATCAGTGAACCAAAGATAGCAACATTTTCTGATCTTGCTGGGAAGGACTCCCATTAAACACAGCTGGAGATTAATTTAGCCACTTGCAGGAACCCAGTTAGTCAACAGCTTTATTTGAATCAGAATCTACAAGGAGCTGTCTCTTCTGAGGGGTTTTACATAGCAAAGATATCCAGCCAAATGTCTCTAGAGAGAGCAACAGTGTATCTCTTTAAATATAGTGCAAATTTCACATATTATTTGCCTTTAATTTAAGAAGCTTGAATTTGATAGTACGGACATTTGTGCTAAGTGTCTTCTCTGTCCGTCACAGCTATTCCCACCGTTTTCCACCCTGGGTCTCTGACTTGCATGGATTATGCTAGAAACCACTTTGCTCTAAAGGTTCTAGCATGGCAGCTGCTGGCATACAGAGGAGGCAAAGGATGGGAGGAGGAGGAGAAGGTCAAGCATCTATGCACTTCTCTCCTTTCAACTGGGTCACCTCAGGTTGGCTGTATCTTTCTCCTGGAAGTTGCCTCTCACCATGCAAGCACGCTCTCTCTCACTCTCTCTCTCTGAAGTTTCCTTAGCCTGGGAGTAGTAATGGCTCTCTCATGTCACTACCGATGTTCCTCACTCTCCCTTATTCTTTTACTTAAGTCAAGTCCACACCTTTGCAAATAACCCCTTTATTAAACTTTCCTTACTATCCAACCATGATTGATAACAGGTGACTGCATGACACATCTGTGGCTGGTCTGTAGCAACTACGGCAGCATTTCCCAAAGAATGTTCTAGGGACAGAAATAAGAAGTTCCCAATGCTAAAGTAGCCTGATTGCTGGGTTAAGCAAAAATAAAAGGGTTCTTTAGAATCTCACATATTTTTGGTATGTAAATGTCCACTGAGAATCTCCAAGAGGAGGAAATTATGAGCAGCATTTCCTACATCTAATTTTTCCCCAGAGAAGCTTCTAAGACTATAAAAACAAGAATCAAAACTTGAAGAATCAAAGCAGGACTAAAGTGATAGTGATAAAGGAGTGATTAAGGAATGATAAAGGAAGTGGTGAGGCAGAAGGCTTTGCTGGGAGTCAAAGAAGTCCCGTGACCAAGGATAATTTCTTGTCTGGTGCTGGTCCAACTACCCCCAAATAGGGCATGAGAAAGTGTCAGTGGAGGCTGAGATCTGCTTGCCAGCACACCAAATGATCTCCGGCTTCTGGATTCAGCTAGTTGGTATTTCTTCCTCCTCCTCCCTAGTGAGGATGGCTGTTACTGGCTGTCACTTCTCATCACAGTCTCTCACGACAATTCATTGCTTTCTTCCCTCTTCCGGCCACATTGTATTTGCAGTGAGACTAGCCAGTTGTCTTTCTGAGACAAACTGGTATTGGATATTCCAAAATAATTCTTTCATTAGTCTTTTTCACTATTTACTCTGTTATTGTTCCAGGGCCCCTGGGCTTTGGTGTCAATGAGAATGGAGTTTTACTGTAATTACTAGCCAAATAAATCATGCTTTTTCCCTGTAGCCACGAAATGTTCCCAAATATATTATAGACTATTTTTATTGTTTTGGATTATTAGCCCTTCTGCTTATTTTTATGTCCATTGATGGTTTGGAAAGTGAATAGTCCCAGATGTCTGAAAGTCAGATAACCACCCACTGGACATGCTATTTTTTTTCTCAATCTGTTTGACTCATGGAGCTCATTTTGCTAATATATAGCTCTTTTTTAAAATATGTTTGCCTTCTAATTCATTTTGAATAGCACTCACTACTCTCTGCATTCAGTGGTATATTTCACAATTCTTAAATAAATACATCATTTACAAAGGTCATACAACTTTATAGCCTGAAATCTAGACAGAACAAATGACTCCCCTTGACTTCTTGCCCCCATGGCCCTTACTTCCCATAGTGAGGGAGTTTTAACCTCAAAAACCTGGATTGAATCTAGGCTTATGATATAAGACTAGTCCTAGACTAAAACACCAGTGGTAGAGCAACAAGGCCAGTTTGCCCTTCAGCTCACACTAATCCTAAACACCACTTGACACTTTACTCTTGTCTTATTCCCCCTGAGAGGCAGGCAGCCTCCTCCTGTGATCGTGATGACTAAGCCTCTGCCCTGCAGACAAGCATAGGTCGTGACTGACCTTGGCAATAAGTCTTATAAGGACTAGTGACAACCATGAGGGCTTTAGAGTCCAACAGCTTGGGATTAAGTCTCTCTTCCCCCAAATACTAAATTTCTGTGCCCAGTTTTCTCATTTGTTTCATGGAACAAGTAATATTTTCTACTTCATGGGCTGGGCCTGTAGTGAGGCTTAAACCGACAAACTATAATGGCTCAATATTATTTATCTTGGGTCCTTTGAGACCAGAGTCCTACCTTTTTTCTCTAGTTGTACCAGTCAGAGTCTCAGTAAGAAACAGAATGTGGGGACGCCTGGGTGGCTCAGTTGGTTAAGCAGCTGCCTTCGGCTCAGGTCATGATCCCAGCGTCCTGGGATCAAGTCCCACATCGGGCTCCTTGCTCCGCAGGGAGCCTGCTTCTCCCTCTGACTCTGCCTGCCACTCTCTGTGCCTGTGCTTGCGCTCTCTCTCTCTCTGACAAATAAATAAAATCTTAAAAAAAAAAAAAAAAAAAAGGAAACAGAATGTGGAAAGAACCAAGATGCCCTTCAACGGACAAATGGATAAGGAAGATGTGGTCCATATACACTATGGAGTATTATGCCTCCATCAGAAAGGACGAATACCCAACTTTTGTAGCAACATGGACGGGACTGGAAGAGATTATGCTGAGTGAAATAAGTCAAGCAGAGAGAGTCAATTATCATATGGTTTCACTTATTTGTGGAGCATAACAAATAGCATGGAGGACATGGGGAGTTAGGGAGGAGAAGGGAGTTGGGGGAAGTTGGAAGGGGAGGTGAACCACGAGAGGCTATGGACTCTGAAAAACAATCTGAGGGGTTTGAATTGGCGGGGGGTGGGAGGTTGGGGTACCAGGTGGTGGGTATTATAGAGGGCACGGATTGCATGGAGCACTGGGTGTGGTGAAAAAATAATTAATACTGTTATGTCGAAAATAAATAAAAAATAAATTAAAAAAAAAAAAAGAAACAGAATGTGGCTCAAAATATTCAAGAAACTTGAATAAAGTTCAGCTAATGGAGGGCAGGCCCAATCCAGGGAATGGCACAGGGATTTTGAAGAACCTGAAGAGTAATAAGAGTTGGCAGCCATTACCACCCAGTCTTGAAACATTAGAATCCATCAGAACCAGAGCTGTAGAGACCTGGAGTTGCACTTAAGGAAGGAATGAGTCACTGCCAGAAACATGGCCCAAGAAGGGCATGGGAAAGAATCTCCTATCTGGCTCTCTTCCCCACCTTCTATCACTACTGGGGCCTCCCAAGGGAAGCCGGCTGACAAGGGACTTTGGGTAGTGAAGTCCACAGTCACAGGCCTCCTGTGGTCAACAGTGAGGGCAAAGATGGAAACAGATATAAGGGCAAGCCCAAGAAGAAAACAACTTAAGGAAGCTAGTCCTCAAGGTGTTTTTCTTCTAATCTAGTTCACTAACATTAAAACTACCACATTTGCCAATGGTCTGCTATTTCGTCCAGTTCTGTGTCTGTTCTAGAACTGGGCCCGGAGGTCTCCAGATCTGTCTATCCTAGTTAGGCTTTCCTCTAGTCAGGCTCTTGTTCCTCAATTTTTAGTACTGTTGGAAACCATTTTCCAATAGGGTTTTTTTTTTTTTTTTGCAAGACTGTTATTGCCAACAGTCTTAGTGACTGATCTCTGCACAAACGATCAGTCAGCTATAAAACAGATCCAAAGGGTATCATGCTTAGCGAAATAAGTCAATCGGAGAAAGACAACTATCATATGATCTCCCTGATATGAGGAAGTGAAGATGCAACATGGGGAGTTAAGAGGGTGGAAGAAGAATGAATGAAACAAGATGGGATTGGGAGGGAGACAAACCATAAGTGACTCTGAATCTCACAAAACAAGGGTTTTGAGGGTTGCTGTGGGGAGGGGGGGTTAGAGAAGGGGGTGGGGTTATGGACATTGGGGAGGGTATGTGCTATGGTGAGTGCTGTGAAGTGTGTAAACCTGGCAATTCACAGACCTGTACCCCTGGAGATAAAAATATATTATATGTTTATAAAAAATTTAAAAAATTAAAAAAAAAAAAAACAGATCCAAAGTATTTACCGAACCAACAAACTGACCATTGCCCTCTCTGTTGATTCTGGTCATAAACGCAGGATGATAGTGTGGTCAGGTTATTAGAAAGGAAAATAAAAATAGATCCTAAGAAATGGAAAGTTAAAAACAAAAACAAACAAACAAAAAACCTGTTGAGAGAATTCTCCCTGACTCACTTGCATTTCTGCAAGTCTTAAAAGTCCTTTCCTATAGACTGTATTTTCAAAGGATGAAAATTAAGCCGACTGGGGATATAGAGATAGGGCTCTCCTCCAAGGCAAGAGGGTAGCCCTGGCTTACTGCCTATTCCCTAAGGTCAACGTTCCTTTCTTGTAATCCACTGGGGACATGGGGTATCACTGGCCTCTTCCATCCCCCTGTGGGAATGGGGGCTCAGGAAACAGCACAAAAATGCTGCTTATCTGGCTGTAGGCATTGGCTGTATCCCACTCACTGTCTCTAACCCAGGAAGTTCATATCCCTACCATCAATGAAACTATGGGAGGCTAACACGCTAGGCTCCAGCTAAAGTAAAATCCCAAACCCTTCAGTTCTTGACACATACTTCTAATTAGTTTTACAATGTAGATTCCTTTAGATAAATGATTGGTGTAGGAGTCATGCCAAATAGGAGATCTATTTTTAAGAGATTTTTGTTGGCTATTGCTAACTTTTTAAAAAAACCAGTTCCTACTCAAAGACATAAATCCAAATTTTTTAAAATATACAAAATATTTTTTACTTAAATTATGTAAAATCTCAAAAGAAAGTTGCAGATTATTACACCATTGAGAAATAACACATCAGCTTTACCCACTGCAGCATTTCTGTTAGGTTAAGGAAGAGTTATCCCCATCTCTGAAACACACACACATACATGCATCACCTGAAGCCAGACACAACCACATACATGGTCTACGAACTCAATTTTATTCTGGATTTAGTTATTACAGGATACAAAATTGGTTTAAAAGACAAGGTAGCTTCAAAGGGAAGCGGCAGCTAAGGCATATCTTGGCACGATTTCACCTGGCTTTCAGAAGCTCAGACAGGAAACAAGCTGCAAGGGTCCTAGGGATGCAAATTGTCTCACTGGACCCAGAAAATTCAATCTTACTCACTACCACCCTTTCAGTCTTCCAAGTTCCACCATTTAAAATCACTTGCAAGTTACATCAATGCCCGTTCTCTCCCCCACCTACTCACCCTTATGTGAAGGAACTTGGTCAAGAGACAAGACTGAGAGGTTCAAGCAAGTCCCCAATTTCCCCCAAACCTGACCCAACAGCCGAAATTCTGCAATTTAATATAAGCATTGCCTGTTGCCTATATTCTTTTTATAATATTGCCGTGTTTCTATCTCTAAGAAAAATAGCTTAATAACTTTACACATGCAACTTTTCTTATGGCAACACAAGGAAGTAGGTACCTGTGGTAGAAGGGAGGGAGATTTAAAAAGATATGGATGTATAAGTGAAGAAAAGAAACGACAGTGTACTAAAGATTTAGGCCGTCTTGGAAATCAAAATGGCACATTCCTCCCCATTGTCCCCAGGGAGGTCCTGGTCAAGAAAGCACCATGATGTAATGAAAACAGTGACAGCTTTGGATCTACAGTTAGGCAGCACAAGCTTCCAATCCTAGCTTTCCTCCTACCAGCTGTGTAACCTTAAGCCAGATACATACTCTGGGCTGTACTTTTCTGATCCATTAAAAAAAGAGAGATAGTTTTTAAAAAATTACCTGCCGTAAAAGATTACTAAAAATATTAAGTGATATTATACATTACCCATGGAACACAGTCAGCATTCTCTAAGTGTCAGCTGATGTCATTATTGTTTTTTATCATTATTGTCATTAACCATGACACTATGTTGGCCAGAAAATGATCAGTAGATAGCAATGTCCCCAAATTAAATCAGATATAAGTAATGTGTTTGACTATATAAACGGATTCTTTACACATGGGTGTAAAGCAACAATGAAGGAATTTCCTCAGTGTACGTAGGAATACCAGAGAGGAGAGGAATGTATGTCTCATAAACCTATTGTTTGAAATTAAAGTATGACAAAATTATCTTAGAGGTTGGCAGCCTACAGAAGATAAAGAGACTATAGAAATAGCATGGGTGAAAATGGTAGCTTAGAGAACACATAGGAGTCTCCAAAATGGAAATAGAGAAGCCTCATTTCCACTATCTTTGGTAGACACATAATTCCCTTCTTTTTCTGTGCTAAATTTCCTCCTTTAACACAAACAACTAGTTCAGATTATGCACTAATGAGACTTAAGAGAACATACACATTTATTAGGTCCAAGATCATATATAATTTCCAGGAGAAGTCACCTCCTGGCCTAGCCCTTCCTGGAAAATTCTGGTTCATGTCCTCCCATATGGACCCAGGCCCAGCCTACTTCATGTAGATTGTCCAGGCCTGACCAAAGGACTGCAATCTCTCGCAGGCCACAAATAACCATGAGAGATTCTACAAGACTCAATGGAAGACCACCGTTACCGGTGGGGGGAAAAAGGTGGTTAATTTCTAAGCCAGATTCCTACAGCTGATTCACAAGGTTTAGGCCATTTAGTGCCTCAGCAAGGAGCTTCTTGGAAAAGAAGATTCTGTTTGTTCTTCTTTAGATCATCTAAATGTTAGTATTCATGAAACAGATGTCTTCAAAGCAGTGCCAGTTAGCTTAAACACAAATATGAAATTAGTCACTTGTAAAGCAGATTCAAATATTTCTCTGAAGGGCTGCAAGACTGTGATTTTGAGTACTAATTCATGTTTTAATACATTTCTAGTGGCTCTCGAATTAGCTTTTCAGCCAAGCATCAGGGACTATTTTTGGATCATTGGACTATTAATTCTAAGTACAAAACAAATTCCTATGAGAGAATGGGTAAAATATTTGTCCTTTAAGTTACACAAAGAAGCAAAAATTCCCTCCAGGAAATTACTACCCTATATTCTTTCTGATAGAGAAAGTCTTGAAAAGCTTTGTCTCCTCTATGAAGTCAAAAGTCTTTGGTTTGGCTTCACTTAATTTTTCCCATTTGGAACATATGGGAATATTCCCAAAACATCAGAGCAGCTGGTGCTTTCGAAATCAGAAAAACTTCTTTCTAATGCTACTTACATTATAGAGAAAGGAACCCACACTGCTGGCAAGACAGCTGTTCTTATTTCCAAAGAACATGGCAGTGGCTAAGGCAACATGTTTTCCTACTTAAATTACAGTTTTGGAAAAGGGAGTGATCAATCATTGTTTATAAATTTAGTTGTAATAATATCAGTTCCCTTCTTTCAGCTTAGCCCACTTAAAATGTTTCCAAATATGGGGAGGATTATCACATAGCCCAAATGTTCACATTTTGACTGACTTTCTCAGTTTACATTTGAAAACCTGACATCTTATGGTGAACACAGCCTTTCTAGAAGTTACCACACTGCATTGCATTTTCTCCCAGTATTTCCAGTTGTACATGCAAGGCTCCAAGAAATGTTAATAATGAAGGAGAAAGAGGCAATATCACAAATTCAAAAAGTATGTTCAGAGTTTAAGCAACATCCTAAGTCATATATGCCCTCAGTAGCAAAATGGAATTTAAGATCCCGATGTCCAATGGACACAGGACAATAATAAACTTCAACTGTTCACTTGATGCTTAGCTTTTCTGCACTCATAGACTTTCCTCTGAAAAATGTCCACAATTCAAAATGGAATCTATGGTAGTATCCCCCTACCTTTTTTGAATGTAAGTATATACTTCTCAACAGAGATGAGTAAAGATTGAAAGGAAAATTGTTTGCCTGGATTTTAAAAAAATAAGTTGTGCTATAACAAAAGCTTGACAAATATTTGATTAATAAAATATGTAAAGATTTAAGAACAAAGAATCTATGTTGTAAGTCCCCATTTCTGGCAAGACCACAGCAACAAGACAGTCCTGTGTCGCCACCTAACTGATAGGTTCTGTAGGGCACAAAAAGGTTTGCTGCTGATTAGTAAATTCCGAAGTCAGATTTCTTCGTCTTTGGCTTAGCAACAAAAATCAAAGTTATTTTCTTGGTTGAGCCAAGTTACCTTGCGCTGAAAATAACTCTTTTTAAAGCTCTTACTATATGTTAGAAACAGAGTTCAATGCTTTCCAGACATGATTTACTTTAATCTTTGTGTTACACATATGGAGTTGGTAAAATGACTCCACTTTAGAGATGGGAAGAGCATGTAGAAAGCTTTATACTATTTCTCTTTTATCTTAAAAGTCTTCAGTGCTATGCACCTTTTTATACATAATAGTATTTTATTCTCTGGAGTGGTTACTCACATTTGAAGTACCTAGTTGGGAAAACCCTCCAGGGCTGTGAGCACTTTGAAAGACTAACCAAAACCGTAATTCAGAGCCTGGGCCTCTAAATTCTTCATTCATCTTTGAACAAAATTTGAGAGTTGTTAATTAGCATAATGGAGGATACGAGCATTTACCAAAGGACTGCAAGAAACCAAATTGGCTTGGGTCCATTCACAAGACTGGTTACGTAACTTGCTCCAAATGGCATAGCTGGGATTTGAATGAGAGTTTTTCTAAGGCCCTGGCTTTAAACCACTATTTTTAATCTCTCTGACCTTATCTTTCATAAACATAGAAAGTGTAACAGTTCAGTGGAACAACTGAAGAGCTTCATTCAGTGAATAATACACAAGAAAAGGAGAGAAGGGGAAAGGCAAAAACCCTCCTCCCAAGACTGCCACACAACTGTCCCCACCACACAATTCTTTATCTTGGTGGCTCAAAGTCCTAGCCATTTCTCTGTTCTCTTACTGACATCTGTCTCAGTTTGCTAGGGCTTCCATAATGAAATACCAAAGCCTGGATGGCTTCAACAACAGAACTTTGTTTACACACCTTTCTAGAAACTGAAAGTCAAGACCAAGGTGTCAGCAGGGTTGGTTTCTCCTGAGGCCTCGCTCTATGGATTGCAGATGGCGATCTTCTTGCTGTATGCTCACGTGGCATTTTCTCTGTGACATCCCAGGTGTCTCTTGGGTCCTCTTTTTATGTAGACACCAGCCATACGGGATTAGAGCCCACTCTAAGGGCCCCATTTTCCCTTTATTACATCTTAAAGGTCCTCTCGCCAAATATAGTCCCATTCCGAGGTACTAGGGTTAGGGTTTCAACATATGAATTTAAGGTGGACACAATTCAGTCCACAGTAACATCTAATAAATCTCCAAGTCCCTCTCCACTGGGCACTGTTGTTCCCTTGGTGTAGGTTCTCAGCATGTCCTGGCTTCCCAGTGTAACAGTCTCCCCTGTCCTTTCTTACATGCATCCCATGTGTTCTTTACACCAGTACCCTGCTAATCATACTTGATCAAGCCTCTTTTTTGAGACTGAACTCCCAAGATAGATAGACAGATAGATGAATGTGCTAAGAGATGGTAAAACCTAATCTTCAAGAATTAGAGATCACTCTCCCCAGTTGCAGAAAGACTAGAGTTCATCTGGAGTTTGGAGAGACTCGTAGAGCACTTCCACCTTCCGGGAGCCTGTTTCCCTATCTCCCACGCTAAGTAAGAGGAGCCTTAAGGATACCAGTCAGATAGCTAACAGCTGTAGCAGTTTAGGTGTTTAGAGTTTCAGGAGCTTAAGAATGTGTATGAGATGCCAAAGTTAGATCAGCCCATGGGAGAAGAGAAGAAAGGGAGAGAAAGAGAGAGAGAGAGTGAATTGCATTGTTAGAGAGAGAATGTTTTGGGGTGAGTTGGAGAGAGGGGATGCCCTGGGAGGGACCTACACTTTCACTTATGATGGAGGGGACAGTGAAGATACAAATGGCCCAGAGCAGAGGGAGCTGGCCTAAAGACATCCTGAAAAGGTCCCCACCCGAAAGGGCTAGAGTAACGTCGCAGAGGAGTGAATTTCTAGGAGTCTGAAGGGTAAAGAAGAGTAGAGCAAATGGCCAGCTGAGGGAAGAGAGAGGGGTATTCTCAGGTGGTAGGAATTACAGCTGCAGATCCTGAAAGACTGAATCTCCAAGAAAACATGAAGAGCACGTCCTGACGCGAATCCATCCCCCTGGCCCCTGAGGATGCCAAGCCAGATCACAAGGGTATTCACCATACTTCCACCTGTGATCCCCTCCAATCCGGGCGTGTGGAGAGGAGGAGAGGAAAGAAGTGAAGAACCAGGAAAGTGAAGAACCAGAGCAGGAAAGCAGCTTCTCCCTCCAGCTTCCTGCCCTGAAGAAGACCCCGTCTAAGGGAGAAGATAGTTCAAACTTTAAATGAAGGTATTGTCTTTAATATTGCTGGGACTTGGTATCTTAACTGATATAATGATACTGTACTTGTCCCTAAAAGCGATCAGAAAAGCAATGAGACCCATCTAAAATTTCATCCACTGCCCGGAAAGGAACCGTCCACAGAGTTTAAAAATGAGAGAAAGAATCCAATCAAGAAATGGGCAGAGGACATGAACAGACATTTCTGCAAAGAAGACATCCAGATGGCCAACAGACACATGAAAAAGTGCTCCATATCACTCGGCATCAGGGAAATACAAATCAAAACCACAATAAGATATCACCTCACACCAGTCAGAATGGCTAAAATCAACAAGTCAGGAAATGACAGATGCTGGCGAGGATGCGGAGAAAGGGGAACCCTCCTACACTGTTGGTGGGAATGCAAGCTGGTGCAGCCACTCTGGAAAACAGCATGGAGGTTCCTCAAAATGTTGAAAATAGAACTGCCCTATGACCCAGCAATTGCACTATTGGGTATTTACCCTAAAGATACAAATGTAGTGATCCAAAGGGGCACATGCACCCGAATGTTTATAGCAGCAATGTCTACAATAGCCAAACTATGGAAAGAACCTAGATGTCCATCAACAGATGAATGGATCAAGAAGATGTGGTATATATACACAATGGAATACTATGCAGCCATCAAAAGAAATGAAATCTTGCCATTTGCGACAACATGGATGGAACTAGAGCGTATCATGCTTAGCGAAATAAGTCAAGCAGAGAAAGACAACTATCATACGATCTCCCTGATATGAGGAAGTGGTGATGCAACATGGGGGCTTAAGTGGGTAGGAAAGAATAAATGAAACAAGATGGGATTGGGAGGGAGACAAACCATAAGTGACTCTTAATCTCACAAAACAAACTGAGGGTTGCTGGGGGGAGGGGGTTTGGGAGAAGGGGGTGGGATTATGGACATTGGGGAGGGTATGTGCTTTGGTGAGTGCTGTGAAGTGTGTAAACCTGGTGATTGACAGACCTGTACCCCTGGGTATAAAAATATATGTTTATAAAAAATAAAAAATTTAAAAAAAAAAATGAGAGAAAGAATAAAGCTTCTTTCCAGGGCATCCCACCAAAATGAGCACAATCTAATGGTTTTCTTATTTTAAAGATAAAAAGATATTGTGCTTCTTATATAACGAGCACAAATATAAGCTTTAGTATTTCTTCTCAGTGGACCCAGCCACGGAGACCAATGGTCCATGTGGCTGATTTTCTGAGCCGAGCTAATCAAACCGCCACCCAGCTTAAAATCATAGATGTGTTCCTGTTGCCTGTAGTGGGAATCTAACATTTTGATATGATAGAAAAGCTCAGCGCACTCTTTTGGCCTCCTCTGCCTATGCAGTGGCACTTGAGATTTACCGAAATGTATGTAGTTCCCTGTACACGACAGGAAAGACATCCTTCTGCATCTCTGTTCATATCATTCCATTGATTTTCTCTTCTTTTTCTCATTCTATGCTCAGTTTTTATTTTTATTTAAACCTTGGCTCAGATGGTAGCTTCTCCAGCCTCTCTGCTTGTCTGCCCACATACCCCTCCTCAACAGAATGGTATTTGCTTTCATTTCTGTCATGGTTCTGCATGATCTTGCTTCAATAGCAGATTTGTTATTACTATTATTACTACTATTATTGTCATTATTACTCTTCATTCATCTACCTTCCCTACAAGACTGTGAATTCTTGGCAATAGGATATGTTCTTGTTCACTGTAATGTCCCCAGATTCATGAGGAGAACCTGACTCTATTAGATCCTTAACAGATCTGTTGAATGAAAGCTACAAGGATAAAAATTGGACCATAGTCATTTCTTGTTTTACCGAAGTTTCTACTATAAAGTTATTCAGCTTCTTTTTTTTTTAAATTTTTATTTATTTATTTGACAGGCAGAGACCACAAGTAGGCAGAGAGGCAGGCAGAGAGAGAGGAGGAAGCAGGCTCCCCGCTGAGCAGAGAGCCCAATGTGGGGCTTGATCCCAGGACCCTGGGATCATGACCCGAGCAGAAGGCAGAGGCTTTAACCCACTGAGCCACCCAGGCGCCCCTTATTCAGCTTCTATTGCAAAGATAAGAAGTATGGCTTTTTTGGCTTGTCTGTTTGGGTTTTTGCCATTTTATAATTTTTCAAAAGACTGACTAGAGTATTAATTTTTTTTTTTTTGTGGAACTCAGTACATGTAGGATTGTTCCACGTCTAAGTTAACAGAATTTAGTCACTGAAATATACCAAAGAACCATTTATATGATCTAGAAGAGCCTATGTTTTATTGCTTCTGAGCTCCTAAAAAAAGGGGACTCAGAAAAAAAGGGGGAAAAAAGGGGGAAGCTCAGAAAAAAGGGGGAAAAAAAAGCTCCTTTTGCTACTGAATTATCAGCACCTTTTAAAAAAAATTTTACCCAGTAAAATAGCATGAGGACAAAGCCTTGTTAGCAAAACACTGTCTTGGGGTGGCTTATTTTAAGCGATTACATTATGCTATGAGCAGGTTGTTATTCATGGAGGCATGGATCAATACGCTTTGGCTCCTGACAGCACCAAAGCACCAGCCCATCCATTTCCTCCCACCCCTTTCCTCAGCTTCTTTCCACAAGCAAGTCCCTGACTACTTATTACAAAGCCCCTACTGCAGTATTATTTCAGTCTTTGTACAAAGCACAGGCTTTGTTGTTCAGCGAATGGAAGTCATGTCACTTCAAAACATTTGTAGGTTGTCTTAGCAATTTATCTAGGGTCAGGAGAACATCTTCAGGCTATCAGTGATAAAACTGAAAAGAAAAGTCAAATATCTCATAGGGAAAAGAGCAGGTTGAAGTAAATGACTTCAAGATGCTTGACTTCTCTCTGAAGATAGAGGCTCTGGTATATTTCCCATGAGAGCCAGATTTCTTTTAATCCACCAAATACATGTCACTTAACTGTCAGCTTTCAAAAAAATTAACAAGTTTTATTCATCTTACCACCATCAAAAATAACAAAAATGAAGCATATAATAATACATAGTATATTACATGGAATATATGTTAATATATAATAATTTAATTAAATGAGCAAAAATTTTTAATTATGCATTTAACAATTCTCAAGAAATAAGGAGGGGGTCTTTTAAAACATAGCTATTCAAAGTAGGAATTTTTTTTTAAACATAGCGTGAGGGTGGCCAACAGACCATGAAAAGATGCTCAATGTCACTAATCATCAGGGGAACAAAAATCAAAACTACAATGAGGTATCCCCTCACACCTGTCAGAATGACTAACATCAAAAACATAAGAAACAACAGGTGTTAGTGAGGATGTGGAGAAAAAAGAATCACCACGCTCTGTTGGTGGGAGTGCAAGCTACTAGAGCCCCTATAGAAAATAGTATGGAGTTTCCTAAAACAATTAAAAACAGATCTACTGTATGATCCAGTAATTCTACTACTGAATAGTTACCCAAAGAATACAAAAATGCTAATTTTGAAAGATAAAGGCACCCCTATGTTTATTGCAGCATGATTTATAATAGCCAAATTATGAAAGCAGCTCAGATGTCCATCCCTAGATGAATCTATAAAGAAGATATATATTGATATATATCAACATTCCATTATATATATATTACATATTAAATATTTAATCTGTATATACTATTCCATTATATATATATAATAGACTATTACTCAGCCATAGAAACAAATGAAATCTTGCCATTTGCAGCAACATGAATGGAGCTAGAGGATATAATGCTAAGTGAAATAAGTCCATCAGAGAAAGACAAATACCTTATGATTTCGCTCATATGTTGAATTTAGAAATGAAACAAACAAACAAAAAAATAGAAATGAAACAAGCAAACAAAAGAGACAAACCAAGAAAGAGACACTTAACTATAGAGAACAAACTGATGGTTACCAGAAGAGACATGGGTAGGAGGTGAAATGAAGGAAATTAAGATTACACTCATCATGATGAATACAGAGTAATGAATAGAAGTGTTGAATCACTATACTGTGCACCTGAAACTAATATAACCCTGTATTCTAACTATACTGGAATTAATTTTTTTTAATTTTAAAATTTTAAAAATTTAAAATAAAAAAATATATACCTTCAAGAGTCTTAGAAATACTAATATTCTTTGACCTAACAATTGCACATATAGAATCTGGCCTGATGGAAAAAAATATTTATTTACAACTATGTTCATTACAGTGGTATTTATAATATTTCTTAAAATAGAGAATGATTAAATAAGTTAAAGTACATGCATAGGATATAATATTCATACCTTCCTAGGCTTGCAACACATTACTCCAATCCAAGCTTCTGATTTCCCATGGCCTTTTTCCCTATGCCTTCTTTACTGTCTCTTATAATATACCCAGTATTGAATTACTAATGCTTTGGATAGTAATAAATATGGCACCTGGGTGTCTCAGTAGTTTAAGCTTCCAACTCTTGATTTGGCTCAGGCCATGATCTCAGGGCTGTGGGATTGAGTCCCAAGTCAGGCTCTGCACTGGGCATGGAACCTCCTTCAGATTCTCTCTCTCTCCCTCTCCCTCTGTCCCTTCTCCCCATACTCTCTTAAACAAACATACAAATAAACAGGAATAACTCAATGGACACTACATGCCAAGTATCACTTTAAGTGTCTTGCATCTATGGACTCACTTAATTCTTGTAAGTTCAGACCTATTGGGTCTGAACCATTGTCATTCCCCATTTTATAAGTAAGCTGAGACACAGAAAGGTTAGTGTGCCCACAATAACAAACTTGTAAGACTCAGAACTCAGATTTCCTGGCTATATTATCTACGCACTTTACGACCATACCGTATGTATTAGTTTGCTTGAGCTGCCATACAAAAGTGCCACAAACTGGATGGCTTAAATAATAATGCCTTAGAGAGCTTGAGGCTTGAAGTCTGGAATCAAAATGGAGGCAGAGTTGGATTCTTCTGAGGACACTGAGAGAAAATGTTTCCACACCTCTCCCCTAGCTTCTGGTAGTTTGCTGGCAGTATCTGGTATTTCTTGACTTGTAGAAACTTCAGCCTGACCTCTGTGTTCATCTTCACATGGCATTCGCCTTATGTATATACCTATGTCCAAATTCTCTTTTTTAAAAATAAAGACATCAGCTATACTGGAGAAGAGGCCTAATCCTATTCCGGTATGACTTCATCTTAACTCTACATCTACTAGGACCCTATTTCCAAATAAGGTCACATTCTGAGTTTGGTGTAGGGGGAAGAGATTTAAACATAAGAATTTGGTGAAATATTATTCAACCCATAACATCAGAGTTTCCAATCATATTAATATTCACATAGTAAATAGTAAATGAACAAAAGCAGGAAATAAGACTATACGTACTGTGATCCCAGTTTTAAAAGACACATACTGGGAGGAAGGACATCCTAGGTCTTACTTTTTTTAATCCTCAATTGTTTTCTCAGTTTTTTTATCCTCAATTTTTATCCTCAATTATTCTACAAAAAGTACTAGATACTATTTTAATCATTTAAAATGCAGTAATGACATAATCACATCAGAAAAGAAGTAGAAAATTTTTTTTCAAAAATGTATTAAGTTTATTTATATCATGTGGCCTTAAAGAGCTATGTTAGCAATTTAAGCACCCAGATCAGAGTTACATCCTGGGCTAACATATAGACTTCAGCATCCATCTTCCTTCCTCTACATCCTTTAAATACCATGTTTTGGTTCCAGGTCCTTCCTCTCATCTTATTTTCTCAGCTCTTCAAAGAATAAAAACTTGCTGCTATGTGGCCTCAGCATAGTGCCTGAAAGGATTCTTGAGATATGGCTCAAACAATCAAACAGATACACTTGAAATGTACAAAGTCTCTTCCTAGGGGTCTCCAAAGTGGGGTGAATGCACCCCCAGTGTTGTGCCAAATGATGCACCCACTAAGGATGGAAGAAGAACAATACAAAGATTTCTCTCAGTATTTAGGTACTGAATTTAATGCATGGGTTGACACTTGGACCTCACTCAGTTTACATTCAGGTATGTACAAGTCAGGGATGGTGTTTGGTACCCTCTGTAAAGATTGCCACAGTCCCAGAACATAGGAGTGGACAATGGGACCTATATTTGTTTCCTAGGGCTATCATAACAATCACCACCAAGTTGGTGGTTTCAAAGAACAGAATTAATTCTTTCACTGTTCTGGAATCCAAAATCAGGATATCAAGGTATATCCAGGAGAGAATCCTTCCTTACCTCTTTCACCTTCTGCACCTTCTGATGGAATTCTTGACAAGCAATTCTTGACCTTCTTAGGCTTGCAACACATTGCTCCAATCCAAGCTTCTGATTTCCCATGGCCTTTTTCCCTATGCCTTCTTTACTGTCTCTTATAAAATACCCAGTATTGAATTTAGGGCCCATTTAATCCAAGATGATCTCAAATCCAGATCCTTATCCTAATTACGTCTACACTGGATTTTATTCTGGAGTTCCAGGTGGACATATATTGGGGGGGTGGGGTCACTTTTTAACCCACTAGATGGCCTTCCAGTGTTATCTTACTTTCAGAGTATTGAAACATCTTCCAGCATGCACGTAAATGGTTAAGTGGATTTATAAATCATATTATTGAGCTTTAATCACATAAACCTTCACAAATTGACAATCAAGTCAAAATTTGTCAGATGAAAAAACAACAGAGTAAGCATAGTAAGAAAGGCAAGCCCAAGAGAAAAACAAGAAAACAGAAAGCCTGACACTTCTTCCATCCTTTTTATGAACTCTCTATCAGCCCTAGAAAACTGCAATGACATAATCATATCTAAATAGAAGTAGACCAAAATCTTTAAAATTATCAAGAGGTCTATTTGAAATATGGGTTTACATCTACTACTATTAACAATAAATCTTATATAAGTAGTGTTCTTTGAGATTTTCTCTAATGATGGTATGAAGTAATCACAATTATGAAGGCATATTCAAATTAAACACACAGAGCATGAAGACACAGATCCATAATTTTTTCAGTCATTTTTAAAAGTCACCCTATTCTCTCTTTCCTCGGTAGAAACTAGCTGGAGACACATGCGTGCACGTACGCACGTGTGCACGTGAGATATGGAGACAAAATGATGTGCTTTCCTGTATGAGTAAATAGCATTTTTGAAAGCTATACAGAATATGCATCTGAAGACTAGAAGTAGCAAGAATGAGGACAATAGTCTATGTCTATTTCAAAAGTAAAATACATCAAAACTAACTTTCTGGGAAAAAAAAACTAACTTTCTGTGTACTGTGGAATTACAAATGTATCATAAAAGACACTGTTAACAGAAAGTGAGTTCTTTCATTTTTTAAAAATTAGTGGTCTTCTCCCATAAAATTTATATGATGACATCAATGCAACAACTATTTTGGCTGGAATAAGAAAAGAATATGAGGCAAAATTAGAGATAGGGTCACACTTTTAATCCATTCACTTCATTGTACACACACAAGCAATGGTAGGAAAATAAAAGCTAGAAGTAGACAAAGTACTATAGTCCCTTGTTACTGAAGTCCCTGATATAATTCATCTGTAAAAAGACCATTAAAATACAACAGGGTTTTTTTTTTATTTTTTAATTTAAATTCAATTTAATTAACATATAGTATATTATTAGTTTCAGGAGTAGAATCCAGTGATTCAGTTGCATACAACATCCTGTGCTCATTCCATCACATGCCCTCCTTAATGTCCATCACCCAGTCACCTCATTCCCTCACCACCCTCCCATCCCAGCAACCTTCAGTTTGTTCCCTATAGTTAAGGGTCTTTTATGGTTTGCTTCCCTCTCTGTCTTCTTCTTCTTTTATTTTTCCTTCCCTTCCCCTATGTTCATCTGTTTTTTTAATAAATTCCACATGTGAGTAAAATCATATTGTATTTGTCTTTCTCTGACTGACGTCTTTCCCTTAGCATAATACCCTCTAGTCCCATCACCATGGTCGCAAATGGAAAGATTTTATTCTTTTCGATGGCTGAGTAATATTCCACTGTACAGATGAATAAATAAAGAAGACGTGGTGTGACTGTGTATATGTGTATATACACACACAACGGAGTTCTTACAATACCTCAGCAATAAGATGGGGAGCAAGCATGAGAACCTGTGGCGTAGCCGAGATATATTTGTTATCTTGCATCAAAATCTTAAAAGAGTTACTGAAGGAAAGATGGATGGTGCATTTTTCTGTTAAAAGAAGACACATGTCCCAAATCTGCTAACCTTTCCCATGGACATGGAGCCCTTGGTAGTTTGCCACCTAACAGATAATTTCATAAAATAATGATAACTATGTAAAATCTGTCCCCTCAAGGTAAAGGCTAAATTTTAATAGTGAGCAATAAAAAGGGTACTTTTGAAGAATGATGAGAAGAAAGTTCTTCAAAATTACTCTTTTTAATCTTTCTACATTTATATGCATTTGTTATAAGAGAGCAATATAATAGAACTTGTACCATTTATAAAAACTCATATATGCACACTTTAAAAACTTGGGAACTTTCCATAAAATGCCTGATCAGTACCCCTCAAATCTGTCAAGATCATCAAAACCAAGGAAAGCCTTAGAAAACAAGGAAAATTAAATGTCACACTCTGGAGAGCCTAAGGAGCTGTTCCCTATCTGGAACAGAAAGGGACATTAGGTAAAAACAAGGGAAATCTAAAAGAAGTATGAACTGTGTATATAGTAATATATTAACATTGGTTCATTAGTTGTGACAAATGTACCATACTCAGGTAAGATGATAACAATAGGAAAACTGGAGGTGGGCCACATGGGAATTCAATGCATTCTCTTTGAAACATTTCTGTAATCCAAAACTCTTCTAAAACTAAAGTTTATTTTTAATTTTTATTTTTTATAAACATATATTTTTATCCCCAGGGGTACAGGTCTGCGAATCACCAGGTTTACACACTTCACAGCACTTTCTAAGCTGTTTATTAATCTTCTTTAAAAAGGACTGCAGTAGATTTGGGACACATCTACTAAATATGTAAAAATGCGGTAATTTCCACATAATTGTAAAGAAAGTTTAATAATGCCTATCAAGGAATTTACTAGCTAAACTTGAATAAAAAAAATTGTATGATTAGTATCTGGGATGAAAATCAAAGTCACGATTTAGTAAGCACAAGTAACATGGCACTCCTCCCATTTGCCTCTGGATAGCTCTGTGAGGTATCTCCAATCTATGATAGAATTTAAGAACAAACATTCAAATAAAGTGAACCAGGTCTTCAAATCTCTGAGAAATTATAAGAAATTGTAAATGTTTAAAAATAATACAATGGAACTAGAGTGTATCATGCTTAGCGAAATAAGTCAAGCAGAGAAAGACAACTATCATATGATCTCCCTGATATGAGGAAGTGGTGATGCAACATGGGGGCTTAAGTGGGTAGAAGAAGAATCAATGAAACAAGATGGGATTGGGAGGGAGACAAACCATAAGTGACTCTTAATCTCACAAAACAAACTGAGGGTTGCTGGGGGGAGGGGGTTTGGGAGAAGGGGGGTGGGGTTATGGACATTGGGGAGGGTATGTGCTTTGGTGAGTGCTGTGAAGTGTGTAAACCTGGTGATTCACAGACCTGTACCCCTGGGGATAAAAATATATGTTTATAAAAAATAAAAAATTTAAAAAAAATAAATAAAGATAATGTTAGCAAGAGTAAGGGATTCTCTATAATCATTCCATGAACAAATGAATAAAAAGTAGTTTTTAATAATCATTATATTTTATTTCCATCATGTCCACTTTCATTTCTAACTCTGTATGTATTTTAGAATACATATGGGGTGCCTGGGTGGCTCAACCCGTTAAGCTGCTGCTTTCAGCTCAGGTCATGATCCCAGGGTTCTGGGATCAAGTCCTGCATTGGGCTCCCTGCTCAGTGGGGAGTCTGCTTCTGCCTCTCCCACTCCCCTTGCCTGCGCTTCCTCTCTCATTGTGTCTCTCTCTATCAAATAAATAAATAAATAAAATATTTTAAAAAAGAAGGAAAGAAAGAAAAAACACATAGATATTACTTGAATATACTGGCGGCTCATGCTCAGAATTTCTCATCAATAGAATATGCGACCAAGGATTGAGACAACAGCTCTATCTTCTCCACCACTAGCTGATGACCTCTCACTCTGTTACAGTGGCATCCTTGTCATTAGAACAGTGTTCATCTCTAGTCCTTCCCTTGGCTCCTTACTCACTTTGAGCTCCTCCAAAATCACTGATCAAAAAAGCAGAAATGGCATGTGTGTGAACACATTATACATTCAGCCTTACTTGGCATTTTGTAAAAATGAAAATTATTTCATTCTAAGCAAGCCAAAGCACAGGCGAAAAGGCAACTTTTCTCTAAAAAGACCCACCCCAGAACACAACAGATATGGTCGTTGGATGGAATGTTCAACTCCATCTGTGTTCTAGTCTCCCCCAGTGTTCCTTCTACCCATTGACAAGCATCTCCCCCTGTATGGCCTATGAGAAGAAAAGACTATAGGAGTTTTCATCCCACATGAGACAGCCTGAAGAGTAAAGTAGACTCTAAGAGTAACTATGCCTGGACATTGGGTGTAAACTAGGATTGTCTCAGACAAACTTACTTATGAGCTAATATAGCTTTGAAGTCACACATAAAGGATTCAAGTCAGCCCAGCCAGGGTTCAAATTCAAGCTCAAAACTTAATTGTATAACCTTGACGCACTTAAATAACCCCCTGTAACTCAGTTCTACAATGTGGGAATAATGGCCTGGTGGCTCAGGTAGTTAAGCATCCAACTCATGATTCCAGCTCAGGTCATGATCTCATGGTTGCTAGACCCCTTTATACTCATAAAATTATTTGCAGCAAAATAATTTTGCTGTAGATTGTATCTATTAATATTTACCTTGCTAGAAATTTTGCTGTAGATTATATCTATTAATATTTACCTTGCTAGAAATTAAAATATGAATTTTTATGATATTTACTTAATTAAGGAAATAAAATCTATTAAATGGCAACATATTTTGTGTAAAATATAACTGTTTTCCAAAACAAAAATAGTGAAGGGTGACAATGTTTTTGCAAATCTCTTTAATGTCCAGTTGAGGAGAAGAAAGCTAGATTCTCACATCTGCTTCTACATTCAATCTATTGTGATGTGACATGTCATGTAGCTTCTGGAAAACACTGTATATTCATGAAAAAATTAGAGTAAAAAATGGAAGTAACATCTTAGCAATATTATGAAAACAGCTTTTAACACTTGGGCCTGTAAAAAGTGTCCTGGGCACCTTTGGGTCTATTGGACCCCACTTTGAGAACTAGGGTACAGGATAATGGAATGTTTATGTAAGGCAGGAGATAGGACAAAAAGCACTGGAGGAGAGAAGTTCAAAAACTGAGAGGCTGGAGTATTAGAAATCACCAGTAATTATGGTAGGAATTGTGTGGCGAGAATGGCAGTCTACCAAGAGCTAAAAATCTTTAAAGTATGAGCAGTGGTAAAGCAGGAAAAGGGTTAGCCCTCCTGCATAACAATACAAATAAGTAGTGACTTGCAGAGTCTTCCTTTGGAAGTTATGAAATTTATTTTATTTTTTTAAATATTTTATTTATTTATTTGACAGAGAGAGAGCACACAAGCAGGCAGAGAGGCAGGCAGAAGGAGGGGGGAAGCAGGCTCCCTGCGGAGCAGAGAGCCCGATGTGGGGCTTGATCCCAGAACCCCAAGATCATGACCTGAGCTGAAAGCAGAGGCTTTAACCCACTGAGCCACCCAGGTGCCCTCGGATGTTATGAAATTTAAACAAACCTACTAAGAGGAAGTGTTCAGCTAAATAAAATCAGGAAAACTCATTAATTCAACTATCTATGGAGCATTAAATACGACAGTGCCAAAAAGATCTAGGGAGTAAAATGTTTTTGATTCTCTCTTACATGAGATTTCTGTGCACTTATAGTTAATTGATAGTTATTAATTTCAATGACTATATTGCCAGCAGATCTGGATAATACTAGCTAGCCATGGTTTTCATTTTCCTGACACTCTATAAATCTCCTACTATGGTACAACAGGCCAATAAAATAAGCATTACAATCCTTCAAGAAAGTCAATAGTTTATAAAATCTAGACAGTGATTGACATGTCTGGTTTTATTCTCTGCCAACTATTAGTAGCAAAGGTCAGAGAAGAACTATAAGTCAACGAAAACTTCAAATGAGCTTACATCTCTCTTTTTCAGACAAATGAGACCCATGCTCCCAGGAATGTGCAGCTCAGAAATCAAAACGACACGTTTGGCTGAGCTGCAGGAATTGGGAATTGGGAATTTCACATAGATTTAAATACCACACTTAGTAAGGTTTTAAAGTAAATCACATCTAAATCCCAAACCTAAATTAAGAGGCAATTATTCTTCTTCAGTTTGGGCATTTCTAAAAAGATCTTAGGGCAGAAGGAGGAAGAACAGGGGTTTAGGCCAAGAAAAGAGAATCCAGGGACCTCCAGGTTTCACCAATGAAAACTTTATTTAACAGAATAGGAATGATTTGTCAAGGCGACGTTCGCATACCCAGAGTAATTAATTTTCATTCCTATCATTGAGCGTGAAGAATTAGAAAGTACATGAAGCACAGAATTATAAATGTTCCCGGGTGAAAAATAAGCAGCACTTGACAGTATTGGTATTATTTAACGCTCACTGAGCACCCATATAGGGCTGGGCATCATCTAGAACAAGATAGCAAAGAGCCCTCAAGTCCTGTGAACTGCAGTGGTGAGCCAAAGCCTGTCTGTTTCATCAGTGATACTATCTGTTAATCTGGAATAAGTAGCAATTTATATTCTGGCCTTTGTTTGGGAATGCTTTGTTACACTATTTCAGCAATTACATTACTACCATAAAGCAAACTCAGCAATGGCTTAATTGATTATGCGCCTATTAAGGATACCTTCACTTTGATCCATGATACCTGTATTCTGTGTGCTGAGAGAAGGAGAAGGACTCAAGTCACAATCTACAGATTTACAAGCCAGTTTACCACCTGTCCTTCCTTGCCCCAACCTGCAGCATTTTGAAGGAGTATAAAAAAGGTGTTTTATAAAGAGAAGTGGCAGAAAAGGAAGCTGATGCATTAATATTTGTGGGTGAAGAAAGCAAAGGGTATTACCTGTATTCAATTCCCATTCCTTACACTCTTATCTGTACCCCAGATATGCCATGAAATCTTGGCTCTTTCCCCACTGGAAAAATCAAGAAAAACATCTTAAGCATTGTGTTGTCCTTATTTCTATTCAATAGGACTCAGCAAATGGGAGAATGCTAAGGCATGGCTTAGAGAGCTGAACACAAGGGAAATCAAATGATGGAACACCAAAGTCTTAAAGGCAATAATGGATTTAAATATAACTATAGCTAGCGTCCTAATCTTAATCAAGGACACAGGAGCATGACGGTATCTGCCTAAGATTTCTTTCTTGGATTCCAGAGAAACACAGAGAATATGGGATGTGATATTTCTGTATGATCATGGAATCACCAAACAGAAGTGGAAAATTTTCTTCCACTTGTGATATCCCTTTTCCTAGAACTAATATGTTTTATCCACAACATGGCTATGTGGCACCATGACACAGTAGAGACACCTTCTAAACAGAGCTCCCAAAGGAGCAAATTGAATACTTTCATCCATCCTGCTCTTTTCAGGCTGTAATACATTGCTTGACACATACTTCTAATATCATTTTCCAGTTTATCCCTCTTAACTCTTCCGAGGAGTTTTACAAGTAGATTGCTAACTAAAGACTCACTCTAAGAAGGTGCCATACTATTTTGGTAAAACGGTCACGACCGATAATGTTTATAATCAGGCCCTATTCACCTTACCTTCAGCACTGTTTTGATAGGGATCTATGGAATAATTTTCTTACATACATATATTTTCAATAATGTTCCATCCCATTTAATGTGTATTTGTGTTAAATGACCTTTAAAATTTGTGCATGGGGGGTGCCGGGGTGGCTCAGTGGGTTAAAGCCTCTGCCTTCAGCTCAGGTCATGATCCCAGGGTCCTGGGATGAAGCCCCCCATTGGGCTCTCTGCTCAGTGGGGAGCCTGCTTCCCCTCTCTCTCTGCCTGCCTCTCTGCCTTCTTGTGATCTCTGTCTGTCAAATAAATAAATAAAATATTTTAAAAATAATAAAAATTGTGCATGCCCAAGGTCAATTTATTTCATTATGTCAAGTTCAAAATGATACAGATTCTATTCAGATTCTGACCAAAAAATGATGGTATTTTAGATGATGTTATTAATTCATAAACTAGCCCAACTTTAATTTTTTCAGGGAAGTAGATAATACACTATGTCAACAAGGACCAAAAAAAGTGATGACAAGGGAAGTAATAGAGTGTAGGAAAAGATAAATACCAAAGACAATCACTCCAAGCAAATTCTCTCATCTAGAGAACTTATCCTGTGTTTAAACAAGTGATGTGTTTCTAAAATGGATTGTTTGATGTTACAGTTAAGCAAGGGTATAAAGCAGAGAGTAATTCAGCTGTATTCAGCCAGAATGTTTTTGTGCTTGGAAAGCTCTCAAAATGGCATCAATAATGAGTTCTGTAGCTTTTTGAAAAATTTTCAAAGAATATTCATAGCTGTTGTGTCATTCTCATCATCACCTTATAAAGTCAGTAGAACAGATACTTTCCCTATATTTGATAAAAGAAACTGAGACAAAGATTTGTCTAGAGTTGTACCTAAGTAAAAAATTGAGTGAGGGCACCTGGGTGGCTCAGTGGGTTAAGCCGCTGCCTTCAGCTCAGGTCATGATCTCAGGATCCTGGGATGGAGTCCTGCATCGGGCTCTCTGCTCAGCCTGCTTCCTCCTCTCTCTCTCTCTCTGCCTGCCTCTCTGCCTACTTGTAATTTCTCTCTGTCAAATAAATAAATAAAATCTTTAAAAAAAAAATTGAGTGAGAACTTAGCTCTCCTGGTCCTTTGATGTGAGAGGTTGGGGTAAGGTCATTTCCAGACCCAATGTGCTCAGTACTCCAAGGCAGGATCTCTCCACTTAGCACCACTGACTTTTTGGGAGGATGATTCCTTGTTGGGAGTGGAGGGTGCTCTCCTGTGCATTGCAAAATTTACCCATATTCCTGTTTTCTACCCACTAGATGGGAGTGGCACCTCCCTCCCAGTTGTGACAACTGAAAAAGTTTCCAGACACTGTTAAATGTTCTCTGGGGGGCAAAACTGCCCCAAGTTGAGAACCACTGACCTAGAAATAACTTCAAAAAAGTCACATGACTCCCCTGGTCTCAGTAGCCAGGAAGAGAATTGGTGTGGAGAATTTTACCATTTAGAGCTATAAAATGGAATCTGTAAGATTGCTTGTAGACATCATTCAGAGTTTCTGGAGCAGCAATATTTCTTTCATCCTTTTACCTTTGCGTCAGGAGCAAGGAATTCAAGCTTATTACTAGAAAGCTGTTGGTATGCTAACAGTTCTCAGTCACTATGACCTTGTTGGTGAGGGGTACCTTCTTACATCTTGCGAGTGCTGAGTGACTGGTCTCGCACACCAAAACTCAGGCTCCCATGTGAGATCATAGAGGTTGTGCCCTTAACAAGAGCACCTAGCTGATATTGCTGATGAGGGCTAAAATATACCCCATGTTCTAAAGTCAAGGTAAGAGACCTGGTACAGCGATTCATCTCTTAAGGGAAGGTAAATTTTCCAATTCACTTAAAGGGACCATTTGGCCTAACAGTTCTACTAGAATATGGTCAAAGTATAAGGAAAGAGATGGGCAAAATGAGAAATGGGGATTCTAGAAGGATATCAACACTACCTCCATTTGGCATAGATAATACCAAGGATTCAGTGGTCTCTCTGGCAATGTAAACTTCAGGTATAACTATGCTAAAAATGGGCCATTTGCTGGGCATTAGGATTTCTAGAGCAAAGCTCTGTGGTGAACTGACTGGGGTGAAGGGAGGTGAATGAAGATGTCCAGAATAAACTGGAGAGCTCTACAAGGAGTGAACTCTAATAAAGGTTAGACAGAGATGTTTCAAGAGCAGACAAAAAAGGGACAGCAAGCTCATTATTGCCAATAGCCAACTTACCACATACAGTCTTATAAGGAAATATCTCCTTATATTTCCTCCCTGCCCCCATATAGAGAACTAAGGAGACGAGTGTGAGAAAGCTCCTTTACTCCAAGATGCTAAAACCATAAGCCCACCTGCGCTTGGGCCAGAACACATTTTGAATTAAATATGAGATAATAATTTGCAAATAAGCAAGACTACACTTCAAAACTAGGAAAGACCATTTTAATAGTTAAATGTAATCTAAAATGGTAGAGTTAAAATAAGATGCCATTGGAGAGCCTGCCACCAAGAGGAGAAGAGGGTTTGATAGAACACTGCTCCTCACTACTACAGAAAAATCACTTTGCATTTTTAACATGACTCGTGTCTCTGAAACCAACCAGTCACACTAATGAACTAATTCTTAAACACATATATATTTATTTCTTCCTAAAACATTGATCTTTCTATTCTCACATTTTATCCTCAAATACAAGTAGTCAGAATCACCTGAGTAGGCACACGGTGTTTAATTATCATTGAAAGGCGGTGTGTTCCATATAGAGAACATGGTCGGAACTTACTATTATTTCAGAATTCATGTCAGGCTTGGAAGTGGTAGCACTTCTTTCTTAGAATAAGTTAACCAACTCTTTAAAAAAATATTATTATTATTATTATTATTATTATTATTTTAAAGATTTTATTTATTTATTTGACAGAGATTACAAGTAGGCAGAGAGGCAGGCAGAGAAGAGAGGAGGTAGCAGGCTCCCCACTGAGCAGACAGCCCAATGGAGGGCTCAATCCCAGGATCCTAGGATCATGACCTGAGCCTAAGGCAGAGGCTTTAACCCACTGAGCCACCCAGGCACCCAAAAAAATTATTATTGAAATTAAAATTGTATTCACCCTTGATTTAAAGATAATGAAAATTACATATTCCTTTAAAAAAATTCCTTCCTCAGATAGGACGAATACCCAACTTTTGTAGCAACATGGATGGGACTGGAAGAGATTATGCTGAGTGAAGTAAGTCAAGCAGAGAGAGTCAATTATCATATGGTCTCACTTATTTGTGGAGCATAACAAAAAGCATGGAGGACAAGGGGTGTTAGAGAGGAGAATGGAGTTGGGAGAAATTGGAAGGGGAGGTGAACCATGAGAGGCTATGGACTCTGAAAAGCAATCTGAGGGGTTTGAAGTGGCGAGAGGGTGGGAGGTTGGGGTACCGGGTGGTGGGTATTACGGAGGGCATGGATTGCATGGAGCACTGGGTATGGTGAAAAAATAATGAATAGTTTTTCTGAAAATAAATAAATTAATTTATTTAAAAAAATTCCTTCATGTTTTAGGTCTCTGTTTCATTCAGTTCTATTGGTAGAAATCCAGTAAACAACAAGTGTTGGAGAGGATGTGGAGAAAGAGAAACCCTCTTACACTGCTGGTGGGAATGCAAGTTGGTGCAGCCACTTTGGAAAACAGTGTAGAGATTCCTTAAAAAATTAAAAATAGAGCTACCCCATGACCTTGCATTTGCCCTACTGGGTATTTACCCCAAAGATACAGATGAAGTAAAAAGAAGGGCCACTTGTACCTCAATGTTCATAGCAGCAATGGCCACAGTTGCTAAACTATGGAAAGAACCAAGATGCCCTTCAACGGACAAATGGATAAGGAAGATGTGGTCCATATACACTATGGAGTATTATGCCTCTATCAGAAAGGATGAACACCCAACTTTTGTATCAACATGGATAGGACTGGAGGAAATTATGCTGAGTGAAATAAGTCAAGCAGAGAGAATCAGTTATCATGGTTTCACTTACTTGTGGAGCATAAGGAATAACACAGAGGACACTGGGAGATGGAGAGGAGAAGTGAGATGGGGGAAATTAGAGGGGGAGACAAACCATGAGAAACTGTGGACTCTGAGAAACAAACTGAGGGTTTTGGAGGGGAGGGTGTGGGAAGTTGGGTGAGCCCAATGGTGGGTATTGTGGAGGGCACATATTGCACAGATCCTGAGTGTAGTGCATCAACAATGAATTTTGGAACACTGAAAAGAAATAAAATAAAATAAAATGGAAAAAAAAGAAAATCAGATATTTTTATATGCAGCCAATCAAGCCTGATTTAAAAATTTCTTTTCAAAGACCTCCTCCGTAGTCAACAAACAAGACATGAAGGCTCATAAGATGAATACTTCCTATTTTTTAGCAAGACAAGACCTTAGCAAGCACCTGACAGAAAAAAACTCACTCCTTAAGTAACTTCAGTGGCTCTCTGATTCTCTCTAATACTGCCCAATAAGTTCCTAACAACCATCTCCATAACTCGGGATTTATTTCATCTTGTCTCTCCCTGCTACCCCCACCACCAATAGCAGTGTTTGCCATACGGGGGAAGAGTTCTTCTAATTTCAAAAAATTTTTTGACACTTTCCTAAAACTGTAAAGGAAGACATAAATCAAGTATCTTTATATTCTTTTACTTTTACTTCTCAGGTCATTTACTTATTTGTACACGGCCAGACACAAAGGTATTTACTAATGTGAATGAAAAAAAAAAACACACGGGAGCTTGGGAGTTCAAAAACTTTGGGAGGTATAAACAAAACAGTAGTCTCTGTCACTGGACAACCCCCAGAAACGTCATCAAATTGCAGATGTCTCCCTTCTCATCTAAGACTTCCAAATGGCTGTTTTTCTGTTCCTTCTTGCAGACATTCACCAAATTATTTACTCATTTACTCGCTTATTCTTATCTGAGTGAATTGTGCTAATTGCCCATGCAATAGTCACTCCATTTCCTCCTTATAAAGAGAATCCCAATCTTGTTTGGGGTGACTAAAAGCTCAGCTGAAAGACTACATCTCCCAGCCTCCCCTGCAGTAAAAATACCATGTGACTAAGTTCTGGCCAATGAGATCTAATCAAGAGTTGTGGAATAGGGTTGCCAGAAAAGCATTTTAAGACAGAACAGGCAGAACTGCCTCTTCTACCTGCTTCTTAAAGTTCCAGTAGCAATCATGGGCAATGAGTGACCTTGAGGACAGAAGACAGCATTAAGGATAACAGGCAGACACAGAGTTAAAGCCCAGGTTCCTAAGCAGAAGAAACCATATCAGTTCCCAACTGCTAACCTTTTACACATTTTCTATTTTATCTAGCTAAACCTAATATTAAGTGATACCAAGATAAGAGCAGGGAAAGAAGGCCTACATAATCATAAAGTACAGTAAAAACAGGTATCAAATCAAAGGTATCAAAGGTATGAAAAGCAAAATAAGACTAAGAAACTACCATACTTCAAGAAAATTAAAGAGATCTTTTAACTAATGGAATGTTGCTTCCTCATTTGGACTCTGCAGCAGAAAGACCTTCATGGGGTTTCTGGGTGGCTCAGTTGGTTAAATGTCTGCCTTCAGCTCAGGTCATGATCACAGGGTCCTGGGATGGAGCCCTGGATCATATCTGATTCCCTGCTCAGCAGGGAGTCCAATTCCCTTCTCCCTCTGCCCCTTCCTTCCCCACAATGCTCTCTCACACATGGGCACACTTTCTCTCTCAAATACATAAATAAAATCTTTAAAAAAAAATGTAAAGGACATTCATACAAAAACTGGTGAAATACAAATAAAGTCTATAGTTTAGTTAATAATAGTATTACATCTACATTAATGTTTTAGTTTTGACAAATGTTAGGCAATTGGTCATGTATGATATTAACACTGAGAAGGTTGGATGAAGGGTGCCTGAAAAGTCGCTGTATCTTTACAAGTTTTCTATAAATCTAAAATTATTCAGAAATGAAAAGACTTGAACAAACATGTAATTATAGTCAACTCTCAACTATAAACGCATGTTGGTAGGCAAACAGGTTAAACACAGTTTACGAGAGCAAAGAGAGTGCTGGGGAAAGGAGCAATCAGGAAGCTGGGTGGTCCTCATTTAAAGGTGACAGAGTAAGAATGGGAGCTCTATTTATTCATCCTCCTTCTCTTTGATCCTTCCTTCCCCTAGCCCAGCAACAAGATTTGCTGCCTCTCCTCAGAACAAAGAAAAGACAGCACATTCTAGCCCCCAGCTTCATTTTGTTTAAACACATTTCTCTTTTCACTAAACTGTAAACCTTCTTAGGATAGGATAACTTCTGATTTCATTTTGGCATTCCTAGGTCCTAGTTTTTAGCCTGACACGTAATCAGCACTTCGTTGATATTTAGGGAATCAAAGAATGGCTTGTATTTCTCTATTAGATGAGGGAAAGTAGTGCCAAGGAGAATTCATTAATTCATACGCTTCTGACTTGGTTTCCCTCTTTACTAATCTGAGCCCTCTGATTTCATCATTATCCTTGTGTTTCTATCTTTCTCCTTCAGTTGTTCTCTCCTGTACAAACCTCAGCTTCAGACAAATCTAAATATTCCACCTCTCTATTTCATATGCATGTTTTTAAGTACTAGTGACACTGTAATTCTACAATGATAAATAGATGATGAATTCAACCTTTTTTTTTAAAGATTTTATTTATTTATTTGACAGACAGAGATCACAAGTAGGTAGAGAGGAAGGCAGAGAGAGAGAGAGGAGGAAGCAGGCTTTCTGCGGAGCAGACAGCCCGATGTGGGGCTCCATCCCAGGACACTGGGATTCTGACCTGAGCCAAAGGCAGAGGCTTTAACCCACTGAGCCACATAGGCGCCCCTGAATTCAACCTTTGAAGTGATTGTTTATACTTAGATGCCTCTTCTCAGTAGCAACAAAACAGGTATTTTATTAACTCATGACATTCTAACTCTAGTCATTATTAACTATACCTGGATTGCCCTTGCACATCTGATCTTTATCTAGTCTTCTTGGCCGTAGAAGTGAACACCGTCCTCTCAACCTCCAAGATGTTTACCTGACTCCTCCGTCCATGTTGTGCTTTGCCTCTGGGTTCTCACACAGATTATGAATACATTTATCATAATGCTTTCCCTAGTGGTCTGTAATTTACTTGCTTTTTAACTTCTACAATAGAATGTAAGACCTTGACAACAATGATTTTATATTGCTAATACCTTACACAGTGTCTAGTACTGTGCACTCATAAATATTCTAAAAAAGATAGAAGTATGAAAGGAAAGAATAAAGTATGAAAGGAAAAAAAGGAAGGGAAAGATGGAAGAAGGCATAATGAAGGCACCTGGAAAATTTCTCAGAAGACAGATCCAGATATACTTTTTTAAAAGCATATCCCAATCACCATCTTCTACCTCTCAATTTGCTGCCAACCTTCCAATCCACACAGGCCCTTCCTGTCACAGTGCCATTGCTATAATCCCCATTTCTCATATGCTATGCTCCAATGTGCAAAGGATGTGAACATGTAGGAAGTAAACTATATAAAACCTAAAACCTAAACGCCTTGTGTTGCCTGTTTCCAACATGCCTGCCGTGATAGGCCATCTTCATTTAACTCTTCTCAGTTTGCCTCACCATGCCTTTATCTAGGAATCTGGCACTGATTCCCTGGGATGGAGCCAGAAGTTAATTTTAGTGATGCTTCATTGCTATATCTAAAATTATCTCTCATTGATCCCCAACGAGAATACCCCCAAAGGCTTAAGTGACTTGACTCTTTTCCATCAGTGTAGTCATGACACCATGAGAGACTTTAAGTGGTAGCTTTAAGTGTATCACTTATGGGTCTTTGTATAGGACTGGTAGAGGCAAAACCTGCCGGGCTCCAATGTGTCCAGTCTTTCACCTTCACACAATCTTCCAGTAATTATAAACAAATAGAACTCCTGATAGCTAGGTCATCAGCTCTTGAAACAAGATAGGACAGATGTTTCAAGCTCAGACCCTTGTCCTCGTGCCCTCATTCTATAAAGAACTTGGGAAGAGGTTAAAGTTGACCAACACTTTCCTAAAGATTTCCTTGGTTGACATGCATTTTGCGTTTCCTTATAGGAAAGGAAATTATTGATAGACACAATGACAAGATAGTTTGCTTGTTGTTCAATTAATACTCATCTTGCTGTAGATAACTTAGCTTTAATCATAATTTAAACTTCTTTCTGTTATGCTATTAATCATAATTTTATACTGCCTCCTCGTTGAACTTGAAATGATAGTAGACATGCAAGTGAAGATGTTGTTAATAACTGCAATGAAAAATTAGAATACAACAAAAGGACATTTGCAGGGAAATGGATTTAGAAGTCACTCATAGAGGATTGTTTATAAAGAGTGAGAGGATAGTGCCTTGAAAATGTGCTACTGAAAAACCAAAAAAAAAATAGTGGAAAACCAGGAAAAGAAAAATTCACCACTCATGGAAGATTTCTGGAAAACAAGGCAATTCATTGCTATTGAGGTCAAGTGTCTTTTCCAAGTGTCCTTAGGGCTTGCCATAGTAAGTTCTCTGTAAACGTTATGTATGTGAGTGTATGCGTATAGTAAGTTCTCTGTAAATATTTGATGACTGAATAAGCAACAAGATGTTAAATCAGATATTACAACTGAAACACATTCCAAATTTAAATACTGATAACAGATAAAAACTAAGTTAAAATGGATAATGCTCAAACACAGCAGTTTTCTTCTCCCTTTCATAAAATCTAACAGGTATATTCCTGATCAGTTTCTCTCTTCTAAGTGTTGCTCAAGAACTCAAACCCTTTTCATATCTGGCTTCCAAGATATTGGAACACATGGCTATGCTCATCTACCTAAAGTTACCAAAATGAGAAATTGACAGAATTCATTCCCTCTCATTTTCTGCTGGCAAGAACCAATCTCCTGGACCCACTTAGATACAAGAGTAGCTGAGAAACATAACCCTCTTAGTCAACTACAATATAAGAGAGTACAAGTTTTTTGTAGGATGATTAATCACCTCTGAAATGAGTTAAGAGTTTGTTTGGTTGTGTTCACAATCATTCAGGTTATACGAATTAGCTTGATTTAAAGTTTTGTCAGAAGAGATGAAAGAGATGCTGTAGTTTCAAGTGAAGACTTGAATGATAACTACATTCTGGGACCAGCCATACCAATTAAATGGCATAAAATGAAACAATTCCCTAGTCCTATCTTGAGTTATCAGAGTAAAAAAAAATTTGCATCTTCACCCTGACTCTACCAATAAAAGTGAAATAAGTTGAATAAACTATTTCAATTCACTTCAGTTTAGCCATTAAGTTGGAGAAGTGGTTATTCTCTTCCATTTGGGTAGAAATGTTTGCCCTGAGGGGGATGGGATAGAGTGAGAAAGAGGTAGTTATCTCTACAGTTAAAGTCTACAATTAAAACAACTTGCTATTCTGGCAGAATGAAGTTGTGAGAAATGGAATAGGGTAGTATAAGTGCTTGGCATTAAGCTTTTGATTGCCAAGGTATTTATTTCAAAAGCCGTTCATTTTGAATAAATGTATTTCCAATTGTATGACATAGCTACTAGGAAAACAACCAGATAAAGAACCAGGCCACCCACAGCCATTATGTTCCCCTTTCACAAAATCTGGGCAATCTAGATAAAAAATTATGACAAATGAAAATAAAAACAAAACATATCAAATATCATGGGATGCAGCAAAATCAGTTCTGACAGGAAAGTTTATAGCAATAAATGTATGTATTAATAAATTAGAAAACATCAGATAAATAATCTAACTTTAAACCACAAAAAACTAGAGAAAGGAGAACAAATTAAACCCAGAGTTAGCAAAAGAAAGGAAATCCTGAGGATCAAAGTGGAAATGAATGAAATAAAGACCAGAAAAACAACAGAAAGAACAAAACTAAGAACTTTTTTTTTTAAGAGTTTATTTATTTATTTGAGGGACAGAGAGTGAACACAAGTGTGGGGGAGGAACAGAGGGAGAAGCAGCCCACCCACTGAGCAGGGGGTCCAACTGGGGCTCGATCCCAGGACTCTGGGATCATGACCTTAGCCTAAGGCAATTAACTAACTGAGCCACCCAGATGCCTCAAGAGCTGGGGTTTTTTTTAAAGATAAATAAAGTTGACAAATATTTAGCTGGACTAAGAAAAAAAAACAGAAGTTTCAAAAAAAATTAGAAATGAAAAAGGAGATTTGGCAACTTATACTACAGTAACATGTAGCATCATAAGAGAGACTATGAACAAGTATATGCGCCAACAAATTACAGATATAAGTAACATGCCTGATAAAGAATTTAAAGCAACAATCATAAGGGTACAAACTGGACTTGAGAAAAGAATGGAAGACATCAGTGAGACTCTTACCACAAAGAAAAAAAGAGTTAAAAAAGAATCAATCAAGAGATGAGGAATGCCATAAAAAAGATTGGAAACAAGCTTGATGCAATGAAAAGGAGGCTGGAAAATCAGAGGAACAAAATAGTGATCTTAAAAGCAAAATAATGGATAATAATGAAGCTGAACAAAAGAGAGAAAGAAGAATTATGCAACATAGGAATAGATGTAGGGCACTCAGTGACTCCATCAAACATAAAATATTCATATTATAGAAGTCCCAGAAGAAGAAGAGAGAGAAAAGGGGGTGGAAAACTTACTTTAAGAAATAATAGCAGAGGGGTGCCTGGGTGGCTCAGTGGGTTAGGGCCTCTGCCTTCAGCTCAGGTCATGATCCCAGGGTCCTGGGATCGAGCCCCTCATCGGGCTCTCTGCTCAGTGGGGAGCTTGCTTCCTCCTCTCTCTCTGCCTGCCTCTCTGCCTACTTGTGATCTGTCAAATAAATAATAAATCTTTAAAAAAAAAAAAAAAAGAAAGAAAGAAAGAATGGCAGAAAACCTCCCTAATCTAAGGAGCAAACCACACATCCAAATCCAGAAAGCACAGAGAACTCCCATTAAAATCAACAAAAACAGGCCAACACCAAGACTTACTCTAATGAAACTTGCAAAATACAGTGATAAAGAAAAAGTCTTAAAAGAAGCAAGACAGTATAAGAGGGGTCTCCTTTCTCCACATCCTCTCCAACTCATGTTGTTTAGTGTCTTGTTAATTTTGGCCATTCTAATTGGTGTTAGGTGGTATCTCAATGTGGTTTTGATTTGAATCTCCCTGATGGCTAGTGATGATGAACATTTTTTCATGTGTCTGATAGCCATTTGTATGTCTTCATTGGAGAAGTGTCTGTTCATGTCTTCTGCCCATTTTTTGACATGATTATCTGTTTTGTGTGGGTTGAGTTTGAGGAGTTCTTTATAGATCCTGGATATCAGCCCTTTGTCTGTATTGTCATTTGCAAATATCTTCTCCATCTCGTGAGTTGCCTCTTTGTTTTGTTTACTGTTTCCTTTGCTGTGCAGAAGATTTCATCTTGATGAAGTCCCCAAAATTCATTTTTGCTTTTGTTTCCTTTGCCTTTGGAGACATATCTTGAAAGATGTTGCAGTGGCCGATGTCGAAGAGGTTACTGCCTATGTTCTCCTCTAGGAACCTGATGGATTCCTGCCTCACATTGAGGCCTTTTATCCATTTTGAGTTTATCTTTGTGTATGGTGTAAGAGAATGGTCAAGTTTCATTCTTCTACACATAGCTATCCAATTTTCCCAGCACCATTTATTGAAGAGGCTGTCTTTTTTCCACTGTATATTTTTTCCTGCTTTGTCAAAGATTAGTTGACCATAGAGTTGAGGGTCCATATCTGGGCTGTCTACTCTGTTCCACTGGTCTATGTGTCTGTTTTTATGCCAGTACCATGCTGTCTTGGTGATCACAACTTTGTAGTAAAGCTTGAAATTGGGCAATATGATGCCCCCAGTTTTGTTAAAATAAAAAAAGAAAGAAAGAAAGAAATGAATGCAGGCTTTAGCTTGTTGGAGCCACAGCCCTAGCAGCAGAGAAAGGAGAATGAGTCTACCTAGAATAGAGGAGTTGTTTAAAATTTAATTTTCTAATGTCTAGTTGCTATGGCTAGTCTGGGTAAAAGGATGAACAGTGAATAAAGAGAATGAACAGATTAAAAAAAAGAAGAAGAAGAAGAAACAAGACAAAAGAAGTCCTTAAAGGGACACCTGGATGACTCATCAGTTCAGCATCTGTCTTTGGTTCAGATCATGATTCCACAGTCCTGGAATCAAGCCCTGCATCAGATTCCTTGCTCAGCAGGGAGCCTGTTTCTCCCTCCCTCTCTCTTTGACTGTCTTTCTGCCTACTTGTGATCTCTGTCTGTCAAATAAATAAATAAAATCTTAAAAAAAAAAAAGAATTAACTCAAAATGGATCAAACATAAGACTTAATACCATAAAACTCCTAGAAGAAAACATGGGAAAGAAGATCATCAATATTGGTCTTGGCAATCATTTTGAGGGTCATGACACCAAAAACACAAACAACAGAAAAAAAAAAAAGTGAAAACTTTACCAAACTCAAATGTTTTGCACAGAAAAACAAACAAACAAAAACCCCAAGACCCACAAAAAAATACAAAAACAAATGAATAAACAATTAACAAAATAAAAAGACAGCCTATATACTGAAAGAAAATTTTTGCAAACTATATATTGAATAAGGAATTAATATCCATAATATATAAAGAACTCAGTTAACTCAATAACAAAGAAATAGACAACTCAATTAAAAATGGGCAGAAGAATTAAATAGACATTTCTCTAAAGAGGACATTGAAATGGCCAACAGACACCTGAAAAGATGCTCAGTATCCCTAATCATCAGGGAAATGCATATCGAAACCACAGCGAGGTATCATCTCATAGCATGGCTGTCCTCAAGAAGACAAGAGACATGTGCTGGCAAGGATGTAGTGAAGGGAACACTTACACATTGTTGGTGGAAATTAAAGCTAGTCCAACCAGTATGGAAAGCAAGTTTTTTTCTTAAAAAACTAAAATTAGAAAATACCATGTAATTCAGCAATTCCACGTCTGCTCAAAGGAAATGAAAACAAGACTTTGACAAAATATATGCACTTCCATGTTCACTGCAGTATTATTCACAATAGCCAAACTATGGAAACAAACCAAATGCCCATCAATGAATGAAAAGCTAAAAAAAAATGTGGTATAGGAGTGCTTGGGTGGCTCAGTTGGTTAAACGTCTACCTTCAGCTCAGGTCATGATCCCGGGTTCCTTGGATGGAGTCCTATGTCAGGCTCCGTGCTAAGTGGGGAGTCTGCTTCTCCCTCTCCCTCTGTCCTGCCCCTGCACTTGTGCCCTCTCTCATTCTCTCTTTCAAAAAAATAAATAAAATCTTCTTTTAAAAATGTGCTATATATGTACAATGGATATTATTCAACCATGAGAATGGATGATATCCTAGCATTTGCAACAACAAGGATAGGCCTTAAGTACATAACGTTAAGTGAGATAAGTCAGCTAAAAACAGAAGTAGTGTATGATATCACTTATATGTAGAATCTTAAAAAATTACACCTGTGAAAAACAGAGTAAAATGGTGGCTACCAGGGGATGGGGGTGGGGGATAAGAGCGATGTTTAAATGTACAAACTTGTAATGAGTATTAAGTAAACCATAGAGAGCTAATGCACAGTATGATGAATGAGACAATAATATTGCACAATAATGTAATGTGATAAATATCACTATATCAGAAATCATATTATAACATATAAATATATCAAAGTAGAAAAAGATTATTGTTGTAAAGCCTCCCTAGTATTCACCTCCCCTAGGTAAATTTCCCAAGCAATTTGTCTAAATAGAGCTACCCACAGTCATCTATCTTTATTTTTATATACACAAAATAAAAAATACGATCTAATTTATTTTTCATCCTATTTTCTGCCTGACAGTGACCAATGTTGCTGGTCAATATTTGACAACCCAATGTTTAAAGAATATCTTGCTTTCTCTGTGCTGAGAAAATAACAGAGTAGCTACTGATTTTACAATTTGCCCTGTTAGATTTTTTTCAGCTACTGTAATAGATGAGTTAAAATGTGGCCGGATCTTTTCAATCTTTTTATTCATTTGCCTTACTATGCTACAGGGGAATAATTTCCTGATTTTTGGATCTCATAGAACCCTAAAATTTCCCCCATAAATATACAAAACCAACATTTTTTCCAATTCATTTTGGGCCAGGGGAACCCTTGTCACTGACAGGCATTTGTCTATAGACCAGCACTTAGGAGCCACTGTTCCAGGATCAGTGCTAGAATTACAACCTCTCTGAGCATGTGATGAACCTAAAGACATCCTAGGAATAAGGTCTTGGTCTTACTAATACCAAGAGAAAACATCCAAAACTGCAAGTGAGCCCAGAGACCCTCAAGTTTGTATCCTTCTGAGCCTTTGACCTCAGAAGACAGCTAACATTAACCAGTGGACAAAATACAAATTCTTAGTAATTCTTATAACTTGTACCATCCTCTCAGCAGGATGCCCTCGTCCTTCAATTCCCAGGAGGCCCCAGACATATCAGAAAAAAGGAAAGTATCTAAAAATAGTTTGGGAAGACAGATATTCTGGAACAATTGGAAGCCATGGGCGGAGACACTTGGGCACCAACTCCACTTTCCACCCAGTTAGCATTGCTAGTTCTGAGCTTAGTTCATGAACTAGGAGAACTTGATGTATTTAAGCACTTCCTAAACAGAAGTGCATAGACTATTTGTGTCAATAATGAGATGTAAACTTAAACAGAAAAACAACAAGGAAGTAGCAAGAATTCAGCCTCTTTCTCAAACCTAGAGAGTCCAGGAGTGTCACAAGTATAAAGAATATAGTGGCAAGAGAAAATCTTACCAAAAATACTGTCCTCATTTCTGCACTGTGTAATTACCTCACTACCTTTAGTTTCTATATCCTTGACACCTTGGAAGTAATTAGAGACAGAGAGAGAGAGAGAGAGAGAGAGAGAGAGAGCTCCTTGCCAATCCATAACCCAATTTGCTACACTGCACATAACACCTCTTCAGCTACAAACGGTTACATTTGTTGGCAAGTCACCAAGTTCCACAACCATTCTCCAAAACACATAGAAAACATAATTTTCACCATTTGCAGATCACCATACAGGTGTTCAGAATGCTGGTGGATTCTTGTTTCCAGCAGAAAAATTGATAATGTGGAATTACATCATCCAATTAATTATAATCTCATCTCAACAAATTCATTCATTCCACATGTGCCTAACTCCTTACTTCTATTTTAACCTGAGGGTTAGGAAGAAGTAAAATGAACACTACAGCTGAGCCCAAGTTTCTTTGACCCAACTGTGTAATGACAAGAGCCACGTGACTAAATTACGCAGGATCTAAACCCCTATACACCAGGCAACTAGAACAGAAAAGAGCCAACAAAATATAGTAATCATATTTGCAGATGATAAGAAACTGTAATGTCCTTAGCACAATGTCCCTAGCACATGCAATCAGTTTCATAATTCTACATGTGAGAAAGCACATTATATTGAGGGTTTAAGGTAGAGCTCGAAAAATGTAAACTGTAGAGTGTTACATTTATTTAAATCTGTGACTGTTAAATTAAGTACTCTTGGTTTTGTGGTTCCCTTTTTAGAAGCATTTATTTAAAAATGACCCTTGCTGAATTGTTCACAGAATAGGAATCAGAAGAGTGTTGTACAAGGTAATAATGAAAAGGCAAAACTCTATGTGGAACAAAATCTGTAAAAGAAACTTGTTGAGTCAAAGGAGATAAAAGGCAATAATGAATAGAAAGGAAGGGAAGTTCAATTACATTGTTGAGCTATGCACTAGGCACTGACCTCAGTGCCTTCCAATACATTTCATTTAATCCCCCAAAATACTATGATTTCCTTATTATCACTTGCATTGTCACAGATGAAGCAATGGATTCAAACAGCTTAAGTCACTTGTCCAAGTTCACACAGTAGGTAAGTGGTAGAGTGGGCTTTTGAACCCAAATTGTCACATGGTTTTCACAATGCATACTTGCCTTATTCTTGAGTACCTGGGAATTTGAGACCCACACACAGTATACTGGATTTCCTCCTTTCACCCTCTCCAGCTCTCCAAATTGCTTCACAGTGCATCTGAAGAATCATATATCTGATAAACTTTTCTTCGATGCTCTCAGGCTCTTGTTTCCTCTTCCTTGAGGGGAAATCCTGTGGTATTTACTGCTCCATTTTTATAACCTTTATTATATGCTACCTAGTGTGCTCGTCAACTTCTACACATGCCTTATCTTCAGGACTAAATTATTCACATGCAGGCAGAGACTATATATTCAAAATCTTTCAGTTCCTTATTGTAGAGGAATGCATAAGAAATGTCTTCCCTCCACCAACTTTGAGCAATTAATGGTTGCTGCCCAGAGTGCCATATTGAAAAATTTGTACAGCCTCTTTCCCATCTCAGTAAAAAACAATCTTTTGACTGATTAGTGATGGTGCTGTGGGTATGATGGAAAAATGGGAGAAACAAGAGGTAGAGGAAGGGCAGAATATGATAGCGCTTATGCATGTTTGCTGCATCTGCCATAGTACTTAAAATAGAAATTTGTGTATCTTCGATTTCTGTTTTCAGTGAAACATAAATGAAAACAATTAAAATTTACCCCCAAATTACAAACCATTCACTAATTTTTAAAATTCAGGTTAAACATGCAGAGCAAATGAAACTTTTTCATTTCATTCTAACACACTTCCATCCACACATATTACCTGTGATTGGCCCCCTAGTTAGTCAGAGGGAAAAATTAATTAATTCTCCAATCCAGATTTCAGCTACAGATTTAGGATTAAATCCACACTCAATCTATTTTCTCTGAATAAAAATTCTCAGTGTTTCTAATATTCTCCTCTTCTAGCTATCTTCCTCTCTAAGGGATCTGCATGAGTAGAGAAAGGTAGAATGTGCAACACAGATGCCTCTGTGGGCATTGTGGTCCCCTTGGCATTGGTAGAAATAACTTCATGTTAATCCTCAAACATATGCTCCCTGTTGTCCACTGTTCTAAAGGCATATGGCCTTGGTTGACCTTGCCACTCTGAGTGCTGCTGGCCTCTTCTGCAGTTTGCCGTTGGTGATTCATGATTCAGTACTTTGGCTCTAGAAGCACTCACAGTGAACATCAGCCATCTAACCCTCAGCCACTCAATCTGCCTTCAGTTCTTGAAGACCGCAGCTCCTGAATCTATAGCTCTTCCCCTACCTGACCCAAGGTTGAGTTGTCCACTCCAACCTATGTTATTGGGATCACCTTGCCCCTTGCAACACCTCCTGACTCTCAGCCCAGGATTTGTAAATTTCAAGGTATCCATTTTAACAATGGTACAACCCAACTTTAATGTGTGTAGCATCCTCCTGGAGACCCAAATAAATACTGACTTTCTTGACTCTCTTAAATTTCACAAGCCCTGGAGTCTGGTCCCTACCTAGGCCTCAAAAGGAAACTAGGACACACCACTAAATGCTCTGGTATCTTCTTTTCTTTCCAATCTTCCTTATGCAAAAACCTGGACCACCCTTGTGGAGAAAGAGCTTTCTTTTATTTCCATTATGTCATGTCTTCCTCATATTAGAGAAGGCTTCCCATAGAAGGAGGGAGGGTCCTTTTTATACTGTTGGAAAGAATTATGATCAGAGTCCATCAAACTTATTTTTAATTTGCTAAAGGAGGGAATAAAGGAATTTGGAAAACCATTTTTCAAGGCTATGGTAGGATTTAAAGGCTTAACATGTAACAAAACTTTATTTTGCATGTCAGAAGGTAAATATTAACTAGATCTATTGTTTTGCATTCTGGGTTATCAGCTCCTAAGACAGTCCCAGGTGATGTCCACACCTGGGAAACTAGAGCCAAAGTCTTATATTCAAAAAGACAAAAGAGAAAAGTCCATTAATACTTTTCAAACTATATTCTCATTATATCTCAATGTCAGTAATATACAAAATAACTAGTGCTTGGTGTATTCTGCTGCTCAGAAGCCAAAGTCAATACTCTGACTCGTAAAAAGACAAATTTACTTCAACAGTTTATGATTCCAGGCTAAAATCTACCTTCAGGCTAGTCATGGAAGGGAAAAGACATATGGGTAAGTTATACCATTTGTCGTCATAATTTAAAATCATGACTGTAAAATAAATGACTTCATAACATTGATCTTTAGTGTCATCTTTAAAATATTTGATATTCTAAGCCCATAAAATAATATGGCAGTATTTCTCTTTTGGAGCATACCAGCCTCAATTCTCCTCCTCACTCACTTAGGCTTATTGTTGAAATTACACAAAACTGAGCTGCATAAATCCAAATACATCGGGTGTTTTCCTGGTTGATGTTCATGTACTGCTTCAGAATGTGGAAAAATTGTGTTCAAATAACTGTAACTAGTTTAAAACATATATATGAGCCAAAAACCCTTTCATCATTTTGTAAATAATACCTGACTCTTTAAGTAAACAAATAGCCAGCTCCTAAGGGATCTCAGTTGTGTTTCTAAGCCTTGTCATCTGACCAAACTGGATTTGGATTCAGTGAGTGTCCAACTGATGAATGCATGCCTATTTGTGGCCTCTTTCAAATAAGAAGGCACATATTGCCCCTCAATTAGAAAAAATACCCAGTGCTTTTTTCATTCATGTGGTGTTTCATTCACTCTATCCAAAGAGTGCAGGATCAGACATTGTACTTAACTCAATTGGTTTAAAACAACAACAAAAAGTAGGACACTGAATTCTGCCTCTGACCATGATAGAGTAAAGGGAAAAAGACTTATCCCTTCACAGTAAACAACTAGAAAACTGGACAAAATAGACTAAAAAAACTGTGTTCAGGAATTCTACAACAGGCAGCATATAAAATGCTGATCATTGCAAAAGGGAAAACAAATGGGGTGAGCCCTACAATCTTTTTTTTTTTCTTTAAAGATTTTATGTATTTATTTGACAGAGATAGATCACAAGCAGGCAGAGAGGCAGGCAGAGAGAGAGAGAGGAGGAAGCAGGCTTCCTGCTGAGCAGAGAGCCCGATGCGGGACTCGATCCCAGGACCCTGAGATAATGACCTGAGCCGAAGGCAGCGGCTTAACCTACTGAGCCACCCAGGCGCCCCTGGGCCCTACAATCTTAAAACTTTGTACCTCAAGGCACCACCCAAGCCATGGTACAGGGAGGAGGATCCTAAGCAAAGCAGAGATATATAATGGAGTCAGGAAGGCAGAGATCTGTGTGCAGTGAGGATGGATAGCTGGAATTTGAAGGATAGAGGTCAAGAGAGGAAAGTGCCACAATGCTAGAGCTCCAGAAAAACCCATAAGGGCCTCTTCCACCCTTGGTGAATATAAAACCATGATGCAAAAGTAGAATTCCACAAGTCAGGACAAATAATCTGGCATCTGAAATCTGAAGAAAAGCACATATGGGACTAGAAGACATTTGAATTTCGGCTAGCCAAAGAGAGTGCCCTTCTTGAATACCTGGGGATTAAGTAGTAAATCCAGAAGGGAAATCCTTTAGTAGTAAGTCTAAATTAAGCATAGATTAAAAGCTATTCTAAACTCAAAAGCCAGTATTACCACAATAACAAAATCAGAAAAAGACATATTATAAGGAAACTTCAGATTATTACTTCTCATGAACATAGATAAAAATCTTTTTAAAAATATATGCAAATAAATTATAATTTTTTTAAAGGATAAAATCATGACTAAATAAGGTTAATCCGAGGGATGTACGTTTGGGTTAACATTAGAAAATCAGGGTAGCTCAGTTGGTTAAGCATCTATCCTCAGCTCAAGTCATGATCTCAAGGTCCTGGGATTGAGCCCTTCATCTGGCTCCTGCTCACAAGGGAATCTGCTTCTCCTTCTCCCTCTGCCTTCTCCCCAACTTGTGCATGAGTCCCCTCTCTCTCTCTCTCTCAAATAAAGAAAATAAAATCAATTGATGTAATTAAGTATATCAACAAGATATTTATATTTAGATATATATGTTTATATATATATAGACAACCTAATTGAAAACCAGACAAATATAAATGACCAATAAGTATCTGAAAATATGCACAATATTATGAAATGCCAATTGAAATGCAATACAGAATCACTAGATATCAGAATGACTAAAATTTAAATTATTGACAATTGCAAATACTGTGAAAGATGTGGAGCAAGTGGAATGCTCACATACTACTCAATGTATAAAATGGTACAATTACTTTAGAAAACAATTTGGCAGTTTCTCACAAAATTAAACATACACTTACTAGAGGATATAACAATTCCACTCTTACCTATTCACCAAGGAAAAATGAAATCTTATGTCCACACAAAGAATTATACATGCGTATTCAAAGCAGGTTTATTTGTAACAGTAAACTTGAAATAATCCAAGTATCCATCAATAAATGAGTGGGTAAACATATATTGTATATCCATAAAACTGAATACTACCCAACAATAAATAGGAACAAGCTATTGATTCACACACAGGTAAATCTCAAAAGCACGCTTAGTAAAAGAAGCAAGACACAAGAGAATGCATTCTATGTTTCCACTTAAAGTTAATTCTAGAAAAGGCAAATCCAGTCTATAGTGACTACTTATCAGTGGTTAACTAAAGCTCAAGGTAGGAGTTTGATTGAAAAGTTACATGAGACAGGTTATGATGAGCACTAGTGTTATATGTAAGTGATGAACCACTGAATTCTACTCCTGAAACCAATATTATTCTCTATTTAACTAACTAGAATTTAAATAATATTTTTAAAAAAAGATTCATGAGAGGATGCTTTGGGGTGATAAAAATGTCCTCCAGGTTGATTTGGTGGTTGTCGTTACACAAGTGTATGTATTTTTCAACTCCCCAACAGGAACTTAAAAGTAGTGGGTTTTATTGTGTATGTGAATTGCATCTTGGAAAAGTTGATTAAAAATTTAGAGTGAGAAAAAAAATTGGAGTGAAAAAATAATTCAATATGGGGTTTTGTTGCATTTTTTATGCATTTTTTGCATATTCAGTACTCAAACCATGAGATATTTGCTCAAACTTGAATACAATACCTTCATAGTCTTTAACAGAAGTCGTTCATAGCACTGCTATTTTTTTTTTTTTTTTCAAATCTTTGCTCTGTGAACTCTAAATATTCAGGTGACATTTTCTCATAGGATCACCAGCTTCTAGAGTTCTTTGAAATTGCCTTAGAATAAGTAACATCAAATGAGAGACATAGATCAGAAAAAGACTGAAATATAGTTATAAGCTCCACAGCATAGCTATGGGGGAAAGAGCTACACAGGCTACCATAAAGGACAGTAATTGGCCATAAGTAAACTCAGAAAAATGGAGACAGGATGAAAACCTAAGTCTAACTCCCTACCTACTTACTCTTGAAATAAACCAAACTTACAACTTCATCCTAGGAAAGGAGTTCACAGGATTCTTCTTGACCATAGATTGTTAGAACCAAATGAGGCAAGCAGAAGTGTTTTAGTAGAAAAGTCCCTAGGGGGAAGACGAATGAACATCTTTCTTTCTTAGAGTTCTCATGGATTTGGCAAAGGTAGATTTAACAGTACTTTCCTCATCTAGAAAAAGAAAGCAAATATTTTAAAGCTAAAACCTAGGCATTTTCTTTTAAATATATCTGAACTTACTTCGTATACCTTTTGTTTTAGAGAGAGGAATGGATGCTTGAACAACTGAGCTCCCGGTTTCACAAATACTCAGAGTTCATTCCACCCTATCCTTTGTACATACTCCCCTTTCTTTACCAGTCTTTGACATGTACCACCCTGTAAGGTCCAGCTCAATACTTTCTCTCCTGGAAAGCTAGTTTGGCTCTCTGTTTCTCCTGGTCCCTGGTCAGCTCTCTTACAGAATATATCACAAGACACCGTTAATTTTGTATGCCAGTCTCCTAGACTATATTAGAAGACATTTTTTTCCCAGGGTCAAAACTATAGTCTATTAATGTTTGTTAGTTTGTTTATTAATTATTACATATTCCATTCCTTATATGGTTGTTGTGAATAGCAGAAACACAATAAAGTCTAATACATTGAATTTCATGGGTCTTCAACTCATTTATGTTTGCTTGTTTTTGGTGGCAGTGAAGGTATTGTGTTGTGTTTCGTTTCTTTTTCTTTTTCTTTTTTCTTTTCTCCCTGACCTCACTCATTTCTCCTGAATGTTCTCCTGTGTTTTTCAGGACGGATACAAGACACTTGATTCCGCAGAACTTCTGAAGTAGAAAAACTTCCTTACTTGCAAAATAGTGATCAAGAAGCTTGTATCATCACCACTATGAAAAGCTCTTTAAAGTGCATGGACCTTTGAGAGAAGGTCAATATAATTTAAAGACAATGTATTATGTAGAAAAAGCTAAGTACTCAAGATCTCTTACAGGTTTTTCCTAATGCCTCAGCATACATTTCCCCACAGATCTGGTCCATATCTTCCTAAAAGTTTATATTTGTACTTTTTTTGTAGATCTGAATAATTATAAATTACAAAACCCAAAAGTAGAAACCACTACTTCAGAAAATCAGGACAGGATTTAATTTCAAAATTTCTTAAATATATTTCCAACACTGTTATTGGACTGTTATCTCATTCTTTGAGATTATTTCTGTACATATTACCCAAATAAAACAAGCCAATTTAGTTACTTAAGTCAAATAATCAGTTAAAAAATAATCAGACTGGATATTGGCACTATAAAATCTTTCGCCCCCAAGATGTTTAATAAACATTAAATTATTATTACACTGTCAAAGACACATTCTGGTGCTTGTAAGTCAAACCTTAGCTCTCCATGACTGAGAATGGAATGCTTGAGCACCATCTATTGAGCCCCTTTTATGTCAATTTCTTCTTAGACTTAATGATGGTATAGAGAACTTTATCCAGGAGATACAACCAGATAGGAGAAGGCTAATAAGTTACAACACAAAATCTCACTTGGCAACTTAATTCCAAAACTAAAAAAAAAAAAAAAAAAAAGAAGAAGAAAGAAGAAGTCTTTATGATAGCTTGGGGAAGTTGCAGGTCATCACATCCAAGCCTTATTTGGACAGAGAAGATTCTCATGGTTCTCTCCTTTTATTTTATTATTTTATTTTATAAATAGCTATGTGGCACTAACTATAGGCAATATGCTAAGAAATTTACAAATAATAGCTCTTCTACTCCTCATGAAAATTCCTGTGAAGTAGGGACTATTATCAGTACTAGTTTATAGATGAATGCAAATCTAAGTTAGTTGCACAAAAACTTGCAACTAACAAGTGATGGAACCAGAGTTTGTATTCAAGCAGTCTGGCTGTATGGTCTATGATATGAACTTTTTTCCAACTCTGCCCCTGTGCCATTTTTCCCAGACGTCTAGGAGCAAAGCCAAGATATCTTGAGGGCTCCCTTCACAGTTCCCATGAGTGAAGAGAATTAGTTTACCACTAATGACTATGTATCCAGTACTTGGTAAGAAGTCAAAATTGATGTTACATGGCTGCTGCATTCTTACATAAAGGTCCTTTTTCTGTTAAGTCAGGGTACATCCAGTACACAATTTTTTGTACATTAGAGTAACTTATAAGAATACAGTAATAATTGCAATGACATAAAATTGGCCCAAACACAACTGATTCTCTAAGTTACATTTCTTAGAATGTAAACGTCTTCTCTCGGTCATTTCTTCATAATTTTTAAATTCACAGAGGTTTTGAGCTATCACTGCCCTCTACTTCTGATGCAAATGACCTTCTTCTTTTTGAATATTATCACATAAATTATTCAAAAATCTCTGCGCTTTACATGTATTATTTAACTTCAAGGAGTTGTTAGAAACTGAAACTTCCTTCAAAAACTACCTGTCCTAAAAATCAAAGCCAGTTGTAGCCTTATAAAATCCAGAGGCGAAACTTTTAAATGGGTTTAGTACCACAAAACGGGAGCAGTGTGTGAATGAGAAGCGAGTTGTGCCCAGTTTGATGGGTCTGGGCTTCCCAAAAATAATCAGTAGATTTTGCCTGAGTCTGTGGGAACTGAACTGCCCACATCTGTAGGAGAATTTGTGAAGAAGCATGCCTTGCAATTTATCTCTAAGCTGCATATTTAGACATTTCTAAAAATAAGTGAAACAATAATGGTGTTGGGTTGTACTAGTCTTCAGATTCCAGAAGGAAGACTTGATGTGTCAAAAAGTGTCTCAAGACAGGAGAGAAGAGTTAACAGTTTGGTTTCTGGAGGCCATCAAAGAATTATGAGAATTTCTATTCCCGACTCTTTTAACTACACCTTGTCTCAAAGCAATAGATGGAAACACATGTGGAATACACATGTGTCCTCCTAATTACTAAGAGACAAAAGGGAAAAGGGAAGAGTTGACCAAGGCATAAAAATTATTTCCCAGAGTAATTAACTAAAATGATACCATTTGTCTAATAGCATGCAGTGCTAACAAAACCTATAAATATGAATATACATGACAAATTTTAAGTTTATGTGAACATGGTATTAGAAGTGCATGGCACGTGTGTGCATACCTGCATACTTCTTCATGCAAACGTGACAACATGACATATTCTTTTAAAAAAATGATGGCAGCTCTCAAGTAGATGGAGAGCTACTAATGGGGATGAATTGGACATATTCCATGTAACCTGAGAGAGTAGAACTGAGATCCAAGAGTGGGAATTAAAGGAAACAAATCTCACCCCCTGTGAAGACAAAAAGTTTATAAAATATTGAGCATAATTTCCTTTCCTACAAGTTTCCTCTGAAAACTTTCCATTACCTTTGCTACAGTTTTCTGTTTTATGGCATATCTACTAAACTTTTTGTGATTTCCTAATGCTTAAACTTCCTAGAAACTAATTTGGCACAGCAAAAAAAAAAAAAAAAAAAAAAAAAAAAAATTCCTTCAGTTTCAATAGCTAATGCAAATGTATTATAAATAAGTAAGGAGAGTTGAAACAAAGGTCTGATTGATTTTATGGCATTTTTATAAGGGTATTCTATTAAGTTATTTAGTGAATAGTTATCTTTTCCTTCAAGGAAGTATAAAACAATACGTGTCGCAAATATTCACTAAATTTTCTAAATAATGATGTCCTTCATTTCTTAGCAGCCACTACCAATGTAAGACTTCTACAAATAAACAATGCCTCAAACCAGTCCCCTGAGGAAAGAAACAAGAATATCATAGCTGCCAAAAGCCACCTTCTCTAACCATTGACATATAATAAAAACACAGATATGCTTACAACAAAACATATACAGCTGCGCCATTCTGGAGAACCAGAAAGAAATAAAAATATTTCCAAGTGACAAAAAACTTCTCTAAATAACAGAAAGCATCCTTGATCTTCTCTCCTGTCTGTTCAGGATGAAAATCCCTTCTATTATGTGGAAAAACATAATTACAAAAGCACTGATTTGTATCTGGTTTACCTTAGGTGGAACCAAGGGTTTTTCCTATTAAATACGTGAAAAGGAATATGAAGAAGACACACTGACACACTATCTCAGTGGAGGCCCCAGGCCCCTGGGATCTGATTCAGCTCCTCTCATCAGGCCACATCCCCCTCTGTGGCCTGAGGGACTTACAGTAGCCTTCAAATATATTTATTTTCATTCCATATCTCTTTCCACACAAGATGAATCAGAGAGCATCAAAAATTTTGTTCGGCACCCGACTTTCCCTAGACTCTGAAAAAGATTCCCTGTTTGAAAGATGAATATTTCAGGCCTCCAGCCCCCTGGTAAAGCTGCTTGCAGGTATGAAAGCATAGAAATGGGCTGCTCACTTCCACACAACTCACTGGTATTCATCTGGGTCTGGGCTATCCAAGGGTGAGCAGGGAGGCAAAGCAAATGTAAATAGCAGCTAGACCAGCATTTAAGGAACATACACCATTTTTGCCCCTCAGCACATGCTTTAATACCTCACAGAAATAATGCTTCGTGAAAAACAGTTTGACAAACACTGGTTAAGTCTTTACATGCACAGACACATACAACCACGCTTGCACACACACATCTCTAAATAGTACCAATGAAATGCTTAATATATGGAAGTCTAATGACATTTTAGGAGCACGCAAATCCTTCCAGTAACAAATGCTAAATCATTAAGACAGGGTGGAAAGTTGGAATAAATGTGTGTCAAGCCCAAATAAAAAATATTTGCTAGAATGGCTTATAATATTCATACTCCTTGAGCCAGCAAGTCTGAAATTGGCCTTCAAGACAAAACACAAAGTTCAAGCAAATATTTATGCCTCTCCAGTTTTTTATTGCAGTGTTATTTATAATTCCAAAAAAAAAACCAAAAACAAAAACAAACAACCAGTCTCAACATAGATATCCAACAATAGGGGAATCAAATAAGCTGTGATATATACATTTATTCAGAGTATAACTCAGTGATTAAAGTTGTTTCTTAAAAAATATAATGTAGGAAGATTTTTATGATATAATGTCTGATGAAAGAGCTAGCAGATTCCAGAACTGTACAGATAGTATAATTTCAATGTATAAGCTATATGCACATAGAAAAAGGCTAAGCAGAAACATACAGAAATATTGAAGAATATTTCTAAAGAATGAGTTAATCCATGAATGTTATTTTCTTCTTTACATATTCGGGTACCAGCAAAATTTCCCACAAATGGCATATATTGTTTTTATTAGCAGGAAACAAAAATAAATTTCTCTTCTTCATGATACTGTCAATAACCATTTCCTGAAGAAGTCACTCTCTAACTTTTTATCTTACAGCATATTGCTTCTCTGGGGACATTTTCACAAAACTTCATTGGTAATTATAGAAATGGGTGAAAAGAAGGTCAAACTGAAAGATGTGACCTCCCCAAACTCCTTTCTTCTAAAGGAAGTTTTGATAGTCATGACAACTCTGGTAACTTGACCAGTTAGAAGAGAAATTTTCCCCCAGAGCAGTGAAAGGCAATCCCAGTCTTTACCTCTTGGGATCTGTGGCTTCCTCTCACCTCCTTCAAGGTGTCAATCAAGTTCCTGATAAACTTGGTAAAAGTGAATCTAAAGCAGACCATTATTAGTTTGTCTTGTCAGCTCTGGGAATGTTAGTCTCTCTGGGAATTAATGGCAAAGTGGTTGCTAGGCACTGCTGGTCTCAGATGTGCAACTTCATTAACTACATGTTACACAAGGCTAGAAATCAAGGCTTGGGAAGGACAAATAAGCATCCAAGTCACAGTCGCTCTTCAGTAAGCATGAAAAGTGTCTGTTTATTGGTTTGCTAAACTGAGGGGGAGAAAAAAAAAAGACTTCCTTGCAGCAATTTGGGTAAATACACATTTACAAATAATACAACAATTACAAAATACATTGAGGTCTCCCCCATTTGGCACGATTTCTTCTCTCAAACCCTCTCACAAACCATAATGCAATTGTTGTATGATTGTATGTGTGTGTTTGAAATTAAGTTAAGAATAATTTTATAAGAAAGCTTATCTTCTGTGATTTCTCCAATTCCAAAAATGTTCATTTTAAAAACTGCTGTGGACAACACTTCATATTAGGTAGTACCCACGAGAGAGAAAAAAGGTGTGAACCATGAGTCACACTCACACAGTAGGAGAGACATCCAAATTCCTCTTTTGGGCAAAGAATAATACAAGCCTCACTTCTAAATGCATGTATCTCTCCAGCATCCCCTTCCTCCCCATATTCCTTCATTATTTTTTTCAGCACACAACTGGTCTTATTAAATGTGAGTAGAGTGGACCTGGTTCAAGATGGTGACATAGAAAAGACTCTGTACACACCTCTTCCTCAAATTACACCAGTAATAGAATAATTTCTCCTGAAGAACTGAGGATTGACTGAACAGCTACTGAACAACCGGAGAGGATGTCAAGAAACATTAAGAGAGATGGAAACAGCAACAAAGGGAATTCCACCCCCAATGGTGCAAAACAGTAGTGGGGAGTTATAGTAATGACCAATCAGGAACAGATCCTTCTGTCCTTGGGCACAGAACAAAGGCCATCATTTAAAAGAGTGACTAGTCAAAGAGAAAGAAAACACTAGAACTCTGAGAAGCAGCAGAGGAGCTGTGGGAAAGCTCTCCAAGTTAGAGGGACTGGAAAACAACATGGTTTATGATCCCATGCCTTGACCAGAGCAGGATCCAGACACCAAGACAAGTAGGTCCAGTCATCTCTGGGAGCTCCTGACTTTAGTGAATCCAGGGTCCTGAAGCCCATGCCAACCCCACTTGTGCTGGGGCACAGAAAAGAAAGCCATAGTTTAAAAGGGGTGAGGAGCTTCAGGAATTCTCTTTACCCATCCTCATCAAAATCCCAGCGCACAGGGTCACCTGCATGGCTCAGTGGGTTAAAGCCTCTGTCTTTGGCTCATGTCATGATCCCTGGGATCAAGCCCTGCATTGGGCTCACTGCTCAGCAGGAAGCCTGCTTCCCTTCCTCTCTCTCTGCCTAATTCTCTGCCTACTTATGATCTCCATCTGGTTAAATAAATAAATAAAATCTTAAAACAAAATCAAAAACAAAACAAAACAAAAAACCGGAGCAGAGCAGGGTCCAGCTCACAGTGGGCTTGCAACATCAGCAAGCTCAGGGTCCACAAGCCCACACTAGCCATCCCATGGTGCTGGGCCACAGGAAATTAGCCAGGGATTTCTGGGGGTTTTCTTTGCTTGCTTTTTATTTTTAATTTTTTTTTATTTTATTTTACTTTTTAAAATGTGTCTTGCCTTCTTTTGCCTTTATTGTTTTTCTTTTTGGTTTTGATATTTTCATTCTTGTTCTCATTTTTTAATTCTTTTTTTTTCTTTTATTTTTTCTTTCATTTTTCTTTTTCCCCTTTTTAAAAATTATTTGCTTTTTATTATTCTCTCTTTAAAAACCATGGTTTAAAAGAGTACTTAGAATATACAGCCACAGCTCCAGCCAGCCAGCAAAAGTCACCAAGTACACACAGCCTACATGGGGATCACCATATACAAGACTACTCCTTCATCTTTAGAAGTAGCTATTTCACCCAATCCATAGAAACAAACATAAAAAGTCAAGTAAAATGAGGAGATAGAAGAATATGCTCAAAAGAAAAATAACTTCAGTAAAAGAATTAAATGAAACAGAAATAAACAATATGCCAGATAAAGAATTTAAAGTGATGATCATAAAGATATTCACTGGGCTGGACAAAAGAATGGAAGAACTCAGTGAGACCCTCAATAAAATATACAAAATATTAAAAAGAACCAATCGGAGTAGAAGAATATAATAACTAAAATAGAAAACACCCTTGACAGAACCAACAGTGGATTAAAGGCTGTAGAAGAACATATCAGTGATCTAGAAGACAAGGTCATGGAAAGCACACAAGCTTAACAGCAAAAAGAGAAACGAATTTTTAAAAATAAGGATAGATTAAGAGATCTCTTGGACAATATCAAGTGAAAAAACATTTGCATTGCAGGGCTCTCAGAAGAAGAGAGAGAGAAAGGTACAGCAAATTTATATGAAGAGTTAATAACTGAAAACCTAACTGAGGGAAGTAAATGGACATCCAAATCCAAGAAGCTCAGACAGTTCCAAACAAGAACCTAAAGAGGTCAACACCATGGCACATAATAATTAAAATGTCAAAGGGCAAAGATAAAAAGTCTTGAAAGCATCAGGAGAGAAATAAAAAGTTACTTACAATGGAAAACCTGTAAGACTAACAGCTGATTTTTTGGCAGAAACTTTGCAAGCCAAAAGAGAGTGGCATGATATATTCAAAATCTTGAAAGAGTTTCAACCAAAGATTACTTTACCCAGCAAGGGTAAATTAGAAGATTTGAAAGAGAGATAAAGAGTGGCCCAGACAAACAAAACATCAGGAGTTTACTACCACTAAACCAGTCTTACAAGAAATCATAAAGGGACTTCTTTAAGTGGAAAAAAACCCAGCCATAATTGACATGAAAAATATTAATAAAAAGCTGTAAAATATAAAAACATATACATAAAATGTAGAGAAGGGAGGAATAAAGGAAGAGAAGGTAAAAGAAGATAATTTTTTTTTCTTTTTCTGTTTTTTTAGAATGTGTTTGAACAAATGACCATCAAATTAATAGGGACTGTTATTTACTTACAGTGTTATATATGAACTTCATGGTAACCAAAAATCCAAACCTATTTACCTATGGTAAATAGGTAAATACACAAAAATTAAACCAAACAAAACAAAACAAAACAAAACAAAATCCACTATAGCTACTCATCAATCACAAAGTAAGAGAACAAGAGAAGAGCAAAGAAAAACTGCCATACACACACACACACACACACACACATACACATACATCAATAATTTTAAATGTAAATAGCCTAAGTACTCCAATAAAAAGACATATAGTGGCAGAATGGATAAAAAACCAGGACCTATCTATATGCTGCCTATAAGAGACTCATCTCAGACCTAAAGATGCATACAGACTGAAAGTGAAGGGATAGAAAAATATTCACCATAACAATGGAAGTAAAAAAAAGGAAAAAAGTCAGTGTAGCAAAACCTGTATCAGACAACATAGACTTTAACAAGAGACAAAGAAGGGGATTACATAATGATACAGGGATCAATCCAACAAGAAGATGTAACAATTGTAAATACCTACACATCCAACACTGGAGCACCTAAATACATAAAGCAAATATTAACAGACATAAAGAGAGAAATTGATGGTAACACAATAATACTAGTGGTCTTTAACACTCCATTTGACATCAGTGGATAGATCATCCAGACAGAAAATCAATATGGAAATGTCTTTGAATGACACATTGGTCCAGATGGACATAAGAGATATAAACAGAACATTCCATCCAACAACAGAATGCACATGGAACATTTTTCAGAATAGATTACATATTAGACTATAAAACAAGACCTGATAAATTTAAGAAGATTGAATTTGCATTTTTTCTGACCACAACAGCATGAAACTAGAAATAAATCACAAGAAAGAAAAAACACACAAACATATGGGGACTAAACAACATGATACTAAACAACCAATGAGTCAATGAGGCAATCAACGAAGAAATCAAAAAATACATGAGATGAATGAAAATGAAAATACTACTGTCCAAAAACTCTGGGACACAATGAAAGCAGCTCTAAGAGGGAAATGTATAGTAATACATACCTACCTCAAGAAATAGGGAGGGGTGCCTGGGTGGCTCGGTAATTAAGTGTCTGCCTTCGGCTCAGGTCATGATCCCAGAGTCCTGGGATCGAGCCCCACATTGGGTTCTCTGCTTGGCAGGAAACCTGCGTCTCCCTCTCCCCACCCCCTTCTTATGTTCCCTCTCTTACTGTGTCTTTCTCTGTCAAATAAATAAATAAATAAATCTTAAAAAAAAAAAAGAAATAGGGAAAAAACCTCAAATAATTAATCCAATTTTTGACCTAAAGAAATGAGAAAAAGAAGACCAAACAAAGCCCAAGATAAGTAGAAGAAAGGAAGCAATAAGACCAGTGCAGAAGGAAATAGAAAAAGAATCAATGGAACCAGGAACTGGTCTTTGAAAAGATAAAATAAAACTTTGAAAAGATAAACAAAATAGGGGCACCTGGGTGGCTCGGTGGGTTGGGTCTCTGCCTTTGACTCTTGGGTTGTGGTCTCGGGGTCTGGAATCAAGCCCCATGATAGGCTCTCTGCTCAGCGGGGAGACTGCTTCCCTTCCTCTCTCTCTGCCTGCCTCTCTGACTACTTGTGATCTCTCTCTGTCAAATAAATAAATAAAATCTTTTTTAAAAAATTAAAAATTAATTAATTAATTAATTAAAAAGCTTTTTTACAGCAAAGGAAACCATCAACAAAACAAAAAGACAACTGAATGGGAGAAAATACTTGTGAATGATATATCTAATAAGGGCTAAAATCCAAAATATATTTAAAAAACTCATACAACTCAAGACCAGATAAATAATCTGATTTTTTAAAAAAATGGGCAAAGGCTCTGAATAGACAGTTCAATTAATGTTCAATTAATCATTAGATTAATTGAATTAACATCAGAAAGATGTTCAATTAATCATCAGAGAAATGCAAATCAAAGCCACAATGAGATATTGCTTCATGTCTCTTTTGAGTGGCTAAAATGAAAAAGACAAGAAACAACAAGAATGTTGTTAGCAAGGATGTAGAGAAAAAGGAACATTTATGTACTGTTGATGAGAATGTAAATTTGTATAGTCATTATGGAAAACAGTATGGAGGTTCCTCAAAAAATTAAAAATAGAAATACCATATGATCCCACAATTCCACTATTACACAGGGAGAATGAAAACACTAAGTCGAAAAGCTATATGCACCCTTATGTCTATCGCAGAATTATTTACAATAGACAAGACATGGAAGCAACCTAAGTGTCCATCGACAGACAAATGGATAAAGAAAATATGGTATATATACACAATGAAACATAAACAACCATAAAAAAGGACGAGACCATGCCATTCGAAACAACATAGATAGACCTAAAGGATATTATGATGCTAAGTGAATTAAGTCTGACTAAGAAAGACAAACACCATATGATTGCATGGATAAAGGGAATCTTAAAAAAATAAATAAGTAAACAAAAAAACGGTGGAATCAGAATTCTAAATACAGAGATCAAACTGATGGTTGCAATAGAGGAGGATGGTGAAGGGTTAGGCAAAAGAGATGAAGGGGAGTAGGATATACAGAACTCCAGTTATAGACTGAGTAAGTCACAGGAATAAACTAGATCATAAGGAATACAGTCAATGATATTATGATAGCATTGGATGGTGACAGATGGTAGTACACTGGTGGTAAGCATTGCATAATGTATAACCTTGTCAAATCACTAAGTTGTTCACCTAAAACTAATGTTACACTGTGTGTCAACTGTACATAATTTTTTTTTAAAAAGTGGATAGTAAGCAGAAAGGAATTCATCTAGAACCTCTATACAGAAGTTTCCAGATTGACTAAGACAGAGACATGAAAAATCCATACAGAGATGGAGAGTTTAGATAAATCATATTTAGACAAATCAATAATTTTTAAATGATTTAAATAATTTAAAAGTAAAAATATCAATTTTAAGATGAAAAATTGAGCTGATTGTGCTCAAAAATTAAAAAAAAGCACTAAGGACCAAAAACTAAGCATAAAATATATCATACAAAATAAAACAGTAATTATAAAGATGACTGATAAGAGAAATAAAGTGATTTGGTATATAATCAGTGTTCATAATGTAGAAAACAAAACAAGTAGAATAGAGAGAAAATTCCAAAGTATCACAGAAGAAATGATTAAGTAAAAATTGAAACTGAAAATTGAAATGGCTCACCACATATCAAAAAACAAACAAACAAAAAAGTAAACAGTCACTGAAATTAGGATCCCTGGGAAATTTGATATAAAAATCTGATGTAAAAATGAGCAAAATCAAGATATATTTAGGAAAAATTAAAAATTATAAAGATTAAAAAACAAATAAAGGATACAGGAAGAAAGGCAAGGCAGAAGCCTAAGCTAGGAAGTAGAAGAAAATGTGAACTTGCCAATTAGTTTCTTCACCTTTATGGTACTATCTAAAGTGGAAACATGTAATTAAATATCAACAAACAAAGGAATAAATGAATACTCTAACTTTAATTTTTCTCTAGTTTTAGAGAGATATTTAAAGATCCAATCAATCTCTCTTGTCCTGGGGAAACATTCATCTGCAGCCTTTTGCTTCAGGTAATTCAGCAATTCTTTTTTATTTCAGAGAATTGTACTTCTGTTAAATGTAATTAAAGTTAAATTTAATGCTTAAAAATTGAATGTATAGTATAACCTATTTTTAAAATTACCTTTAAAAATATATCTGTCTATGTGGATAGAGAGAGGTTTAAAAAATGATGTTATTAAATTTTGGTTATTTTTGGGTTGATTTGAGCATTTTATTTTACTTTACTTTCTTCTTTATTCCTTTCTATACAGCTTGAAATTTTTAAGAGAATTTTTATGAAAATAACAATTATGTATTAACAAATAAATAATACTTTGAAATGCTTTCGCTGGGAAAAATAAATAATTTGCACGTATTTAATGTGTCCAGCGTGAGGGTCCCATCAATCTCTGTGGACAGGTGTCATGATCACAGGCAGTAATTAAACTGAAGGCTCTAGACCAAGAACTTCACTCTAAGAATCACATCAGATAAAAGACAGCACAGGAACTTCAGATGTCAACTCTTTACATCCATCAAAGCAAGGATTAAAAATATTTGCAAGGGTGCCTGGGTGCCTCAGTTGGTTAGGTGACTTTCTTCAGCTCAGGTCATGATCCTGGAGTCCTGGGATCGAGTCCTACATCAGGCTCTCAGCTCCATAGGGAGTTTGCTTCTCCCTCTGACCTTCCCTCTCGTGCTCTCTCTCACTCTGTCTCTCTCCCTCAAATAAATAAATAAAATATTTTTAAAAAATAAAAAATAAAATAAAATAAAAATATTTGCTACATCAATGCTTTTTATTTTGAGCCTTTTTTAGTCACTTATTTATACAGTACTTTGAGGTACACTGGATCATTTTTCTTTCTTTAGCTCTTTCTAGTCAGAGAACTGAAGCTATCCTACAAAGAGTCACACTTGGACATTAACCTGTACTTACAGCAAAAGAGTTACAGAATAGGGTAGAAAACCATAATGAAATATATGAGTTGATTTTTGATGAGTGCCACTAATGTATGGTTACTATTGTGGCGCATCAAACAGGCATACTTTTCTTAATCTTTTAGCAAGTTTTGTGGTTGAGATCTTCAGAATTCTAGTTAAGATGGGGAACCTCCCAAATGACTCTCCTGCTTTTCATCCCTGTTCTCTTCCCTAAACCCCATCCCCTTTTATCCTCTATGATGTATGCCCTTCTAGAATAAGCTTTCTAAAAGTCAATTTTGTTTCTTTTACCTCCATTATTAAAATTCTTAAATAAGGGGCGCCTGGGTGGCTCAGTGGGTTAAAGCCTCTGCCTTCAGCTCAGGTCATGATTTCAGGGTCCTAGGATCAAGCTCTGCATTGGGCTCTCTGCTCGGTGGGGAGCCTGCTCCCCCCCCCCACCCCGCCTGCCTCTCTGCCTACTTGTGATCTGTCAAATAAATAAATAAAATCTTTGAAAAAAATTCTTTAATAAATAACCATCACCTTTCCTATAAGATCCAAACCCTATGATGTCATAGAAGGTTCTGATTGCTACCTCCCCTTATAAAGAAATTTTAGAGGGGAAGAATGCCTCCAAGTTTTCTTTGAAGAGGGATTTGTCCTAAGCAGAGGACTAGAATTTCTCCACCTTTTACTCAATCCAGCCCTGTGGAGGTAGAAACCTGATTAATCAATTTTGGGAGAACCAACTGGAATGTGCACAGTGAGCATCATAGTTCTTCCTCTAGATTGTAGCTGTATGTGGGGTACATGATTTCTGCTCCTCCAAGTCTCACACTGCCCTGGTCCTTTCCTTCTTTGCTTGGGCCAAGAAATCTAATCCATCTGGACTTCAAAATTATTGAGCTCATTTGGCTAGTAAACCTAAAGACAACTCAACCTAAAATACTATGCCTCTATTTGCTCTACTTTTCTTTTTATTTCAACTGTTTCACAATCCTGGTGGGGGAGAAGGGGAATCTTTCCCAAATGCCTCCCTAAAGGTCCCATTGCAAGCTTGTCTTTCACTGAGGACTTATTCTTTGCCAAATACTGCATTGGTGTGTGCTGTAACATAGGTTATGTCCTCTAGTCAGAACAATCTTCACTCTCCACAGCCTCTGCCATGTGGTCCTTGGCTCCTCAACTCTCCTCACCAGCCCCCATCCTCAAGCTCCATATCATAGGGAAGGAAAGATTTCCTACTCGGAACTGTAAAATAATAATAAGGTGGAAATTTCAAGACAACCAAGAGATAGAACTGGTCAAGTGTTTCACATATGCTAACTTTCCTATGGAAGGTAAAGTTTGAACAATACTTAGTTATCATATACATACTTTCTTGAACTTTCTGCCTCCTTAAGGGAAATGGTTCTGTGCCCTGAAGCTGATGTTTCTAGCTTGGTGATTAAGGACTGGATGATAGAAAGGAGATTTCCTGACTATAGCTAAACTATCTCTGGGGAATTTTTAATCCAGAGTTCCTGCTTAGGAACAAAAGAGCATGTTGAATCCTTTGTTATTTTCCCTGGAGTATGATTTTTGTGCCTTGCTAAAAAATGAATTACATACTCCACCATGATAAAATGCCTCTAGACCTTGACCTATGGAAAGATAACATTCTATGCGACTTTTGAAGTGTTCTTGCAAAGGACCTAATCTCTCCCTAAACAAATTAGAGAAAAGTAAGGCAGTGGGATTCCTAAAAAAAGAATTTCATAAAAGGATTTACTTATTATTTGTTACCCCTTAATTTACATTTGAGACATACTGTAGGAAAGGGAAAAGTTGTGTCAGTCTATTTTGTTTAAGAATAAATGCTTATTTCATTATTATCCTGAATTCCCATACAATGAATGTCACTGCATCATTACACGATCAGTGCCTGACAGTTCAGTTCAAGGTGGGAGTTCTCCAAACTCTCATATAACACCATATTGCTGTTTTTTCTGATTCTTAGTCCTATTTTTTTTCTGTTCCATTTCTGATATAGAATTGGTTAGAAAAAATTACTCCTATCAGGTTTCGGAAGCAAACATCATTAATCAACATATCTACAAAGCATTAAACAAAAATTCAAGTAAGAATAAAGTTAAAGATGTCTTTGTATGTTACACATTTTTAAGCAATATTGAGTATAATGATAAATGACAAATAAATAAAGGAGGAATAAGGAAAATTACATATACATATCTTAAAATAAATGTGAAAATTTTCAATATTCTAAAATTTTTAGATAAGTGCCGGAGTTTTTCAAGTTTTACTAAAAGCTCCAAATAAAAGACCTATATTTAATGACCCTATTAAATTGTATCAAAAACTTTAAACATTGTATTCTTATTTCATTAATTTTTAAAAAAACATTAAAGAGGAAATTGATAGGTATGGCAGGCAGCTAAATAACTTCTAATTTGTGATAAATGAGAGAGGCCTCTTGCAAGGAAATACAGCTTCAAAATCAAATCAATATCCTATTTTAGCTAATTTTTTTTCCATTAAAAATGAAATTAGTAGTGTCAGCCAGCATGCCAATATTTCAACTTAATTTGAAAGTGCTACTTTCTGAAAGCAGAATGTCTGTCAGTAGCACCAAAAAGGACTGGGATCTTCCTATTAGGTTATCCATCCAGTCAGAAACTGAAGAGGTCTTTCATTTCTTCCAGGAGAAATTGTATCTCTCTAGAGATATACATCTCTACAATTTATTAACTAGCATCTAACAAAAGTAATCAGATACATCTTTCTTAGCCTTAGTCATATTACCACGAAGTTAAATATAAAACCTAAACTTAGTGTTTAATCATACACCCACAACCGTTGCTTTTGCAGAAATGGGCTTCTATGCTAGACAGAAACAACAGATATGAAGTAGAGCCAAACCCATTATCTAAGTCACCTCAATCAATGACCAGGACCGCAGCAGCAAGCCGCAATGGCATAACTATCAGTCTCCCAATGTGGCTCAGTAAGCACCAGATAGACCACATCCCAAACTAAGCAAATCCATGACATTTAAATCAGAGCTTACATTCAATGCCTGGGCAAAAAGGTTTGATGATGACTTTGCCAATTTTTAACCTATTCAGTATGAACTATAATTTGCATAGAACCATGCATGATACCATGTTGCAAATAACACATCTACATGGTGAATCTTAATTTCCAAGGTGTTCTGAAAAGCATGAGGTTTCTTTTCATTCTTGTTATTTGATCTAATGTCAACCTCCCTGGGTTTCTTCCCTGCCAAAATGAGGCCAAACATTGGGCAGGTTAGGAAGATGATGTTTTTCAAACACTGAGGTTCACAGAGAAAAGGTTCTATTAAAAATCCCAAATAACAGTATTTACTATTTGTAATGTATCATAATACATTACTAGAGAACTAATATTCACCGAAATTAAAGGGATCCTGTTTGAATTAGAGAATAAAAGTGGTTTTCAATGGATTCTCTAATAAACCCTTGAATGTTTCTGAGGACACTGTAGGAAATACTCTGTAAGCCATACTAAAAGTTAAAAAATAATAATTTACTCTTACAAGTAATGATTTATTTTACTTGTCTTCATAGGCAGTGAACTTATGTTCTGCTTTTTACTCTCATGGATTTGGAAAGAAAAGAACTCCATTGTCTTGTTCTTACTCTTGACTCTTTCTGCCTTCATTTTTGAGTCTCAATAAGAACCCCTTCTGCATAAGTGTTAGATATACATATTTGTGTTTCCATGAAATGCTACTGAAGCATTTTAATTTACCCATTTATTTACTCAAAAAACGATTCTTGTTAATGGGCACTTTCTGCCTGCCAGGCAATGCCTTGTTAACAATAGTGTGTATTTTAGAAGATGCCACCTGACTGGAGCCAGTACCTAATTTGTGGGTGCAGTTTAAACTGAACAATATGAGGCCTTTCGTACAAAATTTATTAAGAATCTTAAAAGCAGGGGCGTCTTGGTGGCTCAGTCAGTTAAAGCCTCTGCCTTCGGCTCAGGTCATGATCTCAGGGTCCTGGGATCAAGCCCCACATCCGCCTCTCTGCTCAGCAGGGAGCCTGCTTCCCCTCTGTCTCTGCCTGCTGCTCTGCCTGCTTGTGATCTCTCTCTCTTTGTCAAATAAATAAATAAAATCTTAAAAAAAAAAAAAGAATCTTAAAAGCACTAACCAAGGGTAGGGCAGCTAAGTAGACTGCAAAGCCATGACGCCAGCCCACACGTGTTTTTAACACTAAGACTTCTTTATACTTTTCAGTATGAAAAAAAAAAAGTCAAGACTGATGCGCATTTCAAATGCTTTAGAAACTACAGGATAATCAGATTGGGCAACCAAAGCTTTGCTGGCAATATGTATGCTTGTACATTTTTACACATTTCTTTGCTTACTGAATTCAGAAGCACAAGTTTACAGGAGAGCCAATACTGCATTTGCACAATGTCGTTACTCAAATATCTCACTTTTCTGTTTATAGAACTTAATATTTACTCCAGAGATTAAGAAGGACAAGTGGTAGCCTCTAATTTTATTCCAAGGCCCATTCCGCATTAAGAATAATACCTTTCTCTGATACAGAGAAACAGCTAATTAAACAGCCTGCCTACAAGTCCTCCAGTGTCAAGTACATAAGTACTATCAACAGTATGCACAGCAGAGGAAGGTCTTTGTCTCTAGAAAAAAAAAATCAGAGCCAGGAAAAGGTTATTATAAACTGCATTTGATTGGTTCAACAAATATTTGAGCACCTCTAGAGTATCAGGTGTACAGCTCTGACCAAAACAAAGTCTCTGTCCTCATGGAGCTCACATTCCAATACTTCATAGCATGAAAGATAATTAGAAATTTGACACCTACGTGTGAATGTGTAATCCTCCTTTACAACTTACATTAAAAGAATTTTCTCTTGATAGGAAAATACCTTTAGCTTCTACTTGTTTATTCACTTATTCATTCTATTAAAAATTCACCAAATTAAGATCCAGGGACTATGCTGGGATATACAGTTGGAGCTATAATTATACAGCCACAGTTGTAAATTAGGTCATTTTTATAAGAGAAGTAGCTTTGACTGTAACTAGGCTTATCTCACTATTTTCCATTCCCTATGCCTTCAAAAGACTTAGTTGTCTTCTCAAATATATGGCATCTAAAATACTCTTCTCTTTTTGCCCAAGATAAAAATCACTCATGAATTTGGACTTTTTCCCACCAGATTTACACATGGCCTCAAAATTCTGCAAAGGTTAACCTTTCAGCTTTCCACATCAATGTTATAATTGTCTAATGAGGTGAAACTTATTTGCCATTTTTGGTTGAGCCTATCCTTCAACCCACAGTTGATTTCTGAAGGGTAGGCATAATATTTAAGAAGAATAGTAAGTCTACTAATAAGCTATATTGCTGAAGGTAACCAAACTACTATAAATAATGGTTCCAAAATCTCTGGATAAACATTGTAAAATTTAATTTTTTATTCACTTTCAGGTTCTAAGCAGAATGTCAAAGTGGGTCCATGGATCTACGCTATGTAATCACTCAAGGACAAGTTTTGTTTTGTTGTTTTGTCAGTCCAAGTTCTCTACCATTCCCTGCAGTCTTGAGCTCTTCCACTGAATCTTCCTTCAAGAGCCATGGAAACGGGAAAAGAAAGGGTGTGGAAGATGAAAAGAGAACTTTATGTGTCAGGCCTGCACAAGGCATAATTTATTTTTGTGCACATTCCTTTGGTTGGAACTCAATCACATGACTATGCTTCCCAGCTGCAAGGAAGACTGGGAAGTGTAGTCCATCTGTATGTCTAAGAGAGAAATTCAATGATGTTTGAAGAATATACAGCAGATCTCTACCACATCAGCAGCAAGCAGGATGAGATGGCAATGCATTTTGTAAATGTCAACTTAACTTACTACCAATAAATAATTTTCAGCTTATACCACTCGGCCACTTAATTATAATTTAAATCTAGTGTTAATGACCAATATTGCTAAATATTGTTAAATCTAACTGTAAAGACACTCCATTGCCATGAAAATACAATTATTAGTTGGGCCAAAAGTTACTGTTAGAAAATTTTTGTTTGCAGTTTGATTATAGTTATGATATTTTTATACATGTCTATTTTTAAAATTTTTTCCTGTATGAGCCCACTGAAGTTCACAGCCCTATATAAATGTAGGTCTAAATTCTAAGAAACCCTGTATCTTTCTAGGTCAACTTGGATTTCCAGATTCAGTTGGAGTATTGAGAATCTGGCTTGATATTCTATTTCTGGGGCTAGTTAGGCCTGTCAACCAATAATGGACTTCTTGGAAGTCCCAAAATATTACTTCCCAATTTTCTCAAAAATCACCTTGAATTTTTTGAGGCCACCAAGATGGTAACCAACAAGAGTGAATTCCAGTGTACAATGACACCCATGGGTTTATTCACAGTATTCTGGTGAAAATGAAAGATCCACACCTTAAAAAAAAAAAAGAAAAGAAAAGAAAAAAAGCAAAAAATAAAAGCAATAAAAACTCTGCCTTTGATATTGCATAATGAAATAAGATATTTTCAATCTGGAAGGAATTCTAGAGATGATAGAGTATGTTGATGCACATACTGAAATCCACAGACCACTTCTGGCCCTTTTGACTCTTTGGTGTGGCTCAGGAATGAGCCTTGGAGAGGGCCAAATTCTGCTTACTGTTTTCCAGCCTTTAGAAATTACTTATTAATCAATATTTTGTAGCTCTACTGCTTGGGTCTGGCTATTAGGAAGAATATTTTGATTGAAATTACTAGATAAGCAATGTAAGAAATGATCTGCTTAGTGTGGAATATAAGAGAAAAAACAGCAGGTGGCAATGTGTATGTGACAGGCTGTTTTTTTGTTTTTGTTTTTATTTTTTTTTTTTTCAGTGTTCCAAATTCATTGTTTATGCACTACACCCAGTGCTCCTTGCAATACGTGACAGGCTGTTTTTTATATAAAACATAAAATATTCTATGGGCATTGCCAAAAGAGGAGAAAAGTGGCTGATGAAAATCATATGTTCCAACACAAGGGGTCTGGGGAATAATATTTTTTAGATTAAAAACATTGTTGACTTTTTCCCTATTTGCAATGGGAAAATCTGAAGAAGTATGAAGAGTCCTAATATGATAAAACACATTTTCAATTAAGTGGTTAGAAGGTTACTAAGGAGGCAAAAATACCAATTTCAAAAATAAATTTTAATCCAATCTGAATGCTTCTTTATGATAGCACTTTATTGTATTTCTGAAATTTAATTCAAAAAAGAAACTCTTCACAGAGAAATAATAAAAGGAATCTTATATATAGTCACAAATTATTATATTTCCTGATAAAATATATAATTAGTAAAATTTGTTTTATTTGCATCAAAGGATACTTCTTCCTAATATTTATGAAAAGAGCTTACAACTGATCCAATCCAATGCTTTCATCATAAAGAAAACAGATAACTGGAAGAGTTAAATATTTTCTCAAAGTAACAAAATGAACTTCTACAACTGAAACCAGAAGGTAAGTCTACAGAACAGGAATCTATAGCTCTTACTCCTGAAAATAATAAGCTCAAAAGAGCTTTTTTTATTTAGTGTTGCTTTGTGCCTGTAACCAGCAGGAGATGGCAACTAATTATAATTTTTACATACTCTAAATTGTACATCATTAACATTAAATTACATTTTAGATATGAACTTTAATCCCAGATATACAAAATAAAATGAATACCAACTAATTAAATCTTCACCCTACTGTTTTAAATATAATTGCCTACATACCTATGAAAATATGGACTAGATCATTTTAACACACACAAAAAGTGAGGATCCTGATATTTAACAGTAAAGAATAGGATAGGTTATGCACCTCTCAGAATTCAGAAATATGATTCTAAGAAGCTTGCATGTTTGAATGTAGACAATAAAAATAGTTATAAGCTATAATCAAGGTGAAAGGACAAAAATCAATATAACAGTTACCAAAATTAGGGAAACTAATAATAATCTTACAAGCTAAAACACTTCTGTAGCACAGAAAACACTTCTGTAGCACAGAAGTAAATTATAAGTCAAATATACAACACATCTTCAGGGATAAAATTGTGCAGAATGCAATAATAGAACAGAATTTCCTCTGAAGTGGTACCAACTAATGAGAAATGGAAAGAACTGAAAATATAGTTTGAGCAAACTTGTATGGTCTTCAAATCCACTCTCTTTGTTTATAAAAACATGCTCCTCACTCTTGAGGGTAAATTCTTTAAGGAGTTCATGGTCTGTTTGGGGAGACAAATATATCTGAAATAATAACTAATACTTCCCCCACTTCTCCAGTATTTCTGATCTCCCCTCCATTTGTACAATAATCTGATCTTGCAGCATGAAAGTGTCAAGGGAAACTGATTTACTGTAGAAAAAATAAATATTTTTAATTTTCAACAGCCTAACTTCTGAGGGAATTCAGGGAAAAGAGGAAACCGAATGAATTAGACCTAATTTTCCTGCCCCCATGACAGAATAAAAATGCTCCAGAATTGGAAGAGGAGAAATTAAGTCAACAGGAAGGGAAGAAGTACTTATAGGAGATGATACATTGATAGAGACTAAGATAGTGTAACCAGGCCTCAAGGGATCCTGCTGCAAGAAGAATTTGTACTAGAGGCACCTGGCTGGCTCAGTCGTTAAGCATCTGCCTTTGGCTCAGGTTATGATCCCTGGGTCCTGGGATCTAGCCCCACGTTGGGCTCTCTGTTCAGCAGGGAGCCTGCTTCTCCCTCTCCCTCTCCGGCTTCCCTCTTGCTTGTGCTCTCTTTCTCACTATCTCTCTCTGTTATAAATAAAATAAAAATTTTAAAAAAACAATAAGAAGAAGAATTTGTACTGAGAAGCCACCCTACCTCCAGTGCAGTTCCAGTATAAGTCCTCTTATTCTGCAATATGCCTGGCAGCCTCAAAGGGCAGCTGCAGGCCATTGTGCCGGTTACGAACTCCACAATTCTAGGGGATTACTATTCACACAGATACTGATATGAATGGCACCCTCTGGAGTTGTGTCACCATATAAAATAACTTTAGAAGCCTTATGGAGCCAAGGTAGCCCTTGAAGACTGCCTATCCATGGTATACTGCCTGTGTTAAGAAGTCATGTTCTCTCTCCTTCCTGCTAGTATCTGGTGATCTTTTTCTTTGATGGCTGTCAGCACCTCAGCTGACCATCGAATAGCCTGGCTGTGCCCTAAATATTTATTTAGCCCACCATCCAACCTACCCTCTACTCAGTATACAAGGAAACACACAAGTAACAAAATTCTGTAATACCATTCTAGAAAGGAGAACAAAAGCTTGAAATGCCTGTGTTGGTGATGAAGAATCAGGGAGATTTTTAAGAACTGTCATCTAAGTTGAGTTTTGAAACCTGACAAAGTTTTGTACCTGATACTTTACTATAATAACAATAACACTTTTTATGACTTTTAAGTGCCAAGCATTGTTCTAAAGGTTTTGGAAAAAAAAAATAGTATAGGAAAGGGACATACCATTTAAGATAAGAATACACATATTGATCAAAAATAATGTATTTGGGATCGGGCTGCCTGGATTTGTATTCTGGCATCATATCTTGACAAAATTCCTTATCTTCTATGTACTTCAGTTTTCTCATCTAGAAAATGTAATGGCATGGGAGATATAAAAAAGATGCAGACCAAACATCTAGTGATGAAAATGACTATATCTGAGGTGAAAAATACACTAGGATGGGATAAACAAATAACTGGATGTTACATAAGAAAAGGATGATGAACTTGAAGACATAGCAATAAAAACTATGAACAATTAATCAGAAAGAAAAAAAATTCCAAAAATAAATGAACATAGTATCAGTGAGTCTGAAACAGCTTGTGAAGTGTATGATATAATTGTCAGTACAGTCCGCAAAGAAGAAGCGTGGGGACAGAAGCCATAAATGAACCAATGACTGAAAAATGTCCAAATTTGGTTAGAATTATAAGCTCATAGATCCAAGAATCCCTATTAACCCCAAGCACAAGAAACAAACAAACAAAACTACTATTGAGGCACATCAAAATCAAATTGCTTAAAATAGTGATAAAGACAAAATCTTAGAAGCAGTCAGAGAAAAAAACACACAACACATACAGAGGAACCAAGATGACAATAGCTTAGGTTTCTCATTAGAAACAATGCAAGTTAGAAGACAGTGAAAGGGTATCTATAAAGTACTGTCAAACTAAAATAAAAATACCTTTAAAAACTGAAGAAGAAATAAATGTTTCTTCCTCAGATCAGAAACAGGCACACATGATTATCCTTACTAGTTCTACTGAAATTTGTATTAGAAGTTCTAGGCTGAGGGGGAAAAAAAGAGGTGACAGGCTGTGTGGTAAGGTGAGAAAAATAAATAGCATACATAGTAAAAAGAAATAAGTAAATTATCCTTATTTGCAAATGATACAATGACTATGTAGAAAATCCTATGGAATCTAAAAGAAAACTATTAGAACTAATTAATGAGTTTTGCAAGATTGAAGGACACAAGAAAATAAATAACATTATATTTTTAACTACTAGCAAAGAACAACCAGATATTAAATTTTTAGTGCCATTCTGAGTTCAGGTGCAAATAAAAGAACGAAAATAGCTAAAACAACTTTGAGAATGAAAAACAAAGTTTGAGGACTTAGACTTGGGAGTTAAAAAATTGTATAAACCTACAGTAATCAAGACAGGGTAGTATTTGGGACAAAATAAACTTTTCTCAATACTTCACCCACATATAAAAATTAACTCAAAAGGTGTTATAGACTTAAATGTATAAGCTAAATCTAAAGACTTCTAGAAGAGGGAAGTCTGGGGGCTCAGTCACTTAAGTGACTGCTTTCAGGTCATAATCCCAGGATCCTGGGATCCAGCCTCCCTCCCTGTAAGGCTCTCTGCTCAGTGGGGAGTTTGCTTCTCTCTCTGCCCCTCCACTGTTTGTATTCACATGTGCTCTCTCTCAAATAAATAAATAAAATCCTTTTTTTTATTATTAATTTTTTATTTTTTATAAACATATATTTTTATCCCCAGGGGTACAGGTCTGTGAATCACCAGGTTTACACACTTCACAGCACTCACCCAAGCACATACCCTCCCCAATGTCCATAATACCACCCCCTTCTCCCAAACCCCCTCCCCCCAGCAACCCTCAGTTTGTTTTGTGCGATTAAGAGTCACTTATGGTTTGTCTCCCTCCCAATCCCATCTTGTTTCAGTGATTCTTCTCGTACCCACTTAAGCCCCCATGTTGCATCACCACTTCCTCCAAAGGGGCACGTGCACCCGAATGTTTATAGCAGCAATGTCCACAATAGCCAAACTATGGAAAGAACCTAGATGTCCATCAACAGATGAATGGATCAAGAAGATGTGGTATATATACACAATGGAATACTATGCAGCGATCAAAAGAAATGAAATCTTGCCATTTGCGACAACATGGATGGAACTAGAGCGTATCATGCTTAGCGAAATAAAATCTTTTTTTAAAAGAATGAAATTAAAAACTTGTAGAAGAAAACACAGAAGATAATATGTGCGACCTTGAATTAGGCAAAGAGTTCTAAGATACAACAGTAGCTGCTCAATCCATAATTTTTTTAAAAAGTTAATAAATTAGACTTCATCAAAATTAAAATATCTGCTTTTTTAAAGACACTAAAGAGAATAAGACCATAACCACAGATGAAGAAAGTATTTGCACACAGAAAATAATTGCTAATCACATATTGGATGAAGGATTTGTATCTTGAATATATAAAGTCTTCTCAAAACCTAATATAAAAACAATCAGAATTAACTGATTAACCAATAAATTAATTAATGCAATAGTCTGAACAGAAACTTCAGCAAGGAAGAGATACAAATGGCAAAAAGTACATGAAAGGACGGTCAGTATCATGTCATTGGAGAAATGCAAATTAAAAACACAATGAGATACCACTAAACACCTACTGAAATTATTAAAACTGAAACACTGAACATATCAGAGATTGGCAAGATGTGTAACTAGAACTCTCATACACTGTTGATGGGAATGTAAAAGGCCATAATCGCCTAGAAAAACAGTTTGGCAGTCTCTCTCTCTTTTTTTTTTTTTTTTAAAGATTATTTATTTATTTATTTGTCAGAGAGAGAGAGAGAGAGAGAGAGCACATGCAGACAGAGTGGCAGGAAGAGACAGAGAGAGAGAAGCAGGCTCCCTGCTGAGCAAGGAGCCCCATGTGGGACTCGATCCCAGGATGCTGGGATCATGACCTGAGCCGAAGGCAGCCACTTAACCAACTGAGCCACCCAGGTGTCCCAGTTTGGCAGTCTCTTAAGAAATAAAAAACATACCTATCATATGACCCACCCCTCCCACTCCCTAGTATTTACCCAAGAAAATGAAAGAAGACGTCCATACAAAGACTGGAAAAAAATGCTCATAGAAGCTTTATTTGTAGGAGCTAAAAACTAGAACCAACCCAAACAACCCTGAATCAGTGAATGAACAAATTGCAATGCATCTATACCATAGACTACTACACATCAGGAAAAAGAGAGAAACCCTTGATACATGGGGCAACAGGAATGAATGGCAAAATAATTATGCTGAGTGAAAGCCAGATGACAAAGAATACATACTATATCATTCCATTTATTAATAATTTTTGAAAATGCCAGCAAATTTATAGTGCCAGAAAACAGATTGGCAATTGGGTATGAGCCAGGGAAGGCAAAAGGGAGGGACCACCAAGGGGCATCAGGAGACTTCTGGGGAGGACAGATGTGCTCATTACCTTCATTGTGGTAATGGTCTCACTGTTTTATCTATGTCAAAACTTACCAAATTGTGCATTTTAAATATGTGGCACTGTGTGTCAATTATACTCAATAAAACAGCTTCAGAAAATAAGAATTTATAATACTACCAAGATGACCCAGAAAGGCATGGTAGAGACAAGATACCTGCTTCTCAGGGAACCCAAGAATTTTCTTGTCCATTCACAAAGTAGAGGCCCTCAATCACTCTACATACATGGCAGACACACAGATACATGCAGTTTTCTCTTGGAATCACCTAGCTGCCAGAAAGGTAATATAATGCTGAGATAAGCAGACAGAGCCCTCATTAAATACAAAGACTTATTCTTTCTTCTCATGTTAGCTCACTGAAAATTAAACACATGCTACTGGATCTGACCTGTCATTCATTCTGCTGCTATTATGGGGATTCACAGGCAGCTGAGGCCACAGAGGGCAGAGATGCCAACAATTTACATATTATATTAAGCATGTGATGACAGAATTGCTGGCCAACTTCAATTTTTCATCTCACATTTACTCCAAAGGTGCAGATAGAAAAGGAAAGTGCATTCAATGTGTTCCATGGGGGAAATATACATGACAGAGCATTCCAGAAATTCCCGTGTTTAAAATAAATACATATTCTGGATAGAGACTAAAAAAAAAAAAAAAATGCAATGGTGTTGCCTCTGAGGAATAGAAACAAGATAATAAAAGAAAGGTTTACATTTGGGTATGGCTCTTCATATGCCTGGAAGTTGGTGCCATGTGTGCAATGTACACTTTCAAGACAAAAATAAATAAAACAATGTTTAAATGAAGCACAGCTCCGCTACTGGGACTGATGTCCCTGGGTCAATCCCAAGGAATGAGTCTGGTAGTATCTGGTGCTAGAGCTTCCCTCTTCAGATCAAAATCATTCTCTTTTTTTAATCTTAATTTAGATTTAAATTTTTATTATTTTTTAATTTACTGTGCTTCTATAGATTCTATGTGACATGTTAAATTGGTGTACCACTTGCAAAGATAACTGGGAAATGGTGGCTGGTAACCTTGTAATTACAAGCGGGGGTGAGATATAAGTTATTAATATTTAGTGTGACTCCTCTCCCCCTGGTTATAAAAGCTGTGGAAACAAAGGTTAAGCCAACAGATTGTTTTTTTCATCTGTAACTTAAGGGCTGTCTTTATCCTTGTGTGTAGTTGTAGCTAATTTACATTCACTTGGCATCTTTTGAAAATGTTCATTATATACTGCATTAATGTTAACTGCTTTCCACAGAGAAAGAAAATTTGCACTGTTACCCATCCTTAGACATGTCGTTGAAAGATATTTTTTTCCTATCATTTAGTAACTTTGCATTCTATTTTTTTTTTTAATAAGAAAAGCTTCCAAAAATGTTAGCAGGCATCCATTATCAGATCAAATACCTTTTACTTTCAGTTTTTCAAATGTATAACTGAAGAATGGTATAAATGTGCTTTATTCTATTATTTTCTGATAAACTTTACTGGAGAAAAACTGCTAATACTTAAGAAAACCTAATTGGAGATTTTACACATGTGTAACCACCCACGGAAAAGCAGCATTTGTCCTTAGTCATTAAAAAATTTAAAAAAAGGAAGGGAAGAAGAAAAAAAGAAATAGAAGAAGTTAAAAGAATATCAAAGAAATATGTATAATTATTCTTTACAAATCTGCATAAACTCAAGTTATTATACATAGTAATGGTAAATTCTCCTTTACAGTATCTGTAAATTATTTTTAACAATTATATATATTTAACAATAATGTATTACTTCTCCTTACTATATCATCATACAAATCTTAGTATACAAATTAAATTGGTCAGTGCCTGAAGTTCTAAGAGCAACTATTGTGCCAAATCTATTACCAATTATTCTCAAACATTTCTCATTTCAAAACCAGACTTCATCACTGACTAACTCGGCAAATTTGAACAAGAAACATAATATCTATATCATGAGCATCTATGATATTCACTTTTCTCATCTATAAAATGGGACAGTAATCCATGAATCATATAGGTAGATGTATTACAAGGTTTAAATTAGATGATATATGTAAGATGCTTAGTATATGGTAGGTATTCAACTCATTCTCTTACCTTACCCTTCAGATTTATAAGCAACAGACCCAACTCAGCCAGTATTTTAAAGAGAGAGAGAGAGAGAGAGGGAAAGAAAGAAAGAGAAAAAATTTTCTGCTATTTGTTCAATCTTAACAAATATATTTGGTTTAATGGGTCATTACTAAATCACACACATATGTTTGTACAGTTTTTGCATTCAGTAACTAGGGTCTTGCACATTCTATTGTTAGAGGCATAGTTTCAAAACATCAACCTCATAAATGTATATATAAAACTTACTGAGGGTTGCTGGGGGGAGGGGGTTTGGGAGAAGGGGGTGGGATTATGGACATTGGGGAGGGTATGTGCTTTGGTGAGTGCTGTGAAGTGTGTAAACCTGGTGATTCACAGACCTGTACCCCTGGGGATAAAAATATATGTCTATAAAAAATAAAAAGTTAAAAAAAATAAAATGTATCCTTAATCTCAAAAAAAAAAAAAAAAACAACTTTCTGAGGAGTAGCAGTCCCACATCAACTACATAATAATGATTCTGTATGCTTAAAAACAGTTTTTAAGGGGCGCCTGGGTGGCTCAGTGGGTTAAGCCGCTGCCTTCGGCTCAGGTCATGATCTCAGGGTCCTGGGATCGAGCGCCGCATCGGGCTCTCTGCTCGTCAGGGAGCCTGCTCCCTCTCTCTCTCTCTCTGCCTGCCTCTCCATCTACTTGTGATTTCTCTCTGTCAAATAAATAAATAAAATCTTAAAAAAAAAACAGTTTTTAAGTCATAAGTTATCACTTAAATACCATAATACTCCGAAGACCCAGAAAACTATTTACAATCATTTAAGCATACTAAGACACTAAAGGAATATCATAGAGAGGCTGAGAAGTAGCACCCTAGTCAGCCAGAGATTGTAATATCTTGGTGAAAAAAAAAGACCCAGAGTGATTCACTGGCAACTAGAAAAACTCCTTGATAAAGATATTCTCCAACCAACTCTACTAAAGCATACCTCATAATCAAAACCATACCTTATAAATATTCTACACACAAAAAAAGGCATGGATACTCACCAACCTTAAACAATTGTAATTATGCCAACTTTGATTCAACAAACTTTTACTAAGTGTTTATTAGGTACCAAACTTTGGAGATCCTAGATTAGAAAGACATGCCGTTGTCCCCCAAAGAATCCACTTTTTGCAGCTAAAGCTGTTAGACATGTAGACAGGTCATTGTGGTAGCAGGTGACTTGTGCTGTGATGAGGCAGACACTAGACTGGGTAAGAAAGGCACCCGGCCCTGAGCATAGGCATTCTTTTTTTATTTCATTTCCAGTAGACTTAACATACAGTGTAATATTGGTTTCAGGTGCACTCAGTATTCATCATAATGAGTGTACCCTTCAATCCTCGTCACCTCTTTCACCCAGCACCCCTGCCACCTTCCCTCTGGAGTCCATCAGCTTGGTCTCTATAGTTAAGAGTCTGTTTCTTGGTCTCTCTCTCTCTTTCTTTTCCCCTTCGTTCATTTGTTTGGTTTCTTAAATTCCACATATGAGTGAAATCAAATGATATTTGTCTTTCTCTGACTGATTTATTTCACTTAGCATCATACTCCCTAGCTCCACCTCATCCCTGTCAGAATGACTCAAATAAAAAACATCAGAAACAACAGGGGTTGAGGAGGATGTAGATAAAAAGGAACCCTAGTGCACTGCTGGTGGGAATGCAAACTGGTGCAGGCACCTTGGAAAAGAGTATGGAGGTGCCTCATAAATTTAAAAATAGAACTACCCTATGATCCAGCAATCACACTACTGGGTATTTACCCCCCAAATACAAAAACACTAAGTCAAAGGAATACATGCACCCCTATATTTATTGCAGCATTGTTTATAATAAGCATGAGGAAGACTTTAGGGACGAGAGGGTGCCTGAATTGTGTCCTAAAGAATGAGAAGTTAGCTAAGCCCAATGCAGAGAAAGAGCCATCTAGTAGCCACCCCTAGAACCCCACCTAAATAAAAGGCTGGGTTCTGGATGAAATGCTATTAAGCTATTAGAAAATCTGCCTTGTTAATATTGGTAAGGACGCCTTAAAAGGAAGCACAATTTCTTTGAACTCTGACAGGCTATTCCCTCACCATCTTAAAAGTGTAAATATGAGCTGCTATAATCCTGACTGAAAATGTCACCATGTGCAATTCAATCTTCATTAATCCAAAATTGTCAGGTAGCATATTTCCAGAAGCCATATCAGCAACCACCAACAAACAATACAGGCAAGCAAAATTAGAAGATTTATTTCACAAAGAGAAAGCTTGGCATGTACTAACTAAGGAAAGAGTATGCATCCAAATGAACTCATTAACAAGAACCTAGCAGCTGCCAGATTACTACTAAGAAATGAAGAGCCTATTGAAATGTAAACCACAAGAGAAAAGAGTTGGACAAATAGTAAAAAGCACTAGAATATTCCCCCAAAATATTCCTAAACACATCAGTTGGCATTGCTTGATTTAAAAGAGTTTTATTTCCTTCAACACAGGAACTTCCCATAATAAAGTAGAGGTCCACTCTTATACTTAACTGCTTTTTATATTCACTAAGTTGAGCTTTCTATATTTTATATGCCAGATGTATTTTAGACACAGGACAGCAACCTTCATAAAGGACCAAAGCAATCCAAGTGTTCTAATATCCCAGAGGTTTAGACATCATATTTATTAGATAAAGAATCATGTTGTTAGGATAAAACCTGAGGTTTTCCCACATGTCTAATAAATCATCGTTGCCACTTACTGTCAAATTTCAATCTCAAAAAATATGTATGTTAATACGCAGTACTCCCAATCACCAAGGAATATTGGAAAATTCCCCTTTACCTAAAAATCACACTCTTTTAATTGGTCATTTTCTTTTAGACAACCAGATGAATAAAAAGTTCCTAAAGTCACATCGTTATATTTTATAATGTAGTATAACTTCAATTGTATTCTGAGCATGTTTTGCCACATCAAATTTGTGTATTTTTCTTCAGTATAAGAGTATTCATTATTTGTTACCATGCAGGAAAAAAATTTAATAATAAAATCTAATATTGCTTTAAGTTTATCATTTTAATATGTATCATATGAATTATTTGAAGCATTATAAAAATAATTTATGTTCATATTGCCCTGCACTGAAGAATATATTATAAATAAAAAATTTCATGGAAAGGTTAGGCATATAGTGAAAAATTCGTTTTTGAGCTAAGTTATGTCTACAAGCTTAAGAGGTAGATGTTCATTCTAGCTTGACATTCTATAGAGCTCAGAACTCAGTATTCAAAGGTCTCTTCAAGTCATATTTTTGGCCTTTATTATGCCTAGGAACAAAACTTTTAATCATATATTCCTTATGTGAAAAAGAAAGGTGTGTTTCTGATTGTGATATAACCAAGTAAAATATTTCCCTTCATGTAATTCACAAGCAATCACTTTGCTGCCTTATATATCAGATGAATATATTAGGCTAGAAATGTATGCTGTAACAAGACCATGAATTCTCTTTATTTTGTAATGTCTCACAGCATGCAGTGCAATGGTGTGCAATTAGCAAATGATCCATAATCATTAATGGTATGTTGGCTAAACTTTCCTAATTTAAGAGCAAGCCTATAATCAGTTTCATGATGTGTCAAATGCTAGGCAGAAATATAAGGTACTCAAGCAAGAGTTGTCCAGAAGTTACCTTAGTCACCCTTCCAGAATTTCATCTTGACACACCTCTGTTAAATGTATAATAGAATAGGGACACTTAAGGATTTAACTGTCTCACCCAAGGCTATTGGAGAGTTACCCTAAAGGTTCACAAGACACTGATTTGCAATTTTTCTACAAGACAAATTTCATTTCTTTGAAACTGTTGCAGATTTTCTGACAGCTGAGCTCTGAACTGTGGCTGTTTTATTTTAAGCTAGTCATCCTTGAATTACTTCCTTTGGAAGTATTGTGATTTGGGGATTCAGACAAATCTTAGGATGCATCCCTCATACATATCTCCTCCCTCATTTCATGTCACCCTCTCCAAGGTTTCACCTACAACTACTACAACACATACACATGACCTCAGTCATTCAGTACAAATGACAGACCTTTAGCCTTTCTGCATCCTCTCCTATCTACCTTCCTTTACAATAGGGAGTCATTTGAGAGATTCAAATGCAGAAATAGTGTGAACAGATCTAGGTTTCATAAAGGGCACCTTGAAAGGTTAGCTTCCTATTAGGTTTAAGGAAGTACTTATCTTCTGTGTTCTCATTGCCCCATGAGCATATTTGCCAAAGATTTTAGGAACAATAAAACCCAGATCCTCAAAATTCACATCTTCTCCCTCCAGATATTGAGCTTTTTAAATTTTTTTTTATAAAGTAGGCTCCACGCCCAGCATGGAACTCAACATAAGGCTTGAACTCATAACACTGAGATCAAGACCTGAACTGAGATCAAGAGTCAGACGTTTAACCAACTGAGCCACCTAGGCATCCCTTGAGCTCCTTTTACTCTTTGTTCTCTTAAAGATGCTCTACCCAAAATTGTATGAACCCAGTAGTTTCAATAACACCAGAAGAAACTTTCTCTTCCAGGAAAAATGAAGTCACAGGACACAGATTTATCTTTTTTTTTCTAAAAAAATACTTTAAATGGACAAATACATGAAATGACAATTGATTGTCTGAATGAACATCAGACAATAAAAAACAAGGTGATTTTTAAGAGACAGGAGACCAAGGGAGCCCTATGATTGCCTCAGCTTAGTACCTAGAGAGTTGAACAGGTCATGATGGTTCAGGGAGTGAGAACTGACCTATGTCTGATAGATTCATAAGAGATGACGTTGGGAATTCATGGTGGCCAACACCACTGGAATTCAGAGAGAACGGAGCTGTCAAAAGAAGAGCACCAAGAGCTAAGGAGCATCCTCTTTGTGTCCTCTTCTAAGTACGAATCAGAGCGTAAGTGTGAGGAATCTATCCAAGGCCACAGAAACATCCAAAATTTGAGGGGAAAAAATTGCCAGAATTGACACAGAGCCATGAACAGTTCCTGGTGTCATCAGACAGAACTGAGAACCCCATAAGCCACAGGACATTGATTATAATATTTAGAAGAGTTTTGCCTTAATATTGGGAAAAAGCAGACCTACTAGGTATGTGCAGCTCTCATTCTACTTGACAGCTTAAGAATAAGGCTCAAAAGGAACAAATGGTTTCCAAGTAACGTAAGTGCCCCCAGTAATTTCAGGGATACAAAAATATCCAACAAACAAGGTAAAATTCATAATGCACAGCATCCAATAAAAACTCAGCAAGCATGTGAAGAAACAAGTAAATTTCACCCATGAGTAGAAAAACAGTTAATCAGTTGGAATTGACCTAGAAATTATACCAATGATAGAAATAGCAGACAAGGACAATAAAACAGTTTTAACTGCATTCCATATGTTCAAGTTAAAAGAACTAAGCATGCTAATTGTGGACACAGAAGATAGAAAATACAGTCAAATCAAACTTCTAGACATGAAAACTACTGTGTTTGCAGAGCATAGAAATCACTTCAATGTAAAGACACATACATGTATGTAAAATGTAAAAGGGCCAATAACCTCAAAAAATATTAAGATATTTCTCAGTTTTGCAAAAATTTTTTGTCATGAGCAAAAAATAATTTCTTAAAAAGTGTATAATTCTTCAAAATTTCATTAAATTGTAGGTTTTTGCTTTCCTATTTCTCACTTATTTTCAGGATTTCAAAAACAATAAAATACTACAGGTAAATTCATCCCTTCCACTCCTAGTTTCCTTTTCTTTCTGATAGATTAGCAAATTAGGCATCTGTTTGCATCCTATGAAAATTTTCAACAAGAGAATTCAGTAGAACTAGCAAACCCAATATCGATTCAGAAGTACACTTTGTGCAACATTTTGGCAGATGCTTTGCAAACTAAATAGACATAAGTGAGTCAATTTCCCTTTATTATCCATAAACATTGTATAAATCTAGACACTTCAGTGTTTACCAATCTTGATTTATAATTTTTATACAAATTATGTTGATTTGCATAATTCTAAACTAAATTACAAATTACTAATTAAGTTAGCACACATATTAGATATTATAAAGAAAAATATAATTAATAGTAATATCTCCAACAAAAGTATTCAAGCTTATAACAAAGATGTTTAAAAAAAAGAGTATTTTTTATCAAATAATGATTTACAAAGATTTAGGATTACAGAGAGACATAGTACTATAATATAGAAGTATAAATATAATTACATATAATTTCTACATTATTTTAAAATGTACTTCTTTAGGTTTTTAGCTCCACACAAAATGCTTTGCAGAAAATGATTTAAATAGTTTCTCACTATTCTCACCACAGCTTTAAGATTATTGAAGACTTTTTAAAATAGAGAAACTAAGATACTAACAGACTAAGCACTTTGTCCAAGGTCCCCTGAAGAATTAATTTGTTCATTCATTCATTCATTCATTCATTTAAACATTTATTAAAGCCTGTTGCAAACAAGGCATTCCGCTAAGAACTAGAATGACACAATCAAATAAAAAATGGTCCTTCTGTAAGGTGTTGATATCTGCTGTAAACTGAACTCTTGTGTCTCCCCAAAATTTATACATTGAAATACTAATCCTCAATGTGATAGTATTTGGAGTTACCTTCAGTCTATGAATCTGACTATTTTCTTTTTTAATTTTAATTCCACTATAGTGTGCACTTGAAACTAACATAACACTGTATGTTAGGTATTTTCCTTTCATAAGTGCAGTCATGACACATTTCCATTCCCTTCTCATTTCCATTTGTGCAGATTTGATATACTTTCTTTGTGGTTATGATGGGGGTTACATACAACATCCTAAAGTTATGACATTCTAATTTTAACAGATACCAATTCAACTTTAATCACATATAAAATCTTTCTAGTCCTATATAGCTCCACTCAGCTCCCACGTTATTGATGCATGTTACATCTTCATATGTTGTGTACCCATTAACATAATTATTTATATGCATTTGTCTTTTGGATCCTATAGAAAATAAAAAGCAGAGTTATAAATCAAAATTACTATAACACTGGCTTTTTTTTTTTTTAAGATTTCATTTATTTACCCGACAGACAGAGATCACAAGTGGCAGAGAGGCAGGCAGAGAGAGAGAGGAAGAAGCAGGCTCCCTGCGGAGCAGAGAGCCCGATGTGGGACTCGATCCCAGGACCCTGGGATCATGACCCGAGCCGAAGGCAGAGGCTTTAACCCACTGAACCCCCAGGTGCCCCAACACTGGGTTTTATATTTGTCCACATAGTTACCCTTTATTGGAAATCTTTATATCTTCAAATGGCTTTAAGTTACTGTGTACTGTCCTCTAACATTTCTTGTAAAGCAGATCTAGTGGGAGTCAACACCCTCTCAACCTTTGTTTACCTGGGAATCATTTAATTTCTCATTTTTCAAAGTTTTTTCAGACATAGAATCTCAGTTAAAATTCTTTTCTTTCAGCACTTTAAATAAATCCTCTCACTGTTTTCTGTCCTCCAACATTTCTGCTAGGAAACAGATTTTTAACTTGATTGAGGTCCTTGTATGTGATGAGGTGCTTCTCTCTTGCTGCTTTAAGCACTCTCTCTTTGTCTTGGTCTCTTGAGTTTGATTATAATGTGTCTCAATGTGGTCTCTTTAGGTTTATTCTACTTGGAGTTCATTGAATTTATTGGATTTGTAGATGCATGTCTTTCTCCAATTTGGGAAGTTTGCAACCACTATACCTTCAAATAATCTCTCTCCTCTTTTCTCTCTGTTTTCCTTGACTCAATCAATAGTGTCTATCAAAAAATTCCTGACCTTCTGTTCACTATTCCTCCATCTATTTTCTTTTTGTTCTTCAGACTAAATAATAGTAATTGTCCTGTCTTCAAGTTCACTAATTCTTTCTTCTGCCTACCCAATATGATGTTGAACCCAATTATACAATTTTTCAACTCCAGAATTCGTTTGGTGTACTTTTCATAACTTCTACTTGTTTGTAACTTCTACTCCTTTTCATAACTTCTACTTGTTTATTAATATTTTTATTTTGTTCATATATTGTTTTCCTGATTTCATGTAGTTCTTTGTACATGTTTTCTGCTGGCTCTTTAAACATATTTTAGGCAGCTATTTTAAAGTCTTTATCTACTACATCCAAGTCATCCTCAGGTACAGTTTCTGCCAATTTATTTTGTTCCTTTAATGAACAATGTTTTTCTGTTCCTTTGTATGCCTCGTGATTTTTGTTGTTGAAAATTGAGTGTTTGAAAAAACAGACACCTCTGTCAGTTTTTGCAAATGGCAGACTATGCCTGGGAAGTTCTTCAAGTAGGACTTACTCTGAGCCTCAAGATCTGGCTCAGGTCTTCTGTAAGTTTGCATCTTACTTGGGCCTGTGTGTGGTATCTCAATCCCCCTATATGTATGGATGCTTTCAAGTTTCTTAATGTCCCCCAGGTGCTCTTCAGGGCCATAGTCTACTGTATGGCCCTACTGTAATCTTTTGTCCCAGGAGTCTGCAGATCTGTAGTCTCTCTGCAGCTTTCACCAGGCATACCCTCTGCTGTTTTCCACTTGGGATACACATCAGGAGGGAAAAAGACCAATCCTTTATGCAGCCACCATATAGGTTAGGATGTTGCAAATAAGGTCTGGTCTGCTTCCTCCAGTCCAACACAGACATCATGGACTGAATATTTGTGTTCCTACCAAAAATTATAAGTTGAAGACTTAACCCCTCATTGTGATGGCATTTGGAGGTAGGACCTTTGGGAGGTAATTGGAGTTAGATGAGATCATGAAGATGGGGCCTTGATGATGGGATTAATGTTCTTATAAAAAGAGACATCAGAAAACTTGCTCCCTCTTTTCCTTCCATGGGTGGATAAAAAAAGAGGACAGCTATCTGCAAAGCAAGACAAGATTCCTCAGTAGAACATGACCAGGTTGCCATCTTGATCTGTCTTCTAGCCTTCATAAATGTGAGAAAATAAAATTCTGTTTAAGCCGCCTAATCCATGATATTTTGTAATGGAAGCCTGAAAAGATTAACACAACAGAGAACTGGGAACTGGGCTGCCATAGTCCCCAGACCAATAGCATAGCAAGCTGGGTATGGGCTGAGACAAGGTTGAGTAAAAATGCCACAAAATTTCTTACAATTCTGTAGGTGGCTTTTTATTGGTTGGGCACTCACTTGGTTTCTGCAGAACTTTGACTGTTTTCCAGAAAGGTTAGGTCAGCCAATTTTTAGTTGTTTATTGATGTGTCCTTGTGGGAACAAGGACTAGGAGTTTTCTAGCCTGCTATGCTGCTGACATTCAGCCTCAAATCTTTTTAAATGAAATTTTATTTAGTCACCACTATTACTTTAATGTATATTAATCAAAATATATTCACTAAATTAAGTATTTGTAATAAGCAGGATATACCATTTTGCTTCTAAATCTTTTATCAGGTTATGGTTGCTATTAAATACCCCATCTCACTCTTTTGGAAGAGTAATTTACTATTACTATATTAACTCTTATTAATAAACTTTGTGATTTTATAATTAGTTCTTAATATATTCAACTATAAATCACCTCAGAGCCATATGCTTAAAAAATAGAATCAATGCACAATAACAAACATCCTTATTTCTTTCCCTTTATTTTACTGTCCTGGGAGTTTTCTGATTTTCTCTTAGAGATTTATAATTAGCCTCTGCTACAAGAATCCCTTTACCTTTTATGTCACTCACTAACATTGCAATTTGATATTTTAATTAACTACTATATGTTTCCTAAATTAGGATACAATTCAACTTGAATGATGGAGATTGTTAGCTAGAAGCATAAACATATTTATACTGATCATGACTTTAGAGATCACGTAGATCAATTCCTTCATTATTCAGATGTGGACACAACTTACCAGATTAATCTTATTCAGCTAGTTAGTCCTAACATCATAAAATGAGAAGCACCTTTACTGATAATTATAGTTTCATGTTCTTTTTATTATTTCATATTTACTTTTACCTGTCCTCCCAATTACTTGGATAAAAACTGAATTGAACTGTATAGTATGATCATTTCCAGGATGATACTAAAAATGTTTAATAACCAGCATGGCTGGAGCAGAGTTTTAAAGAATAGCCTTATGGTTCCAGATCCTAATCCTTTGGATGTACAGCATAGAGGTGAGCTCAGGGGAGGGAATGAGATAATGAGGAATAAGGAACATTCATCTGGATAAGAGCAGTGGCTATTTACCAACCAGTATGGATGGATTTCAGTATCATAATAGCAGAACTAGGGTAAACTGGCTTAATGTAAAAATGAGGTCATTCCCTGACTTTTTCTTTGTGACCCTGATGCTTCCAGGATAATTTTCAAAACCCTAGAACATGTTTGGATAAATCTAATCTTTTCTGAGAAACTGTAAAGCAATTTACCTAGCAACACCTCCTGCTTTATGAAGCTGATGGGCAAACTGGTCGCTAGGCAACAACTAATTTATTCTGGCAACAACAAAAATGAAGAGGTCACCTTTTTTCTTCCCCCAACAAAAAAACAAAGCCTTAGGTCTGTAGAGAACTGACCAAAACATAGGTTTGGAGGCTTTCATTGGAGTCTCTTATGAACACTGCCTATAATTATAGAACTAAGGCTCATTCTTATTCAAGGATACAAAGGAGAAACTGCAGGAGAGCTTATCACATCACAAATGATGAGATAAACAACATTCAGACAAAACTACATAAGATGGACAATTTAAATCACCTTATTTTCTAATACTTTGCATTTTAATAGCTATATGTTAGTAATGCTATACCTGGGATACAGAGTGGTATGCCAAGAGTTATGCTTCCACAAGATAAATAAAACATATCTTTCTTAAGCATCCATTATATTCAGTTGTAGGAAAATTCTTAAATTTATTTCTGGATCAGAAGAAACAGATATATCATTGAACAGAATCCCAAATCACACAATTTTTTAAAGGAAACACGAAACAAATTTTATAACTATGGATTGGCAGTTTGGATTTCACTTTAGCCTAGACTCCCTGCAAGTGGGGGCCATAAATCCTTGACTATTCTCTATCCTGGGTTGTTTCACTTACCTACTGCTACACACACACACACACACACACAAACACTTTAAAATCTAGCAGCTTATTACTTCTCACAATTTCTACTTACTACTCCATGGGTTGTCAATTTGAGTAGTTGTTTTAGCCTCACTTGGGATCACTCATGTAGAAGCAGTCATCCGATGGCTCAACTGGGGCTAGAGGGAGGGCCTGGGATGGCCTCATTCACACATGGCAGTTGGTGCAGCCTGTCTACTGGGAAGTCTTGGTTCTCCTGCGTTTGGTTTCTCATCCTCAGTAGGCTAGCCTGGGTCCTTCACAGGATGGTGGTTTCAAGGTTCCAATAAGGTAAAAATAAAAACTATAAGAACTTGTGGGCCAAAGCTCCAGAACTTGCACTGGGACACTTCTGCCATGCTCTATTAGACAAAGCAAGTTACAAGTCCAGCACAGATTCAAAGTACATAGAAATAGATTCCACTTCTTCCTTTAAGGAACAGATAAGTCACAAAGCCACAAAGCAAAAGTACAAGGATACTAGAGTTGTGATTTGCTGTGGTCACTGTTGTGAAAATCTACCATGAGGTGTTTTAGTGAATTGAGCACACTTTAGTGAACTGAGTGATACCCACTTTACAAGTCTTTAGGAATGCAAATCCTTCATCTCAGTGAAACAAATGTCAATGATTGGCAAGGAATATACCCTAAAGCCTTTCTATATTTTTAATTTGGGAGGTAAGGCCAACAGAGGAAAGGTTTATGTAACCTAATATTTTCTTTAATAAAGGCAAGTCAGAAAGAATGCAGGCAGTTGCTAAGCTGCTCCCTGAAGTGAATATAAGTAGAAGCCAGAAGCCCCAAGTCTAATGAATACTAAATCAGAAAGGACCGACACCATGACTGATAGAACTCTCCAAAATTATGAACCATGGAAATCTGCCAATATATGCTGTTTTTATCCTTTGTTTTCCAAACTGACTAAAAGTGTTATATATATGTATAAATATTATATACACACACACACACATATATGTATATAGGTGTGTAGATATACATATATGTGGATAGATGGATGTGTGTGTATATATATATACATATGTGTATATATATATATAAAACACAAGTAGGTGTGGGTATCTAAAGAGATCATTATCCATTAATAATCAGGCTTATCATTTATTGCCTTGTGCTCTGGTGCTTCTGTTGTCATTCTCCCTCATAATTCTGAGTAAAGAAAAGAGAAAAACATAGATAGTTGGCCTGTGCCCTAGAAGCAAACCCAGAGGACAGATTTCCGTAAGGAGTCAGTGTCAACAAAACTTACTGCAGTTTTACTGCCTCTTCTCATCAACTCCTTTCTCCTGCCTCTCAACAACAGCAGCATCACCACAAAGATCTGATCTAAAGCTTTCTGAGGACTAGGTAGGTAACTCTTAAAACTTCATTACTGGCTATTGAATCCAATATATTAGCTTCAAGGAAGGAAAAACAAACAAACAAACAAACAACGAATAAGCTATGCTTACTAAAAAGGACCAGAAAGAAAGATATAAACAAGAAAAATCATTATTAAGAAAATACATTTAGTCAACTAATCTTCAACAAAGCAGAAAGAATGTCCAATGGAAAAAAGACAGCCTCTTCAATAAATGGTGTTGGGAAAATTGGACAGTCACATACAGAAAAATGAAATTGGACCATTTCCTTACACCACACACAAAAATAGACTCAAAATGTATGAAGGACCTCAATGTGAGAAAGGAATCCATCAAAATCCTTGAGGAGAACACAGGCAGCAACTTCTTTGACCTCAGCCGCAGCAACATCTTCCTAGGAACATCGCCAAAGGCAAGGGAAGCAAGGGCAAAAATGAACTATTGGGATTTCATCAAGATCAAAAGCTTTTGCACAGCAAAGGAAACAGTTAACAAAACCAAAAGACAACTGACAGAATGGGAGAAGATATTTGCAAACGATGTATCAGATAAAGGGCTAGTGTCCAAAATCTACAAAGAACTTATCAAACTCAACACCCAAAGAACAAATAATCCAATCAAGAAATGGGCTGAAGACATGAACAGACATTTCTGCAAAGAAGACATCCAGATGGCCAAAAGATACATGAAAAAGTGCTCCACAGGGTGCCTGGGTGGCTCAGTGGGTTAAAGCCGCTGCCTTCAGCTCAGGTCATGGTCTCAGGGTCCTGGGATCGAGTCCCACATCCAGCTCTCTGCTCAGCAGGGAGCCTGCTTCTCTCACTCTCTCTCTCTCTCTCTCTCTCTCTCTCTGCCTGCCTCTCCATCTACTTGTGATCTCTCTCTGTCAAATAAATAAATAAAATCTTTAAAAAAAAAAAAGTGCTCCACATCACTCGGCATCAGGGAAATACAAATCAAAACCACAATGAGATATCACCTCATACCAGTCAGAATGGCTAAAATTAACAAGTCAGGAAATGACAGATGCTGGCAAAGATATGGAATGCAAGCTGGTGCAACCACTCTGGAAAACAGCATGGAGGTTCCTCAAAATGTTGAAAATAGAGCTACCCTATGACCCAGCAATTGCACTACTGGGTATTTACCCTAAAGATACAAACATAGTGATCCGAAGGGGCATGTGCACCCAAATGTTTACAGCAGCAATGTCTACAATAGCCAAACTATGGAAAGAACCTAAATGTCCATCAACAGATGAATGGATAAAAAAGATGTGGTATATATACACAATGGAATACTATGCAGACATTAAAAGAAATGAAATCTCGCCATTTGCGACAACATGGATGGAACTAGAACGTATCATGCTTAGCGAAATAAGTCAAGCAGAGAAAGACAACTATCATATGATCCCCCTGATATGAGGAAGTGGTGATGCAACATGGGGGCTTAAGTGGTTAGGAGAAGAATCAATGAAACAAGATGGGATTGGGAGGGAGACAAACCATAAGTGACTCTTAATCTTACAAAACAAACTGAGGGTTGCTGGGGAAAGGGGGGTTGGGAAAGGGAGGTGGGGTTATGGACATTATTAACATATGTGCTAAGGTGAGTGCTGATAAGTGTGTAAACCTGGCGATTCACATACCTGTAACCCTGGGGATAAAAATATATTATATGTTTATAAAAAATAAAAAATAACTAAAAAATAAAATTTTAAAAAAAGGAAAATACATTTAGCAGTATGAATGCCATGGGAACCATTAACACAAAAATAACATAATTTCCTAACCCTAGGAACTTCATCCCATAAACAGCTTAAGACTTTTCCCTCACAGCATTGAAATCTATAAATACCAAATCAGTAGAAACCCATTTGCTCTCATATTCCTCAAGGAAATTTGGGGTATCATGATGTCAGTTTCACTACTTCCATTTGAGAAACTGTGTTTTCCTATTCGTCTTATGTAATATGATAAAAGAAGATGGAACAAGAAAAGCTAAGCACCTCTAAAATAAATCACTTTCTCTTTTGACATTGTGGTTTTATTTAGTTACAATATTTAAGAAACTTAAATATTTTATTATAATGGTCTTCAAAATGGTTTGTGAGAATTAACTGACACAATTAAGTTACACATTGATCATAAAATCTTTGTGATGAAGAGTCAGCTGGAGAGAACTGTGTTCTCTCTTCCCTGTGTATTACAAAAACTCTGCGTCTGCTTTTATGGTGAAATGTTCAAGCCTAGAAAATACATCTTATGAGGGGGCCATATGAAATGGACATATAAAAAAAACTGTACAGAATGTTTTGGTATTGACATGACACTATTAGAAAAGAAACAGAAAGAGAAGGTTTAGTACTTCTTAATAATACTGGATAATGAGCTGCAAAATGGAAAAACAATGTTGGAACTGCATACATACATACGGAAAACTAAAGCTAAGAAGACCCTGACACCCTTAAGTAGCTGTCAAAGTCAAACCGGCTCCTAACCTCCACATCCATTCTCCTCTCCACAGTGTGGATCACTTGACTTCCCCTTATAAAATCAATTCCATTCCTAGTGTCTAAAACCAATTCAAGTCAGAGTCACAGTTCTATGGTTTGGGATGAGCATCAAATCACTCTTGATGAAATATACTGGGGTGGTCATAAGGATGTGCTTCTTAGTCTTACAACTACAGAGAGAACAAACTGACCAAGAGTCTTAGTTTTCATGCTCTGTAACCCACTGTCACATTAACACCAAGGCCACACTTTACCATAGGCCCCTCTAAACCAATAACTGAGCCCTGCAGGTCTAGTGGGACAGATGCCCTCTTGTGAGCAACAGAAGGTCTCTTATGGTTGACACCAGCTTGAGAAATCGCAGATGACCTTGTAGAACCTTCATTAGGTTGCATGGTAGACTAAGGCACTTCACCCAACCTTCTCTCCCTTTCACCTTCAGGGCCAGACTTGCATCTAATCTAATGGCCACCTCAGACTTTTGCAGCTCCCTCTTCCCCACTGTCTCCCACATGGCCATTTCCTCCAATATAATTCCTGAACTTTGACAACTGTCTCTCAGAGGTCATGAACCAGCACATGCTCCATAGATGTGAAATAGAGATTCCTAATTTTTCTCAACTCCTAATTTCCTCTCATCCATTGTCTTATGAAACCTGATTCTTCAACTTGAATTTATGTCTTAGTCCTTTGTTATGAGTTCCAGGTGCTAACCTATCATTCAGTGTGCCAATAACTGGGGCCTTTATATCCAAGCACAGACACACTGTGCTAAACTCATTTTCAATCTAAGTGCAGCTCCCTTTCCACACAACTGCCTCTGGTTGAAACAGATCCTCTTATTACAACAATACACTACACCTCATATATTCTTCCCCTACCAGTTGATTGTGACCAGAGATTGCTGAAATCCTTGGTTATTCTGCCTGATCACAGATTGATCCCTTAACCAGTGACCTCTTTGGATTATCAATTATCTCAGTGCTCTGTGAACTTCAGTGAGTAGATCGAGTAGTTTTGAACCCTGCTCTATCCACATCTCACCAAATCCAAGAATATGACAGATATTCAGTTAACATTTCTAAATATGATGTTCATTGGCTAAATCTAAAATACTTAATCTAAAAATAAACAAGAAGTATCACAGAGGAGAGTGACTCTACCTCCTTAGGAGGAAACTTACACAAAGAGGAAATCAAAGTTACTGAACATGTACACTTATTGAATTGAAAACAAATAGCCTAAGGGTCCTAAAATATACTGTATTTGAAGGCATGCTTTCTTGGGTTTCTTTGTATTAATCTGTATAAGTGTAAAGCTTAGATTTACTCATTATACATCAATTATCAAGGCAAAATGAAATAAGAGTTTGCTTCTTATAGAATTCTGGTAGTACCACTCTTTCTACTCAATTAGTGCTAAATTGAACTGAATCTCTCTCTGGATCACATGTGAACAAAACATGACCTATTGACTGATTCTGATCCAGAACTTTTTTTTAATCCAGTCCTTGGTCTCATTAAGGAAACTTTGATAGTGTTTTTGCCTGGGGAAAAAGCCACATTATCACTAGCATAATGTTTCTGAATCAATGACTGGTTTTCATGTTAATAATAATGTTGACCATCTGCCACAGGCAGATGATGGGAATGGGATGGGAACTATTTGTTTGATGGGCAATTTTATGAAAAAAAGTCACACATTTTTGGAAACTGTAGCTTAAGAGACAGTGGATGGTGAAAGTCTTAAAACCTTAGCCATCCTTAAATGTTGGATAAAAACACTCACGAATGAAGAGAGCCACTGGTTCAAGTTCCCCATCTAACTTATCATGTGTGGGCTGTAATGACTAGATTATTATATGTCAAACACAAGGCAAGACACAAAGGAATCCATTCAAACCATTTATAAGAATACTATAGTTCTATGTACAAATATCATCACATGTTCCCTTAATGTTATACTAGCTGGAGTCCTGTAATGTCTGAGCAGATCTGTGGATGGTTTCAAACTGATTAACACCAAACATTCACTGGGAGTGGGAATCTGTCTCCATGCTCAAATTCTTCCTTAAAGCTCTTTACAATACTTTTTTGTTCACTGTTTTCTGGGATAGACTTTAACAATTGTCAGATAGTTCTTTATTTCTTCAGGAGACAGATTTTTTGTTGGTTTTGTTTTTTCCTAAGAAGAGAATTCCTTTTGGTCCGTGACTTCAAGTAGAAGACAGCCTCCCACTATTTCATAGTTTAGCAAAGAATTAAACATTCCTGGGAAGAGAAAAACTGAGCATGGAAGGGAATGGAAAAATGAACACACCACACCACAGAAGAAAACTACTTTTATCTAAATAAATACAAAAGAATTTGGATCTATAGAGGGAAAAAGAATTAAAATTGAAATATATAGAAAAAAATCTTCTTTGAATTTCTGGTAAATAAAAAGCTTTGTAGGCCAACTAAATATTGTACATGATAAATTGTATTAGAGAGTTGCGATCATGAAAAACAAGACTACAAAACAGTCACAGACCAGAGGTTACTAACAAAGTATAATGACTAAGTGCATGCAATAACCTTGAATGGATCTTGAAAAAGAAAAAAGACATTAGTGGGAAAACAGATATCCAAATAAACTCTGTGGAGTTCAGTTAATAGTAATAATGTACCAATGTTAATCTCTTAGTCTTGGTAAATGTACCATAGTGGCATAAAATACTGTTAGAGAAAGCTAGGTGAAGGGTGCATGGGAACTCAATGGGCTATCTTTGCAACTTCTCTGTAAATATAAAATCATTCCAAGGGGCGCCTGGGTGGCTCAGTGGGTTAAGCCACTGCCTTCGGCTCAGGTCATGATCTCAGGGTCCTGGGATCAAGCCCCGCATCGGGCTCTCTGCTCAGCAGGGAGCCTGCTTTCTCCTCTCTCTGCCTGCCTCTCTGCCTACTTGTGATCTCTCTCTGTCAAATACATAAATAAAATCTTTAAAAAAAAATCATTCCAAAATAAAAAGCTTAACTAAAAACAAGAAACTGTCAACAATTTTATTTTTACACAAGACAGAAGACCCTTTGAAATCTTAATATTAGGTGATATGTAGGGGATAATCATGTGATTAGGAATTGCACTTTATATATTTTGAAGCAAATTTTTTGTTTCCATTACCACTTTCTTTTTAAATAGTATTTCTTAATTTTTTAAGTAATCTTAGAATTAGATTTCACTAAGATGGCTACTGCTTGAAAGAGCCATGATAAAAGGAGAGACGTATACAGGAAGATCCAACTTTGGCATTCTTATCACATTCTTATCTTTTACATTGTGTAACAAAATGTGATTTTTTTCCAAAATAATGTTTTATGTCAATAGGCCATCCCTCTTTATAAATGAAAAGGAGACACAACAGAAATGTGTCAGCAAGGATAATAAGGCTTTGGGGCGCCTGGGTGACACAGTCATTTGAACGGCCAACTCTTGATCTCAGCTCAGGTGATGATCTCAGGGTGGTGAGATCAAACCCCATGCTGGGCTCCACACTCAGTGCAGAGTCTGCTTAAGATTATTTCCCCCTTTCCCTCTGCCGCTCCCCACCCACACACTCATTTGCTCTCTATCACGCAAATAAATAAACCTTTTAAAAAAGAGAGAAGAGTAAAACTATATGAAGATGCGAGAGTTTCACTGAACAAAAGGAAGCCTTTTGTATTTTCACCCCTCAGCGCATGTTCCAAAATAAAATGGAAGTACAACATCCATCCATTACATTGTGGCTCTCAACAAATGGAATAGCTTCTCAATGTCTAATGAACTGCGGTTATACTTTATGTGAAGCAGACTTCTGTGAAAGGATGGCTTTTTCTCAAAATCACAAATCACAAATCACATCATCATTATAGCTTTTCCTTCTGCATTTTTAAGTGAAAATTACCACAGTGATTTTGAAGAACGTTCTTTAGAAAACCATCTGCCCATGACCATTTGAGTAAGGAACCATGGGAGGAAACCAGTGCTTTCAGATTGGCTCACATAACAACACACGGCTCCACTTCTGGAAGCCTAAGACAAATAAGAGCTCTTTAAAACATTGGTTTTCAAGGTCCTGTGGGCTCAGAATACTCTACTAAGTCAACACTTACTCAGAAGCCTAATACTACAAAGTGCTCAGGAAGGCTAGAAGCAGAGACGAATATAATGTCACCAAAGACATACCAAATCTTAAAAAAAAAAAATCCAAATAGTATGGATATCTTGTATTTTTTTATTTGTAGAACTAATAAATTTGTAGTTGCCTTGACTGAAAGAAGGAGGAGAGATCCCATATATTTGTGCTCAGCATTTCCACCTTAGTCTTCATGGAACAATGTTTGAAAACTAATATTTACTAGTATTTTAATCATATGTTTACTTTTTACTGTCCTCTCCACATCAGATTCCGTGGTTTAAAACACAGTGTGTACCAAAGAAAATTTTACTAAGTAATAATTAAAATATTTTCCCATTGTTATTAGGCAAAAACATAGTCAACTAAATAATGCACTAAGATATTCCCAAAATGCATACAGTGTGTGTAATCTATATGAGATCATCTGGGTTACCAAAGGAATAAATATATCTCCAGCCAAAACTAAACTATGGTTCAGCCTTGCAGTCTTATAACAGGGAAGTATGCTGTTTCAGATAAACATTACAGCTGTTGAATGAACAATGTTATTTTCATGGTTACCTAAAAACTCAGGATGCAGTTTGGGAATCAGTGCTTTGGGGACAGACACTAATAGATCATCAGTAGTTGCTCAATTAAGGTGAGTTGGTTAATAATTTGATGTCAACTAAATATTTTTGGTTTATGTCCACATACCACCACCATGAATGAAGTAATATAGGTTATAGTACAGGAGTGAAAAGGATAAAAAGAGGATGAAAGAGAAAGATTGATGGGTAAGAACAAATGCAAAGGATACCAGAGAAGTTTGGCACTTACCTTAGGGAAGATAGTCATAGATGTTCTGTGTCTAGAAGAGAAGGCATGGTTAATGGGGGAAGCACGGAGGGACTGAGAAGGATGCTAGAGAACCACTCTAGTGCCAAAGGAAAAAACCTCTGTTGTTCAAGTAGGATTCACTTGGCAAAATGTCACACTAATTTACTCAGTTTCTTAAATATCTTTTTTCCCATCAGGTGAAAGATATGGGCAACTGAAATAACTTGCAAATAATATTTGAAAAGCAGTGTTTTCCTTTACACTAGTTCTTTTTTTTAAAAAAAGATTTTATTTATTTATTTGAAACAAAGAGAGAGAGATCACAAGTAGGCAGAGAGGCAGGCAGAGAGAGGGAAAAGCAGGCTCCCCGCTGAGCAGAGAGCCTGATGCGGACCTCGATCACAGGACCCTAAGATCATGACCTGAGGCGAAGGCAGAGGCTTAACCAACTGAGCCACCCAGGCACCCTACACTAGTTCTTGAATTCTCAAAGGCTCTTGAATTCAGTATAAATTTTGGCAAGATCATGTGACCATTCTACCTAGAATAGATATATCACCATGAAGTAAAATCAATGTTACCAGGCTTGCTTATTCAAACAGGTTTCTTTTTTCATATACAGTTTCACCTAATCCTTTAAAAAAAAGAAAGGACACAAAAATTTGTCTATGGGAGTCAAAGGCATTAACAGAAGAAATTGGTATCTTGAGTAATTAACATCATGGACAATAGCATACTATACACATAATTGTTGACTCTTTTAGGGAAGGCCACTCAATACTCTATTTTTGTAGGAAATAATCAGCTTTATTATTCCTATTGGATCTTTGCATCCCAATTCTCATAAGCCTTGTGTTATAGGGGATTTAGTAGCATCCTCAAGAATGGTTTAAATGGGGAGGAGTCAAGATGGCGGAGAAGTAGCAAGCTGAGACTGCTTCAGCTAGCCGGAGATCAGCTAGATAGCTTATCTAAAGATTGCAAACACCTGAAAATCCATCGGCAGATCGAAGAGAAGAGAAACAGCAATTCTGGAAACAGAAAAACAACCACTTTCTGAAAGGTAGGACCGGCGGAGAAGTGAATCCAAAGCGACGGGAAGATAGACCCCGGGGGGAGGGGCCGGCTCCCGGCAAGCAGCGGAGCAACCGCGCACAAAATCAGGACTTTTAAAAGTCTGTTCCGCTGAGGGACATCGCTCCAGAGGCTAAACCGGGGCGAAGCCCACGCGGGGTCAGCGTGGCCTCAAGTCCCGCAGGGTCACAGAAGGATCGGGGGTGTCTGAGTGTCGCAGAGCTTGCGGGTATTGGAACGGGAAAGCCGGCTGGAGAGACAGAGCCGACAGTAAGCTCACAGCTCGGTGTTACCTTGCAGGCTCGGTGAGCTCGGAGCGCGGCCGGAGGTCAGGCAGACGGGAGTAACTGGGCACTGTTCTCTGAGGGCGCACTGAGGAGTGGGGTCCTGGGCTCTCGGCTCCTCCGGGCCGGAGACCAGGAGGCCGCCATTTGTATTCCCCTTCTCCGGAACTCTACGGAAAGCGCTCACTCAGGGAACAAAAGCTCCTGAAAGCAAACCTGAGCGGATTACTCACCCCCGCCCTGGGTAAGGGCGGTGTAATTCCGCCTGGGGCAAAGACACTTGAGAATCACTACAACAGGCCCCTCCCCCAGAAGATCACCAAGAAATCCAGCCGAGACCAAGTTCACCTACCAAGGAGTGCGGTTTCAATACCAAGGAGAGCAGCAGAATTCCAGAGGAAAAGAAAGCCAAGCACGGAACTCATGGCTTTTTTCCTGTGATTTTTTTTAGTCTTGCAGTTAATTTAATTTTTTCTTTTTCATTTTTTGTTTTTCTTTTTTTTTCTTCTCGCCTTCGGGTAAAAAAAAATTTTTTTAACTGTTACCTTTTTCTTTTTTAACGATTTTTTACTAGTTTATCTAATATATATATTTTTTCTTTTTTACATTTTTCTCAGGTGTTTTCTTTTTTTAAAAAATTCTTTTCTTTTCTTTTTTTTTTCCTTTTCTTTTTTCTTTTTTTTTCTTTCTTCCTTTTTGAACCTCTTTTTATCCCCTTTCTCCCCACTCACGATTTTGGATCTCTTCTAATTTGGTTAAAGCATATTTTCCTGGGGTTGTTGCCACCCTTTTAGTATTTTACCTGCCCCTTCATTTACACTTATCTGGCCAAAATGACAAGACGTAAATATTCAACACAAAAAAAAGAACAAGAGGCAGTACCGAAGGCTAGGGACCTAATCAATACAGACATCGGTAATATGTCAGATCTAGAGTTCAGATGACAATTCTCAAGGTTCTAGCCGGGCTCGAAAAAGGCATGGAAGATATTAGAGAAACCCTCTCGAGAGATATAAAAGCCCTTTCTGGAGAAATAAAAGAACTAAAATCTAACCAAGTTGAAATCAAAAAAGCTATTAATGAGGTGCAATCAAAAATGGAGGCTCTAACTGCTAGTATAAATGAGGCAGAAGAAAGAATTAGTGATATAGAAGACCAAATGACAGAGAATAAAGAAGCTGAGCAAAAGAGGGACAAACAGCTACTGGACCACGAGGGGAGAATTCGAGAGATAAGTGACACCATAAGACAAAACAACATTAGAATAATTGGGATTCCAGAAGAAGAAGAAAGAGAGAGGGGAGCAGAAGGTATACTGGAGAGAATTATTGGGGAGAATTTCCCCAATATGGCAAAGGGAACGAGCATCAAAATTCAGGAGGTTCAGAGAACGCCCCTCAAAATCAATAAGAATAGGCCCACACCCCGTCACCTAATAGTAAAATTTACAAGTCTCAGTGACAAAGAGAAAATACTGAAAGCAGCCCGGGAAAAGAAGTCTGTAACATACAATGGTAAAAATATTAGATTGGCAGCTGACTTATCCACAGAGACCTGGCAGGCCAGAAAGAGCTGGCATGATATTTTCAGAGCACTAAACGAGAAAAATATGCAGCCCAGAATACTATATCCAGCTAGGCTATCATTGAAAATAGAAGGAGAGATTAAAAGCTTCCAGGACAAACAACAACTGAAAGAATTTGCAAATACCAAACCAGCTCTACAGAAAATATTGAAAGGGGTCCTCTAAGCAAAGAGAGAGCCTACAAGTGGTAGAACAGAAAGGAACAGAGACCATATACAGTAACAGTCACCTTACAGGCAATACAATGGCATTAAATTCATATCTCTCAATAGTTACCCTGAATGTGAATAGGCTAAATGCCCCTGTCAAAAGACACAGGGTATCAGAATGGATAAAAAAACAAAACCCATCTATATGTTGCCTCCAAGAAACTCATTTTAAGCCCGAAGACACCTCCAGATTTAAAGTGAGGGGGTGGAAAAGAATTTACCATGCTAATGGACATCAGAAGAAAGCAGGAGTGGCAACCCTTATATCAGATCAATTAGATTTTAAGCCAAAGACTATAATAAGAGATGAGGAAGGACACTATATCATACTCAAAGGGTCTGTCCAACAAGAAGATTTAACAATTTTAAATATCTATGCCCCCAGCGTGGGAGCAGACAACTATATAAACCAATTAATAACAAAATCAAAGAAACACATCAACAATAATACAATAATAGTAGGGGACTTTAACACTCCCCTCACTGAAATGGACAGGTCATCCAAGCAAAAGATCAGCAAGGAAATAAAGGCCTTAAACGACACACTGGACCAGTTGGACATCACAGATATATTCAGAACATTTCATCCCAAAGCAACAGAATACACATTCTTCTTTAGTGCACATGGAACATTCTCCAGAATAGATCACATCCTCGGTCCTAAATCAGGACTCAACCGGTATCAAAAGATTGGGATCATTCCCTACATATTTTCAGTCCACAATGCTCTAAAGCTAGAACTCAACCACAAAAGGAAGTTTGAAAAGAACCCAAATACATGGAGACTAAACAGCATCCTTCTAAAGAATGAATGGGTCAACCGGGAAATTAAAGAAGAATTGAAAAAAATCAGGGAAACAAATGATAATGAAAATACAACGGTTCAAAATCTGTGGGACACAACAAAGGCAGTCCTGAGAGGAAAATATATAGCGGTACAAGCCTTTCTCAAGAAACAAGAAAGGTCTCAAGTACACAACCTAACCCTACACCTAAAGGAGCTGGAGAAAGAACAAGAAAGAAACCCTAAGCCCAGCAGGAGAAGAGAAATCATAAAGATCAGAGCAGAAATCAATGAAATAGAAACCAAAAAAACAATAGAACAAATCAACGAAACTAGGAGCTGTTTCTTTGAAAGAATTAATAAAATTGATAAACCCCTGGCCCGACTTATCAAAAAGAAAAGAGAAAGAACCCAAATAAATAAAATCATGAATGAAAGAGGAGAGATCACAACTAACACCAAAGAAATACAAACTATTATAAGAACATACTATGAACAACTCTACGCCAATAAATTTGACAATCTGGAAGAAATGGATGCATTCCTAGAAACATATAAACTACCACAACTGAACCAGGAAGAAATAGAAAGCCTGAACAGACCCATAACCAGTAAGGAGATTGAAACAGTCATTAAAAATCTCCAAACAAACAAAAGCCCAGGGACAGACGGCTTCCCGGGGGAATTCTACCAAACATTTAAAGAAGAACTAACTCCTATTCTCCTGAAACTGTTCCAAAAAATAGAAATGGAAGGAAAACTTCCAAACTCATTTTATGAGGCCAGCATCACCTTGATCCCAAAACCAGACAAGGATCCCACCAAAAAAGAGAGCTATAGACCGATATCCTTGATGAACACAGATGCAAAAATACTCAACAAAATACTAGCCAATAGGATTCAACAGTACATTAAAAAGATTATTCACCACGACCAAGTGGGATTTATTCCAGGGCTGCAAGGTTGGTTCAACATCCGCAAATCAGTCAATGTGATACAACACATCAATAAAAGAAAGAACAAGAACCATATGATACTCTCAATAGATGCTGAAAAAGCATTTGACAAAGTACAGCATCCCTTCCTGATCAAAACTCTTCAAAGTGTAGGTATAGAGGGCACATACCTCAATATCATCAAAGCCATCTATGAAAAACCCACTGCAAATATCATTCTCAATGGAGAAAAACTGAAAGCTTTTCCGCTAAGGTCAGGAACACGGCAGGGATGTCCATTATCACCACTGCTATTCAACATAGTACTAGAGGTCCTAGCCTCAGCAATCAGACAACAAAAGGAAATTAAAGGCATCCAAATCGGCAAAGAAGAAGTCAAATTATCACTCTTCGCAGATGATATGATACTATATGTGGAAAACCCAAAAGACTCCACTCCAAAACTGCTAGAACTTATACAGGAATTCAGTAAAGTGTCAGGATATAAAATCAATGCACAGAAATCAGTTGCCTTTCTCTACACCAACAGCAAGACAGAAGAAAGAGATATTAAGGAGTCAATCCCATTTACAATTGCATCCAAAACCATAAGATACCTAGGAATAAACCTAACCAAAGAGACACAGAATCTATACTCAGAAAACTATAAAGTACTCATGAAAGAAATTGAGGAAGACACAAAGAAATGGAAAAATGTTCCATGCTCCTGGATTGGAAGAATAACTATTGTGAAAATGTCAATGCTACCTAAAGCAATCTACACATTTAATGCAATTCCTATAAAAGTACCATCCATCTTTTTCAAAGAAATGGAACAAATAATGCTAAAATTTATATGGAACCAGAAAAGACCTCGAATAGCCAAAGGGATATTGAAAAAGAAAGCCAACGTTGGTGGCATCACAATTCCAGACTTCAAGCTCTATTACAAAGCTGTCATCATCAAGACAGCATGGTACTGGCACAAAAACAGACACATAGATCAATGGAACAGAATAGAGAGCCCAGAAATAGACCCTCAAATATGGTCAACTCATCTTTGACAAAGCAGGACAGAATGTCCAATGGAAAAAAGACAGCCTCTTCAATAAATGGTGCTGGGAAAATTGGACAGCCACATGCAGAAAAATGAAATTGGACCATTTCCTTATACCACACACAAAAATAGACTCAAAATGGATGAAGGACCTCAATGTGCGAAAGGAATCCATCAAAATCCTTGAGGAGAACACAGGCAGCAACCTCTTCGACCTCTGCCGCAGCAACATCTTCCTAGGAACAACGCCAAAGGCAAGGGAAGCAAGGGCAAAAATGAACTATTGGGATTTCATCAAGATCAAAAGCTTTTGCACAGCAAAGGAAACAGTTAACAAAATCAAAAGACAACTGACAGAATGGGAGAAGATATTTGCAAACGACATATCAGATAAAGGACTAGTGTCCAGAATCTATAAAGAACTTAGCAAACTCAACACCCAAAGAACAAATAATCCAATCAAGAAATGGGCAGAGGACATGAACAGACATTTCTGCAAAGAAGACATCCAGATGGCCAACAGACACATGAAAAAGTGCTCCATATCACTCGGCATCAGGGAAATACAAATCAAAACCACAATGAGATATCACCTCACACCAGTCAGAATGGCTAAAATCAACAAGTCAGGAAATGACAGATGCTGGCGAGGATGTGGAGAAAGGGGAACCCTCCTACACTGTTGGTGAGAATGCAAGCTGGTGCAGCCACTCTGGAAAACAGCATGGAGGTTCCTCAGAATGTTGAAAATAGAACTGCCCTATGACCCAGCAATTGCACTATTGGGTATTTACCCTAAAGATACAAATGTAGTGATCCAAAGGGGCACATGCACCCGAATGTTTATAGCAGCAATGTCCACAATAGCCAAACTATGGAAAGAACCTAGATGTCCATCAACAGATGAATGGATCAAGAAGATGTGGTATATATACACAATGGAATACTATGCAGCCATCAAAAGAAATGAAATCTTGCCATTTGCGACAACATGGATGGAACTAGAGCGTATCATGCTTAGCGAAATAAGTCAAGCAGAGAAAGACAACTATCATATGATCTCCCTGATATGAGGAAGTGGTGATGCAACATGGAGGCTTAAGTGGGTAGGAGAAGAATCAATGAAACAAGATGGGATTGGGAGGGAGACAAACCATAAGTGACTCTTAATCTCACAAAACAAACTGAGGGTTGCTGGGGGGAGGGGGTTTGGGAGAAGGGGGTGGGATTATGGACATTGGGGAGGGTATGTGCTTTGGTGAGTGCTGTGAAGTGTGTAAACCTGGTGATTCACAGACCTGTACCCCTGGGGATAAAAATATATGTTTATAAAAAATTAAAAAAAAAAAAAGAATGGTCTAAATGTAACTGGGATCTTCTAATACCAGACTCCCTGGAAGCAGGATTAATGGAATGGTGACTAGATGTAAGAAAACCAGACATCAGTGTAAAAGTTGTAAGACCAGAACAGGAATGCTGGCTGAAAGAAAGCAGAAAAGGGGTTCAAGATAAGGTCATAATAAATCTCTTTCATGTGCAACTTGGCGAGTTCCTGACCAGCAAGTCCTGGGGTCTAAGGTAGAACATCTCTCCTAGATACCTCTTCACAATAATGGCAAATCTCACCCCTCGCTCAGCCCCATATAAACCTTGCCTTAGGGCTCTTGTATACAGTGTGACTTATTCCAGACTAGTCTTAAACTACAGAATAGTGCATTTAATTAAGAAGAATAAACAACTTCTCCAGGGGAGTTTTCTTGCTCTGGTTCAGTAGAGGATTTGAATACACACACACACACACACACACACACACACACACACACACACACACACACACATATATCTTATAAATTCAAGCTTATAAGATATATCTGTGAAGTTTTGTTTGTTTTTACTGAAATCCATCATAGGTTTCAGAGGTGCCTCAAGTGGATCAAAGTCCCCAGATTACTTGGATACCCATATCTCCCCCTAGATACTATGGTTTGATTCAGGAAACCGTTACGTGAAGACTTCTCACAAGATTATTTGCCCCAGCTTTTCCATGATCTCTGGGAGGACAATCATTCTGGACTTGAGTATAGAAACACCCATAGAAAATGCACACATCAACAGTCCACTGCCCATTTTTATAGTATTTCAAGTATCACTAACTCACAGTCATCTAGCTTCCTACTCACTTATATCTGTCAAGAATGCAATTCCTAACTTGTACGCTGTGCAACTATTCAAAAGCAACCTGAGCCCTAAATCCTCAGAAACCCTTTGCAAAGTAAGCAACACACAGAGGTGCATACTAGCGTATGCATATATGTGCAAATAGAAAATAAAAATAGGAAGTAGAGGGCCTGAGGAAAAAAACAACACAAAACCAAATTATGAGAAAATGCATGCAGTCTAGTCCATAATTTTGTCTTATACGTAGAACAATACCAGAAAACTGCATCCTTTCTGACATGAAAACAGTAAGTTGCTTAATCACTATTGGTTTCCATTATTCTTGGTATCACTTCTTTGCTATAATCTCTGCATTGCACTTAATTTACCTGTCATTATTGATATCACTGTTGATCTACAAAGCTCACTAAAATCACCATGAGTGCCAAGTAATTATTACGCAGCCCAAAAAACTAACACTGTCATCTCTAGAGAACTACTAGGTGTTACTGAAACAAGCACATACAGCTTGACTGGAGAGGCAGCAGGGACAAGCAATGTCTGCGCTGCACATGGGCCTGCACTGGGATTCCTCTGAAGATAGCTTTATAAAGCACTTGTCATTTTCTTTATGTCATTGTCTGTAGTCCTGAGTGAACTCTTCAGGGTGGCCTGTCACCACCTGCCTCAGTCTCAGAATGCAGAGGGTAGAAAGGAAATAACTATTCCAAGGATGGATTTTTCCCATCTGGTGCTTGAAGAACGTGGCACAGAGCAATTTCACCCAGCCCTGAAAGTCCATGTATCTACAATGAGAAGGTCTAGGCCAAAACCAAGTTTTTTATTTGTTGGGGTGCCCAGGTGGCTTAGTTGGTTAAGCGTCCAACTCTTGATTTTGACTCAGGTCATGATCTCAGGATGCAAGATCGAGTACCACATCCAGCTCCATATTCAGCATGGAGCCTGCTTGAGGTCCTCTCGTTCTGCTCCTCTCTGAACTCTCTCTCTCTCTCAGAATTAAAATAACAATAATAGGGACGCCTGGGTGGCTCAGTGGGTTAAGCCGCTGCTTTCGGCTCAGGTCATGATCTCAGGGTCCTGGGATCAAGTCCCGCATCGGGCTCTCTGCTCAGCAGGGAGCCTGCTCCCTCCTCTCTTTCTCTGCCTGCCTCTCTGCCTACTTGTAATCTCTTTCTGTCAAATAAATAAATAAAATATTTTAAAAAAATAATAATAATATTAAATAAAATGCACACACAAAAAACCAAGCATTTGTTAACCAGGAAAGAAAGTAAAGAACAGGCGCCTGGGTGGCTCAGTGGGTTAAAGCCTCTGCCTTCGGCTCAGGTCATGATCCCAGGGTCTTGGGATCCAGCCCTGCATCGGGCTCTCTGCTCAGCAGGAAGTCTGCTTCCTTCTCTCTCTCTGCCCGCCTCTCTGCCTACTTGTGATCTCTATCTATCAAATAAATAAATAAATAATCTTTTTTAAAAAAATAAAGAACAGCAATAGACAAAACAATTCCATGTTGTACACAAGGCAAAACACTAAGGCAGACACTGTGGGGAATATAAAGATAGTTAATGGGCTGTCCTTCTCGTCAAAGAGTTTATAGTAAATAAGAATTATAAAATAAATGCCATTATCAACCATAAGTAGGGACTGGGTATTATAAATATCAGGTACATGGAAAGTGCCATATATAAAGATTGCTTATTCCCATATGTTTAGTATAAAACTCCCAGATGAGTGGGGATAAAGCAAGTAAAAAGAAAATAGGGCCTGGAGGGAAGAAAAGTGTAGTTCTAACTAAAAGAAATTACGGAGCAGAGGAAGGAGAAATGCCTGGGACAGAATTAAATAGCTCAAGGGCAAGGAAAAACAACTAATGGTATTAAAATTTCATAACGCTAAGGGTTATGTGCATTACTCCTTAAGATAAAAATATTAAATAAGGAAATCAAGTAAAGATGCAATTATAAGAAGCATTTGTTATAATGAATTTATAAGTTGATAGTTTGGCCAAGATGGGAATAGGAAGATCAGGGAAAAAATATACCCTTGCTTAGTTAGGAATTGAGACCAGAAAGAAACCTAGGGAGTTGTTGAAAGAATATCTGATACAAGAGGGTACCAAGGAAGAAACAGAATAAATTAAGCATGGGCCAAGAAAGCTCTAGATGACAGATTGGCCACTGTATCTAGCATTGGTATAGGGGCAAGTTATTACAGAATGTCTTGGAAGTGTAAGGCCTCTCTACCTTTAAGAAAAGGGAAACATCGGGGCGCCTGGGTGGCTCAGTGGGTTAAGCGGCTGCCTTCGGCTCAGGTCATGATCTCAGGATCCTGGGATTGAGTCCCACATTGGGCTCTCTGCTCTGCCCTCTCTCTCTCTCTCTCTGCCTGCCTATCTGCCTACTTGTGATCTCTGTCTGTCAAATAAATAAAATCTTTTTTTAAAAAAAGAAAATAAAGGAAAAAAAAGAAAAGGGAAACATCTATTTTTATAGTGTCTTGGGTCTCGAGATGAAGTTTCTAAATGTGTTCCACTGATATCCTCTAATTCGCTGGAAGAAGGGAAAGGAGCACATTCAGAGCAGCAAGGATGGGGATATGCTAAGGCAAGAGGAAGGCTTGACCCTGAGAGTGCAGGGAAGGGAGAAATTAGTTCCAATTGCTAGAATCAGTGAAGGCTGTAGGTTGCAGATGCACGTGATCTGGACCTTAAACCCTTAGTTAGATTGTAGCAGACAAAGGGGTGATAGCAGCAGGTACACACAGGGCATACTGAGGGAATAACGAGGAGTTTAATTTGACCTCAGCAGAGACTATATTTGGGAAAGTAGAACTGTATGAAACTAGAAAGGTAGGTCATATTATAGAGAACATTGTCTTCCCCTTTCACTTAATGAGAACTTACCAAGTGCTAAGGATTTACACACATTAGCTCATTTACTCTTTACAACAAACACAAGAAGCTTTTATTATTGTGCCCATTTTCCAAAAGTACAAAATGAACCTTAGAGAAACTATGTAATTCACCCCAGGTAATCCGCCTAGTAAGAACTCAGCTCAGAAATAAATTCAAGGAAAGAAACAAATCAAGAAAAAGAGCTTAATATCAGTGGCAACTGTACTAGAAAGAGATCATTGGGGTGGGCTTAAATTAACACTACAGATATGCAAATCTCAAAGGCTTGTCTGGAAGGCTTGGCAGAGATAGAATGGATGTGGCCTGGGCACTGATTATGTGAAGGAATTAAGAAGGGAAACAAAGGAAGGTAAAGGAGAAGTAATAGCCAAATAAAACCAATATTATCAAATCTTATTGCACTGTGTGCTTCTGTCTTTACACATGTACATAAATATATAATTCTGCAAATAAACATATATATTGACATTTAATAAGAAAAAAAATGGAACCTGGTCTTTATAGAAGGGAATCTCTACTCCATGGATTCAGCTTTATAGGTACTGCCTCTAGAAATAAATACATGTAGTAAAAATCTATTACACTCTTTGTCTGTAACATAGATAAGAGTTCTGCCCTCATCACTAACAATATTGTAAACTAAATTCCACCAACCTAAGCCGTTTCATATATACTGAGAAATAGGGAATTGTCTCTTAAAGAAATCTACAGGTTAACAGTTTTCTTCTGTGGTTCTGTTTGTGCTTGCTTCCATAAAATAGAAAGTCACAAAATAAACTACCATATCATAGTTACATCTTAGCCAATGGAAACTGGTGGACAGCGGCACCGAAAGAGGATGGCAGCCATTATCTAATTGCCACATAAATTCAGCAGTAATGAGGCTTGGGAGCTTGAAAATTTGGAGACCCACTAGATATAAATAAAGTATTTGTGACATGAACTAATGAACAAATTAGCAATTTAATAATATTGACCATATGGTCATTGACATACCCAAACGTACCAGGCTTTATGGCAAGTAACTGAAACTCTATACTAAGAACACAATAATGTAACACACATACGAATGAAGGGAAGATTATGTTTATTCATACAGATATACGTGTTTTATAAGCAGAGTAGCAGCTAACAAAATGTTGTAATTTGCTGGGTCCTGAAAAGTCATGTGACTCAAATAGCTCCCCTACTGGCCTGCTAATCACTAATAAATTTCTTCCTTACTGTTTGTTGTTGTTGTTGTTCTTGTTGTTGACTTATCTTATACTGAAACTCATTTAAGGAAATAATTTAAATAAAGCAATTGTTCATTGCACTAGAAATCCTAAGGGAAATAATCACTGCACTTTGATAGGGTATAAAAACATTTTAGTTATAGTAGCATGAGAATATCTCCGAGGGAGAGGCTTCTGAGCTAAGACCTAGAAAATAAGATGGAGGCTGTCTTATGCAGAAATGATGGAAAAACATCGTAGACAAAAGGAAAATCAGGCTTAATATTTGGAGGAATGAAAGAAGGCCTTGAACACAGAGTGCTTAATATAGGTCTTCAGCTAAAAATGGAAAGATAGTTCTGGAATATATCATGAAGGGCCTATACAAGCAATAATTGCTTGTTTTGCCTTCTCCCTGGCTTGAACTTCAACATACAGCCAGGTCTTTACCCCATAACATTCCCCTAAGTCTTTGGCTTGCTTCCAAACTTTTTTAACTCCAGTGCATCTTCTCAGCTTCTAAATCTTACTAGATCTCCCAGCATGACCCAATACTTCACACCTTGTGCGAAATTACCTAGAGTCAACTCAACATCACACCTCCCTCTTTTAAAATTTTCTTGGAATGCAGAGAGAAAGCTGGAATCTCTATTTCCCAGAATCCTCTCCCCTCTGTTTCCCAGTTGGACTCCGTCACTCACTGCAACTTAGAGAAAGGAGAGGCCATGATTCTCCAAAGTCAGGTTCAGCCAGATGTTGTGAGATTTCCAAGCAAGTTCCTGGCAATCTCTTCAGATGTACTCATTTCCATGCTTCATGCTAAGATTGTCAGTGGCAAATTCCCTGACCTTGCTCTCCGGCTCTTCCAACATTGTGGGAGCCTTAAGTTCCTTATCCTAATGCCCTTCAAATTTGGGCCATAGAAAGTGGCTTCTATATTAAATACCAGAAAACAGAATCTCAAAAGATAGAAAAGTGGGATCAAATCTATGGGCTGATTAGATTTGAAGGCAGTAATCATCTCACTGTCAGTAAAAAATGGAATAATGATAATTCATGATATGATGTGGCAAAAGTTACTGAACAGATCAAGTTTAGCTGCCTGGAATCAAGTCTGAGTTTCAGAGAAATAAATACATTGATAAGGCACTAAATAAATAATTCTGGGATGAATGTTTTAGCTCAAGTGGCTAAGTGTTTCTACCAGTTCATTTGGAATACAGAGTCAACACTGGCCTACAGCAAATGAAATTAAGATGGTAGAAATTCCTTTTATAGTATACAGAAATAAATTCAAAAACTTAGGGGATCTTGGAGGAGACTTATTACCTATGACCTCACCACCCACTCAATATGTGACAGTGAGGATCTAAGGAACATTTCCTTCACTAAGATGCTGACTGACGCATTGAAGCCATACCTTTCTTCTCAAACTCCTCTCGTTTGACAGCTATGACACTATATTCTCCTAATTATTCCTTCCCAGTATTTCATGCTTTTCTATCCTTCTCCACTGAGCCCTAAGGTTACTGTTCCCAGGGTTTCTTCCTGGCTCTCTTTCCTTCTCATTCTGCTTGTCTCTGTACAATATTATCCATACACATAGTTTCCCCTACAAACCACACAGTGTTGAATCCCAAGCAATGTTTCTGCTTCACAGATCTTCACCTCCAGACCCACATATCCTGCTGCTATTAAATTTATATATTTCAGTGGTTCTCAAGATATTTTCATGTGAGGAACTAAGTCCTTTACATTCTCAAAAATCATTACACATTTTTAAGGATTTATTTATTTGAGAGAGAGAGAGTGAGTGAGTAGGGGGGAGGAGCAGAAAAAAAGAAACAGAAATTCAAGCACTCTGCTGAGCCTGGAGCCCTATGTGGGGCTTGATCTCATGACCCTGAGATCAAACCTGAGCCAAAACCAAGAGTTAGGTGCTTAACCTACGATGCTACCCAGGTGCTCCCTTTTTTGCACATTTGTTAATGTCTCATTGAATAGAAAACAGATTCTCATATCTGCTTCTTCCAATTTGCTGTAATATGTTATTGTTTTCACCAAAATACATGAAATTCAGCCTCACACAGATTAACTCGCTGAAAAATGGAGGAGTATTTCAACAGTTCTTTTAGATAATTGTGAATATATGTCTTTAATACTACACCAAAATTCAACAGGTAGTAGGTTCTTAAAAGTAAGTTTCAATGTGCAATTTAAAATATCAATATGTTTTTATAATTTTAATTTATATTAAAATCCATTGCTCTCAGAATGTAGAAAGCTAGAAAGCTCCTCCTATGTTAACAATGAGAGGCTAAGTCAGATAAAGTTTAACATCAAAACTGTTTTGATTCCATTAAATAGCTAAGTTCACAAGGCAACCAAACACCCTGAATTTTAAGTTAAAACTAGTTTCTCTAAGATAGTCTACCGAACATGTCTTACTTGTCGCAGAGCATACATGGGAAAAAGAGGTGGCTACCATACAAATGGATAAAAAGAAATTACCTAAAATTTTTGAATTAATTATTAAGTGTCAATTGTGGACTACCATGTTATCCTAGAATAGCTGAAGGCCTCAGATACAAGGCTTACTTGCACTCACTTGAGAGTTCTTTTTCTTGGACTTCCTCTAAGTGTTCATGTGAAAGAATGGAACAAGGCGGGAGACCAGGAAGAACCAACCTCAAGGTTATAGGACTGTAGAAGGTAGTCAGCTGCCACTGAGTAAATAGTCATGAACTCTTACTTGCTTCCCAGGACTCTACTGAGGAGCAAAAGCCTTGAGCTACTAGGGATGGTGCAGTAATCACTGTAACTTCCAGAGAACAGGCAATGACCCACTGCATTTGAGGGAAGGGTATAAGGAAAAGCTGTTTACCCTGGGGAGGGGCGCCCTGGTTCCAGAAGCCTATGCATATACAGAATACAGAAGTCCACTATTGCTAGGGCTCACCCAAGATGAGCCACAGATACAAGACAGTTTATGTGCCATGGGGAAGCGGGGCAGGAAGGCTGAGAAAGGCCCACCTCTGAGATGCAGGTATACAATCCCTTCATAAGACTGAGGCTAAACTAGGGCAACAGAGAACCTCATCGCCTCCCCCATAAACCCAGCACTGTGTACGTAACCAGCAAGAGTATGGCGAGATACCTTCTGCAATGCAGGCACGCAAGAACATCTGAAAGTTGAAGGTAGAGCACAAACCCAGGAAAATCTGCGAGCACACCAGCCCCCAGACTAAACTGAAGGCAAAAGCAGCCCCATACCAGAGAAATTTGAAGACTGCGGTGCCCTGAAGGTAACAAAGCAATGGCAAGCACCAAACCCAGATCAACTCTTTCCTAAATGGAGGCAAACCCCAACACGGAGTTCTGTGAAAAAGTCCTTATTTTCTTGCAAAAATACTATTTATCTCAGTCTCTACTGTTCTATACACCATTTAGTACCAGCATTTAGTACCCCCAAAAACAAACAAACAAACAAACAAAAACATACAAAAAGAGAAACCAATTCCTTTCCAAAAGATAAAAGAAAAATAATTCATTTTCAAAAGTTAAAACAACAGAACCAGAATCTGATGAATCACTAACAAGAGACTTTGAAATAACTACAGTAAATATGCTAAGCAATCTAACAAAAAGGTAAATAGCACGTACAAATATATAAGCTCCAGCAGAGAAATGGAAACTCTAAGAACCAAATGGAAATATCTGAATTGATTTGAAAACACAGTATCACAGATAATTCTATTCAGAGGCTCATCAGTATACTTGACAGAGCTCTTAAAAAAATCAGTGAACTGAAAATCTACTGGTCTATCTTGCATGATTTTGTAACATTACAGATCGGTCATTTAAAAATATTGGTTCACTCAGTTATACAGATCTTCCGTATGTTGATGTGTTTTATTATACAATAGATTTTTTACTACATTTTTAATGTTACCACCAATCTCATTAGAAAAAACCTCTAAGTGCTGGGAAACCATTGGGCTGATAAATTTAAGCTATCCAAAATTCGTATTTTTGCTTGAAAGCTTAAATTTTATCACTAACAACAAATATTATCAGTTATTGTTCTCAAAGTAATGGTTAATTCATTTACAAGAACAGAATTGCCAAGGACTCAATTCTGAATAAACATAGCTTTTCTGTCAGTTTTACTTTTAAATAAAAATTATATTCTGTGAAAACAAGTGGTTAGTTCAGTTCACAACTCAAAGAAAAGTTATCATTCTCCAGACAAACTTAGTAATTCATTATGCATATTTCCCATTTCACCAAGTTAAGTATAAAAAGATATGTACCTTATATATTTCTAAGAAGTAATTCCTATCTATGAAATACTAAAAATAGCATTCTGAGGAAAAAGAGAAATATTGTATGCAAAATTTTTCAAGCTAGAAGTGTACAAGTTTATATAAGATGGTTTCCTATTAAGTAATTTAAACTAACCTCCCTGCCCTCATATTACAATCATATACTTTTTTTTTTCCTTTTCAGTGTAACAGAATTCATTGTTTATGCACCAAACTCAGTGCTCCAGGCAATACGTGCCCTCCATAATACCCACCACCTGGCTCCCCCAACCTCCCACCCCGTGCCCCTTCAAAACCCTCAGGTTGTTTTTCAGAGTCCATAGTCTCTCATGGTTCATCTCCCCTTCCAATTTCCCTCAACTCCCTTCTCCACTCTAACTCCCCATGTCCTCTATGCTATTTGTTATGCTCCACAAATAAGTGAAACCATATGATAATTGACTCTCTCTGCTTGACTTATTTCACTCAGCATAATCTCTTCCAGTCCTGTCCATGTTGTTACAAAAGTTGGGTATTCATCCTTTCTGATGGAGGCATAATACTCCATAGTGTATATGGACCACATCTTCCTTGTCCATTCATCCTTGAAGGGCATCTTGGTTCTTTCCACAGTTTGGCAACCGTGGCCATTGCTGCTTTAAACATTGGGGTACAGAGGCCCTTCTTTTCACTACATTTGTATCTTTGGGGTAAATACCCAGTAGTACTTTTGCAGGGTCATAGGGAAGTTCTATTTTTAATTTCTTAAGGAATCTCCACACTGTTCTCCAAAGTGGCTGCACCAGCTTGCATTCCCACCAACAGTGTAAGAGGGTTCCCCTTTCTCTACATCCTCTCCAACACACGTCATTTCCTGTCTTGCTAATTTTGGCCATGCTAACTGGTGTAAGTTTGTATCTCAATGTGGTTTTAATTTGAATCTCCCTGATGGCTAGTGATGATGAACATACTTTTTTTAAATTTTTAATTTATTTATTTGAGAGAGAGAACTCAAGTGGGGAAGGGCAGAGGGGGAGGAAGAAAGAATCTGAAGCAGACTCCGCACCAAACACAGAGCCCAAGGCGAAGTTCAATTCCACGACCATGAGACTGTGACCTGAGCCTAAACCAAGAGTCAGGTGCTTAACTGACTGAGCCACCCAGGTACACTTCACAATCATATTATTTTCATAACCTGCTATTTCTATCACAACAGACCCATTTGCTTAATTGTTATTCAGTTTCAATTCATAAAAAGTAAATAAAATGTGTATCAATTAAATAAGATATGTCCTAAAGGATCAAAATTTATTAAAACTTATAATCTTTGTGCTTCATCAAGGACACTTTTAAGTAAAACTAGGCATTTTTTTAAACTGCCAGGACATGGCAATAAGGACTACAATATCATTATTCCTGTAGCTTGGCACCATTGCCTTATTCATGCTAAGGCACTAATAATTTTACCCACAATTGCTCTTCCACTATTAGTGCAAATGTCAGCATAGTTTAAAAGGCAATAATGCCTTTTTTCTTTTCCATTGAGGGATTTTATTTGCACATACATAGTACATCCCTAGAAAAAGAATACTAGGATTTTCCCTCCTGTGTGTTTTCATCCTGCTTCTTCATGGGCCAATGCCAGCTGAGGTTGTCAGTACAATGAAACCAAACTGGCAGGATGGGAGCAGATTAGTCTGCCATTTTTCTAGATCTTTGAGTTGTACATCAAATCTGGGGCTGATCACTTGATACTTGTTTAACCTGCTTGTGAGGTTCACAATTTTCTCAGCTCTGTGATCATCAATAATTTCAAGTTTGCCAATATAACCATGCTTCACCATCACAGTTAGGAACCAGCCAGTGACTTTGGAGCATGACTTAATAAGGGTGTTTGCCTCTCTTTTCAGCATTGCTAATACTCTTGTGATCCCCCGCCGGGATATTCATGCACACGATTACAGGGGCAGAGAAAGATGGAAGAAAGAGGAATAATGTCTTAATATTCTTATGAAAATGATTTTGACTTCACTGACCTTTGAAAGAGTCTTAGGGACTCCAGGCATTGACAGATCATACCTTGAAAATCACTGATCCATCACAATATTTCATATATTTCAAACTCAAATTGTACATATCTTGTTTGAAAAGCCTTCCCCTAAAATTCAGTAATCCTCCTCCATTTCCCACTTTGAATAATTGTACCATAATCCAGTTATTCATCAAAGTCTAGAAATAACACCAGAAATAACACTAGAAAATAATCTCTTTTGTCTTTCACTAACAACCACACTCATCTTGTCAACTTCCCTCAGTAAAGTGGCTTCCAACTATTTCATCTATTACTCCACTACACTTTTCTGCTTTTATTGTCACCAGGTAGTCTCAAATAATTTCTTGTTCTTAACACTACAGTCTACTAACAATTACCTCTTCTTCCAGTCTTTCCCCATCCTCCCCCAACTTTCCACACTTCCATCAAAGTGATCCTTCTAAAATTCAAATCATTTTCTCTAGCCTACTTTCCCTTGGCAAACATAGTAGAATGATAGACAAAGTACTGCCGGAATGATGCCTACTTACCTTTATAATTTAATCTTAAATGCACTTACCTGCACACACATGCATACATACTACACTCAAACCACAGGATGTTTCATTAAACCCCTGATACATTCCTATTCATTTTGTTTTGTTTTGTTTAAGACTCCTGCATATCCTCACCCAAGCAAAAATGACTATCTGCTCTTAAAGATCTGAAGGAGAAGAACCCGGCCATAAGAAAAATGGGGAGAAAGAGCCTTCCCAGAAGAACAGGTACAAAGGAAAGAACATGTGCAAAGGCACAGTGGGTTGCCTGAAATGTTAGTACTAGAAATTAGGTCTAAAGACAGAATTACCTTAGACCATGTTACTTTAGGATTTTGTTACATGTAGTTGTTAGACTTTTGGTAATAGTTTTTCATTAATGTTATGTACAACTCTTAATAAGATTTACCATAATAGAGAGCTACGCAGCAGGAATGCCTTAACTTCATTTTTAAAAAATAACAGGTATAAAAATGCAGGACATCATAATATACTAATGGCTATTTTTAAAAAGAAGATTTTATTTGAGGGTGCCTGGGTGGCTCAGTAAGTTGAGTCTGACTCTTGATTTCGGCTCAGGCCATAATTTCAGGTTCCTGAGATGAGCCTCACAACCAGCTCTGTGCTCAGCCAGGAGTCTGCTTCTCCCCCCTCTTTCCACACCCCTCTTCCCCCAACACACGCTTGCTTGCTTGCTCATTCTCTGACACTCAGCTAAAATAAATAAATATTTTTTAAATAATTAAAAATTTTTAAATAAATAAATAGAGCATCTGGATAGCTCTCTAATGAGATTTTTTTAAATGTCTTCATCTTGACCAGAATTAAACCACATATGCTATTAACGTAAAAATTAAGCAAAACAGACACTTCAGTGCAATTCACCAGAAAAAGACATTTTATTTTTCTGCACAGAAAAGAAATATCTATTTTAAAAATGCCAAAATGTCCTCCTTACTCTGTGCTGTCTTCATTTTTAAGGACAATGGGATCCATTTGCATTTCTTTAAGCAAATTCTGCTGCTCCCTTGTCTGCAGTTAATGAATGTGTCAGAGAATCTGATTGTCAGCTTTTCTTTTTTTTTCTTTTTAATACCAGTATGAAGCAATAGCCAGGCATTTAATTTTGTCACACACTGAATTCCTCTAGAAAAGTCCTCTATGTTGGGATACTAGATTCTATTATCCTTCATACTACTAACCAGAATGACTGATTAATCTACACTTCTGAATATATCCAAAACACTGATAATTATTGCTAATAATAGCATCCCCAATATGCTGTATCTTAAAATACATAAATAATCAGAGTCAAAGGAAGGTTATATTTTAGTTCTTCTTAAATGGTAGAGCTGATCGGGGAGCCTGGGTGGCTCTAATCGTTAAGGGTCTGCCTTCAGCTCAGGTCAAGATCCCAGGGTCCTGAAATGGAGTCTCATGTGAGCCCCATGTTGGGTTTTCTTCTCAGCAGGGAGTCTGCTTCCCCCTCTGCCCCTTCCCTGCTTATGCTTTCTTTCTCTTTCTCTCAAATAAATAAAATCTTTAAAATAAAATAAAATAAGAGCTGAACATGTTTTTGCCCTACTTAAGCCTGTTTTTATTCTAATCCATTGCTTATAGTGAATTGAGTGTTCCATCAACTGATCATAAAATTATTAAGTGTGTATTCATCTTACAGAGTAAATGTTTTTTGAGGGGGAGGGAAAAAAGGATATACATCCATAATTACTTGTGTTAGAAGGTAAGACATCGAGGACCTTGGCTTTGGCCAACAACAAAGCTTCAGAGGAAGAGGAGAGTTGCTTTGTTTAACTTTTTTTAAAGAAAGATTTGCTTCTTGAGTTCTTGGCTTAGGGTTTTGTTCGGCTTTGATTTGGGGTTTTTTTGTTTTGTTTTGTTTTGTTTTGTTTTGTTTTTGCTTGCCTGTTTACTCCTGAGTTGCAAAAAGGAGAGAAGGGAAGCAAAGAATAAAGAGACAGTAGGGCAAGAAAGGCTGAAATGAGTAGAAGTTCTCCACAGTGGCACAGCAAACGATAGATATTTTTAAAATAACATCTATATTGACAATTAAAATCATGTGCGTCACAGAAATATAAACCCATTCTCTGACTCCTTCATGAAATTCTCAGTAAATTCCATTTGCTAATGTTTTGTGGGGATGATCTCGGGTAAGACTCAAAGAAATTTAAATTTTATGTGTAGGTCACCATTAGATAACATGTTCTCAGCCTCAGAAGGAGGTAAAAAGTCATTGCACTATAACACCTGAAAGTTAGTGTAAATCCAAACGTGGCCTTTATACTTGCACAAGCCATATTTTAGTAAGCTTTGGGTCCAGGTATGCCTATTTGTCCTGAACTTCCATTTGACTACTTATTAGCTACGCTGCCTTGGGCAAGCCTGTTCATTGGGCGAGTCCCCATTCTCTTACCTGTAAGATAAGAACGTATGTTTACTGAATGTAAAGAATGTATGTCTGTATGTTTATACATAATGACAGTGCCCCATTAGGTACCTGGCACTGAGTAAGCACCCATTATCTGTTCGTTACATGAACTTCAAATCGCTGAGCAAATGGATTTGCTAAGAGCCGGGACTCTTGCAGAGCTGGTGTACAGTGAAAAATATAAACATTTTGTTGAAGAGGCATTTTTTGAAATCACATGAAATTTCTTTGAAAATTACGACTGTCTTGTGTGGTAAGGCAGTCCCACTGTGACTCAGTACCACATGGAAGGGACTGTGATGCTCCAAGGATGTCTTCCTCTCCATCCCTGCTGCGCAGTCTGATTGCCACAGGCTGGTCATTCCAGGAGACCTTTGGAGAGCGCCAAGGAAACCACTGGAGCCAAGTGCCCAAGAACCGCCACAGAATGCTGAGTTGGTAAATAAGGCCCATGGGCCGCCAAAGCTGGCTGCCACCACAAGGCTGGTCAGGACTAGGGCAAGGCTGTGTGTTGCTCCAAAGTACCAGGGAGCCAGGGTACCCACTTCTAATACTAGTCCTATCTCTGTGCCTATCAATCAACACTGTCCCAAAGAACTTGAGAGGTGTGTACTGCCTAGGGATTCTCCATTGCCTTTTTGGAAGGGCTCAAGGGAGTCCTCCACTCTTTAGTTCTTTTTTTTTTTTTTTTTTTGTAATATTAGATCTAGCATTAATTGAGCATTCCACAGACTGATCATAAAGAAGGAAGCACAAGAGGAAGGCATAAAGAAGAGAAAGTGAGAAGTGTTAGCCAACACTTTATGAGATACTCTTGCATAGAGACTATCTGATGGGATTAAATTCAAAGGCCAAAGTAAATGTCACTTTCCAATTACTAGCCTGGAGCTTTAGTTTTCACTGAACTACCTCCAGCTCCTGCCTGTCTTCTCTCAATGGTCTTGTCTAAAGACATGACTATTACTTTAATTAGCTCCTTTTTTTCCTATTTCTTTATATTAAGGTAGCCCTTCTTAGCAGTACATGGGTAATCATTCCTTCTCATACTTTTGCTTAGAGAAAGTGTTGAAAAGTTTCTGAAGTTCACCTGTAAATGTTAACAACAACCAAAAAACAAAACCAAAAGCAAACAGAGAAAGCCTGACTAGTAAAGGTGAGAGCTAGCTTTACCCAGTATTTGCAAGTGTTCTAGATCACGCCCCATGTGGCTTAATTTATAAACATGAAAAGAATTTCCCACCCCTAAGAAAGTAGTGATTACAGGTAGATTGCATACTTTAGGACATGAAGAGGGATGTACAAGCAAAGGAAGAGAGCACTGGCTGAGATCTGAGGGCATCGATGCAAATTAAAAGGGGCTGGAGACGGGGCGTCTGGGTGGCTCAGTGGGTTAAGCCTCTGCCTTCGGCTCCGGTCATGATCCCAGGGTCCTGGGATCGAGCCCCGCATCGGGCTCTCTGCTCAGCGGGGAGCCTGCTTCCTCCTCTCTCTCTGCCTCTCTGCCTACTTGGGATCTCTGTCAAATAAATTTAAAAAATCTTTAAAAGGGGGGGGGCTGGACACAAGCAGAAATAATAGGGCTATTTGGGCTAAACTCCTAAATTCATACTTCTGTATAATAAGAAGCTGGCCTCTCTCATCCACTGGGAGACAAGTGTTATATACTAAGGCTAGAGGTAGAAGGTTCTTAAACAAACATTCTCACGTCTTGAATTTGAATTTTTCCATGTGTTCTTCCTGAACACCCGAAGTCCTAGATGAATCACTGAGGAGGTGTAGTAAGGTTGATGTGAATACTATGGCAGTGACATCACCCTGTCCTTTTGATCTGACCTTTTCAGCGTCAGATCAAGTTTCTTGCCAATAATTGGCCTACAAGTTTGTGCTAAATAGAACCGACAGAGGCAAAACGTTCTGAAAATTCGATGTGATTCCCAAAGGACTCTGGGCACCTGGATCTTTTCAGGCACAGCCCCAGGAAGCAGGTCCACCACAGCATAGGCCAAAAGGGGATCTTTAGGAAAACTCTAGAAAAAATTATCTTTAAAATATTTGACACAGATGATTTGAAATGCCTCTGGACCTTCCTAAAGTAAATCAGACCTGATCCCAAGGCTTATAAAACAAGGATCTAGTGTTTTATCCCGTGTTTGCTTTGGTGCTATAGCTTTACAAGGTATTCTAGTTGAAAAATACAAGTCGTTACCCAGCATCTCTTCTTTCTACCCTCCCACCTCTCCCCTCCTTTCCCCCCTCAAAATTCAATACACACTTAATCATTTGTAAGTGTACAATGATAATATGAATGTGTCAGATCACGTACAAAGGGCCATTTGTTGTCAGTCTCTTCTATGACATCATCTTCCACAAATATCACAAGCCTCACAAATACCAAGATTTCTCCAAAGTCTTGTTTCCTCGCTGACACCAAAGCTTCATTATCTGCAGATAGACTGATGATTTCAAATCTGTATATTTAGCTCAGGACCCTCCCCTGGCTTCAGGCACATATATTCATTTTAGAGTGGATACACCATAGTCCCTTTTACCTGAACACACCCAGAACAAAATATCATCTGTCTCCCAAAACCCTAGGTGTTTTTAAAGATTATATTTATTTATTTGTCGGAGAGAGAGAAAGAGCACAAGGGGGGGGGGCAGCAGACAGAGGAAGAAGCAGGGTCCCTGCTAAGCGAGAAGCCTGATCCCAGGACCCCAGGATCATGACCTGAGCAGAATGGCAGACACTTAACCAGCTGAGTCACCCAGGCGTCCCCAAAACCTGGTGTTTTTTTCTGCATTTCCTATCTTATGGATTAGCATCAGCAACCTACTTGGTCATCATGGGATAAAGAAGAAATACCAGAGACATCCCTGTCATGTGTCTTTAACCTGTTCCTTCTCCTCTCCTCTACTCCCACCATCACTGCTTAAAGTCTGAATCTCTTTTTGTCTGAATATTGCAGTAATTTAATAAGGAGTTGGCCTTCCCTCAGTCTGGCCTTCTTCCACTGCTCCTCCTAATTGCTGCCAGAATGATGTTCCTAACTATAAACACCATTTCTTACCTCCGCTTGAAAATGGTTTTGTAAATCCCTGTAATTTTCATATTCAAGTTCAAAATTCTTCACGTCATGACAAGAAGACCTACTCCAACCTCTTCCATCACTCCTTCACGTTCTTCTGCTCCCTGCCCCACATCAGTTGATTTTATAATTCTTTAAATGGATATATCTCTACTCATATGCTTTTTCTTTCATTTTTCAAGGCTATTCCTACTTAATCTTTCCAAATCAAATCAAAGGCAGCCTACTTCTGGAACCACTGCAGGATCCTTCTCTCTCCAATTTGATCTACTGAGCAGACCTCTACTATAGCCTTTATCCCATAGGACTGGAATAGCTGATTCACAAATTTATCCCTCCCATTAGACTGAAGGTTCCCTCAGGTCCCAGTCAGACATGCCTACTTTCTCTCCCCAGTGTCTAGAACAGCACCTCACAAACTCTTGTTTCAAAACAGAGCTGGTGAATGACTTGTTAAAAGAAGGGATGCAAAGCATGAGCTGCATTCAGCAAAATCCTTAGATTTTGCAAAGCATTCTTCACATTAGGCAAATATTCACGAAAAACCTATGTGCCAGTTTAGGCCAGGTTTCTTTCTCCTAAGTAGATAGCAACAGGGGCACCTGGATGGTTCAGTGGGTTAATCCTCAGGCTTGGGCTCAGGTCATGATCTCAGGGTCCTGGGATCGAGCCCCACCTTGGGCTCTCTGCTCAGCAGGGAGCCTGCTTTCTCCTCTCACTCTGCCTGCCTCTCTCCTACTTGTGATCTCTGTCTGTCAAATAAATAAATAAAATCTTAAAAGAAAAAAAAAAGATAACAGCATTTAAGGACATAGGGAGAACCTTTATCAAGATTTTAGGAGACATAGAAAAAAAAAGAAAACGTGTTTTTGTTTGTTTGTTTGTTTTAAAGTGAGACGCCACTTCGGGTTGGAAGGTGGCAGTTTTTTGTGTTTTTTTTTTTCCTTAAGATTTTATTTGACAGGCAGAGATCACAAGAAGGCAGAGAGGCAGGCAGAGAGAGAGGAGGAAGCAGGCTCCCTGCCAAGCAGAGAGCCTGATGCGGGGCTCAATCCCAGGACCCCGGGACCACGACCTGAGCTGAAGGCAGAGGCCTTAACCCACTGAGCCACCCAGGTGCCCCAAAAAGAAAAGTATTTTAATTAATATATATGAAATCCAGAAAATTTAATATAACAGACCACAGGGAAAAATAAGCACAAAAAAACAATGAAGCAGAATATCATTTAAAATAATCATTTATATTTCTATATCCTTCCCCTCAGCCACATAAACACAATATAACATTCAAGAGAATTAGAAACTTTGAAGGGAAAAAAATGGAAGAACAGGTCACTACTCTATAGGATTTAAAAATATATATATACCTGGGGCGCCTGGGTGGCTCAGTGGTTGAGCCTCTGCCTTTGGCTCAGGTCTTGATCTCAGGGTGCTGGGATCGAGCCCCTCCCTCCCTCTCTCTCTGCCTGCTTCTCTGTCTACTTGTGATCTCTCTCTCCTTGTCAGATAGATAAATAAAATCTTTAGGAAAAAAAAAATATATATATATATATTTCTGGAGTGCCTCGGTGGCTCAGTTGGTTAAGCATCTGACTCTTCATGTTGACTCAGGTCATGATCTCAGAGTGAGGCGGAGCCCTGCATGGGGCTCTGTACTAAGCATGGATCCTGCTTAGATTTGCTTTCTCCCTCCTCCCCTCCCCCTTCTCTAAAAAATAATAAACAAATAAAATTAAATTTAAAAGTCCCTAAAGAGAACTCATCAACCTATGCATAATAAAATGGCTGAATGGAAGTGTCCGGCTGTCAGTGTAAGTTTTGGAACTCACTATGGAGCACTGGCACTAACATTTACTTCCTAGTGATAAATGGAACCTGTGGGACATCTCCTAAAAAAACATCAACATAAGTACATTTTATAATAACAGAGCAAGCTTCTCTATTAACCTTTATTTAGATAGATGAAGAAGTGTCAAGATTTTAGTTACTACTTTAAGAGTGACCCAAGCAATAGGCGCCTTCCATAATACCAGAGTCATAAGGTTCCCATTCACTGCAAGCCCAATTATTTTATTTCAGGTGTAACAATTTACAGATAACTAAATTGCTTTAACTTAAAAATATTTGCTCATCAAATAGATAAAAAGAACACCTTTGAATGAAGCCATTTCTCTGTAAATTATGGGTGGATTATTTCAATCCAAGAGCAGCAGAAAGAGTTATCAAATAATACACAGGTTGGGAAAAAGAATACTGTTATGTTGAAGTCACTCTGTACCCCAGAAGTTAATGACTATCCCCAGTGGTTACTAGTAAATTGACTTAAACAGTACCAAAACCCAAAAGTGAAATGAATTTCATTATAAATTGATGGCATGAACAGAAATTAATGTTGCACCTTAAAAGTTCTACACAGAGGATATACGGGAACCCTGTACCTTCAGCTCAATTTTGCTCTGAACCTAAAGCTGCTCTAAAAATAGTCTGTTTTAAAAAAGAAAGAAAGAAAAGTTGACCACATGTTAAGTTTTCACTTTGTCAAAATGTTACTTTGTTTTTGTTTTATTTTGTTTTGTTTTTTAAGATTTTATTTATTTATTTGACAGAGAGAGACAGCGAGAAAGAAAACACAAGAAGGGGAGAGAGAGAAGCAGGCTCCCCGCTGAGCAGAGAGCCTGATGTGGGGCTCAATTCCAGGACCCTGGGGCTCATGACCTGAGCGGAAGCAGACGACAACATGGCCCAGGTGCCCCCAAAATGTTACTTGGTATGTATGTATGTTACTTAGTATGGTGAATAAAATGTTCTCCAGCAATACAAACCATAGGATAGTTAAACTATAATAAATCAGTTCTCTCTCTCCCATTTGAGGTCCTTAGATGCTTACATTCTACCTTCTAAGCTATAAAGAAAAACAAAACCATTCAAAATAATCTGTTTTAAGAATAGGCACCTTTTCTTATTTCTAGATCAGTACATCTTCATTTCCAAACAAGTGCTCCCCAAAATCAGCGAAAGAAACAAATGGCAGTGCCTCTGAGACAGCACATCCATAGAGTTCTTCCAATGCCTCTCACTATTGAATCAAGACAACCTGTATCAGAATGAAAAATGGGCACCTGGCCCACAGCAGTGAGGTTCCTCAAAGCTTTCTTCAGTGAATCTCGTTGGAACATGAAAATTCTCAGGCAACTTGTTTACCACTTATGGGTAGACTCATACTGTTTATCTTTGGTGGAGAGTTGTGTAAGTGTGTACATGTATGTGCATGTGTGCATCTTGTTGAAAGAGTATACTTATCTACAAGACAATCAGAATAAATTCATGCCTTTGGGGAAATGTGGAGTATCTATTCTGGATCATTCTGTGGGACATGGAAAGTCATGTCATGTTTATTTGTTTTTAATGAAAAGATGCCCCTTAGCAATTTGGGAAATGTACTAGGTACATGGCTTTGCAAGTGATGCTTACACGGCCATTTTGATGTCTAGAAACCGAGTAAGGCAGCACGAGGGGCTCACTGATAACTACTGCAGAAGGCCCAAGACTTGCGTCTGCAGCCAGAACCCCTCCTCCTTCAGCAAGGAGATGCACAAGGTACCCCTCACTGTACTAGTTCGGCTGGCTCCCAAGATCGTGTCAGCCACTATTTGAGAGAAGAGGAATGTTTATATTTTTAAGTCCATATATTTAAAATCCAAGATCAGAAAATTCTATATTCCCATGATCACCAGTTGGAGATCCTAATGGAGTCCATTAAAAAGAAAAAGGTGAAATTGAAATGTTTTTTCCCATTGTTTTACTTACTCATATAGACGTTCTTAATAGCTATAAGGCTGACATTCCTGTTATTATATAATGATTGGATGTATCTGAATCATAACTTAAAATGAACAAACCTGTAATCTTTACAGATTAAAAAAAACTGTTAGTAAAAGTTTCTTGAAGGTTTAGATTTCTATTATTTATTTTTGTTTTGATGAAACAAAAGGAATGAACCTTGCCTGGTTCAGTGGGTGGGAATGGTTCACTGGGTGGCAATGAACTCTCTTAGATGTTACCCTTTTCCAAATACTTCAGAGAAGGAGAAATGAACTGTTGGAGGAATCAGGAGACCAACTGGTTCTGGTATGAATCCAGGTCCTAGGTTAGGAGAAGAGGTTTCCTTAAAGGTGTTTAGAGAAAAGGTACTCTCAAGAAAGAACTTAACAGAAGGGAGCAATAGAGAAAGGCACCCTCTGAAAGGCTGGATATCTTAGATGGTTCTCCTTGACCATGAAAAGTCCTATTTTAAAATATAGCTACCATTTTCTACTATCTACATGGAATTGGACACAGTTACCGAAATCATGAGTAAAGTAATAAACCACAGAGCTTGATATGATATTATCCTAGAGCAAGAAGGGCTTGTCTTTCCAAGGGAAACTTCTTGGAGGCAGCAACTCACTGTAGGACTGTGTCTACACATTGCCAGAATGGGACCAACAGGGAACGAAGAGGTGGCCGACCTAGGACTCAGAGGTGGCAAGGAATGGTACCTTGTGCCAATGAACAAGAGTCTTCTAAAACTTCAGGACATAATGAGACCCTCCACCTAACATCCTTTGGCCACAGGAAGTATCAAAATATTGCAAAGCCAAGGCAAGATTTTCAGCTCAGATGCTGACAAGAAAGCAACTATGTTAACTAAAAGGAACATAACAAAGTCCTGCCCTTCATACCTGTCCTCCTCAGAGAATGCAGCTGACCCTGGGAACCTGTATGCAGGACAGAGCCTTGAGGTAAGAAAGGGAGCAGCAAGGCCAGGCAAGGCGACCAGAGCTGTTCCTCTGCAGACAACAGAGCCATCAGCCAAGATTTTCAGAGCAGCTTAGAGAGAAATATGGCATTTGGTGGAAATCAAGAAGTAAAGATTTTGTACTTGAGGGGAACACGATGTAAAATGAGGGACAATGAGTAAATAGTAGACCCAATACAAGAACACAGCCATAAGGAGACTGTACTCTCAGGGGCCATTGGTCTCTTTTTTATGTAAATAATAACCCCAGTATTGGCTAAAACTAAACGAAACATGCTCCAGCCTTCATGAGAGCAGACAGTTGTCATGTGACTAACTCTAAAGAATAAGATAGAAATGGAAGTGTTGAGTAGAACCTCGAGGAAGACTGATTAAAAGTAGCTGCCCCAGGGTGTCTGGGTGGCTCAGTCAATTAGGCACCTTGGGCTCAGGTCATGATCCCAGGGTCCTGGGATCCCTGCTCAATGAAGAATCTGCTTGTCCCTCTGTGTATGCACTCTCTCTGTCTCAAAAAAATAAATAAAATCTTTTTTAAAAATAAAAAGTAAATAAAATAAAAGTAGCTGCCTCCTTTGGAAGGAAAGTCCCTGTTACCATTCGTTGTTCACTTCCTTTTTTCTGTGGCCTGTAACATGGATGTGATGGCTGGAACATCAAAACCCTTCTCAGACCATGGGGTGACCTTGAAAGTGGAAGCACATGCTAAGCATATGGGGAAACAGAAACTATAAAACGTCTGAGTCCCTAGTGACTATGGAGCCACCAAACCCGCCCTGGATTATCTCTGGATTTCATTGCCAAATAAACTGTGATTTAAGTAACCATTATCTTAGGTGTTCTATGATATTCGGCTGCACCTATCCTAAATGATACAATGACAACCCCAGCAGAGAGCTTCTGGGCAATAATGCCAGAAGTGAATATCAGCGTCACTGAACAGAGCTGAGGAAAAGAAGAACACAGACCAAAAAGTAAGCCATGAACTTGGGTATATGTTGCTGTTAGTGAGACGCTTAGTCATTCTCCACAAATCCTCTGGTCACGTTTTAAAGTTTGGAGACAAAGAAACAGCAGTACTCTCAGAAACTGGGACTTTGCCTATCTTATATTATCAAGTGTCTGGAACCCATAGGAGAAAAACAGACCAACTGCACTCCTTATACAGTACAGATATTTACAGACTTCCTCCTAAGCGTGATGCAAGCTACTCGAGTGCCACAGACAACAACACAACGTAAAAAGTTATTACATTTAATAACGATTTATTGGGCATCTATGATTGCATGGGTCCTAAACTAGGCACAAGAAGCAGAGGACAATAATACATATGGCTTGCCCTCAAGGACCTTTACTGTTTAAAAAGGGACCAGGATAAGTAAACAGTGTCATGGAAGGGAAGTGTCTCAGGATTCAAAAGAAGCAAATTGATTCAACCACAAGAGAGGAAGAAAATGCATCTCACAAAGCATTACAAAAATACACATTAGCTTTCCAGGCAAAGATACATAGAAGTAGTGTTGTAGAAGTATTGCCTTACCCAGGCAAGGAAAGTCATGTGCAAATACAGGAATATTCAAGAGAACAATGTATGTTTAGGAATAAAAAATGAGCTGCATTTGATAGGATACAAACAGAAATGTGCTTTCTCCCTTATTGCTGGGTCAATCACACTCCTTTGCATCTTCTCTGCATCTGGCCCCTTGAATGCCATCCTGGGCCAATCCTATAACATTTCAGTCATCTTCACCTTTAAAAATAGCTTCAGTTTCAGGTATTAAATATTCCAGAGCCATATACATGAAGACTTAATTCTCATAGCTCTCTACAACATCCACACACTGACCACTTCAGCATCTCCCTCTCTAGGCCTAGCTTCTCCCTTGAACTTCAACTGTCGGCAATGACATCGGCGCTCAGATGTCTAACAGACATCTCAGAATCAACTTGTCCCAACCTGCTCCTCTCCCAGGAGCACCTTCCTCAAGTAAAAAGAATTTCATCTCAGTGGCTCAGGTCAAAAATCCTGCTAGTCTTCCCTGTCTCTCATTCCCCACACCCAATATTTAGCAAACCTGGTTGTCTTTATTGCTTGGCAAACATTCCTCATCTTTTCCACTCTGAACTCCCTCCCCACACTTCCTCTTCCCTTTCTTACTTTATTCTTTTTTTTTTTTTCATAGCAAATATCATCGTTTACAAATTTCATTTAGTTACTATTCTGATTTGGACATTTCTCCTCCTCTATTAGATTATACAGTCTGTAAAATTGAAATTCTTCCTATGCTTTGTTCACTGATGTATTATACCCTGTATCTAGAACAGTGGCAGGCATACAACAAATGCCCAATGAGTTAAGCACATCCTAGTCACACTTTCTTTCCTCTCCCCAGCTCAAGCCTCCCAGACTTGCAGTGGGTAGGGACCTGCATCTGTCTCTTAGCTCTTCCTGCTCTATCCCCTCCACATGGCTGTAAGCCTCCCTAAGAGAGGGAGGGAGTAATAAGGGGAGGAGGGGCTTGAAAACAGAGGTCCTATCTGGCAGATGGGCTTATAGTTCTCTCTTGGCCGACTCCAATTGGATATCAGACCCTCAATTATGGTGAATGTTCTAATACTGGTTGTTTCATGAGATGCTAGAATGTTCTCTAGAGATTGTCCCTGGTCTCTACAAGGACCTCTGCACTGTATCTGATCCAAACACACAGCACACTTCCTCCACTGATATTTTTAAAGATCTATTTATTTTTTTGAGCTAGCGAGACAGAGAGAAACCCAAGCGGACTCTGCACAGAGTCCAAGCAGGGCTCAGTCCTACGACCCTGAGAACACGACCTGAGCCAAAACCAAGAGTTGGACGCTCAACCTATAGCACCAGCCAGCTGCCCCACTCCTCCTCTGATTTTTGGCAAACTCTCTTAAGAAGTTTATAAATGACATATAGAGGGAGTTGGGTATTGCCTCCATGACATCAGCTTGGACTATGGGAAGCACCCACATCCTTGTCCTGAAAAATATTTCTTCTACCAGCTGTCACCTGGTCCCCTTCATATTTTTACTCTCGGCTTCCCACTATTCAAATTCACATGTTTCCAATCTCCAGAGGAGGCTTCTCTCAACTCTCTGTTCCAGTACACACCAGAGGGCAATGCTACAGTATAGTACATAGACAGCAAGGTTGTGAGATGTGGTTCCCTCTAACCTCTGATACTCTTAATGACTTCTTGCATGTCTTGTCTTGGGAAAGAGGATGTAGCTCCTCTGATTTCCATGGAGAGAGAGAGGGAAAATACTACAGCCTCATCTATTGCTAACAGTTCTGTCATCCAACAAACTGTCTTTTGAATTTCTGATTATTTTCTTGTATAGGCTAGAGGAGAGTTATGGAAAATGATAGTCACAAAGTCATACTGTTATCTTTCAGAAAGTTCTCTAGAAATGTCTAGTAGCTCTCTTTAGAAATTGTAGATACATGGGGCACCTGGGTGGCTCAGTGGGTTAAAGCCTCTGCCTTCGGCTCAGGTCATGATCCCAGGGTCCTGGGATCAAGCCCCGCATTGGGCTCTCTCCTCAGCAGGGAGTCTGCTTCCCTTCCTCTGTCTCTGTCTGTCTCTCTGCCTACTTGTGATCTCTGTCTGTCAAATAAATAAATAAAATCTTTAAAAAAATTTTTTTTTAATTGTAGATACCTATTACCTGCAACCTTTAACTCTGAGGCTTTAGCAGAAATTCTAAGACAAGAGTAAAAGTTCCACTCCACATTCACCAACATAGGCAATATCTGTGCTCATCTCAGTATGGCAGGAGCTTAGAGTGGAATGTGGAAGGAGCTCCCAGATATTAATCTGGATAGCTAAGTGCATCAAAGGAGTCTGTATGCCATGCTAAAATTTTGGAAGTTATTTTTAAAGCATTTCCAAACCCAGACACCTAGGTGGCTCAGTTACTTAAGTGGTCAACTCTTGGTTTCAGCTCAGGTCATGGGCTATGGGATCCAGCCCTGCCCTGGCTCCATGCTCAGCAGAGGGTCTGCTCAAAGATTCCCCCTCTCACTCTGCCCCTCTTCCTGCTCACTCCCTTTCTCTCTCTCTCTTTAAAATAAATAAATAATTCTTTAAAAAAAAATAAAAGGCATTTCAAACTCCACTGAAAAATTTTAAGCAGGAAAGCAAAAAGGTCACATTTCCATTTTGGCTAATGTCATTCCAGCTGCATGAAGGCAAAGAGATTAAATGTGAACAGTGAGGGATCCTGACTGATTGTGGAAAGCTGTAGCAATAATCTAGGCAAGAGATAATGACACCTTCCATTAAGGAAAAATGTCAACAAATGGTAGGTGACAGAGATACTGTGGCACAAGACTTTGTGGTTACACATTGAGGAGGCAGATGGGAGAGCCACCAATGATGACCAGGTTGTGCCTGAACACGTGTTTAGATGATTTTTCCATCATTTAACAAGACAAAGCCGTGGAAGAGGAACAGAGTTGGTGTGAAATTCAAACCATGAGCACACCAGCAATATGAGAGGTAAATGACATGGGCCAAAGAAACGGCACAGTCCCCAAGGCCACAGGGGTTCAAAGGAAAAGTAGACTGCTTAGGTCTCATGTGGTCAGATGTGTCCTTGGAAGGAGAAGAGATTTGTCTTCTAAAATCAGAAAGGAAAGCAATAGAAAGAAAGGATGAGAACATTAAAAGTAGGGGAAGGAAATGAGCTAAGTCACAGAAACCACAGAGAACCCAGATGTCATGGAAATGCTATTGCACAAATTGGGGGAGAATGTGGTACTTGGAAAACTAGCAGAAATTAGTTAATATCAGACTTTTAAAAAGCAGATGTATTCACAAAACACTGAGAAAGAGTGATAAAGAAACTAACCTCTCTCCTCTGGGTTGTAATTCGACATGAATAGCCTACAGAGGTATACAACACTTTCCCTTACCCTCCCCTTAAAACAAGGAAAGTCTCTCTTTCCTATCTTGCAAACGAATAATATCCTACTAAAGAAAAGACACCAGCGTACACTTAAGTAGGAGCGACCTACTAACCGGGAAAGGCTATAAGGCTTTTAGAAAATACTCATGCCCAACCAACCTGCCATTATTCTTAAAAGGAAGGAAGAAGGAGAGCGGGATGAAGTACAGAAGAAGCAAACTAGTGAATAAATTCACATGTGAAAACAGAATAATCTGTAGTTTAATTTCTTTGGATTACTTAGAAGTCTTTGACAGCATTGCTTAATGAAGAATGCTTTGAGAATTTAACTTGATGTGGATTTGTGATGCAAAAGATACTTTATCAGTAAGGGAAAATTTGTTTAATGTCAGGGAAAAGGTATAATGATAAATGGGCTCTCGCTCACTCTCTCTCTCTCAGTACTGAGGACTATTCTGTTCCATATCCTTAACATAAATTCATTTAATGTCATCAATTCAAGAACCTCATGAAGGAAAAGTTATTATTTGCCACTATTAAATGAGATATATGAATGTTCAAGACCAAAAGAAAACTTCTGATTAAATCTAGGAAGGATCACATTAACTTTATAAATCAAATAGAACTTTTATAGGAAAGTCGTTCTTAAAAACCATTTGTAAATCTGGAATTATGACCTGTGAAGACCGTGGAATGGTTTTACCAAAGAACGGTACATAGAAGTTAATGTTACTTCTTCTCCAAATTCAATCTGATTCTCTTTGATTTCTGTACAAGGAATGTTAACCTATAAAGCACTGTCTTTTTAAAAATATAACTGATATATATTAGATAATATAATTAGAAGATGGGACTTTGAGCAGAGATATTTTATTGCCTTTTTCCTATGAACTTGCCACAAATTTAACTAAAAATAATTTTTTTTTTAAATCCTGCTGGCTATATCCTGTGTCATGTTATGCTTTTTCACATGGCTACATAATGCTTTCAGTATGAATCCGCATTTTTCCATCAACATGGAATAATGAGGTAAGCAGTGGAAGTCTATTACATGTATCTAAAAAGAAAGAAGCAGAGTTCTGATATAATACTGATATAGTAACTCCAGTAAATCCAATTACTTGAGACAATCAATTTCTAAATTGGCTATGAGGCCCAGCTAAGACTAGGAGTTTGTTGGCAGTCCTAGTTTTTAATGTTTTTTATCTAAAGTTCCCCACAGGGCATTCCTGTTAATGGAGCTAATCAAGCTTCCTAGGCCACAATGACAACGACATGTAGACAGAAATGTGTTTTTGCTTGCAGTCTCCATTTTACGTGAACTCAGTGAAAATAGCAATACCAGTTATAGCAGGTAATCCAGATGTCTGGTACAAATACCACAATATATTCAGCATATCTGGTCTCAGATACATATACATTTTCTTGCTAAATAAATTTAGTCAACCCATTCATCTAACCACACTGGACCACATCTTTCCAACTTAAAAAATATAGATATTTAATACTAGTATGTGATATTTCATAAGAACTGAAAATTCTGGTTTGGGTTTTTGTTTTTTATTAACATATAATGTATTATTTGCCCCAGGGGTACAGGTCTGTGAATCATCAGTCTTACACAACTCATAGCACTCACTATAGCACCTACCCTCCCCAATGTCCATAACCCAGCCACCCTCTCCCTCTCCCCACCCCCCCAGCAACCCTCAGTTTGTTTTCTGAGACCAAGAGTCTATTATGGTTTGTCTCCCTCCCTAGTCCCATCTTGTTTCATTTTTTAAAAATTTCCAAGCACCTAAAATAAACCTTTATCAAGACAGCATAGAAAGAAAGAAGGTTACATGGCTTCCAGTTGTTGTTAAAAAACAGGTCTTATATGATGGCTCCAAATGCATTCAAATCCAAATATAATAACAACAACAAAATAATAAAAACAATGGGAGGTGATTATTGCGACTATCTCAGATAGAAAATAAGTACATTAGATAGAGCTCCATATTCCTCATTTTTGTTCCTTATAAAAAAGCCTCTTCCAAGCTACTTGCAATGAATAAGGCCATCACCCAAGGTCCAAAAGGCATACTAAAAAAAAGAAGCCCTAAAAAAATGAAATAAGATGGGGGCAGGGATGGAGACAAACCATAAGAGACTCTTAATCTCACAAAACAAACTGAGGGTTGTTGGGGGGTGGGGAAAGAGATAGGGTGGCTTGGGTTATGTACTTTGGGGAAGGTATGCACTGTGGTGAGCACTGTGAATTGTGTAAGACTGATAATTCACAGACGCTATGGTGAGCACTGTGAATTGTGTAAGACTGATGATTCACAGACCTGTACCCATGAAGCAAATAGTACATTATATGCTAATAAAAAAAAAGCCCTAAAGAGATAATTACTTATACTACTTGAGCATCCAAAAAGAAGTAAATTGTTATATCCAGTCTCTCTGCTCTGTTTCTTTTCTCTGAGCCAACATGACTCGCACATTTATGCACACGTTTACAGACATATATGCTTCTTTTAACTGTCCCAATACTATTAACCAAAAGCAATTTTATTTTAAGTAAAAATATACATTATGCCCTTTATTTATTCTATTTATTCTTCCCCTGTCTTGCAAAACTCTTCCACCGGGGGAATGTGAGTGGGTTGGGGTGTGTGAGGGGATGAATCTCAACCTGACAAAGGCACAAGGCAATACAGTTTTTTTTTTTTTAATTTAATTTAACTTCTTTTGTGTGTGTTCCAAAATTCATTGTTTATGCATCATACCCAGAGCTCCATGCAATAAGCGCCCTCCCTAATACCCACACCAGGCTCACCCAAACCCCACCCCCCTCCCTTCCAAAACCCTCAGTTTGTTTCTCAGAGTCCACAGTCTCTCATGGTTTATCTTCCCCTCCGATTTCCCCCAACTCACTTTTCCTCTGCATCCAGTCTTAAACAAACACTGGACACCAACATCAGCCCCCACCCCCCCACCCCCCACACCCCCCCACCCCCGCCAGCACCACTTCCTCTCCATTACAGTGAGCATAGCCACAGGCAAGGGGAAGTGAAGACAATCATCCAAAATATAAAGCACTTTCATAGTCATTACCTTGTTTCAGCCTCAAAGCAACTCTGTTAAGTCAGAAAGTCAGTAGTTTACATGTAACATTCCCATTTTACAAAAGAAACTGTAGTTAAGGAGCTTGCTTAAGTACTAATAGCTAGTAATCAGTGAATTCAGGTGCTCTCAGACAAATACAGTGCTCTTTTACCAAATTACAATGCTTCCCTAAACCATGTTACAAGAGAAAGGATCTTATCCTGGGATATCAAGAAGTGGACCTGGGGACTGACCGTATGTGGAGGGTGAGAGAAAGAGAAGAAACAAACAATCCAAAATTTTTTTTACCCAAATCATTTAACTGAAATGGAGAAACCCAAAAGCAGAGCAGTTTTATTGGTAACATGAGAAATATATTGTACATCTTAATGATGGAGACTTCTATACTTTGATTTCCCACTGTTAATATCAACATTCAATTACATGTTTATGTACACATATTATATATACATATATGTGGATTTTTCTGGTTATACAGAACAAATTTCTAGAAATAAATTGTAGGTTTATAGTGTATTAGAAATATATTAAGGTTTTTGACACATGATGCCAAATTGAGTCCTAGAAATATAATAATCACAGTTCTACCAGAAATGTGTTAAGAATGTCCATTTTCTAAATTTGTGCCAACACTACCTATTATTATTTTTTTATCAATTTACAGATACAAATAAATTTTTGCCTATTTGGGTTTCTGTAAAAAGTATGGAGATTGAACAGTTTTACTTGTGTTTTTAATGAAATTGTAATTTTTATATGTTTGTATTTGCATGGATTGTTCATATTTTTAGCATTTTTATACTAATAGGGTATTAGTCTTTGTTAAATTACAGGCTCTCTTCATATACTTAAAATAATAATGCTTCGTTCAACTCCCCCAAAAGAAACAATGTGACATGATCATGTAAAAGTACTCCTGTATCTGAAAATATATATAGTAGTCATCGTCTTTCCTTCCATATATTCATCTTTTAGGTAAATACTTTTTAAGCTACTGCTAATCAGTAAAAATATTTTCCAGGGAACAATTTCCATGCAAAGAATTCCTTATAGTACTGATGAGAGAACCTCATAGATATAAATATTTACAAATGAGGAAATGCATATAAAGCTGTATAAATATGTATATGATCACATAGCTAGCAAACCTATGCTTCCGTCACTGCTAGAAATAAGGAAGAAATTCTTGGAAATTATAATTTATGTGAAGAGAGTGAACATTGTCAATCTACCTAAAGAAGGGGAATAACTTTGTATTCACTTCAGTGTCTCATCTAGAGAAGTTCACATTGTTTGAATTTGACATCCACACTCGTTTGTTTGTTTGTTTTTTATTAACACATAATGTATTATTAGCCCCAGGGGTACAGGTCTGTGAATTACCAGGCTTACACAATTCACCGCACTCACCAGAGCAGATACCCTCCCCAATGTCCACCACCCAGCCACCCCATCCCTCCCACCCTGCTCCCCTCCAGCAGGCATCCACGCTTGTTAAAAGCAGACCCACAAAATGTCTTAATTTCTGAGTTTTTAGAACAAGAAGCTACATATGTAAAAGATTTAAATATGGGAAACATTTTTAATCTGGCATCCATTTTCAAAATTACAGTATAAAGAAGCATATGTGCCAACTGTCCTTATTAAAATGAGAGAACATAAAACAGGAAAATATCCTTTAAATACTGAGAAATCTGGCAAAGATTCCTAGTGAGTCATAGACAACTGGGTGTGAATATTGCTGATGATTCATAAATGGTAAGTCTGGGGAATACAAAGCCAGATGGATAAATAAGTGGAAAGAAGAAAAACTGGCAGACCTTCAATGATAACTATGTCCAGGAGATGGAATCTTGCCCCAGAATCAAGGATTGGTAGATGTAGTGCTCATAACATTTTGGAGGAATCATCTCTTGAGATAAGTACCATAGGAGAAATTACATCAGCTAGAACTTGAGCATAGGCTCTAAAGCACATGGAATAACTGAAAGTTTAAAAGGAAATCCTCATAAAAGGAAAGCTGTGTAAGAACCTTTCTCAAGAAAATATCTGCCATCATACAAGTCAATGGTGCCCAAGGACTTTCTTAAAAAAAAAAAAAAATTCATAACTACCACTGTTTTAGAAACACAACATAAACACAGGAGCACCGGGTTTGTTCTAATGAGTTACTTTTACATACTAGACAACTGAGTTAAATGGATACCAGTGGAAAAACTTGAGACTGGGGTCCCAAACCCTAATGCAGCAACTTGTAGTGGTTCTAAGCAAGATCAAACATAACTTACTAAAAGAAGGCAAGAAATGTAAGAGGGTTTTCAAAGACAGTATTTAACATCATGGGTGGTTTTCAGACAATCTAAAGAAAATGCCAGTCAACAGCTAGCCACTCTATTCCGATTATTTAATGGATCAGAGAATAGGTAATGAGTAATTTTTTTTTTTTAAATTTTGGGAAGGGCACCTGTGTGGCTCAGTCATTAAGTGTCTGCCTTCAGTTCAGGTCATGATCCCAGGGTCCTGGGATAGAGCCCTGCATTGTGCTCCCTGCTCAGCGGGAAGCCTGCTTCTCCTTCTCCTTCTCCCTCTCCCCCTGCTTGTGTTCCTGCTCTGGCTGTCTCTCTCTGTCAAATAAATAAACAAAAAATCTTTAAAAAATAAAAATAAATAAAAATTTTGAGAAGAATTAATATGTTCAATATCACCCTACAAACTCTAAAAAATAAAATAAATTCATGGGATAATAAACTTTCTTATTTCTGCATATACTATTATAAACTTATAGATTCAAGGAAGTTTTCTTAACAAATCAAATGCCCAGTTTAAGAAAAAAAAAACCTATGTTATCATTTCTTTACCCTAGAAACTTAGTTCCTTGAAGGCAGAGGTTCTTTTTCGTCTCTGCATTCCGAAGTAGCTGGGACAGTATCTAATGAGTTGGCACTTGATTAATGCTTATTAAATGAGTAATTAAATCCTTTTCAATAGAGGCAATGATTTTACATCATCTAGAAAGGTATGCTGATAATTCTACCAGTTTAGTTTCCTAAAGCATTTTCACAAACTTGGTTTGGTTTTCACTAAAATATGACATGTCACCCAAAATCCATATTAATACAGGACTTTATTTGTGAGCATCTAGTAAGAACTTCCTTGTATCAAACACTCTTGTGGGTTCTAGGAATACAGAAGAAGAAAGACTTTGATGGGACTTGGGTAGCTGCTGCTTCCAGAGCTCACATCCTAATGTGGACAACAATAAGAAGACAAAGAAGGAAGAGGAAAAGAAGAAAAATGAGAAACACGTACTATTCCAAGCACGGTTCTCAATGTGTTAAATCATTTAATCCTTGAAATCATCCCATGAGATAAACTGCCGTAATTCTATTGTACAAATGAATGGACTGAGGGACAGAGAGCTTAAGCAACTTGCCCAAGATCTGGTAACAGTAAAATTAAATCTGGTGGTTTCTATCTCCAGAGGTCAGGTGCTTAACCATTCTGCTCTACTGCTTCTCAAACCCCTGAACAAATAATTTTGAAAGAGTATGGTATGTGCCATGGACAAGGCATTGGATGCTCAACAGCATATAAAAGTACCCTACCCTGAACTGAGGGATCAAGGAAGGCCCCCTGGAGAAGATAATATCTGCACTTAACCTTGAAAACTGCATCAAGTTTGCCATCCAGAGAGGATGGGGAAAGAAGGATATAGGCGTGATACACAGTAGAAAAAGCAAGGGTTCAGTTAGTTTATAAAGAGAAAATGAGACAATGCCTCCCGTTTTCTTTACCATCCACAAAAATATATAAATGTCCTATTCCCTCTAATTCAAGACACTATCAATTAAATAATACATCTAGATGTTTCATTATAAAATGTGGGGAAATGTGCATTTTTGAATCACTGACAGGCAACAGGCAAACCTCTATTAACAATGAAAGCTCAAAGAAGCACAGGAATCCCCTGCTCTTGGAATCTAGCTGTTAGGCTCCAGCTTTGTGGACATAAAGAGAATGCTTTTAATGGAAAGCCTATTATGTTTCATATGTATATTTTGCTTATTTTGCTTATTTTTATATTCACCCTTATATAAAATGACCTGAGGAATTTTATTTTTAAAAAATCTGCCCTAAAAGATTTCCTAAAAATAGTAAGAAAAAGATAAAAGAAAGATCTTTAAAAAGTGAGAAACAAATTGGGCTCTGAGATTGTTAATGATTGATCCGGAAAGAGAAATACAATTTGTTATTCAACAGTTTTCCTTACATGACAACAAGTAGTAACTGTCAAGAAGCAAAATTATCCACCCCCTACTAAGCCTTGGAAAGAGTCTCTCCCCTGAATTCTTATGAATACTACATCTTGATAAAAAGTGAATTCTTAATGGTATTTCTTTTTTTTTTTTAAGATTTTATTTATTTATTTGACACAGAGAGAGAGAGATCACAAGTAGGCAGAGGCAGGTGGGGCGGGGGGGGGAAGCAGGCTCCCCACTGAGCAGAGAGCCTGATGTGGGGCTCGATCCCAGGACTCTGAGATCATGACCTGAGCCAAAGGCAGCGGCTTAACCCACTGAGCCACCCAGGTGCCCCTTAATGGTATTTCTTAAAACCTCTTTCAGTGCGGACTAATGGTATACTACCAACTGCAATTTAGTAAAAGCAATTCAAGAAGGGGTTTAAAAGGGCGCCTGGGTGGCTCAGTGGGTTAAGCCTCTGCCTTCAGCTCAGGTCATGGTCTCAGGGTCCTGGGATAGAGGCCCTCATCAGCTCTGGGCTCTCTGCTCGGCAGGGAGCTTGCCTCCTCCTCTCTCTCTCTGCCTGCCTCTCTGCCTGCCTCTCTGCCTACTTGTGATCTCTCTCTCTCTGTGTCAAATAAATAAATACAATCTTTAAAAAAAAAAAAAAAAAAGAAGAAGAAGGGGCTAAAAAATTTTCACTCTAAAGCACACACCACTTTGACAATCTGGCTTAATTCAGGGATAAACTCTCATGTTTAAATGGGGAATGGATGGACTGCACATCATTCCTGTTATCCCATGGCTAGAAAAATGGTCAGTCTCAACTTCCAAAAAGCATTGTGTAGGCATAAAATCAAATACCTGGACTGCACCTATCGTATTTTTCCAATCAGTTCAATGAGCTTAAAGTTTAACACCATTCTTTTAATATGGAAAAGCTTAATCATACCTAATATGTATAAATAAGGGTGCTCTTAGAATATTTAGCCACAAATAGTATGTCATAAGACACCAACTGTAGTGTGGAATAGGTCCCAGCAGCCTCCTACTTAGCCAAAACTTAACCCTTAACTTGATGGGTAAGTATGGATAATTCTGGGATGAGCCGCTGACTCACAGGGGCAGCTGAAGCAGCAGACTCAGAGGGTTTAGAAGCAGCAGCTATAGGCTTTCATGCATGAAAGTGCTTAATGTTTTAACAACTACTCTCCCTGTATCAAAATATGCTTCTGAATTTCAGTACTCAGTATTTGTAAATTCCGCTTTGTAAGATTTGAGAACAGTTAACAAAATATCATAAAAAACCACAAACACTAAATTGAGATTATTCTTTTTCACTGATCATTCACTCTTTCTCTGCAGCAATCGTAAGAATTCTCTGACTCCTTTGCCTCTCACTCTGTACATAGAATTCTTCTGATATTCCATATTCCATCTCTTGCTGACCCTCAAAATAATATTTTAAAAGATATTAAAGGAAATCAGTTAAGGTTATATTGCAGCCCAGAAAAGAAGATGCAGAGAAGGGCGTGGTCATCTTGAGTTTTTAGCTGTATTGTAAGCTGTGTATAGGCAGGGGAAAGCATAAGCCTTGGCAGAGAAGAGCTAGTGAAGTGTTTTGAGGTCACCTGATATTCTAGAGGACACACAAGAGGGAATTAGAAAACCAAGGAGAAAAGATTTTTAAAAAAGCAAAACACAGACTCAGGGATCTGTGGGAAAATATCAAGCAGAGTAATGTGAATGTAATTTTACTTTCAGAAGGAGGATATAGGACAAAATAAATAATTGCTCATGCAACTGATCAATATGGATGGACTAAGGTCCATTTTCTTGCTTTTTCTTTTTCCACTTGCTCCATCTGTTCTTTGTTTCTTTTCCCTTCTTTTCCTGTTTTCTTTCAGATTAAGAAAGTTTAGTTTTTTATTCCATTTTATCTTGGCTCCTTTTTTCAGCTTTACTTCTTTGTTATTTAGTTGGTGGCTCTAGAAATTACAATATTAATTTTTAACTTATCACAACCATATGCCTTTTCCTGCAAAGTGAAAGAAAATTTTAATGAGAAACTTCCATTTATCCCAATTAAAAATGGTCAAAAGATTAATACAGACACTTCACAGAAGAAGTTATATCAACAGACAATAGGCACATTAAAATGTGTTCAACAGTGTTAGCCACCAGGGAAATGCAAAGTAAAAGTACAATGAGACATCACTACATACCCACTAAAATGGGGCAAAAAATTAGAGATTTTTGGTGCCAAATATTGATCAGGAGGTGGAACACCCAGAATTCTCAGCATTGCTGGTGGAAATATAAAACAGACAATAATTCTGCGAAACTGTTTAGCAATTTCTTGTTAAGTTAAATATATTCCCATCCTATGACACAGCAATTCTACTTTTAAGTATTTACCAATAGAATAAAAATATACACCCACAAAAAAATCTGTATAGGATTGTCCTTAGCAGTTCCATTCATAATGATACAAACCTGAAATATTCTATATTTTGATAACAGTGTGGTTACCATGGAGTATGCATTTGTCAAGTTCATTGAACTTATAATGTGTATTTCAATAAGTAAAGACTTATCATAATTTTAAAATAAAAAATGAACTGATAATAAAGATAATAGCTTAAAAAGATCAGCGTATTTATTACTCTCACTTAGAACCAAGTGAGCCGTGCTAAACTCGGGAATAGATGTTTATTAAATGTCTCTGATTATATCATTTTTTGATTTGAAGATTCTTTACTTATCCCAGAATTTAAATGCATTTACTTTTTCTAATCCCAATCACTGAGTGCTTTCTTTGTTCTAAATTATATGAATAAATTCAAACACAAGTCAATTGGTAACCTCATCAACAAACTACAGCATGAGAATCCATATCTAAACATCATATGAAGACAAACTAGAAAAGTGGCTTTCACAACCCACTACAGTTAAAAATACTACTCAATCCTGAACCCTTACAACATGAGGAAGTGAAGTGCCTCTTAACCATAGGTTATTTAATTTGAGGTGGGAAAAAATGAAATCATGATGGCAATCTTCATAGCATTTTACACATGAGCAATGGTGACAATACTTCGATAATGTGCCACTTTCCATATTCTCTAATTACAAAACCCTGTGTAAGGCAAGAGGCATAAATATTCTCCACTTGCTACTCCTGCCATTTTTTCCAGCCTCATCAGGGCTCAGGAATTCTGTATCCTGGTGAATGTGATTAGCAAGAACAATAATATAATCTTTCTATTCTAATGGTGCAATCATGATCAGAAGCAGTGGTCTCCTTTCCAATAGTGAGGCTTTGTTACCTTAGACATCTTGCCAGACTATTTCTTCCTCCTGACTGTTGATGTTTGTACCATCTTTAACATAAAGTAATGACAAAGAATGTCTTTTTTTTTTTCAATAAGCAGAGATATAACAAATAGGATCTATCACAACTTTAAAATCCTTAAGCTATCTGTGTTGTAGAAAGCAGCCCAGAACTTCCCCTCCTAGGGTCTTGTTGCAATAAAATAATTGATTCTACTTGGGAAATGTTTGTAGCTAGTGAGCACACACAAAAAAACACATTTTCTGCAGTCCTAAACTCTGTATCTTTAAAAGTAATTTTAAAACCGCCAAAAAGTTAATATTAATAAGAAATAGTGCACATTCTAAGAAGGTACCTAATGAAGTGGAATGTGACCAGAAAAGACAAGCAATTGCCAACAAAAGATTTCCAAGATGGTTGTTCTCTGTAGTAAGTTTACTGAAGGCATAAACTGTACAGAATACTTGCATTTGTGACCACAAAGGAAAATAATCAGGTTCTCAGAATCATACAAGAATAACGAAGATCTCAGACACTAAAATAACAATTTGTTCAAACTGGAACCTTCTTCCCCACAACCAAGCTAATAATAATACAAATTATCATAAATTTGTCTACCAAACATAGATGCAGAACAAGTGGGGTTAGTTGATAAGATCCAGCTCTCAAGTGAAGTGATTTATCACCATTATTTCTTGAACTCATTTAGTGAATTTAGTGGGTCCCTACTATGGGTCAGTAAACAAAAAATGTACAGTTCCTGCTCTCACGAAGCTTATCTTAAGAAACACGTACCTAGTTGGACACTGCTTAGATGGGCTCTGTTAACATGCGCTCCTCTAACGGTCCTACCTCAGAGCATCCAAGATCGATCGTTGTCTCATGGGCTCCATGGTGAGCATAAAATCATGGAGGAGGCTTCCTCTCCCCAGCTACTATTTCATTCCCCTACTTTCTCCTATAAATGACTCTGTCCACTTCACCTTTATTTGTGTTTTAATTGTTCCTTTACTCAGTTACATATTTGCCCTTACAGTCACATATATTTGGACTTGATCAGCTTAACTCTCAGAAGACCAGCTAAATTTTCTAAGTGCTTGGGAGATAATTCATTAAGTTCCCCATATCCTGGCACCAAACACAAGGTTTACTTTTCCACACTATGTAAATTAACCATGTGCTTGTGTCATATTCTGTCATTATCTTTATCAACCTTGACAAACATTAGACCACAGATTCCATTTTTTTTTAATTAAAAAAAGGCAGATTTCTCTTTTCAGAGAAAAAGAGAAATTAAACTATACACCACCTGGCCTAGTTCAGTTACAAAAGAACCATCATTCTTGGCTGATAGCTTCATTCTGAATCCTCTCTGTGCTCGCTTTAGAGGTCACAGCAGGAAGCAGAATGTCACTGAATCTGAAAACAGTTTCCATGTTAAGGGGCCTATAGCATGCCTGGAGAGTCTTGAAATCATCTCTTCTTGAATAATATTACTTGGTTATGGTTGGGAACTTTCATGCACTACTTCCCAAAGAGTGTTCATATGGGCAGGCATTTATACTGTGCAGCCTAATCACTACTGCTGGTTTGACGGCTCAGCAGACGGAGGTAATACACCTGTAATCACAGCCTGATCGCACCACCTTTCACTGCCTTCACAGCAGCACTCAGCACCGATTCATCATTTCCTTTTCAAAAGAGGGTCTTTGCTGCTTTGTTTTGATAGGATCTTGAAAGTCTGACTATTTTCCAACAGATCAGGAGTGGAGATTTGAATTATCCTTTTGATAATAAATGACAGGACCAGTCGTACAAATATGAAAGAGCTTTTCTGCTTGAAAGAACTGTGCTTCCTCTCCATATTTAAAAAATTATTGTTCCTTTCTCCAAATCTCCTTCTTTGGCTGTATATTAAAGGAAAAGACACTGGAAAGTAAGATTAGGAAAGTTGTTTTTTTTTTTTTTTTAAGATTTATTTATTTATTTATTTGACAGAGAGAGAGAGAGATCACAAGTTAGGCAGAGAGGCAGGCAGAGAGAGAGGAGGAAGCAGGCTCCCTGCTGAGCAGAGAGCCCGACATGGGACTCGATCCCAGGACTCTGAGATCATGACCTGAGCCGAAGGCAGTGGCTTAACCCACTGAGCCACCCAGGCACCCCAGGAAAGTTGTTTTCATCTGTGATCAGATACCTTAGGGACTACTTAGGGTCTTTCTTGGAAGAGGAAGGGAGGAATTTGGGGGGATAGAGGGAGAGGAGGAATTAATGGATCTCACTGGGGGTGGCCCCAGTCTCCAGTGTCAACCTGGGCAGCTTTGACTTTGGGGCGTATTTATCTTAAGATGATGAGGCTAAGCCTCAAAGACCCTCATTTGCAAAGACCCTCCCAAGACCCCTGACAATGTGTTCACATGGTCATATGTTTTGTAAAACATGAAAAAGTAGGAAAAAATTGACCATAATTAATTAAGGCCTCTGTCTCTTTCCATTCTCACTCCCTCTGGTGTTAAGTGGTAGTTAAGGAGTTATTAGTTAAGGAGTTATATAAAGTTAAGGAGAAATTTGGGGATAGATTTTGTTTAGATGTAGCAGGATATCTGTCTAAGCTTCAAGCCACCGCTGTGCGTGGTTTAGTTATTTCCAGCTATCCCAGTGTAGGGATAACTTCCAGGAAGGCTCCCGGCACCCAATGGTACCAAGTCACCTAGCATTATGACCCAAAGGTGTAAGGCCAGGGATGCTATAGTGAGATGTGCATGTCCTATAGAAAGCACAAAGTTTGAAATGCACAAAGCCAGAAATATTTTGTAGGAAATTTCTTCCATCAACACCCATGTAAATACATAAGTGGACTCCAGTTCTCGTGCACATAGTCTAGAGCACAACCTCTACACTTGCAGGCGAGACAGGGAGGGAGAGAGAAAATCAATCATCAATCAATCAATCAGTCTACAAAATCAGATAGGGACACTTCTATAAAAAATAAAGCAAGGATGAATAGGAGGGTTGAACTTTTTAAGTAGAATAATGTGAAAAATAAGGTACCATTTGCTCCAGTTTCATAACAATGACACGGAGTATGCCAAGTGTCAACATTGATTAAGTGCTGTGGGTTAGGCAATACTTAGACACAACTGTGAACTATGTATGAGTAATCCTTGTTCAAACAGAACTTCCAGTATAGAGGGTTATAAAGCCAGTAAACAAGTAATTGTAATTAGGTGTGTCATGTACTATGGGGGCAGACAGTTTAAGAAACAACTTACTTGACTTAAAGGATAATGAGATTCTTCCTCACAGAAAAACTATTATGCCAAAATCTAAAGGATCCATAGGAGTTATCAAAAATGAGGTAATATATATATATATATGATATATGTATATATGTATATAAAACCACTATATACCACCATAAATATATATACACAGTAGTGGAGTTGTGGAGTTATGGCATCATATGGGATTTCTATTTTTAATACAAGGATAAGAATATATAAGAATTCTATTTTTAAAGAAATTACCCTGGCTTTCATGTAGAAGAAAGAGAAGAATATAATACTAAAGGGAAAGAAATCAGAAAAAAATAATGATGGCTGAAAGTTGGGAAGAAACAGGTAAAATTCACAGGAGTGATAAATTTAACAGATATTTAGGAAATAGAAATCAGTGATGACTGCTGAAAGTGAGACGGTAAGTAGAGAGTAATAAAAGACAATGTCCAAATTTCTGGCTTGAGTTAACTGCTTGGTATCTGAATTATTTAGCCCCCAAAATTCATATGTTGAAGTTCTAACTCCCAGTACCTTAGAATGTGCTATATTTGAAGATACGGCCTTAACTAAAGCAAGTAAGTTAAAATGAGGTTATTAGTGTGGGCTCTAATCTCCTATGACTAGTGTCCTTCTAAGAAGAGGAGATAAGGACACAGACACACAGAGCAAAAAGACCATGTAAGGACAAAGGAAGAAGACGGCCACTTATAAGCCAATGAGAGAAGCTTCAAGAAGAGCCAACCCTACTGACACCTTGATCTTGGATGTCTAGCCTCCAGAACTTTGAGAAAATGAAGGCCTGTTGCTTGATGCACCCAGTCTACGGTACTTTGTTATGGGAAGCCCTAACAAGCCTGTAGTACCCTTCATTGAGAAAGGGAATACATAAAAGGAGAAGTTTGGGATGGAGGAGATGATGGAATCTTCTTGGAGAAATTGACTTGTGAGTATCTACAAGACATCAAGATGAATTTGTCTACAAGGAATTTGGAGCCCTTGCAAAGGCAAAATTGGAATAATGATGGCATACTTCCATCATGTAGAATACTCTTGATTTCCAGGAAAAACGCTTCTCATGAAGACTAGCTCACAAGAGTTTAAACCACCCCTTTTTAAGGGTCATCTAAAGTAATGAAGGAATGTGACTCAAAATGGAATGCAGTAATCTGTAAAAGATAGGAATAGAAGCCATGAAGCAAAAACAGAGAGTAAAAAAATAGCAATAAATCTGGAAAAAAAATTTCATGCTAAAAGTGAAAATTACAGTCATTGAAATAAATACTTCAGGGGATAGGTTGAAAAGTTGACCAGATACAGCTGGAAAAAAATTAGTAAACTGAAATGGATTTAAAGTAGTTACCTAGAATACAAAACAGAGGGACAAGCAGATGAGAAGTATGAGAGGCTATGTGAGTGACATGGATGACAGAATCAATAGTTCTAAGATATGTATAATAGGAACCCAAATAGAAAGAATATAAATAATAGCAAAAAATTCTATTTAAAGAAACAACTGAATTTTTTTTCTGAATTAAAGGACAGGTACCATTCTCAGACTGAAGGACCACAAGTCTCAAGTAGGATAAACATAGAGTGCAATGTAGACTATCAGATAGAAAGAGTACCTCTTATAAAATATCTATTGAAAACACAAATTATCTACAAAGTAACAACTATACTGACAGAAAATCTTAAGTTATAATACTTGCCAAAAGATAATTTCAAAGTGCTGAGGAAAAAAAACTATTAACCTATATTCAACTAACGTATCATTGACAGGTAAGAGTGAAATTAAAATACTTTCCTGCACAATAAGTCTGATATATTTGACACTTTGCTGAAATAACTAAGTACAGAATGCAATTATAAGAAAATTGAACCAAGGGGGTACCTGGGTGGCTCAGTCAGTTAAGCATTTGCCTTCAGCTCTGTCATGATCTCAGAGTCCTGGGATGGAGCCCCACATCAGGCTCTCTGCTCAGCAGGGAGTCTGCTTCTTCCTCTCACTCTCCCTCTCAAATAAATAAATAAAATCTTTTTTTTTTTAAAGAGAAAGATTCTCTCTGTCTTCCTCTGCCCCTCCTCCAACTTGTGTGCACTCTCTCTCTCAAATAAATAAATAAATAAATAAATAAATAAATAAATAAATCTTTAAGAAAAGAAGACAGAAAGAAAGGAAAAAGAAAGAAAGAGAGAGAGAGAAAGAAAGAAAAGAAAAGAAAATTGAACCAAGAAGAAAAGCTGAGGATGCAATCACCAAGAGTAAATAAAGAAACTGCTAAATATGAGACACCTGGTCGGCTCAGTCACTTAAACATCTGCCTTTAGCTCAGGTCATGATCTCAGGGTCCTGGAATCCAGCCCCATGGTGGGCTCCCTGCTCAGCAGGGATCCTGCTTCTACCTCTCCCTCTACACACTCTCATTCTCTCTCTTACTCTCACTTTCTCTCAAATAGATAAATAAAATCCTTCTTTTAAAACCTGTAAAATATGATATAAATTTAAATAAATGTTAATTGTTAAAATACTAATAATAATCACGGATGATAGGGGATCAGAAAACAGGATACAACTAAAATCGGCAACAATGATAGTGCTGAAGTTGAAAGACAGAAGGTCAGAGTTAAAGCATTTAACTTCCTTACATTGGGAGAAGAGTAGAGCTCTTTGTCCACTTTCTCACTTATTGTATGTTTATGTTATAAAGTAAGAATGATCATGAACATAAAAGAAATTGAATGCCTGATTTTCCAACCAATAAATCAGTAAGAAAAACTTCATCTGTAGAAGATGCAGGCAATATCTCCCCTGGGTTCTACAACCAGCTTGGGGAAGTTGCCCTTGACATTGCCCATTGTATGGCACCAAGTAGCAGCCCTACACTGTTGCATCCAACTTACAACCTCAAATCTTAATTTCATCAATGCTTTTTGAAAACCTAAACAAAAAGAGACAAAAAGAAAAAGAGGGAGAAAATCTTTTTAACCATCTATATCTCTTCCCTAATGACCACCCTAATATAATCAATAACAAATGGTAAAGAGTCAAAAGATGGGTGGTGTAGATTAAATGAAAATGCAACAGAAGCACAGGAGCATTCCCCAAGGTGAGTAATACCTTAATGATGAAGAATTGATGGCACTGTTTATTTTCACTGTCTGACAGCCACCGTAACTACTACTGTCTTCATTTCATGAATGACTCAACTGAGGTAAAACAAGATCACACAATTTTCCTGGAATAGAAACAGAAACTTCATAATCTTTAAATCAGACTCATAATCTCTAAATTTATAATCTAGCTTTCTATCTTGAGCATAGCTTCGGTTATAAGATCTAAAAACACTGATTCATTCTTTCATTGCTCTGGATTTGTAAATTCAAACACTTCTTCTAAGTCAAATATTGGATTACATTCTAGGATTCCAAATTTTTTCAGTAAATGCTATTTTTGCTGTTAGGTTATCCAGACTTTTACATGAAGGAGTCCTTGAGTTAATTTAGCAAAAACTTTACATATTCCTTTTTTTTTTTTTTTAAGATTTATTTATTTATTTATTTATTTATTTATTTATTTGACAGACAGAGATCACAAGTAGGCAGAGAGGCAGGCAGAGAGAAAGGAGGAAGCAGGCTCCCCACTGAGCAGAGAGCCCAATGTGGGGCTCGATCCCAGGACACTGGGATCATGACCTGGGCCGAAGACAGAGGCTTTAACCCACTGAGCCACCCAGGCGCCCCATATTCTAAAGAAAACAAACAAAGCTGATCGTTGACTTACTCTTCCATTCTTCAATTCTTTCTACAATTGACTATGTAATTACTGGGAGGCATAAGGAATTCTCAATGCTCCATTATATTTTTTCTTTTATACTCCTGAGAGGTACAAAAGGAAAACTTAAAACTAGGTAAGACCAGTGTCCTAAAGACTTACCAAAACCTTCTTCCATGTTACAAAACAAACGACCTTATTCTGACCTCTTTACAAATGACCAAACACAGCTCTCTAGCAGAAGTCACTTAATCGAGAGCAGACATTTAATCACATTAAAAAATGAAAGAACTGTTCCCTTACAACTTTCACCAGAACTTTTTAGAGTCCAAAATTGTTCTTTGTCATTTGATATATGAATCAATATGGATAGGACTTTGGTCAAACATTAAGACATTTATAAGACAGCCTCAAAAACTCTTTTAAAGAACTTTGATAACATATTATAACATATTTTAATTGCCTGTGTTCTTGTCTGTATCCCTTAAGTTCCAAGTTTCTCACTATTATATCACAAAGACTTAACACAATGTCTGGCATATAGATTGTCAGCAAATTAATTGCATGTGTTAAGACAGAGTCTAGTAATGGCTTATAATTTAATGAGGAGTTTCACTTCTGCATTTATTTATGAGCTTAAAACTCTGATTATAAACTGTTATAATTCAACAAGCCTTTGTAGGAACAACAGAAATAACCAAATATTAAATAGGCATGTTTTAATGCACTGAAAAATAACAAAGAAATGGGACTGAAATTTGGCAAATATGAAGTGTTTTTCCTATTAATAGCTATTGAAAAAAAAAAGCCATTGAATACTCCATTTAGCTAGAAATAATCAAAAATATAATATTTAGATGAAGTATCTGCTGAAATAAAAGAGAACACAATGGTTGCTGTGGCAAATGCCAGTGAAGAAGCTTCCAAGTATTTTTTTTTTCTTAAACACTTAAGTTGGTTTGGTTTGATGTTTGAACCCAAATATTCCTGCTAAGTATTATATTTCAATGGTTTGAATCTCTCCAATGATCAATATTTTTCCTAATACTTTAAAATTCACAAGTAATTTTATGTCATGTGAGTTGAGAAAATGACACAAAGCCTAAAATTCAAGCTGTGAAATTGGATAATCTTTTTCCTTTTTGCCCCAAATTTGAACCAAATCAATGTACTACACATTGCATTCTACATTTATAAGTTTTTCTGGCCCTTTAGGCTCAAATTTCATAATCTACTTCTTTTGAAATCGGAATAAATTGCTTATAATCCCATAAAGTCAGAAGAAAAACCTGTTATATGACCTTTTTTTTTCTATTGAATTACTTAATTGTTTTGAGCATATTTAATTATAAAACAAATTCCTAGCAAATAAAGTTGGGAGAAAAAAAGAATGATTAAATCTAGAAATTTCAGCTTCCATAACAGAATAGAAAACCCAGAAATAGACCTACAACTATATAGCCACCTAATCTTTAACAAAGCAGGAAAGAATATCCAATGGAAAAAAAGTCTCTTCAACAAATGGCACTGGGAAAATTGGACAGCCATATGCAGAAGAATGAAGCTGGACCACTTTCTTACCCCACACACAAAAATAAATTCAAAATGGATGAAAGACCTAAATGTGAGATAGGAAACCATCAAAATCATAGGAAAATACAGGCAGCAACTCTTTGACCTCAGCCACAGTAACTTCTTACTAGACACATCACCAGAGGTAAGAGAAACAACAGCCAAAATAACTCTTGGGACTTCATCAAGATAATAGGCTTCTGCACAGAAAAGGAAACAATCAATAAAACTAAAATACAGCCAATGGGACAGAAGAAGATATTTGCAAATCATATTATCTGATAAAGGGTTAGTATCCAAAATCTATAAAGAACTTACCAAACTCAACACCCAAAAAACAAATAATCCAATTTAAAAATGGGCAGGGGCACCTGAGTGGCTCAGCGGGTTAAAACCTCTGCCTCGGCTCAGGTCATGGTCCCAGGGTCCTGGGATCGAGCCTCGCATCAGGCTCCCTGCTCAGCGGGGAGCCTGCTTCCCTTCCTCTCTCTCTGCCTGCCTCTGCATACTTGTGATCTCTGTCAAATAAATTTTAAAAATCTTTAAAAATGGGCAGAAGACATGAATAGACATTTTTCCAAAGAAGACATCCAGATAACAGACACATGAAAAGATGCTTGACATCACGCATCATCAGGGAAATACAAATCAAAACTACAATGAGATGTCACCTCACACCTGTCAGAATGGCTAAAATTAACAACACAGAAAACAACAGATGTTGGCAAGGATATGGAGAAAGGGGAACCTTCTTAACACTGCTGGTGGGAATGCAAAATGGGCAGCCACTCTCGGAAACAGTATGGAGGTTCCTCCAAAAGTTCAAAATAGAACTACCCTATGACCTAGCAATCGCACTACTAGATATTTACCCAAATTATACAAAAATACAGATTCAAAGGGGCACACCAACACAATGTTTATAACAGCATTATCAACGACAGCCAAACTATGGAAAGAGCCCAAGTGTCTATTGACAGATGAATGGATAAAGAAGAAATAGGGTATATGTAATGGAATATTACAAAAAGAATTAAATTTTTTCTATTTGCAAAGATGTGGATGGAGCTAGAGGCTATTACTCTAAGCAAAATAAGTCAATCAGAGAAAGATAAATACCATTTTATTTCATTCATATGTGGAATTTAAGAAACAAAGCAGATGAACATGGGGGGGGGGGAGAGGTAGACAAACCATAAGAGACCCTTAAAAATAGAGAACAGAGGGCTGATGGCAGGAAGTGGGTGGAGGATTGTCTATGTAGATGATGGACATTAAGGAGGGCACCTGTTACAATGAGCACCAGTGTTGTATATAAATGATGTAGCACTGAATTCTACTCCTAAAACCAATATTGTGCTGTATGTTAACTAAGTAGAATTTAAATAAAAATTTGAAAAGAAACATAAATGAATAAATAAACAATCATGCTGGAATTTTAAAAAGTTTAATCTTTCATAAAAAAACAAAATAGCAGTAAATCTGATTAGGCTTTATCTGAGGTTTCTCACTGGGAAAAGTTTATATTTGTAAGATATATGTAAGAAAAGGTTATATTTGTAAGATATATTTGTAAGATATTTAAAGATAACTCATATACCAAAATATTTATTTAGAACTCAATTACATTCTCATGATAATAACTTTAATCCAAAATATATGTGAAATTATTAAAGAAAAACTGTCAAAGATAAATCTTTAAAATTTAAAAAAAAATCAAAAAACAAAATAGAGGATCATAGCGGAAGAGAGGAAAAAATAAAACAAGACAAAACCAGAGAGGGAAATAAACCATAAGAGACTCTTAATCTTGGGAGACAAACTGAGGGTTGTTGGGGGAGAGGGGTTTGGGGGGATGGGTTAACTGGGTGATGGACATTGAGGAGGGACCTTGATGTAATTAGCACTGGGTATTATATAAGACTGATGAATCACAGACCTCTACCTCTGAAACTAATAGTACACTATATGTTAATAAACTGAATTTAAATTTTAAAAATGTTTAAAAATAAAATTACATTAAAATGTAAAATAGTTCACTAATAAAAATAACAAAAATAACAAAATTTTTAAAAAGTCTTTCATTCAATGGTGTCTGTATGTTCCATAGTGTCTTATGGAACATAATAAGCAACCTAATGGAATCTCATGCAAACACAACTCTTACGGTTTTTATGTTTATTGATCTGTATGTCTTTCTATGTGTACCTGTGTGTGTGTCTACCTGGACGTTTCCACAATAGATGTTCCCTTTCACATCAAACTTAGAGAAAAAAGTAACAAATGTAAGCAAACATTAATTATAATTTAAAGGCATGATAAAAATCAGAATTTTCCTTTAAAAACTAAAAATTACTCAGTAAATGATGTTGGAAAAACTAATCCAACTATTAAAAAAGAGGAACATTGACTTTATACCATGTACAAAAATGGGCTCAAAATTAATCAAAGAACTAAAAGTAGGAAATGAAATCATAAAACTCTGAGAAAAAAAACAGAGAGGAAAACTTCATAGCACTGGATTTGACAATGATTTTTTGGAGATGACACCAAAAGCACAGTAACAAAGGAAAAAACAAGTAAATGGATTTCATCAAAATCGTAAATTTTTGTGCATCAAAGGATCCTATTAACACAGTGAGAAGACAGCCCACAGAATTAAGAAAACATATGCAAATCAGATATTTGTTAAGGGATTAACATCCAGAAAAACGAAGAATTCCTCCAACTCAAAACCAAAAAACAGCTCAAGTCAAAAATGGGCAAAGGACTGGGACGCCTGGGTGGCTCAGTTGGTTAAGCAGCTCCCTTCAGCTCAGGTCATGATCCCAGCGTCCTGGGATCGAGTCCCACATCGGGCTCCTTGCTTGGCAGGGAGCCTGCTTCTCCCTCTGCCTCTGTCTGCCTGTGCTCACTCTCTCCCTCACCTCTCTCTCTGATATATAAATTTAAAAAAATCTTTTAAAAAAAAATGGGCAAAGGACTTAAATAAAGACATTTTTTCAAAGAAGATATACTATATGAGTAGGCAATAAGCACATGAAAAAGTATTCAACAGCATGTCAACAGTTTTGCAAACCAAAACCAAAATGACATATGACTTTACATCCATTAGGATAGTTATTATCCCAAAACAAAAAAAACAACAGAAAAAAATAAGTGTTGACAAGGATGTGCAGAAATTGGAAGCTTGCGCATTTTTAATGAGAAGGTAAAATGGTGCAGTCACTGTGGAAAATGATATGATCGTTCCTCAAAAAATTAAAAATAGAACTACCATATAATCCAGAAACTCCCTTCTAGATATATACCCAAAGGAACCAAAAGCAGGCTAAATAAATATTTGTACACCCATATTCATAACAGAATTATTCAAAATAGCCAAAAGGTGAAAACAACCCCAGCGTCCATCATTAGATGAATGCATACCTACAATATGGTATCGACAGCCTTTAAAAGAAAGAAAATTCTGACACATGCTACAACATGGATGAACCTGGAGGACATCATGCTACGTGAAATAAGCCAGTCATAGCAGAATAAATATTATATGATTACACTTGTATGAGGTGCCTAGAGTAGTCAGATTTATAGAGACAAATTAGAATGGTGGTTGGAGGGATGAGAGGTGGGGGTTCAAGGGGGAGCGGGGAGGGAGGAATGGGGAATTAGTGTGAAACGAGTACAGAGTTTCAGTCGGGGAAGATGAAAACCTTCTGGAAATGGATGGTGAAAATACCAATGTGAATATACTTAACGCCACAGAATCATACACTTAAACATGTATAATTAAAATGATAAACTTTATGTGATGAATATTTAACCACAATTTTTAAAAAAATTAAAAATTGTTTACCCATAGCAAAATCCTATCTGCAGTATTTTTAAGTCATGGATTTTCATTTCTGCTTTCATAGCTGAGATCACTAGGGCTATGACAAGGAACAAATCTATTCCTCTATCCCCATGCACATAAACTCTGCAAACTATGAAACCGTGCAATCTGAAAAACTGTTTAAAATAAAGGACGCTTACCTCTGCAGTCCCAGGATACATTCTCCCATGGGAATTTGCACTGGTCCTTCGAAGTTTTAAAACCTTGCACACTATTCACCACCTCTCTCCATACATCCTGTTGTCATCTTTTCCCCCAAATGGAACAATTTCATCTGTACCAGCTGAAGAACTTTCCTTCTCCTAAGAAATTGCATGATCGGCACTTGCAGCCTTTCTCCTCACTTGGATGTCCTGCAGATTCAAACAGGCCTGGAACTGAAGAAGCTGGGTGTAGCTTGTGGCAATTACCTCATAACCTCACTTTCACCATGTTTGGCTTTTAGCTCTTCTGGCAAACTCTGAGCCATCTTCTGAATTTACTTGAAGTTAAAGAACATTTAACTTTCATGCTGATCCTCTAGCTTCACAATCAAAAGTTTCTGAGGTTCCTGGATGGCTCAGTCAGTTAAGCGTCTGCCCTAGGCTCAGGTCGTGATCCAGGGGTCCTGGGATCCAGCCCCATGTCGGTCTCTGTGCTGGGGGGTGGGGGAGGACCTGCTTCTCCCTCTGCCCTTCACCCCGCTCATGCGCATGTGTGCTCACGCGCGCTTTCTCTAAAGTTTTCAGATCTGACAAACACTGTTCCTGTTATCGCTGGAGTGGGCCCAGCCCTTTTCACAAATAGATGATCGCTTCTTGCTCTTAATGATTGCTTCCTGTAAGGACCTATTTAGCCAGAGCAATTTCATCTGGTTAAACAGTGATTTTGTTGTTTATGCAGTAAAACTTAAACAGACCCTGGCCCCCCTCAGGGAACTTACTTAAAAGCAAGTCCCGGAAACCAGTCCCAGGTCACAAAGCCCAAACACAGGGGCAGGTCAGGCCAGGTGGAGACATCCAATTAGTGGGGCAGGCATACTGTCTCCCTAGCTACCACGGAGTGTGGGCCCTCCCTTTTGGGTGCCAATTCTGACCAAGGTGATAGACTAGTTCAAATAGCTACTATGGGGTGAACTGTAGTTCAATTGGCCACCCGTGTGTGACCTAGCATGACTGTGCAGCTTTCTCTGTGTGTTACAATCTCATTGGCCACCTGTGTGTAGCCAGGCTCAACCACATGGTCTGTGCTCTATAAAAGTTAGTCTGGGCATCTGGGAGTCACTCACTCTCTCTGTAAGAGGCGGCCCCCAACAGTCAGTTTGATTCTAGATGCTTGGCGTGAAATAAAGCTTTGCTTGACCTTCGCTTTGTATCAGTCTCACTCCTTTGATCAGAGACCCATTATTGGGGGGCCTAACACTTCCCCTGTGAAATGATTGATTCTATATACTGTATTTACATGAAATGGTTACCTTTTATCTTTTTTTTTTTCCACTTCGATCTTTACCACTTATCCCTGTTCTTAACAAGTACTTACACAGCCAATAAGACAAACTTAAATGCCATTAAATGCCAACCAGGTCCAGGCATTTAAAATGAATAGGCTATATGTAAAAAAGATTGCTGGAGTTTTATAGCAAAACCTTCAGGGACATGTTCACCTGAAAGGACATAAATGGAATAAAAGGAAAAATGAAAACACTGAGTTAGTGCTCACTTTGGCAGCACATATAATAAAATTGGAATTAGCCTGGTCCCTGCGTAAGGATGACACGCAAATTTGTGAAGCATTCCATATTTAAAAAACAAAAAACAAAAAACAAAAAACAGTTTGCTGTCCAAGAGCCACCAATTAACAATCAATATCTTACAGGAAACTGTAAAAAACTGCCAAAACTAAAATGACTATGGACCAGTAGTAAAACTATTTGTTGATGGTGAGCAGAATGCAAACAGTTTGCTCTGCAACATAGTTCTGTTCATAACTACAGAAGCTGTAAATGGACTATAAATAAAAAATCATTGCAATAACATTACCACCACAAGGGAACAGGTTAAAAAACAAAAACAAAAACAAAAACAAAAGCTTGGTAACTACAGAAAGGTGGTAAAAATGTTGTAGGCCAGCATTTTTTTTTTTTTATAATTCTTAGGCCAATTTTATTCTAAACTGGATAATATATTTGTCTGGGAACATATTTTCAAGGTCTTTGACTTTCATATTATCAGACAAGAGAGGAAAACAAAAAGTGCCTCACTTAAGAGCTTGGATTTCTTAGAGACTTACATTATATACAACATTAATGAGGAATTTATATATTGCATTTGCAAGCACCCACTAAATTGAAATCCTTCACACTGTTTTGCAGGTTAAAACTGCAGAATCTCCTTTCTAAATGGAGAATATAATTAAAACTGGGTTAACACTTCCCTGTAGTTAAGAGGCACTCCATGCTGATGCACTAATAAGATGAAACCGATGAATTGATACCAAAAAAAAAAAAAAAAAAAAACTTTCCAGACTGTGTTTAAATGCAAATTTGCCATCTGCCTTGCAGCCTTTGTTGAGCAATAGGTTGAATACACTGAGAAAACCTTGTTGAAAAAGATGCGTAAGGTGATCTTCTAAATGAGGAAGCTGTGCAGCGAAAGTGGGTGCTGCAGGAAGGTCAGCTTTGGAACAGAGAGTTTGGAAAGGTAATTCTCAGCTGAATCTGCTGATGCTTGTTTTGTGGCTTTTATTTGCATGTGTGCTTATTTTTTTCCTCTTTTTTTCATTCAATAATACGTAAATTGTGTGAGATTTGTATAATATCTGTTACCCACTCACAAATCCCAAATGATCAGCTTTTCCCTCTTATGAAATTTCCATGCTCCCTAAACTGAGAGTTTGCAGCACAATTGGAATTCAAGGAATATGCCTAAAATTTTCCAATAAATAAATGTTCAACAATCCAGGAACAGGTGGAAATAGGACTATCTCCAATTTTTTTAATGATTCAATTTTTGAAAAATGTAAAGAAGTGCCAGGGTACTAATGAATATTCCACAAAACTGAGGGTCTCATTGTAAACCATAATCTGTTACATATGCATTTTTACTATAATATCATTTACCACACATATCAAAAATGCAAAAAAAAAAAGAATTAAGTGAGAATGTGTCATAGATTTAATTCTTCTCATTATTTTTTTAATATCAGGATTATGACCTTAATTTGAAACATGCTCATTTGTCAAGTATAGATTGAACCCCATGAAAATGCAGGGTTTCTACACAGTATGATATCAGAGTGATATCAGAAAAGCCACATGGAATCACTAACCTACATATCTTGCATAACACCTGAAATTCCCATGTTGCCATCAACCCCTGGGTTTATTTTTGCTTCCCAGAGGAAATCTGTAAAATACAATAATACAGAATTGTAGCAAGGCTTGTGTATACATCCTCTTTGATCATAGCATCTAGCTGCCGTTTTAGATAGTGAAGAAAGCACCCTGGTGAGAAGGGCGTGGGGCAGGTAGCTTTTGGGGATGGGAGTATGGGTGCAAAAACTGAAACCACCCAGAGCTTGAGCATATCACATGACCACAAGTTGACACAGTGAGACAGGAGCCGTGACAAAGCTTAAAAACCTTACAATTTTGCCCTTCTTGCATAGAGCTATCAAAGAAGGATTACTATATAGCACACAACCTCCTCCTCCCACCATTAATAAGCACGATTTTTAGGACAAGTTTGTGGGTGTTTTTATTAAAGTCTCTATATGTAAGAGAAAGAACGAATCATTACATTCACCCACTCACGTTGCAGTCTTGAAAACTCAAAACACCCTTCAGTCAAGTCCAAGCTGAGCAAAAACATAGCTGTGTTAATATAAGAAATTTAAAACCAAATGAATATCACCTTTAAGAATTTGGGTTTCTTACTTGTTTTGTTAGAAATGACCTTATTAGACCCAGAAATGCTAATTTAGCAGTATAAATACACACAATCCAATGATATATTTTTCTTTAAGTTTTTTGGGGGGGGAGCCCTAAATATTGATTGCTGAACATAGAGGGTAATCATTTGTTTTATGACATAAGGGACACTACTACCCCATGTAGCGATTAAATATGGATCTTCTGCTGTTTTTCTGGCAGCAGAGACAAATGTGTACCAAGTTACACATAACACTCTCAGCTGAACTCGCCTTTAGCCAACAGTCTGTATTTACAATACCATCCAAGCAATTGAGGAGAAGAGAAACAGTATGTGATTACATACCCTGGGGACACAAAATCAATACCCTGTATTTATTTACCAGTGTCTGTCAGCACTAAGAGAAGCTGTGGCTATTTGTGCGGCCTTCTCCAACTGCCATAGTTGAAGCAAATAATACTTCTTTTAAAAGATTTTATTTATTTGAGAGAGCTAGAGAACGAGTAGGGGGAGGGAGAGGGAGAAGCAGACTCCCTACTGAACAGGAGCCCAACGTGGCGCCCGATTCCAGGACCCCAGGATCATGACCTGAACTGAAGGCAGATGCTTAACCCACTGAGTCATCCAGGCTCCCCGAAACAAACAATACTTATATTAAAGATGGACAAGACTAAGAAGTGAAATCTTCTAAACTTACCAAAAAAAGGACCGAGATAATGAATTAATGACAAACTATGAAGGGTAATGCTATGTTAGTTTTGAAGCTCCTTCTTCAACACAAATGGATTGTTTTTTATTAAAAGACATAAAACATATTGTATTGTTAGATTTGTTTTATTTAAGTATAGCAGCTGTCAATTTTTATCTTCTTGTCAAGTACACAAGTGAAAGGAACTTGGGCAAAACCAACAGAGCCATCTATCTACCTTACTTGTCTATCTAGAAACATAGGATTTCTGTTCCTTGTGTGGGTATTTAACCACAGTGGAAAACAGCACAGGAGTCTCTGACCATGGTTTATCATGTACTAGCAAACATTAAAAGTCAGGGCATGAAATCCCCTGGCTAAAATGTTCATGTAATTTAATTACCAAAGATAAAAAGATTTTTTTAAAGATACCAAAGATAAAAATGAATCACTCAGGAAACTTAAACATCATCTATCAATCCAGTTCAGACATGTTTTTCATCTCACCTATTTACAAAATGATTTAGACCTTCTAAAGAAAAATATTTGAAAATACCTTTTCAGCAAAACTAGTTTCAAAAAATACTTTTTTTTTTTTTTTTTTTAGTTCCAAGAAAAGGAAAGGGTCATTCTATGGGAATGAGAGGAAAAAACTCTTGAGTCAAAGGCAGGGCTCCAGAAGGCCTTCACACATACAATATTATTTTTTCTCATTCATTGAAGTTAGTTCAGATAGCACTCCTACTGAAGTAGATGGGAGCTGAGTGTGCCAGGAAAATGTCAGGTCTCCTGGTTTCAGATGGAGAATAAAATATCTCTAGTGCTTCTCCTTTCCCCTCAAGGTCTTCTGATTTTGTGGATTGTAAGAATTAACTATTCTAACCCATCAGAAGCATCTCTTGGAAGAGCAATATGCTTTTTGATGTCTAATACCCACATCCTCAACACAGAAAGCTTCTTACAGAATCAGTGTTCTTATTAAACAAGGCGTACAAGACCCTCAGCATCTGCAAGGCATTTTACATAAGACATAGCGAAGAGAACAGAAACAATATCTAGAAAATAAATCACCCGTCTTTTCCAAAGGTAGATATTTTCCTTTATGACCCTTTTATTTATCTTTTTAACCATTACTATCTGTGAGATGTTCATTTAAGTCCAGGGTAGTATCAAGAAACAACCAGAAGAGGACCAAGGGTCAAAGAATAGAGACCCAAAAATAGAAACACACAAATACAACCAACGAATTTTTTAAAAAGATGCAAAAGAAATTCAATGGAGGACATGTGCTATTTTAACAAATGCTGCTACAGCATTTGAATGTCCGTGCATATGGACTGTGGTTCCTTGGTATTCTCTTGCGTCTCTGCCTTTACCGTAATGTAACATCGTTATAACCTGGCATTTCTCCTTTTATTCATTTCTGATATTGGTGATTTTTGTTGCCTTTCCTTTATTTTTGTCCGTCCTGCTACATTTGTACAAATTTTATTGAATTAACTTTTATTTTCATTCATTTTCTCTATTGCTTTTCCATTTTTAATTTCAATCATTTCTGCTTTTATTTTTTTTTTCTTCTTGCTTTGGGTTTATTTGCTCTTATTTTCCAGGTTCTTGATAGGAGATATTAAATTATTGATCTGGACTTTTCCCCTTTTCTAACATCTGCTTTTAGTGCTATAAATTGCCCTTTTAACACTGCTTTAAAAATTTTTGATATGCTGTGTTTTCATTTTTATTCACTTCAGTGTGCTTTTTCTACCTCCTTTGAGGTCTTCTTCTGCGACCCATGGATTATTTAGAAGTATGTTATTTAGTTTTCAAGGGTTTGGAGATTTTCCTAATATCTTTCCATTTGGTTTTATTTTGGTTAGAGAATACACTCTGCATGATTTCAATTATTTTAAATTTGTTGAAGTTTGTTTTATGACCAAGTTATTGTCTATCTTAGTGAATGTTCCATGGGCACTTGAAAAAAATGTATATTCTGCTGTTCCTGAATGAAGTGTTCTATCAGTGTCAATTAGATCCTCTTAGGTGATACTGTTGTTGAGTTCTATAGCTCTGATGACTTTCTGTCCCATCTTCTCTATCAACTATTGCAAGACAGGGTCTTGAAGTCACCACTCACAATGGTCAATTTGTCTATTTCTCCTTTCAGTTCTATCAGTTTTTAACTCTAATTTGCAGCTCTATTGTTTGCTATATCTTTCAAGTGGATAGACTCAGTTTCTAATAATTTTCTTTGTTCTAAGGTCTATTCTAACTGATACTAATATAGTTATTCCTTTGATTAATATTTTTCATGATGTATCTTTTCTTTCTTTTACTTTCAGCCTTTCTATGTCATATATACGAAGTGTTTATTCCTATATCATAAATTTGAAGTGAAACAGCACACACATTTGTAATTTTAACCCATTTTAACTAATGTCTCTTTTAACTGGTATATTTACCATAATTTACCATAATGACAGAAATCTTAGGGATTTGGTCTACCATTTTATTTTTTTGTTGACTGTTCTCCCTGGTTTAAATTCTATGTTCACTTCATAAAGTTTCATTGGTTATTTCAATTTTTTTTAAATTCTATTTTGATTTGTCCATAGTGTTTTTGAGTGTATATTTTTATATATGCTTTTACTGGTTTCCTCTAGATACTTTTATTTATGCATAGCTTATCACAGTCTACTGGTGTTATCATTATCTGTTTAAGTAAAGTATAGAAATATTATCCACATTTGCATTCCTTTGTTGCCCCTCATAATTATTTTAAGTATTTCTGCTACATATAATCAGAATCATATCAGTGTTATAACTTTTGCTTCAATCATAAACATAATTTAGAAAAGACAAAAGGACAGTCTATTGTACTTAACAATGTTCTTGCTCATCATGTGCTTTATTCCTGTATGATCTTCTATGGTTCCTTATTTCATCCTTTCCTTTATCTTCAGAGAACTTTTTTTTTTTTAAGATTTATTTATTTATTTGACAGAGAGATAGAGAGAGATCACAAGTAGGAATAGAGGCAGGCAGAGAGAGAGGGGGAAGCAGGCTCCCTGCTGACAGTGAGCCCGATCCAGGGCTTGATCCCAGGATCCTGGGATCACGACCTGAGCCGAGGGCAGAGGCTTAACCCACTGAGCCACCCAGGTGCCCTTCAGAGAACTTCTTTAAGCCATTCTTTTAAGGTAGATCTGCTGGTGACAAATTCTCTTAATTTGCTTTCACATGAGAATGTCTTGATTTCCTCCTCAGAGTGGGTTTGTTTTTTTTTCTGGGTATAAAATTTGGTGCTGAAATTTCTCTTCTATCACCACCTGAAAAATATTATGCCACTTCCTTTGGCCTCTGTGGTTTGTGGTGACAAATCCACTGTCTTCTGAATTGTTGCATTTCTCTCTTTTTTTTTTTTCCCTATAGATAAGGTGCCATTTTACTTTGGCTACTTTCAAAATTATTCATTGCCTTTAGTTTTCAGAAGTTTAATTATGATGTATCTTAATACATGTGTGGATTTTTTTGGTTTTATGCTTTTGAGGATTCACTTCAGCTTCTTGAATCGATAGGTCTATGCCTCTCGCTAAATTTAGCAAGTTTCAGCTATGATTTCCTTGGTTATTTTTTCAAGCTCACCCTCTTTCTACTCTCCTTCTGTAACTCTAAAGATAGAAATGTTGGGAATTTTGTTGGAGTCCCACAGATATCCAAGGCTCAGTTTGTTTGATTGACTATTTTTTTGTTTTGTTTTTGTCTTTTGGTTTTTTTGGTCCAGACTCTCTCTTGTTCAGATTATATAATTTCTACTGTTCTATCTTCCAGTTCACTGGTTCATTCCTCTGTCCCCTCCATTCTGATGTTGAACCCATCCACTGAGTTTTGTTTTGTTTTGATCAGTTATCGTATTTTTCAGTCCTAAAATTTCCACTTGGTTCTTTATATCTTCTATTTTTTATTTTATTTTTTTGGTGGCTGAGGTTTTCTATTTTTTCTATTTTTCATTAGTTTGAGATTTGTTTATAACTGCTTGTTAAAATATTCATCATAGTAACTTTGTCGGACAATTCAACAACTCTGTCATCTCAGTATTAATATCTATTGTCTTCTTTCATTTACTTTGAGATCTTCATGGCTTTTAATATGCTGAGTGTGTTTTTTTTTATTGAAACTTGAATATTTTAATAATGTTACAAAACTCTGAATCTTATTTAAACTTTCCGCTTTAGCTTGGCAAGGGGGTGGGGGGGGTGAGGGGTGAGGAGACATTGCCTTATTATTGCCAGGTGGAGGCACACATCCATGTGCCTCACTCAGCATTAACTGACATTAAGGTGGAGGAGGAAGGCTCCTCATTACTGCTAGGCAGCGGGGGAGTTCCAGCATCCCATAGCACTGCACTGCACCTTAGCACTGCAATAGAGGTGACCTCATAACTTCTGGGCAATGATGAAAGTCCTGACTTCACTAGTCCTCCTCTGATACAGCCTCAGAAGGAAAGAGACACTTACTTGCTGTCAGATGGGAGTGGAAGTCAGCCTCCCCACACAGGATCTGTATTATTTTTTAAAACCAATGTTGCATTCATTGTCATCCAAGTTCACTGGGGTTTTTTTAAGGTTAATATTTAGTGTTTGAAAACTGAAGCATGTATGAAAAGGATCAGGTCTACACAATGTCATAATTAAATTTTGAAGAAGTCATGTATGAGTATCATGTGATTTTTTTCCTTCATAAAAAAACATCAATAGCTCCCATTTCTTATGGGAAGAACAATTTCAGCAATGGCATGCAACCTCTTCTACAGTCTGGCCCCAAATACCACTGCAGTCCCATACCCTTCCATTCTTCCACATGTTCTCTACATAGTCTCAGGAACATTTATTAAAATTATTCAGAGTATTATTTTCCTTACTATATTTCTTATGATCTCCAATGCCCTCAATTATAAGGCACTGCATTATTTTCTATAAACGAAGAAAGAAAAATGCTGGCCATTACATTTGTACAATACTGTGAATTTTAAGATTCAACTCAACTTCAGATGTATTAAATATGAAAAACCAGGCCTAAAAATTAATGAAATGTGATAATCATTGAGTAGATACCAAAAAAAACACCCCAATTTCTAATACATCTAAGGTATGAAGTTAAGAAGAATATACAACACTGTCATCTGAACGTACTGCAACATCTACCTGCCATATTTCATTCCCTGTCCTTATTTTAGAGGGAACACTATTTTGAATTTTTAAAAGTCACTGCCTGCCTTTCTTATCATTTTACCATACATGTTTGTACTCTAAGCAATATGTCACTTATTTTAGCACATTTTAAGCTTTTACACAAATGTGTTCTTTCATCTTTCTGAAATGTACATTTTTTACTCAGGATAACCTTCCTGACATTTATCCAGACTGGCACTGTAACTCCTTCATTTTTATTGCCATAGTATTCTACTATGTACAGTTGACCCTTGAACAACACAGATTTGAACTGTATGGGTCCAGTTAAACACAGATTTTTTCAATAAATACATGGACAGTACTATAAATGTATTTTTCTCCCTTATGGTTGTCTTATAACATTTTCTTTTCTCTACTTTACTTTCTCATAAGAATACAGTATGTAATACATATAGCATAAAAACTATATGTTAATCTACCATTCATGTTACCAGTTAAGTCTTCCAGTCAACAACAGGCTCTTAGTAGCTAAGTGTTGAGAAAGTAAAAAATTTCAACTGTGTAGGAGGTTAGAGAACCTAACCCACCCACCCGCCCCCCCCCTTGTTCAATGGTCAGCTGTACATTTACTACAAAGTTTCTGTCTCTCCTACTGTTCCTGCTGATAACAAACACTTAGGTGTTTGCTTTGTGTGTATGTGCTGTTACAAAGATGCTGCCATGAACATCCTTTTCCTTGTCTCCCTGGGCACATGTTCAAGAGTAATTCCAGGGAATAGACCCAGGAGTGAAACTGTCGTGTCTGAACAAATGTTGAACCAATGCGATTTTATAAGACAGTAAGTAGAAAGCTCTTTTCCAAAGTTTTTATAACTATGTACATGTAAGCATGTCAATATTCCAGCTACGCCCTTGAGTTCCAATGATCACTGTTCACTTAGTTTTAAGGGATTTAATTTCCCATTCTGTCAAAAACAATAGTGCATCAACGCTCCAGCCATCTCTTCAAAAATCTGTAACATGGAACTTAAAGGTGGAGATTTAGAAGCCAGACTGTTCAAGAATGCAATGAAGATTCGATCAGTTAGTACATATAATGTGTTTAGACTGGTACCTTGGAAATAATAAGCACAAAATAATTATTAGGTATCGCTGTTGTTGGTGTTGTTATATTGAATTATTTACAGAGCCCTGAACACACTTAGACTTGTAGTCTCGTGTATTGGTGTATTGTACACATTGCTTTCTTAGGCTGGCATGTCTTTTCCTCCATCCTCCATCCAAACGTCAGGCTTCAAGAGCAATTCAGTAAATCACACTTAGATTCATGCAAAGTTGATGAACCTCATGAGGGCTCCCACCACCTCTGACATATGACCTAGTGCACTGCCTGACAATCATTTATTTATTTCCTGTCTCCCTTCCCGCAGTTTCAGTTTTATTGCAGGCATAACTTTTTGTGTTTATTCCTTATATCCTGGTCTTTAGTAGCCCCTTGGTAGATGTTTGATAAATAAATGAATAGACAAATGAATAACTATTAACAACTGCAACATCAGTAGGACCTGCTTACAGACATTTGTTTAGTTTTGCTAAATACACTGAAATAAATTCAAATGGGATAGAAAGAGTTAAAATGTACATTCCACCTGTTCTCCTAACAGAATCTTATTAAAGGAATTCTATGGGGTTTTTTTCTTTAACATTTCAGGACTGAAGACTCTTTAAATGTGACCTTTTTATCTGTATGCAACCATAATAACCTTTTCTACAGCCAACTTTGTAAATTAATATTCTCTTTATTTTCTTTTCCCGTAAGAATGTAACCCCATAGCCTAAGAAAATGTCCAGAGCATTGGAGCACAAAGCCATCTTATGAATCTACTTCCTCCTGTTTTAGTCTTTAAGTTGATTATATATATATATATATATATATATATATATATATATATATATAACAACACTTTGTTTCTTTTTCCTTTAGATTTAGAATAAAGAGATGATTTGTTGCTAGAACATTAATACATACCTGCAAACCTTATGCAAGCAATAAATAAAGTCCACTGCCATTAACAGGACTGCCTTCTGCTACTTCTCCTTTGTCCAGCCTTACTGTGAACAGCTCTAATTCACACAGGATAGCCCCCATTATTAGACCGTTACATTTCATGATATAGCAAGTCTTCTTCCCTAGTGTTGCTAAATAAGGGCTCAGTTTTAACATGGGAACTGCACACTTCAAAGCAATCTTTCTCCTAACTGTAACTAAGTCCTTCAACTCTCTTGACTTGACATAGGATTAAACTTTTCTGGTTGACTGGTGCTTAAAATATAACACCCAGAATTGAACACGATACTTTAGATGTGACCTGAAAAGTTTACAATAGATTCTCATTTATACATCTATTTATTTTACAAACGTGTACGCCATCTTTGTTTTATTGTATATCTGCATTAATACACCTTAAGAATACATTTGGGAGGTAGCCAGGTCACACTATTAACAGACTTCAGGTTTTTCCATACAAATTTGTTTTTATTAAATTTCATCTCCAATTTTGTACCCCTGTTGCCATTTAAAATTCCTATTACTGAATCTAACAGAATTGTTACTCCATTTACATTTGAGCCACCTGAATATTTGTTGACACAGAATTCTTTAAGGGAATGTCTGACAGACAATTTCATTTGTGGGCTCAGAGTTTACCATAATGTCTGGTAACAACAGGTGTTCAATATAAATTGAATGAATTAATTCTTAAAAGAATGTATATTCTTTAGTACTAAAGCCATAAAAACAAAGTTCATCCACTTTCCTTAAACATCTTTCTTTTTTCCCTATTTCTCTGTCTCATAAAATGACATAGCCTTATTTAAGATCATCCAAATTTTAAACCTTGGAGTCATTTAGGATTGTGACTTTTTTTTTCACGGCTAACATCCAATCATTCATTCACTAACTCTCCACACACAGTGTCGATTGCATCACTCCTGCCCTTTCTATTCTAACGAGCGATGTTATTTCAGTCCTTCATTAAGAAGAGTGACATTAATAGCTTTTATTGCTAATGAGACACTTGTCTCATGATATTATATAATCCTCATTATGAATTATGTCTTGACTTACTGAAAGTACGCTATTTGCAGAGTATTCCCTTTTCCAGACAAACTATCACATCAGCAAGTATATTTGCTCAAACATCTGCACTTAGCAGGAAACACACACGCCATCACAACAGTGAACTGCTGACCATCTACTGATAGTCTTCTATGTTCAGGGAAGAAGTCAAGAGAATTGCATATAAATACACAAAATGTTTATGCTTGTTTATGTACACACCAAATGTCACATCCATTCCACATTCATTAACTGAGAACAAATTGGGCCAGGCTCGATGCTATTTGCAAAGATGAACAAGACACAATTCTTGCCCTCAAATTCATAGTCTTGCAAGATAGATAGATATGGGAGAGGGAAAAAAACCCAAATATCCAACATTAGGTACCAAAGGTGGTAGAAATAGGTACAAAGCATAGAAATTATTGTGCAGTTTCTGGGACCTTTGGGAATAACATTTTAGAAAAAGTATAGGAATGCAACTAATATTCATCATGTTCCTCTTCCATGTCAGGCTTTCTGCTATAAATTTGTTCAAATTGTTTTATACATATAGGAAATGTATGAATAAGCAATGCTAAAATTTTCTTGGCAAATAAGAAAATAATGCTAACGCCCTTCTGCAAGAAAACCTGCAAATACAGAATCAAGGACTTCCAGTCAAGATGAAACAGCAAGATATACCACCCCTGCTCTAAACACATAGCAATGATGGATAAAATATGGAAAGATAATGCTAAAGAGACAGAACTAAAACAAGATAAATATCTGGAGTCCCTAGAAAGCATGGCCTTGAGCGAAGACTTACTACTTCATTAGGTAGTACAATCCCAGGGAGCAAAAATGAAGGAAAAAAGGAACGAGACAGGGAAGAAAGTAAAACCAGTTCAAGGTACTAAGAATGACTTATTATCTCCTAAAACTGTCTTCTGAGGCGTTATATGAAAGACTTTCTGACCCATGGAAGAAAGGCAGACTTTATCAACAGGCTCCCATCTCCCATTGGTTAAATCTTCGCTACACAAATCTTTAGCTCTCCTCCAAACTCCCTCACCCCCCCCCACACACACTTGCAGGTTGTACATGCGTGGGGCCATAGCATCCCTTGCCAGCTCCAATCAGGATGAAGACGCTAGAGATGACAGACAGGATGATGAGTGTTATTTAGTCACACCTGCATGAAGGTTGTTTGACTCTTCCAAAGAAAGCTGGCCAATGCAGCAGTGTCTGTGGCTAAAAAGAATGGCTCAGAGTCCCAAAGAGAAGTTATAACAGGAGGACTGGAAGTGTCTATGCCTAACAGGTGTCTGATTATAATTTCTATAGGCTTGAAATGTGAAATCACGAGCAGAACTAAAGTCATGGTCTACAGAGTTTGGACCTCAGCAGATCGTGACCTCCATCATACATGACAATGATTATCACAAAATACAGGATGGTAGTTATCCTCAGAGAAAGAGAGAAAGAAGGGAAACAGGATTAGAAAGTTAGCAGAGATTCAACGGTTACCATCCTGTTTTGATCTTCACAAGAATTTTAGGGGAAAATGGCAAAATACTGAAATTGTGTAAAACTGACTGCTGGGGACAGGGATAATTGCTATATTCTCTTAACTTTTTATATATTTGAAGGATAGCTAAATTAATAAAATTCAAGAAACTAAAATACATGTAATCATTAAACTGGTACTGATCATCTTAACAATACTAATTATTGGGGTACCTGAGTGGCTCAGTGGGTTAAGCCTCTACCTTCAGTTCAGGTCATGGTCTCAGAGTCCCTGCATCAGACTTTCTGCTTAGCGGGAAGCCTGTTTCCCCCTCTCCCTCTGCCTGCCTCTCTGCCTACTTGTGATCCATCTCTCTCTCTCTCTCTTTCTCTCTCTCTGTCAAATAAATAAATAAATAAGTATCTTAAAAAAAATACTAATTATTTCCATTTGGAATGTATTTTAAGCATTTGAGTCCTAAAAGTGATGTGTTTTAGTTGAAGATATTGCCACAAAAAGGAATCAGACTATCTTGTTGTAGTACATTTCAAGCTTGAGTCAGTCTTTAAGACGTCACTAAAAGTTTGAGAGACTCATGGCTGGTTTAGTCCAAAAAGCGTGTGACTCTTGATCTCAGGATCAAGATTGTGGGTGTAGCGATTACCAAATAAATAAATTAACCTTTAAAAGGTAGGGGGGAGTGGGCACCTGGGTGGCTCAGTGGGTTAAGCATCTGCCTTCAGCTCAGGTCATGATCTCAGGGTCCTCCAATCGAGTCCCGCATCAGGCTCTCTGCTTGGCAGGGAGACTGCTTCCCCCCCACCCCTCTCTCTCTGCCTGCTTCTCTGCCTACTTGTGGTCTCTGTCTGTCAAGTAAATAAATAAAATCTTTTAAAAAAAAAGGGGGGGGGAGTGGGCCTTTGAAAGGGTGTCTTGTCTAGATCCTAGTGCCCTGCCCTTCCATTTTTACCTAAATTGTATGTAGTTTGTCCTATTTATTCATGCATTTATTAGTACAGAAATGAAATGAAAACCCAGAACAACTTCAAGTCTCTGCATTAATATTTATAAACGAAAGACTGCATCTTCATTCATATCTCTCCAAGAGGGCTTTGATGCCATTCTATTCAGAAACAGAAGTACAGGTATGCAAAAGCCCCTCCAATCCTATACTTCTTCACTTCCATGCTGTACTCTAAATCTGTGGAGACCCATTGTTTCCCTTCTCCCTCAACTATACACTTCAAAAACAAGCTGTCAGCTTTGCTTACCAAGTAAAGAGCAAAGAAATGTTTGAACATCGCTGCTGTGCAGAACTCATGGTGTAGTGACCATTTAATCTGTCCCATCTTCTTTGGACAGCCCAAATCAGATTATCTTTCTCAGTAGAATACCCATCACACTTCCCCTAGCTTCGGACAAATCTATCCCACTGATCTCTTCAGACTTTCTCTGCTAATCGTTGACCAGGTCTGAGACAGGATTACTTTAAGTCTCTTTGACAACCCAGGAAAACCAGAACTGTCAATACAATTAGGACTTCTTCCTACGTTTTCTAGGAGACGTTTCCTGCCCTCGGAGACTTGATGCGAGGGAGCAAGCAAAGCAGGAGAGCAGAACGGAGAATGGGGAATGGGCACCATAAAGGAAAAAGTCTGAGTCCCACTGCAGTGACTTTCAACTGTTTTGGCAAAAGCAGTAGGGCTCTGTCACACCTGGATTATTTGGCACTAAGAGGAGGGCATTTTTCAACAATCCTCTACTTTCTACAACAAAATTAGTTTTGGTAATAGTCATGAAATAGAATGAGTAACAGCCAGAAAAGACACAAAGACAGCCAACTTTTCTTTTTATTCAATTTTGTGAATATAGGGGTGCCTGGGTGGCTCAGTGGGTTAAAGCCTCTGCCTTCGGCTCAGGTCATGATCCCAGGGTCCTGGGATCAAACCCCGCGTCGGGCTCTCTGCTCAGCAGGGAGCCTGCTTCCTCCTCTCTCTCTCTGCCTGCTTCTCTGCCTGCTTGTGATCTGTCTGTCAAATAAATAAATAAAATCTTTAAAAAAAAATTTGTGAATATATAATCATGCCCGTTTAAGTGAATGTTCATAAAACTAAAATGTCTACACCTACTAAATCACACTAATGCAATGTATTTCCTTGATTCGTTCTTCAGTTTTAAAGCAATTTACAAATATAAAATGAGAGCAAATTTCAATTTTGAAGACATTATTTGAATTCAATAAAATCTTTCATGTAAGAACTAAAATTTGCCATTGACAAACAAAAATACTCCATCTCTCAGTCTGCACTATTTTAGTGTTTATACTTTATATGCAAATAAAAACTCCAAATTGTCACAAAGAATTACAAATTTTAAATAATTCAAGTTCCAGTTCGTTATCTTTATACTGGCTGTGCCATCATTGTTTCTTTACAATCTATTACTTAAATGCTGGAATATGTATTCTCGCAGGGGCTGGAGACAAGCCATGCTCCAAGCAAGTTAGAAAAAAGTCAAACCTTCACAAGGAAACTCTGGAAACAAGGGGTGTAGCTAATTTCACATATGTCAGAGGCCAGCTGTGTAAATGGAAATATTCCATGAAGACTACAACACAGAATACAATGCTAGTATTACTAAAGGATAAACATAAAAACATGATAACAAGAAATTCAGGATTTGGACCAAGAAAAAAATATATATTTATTTATAAATAAAGAATATATTTATAAATATAAATAAATAGATATATTTTTAGGCAGGAGTATTTCATCATTGACATTACTTTAGTTCAATGTATGGCGATGATTTTAAAAATCAATTTTCATTTGGTTTTGTTATTGTTGTTAACTTTCCTACAAACCCTTCACCTCCACCCCATTGCCTATTTCCAGATATTCCCACCGTTCCACCTCCATTCTCGGCCCACCACTACAAAGGGGTAGATATTCTGGGTTTGGGCTTTTTTTTCTCTTGATAACAAGGAAAATTAAAACTGCAATGGAGATCAGACACCAATGGCTACACCTTCATCAATCCATCCTAATCTAAAAAGAATAGAGCTTACTGTAGGCAAATATACTGACCAGTTTAGAGTTCTGAATAAACAACCAATATTAATATTAAACATATTATGTTCATTTATTTACATTGTATTTTCCCAAAATTTTACAATGAACATATTACCTTCTTGATATTCATTTAAGATAAAAATAAGATTATAAATAAAACACCCAATCTGAAGTCCACCCAGCTCAGTCCACACTTTTAAGTCTCTTCTGGTTTCTCTTTCACATTTTGGGAAAGATGGTAATGTTCTTTTCCTCATGAAGACAGAAGCTCTTCTCTCTGTCTCTACCTCCAGAATTCCCCCAGAGTTCTAGGGATTTCCAAAAGCCACACTGCTGAGTGTAGCCAGGAAACCAGGACTCTGTTATAATTTGTATCATAACTTTTGCCATTTTTTAAGATTTTATTTATTTGAAATAGAGAGAGAGTGAGAAAAAGAGAGAGCATGAGCAGGGACCAGAAGGAGAAGGAGCCCAACTCGAGGCTCAATCCCAGGACCCTGGGGTCATGACCTGAGCTGAAGGGAGATGCTTAACGGCCTGAGCCACCCAGGTACCCCATAACTTTTGCTTTATTAAAAATATGCAGATGTGCTCAAATTAAAGTATGGTAAAAACAGAAATGTGAACACAAATATAAATTAGGTATAGGAAAATCTTGTATAGGATTTCTATCACCAAAAAAAAATAATAATAATAAAAAAATAAGTTTGATGGCTTCTGGGAACATTCTTGAACTAGTTAGGTATGAGTGGGACTGGTAGAGAGATGGGGTACTTAGCAGAATGTTCAAAGATACATATGCTTTATATATATATCTATTATTTTATGCCACGTGGATATCCTTTAAACAGTAGCTTTTAACCATGGATGCACATTGAAATCACCTGGGAGTCTTTAAAAATAATGATGCCTAGGCTCCCTGGAGCGATTCTGATTTCATTGGTTGGAGGTGCAGACTGGCCATAGCAAATGTTAACTATCACCTAATGTGCCCCAAGACTAAGAACCTCTGCTCCAGAAAACTGCTTCTCTGTCCTTGGCTTTTAAGTGGCTACTAGAAAATTTCTCTTTAGGATAAACTTGGATGAAGCAGGCTGGTGAAAGCAAAGAGACTTAGAAACCTGTCCTGAAGCTGTGTCTGCTTATCCTCCTCATACATTTACTGAAGTTATATTATTTGGAGATGACAAAGGGTGTTATTTCAATTGGTGAGAAACAACTCCTGCCACTAACCCTGTAGAGAACTTTGGACTCAAGCAGATCTTGTCTTGAATCATGACTCTGGGTGGCCATTGTGGTGCACTGCTCAAGTCTCCCTGTAGAGAAACCTTTCGTAAGATGGGAGTTGACTGGAAGCCTCTTGCTGTTTCCCCCGCTGGAGCTCACAGCATCCACGTTCCCTGTAGGATGCTTCCAGCCAGTGATGGAATACAGCAGGAGTCCCAGAGTACTCCTGGAGTACTGGGCCATTTTCACCCAACGCGGGACTCTTGTAATGGGCATCCTTTGCTCCGGGATTCCCTAATGCACTGACCTGGCTGAGACTGTCTCAGAACTCCATGCAATTTGAGGCTTTTCCTAAGACCTGTTTCTTTTTCTCTCCTTTCCCAAGTGTCAGACTGGCACTATTGTCTGAAGACTCTCCTGCTCCCTCCCTTTATCCTTCATAGCCATTCTCTCAATAAACCTCTTGCAAATTTAATCTCATCTTTGTGTTCACATATCAGAAAACCTGAACCAACACATGACTCTAATGTCACTCGATACGGAACAGCTAATGACCTTCCATGAGCTTCAGTTTCTTCATCTGTTAAAATGGGGAGTAAAAGGGGCATGTGGGTGGCTCAGTGGGTTAAGTGCCTGATTATTGATTTCTGCTCAGGTCATGATCTCAGGGTTGTGAAATCAAGCCCCGTATTGGCTCCACACTGAGTGTAGCGCCTGCTTGAGATTCTCTCTCTCCCTCTCCCTCTGCCTCTCCCCCCACAACCCACACATACACGCATGCATGCTCTCTTTCTCTCAAAAAAAAAAAAAAAAGTATAAGCTATAAAAGATATTGTGATGATTGGATGAAATACATTATCAGTGAACAAGGTAGCCAGCTTTCTGGAACACAGAAGGAAGTTAATAAACATTAATATCTCTTTTTAGCTCTTATGAATAGGTAGTATATTCCCCTCACATCATTGAACATTTTGTTCTATAATTTATGTTTCATGCAGTGTGGTTGTGCATAGGGTCTGACACATGACGAATGGGATAAGGGGTATACAAAAGCAGAGGAGTTTCTAAAAAAAAAAAAAGATAAATATGTGAAGTGATGAATGTGGTAATTAACTAGATGGGAGGAATCCTTTTACAATGTATACATATATAAAATCATCACAACATACGCTTTAAATCTCTTAAAATTGTATTTGTCAATTACACCTTAATAAAGTTAAAGAAAAAAAAAAGAGGTTTCTAAAGACAAATACAACAGTAAACATCATCGTAAAAGCATATGCCAGAAATGTGACATTAGTCACCTGGTCTGAGACAGAGGCACAAAACAAAAATAGAATCATGGGGAAAATGTTTTTACCTTATGTATATTTCATATGTGTATCTATTAGCTATTATATATGGAAGTTTTTGACTGCCAAACAAGGATGCATGACTTCCATCAATAAATATTTCTAAGGCTAAAGACAACTGCAGTTTTCTGTCTGGATTCAAGGTATGTAACTGCAAGAAATTGTTCAAGTCCAAGTAAATCCAAACTGGCCTGCTTCCCACAGACACTAGCCAGCAGACGTTTTGTAGCAATCTTGCTACAAACTAACAGCACTGTCCAAAAAAGGTTGGGGGGATGGGGAAGAAGATAAATACAGGATTATACTACTTGGCACTCCAAAATATAAATAAAAATGAAAAACTGAATTTTAAATTTCATCAGTTCTGCTGGAACACAACATTTACATTCCTTAAAATGTCCATGCTATGCAAAACTGCATAATAAAAACTACAGGGTTTGTGAAAAAGTGAAGCTAGGGACATAACACTCAGATATTTCATCAGTGACACATTTTTTAAGAAGGTAGGATCCTAATTTAAAAAATGGTAGCGCAGTTTTATACATGTGAAATGGTTACAAAATACATAAATACACAATAAATACTCTGCTTTACCTTGAAACAGCTCCTTAGTTTGCAGAAGGGTTGCAACTTGTGAGTTGTGAAATGATGGAAGAGGGATTACCTGAAATGGGTCTGAAAATTTCAAACTTAGACATGGGTGGGTATGGCTTATAGTACACCCCGGGGAACAAGGTAGCAGATAGGGGAGGGCTGGGGAGAGGGGTGCTCCTATGAATTCCTGCAGCTGCTAGGTTCACTGGCTCTGATTGACTACATTCATCTAGATCTTCTCACAAACAAAACTGAGCAGAAGCAAAGACAAAATGTGTGTTGTGACAAGTTCAAAGTTCTCTAATAAGTCACTTGTGTTAGAACAACTTCATGTTTTCAAAAGCACTAGAGCAGAAGTTACTGTACTTTGTAAATTCCATAAAGAAGTTTTTTTCATTGAATGGGGTATTTCATTAAGACATTAGACAATGCATCACTGAACTAAACTTTCAAACTAAATGACAAAAAAGCATGTGTTAATTAGTCCTCTGGGTAAAATCTCTACATACTCTAAATACATGTAGAAGGAGGACACAGATTAGCACCTTTTGTAATATTGTTTTATCATTTCCTTTTCTAAGAAGCTATTACTAATCAATTTCCTTATATTATAAAGAAAAAGAAACAAAATAGGGGGATTAATTCCTTGTAGGTTCCAAAATATATGTGTCTTTTTTCCATCATATCTAGAGTTGATTTTACTAACGTGTTTCTATGGTCAGGTTTTCATTTTTGTAAGGTCTCATGTGCCGGTGGCTTGCATTTCACCTAAAACTAGGCAAACACCAGCTTCTGGCACCAATTGTTAAGAGAACCAAACTATCTTCTGGTCCCACTTGGCCATTCATTAAATTGGTAATCATAGACTCTTAAGACTTAGATCACTTACTACTTAAGGCTTGTGTGTCTTTAAGAGAGAACAGAACTAGATTTCAAAGTACCTACCAAAATTCTTATGATAGGCACAGTAGACTTGAAATTGCAATCCATTCACGCAGAGTGTAATAGCTAGAATTTTATCTTCATATGGTATTTTTCAAGTTTGCCAAGAGCTTTCACAACTATTACCTCATTTAACTTAATATAATTACATCTCCCCATACCAATGTGCACTGTGAATCATTTTCCTATTCCTTCCTTTTTTTTTTTTTTCCATTTGTGTTATTTGAAATCTTTCCAACCTACTTTGGGAAAACGAGACTTAACCAAGCATTTCCAGGAATGTGTTACAGTGAGTGTTTGAAGAGATCAGTTACAGCTAACATATGTAAAGCACCTGCAGAAACCTTCTGCAACGGAACTGAAATTGATGAGGCATCAGTTGAGCCATTCGACTGTTGAGCTTCTCAATTACTCAGAACACAGAGCATTTTGTGTTTATTTGTTTGGTTTGGGTTCTGGAGAGTGAAACGGGTTTCAAGAACAGGCTGTCAAAGGAGGCCACAGGGGGGCGATCCAATCAAGTCCTGTTAAGGGGGGATAGAACTCCCGCCTCTGCTTTCCATGAGGAGAGATTTGCTCTAAATACCTATAGTTTCTTGGGCATGAAGTGGAGTGAGTTACCTGATTGGTAGTTCCAGAAAAGACTTGGATATGAGTCGTCCAGCTCCTTCTGCCTGCCCCTCCCTGGGATCCAGTTGAATACAGAATGCATTCCATTCTGTTCCTCCAGATCCCATGGTGTAGAGGGCAGACTCTGCCTCTGCCCACAATTCAGAAGTTCAAATCAAGGGAGTGTTAGGATATGCTGTCCTGCACCCAGAATATTCAGAAATAGAATACTGCATGGTGTGCATTTTAGGGAGCAAAAATAACATTGAATTCTGAGGCACTGGGTGGGATCATGCTGTGTCAGTTGTTGACTTTTGTGGTTTGCAGGGGCCTATCTTGCCCCCACGCAACTGGTTTTCACAGTTGTGTGCTGTGCTTATAATCAGCGCAGCCTGAGTGGCAGGTCTGGGTTTTGGACTTTCAGGAGATCCATCACTATGGGATTTTGCATCTGGTGGGAAACTGCAGCTTTTGGTGGCGTGTCCACAGGTGTGTGGCTGTTTTTATACAGCGAGAGGCTCTTTTTACACAGTCAGGACTCCCCAGGCCTTAAATAAAGTCACAGGGGCCACTAAGACCTCCAGAAGCTGGCTGCTACAGCACGACTTTGAACTACCTACTGTGTGGCGACAACAGGCCAAAGAGTTTTTGTTGGTTTTACTGTGTTTCTCAACCATGTGTGTAGGCATTGTCTTCAAGTGCACAAGTGTCTATGTTTTAGGAGTGCTTTGGGGGCACACGTGTTTGAGGGCTTAGCTTTAAATTTTTTGTGCCAGCTAACATTTTCTTGAAGAACAGAAAAAGATACCTGTCACTAAACTCCTCTAAAGATACAAGCTTTAAGAAATAATGATGCCAGTGTGAGTTCAGAAATCTGAGGAAGATAGTTCTCAGCTGGAATGCGGATAAAGAAAAGAAACAAACTTTCTCTAGAGGAAAGAGTCTTTAGGGCTAAGCAATTTCCTAGCAAGAGCAGGGGAATCACCCAACTTCTCACAGAGAGAGCAGGGACTTGTCACTGGACAAAATCCACACGAAATCACCATTAGCATGCCCCAACAAAAGACCCAATAGCATGCCCAATAAGACTGCAGAAACTCTTGTCAGTTCAGTAGCTGGGCCAGCGTGTCTCAAACATCTTTTTTTAACAGTAGCAACCTGTTCGCAGATGGGTTTTTCTCTCAAGAGTCAGTAATTCCCAAAGGCCAAAGGTAATGTATTTATACGTGAATTCCCCCAATTGAATTCAAGTTTCCAAGTCATGCATTCTGAAAACAGGGCACAGATGGAGTGGCATCCTAATCAGATCAAAATCAAGACAGTCTATCCTGTTCTCAGATCTCACGGAGCCTCTTCCAGAATCTTTAACATCACTCAATATTGAGTTTAGAGAACACAATTTTCCCTGGAAAAGCCTCTAATGGGATTAGGTTTTTTCCTCAATTTGGTGGGAGTGGGGTGAGTGCCATAATAATCTTATGAGCCCCTTTAAAAAAAATTAGGTACATCAGAAACTTGGCAATGAATTAATGCTATTTCTGAAGTTGTAAAGGAACTACACGCATTCCATGAGAAATAATCCAGGCTGTAGCTGCTAAAGGAAACTATCCTCTCCAGTCTTCATGAAATGGCTGATGAGAATCAGAAATTGGCAAGGGTGGTTTTTTTTTCACTAATTTCTTTGCAGCCACAAAGGTAAAATCATTTGATTCTGGGTTTTAATTCATTGTACTGTTTAAATTTGAACTTTGATTTTCGTCGAGGAATTTTTAAATGGGCAGAGATTTATATTTAAATTTAGGATGTCCAGGGTTGTTTTGGAAGTTATTATTGGAATACCTCCATGTGGTCATTTGATATCATTGCAAAATTTCTAATAAACCTGGGCAATGTAGGCGAATAATAATTTGGACTGGGACTAGAACGGGGAGAGAAATTTCAGCTTTAATACAGACTGACCTTTTTGAACCTTCTAGGGGAATAAGATGTCCCTCCTACCAGCGTCCCAAGCAGATTCACAGAAAGTCAGAGCTCAGTGAGGGCAACGGCCTCATGATGGTAGGAGCCGGCTGTCTTGGTGGGCTATGATTTTCTCCCCTAAGGCAATAGCACAGATCCTGCTTTCTATAAGCTTGATGCTTAAGCTCCACAAAGTAAGAAAACAGACCCATGGAGAATATTTTGAGGTACTGGCGGGGGGGGGGGGGTCGGAGATCGGGAATATTCTGTCCTCCCCTCACCCTTCTATAATGGGGTTTTTCTAAGATTTCTCACCCGGGAAACTTAGAGTCAGTTAGCAGACTGATGAGTTTAGGAGAGGAACTAGCTAAGTGGAACTCGGCTTTCCCCACATCCTCAAGAAAGCCACCTTCTCTGAGAATATATGCTCACACCCTGCTTTCAAATGGAGTTTGGTATTAAGGGCCTATTGTTGCCACATCCCCAAGTCATATTCTACAACACTAATTTTATCAATCATAAAAGTTAAAGCAGAATTTTGACCTGTTATCCCACACATATGGGTAAGACTGAAGTATACATGTGTACATATATACATTATTATCTAGGCAAGGAAACCAACCCTGAACCTCACTGGGCTTCCTTAAGGATGAACAAGGGAAAGTAAGAGGACTCCCTGACAATATTCACTCCAGTGAGTGATAAACCGAGAGCCAATGAGTTATACCAAAGGAAGCTACATTTCAAATGAGAGCATCTGAATGAAAAATGAGAGCTTCAAGCATAGTCTTTCCAATTTCACATCCGCTCTGGTTTTAAGTCTGTAAAGGGAATCCCATGCAATTATTTGAGCACCTAAGTTTAAGAGACCAACAATACAATGTTCCTTAAAGCAGGAGTTGAGTCACATAAAAGTTATGAAGCAAGCAGAAGCAAGAGCACAGCTGTGGGGTGTTGGCTGTGATGCTGTATAGTACATGAGAAGATAGGAAACTATCTTTTGGGGGATGCCTGGGTGCTCAGTTGGTTCAGCATCTGCCTTTGGCTCAGGTCATGATTCCAGGGACGTGGGATCGAGTCCCACATCAGGCTCCCTGCCCAGGGGAGAGTCTGCTTCTCCCTCTGCCTGTTGCTCCCCCTGCTTGTGCTCTCTCTCCCTGACAAATAAATAAGTAAAATCTTAAAAACAAACAAACAAACAAACAAACAGAAAAAACAACCACTAAATCTTAGTTATGTCCGTGGTTTACTCAGTGTAAAGCTATTTAGTCACAACTAGGACTGGCAGATCAGACTCAGAGGGCTTAAAAACTCCACCTTCCTTCTAATTCAACATTATTTTCTGTAATCCATCCACTCATACAGCTGGAAAATTAAAACAAAAATATTTTTCTGAGTAAAAACTCAGCCCAGTCTTGACAATTACCTTTCTGATATCCAGAGAAAGGTAAATTAGAGTTTCTTTACTCCCCTAATACGGACAATGAGATAACCCCATTCTATTTTATTCTTATCTTCAAATAAACTAGAATGAAAAGAAAGACATGATTTACATTAACGAAGAAGATGGAAAAAATCTGTTTCATAGTTTAGTGCCATCCAACTGTTGCTAGTCTCCAATTCTTTGTACAGGGTTTGAAGTATGGAACTAAAAATATCTCAATGGTGAATAATAGACAGAGATTCCTAACTTCTCCCTCACTATCCCCAATAACCACCTAACTCAACAAAAACTGTTCCCAAAGATAAACAAGCTAAAGAAGCTGCATTAACACAAAAAATTAAAATAGGATAAGACTAAGTTCTTGACTGATGTGACCTCTTGAAGTCATAAGGAAGAGTATGTGTCCAGATTATTACACACACACACACACACACACACCCCATAAGCCAGTCCCCTGACTATGTTCCATTTAATCATCAAATCCAGTCCAGGCTGTTAAATAGCTTCCTTTACTAAGGGGATCTCAGACTGACCAGAATTCTGGTCAGAAGACCTGAGGAGCTGGGCTCTTCTAGATAATTTTGTCTGAAACTTTTTAGTTGTTCCTTTGACTTGTGCAAGGCAAATCAAAAACCCTTTCTTCCACTCATATTTTAGAAGTAATAAGTAGTGGGAAAACATCCTTCAGGAAGCTCACTCTTCTATCAGGATCAAAAAGGTACACACCAAAAACCCCCAACTATTGTGTAGGGTCACTTCTATTTGAGAAATAGAATTCTTTTAGGTCTCCCTATGTATTTCTTCCTCTCATCCAATGACTGACAATCTTCTTCCATCTCTACCATTACCTCATGGCTGGTTGAAAGGACAGTAGTTAATCTGCAGAAATCTTTTGACCAAACCCTGTGCTGACTGTTCTGTCCTTAGATAATTGGCTCCACAAAGATGCACTTGCTGCTGAATATGAACTGTAGACGAAGGCTCTTATTCATAATTGGAGCTGACACTTCATACAACCTGTCACCAACATAACATTAACTTTAAACCCAGAGTAACGAAAATGAAGGTCACACACTTCGTTTATCTGCACCTCACCCCCCTGAATATATTTGTGACCTTTGGATCACTGAAATAGTATTTTTCAGAGGCCAAAAATAATACAAGAAGATCTTCACAGATCCTTATAATAAAAACTACCAAGGACAGAAGAAAATCCTTATACCAAACTTAAAGCAACAGATATCTAGTCAAAACACAACACATGTATCAAAGCTAGCGTATCTCTCATGAGAAAGTCATACAGCCTCACTATTTTGTTTGGTAAGAAATATTCACAGTTTTACCATACAGAATTGGTATAAACCTTGACTGAAAGAAAAGACTAGGATTTTATTTGAATCAACTTTTGTGGCTTACCTAAACTATTGCTATTTACTTCAGACATTAACGATAAATGAATAAATTGTATCCGGATACTCACAGCAGAGAGCTCAGTTCTGGCCCCTAACATCAGACGTGGCCGCGGCGGACTGAACGCTACTGCTGGGAGGTGCTTTTATTTTCCTAACAAAGTAGCACCCTCTAGTGGCTTTTCAAAATCATTCCAAAGTACAAGCCAAGCATGTGACATAATTTGTTTACTATCCAATTACGCAATGTCAAAACACTCAGGTGAGAACAAAAGCTTGCCCTGGGCATTACAGGAAGCAACCTCACCCTGCTTGCTCTCTAGGGATGATGGCTTTTAACAGAGAAGATGTTTAACCATCATTCCTATTTCACATCTATAGTGCGTCTCTGGGAAAAATATACCTTTCCTGGCTAATAGTTTATTGGTCTATGAAAATTATTATCATTATCCCCGTTATCACTAGTGCCACCACTGCGATTAATATTAATGGAAAAGTTGCCATATACTGAGCATTTGTTATATACCTGAAAATGTATTCATTGTTTTACATATTATATCTCACTTGAAACTCATTATAGATATAAACCCTAGGTTTATCCTCATCCTGTGTTATGGATTAAATAATTGAGGTCTAAATATGTAATGTAAGTTGCCCAAGGTCAACTACCTGAGTAGAGGTTAAAAAAAAGAAACAGAATCAAAACCATCTTTATATGTTTGCAAAAACTCTTACAATCCTGATTTCAATCAGCAGAAATTATCAGTAGCTTTCATATGTATCCAATGCCATGATAGTATAAATTTAAAGGAATTACTCAATAACAATGAAAATAAAATTGAAAATTTTTGTAAAATGCTTTAAGTTCACGTTAGAAATATAAACATTTTCCGGGGCACCTGGGTGGCTCAGTGGGTTAAAGCCTCTGCCTTCGGCTAAGGTCATGATCCCAGGGCCCTGGGATCGAGCCCCACATCGGGCTCTCTGCTCCGTGGAGAGCCTGCTTCCTCCTCTCTCTCTCTTTGCCTGCCTCTCTGCCTACTTGTGATCTGTCTGTCAAGTAAATAAATTTAAAAAATCTTTAAAAAAAAAAGAAATATAAAAATTTTCCGTAGTACATAAAAGTTAAATATCAATTCTTGGATAGCAAAGCAACAGTCTTTACATATATTTCTTCATGTTTTAGTGCATGCGTTACAAAAGGGTACAACATGTATTCAGTTATGATATTTTATAAAATCATGAGAGGTATATTTACTCAGCAAGGCATTCAACAAAACATTTAGTGAATGTGGGGCACCTGGGTGGCTCAGTTGGTTAGGCGTCTGCCTTCGGCTCAGGTCATGATCCCGGAGTGCTGCTTACTGGGGAGCCTGCTTCTCCCTCTTCCTCTGCCTATACTTCCCCCTGCTTGTGCTCTCTCTCTCTCTGTGTCAAATAAATAAATAAAATCTTTTTTTAAAAAACTTAGTGAATCCCTCTAACATTACCTCTAGTTCTGATAGCCAAAGAACCAGTATCACTGTGCTAAGCAAGTTGCTGTGGGAATATCAAGAATTATCAGACAAGAAGACCCAAGAACTAAGAATTTTTTCATGACTCCAAGATTTAGCTATTCCATCTAATGTCATGTGTCTGATCCCCAGCAGATAAAACTCTTTTTGGTATTTATTTAAGGCTTGGAAGAGCCCAGAGAAGCAAACAGGAGAGAATGTTTATTGTGCATCTGCTAGGTTCTCATTAGGAGTCCATGCTTTTCACATATATCACTGTGTCAGACAATACTAATACTCCAAGCTAGTTTCCTTCTCTTCCCAGGCAGAGGTGACAGCACTTCCAGCTACACTGTACTTAAGAGTGACCATGCAACCGTCGGATTGTGAGCAGAAGTAATATATACCATTTCCATGTCTACCACAGGAAAATCTCCCTCTTGAGATCCTCCATGTTCCTTTGTCCTTCTGGATAATTGGAGAGGAAATAGGAAACTTTGAACTTTGGAACTTTGAAACTTTGCACTAGGAAATTTTGAACACCATACATTGCAGATAGCAGAGCCATAAGATGGAGGCTGAATCTTTGAATCAATGCTTAGAGAAAAAAACATCTAACCATCAGGATCACCCATCTTGCAATTTATGTGAATAAGAAATAATTTTTTAAGAAATAAACTTCTTTTAATTTTAAGTCATTACTCATGTTTCCCTTTAATTGTTGGTTACAGCAGTAAGCATTACATCAACACCATTATTTAATCTTCACAGAAAAGTTAATAGTTTTAAGTGGGTTTATAGATGAGAAAAACTAAGGTTCACACAGTTTAATAACTAGCCCAAGTATTGACAACTCATAAAATTCCATCCTGGGTCAAACCCACATCTCTCTCATTCCAAAACATGTACTGTTTCCTTGATGTTATATTAACTGCCCTACCTTTTAACAATAATGAAACTACTATATTCCTTTGTATTAGTCAGCTTACTTATCTGCTGCAGTAATGAATATCCCTGAAAATCTGACATTCTTACAATAATAATGTCATTTGTGTCTGTGTTAGCCTCAGTTCCTACTGAATGCTTTCTTCATCCTAGAACCCAGGCTGAAGGAATAGCCCTTATTTTGAGCTCATAACAGAGAGATCAAATCATTATTCTTTTTCCTTAAAAAGAATAATGGTAAAACTACATAATGGCTCTTGAATATTCCTCCATGCACATTCCATTGGTAGCAAATGAATTAACCAAATCTGAGATCAATGGAATCAAGAAGTATAACCCTCAAAAAGAAAAGGGAAGGAAAAAAAAAAAAAAAACTAAGAAAAAGAATGTTTTTGACTACACCCTCACTTTTGAAAGCTAAAAGTTAAGAGAAGTGTTACAAGAATGTTATGACAAAGACAAAATGAATTGTAACCAAATTATGAAAAAGAACCAAAATATCAATGAGATTATATACTCTCCTTGGTCACTATCCCAAAAAAGTAATAAAGCTACAAACTTAATTAAAAGATATGCCTGAATCCAATTTGCACATCTGAAGAGAAATTAGATTTCTGCACTATCTCAATGACTATCTTAAACACACCAAGACATACACACACACACACTTAGACATTTTAAGCTATAGGTTGAAGAATAACTTATGTCTTCACAGAGAATATATTACTGACTGCAGAAAACAAGCAAGCCAAATATATGTTTGCCAATTAATAAAAGTGAAAAAGCAAAGAAAGAAGAAATAGAAACGAGGGTGGGGACAATGACTGAGAAAAACCATACAATTTTGCTTATAAAACCATAGACAAGGAAGTCACAGTTCTGTTCTGGCAGGTTACATTCTCTATTCGTTTCCTCATCTCATAGTCCTACCTGTGTTTTAAAGGAAATTACTTTTTAAAACTATGTTGAGCTGTCTCAGGTTATTAGTATCTTATTAGTATATTAAATCAGACATATTGATCTAAATATTAGATCTCAAATATTTGATCCAATTTTCAGTCAATAATGACCAAACATGGTCTAACTCTGATTACTCACCTCTGTTGGCTTATTAAACAAATAGATAGATAGAGCAACTCTATCTTTTCTCAAATCATCTTGTACATTCTAGTCTCACTGAATATTTGATAAATGGAAGATTGAATGAATGGAATGGAAATTCTATGCTTCCCAAAATTATTTCACTTATGGATTTAATGCTTAGAAAGTTCTACAGTAAGACTCAATGTTGTACTCTTCTTTGGAACCCAGGAAAGAAAACAAAGATGACATATGTACAGGGAAAATAGTCATGAGCCAGCACGAAACATTAACTTTCAAGTGGGGAAAAAAATAAAAAAATAAATAGACAACAGAATGGACAAAATAGTCAAATTCAACAATCACTTGCAGAACATCTATGGATTTAGTGCAATTGCATTTTTAATGTTGGTATTTGCCATTGGACTGACTCTCTATGAGAGCAAGAAAGCCATGTTTGTTTTAATTGGTATATACTTAGAATTTAGCACAGAAGCTTATGTGAACAGAGCTCAGTAAGTACTCACCTGGATGAATGAGTATTAAGACAGTGCTATGATTGGGGTACCTGGGTGGCTCAGTCAATTAAGCGTCCAACTCTTGGTTTCGCTCAGAGTCATGACCTCAGTCAGGGTCGTGAGATCGAGCCCCACATGGGGCTCCATACTCAGCTCAGAATCTGCCTAAGCTTCTCTGCCTCTCCCTCTCCCTCCCTCTCTGTCTATCCCTCCCTCTACTTGTGTGAGCATGCACTCTCTCTCTCTCTCTCTCAAATAAATAAATAAATAAATAAAATCTTTTTAAAAATCTTTTAAATGGCTCTATGATTGATAAACTTCACATAAATTGTCTTTGTTAATCTTCAGAACATCCTGGGGCTGGGCTTAACACTGTGAATTTTACTAAAGAGGGAACTGAGACTCGAGAGGTAAGATGTGTTGCCCAAGTTCTCATAACTAACAAGAAGCTGAATCAAAGGGGAAAACATTCTTAGGTAAACATGTAATTTATTCTGCCTAGAAAAAGTGCTTGGTAATTAATGAAAGCAGTTTTTTGGGCTAGTTAAGTTGGAGGGCAAGATAAAGAACAACAACAACAACAACAACAAAAAACAGATTTATTCACACACACACACACAAAAATGGAGCCAAATATTCAGTGGATTTTTCCATGATAAACAAGAGAAACTAACACAAAATAGAAAGAATGGCAATGAGATTACAAACAGATTTATCAGCACTAAGAATGAATAAAGATGCAGACAGAGGTCCTGATAATGCCAGAAATGATGGGAATAAGAAAATTCAATTTCTGTAGAAATGTAGAAATACAAACTTCATAATTAAAGATATTCCTTTAGCCTACAGAGCAATTCTGGCCCCTGAAATGTCATACATATAAACCAACTACAACACACCTTGCAACGACAAGATGAGGCCCCTTAATTCTCGGGTATCTAGGTTTTTTATTTTTCCAGTGTACTATGTCATTCCTCTGGTTTGAGTGTATCCTCTTGTGTAGATTAGTCAAGATGAGGGCTTGATAGTTGCCTCAAAATGATAAGATAAATAAAATGAGAAGGAAAAAATAAAATGGTTTTCTTGCCTTTACTATAGTTTTCCAGATTATCGAAGTAATCCATAAAAGAATGTTCTTCTTTATGGATAAATTCTAGCTAATAAATACAAGTAGAATGAAAGAATTAGAGCAGAACCCTTTTGCAACCCTGATGAAGTAATGAACCCAGGCAATAAGGAACAAAGCCTGCCAAACCAGTCGATGAAGGGCAGCTGGGAAGTTATGACGGACAGATCAGCGGACAACACCTGAACTCACGGATCAGTTATCACAAAAAATGACAACCAGATATCATGAGCCTTCTCGTGGGATTCAAGAAGAAATACATAAGACCACTAATCAAGTGGTCTTGCCACAATAGAAAACACGAGTCTGATAAAGGCTCTAGGCTTACCTGCTCTTTCACAGAAAACCCAGGAGTTGAAAGGAACATGGTAAATGACACCTCCTGGGACACAATCGGCTAAAACCAGGATGTAGGGAATTCTGAAATCAGTGACCTGTCTTCTTCAATAAGGAAAAGGCAAGTGAAAAAAGGGGTGGGAAAAAAAAAAAAGGAAGGAAATTTAGAAGTCTTGATGTGCACCGTAAGCATAGAAAGACACATACCATGTATTGTGGACCTTGTTTGGGACCTGATTCAAATAGTACCAACTATAAACAAACATTTAGGAGATAATCAGGATACTGAGTGGACATTTAGTGATAGTAAGAATTGTTGTTTGTTAATTTGGGAAATGTAATAATACTGAAATAGTCCTCATTTTTTTACAATGCACACTAAACTCTAACAAAATAATATGCCATCTGAAGTTTGCTTCAACATGATCTATTAGGGGAAGGGGAATGCAAAAATTACAGTTGAAATAAAATTGGCCATATGCTGGTAATTCTTGGAACTGGATGATCAGTTTTTTTACATTATTCTCTCTTCTATTTTTATATTAAATTTTCCATAACGAATGATAAAGACAAAGATAACCTGATAGAGTACCTAAAGAACCTGGTATTTCCTTATCATAAAATGAACTTTCAAGGCATTGTAAGGAGCCCGGTGTAACACCATAGCAATCAGTTAAGTCCCAGTCCCTAGACATCTAGACTTAGACTCATGTACGGTATGGCTGGAAAAGCAAAAGAAATTTCTTTCTGGAGTAACGTTTTATAACACTGTTAGTTTCTCTTGTCTCTAATACACTGGCTGATTCTGGTCTTGTGAAACTTTGTCTCCCAGCTGAAAAGCTTCCATCTGTGCTGGGGTTGGGCATAGAAAAGCGGCTGCTCCATCTGCCACAAACCCATGACCTGCTGTCACCCACAAGCCTGCACACCAGTAGGAAACTAAACACTGTAAATCCATAGCAACCCCCTCGGTAACCTCCAGACTTGCAGGAAGCTCTAGGAAACTTGCGCTAATACGGGTCACCGTGATTCACGACCAACCCGGCAATGTTTCACACACTGCCTACCTCACTCACTTCTTCTGCACGTAGTTCTAGTGACTCCAACAGGATCGATACGAAGATAAAGATACCCCTAATAATTTGGCCTCTGTTTTCCCAAGAATGTGCATTTCAGTATGGCTGAAAATGTACTTTAGTTGAAAAACCTCCCCCTCCCCACCACTTTGGGGAAAGGCTGCCATGCACCTGTTCACATTCTTCATGTGCAGTAGAGAGGATCTGGGAGAAACCGTCAGCCAGTTTGGCAGCCAGCATTAGTCAGGGCTTCTTTTGGTGCAATCCTCAGAAGGGAAACTTTTTTTTAATTTGGCAAATACTTGAATGCTAGATACAGCTACAAACAGTCTTTGAGAGATGAGTCATCTAGATAACAGGGAATAAGATAATACGTGGTATGCCATAAAATTAGAAAGGAAATCATAGGAAGTTGGTTGTTTTCAATCAAGTATTATGAAAATCTGGAAAACACCTGCCAGATTCAAGAATTCTTAGATTGGTAGTCAAAGAGGAGATGGAAAAGCCACAAAGAAAAAAGCGGAAATGGGGCACCTGGGTGGCTCAGTGGTTTAAGCCGTTGCCTTCGGCTCAGGTCACCATCTCAGGGTCCCGCATCGGGCTCTCTGCTCGGCAGAGAGCCTGCTTCCCTCTCTCTCTCTCTGCCTGTCTCTCCATCTACTTGTGATTTCTCTCTGTCAAATAAATAAATAAAATCTTTAAAAAAAAAAAAGAAAAGAAAAAAGCGGAAATGTATTCCTCTGGTTATATGTCAGGTAGTGTTTTTCCTGGGTAGAAACATTTACAAATGATGAGCTATTTGGGGAGAAATATTGTGTGACTTTCTACTATATTATAATTTATAACTATATACAATATTTGCATTTTTTTCTCAAAGTCAAGGTCATATTAATACAGGGTCAGAGCACCACTAAATAGTAAAAATATATTTAGAAATCGAAATACTTGCTCTTAATATATACCTTTAAAACAGCATTAAACCACAGTAAGGAACTGCCTTTAAAAATTAATTAATTCCACAGGAGCATCACAGTGCTGGCCCGGGCTCCACACAGGCTATGGTGCACACCTCTAAAACTCCAGTCTTTGAGATCCACTGGTTGTAAAAACTCACAGTAATCAGCTCCTCTAGTTTTCTCAGGTGATGGTTTGGGGAAAGTGTGTTTCTTGTGCAATCCCCTGTGTACTGCTCTCTCAATCTTGTGCCCTCTCTCTCTCTCTCTGATCAGGGCTCCCAACCCACTGCAGGGCCTGTGATCCTTTTCTCCCCCACGTCATGTCTCCACACATCTTACCTTCCATAATGTGGCCTCTTCCCTCCCTCTACTTGGACAGTTTGTTCTCTCAGTTCTCAGATCGATTTCTTGGGTGTTCAGAATGATTTATTTCTCTAGTTGTGTTCAAGGGACAAGGCAAACCTAAGATCCTCCTACTATTCTGCCACCTCAGCAAAGCAGGGAAGAATATCCCATGGAAAAAAGTCTCCCCCACCAAGGGAGTTAGGAAACCTGGACAGCAACGTGCAGAATGACACAGGACCACTTTCTTACACCACACATAAAAACATTTTTTGTTTTGTTTTTATGATGTTTTATGATGAAACAGATAAATGGATGAAAGACCTAAATGTGAGACCGGAAACCATCAAAATCCTAGAGAAGAACACAGCAGTGACCTCTTTCACCTTGACCAAAGCAACTTCTTATTAGACTTGTCTCCAGGAACAAGGAAAGCAAAAGCAAAAATGAACTATGGGGGCTTCATCAAGATAAAAAAAGCTTCTGCCCAGGCACCTGGGTGGCTCAGTCATTAAGCATCTGCCTTCCACTCAGGTTATGTTCCTGGGGTCCTGGGATCAAACCCCACATCGAGCTCCCTGCTCTGCAGGAAGCCTGCTTCTCCATCTCCACTTCCTCTGCTTGTATTCCCTTTCTCATTGTGTCTGTCTCTGTCAAATAAATAAATAAAATCTTAAAAAAAAAAAAAAAAGCTTCTACACAGCAAAGGAAATGACAACAAAATTAAAGGCAGTCTATGGAATGGGCGAAGATATTTTCAAATGACATAGCTGACAAGGGGTTAGTACCCAAAATCTATAAAGAAATTATGAAACTCGACACCCAAAAAACAAATAATTCAGTTAAGAAATGGGTAGAAGACATGAATAGACATTTCTCCAAAGAACAACAGACATGAAAAGATGCTCAGCATCACTCATCATCAGGGAAATACAAATCAAAACCACAATGAGATATCACCTCACACCTGTCAGAATGGCTAAAATTAACAAGTCAGGAAACAACAGATGTTGATGAGGAAGCAGAGAAAGGGGAACCCTCTTACATTTACACTGTTCGTGGGAATGCAAACTAGTTCACTCACTCTGGAAAACAGTATGGAGGTTCCTCAAAAAGTTAAAAATAGAGCTACCTTATAACTCAGCAATTTCACTACTAGGTATTTACCCAAAGTAAAAAATAGTGATTTGAAGGGGCATCTGCACCCCAATGTTTATAGCAGCAATGTGGAAAGAGCCCAGATATCCATCCACGGATGAATGGATAGAGAAGATGTGGATCTATATATACAATGGAGTATTACTCAGCCAAAAAGAATGAAATCTTGCCATTTCCAATGATGTCAATGGAACACAGTGTTCCATGACATAGTGTCATAGTGTTATTATGCTAAGCAAAATAAGTCAGTCAGAGAAAGACAAATAACCTATGATTGCACTCATATGTGGAATTTAAGAAATGCAACATATGAACATAGAGGTTAAAAAAGAGAGAGAGACAAACCATGATCCAGACTCTTAACTACAGGGAACAAACTGAGAGTTGCTGGAGGGGAGGGGTGCAGGGAGGAGGGCTGGTTAAATGGGTGTTGGGCATTAAGGAGGCCATTTGTTGTGATGAGCCTTTGGTGTGTATGTAAGTGAGGAGCCACTAAATTCTACTACTGAAACTAATATTACACTATATGTTAACTAGAATTTAAATTTAAAAAGAAAATAATTCCAAAGACACAAAATTGAGATTTGCTATCAAACCCTAGAAACTACAATTTTCCCAATTCTGGAGGAATAGTATCTCAAACTGAAAACATGGCCAGGAAGTTATAAAGTAATACAGAACAAGTTTTTTGTTTTTTGTTTTTTTAAGATTTCTGTATTTATTTGAGAAAGAGAGCATGTGTGCAAGTGAAGGGGGGGGGGCAGAGGGAGAGAATCTCAAGCAGACTCTGTGCTCAGAGTCCTAACCAGGGCTCAATCCCATGACCCTGAGATATGATCTGAGCCAAAACCAAGCATCAGACTCTTACCAACTAAACCACACAGCGCTCCTGTAGAACTATTCTCTACTGACAGTCAAGGGACTGATCTCTAGCCCTGATTCAATAGCATATTAGTGTGAGACTAGATGAGTCACTTAGCATTTCTGAGCCTCTGTTCTGTTGCGTATGAGATGAGGGATTTATAAAACCACAGTGAGATACCACCTCACGCCAGTCAGAATGGCTAAAATTAACCAGTCAGAAAATGACAGGTGTTGGCGAGGATGCAGAGAAAGGGGAACCTTCCTACACTGTTGGTGGGAATGCAAGCTGGTGCAGCCACTCTGGAAAACAGTATGGAGGTTCCTCAAGAAGTTGAAAATAGAGCTACCCTATGACCCAGCAATCACACTACTGGATATTTACCCTAAAGATACAAACAAAGTGATCTGAAGGGGCACGTGCACCCAAATGTTCATAGCAGTAATGTCCACAATAGCCAAATTATGGAAAGAGTCCAGATGTCCAGCAACAGATGAATGGATAAAGAAGATGTGATATTACACACACACACACACACACACACACACACACACACACACACACACGAATACTATGCAGCCATCAAAAAAGGAAATTTTGCCATTTTTAATGATATGGATCGAACTAGAGGTTATTATCCTAAGCAAAATAAGTCAATTAGAGAGGGACAATTATTACATGATCTTACTAATATGAGAAATCTGAGAAACAAGACAGAGGATTATAAAGGAAGGGAGGGAAAAACGAAACAAGATGAAACCAGAGACAGAGACAAACGATAGGAGACTCAATCTCAGGAAACTGACTGAGGATTGCTTAAGGAGACAGGGGGTTGGAAGGATGGGATGATGGTTGATGGATATTGGAGAGGGTATGTGCTATGATGAGTGCTGTGAATTGTGTAAGACTGATGATTCACAGACCTGTACCCCTGAAGCAAATAATATATTATATTGTTAATTAAAAAAAAAAAAAAAAAGATGAGGGATTTGTATTTTCTGCTCCCAAAACCTTGCATGACTTAAATTAAAAACATCATAAAACTAAGAATACTAGTTTAAAAAATTCCAAGGTAGAAACGTGACCATCTAAAAAAGATAAATGGATTATGCATTACGAGATTTCTGAAAGAAACTAATTGCTAGATTGGGACATCATTATTGATGTTGTTTCCCAGGGAGAATAATTTTTTGAAAAAGAACAAATTCATCAGCAAAAACAGCCTTATACCTGGAAATAAATTTAAATAGGAATTAAGTAATCTCCTGCCTATAGTAGAGAATCTGGCTAACATTGTAAAAATTTGTCATTTAATCAATTATGGCTTTTAAAGGGCACAGAAATGTCACTCAAGTGCAGGTTTCAATTACAAATCCTCTCCATAAAGACAGAGCAAAGCATAAAGGGATACTAGGATGAGAAACTGTGGCTTAGGAATGTAGTTCCCTGATGACTTCACCAAAGAACGGAAAGAATTTTTTTCTCAAATAGCAGATGCAAAGCAGGTTCGTAGTCAGCATGAATTGCTTCCTCAACCTCATTTGTATTGCTTCTAGGCTGTGATGTTAACTGAGGTCCAAAACACATGCTTGAGACATCGGAGAATTAGAAGCAAATTCTTCATTTTCTTGTGGAGAATGCAGCAGCCTGACTGGTATTCTGCCAAGGAAGGAGGCTAACCCGCTCTGTGTGTACAGTAATAGACATGTCCCAAGGTGATCAAATTAAACAAGGATTTGAAAACTTCCCAAACACCCCTGCATGTTAATTGTCTAGTGTGGAGCACCTACGCATGCAAAAACATATAGGAATCTTTTTATTTTAGGGATATAACTCTTGATCTCTGATTTCTATTATTGCCCTTTCCAACTATAATTTGTATTTGCACTTTGTGGTCTTTTGTTGTATTAACTTATCTTTATAGGATGAAATATATCATTCTTTTCCTTTATGTTCCTAGGTTTCTGTCTTATTTTCTATCATATTTCCTATTATCTTTAATATTTTCTTTTCTTCAATTTTGATCTATCTAGAATTTATTTTAATGAATTATGTAAGGAAGGGATCTAACTTTGTTTTCTTACAGGCAGGTTGCCAATTAGGACAGCATCTTTATTCAATAAACCTGGTTTAGGATTTTATTTTAAACATAAGAAAGGATGTATGCTACTGATTTTTTTTTTTTATTTGGTGTTAAGTTTTTCCCTGGGAGAATTAGTGGCTGAGGCATCTAGGTGCTCCTTGAAACATATTCTACTTAGACAATAAAATGATGTCATAACCTTAAATAATGATGATTATCTTTATGCTTATTATAATCTAAGACCCTTAGAGACAGAAACCCTACCTTATTCATTCTATATCATAGAACAGTTTGTGGGTTACTTTGCATGCCACTTAGGTGTTCAATAATACTTATTTAAATTAACGCTATGGTTGTAGAACATGTATCCAATTTATCCAAGAGACTTGAGGATATTTTGAAAAGAAAAGAGCTTAACCGTCACCATTGAAGATTCATTTTGTAGGATATGAGAACACATCTACCAATTGCAATTAACTGGAAAATTCCCATAGGTTTAGTGTGATTATAGTATTTGAAGGAAGGAGGCCACAATGTAATTGATCATGATAGCCAATACAGAGATAGCTAATTGTTGCAAATATTGTTGATTATATACCCAACAAGCAGGCCCCTTCTTCCTTGATAACAAATCTGACTTCTGTTGGGGCTTTATCCTCTTATGTAAGAAGGTTAATTCTCTGAGGTGAACTATGACTGTTGTCATAATTATGACATGACGTCCCATTTCCCTTGATAGTGATTGGTTCAGGCATGGACATGTGACCCAATTCTGGTTGATGAGACTACAGGCAAATCTGATGGAGGAGTTCTTAGAAAATTTTTCTCTGCTAATAACATGGAAGGCAAGAGAGGAGTCCCTCTTCTTTTTCTCTGGCTGCTGCTGATCTGTCTTGCAATTACAAATGGCTAAAAATTTGCAAAGACCTGGGTCCTTAAAGACATTGTTGAGCCACTAAATCAACCAACCCAGAAACTTTCTCTAATTCCAGCCTTAATCATTACATGGAGAATTAAACCCCTCGTGTTTAAGAGGGATACTTGCAATTAGATTTTCTTTACTTAACCGTTGAAAGCATTGTAACTGCTACACAGCAAGCAGTGAATGACAGCACAGACTTTGGATCAAAGGCCAGCTTCCCTATCCACTACTTTGTATTTTGAGATCGAAGCAAACTTTTATCTAGTTTCTTTTACCTTGTTTTGTTCTACGCAACTGAAACTAATCCCAATTGAGTTTGTTAATCGCAGAATAAATAAGTAGTCTAAGTATGCATTCACATACTTTAATCAGTTGCTTAACCATATCCATCTAATCCTAGATTAGATGGAATTCTAATCTGATTTTAACTGGAATTCTTCAAACTGATATGGTTTTTCTAAATGCTTGTTTTGGTTTGCTTTTGGTGGTGGTGGTTGTTGTTCTTTCTCTCTCTCTCTCTCTCTCTCTGACACACACACACACACACACACACACACACACAATTGCCTGCAATCGTTTTTAAAGTAGCATTTTATAGTCAATAAATTTTAAAATGTTGACATCTTCAATGAGCTTTTCTGTGTAGTATAACTTTTTTTATTCTTATTTGCTATAGGCAGTAATTTTTTCACTTACAAATTTATTAATATTTCAACCCAATATTTTCAGAAGATTGCCTTCTTGCCCACTTTGGGGCATCTTTCTTCAGTAAATATTTTTAAAAGACAAAGCTTGTCTGATGAGCCATCTGCTTACTGCATATGCATCCCACACCCTAGAGAAGGGGCTGCAGCAGAAGATCCCAGGACCACATAGAAGTCTAACCCATTCGAACTCACTTTAATGCGGACTTACTTTAAAGCAAATAGTAATGATAATGTTTTGTTTCAAGAAAAATGTTCAGTTGGGTGTGGGATACTGGGTCTCCAACCATGTTCCACACAAGCCAGCCTACCTATGAGGCAATGTCTGTGATTTCAGTATGAGGTTTTTTAAGCAGGGTAAAAAGTTAAATACTCCCAAAGCAACAGAATACACATTCTTCTCTAGTGCACATGGAACATTCTTCAGAATAGATCACATCATCGGTCCTAAATCAGGACTTAACTGGTATCAAAAGATTGGGATCATTCCCTGCATATTTTCAGACCACAATGCTCTAAAGCTAGAACTCAACCACAAAAGGAAGTTTGAAAAGAACCCAAATACATGGAGACTAAACAGCATCCTTCTAAAGAATGAATGGGTCAACCGGGAAATTAAAGAAGAATTGAAAAAAATCATGGAAAGAAATGATAATGAAAATACAACGGTTCAAAATCTGTGGGACACAACAAAGGCAGTCCTGAGAGGAAAATATATAGCGGTACAAGCCTTTCTCAAGAAACAAGAAAGGTAAGGGGGTGGGATTATGGACATTGGGGAGGGTATGTGCTTTGGTGAGTGCTGTGAAGTGTGTAAACCTGGTGATTCACAAACCTGTACCCCTGGGGATAAAAATATATGTTTATAAAAAATAAAAAATTAAAAAAAAAAAAAAAGAAACAAGAAAGGTCTCAGGTACACAACCTAACCCTACACCTAAAGGAGCTGGAGAAAGAACAAGAAAGAAACCCTAAGCCCAGCAGGAGAAGAGAAATCATAAAGATCAGAGCAGAAATCAAAGAAATAGAAACCAAAAAAACAATAGAACAAATCAACGAAACTAGGAGTTGGTTCTTTGAAAGAATTAATAAAATTGATAAACCCCTGGCCCGACTCATCAAAAAGAAAAGAGAAAGGACCCAAATAAATAAAATCATGAATGAAAGAGGAGAGATCACAACTAACACCAAAGAAATACAAACTATTATAAGAACATACTATGAACAACTCTACGCCAATAAATTTGACAATCTGGAAGAAATGGATGCATTCCTAGAAACATATAAACTACCACAACTGAACCAGGAAGAAATAGAAAGCCTGAACAAACCCATAAGCAGTAAGGAGATTGAAACAGTCATTAAAAATCTCCAAACAAACAAAAGCCCAGGGCCAGACGGCTTCCCGGGGGAATTCTACCAAACATTTAAAGAAGAACTAATTCCTATTCTCCTGAAACTGTTCCAAAAAATAGAAATGGAAGGAAAACTTCCAAACTCATTTTATGAGGCCAGCATCACCTTGATCCCAAAACCAGACAAGGATCCCACCAAAAAAGAGCGCTATAGACCAATATCCTTGATGAACACAGATGCGAAATACTCAACAAAATACTAGCCAATAGGATTCAACAGTACATTAAAAAGATTATTCACCACGACCAAGTGGGATTTATTCCAGGGCTGCAAGGTTGGTTCAACATCCGCAAATCAGTCAATGTGATACAACACATCAATAAAAGAAAGAACAAGAACCATATGATACTCTCAATAGATGCTGAAAGAGCATTTGACAAAGTACAGCATCCCTTCCTGATCAAAACTCTTCAAAGTGTAGGGATAGAGGGCACATACCTCAATATCATCAAAGCCATCTATGAAAAACCCACCGCAAATATCATTCTCAATGGAGAAAAACAGAAAGCTTTTCCGCTAAGGTCAGGAACACGGCAGGGATGTCCATTATCACCACTGCTATTCAACATACTACTAGAGGTCCTAGCCTCAGCAATCAGACAACAAAAGGAAATTAAAGGCATCCAAATCGGCAAAGAAGAAGTCAAATTATCACTCTTCGCAGATGATATGATACTATATGTGGAAAACCCAAAAGACTCCACTCCAAAACTGCTAGAACTTATACAGGAATTCAGTAAAGTGTCAGGATATAAAATCAATGCACAGAAAACAGTGGCATTTCTCTACACCAACAGCAAGACAGAAGAAAGAGAAATTAAGGAGTCCATCCCATTTACAATTGCACCCAAAACCATAAAATACCTAGGAATAAACCTAACCAAAGAGGCACAGAATCTATACTCAGAAAACTGTAAAGTACTCATGAAAGAAATTGAGGAAGACACAAAGAAATGGAAAAATGTTCCATGCTCCTGGATTGGAAGAATAAATATTGTGAAAATGTCTATGCTACCTAAAGCAATCTACACATTTAATGCAATTCCTATCAAAGTACCATCCATCTTTTTCAAAGAACTGGAACAAATAATTCTAAAATTTATATGAAACCAGAAAAGACCTCAAATAGCCAAAGGGATATTGAAAAAGAAAGCCAACGTTGGTGGCATCACAATTCCGGACTTCAAGCTCTATTACAAAGCTGTCATCATCAAGACAGCATGGTACTGGCACAAAAACAGACACATAGATCAATGGAACAGAATAGAGAGCCCAGAAATAGACCCTCAACTCTACAGTCAACTAATCTTCGACAAAGCAGGAAAGAATGTCCAATGGAAAAAAGACAGCCTCTTCAATAAATGGTGCTGGGAAAATTGGACAGCCACATGCAGAAAAATGAAATTGGATCATTTCCTTACACCACACACAAAAATAGACTCAAAATGGATGAAGGACCTCAATGTGCGAAAGGAATCCATCAAAATCCTTGAGGAGAACACAGGCAGCAACCTCTTCGACCTCAGCAGCAGCAACATCTTCCTAGGAACAACGCCAAAGGCAAGGGAAGCAAGGGCAAAAATGAACTATTGGGATTTCATCAAGATCAAAAGCTTTTGCACAGCAAAGGAAACAGTTAACAAAATCAAAAGACAACTAACAGAATGGGAGAAGATATTTGCAAACGACATATCAGATAAATGACTAGTGTCCAGAATCTATAAAGAACTTAGCAAACTCAACACCCAAAGAACAAATAATCCAATCAAGAAATGGGCAGAGGACATGAACAGACATTTCTGCAAAGAAGACATCCAGATGGCCAACAGACACATGAAAAAGTGCTCCATATCACTCGGCATCAGGGAAATACAAATCAAAACCACAATGCGATATCACCTCACACCAGTCAGAATGGCTAAAATCAACAAGTCAGGAAATGACAGATGCTGGCGAGGATGCGGAGAAAGGGGAACCCTCCTACACTGTTGGTGGGAATGCAAGCTGGTGCAGCCACTCTGGAAAACAGCATGGAGGTTCCTCAAAATGTTGAAAATAGAACTGCCCTATGACCCAGCAATTGCACTACTGGGTATCTACCCTAAAGATACAAACGTAGTGATCCAAAGGGGCACGTGCACCCGAATGTTTATAGCAGCAATGTCCACAATAGCCAAACTATGGAAAGAACCTAGATGTCCATCAACAGATGAATGGATCAAGAAGATGTGGTATATATACACAATGGAATACTATGCAGCCATCAAAAGAAATGAAATCTTGCCATTTGTGACAACATGGATGGAACTAGAGCGTATCATGCTTAGTGAAATAAGTCAAGCAGAGAAAGACAACTACTATATGATCTCCCTGATATGAGGAAGTGGTGATGCAACATGGGAGCTTAAGTGGGTAGGAGAAGAATAAATGAAACAAGATGGAATTGGGAGGGAGACAAACCATAAGTGACTCTTGATCTCATAAAACAAACTGAGGGTTGCTGGGGGGAGGGGGTTTGGGAGAAGGGGGTGGGATTATGGACATTGGGGAGGGTATGTGCTTTGGTGAGTGCTGTGAAGTGTGTAAACCTGGTGATTCACAGACCTGTACCCCTGGGGATAAAAATATATGTTTATAAAAAATAAAAAATTTTAAAAAAAGTTAAATACTTGCCAACTATCTAAATTTATAATTTCCTTCTACAACTCCTGAATTGTAGCATTTTAAAATTTTTTTCAAGTTCAATTTAGTTAACATATATTGTATTATTAGTTTCAGGGGTAAAATTTAGTGGTTCATCAGTTACATATAACACCCAGTGGTCAGTCCATCAAGTGCCCTCCTTACTGCCCATCACCCCACCCCCTTACCCACCTCCCTTCCAGCAAAACTTGTTTGTTTCCCATAGTTTAGAGTCTCTTATGGTTTGCCTCTCTCTGTTTTTCTTACTTTATTTTTCCTTCCCTTCCCCTGTGTTCACCTGTTTTGTTTCTTAATTTCCACATGAGTACTCAGTTCAGTTTTCATAGGCACAACTACTATCTTTTTACACTCCTACAGATTTTCATAATTTTAATTGAAGTATGAACTTTGAAAACATAAGCCTAACCAGCATAAGCAGGTGTGGGACCAAATGCAATTACTCTTCGTCATCATTGTTGAATCAGAATAGCGCAAGCCTCCTGGGACGCCAAGATGGCACCGTCAGTTAAGGATCTGACTCTTGGTTTTGGCTCAGGTCCCAAACCCTCGAGCCCTGTATTGGGCTCCGCACTCAGCATGGAGTCTGCTTAAGACTCCTTCTTCCCCTACCCTCTTCTCATACTCTGTCTTTCTAATAAATAAATAAATCTTTAAAAAACAAAAAATAGTTTAAGCCCCCCTTGTGATAGGAAATACGAAAATAGAAATGTGTCTCCCCTTTAAGAAGAGAATTAGCTTTAAAGAAAAATTATAAAGCAATCACTGGATTGTTTTTCAGGAATAGTGAAACAAATTACTGCTTTGGAATATCCACTGGACCTTGCGATGTGTAAAACTTCTTGCTTGTTAGGCTAGGACCAAAGGTTCTGATATATATTGTGTTTTGCTATATTCTATTGAGTCTCATACTCCTAATATTTCCTGACACTAAATGCCTAAGAAGAAAGTCTTCAAATATATGTATTATATTTTAAAATAAAAATTCTGGAGTGCATGGTTGACAGACTGGACTGAGCATCTGACTCTTGGTTTCAGCACAGATGTGATCTTGGGGTTGTGAGATCGAGCCCCGCTCTGGTCTCCGTTCTCAATACGGAGTCTGCTTGTGTTTCTTTCTCCCTTTCCCTCTGCTCCTCCCCACTGCATTCTCTTTCAAATAAGTAAAGTAAATCTTAAAAGAAAGAAAAAGAAAATATAAATCCTAACTCTTCTTCTTATATATGTTTCAAGTTTTAAAAAATTATGGAAATTGCATGAGCACATCAGCCTAACTAGTAAAGCAAAAATGGGATGGTTATGAACTTTTGTTCACTACAACTTAAAGGAAGAATAATTTGCAGTGAAACAACTGGGTATTTTAAAAAATTTCTTCCTTTCTGTTTTATTCTGAGTCTTCCATTTTCCAATAACACAAAAATTCAATGTAATATCTATATGAGTCCATACTGATGTGAATATACTATTGCACAAATAAATTAGAGAGAACAGACATACGTCTCATGCAGAAGAATTCCAAATGATTTATACAGATACCCTCCTCTTAAAAAAAGTAGAGTATAGCTCCCCACTCTTTTAAGTGTGGACAACACACACTGATTTTCTTCAAAGAGTGTAGTATAGGAAGGTGGAGGGCAGGTAAGTAACTTTACAGGACAGAAACCTGACAAATACCGCCTTACTGATGTAATCAAGGCCAACATCAACAGTGATAAGTCATGTTGATAAGAACAACTCTGATATGATGTAATGAAAATGGCACTTTACCTCTGTGATCTTCCTCCAAACAAAACAAAATAAAACAAAACAAACAAACAAAAAACATAACCCCAGTCTAATCTTTGTATGTAAAACAGTTTGGAAAAGTTTTGATTTTTAATGACAACATACTTACCTTAATAATAATTTCCTCAGGGGCACCTGGGTGGCTCAGTGGGTTAAAGCCTCTGCCTTCGGCTCAGGTCATGATCCCAGGGTCCTGGGATCGAGCCCCACATTGGGGCTCTCTGTTTTGTGGGGAGCCTGCTTCCTCCTCTCTCCTCTCTCCCTGCCTCTCTGCGTACTTGTGATCTCTGTCTGTCAAATAAATAAATAAAATTTTTAAATAATAATAATAATAATTTCCTCAAACTTTTGAACGGCCATCTAACAGATCAGTTTATAATTCAGGACATATACCTACATAATTCAGACCTTCCTTTCTGAATTATAAAGTCATTTTCTCCAGGATTGAAGCCAATTATTCGGTATAGATTCTAAGCCTTGTTTGTAGCAAGAGAGCTTCTCACGGGGACGTGTTCAATTTTAAAGGCACACTATGAAGGGGTGTGTGTGGTGTGGGGGGGCAGTGTTGAATAAACACCTTCTACTAGGTGGGAAGGTCCTGAGAATAAATAAAAGAAGATATTAATTCTAGAGAAGTATAAATACTTCTCTTAATCTTCTCATCCAGCCACGTTACAAAAGATCAAGATAGCTAAGCCCAAAGCTTTTTTGAAGACCCATTATAAGCCACTTGGAATTTTGTTACTGCTTTCGGCTTTTTCTTGGGGAAGAAAGTAAAGATGAGCAGTGCTTTCCCAGATCAAGGTGAAGTGATGATGATAGTGATAAAGATGATGCATGCTAATGATAACAGACAGCAGTATCGAACCACGAAGCATGTAATTTAGTAAGGGCACCTGGGTGACTGAGTGAGTTAAGCCTTCAGCTCAGGTCATGTCTCAGGGTCCTGGGATCGAGCCCCGCATCAGGCTCCTTGCTCAGTGGGGAACCTGCTTCTCTCTCTCTCCCTGTGCTGGCCACTCACCCTGCTTGTGTTCTCTGTCTCTCTAATAAATAAATAAAATCTTTAAAAATACATATATTTATATATGTATTTATATACATAATTTAGAATATATAACAAATATAAATATATATATTCCTTATTAAATTATATAGCATATATTTAGTAAAGAATATATATAACAAATATAAATATATATAATATATATGTTCCTTACTAAATTATATAGATATATTATAAAGATATAATTTAATAAAAACTTTTCTGTCCCAACCACTATACTTGATGCTATACATTTAACAGCTCATGTAATACAATACATTTGTGGGAAAAAAATTATTCCCATCTTAAATATGAAAAAAATTGAAGTGTGAGGTAATTATTAAAACCCATACTAACAATAAGCAACTTGAATGTCTGGACCTTCTCCACTCTATGGTACTGCCTCTGAAGAATATGAATTTATTTCTGATATGTGAGTAATCCATGTTTGAATGATCAGCATACATGCATTAAAATTGCATAGAACTGTCTAGTTGTTGGAACAAGATTGGGGGAAAGTTGTTCTTTTCATATAGGCCAGGGGGGCCCTGATGCTAATTCTTGGACAACAACTAAAAATACAATTACTAACCCACTCTTACTTCCTCAATTTTTTTTTTTAACTGGAAGTCTTGAAAGAAAAGTGAAATTTCAGAGATGAAAAATCTTCTCATCTCACTCCAATAGCTCTATTGTCAGACAAGAACACTGATGATCAATATCTTTCCCTTTGATCCCCAGCTCTGGGAATGTCATTAAAGACACTGACATGCTTACAGAGAATACTCTCACTTGAGACTTTGTGGCTATCGAGGAATAGACATGGTCAGAATTAGTTAGAGGCAGGACAATAGTCACTGCAGTGTGATGAGCATTTCACTATTTCAGAGGTAAGATGAGAGAACTGAAGTGGAGGTTACCAAAATCACTCATTGAGCACGGGTTCTGCCTGGACTGAGTGATAGGAAATGAGGGTCAGCCTGAGAAACAAGAATCACTAACTAGAAAGAAACTTGAAAAAAAAATTACACAAACACAATGAGAGAAAATCCCAAATTACAAGTATGTCATCGGGCGCTGGGCTAAGAGATACAGTAACTAGAAACTTCGAGTGTCAAATATCATCAGTTAAACTTGTGCTTGAGAAACAGTCTCTATTTCTCAGTGTTTTGTTTGTCTTTCAAGTATGTCACAGTATTCTTCCTGTCCTTACAAAACATGTAAATAATATCAGGAGAAGCTCTTCAAATTGCTCTGAATTGCAGACATTAAGAAATTCCCTTACAGAACATTGCATCTTTGGACAGGAGAGGTAGCAGCCTTCGTGATTTCATGGAACTCATAAAGGGGCTCTAACCTGTAAACTGTGTTTTGGTTGTCATAGCAAATTTGTATTCAACTATAGTATATTATATCCTTGGGTAGCGTGACGGTCATCATCCTAAGGCCTTGTTGGGAACATTTCCAAAAACAAGAACCTTCAGTTTTGTTTTCACATTCACATAAGGGAATTAAAAAGAACCAACTGTAAAAATCCTGGCCTAATAATAAGTGGACCATTTATTAAAGCCATTCTAAAAGTAAAAGAGTATAAAAACAAACAAAAATGAATAAATTCTGTGAGATATCCCAGCCCTCACCTAAGTAACTTTCAAGAGAGAATTGCAATTATTTGTTGTATCTTTATATTAATCTTCTAAAAATAACTGAGGATGCTAAGAGATTATGTTGAGTAGCACCACTGATTCTAATAAATAGAGTAATAATAGAAAATATTTAGTGTACTCTAATAAATAGAGTAATAATAGAAAATATTTAGTGTAACTACATGTAGGTTAAATCTCTTGCTTAACATCTTACAGCTGTTAACACACATAGTTAGGTTACAGAATCTGGACTAACTCTGAATGTCATGAAATTAAAGTGTTCTAAGACTCCCTCCCAGGTATTCTGAGGCCAGATTCCTATTTTTTTGTAAGGAAACCCCTACTGATTTTTTTTTTTTAAGTTATCTCTAGGCCCAACATAGGCTTGAATTCATGACCACAAGGTCAGGAATCATAAGCTTTACTGACTAAGTCAACCAGACACCCCAAGGAAATCTTGCTGATTTTAAATGTAGGATTGTCAAATATTCCCTGAAATACTCAGACTAATCTGAGGATCTCATGGGAAGAACAAGGGTGAAGAGAACAGCCATACTTTTGGGGAAAAAGCATTATCCACTGGGCTTTTTAACCTTGGAACTTCTTTAAAAGATAGAAGCAAATTAGTGTAAAGTAGATATTATAAAAACAGACTCATGGGATTTGAATAGTCAGCAGCCCAATCTGGTCCAACAGTAAAGCACCTAAGGCTAAATTCTATTTAACCCATATTTCAAGCACACCTGGGAAGTCCATTCTGTACTTTCTTGGGCAATACAAGAAGTAAAATATGTCATAATTGACAAAGTCACACAGTAGATGAGAGCCTTGGGCAAAGAGTCTCTGAAATCTTGCCTGATATTCCTTCATATGCTGTCAACTCCCTGGAATTCTCCTCTAAGGTGGATGATGGCTAATAAATTGGGACAGGGGCAACAAACAGAACACCTGTTGGCTGAGGCACAATTATTCAAATGTACCACCTTCTCTTCCCTTCTCAAACTTGGATACGCAGCACTTTTATCTCAGCTTCAAACAGATGAGCTCTAAAAACCCTGAGAATGATGACATCCTGAGCCTTCGTGGGAAGAAAACAGTGATGACAAACAGGAGAAAAAGCCCCCTTATTTTTTCAATAAATGTAACTAAATATGATAAATCATCTTCAAAGCTATACCTATTAGAAATATATTTCTTTTTTTTTTTAAGATTTTATTTATATGACAGACCGAGATCACAAGTAGACAGAGAGGCAGACAGAGAAAGAGGAGGAAGTAGGCTCCCCGAGGAGCAGAGAGCCCGATGCGGGGCTCGATCCCAGAACCCTGGGATCATGACCTGAGCCAAAGGCAGAGGCTTTAACCCACTGAGCCACCCAGGCACCCCTCGAAATATATTTCTTGTTTAAAAATAAAGTATGTGTTTAGGAGGAGTTAAGACGACAAAGAAGTAGGAGGACCCTGGGCTTGCCTCCTCGTTTGAACACAGTGGTATTGAGATCCGATCACTTGGAACACCCAGGAAATCAATCTGAGCATCAGAGGAAGGATCTCTGCGGTTGGAGGGAGAAAGCTGGCAGGTGCAAGGTGTGTGGAAGTGAACTGGAGGAGAGAAGAGATGCCCTGTTTTGGAAGGGAGGGAGCCCCTTCCATGGGGAAAGAAAAAGAAGAGAGGGAGAGAGGGGTTGAGAGAGTGTGGCATCGGGTCGCACAAGAAAAAACCTCTCTGACCACAGACTAGGGAGACGGGGACCTGAGTGGCACAGGTTTTTTGCCAACAGTGAGTGGAACGACTTAAGCTCTGAGGTTCTGGAAGTGCATGACTGTATCCAAGCAGAGCTGCAGTGTCCCCTCCTGGGGAGAAGGAGAGCTCTGGCCAGGAGCACACACAAAGTGGTATGGGGATCTCCTGGTTTGCACTGGGAGAGATCAGTACCCTTCCCGGAGTACATTTGGAAGAGGGCCTGCATCCTCTCCAAGGACAAAAGACCCTGCAGGTGCCAGCAACCAGCCTCTATGCACAGCCGACAAAGTGCATAGAGAGAGTGGATAACCTGCTCACTGCTTCTCACTGTGACTCACCAAAGATTTTGCACACCACTCAGGCAGGGGACTGTTTTTCTGGGACAAAGGCACTAATCAGAGTGCAGGGAAGCTCTAATCTGGAGGAGGGGGTGGATCTGAGTGGTGCTGGCTCCCTTAAGATTCGGAGTTTTGAATCCCAGCCTTGGGCCAAAGATAAAATGCTGGAGAGCTGGGCGGGCATCGGGAGTGCTGAAGGCTCTCGCTTTTCTGCATGGTCTTTCTGAACAGCAGGGGATGAGATCTCCTGTCCTAGGACTAGAGAGTGGAGTGTCATCATTTTATCCCCGTTACCAACACAGTGGGCCATCAGAGAGCAACACAGCAACCCCCAGTGGAGGTGGGAGCTGCTAACATCAAATCCTACCCCCACACTCACACCCACCCCATGCTTGACAGGGCTTTTTTTTTTTTTTATGTATTTGACAGACAGAGATCACAAGTAGGCAGAGAGGCAGGCAGAGAGAGAGAGAGGGAAGCAGGCTCCCTGCTGAGCAGAGAGCCCGATGTGGGGCTCGATCCCAGGACTCTGGGATCACGACCCAAGTGGAAGGCAGAGGCTTAACCCACTGAGCCACCCAGGTGCCCTTGACAGAGCTTTTTTAACTGGGGCAGGATTGACTCTGAGCCAGCACTGCAGTGGAGGAAGGGAGGTTCTCCCCGAGAGGAGCAGCACAGGCAGCCCATCCCCCACACCAGATCTACTGATCATACAGTGTGTCAGTGCGTCCCATTCAGTTCTGGTGGAAGTAGGACCAGGCTGTATTTTTTTTTCTTCTTCTTCTTTTTCTCCCTTTGGAATCAGGCTTACAGTTTTTGCTTCTTCCTTAATTTTTTTTGTTTCCTTTTCTCTTTTTTGGATCAGTCTTCTTTTTTTCTTTTCTTTTTCTTTTTTTTTTTTTTTTTTTTTCCTTTCTATGTCTTTGGAATCAGGCTTACAGTTTTTTAATCGGGTTTGTTGTTTTTGTTGTTATTCATTTTCCTTTTGTCTTTTTTTTTTTTTTTTAAGCAGGCATTTTCCCCTCCTCTCCCCCCACCCCATTTTCTTTCTTTCTTTCCCTTTTTCCAGGCTTTTTTCAACAAACAAATCAAAGCACACCTAGTTAAAGGTCCAAATACTCCCCACCTACAAGCAAGCAGGACCTCTATAGAGGGTAGACCAGTAGGAAAGAGCACCAAAACACAACAGCACAATGCATACAGCATATGCCAGAAACACTTCCTGAAGTCATAAGGTGCCAGGCCCTGAACAGTGTAAGATCTCTTCTTTTTCTTTTTTTTTAATTTTATTTCTTTTCAGTGTTCCAAAATTCAGCGTTTATGCACCACACCCAGTACTCCATGCAATACGTGCCCTCCATAATATACCCCAGGCTCACCCCCCACCCCCCTCCCCTCCAAAACCCTCAGTTTGTTTCTCAGAGTCCACAGTCTCTCATGGTTCATCTCCCCCTCCGATTTCCCCCAACTCACTTCTCCTCTCCTTCTCCCAATGTCTTCTGTGTTATTCCTTATGCTCCACAAGTAAGTGAAACCATACGATAATTGACTCTCTCTAAGGACCTCTTCTTAATAGAGCATTACTCTGAGGTGCAGGAAACATAACAAGGTTTCATAACACATAAAAGATAAAACTTAGCCAAAATGGCAAGGCGAAGCAATTCTCCCCAGGAGGTCAGGAAGATATCATAGCACAGGGACTTGCTGAAAATAGATAAAAGCAATATACCTGAACAAGAATTTAGATCAACAGTTATAACTACCAGCTGAACTTGGAAAAAAGCCTATAAAACACCAGAGAAACCCTTATTGCAAAGACAAAAGACCTAAAACTAGGGAGGTTGAAATAAAAAATGTTATAACTGAGAAGCAAAACAGACTGGGTATAATCACAAAGAGGACTGAAGAAGCAGAGAAGAACATAGGTGATATAGAAGATAAAATTATAGAAAATAATGAAGCTGAAAAGAAAGAAAGAAAACTATTAGATCACAAAGACAGACTTAGAGAACTCAGTAATTCCATAATGTGAAATAATATCAATATCATAGGAAACCTAGAAGGAGAAGAGCAGAAAAAAGGGACAGACGGTTTGTAAGAACAGATTATAGCTGAGAAGTCCCCTAATCTGGGGAAGGAAACAGGCATTCAAGTCCAAGAGGCACAAAGAATTCCCTTCAAAAATCAACAAAAACAGGGCAACACCCTGTCACATCATAGTGAAACTTGCAAAATACAAAGATAGAGAATTCTGAAAGCAGCTAGGGAAAAAAGTTCCTTAACCTACAAAGGTAGATACATAAAGTTAGCAGCTGAACTGTCCAGAGACCCAGCAGGCCAGATATGTAGGTGAGGGAATGGGATAACGGGGTGATGTGCATTGAGGAGAGCACTTGATGGAATAAGCACTGGGTGTTTTTGTTCGCAACTGGTGAACCACTGAATTCTACACCTACACCACTGAAACTAACAATACACTATATGTTAACTAATTTGAACTTAAATAAAATAAAATCCATAAAATAAAATAAGTATGTGTACAAATATATGACAGAATCTTTTCCCTTTGAGAAATATGATGGTATAGTTTCAACTTACATGAGTTAGAGGTCTCCTAATAAGCCCACACTTTTCAACAGTTCTTAAAGAAACAGGTGAAGAGATTGTCAACACTTAAAAGGCCCCATATCACACCTCTGTGACATTCTCTAACACACTTATCTAGTAGGTAACTCAGAGCCCTGAAGAGTCACTCCTTGGCCAGCTGACTTTCCTTCTACTTCCACAATAAGTTCTTTAGAAGTGGACAGTCAACATTCATACCTGCTCCCTTCAAAACCTTCCAACAGAGGTATCCAAACACTACAAAACCTAAAAGCTAAAACCTAAAAAGCTGTGTTATTTTTATGGAGAAAAATATCACCAACAGAGATGAAGAAATATGTTTTGTTTTTTTTAAAGGACCTGTAATCCTCACTGGCCACTAACCAGTAACCTTCTCTGATAGAAAAGACATTTGCCTGCCACACTGAAAGACCATCACAGCACAAGAAAAGGGCAGAAGTGAACCTTTTCTCCGTGTCTAGCACGAAGGGCAGAAGGGCAGACAGGCACCTCGCTTTGCAGGCTAAGTGAGTCCAAGGCTTGTTAAAAGCAATAGAGAAATGGAGAGAGAGTACAAGTAGACAGAGAGGCAGGCAGAGGGAGAGGGAGAAGCAGGCTCTCTGCTGAGTAGGGAACCCAAAGCGGGGCTCAATCTCAGGACACTGGGATCATGACCTGATCTGAAGTCAGACACTTAACTGACTGAGCCACACAGGTGCCCCAAAGCAAGAATTTTAGATAAAACAAAGAAACCAAACCAAACTGAAATTTCATATTAATAATTTAGGTTGGGGGTGGGGGTGCCGGGGTGGCTCAGTCGGTTAAGCAGTTGCCTTTGGCTCAGGTCATGATCCCAGGGTCCTTGGGATCGAGCCCCGCTTCCGGCTCCCTGCTTCTCCCTTACCCTGCTTGTTCACACAAGCGCTTTCTCTCTCTCCCAAATAAATAAAATAAAATACATTTAAAAATAAATAAATAATAATAATTTAGGTCAGGACCAGGCATTCTTTCTTCATTTCTCTTATCATGTTGCTAAACCATGTTTTCTCCACCTTTCATTTCAACTAATCTTCTGGACACCCAGTTCAATTCAACTTGTTTGATTTGGCTTGTCATTCTCTCCGGCCCCAGTTCTCTGCTGCTCAGCTGCCCAGCCCCCACCACAGCTTTGGGCTGTCGGTAGTGATGCTGTGGCTATTCTGACAGGGTGCATTTTATTTATGCTCTAGGACTGAGTTCCTCGGAACACTCCGAACAAAATGCAGATGTCATAAAAATACAACCTTTCAAAGTGCAACTGTAAGTAATGCTTAAGAGTTGGCAATGGAATCAGAACATCAGTATAGCCGTTCAAGATCTGTGCTTTGATTTGTTGTTGTTGTTTTGGTTTTTGTTGTTGTTGTTGTTGTCATTTTTCTCTCCCAGGTTTAGTGAGAAATAACTGGCAAATAACTCTGCGTAAGTTCAAGGTATACAGGTGATTATTTGATGCACATGTATATTATAAATGACTGCCATCATAACATTAGTGAACACAAGATTTGAGCTTTTGAATGCATTTACAGTCAGATTTGCTTTAAATTTATTCAGATTAACACATATGTCTCACTTATTGATACACCAATCAATGCATCATTATTAAAAGACAATCTACTCAGTACAGTACAGTATAGAGTGTGAAGTCTAATACTATATAAGTAAAAAATGAATAAATAACAAACAATATCCTTGTTTGAGCCCAGCCTCAGTCGTAACAAAGGCTGTTACCATTTGGACTCAACCCCAGAGGTGAAGTCAGCCACTGGTTATGAGCTCAGCCACCAGGCATGAAACACGGCACATATAATGAGGAGACAGGCTGGGAGGGCGGGGCAGGGGCACAGCTAATGGAGGATTTAAGAGAAGGTCATTTACAAGAGAGTCTCAGTTAAAGAGATGAAAGCAGTAATGTAAAGTTAGGCAGGAATCAGAGCTGAAGACTGAGCAGGTAATCACAGGAAGAATGAGACAGAATGTTGAGCCATCCTGAATTCCATGATAGAAACAACCAGCTGTTCAGGAACTTAATCCACCAAAACTAATTAAGGAAAACAGCAGAGCATGTTGAGGTCACTAGCTCTTTAGTACCTGACATGTTCCAGTAATTTACCTGAAATGGGAAGACCTGATGTCACATTGGTTATGACAATACAAGAGCCCCCCAGGGACAAGGAATCCTGTAGGCCCTGGAAGCCCCAGCACGCCTGCTGAAGTCAGGAAGCAAGGCCACCTGGTACAAACGTACCCACAATGGTCACACCTTCAGTGGAGTGATTCCTGACAGACACTCATACAATTTTTAATTAAGAGGAAAAAAGAATCATATGACATTAATTGTAATAATATTTTTATTTAATTATAGCTCCAAAAAGTATCACTTAAACATATAATCAATTAAATCACTATATCACTAAAACATTAGATATTTTACCCCTTTTTTATACTAAGTCTTAAAATGCTGGGTGCATTTACATTTATGGCCTGTGTCATTTGAACTAGTTGCATTGCAAGTGTTTGTTAGCTAATGTGGGTTTACCACACTGGACAGTGCAGAGCTGAACTATCTTCAAATATGCCTATTATAGCCTTTAAATGATATATAAATAAAAAGGGCAACTATCACTTGGAAATCACATTACAATCTAAGGAATGCTTTCACCATTTATCTCCTAGAATTCAAAACAATAACCAATGGGGTCGGTATGCCAAATATTATTATCTACCTCTAACTGGCAGATTAGGGAACTTTAAACTTAAGATCTTCGTAAGACCTTAAGATCGTCACAATCCTAGTAATAAATTTGAATCCAAGTCTTCTTCTATCCAGAAGTTAGGGTACCTCAGAGACATTAAATGAATTGCCAAAGGCTAGCAGCATGTCAGTTGCAGAATATGAAATCTGGGCCATTTACTCCCAAACCAGTGCTCTCACCACTGCAACAACACTGCAGATGCCCTCATACTTATAGATACAATTCTCAAGACTCATTTTCCCTGCAGTTGGTCTGCAAGTCAATACTAATCACATTACTAAATCTAATGTTCTTACTTGAACTACTGACCAGGGCCTATTCAAAAGAGAGATAGAATTCTTCAGTCCTCCCTCTCCATTTATATGACAAAATTGTCTCAGGAGTGTTTTAAAGGTTTTTTTGTTTTTTTTTTTTGCTTTGTTTTGTTTTTTCACAACAAGAGCAGGAACCTGCAATTTAGAGAAGAAGCATTTGAAACAAATTGCTAAAAGTATCCTTTTAAATAGTGAAATGCAGGGTGCCTAGGTGGTCAAGTCGGTTAAGGGTCTGTCTTCAGCTCAGGTCATGATCTCAGGGTCCTGGAATTGAGTCCCACGGGCTCCACGCTCAGTGAGGAGCCTGCTTCTCCTTCTCCCTGTTCCTGCTCTCTCTCACTATTTCTGTCAAATTAAAAAAAATAGTGAAATGCACAAACCTAAGCATAATGTGATTTTGTACTACATTTTGTGATTGTGTGATTACATCACATTATGTGATGTGCAAAACACATAATGTGTTTTGCAAAACAATAAATGACAAAGTATCCTTCTATAACTTTATATTTAAATACATGTAACATGTTTTGTAGGTCTTTATAATTATAATATGTACAGAAGAAAAATGCAGGAGAAGACAAAGCAGATGGTTACTTTGGGGCTAGGAGAACTGTATACTAATAGGTGAAGATAAGGAGGGAAGGGAAAGGCAAATAAAAAATAACAAAGTAGGATGCCTGGGTGGCTCAGTGGGTTATGTCTCTGCCTTTGGCTCAGGTCATGATCTCAGGGTCCTGGAATCAAGTCCCACATCAGGCTCTCTGTTCAGCAGGGAGCCTGCTTCCCCCCCACTCTACCTGCCTCTCTGCCTACCTGTGATCTCTGTCAAATAAATAAATAAAATCTTAAAAAAAAAAAAAGACAAAAAATTTATAATAATAACAAAGGGAAAAAAACTGCGTCTACAATATGACCCTGTTTAAGTAAAATAGTAATATTGTGTGTACATATATATACTCTATGTGCATATAAGTGTATATATTTTGTGTTTAATATTATATAAATACACAAATGTTACACTTTTAAATGATCTATTTACATTCATGTCATGTGAATAGTTCATAGCTAAACACTGAAACAGAAGTAAAGAAATACTTAGAAACAGGTTCCAGGACACTATTGCTTTCTAAAAATACAAATTGATGTAATTTGCAATTATACACACCACCAACAACAAAAACAACAATTAAAAAAGAACCAGACCTCCTAAACCACAAGGCTGATCTTCTCCAATAGGAGGAATTCTGGGAGGGGGGACAGCTCAGTTAACCATCTGTCTTTGGCTCAGGTCATGATCTCAGGGTCCTGGGATCGAGTCCCACATTGGGCAGGAGTATGCTTCTCCCTCTGTCTGCAGCTTCCCCCGCTTGCTGTATATTTCTGACAAATAAATAAATAAAATCTTAAAAAAAGAAAAAAAAAAGAATTCTAGGAGTAAACTGGTCTCGATGGTGAATAAATCATGTAATTTCTCCAGCCTATATCTGTTATGACACATTTGCTGCTCATTTCCTAAACATAGATTACTGCTTATATCTAAAATCTCTAAATTCTCAAATGTAAAATAAATATCAAAAGCCTGTTAAATTTGAGGAGGAGGCAGCAAAAAAGAAAATAGAATAAGCAGCAAAAAAAAAAACCCAGACAGAAGGGGGCACCTAGGCTCCTGACCTTGGCTCAGTTGGCGATCTTGAGGTTCTGGAATGAAGTCCTCTCCGGGTCTCTGCCACTCATTGGGAAGTCTGCTTGAGGATCCTCTCTCTGCCTCTGTCCCTCCACCTGCTCTCCCACCTCTCTCTCTCATTAATAAATGAATCTTAAAAAAAAAAAAAAACCCAGAAAGATGTGGTATACATATTTTGATTAAACAAATAATTTCCTTTAATAAAAAGTTAAATTGACCATTAATTCTGTGTATTTTAAGTGATATAATGAGAGTTCCTATATTTATGTTGAACAAATTAGTTTTCCAAATGTAAAGGTCGTCATTTCAACAGCTGGATTTTCTGACTTTTCTCAATTACCAGAACAACGCATGCGGAAAATAAGAAATAATAAAATCCCATTATTGTAATGTTACAACGTATCACAGGAAAAGCAAGAAAAAAGTCTCATGGGAAAGTCAATAAATAGCTTAATTAAATATTACAGTTGTGTTACTGTGTAGGCAATATATTTTTTATTTTTTATTGTTTCAGTGTTTTTTTTTTATTATGTGATTTGGAAATGGAAAAATGCCTCTAAAGACAGTTTATTTTCCAAAGATTTTACTCAACGATTGCCAAATAATTAAATCTACAGTGCTATAAGCTCATCCAAACGTTCTTAAAGGTGGAGAGCCCCACTATCTGCCCTACACACCATTTGTAATCAGAATGGCTCTTTGGGAATCATGGTGACCACATGCTGCTAGGCTGCCCTCTTCATCAGGCAGGTGGATGACTCCATGGGCCACAAAGGACCTGACATGTTTAATACAATCAACAGTTTGGGAGTATGCTCACATTGTAATACACATGCACTGAGTTTTTCATATAAACAGAACTCTAAAGGAAATTTACTGAAAACATAATGTCAATATTTAGTGCTAGGAATATTATTCTCTTAGAGCAGTAAGCAAACATGTTTCTCTTAAGTCAAGTATTGTTTTTGGTTTTGGTTTTGTTTTTAGGATTTCTTTGTTTTATTTGAGAGAGAGCAGAGGGAAGGGGCAGAGAGACTCTGAAACAGGCTCCACGTTCAGCATGGGACTTGATCCCACGACTCTGAGATCACAACCCTGAGATGCACCTGAACCAAAACCAAGAGTCGGAGGCTTAACCAGCTGCATCATCCAGGAGCCCCCTCATAAGTCAAGTTTGCTACAGCTCAGGCAATACCCAGTTCAAAAGCCATGGCCACATATGACATGAAACAAACTGGAGTATATTCCTTGTTTAAAAAGGCAAGGAGTTTACAATACTCTAAAGGAGAAAGATAAAATCCAAATAGTTATAAAATCATGTGATTACAATAGACTAGGCATTCTGTTAACCCTGTATTATCTTAACTGCTCTTTAGTGGGTCTTTATTGCTGGGTCAGAAAAACTAAAGAGAATAATGAATGTGAATTGACTATCAAAAAGGCAGAACCCGTTTGAGTTATGGAAAATGTAGGGTATTTAAAGTTTACATCCTCAAAGTACCTAAGTGCAATCAGGACACCCATGAATGTGAACTGGACTTAAAAAGCCAGTCACTATCACACTCTCCATCCCTGTTGTAGTCAGACAAGCATTAGCTAAACCTACCTCTGTTTTCTCTTCCCCCTCTCTCCATGGCTGCGTGTGGCCAACATGTTTCCATGATCTCCTGTGTCCAGTGCCCACCACTGCTTATTTGAATCCAGCTCTCAGGACTCCATCTCCAAATTCGAGACTTGACTTGGCTCAGATGTCCATCCATAATCTAGTCAGCCATAGTGTGGAGCATGAAGTCATGTGATACAGAAGACTGCCCCTTCTCGGAACTAGAGGAAAGCAGATTCCCTAAGGAAAAGCTGTGTGAGGGGAAGGAATGACTGTCATCCCTACCACAGAGGCATTCATTCTTCACCATCCCACATGTCCTAGGCTTTGCCCTTGTTCTGAGCGCAGCACACCACAGCATCTGTCAATGATCAGCTCAAAGGTGAACACAGTGGTACCAATCAGCCTTGGCATTGCCTTAGGAGTGTATGTGATAACACACCTCCATCATAAGACTGTTTTAGTTGGGATGTGTGAGGTCACAGAAGGCTCTCTTTTAGGGACGCCTGGGTGGCTCAGTGGGTTACAGCCTCTGCTTTCAGCTCAGGTCATGAGCCCAGGGTCCTGGGATTGAACTTCACATCAGGCTCTCTGCTCAGCAGGGAGCCTGCTTCCTCCTCTCTCAATCTCTCTCTCTCTCTCTCTGCCTGCCTTTCTGCCTACTTGTGATCTCTGTCTGTCAAATAAAAAAAAAAATTTTTTTAAGAAAGAAGGCTTTCTTTCAGACTACTGGTATGAAATTCTTACCATATCCCCTATAATCATCTCAGTGGGAAATCAAGTATCCCACATTCTCGTCAGCCTTCCTAAAAGCAAAAAGAAAAAAATAAAAAGCTCTGCTACAAGCAGAAAAAAATTACACAGTTACCTATACGCAGAATAAAAACAAATAGGTGTGTGTCAATCAGTATATTCTATTCCTATATTCTTTAGTTAGTATACTGCCTCTGAATATCTCTGCCCAGCCACCTGAGGTCAATTTTTCTTCTGTCATTCTGAAGTCTGCACGCCCTCAGGACTCCCAATACTTCTATTCTACATCTGATGTGAGCTGACTTTCTCTTTCCTGTCCTTCTTGATCTCTGCTGTTTTTGACAATTCTGACTGAGGTCTTTTCTAATTTCCAGGTCCTCATACAGATCCTTGAGTTCTCCTTGAGCCACTACTCCTAAGATCCAGAGCCATCTTCCTCCACTGCATAAACTAATCAGCTTGTTCCCTTTTTTACTACAACTACTATTCACTGGCGGCAATAAACACTTTATTAACAGTAGTAACACTGGGAGTAACTGAGCACCTGATCACTGGTCCAGAGAAAAACTACAATGGAGAAATTCAGATTTTGTCTTTAATTTATCAGTACCTCTTGTTATAAGGCAACATCACCATAAACGGCTCTGAAAACATTTTGTTATAACAAATGTGAGGGAAGCCTGGGTGGCTTAGTCAGATAAGTGACTGCCTGCAGCTCAGGCCATGATTCTGGAGTCTCATGATGAAGTCCTGCATCAGGCTCCCTGCTCAGCAAGGAGTCTGCCTCTCCCTCTGACCCTCCCTGCTGCCGCCCATGCTCTTTCTCTCTCTCAAATAAATAAATAAAATATTTGAAAAACAAATGTGAGCTTCATATTCTACTCTTCCTAAACATTTAAGCAACAAAATTCTTTAAACTACTAGACCAAATAAGAGAATAAGAAGACAAAATATCTTTTTTTTTCTAAATAGAGACAATTCAAGAAAAAAATCTGAGATCAAATAATAGGTATGGTATCAAGAAATGGCAACTAAGAAAATAAGTTACTTCCATATGTCAAAGCAATGCTATTATATTTGGCACATCCAATAATTGTCATTTAAAACAGAGCAGAGTCTATTTATTCATAAACACCATTTATAATGCCTGCCTTATGCAGATGCTGTGCAGGACAAATTAAAATTAAAATCATAGCCCTTGGGAACTTGAACGTCTAATTGAGAATTGAATGCATAATAAACAGAAAGGGTCACTCACCACTTTTTTATCCTGAATACATTCTATCATATTTTAACCAGCTAAAAGCATTATGACTTTTTCTCCCTGACTTGATTGATAGCTTAGCTGAGCACAGAATTCCAGATTGGAAATCATTTTGATCAGAATTTTGAATATTTCACTCCATTATCTTTTGGTATTCAAGGTGGCTCATGAGAAAATGTGTAGTTTTGAATCTTGGTCAGTTTTCCTCTTCCTCAGAGACTTTTCTCTTTGTCAATTTTCTGCAATTTCATGATAATATACCACCGTGGGGATCCTTTTCTTATCCTATGTTCTGTGCTCCCTCAGGGGTCCCTGTCAGTCTGTCCATCTGTAACCTTCAGATATGGTATAATTCTTCCCCATTTTTATTCCCTTCTGTGTTTATTCTCTCTGCTTATTCTATTTTCTTCATAGGGGAACTCTAGAACTTACTTTCTGTTGCCTTTAATTAAACTCCAAATAGAGAACATATTCTTCTACGATCATAATACTGAAATGTCAGTGAACAAAATAGATAATTATTTGGCAAATGCCTAGTAAAGGATGTCAGCCACGTTCACCCACGGCGTTGAGCAGCAGCATCTACACGGCCAGGGCGTGGTCAGTGTTTGGGGACGGAGGTAAACATCCACAATCCGTGCACCCCTTTGCTTTCTTCTTTCAGTGCGTGCTTTACCATCTGGGGCTGCTGGACAGTTTTCTTCTCCTTAAGCTCTTCTGTCTTGATCTGGATTTCATACATCGCCCCACAGCCTCCTGAAATGTCGGTGACGTTGGTAGTTGTAGCTCCAGAAAACCTTGAGAATTTGGGTCACGTTGGGCTTCCCCTCAATTTTCCAGGCAAACATCCGCTGAGCACAGCGGAGAAGAGGAAGCCCGCGGATCCCACGGAGCAACGGCACTGCGGCAGCCGGGCTCCACACCACCAAACCTATCCTTCCTCAACTTTTTCACCTCTTTGGTTGTTTTACTTGTAAAGTTTCCTCAAATATATCTTTCAAAGGGTCTATTAAATGTTTGATTTCCAGTCCCATAGTTTTCATTTCCAGGAATTCTACTTTGTTTATTCAATGTGATTCAACAGTTTTTATTTCTAAGAATTTTAGTTTATTTGATGGCCTTTTTTGATTCATTTATAAAATATATTTTATCATCTACTTAGTGATATTAATTACAGTGTTAATTATTTGACTTCGTTCTTTATATTTTTCACCTACCGTCTGTTCTTTATTTCTACAGATTTGGTTTACATTCCAAAAGAAACTGCCTTAAATATCTATGGGTCCTTGGTTGCTGATTTTTAAGAATGAGGCACTAAAAAACTGAGTAAATGCTGTATGTGTAGACAGGACTTATTGACTGCCGCATTGACGTGGATCTGATGAGGTCATCTCACTGGACCCCTAATGGCCCACATCTGTAGACATTTTCTCTTAGATGTAAATTTCAAGAGAGAATTCCCCCAGCTCTTACCTAGGAGTCTGTCAGTATCACGAGAGCTCACTTAGGAAACAAATAATTTCATGGTACAATATGTAGATTTTAATTTAATACCTCTGTTTTCTCTATGTTAGTCTTGCTTTCAGTTGTGCTCACGTCCAAAGTCTGCTTGATGAACCTCTCTAGAAATTAAACCTCCGTCTTCTATCAGCATGGAGAAGAACTTCAGCAAACTGTGAAAGTGAATCGGAAGACCTAACTGCTTTTATACAGACTTTCAACCCATCCTTATTTTTTGGCCCTACTTGTACCACCTCCCTGCAATTGCTAAGCCTAATTTTCTCGGGCTCTGAGGCAGACTCAGCTGACCTCTGTGTTTCTCTCACTGCTAGCCTGATTTTCAGATTCCTCGCTCTAAGTCTGTTACTATCCATATAGATAGGCAATAAAGATGGCCATAATTTTTTTTGGCCCATTCGTTCTATTGAAACTACTACTTTGACTAATAAAATATGGCAGAAATGGAGCTGCACCAACTGTAAGACCCAGGCCCTGATGGAGAGCCTCCATATCCCAGCTCCTGTAGGGGATTCACTGTAGGGGCCCTGAGCTCCTGGGTAAACAAACCAACCACCCTGCAGGACAGGCAACATGTAGGACCCTGACTGAGACTACATGGAAAGTGAAGGAGATCCAGGTGGGCTCAGACTCCAGCCCCCTGCTCAGGTTCATGAGTAAAGCCATCCTGGACACACTACATCAGCCCAACTGCCAGATAAATAGCCCTCAGGGATCATAGTCAATGCCATGTGAAGTGTAGGAATTGCCCATCTGAACCCTGACCAAAGTTTTTGTAGAGTTTGATAAAATATTTGCTTTAATCCATGAATTTTTGGGGTAGTTAATGATGTTAGCCATAGATTACCGGAAGAATCTGTTTTTCCTTTCCAAATTATGTTGTATTCTTCTCCCCTCCTGAACTTTCTGTCCTTAAGACTTATGGCTTTTTTTTTTTTTTTTTAATCTCTACATTGTTATTTTAGGGAGTGTTCAGTGGCGGTGGTATAGAACATGCATATGCTGTCCACCATGCCTAATGAGAAGTCCCCTCAGTTATTCTTTCATCTCTTTTGTATTCTGAAGTATGATTTATTTTTGGTATATTTTATTGTTAGCTTTTTGTCAGATTTTCAAAACAGAAATGGAAAAGCCTGATGGCATAAGCTATCTCTTCCATTAATTATACCTCCACAAACCAAAGTCATTCTGATAAAACAATTACATTCCTCCTGGTCTACCAACACATTTGCGATATTAAGATTGAGCCATATTTCTAACAAAGTTTAGCATTCATTATTCTTCCCAGAAAAGCCAATGACAGATAACAGCAATGAATTTAATGCCACATGTCAACTCATTTTACAGAACTAAAGAGACTGTCGTTCATTTAAATCTTTTTTTTTTTTTTTAAATAGTTAAGGAAATGTCTAATCTCATCTTTTAGCCCAATTCCTGACAGGACTTGGTAAAAACTGGATCAAATTAATGCTTTCTGGCATGCATTAGCAGCCAGCAAGGTCGTTCATTAGTGTGTGAAATAAACCCAGCATTTTAAAGAGACAAAGATGCCATATGAGAAAAGAGCACACTAGAGCTTCATCCCAATCACCTCTGCACCCCATCCTAAGTCGTATCACATGAGCCTCTTCAGGAATGTGGTATTAGGTGGGAGCATAACCAACAACAGGCACTCTGAGACTTCCTGACATATGGCTAAACAGCCCTTACAGTGACTTAGGGATTTACATGAGTCTGTGACTCCTGCTACCAAAAGCCGGATTATAACTGAGAATTAGGGAGTGGGGGAAGATGAAGGAAAGGTAACCCTAAAAATGTCTGTATTTCAAAGCAAGTGCTCAAAAGGCATTAGTTTCCTGACCTGTTCTCTTGTCCCCTGTGGAACTATCTGATAAACATTGCATGTGGACCCACCTCAGGAGAAGGGAAAGAATAGGGATTCTGGAGATTGGGATGTACAATGTGCTATAGTCCAGTGCTTCTCAGGCTACTGTGCATACAAATTATTGAAAACATTGTTAAAATGTTAACATGCAGATTCTTTTTTTTTTTAAAGATTTTATTTATTTATTTGACAGAGAGAGATGACAAGCAGGCAGAGAGGCAGGCAGAGAGAGAGGAGGAAGCAGGCTCCCTGCTGAGCAGAGTCCGATATGGGGCCCAGTCCCAGGACCCTGAGATCATGACCCGAGCCGAAGGCACCAGCTCAACCCACTGAGCCACCCAGGCGCCCCTAAAATGCCGATTCTGATTCACTAGGTCTTGTTAGTGCTGAGAGTCTGCCTTACTAATAAGATCCAAAGACTTCTGGTCCACAGAACACACTCAAGAAGTGAGACTACAATCAGATGTTGACATATTTCTCTTCTCTCATTAAATTTCAGACCTCATCCTCCTAGTATACCAACAAAATTGAGAAAAGTTTTTACCAAGGGTATAGGGCAAAAGAGCCCAACAATAGCCACTTAAAAATTAGGCCTATTATGCACCCTTACATACCTCACTCTTTTAGTATGCTTTTTTTTTTTTTTTGCTTTATAAAAAAATGTTATTATCTATAATCTTCTGAGACTTCCTTTTTTTCATCGTGTTTCTAAAATTTACCCATAAAGTTGCAGCTTCAACAATAATGTTCTGATTCTTACCCAGGAGGTGTGTTCATTAAGTGTTCATTTTACTACTATGCTTCAAGATTAAACATCACTATATATTCCTTTATATGTATCAAGTGTTACATTCTTTTTTAATTTTTTAACTTATTTATTTGAGAGAGAGAAAGCAAGCAAGCAAGAGAGAGGAAGAGAGCATGTGCACAAACTAAGGGAGGGGCCGAGGGAGAAGCTGACTACCCACCAAGCAAGGAGCACAACATGGGGCCCAATTCCAGAACCCTGGGATCATGACCTGAGCCGAAGGCAGATGCCCAAATGACTGCCCTCCAGCCACCCCCCAAGTATTACGTTCTAAAACCATTTCAACTAAATATTTGCCATCTCTGCACTTCAAGTTCCTAGACCCATTGACACCACCAGCAGCACCTTAGTTCTGACCATCTATTCCATGGAGCCCAAAGACCATATCCCTCAACTCCAACCCCCCTCCCTCATTTGCTTTCCTCTAACTGACGCTCTTAATCCTTCAATCCCTATACTGATCTTTCTACCTGTATTACTCAACTTGAACTTGTGCCAGACCACTGCAGTGTCTCAGCAACTTTATTCAATAATATAATATTCCTGCTGATGTAAAACCCAGAGCTGAAGTTCCTGACCAGGAGATCATGCAGGCAGTTCTTCTAAGTGCTCAACTCTGGACTTGGGATATTTCCATTGTGTGTTCTGTTATATCACAAGCCTTCCGTTCCTGCTGTGTGGCTAGAGGGGAAAGCACAAGGAAGATTGCACAAGGGCTTTCTATGGCCCAGAAGTGGCATATGCCACCTCCACTTACCTTCCACTGGAAGAGCTCAGTAACACTGTCCACTGGACACAAAGGGATACTGGGAAATATATTTTCCCCTGTGTGCCCAGGAGAAAAATAAAATAATTTTATAAACAAAGACAAAAAACAAAACTTACCCACTCTCCCTGCCGCCATACACAGTGCCTTAAAAACTAAATACTGGGTAACATTCATGAAATGAATTGGCAGGGATAGTTCCTTACCCATGTAGAGGGATATAATCTGACTGCATACCCCTGGTTCCTTGAGTAACTGCTAAATCTTTTGAAGCTCCATTTTCTTTTATTGGTTAAAAAATATGTTCCTATATAATTGAAAATCAATAAAATATTCTTTGAGAACTACCTTAGGACCAGATTTTAAATTACAGTCCCTGTTCTCCAAAGGCTTACAATCCAGTTAGGAAAAAAAGATACTAGCTGTGGAATAATATAGACTCTAGATATCAATTTTAAAATAACACAAGACCAGTTGCCAAATGATTGTTGCCAACTCTATAGAATATAAATTTTGATAAGATGTAATAAAGTATGGCTGGGGAAATCTAGAATCCTTTGAAAAGATAGATGATAGGTGATTGACTGTTTGATGATAGATAAATAGGTAGATAGATAGATAGGATAGAACCTTTTCTCCAAAAGGTATAAGACACTCTCGTGAGGCACAGAAAAGTACAAATAGAATTTAATGTACTTTATTAGCTTGACCTATGCTGAAATAGGCCCATTTATCCTATAGCTCAGTTCCTAGTATAGTTTATGTCCCAGTAAAAATAAGATACTATAATGTTCTACTCTGTTATGATTCCATTTTATATTAAACTTTCCCTTGGTAATAAGGAAACAGGCAGGTTCATTCATCCCGCAGGGCCTCTAAATTCAGTAGACAACATCCTGTATTGCCCTTAAAATTAATCACATCTCAGAGTGCCTCAAAAAGAACTTTAGCAAATAATGCAACTGTGATAAAATTTGCATATCAGATTTACAGTGTGTTCAAGGCTTCAATTTTCCCCCATCTCAGCATTTCTACCCTAAATGAAATTGCACATAACTAGTAAGAGCAAAGATGAAGTGTGCTGCGAGAAATGTCAACCTTTCTAAAAGAAGCAGATACGTGTGACTTGTGCTCTGGGACCACAGTAACAGTGTTTAAGCAGATGGCAAAGCTGCATGTAGATTTGCAGTTGTGGCTTGGAGCAGGACACACAGGTTATCTAGAAAATAAGATCTTCTCAAACTGGCAGTTTCATAACAGGAAGTGGAGCCATCTAGAATTATTAAAGGGAATAGTTGTCGCTCACATTAACGAGTGTGGGAAATACACCCGGCATTTCAAAAAGATAGAGGAGCCATCCCAACCCCTCTAGCACCCCAATCCAAGTTATAAGACATAATTCTCTTCAGAAGCATGGCATTAGGTGGGAGTGTAACCAATAACAAGAGGTCCAAGGGATATTCTCCTAGAAGTCAGCCGGCTACTGACATATGACCAATTATAGAAACTTAGGAATTTATATGAGTCATATAAATTCACTTATAAGAATTCTCACATGTCCAGAACAAGCCAAAGGAAAAATCAAAAGAGATTCTCACCCTAAACTTCCATCCCATGGCAAACTTTTCTCTCCTGCCCCTACTACAGACTCCTGATGGCCTCCAGCTCTCTTCCTCCATCAAAACGTTCTCTTAGAAAGAGATCTGCTACCAGCAAGCTTCCTATCAGTACCCTAGGGCTGTACTTCTCAAATAAGAAGCATGGAGAAGGTGGAACCCCTGCCAGGGAGCGGTGTTCCTGTGGGCACACAACATCTCAGAGTAAAACGGGCCATGCATTGAGAAAGTCAGCTTGATCCAAGTTAGAAAATTTTTCTATTGTTAAAAAACACACAGGGCTCCTGGGTGGCTGAGTAGCTTCTGTCTTCAGCTCAGGTCATGATCCCAGAGTTCTGGGATCGAGCCCCACATTGGGTTCTCTGCTCTGCAGGGAGACTACTTCCTCCTCTATCCCTGCCTGCCTCTCTGCCTACTTGTGATCTCTCTCTGTGTCAAATAAATAAATAAAATCTTAAAAAAAAAAAAAAAACACTCACAGACCACTAGGGTTAAATTTATGTTTAAATTAATTCTAAAGATAAACTCTCCGTTTGTGGCAGGTTGTCTTCCTAATTCATATGGATCTCAGGTCCAGACCTACATATTCACCTTCTTCTGCCCTGATGGATAATTGGGAGGAAAATTTTGAGAAACACTGTCTCCACACTTGTACTATGTTTAGATCTACTTTAATTTTCAACCCAGTCTTGTTACTTTCCAATGAGTCGGGAGTTATACCGGTAGAGGAAGCTTTCTTATCCACTTTTTCCTGCATGAAAATACCTGAGGATAAGATACGCTAGGATGGCTAAGACAGAGAGTGATGTTCAACAGAGTATGAGAATCTTGGCAAAAAGCTGATTATGATCCTTCTCTCAGGAGGGGATACTCTATTACCTCACCCCATACTTCTACCTTATTCATTGAGCCAATAAACATTTAAAGTCAGTTCTCTGTAAGTCAAATACTATGCAATCATTAAGAAACTTACATATGATTGAGGCTGAGGATAGGGAAGGTCAGGAAACTTTATTGTAACGTACTGCAACGATCAAAACTCAGGGACCTTCAAAATGACCTTAGACCTTAGAAATGTGTCTAAAAATCAAGAAAGTAAGAGAATAGCAACCAAAGTGAACCCAGGGATGATGCAGATGTTGGAGTTAGCACTTAAGTCCCCTTCCATTCTTCACTGTTGCCTCTCTTTTTCTCAACTCAGTCATGAGCAAGTCCAGGAGACCAGGACATACAACCTTCAGGACTCAGACACCAGCATACAACACAGAGCAGCATATGCCTGAGGAGGAATCTGAGGACAGACTGTCCCAGGTTTGACACAGAAATCATACAGAATGATGACTGCAGAATGGTTACTAAGTTTGGCAAATATAAAGTCAATGATGACTAATCTTTGAGATAACTAAGAAGTACTTAGAAAAAGTTTGTGAGTAAGAAAACAGAGTAATTCATACAATACTAGAGCAGATAGAGAGCAGATTTAAGAATACAAATTTAAAAACTAACCTTGGTCGTGAGCATATGGAGAAAGAGGAACCCTCCTACGCTGTTGGTGGGAATGCAAGCTGGTGCAACCACTCTGGAAAACAGCATGGAGGTTCCTTAAAAAGTTGAAAACAGAGCTACCCTATGACCCAGCAACTGCACTACTGGGTATTTACCTCAAAGATACAAATACAGTGATCCAAGGGGTACCTGCACCCCAATATTTATAGCAGCAATGTCCACAATAGCCAAACTATGGAAAGAGCCCAGATGTCCATCAACAGAGGAATAGATAAAGAAGATGTGGTATATATATATATATATATATATATATATATATATATATAAATACTATGCAGCCATCAAAAAATCTTGCCATTTGCAATGACATGGATGGAACTAGAGGTTATTATGCTAAGCGAAATAAGTCAATCTGAGAAAGACAATTATCATATGATCTCTCTGATATGAGGGATTTGAGAAACAAGACAGAGGATCATAGAGGAAGAGAGGGAAAAATGAAACAATGAACTAGAGAGAGAGAAAAACCATAAGAGACTCTTAATCTCAGGAAACAAACTGAGGGTTGCTGGAGGCGGGGCTTGGAGGGTTGCAGTGATTGGATGACGGACACTGCGGAGGGTATGTGCTATGTGCTATGAATGGAGGGGTGTGCTGTGAATTGTGTAAAACTGATGTTTCACAGACCAGTACCCCTGAAACAAATAATACATTATATGTTAACAATTTTTAAAAAGAAGGAAAAGAAAAACATTTAGAACAACACAAATGTAAACTAAATTTTAAAATACATTAATAAAGATTTTAAAATAATTAAATAAAAGACTAAACTTGGGAGAGCACCTGGCTACAGCATGTGACTCTTCCATCTCAGATTCATGAGTTCAAGCCCCATATTGGGTCATGGGTTTAAAGCTTACTTTAAAAACAAATTGGGGGAGGAGTCAAGATGGCGGAGAAGTAGCAGGCCGAGACTACTTCAGCTAGCCAGAGATCAGCTAGATAGCTTATCTAAAGATTGCAAGCACCTGAAAATCCATCGGCAGATCGAAGAGAAGAAGAACAGCAATTCTGGAAACAGAAAAACAACCACTTTCTGAAAGGTAGGACCGGCGGAGAAGTGAATCCAAAGCGACGGGAAGATAGACCCCGGGGGGAGGGGCCGGCTCCCGGCAAGCGGCGGAGCAACCGCGCACAAAATCAGGACTTTTAAAAGTCTGTTCCGCTGAGGGACATCGCTCCAGAGGCTAGGTCCCGCAGGGTCACAGAAGGATCGGGGGTGTCTGAGTGTCGCAGAGCTTGCGTGTATTGGAACGGGAAAGCCGGCTACAGAGACAGAGCCGACAGTAAGCTCGTAGCTCGGGGTGACCTTGAACCGGTTGCAGGCTCGGTGAGCTCGGAGCGCGGCCGGAGGTCAGGCAGACGGGAGTAACTGAGCGCGGTTCTCTGAGCGCGCACTGAGGAGTGCGGCCCTGGGTTCTCGGCTCCTCCGGGCCGGAGACCAGGAGGCCGCCATTTGTATTCCCGTCCTCCGGAACTCTACGGAAAGCGCTGAGGGAACAAAAGCTCCTGAAAGCAAACCCAAGCGGATTACTCACCCCGGCCCCGGGTAAAAGTGGTGCAATTCCGCCTGGGGCAAAGACACTTGAGAATCACTACAACAGGCCCCTCCCCCAGAAGATCAACAAGAAATCCAGCCGAGACCAAGTTCACCTACCAAAGAGTACGGTTTCAACACCAAGGAGAGCAGCAGAATTCTAGAGGAGGAGAAAGCAAAGCACAGAACTCATGGCTTTTTCCCTGCGATTTTTTTTTAGTCTTGCGGTTAATTTAATTTTTTTTTCTTTTTCTTTTTTTTTTCTTTTTTTTCTTTTTTTTTTTTTTTTTGCCTTTGGGTAAAATTTTTTTTTTTAACTGTTACCTTTTTCTTTTTTAACGATTTTTTACTAGTTTATGTAATACATATATTTTTTCTTTTTTATATTTTTCTTAGGTGTTTTCTTTTTTTTTTTTAATTCTTTTCTTTTTTTTTTCTCTTTTTTCTTTTTTTTTTATTTCTTCCTTTTTGAACCTCTTTTTATCCCTTTCCCCCCCCCCCCTCACGATTTTGGACCTCTTCTAATTTGGTTAAAGCATATTTTCCTGGGGTTGTTGCCACCCTTTTAGTATTTTACTTGCCCCTTCATATACTCTTATCTGGACAAAATGACAAGACGGAAAAATTCAACACAAAAAAAAGAACAAGAGGCAGTACCAAAGGCTAGGGACCTAATCAATACAGACATTGGTAATATGTCAGATCTAGAGTTCAGAATGACAATTCTCAAGGTTCTAGCCCGGCTCGAAAAAGGCATGGAAGATATTAGAGAAACCCTCTCGAGAGATATAAAAGCCCTTTCTGGAGAAATAAAAGAACTAAAATCTAACCAAGTTGAAATCAAAAAAGCTATTAATGAGGTGCAATCAAAAGTGGAGGCTCTCACTGCTAGGATAAATGAGGCAGAAGAAAGAATTAGTGATATAGAAGACCAAATGACAGAGAATAAAGAAGCTGAGCAAAAGAGGGACAAACAGCTACTGGACCACGAGGGGAGAATTCGAGAGATAAGTGACACCATAAGACGAAACAACATTAGAATAATTGGGATTCCAGAAGAAGAAGAAACAGAGAGGGGAGCAGAAGGTATACTAGAGAGAATTATTGGGGAGAATTTCCCCAATATGGCAAAGGGAACGAGCATCAAAATTCAGGAGGTTCAGAGAACGCCCCTCAAAATCAATAAGAATAGGCCCACACCCCGCCACCTAATAGTAAAATTTACAAGTCTCAGTGACAAAGAGAAAATCCTGAAAGCAGCCCGGGAAAAGAAGTCTGTAACATACAATGGTAAAGATATTAGATTGGCAGCTGACTTATCCACAGAGACCTGGCAGGCCAGAAAGAGCTGGCATGATATTTTCAGAGCACTAAATGAGAAAAACATGCAGCCCAGAATACTATATCCAGCTAGGCTATCATTGAAAATAGAAGGAGAGATTAAAAGCTTCCAGGACAAACAACAACTGAAAGAATTTGCAAACACCAAACCAGCTCTACAGGAAATCTTGAAAGGGGTCCTCTAAGCAAAGAGAGATCCTACAAGTGGTAGATCAGAAAGGAACAGAGACCATATACAGTAACAGTCACCTTACAGGCAATACAATGGCCCTAAATTCATATCTCTCAATAGTTACCCTGAATGTTAATGGGCTAAATGCCCCTGTCAAAAGACACAGGGTATCAGAATGGATAAAAAAACAAAACCCATCTATATGTTGCCTCCAAGAAACACATTTTAAGCCCGAAGACACCTCCAGATTTAAAGTGAGGGGGTGGAAAAGAATTTACCATGCTAATGGACATCAGAAGAAAGCAGGAGTGGCAATCCTTATATCAGATCAATTAGATTTTAAGCCAAAAACTATAATAAGAGATGAGGAAGGACACTATATCATACTCAAAGGGTCTGTCCAACAAGAAGATTTAACAATTTTAAATATCTATGCCCCCAACGTGGGAGCAGCCAACTCTATAAACCAATTAATAACAAAATCAAAGAAACACATCAACAATAATACAATAATAGTAGGGGACTTTAACACTCCCCTCACTGAAATGGACAGATCATCCAAGCAAAAGATCAGCAAGGAAATAAAGGCCTTAAACGACACACTGGACCAGATGGACATCACAGATATATTCAGAACATTTCATCCCAAAGCAACAGAATACACATTCTTCTCTAGTGCACATGGAACATTCTCCAGAATAGATCACATCCTCGGTACTAAATCAGGACTCAACTGGTATCAAAAGATTAGGATCATTCCCTGCATATTTTCAGACCACAATGCTCTAAAGCTAGAACTCAACCACAAAAGGAAGTTTGAAAAGAACCAAAATACATGGAGACTAAACAGCATCCTTCTAAAGAATGAATGGGTCAACCGGGAAATTAAAGAAGAATTGAAAAAAATCATGGAAACAAATGAAAATGAAAATACAACGGTTCAAAATCTGTGGGACACAACAAAGGCAGTCCTGAGAGGAAAATATATAGCGGTACAAGCCTTTCTCAAGAAACAAGAAAGGTCTCAGGTACACAATCTAACCCTACACCTAAAGGAGCTGGAAAAAGAACAAGAAAGAAACCCTAAGCCTAGCAGGAGAAGAGAGATCATAAAGATCAGAGCAGAAATCAATGAAATAGAAACCAAAAAAACAATAGAACAAATCAACGAAAGTAGGAGCTGGTTCTTTGAAAGAATTAATAAAATTGATAAACCCCTGGCCCGACTTATCAAAAAGAAAAGAGAAAGGACCCAAATAAATAAAATCATGAATGAAAGAGGAGAGATCACAACTAACACCAAAGAAATACAAACTATTATAAGAACATACTATGAGCAACTCTATGCCAATAAATTTGACAATCTGGAAGAAATGGATGCATTCCTAGAGACATATAAACTACCACAGCTGAACCAGGAAGAAATAGAAAGCCTGAACAGACCCATAACCAGTAAGGAGATTGAAACAGTCATTAAAAATCTCCAAACAAACAAAAGCCCAGGGCCAGACGGCTTCCCAGGGGAATTCTACCAAACATTTAAAGAAGAACTAATTCCTATTCTCCTGAAACTGTTCCAAAAAATAGAAATGGAAGGAAAACTTCCAAACTCATTTTATGAGGCCAGCATCACCTTGATCCCAAAACCAGGCAAGGATCCCACCAAAAAAGAGAGCTATAGACCAATATCTTTGATGAACACAGATGCGAAAATACTCAACAAAATACTAGCCAATAGGATTCAACAGTACATTAAAAAGATTATTCACCACGACCAAGTGGGATTTATTCCAGGGCTGCAAGGTTGGTTCAACATCCGCAAATCAGTCAATGTGATACAACACATCAATAAAAGAAAGAACAAGAACCATATGATACTCTCAATAGATGCTGAAAAAGCATTTGACAAAGTACAGCATCCCTTCCTGATCAAAACTCTTCAAAGTGTAGGGATAGAGGGCACATACCTCAATATCATCAAAGCCATCTATGAAAAACCCACCGCAAATATCATTCTCAATGGAGAAAAACTGAAAGCTTTTCCGCTAAGGTCAGGAACACGGAAGGGATGTCCATTATCACCACTGCTATTCAACATAGTACTAGAGGTCCTAGCCTCAGCAATCAGACAACAAAAGGAAATTAAAGGCATCCAAATCGGCAAAGAAGAAGTCAAATTATCACTCTTCGCAGATGATATGATACTATATGTGGAAAACCCAAAAGACTCCACTCCAAAACTGCTAGAACTTATACAGGAATTCAGTAAAGTGTCAGGATATAAAATCAATGCACAGAAATCAGTTGCATTTCTCTACACAAACAGCAAGACAGAAGAAAGGGAAATTAAGGAGTCAATCCCATTTACAATTGCACCCAAAACCATAAGATACCTAGGAATAAACCTAACCAAAGAGACACAGAATCTATACTCAGAAAACTATAAAGTACTCATGAAAGAAATTGAGGAAGACACAAAGAAATGGAAAAATGTTCCATGCTCCTGGATTGGAAGAATAAATATTGTGAAAATGTCTATGTTACCTAAAGCAATCTACACATTTAATGCAATTCCTATCAAAGTACCATCCTTCTTTTTCAAAGAAATGGAACAAATAATTCTAAAATTTATATGGAACCAGAAAAGACCTCGAATAGCTAAAGGGATATTGAAAAAGAAAGCCAACGTTGGTGGCATCACAATTCCGGACTTCAAGCTCTATTACAAAGCTGTCATCATCAAGACAGCATGGTACTGGCACAAAAACAGACCCATAGATCAATGGAACAGAATAGAGAGCCCAGAAATAGACTCTCAACTCTATGGTCAACTAATCTTCGACAAAGCAGGAAAGAATGTCCAATGGAAAAAAGACAGCCTCTTCAATAAATGGTGCTGGGAAAATTGGACAGCCACATGCAGAAAAATGAAATTGGACCATTTCCTTACACCACACACAAAAATAGACTCAAAATGGATGAAGGACCTCAATGTGCGAAAGGAATCCATCAAAATCCTTGAGGAGAACACAGGCAGCAACCTCTTCGACCTCAGCCACAGCAACATCTTCCTAGGAACAACGCCAAAGGCAAGGGAAGCAAGGGCAAAAATGAACTATTGGGATTTCATCAAGATCAAAAGCTTTTGCACAGCAAAGGAAACAGTTAACAAAATCAAAAGACAACTGACAGAATGGGAGAAGATATTTGCAAACGACATATCAGATAAAGGACTAGTGTCCAGAATCTATAAAGAACTTAGCAAACTCAACATCCAAAGAACAAATAATCCAATCAAGAAATGGGCAGAGGACATGAACAGACATTTCTGCAAAGAAGACATCCAGATGGCCAACAGACACATGAAAAAGTGCTCCATATCACTCGGCATCAGGGAAATACAAATCAAAACCACAATGCGATATCACCTCACACCAGTCAGAATGGCTAAAATCAACAAGTCAGGAAATGACAGATGCTGGCGAGGATGCGGAGAAAGGGGAACCCTCCTACACTGTTGGTGGGAATGCAAGCTGGTGCAACCTCTCTGGAAAACAGCATGGAGGTTCCTCAAAATGTTGAAAATAGAACTGCCCTATGACCCAGCAATTGCACTATTGGGTATTTACCCTAAAGATACAAACGTAGTGATCCAAAGGGGCACGTGTACTCGAATGTTTATAGCAGCAATGTCCACAATAGCCAAACTATGGAAAGAACCTAGATGTCCATCAACAGATGAATGGATCAAGAAGATGTGGTATATATACACAATGGAATACTATGCAGCCATCAAAAGAAATGAAATCTTGCCATTTGCGACAACATGGATGGAACTAGAGCATATCATGCTTAGCGAAATAAGTCAAGCAGAGAAAGACAACTATCATATGATCTCCCTGATATGAGGAAGTGGTGATGCAACATGGGGGCTTAAGTGGGTACGAGAAGAATAAATGAAAGAAGATGGGATTGGGAGGGAGACAAACCATAAGTGACTCTTAATCTCACAAAACAAACTGAGGGTTGCTGGGGGGAGGGGGTTTGGGAGAAGGGGGTGGTATTATGGACATTGGGGAGGGTATGTGTTTTGGTGAGTGCTGTGAAGTGTGTAAAACTGGTGATTCACAGACCTGTACCCCTGGGGATAAAAATATATGTTTATAAAAAAATAAAAAATTATATTAAAAAAAAATTAAGTGGGAAGAGAGCACCTGGGTAGCTCAGTGAGTTAGATGTCTGATTCTTGATTTCAGGTCAGGTCATGATCTCAATGTTGTGGAATCAAGCCCCACCTCAGGCAGGCTCGGTGTTGGGCATGGAGCCTGTTATTGATTTTCTCTCTCCCTCTCCCTGTGTCCCTCCCCCCACCCCTGCTTGTTTGCTTTTTCACTCTGTCTCCCCCCCCCCAAAAAAAAAAAAAAGATTAATCTTGGATGCCAAGTATCAAGATTTGCACCCTCCTACTCAAATGTGCAAATAAATATTTTAATGTAAATTTACTTTTATAACTAACTTCATTCTGTTTTGAGGCCCCATTCCTGTATAGTAGCAAAAACAAAACTCTCATTTGTCCATTTACAGTATCTCAGTCTTTTCTTTAAAATTAATTCAGGCTCAGGCCTCTGGGTGGCTCTGTTGGTTAAGCATCCGCCTTTGGCTCTGGTCATGATCTGGAGGTCCTGGGATCAAGTCCCACATCATGTTCCTCAGGCAGCAGGGAGTCTTCGTCTCCCTCTCATATTCCCTTCATCCTTTCCCTCTGTCTCTCTCTCTCTGTCTCAAATAAATAAATAAAATCTTTCTTTTTTTAAAGGAATCTTAAAAAAAAGATTAACTCAGGCTCTTTTAGATTACTCTTTGTGGGCATAATCTCAGGGATCACTTACTAAGGTTCTCTGTTTCCTGCTTGACCTAAATCCTGGGGAGCTTACTTATCATTGTGGCAGCAGTGTAAGGGATGTCCGGAGTACATCTGGCCCTGTTTTCAAATATTCATCACCTTCTTGAATATGTCACTCATTTCACATGCTCCCCTGTGACTGCCATGAGCCCAAAACACAACGAAAAAAAAGAACACAGACTATGTGACTGAGGCCCAGGTAGGAATGCATTATTGCCACTAACATGCCATGCCCCCACCCCCACAGAATAATGACTTCAGCAGAAGAGAAGAGCTTGAGGTTTCCTGTCTCCTCTGAACTGGTGTTCTTAAATTCCCCATAGGCAGCACTGGCGACAGGATCTGTGCGGTAACTCCTTAATGAACAAGGGAGACATCTCATAACTGCGTAGGTTCACTTACGTACTTTTCTGATGGACATCATTTACACACTTGCTTACTAGGCAACCACAGTGAAAGCAACTTTGAGCCATTTCCAGTTCATCATTCTGGCGAGTCTTTAGCTGATGGAGACTCTTAGAGCTTGCCTAGCTCAGCTTCTCCTGCCACTGACCCTCTGCCACTCCTTCTTCACCTTGCCCCTTAGCTTTCTTCCTCCTTAAAACTTCAATTTCTCAAATAAGAACTCTTCCCCTGAACCGTATCTTGCAATTTCCTTCCTGGCTTGCTCTGATCCCTGCCAGGACAACTTTTCCCTTAGATAACATCCCCCAGCCTCTCCTCCCCCCGGTTTCCTAGCCTCAAAGGCAGTGCAGGCCACCTTTCTAAAGTCATTTGTATCAAAAGAAAAATAATTATGCAATAAACCACCTTAAACTAAATTTCAGGAATTTCTGGCCTCAGCACGTTACAAATCAGGAGATGCTTGCAATATTCCCTTATTCTACCAGTGTGTATAACTACTGTTGTTAGTTGCCTATGATCACTGTGACCCCAAACGTGGTAGCTGAAAACAACATGAATTTATTCTCTTACAGTTTTGGAGAAAGTCAGTTTCACTGGGCTAAAGTGAAGCTGTTGGCAGCACTGATTCCTTCTGGAGCTCTGGTGAGAATTCATTTTCTTGTTGTTTTTTTTTTTCCCCCAGTTTCTAGAGGCTATCTGCATTCCTTTGCTCTGGACAACTTCTCGGCATCACTTTAATCTCTTGCTACCATCATCTTCACGAAACTCCCTTCACGAAACATCATCTTCCTTTTATGAGGTCTCTTGTGATTACATTTAGGGCCACCCCAGATAATACAGGATAATCTTCTCATCTCTGGATCCCTTTTGCCATAGAAGATAATAGTCACAGGTTCTAGAGATTAGAACACAGATGTGTTTGGCAGAGCCACTATCTAGGCCATCACAACTATGAATATATAATAAAAGAAAAATGCCAAATGTCAATACCACCATGGAAATAGAAGAGAATACTTCAGTAACAATAGGAAAAAGTAACTTTTGTAACAAAACAATTACTAGTGGTAACTAGATGGCTCAGTCATTTAAGCATCTGCCTTCATCTCAGGTCATGATCCCAGGGTCCTTGGATCAAGCCCCGCATTGGGCTCCCTGCTTAGCAGGGAGACTTTTTTTCCCCTCTCCCTCTGCCCTGCCCCCTGCTTATGCTCTTGCTCTCTCTCTCTCTTTCTCTCAAATAAATAAATAAAATCTTTAAAAAGAAAACAATTACTATAATAGTCATTTTTTTAAAAACTTTCATAATATTATCAAGGGCTTTCTATTTGAATAATTTAAAGAGCTTCAAAATTTATCATTCAACACCCAAGTGAGGTGGGCTTCATAAAGAAATCATTTTTCTCTTCACTCTTAAAAAAAAATTTAAGCTCACTCACAAAAGGATTAATGCAACAATTTCTACATAGACCAGGTATAATTCAAATAAAACCATGACGAAATAACAGTAGGTCAATACATATTGTCCAGCATCCTAAAGTTTAAGGCTTTTTCTTTTCCTGCTTTTTGATTATCATATAAATAAAGTGGATATGTCAATAACAAAATAAGGTGGATATTATCAAAGTAAGGGTCATCAAGTAGCAAGGAAAGTAAACAAAGTGCTTTAAATATCATTCAAAGATGTCTTTCAGAAAATTCTGTGCTTAGGTAGACACATTTTGTTTTTAAATTACATCTTAATCTTTATAGTGGGTCAGCTTGTCAGTAAAATGTTAAGTACAAACTTTCATCACAGCATTAAAAGACCTATTTCATGAACAATATTACCTGGGCTCCTACAGGGTATAAATATGTACTCTTCCTTAACAACTTGCCAAGCACTGTGAATAACAGTCCTTTCTCAAGATTCATGGTGCATATTCTGACCTAAGAGCAGTACAACCATTAATTTCTCTGTGCTCCAGTTTCTTCATCAACGGTACCTAGTGCTTAGGGTTGTTGCACAGATTAGATAATACAATACTAGATAATACTAGAGGAGTACCTGGCAGACAAGTTCCCACTCCATTTCAGCAAATTCCATTTTCTCAGCTTTTAGATTCACTGCTTTAATTATTAAAAACAAGAACAATCTAGAATGACCATAAATTAGCGATCTTAAAAATAAATTATAATGAGGTACCCAGGTAGCTCACTGGGTTGAACGTCTGACTCTTGATTTTTGGCTCAGGACATGATCTCCAGGCTGTGGGATCAAACCCCTTAATGGTCTCCACACTTAACGGGAGTCTACTTAAGAGTCTCTCTCCTTTTCCCTCTGCCCTTTCCCCCTCCCACGTGCATGCGTGTTCTCTCTCTTTCTCACTCTCTCATAAATCAATAAATTAAATAAATAAATAATGAATCCATGCAAAGTACATACACTCATCAAATTAGATCACAAAAAGAGACTACCTTAATAATAAACAGATCAGGGCGCCTGGGTGGCTCAGTGGTTAGGCCGCTGCCTTCGGCTCAGGTCATGATCTCAGGGTCCTGGGATCGAGTCCCGCATCGGGCTCTCTGCTCGGCAGGGAGCCTGCTTCCTTCTCTCTCTCTCTCTGCCTGCCTCTCTGCGTACTTGTGATTTCTCTCTGTCAAATAAATAAATAAAATCTTTAAAAAATAATAATAATAATAATAAACAGATCAATGAAACAAAATAAAGAACCCAAAATGGACCCACATAAATATGTTTCACTGACTTTTGAAAAAGCTACAAAACAGTTCAATGAAGGAAAGATGGCCTTTTCAACAAATGATGATGCAGCAATTGGACATTCATAGGCAAAAAAATAAATAAACCTTGATTTAAATCTTACAGTGTGTACAAAAATGAACTCACCATAGATCACAGACTTAAATATAAATCCTAAAACTGTGAAACTGTTAGGAAGAAAAATACACAGGGGAAATTATTTGGAATCTAGAGCTAGGAAGAATTTTTAGAATTGACACCAAAAGCAAAAGCCATAAAAAGAGAAACTGATAAATTGGGCCTCATCAGAATTTAAAATTTTGCTCTATGAAAGCCCATATGAAGAGGATATACATACAGATGGCAAATGAGCTCATGAAAAGATGTTCAACATCACTAGCCATCAAAGAAATACAAATTAAGATTGCAGTGTGATTTCAGTACACACCTATCAGAATGGCTAAAATAAAAAAGGGCCAGCACCGAAGGCTGGCAAGGCTGTGTTTAGAAATTGGATCATTCATTTACAGCTGATGAAATTGTAAAACAATACAGCCATTCTAGAAAACAGTTTGGCAGTTTCTTATAAAACTAAATACTCCACTACTATACAACCCACAGTTGTACTCCTGGGCCTTTATCCCACAGAAAGGGAAATTTACATTCACACAAAAACCTGTACATGAGGGGCTCCTGGGTGGATCAGTCGTTAAGCGCTGCCTTCGGCTCAGGTCAGGATCCCCAGGTCCTGGGATGGAGCCCCACATCAGGCATCCTGCTCAGCGGGAAGCCGGCTTCTCCCTCTCCCAACCCCCCTGCTTGTGTTCCCTCTCTCACTGTCTCTCTGTCAATTAAATAAAAAATAAAATCTTTTAAAAAGAAAAGAAAAAGAAAAACTGTACAGGAAGATACCCAACAGCTTTAACCAAAATAACCAAAAACTGGCACCAATCCAGATGTCCTTCAACAGGTGCAAGGTTAAACAGATCACAGTACACCCACAGCATGGGATACAACAGCAACTGAAAGAAGAACGTACCCATACACACAACCTGGATGAATCTCCAGGGAATTATACTGTGTGAAAAAAAGCCAGTTTGGAAACCCAACTGTGCTACGTATGATTCCAACAACATAACATTCTGGAAAAGGCAGAACTATGGAAACAGTGAAAAGATCATGGTTGTAGGGGTTGAGGGGAGGAAGGGCTGAACAGGCAGAGCACAGAGGATTTTTAGGATAGTGAAACTATTTTGCATGATAATGTAATGGTAGATATATGTTACCATAAGTTCTTGCAAACCCATGGAATATAAAACACCCAAAGTGAACTATGGACTTTGGGTGATAATGTGATGTCACTGCGGGTTCATCAATTTTAATATATGTAGTTTTCTGGGGGTGGTGGGGGGAGGCCATGCATGTTTTAGAGCAGAGGGGTATGGGAACTCTGTATTTTCTGTTCCTCTTTGCTGTGAACTGAAAGCTGCTCTCAAAAAATAAAGTCCATTTTTTAAAAAAGGTTACCTCAGGCATGATTCTTTTTATACATCTTTATTGACATGGCAAAATGTAGCAATAGGAAACAGATTAGTGGCTGGTTAAGGAAAATGTGGAAACAGGAGGAAGGTAGGTATGGTTATAAAAGGCTAACACGGGAGATCTTTCTGCTATCAGACCTGTTTAGAATCTTGACTATAGTAGTGGATATAAGAACCTCAATGATGATAAGACTGAATAGAACTTAACATACACCCCTACATACAATATGCACACATACACGCATGTATGAGTGTACAAGTAAAACTGGGGAAATAGGAATAAAATATGTTGGATTGCATCCATGTCAATATCCTGGTTGTTTTCATACAATAGTTGTTATCACTGTGGGAAACTAAGCATCGGGTATAAGAGATCGCTCTGTATTATATATTACACTGGTATGTGAATTATAATTTTTTCCATTTTAAAACTGAACTTCCTATCCAGCAGGTTTTGAAGATTTCCTAGAAACTTGCTGTACCCTTCTTAGTTTTGCCATTTATAGCGGAAGTTCACACCCGCTATGGTCATCAGCAAATGAATGTAACATGCTTCCTCTCTTTAAGAACTGAAAGCTATTCTAGCCTTAGAAATTGTCCAGTGTTGTGGCATTGGAGGCTTGTCTCCCCTGCCTGTGAGGTTGTGCAGCCCTGCCCCAGAGATTAAAGGAACCAGGGTCCATGGAGTTAGGCCCTGACAGTGTTCAGTAGCTCACGGGCTTTGTCAACATCACTGAAACATCTGTGAAAATGATCTGCTCAAATGGATTAAAATGGCAACTTACTGGCCTGGGGAGAAGAAATTTATGCCACAGAAAATTATATTATAAAGATGTAGCCCGCCACCAACAAAAATATTATGGCAGAAGGCAGTGAGAATATTGGAAAGACCTACAAAGAGAACTTCTTCCTCTTCAGCAACCATCAGGGTATACTTCTGGCATTTTCTCCAAAATAAAGAGGATCAAACTAGGTGCCTGTAAACTTATCACTGCTCAAAACTTAATTTCATTTGAACCATGAAATCGTATCTTCTGTGTAAAGTTTAAAATGCAAAGATGTTGGTGGGTTCTAATTGATACCATCTGATAAGAAATATCAGATTTTGATACCAAGAGAAGTAAATGTTAAATATTAAACAAAAAAGCATCAGAGTCAGAATACTGAAAGACCACATACTGAGCAAGGGATGAAAGCAGACCCGGAGACTGGTTTACTGTTTGCTTTTAATTTTTTTTTTCTTTTTTTGCCTTTCCTTTTTCTTCTACTTATCCCCTACCTCCTCTTCTTCTTATTGTTTGTTTTGTTGCATTTTTTTAAAGATTTTTCACTCAACTTGATCTCCCAGGTTCTAAGTAGTTCATTTCTGGGTTTCTGACATGTCTGAATGTTTCTGATGGGCTTAGGAAAAGGGGTGGAGGAGGGAATATAGAAATACATTTGCATTCAGAACTGAGAAGCAAACCCGTCAGGAAAGAATGTATCCAAAGAATATAAATAACTTGGCCAAATGACCTTAGTCATCAACAAAGAGAAAGCAAAGTGTTTATCATAAGCCATCTGTCCTGACCCATTCATTCAATCCTAGTTAGGTTTAAATCACTATATATATGTGTGTGTGTGTGATCTTTTCACTAAAACCTAAGGCATCCAAACAAGCAGCACTGGTTTGGTATTTTTATGACAAAGCAAAACTCAGCATGGGAGAGGGACACCCTCCTACCTCTGCAGGGACGGGGGCCGGTGTGGCTGAAGGCCCATGTTTCACTGAAGGTCCCACACAGCACGGGAGTGCGTTAGGACATCCAAAGGCAGCACTGGCACTGGATGGTGGTGCCCAGTGGCTGTGTGTACTAGAAAGCTGTGGACACCAGAAGAAGCTAGGAAAAGCCTTTACATAGCAACTAAAAAGACATCTTTGTAAGAGCACAAGAGACAACACTGCAGATGCCCAGAAATGTGTAGAAGAGATATAAAGGATAATAGGCTAATAGAAGTAATGAAATAGTAGATGGTTTTAAAAAAATCCAGAAAAAGAAAAACACAGTTTACTATAATTAATAAAAGTACATTTTTAGTCTTAAATTGGTATAGCTCGGGGGAACCCAAGTTTCATGTACATACAGTTTGCTATCATTTAACGAAGAAAGTACTCAATTGGAATCAATTGATTTCTGGTCTTCTCTCAGATCTACCTGAGTAGACCCTATGTATGTCTTTTTATTCTTTATATAATTAGTTAAATATAGCTTTCTCTAATGACAAGTTTTTCTTTAAGATGTTATTTATTTATTTATTTGAGAGAAAGAGAGTGCACAGGTGTACATGAGCTGGAAGTGGGGGAGGGGCATAGGGAGAGGGAGAAGCAGGCTTCCACCCAACACAGGGCTCTGACCCAGGACTCTGAGATCATGACCTGAGCCAAAGGCAGATACTTAACCAACTGAGAAACCCAGACACCCTCTAATGACAAGTTCTTACACCAGAATATAAATAATTGAAAAAATTATCATTATCATTAGCTGTCAGGGAGACTCAAATCAAAACCACATTGAGGTTACCACCTTACACAAGTTAGAATGGCAAAAATTGACAAGGCAAGAAGAAACAAGTGCTGGAGAGGATGTGGAGAAAGGGGAACCCTTTTTCCCTGTTGGTGGGAATGCAAGTTGGTGCAGCCACTTTGGAAAACAGTGTGGAGATTCCTTAATAAATTAAAAATAGAGCTATCCCATGACCCTACAATTGCACTACTGGGTATTTACCCCAAAGATACAAATGTAGTGAAAAGACACTACATTGTTACTGGGCTATCTATACCCCAACGTTCATAGCAGCAATGGCCACAATCGCTAAACTGTGGAAGAGCCAAGTTACCTTCCATCAACAGACGAATGGATAAAGAAGATGTGGTCCATATATACAATGGAGTATTATGCCCCCATCAGAAAGGATGAATACCCAACTTTTGTATCAACATGGATGGGACTGGAGGAGATTATGCTGAGTGAAGTAACACAAGCCGAGAGAGTCAAGTGTCATACAGTTTCACTTACTTATGAAGCATAAGGAATAACATGGAGGACATGGGGAGATGGAGAGGAGAAGTGAGTTGGGGGAAATCAGAGAGATAGACAAACCATGAGAGAAACTGTGGACTCTGAGAAACAAACTGAGGGTTTTAGAGGGGAGGGGGCTGGGAGGTTGGGTGGGCCTGGTGGTGGGTATTAAGGAGGGCATGTATTGCATGGAACACTGGGTGTGGTGCCTAAATAATGAATCTTGGAACACTGAAAAAATTAAATTAAAAACAAAAAAATTACAATGAAGATTTGATCATTGCAGAGAATGTTTAATATGTAGTTAAACATTATGAAATAAAAATGCTAACACATGAAATGCCAAAAAAATACTTGTAAATAAAAATTTCAAAATGCAATTTCATGTATACAACAATTGATTGTCATCAATGAACTAAATGCAGCATATAACATACTATCAACCACCCAATAGATGTGATCATTTACCTCTAAGCAAGCTAACTTTAACATATACTCCAAGATATAAAATAAAAGTTCTTCACGAAGGAACATCTAGGTCACACTTGCAACACATTTCAATTTGTTCTATAATTTTTACCTAATATCTAATAAATTCCTTCTTCCTAAATGGAAGATTCCATGGCCACCTTTGGTCATTATTTCCACATCTGAACTTCATTCTCTCAATAATATGCTTTAAGCGTCAGTCCCTTCTTTGTTCTATTTCATGCCCTCTTGCTTTTGAACTATTATATCCTTGAAGAGTTTCCTTTCATATATCTTTTTTGTCTTCCAAACTTTACCTGCATTCGTCACATTCACCTTTCATTTCCCTCTCAAGAATAAGCACTGACCTCATATTTTTAGTCTCCACAAGGATCTATGACCTAAAGATCCTTTTATCATCACAGCTGTCTTTATTGATGCTTCATTACCATTCCTGTCATACGAGGTTCAGAATCACGCATAAAGCTCCAAGTGGGGTGGATTCCCATCCTTTGAAATGCTTTTATAATGATGTGAACCTGAGTCCCATTAGCTTTCCTGAATATTAAGATGCTATTGCTCTCATTTTGTTTCATCTCAGCCATAAGTCTTATTACTAATATACCCTTTAAAAATGTTATTCTACCATATATTACTTTGCAAGCCTTGGCCTAATTCTTTTCTCCATTTTTCTAAAATTCTTCTGTGTGGTTTCTTTTTTTTTTTTTTTAAGATTTTATTTATTTAGGGGCACCTGGATGGCTTAGTGGGTTAAAGCCTCTGCCTTCGGCTTAGGTCATGATCCCAGGGTCCTGGGATTGAGCCCCACATTGGGCTCTCTGCTCAGCAGGGAGCCTGCTTCCCCATCTCTCTCTCTGCCTGTAACTCTGACTACTTGTAATCTCTGTCAAATAAATAAATAAAATCTTTAAAAAAAAAAGATTTTATTTATTTATTTGACAGACAGAGACCACAAGTAGGCAGAGAGGCAGGCAGAGAGGGAGGGGGAAGCAGGCTCCCTGCTGAGCAGAGAGCCCGATGAGGGGCTCAATCCCAGGACCCTGGGATCATGACCTGAGCCAAAGGCAGAGGCTTTAACCCACTGAGCCACCCAGGCACCCCACTTCTGTGTGGTTTCTAATATAACATACAAGCTTTGTGCAGTGGCGCTATCATAGCTAATGAGGTTTATCTAAGGTGTGATTACTGTTAATTAAAAACTCTTCCAATATGATGTACAACAGGTGCCATGACAAACACATTCTTTAGTACAAAAATCAATAGAGTAAATGTGTTTTCCTAATTAAATCAATTTACATGAATATTTGATCTCACCAAAATACCACTTAATGGCCTTCTACATGGTATTTGTCACAAAAGGAAAGGAAGCCAGGTGAAAAGAGATGAATGGAAAGAGTAGTATAGAATTATTCCTGCCACTGAAAGAGGAACCGAAGAATGTGTATTACCTATTGTGGACTAGTTGAGTCAGATGTTTATGAAAAACATATTTTTGTGGAATTTTCTGGAAGTATTTACATGACTTGAAAGTATTTACAAAGCACATGAAAGACAAAACTTTCAACTAAACAATAACCTAAAAACTCAGAGAAACTATACTTTTTTTATCAGCTTTGGTTTTCGCTACTTTGACTGACTCCATTTTGTTTTTTCTTTTATTGTATAATTCTGAGATTGGATTGTAGAAAAAATGCCCAAGCACCAATTTGTTCAAGTCACCTACAAAATTATTATACAACTGGAATGAGGGGACAGAGCAGCCACGTTTACACTGCAGATAATCTTTTGCCTTATTAGCTTACAACACTCTGCATTTTTTTCTTTCCCTATTTCACATTCCAGGAAAAATGACAATTAGTGAACTCTGAGATATGCCACTTCCTTTTTCCTTCCTCACCAATTTCCCAGAAACTAACATGTTCAAATGTGTCTATCACATCCACATCTTATCTGCAGTGTCCAGAGCAGAGGAAAAAGAAATCCTTTGATACTGTCCCAGAAAATAGAAATAGGCCACCAGTATAGGTAAAATAGGGATAAATCAGCAAATGGTCAAAACAATCCCTCTCCCTCCTTGCTTTCTTATATATATAATTCTCTTTTTTACTTACATTTTCTGCCCCAAACTGTTTACCTAAGAAAGTTCTTCCAGAGATGTACGTCTGTTCAACGGAACCCACATCTACCATTCTGGGAAGCTTTGTGCTAGACTCCAGAAGTGAGAATTGGAGGAAGGAGAGCATGTCTAACTCATATTTTTTCCCGCTGCATGTAGCAAAATACTTACCACATAATCTGTACTCAGAAATGTCAAATAAAGAAAATATAATGTGAGCATGCTATACTTTACTTCTGGATTGTGCATACATTTGAGATCTCACTGCCAAACTATAACAAATGATACCAAATATATTATGATTTCTCATTTCTCCCCTCAGAGTTGACTATCATGTTTTATCATTAAAGTTTTGATCACTTGGGAGACAACAAACTCCAGAGAAACACAAGCTGAATTATGCATGGTCTTTTGGTTAAAAAGACTGACTCTGGAGCCAGGCTGTCTGGATTCAAATTCCTCCTCCACCACTTACCAGCTGCTGACATTAGGCAACTTAATTAATGATTCCATGTCTCAGTTAATCAACCTGTTATAACACTACCTACACTTCATCAGGTTGTGGAAGTATTAAATGAGCTAATATTTTAAACCTCTTAAAATAGTGTCTGGCACACGATAAGGATTATATAAATGTTTGTTTTGAAAAAGTTGTCTTCTAGGATACTACCGTCAGTTGGTCAACTAAGAATAATTTACTATTATAGGAAAAAAATGGTGGTCTATATCTCTGAAAATATTCCCTGCTAGATATAATATTTTAATTAATAAAGCCTATCAAGACCTCAGAATAAAACTGATTGCATAATGATGATGTAAGTCATAAAAAATAAACTTTCCTTTTGCAACTTCCTCTCACGGTTCATATGTCCCAAAAAATTTTAGAGTAATATTCTCTCCCCAAATCTGGAAATCTTTAAAGCACATTGTTTCTCCTTGACAGATGGAGGAGGCTTTGGCCTCTGGCAATACAGAGGACAAGTATCCTGAAAAATCCTTCCAACAAAACACCAACGTGAGATGGCTTGCAATACAGAATAAAAACTCTTTAATAAATAGCTAAAAATACGAAAAGTAAGAAGTCCTCAGGGGCCACAGAATGAGGAAGAAGCAGGAGTCTGTGTGATAAATAGGTACTCAAATGACTCCTGCCTACAGGCACGCGCTGGCTCCTGGAAACTAGAGTCTTCCAGCTTAAGGCTACATTGGATGGATCAGACGGAAAACTCGCCACAACACAGCAACACTTACTATAAAGCTAGAATAAGTGTGACTGTTTAGTCATGCTTCAGGTATAGACAACCAGATCAATGGAACAGAAAAGAGTGGCCAGAAATAATACACACATATATGAATATGTGATACATGACAGAGGAATTATTACAAATGAAGGGAAAAGGGGAGTTGTTATAGATTATAAATAGATGATCTAGGGTAATTGAGTATTTTCATCTTTTTTTTTTAAGACTTTATTTTAGAGAAAGCAAGCACATGAGCTGCGGGGCAGGTGAGGGGGAGAGAGAGAGAGAGAACCTCAAGTAGACTCCCCATTGAGCACGGAGCCCGATGTGGGGCTTGATCTCATGACCCTGAGATCATGAACCAAGCTGAAATCACGATCAGACATTTAACCAACTGAGCCACGCAGGAGCCCCAGGTAACTTCATTTTTAAAAAAGCCCTGCCTCCTGCCACAGAATAATGTCCCTTCAAAGTAAATTAAAGACCTATGAGAAGAGCAAACCATAAAGCTTTCGTAAGAGAATATAGGAAAATACCTTCAAGATTTCAGGGGAGGGAAAGAAGATATTTGATATGTAAAAATTACTAACCATAAGGAAAAAATGATAAATTTAACTACATTAAAATTAACTGTTCATCAGAAGACACCTTAGAGAAGGAAATGAGCAACAAAGTGGAAAACGACATTTGTGACACATATAATAGACAAAGAACTGATACAGAGAAGATATAAAGAACTGTTACCTTTGCACCCCTCCCAGGTTGCCAAAATAGTTGAAGCCAAACAATACCAAGTGTTGGTGAGGATGGAAAGCAAAGAAAATTGTCATGCACCACTGATAGGAGTACAAATGGTAAAGTCATTTTGGAAAACAATTTGTTATTGGCTAGAAAAGTGATGATGTATATACTATAGATGAAGGAAAAGAGGAATCTTTTTTTAAAGATTTATTTATTTGTTAGACAGAGGGGGAGAGAGCACAAGTGGGAAGGGCAGAGGAAGAGGGACAGAGAGAATCTCACGCAGATTCCCTGCTGAGGGAGAAGCCCAGCGCCATTCTTGATCTCTCAACTCTGAGGTCACGACCCTGAGATCATGATGTGAGACTAAACCAAGAATCAGTTGCTCAAACTACTGTGCCACCAAGGCACCCCGGGGAAGTAGAATCTTAAAAAAACTTTTACCTCCTCAGAATGGCATTGAAAGTATAGATTGCTCTAGGCAGTATAGACATTTTAACAATGTTTATTCTTCCGATCCAAGAGCATGGAATGGTCTTCCATCTTTTTGTGTCTTCTTCAGTTTCTTTCATGAGTGTTCTGTAGTTCCTCAAGTACAGATCCTTTACCCCTTTGGTTAGGTTTATTCCCAGGTATCTTATGGTTCTTGGTGCTATAGTAAATGGAATCGATTCTCTAATTTCCCTTTCTGTATTTTCATTGTTAGTGTATAAGAAAGCCACTAATTTCTGTACATTGACTTTGTATCCTGCCACGTTGCTGAATTGCTGTATGAGTTCTAGTAGTTTGGGGGTGGAGTCTTTTGGGTTTTTCATACAAAGAATCTTATCATCTGCGAATAGAGAGAGTTTGACTTCTTCATTGCCAATTTGGGTACTTTTTATTTCTCTTTGTTGTCTGATTGCTGTTGCTAGGACTTCTAATACTATGTTGAACAAGAGTGGTGAAAGTGGGCATCCTCGTCTTGTTCCTGATCTCAACGGGAAGGCTGCAAGCTTTTTCCCATTGAGGATGATATTTTCTGTGGGTCTTTCATAGATAGATTTGATGAGGTTCAGGAATGTTCACTCTATCCCTATACTTTGAAGCATTTTAATCAGGAATGGATGCTGGATTTTGTCAAATGCTTTTTCTGCATCAATTGAGAGGACCACGTGGTTCTTCTCTCTTCTATCAGAAGAATAAACATTGTTAAAATGTCTGTACTGCTTAGAGAAATCTATACTTTCAATGCCATTCCAATCAAAATTCTACCGGTATTCTTCAAAGAGCTGGAGCAAATAAATAATCCAAAAATTTGTATGGAATCAGAAGAGACCCCGAATCGCAAAGGAAATGTTGAAAAACAATAATAAAACTGGGGGCATCACGTTACCTGATTTCAAGCTTTATTACAAAGCTGTGATCACCAAGACAGCATGGTACTGGCACAAAAACAGACACATAGACCAGTGGAACAGAGTAGAGAGCCCAGATATGGACCCTCAACTCTATGGTCAATTAATCTTCGACAAAACAGGAAAAAATATACAGTGGAAAAAAGACAGTCTCTTCAATAAATGGTGCTGGGAAAACTGGACAGCTATATGTAGAAGAATGAAACCCGACCATTCTCTTACACTGTACACAAAGATAAACTCAAAATGGATAAAAGACCTCAACGTGAGACAGGAATCCATTAGATTCCTAGAGGAGAACATAGGCAGTAATCTCTTCGATATCAGCCATAGCAACTTCTTTCAAGATATGTCTCCAAAGGCAAAGGAAACAAAAGTGAAAATAAACTTTTGGAACTTCATCAAAATCAAAAGCTTCTGCACAGCAAAGGAAACAGTCAAGAAAACAAAGAGGCATCCCACGGAATGGGAGAAAATATTTGCAAATGACAGTACAGACAAAAGGATGATATCCAGGATCTATAAAGAACTCCCAAATTCAACACACACAAAACAGATAATCATATTAAAAAATGGGCAAAAGATATGAACAGACACTTCTCCAATGAAGACATACAAATGGCTATCAGACACATGAAAAAATGTTCATCATCACTAGCCCTCCGGGAGATTCAAATTAAAACGACATTGAGATATCACCTTATACCAGTTAGAATGGCCAAAATTAACAAAACAGGAAACAACATGTGTTGGAGAGGATGTGGAGAAAGGGGAACCCTCTTACACTGTTGGTGGGAATGCAAGTTGGTTCAGCCTCTTTGGAGAACAGTGTGGACATTCCTCAAGAAATTAAAAATAGAACTTCCCTATGACCCTGCAATTGCACTCCTGGGTATTTACCCCAAAGATATAGATGTTGTGAAAAGAAGGGCCATCTGTACTCCAATGTTTATAGCAGCAATGGCCACAGTCGCCAAACTGTGGAAAGAACCAAGATGCCCTTCAATAAACGAATGGATAAGGAAGATGTGGTCCATATACACTATGGAGTATTATGTCTCCATCAGAAAGGACGAATACCCAACTTTTGTAGCAACATAGACAGGACCAGAAGAGATTATGCTGAGCGAAATAAGTCAAGCAGAGAGAGTCAATTATCATATGGTTTCACTTATTTGTGGAGCATGACAAATATCATGGAGGACAAGGAGTGTTAGAGAGGAGAAGGGAGTTGGAGTAAATTGGAAGGGGAGGTGAATCATGAGAGACTATGGACTCTGAAAAACAATCTGAGGGTTTTGAAGGGGCGGGGAGTAGGAGGTTGGGGTACCAGGTGGTGGGTATTTTAGAGGGCATGGATTGCATGGAGCACTGGGTGTGGTGAAAAGAATAATGAATACTGTTTTTCTGAAAATAAATAAATCAATTTAATTAAAAAAAAAACTTTTACCTCCTCAAAAGAAGGTACAAAAGTAGGAAAAAATCATATATAAGGACAAAATATAAACTGTAAAATAAGGTGGAGGAACTAAACCCAAACATGACATAAACCGCATTAAGTATAAAATTCAAATTTAAATATTTAAATTTACCAATAAAGAAATATTATCCTATTGGATTTATAAAAAGTATTCAGCTACATACTACTTACAAGAACATCTATATGATACAAAGATAATACAAAGATACAAAGTTTATATTAATAAAAATATATAGCAGATAAAAACCACACAAAAATAAGTGTGAAGGCCAAAAGAATGATCAAGATTCACTATAACAATAAAATTTTTCATTTAAAACATTTCCAAATATGTATCCTCCTAAGGACACAGTTTCTTAGGGCAGACAAGCCAGCTAGTCACCAAACATGGGACTGAAGTTAGGCTATATCTCTTATCCTCCCCTTAAGCAAGACTATTTACCTAGATCTCACCAGTGGAATATGAGTGTTCAGTTTCCATATCAAAGGGATGGTCCTATACATACACAATCATTTATTTAGTAATTCACATTTATTCAATGATGATTTTGATTGTTTAGAGATACTGAGCTATTAAGACAAAGTCCCAGGACACCTGGGTGGCTCAGTCACTTAAGCGTCTGTCTGCCTTCAGCTCAGGTCACAATCCCAGGACCCTGGAATCGAACCCCACATCAGGCTTCCTACTCACGGGGAGCCTGCTTCTCTCTCTTCTTTTCCCACTGCTCGTGTTCTCTCTCAAACAAATACATAAAATCTTTAAAAAAAGAAAAAATGGACAAAGTCCCAACTCTCAAAGAGTTTCAAGATTCTGAGGACACAAGTATAGAAAGAAGCTATAATGTATTGGAAATATGTACAAAATACTAAAGAGAAAGGAGTGCTGAGTTTACTGGGGAAGTCAATCATGGCTTCCCATCACAGAGGGACTGACACAAGCTGACTAAGGAAGGCAAGTACCATGGCTAGTCTGAAGAAAAGCAAGGAATTCAACATGACCAGAGCACATGACTGTGTGGGGAAATGATCCAATCTAGGGCAGTGGCAAACAGTATGGAAAGGAAAGACTGTTCAGCAATATTGAAGAAGTACATAAAAATGGATGACTTACTGAGCAGTAGGGAGAAGGTGACAGGCGGGATCTCTCACAAGCAGACTGCAGTGGCATTACCTGAAAAGGAGATCAGAAAAGTGGTTTATGAAGCAGTTGGGTTTGAATCGGACAAGAATGTTTCAACTGAGGATCATTTATATATATTTGGCAGCCAGGACAATGGGCTTACATAAATTTCCTGGAGATTGTTAAAAGTAAAAAAATACAGCATGAAGGATAGTCTAGTTTTTCCCCAGATGCTTAGTGACCTGGTGTTAAATACCAGGAGAATTTGAGGGTTAGGGTCAGGTGACCAAAATTCCAATTATTTGTAAAATTTCTCCTCAATAAACTAGTCAGCAGTCTGAAGAGGTAAAGCATTTCTAAATCTTTGCTACCAGAGTCTCTGGGACATGTTAATCTTTTCTCATAGAACAATCTGGACCAGGAAAAAAAGAAAATGCATTTTCTGTTTTAATTTTTACTTAAGACCCAGTGTAGCAGAAGTGTCTACTCTATGCAGAATATTGAACTGTGCTTGGGCTCCATCCTTTGTGGAACCTTCCAAATCAAGCCTGGGAGATGTCCCGGCTAAGTTCCTCCTCACTTCAGCCCCTCTTGTGGCCCATGTTCTTCTCCTCAGAGGAAAGTGCCAGAACCATTTTGCATGGAAAGAAAAAAAAGAACTAACCTATCAGGGAGCTCAAACAGCTCTGTCACCTGAGCAAGCTTGAGATATAAAATCTAAATCTGAGGCAGGCCTCAGTTTATCTTTTAATGGTTCTTGTGTCAGAAGAAGGAACTGAAGGAGGCCCTCTGACAGCTTCCAGGAGCAATGAGCCCCCAAATGAAGGTACGTGGTGAACTTCCTGAGCTCCCTGCTTTCTCACTGTCTCGGAGGTGGTGGGCAAGTCCCTTTCAGAGTCCAGCTGCAGCTTTTGAGTTATGAGCTTTCAGACTTGATTTGACCATTTCTTTTTTCGGACTGGGTCCAGAAATTGGCCTGAGTCACACTAGGTCTGGCTTCCACCTGGACTAGGCCCAGGGTCCAACTGGGAAACTGTACTGAGTCTGAGGTGGGACCAGGTCTCACTTAAGCTGGCAGTGTAAGGCCTCAGGTGAATTTAAAAAAAAAAAAAATTAAGGCTGAATAAACAGGTTATTCTTATCATAGATAATCTTGAATTGCAATGACCACCATGGAGAACTTTTAACCTAGATAAGCTTATCCATTTATGAGGAGTCCTAGAGAAAAGGGAGTCTCAGCCAAGCACTCTCCATAAAGGGTAGAGGGAAAATTACACTCCCCTCCCCAGCTTCTGTTGACCAGCATGAGATCTACTGGAGGACCCCACTTGCTCCAGAGCCTACAGACAGGATCCTGGGAAAACCGGCAAAAGCCAGAAAGAGGTGAGAATTCTTACCCTATTTAGCTCTCCCAGATCTCTGTCTGTAGAGCCTGGTTGAGAGGGGAAAGTAAAATTTTGCATTTTTCCTTTTGCATTTTGTAATTCACAGTGCCAGGCCAAGAAACATTTGTAAGAATTCTGCCTTTGAACTGTGACTTGTAAATTTGCTTTTGGCTACCCATTGGTTGCTGATCCTTACTCTCCCAGGGCCTGCTATTGCCTTCTTATTTGTCTCATGTTGTGTGCGAAGACCTTGGCTTGGCAACCCTCAGGCTGGGGCCCCAAAACATAAATAGAAAGGCAGGTTGCACCCCATTTGGCTGGACAGAAATGTGGGCTGTACTCCATTTGCTCCTGGTATCCCACCACCATTGCCTGCTCTCAGGGCAATTGTCTCAGTCTGTCCTTCTTTGGTTATCTCTGGGAGTGGCTCTGGTTCTTCCAAGGGGAGTATCTTTTGCACCCTCTTTGGGGATGCCTCTTGAGTCCAGGGGGTTTTGTTCCATTGCTGCCAGGAGTATTTACTATTGTTAGTGGAAGCCTGACCAAGACACTTGAAAAAATTTTTCTGTTTTTGTTTTTTAGGTGAAGTAACTCTATGGTCAGAAGTTGGCCGGGGCACCTGGGTGGCTCAGTGGGTTAAGCTGCTGCCTTCAGCTCAGGTCATGATCCCAGAGTTCATCCCAGAGTTCTGGGATCGAGTCCCACATCGGGAGCCTTCTTCCTCCTATCTCTCTCTGCCTGCCTCTCTGCCTACATGTAACCTCTCTCTGTCAAATAAATAATAAATAAAATCTTTAAAAAAAAAAAAAAAGAAGTTGGCCAAATTGGAAGCTGATATTCAGAGCCTAATGGGAATTTATTTTAGACCTTTTCCCCTAAACTAAAATGAAACTGCATACCCAGCGGGAAACATTCTAAAACCTTGTGGAAGGATTTATCAAAACATTCCAAGACACACAACTCTAAATCTAGAACATAGGATCTTTCACTTCTCCATTAATATAAAGAAGCAAACTGAAGATAATATAGTTGGATGGGTGCTGGGTCAGCCTCTGGAGATCCTTCCGGTGGCAATCCAGTTCTTCGAGGAACTAAAAACAACTGTACTTGTCTTAACAAATCTAGTCTTTATAGGAACAGAAATGTGACTCCAGAAACAACTCAAAGCCCACCTGTCCTATTCACCAATCTCAACTCCCCACCAACAGTTCATTTCAAAAGGCCCAAAGATACTGTAAAAACTCTATACTTAGGGAACAAAAATCATCTTGGTGGAACTTGCTTCTTTCTCTGTGCTTTTTGAGATGGAAGTACTCTACTGATTTTCCTAGAAAGCAAGGTAATTCTTATCAGAAGGAGAAAAAAAGAAAAAAGAAAAAGTAAGGTTGTTTTAACAATGAGGGCTGTAAATAGTCTTAAAAATCTCTTACACAGATACTAGTAAAAATCTTTAGCCATCTGTCATCTGAGGGAGTAAACATAACTTATTCCATCTGCCAGAAACACAATTTAAATCCAACTGTTCTTTAAAAAAAAAAAAAAAAGAGTATTGCATTATTGAAGCTGTCTAATGGCTGAAATTGTAAAATAAAAGCTATATCTGTTTGCATTTGTTTGTATGTTCACATATGTATGTATGTTATAAACACAGTTTTTTTTCAACCTCCAGATTGTATTGCCAAAATTGATTTGTAAAGACCTCTATTTCCTTGGCTTAAATACAAACAGGTATTTATATAAATCAAGTATATTCTCAGAAATATGGAAATTAACCAAAATATTTTCTAATTTCATTTGAGGATAATTTTCAATTTAAAAAAAATTTTAACTTCATTAGTTTAACTAAAACAGGCATGTTATTAACATTAATAATAAATTTTTTCCTACCTAGATTTACTAAAAGTCAAATAAGCTCATTATCTCTGCTACAGACTTTGTCAACAAGAGAGATAATTTAAAATAATGGTTAGCTATTAAATGTCTCATAAAATTTTCATGACTAATCTAAACATAATTGTTAAGAACAAGTGAATTAAATAGAAATTAAGATAAAAGCTTATAAATGAACTTTCCAATGATAATTATGTTCTATGGTATACCAACTTAAAAAGTTTCCATAATTTTTTTGGTAACTTGAAACTGTAAAGTTATACTGAGAGAAGTTAAATGATGGATATTTATTGAATATCTAGATCATTTCCAAATAAGATAAAGTACTGAAGCATTAATTATTGAATACAAATTTATATTCTTTGGGTTTCTTATTACAAAGGAACTAAAGATATTTGGGTCAATCCGTTAACATATCTTGTGCTACACTCAGTAATTTGAGAGAGAATATAATTCTAGAAATTATGAAATGTATTTATAAATACACCAATCCAGAGAATGCTAGTGTAACAGACCTCCACAATTGCTTATTTTTTAGTTTTCACTAAAAATAAAGGATTCTAAGTGTAAGGAATTATAATTCACATATGTAATTAGAACTACTTAGAAATAAGTGTGAAAGGAAAAAATGTGTATGAAAAGTAGGTAAAGATAGTAAAATGAATGATTGTTTCAGAATGATAAAAAAAGAAAAACTACAATAAATCTGAATGGATATAAATAGTCATAAAAATTTTGTTGGGAAAAGAATTGTGCGTGTGGTCAAGCTGGCTAAGATTAAAATGGACTTAGTTAAGTTTTAAAATGAGTTTTTAATATCAAAAGTACACTGGTGCAAAATTAGGATTTGGTTTTCTCTCTGTTAGAAAGACAGTTTTTTTTTATTATTATTATTATTGGTCTGCTCTTGATAAGAGATTGTGAAAGGTTTTGTTTTGTTGTTTTATGGGTGCACATTATTGATAAATAAATATTCTAAAAAATTGTATGAAATTCCTAAAAATCTGATATGCCCTGATATAATGTTAACAGTAACATTACAGTTATTATCTTAAAATATTATATATCAAAGAAATAATCAAATTTCCTTGTCAATTCCCTTTTAATGAACTCTTGTTAGATCTTTAACCCTGGGCATTTAAAAATCTTTCATCATTTATAGTTCTTATTTTACTCTGATACTGGTATTTTTTTTATTAATTTCTTTTCAGCGTAACAGAATTCATTGTTTATGCACCACACTCAGTGCTCCATATGTGCCCTCCATAATACCCACAACCTGGCTCCCCCAACCTCCCACTCCCGGCCCCTTCAAAACTCTCAGATTGTTTTTCAGAGTCTATATAGTCTCTCATGGTTCATCTCCCCTTCCAATTTCCCTTAACTCCCTTTTTTAAGTGACATTCATAGAAAGGACCCTACCAAGGACACCTGACCACTGACAATGCTGCCAAATTACAAAGTGTCAAAAGTCGGGTCAATATTTCACTACTGGCTCAGTCCATGAAGCGTCTGCACTCTGCTCAGGTCATGATTCCCAGGGTCCTCGGATCAAGTCCCCCATCTGGCTTCTTGCTCAGCGGAGAGCCTGCTTCTCCCTCTACCAGCCGCTCCCCCTGCTTGTGCTCTCTCTATCTCTCTCGGTCAAAATAAATAACTACGATCTTAACAAAAATATTTCACTACTGAAGGACGCTCCAACTGACATCTGGTCTTATGCAAATGCTAAAGACCTCGAAATAAACTCACCAGGGAGAGGAACAGCGGACCTCAATGCAGACTTCTTCCTCGCAAGATGTGGAACAAGAACATCTCTTCCTAGTACACCTTTCCTCTCTGACCACCCTTTTCCCAATTCTTATACAGGAAGATCATTATGATTCTTTTGTCTACCTTTTCCTTGCTCTGGCCTGGGAAGAGAATGCCACTGTTCGCGTATCTTGGGCCATTTGCAAAACGGGATCATCCAACTTCGAGACGAAGTTGGATTCGCCACAGTGCTGGTGATCCAGTAGTTCTGCCCATCACAAACTTCTCCCTGATTTCCAATACTTCAGTTTCTCCAGAACAAGCTCAGACCCTTCTCTACCATGTCCAGCTCCCTAACCCCGTGGGTCCATTTTCTTATCTGTAGTTAACAATCCCATACCTGAGAAACTTGGCATCCAGGATCTATACAATGAAAGGGACACAAGGCAAGGGTGGTCTACAGCCCCTTATATTTTACAGGCCTCCACCGCCGTTTCCTTTTCAGTAGTGAACCACAGATCCAAATGGGAATGGCCAGGAGACATTTGTGATCAAAATCCCCCCCGCCTTTTTTTTCCCAGAACTGTACTGCCTGGATAGAGTAAGTGCAAATTGAAGCTAAATGATCAGGAACTCAAAGATGTTGCAGAATCTGCTGCCCAACAAAAATCCCCACACTCTGGCCAAAGTTTTTCATGATAATAGGATAGCCCTTAATTGTCTCTTAGCTAAGCAAGGAGATGTCTGCTGTGACCAAGAGCATTTGCTGCACTTAGATGAACATTTCTGGGGAAGTTGATACCCAGCTCCGTAAGATCACTGACCAAGCCAGTTGGCCTATAAAAGTGACTCCTTAAAAAAGGTTTTTCTTTGATTTATCTGAGTCTGAATGGTTTGGGTCCTGGGGACCATGGCTGTAAAGTGCACTCCACACACTAGGAATGATCCTGCCCATAATAAACATAGTGGTCTCCCTGGTGCACTGTATTCTCTCAAAAGACTCAAATGAACGCTCACAGCTGCTAACCACCAAACACATGACCTGCCCAAGAATAGAATATCATAAAAGGAACAAAGAGAATGACCAACTTAAAGAATGTGAACCCAACAGTGTGACCTGGCAGTGACACAGATTTAGCAGAAAGCGCAAGAACTCCAGAGTGGTAGCTGAGAATCGAGCTAAGACCTTGGGTTTTTATCAAGTCTCAGACTGAGTCCAGTCAAAGGTATGGAATTATTTAAAAAAAAAAAAGCTCCAAAATAGAATTGTTTATGTTAAGCCCCTCATCACCATACTAAGACTTAATTACAGTTTTGGCTCTTCCAGAAATGGCATTTTAAACCGGTCCATCAGGAGACCCCTGATCAGCACCAGGCAGGTTATCTGCCAGACAGATCCTTGTCATTCCCTAAAGGAAAGGAACCTTGCAATAATCAACCTGGTTTTCATCGAGTATAACCTGCTGCTGCCTTCTGCCTACAAGTCTTACACTTTGTAAAGCTCCTCGGAGTTTCTCTCTATTGGCTATATTGTACGCTGTCTGATACGAATCAATTTTTGCTCAAATAAGTACTTAAAAACTTTAACATGCCTCAGTTCATCTCTTAACTGAAACACATACACCACCACCACCTTGAGCCACCTGGAGCTTTAAATTTGTAGTGACTTCATTCTTCTACTTAGGTCCGAAGCTCTTCACGGGAAGCACCTGCTACGCAGCCCCATAGCAAGGGATGGTAATAGTCTCCCCATTGTTAATAGTCCCAAGGGGGTTCCCTACCCCCCGCCCCCACCAGTGAATGTTCTCTCCACCTTCCCCACTACATATACCTTGTGTTTCCTGCTCAGATCTTGAGCAATAGAACCTGTGTGAAAATGCACTTCACCAAAAAGAATGAAACAGGGACGCCTGAGTGGCTCAGTTGGTTAAGCAGCTGCCTTCGGCTCAGGTCATGATCCCAGCGTCCTGGGATCGAGTCCCATATCGGGCTCCTTGCTCCGCAGGGAGCCTGCTTCTCCCTCTGACTCTGCCTTCCACTCTGTCTGCCTGTGCTCGCTCTCACTCTCTCTCTCTCAAATAAATAAATAAAAATCTAAAAAAAAAAAAAAAAAAAAATGAAACAAAGCTGAACTAGGTCTCTGTTCATGAAAGGGCATGGTTCATTTTCTTGACCAGCCAATGTATAGAAAGAACTCAAGCTTCTGTCTCCAAGAGGATGAGACACAGAATAGGCATGTTTTGATGAATGCATAAGTAAAATGAGTTTGCTGAGTGCTCACGGCGGTGAACCTGAAGCAGCTGGGGATAGCAAGAAGAGCAGCAGCTGGGAGAAGGGACTTCCCAAAAGCAAATGGGAAAGTAGGGAACCATTTATTTTGACTCCCGCAGAATACCAAAGACAGGAATTAATTCATCACTCTGCAGTTTTGCCTGGGGCTAAATTTATTTATCCCTTAACACTTCTTAACTTTTTAAAAAGATTTATTTATTTATTTATATTTTTATTTATTTATTTGAGAGAGAGCACTGGGACTGAGGGCAGAAAGAGAAGCAGTCTCCCTGTGCTGAATAGGGACCCCAAGTCGGGTGTTTGATCCCAGAACCCTAAGATCATGCCCTAAGCTGAAGGCAGGCACTTAACCTACTGAGACACCCAGATGCCCCTCCACTGATTTTTTAACTCAGTATCCAATGATTTCAATTAATAAAAATTATTGTTTTTTTAAATTAACATATAGAGTATTATTTGCCCCCGGGGTACAGGTCTGTGAATCACCAGGTTTACACACTTCCCAGCGCTCACCATAGCACATACCCTCCCCAATGTCCATAACCCGATCACTCCATCCCTACTCCCCAACCCCCCAGCAACCCTCAGTTTGTTTTGTGGGATTAAGAGTCTCTTATGGTTTGTCTCCCTCCCAATCCCATCTTCTTTCATTTTTTCCCTCCCTACCTCCTATGACCCCCCACCCTGCCTCTCAAATTCATCATATTAGAGAGATCATTTAATAGTCTTTCTCTGACTGACTTAAAAGTATTGCTCTTTTTAAACTACTTTATTTTTTTCTTAAACTAAGAGCTTAATGTTTTATTATATGTATTTCCTAAGTAAAGATCAAAATTCATATTCTCCCCAGTGACTGTTTCCCAGATTAATATACCTACATAGAAAAGTAAGCTAGGGTATAGGTATAGATCAGCTATTACACATTCTATCTGATAAACTATTTTCAACTTGCATCTCATGCCACCTAGTGTTATAATTTGGTTTTACAACTTGACACTACTAAGGATTAGGATTTCACATCTGAAAAACACAACTTCAAATTTTTGGATTCCTATTTAATGATTCTAAGGAAATTTCTCATACTATCCATCATGTGGCAAAAGTCTTCCACAGAGTGGTACTGGATGAATATCTGCATTTTGTTTCTGTTTTGTTTTGTTTTAAGAATTAAAGCTTATTAGGGGTGCCTGGGTGGCTCAGTCGTCATGCATCTGCCTTCAGCTCAGGTCAATCCTTCAGCTGCCTTCAGTTCAATCCCAGGGTCCTGGGATTGAGCCCCTCCTCAGGCTATCTACTCAGCCGGAAGCGTGTTTCTCCCTCTTCCACTCCCCCTGCTTGTATTCCCTCTCTCTCTCTCTGTGTCAAATAATTAAATAAATAAATATCTTTTTAAAAAGGAATTAAAGCTAATTAAAAGTAAATGAAAAATAAAAACATTTGTGGAGCGCATGGGTCGCTCAGTCAGTTAACCTTCTGCCTTAGGCTCAGGTCATGATCCTAGGGTCCTGGGACTGAGTCTCACATTGGGCTCCCTGCTCAGCAGGGAGTCTGCTTCTCCCTCTGCCCCCTACTCATGCTCTCTCTCTCTCGCTCTCTGTCTCTCTCTGTCCCTCATCCCTCAAATAAAATATCTTTTTTAAAACTTCCATTAAATTTTAAAAAATTTTTTCATCAATAAAGCACAAACTTTTGTCCTAGGACTCTATCTACCTCCTTTCTTCCCTTAGTGCAAGACCAAGAGCCATTCAAGTAAACTGAAAGCAAACTTGTTTGAAATAATTATGACAAATGTCTCTGAGCTGCCTCTACCACAATTTTCTTGTAACAGTGAAGAATTCTCCAGGTCTCCTGACAAACTATTATCAGCCCCCCTTTCATTTAATAAATTACTAAAAAGGTCTAAATCTGATTCTTTGATTGAGAGCAGAAGCGCATATTTTCTTTTTCTATGTACAACAACAATTTTTGAAATTTAACAAATTCTTATTTTGTGCAAGGTACTGTTCTAGTTAATGAATTCAGATGGAAAAACAGACACAATTTCTGCCTTAAGTTATTAATTATATTCTTGAATACTCTTAGAATTATAGACTGGTGGGGCGGGCTCAACCACCACCATCTGCCTTTGGCTCAGTCATGATCCTGCGATCCAGGGATCCAGCCCTACATAGGGTTCCCTGCTGGGCTGGAAGCCTGCTTCTCCCCTCACACTACCCCTGTTTGCATTCCCTCTCTTTCTGTCTCTCTCTCTCTCCCTCTGTCAAATAGATAAATAATATCCTTACAAAAAGAAGAAAAAAAGACTTGTATAGTTGGAAGATATCTTAGAGATAAGTTCATCCAACCGAGTTGTTTCATTTGTAGTTCATTATTTAACAAACAGGAAGACATACGCACAACTGGTGAAAATAGAAATGCACAAAAGCCTATCTCTGAGTAGTCACAATGCTTTGAGTTTATAACAAAATTATATTTTTAACCATATCTGGTCCTTATTATACAAGAATAAACCCTGAATGTGGACTCCAAGCCACAGACTGCCAATTCCCATCCCTGCCTTACACTGGTCCCATCTGTATTGGACTCCTGCCGGCCACCAGCCTAGGCTCTTCCCTGTGAATCTATATACTTTCCTAATCTGTCCCCAGCACTAGGTATTATGCTAAAAACCAACCTGCCTGAGTAGGGCCCCAATGTCCCCGTGATTCCTGCTAGTCTTCCCATAGTTGTGGGGTCAGATTCTGCTTCCTATGACTTAAGAGGGTCCCCTGATGAGCCAAGAAGAATTTCTGCAACTCTTGAGTTTGAATGATACTGACCTACTCAGCTTGTGAATCCATTTACCAGATCCTGATACTGATACTTCACAAACCACACTGTTTCTTGAGTTTTCCCCATTAAGACCAGCCATTGCACTTAGAGCAGTAACTTCGATTCCATTTAATTTTCCATTGGCTTTTCAGTGTAATTTAGCTCAATCATATTATGAGATTTGCAAGACATCGGCATAGAGGTGATAACAGAAGTTAAAACAGTGAACACCATAGCCCAGGGATACAATGTAAAGAAACAGGAAGAGAAAATGCTCAGTATCTCTTTGGGAGCCCATCCTTCTCCCATTCTCAGGCCATGTGCTTCAGAAAGGGATAACATCCAAAATCCCAATTCCGGGAGTGGGTATGTGAGCCAGGCCCGGTGATTCGAAGTCCTCCCTTCCCTTGGCGGTAGTGATTGATTCAAGGATGATGACAGAACCCAGGCAAGCCAGTAAAGTATACCTCACACATCTACAAAGCTATCAGAAGAGGGCCATTCTTTTTTCCCCAGGCTTGTTAGCCAAAATGATAATGTAAGCCTAAAACTGTGAGTGGTCAACTTTGCATCTACATGGGACCTCCCCTATGGAGGAATATAGGGCTGACAGAGTCTACTGAAAAGATTAACGTCTATGAATCAGGCCCACTGTTATGTTCTTGTTACTGCTTATATTGGTATGAGTTGGGTTTTGGTTCCTAGGAACTGAGTACAGAAGCTCGATTAGCACCCATTTTGTTGCTGTTGTTGTGACATATGAAAAACAAGAATCAATGAAATAAATAACATAGGAATGGCCAAAAATACATAAAGAAAAGCAAGGAAGCTAAATGGAGCTAAGAAAAATGAGATAGGGTTATGAAATATAGGATGGATCAGCAAAGTCAAATGTCAAAGAAATGTCATGAGGTCATATGGTATGAAGGTAAAGAAAAATTATTGGATGTGATAATGAGAAGATAACAGGTTACTTCTGAGATAAAAGAGCTATGGAGATGAGACAGTAGGAGAAGGGTTCGGAGCACTCCTTCTCTGCTATAAGAGAAAAAGAAAGTTTACATAAAAAGTAAATACAATTTGGGGCACATGGGAGGCTCAGTTGGTTAAACGTCTGACTCTTGATTTTCGCTCAGGTCATGATCCTGGGATCCAGCCCCAAGTCAGTCTCTACACTCAGTGGGGAGACTGCTTGAGAGTCTCTCCTTCTTCCTCTACCTCTCTGCTCCCCCACTAGTGCATTCTCTCTCTCTCTAAAATAAATGAATAAGGGGCGCCTGGGTGGCTCAGTGGTTTAAAGCCTCTGCCTCCAGCTCAGGTCATAGTCTCAGGGTCCTGGGATCAAGCCCCACATCAGGCTCTCTGCTCAGCAGGGCGCCTGCTTGCTCCTCTCTCTCTGCCTGCCTCTCTGCCTGCTTGTGATCTCTGTCTGTCAAATAAATAAAATCTTTAAAAAAATAAAATAAAATAAAATAAATGAATAAATCTCTTAAAAAATTAAATACAATTTGAAGTTTAAAAAAAACACAGAGAACATGAGAGAATTTACATTTAATAGGGCCTGTATGTTCAGTGAATGAATCAGAAAATATTCTACTAATTAATGAGCATGTTAGATGTGAAAGAATTCACAAATATATGGGTTTGATGCATTGATCATGGATAATGAAAGAGGAAACAAAAGAGAAGATCATTAGAGATTATGAAAAGAACATAATTGCATGTCCTTAAATTCAAAAGATATTTTAAATCAAAACCCATTGGAGCAAAATCTAGTATCTTGCATAAGAATAAAAAGGGAGAGCAGGTTGTGAAGACATTGACCTGCCGAGCAAACAAACAGGGGCAGATTCAACATTCAAAAAAAATTAGCACAGGGGTGCCTGGGTGGCTCAGTGGGTTAAGCATCTGCCTTCAGCTCAGGTCATGAGCCCAGGGTCCTGGGATTGAGCCTCTGCATTGGGCTCCCTGCCCAGTGGGAAGCCTGCTTCTCCCTCTCCCACTCCCCATGTTTGTCTTCCTGCTCTCACTGCATGTCTCTTTCTGTCAAATAAATAAATAAACAAATCTTTTTAAAAAATCCATATTCACACAAAAAGTTGGTCTAAAGAGCCTACTATATGCTAAATACTATAGATAACTGGGGATTCAACAGAAAACCAACTAGAAACATCCTTACTCATACAGAACTTTCATTCTAGCAGGGGAAACAAACCATAAGGCATACAAGGCAATATCTAATGTAATGTCAGGTAGCGAGAATCCTGGAGTTCAAGGATGAAAACCACACCTGGGTAAGAGGATAGAAAGTGTCAGGAAAAGGGAAAGTTTCTCCAAGATGGCAAAGGAGTAGCTAGCTCAATAAGTAAGGTAGAGGACCATGTAAAACCTGGCAAATGTGCAGTCTATACAGAACAAACAGCAAATATGAAAAGTGCAGAAATAGGGAGGGACTTGGCATGTTTGAGATGCAGCTAAAAAGTCATGTGGCTGGAGTACCTAGAAAAAGAGGTTGAAAACGTAGCCAGAGCCCAGGTCACGAAGAACCTTATAGGTGAGAAGTTTACTCTCTGTATCATACGGAGGGTTCCAAACAGAAAAATGGCATAGTATCCATCATGTGTCAAAAGGCTTGAGCTGCTATATGTATGTAGAGGTAGGAGATACATGGAAAATCTCTGTCCCTTCCACTCAATTTTGCCATGAACCTAAAATTAAAAAAAAAAGTCTATTTAAATGTTTAGAAATATATAAAAATATATATACACTTTTATATATGCATAAATATATATAATATACTTCATATTATATATATATGTATATATATATATAAGTGTATATATATATACTCTCTAAGATATAAAGTAAAATAAAGACAGAACAGGGGCGCCTGGGTGGCTCAGTAGGTTAAGTGTCTGCCTTCTGCTCAGGTCATGATCCCAGGGTCCTGGGATCAAACCCTGAGTCAGGTTCCCTGCTGACCCAGAAAATCTGCTTCTCCCTCTCCCCCTGCCCCTGCCCCTGTTCCTGTTCTCTCCCTCTCCCTCTCTTTCCCTGTATCTCTCATGTGCATGCTCTTTCTAATAAATAAATATTTAAAAAATAAATAAATAAAGTAAAATAAAGGGAGAATTAACATCCTAGAAAACAAAAACAGGAATGGATTTCCCTGGTCACAGCGTGAAGAAAGGACACCAATGAGGAGATTGCTACAGAAACTGAGGCAGAAATGGAGGTTTGATATGTGGATGTGAACCCAGGCAATAAGCAGCAATGGGATATAAACATCATTACCATAGAGATGATGTTGAAAACCATGGGACTGGGTTGAGAAAGTGTAGAGGGAGAGAAGGTCTGAGGACTGGGTTGGGGTAGTCCTTCATCTGAGAAGAAGACCTCTGAAAGTAACAAAGGATTAAACAAAGATGGGGAGGTGGGGAGGGAATGCAAAAGGAATTCAAATAATTCTGAGTCTTTTATTTCCAATTAGCAAATCTCTTAAGAAAACCAGGAGTTGACTTTATATGCTATAGCAATCATATTATCACTGGCAGAAAACCATTGGGATCTTGTCTATGACAGTGGTTATAAAAGTTCAGATGAGCTATATGGTAAGAAGTGATGTAGAATTGACTTGTGCCAACTATGCCATTAACCACAGTTCTTTGCAGTTGCTTCTCTCTATTTGTTTTTTTGTTTGTTTGTTTTTAAGGTTTTTTTCTTTTTTTAGATAGAGAGAGATCTCAAGTAGGCAGAGAGGCAGGCAGAGAAAGAGGGGGAGGCAGGCTCCTTGCCGAGCAGAGAGCCCGATGTGGGGCTCGAGCCCAGGACCCTGAGATCATGACCTGAGCTGAAGGCAGAGGCTTAACCCACTGAGCCACCCAGGTGCCCCTCTCTATTTGTTTTAAAAGTCCTCTTTCACACCTCCGGCTGTTTATTCACCATAGTACTGACAGGTGTTTATTATATGTCATTATCCCTGATGTGAAAACTTAAATGGATCCACTGCCCTTAGGAATAATGGACTCTTCAAAATCGTTTCATGATATAAACAGATAAATAATCCCCTTCACAATTAGTTCTATTCACAATGACCAAAAGGTGGAATCAAGCCAAATGTTCATTGACAGATGAATGAATAAGTAAAATACAATATATATAAATATATATGTATTATGCAGCCTTAAAAAGATAAGAAAATTTTGTTACATGCTCTAAAATGGGTAAACCTTGGGGCATTATGCCAAGCCAAATAGGCCAGTCACAAAAGAACAAATATTATAGGGATGCCTGGGTGGCTCATTCAGTTAAGCCTCTGCCTTTGGCTCAGGTCATGATCTCGGGGGTCCTGGGATCAAATCCCACATTGGGCTCCTTGCTCAGCAGGGAATCTGCCTCTCTCTCTCTGCCTGCCCCTCCCCCTGCTTGTCCTTTCTATCTCTCTCTCTCTCTCTGGCAAATAAATAAATAAAAGACTTTTTTTAAAAGAAAAAATATTGTATAATTCCACTCATACAAAGTGTCTAAAATAGTCAAAATCATATAAACAGAAAGTAGAAAGTTGGTTGCCAAAAAGCTGGGAAGAAGAAGGAGGAAAAATTAGTGCATAGTAGATGTTCAGTTTCAGATTTGCAAGATGAAGAAGTTCTACAAATCTGTTGCACAGTGATGTGAATGAATATACTTAACACTACTAAACCATACACTTAAAAAGGGTTAAGATGGTTAATTTAACATTATGTATTTTTGCAACAATGAAAAGTAATAATAACCCCCTTCACGCTGGCATTGGTTCTTAGAATAAAACAAGATTACAGGTTTCCTTGCTTCCAACATTGACGGTAAATTTTTTTATCCATCGGCCCCTGTATTAGTCTGACCAGGCTGCTATATCAAAATACCACACATCAGGTGGCATTAAAAAAAAACAAAAACAAATTTATTTCTCACAGTTCTGGAGACTAGGAAGTATGAGATCAAAGTTCCTGGGGATTTGGTTCCTGGTGAGATCCCTCTTTCTGGATTGCAAAGAGCCACCTTCTCACTAAGTCCTCACATGGCAGAGAGAGGAAGAGAATGAGATTTCTGGTGTCTCCTCTTCTAAGGACACTAAACCTATTGGATTTAGGCCCCAACTTTATGACCTCATGACCTCGTTTAACCGTAATAACGTCTTTATCCCAAATAGAGTCACAATGAAGGTTAAAGCCTCAATATATGAATTTTGGGGAGACACAACCAGTCCACAGCAGCCCCATTGATTGTTACATAAAATTCTCTTAGAGGTGTGTACACACACACACGTGTAGTTCTTTGAGTATATGGTTACAGAACAAATATAATTCCTGGAGCTGAGGTTTTAAATTTGCTGATACAAACACCAACAAAATTTATCATACAATCACAGATAAACTAATTCATGACCGTAATTTTAATGTGACAAAGAACTGAAAATGGGGCTCCTGGGTGGCTCAGTCAGTTAAGTGTCTGGCTCTTGATTTCCACTCAGGTCATGATCTTGGGGTCGTGAGATGGAGCCCTACGTCAGGCTCCATGCTGGGTGTGGAACTGGCTTAAGATTCACTCCATCCCTCTCCCCACCCCTCCACTTTCTCTCTTTTTAAAAATAGTAATAATAATGTTAAAGAAAAAAGTAAGATACACCAGCTTGACCATTCCCTTTAGAAAATGAAGTTCAAGAGGCACCTGGGTGGCTCAGTGGGTTAAAGCCTCTGCCTTCGATGCAGGTCATGATCCCAGGGTCCTGGGATCTAGCCCCACGTCAGACTCTCTGCCAGTGGGGAGCCTGCTTCCCCCTCTCTCTGTATCTGCCTGCCTCTCTGCCTACTTGTGATTTCTGTGAGATAAATAAATTAAAAAAAAAAAAAAGAAAGAAAGAAAATGAAGTTCAAGTCAATAGCCACAGAAGATAAGACCTTAGATAAATGACAAAAGAAATAAGCAAAAAACTTCATTTCATTCAATAATTTGTCATCATCTTTTCTATGGACTTCCACTTCTCTTTGAAGAAAATGGCTAATCTTCCCAACAAAACTGTTTTTAAGAAGGTATAATGAACGCTTATCACAGCCATATTTTGAGTTTTCTCTGGTCCATTCACTAAACTTTCAATAAACCACAAAATGGACAGTGTATGAAGGAAAATGGAATTCACAAAACTTGACTGTATGGTCTTCAAAAGAAAGGATAAGTCTTGTTTAGCACTGTTGTATTTCCATGGCTAGCAGCATGCCTAGCAGATGATGGTAGATCAGTCTATCAACTATGTATCTATACATACCTACATACATGTATTTATTTATGACATCAATTAAGGAATGAAAAACATGAAGGAGTTACTGATAACTGATTCATACTGGTAACTCATTAATTAGATAATCTACCTCTGTTTGAAATTCAACTATGATATGGCATCACAATTATAGGACCATATTTTATAAAGGTTAACTCTCATTTGTTGTTATATTTTTACTTTGTTCTAAAATGTACCCATGACATACCAAAGATAACAACATGGTGAATTAGAGCTGAAAAACATCAGGTGATGAGAGGTTATTTACAAATCTCGCAGTTTCCCAAGGATTCTGAGTACATTGAAATGTCCCCTGTTCCCAGGAAACTATTAGCATCACAAGAATTAAAGCACTAATCTGTGACATTTGATCCTCACTGACTCTAGTCCATCAATGCCAATATGCATCAAAATGCTTTAATTGACCCCAGAATGCTCTAGAAAATAATAGACTCTTCCATGTTCAGGGGCTTAGAAAATATAAACTGATCTACTTCGGAGTTTTACAATGCCTGTTTGCATAATAAAAACTTTAAGAAATCCCAAATTAATTTTTTAACCTGTGTTTAATTTTGTTAACTCCTGTGATTCAGATTATCTGTTAGCAACTCAGTACCATGCCTTGCTCTCTTGTGGAGCAGGGACTAAGAACCTGGGAATACTACTACCAGAATCTCTATAATCTACCAGGGAAGGGCACTCACATGAGACTGGCAAGGCAAAAGAGAGACAGAAGTAACTGTCTTGCTCCATGATCAGTGTGGGCAGATGCATGAGCACTGAAGATATAAATCCCTAAGAGTTTCACTACAAATCACCCATTTCTCTTTGAGGGCCTCAGGCAGTAGTAAAAGGAAACATCATCATCATCATCATCATCATCACATAAAACATTTATGAGTTCACTATGTACCATCATTTTCTAAAGATTTTATAAGCACTAACTCATTTAACCCTCACAACAACCCTTTGGGGTAGATCTTATTATTTAGTTGATAGCTACTAATATTTATTATAGTGGAAATTAAAACTGAGAATTTCATTCATTTTAGAATGAATGTTTTAAGAAATTCATGTAAAAAATGATAAAGTTAATAAATATAAACACGGGGGCACCTGGGTGGCTCAGTCAGTTGAGCATCTGCCTTGGGCTTAGGTCATGATTCTAATGAAGTTCTAGAATATAGGTGAGGTTCAGCGGGGTAAGTTCCAGAGCCGATGACCAAGAAAGAATTCTTAAGACATCTTTGGTGCAAAATGGTGGCTTATTAAAGCACAGGGACAGGACCCGTAGGCAGAAAGAGCTGCTACCCGGGGTTGTGAGGGTGTAGCAGGTTAGGTACCACGCAGGTGGGGGAAGTAAGGAAAAGGGAGGTTTCAACAGAACTTTCATATGCTAAAGAGGACCTACAAGATACTGGATACCAGAGGCCTTGCCATTGCCAAGGTCACTTCACCCTCTAGCAAGGTATTAACGTTAAGATAGTTGGGAGAGTCCTAAAGAATGTCACATAAGTCCCACTCAGGAGTAGGGGTGGGGGAAGATTGTGGGGTGTTAACTTTTGCTTTGTCTTCAGCCAGCCTTCTGTACCCTCACCAAGCCCATGTTCCTGGGATCAGTCCACATGCAGCTCCTGCTTAGTGGGAGTCTGCTTCTCCCTCTACCCCTCTGGACTTAACCCCACCACAACTCCTGCTCTCTCAAGTAAACCAAATATTTTTAATAATAAATACATAAACACAAATTATACACAATGTATAACCATAGTTACATTTTCCAAACAAACAAAAATGTAGTGAGGTGAGTGCTATTGTTTCACGTTTTTTACAAATCTCTATAGCAGATGACTTAGTAAAAGAGAGTTATAGCCTCACATCTATTTCTGCATTCAATCTGTTGCAATATGGTGGTAAGATTGAAGTACATGAAGAAAATCCAGCCTCACACAGATATGTAGTTTGAAAAAGGGAGTACTTTAACAGCCTTTTCAGATAATTATGGATACTTTTCCTTAATATTACCAACAAAGCACAACCAGTTTATTTCTTTTCCTTTTTTTTTTTAAACAGAAGGTTAAGTCTTAAAGGTTAGATACAATATGGATTCTGAAACCATCAGTGATTTTTCTGAATATAGGTACATTAATTTCCATTGGATTATCTCAAAATTTGAATGGATTTTCTTTTTACATCTGCATTATTTTGTAACATCATATATTGTTTACTTGGAAAGTATTACTTCAATGAGTTATACAGATCTTCCAGATGTTGACAAATTTCATCCTATTAAAAAAAAAAAACTCATTTCTTTGTATTAGTACTGTTCTCATCAGAAATATCTCTAAGTATTGGAAATCCATCAACCTCACTGTGGCAGATATAAATTTTCCAAAATTCTAATGATCATCTGAATGCTCAAATTTTGTCATTGGCGACCATACTGTTAGCTGTTTCTTGTGAAATAAAAGACTCACTTTGTTTTTGATCAGATTTACTTTATTTTTTCCAGCTTTACTAAAGCGTAATTGCAAAAATAAACATGGTACAGATTTAAGGCATATAACATGATGTTTTGATACACACACACACACACACACACACACACACACACACATTATGAAATTGTTTTTCCAATGAAGCTAAGTAACCTGTTCATCACCTCTCATATTTACTTTTTGCATCTGCTGGGTGAGACCAATTGAGATTTACTGTCTTGGTGAATTTCAAGTACATAATACAATATTATTAACTACAGTCACCATGCTATATATTAGATCTCCAGGATCATTTGTTTCTGAGAACATGTCTATCAAACACTTAATCTGCATGACCACAGATAAAAATAATGTTTCATTTATTTTTTAAAGTGGCTAGGTCAGATTTGCACAAAATAAGGGCACTTCCTTGAAAAAAACCATATTTCAATATGTAAAAGAGTATTTTATGCATACTTCCCATTTTGTCACAAAGAACACTAAAAAGATGTGTACTCAAGAGTTGAAATTTAACAAAATTAAACATTATTACCACCTCATACGGACATTCTTTTTTTTTTTTCTTTAAGATTTTTATTTATTTCTTTGAAAATGAGAGAGCACAAGTGTGGGGTAAGAGAAAGAGGAAGAAGCAGACTCCCCACTGAGCAGGAAGCCTGACCGGGATCCCGGATCCCAGGACTCCGGGATCCTGACCTGAGCTGAAAGCAGATGCTTAAGGAACTGAGTCACCCAGGTTCCCCTTTAGGGACATTCTTAAGCCAAACTGGCCCTGCAAATGTGTGGTGATAATCTGACTTCTAGTTCAGTGCTGCCACTTTGATTCACAAAGAGGCTAACAGTTTCACCACCATTGCTTTATATCATCAATGCAAATATCAACATGGTGAACCAGGTAAATAATATTTTAGCATTATTATGAAAATAGTTTTGACCTCACAGGTCCTGAAAAAGATGTGGGGGATGCCCAAGAGCCTGTGGACCCTACTTTGAAAACCACGGCTCTATTCTTCCTGTCTGTTACAATTACATTTTCCTAAATGATTGTTTTCCCCTAGGTGGGTGGTTCTCCATCACCTACAGCACAGAACCCAAGCTTCGGAGCCAGGTTTTAAAGGACATATTCTCTAGCATCCGTCTACCTTTCCAATGACACCTCCCCAAATCCCTCCACAGCCACCAAACCTTACTCTAAAAGCAGGTCTGATCTGTTCCCTAGATTTCTACTTTCCTTCACTTTACTCTTGGCCACACTATTTGCTTTTGTGAAACATCCCACTCCTTCCTCACTGGCCATAAACCCACAACCAGCTCGAGTGTCTTCCTCAATAATGGTGCCCCTCTGACTGCTCCTCCCCACAGTAATTAGTTCATCCTGTGTATGCAGCATTTATGTTCTATATCATTCCTTCAGCACTTTCTACATTGCTTTGGTTGAAGATATCCTTTGTGGTTCCTTTTCACAAATCGGTCACACTTTTACAGGCTGAATCCTTGGTTCCCCAGGTCCCTCAGGGTGAGACCCTGTGTAACAAATCTTTGTACCTAGCACAAAGGGAGCTATCTAGGCCCCAAAATAGGTTTTAGGTGAAAAGCTGTGGTTGCCCAGTTAGTCTATTGATAGCCAACTCCTGACCGTCTTCAAGAAATAATCAATGACTATCTTTCATGGAATGTCAAAATAGAAAAAAAAAAAAAAGCATCATAAACTTCAGCTACAATTTTGTAGACTCCTCTAGTGGGGTCCTTAGGGCTACACTAGTTGAGAGAAACATTTCTTTAAAATTGTAAGCTTGACAAAAAAACATGCACATGTTAATGACATTTCCAGTGGCCAATCCTCTTGATGACAATTTGTATTGTCCCCGCACAATGGGGAAAAAGAAAGAGACTAATTGGTGCTGATTGTGGTTTGTGTGCTCTTGACTACTGATCTTGTTACTAACTGGATGTCTAAAAAACTCTGTTTCTGGGTACAGGCTAACAGCTTCCCCTCTGTCTGAAGGTTTATTGTAGAAGAAACAAAGAAAAGGATGCTCCAGCTACTGTGAGTGCTGGAAATGTTTTGTCTCTCACTTTCCAGGTGACAGGATTGCATAGTGGATTAAGCAAATTCTATTGAGAAGCCTGGAATACTTGGAGGTTCTCATCATGGCTATTACACTGAACACTGGAAGTATGTCTTTGAGTCATCAGGAAAATGTTTTAGGGGCACCTTGGAGGTTCAGTAGGTTAAAGCCTCTACCTTCAGCTCAGGTCCTGCTGGGATCGAGCCCCGCATCAGGCTCTCTGCTCATCGGGGAGCCTGCTTCTCCCTCTCTCTCTGCCTGCCTCTCTGTCTACTTGTGATCTCTATCTGTCAAATAAATAAACAAAATCTTAAAAAAAAAAAAAAAAGCTTTTATAAGCCTAGGTCACAAAGTGAGCAATTAAGGCAGAGATAAACATTCTCCAAGCTGATTTTCGTTTCTCATAAATGAACATTAGAAAATCACCATGACGGGGCGCGTGGGTGGCTTAGTGGGTTAAGCCACTGCCTTCAGTTCAGGTCATGATCTCAGGGTCCTGGAATCAAGTCCCGCATCAGGCTTTCTGTTCAGCAGGGAGCCTGCTTCCCCTCTCTCTCTGCCTGACTCTCTGCCTACTTGTGATTTGTCAAATACATAATTTTTTTTAAAAATTTTTTAAATCTTAAAAAAAGAAAATCACCATGACAAAGGTTTATAATCTCCATGCAAGGTCTAGAATCCTGTGAGTGAGCAAGACTGAGTGCATGGAAGGCCTGAATGGGTACTGAGGGTAATTAGGAGGGAAAGTATTGAGACAAATCTGAAGATGCAAACTTTACATCTGTCTGAATGTAATTTAATTTCCCCAGTAAAGTATATACACATATCCATACCCTCTTTTGTATAGCTACCATGAAACAGACAGTGGTTGGCGGTGTCAGCAAATCTTTACCTAGGCTTTTAGTCTTATGTGTAAGAAGCTCCTGACACAGAATTGAGTTTGGCCCACTTCTTAATGTCATGATCAATTCTGAAGGATGGATTCTCCAATTAAATAAAAATATCCCATTTAAATATATGCATTTATCTGTTATTTAAAGACATACTTTAAAAAAGGTTAATATATAAATCTTAAGGAAATTATATTAATCTGCAAAGAAACCTAAAAGTCCTCATAGATTATTTACTCCAAACCATGTGATTTCATAAAGGGAAAACCAGAAGTTCAAAGAGGTTGTGATTTTCCAAAGCTATATAGGTGATTATAAATAGAGGTAGGGCTAAATCCCAGGCTCGTGGTTCTTGGTCCAGGACTCTCCAGCACACGGTCTCTCTCATATCACATTTGCATAACCACATATGCCCAGGGCTGATGGTTATTACAAATGCCAATATTTATTGTTATGCCCGAGATTTCACGTCCAAGAGACCACCAAGGAGCCAAGTACGGATGCAATCACACAACGGTTTATTCCACAAGCTTAAGCTTGGGCCCAAGTACAACCGACACAGCAGAGTAGGGACTTGGACCCTGAGCTTAGTTAAAGCAAGGGTATTTGGGGGTTCCTGTTACTAAAGCAGGGTGGGGGTTTCTGGAACCAAAGCAGGGTGGGGCTTCCTGGAACTAAAGTAGGGTAGGGGTCTTTAGAATTAAAGTAGGGTGGGGTTTCCTGGGACTAAAGTAAAGTAAGGAAAATTCAGCCCTTGGGCAGGGGTCTGGGATGGCTATACTTATGCTAAGGCTAAACCTGAGGTGGGATGGCCTTGATTTTTCTCGGCCTCTACATTATTAACCACATTCTCAGTATTTCCTAAATGAATACAAATTTCAAAAATGGGACTACTGCAAAATGAGAAAATATCTCTCCTCTTTAGCAAAGTGATACCTAAATTAGACTAAACTGGAAGAAATATTTGTCTGAATTAATAAAATTCTGAATTATGAAGTATTTTGTTTACAATATGTCTCATTCCACACAGCATTTGGGGCTTTTTATAGAAGTATAACCGCTTAATATGAATAAAAATTTATCATCAGAACCAGAGAGAGATGGGCCAGAAAAACAATTACAGACTCTGGTGGTGTGGAGGAAGGGGGTGTGAAAGAATTAGAGTATTTATGGTAATGAATTTCTGACTATTGCTTAGCTATCGATTTGATGCAAAGCCGCCTGACTGAGAAAATGGAAAGAAAAGCATGGTCAGTTACACATTTGACATTAAGCACTGGGATAAAATATTCTAATCCTCCAGGGAAAGCAAACATACCCTACTCGTGCTAAAATTCACTTCTTACATGGATCCTATATCTCACCTATACCAAGAAATAGCTAAGGTTAACCTTAAGTTTGTAATTTTCGTAGTAATTAATATAATTAGATTGAGTTTGTAGTACTAGTAAATGTCACATATATAAAATCTAAAAATGAGTGTTTCTCAAAATGTGGATGAGGCACCACCATCCTCAGAACCACATGTTTGTCAAAAACACAGATTTCTAAGCATGTACCTAAATTAAAGAATCTGAATTTCTCCAGGTAGCATCAGGAAACTACCTCTGACAAGTTCTAAAGTTGTTTCAAACGTACTCTAGAGTTTAAGCAACACTGACCTATTCATGGGGGGAAGGGAGGGAAAAATGAAATAAGATCAGACCAGTGAGGGAGACAAAGCATAAGAGACTCAATCTCAGGAAACAAACTGAGGGTTGCAGGGGAGGGTGGAGGGAGAGAGTGGCTGGGTGATGGACTCTGGGGAGGGTATGTGCTACGGTGAGCACTGTGAATTGTGTAAGACTGATGATTCACAAACCTGTAACCCTGGAGCAAATAATACATTATATGTTAATAAAATAAAATAATTTAAAAAAAGAACCACTGACCTAAACCACCTAAAGCTTTGATGAGCAACTCTCATTCCATAGGAGTTCATGGAGAATCCCCAGCAGGAGCATATGGCTGCTAGCTCATTCCAAATGTGATTTTCATGTCATTAAAAATACAAGAATCTGAAATCAACTATTGATCAGAGTTTGCCAATGGGAAAATAGCAGATTACCACTGTAGTTCAAACAATACCTCTATCAACTGGGGTTTGAGAAAGTGTTGCAAAGTAGACCATTCTAGGCTATAGAATGTACATTCATAAAAGCAGCAATGTTGTTTGGTTGACTGCTACTCCCTCCTTCCCATGGAAGACACTGTGAATATTTGTTCATTCATTTTTTGTCAAGGACCCAGCCAGTAAGTATTCAAGGTTGTCGAATGTATACTTTAGCAATCAATTCCCTTTTAGAAAATATTCATTTTTACAAAATGGGTTTGGGAGGGAGACAAACTATAAGAGACTCTTAATCTCACAAAACAAACTAAGGATTGGGGGTAGGGGCAGGGAGAGGGGGGTGGGGTATGTGCTATGGGGGAGGGTATGTGCTATGGCGAGTGCTATGAAGTGTGCAAACCTGACGATTCACATACCTATACCCCGGGGCTAATAATACATTATATGTTAAAAAAAAATTAAAAAATTATAAAATTAAAAAAATATATTCATTTTTCTTTTAGGAAATTCTAGCACCGCCATGTGAAGCCAAAATAGAATCCCTTACAGTGAAACTGTTTCTATTTGAGAACATGAAGTAGAGAAATGAAGGTTAAAAGCAATGGCTAATAATGATTTGTAATCAGCATTTTAATGTCATCAGCATAACAAGTAGATATTTCTAATTTTATCCTTATAATGTTTATATTAAAATTGATCCTAAAACAATGTATTGCCTTAGATAAATACCTCATTATGATCTTGTTTTAGCCTAACATTTTATAGCTACCACAAAGGTCAAATTACAAGAGATCTTAGGGGTGAATTGTGAAACAAATATATCACATATAAATTACTGAGATTTTTTCCTCATAGTTTCTCTTTTATGTCAGAACAAAATAATGCTAATTAGATGCCTAGGGTTTGTTATGAAACCCCTTGACAAAATAATGATGACTGCTGATACTAATGTTATTATCATTTAGTTGAAAAACATTTTGTTTTCCCATGGAGATAATATTAAATCCTCTCAGTTAAAACAAGAAATTAAAGCAATACATAAACCATGATACCATTTTGGAGCATTATAAAAGTTACAAGCAAATTCTAAAAGGTACTGTCGCAATGTACCAATGGCAACATGTCTTCTGCCACCTCTAAACATCCCAGCTAAAATACTCTGCAGGTCACATACGGAAATAAAAAAAAAAAAAAGGAATCATTCACAGGAGCTATTCATATTACTGTTAAGTGTAATCCTGAGTGATTGCAACCTTTATAAACTGATGACTGGACATAACTCCAGTTTACATTCCAAAATGCACTGTTCATGGCCACAGAAACACAAGCAGCTCCATCAGACTAACAGACACATGTATGGGAGCAGTCAAGGACAAAGCAACCATCACTAAAATCACAGATCGAAAGAAAATGTCAGCTGCTGGGCGCCTGGGTGGCTCAGTTGGTTAAGCAACTGCCTTTGGCTCAGGTCATGGTCCCAGAGTCCTCGGATGGAGTCCCACATTGGGCTCCCAGCTTCATGGGGAGTCTGCTTCTCCCTCTGACCTCCCCTCTCATGCTCTCTCTCACTCTGTCTCTCTCTCTCAAAATAAATAAATAAAAATCTTAAAAAAAAAAAAAAAGAAAAGAAGAAAAGAAAATGTCAGCTACTCATGAAACCAAATGAGGTAGAGCAACTACTAATGACCAACAAAAATGGGTAACATCCCAGAAAACTCCATCTCAGTAATGGCAGACTTTATCCATCATCACTATTACAGTAAGATTACAATCAGAAAGTAGCCCTGATAGATGATGATAAACAATTAACACAATTCTCTAAGATTTAGGACTGTTTTAAAACTAGTTGTTAGAAGATGTACTAACTACTATTGAATTGACGGACAAATCTTGGCCAACACACAAAGAGTTCTGGGATTTAGTAAAATAGATATGAAAAGCATTGCTCTAGTTCCCCCACATAGCCTAGCTATAACAAGTGAAAAATAATAATCTCTAAAGTAGGTTTGGAACTGAGTATTTATCATCTTTAAGCAAAAAGTCAAAGCTGTTATCTGGAGATTTCTTTCATTTTCATCTGGAGATTTCTTTCCCAACTACAGATTATTGAAGTGTGTTAAGGTATTAAGAATTAAAATAACTGAACCAAAGCAATCCTGAGAAAGAACAGCAAACAATCACAGGAAGGTATCACAATCCCAGATTTCAAGGTATATTACAAATCTGTAATAATCAAAACTGTATGGCACTGGCACAAACAGACCACATATTATTGGAAGAGAATAGAGAACCCAGAAATAAACCCACAGTAATAAAACCAGTTAATCTATGACAAAGGAGGCAAGTTTATACAATGGGGAAGACAGTCTTTCCTATAACTGGTGTTGGGAACATGACACAGCTACATGCAAAAGAATGAAACTGGACCACTTTCTCAATACCAGACATAAAAAATAAGCCCAAAATGGATTAAAGACCTAATTGTGACCTGAAATCACAAAACTCCTTGAAGAAAACATGGGCAGTAATCTCTTAGACATCAGTCAAAGCAAAGGTATGTCTCCTCAGGCAAGAAAAAGAAAAGCAAAAATAAAATACTGGAACTAAACCAAAACAAAAAGTGTTTTCACAATGAAGGAAACTATCAACAAAACAAAAAGACAACCCACTGAATAGAAGAGTCTATTTTCAAATGATACATCCAATAAGGGGTTAATATCCAAAATACATAAAGAACTTATACAACTCAATACCAAAAACAAAAAAACAAAAAACAAAAAAACAAATAATCTGCTCAAGAAATGGTCAGAGCACCTGTAGACATTTTTTCCAAAGGAGACACACAGACAGACAACAGACACATGAAAAGGTGATGAACCTCACTAATCACCAGGGAAATGCAAATCAAAACCACGATGAAATAGGACCTTACACCTAGCAGACTGACTACAATAAAAAAGGCAAGAAATAATAAGTGTTGGTAAGGATATGGAGAAAAGGGAACTTACAGAAACCATTCCTGGAGTGTTCTTGTAAATTGCATTTTGAGAGGAGAGTAGCTAAGTTGACTATGCACCAAATATTTTGTGAGGCACCTTCCATGTTTTTCTGGACGTTAGTACTGAGAGGTAGGTGATGATTACACCACCTTATATAAACTAGCTCTGAAACCTTCAGAAACAATAAGTTCCGTGCTTTCTCCATTGACCTGCTTCTTCTCAAACTTTAATCCCCACAATGCCCCTGCGGATAGAAGAGAGGAAACATGAACCCTGAGGTCTAAGGTCCCAGTTTACCTTTCCAGCCTTATCTGTTTCCACTCCACCATCATTAGCACCCACATACAATCTAGGTTACATCCCACAAGGACACAGCAGGTCAACACACCAGATACTGGAAGCTGTTCAGATAGACCAAGTCCACACATACTCAGGTCACCTCATAACTCTGTAGTTTTGACCTCCTATCCCTTCTGCCCAGTGCACTATTTGTTACTTCATTCCCCCCAAATTTCTTCCTCCTCCCCTCAAAACCCAAATTAAATGTCATCTCCTGAATAAATCTTGAAAGTTTTTTTGACTCCAATAAACAGTGACCTACACATTTTGTTCACACACATATAAGAACATTTATTGTGACTTACTTCCTCCCTTTCATGTCACTAGATTTGAGTTCTCCAAAGATGGAGATCTCTTTGATTCATTCTGATATCTTTAGTGCCAGTCACAGTTTCTGGGACAAGACAAACTGTCAATACATTTTTGCTGAATAAAATGTCCCTCATTAGAAGATGAAGTAGAAAATCCTTTTAACCACCAAGTTGTTTAATGCAGATATGCTTCCAAATTACTTCTAGGTAGACAATGAGTGAATAGTTAAAAAACTGCATTCTCATTATTTTTTTTTTGAAACATTCTTTCTACAGTCTTGTTTTCTCAACCTGTTTACTATACCATTGATTTAAGACCTGGTTAGAAAGTTCCACTCAACTATATGTAAACTATAACATACTGCCAATGAATATCATCCAAATTAATGAGTTACTGTTTTTCTAAAGGGAAAAAGATACTAAAAATTGGAGTGCCCCAAAACACATAAGTAGCTATTTTCTTATAATAATCAGAACAATTAGGGGTTCCTGGGTGGCTCAGAAGGTTAAGGGTCTGCCTTCGGTTCAGGTCATGATCCCAGGGTCCTGGGATCGAGTCCTGCATTGGGCTGCCAACTTGGCGGGGAGCCTGCTTCTCCCTCTCGTTCTGCTGCTCTCCCTGCTTGTGCTCTCACTCTCTTCAACAAATAAATAAATAAAATATTTTTTAAAAAAGATTAAAAAATAATAATAATCAAAAAAATCAGCTTTAACTAAAGTATTCAATTTTTTTATCCTGTTACCATGGAAATACGTTCGAATAGTCTTGCTCAAGTAGAAGCCCTGATGTCATTGAAATAAATTTTTATAAAAAGTTTAAAAAGTGGATGTTTTTAAAATTCCAAACATCAGTGTGTATCTTTTACAAATTTTTAACAAAACATACCCAGAAAAAATAAAACAAAACAAAAACCATATCAAGTAAAACTTCATTAAAAGGAAGAAAGCGTGATCACTGCTCTCTCATCCTCCTTTATCTCTGCTAGCCTTAGGAAAATATGCATTCTCATGGAAATTACACACATTTTCAAAAACTACAAAGCAATGACAAGGTAACAAGATAAAAAAAGTTTCTCTCCTCTACTGAAATCAAAGAGCAGTTGATTGCCTATACTTCCATAATTTTTCTACCTGAGATCATTGCTCTAATAATTTCAACAAAGACAACAGCATTAATAATGTGTTTCAAGAGGTGGTATTCTTTCTGGAGACTGGTTTTATTAGAAGGCTCCCCACACCAAGAGCAGCAAATGATCTCCGACCACCCCTAAAACAATTGCAGTTTAGAACCAGTCAGCAAGGACCACGGGGGCTCAGGTGGAATTGATGTTTTTTGCAGGCTTCGTTTGGCCCTCGCCGTCACTTTTACGACAGTAGATGTGCAAACATGAAGAACCAACCACCACCAAACCCATGAAGCCTGCAGGAAATGTTGCAAACTAGTCAGAGAAAATACTTACTGAGTCCTGAGCATGTGTGGCTAAAAGCAATGGCCACCAGCCCTGGTAGAGAGGCTTCTGTGAAGGCGGAGGGAAGGGGTCAACATGATGGGCATTGACTAGCAAAATACAAAGGACGGGAGAATGGGAAAAAGCAGCCCTCCTGGAATGAATTACAGTAGAAATAGCATCTAGTCTCCAGCTTATGAAACAATTCCTGTAAACCCACCTGCTGATTCCCCTCCCTTCCCCTGTCAAAGGATGGGAAAGCAGCCAATCAGAAGCAGTTACAAGAGGCCACCCACCCCATGTCCATCGGTTGTATGTTGGCAAGAGAACCAACCCCCCTCTCCTGACTTTGAAGTCAGGGTTAATACTGATCATTATTTGGTCACTGGCCGAGTCTTATAATTGCTACCTCCTCCTTCTCTCTCACATTTGCATTTCAATTGCCTTCATTCTAACACTGAGATGGCCTAGCTTTGTGTTGCCTGACCTTGCGCAGATAACGCACACTTCATAGTCAGTCATTACCTACCATCTGGGTCTTCCTCAGAGGCTGCCTGGGTAATGTCCTCCTCTCCTGACAGATGTTCTAAAAATAATCAGGTGATTTTTTTTTTCTCGGATAAGCATGAGTGCTTATAATATCTACATACAAAATACAGTATCTACATATATGATATCTATAATATCAACATGTAATATCAACACGCAAATATATACGAATATCTACTATAACATACATGTGAATATATATGTGTATATACATATATGCCTGCAATCTGATTATATGTGCCTTTTCTTTCAAGCTGTTTGGTTGGTGATCATTCAGCTTTAAATGACTTTACCAACAGCATATTCTCATTTTGACTAAAGAAGAGAATGTTAGTTCCATCTGTAAAGAAAGCTCTCAAAATGCAGCATATTTATATGTCGAGGCCGATAGCTGGGAAAGTCAAAGTGTGGGCTCCACGAACAAATGTGATTTGCCAAGTACTTTCACAATATTTGAGACACTAAATCAGGCACTTCCTTCAGCCAGAAAAATGGCAGTCTTTTTCCTTATCGGGCTTATAGTCTAACAGATATCACCATCTGCTATTTAGTCTTTATTTTGAACACGGTATCACAGAGACACAACAAGTTTTAATGAATTTGTAAGATAGTTAACTTATTCCAATCCAGGGAGCTGGGAAATTTTTAGAGAAAACGAGATATTTCAAAAATCCACTTTCCTTGGAAGATATTCTCTCACTTGCACTGGGGATTAAGAGCATAGACTCTGAAAGCAGATGGTCTGAGTTCAAATCCTACCTAGCTCTACCTCTTGATGGCTGTGGTAGCACCCTACTTAACTCTCATCTTCTACTTAACTCTTTGTGGGTAAGTTTCCTTATACACAAAGGGAAATAATAGCTGTCACTACTGCTCAGAGTCCAAGTTAAGGGTTAAAAAAAGAATACATACAAGGAACCAAATTTAGGGGCACCTGGGTGTCTCCCTTGGTGAAGCATCTGACTTTGGCTCAGGTCATGATCTCAGGGCCCTAGGATCAAGCCCCGTATCAGGCTCTGGCGCAGCCAGGAGTCTGCTTCTACCTCTGTCCCTCCCACCACTCATACTCTCACTCACTCTCTCTCACTCATTCTCCCTCTCTCTCAAATGAACAAATAAAATCTTAGGGGAAAAAAAAAAAAAAGAGCATCCTACTTTTGGTTTTGACTCAGGTCATGGTCTCATGGTTGTGGGGTCAGGACCCGTGTCAGGCTCTGTACTCAGTGTGAAGTGTACTTCAGATTCTCTCTCCCTCACTCACTCTCTCTCAAACAAATAAATAAAATCTTTAAAAAAATAAAATAAAATAAACAAAGGACCAGATTCACAGTAAATACCTGACCAACATTAATCATTGTCCATGTGCTGGGAAGCCACCCAAATGGTGTATCTTCTTAATCCAATGTTCAGGTCTCCATATCCACCATTTCTGTATATTTTTATTTACAATATACAAAAATTACAATTGCTAGCCTAACGTAAGCGTGTGTACAGCAACATTTCTTGAGCACATGTTGTGTGTGCCTTTCCCACTCCAACAGCTAGCTGCCTATCCAAAATCTAACCCCCACTTTTTCTTTCCAGCCTAATCCTCTTCACTTTTGGTGATAGAAGAGATAACTCTATTTAGAGGAGGTTCATGTGACACCATTCTGGCCAATGAGATACACGTGGAAAGTCTTGGTCAAGACAGAAACCCCCTGAAAGGGAAGCAAATCACTCTCACGGAAGATTTGCTTATACCCATCTCCTTCTTCCCACCTGGAGAGCAGATGCAGTAGCTGGAGCTCCAGCACCCACCAGGTATCCACAATAAAAGGTACACTCCAAGGCTGACTTAAAAAAAGAGGACAGAAAGAGCCTAGGTCCTGATTTCATAGACCTGCCACACAGCTCTGAATGACCTCTCTTTCAAGCATCTTCTCATTAGGCAGTGAGAGTGTCCTATTTGAATTGAAAGTGACCCTTGTACAATGCCGGGGGCTTAGGGATACCACCCCCACTCCCATGTTGTTCATGGATCGACTGAACTCCTATGTGGGTTTTCTATGCATACCTCCAAACGTACATCCCTGACGTATCCACTAATGTAAGTGGGCATAACTGTCTCCATTCACAGATATGATAAGGTTAGGGAATGTCATGTGATGCCACATCCTGGAGAGGAAAAAACTGGATTTGGAACCTAGGCAGTCTGGGTCTTAATTACACACTGTATATCTCTCCAAAGAATACCAGTATTACTAGGTTTGGGAAACAAAAACGGACTTTTCCTCGCATCTGTACAAGCCCTTTTCTTGATCCAATTCGTTCCTTTGGACAACCAACAACCACTTAATCTATTAAGTGCCAAGCACAATAGGCAGGCACTGGAAACTCCTCACGGAAAAAGCAGACAAGATCCCTCCCCTCACAGAGCCTACATCTGTGGGGGGATATAGATAAGGCACTGTAAGAGAACAAAGGAGGTGGCCTAATCAGACCAACTTTCTCTCCCTTCCCCAAAATACTCAGTTGCTGAAGTGCAGGGAAAATTCCACAATGGTCAACCACTATACCTGAGTAGTCTCAGACATGATTTTCTACCCAAGGGGAGGAGGGCAGGCTGAAGTACTTTCCCCTTGCGCCATCTTGACTTGACATGGGGATCCTATGGCATTTTCCACCCTAACTCGGCATTCACCCTTTCTCTTACTTAGAATCGTTCTTACTCCTGACGTGCAAAGGTGAGAAATGTCTCCCTGTTCTCCCACACGTCCATTAAATGGGCTGTTACTCTGTTACAGGTTAGTTGTGTGCACATCTATCCACAAGCTTTGTTCTTTTTTTTTTTTTTAAGATTTTATTTATTTATTTGACAGACAGAGATTACAAGTAGGGGGCAGGCAGAGAGAGAGAAAGGGAAGCAGGATCCCCGCTGAGCAGAGAGCCCGATGCGGGGCTCGATCCCAGGACCGTGGGATCATGACGCGAGCCAAAGGCAGAGGCCTTAACCCACTGAGCCACCCAGGCACCCCCACAAGCTCTGTTCTTGCCAGCACTCAGAGGACATCCCTTCTAGTCTGTCACAGATCACTTACCACTACACTTGCCTTTGATCATTCCTGTCATTCCCCAACAGGATGGCAATTAAAATGGAACAGTGAGGACCTGCCTTTTAAATCTTCAGTGTCAAATCCAAAGAAAATAATTTCCTTCTGCGAATCGTAGAGCCTGAGCTTTTCTTCTGATTCCTGAGATCTCAGGCTTCGCCTAGGGTTCACATACATAATCTAGAAAGACCTCCCTTTGTTAATCATCACGTTGGGAAATCAATTAATATAATAAACTAGTCTCTTTTGTTCTCACCTTCAATGTCCTTCTCTCTAAAGAAAGCAATATATCTCCTAAGATTCTAAAAAGAAAGGCAGAATGACATTGTTAAAACCTCGACTGTGTTTTGATCTTATTTTATCGGTTAATTATCCACTCACCATGTGCCCTCTGAGTAGGAAGCATGAAAACATGGAACACCACGGGAACACCAAGCCCTACCTAGGTCGTTTCTATCAATGACAACAGCTACTGTGGAATCACTTGACAAACCTAAAAGCAAAGTCAGTGTCCAGGCAGTACAGGCAGCACAAATAACAATAATGAAAAAGGCAAATAGGTATTTATTTTACTGGTCCTTAGTGGCTTAAAAGCATGGCACAATCTGTGTTTGTTGTCTCTATAATGGCTCCTTTTGTCTTTCAGCTTTTTGCATCGACAGACTTCTATGCTTGCCTCACTTCTTAACACATTATCCCTGGTCATTCTATTTGTCTCTATAATTATGTGACTCGAAGGGCAACAATCTGGTGAAACAAGGACGATGACGTCTCGTCCTAAGCCAATCACTTCTCCTGTGACCTTGTAGAATCACCCAAGCTCCACATTCTCATTGTGAGAATGGCAATGACAATAACCCACCTCACAGGTTTATGTAAAAACAAGTAGATTTTTCAAATTATGATAAAACATTTCATAAACAACGGGCTTTGAGGCAGCATTATCATTCTCAGACTTGGGCTGCATTTCCAATTACGGAGTGAGTCAGTTACTGATTAATCATGACTGAAGCCATAGTACCTTTCCATCAAGTACAGCCACAGGGCAGAAGAGTGTCAAGATAAAATATGCATTCAAACATTGCTCTCACAACTTTGGATATCAAAAGATGCCATCAGATTTTTTTCATTGTCACACAAAGCACTGGAGTTCTTTGTGTCCTCACACAAAACTGAACCTGGGGAGGCTTCAGAGAGGGGAGTCAAGGATGAGAACATTGATTTCCATCATTTATCCTTGCCACCTTGGAGGAGAATCCATAATGACCATGAAATCAAGGCAGCTCTCTTCCAGTCTACTCACCTGTGCTCAATGTCTGACAGTAGCTAGGGTTAGCATGTCAGACAGAAAATGCAGATTCAGGGGACAAAATTGTGTTCCTCACAAAACCCTGGTTTGCCAACCCTTTTGAATCTCCTTGTCCCCTCCTTCCAGCATCCCTGGTCCATTCATGACTCACTGACTAAATTTTTATACACTGTAATTCTTTTTTATTTTTTTAAGATTTTATTTATGACAGAGAGAGCGCGCAAGTAAGCAGAGCGGCAGGCAGAGGGAGAGAGAGAAGCTGGCTCTCCACTAAGCAGGGAGCCCGATGCGGGGCTCGATCCCAGGACCCTGAAATCATTCAACCAACTAAGCCACCCAGGCGCTTCTATACACTGTAATTCTTGCTCAGCTCCCAGGTATTGAGCCTTTTCCCTAGCCCCAGAGTTCCAGGAGACACTTCCACTTAAAAGAGCTTTCTTTATGATAAATATTCACATTTATTCAAGGCAAAAGATAGTAGCAGCCATTAAACTTAAAACTCCGTTGGAATACTCGGAATTTTTCTGTGCTTTCTGCCTCAATATTTCCTGTTTGTTCTGACCCTGCCCACTTCTGTGAGCTCCATTCACTTCTCTCTTGATTTGTAATCCCTTCAGAGTCTCGAGCGAGAGCTTGGGGTAGGCTGGACAAATTAGGAGCATGAAGGACAAATGCCAAGCTCATGTGTCCTTGTTTCCATACTTGGCCACCCCCTGCTTCATACTTTTCTCCATGACGCCACTAGGGAAAGGCATATTAGTACTGACTTCACAGCATTCCTGTGAGGCATAAGAGCATGTTCTATGTAAAGCAGTTAGAGCAATGCCTGACATTTACTAGGTACTCAGTGAATATTAGCTGTTCACAACAGCTGAAATATGGAAAGGTCTCTAGTAATTGTCATTACTGGGGCCATAGTCATCTCTATTCTTAACCTGCATCTACTGTAGTGCCAGTTCTTAGAAGAACTGGCATCACTGATATTTTTATTACATTTCAAGAAAGCTTTTTAAAGCTTTTTTTTACAACATCCCATTTCAACTAAACAAACTCAGAAAAGCATAAAATTCATATGTACAAATTATTTCAGAGTAAATATATTCCTTGGATACATTTTGCAAACCTTTGATTTGAAAAAATAGAGATAAAAAAGGAGGAGGCTCTTTATGGGAGAAGTTCTCATATCTGAGCTGTATATAGCAGGCAATGGGAAAGAGGCAATGTGGGGATAAGGGTGTTACTTGAAGTCGGTCTCCTTGAGAAGGTAATATTTTAGCAAAAAACTTAAAGAAGGGGCAGGTGAGTGACTCAGTCAGTTAAGCATTTGCCTTCCACTCAGGTCATGATCCCAGGATTCTGGGGTCGAGCCCCTATGAGGAGCTCTGCGTTCAGCAGGGAGTCTGCTTCTCCCTCTCCTGCTACTACTCACCTCCCATCCTGCTCACTCATGACCCTGATTGTGCACATTCTTTCTCTCTCTCAAATAAATCTTAAAAACAAACAACAACAAAAAGGACCTTAAAGAAACAACAAAAAGGACCTTAAAGAAACCAGCTGAACATCTGAAAGAAGACAACTCTAGAGAAAGAGAATAGTTTTAAAAAGCCTCTTGTATAGAAAGATGCCTGGTATGTTGGGAGGACATCAAGAATGCTAGCATGGCTTTCTTCATGGAGTGGAATGGGACAGTAGGAGCGTGGGTGGGTCAGGATGGTAACAGAGCCCAGAGTGCTTAGGGCCTTGCAGACTATTATAAGGACTCTGAGTCCTAGGTATATTTGAAAGCAGAGCCGAAAGATATCTTAATGGACTGGATATAAACTCCCATAGCAAAACAAAGTCAAAGATTATTTCAAGAATTTGGGTCTGAGTGTCAAAGCCTGAGGGCAGAATTTCCATCAACCTAAATGGAAAGGGTATGGGTAAAGGATGAGGGATTAGTAGTTTAGTCTTTAATATGATGATTTTTAGATGTCCAATAGACATCCAAATGAAGATGTCTAGTAGGAGGTTGTCTATATGAATCTGGATTTCAGAAGGAAAGTCTGGACTTAGGAACCATGAGCTTGATACTAGATGACAGCATTGACTGAGTATAGATAGAAAAAAGAAGATCAAGGAATGAAGAAAAGTACTCAATCCTAGAGCACTCTAACATGGCAAGCTCAGAGAGAAGAAGAGTAAGACTGAGAAGGAGTTAACAGTGAAGTACAAGGAAAACCAAAAGAGGATGATGTCATGGAAGCCAGAAATTCAAAGAAAATGGTGTGATCAACTATGTCAAATAGGCTGATAGATATGAATCACCATATTATACACCCCCCAAAAAATATGTTGATAGATAAAATAAGATGGGGGCTAGGCATTAGCCACCAGATGTAGTAAGTTGTAGTAAGAATATCATTGGTTACCTTGACAGGGGTCAGTTTTTTAGAGTGCTGAGGAGTCATCCTAATTGGAATAAGTTGAGGAGAAAATGAGAGAAGAGAAATTGTAGATAACCAACAAAAACAACTCTTCGCAGGAGTTTTTCACTAATGGGGATTATAGGAAAGGGTAACTAGTGAGAGAATAGGCCAAGAGAAGACTTTATTTGGGAAAAAGTACAGTATATTTGCATGTTGATCAGAAAGATCTAGTAGAGAGCAAAAAGTATATGTAGATGAGAGAAGAACTGCTAAATGAATGCCTGTGTAGCAAGAGGGAAAGGGATCAAGTGCACGGGAGGAAAGACGACTCCAGACAGAACATGGATAGCTAATTCGTACCAACAGGCAGAGAGATGGAGTAACAGTGTTTAAATATGGGTAGATATGGTGATGGATATTCCAGGGAAGTTCTCTTTCCATTGGTTCAGTTTTTTTGGTGAGGAAATTAAGAGTGATGACAGGGAAGAAAGGATTATGGGTTTGAGGGTAGAGGAGAAATGTTAAGTAGTTGTAAAGGACAATGGGAGACTGAATGGGTCACTATGACAGCCTGGCATCAGTAAGGGCCCACTTGAGGTTTATATATTGAATTTAAATGAGACCAGTCAGTATGGCTCCAAGTTCTTCTCCAGCAATACTCAGCTGCATGGTTGTAACCTAGCAAATGAAGAATTTAACTCAGCTGTAGTTTCATGAAGCAGTACAATGAAAGGAGAGGTGGAGCAAGAGAGTCAAGAGTGAACATCGAGAAGATGATTATGATTGTGCATGAATGAGACTGGTTAAGAAGCATTAATGAAGATGTCACAAAGAGAGGGACAGTTTAATATGGTAGTGAATGAAATGTAGGTCCCAGCAGAGGTTAAAGGTTGGCTGGAGGGGACCTGAGGCACTGGTTAAAGAGTAGGATATAAGAAGTTAAGATTATGCAATATGATACACCACATTAATAAAAGAATGGATAAGAACCATATGACCCTCTCAATAGATGCAGGAAAAGCATCTGACAACATAAAGCGTGCATTCTTTTTTTTTTTTTTTAAGATTTTATTTATTTGACAGACAGAGATCACAAGTAGGCAGAGAGGCAGCCAGAGAGAAAAGGGGAAGCAGGCTCCCCGCTGAGCAGAGAGCCGGATGCATGCGGGGCTCGATCCCAGAACCCTGGGATCATGACCTCAGCCGAAGGCAGAGGCTTCAACCCATTGAATCACCCAGGCGCCCCGATAGCATGCATTCTTGATAAAAAACCCTCAACAAAGTAGGTATACATGGAACATACCTCAACATCATAATGGCCATATACAGAAGACCCACAATTAAAAGCATCCTCAACGGGAAAAAACTAAAAGATTTTCCTTTCCAGTCAGGAAGAAGACAGGCATGTCCACACTCCCCGTACTATTTAATATAGTACTGACATGTTAGCATCAGCAATCACACAACAAAAAGAAATAAAAGGCATCCAATTGGCAAGAAAGAAGTCAAACTTAGTCACTATTTGCAGATGACATGATACTCTAAGTAGAAAACCCAAAAGACTCCACCAAAAAATTGCTAGAACTAATACATGAAATCAGCAAAGTCTCAGGATATAAAATCAAAGTACAGAAATCTGTGGCATTTCTATACACCAATAATGAAGTAGCAGGAAAAGAAATCAAGGAATTGATCCCATTTACGATAACACCAAAAATATCAGATATCTAGGAATAAACCTAACCAAAGAGATAAAATATCTGTACTCTGAAAACTACGGAAATCTGATGAAAGAAATTGAAGAGGACACAAAGAAATGGGAAGACATTCCATGCTCATAGATTGGAAGAACAACCATTGTTAAAATGTCTTTATTGCCCAAAGCAATTTATACATTTAATGCAATCCTTATGAAAATGCTATCAGCATTTTTCACAGAGCTAGAACAAACAATCCTAAAATTTGTATGGAACCCCAAAAGATCCCAACTAGCCAAAGCAATCCTGAAAAAGAAAAGCAAAGCTGGAGGCCTCACAATTCCAGACTTCAAGCTACTTTACAAAGCTGTAGTCATCAAGACACTATGGAACCAGTGCAAAAACAGACACATAGATCAATAGAACAGAACAGAAAACCCAGAAATGGACTCACAACTATATGGTCAACTAATTTTCAACAAAGCAGGAGAGAATATCCAATGGCAAAAAGTATCTTCGACAAATGGTGTTGGGAATATTGGGCAGCAACATGCAAAAGAATGAAATGGACCAGTTTGTTACACCATAGACAAAAATAAATTCAAAAAGGGTAAAAGATCTAAAGATGAGATAGGAAACCATCAAAATCCTAGAGGAGAACACAGGCAGCTACCTCTCTGATCTTGACCTGAGCAACTCCTTACTAAACACATCACTGGAACAGGGAAACAAAAGCAAAAATGAACTATTATGACTTCATCAAGATAAACTTCTGCACAGCAAAGGAAACAATAAAAAGAAAAGGCAGTCCACAGAATGGGAGAAGACATTTGAAAATAGCTGAAAAAGGATTAGTATCCAAAAATCTATAAAGAACTTATCAAATTCAATACCCAAGGGACAAATAATCCAGTCAAAGAAATGAGCAGAAGACATGAATAGACATTTTTCCAAAGATATCCAGATGCTTAACAGACACATGAAAAGATATTCAACATCACTCATCATCAGGGAAATGCACATCAAAACCACAATGAGATATCACCTCACACCTGTCAGAATGACTAAAATGAACAATACAGACAACAACAGATTTTGGCAAGGGTATGGAGAAAGGGGAGCCCTCTTTAACTATTGGTAGAAATGCAAACTGGTGCAGCAAACTCTGGAAAACAGTAAGGACATTCCTCCCAAAGTTAAAAACAGGACTACCCTATGACCCAGCAATTGCACTACTAGGTATTAACCCAAAGGATACAAAAATACAGATTCAAAGGGGCACATGCACCCCAATGTTTATAGCAGTATTAACAACAACAGCCAAACTATGGAAAGAGCCCAAATGTCCACTGACTGGTGAATGGATAAAGAAGAGGTGGTAGAGATACATGTAATAGAATATTACTCAGCCATCAAAAAGAAAGAAATCTTGGGTATTATGCTCAGTAAAATAAGTCAGTCAGAGAAAGATAAATACCACATGATTTCACTCACATGTGGAATTTAAGGAAAAAAATATGAATTATATGGGAGAAAAAGAGAGAGAGAAGCAAAACATAAAGACTTGATAGAGAACACACTGAGAGTTGATGGAAGGAAGTGGATGGGGGATGGGCTAAATGGGTGATGGGCATTAAGAAGGGTACTTGTGATGAGCACTGGGTGTTAAATGTAAGTGATGAATCACTAAATCTACTCCTGAAATCAATATTACAGTATATGTTAACTAACCAGAATTTAAATAAATTTTGAAAAGAAAAAAAAGAAATTGAGATTACGGAATTAAGACTAATGACAAAGTCTAGGATATAACCATGAGACTAAGGGGTTACACTATGCTAGAGTCAAGCTCATTGAAGAAGAGTTCAGGGAACTAACAGGTCAGGATGATGGAAGGATTCTTTGTATCTGTATTAAAATTATCAAGAATTATGAGTATATTGGAGAAAACAAAAATGAACCACAAAACCATTGAAAATAAGAAGAAACACCTAGAGAATCAGTAAATGATGACAACAATAAGGGACAATGACAGATATATAATGAAAGCATGAGAATCAGTATTGAGAGTCATAGATAGGGAAAAGGGAGAATTGTCGGGAAGCAGCAATAAGATACAGGGAGACCTTCTTCACTCTTCAGCCCAGTGTGGAGAAAGCTGTGGAACAAAAATAGCCATCACTTGAGACAGAAGTCAGGAAAGAAGAAACTTTGGGAGAGAGCCCAGTTTCTTTCAGAGCAAGAAGATGAAAAGAATATTCTAAGAATAGGTTGAAGAACAGGAGATTTTACTTCTAATAGAACTCAAATTCCAAAGGCATCGTGGAAGAATTTTAGAAGTTAGATAAAGGCAGGGAAAAGAACAGAATGGGGGTATTTGGAACTCAACTGGGATTAGAGTGTAGGAGTCGAGAGGTGACCTGGATGTCTGAAGACTCCTTTGGAGGCTGACATAAATAGGCATAAATGGAATAATAGAGTAGTCCTTGGAGATATGATTTCTTGCTGATAAGCTGTATCAACACATAGAAATGGATTTCTTGGGCTTCCTAACAATGAAAATAAAAAGTTAGAAATAGGTGCACCTGGGTGGCTCAGTCTGTTAAGAGTCTGCCTTCGGCTCAGGTCATGATCCTGAGATCCTGGGATGGAGCCCCTGTTGGGCTACCTGCTCAGCGGGGAGTCTGCTTCTCCCTCTCTCTATGACCCTCCCCTACGTCTGTTCTTGCTCTCGCTTTGTGTCTCTCAAATAAATAAATAAAATCTTAAAAAAAAAAAAACAACTTAGAAGTAAAATGGTCTGAATCTAATGTACCATCTCTCTTAGCTTCTTCTGTTGGGGAAGGAGCAGTTATATTTTAAGCATACGTGATTCATCTCGACCCCTACCAATGGACTCAAGGATTTTGGAGTATTTACCACACCAGGCTGTACCTGGTCCCTCCTCCCCTCCTCCACTTCATTATCTTACCAAAGTAATGACTTGAAAAAAGAGAATTTTGAGAGAGTTAGAAAACAATGTCATGACAGACTAGCAAGGGTAGAAGTTTAGACCAGAGAGAGTAGCCTTGTGGTCCTTCGGTCCTTTGTGACTATGCACTGAACTTTCTGGTAGGATGAACCCTGACTTATCCTTCTCTAAAAGCCTCAGGGACCCCTTTCATCTTCTCAAGATGCATAAATTCCACTCTACTTATTATTTCCCTAAATTAACGTAAGAATACAAATCCGGTGTGTATCTTGCCCTTTAAAATGTGTGTATATTTATGTGTATTGTTAATTATGGCAGATGCAATAATTAAATTTTTCAGCTAAAGTTTTCAACATAAATGACATTATGTTCTATAGATAGTAACAATAAACTTTGAAGGTACAAAAAGCTGACAAGCATCAACCCAAAATCTCCTCAAACTGAAATTCCCCTCCTTCTGAATGAAAAGTTATATAACTAATCAGTTATTTACTTAGTTTTATTCAAGACCAATAAGATGCTTAAAAAAATATATCCTATAATACTCAGTTTGAAGTAAATTCTCTAAATGCGCTCACATTCAGTTGATTAACTTCTTAAAGGCAGGTTGCTAATAGAGGCCCAACAAGATAGACAAAAATGCAACTTGAGCTCCAAACATAATTTTGGGTCACCTTATCCTTAGTCCATGCTTCAAATAGCACCTATATTTATATTTTTTTTTTAGATTTCATTTATTTATTTAACAAGAGAGATACCACGAGAGAGGGAACACAAGCAGGGAGCCTGATATGGGGTTCCATCCCAGGACCCTGGGATCATGACCCGAGCCTAAGGCAGACATTTAACAACTGAGCCACCCAGACATCCCAGGACCTATATTCTGATTCTGATTCTGATTCACCTGTATTCCCAACTACCAGTCATAACAGGAGATTAAGCAAAAGTATTGATCTCTGAATGCAAATATTCATCTACCAAGAAGAAGATGACGTGGGGGCCTGTATCAGCCTGGTTACTCATAGACACAAAATAGCACCCCCAAAATGAGTGTTGAAAAGAGCTTAAGATGCAGATAATTTACAAAAGTGTGGTCAGTGATAAGGGGAATCCAGTAAGAAATAAGGAGCCACCCTGAGTCTAGGAACCATGGGAAGCAACTACTATCCCTAAGTGTGAAAGGGCAAGAATAGGAGCAGTTCCAAGAACCTACTCATTAAGCTTTATCAACATTTGTTGAGCCCAGTAGGAGCTGTGATTCTCTGTAGAGAATTTCAACCACTGCCCAGGCATGGCTCAGCAGGGAGGTTTCCATAGGAATAAATACATCAATTTTACCTGCCTCCCACCTTCCAATATGATGCCTTCCATTGTTTAAACCCAACTACTGGAAGCGAGAGGGCAGAGAAAGCATATTTTTGTAGTCCATAAAAGCACCCTCCTGGGGATGAAGGGTGGAAGTGTATCCAGAGAGACAAATGGAGATTATCCAGCACAGAAGCCAACACAATGAGACAGAAACAGGGGGCTTAGGAAACAAAGATCTTAAACTGGCAAAGGAGAATGGAGACCTCTAAGAGGGAGGTCTCTAAGAAAAAGGGATGGAGAGGGAATTCAATATAATATTTGGTATGGATGAGGGCTTGAAAACCTCAGGACTGCGTGTATTTCTGCTCAATGATGAAACTAAACAAAGAATGAGAGACCAAACAACACTTACAGGAGAAAAAGAAACAGAAAACGCTGTTGAAGAAAGGCAGCTTAAATTTGACGTAAGCTAAAACACAGCATGAGTTTGGGTAAATGACAAAAAAATTCTCTGAACTTGACACTGCGATTATCCTTTGTCAGATGACACCAAATCCTGACTGTAAAAGTAAAAGAAGGACATATCCTCACAGGGCATTATTTGGCTCAATAAGCAATTTTTTAACAGTGTGGAATATGAATACTATTTGTTGTCCTTCAATGTTAAGAATTCACCTATATGTGATTCATTCTAGTTTACAGATTAGATTGTAAATTTTATCAAATTAAAAAAAAATTGGGGGGGGCGCCTGGGTGGCTCGGTGGGTTAAGCCACTGCCTTCGGCTCGGGTCATGGTCTCAGGGTCCTGGGATCCAGCCCCGCATCAGGCTCACTGCTCGGCAGACAGCCTGCTTCCCTCTCTCTCTCTGCCTGCCTCTCTGCCTACTTGTGATCTCTCTCTGTCAAATAAATAAATGAAATCTTTAAAAAAAAAAAAAAATGGGGGGGAGGGGGTAGAGGGAGAGACAGGATCTTAAGAGATCTTTTAAGATCTGAGCTGAAATCAAGAATCAGACACTTAACCTACTGGGGTACCCGGCGAGCTCAGTTGGAGTGTGGGACTCTTCATCTCGGGGTGGTGAGTTCCAGTCCCATGCTGGGTACAGAAATTACTAAAATAAATAAATAAAAAACGTTTTAAAAAATTAAAATGAAAAATACAGTTAAGAAAATAAAAGCAGAACTGATACATATAGGGAGACGAAAATGGGGTAAACAGGTGACGCAAAGGAGGAAAGGGGTAGTGTTCTCACCTTATAGAGTTGTTGACCAAATATATATATGTGTGTGTCTTAGGCACAAGAATAAAAAATAGGGATTAGGTATGTAATTTGAAGTTGCAGGGTGACCAGTAGAGGAACTTAGAGAGATCCTAGTTTCAAGGAGAGAAGGAAGGGATGACAGGAGAGAGGAACGGAAGTGAATCGGATAGTACAAAAATGCACTTAGTCATCCTTTATCTTAGAACAGCCAAAAGGAAATCAGAAAAATTAAAACAAAAAATAATTAAAAGTAGTAAAAACAGGGGTATTGGACAGGCTTAGCTGGAGGAGCATGTGATTCTTTTTTTTTTTTTTTCAAGATTTTTATTTATTTATTTGACAGAGGTCACAAGTAGGCCGAGAGACAGGCAGAGAGAGAGAGATGGAGAAGCAGGCTCCCCACTGAGCAGACAGCTGGATGTGGGGCTTGATCCCAGGACCCTGAGATCATGACCTGAGCCCAAGGCAGAGGCTTTAACCCACTGAGCCACACAGGCAGTCCTTGATCTTGGGGTTGCTTGGGGATTCTTGATCTTGTGATTCTTGATCTTGGGGTCATGAAGTTGAGTCCCACATTGGGTGTGGAGATGACTTAAAAATAAAATCTTAAAAAATTGTTTTAAATTAAAAAGTAGTAAAAACAAAAAGTAGTGAGAAGCTATTGCCTCTGGAGAATGGCATGAGGTCTGTGAAGGGGTAAAAAGATGACTGTATCAGCTAGACTTCAATCAGGACAAACACTCTAGTAATTTGAAGATGGCAAGTTAAAGTGCTACTAACTACAACATAGGGTTGGAGTAATAAAAGACTGACTGGTAAGAACTCGAGAGTATTCTAAAGAACAAAGGACTAGAAGATGAAAAAGAGCAGCCATGATGTCTAGGGCTGAGCTAGAGTACCTAAGGAAAGTGCATGCCACAGAGCTGAGATCCAGACCTAGCAAAAGAGGGTACAGCTGTGGCTCACCAGATGACAGAGGAGTCACTATGGGGCCATACCATGGAATTTTCTGGAAATCCATCATCTGGAGTTGGCTAGAAATCCACCCTCTGATATGTCAGAAAAGCCATTCATAGGAAAATCATTTACAGAGAGACACCAAATCTAGGAAGTTGCTACAAAGCTGCCAAAAGAGACATCCAAGGAAGCTGCAGGAGCCGTGCACAGCCCCCAAGTCAGCAGCTGGGGAAGGCACTTCTGCAGTTAGCTCTGGCCCGGATAGAAGCCATCCAGGCTGCAGGAGCTGACTGTAGCATACAGGTATCAGTAAGAGAAATCTCTTCCTCTTCCAGTGCCCTTCCAGCACCCTCTAATGGGAAAGCTTGACAGGGTCCTTGCTCCAAAGCGGAAATGCTCAGAGGGTCCATGCCCATTCTTGCAGAGCAGGCATTGAGAGTATACTTGGAAATGAGAGTCAATACACTGGTAACTGCTCCACCATAATCGTGATTTTTCTTTATACAATTTGATGTTGTTAACTATGGGTGCCGTCTTATTCTGATAAAATTTTATTTTCCAAAATCCTGCAACTATAATGTAATTCCTTGATTTTCAGGCGTAACCTATAGAGTATTTCCTTTTAGATATCCAAAAAAAAAAAATGTTAAATTCAGACATGAGCCATCCTCTCCCACTGCTCCCCTCCAGAAATCCTGTTTCTGCTTCTCTTCCCATCCCCCTTATCTCCCCTAGGAGCCCTATGGCATAAAAATAGGGGTTAATTTAGACACCCCCTAGAGAGTTACACACACTGCCCCCCATACACAAATATACCCACCCCACACAGCCAGTTTGTCACTAAGTGAAGTCCTTCAGTGTTCTCTCTCTAAATTGTTGCCTTCTTTCCTTTACTACTACCTTACTTCAAGTCCTCATTATCCTAATAGCCTCTTAATGGTCCCTCTCTCATCACCCCCACACACCAATCTGTATTTCACACTGCGGCCGGGTGGGGGCTTCGCTAAATTCACATCTTGTGCTATCGCTCAGCCTTCCCTGAAATTCATTAATCCATCACCCTGTCTTGGTTGCAGAATGAAATGCAAATCCCTTAGAGCTTGGAACACAAAGGCCTCCAAGGATATGCCTTCATGTCCAGCCTCATTCTCAACATACACTTATGCTCTAATCACACCAAATTTCAGGCTTTTCTCCAACAGAGCAAGCTTTATACATGGCAATCAGACATAATCCAATCAATTAATTATGAAACCTGCTTTTACCGTGTAAGCTACTATTGATCATAAATCAATCTCTCCCGGGAATTAATAGCTAACTAATAGAGGGAGAAAAAAAAAAATTCATGCAGACAAAGCATGTTAACACTACTTTGAGCACATGGTTGGATGCTCTGCCAACATTTTCCTTTGGACCTGTAATCCTGGGCTCTCTTCCTCATCTTTGACACCTGTGACAAACATAAGGTCAGGACTCCACATCAGAAGGAACTGAGGCTGTCTGGACCAAAGGGTAAAGAAGAAAATATTTAGTTTTGATTTTGCTTATTTTGATGTTGTTGTTGTTTATAATACAAAAAAAATAAAAAATAAACCTACAACAATAGAGATATCTTTGTCATTAAAATTTCTGCATAAGAAAAAAAACTCCCATTACAATTTTGTAGCCCTCTAGCCTCTTCCCTGTCTTTCCCTATTGAAGCATATCATGTTTTATATTGTGACTTTTTAATAATAGGATGTTTTTTAGGAGGGTGACCAAACAGACTATGTTTCCCTCTGTCTGGCTAACTCTGCTGGTCCTTCCTGAATTAACAAAAATATCATCATTTTTGGAAAGTTTTATTCTGCTTCTTTAAGCATAAATCCAATGTTCTTTATTCTTGCTGCCATGGTACTCTACACAATATTTCTTCTGTTGAACTTAGCACTCTATGTTCCAGTTGTTCCTTTAACGCTCTTTCTCTCCTGCCTGTTTAAAGTGGGAGCTTGAGAGCAGAAACCTTCCTTCATCTGCGTATCACTGTGGCCCTAACTGGTGCTTCAAGCACAATATGTTGACAATACATGTTTGTTAAAAAGAAGTGACTGATAGTATGATAGCTATTAACTGATTGTACAAGTGCTATTCTTCTTTATTTACAAATTATAAATGGTTCAAGAGCCCCTTCCTGAAAATTTTCCCAAGGGCTTCAAATTTCCAAGCTATAATAATTTTCTCCCAACACTTACTACTATAACTGACGTGCAAATTGGGACACCATCGTATGGAATTTTCTATTTACTTCCCATCCAGGAAGCTGGACTACACTTAAATTATTATCCACCCTACCTAATAAAAAGGATTAGCTGGCACTGTTTGCTAAGATCTGATTCTCTTGCCAACCTGGGAAGACATTTAGAAATCAATAACTCATAAAACAGGCTAATAGCTTCAAATAAGCTTCTTTAGAACTGTACAATTAGTGCAAGTCCCTGGATAACGTATACTCTATCCAGCCTCTCTCTCCCACACACATCAAACATTAAATCACCAACAGTGTATATCTATTCATTCATTTGCTTACTCGTGACTCATACTCCAACTTCCTTAAAATAATGTTGTAAGAGTGATTAGCTAGGAATATCACTAATAGCTATATTTCAAGGACCTTATTATTCATGGGTGTGTGGCAGTAGCTAATAGAAGCTTGGGTCTAAATCAGTAGCTTAGTTTTATGTTTGCTTCCCCTGACCTTTATATCAGCAATTTTTCAAGAACAGTTTGTGAATCAAGAATATTCTGGTATCACATAGCTACGTGTAGAAAGTATGGAGTGACTCTGCGTGAGTTTGTATGCACACAAAACAAAGAGAATTCATTCACTGCTTTCCTATATGACCAAAGGACTAGTAAGAGCGTTCAAGAGCAAAACATTTTAGAGACAGTAGTTTTACTTTGTGAAAATCAATGGCTGTAGAAAACTGCACACTTAAAATGAATGCATTATCTTGTATGTAAATTATGCCTCAGTAACTTGAAAAAAAATCAGTATCTGTAGTGACAGGAAGTAGATTAGTGGTTTCATAGGGCTAGGGAGGTGAGGATGTTATAAAGGGGCATGTTCTATATTTTCACTGTGGCTGATGATTATTTGGGCGGATATATTGCCAAAACTTACCAATATAAAAAAGGGTTTATTTAATTTCATGTAACTTATACCTCAATAAAGTTGAGTAAAAAAAAAAATTAATGGCTAAGCAAAAAAAAAATTGTTTTTTATTCAAGCTGCACTAAATTCCTATCTTAAAGATTTATAATAAGTTAATAGTAAGTACTATGTCTTTATGGTGACTTTTCTTTGCCAGATAGCTCACACACAAAAATTATTCATGCAGAACTCATTAAATGAGTAACACCATAAAATGTCTTTCTCTGAGAAGAGTAATTATTAATTTTCAATAAAGTAAGGTGAGTGAATTACACATGTATATTAAAATGTTTATAACGTTCCATATATATAACAACTTACCATCTAATTCTTAGGCCTGCTCAAAAAGAAATGCAAACAGCTGATAAACCCATGAATTCACAAATACAGTTCACCCTATGGTATATTTACATGGAGAACCTGTTACTTCAGAATGGAAGAATTTGACAGCAGCTGCCATTAGTTAGATGCTCCCTGAAGAAGAAACCCCACCCCCACCCCCCAGGTGATGGCGAAGTGCCATCATTGCTGGGTATACACAGCACATTATAGTGGAGATCTCTCATGCATGGTCTCCTACCACCTTTGGAATATCTTCCACATTTTATGAGTTTCTCCACTGTAAGCTTTAGCTTCCCAAGAGAAAATCCAGAAAACCCATTCCACCCCCACCATCCTTGGCAACTGGGATGCAAGCAGATAACCTTGGTTCCAGCAATCACGGGCACCCATGTGAGGTTCAGTTCACAGCATGAGCAAATAGGCTAAGTGTTGAGTATCTACCTTCCCAGTACAAGTGGCAGCTGAGAATCTTGCTTTACTGGGGGAGCTGCAGAAGTTGCAATAAAGTCGGGTGCTTGGCATCTAGAGCAATTTGAGAGAAGCTGAGTTCCTGGCACCTGAAGCTGGCTTGTGACAGCAGTGACAGTGATGGTTCCCACACGGGCAAGTCCTGCAGCATGCTTCTACGGTCTGGATGTGCTTCCTGCTGATTTCACCTGATAACAAGTATTTGGTGAGCTACCTGATATTCTCCACTAAAATCTTTGCCATCTTAAATGAGCTGGAATGGATTCTGTTTGCCACTCTGACCAGTATGCACACTTACATAGAGGTTTGAGTACTCCCAGTCTTGGCAGCTTCCTGGGAAGTTAAGATCATATGGAGAAAATTCTACTCCAGTTTATTCTGAAAAGTCAACTTTACTATAGTGGCCAGAGTGGAAATGATCTCACAAGCTCTTCCAGGGAGATATCTGCCCTATCCCTCAGTGGGCAGTTTTAGTGTTTATTCATCAGGCTAGATTATTTTTATTGGTAGATTATCTCAGTATTCTGGAGCACACATCGAACCCCAATGCTATGTGTAATGATTATAAATTATGTCCTTCATGACTTGCTCAATTCTATTCTCTCTCTCTCTGAATGATCCCACCAAGGCCCAGGGTTTTAAATATTATCTATACACTGGTGACTCGCATTTCTATCCAATGTGATCTCTCCTTTCAAGTTCAGATTCACAAACAACTGACTACCTGCTATCTTCGTTTGGATATCGAATAGGTAACTAAAATTTAACCTGGCCATTTCTTAGATAGGACTCTAAAAGCAAAAGTGACTGAAGAAGAAAACAAATTAGGCTATGTCAAAATTAAAATCTTTGGGCGCCTGGGTGGCTCAGTGGGTTAAAGCCTCTGCCTTCAGCTCAGGTCGTGATCTCAGGATCCTGGGATCGAGTCCCGCATCAGGCTCTCTGCTCAGCAGGGAGCCTGCTTCTCTCTCTCTCAATCTCTCTCTCTCTGCCTGCTTCTCTGTCTATTTATAATCTCTCTCTGTTAAATAAATAAATAAAATCTCAAAAAAATTAAAATCTTTGTGTTGCTAACAATACCATCATGAAAGTGAAAATCCAGCCCAAAGAAAGAGAAAAAAATATCTGCAAATCATTATCTGACAAGGAACAAGGGGTTTATATCTGGAATATATAAAGAAGCAGCACAACTCAACAATAAAAGGAACAATAAGGCACCTGGGTGGCTCAGTCAGTTACGCATCTGCCTTCAGCTTGGGTCTGATGCCAGGGTCGTGGGATCAAGTCCTGCATCAGGCACCCTGCTTGGCGGGGTGCACTCAAATGCAAGCACCTGCACGCACACATGCTCTTTCTCTCTCTCTTACTCTCTCACTTGCTCTCAAATAAATAAATAAATAATATTTTAAAACAAGATTTTAAAAAAGGGAACAATAATCCAACTTAAAAATGGGCAAAAGATTTGAACAGACATGTCTCCAAAGATATACAAATAGGCAATAAGCACATGAAAAGACACTGATCATTCTTAGCAATTAGGAAAACACAGACTCAAGACACAGTGAGGTGACACTTCATACTCATGAGGATGGCTACAATGAAAAAGATGGCAAAGACCATAGCATGGGTTGACAAGGGTATAGTGGAATTAGAACCCTTATTCATTGCTGGTGGGAATGAAGTACAACCACTTTCAAAGACAGTTTGGCAGCTTCTCAAAATAGACATAGAGTTACTCCATAACCCAGCAATTCCACTCTTGGTTATATGCTGAAGAGAAATGAAAATATATGTCCCAATAAAAACGTACATATATTCATAGCTGCATTGTTCATAATAGCCAAAATGTAGAAACAAATGTTCATAAGCTGATGAATGAATAAACGAAGTGTGGTATATCTCTATAGTGGAATATTATTTAGCAATAAAAAGAATTAAACTACTGATGGGTAAGATTAAGTTAAATAAAAGAATCCACTCAAAAAAGACAACATGCTGTAGCATTCCTTAACATGAAATGTGAAGAGTGGAGAAATCTATAGAAACAGAAAGTAGGTTAGTGGTTGCTTAGGGCCAGGAAAATAGATACAGGTTTCTTTTTGAAGTGACAAAATGTTCTTAATTTAGATTATGATGATGATTGCCTGGCTCTGTGAATATACTAAAAAAATCCTTGAATTGAACACTTTTAAGTGTGTGAATTTTATGCTATGTGAATCATATCTTGATTCAGATGTTAAAAACAAAACAAAACACTAGGGCACCTGGGTGGCTCAGTTGTTAAGTGTCTGCCTTCAGCTCAGGTCATGATCCCAGGGTCCTAGGATGGAGCCCAGAATCCTGCTCCCTGCTCAGCAGGGGGCCTGCTTCTCCCTCTCCCACTCCCCCTGCTCGTGTTCCCTCTCTCACTGTGTCCCTCTCTGTCTACAAATAAATAAAATCCTTAAAACAGAAACAAAACAAAATCTAACAGAGCTAAAGCTAAACTTGTAACTTCTTACTTTCTCAAACCCAAACTTGATTCTCTCCCAATTTTACCCCCTATGTTTGTCCAGGCCAAAACATAGAAGTCATCTTTAATTCTTCTTTATACATTTGCTACATTCAATCTATCCACAAATCCACTTGTCATTACTGCAAAATCTATCCCAATTCTGACAACTTCACTCCTTCCCCGCTCTCATCCAGGTCACCATCATCTGTGTTCCAGTGAAAATGTGTTCTAACTGGTGTTTCAGTTTCTATATTTACCTCTCTGTGTTTCCTCATTATAGCTAGCCGACTTTTTTAAAACTGTGAATCTCCTTCTGCACCGCAAGGGAAACAATCAACGAAACTAAAAGGCAGTCTATGGAATGAGAGAAGATATTTGCAAATGACATATCTGATAAAGGGTTAGTATCCAAAGTCTATAAAGACCTTATCAAACTCAATACCCCCCAAAATAAATAATCCAGTGAAGAAATGGTCTGAAGACATGATTAGACTTTTCCCCCAAAGAAAACAAACAGATGGCTAACAGACCCATGAAAAATGTTCAACATCACTCATCATCAGGGAAATGCAAATTAAAACTACAATGAAATACCACTGCACACTCTCCGAATGGCTAACAACACAGAAACACAGATATTGGCAAGAATGTAGAGAAAGAGGAACCCTCTTACACTGTTGGTGGGAATGCAAACTGGTGCAGCGACTCCGGAAAACAGTATGGAGGTTCCTCCAAAAGTTAAAACTGGAACTATCCTATGACACAGCAATTACACCACTAGGTATACACCCAAAGGATACAATAATGCAGATTCAAAGAGGTACAAGGTTTTAGCAGCATTAGCAACAATAGCCATGTTATGGAAAGAGCCTAAATGCCCATTGACAGATGAATGGATAAAGAAAAAGTGCGATGTATATACAATGGGATATTACGCAGCCATCGAAAAAGAAATCTTGCCATTTGCAATGGCATGGGTGGAACTAGAGGGTATTATGCTAAGCAAAATAAGTCAGAGAAAGACAAAAAAATACCATATGCCTTCACTCATATGTGGAATTCAAGAAACAAAACAGATAGACATATGGGAAAGGAAAAAGAGAGAGAGAGAGGCAAAACACGAGAGATTCTTAACTATAGAGAACAGCCTGAGGATTGCTGGAGGAAGGTGCTCAGTGGTTGATGGGTATTGAGCAGGGCACTTGCTGTGATGAACACTGGGTGTTATATGTAAGTGATGAATCACTAAATTCTTCTCCTGAAACCAATGTTACACTAGATGTTAACTAACTAGAATTTAAGTAAAAACTTTGGGTGCTTGGGTGGCTTAGTAGGTTAAGTGTCTGACTCCTGGTTTCGGCTTAGGTCATGATCTCCCTGTCAGGGAACTAAGCCCCGCATGAAGCTTCACAGCAGGCAGAAGTCTACTTGTCCCTCTCCCTCTCTCTCTGCCCCTTACCCACTTGTGGCATTCACATGCATGTACTCTCTCTGTCTCCTCTCAAATGAGTAAAATATTTAAAAAATAAAAATGTGAGGGATACCTGGATGGCTTAGTTGATTGAGTATCTGCCTTCAGCTCAGGTTATGATCCCAGGATCCTGGGATCAAATCCTGCATCAGGCTCCCTGCTCTGTGGGAAGTCTGCTTTCCCTCTGCCTTCTGCTCCCCCTGCTTATGGGCGGTCTCTCTCTCTCTCTGGCAAATAAATAAACAAGTAAAGTTTTGGGACACCTGGGTGGCTCAGTCAGTTAAGTGTCTGCCTTTGGCTCAGGTCATGATCCTGGGGTCCTGGGATCGAGTCCTGCATCAGGCTCCTTGATCAGCAGGGAGCCTACTTCTCTCTCTGCCTGCCACTCCCCCTGCTTGTGCTCTGTCTCTCTCTCTCTCTCTCTCTGACAAATTAATAAATTTAAAAAAAATTTTTAAGTAAAAAATAAAAACTTGAAACATAAAAAAACAAAAATAAATAAAAATAAAAACTGTGACTCAGATCCTATCATCCACTACTTAAAACTCCAAAGACTATCTATCGTAATTGAATAAAATTTAATCTCCTTTCCAAAGCCCACCCATCCCTACAAAATCTGCCTGCCTTCATCAGCAAATTAACTGATGCCCTCTGAATTGCTTTCTTCTCCTTTATGTAGGACAGATTTGTTTCTGTCTCATGACCCTTGCACTTACTATTCCTTCAGACTCTCATGACTAATTGACAACATCTGTCTGCTCTCAACTCAAGAGCCGCTCCCTCGGAGGGGCTTTCTAAACTAGCATTGCTTTGAAGTAACTCTGATGTTTTTCTGCTTTATTTTCTTAACAGCACTTACAATTATTTGAGATTAACTCAATTTCTGTTCCTTATTGTGGTAAAAAGCACATAAAATTTACTATCTTAACCATTTTTAAGTGAATAGCACAAAGTGTTAACTACATGTACATTGTTGCACAACAGACCTCTAGAACATTTTCGTCTTGGGAAACTGAAACTCTATACTCATTGAATAACAACTTCCCTTTTCCCCTCTCCCCAACCCCTGGCAACTGCCATCCTGCTACTGAATTTGACTACCCTGAGTACCTCATATAAATGGAAGAATGCCATATTCCTCTTACTGTGATTGACTTATTTTATTTAGCATCATGTCCTCAAGTTTCTTTCATTTCATAACACATTATCATATCCCCTTCCTTTTTAAGGCCAAGTGATATTTCATTGTGTATATATATATATACACCAAATGCGTTTATTTCTTTGCTCATCTGGTTATTGCAGTCTACAAGCTTACAAGCTTCATGAGAGCAGAGACATTGTCTACTTTGTCCATTGCCATATGCCCTGCACATATAACAGTTACAGAAAGTTCCACAGAAGTGGCAAGACAGGAGTTGAAACCTGGAGCATATGATTAAATAGGGAAGCAGTAGTCCCCAAGAACAAAGAGCAGGGAAGTTGACAAAGATGTTGAAGTGAATATGGCCTATTTGCAGACAAACAGATTTGTGTGATTTAATAATAGAGATTAGTGGAAAATAATTTGATATGTGTAATTACAGCTAAACTCTCAGGATCTGGAATATCAGTTTGAGTCTCTATATTTTATCCTGGAGACGATACAACAATGAAAAGTTTTGCAGGGAAACGCATTAGTAAATATCATTTACTAAGCATCTAGTATATGCTACATACTCTTGCATACATTCATTCTTTTAAAACTTACAACCCTACTATTACCTTTATTTCCCTGAAGAATATTTTAGCTAAGTAATTAATTAGTGAGGACAATTCAGACAAGAGCAGTAAGAGTACAAGTCTTTAACTATTTAACTTTAATTTTTAAGTATTTAATTTTTCCTTTTTTTTTTTTAAGGTTTTATGTATTTATTTCACAGAGAGAACAAGAGAGCATAAGCGGGGGATGAGGATGGGAAGGGAGAAGCAGGCTCCCTGCTGGGCAGGGAGGCCAATGTAGGCCTTGATCCCAGGACCCTGGGATTTTGACCTGAGCAGAAAGCAGATACTTAACCATCTGAGCCACCCAGGCGCCCCTTATATTTAACTTTTCAAAGGAAAATTACTAAGACAAGATAACAGACTGTGAACAAGAAAAGAAACAGAAGGGAAAATTATTCCAAAATTTATTACCAGGATGTCCGTTGACTGGGAGGTTGCAAAGTTGGTTGGTGGAAGAGAGGAAAAATTTGGCAGAACATCTAAGTAGAGAAGCTTGTAGATATGCAAAAAATGTGGCAAAAAAAAAAAAAAATTGTATTCACAAAAGATCAAAGCTGGAGATGGAGAATTTGAATATTTGCCTCCCACAGGATGGTGAGATCTTAAAACTGAATAAATGACTTAACAATATTAAAATGTTGCCTTCTTCTTGTTTGATTTTTATAACAAAAGCAAACTCCACCATACTCAAAATGATTCCACAAAATTCTAAGTGAGGTTTAACTTAAGGCTCAGCCTCCTAAGCCAACTGGTGTGAGACACCCACTGAGGAGGGAACTTATCCAGAGTGAGATCACATAATTGTGGAGGAAGTAGGAGAAGGATGGTATGGTTTTAAATTACTCTTTTACAAAGCCATGCTCTCCCATTAGCCCCAAGATTGAAATTTCCAAAACCAAACAAAGCAGAAATGTTCAGGTGTCCTACAAGCCTTTCTGTTACTGACACCTTCAGTGGTATTTCAAAAACTCCAGACCCTGAAGTCTAAAAAGAATTATCTTTTTATTATTTTGATCATCATTACTTTTCTTCATTAAGTCTTATTTGTATCTACTACCACTGGAGCATTGTTTCATGCTTGCATTCACATCCAGTTAAATGCTAATTATTCTTCAATACCATCTTTCCAATTTTCTTCCCTAAATTATTATAGTACTACACTAGAGAATGTGAGATTTTAAGGAAACTGTCAAAAGGCTTAACAGCATCCAATAAAGATAAAGAACAATCTTTGTTGAATTTGGCTTCCCACTGGGTTTTTCCCAAGTTAAACTTTGAGTTGTATGTGAATATATTTGAATACATTGAACTTTCAATATTTCTTGCCTATTTATCATTTACTGCATAATCAGTGTGAGTGTGTACATACACACACACACATAATGTACACTTTTCATTCACTCTTTAATTAATTTATTCAACATTTCTGGAATCCCTTTCTGTGCACTCGGCACTCAATTAAATGTTATTCCAGAAACTTTGTTCTTCCTTATATTATTATCTAATTTAGAGTTAATCATTCTTCAATATTCCTACATATTTTCTTCCCAAACCTAGTTTTGCTACTAAAAATAAGAATGTTAAGACATTAACCCATCTGTGATTCTTAGGGATATTCTATTAAAATTTTGTTGTCTTGCCAGAGTTGATTTCCCTTCCATCTAACAAGCACTTACCAAGTGCCTAGGGCAGACTAATTTCAAAGTGTGGGGTATCCAACAGCTGAAAGCAACACTATTCCAACAATGTGTTCATATAGGCCATATTACAGGCTGGCCCCAATCTACCTTTTCGACTACATCTTTATCCTCTACACACACAGGGACCTCTATTTCAACCATAGAGAACTATTTCCCAAATTGAGTTCATAGGAGACTTAAAGCTTTAAATCTTATATTCAAGCTCAAAAGGGACAAGCCCTTTAAATCTTGTATTTAAGATTGTCTCTATTTCTTTTCTTTTCTAAGAAAGCTTTTTGCCTAATGTAGGGCTCGAACTCACAACCCTGAGAATCAATTTCTACATATTGAGCCAGCCTGGGGCCCCTCTATTTCTAATTCAAATTAAATGAAAGTTAATGTCTAAGGTCTATCATGTATTCCAGAAAAAAAATACAGAGAAATCCCAGAATGATAGTTTTGTATAGATATTTAAGCAGGAAAACTGTAGAAATTTCTTCTCAGTAGAGGAAAAAATAAAAATTTTAATTATTTTTCACAAGTTTAATTTCCAAATAGTACCACACTTACGAGTTCTAATGAATAGCATATAATCATGATCAAATATTTGGGAGGACATTTGTCCAGCATAACAATATTTTTGTAACAGAACCACATATTTAAACTAGACAAATTATTGCATACTGATATATATATATATATTGGAGGCAGAACAGGATAGCAAATAGGAAGGCTGGCTCTGGAGTGTGACAGTCCTGAGAAAGAATCTCTGGCTGTTACTTACTATGACCTCCAAAATCTTAACATCTTAAAGTCCCAGTTTCCTAATCTTTAAACTTTAGCCATATAGTGCTTAAGAAAATTAAATACAAGTGTGATAGGATGAATAGCACATACAAAATATTTCATCAATGTTACCAAGTATTTTGTTTTTGTGTCTTCACTGAGAGTACTGAAGTTTAATCAAGTTAACCTGATAACTCGCTTTCAGGGAGAATGTTCCTTATAAATGAGCAGTGTCAACGTTCAGCTTTAGGGAAGAAATGGAACAACAGTGTCAATACTGAGCAGGAGAGACTTGTTTCTTCTCTCTAAAATGGGATATATTAAAACTTCATATACCAGGATTGCAAACTCTTCATTAGGTATATTTGACACGCCATTGACTTTTTATCCCTAGATATAATAGTACTTTTTTGTCAGATTTGACCCTGGGTAGAAGGAAGGAGTTCAACTGTACATGTTATAGTATTTTCAGGGTGTTTGTGTTATGATTCAGAGCTTACTGTGTTTATTTGTGTTGGGTGCTGTTATTCAGATGACATCTAGAGTAAAGATGGCTGGCCTGCAATGAAAGAACCTTCTTGGCATGCCTGGGGTGGGAGGGGGCTCAGTTGATTAAACATCTACCTTTCACTCATGATCGCAGGGTCCTGGGATCGAATACCACATGAGGCTCCTTGCTCAGCAAGGAATCTGCTTCTCCCTCTTCTTCTCCATCTGCCCCTCCTCCCTCATGCTTGCTTTCTCTTTCTTCTCTCAAATGAATAAATTCTGGAAAGAAAGGAAGGAAGGAACAAATGAAAGAAGGAAGGAAGGAAGGAAGAAAGAAAAGGAAAGGAAAAGAAAGAAAGAGGGAGGGAGGAAGGGAAGAAATCGAGAGGGAAAAGGAGAGAAAGAAAGAAAGAGAAAGAAAGAAAGGAAGGAAGGGGGGAAGGGAGGGTCTTTTCTTTACCTTTTTGCCCCACCCTTATCTATCCCTCCTCCCCTCATCAGATTTCATGTTTACTGTCTGGTCCATCACAGGTTGACCGACTGGTCCATTACTCAGGATGAAATTTCTACTAACCCCATATGCTTTCTAATCCCCTTTTTTTCTGAAGAAAGCAAGACCTTTTGTTAAAAGAGTAAACATTCAAGACTCTGGTTTGGGTTTAGAGGTAAAAACAGATAGAGTGGGCTTACCTTAAGTCTACTTTAGTATACCTGGTATGACAGTCCGCAAATACTAAAAAATATTTATTGAATGTAGATCATTAAAATGACATCATGGTAATCTTTGCGAGGACATGTAAATACCCATACCTGCCTTAGTCCACCTTTCAAACTCCCATAATAAGCCTCAAGTTTCTAGATGAGACAAAGTAGAAAACTCCTCTCTACCCTAGATATGCCTAAGGAGCTCTGAAATAGAAGGTGTGCTCTGTTATTTTCACTCCAAAGCCAAGTTTAATACCCAGATCTCATTTTGTCAATGCTATATAGAAATCCAGAAAAGGGAGGATGAGAACATGCTATCCCATCTACCTGACCAGACATAGGTTCCACTCCTAAAATAGCTTGGATGATGTCGTGATAAATCCCATTCAAAACCTCCCCTCCCTGGAGTGGAGTAGAGAAGGGTAGCATGGGCAGTGGGAACTGGGAGATTTAGAAAATGTTCCCAGGACACCTAAGTGGCTCTGTTGGTTGAGCATCCGACTCTTGATTTGGGCTCAGGTCATGATATCAGAGTCCTGGGGTCACGCCCCAAGTCGAGCTTCAGATTCTCTCCCTCTCCTTCTGCTCCTTTCCCCACTCATGCTCCATCTCTCTAAAATAAATTAAGTAAAATCTTCAAAAAAGAAAAGAAAATGTTCCGCCCAAAAGTCAACAAGAATTTTTTTTTTCATAACTTAAGGTGTTTAATGAAATAAAATTACGAGGACCTACAAGCATCAGCATACGTGAACTAATTTTAATATGTTTATGACCACTGCATTTATCAGAAAAAAAATAGAGGGACGCCTGGATGGCTCAGTTGGTTAAGCAGCTGCCTTCGGCTCAGGTCATGATCCCAGCGTCCTGGGATCGAGTCCCACATCGGGCTCCTTGCTCCGCAGGGAGCCTGCTTCTCCCTCTGACTCTGCCTGCCACTCTCTCTGCCTGTGCTTGCGCGCACTCTCTCTCTCTCTCTCTCTCTCTGACAAATAAATAAAAAATCTTAAAAAAAAAATAAAATAAAAAAATAGAGAAAGATTATTATCTCTATATGATCTAAAACAGACAGTAAAACTCAGGCCTCCAGGACTATTGATGTTTATGATCTAAAACAGACAGTAAAACTCAGGCCTCCAGGACTATTGATGTTAAGTATCAATAAAAATAAAGTCAACTTGCTAAAGAACTCACTGAAACCTTTCTATACCCATAGTCATAATAATCTCATGACTTACTACTGTGTATTACATAGTCAAGCATGCTGAAAATGACTTGGAAGTTAATTGACAGCCTTTTCCAAAGCAAAGAATAGTAGGGTTAGTGGGGGAAAAATGAATACAATGTTTCTCTTTAAAGAGAAGAAGAGCCAGTTCATATGTCATATATAAGACCTAAACTAGGTCATCACTGACTGGCCTAATGTGAGTTCCTTTTCCAAATACCCTTGTGGGCTTTTATAATAAAATATTTCTATACCTAACACTTCACTTAAATACCAAGATAAAGCTTAATAAAGTTTTTCTTCTCATCATGTAATTTTTTCTTGCCAATAATGTTCCAAAATTTTCTGATACCCTGATCTGATAATCAATACTTTTTGAAGGAAAAATGACAAGAACCAGTATGAAACTGATCTGTTCAACTAAAGAATTACAGATGGCAAAAATTAATCTTACTAACTGAAATGGGAAGACCAAGCAGAAAGATTTCAGTGAAAACCATACACTTTTAGAAATCAGCAGCTATTAAGTTGTTTCTGAAGAGAGCCCAGATCTTCAGCTTCATCAATACAATTACATTAAAACAAAAGTAACCTTTGAAAAGGAGTAGAAACATGGGAGAGGAGTTATTGCCCATTTCAGGGCAGAGGCAAGGATAAATGAGATGCGTGTGAAATCGCTTTTTAAAGTTCTAAACAGGTGCCACTTACCCATCTTTCACATTAGACATGCACAATTAAAGTTTTTTGAATGGGTGATTGCTAGTTAATGAAATAATTCATTAAAATAAATGTTTAGTGAACCGGGGATATTAAAAATAAGAAGTTACTACACCACAGAATGATTTGTGTGACTCAATCAGTTTTTCTCTTTTCCTAGGATACATAAGATCATGATTCCCATTCTACCTGATTTTCAGCACACCTCTCTTGACAACATTACTTTTATGCTCACAATATGACCTAAATCAATTAAGTCAGAAAAGCCAAAAAAACTATATTAATACTTTCCATTAATCAGAGGGATTAACTTAATTGACTAGATTATATAAGGCAGCATAGCAACACCTCTTTTGGAATATTTGTCACTTGAGGATCTCAAGTCTTTTTTTTTTAATTAATTTTTTATTTTTTATAAACATATATTTTTATCCCCAGGGGTACAGGTGTGTGAATCACCAGGTTTACACACTTCACAGCACTCACCAAAGCACATACCCTCCCCAATGTCCATAATCCCACCCCCTTCTCCCAAATCCCCTCCCCCCAGCAACCCTCAGTTTGTTTTGTGAGATTAAGAGTCACTTATGGTTTGTCTCCCTCCCAATCCCATCTTTTTCATTTATTCTTCTCCTACCCACTTAAGCCTCCATGTTGCATCACCACTTCCTCATATCAGGGAGATCATATGATAGTTTTGTTTTGTTTTTTTTATAAAATGTTGGTGAGACCTATCTCCTCTCTATTTCAAATGGTAAGAAGCAGGGGCACACTTCATTTTAATGAAAATTTTCCAATGAAAAAACACCTTTGCTATGAATTTAACACATTAGAATGCAGTTGACCCTAGTATTTCAAATTAGTATTAAATGAAACATTGACAATAACGAAAAACTTTTCTTTGGAAGGTTCAACACATTCTTTCCGCTGAACAGTATACTTCAGAGAGAAGCAGAGAGAAAATTTCCCCAAGAATCTTGTGAAGAGCAAGAGCAGATCTGGGTTTAAATGGCAGGACTGACCCTTACGGACTGTGTCATTAGGACAAGTTACTTAACTCTGCAAGTCTCCTTTTCCTCTCTAGACAAATGAAGATCATACCAGTAGTTCCTTCATAGGGTCAATGTGAGGATTAGAGTATAAACTGGGTGGCGCAGGGCCTGGCACATGGTAAGCATTCAATATAGTGTACACATCATCATCATTATCATCATCATCATGACCATCAACACCATCATCACATCATGACCATCATCATCATCACCATCACCATCATCATCATCATCATCACCATCATCAGCATCATCATCATCACCATCACCATCATCATCATCATCACCATTATCACCATCATCATCATCACCATCATCAACATCATCACCATCACCACCATCATCATCATCACCATCACCACCATCATCATCATCATCATCATCATCATCACCATCAGCTCTAAGCACCCCTCACCAGTGATGGTTAATGTTATGTGTCAGTTTGAGGCTATTTTGGGGCGAGATTAACATTTAAACCAGTGAACTGTGAGTAAACAGATTGACCTCCAATTGGCTTCATCTAATCTAAATAGAACAAAAAAGACCCACCTCCATAAGCAAGAGGGAATTCTCCAGAAGATTGCTTTTGGCCTTGATCTGCACTCTCAGTTCTCCTGGGTCTGCATCCTGCCAGCCTTTGGACAAGAACTGCAACTTTCAGGAGTCTCTGTTGGTCCACACTGCAGATTTGTGTTTACCAGTCTCTGTAATCATGTGAGCAAAGCCTTATAATAAATATCTTTGCCTAGGTAGACACATGTTTCTCCTTCTGTATCTCTGGAGAACTTTGACTGATACAATTATATAAGTCTGAGAATCTAAATCAATGGTAAAGGAGCACCTGGGTGGCTCAGTCATTAAGCATCTGCCTTCAGCTCAGGTCATGATCCCAGGGTCCTGAGCCCTGTGTCAGGTTCCTTGCTCAGTAGGAAGCCTGCTGCTCCCTCTTCCACTCCCCATGCTTATGGTCCCTCTCTCACTGTCTCTCTGTCAAATAAATAAATAAAATCTTTTTTAAAAAAATCAATCAATGGTAAAAAAAATAGGGCACAAACATCCTCTCTTGGAATATAAGATCCTTGAAGGGAAGGATCCACGTTCAAGAATTGACCATGCAATAAATATCCAGTAAATGCTCTAAGAGTAAATTAACCAATCAGTATATTTTACCGCAACCATGTAAATCCGGGGCTATTTTTTTAAAGTGTATGTGAACTGATACCATCCATTAGACAAGCCTCAGGATTATCATGTTAAGAAGGTGTCGATAAAGACGTGGTCAAATCACCAGCAATGCCAGATGGCTGATAGAGAATATGTGCTGCCCTAAATGACATCCTAGGGAACAAAATGTCCCAAAGGAAATAGAAAACTAGGGAATGGATGAATCCCATCTGCTGTTGTCATGGATACCGTTCATCTTATCCGTGTGAACTTGAAAACTGAAAGCACTACAGAATAGAGTGGCTAGCTGTCTAATTGAGGCCTCATCTGTTACTAACAAAGTCCAATAGAGTCCTCCTTAATGTTTAATGAGAATTCCAAGTATAGTTGGCCTCATGCAAATTCTGCAAAATGTACACAGGTTCTGTTCTCTTGTCCAGTTGTTCTCTACTTTGGGGGCACAGGAGAATCCTCTGGAGAACTTTAAAAAAATATCTTTGATAAAAGCCTACCTCCAGATATTCTGACTTGGTGGTAATGGGCTGTATCCAAATATGGGTATTTTTAAAAGGTCCCCAGATGATACTCATATTATGCATCTGGTGTTGGGAACTGTGCCTCTGGGCTCCTAGAGTCTCAGTAAGGCACAGAAACACATGTAACATACACACACATAAACCCTTTCACATATTAACATTTTTCATTATCCTTCACATCTCCAACTAGAATATTCAGGAAATGATTAGCCATGACAATCATGCTTAATTCTTGTGATATTACACATATTTGATCCTCATCCGCAGTTTCCAGCTCCCAGCTTCTGAAACCTTTGGAATTCCCTCTGACAAGGGCAATAAAGGTGTCTTTTGTTATTTTAATGAGGTGACTTTTGGAAAGCTCTTAGGGTAACTCAAGGATGGGTGAACCTACCAGTTGATGAGAAAGTAGAAAAGTTCAGCCCCCCCCCGCCCCTCCCACCCCTGACCCCCAACCCTCTGTCCCCGCAAGGAGTGGTGGAGAGGGGACTGGGCTTGAATCAGCCAGTGGCCAGTAACTTAGTCAATCATGACTAGGTAATGAAGGTTCATTAAAAAATCCAAAAGGGCCATTTAGAGTACTTCCAAGATGGTGAACATAGAAATGTGGGGAAGGTGGTGCCCTGGAGAGGGCACAGAAGCACCACATATTTTCCCGTACCTTACCCTATGTATCTCTTAATCTAGCTGTTAATTCATATCCTATAACATATCCTTTAGTAAACTGGTAAACTAGGTGTTTCCTAGAGCTCTGTGAGCCATTCTAGCAAATTAATTGAACCTAAGGAGATCCTTGAAACCTCCAATCTGCTGCCAGTGGTAATGATGGGGGACCACAAAGCCAGTGGAGAACAAAGCACAAGCTGACACCCTATAAGCCCCATCCCCACTAAGGGCTACCACCACTCTTGGGTGGGATATGTGTGACATTCTTCCAGGATACTTCCAACTATCTCAAAGCTAATGCTTTGCTAGAGGGAAAAACAACCTTAGCTTGATAATAACAAGGCCACCAGAATCCTGTGAGTCCTAGCATATGAAAAGTCCTTTTGTACACCTCCCTTTTCCCACTCGGTAATAGCCTAGGGCTTGCGGCTGGATCTAGACACCTTGCTGGTGTTCAAGTGATAAATTATCTGAAAATAAACTAATTTGTGAACATACACATAATATTATAAAGCTCTGGAGCATCTACATTTGTAGGGATTCACCAAAGTTTCAACGATTTTGGACAAAGCTGTCTCATTTTAGAAGTTTTAAGTTTAATTTGTGGAACAAGGCATCATAATATCCAGTGAAAATACTATCTAGAAATTTTTTGTGTGTATATCTAGTGATTTGTTTGCAATGAATTTTAATTTAAATTCATTTCAGTAATATATAGTATATTATTCGTTTCAGGGGTAGAGTTCAGGGATTCATCAGTCTTACATAAATACCCAGTGCTCACTACATCACATGCCTTCCTTAATGCCCAACACTCAGTTTTCCCACCCCCATCCCCCTGTTTGCTATGTATTCTCTACTAAAGGGGCTGCTTGCTTTTGAGCAGTTTGATAAACTCATAAAAACAAGAACAGGACTTCTTAAATTATTTTCACTTTTCAGAAACAATTGACAGTGAATAATTCCATTTCTAGGTACATATCCAAAAGAATTGAAAATAGGGCTTCAAGCGGATATTTCTATATCCATATTCATAGCAACATTATTCATAATAACCAAAAGGTGGAAGCAAGCAAGTTTCTATTGATAGGTAAATGTGGACTCTAACACCCTGTGTTATACACATAAAATGAAATATTATTCAGCCTTAAAAAGGAAATTCTAATACAACAACATGGATGAACATTATGCTAAAGATGACAACATTATGCCAAGTAAAATAAGGCACTCAACAAAAAGAAAATAAATAAAGCTTGCATTATTTCACCTACATGAGGTACTTCGAGCAATCAAAGTCATAGAGACATAAAGAGTGTCTGACTGCCAGGGAAGGGGGTAGGGAGAAGAAAGTGGTGTTCAATGGGTATAAGGTTTCAATGCTGCAAGATGAAAAGAGTTGAGATGGACAGTCATGATGGCTGCACTTGATGTAAATATATTTAATGACACTGAACTGTGTACTTAAAAATGGTTAATAAATTTGACATCGTGTATTTCACTACAGTTAAAGATAAAAACACCAGTCTCAGTTGACATAGGAAACAAAGGCAAAAGAAAATGTAAATTCCCTTACTACTTACAACCCGCTGAAAAGTCCTTGAAGTAGGCCGACTGACATTCCTCTAAGAACTCAGCTGCCTTGATGTTAATGCTTTGCTAAGGGCAAAAGGCAATCTTAGCCCAACCCCCCAGGATCCTGTAAGTCTACTTTAACATGTAAAAATTCTTTTGGAAACTTCCTTTACCTCTACTCCCAAGATACATGTTGCCGATCATCCCCCAAGCATATGGACCCACTGATATACATCTGAAGGGCCTCATGACTGAGCCTTTGTTTTTACTAAACAGTAATAAATGACCTTTTCCTAACAATAGCTGGCCCCTCAAGGTCCTTGTTTTCAAAATACTTTGAAGTCTTGTGCTACACCGAACCCCCTCCCAACTTGAAAGTAGGTAACGGGCCTCTCCTCATGACCCCACTGCAGCTCTTTCTGCCCAAGGTCCTGTCCCTGTGCTTTAATAAAACGACCTTTTTGCACCTAAGACGTCTGAAGAATTCTTTCTTGGCTGTTGGCTCCAAACCCCAATAACTTTCCTACATCATCAGTCATTTATTTTGTTCATGAACCTGCAATTTGGGCAGGGCCGGATACAGAGGACTCTGTCCTGTTCATGTGGTGTCATCTGGGGCCACTCAAGCGTGCCCAGAGGATCATTTCTATAACAGGTTACCCACATGACAGGGTTATTGGTGCTGCTTTTGGCTGGAAGCCCATTGCAGGTTACTGAAAAAAGAGAGGGGCCTTAGCTCTCCACATGGGCCTCTCCATGAGACTTCTTAGTGGCATAACATGCTGGCTTGTTTCCTAGAGAAAGTATTTAAAGAGACAGAAATTGGATGCCAGCAATCTCTTAAGATTGCAAAATAGCACAGGGTTACTTCCACTGTGTTTCACGGTTCAAGGAAAAAAAAAATCCACCCAGATTAAAAGGAGGAGATAAAGACCTCACCTTTGCATAGAAAAAAGTGTCAAAGAATTTGTAGCCATCTCTAATTTACTACACCAACTGGCGCAGGTTTTTTCTTTTGGTATTCCAGAACTCTCTGTCCCCCAACCCAATAGCTTCTCCTTAGAACTCAGATTGTCCTGGCCTTTCACAGACTTAAATCGAATCTCTCATCTATGGCTACAGATTTGTCTCAAGAGTGTCTTCCTATGCATCCTCAGCTTCAAACCCAATATTAAAGGCCTGATTCTTGGGTGCCTGGGTGGCTCAGTGGGTTAAGCCGCTGCCTTTGGCTCAGGTCATGATTTCAGGATCCTGGGATCAAGTCCCGCATCGGGCTCTCTGCTCAGCAGGGAGTCTGCTTCCTCCTCTCTCTCTCTGTCTGCCTCTCTGCCTACTTGTGATCTCTCTCTGTCAAATAAATAAATAAAATCTTCAAAAAAAAAAAAAAAAGGCCTGATTCTTTCTTTTCTCAATTCATGTAAACAGCAGTGAGAATGTGACTGGCCCAAATCAGCATTTCATTTGAAGTCATGCATGTCAGAGGTTACAGACACACCTGTATTGGCTACCATTAGATCAAGAGCTCCTGATCCTATACCAAGAGCCAAAGGGGCAGAGTCAAAAAATATAAAATGTGGCTGGTTGATTCATCTTTCTCATACATCCTGCGAGTATAAAGTGAGGGATATAGGTACAGTAATATACAGATCATGAATGCAGCAAGCACTGTAATTCATTTTTCTAGAATAAAGTAAAGCCCTTAGCGGCTCTGAAAATACTTACCACTGCTTCCCAGGTCATTAAGGTATAGAAGATAGAACTGGTTTATTGCTTCTCTCTCTTATGCTTTTTTCAAAAAAAGTATGTGGTTTTCCTTTCACATTTTATTTTCCCCTTAAGACTTCCCTTAATATCTGCTTAACACTGCTTCCTCTGAATAAAAATCATAGTGTGAATTTCCCTGGACCCTGCAATCTACACAAGATTAATCCTCCTTGTACATGTTAACAGTGAAGAGGTAGCAATACACAGGCTATTATTTCTTCCTTGTTGACCAAGACCTCTCCTTAACCAAACTTCAGTAGTGCTCCCCTGAGCCCTCTTCTCGGTTAGGCTTCAACCTTGGGCTTCAGTGTCCACACTTGTTGGGACTGAATTGCCCAGCTTGTCAAGAATCCTGGCAAGTCAGTTTAGCAACAATCTCACACCTGATGTTTCCTCTTAGTAATCTTTTTAAAAGATTTCTTTATTTGAGGGGGCAGGGGCAGAGGGTGAAAAAGAATCCTGAGCACAGAGCTCAAAGCGGGGCTTGATCTCAAGATCCTGATATCACAACTGGAGCCAAAATGAAGAGGCAGATGCTTAACCAACTGAGTCACCCAGGTGCCCCACCTCTTAGTAATTTTCTATACACTGACCCTCACCCGACTTCTTGGCGGTAAATCCCCCACTTGTCCTTATTGCATTCAGAATTGAGCACAGTTCCACACCAAGATCTCTTTTCCCCTATCACAACAGTTCCTGAGTAAAATCTGTCTTAACACCTAAGCTTGGGTTTTTCTTTAACATGGTTTATTATTTGACTTTACACATTACATTTTATTTCTCACTTTCATTTCTACCTATTCTCACTTAGAAGATTTAATCTGCGTAACAGAACTTTGACAGACGGCTTAAAGAGAGAGAAATCCTTAACAAGCAAAATGTTTTCTCATATAGCTGAGATTCAGGGAAATAAAAAACCTCAAGAAGGAGAGGGCAGACAAGAGAGTAGAAAAATGGGTGAAGGCATCAAAAAAGTCACATGAGTGTTCATCAAATATAACAGGTACGTGTTTAGCATAAACCTAATTTGGTTGAAACAAATCCTAGCTAACAACCATTTCCAGGTTTTTAAGAATGAAAAAAGGCATGGAGATCCTTATTTTCCCTATGCTACTTCCACCTTTCCCCCTCATGATGCAGAAAAATGAGTTTCCAAAGCATTTACACCTCTCTTCTCTCCATTCTCCCCATGGAAACCAGAGTGATCTTTTTTGAATTCATTAGACTATCTCTCTTTCTCTCTTTCCTGTTTAAAACTCCTCAGTGGCTTTCAATCATGATTAGAATAAAAAACAAGTTCCTGGGATGCCTGGGTGGCTCAGTTGGTTAAGCAGCTGCCTTCGGCTCAGGTCATGATCCCAGCGTCCTGGGATCGAGTCCCACATCAGGCTCCTTGCTCCACAGGGAGCCTGCTTCTCCCTCTGACTCTGCCTTCCACTCTGTCTGCCTGTGCTCGCTCTCACTCTCTCTCTTACAGATAAATAAATAAATAAATAAAATCTTTAAAAAAAAAAAAAAAAAAACAAGTTCCTCACTACGGTCCACAAGGCCACCCATGGTCTGGCTCTTGCTTATCTCTCTCTCCAACCTGATTTTGTACCATTCCCTTAATCCAGCCACACCATTACTTTCCTGAATTTTCGCACCCCTTGTTTTCCTTATTTTTTTAAATCTGAGCTTTAATGCTGTTTTCTCAAGAAACGTCCACAGGCATTCCATCAAAGTCATCCCAATCATTCTCTGTACTATGCTTCCCAGGGGTTTTACAGGACTTAATGTTACCAGCATTATCATATATTTGTGTGTTCCTTTGTTGTCTTCACCTATTAGCTTCATAACAGCCAAGACTAATTCTTGTATTACTAGTTACTGGTTCATTACCTAGCATGTCATTTTCTTATAAAATATTTGGTGAATGTATGAATGATGAATGCTACATATCACAACTATCAAGCTTTCCATCAGAAAGCTCTTTCCCTCAAATGCCTAAACCTCTAGCAATATAATACAGCTAATAAGTTTCCTGTCCTTCAGGGTGTTAAGTTACAATACAAAAAGGGTCACAAAAAGAGCCATAGAGACACTGACCCTTATCAATACTGATGTCTAGGTTTAACTTGAAATAACTACTTAATGCCTCAACTCAAGTGAATTCAGATATTCACCTTTTATTGTCTGCTGCTGTGCCCAGATCTGTTAATATTAGTTTCAATGGTTAAGATATATATTTACCTTTGGGGCGCCTGGGTAGTTGGTGGGTTAAAGCCTCTGCCTTCGGCTCAGGTTATGATTCCAGGGTCCTGGGATTGAGCCCCACATCGGGCTCTCTGCTCAACGAGGAGCCTGCCTCCCCCTCTCTCTCTGCCTGCCTCTCTGCCTACTTGTGATAGCGCTCTGTCAAATAAGTAAATAAAATCTTTAAAAAAAACAAAGATATATATTTACCTTTAAAAATTGGCCCACCTGGATCAAACAATAATGAAAATTCAAACAGGTATACAGTCAAGTAAACTATTTAAAAGAGATGGTTTTTTTGATGAAAGCAGTATTGAGAATATACTAAGCATAGCAATGATGTGTTATTATAAAAAGGCTTGAACACCAAAATGATGTATTTGACATTAATAACCAGTTCCCAAAGAACTTAGAAACTTGAATTAATAGTATTCACTTAGAAAATTCCAGTAATCTATAGCTAAAGAAACAAAATCATTAGGAAGCCATCAAAGGAGAAACAATGAGGATCAGATAGAGTTCCCAAACAATATCTTCAAAATTCCTAATTTATGAGGTAAACAAACTAAGATATAAGTCAAGGAAATAAGCAAAATGTGAGCTATACATCTTATATAATGATACTTAAAATACAGTCCAACAGGAATGGTAGAATTTTAATATACTCTGAAACTTTATAAGTATGGCAGCAAATCAGGCCAGCCTCGGTCTTGCATAAGCTTTTATTATGTTCACGAAAAAGCAATTCATTCTATTTCCTGCCCAAAAGGATGACCTTCATGTTTAACATAATAACCTAATCTTCCCTATAAGAGATAAGAGGAATAAACATCAGCACAGAGCACCTGTTTCTGACACTTGGAAGTCACGGCTGGTAGCAGCTGCTCAGATGATTGCAAATGAGACCCTGTAGTATATGCACATCCATCCTTGTGCTGTAATACATTTCAAAATCAAACTTCCATAGTTCATAGAAAAATGGTAAAAGCAACATGTGCAGGTACAAATATAAATAATAAACAACTTCAATGGTAGCAGTAACCCAACTTTGGGGGAGGAAGTAGCAACTACAACTGAGATTCTACAGTATGTGAATTTCTCTCTTTCTCTGCTCTGGTGAATTCCAAAATCAAAATGTCATAGTTAATGGAAAATTGGTAAAATCAATATGTGTCAGTATAAATATGACACCAACACTAGTAATCTTAACTTGGAGAGAATTTAGCAACAGGTACAATCTCATGATTATGGTTTATGAGGTCAAGAAAAATTATCTTCCTAGATTTTTAAATATATATTCTGTTATCTCTTAGCAAATTGCAGCAAGCTGGCCCCTGGGATGCAGCAGACCAAAGTATAAAGACATCACAATCATTAAAGCTACCCAGGCGATTTACAGCTGTTACATGGTAAAAAAATTTCTTCAGGCTACAGAAAGGATCAAGTATACACAAATATAAGGAGATGATCTAAGATAGTTTTACCCTGTAGGTCTCAAGTTGCACAAGAACAGGTCCAATATGCTACCATCATTCAGGTTCTCCATTTACTCTCTTTCAACCAATTATTTATTGAATACTTACTAAGTTCGAGGTTCAGTAGAACACTGCCCTTCTGGAGCTTACATTCCAGGGAGGGAGAGACAGACAGTAAATAAGTCTATTACACGGTATATTGCATACACAAGCAACTGAGAAGAAATCAGATCAGAGATGGGAGAAAGGCTATGGGGATTTTTTTAAAAAGCAGTTTAAGGGTGCCTGGGTGGCTCAGTGGTTAAGCCGCTGCCTTCGGCTCAGGTCATGATCTCGGGGTCCTGGGATCGAGTCCCGCATCGGGCTCTCTGCTCGGCAGGGAGCCTGCTTCCTCCTCTCTCTCTCTCTCTGCCTGCCTCTCTGCCTACTTGTGATTTCTCTCTGTTAAATAAATAAATAAAATCTTTAAAAAAAAAAAAAGCAGTTTAAAATAAAGTGGCTGTAAACAGCTTCACTGAGAAAGAAACATTTGAGAAGACTTAACATGATAAAAAAATCCAGCTGTGTGGATGTCTAGGAGAGGCCAGGTCCAGTCAGAATTAGGTGCATGCTTGGACTATTCTAGAAACAGCAAGGAGGCCAAGGTAATCAGATAGAGAGAAAAGGGAAGATAGTATATGGAGATGAGGCCAGAGAGATTATAGAGATCAGACTGTGTGGGCTCTTATAATCCAATGTTGAACTCTGTTGAGTAACTGGGAGGTTGAGCAGAAGGCTGATATAACTATTAAAAATTGCAACTCACCCTTCATCCCCATACACACTTGAGGTGTGTCTTACCCTATACAATCTTACTCCACAGTACATATCATCCTCTTCCATATGTTATTTTAATTTATATACTATGTTAATCACTTATTGTCTGTCTCCCCCAGTTATAACAAGCTCCACAAAAATAGAAGTTTGGCTTTTTTTTTTTTTTCTATCTTGTTTAGAAATGTGTCCCAAGTGCCTGGCAAACAGTAGACATTCAATAGTAAATATTTGTAGGATGAATGATGGAACTTTTATTTTATTAGGTTACTCTGAGGTAAAGCTGAAGACATAGGGAGGAAACAAAGCATAGAAGCATAGAAGAGACTCTCCAGGAACCAAATTAAAATATTAACAGAGATTATGCTGAGTGAAATAAGTCAAGCAGAGAAAGTCCATTATCATATGGTCTCACTTATTTGTGGAGCATAACAAATAGCATGGAGGACAGGGGGTGTTAGAGAGGAGAATGGAGTTGGGAGAAATTGGAAGGGGAGGTGAACCATGAGAGACTATGGACTCCGAAAAACAATATGAGGAGTTTGAAGTGGCGGGGGGGTGGGAGGTTGGGGTACTGGGTGGTGGGTATTATGGAGGGCATGGATTGCATGGAGCACTGGGTGTGGTGAAAAAATAATGAATACTGCTTTTCTGAAAATAAATTAATTAATTTATATTAAAAAAAAAAGATCTTTACAACACACACAAAAAATATATATATTAACAGCTAGTCGCCCTAAGAACAGAGCAGAAATACTGGATGTTACAGGGTAATGCCCCCATTGCTTAACAGGGATTAATACTGTAACACAAGGGTCATCAGTCAATTACACTTCCTGCACTAGGAGACCTGAGTGCTGCATTTTCATGACCACAAATGAGGAGTAGCTACAAATGAGGCCACAAAGTAGGTAGGGGAGGGTTAGGCCATAAAATGCTTTGTAATCAGGGCTACAAAGTTTAGAATTTATCCCTAGGTTCAACAGTGTAAGAAGGGTTGGAAAAAAGAAAACGGAGTCAAGAGATAGCTATGAAGTAGGATTAACTAGATGGGATGGCAAAGTAGGCTTGGCAAGAAAAGAGAGACCTGACCCTCAGGTTTCTGTTCTGGGAATAGATTACATATGCTGCATGCAGTTAATATTTTGGGGGCAAGATGAACTGAAACTCATCCCTTACTATCAGGAGGAATTGTATACGCAGGCTTAAAACCTTGGCTCTAGGACCCAATCCAGCATTATAAAATGCCTAGAGAAATAATACACCTACCTTCCAGTGGCTTGTTCCCTTAGCACAATACTAATGGTACACTATTAATAATAACAACACACTAAATATTAAAGGATAAACTGAAGTACATTACAGTTTTGAAGAGTGTGTTTGAGCATTCAAACTGAGCATTCAGCACCCAGCTGAAAGTGCTTTGTAGCTCCCCACCACCTGAAGAAGGGGGAGAAGCCTTTACAGAGCAGAGGCAGAAGCAAAGGAAGGAGATTATTTGATTGGGCACAGCTTAAGCAGGTTCTGGTCGGGAAAGTCTTGCTGGCTGTTTGGTCGTTCTTGGGTTTTGCTTTCTCCACCATGAGACACGAATAGGCATTGACTCCCGTTTCCAGAGTCTTCTTTGCTTACATAGGCTACCGCAGTCTTAAAGCCAGCTGGGTCGAAGGGCCTCCAGGTTTTGCAACTTTAAGACTATTATTTCCCAAAGCTTAGTTTTGGAATCACAGTAATAGGAGGAACTGAAATTCTGCAGGTTGAGAATAGACTGGTTTTCAGAAGAAAATTAAGACAGGTATACTTGGGCACAGGCTAACTGAGGAAATAAACAACCCCGCCTTTCCCGGTGCAGAGCCCAAAGCCAAGTCAAAGCACCCACCCGCTCTCAGTGCCAATAGAGGGACCCGCCTCCTGCAATCCCCTCTGACCCGGAGGCTCGCGGGCAGGTGCAGCCCTCCCAGCCAAAACCCGCCACAGGGAAACTGATGGCAGGTATAAACGGCTCTGGAGGCCAGGACACCCTCAAGATTCTTCGGTCACATGGAGAGAGCTGGATTCTCCCCAGGGAGGGATCAGGACACTAGGAAGGAGAGGTTGATGAAGGGACTGAGGTAGGAAAGCCATGGGAATGAACATGAGAACGGGTCTTAAAAGGCTTTGTCGCTTTCCTGTAAAATATGGGACCAAATTAATTGATTAAAGTCAGAACTCCCGCTTTCCAATTTTATACTGCTTTAGGATATTTATCTGAACACTTTAGTTAAAAAAAAAAAATAATTAAACAATCCAAAACTGTCTTACCACCTGTCGGTTCCAAACCTCGGTAGTCCCTCAGATGAAAATCCTAAACTGGCGGCGGGGCGTGGAGGGCAAGGACAGACCCAAGAAGGAGGCAAGCGGCTCCAGGTTGGTGGGTGGCAGGTCTCATAAACAAGGGAACTTGTTTATACACACGGTTTGCCTTGGGGGCCGGCATGAGGCGCTCTGTGCATCAGCGCATCAGCGCACCAGAAACCTAAAGGTTTACAAAAGCCTTCCTCTGGCCCAGTCACGTGTATCCCCCTGACGTTCTCAGCAATGCATTTCTGTCTCATTTCTATGTCCTTGAGGTGGCTCCTAGTGCTGCCACAGCGGAGAAATGTACATTCCAAACACCGGAGGCGGGGAGGAGCCTCTCACTGATTGCCCGGGTCTAGCTCCGGGTCAAGGGGTGGCGGGTCCTCTGGGTTACCTCCCCATCTCCGCAGAGCACAGAGAGACGGCATTCCACAAGACGGCAGCTTGACTTCCTGCTTGCCTGCTGTCCGGTTATCCTGAGCCTCGCCCTTTGGCATGAATAGGTTTATAAAGTTTGCCTTCTGCCCAAGGTACCGAGGAATCATCGCCATCCTTCTCTTGTTACGTGACGGGAGAGACAGAGACCAGCGGCCGATTCTGAGTACTGAAGTGCAATGATCGTTGTAGATGCTCGATTAAAATAACTAATCAGACAAAATAGTGTTTGCCAAAGCTTGCTTGAAGTATAGGTTTGATTTAATTCAAAAAGCTAATAAACTTTTAACTTTTTTTTTTAACCTCACACACTGCGTCTGAAAATAATTTGGGGCTTTTTCCTAGAGATTCAAAGAAAAGAATATGACTTTATATTATAACAAGAATAAATTATCAGTATTTACATTAAAATTATGAATCTAATGGACTACAAAATGATTATTTCTAAATGTTTTAGGGCCATTCTTTCTTTTTCTTTTAAGGTTTTATTTATTTATTTGACAGAGTGTGAGAGCACAAGACGGGGAGCAATGCAAGGCTTGATCCCAGGACTCTGGGATCATGAACTGAGCTGGGCTGAGCCACCCAGGCACCCAGTTCCATTATTTCTAAAAGTATTTCTAAAAAAGTTACATTTTTGTAATTTTTTTAATATCTACATCACAAACCCCTTGAGGGCAGAAGTGATGTATTATCTGTATATTCCTTCTATTCCCTGTGCAGTGCCCTGCATACTGTAGACAGTTAATAATAATAGGAATTAATCAGAGATAATGGTGATTATGTTAAACCTAACTGAGAGAAACAAGGAAGATGAAATTGACAAAAGAAAATAGTAAAGAAAGATGATTTTAGATGAGTTGAGACCATCTATAATTGAAAGTCTGCAAACAAATCATTATTCCCTAGTAAAATATATTTTATACCCTCATAAAGTCTAGTAAACAATATCGTTAATTTGTTCTGGTGATTCTTTCAATCTGCTCTTATGCGTTGTGAGGGCTGTGTTATGCTGCTCACATGGGATAATGGTGTTGATATTTTTATATATTCTAAATTTGTGGTGCTGATAAAGAATTTATTGTGGAGGCTGAAAGTCTAAGACATGATTTATGTGGCATCAGAGGCAGAATTGCTACTGAAGTTGCAAAGTGTTATGGCTATTTTAAAAGTGATTTTTCTATAACTTAATCCTTACCTATCCTAATTGTGTTTTTTGTGTTGCTGTTTGTTTGGCAAAAACAGCATGCCACCACAAATGAGAGGCTCAAATTTTTATCTTTATTAGAGGATTCATGCAGATTGTGCAAAAACAATGTCTGCGTTTTGTGCATATGCTCTTCAGGTTTGAAGCATCCTCACTATGTCTTATTCTTTGAGAATATTCCCCTCTGTACTTTTAACAAATCCAGGTACAAATGTTACATTGATTTCTAACTTTTTTTTTTTTTTTAAGAGAGAGAGAAAACGTGCAAACGTGCAGGGGGGAGGGCAGAGGGAGAGCGGCAGAGGGTGAGAGAGAAAGAATTTCAAGCAGGCTCCAGGCCCAGCACAGAGCCCATGGGGCTTGATCTCAAAACTGAGTTCATAACCTGAGCCGAAATTGAGAGTCAGACACTTAACAGTCTGAGCCACTCAGGCAACCCAATATCTAATTTCAATACACACCTCTCGTGTTGCCTGAGTGGCTCTGGCTCAGTCAAGGTTAAGCAACCCATCTTGATTTCAGCTCAGGTCATGATTTCATAGGTCATAGGTTAATTACACCCTACCTTCAGCCCTGGTGGGGTACTGCAGCCCAGCCTAGAGTCTGCCTCTCCCTGTTCCCCCCCTTCCCCCTTCCGAAACTCACATGAACATGCACTCATGTGCTCTCATGCTCTCTCTAAAGGTGCCTGGGTGGTCTCAGGTCATGATGGCGGGGTCTTGAGATTGAGCTCCACATAGGGCTCCCTACTTCTCCCTCTGCCTGCCACTCCCCCGCCTGTGCTGTCTCTCACTCTCTGAAATAAATAAATGCAATCTTTAAAAAATAAATAAATAAAATAAAACAAATCTAAAAAGTAAACTTAAAAAAATACATATCACACCTCCTTGCAATTCTCTTTATTCTTTATTTTATAATCCTTGAGGATTATAAAAACAAATTAGATTAAAATTTATAAATATTCAATATATTAATGTTTTCAATGAATCCATAAAGTGCGAAGCCTGTAATTTCCCATATGGTGATTTTCTTTTCTTTTTTTTTTTTTTTTAAGATTTTATTTATTTATTTGACAGAGAGAGATCACAAGTAGACGGAGAAGCAGGCAGAGAGAGAGAGAGACAGAGAAGCACGCTCCCTATGAGCAGAGAGACCGATGCGGGACTTGATCCCAGGACCCTGAGATCATGACCTGAGCCAAAGGCAGCAGCTTAACCCACTGAGCCACCCAGGTGCCCCCATATGGTGATTTTCCAATTGCTCTGTACTGGTAAGTTCTGCCTGAGCTTCTCATGGGAGTGATACCAAGAAACAGGGAAAGACTGATATGCCAAAGGATAGCAAGTTTACCCAATACCAATTTTTAGAATTTTCTGTCAAATTCTAAAAAGTGCTATTCATTTTTTTTTTTTAAGGAAAAGAAAACCTGATCATTATACAAAGTTCAGAAAACACAGGTTAATAGAATAAGATAAAAATCAACTGTAATACTACCATCCGGAGATATTCATCATGTTTCAGGGTTTCTTTTCCTTCAGTGCCCACAGTTCTTGGTCACGCCACTTCCAGGAATGAAGAGGTAGACCAGACAAAGAGTGGTGGGCAACAAAGCGAATTTTATTGAGCTATCGTACAAAGCTTCCAAAGAGGGAGGGGACCTGAGAAGATTGCCACCAGAGTTTCTAAGTGTAGGGGTTTTTAGGAGATTGTTGGTGACCATTTTAATCTAATTAACCCTCATCTGCCTGTCACCCAGTCAGGTTTTTGTCCTTCCGGGGTGTAAAATCCTTGTGAAGGTAGTTTCCTTGTAGGACAGGGGCTCCTTGTCCCTGCCTATCTTTCTTCCAACTATCCTTCATTAATTGTTGTCGGTAATACGAACTGTTTTCGATCACTTGTTTTTTTGAAAAGAGGAATCATACTGTATACATAACCTAATTATTTTCTTTTTTAGGTAAAAATATTTTTTTTCCTAGATCATTGAGCTGGAAGAAACAAAATATTCAAAGAATGTTAGAACAAAAGTAGAATTTATGGAGAAAACATGAAGATACACATTCAGCTCAGACTGCGTGTACCTCCTCTTACAACCCCAAATTCCAGTATGATATGACTACTCTGTGCAACTTGGTTCAAAATAATGAGAGAAAATATATTTGAGATAATTTCTCAATTATTGCCAACAGCAATAATTACTACGTAGCATCACATGATGTGAAAATGGCTAAAATTTAGTTGGTTAAATAATTGTTAGTTGGATGAGTACCTCTAACACTTCTCTCTCTTTAAATTATTGAACTATAACTGACATACAACCTTATATTAGCTTCAGGTATATAGCATATCGATTTGACAATTCTATACATTACTCAGTGTTCACCGTAATAAGTATAGTCATCATCTGTCACCATATGATGTTATTACAGTGTTATTGACAATATGACAATATTCCTCGTGTTAAACTTTTCATCACTGTACCTTATTTATTTTGCAATTAGAAGTCTGTGCCTCTTAATCCTCTTTGTCTACCTGGCCCATCCTCCCCCCACCTACCTCCTCTCTGGCAACAACAAGTTTGGGGTTTTTTTCTGTATTTAAGAGTTGTTTTTTTTTTCGTTTGTCATTTGTTTTGTTTTTAGATTCACATATAAGTAAAATCATATGACATTTGTCTTTCTCTGTCTGACTTATTTCACTCAGCATAATTTCTCTAGGTCCATCCATGTTGTCTCAAATGACAAGATCACATTATTTTTTATGGCTAAATAATATTCCAGTATGTAATGCATGTTTCTGTGCTCTGTGTGTGTGTGTATTTCTTTATCCATTCATCTACTGATGAACAATTGGAATGTTTCTATCTTGGCCATGTATATAATGCTTAATAAACACAGGAACATATATCTTTTCAAATTAGTGTTTTCATTTTCTTTAGGTAACTACTCAAGGGGTAGAATTACTAGATCATAATAGGGTAGTTCTATTTTTAATTTTTGAGGAACTTCCATGCTGTTTTCCACAGTGGCTGCACCAATTAACCTTTCCACCAACAATGCATGAGTGTTTGCTTTTCTTCACATCTTGGCCAACATTTGTTATTTTTTGTCTTTTGGACACTAGTCATTCTAACGGGGAAGATGAGATATCTTATTGTGGTTTTGATTTGCATTTCCCTGATGATTAGTGTTGTTGAGCATCTTTTCCTGGGTCAGTTGGCCATCTGTGTGCCTTCTTTGGGAAAATATCTGTTAAGATCCTCTGCCTATTTTATGACTGAATTGTTTGAGTTTTTTTTGTTTGTTTGTTTGTTTTTAATGTTAAGTTATATAAATTCTCTGTATACTTTGGATATTAACCCCTTATCAGGTATATAATTTACAAATATTTCTTGTCATTCAGCAGGTTGTCTTTTTGTTTTATTGATTGTTTCCTTTGCTGTGCAAAAGCTTTTTATTTTGGTGTAGTTCCAATATTTTATTTTTGCTTTTTTTCCCTTGCTTGAGGAGACATATCCATACATTTTTGCTCAAGACAATGTCTAAGAGATTATTGCCTATATTGTCTTTTAGGAGTTTTATGATTTCAGGTCCCATATTTAGGTCTTTAATCCATTTTGACTTTCAAACATTTCTACTATAACATTGAAATTCTTTTGTTGTCAATAAATATTCAGTACATCATTTTTAAGGGATATAAAGTATTCCTTCATAATAATGCATAATAATCTATTTAAAGAGGGGTACCTGGGTAGCTCAATTGGTTGAGTATTTGACTCTTAATCTCAGCTCAGGTCATGATCTCACAGTGGGCTTCATGCTTAGGTCAGAATCTGCTTGAGGTTCCTTTCCTCTCCCTCTGCCCCTCCCCCTGCTCGCACACATGCTCTCTTTCTCTTTCTCTCTCTCTCTCATATAAGTAAATAAAATCTTTAAAAAAAATTATATATATGTATATATATATATATATATATATATTCTTTCTCTACCTTTTCCTTTGTCTCCCCATTGTAAGTCTGTGTGCACTCTCTCTAAAGAAAAAAAAAACTCTAACGAATTTGCTGTTTTACACATTTGTGTTGATTCTGGTTTCTACAATTATATGCATAGCTGATACTTGTAGGTAAAACTTTGGGAACAGTCATAATTTTTAAAGTTAAATTTTTAGAATGAAATTACTGGATCATAAGTATAGAAGAGATTACAAGGTGTTCACAAAAATCTGTTTTCTCCTCCTTACACATGGCTGACCAATGAATCTAGATTCCCCAGCTTTCCCTGAAGATTAGTGTATAACTACCTATAGCTACATTTTCAACATATAACTGCATTTTCATTAATAGAATATGAGTGGATAGGCTTGGTCTTGACAACACTGGACATGCCTTTTCATGTTTCTCCCTCTTTCTGCCACCAGGAAGTTGGATCTGGTGGTGACCCAGCATTTACAATGCACATGACGACAATGCCTCATATTGCGGCAGTCTTCCTGCTAACCTGTGCCCTTGAATGACTCCATGGAGGAGAAAGAAATAAATCTCTCTTATTTAAATCATTGCATTTAAAGTTTCTTTGTTACAGAGGAGAGAATTGTTTTTTCTTCTTTTTAAGAAGAAAATTGTTTTTTCTTCTCAAGATTTTATGTATTTATTTGTCAGGGAGAGAGAGAGAGCGCAGTCTGTTGGTTGGAGGGAAACAGCAGGAAGAGCAGGTAGAGAGTCAAGCAGGTTCCTCACTGAGCAAGGAGCCTAAGGCAGGACTCGATCTCAGGACCTCTTGGATCATGACCTGAGCCAAAGGCAGACGCTTAACCTACCCTAGCATCTCTGGTTTTAAGGTTTCTGATGTAATTTGTTAAACTGCTGTCCAGAAAGCTCACACCAATTTGTATTCACTTCAGCTCTGTATGAACATTCTCTTTTGCTATAACCTATTCCACAATGGGCAATCATGTTTTTAATCTTTACTTCTTGTAATTTGAAAGTTATTGTGAAATTCAAATATCTTTCCAAGTTTTCTGACCATTTGTGATTTCTCATTTATAGAATTTTACTTCGTGTCCCTTGTCCATATTTGTGACCTAGATTCTCAAGAGCTTTTTATAGAAAGTTGGGAACTAGATAAAATAAGATAAGCAAAACTCAGATATCTGTTGAAAGTGGAAGATAGCACGTGAGGGATTTATTATGCTATTTTCTCTACTTATAGGTATGTTTAAAGATTTTTGTAATAAAAGGTTAAATTTTCTGTAATAAGATGTTAGCTCTGTCTACTGAAAATGTCTAAGCAATGACTACACCTAGTGACAGATGGTGTGTTCTAGATATCATTCATCAATAAAAGAAAGTAGGGCTCCTTATAAAAAATGGCTGGATTCCAGTCCAGGTCAGGCAATTTATAAGAAAGTCTTAGACATCTTGTGCTGAAAGACAAAGCAGACATCAAACTATAATAGGGTCTTGTCAAAGGGATGTTAAGAGCCAGCTTGGTCAAAGATGGAATAATTTGAGGATAAAAACAATAATTTCAATTCATTGAAAATAATTTTATAAAAAGGCATAAGTGATAATGATGTTCCAAAAGAGAGAAATAGCCAAAAACAAAAAATTAACAAGAACTTATCAGAAATCATTGGAGGTAGTAAGAGCACTGACTCATTACTTTGAAATGGGAATTAATAAGAAAGAAATAAGCTTTTATCACATCAATTCTGTGTAAAATATTTAAAATCATCCTCATTGGTAAGGGAAAGTTACTTAGAGAAAAAAAATCAAGAAAATAAATGTAAAAGAATTAATGGGCTAGGGGCGCCTGGATGGCTCAGTGGGTTAAGCTGCTGCCTTCGGCTCAGGTCATGATCTCAGGGTCCTGGGATCGAGCCCCGCATCAGGCTCTCTGCTCAGCAGGAAGCCTGCTTCCTCCTCTCTCTCTCTCTGCCTGCCTCTCTGCCTACTTGTGATCTCTCTCTGTTAAATAAATAAATAAAATCTTTAAAAAAAAAAATAAAGTTTCCATCTTCTAAAAAAAAAAAAAAAAGAATTAATGGGCTAGAAAAATGCATTAGGGGAAAAATTGATAGGACCCCTTAACAATGGGGGAGGACTGGGGTACGTGGGTGACTCAGTCGGTTGAGTGTCTGCCTTTAGCTCAGGTCATGATCCCATGATCCCAGGGACCTGGGATCAAATTCCGAATTGGACTCCCTGCTTAGCTGGAAGTCTGCTTCTCCCTCTACTCTTCACCCCCTGCTCATGATTTCTCTGTCTCTCAAATAAATGAAATCTTTTTCTTAAAAGATTTTTCTTTTAAAAAGATCTTTTTCTTTTTCTTGAAATCTTTGTCTTAAAAATAAAATCTTTTTCTTATTTATTTGGCAGACAGAGATCACAAATGGGCAGAGAGGCAGGCAGAGAGGAGGAAGCAGGCTCCCTGCTGAGCAGAGAGCCTGATGCGGGGCTCTATCTCAGGACCCTGAGACCATGACCTGAGCTGAAGGCAGAGGTTTTAACCCACTGAGTCACCCAGGCTCCCCTCAAATAAATAAAATCTTAAAAAAAAAAAAATGGGAGGACCAATTTGCCACTACCAAAACCAGTGATCAAACTTAAGCATCAAAAAAAGTTGGATAGTCATATATCATGTTCCTTCATGCAATGTGGAGTATACAGCACAAGCAGTCTTGCCAAAAAAAATCTGAATCTAACTAGAACTTTCAAACAAATTCTAGCTTAAGAAATATAGGGGCTTGAGGTGCCTGGGTGGCTCAGTCTTTGTTAACTGTCTGACCCTTCATCTCAGCTCAGGTCTCATTCTCAAGGTCATGAGTAAAGCCTCACACTGGAGCTCCATGCTGGGTGTGCAGACTAGCTTAAAAGAAGAAGAAGAAGAGGGAGAAGAAGAAGAAGAAGAGGAAGAAGAAGAAAAATAAATCTGTATCTACATCTATATATCTATAACCGTATCTATATATTGCCCCTCTAGGGGCTAGAGGACAAGTTAAACAATACCACAAGAAAACAATTAGACAACTGGGTCATTTCTCAAGACTCAAGACAAGTGTCCCAGTTTCACCAATAAATCAATGGCAAGTTAAAAAAAAGTGAGACTTCTAAAATAGAGCATATAATATATTAAATGTGAATCTTGTGTATATCTTTAGTCTAGTAAACCAACCAGGAAAAGGGAGTTTAGATGCAATTAGAGAATTAAAATATGAACTGTGTATCAAATGGATATTAAAATATGTTGGCTTTTTTATGATGTTGATAGTTTGTTAGAAAGAAACAAATTCTTATTTTTTATTGCTACATATCAAAGTATGTATAGATAAAACGACCTAGTGACAGGAATTTATCTTAAACAGAGCACATTTAAGGGGGAAACAAAAAACAAACAAATAAACAAAAAAAACACACAGAAAAAAGAAGGGGGAAAAGAATAAACTAGTAGATAAAACAAGGATGGTGAATATTGATAATTGTTCAATCTGATGATGGAAATATGGTTCATTATTTAACTCTCCCTGCTTTGGGGTAACTTGGAAAAGTGTAATCTTTTTTCCTCACCTGATACCTACCTTGGTTTTTTAAAGTTTGATATAAGTAATAAAGTGCTTAATATAGCTTAATTATATGCCAAATAGGGTGGATGTTAGAATTTTCTTAATGCCAAGAGGTTCCAGAATAAGAGACCTCTCAGGACAAAGGCCAAAGAGTTCAACCTCACTTGGTTGAACCTCCACTTCTCAGTTCTTTATCAGGTAGAGTTTAAAGTATTTTGTGAAGACAGTAATAGGAAAAGGTAGGAAAATTATCTAAATATATAGAGAATTTTCTATAATTAGATAGAGAGGGAGAGAGATAGATAACAGACAGAAAGAACTTGAACTACTTCCATTTCAACCTCAGTCTGCACTTTCAGATTAAGTTCTTCTTTCCAGCTTATCTCTTGACTCAGGCAAAAGACCATGTGGGCAAACCATCCCCTGATGGGAACTGAAACTACGCCTTACACAATAAAGACTGCCTTTATTACTGAGCCAGCAACACCCATGGTGACAGATTCCAAGACAATGATCAATCTGACCTTTACTTCCCACGTGCACAAACCCACCAACATTTGCCCCACATTTTCCTTACATAAAGCTGGAGACTATTTTCAGCACTCTATAGAGGGTCTTTGAGAGACAGGTCTGCCATCTTCCCAGTGCTGGCCCCACTGAACGAAATTCCTTTCGTGTTTCACCAACACTCATTTCTCTGCTTTTGGATTTTGTTAGCAGTGAGTGGATGAATCTGGTCTCTTTGGGACCCCCGAAGCCAGGTCCTCTTGTAACCCTGCACCCCAGTTACAGACACTCAGACAGAGAGACAATTATAAGGAATTTGCTTATGCTATTAGGGAGGCTAAGAAGTTCCAGAATCTGTAGTCAGCAAACTATAAACCCAGGGGAGCAGATGGTGTATGTTGTAATCCAAGAGCAGAAGACCACTGTTGTAACGCAGGTAGTCAGAATGGCTACTCAGCCTTACTGTTCTATTTGGGTCTCTAATTGATTGGATAGGGCCCAGCCACATTAAGGAGGGCAATCTGCTTTACTCAGTCTACGGATTCAAATGTTAACTTCGTCCAGAGACACCCTTACAAACACACCCAGAATAATGTTCAACCAAATCTTGGCACCCTGCGGCCCAGTCAAGTTGACACATAGAATTAACTATCACCCTCTTGATCTAGAATATTGCCTGAATTCCAGGGTGTGGAATACACTATGTGGGTGGCAAAGAAAATCTCCTGAAAATCCAACCTCCTGTGATTTTAGATTATGCTATCCCAGGATAAGGAAATGTGTTCTGGTTACTAAAATATAAACTTTTCTTTCTGCACCCTCTCATGCTTTCTCTGTTCATCTTGCCCTTTGTCACAGGTCTTTTTTCTTTGAATATCAAAGACTGTGCATGGTGTACTACAATGATGACCGAAAAAAACATTTTTAAAGAAGATTTTATTCATTTATTTGACAGGGAGAGACAGAAAAAGAAAGAGAGAGAGAGAACACAAGCAGCGGGAGTGGGAAAGGAAGAAGCAGGCCCCCCGCTGAGCAGGCAGCCCCATGCAGGGGCTTGATCCCAGGATCCCAGGATCACAACCTGAATAGAAAGGCAGACGCCTAACAACTGAGCCACCCAGGTGTCCTCATGACCAAAAATTTTGATGCTTATCCATATTGTGTCAGTGAAAAATTTTTAAGTACCGCCCAGTATACTTATAAATTATATACATATAAACAAAATATGTTGGCAAGATGAAATAGAATTTTTACAAACAACTTTTTATTTATCGAACATGTAAACATTTTTTGTTCTCACCAGTAGCAATTATCTTAGTAAGATAAATGTTTTTAGAAAGAATAATGTGAATATTTTATTATTCTTAAAATCATTGTTTTAATACTTTGTAATATACCAGTCTAGCTGTCTATATCTTAAGTTCATTTTATTCAAATACTCAGATTTAATAGTTTTTTGGCTGAAAAACATACCATATTCAAATATGTAAATTTTAATCCATAAAATTCATCATTAATTCTGCTTATTAAAGTAATTCAGTTTAATCTACTAGTTAGATAAAGATTTTGTTGAAATTTGAAGAGTAAATTTTGACCCTCCATGATTTTGATCACTAAAATCCTACAAATCCATCAAAAGTTAATTTTTATAATTTTTGTAAATTTTTTAAAATTATTTTGGGGGGGGTGGGGCAGAGGGAGAGAGAGAATCTTAAGCAGGCTCCACACCCAGCATGGAACCCAACATGACGTGGGGCTTGATCTCACAATCCTGAGATCATGACCTGAGCTGAAATCAAGAGTCAGACATTTAGCTAACTGGGCCACCCAAGCACCACTTTGTAAATATTTTCAAAAACATTGGAACTCTTCATAAGGAAGATTTTTTAAAAAGTTAAGAAAATCTGTTTCTAACTTTATAGGTGTGCACAGAGTTTTACTAAGTGATACTTGTTGCAGTTAAGGTTGTCAGAAAACAGACATTTTTAAGTTTGGGGACAAGATGTTTTTCAGGGACCAAAGAAAAGAAAGAAGAAACAGAGGCAGAGGCAGAGGAAAAAGTCAAACTCTGATAGAAGCCAACAATGCTTAGATTACCCCTCAAACAGGGAAGTCAGGAACATTTAACCTGCATTGGTCAAAAAGGGTTGAGCCTTCATATCTCTGCATCACTCGGTCACCATGTATCCCAGGAAGGGTAGCTCTGTAGCTAAGGCTAACCTTGAAGCAGCTGACCTCAGTCCCCATAGCTAGGCAGGAAGTCCTTTAATCTGATGAGCTCATCTCAATATCTCCCATACACTCTCATCACAGAAAGGTGGAAATATTTTTAAATACTCATTTTTTTAATATCCATTTTTTAAATGTACTTTTTATAATACAACTTTCTTTTAAAAAAAAGTACTAATTTTCTCTCATTAAAATGCCACATTTGCCTCCAAGGGACAAATTAAGTGTGATTTTTAAATTACTATTATATGATAGGTGGCAGGTAATGCAATAGTTTAATAGATAGCCCTGTTCATCATATTAGAAAAGGAACATTTATCTTTTTTTTTTTTTTAAAGAAAAACGTGTGCTTGTCCATAAATTCAACTTAAAAAAAAATTTATTTACTTATTTGAGAGAGAGAGAGAATGAGTGGGGAAAGGGGCAGAGAGAGAGGGAGAAGCAGGTACCCCCTCAGCAGGGAGCCCAATGTCGGGCTTGATCCCCGGACTCTGAGATCATGACCTGAGCCAAAGGCAGACACTTAACCAACTGAGGCACCCAGGTGTCCATAAATTCAGCTTTCTCAAAGTGTATGGTACAAGATAACCAACTAGACCCACTGTAGTATAAAAGATCTTTATGATCATGCTATATGTGATTGCAATATTCAGAGCTTTTGTTGTAGATTTAAATTTGTCATTTTAATGAAATTAACCATATTGGGTTGCCTGAGTGGCTCAGTCTATTAAGCATGTGCCTTCAGTCAGGTCATGATCTTGGGTATCGGGTCCTTGCTCCACAGGGAGTCTGCTTCTCCGTCTTCCTCTGTCCTTCCCCCTGCTCATGCTCTCTCCCTCTTTCTCTGTCTCTCTCTCAAAATAAATAAATAAAATCTTTTAAAAAATAAATTAACCGTGTTGATGACACCCTTTGTACATGTGTGACTTTAATTTCACTTTATGTTTTCCTGATTGATGGAATGAACAAATTTGAATTGTTTTCTCTTAAATTTGCCTGTAACCTAGGAGTACTTTTGAAATTCCATGCAATACAACTCGGTTATATAAATAATATTTGTAGAAAATATTGTTTTCATTAAGGAAGTTTTTAAAAGATATCTTTTTTAGTTCATGTTCTTTAGTGACTTACACAACAGTAGTGCTTTTTTTGTGGACTTTATTATTGAAGTAGAATCTAACAAAATACTGCCAGCTTACACTGCGGAGAAACATTGATACTATACTGTATAGCATATCCTATTTTATTGTGAAATTTATTCTAACATTTTTCAAATCCTCAACAGTGTTCACTAGGCATCTTTTGACACTTTGTTGTAAAAGGAATGACTGTTGGTTTGCTACTATATTGGGTACTAATTCAGTAATTTTAGTGTGGCATCATGAATGACTACATGCTGCCTTTGCAATTACACTAGAAATTTTAAAGGAAACTCAGAATTTTCATTAGTTTTTAGAAAAATTTTGTAAAACATTGGGATGAGTTTTACTTCAAACAGAATTTGTCATGTTAGGTACTTAGTGTTAAAATGGCTTACTAAGCACTAGCCAACATCTCTAGGGAAAATACACACTTAATGTGATATTCATGAATAACAACAGTGGATATAAATATATATTTTAAATAGTATCCTTGATTGTCAAAAAAAAATTTTTTTTTGCTAACTGCTCCTTAGATCATTATTTTATCTTATACTATAGCTGATAAAAGTCTTATATTATGGTGGTGCCTGGGTAGCTCAGTTGGTTGGGCATCTGCCTTCAGCTCCGGTCATTATCCTGGGGTCCTGGGATCAAGCCCAAGTCAAGCTTCTTGCTCAGCAGGCAGGGACCCTACTTCTCCCTCTCCTCTGCTTATGTTCTTCTTGCTCACTCTCTCTCAAACAAATAAACTAAATTTAATTTAAAAATCTTACATTATGAGTAAGGGAAGTGACAGTTCTGCCACTTTGTAATTTACCTGCTTACGCATTGTTCATCATTATTCCAATATTCGTCTTTGTTACAGGAATCTCTGTATGTCATTTCTTCATTTTGTGGGGATTAAATATGGGTCATCTAATCCATAAATTCTCTCAATTGGGCACATGTAAACTACTCTGTGACATGATACACGAGAGTAAGCACATAAGAGAGGGGATCCTGTGAAGTCATCTGTGTGTGAACTCCTACACTTCCATCCAGACACCTCCTATATCCAGAGTGCCAGAGAGCATGACCACTGGACATACCAACTGTTCAGCATGTGAGGGTCAGTCTGTATATTAATATCAGCAGAATTTAATTTCTATATTTTTAAACTTTATTTATTTATTTATTTGAGAGAGAAAGAGCACTTTTGTGTGAGCCGGGGAAGGGGAGGAAGGGAGAAGGAAAGAATCCCAAGCAGACTTTGTGCAGAACTGGTTGGGGTGGGGTGGGGGGTTCGATCTCAACACCTGGAGATCATGATCTGCACCAAAACCAAGAGTCGGGCGCTCAACCAACTGGGCCACCGAGATGGTCCACTATGTTATTTCTATATTTAAAATATAGAAATGATTGTAATTTCTTACATCTAGTGGATTTTCTGCACCCCTTTACTATTTGTTTCAAGACCACTAGGGAGCCTATGTGCCTTTAGAGTAAAAAGAAAAATAGAAAGAAAGAAAAAAAAAAAACAGGAAAGTTACTTAAACTCTCTGAGCTTCGTTTCATTCATCTGTAAGATGGCAATTATAATGATAATAACATACTGCCAAATTTACTATGACTATCAAATTGAACATTATATACAAAGTAGAGAATAAAACACTATATAATTATTGATTAATACTAATAAACATTTTGGTGGGAGTTACAAGCTGAAGGGTATTGAGTCGTAAGATGAATAAAAGAATTGTGTGAGACTATCTGCATAATGTTATTTGTTTAAAAGTTTAACTGTTTTTAAGACTTTTTAGAAATTTAACATTAAGATGTCCTATTATCACAGTAAAACTGGAGAGGGAAGGTAGGGAGATGCTCTGATATTAGAATATTATGGAGTGCCCCCAAACTGACAAATAATAAATTTCTCAAAAGAAGTTACTATTATGGTCATATAAAATATGTATAGGAGTAATATGAAATAATAAGGAAAAATATCATCCCTTTCTATAATTTTAAATATCTCCTACTTGGAAAACTATGAGGGTGGATGGAATCCCTTTTATCATTCTTATTTCCATTAATACAGCTTAAATCAATTTAAGACATTTATTTAGAGAGGTTACAATCAAATTAATTTGTCCAGTAAAGTACAAAATAATTATAAACAATAATTTGATTATCTTATTTTTCTGTGTACATTGTCCACAAACAACTATATTTAATATAGATAATCCCAAAGTTTATTTTTTATTACTACTGTTCTCTTAGTATCTCTCTTAGAGATTTTTTTCCATTCTCTAAAAAAATCAACTATCACCTTTATATAGATTACTACCAAATGTTTATTTTTTATACACTTTTCTCCTCAGAATTTTAGTCCCTTATCTTAAACTATGTGTAAGATATTTATAGTCACATATTTCTCAATATCCTTCAAATTAAAATATCTAACACTTATTTCCAATGCCTTCCTCTTCCCAGCATGGCACCAGGCTCCTATCTTATTGGCATTTGGAACTAGAGGTATTTTTGTTATCCTGACTCTGAGGTTGAAAGTCACATTTCACATGGTTCTCTTTTGCTCTCCAAACCAGAACATAACAAAAGTCCTGATAATTTTTTCCTTCAAAACATTTATTCCATCATCCCTACGTTGCTACTCTGGTGCCAGCATTCTAGTTCAGGCCTTACTTTTCTTTATAGTTAAGCCTTTTTGCTCACCTTCCAACCTCCAATCCTTCCCTAATTTAGTCCTTCTAGCATTCAGCAGATAGATTAATCTTCCTGAAGCATTGTTCCTACATGACATTTTTCTGTTACACATAGTTCAAACTTCTTACTATCTATAGAATAAAGACACAAACTCCTAAATGTAATATTCAGTCTAGTATTCAAATCTGAACACTTTCGACCTTTCCTAGCATACATATTATACCTTTCCACCAACGTAGGGAAATATCTTTATTGTAAATATCCTTTGCTTTTTTATCCCCCTCCTTTCCGTTTTATCACGTCATAAACCAATACAAATGCCTTTTCTTCTCTTCCGTTTCCAACTCTTCCATCCATAGCCACTCATTTATTAACCATATATATATTCTGAGTATCACCAGTGGTCCAGACTATGTAAATAAAAGTGAACAAGCCATGGTCCTCTGACATTTTAATCTGGTGAGTTAAAAAGACAGAAAAACAACTAATGTAATAATCCTATGATAGAGACATAAATAAAAAGAACAATGGTCACATAAATTCAGCTACTCAGTCTATTTCATTATATTTCTAAAATTTGAGAGGAAGGCCTCAATCTTCTGAGTTGGGAGTCTTCTTGGCCTGCCATGAAGCTATGGAAATCTAGGGCATACAATTCAGAAAGGGGGTGAGTGAAGCCAGTCTACTATCACTAAGAAATAGCCAATGAATTAAAATGGATACAAAAGCCAGATCTTCACATATCAAACATGGTGGAGCCCGTGGACCATCTGTTAATAGAATAGAAGTAGGATACAAGGTAGTCTGGCTCTAATATGACTGTTGATCTTAATGCTACCAATGATCCCTTATGCCCTGATGGAGACCCACAACAACCTGCATTTAATGCATCTGCAACCACTGTTAGGAGTTGGGGTCAGGGCAAAAGAACACATTATTGATCCAATGGACAATTTTCATTCTTCCTTTTGACCAAGATGGTAAGTTTAAAAACAAGGAAAAAAGGTTGTTGATATAATAATGATTATTATAAGTCTAAGCAGTGTTTATAATTTAGTTGATGGTGGTGATTTATCACTTGTTTCATTTGCATCTTGGTGGAAACAATCTAATAAGATAAAGTGTTTATTTTCTGGATTTGTCATGCAAGAGTTTATCTATTCCCTACTCGTGCTTGCGGGAAGACACAATTCTCATTATTTTTTAAATAGAGTCAGTAACCCTTTTGTATTATGCAGAACCAACCAATAAATCAATAACAATTTAGAGAGGAAGGGCAATATGTTGGGAATAATAACAAAGGAGGAGATTGAGAAAAGATGAGAGGTGAAGCAGATGCAGTGTAGGAGCAGATGTTTTTGTAGGGTCCTCTTGGAAGGGAGTAAAGGAAGCTGAGGCAAAGTGGAGTGGACCCTGAGAAGGTAAGCTCTGCCTAGATTCGAGAACCACACTAACCTCTCTACGTGAGACGTTAATGCAGTCAGAGCAGTCAAGAATATTGCACCATATTCCTCCCACAGATGGGAGCCGGGAAAGGTGAGGAGAATGGCCAACAAATTCTGACAAGAGGTAGGGAGTCCTCTTCAGTTAGCATCCCTGAGTAGAGAGACTAAGTTGCTATGTGTTCCCATCTAAATCATGAAGTAATTCTACATCTGGAGCTGTTATCGAAGCTCCCACTAAGCATATAATATATACAAAGAACTATAAATATTTAGTCTGTGAGCTCCAAGGAATCCATAGTCCAATTAGAAGAACTTCATGTTGACATGAGAAAACAGCAACAACAAAAATCTTTTAGTGCAGCACAGTTATCCCTCCCCAATTTCTAGTTCATTTTGTGAAAGTTTCCATATGCATGATTTTACTTCTGTATAACTTTTAGCGACAAGTTTATCTCCATTTCATATTGAGTGTGCCTTGATGTGGATAACAGAAAAGAATCCAGGGACTGGGTCTAGAAAATAAAGGTAGTGTAGACAGTAAAAGAGTTGATCCATTATGCAGTGATGTTTTGAGAGAGAGAAAATCCAGAGAAAGTAGACTGAGACTTAAACTGCATGTGGCGGATAACTTTTGGGGAAATTACACACTGAGCTTACAGTCAACTCAGAGTGTTGATGGTTATTAACCCACAGGTCAGCAAACTCTTTTCCTCCTTTAACTTCCTATCATAGTGGAAGCAGAGGAACAAAAGCATCAGATTCTTAGTTTTGAACATCAAAGTTCCAAGTCTAGGTTTAAGAAAGAAGTATTTTGACAGGACATGTAAATAAGTACAATGAGTCTCTTGACCACCACATGCTTAACTCCAAGTGTGTAAAGAGCTTCCTGTCAGGGTGGCCTCTCCTTGTGTTTTCTCTCTATCCTCCATAGAGATGGAGAAAAAACAAAGCATGGACATTGGTACAATCTCCAAGGAAAAGCCAAGTGCTCCCCCACCTTTCCATGACTGCCTCCATTCTGACCCTTTAGCTCCTAAAGGAGAGAGGGGATGGTGATGATGTTGCCAGAAGTATTGGGGACCTGGAATCAGGAGAGACCTGAGCTTAGCTTCAGGTCTCGCTGTAGCTGCAAGTTGTTGATCCCAGAAGTGTTCCTCTACCTTACACAGTGTGGAATAGCTGAGTAAAACCTCTGCCCAACATTTAGGAGTCTAGGTGTGAGAAAGACCCATGGAAAGCTACTTTGTATCCTGGGAAGAAAGGACAGAGGAACCAAATGTTTTTCTTCTTGCTTGTTTGAATGCTGTCAAGACTGGAGAAGTCTCACAGGTAAAAGAAGGAATTGGGCAGTAGGCGGTAATGAAATTAAATGACTAGAAACCAGATAAGGTCAACCAGGACTCAGCTGATGACACTGAGGAGAGGTGGCTAGAATGAGAATTGAAGACAGCTCACCCCATCATACTATGACTACAATTAAACCCTTTGAAGGTAAATCCTGTCCCAGGGAGATGAAGAGAAAGAGAGAAAACAGTCAAGGGAATTAGGTCTATGAAAATATTATTTTTCTGCCTTGAAATATGTGGGGTTTATTTAAAAGATATTTATTTATTTGAGAGAGAGAGAGAGAACGAGCTAGAGATCATGAGCAGGGAGAAGGGCAGAGGGAAAGGAAGAAGGAGCAGGGAGCCCAACATGGAGCCCAACCAGTGGGGAGCCTGTTCTCCCTCTTCCTCTGCTGCTCCCCCTGCTTGTGCTCGCATGTGCGCTTTCTCTCTCTCGCTCTCTCTCTCTCTCTCTCTCTCAAATAAATGGGTAAATATTTTTTAAAAAATATTTTAAAGGGGCGTCTGGGTGACTCAGTTGGTTGAGTGACTGCCTTCGGCTCAGGTCATGATCCCTGACTTCCAGGATGGAGTCCAGCATTGGGCTCCCAGCTCCTTGGGGAGTCTGCTTCTCCCTCTGACCTTCTCCTCTCTCATGCTCTCTCTCATTCATTCTCTCTCAAATAAATAAATAAAATCTTTTAAAAAATAAAAATACTTAAAAAATAAAAACCCCGTCTGGGTCTTATACTTTCTGGGGAATAGCTATTTTTTTACTGTTACTATTAAACATTGACATTTCCAAATTCATTTTTACATCAGTTTGGAACTGTTAGGTCCATTATTAAATGAAATGAGACTGAGACAAAGTGAAAGTTATTTAAAGCTTTATTTTATGATAAGTATTAGAAGTTAGACTGATCAGCCAGGGGAACGAGACTGAGACAAGGTGAAAGTTATGCAAAGTTCTATTCTATGCTAAGAATCAGAAGTCAGACTGACTGGTCAGGGCTGCCTCCAAAATGGGCTACCCCTTCCAGCCTCACAGACTAACTTTTATAGAGCAAAATCCTGGCCAGACGTATGTGGCCAATGAGATTGTAACATTGCATAGTCATGTTAGGTCACACGCAGGTGGCCAATTGAATTGCAATTTACCCTTTAGTAGCTGTTTGAACTAACCTATTACTCTGGTCAGAACTGGCGCTCAAGTTTGGCACCCAAAAGGCAGAGTTTACATTCTTTGGTGGTTAGGGAGACAATATTTATACTTTTACTGACTGGATGTCTCCACCTGGCCTGACTCGTCCTTGCATTCTGGGCTCTCTTACCAGGAACTGGCCCACCATATTTTACTGGTTTCCCAGACTTGTTTCTAAGTAAGTTTCTTACTGTTACTATTAAACATTGTTTAATACTAAGTTTCTCTGGTGGGGGGTTGGGGGGGAGCTGGGTCAGTTTAAGTTTTACTGCACAAACAACAAAATGGCTTTTAACCAAGATGGAGTTGCTCTGGCTAAATAGGTCCTTACAGGAACTATTATATTTTCTTAGAAATATCCATTTCAGGGGTGCCTGGGTGGCTCAGTTGGTTAGGCAACTGCCTTTGGCTCAGGTCATGATCCGGAGTCCTGGGGTCCCACATCGGGCTCCCAGCTCAGCGGGGAGTCTGTTTCTCCCTCTGACCTCTCCCCTCGCATGCTCTCTCTCACTGTCTCTCTCAAATAAATAAATAAAATCTTTAAAAAAAAAAGAAACTTCCATTTCATTAGAATTTATGAATTTAATACCATCAAGCTTCCTCTGGTACCATCATGTAATATTTGTCATAATCTCTGTCTTGTGGTAGAAACCTTAATTCCCAATAGCATACAATTGGTTTTCTGCTCTTCTTTTTTCTCCACTAACTTTGATGTAAGTTTTAAATTTTTATTGATTTTTTAAAAAGATTTATTTATTGATTTGAAAAGAAGAGAGAGTGTAAGTGGGAGGAAGAGCAGAGGGAGAGAGAATCTCAAGCAGACTCCCCAGTGAGCACAGAGGCAGGTGCAGGGCTCACTCTCATGCCCCATGAGATCATAACCTGAACAGAAATCACCAGTGGGTTGCTTAACTGACAGAGCCACCCAGCACCCCAAATTTTTTTTGGCCCTTGAGAAAGAAAGAAAAAAACAACAAATGTTGCATGTAACAATAAAGAGTGCAAGTTCTAGTGTCAGAGCCTGACTTATTTGAATCCTGCCCTTTACCATGAAACTGGGCATAAATTACTTGATTTCTACCTGCATGTTCCTTGTCTATAAACTAAAAGTTAATAATTGTATCAAAAACTGTAGGAATGTTTTATGCAGATTAAATCAGTTAGTACATGTCAAATGCTGAAAACTGTGCCTGGTATTATTGCTCAGGAAATCCTAGCTATTATGGTAAATGTAAGTAACTAGTACCTAGCATTCATTCCAGCCTGCTCTTAATGTCACTTTTTGACTGAAGCATGTGAAAACCTAAAACCACATTTTCCAGGTCCATTTGAGGCAGTGTTCTGGATGCATCCATCCCAGCTGTTGCTGCTGCCATCTGACCCAGTGGTAGAGATAGGGATGTTTTGTGCAAGAGCAAATCCTAGCCATGAGTAGCAAAGAGGCAATTGATGATGGCTGCCGGAGCTTCTGATCCAAGATTTTTGACACCTGTATAAAATCTTTGATAAATGTGTTCTTGAACTCAGCCATTCCGATTGTAGGGTCTTAAATCTCCATCTTCTTGATATGGCATGGATGAAACCGGCCGTATAGTTCAGCAATCCTTTCCAGCAATTCCTCAATGCCCAGCAAAAAGCTTTAGTTTCCAGCCCTTCTAATTATGTTGTAGGTATCAGATTCACTGAACTAAATCCTCTTCTACTGAAAATAGTTGGAATAGTTCCTATTTCCTAAAGTTACATATTTTTGATATATTACTATTTTCTAATTTGTTAATACCTGATTTATCTTTATGCATTCCATTTCCCTATATAGCTGTCTATTGTTATTTTTCTTGGTTCTTGGATACATTCCATTCTTTTCCTTCTTTTCTTCCTTCTTTGCTGCTTATCTTTCTTCCTCTTTAATTCTTTATTTGTTAAAAAGTAAATACATTGGAATTCAAACAAAAACTTGAGGGGTGCCTGGCTGGCTCAGTCTGTAGAGCATTTGACTCTTCATCTCTGTTTTGTGAGTTTGAGTCCCACATTGGGTATAGAGATTAGATAGATAGACAGACAGATAGATAGATAGATAGATAGTTGAAACTTTTTTTAAAAAAGGATCAAATACATTGACGATTATGCATTTTTCTCTGTGAATAGTTTTGGATCCAACCCATATTTTAATATGTAGTATTTTTGTTGTTAATATCCAACTTGTATATAATCGCAGGTTTCATTTCTTTTTTTAACCAATGATTCTTTAGCAAAATATTATTTCCAAGGAATTGGATTGTCCTTTTTTGTTGTCATTACTTTTTATTTATCTAATTTTATTGCATTATGGTCAGTGAATATGACCTTCTACTTTCCAGAAATCATTGTGTATTTTTTCCACTCGAAATGAAATCAAATTTTATAGATGTTCTTAAGCACTGAGAAATCATATTCTTTGTTTATAGAGTACAAACTGATTTTACTTATATTTTGTATATTTTAATTTTCTTTTACCTACTCTAAATTAAATTTTCTCATGTGTATTTCTGCTAATTTCTTCTTTTGTTCAAATAGCTTTTGCATAATACATTTTAATATACATAATATCTCATTAAGTTACATTTGTGAATTGTATGCATGTATGTTTTTAAGAGAGACAGGTGAGGGGAGAGGCAGAGGGAGAGAGAAAGAGAATATTAAGCAGTCTCCACTCCTAATGCAGAACCTGCTGCAGAGCTACATCTCATGACCCTGAGAACATGAGCTGAAATCAAGAGTCAGATGGTTAATCAACTGAGCCATCCAGATAGCCTTCCTTTATTTTTTATAAAATGTGTTTAATGCAGGTGGCTTTTTTTTCTGAAATGCATTCATTTCTTACAGCAATTATGCTTTCTTTTTGCTTGTACTTTCCTAATATTTTCTTGGACAATAAACTATAGGCTTTTTAAGTCATTTTGTTCCATATATATCTATAAATAGCATATGGTTGAATTTTGGACATATATATTTAATTGATAACTTATCTTCTCTTTCATTTTATTAGGTGTATATATTATGCTTTTAATTTTATTAATAATTAACAAGACTTATTTATAAGAAAAGTTAGTTTTATAAAAATATACACACATAATCTTGTTTCCTTTATTTTTTTAGGGGGGTGAAGGATAGAGAGAGCAGGAGAGAAAATCTCAGGCAGGCTTAATGCTCATGCAGAGCCCAGTGCAGGGCTTGATCTCAGGACCCTGAAATCATGACCTGAGCCAAAATCAAGAGTCAGTCATTTAAACCAACAGAGCCACCCCGGTGTCCCCATGCACATTTATCATTTTAAAAAATCTAAATAAACAATTCACAAAACGGCAATGGAGATAGGCACAATTTATCCCAAGTCTTATTGCCCAAAAATAGCTATCACTAAACTTTGGTTAGCATAATTTCACTTTTCTATATTCAGTTATCCAAACAGAATCCAAATGGAGATTAAAGGACTGTTTTGATAAATTATTCAATTAAAATTTAATTGAACAAAAGGAGAAACTGAAGTGAAGCTGGAGAAATTGGTGAACTTGACATCAGGGTTTCTCTACTACTAATAACCCATTTTTAAAAATTTTCTCTTGAGTTAACCAGACTGTTAGGAGGTTGGACTCATGACTTCATAAGCCACATGTTGTGACTTTGCAGAGTATCCATGACCTTCTTGTCTGGAAGAAGGGAAGGTTTATGCACTTACAGGTTCTTCCACGACCCTCTCCCAGATTTGCATTACTCATCTTATTAATTTATGCAATGTCAACATTAACAACACTTACATCTTATTCTGCAGTCAAAATTCTTGACACTTTTCAGTGGTGGCTTTATACCTGAAGAAATTCAGTGTCCTTATAGCTCCTTTAACCTCAGTTTATTTTTTCTTTAGTTCTATAATTCTCTATACCTCTTAGTTGACTAAATTTCATTGACCCACTTTTTTTCAAAAAGGTCTATGGGCAATGTATCCCCTGAGTTTCTGTACCCTTAAGAATATGTTTCTTTCTCTTTATAGTTGAAGGATAACTGGGATAGGGATAAAATTTGTAGTCATACTTTCTCTCCTTCAGAAATGTATAAACTAGTCATTATTTTTCCTCTGTTTTCTGACATTCAAGTATTGCTATGGGGAAATCCAAGGAGAGCCTGATTTTTTTTTTTTCCAACTTTGAATGCTTCTTGCTTTCCTGCATATAATTTCCATAGAATTCTGTCTTTATTCTTAAAATTTAACAATTTGGATATTTTGGGTACTGGGATACTTTTTGGTGCACTCATTTGGCATCAGTTTTTCTCTTGGATAAAGTTTACTCTTTTGATCTGCAAATTCTGGTCTTTATTTCCTGTAAGTATCAGGTAACTACTTTTTTTGTTACTTATTTAAGTGTACTTCTTCTATTTTCTTCCTCAATTTCTATGTTTTCCTCAAATCTGGTTTCTTCCATATGCCTATGTTACCTTTTTTCATATCAAATCTGCTGTTATATTCCTATACTTTTTTCATTTTGCATCATGTGATTTCATTAGATTGTATACTCAGTCTAATTTTTTTCTTTTCTTAAAGATCTGAAAATTGGCCTTTATTTTTGAAACAAACAAACATATCCAGAGGGAATAAATGATTTAAAGGATAAGCACCAAAATGTTAACTGCATGTTTTTGGGTTTTTCTTTACTGTATTTTTCTAATGTGGCTTTTATCTCTTTTGGTTATTTATTTTTTTTATAAAGTTTTTTTTTTTTTTTAATTTATTTGACAGACAGAGATCACAAGTAGGCAGAAAGTCAGCCAGGGCGGGTGAAGCAGGCTTCCTGCTGAGCAGGGAGCCTGATGCAGGGCTCCATCCCAGGACCCTGGGATGGTGACCTGAGCTGAAGGCATAGGCTTTAACCCACCGAGCCACCCAAATGCCCCACTTTTGGTTATTTTCTGAGGTCTTCCATCTCAATATTCCCCTCCTATAATGCCTTAAATTGTTATTTTAAACCCTTGACAATCAATCAATCAGTAAACAAACAAACTCTTGACTCTCTTCTTTGAGTTCGTCTGGCAGAGAACACTGTTATCTATTGCTGCATAACAATATTACCACAAACTTGGGGACTTAAAAAAACATATATTTGTAATCTCTGTGAGTTAGGTGTCTAAGCACAGCTTAGTTGAAATCCCACAAAGCTGTGATCAAGGTGTCAGGCTGCTATTTCATCTGAGGCTTGACTGGGGAAGATCTACTTCCCAATTCAACATGGGTGTTTGCAGCATTCATTTCCTCGAAGGCTGCCAGACTGAGGGCCTATATTGATTGCTGGCTATTGCAACCCTCCCCTCCTTGCTTAGTGGTCCTCTCCAAATGGCATAAAGCTCACAAGATGGTAGTTGGCTTCTCTGAAGTTAGCAAGGAAAGTTCTCCTAACAAAAAGGGTCAAAGTCTTATGTAATGTGATCATATATATATAGTTGACCCTTGAACAACCTGGCTTTGAATCACACAGACCCATTTACATGTGAATTTTTTTCAATAAATACAGTACCGTAATGAGTGTCCTCTTTCTTATGATTTTCTTTTTCTTTTTTTAAAAAAAAATTATTTATTTATTTGACAGAGAGAGAGATCACAAGTAGGCAGAGAGGCAGGCAGAGAGAGAGGGAGGAAGCAGGCTCCCCGCTGAGCAGAGGGCCTGATGCGGGCTCGATCCCAGGACCCTGGGATCATGACCTGAGCCAAAGGCAGAGGCTTTAACCCACTGAGCCATCCAGGCACTCCTCTTATGATTTTCTTAATAACATTTTCTTTTCTCTAGTTTAGTTTATTCTACTAATACACTATATAATACATATAACATACAAAATATATAGCAGTTGGCTCTTCATGTTTCAGTAAGGCTTTCTTTCAACCATAGGTTATTAGCAGTTAAGGAGTCAAAAGTTTATGTGGATTTTCTACTGCACAGGGGTTGGTGTCTCTAACCTCCATGTCATGCATATAACTATATACATCCTATCCCATTTACTGAATTCTATTGATTATAAGCAAATTATGGGTTCTACCCATACTGAAGGAGAAAAAATAATATGAGGCATGAACACCAATAAGTAGGAACCATGGGAACTACCGTAGAATGTGTCCACCACATTCATGCTGTATTTAATGTCTTGGAGAATGTATTAGTTTCCTAGGACTGCCATAACAAAGTAACATAAACTGGGTGGCTTGGAAGAAAAATTTATTGATTCATAATTCTAGAGGCTGGCAGTCTGAAAGGAAGATGTCAGCAGGGCTATGCTCTCTCTGAAGATATGGAGAAGAGTCCTTCTTTGTTTCTTCCTAGCTTCTGGTAGTTTCCTGATATCCATGGCATTCTTTGGCTTGTAGATACATCACTCCAATTTCTGCCTTCATTCTTACATTTCCTTCTTTTCTATATGTGTCTCTGCATGTCCTCTCCTCTCCTTATAAGGATATCAGTCATTGAGTTAGGGTCCACCCTAATCCACCTCGTCTTAACTAATTACATTTGCAAAGACTTATTTCTTATTTCTTGATTCAGTTACATTCTGAGGTTCTGGGTAGGCATGAATTCTGGGGGGAACTTATTCAACCCACTTCCAAGACTATGCAGAATTATATCTTAGTTCTTGGTCTATTTATTAGGTAATTTATTTTGTATTACATACTCTCCTTTTCTTGCTCATTTATTCTCTTTCTCCTCTTTTTTTTTTAATTGTTTGATTCCATTCTTCTTCTTCTTTTTTTTTTTCTAGCAGCAAAAATTGCAGATTTGCTTACCTTTCTCCTTTACTTGTCTCTACCACAGAGCTATAATAATTATTTGTTTTCCCTGCCTTCCTTACAGCTAGTCGTTGCCATGACACAAAGTACTTGTAAATGAGTTACTGGCAAAATTTCATTTAGGGCTGAGGAGTGATATGAGATGCTGGCTCCTCACTTTTCCTCGCTCTGCTTTAGCTCCAGCAATCTCCTTGGCTCAGAGAACAGGCGGAAGGCAGTAAAGATGGCATGCCAGCCTGGTGTCTTCTTTAGTTCCTCCACCCCTTCAACTTCAATGTAGACATTCCACTTTTGCTGAGGCTTCTCCAGGCCCAGACCTTGGTATTCAAATCACAGTCTTTCAGGATTGTGCCTCCTCCTTTGAGAGAAGTCCATATCCTGCTCAGGGTTAAAGAGGGCATGATTTGGTTCTCAGCACTCAGTCTCTTTCCTCATTTCACTTCATTGCCTGGTAGACCTGTTTCCTATTTTGTAATTTAAGGTTGTATCATTTCCTTGTTTCACTGAAGTGGGCATTCCCTCCCCCACATTGTTTTTCAAATTTTTTTTTTAGTAGTAGTAGGTTTCAGGAAGGGGAATGAAATAAAAATATCTTTATTTTGTCATCATTAAAAGCCTCTACTAAATGCTTTAAGAGTTTTGAGATGATTATTTAACCCCTACTTCTGCAATATTCATCATAGCTGAGAGTAAAATGATGTATTTTTAATTCTCTCTATTTGATACAATGCATTTTGTAAGCTTTTTTTCCTTTCCCAACCATGGAATTTAGATCCAAGTTGTTACTGTATTAATATTTTATTTATCTTTCCCTTTAGGAATTATTTATGATATTTACATTCAGTTTATAAGCAGATTTGCATCCATTTCTTCAGATATCGCTCTTTTACCAAGTTTCAGTGCTTGTAGTTAGTTGTTTCAAATTCTCATTTTTCCTTTAGGTCTTAATTTTGCTTTGTATTTCACTCTTTGGAGAAATATTTAAGGTGTTTATTTGAAAAAGTTACATAAAGATTGTCTGACAGGACTTGCATATCTAAGAACATCTTTCCTTTGCCTTTACACATTACTAATCACATGTATGGATATAAAATTCTCTGGTTAAAACTTCTCCAGGCCCAGCTCTGTCAGTTTAGGCTAGGATGTGTTATGTTAACAAATGACCCCAAAATCAGTGGCTAGAATTTTCAAGGTTTTTTTAGAATTTTAAAGTCACACTATAACTTCTTGGCAGATTGGCTTCATCTTCATGCTATGCCTAAACTGATAGAGCATCTAGAATATTGTTGGTTGTCTTATTGTAGGGCAAAAAGAGCATGACAAACTACGTTCTGGCTCTTTAAGTATCTGCTGCGAAGTGACAAGTCATTACACCTGCATTTTATTGGCTAGAACAAGTCACATGGTCAGACCTATTGTCAATAGGGCAGGGGAGTATAATTGTCTTCCAGGGCTGAACAGTCAATATTTGTAAACGGTAGCTGTAAATAATAATGCAATCTACTACACCCTCCATATGTCACAGATATTGCCCCATTATGCTAGCATTTTCATTCATAAAGAAGGTTAAATGAAGCCTGCTATAACTGAGTCATGAGAAGTAGGAGCAGGAATCAGTTTAGGGAAAAGATAATGATTTTAGTTTTAGAGAGTTGAGTATAAAATATCTAGCAGTAATTGGATATGAGTCTGAATGTATGGGGGAAATCTAGGTTGGGGGATATCAAGTTATGCAATCAATGCATAGAATTGAATTTCTTTTGGGGGGATTCCTTTTTAAATTTAAATTCAATTAATTAACATAGAGTGTATTTTTAGTTTCAGAGGTAGAGTTCAGTGATTCATCAGTTGCATAGAATACCCAGTGCTCATTCCATCTAGTGCCATCCTTGATGCCCATCACCCAGCTACCCCACTTACCTACCCACCTCCTCTCCAGCAGCCTACTGTTTGTTTCCTATGCTTAAGAGTCTCTTATGGTTTTTCTTCCTCTCTGATTTCATCTTGTTTTATTTTTCCTGGGTTTATTTCTTTTGCTAACCAGAATCACGCTGTATGTATTGTATGTATTGTCCTTTGATGTGCTTGCTGGCGATGTTCTCAGGCTAGCACACACTTTTTATCCATTATACATTCCACAGAATTAGTGTCACTGTTTGGGTTGCTTCATTCTGCTATTAAAATTATGCCCACTTTTGTGCACAAATTTGAGCACGGGGCTGAAATTTGAGGGGAAGAGTGCCAGTTTGAGCCCTTGGCAATGGTGAAGGCATGTTGACTTGGCATTGACAGGTGGCAGGCTGTGCGTGCTGACTCGGGCAGGAGGTCGGCAGGACTGTGAGTATGCGACCCACAAGCCAATGGCATCGTGGGTGACAGGGACATGGCTGGTTTTGCTTTTAACTTTTGTTTTTCTGAGAAATTCTATCTCTCCTTCTATTCTAAATGAAAGCCTTGCTGGATAGAGTATTCTTAGCTATAGATTTTTTTCCTTTTAGCTGTTGGAATTTATCATGCCGCTTTCTTCTGGCCAGCAGAGTTTCTGCTGAAAAACCCACTGATGGCCGCGGGCGTTTCTCTTGTATGTCACTGCTTTCCTTTCTCTTGCTGCTTTTAAAATTCTCTCTTTTTCGCTACTTTTGGCCATTTTATTTGCGTTATGTCTTGGTGCAGACCTTTCTGGGTTAGTTTTGTTGGAGCCTTTCTATGCTTCCTGGATCTGGATTTCTCTTTCCTTCCCTAGATTCAGGAAGTTTTTAGCTATTATTTCTTCAGGCAAATCTTCTGCTCCCTTTTCTCACTCTTCTCCTTCTGGGATCCCTATCGTGTGACTGTTATGTTTAACACTGTCACTGAGTTCCCTGGGTCTGTTCTTATCTTGTGTGCTTTTCCCCCTCTCATCTGCTCAGCTTGATTACTTTCCATGACTGTCCTCCAGGAGGCTGATCCGTTCTTCTACTTCCTCTTGTTTGCTGTTCATGCCAGGTGGTCTATTTTTATTTCCATTCAGTGAGTCCAATAGCTCTAATTGGTCCTTTTTTGCATCTTTTTGAGTATCTTTATCAGCATTACTTTAAATTTACTATCAGAAATATTAATCATCTCCATTTTGTTTAGGTCTCTTATTCTAATTATTTTCCGCTCTTTCATTTGGGACATATTCCTCTGTCTCCTCATTCTGTCTATTGCTGTATCTGTTTCTCTATGATAGGAAAGTCAGCTACATCTCCTGCACTTAAAGTAGAGGCCTGATAAAGAAGAGGTCCTGCAGTGCTGTGTCGCCTGTTCCCCAGAACCTGACACTTCAGGAGTGTCTCCTACATGTGTTGCTTCAGGGGTGTCCTACCGTTGTGGCAGAGCTGTGTTTGCCCTCAGTCCAGACTTCAATGGCTCTCTGCATATTGTGGACAGAGTCTGGTTTCCATGGCATTAGCGGGCTGATCAGGGGCAGCCCGGGGCTTGAACTGAGTCAGACCAGGTGTTTACCAGACATGAAGCAGCACCAAACTGCAGGGCATTCTCCCTGTGTGGTCCCCTGGAAAACTTTTGGTGGTGGGCAGGGCCTGCACTGAGACCAACTGCCTGCCCCCAGCCCACTGGTGGGGCCACTGTGGTTCTCCGACCCTCTCCCCAGAGTAGGACTCACTCCGGAGTGGTGCTGGCCCTCCTCTGGGCCTCACTCACACCGTCAGGCTGTGGAGGCGCTTTGATGGGCTCTTGCGAAGAGCGATCACAGAGGGTGGATCTGCTTCACTGTGGCCTCTTATCTATGTCAGGCTGTGGAGAGTCTGTTCTCCAGAATTGAATTTCTCAAGAATTACTGGAAGAAGCAGTGGAATAATGGGGTCGCCTTGGAAAGCAGTAACTGTAAGGATCAGGCAGAAGAAACAGATTTGGTGAAGGAAACAGAAAGAATGTGTAGAGAATTTGAGAGGAGCCAGAAGAAGCCTGTCATATTGTAGCCTGTGCACAGGTTTGTAAGAATAGCCTGTCTCTAGGGGGGTTACCAAACAGACCAGGTTCAGCTACTCCCTGCTGACAAAACTTGAAGACAAAGAGACAAGTGGTGGTGAAACAAGAAAGGAATTTAGTTCGATGAGGCCAACACTGGGAAGACTGTAGACTAGTCTCTCAAAGATTGTCTACAAAGTGCTGAAAACACTTCCAGGTTTATATAAGGAGGGACAAAAGTTGGTAGGTTTGTGCAGGTGGGAAAAGATCAGGTTAATCACTGTCTTGGAGTCTGTCATTTGGGATCTTGCTGGTTCAGGGCAGTCTTTATTATTTGAGGGGGTAGTTTCAGTTCCCCTGAGGGGATGGTTTGCCCTCAGGGTCTTCCACCTGAGCTAAGAAACAAGCTGGAAAGAACTGGAAGGTTTGAGATCAAGTTGCAGGCAGCCAAAGTCCTTTTTCAAAATAAATTAAGGAAGTAGCGAGCACCAAGGAAAGAAAGTAGCAGCATTTCCAAAATAAGGATAGAGAATCTCTCGTAAAAAATAGAAATTATTTAACACTGCATTAGATTATTGGTGACTTTGGTAAGAACTGTTTCAACAGAATGGTAAAATTGGACCAGTTTCAACAGAACAGTAAAGTAGTAGACAATTGAATGACTATTAGGGATTTGAATGGAGAAACTTGAGTATAAATGGAGTATGTAATAGTCCATTCCTTTGAAAAGTTTAGAGGGAAAAAAGAAGATTGGGAGATTTTTTCCCCCCATTTGAACAAGAGAATTTGAAAGTCTTTAAAAGACCAAAGATTGTGGGGCGCCTGGGTGGCTCAGTGGGTTAAAGCCTCTGCCTTCGGCTCAGGTCATGATCCCAGGGTCCTGGGATTGAGCCCTGCATTGGGCTTTCTGCTCAGCAGGGTGCCTGCTTCCCTTCCTCTCTCTCTGCCTGCTTCTCTGCCTACTTGTGATCTCTATCTGTCAAATAAATAAATAAAGTCCTAAAAAAAAAAATTATAAAAACAAAGACCAAAGATTGTGTGTGTGTGTGTGAGTCTTCATTCTTATTTATAGATGAATATACAAGATAAAATTGCATGAAATTTAAAACTAAAATCATTCCACATAACTATGTTTAAGTGCTATAAAATCTATGTACCTATAATCAATCTTTTATATCATGGTAGGTATATTTGGATTCTCCAGAGAAACAGAACCAATAGGATACAGATAGATAGACAAAATCTATAGCTATAAGGAAGAGATTCATTATAAGAAATTGATTCACACAGTATCGGAGGCTGAGAAGTCCCAAGATCTGCAGTGAGCAAACTGGAGACCCAGGAGAGTCAATGGTATAAGTTCCAGTCCAAGCCCAAAGCCAGAAGACAATGTCCCAGCTTGAAGACAGTTACGCAGGAAAAGAATTCTCCCTTACTCTGCCTTTTTGTTGGTTGAATTCAGGCCTTCAACAGATTGGATGAGTTTTATCCACATTGGAGAAAGCAATCTGCTTTACTCAGCATACCTATTCAAATGTTAATCTCATCTAGAAATACCCTCATAGATAAACCTAGAAGAATGTTTAACCAAATATCTGAGTACCTGATGGTCCAAAGTTGACACATAAAATCAACCATCTCAGTATGTCCTTGAATGAAATCTGGGTTTATTTAAAGAAAAATAAATCACTGATGTTGTATATATAATGTAAATTGATTTTATGTAACCTTGATTTGAATTCAGAATGACTTAGCTTCTTGACAGTGCAAGAAAATAGAAATTTATTTTTTAGTGACTGGTTCTATTTAGAAACCCAAGGTATTGTGGGGTGCCTGGGTGGCTCAGTTGGTTAACCATCCAACTCTACCTCAGCTCAGGGTCTTGATCTCAGGGCAGTGAGTTCAAGCCCCTGTAGTAGAACCTACTTATACAAAACCAAACCAAACAAGACAAACAACACCCCAAGGTATTGAGACAATGTAAAAGTGAAACAAAGAAGCTGTAGATTGTGTTTTTGATTGATTTGTTATTTGTGATTTGTTATTTGTCCTTCTACTCCTATCCCATTGGCTGGAAGTTTCAAAAGTACAGTAAAAAAGGAACTTGATTTTTAAAGGCACATAATGATGGCAGAAATGTCAGGAGATAAGGAACAACAAAAGAGGAAGCACAGAACATTTTGGTAATGGGGAAAATCTAGAAAAAAAATTGGGTCCATGTTTAACTTTATTTGTAATTTCTCCCCCATTATAATACTGTCTTGAAATTAGTACCCCCCCCCCCCCAAGTTAGGAAGCATTATTATTGAGATAACCAGACCCAGGAGGCAATTTTAAAGAAAACAAATGTGTTTTCTAGTCTCATTGTGACATAGAGGAAAGAAGCAAGGGAAAGATAATAAATTTGTGTTCCATTAAGAGGAAATATTATGTGTTTGGAATCAATAGTCCAGATTGTTCTATTCATTCCTTTTATTAGTATATGTCATTAAGTAATGATAGCTCTTAATTGCTTGATATAATGCTTTTCCATATGAATTGGAAAATTTTTGTAATGCAAAATAGTGTTTCCAAAATTGGAACAATAAAAAGCCCAAAGAGAGAGTCGTAGTCCTCCTGTAACTTATAGACATAAATCAAGTAATAACATGTTATTACTAACATATAAAGCTATAGAATCGCATCTGTGATGAGCGCTATGAAGAAAAGTTGAGTGGCTACATGAAAGCGGGATTTTGTGACTTAGGCAGTTCAGTGAAGCCTTCTTTATAATAAGTGAAGAGCGGAGAGACAGGGAATAGGAAGTGGAAAGGTCCTGTGACAGAGGGAGCATGCCAGGAAGGATGGATTGAAAACAGGGCAGGGTGGCAGCAGTGGAGAAAATGCAAGAAAGCACAGTGTGAGCTGATAGTACAGAAGTGTTTGGTGGACCAACCATGCTAGGTCTCAAGAGTCACTGAACATTTGCGAGTGGGAACAAGGGATTGGGAGGGGTCCAAGGGAATGTGGGTAGACCAGATAGATAAGAGGTTGTTGTAGTTGTGAAAGTGAGACTAGGGTAGTGCCAGGGAAAATGGAAAGAAGCATTGATGTTTGAGAGATATTTAGGGAGTAGATGATGCACAGAATTAGAGAAATCCAAATGTTATGAGTATTGCCTTTTGAGGTTTCTGAGTAAAGCAATAGAAAACTTCACTCAGGGAGAAATTTTAAAATACAGTTCTTGCACAAGTGTAAGGATTTTTTACGGAGATTAAAGCCAGGAACAAATGCCTAATAGGCTTCAGTTGATATGAACTGTTGACAATGATTTGTGTGCCCAACTAGAGCAGAATGAGGTACTCATATAGTATCCTACATATTCTTCCATTATTGTAAGGGCCTATTTAGCCAGAGAGGCCCCACCTAGGTTGAACAGTCATTTTGTTGTTTATGGAGTAAAACTTAAATTGACCCTGACACCCCAGGGCAACTTACTTAAAAGCAAGTCTGGGAAACCAGTCCCAGGTAACAAAGCCCAGATACAAGTTTGGGTCAGGTCAGGTGGAGATAACGGCCAATGCAGGGATGAGTCGGGTCAGGTGGAGACGTCCAGTCAGTAGAGCTCGCATACTGTCTCCCTAGCTACCAAGGAGTGCGGGCCCCACCTTTTGGGCGCCAATTCTCACCAAGGTGATAGGCTAGTTCAAAGAGCTCTTATGGGGTGAACTGTAGTTCAATTGGCCACCCGTGTGGGACCTAGCATGACTGTGAGCTTTCTCTGTGTGTTATAATCTCATTGGCCACCTGTGTATGGCCAGGCTCAACCACATGGCCTTTGCTCTATAAAAGTTAGTCTGTAAAGAAGAGAGGGGTCACCTCTTTGCAAGAGACGTCCCTCGCTGGTGACTTTGATTCTCGATGCTTGGCGTGAAAGAAAGTTTTGCTTGACCTTCACTTTGTATCAGTCTCACTCCTTTGATCATGGACCCATTATTGGGGGACCCAACCATTATAATTCTTAATACATTATAATTTCTGGTTTTTATCTGTTTCTTCTCTAGACTGTGAACTACATGAGGGCAGACATTAGGTCTGATTTAAATCTCCAGCAGGCAGTGAAATAATTTTTGCAAAGTGAAATAATTAGGTCAAGAATCAAACTTTAAAATTTTCTATTTTTTAAGTAATTTTTAGTGGGATTGTAGATTTTTAAACAAGAGTCTTTACATACAATTTACCCAATTCAAAATTGCAAGTTATGGGGCACCTGGGTGTCTCACTGGGTTAAGCCTCCGCCTTCGGCTCAAATCATGATCTCAGGGTCCTGGGATTGAGCCCCACATCCAGGCTCTCTACTCAGCAGAGACCTTACTTCCCTTTTTCTCTCTGCCTGTCTCTCTGCCTACTAGCGATCTCTCCCTCTGTCAAATAAATATTAAAAAATTGCAAGTTAATAACTTTACTTACTCATTTAAATTTTATCCATAAAAGAAAATGTGGTTTTAGCCAAATACAGTTGTATTACTAGTATGATCAGATTTAACTGTTGGACTGCTTTCAAATGTTGCTACCAAGAACAACCACATGCTAGTATAGAATATAGAATCCTGTTTCTTTAGAGGAGATTGATTAATTTTACATCACCTAGTGTAGTAAATGATTAAAAGATATTGGAATAAATTGATACTGTTTTTTTGAATTTCTTTTATCTTCTTACAGAGGTGTCAAAGAGCAATTACTTTTTTCATCTGGTCAGCAGATGGCAGTGTTTTACTTTATTTAGCTAATAGAGGTTTGTCTCAGGCTGGGTCACAATAGACTTCATCTATTAAATAGCACAATATTTTTGAGAGTTAATTTATACTTTTTGCTCCAAAAATGAACATTATAGAATAGGGGTTGCTCTAGAGTAAAAAAAAAATAATTTCATAAAGTTTTTAGTTAATTTTTAATTTGCTTTTCACTTCTTTTACTGCAATTATTCTCATTTTTGTAGACAACAAAAAAACCTGTTTTATTTTACCTTGTTCCTTACCTTTATTGTTTAAAAAGGTCAATGCTGAACAGTACCTCTGGAAACAAAGTTTAAATTATATTTAAATTAATGCAGCACAGTTAAACATTTCACTGGGCTTCAGTTTCCCCCTTCTAAGATTAATCTTTTCAACTCTTAAGTTTCTGAACTGAAGAGTGAGTTAGGAGATCTGGGTTCACTTCAGAGTGCCATAAAGCATGCACTAAATGACTTATAACAAACCATTTGAATTTTTTTTTGCCAACTTTTTTTTAATGTGTAAAGTAAATCTAGTCTGCATATCACTATATTTAACTTGTAAAAACATTGCCAAGATACTGGTTTGAAAAGTCTGAACTCTCCATAAAGACATATAAAGGGATTGAAGATCAAGGGAAACTTCCACCTTTAAGTAGAAACACAGTTCACTAATAATGAAGTGATAAGCACACCTTTTTCCTATTATCATGATTGTTATGATAAGCAAAAGCAAAAATAGTTTCTTCATGTAGTATGTTACTCTTCAAAATATAAAGCTTTATCTTCTATTTACTTTAAAACATAGAAACAATGCACAAAGCTATGACCTCCTCTCCACCAAAAAACCCAAAAACCAAACCAAAACAAAACAAAAGCCCCACAAAACAAATGCTTCAGTATCTCCTTCAAATGTATTTACAAGAACAGAAAAAATCTCTAATTGGAACTTTCTAAAAGCATTTCTCCCCAATTAGAGTGCAGTAATGACTCTAAATGGCACTGTCTCGAGGACAGCTCATCAGTTAATTATAAGGAGTTCTCTAAATTGAGGAGCGAAGAATGATACTAAATTTCAATCAGTGTAGATAAATATGGCTTGCCATTATTCACTTGATATTTTAGACAGTCCCTTTAAAGAGGAAGATGTGGAACAGAAATATTGTCTTTTCTAAAAGAAAAGAGATTATGAGACTCACACTGAACATTTACTCTAAGACTATACTCTTGTCTGGAATATGGTTTTTATAGTCATTCAATTTCCATGATCCCCAGATTCTTTCATTTGCTTGCCCATTTATTTTCCATCTGGCTCCTTCAAACAAGAAAAAAAAATAATATGATATTACTATGGCTGTACTTAACAGCATGGGAAAATGGTTGTGTATTTTAAATATGGTAGTTATGTAATTTAAAAATATGTCGATTAAAGTTTCAATTCCTTTTAGGTTTTGTGTTCCAGCATAATTTAGTGTTCCATATTCTGGTAATAAATGTCTTAAAATTCTATAATATACTTAGGTTTATCTCTGAAATTATCTACCTGCCCAGGTTTAATTTACTTTTTATTTAGTTTTATAAAAGCAAATGTAAAGAAAACAATTGTGTAAAAGGCAAGTTGTCACTGCGTATTATTTATCCTCACAATCTTTCTAAAGTGCCCTATTACATTTTATTTTCTTCCTCTTACTTTTTTGTATTTTTCATGAAGCTTTTATCTTTATTTTCCTTCATTTAAAGTTATACTTTGCAGGGCGCCTGGGTGGCTCAGTGGGTTAAAGCCTCTGCCCTCGGCTCAGGTCATGATCCCAGGGTTCTGGGATCGAGCCCCACATCAGGCTCTCTGCTTGGCAGGGAGCCTGCTTCCTCCTCTGCCTCTGCCTACTTGTGATCTCTGTCAAATAAATAAAAATCTTTATAAATAAAGTTATACTTTTGCTTATTCATGCTCATAGAATTCTCTTCATGTTAAAAACCAGTATGGTTTTGTTTGTTTATTGTCACAGATAACCTCTTGCTATTCTTCACCATCACCTTATTCATGAATTATAAGTTGGGTACCAGGTTCTGCTTAGAAATAGCCCTTCGTGTTTGTTCCTCTATCCCCAGAGGAGTCTGCTGCACATGCCCTTTCCATCCCTTTCCATCTGGCCTCTGCACAAAGGGTTTATCCCACTTTAACACAACTCTTTGTTTTATGGAGGACCTGGAGTATATCTGAAAGTGAATACATATGAAACAATAATTGTGTTATAGGAGAACCTGATCTTTTTTTTTTCATACCTGAACCCTAAGATGACAGAGATACTACACTTAGCCAGTAACAAAGACTAAAGAACATAAGGGCTGTAACAATGACAGATTTGAAACGGAGCTGCAAAAAAGCAAATGTGAAGGGTGTCATTTCTCTTGATACTATCCATTATTACAGTGCTTGTGTTTATATGGCTTCAGAAAAAGAGAAAAAAGCTTGCTACATTTTTCTATCAGTGAAGAACCTTTGTGAGATTTTCACTTTTAAGACGTTAACAAGAAGCAGCTGTATTTGCATACTGATCTATCCATGAATTTTATTAGATTTCTCTCAACAGAAAAAAAATAATTAAGGTATTAGAAAATGTGAACTCCCCTTTCCTTAGTGTAAATAAAATTACAATAAGATTCCTGAAACCTTGTATTTAACTGAAAACCCTCCTTTTAAAATGTATGCTGGTCTTAGTGTTTAAAAGACATCAATTGATTTTCTTACTCTATATTCATGTTATCCCATCTTTATTTCTGCAAATATACGGTTTTATAAGGAAATACTTCAGAATATTGTGGTAATTTTGCCTAGTAATAGACTATAGAAACACAAAATCTAAACATCGAACAACCAAAAAGAACACACACACACACACACACACACACACACACAATATATATATATATAGGTGCTTTTTTTAAAAAGGTGCTTTGTTTTTAATAATTTATTCTAAAATGTATTTGGAATTGAGATGCAAAGCTGTCTGACTTTATTTGGGTTTGAAAGAGTCTGAGATGCTGATGCAGGTTGTCGATATCAAATAGAATTACTGGTTTGAAAGACGGCAACTGAAATCTAGAACCTAACTGGGTACAGGTTACTTTGTGAGGATCAAAGACATAGAACCCTACCTCCCTGACCCCGCCCCCCCAAAGCATACTAATATTTTTTATTGAACATACTCTTCAGAGAGCTTTTTTTTTTTTTTTTAAAGATTTTGTTTATTTATTTGACAGAGAGAAATTACAAGTACACTGAGAGGCAGGCAGAGAGAGAGAAGGAAGCAGACTCCCTGCTGAGCAGAGAGCCCGATGTGGGACTCGATCCCAGGACCCTGAGATCATGACCTGAGCCGAAGGCAGCGGCTTAACCCACTGAGCCACCCAGGCGCCCCTTCAGAGAGCTTTGAAACACGTTTTTATGATAACATCATTTTAGATTTAAACTAAAGAATTACTCGTTTTGAAGTAGTTTGAAGTAGCATCTAGAACTACATTTGAGAACATTTCTCCTATTGGGCCTGCTGAAGGAGTGTAACCTTTGAACACATCTGGTCCTCTTATTCTGAAAGTGTAAGGCTCCATTATCCCTAAGGAGCCGAAACTGTGAGCCCCCAGCTCCACATGCTCATATATAATATCCCTTGTGTTTGGCAGCAGTGCTGAATCTTGTGTGGATCCTTACAAGTGGATTCAACTTGCCAAAGGCAAAGTAGTTAAAAAGAAGCAAACAGCAAGTCCCCCTTGCTTCATATTCCGGGGAGGAAATTCACATGCTTCTGTAGATTGCAGTGTTAGGAAAACCAAATTGGTCATTAGAACAATGTTACCACTTCCCCACTCGAAGCCTGTTTCAGAGTCTCCACTCGTAATTGCTGACTCAGTTTGCCTCCACTGCCAGAACTGAGGCTTGCCCCAGATTGTCTACTGGCTTGATCAGGAACAGACAACAGAGGGGACAAACTGATGATCACTCAAAGCGTATTAATTTGGTCTAAACTGTGTTTGTTAGGACTGCCAAGGTATAAATATCCTTCATGGGAAGGGGCGGTAAAGAACCCTAAAATTTTAGGGCAACTGGCTCAAGGTCACTGAGGGAAGGCAACATTTGAGACTGGGCTCTTCAACAATTCGGTCCAATAATGGACCGGAGCCAAACACGACACCATCCAGGAGTTTCAAAGCTGCGTAGTAAAATAGCTAGCGTGGGCAGTCCTTTGTACTCCAGCTAGAGTAAAATTAACGCAGTCTTCCTTTCTTCCATCGCTGCCTGACGGCATCCCGCAAATGGGTGTAGGGTTAAGGAGAGCAGAACCCAGCTGTCCGTTCACAGCCGAGTCTTTTGAGAAAATGGAACGGAGGAGGGTGAGAACCACCACCGGAGAGGGGCAGTGAGTTGGGAGAGGGAAACGGGAGCAGCTGCGTGCAGGGCGAGGGGAAGGAAGCCGGGGTGTGTGCGTCTGGAAGGGAAGTGGGGAGAGGGGCAAGAGCGACCACGGGGCCGAACTCCCGCTGAGAGAACCCAGCGGCCGCCGCCTGCGTTAGAGGGTGAAGGCGGCCAGTTAGAGTGAGGGGGAACGCGGGAAGCCGGGGGAAGGAAGGAAGTAGGAAAGAGGAAGGAAAGGCAGGAGCCGAGAGAGGAAGAGCGGCTGCAATTTCTGCGGCCGGCTCAGTAGGAGGAGCAGGAGGAGAAAGAGGAGGATCCAGAGTCAGTCAGTCAGGCAGCCAGCGGGAGGTGGAGAAAGCAGGAGGAGGAGGAGGAGGAGGAGGATTAAAGATGGCCACCAACAGCTGCGGGAAACGGCAACAACCCCTCACTTTCCGGGATGGTCCCTGCGGGTCGGCCCGGCCTTGATGGAGAGCAGAAGCTCGAGAAGCGCCGAGGCTGAGGCGGCGGCGGCGGCGGGGACCCAGCGAGGAGGAGGTCGCGGGGGAGCAGGGACCCGGGCAGGAGAAGGGAAAGGCGGCGGCGTCGCTGCCCCGGCCGCCTAGCGCCGCTGCCCGCCCCGGCGGACCGGTTCCCGCATCTCGCGGCCGCAGAATCGAGGCCGGCCCACGGCTCCGGGCCCCGCCGCGGGGCTCTCGGGCCCCGCCGCGGACGCCGCGCCCGCCTCCCCCTCCCCGTCGCCGGCGCGCCCTCGGGCCCTCCGCGGTCCCCGCTCCCGGGCCAGGCCCGCCCGCGCCCGCGCCCGCGCCCGCCCGCCCTCCGGTGAGTGCCCCCCTGTCAGCACCCCCTACCCCTCCCCGCGCCCCGCGGCCGCTTTGTTTGTGCGGGGCGGAGGCGCTGCCCACTCGCGGCCCTGTGCCCGCTGGCCCTGCGGACAGGCCGCGGCCCAGCTGCCGCCCTCCCCTGGGACCGCGCTGCCCGGAGCCGCCGCTGCCACCCGGGCTGGCCGGCTGCCTGGTGTCCTCCACCGCGGCCTGGAGAGGGCGCCGTCGCGGTGGGGTCGGGGTTGGGGTCACGCGCGGCTGGCAGTGGGGAGCGATGTTGGGGTATTTTGGGGGGGCGGGGGGAGAGGAGAGGGCTGGACGTTGCCCCTATGAGCAGTGAAGGTGTAACCTGGCGGTCCAGGGATCGGGGTCTGGTGAGGGCCCCTTTTCCAGACCCCGCGGGGTCTGCGCTGCCGAAGCCCCCAGCGCCCGTGCGCGGCCGAGCGAGGCCTCCATCCCTCGGGCGCTGTCTCCCGGGCTGCGGGCCTCTCCTGCTGATTGCTGAGCCCTGCTCTCCCCCAACGCCCTGTGCTGGAAACCCTTCGTTTATGCAGGGAACCAAGATGCTCCTGGCGTGTGTGTTTGCCCTTTTATTCTCTTGTACATGGGATGTGGTGGCCTCGCGAATATTCAGTTACCATAGGGTTCAGAAAGCAGATGTGACCTTTTCTACCCAGAGCCATTTGGCCCACCTGGCCAGTGCTTGATCCTCAGGTGCCGCATTTCATTGGTTTGTACCATTGAATTCTGAGATCCACGGCATTAGGTTCTCTTTTCGTTGAAATAACCTGATAAAACCTGATTGAAAGGATGTTTACTATATGAGTGAATCCTTGCCTCTACTTCCAGCGCCTTAAAAAATGGTTGTTTCCTGTGGAAAAGTGATGCTAATGCATAGGAAAAACAATTTTTTGTTCAGTAATGGGCATGAGTTGATTAGTGCCCAATGGTATTTTAGTCTGAAAACCGAACAATTAAAAAAAGATACAAAACCTTTTGCTCTGAGATGGCAGTATGTTTCCAGGTTGGAATTGTTTGAGAGCAGGTTTAGAACAATTAGTTTCCACCATTAGGCTAATATAACAAACATAATCTAAAACAGAACCAAAAATATGTTGGTTAAAAAAAAACAAACTAGGTGTGTATTAGTGCACAGGTCTAGCAAAACATAAATCCTGCTTTAAAAAAACAACAACAAAAAACTTTACGGTGGGACACCAAGCACAGGAAATGGCTTGGTATGTTTTTTTATATTTAGAAATACATATTTCATTAGACTGACTTGAGAACTCTTGCTAGGATTTTTGAGCACAGTAGTACATGTTACACTTTGAGCTATTCATTCTCAAGCTGCTAGAAATACAGATTTATATTAGTTTCTCATTCTGAGTTGAAATTGATTCATGTAAAAAATGTTAGATTTCTAACTTAAAATTTCTGCAAAAAGGAGATATGAATTAGAAAACATGATGTCTGGTCTTGCAATATCTATAAACCGGTAAAGAATAAATGACAACATAGTATTTCAATATTAGTTGGATTATCTACTTGGAAATTCTTAAACTTCACAATTTTAAGAGTCTACATCAAGTTTTCTTAATTTAATGCATGTGCTTCAGAGGTTCCTTGAATTGTTAGAAATCCTATGCAGAATGTAGCATATATTTGGGTTTTTTCTGGATAAAGAGTCCGTGGAGTCATCACATTTTTAAAAGATGGCTCCACAAAAGTTTATGAACTAGTGGATATATAATTAATAAATCGCCTGGGTTTGGAAGGTAAAATTCTTAGAGATTTGATAATTTATATCCTTCACTTGGCGTTATGGCTAAGAAATTTTTATTATTGAGAGTTTAGCACATAGAAATCCTTTTTCATGAATTCATGAACCCTTAGGAAAATGTTAACCCCATTTTACAGGTGAAAAAATAGATATTTAGAGATGCTTGTCAAAAGTCACACAGCCACTGGTAGGCCAACTCTTCAAACTAGGCTGTCTAAGGTCAGAGCCAGCACCATTAGCAAGAAGGCTACACTAAGCTTTGAATCAATGATAACATTCGCTTGATGTTAAAATGAGTAATTTATGTTTTGTTAAAAGTGGATCTGAGATTATCATGACATACTATATCATGGAATTTTAGAGCCACTGACTCCCAAGTAGGAAGAGATCTTAGTGATGCTGACATCTCTTAATACTAAACTGAAATCACACCCAAAGTAGGGCCATTTCTGTGGCATCCTTGGACGGATATCCAGCCTCTGATTTTCATTCCTATGTCATTACAAGTTCACTTCTTTTTTCAACATTTTAAATCTTTTCCTGTTTATGTAAGTTAAAATCTGCCTTCCTGACATTTCTGCTAAGTTCCAGTTCTCCTTTTGTATGTATGATGCATTTATAATCCATAAAGACATTAAGAGATAAATGACTGCTATTCTAATTTTTGTCATCAGATTTAATGAAGTATAATTTACATGCAGTAAAAGTTTTCACAAATGTATACAATTGGATAATCACCACAGTGAAGATACAAAACATTTCCTTCACACCAAAAGGTTCTCTCCCCCTGCCCCCAGCCCTTGGCAACTATTAATCAAATTCATGCCCCTATACTTTTTTCTAGAATATCATGTAAATGAAATCCTACAGTATGTAGTCTTTTATGTCTTCTTTCCCTTAGCATAATGATTTTGCTATTCATTAAGTTGTTGCATGTATCAGTGGTTTGTAATTTTTTTTTTTTTAAGATTTTATTTGACAGATCTCAAGTAGCTAGAGAAGCAGGAAGAGAGAGGGGGAAGCAGGCTCCCTGCTGAGCAGAGAGCCCGATGCGGGGTGGGGGGTGGGGTGTGTGGGGGTGTATGTGTGTGTGCGCGTGCGCGCTCGTTTTTGGCCCCAGTTTCAGGACTCTAAGATTATGACCTGAGCCGAAGGCAGAGGCTTAACCCACTGAGCCACCCAGGTGTCCCTGCATCAGTGGTGTGTGTATCAATGGTATGTATGTGTCAGTGGTATCAGCATGCATCAGTGGTATGCTGACAAATGTAATGACGTGCTCTCCAAAGGAAAAAAAACCCCTGATTTGTAGTATTTACTAGTTATTGCAGCATCAATACTATTATCGTGGCCTATATTAAGGTATCTTGAGTCATGCCTAGTTTGGGTCAGTTATGAATGTAGCTGCTATAAACAATGTGAGGAACAAACGTTTTCAGTTTTCTTGAGTTTGTACCTAGCAGTGGGATTACGTGGTCCTAGAAGAAGTATGTATTTGTCATTTGCAGTAACTCTATATTGAATCGCCAAACTTTTCCAAAATGACTACTATCTTGCGTTCCTCCAAGCAGTGTTAAGAGAATTTCTGTTGTTCTGCATCCTTGTCAGTACTTATTATTGTCAGTTATTAAGCTTTTAGCCATTATTATGCATGTAGTGGTCCTTTAACATTTTCTACTTTTTTAAAAAAAAGATTATATTTATTTATTTGACAGACAGATCACAAGTAGGCAGAGAGGCAGGCAGAGAGAGAAGGAAGCAGACTCCCGCTGAGCAGAGAGCCTGATGTGGGGCTTGATCCCAGGACCCTTTCATGTTATTAGAATTGCTTTTTTGAGAGGAGTCATTAGAGAATTCTAAAACTCAGCTGTTGACATTTTTAAAACGTGCCTCAGAAAAAGCTACGTAAAGCTTTGTTTTTTCATAAAAATTCAGAATTTACCCAGGGCCTAAAAAAAAAAAAAAAAAAATTCAGAATTTAGAAAACCTCAAGTTAGGAAGCATTTCTTCAACTTTTGCTTGGACTTAAGAGAGAGAGACTGAAATAATTCAGTCTTGTAGACTTTGAACTTATGCAGGAATTTGTAAGAAGTGTTAATAAATAAATGATTGTAGCCTTACTTCTAGAAAAATTAGAAAACTAGAAGGCTAATTTTCCTGTATTTTTTTTTTAAAGATTTTATTTATTTATTTGACAGAGAGAGATCACAAGCAGGCAGAGAGGCAGGCAGAGAGAGAGAGGAGGAAGCAGGCTCCCCGCCGAGCAGAGAGCCCGATGCGGGGCTCGATCCCAGGTCCCCGAGATCATGACCCGAGCCAAAGGCAGCGGCCCAACCACTGAGCCACCCAGGCGCCCCGAAGAATGACACTGTATATTTTTGATTTAAGTATATTTGAGGTTCTTTTTTGCTGTTAAGTCTGTCAAGTTTTATTTTTTATATACTAATGTATAGGCATTAATGCCATCTAGAGTGCTGATTTTATTCTGGAAGATAAAATGGTTTTTAGTTTTTCCATTTGGAGTGACAACACATTTGTAGGTTAATCATTTAAAAATAATTAAAAAGTGGTGCATTTTTTTATATTTGAGCATACATTCTTAACTATCACTTGTTTATTTTACCATTCCAAACCTTACTTACTTAGCTCTAGATTCATATATCTAACTGCTAGTTAAGACATATGCGACTGAGATGTTCCATAGGTACATCAGCCTCAACCTGCCCAAGCCTTAACTCATAATCTTTTCCACCCTCCTCCTGTCTTCTTAGTTTGAGGAAATACCGTTTGCATCTAGTGTGTCGCTAGGTAGACACCTGGCTCTCATCTTCCATTCCTTTTTCTTCCTCAGTTTCCACTTCCTGTCAAGTTGCTTTTATCTCCTAAGTATTTCTCCTCTACCTTTTCCTCCTCAGAGGCCTTTCTTTATTCTGGCCTGTATTTCTCTGTTGAAATATTACAGTGCTCTTCTGTACATGCTTTCCTTAGCTGTAGTCTCCCCTCTGTTCACCAATTTCTCTCACACCCTTTCCGGAACAAATACCCTTTTCTTTTCTAATTTTGAAAAATACACAGTTGTGATCTTTTCAATATGCATTTTTTTCCTCTTTAAAATCTTTTAATAGGTCCTAAGTTATCAAAGAGCCAGTAAAGCATGGGGTTCTAGTCTGTACAAAGCTCTTTGTGACCTGGCTCTAGCTTTTCTGGTCTCATCTCTGACAGCCATTCATTTAAAAAAAGATTTTGGGGCGCCTGGGTGGCTCATTCAGTTAAGCGTCTGCCTTTGGCTCGGGTCGTGATCCCAGGGTCCTAGGGGCTCAGCAGGGAGTCTGCTTCTCCATCTGCTCCTCCCCTCTGGTGCTCTCTCTTTCTTTTAAATAAAGAAATCAAAAATAAATAAATAAATAAAAATCTTAAAAAAAAAAGATTTGAGTGTCTGCTCTTTGCTCTACAGAGTGCTAGGTGAGAGAGTTTTATGAAGGAGATTAAATTCTAGAGGGGGACAGATGACAAGTGTATACTATTATCAGTTGGTAATAAGTGCCTTGAGCAACTTAAGGCTGGGTCAGGAGGTAGGGAACAGTAGATTGCTGGTGTGGGTGCTGGTGCCGTTCATAGAGGGCTGTATGAGAAGGCCTCTGTTTCCGTGACATCTGAGCAGAGACTTGAAATTTTCTCTGGAGTGAGAGTTTTAGATTTGCCAGCAGAGCAGGTGCTGATGTTTAGAGAACAGGAAGGGGTTGGCTGGAGACAGGTCAGAGGTGGGGTCAGGCCTGTGGCGGTGCCTTGCAGACCCAGGAGGCCAGTGAGAGGACTTTGACTTCTGAGCTCAGGGAATTTGAGCCTAAAGTGGGTCCTCTCCATGGACTGAGGTGCATTCCTGTCTCCAACTTGAGGTTTCTGAAGTACGCCACCTCTCCTACCTTAAGACTTTACTTCTTCTGGGAATGGTGCTGAATTGCCCCTCCCCTGTGTTCCTTAGCACTGTCATACCCGTACTTAATAGCTGCATTGTTTGTCTTCTCTCCTAGGCTGTGGTCCTAGATTTTTTTTTAAAACCTCCAAATTTGTATTTCATTGAATTAATGTCTGTCAAATTTTAGAATTGCTGAAAATGGAGTAATTATTGCAAACTGAGTAAGAGATACTCAACAGTACTGCGTAGTGACTGCTACCTCATGTGAATGTGGATTCTGTTTTGCTGATCACTGTGCATTTAGTGCCCAAGCAGTGAGCCGTGCATAATAAGTGTTCAGTAAATACTTGGTGAATGATCACGTGGACATCTATGTGCCAGCCTCTGCTTGCTCTTTAATTCCATTTCCCTGAAACCCACAGGCAAGCTTCCCCCAAATCTCTGAACATCTTTTCCTGCTGCCTTATCCTTTCTGTAATCACAAGCTCAAGAAATGCCAATACTTTGGAAATTCTTTCATTCATTCATTATAAATGAATGTAAATGTAACAAACGTAGACGATTTCTAGGCTAAATAGATAGGGGTTATTGCACAATTTGTGGCTTATTTGTACTTCAGTTTTCCTTTCTTTGGTGGGAATTTTTTTTTTTTTTTTTTAGGATTTTATTTATTTATTTGAGAGAGAGAGGGCATCAGAATGGGGAGGGTCAGAGGGAGAAGCAGACTCCCTGCTGATCAGGGAGCCGGATGCTGGACTCCATCCTGGGACTCCAGGAACATGACCTGGGCCGAAGGCAGTTGCTTAACCAACTGAGCCACCCAAGTACCCCTGGTGGGAATTTTTTTGAGGTTATTTTATTACTGAGCCCTTGAATCTTTAATAAAGAAGACACTGATAGGTCTAGAATATCCTTTCTATAAACAACTCAAGCAGGAGCAGAGTGTGAAACGTCTAGTACCAGAAATAAAATCCACAGTATTTCTTAGCATGTTTCATTTGGTTGAACAAACAATTAGAGTTGGTTTATTTACCTCACTATGATGGTGCAGGCCCGTGGGCTTTTTGTGCTCAGCACTGAGTCTGTAGAGGTGGCTGCTCCAGCAGGGATTCTTCAGCTCCACAACATCTAGGTATCCTCTCAAGCCTGGAAACCTTACCAGTAACTCTTGAGTCTCTCAGTTCTTACACCTCCGGCTTCTGCCATCCCTTCTGACTATGCCATAATACCTCCATGTCTTTGTTTGGGTTTTGTTTTTTTAATATTTTATTTCTTTGTTTGAGAGAGAGAGCAAGAGAGAGAGAAGGAGCAGAAGGAGGGGTAGAGGGAGAGGTGGATTTCCTGGGAGCAGGTAGCCAGACGTGGGGCTCTATCCTGGGCCTCTGGGATCATGACCTGAGCTGAAAGCAGACATTTAACTAACTCAGCCACCCAGGCACCCCATGCCTGCATGTCTTTGGGCCTACAGGGAAAGACATTGGGAGACCCTAATTATTGTATTTGCTGTAAGATGAGGCAAAGGATTTAATTTCTTAATTTTATTTTATTTATTTATTTGCCAGAGAGCACGCAGAGCGAGAGAAAGAGAGAGAGCACATGCAGGAGCATAACCAGGGTGAGCTGCAGGCAGAGGGAGAAGCAGGCTCCCACTTAGCAAGAAGCCTGATGTAGGACTTGATCCCAGGACACTGGGATTATGACCTGAACCAAAGGCAGGTGCTTGACTGACTGAGATACCCAGGCATCCCGAGGCAAAGCATTTAAAGTAACATATGTTGGTGATGGGAGTTTTCTTCCATTTCTGTTTAACTAAAAATCATCGTGTGCAGTAGGCTGTCTTATGTATAATCATAAATACTGGATTATTGATCTTTAATAGTGTTGCAGTCTATTTTGATAGGCCCATTAGTTTTTTAGTATGTGAAATACTTGGTATATCTTAGTCTGCTTAATGTAGGTACTGTTTTTATTTTGACCAACAAAATGGTAATTTTGCTATGTGCTGAATGTGTTGCTTTGGGTTTGAGTTTTTGTTGTTGCCATTTTAATGGTTATGTGTGAGTAGGGCCTTCATTTTATGTCTCTAATAGAGTGGTCTTACTATTAAATATATACGTTGGTTTTCTTATGTCAAGGACAATTGTTAGTGACTTAGGTCTAAGTTTTCTCCCACAAATTAAAAAAAAAATTGTCACCAGCTTCTATGTAGTATGGTATATTAGTGTATGACTTGGGACAATAGTAATGCGTTTAGTTATTTTGAGTACAGTGTATCATTGTGCTGTTCCAAGGAAGAGCACCATGGTGGTCAGGTGCTGTGGGACCCAGGCATGCATGAGACTTGTGGGTGTGCCCTTTTTGTTTGTTATGCTGACCCAATAACAGACACTGTTAGGCCTTAGGAAAACAGAATCTTAGGTGGTAATGTCATTATCCATTTCGGTGAAGTTACAAGCTTAGATTAGTAACTGTAAGCCAGCTACATTCATGTGAAGCTATAGTGGGTTTAAAGTATGGTACTTGTATCGTGGAGTCTAGAAGACTACTGGGTGAGATTTTTTTTTTTTCCTAATAAACTAATTACAGTTATTTGATTCTTTTGTGTATGGCCTAATCCCTTTAAAGTATTCTTTATTACTACTTACGAAAGATAAGTGTCTATTTATAACGGTACTTCAGAGTCCCAGAAATTAAGGGATTTCAATTCTTGTACTGCCTCTGCCACTACAGAGCTGTGTTACTTAGGGCCTGTGACCTGTCCTGTGTGGTCCCTGGTTCTTCATCTGTTGGCAGTCCTTTCCACTGCAGGTCCCTCAGATAATGGGGATAGTTGGGTTCTGACACGAGTTCTGTTTGCTTTCCTGAGTCCTTAAGTCCTTGCTGCCTATGTTGTGGTAGGGATCCTGTAACAGGGTATCTCTGACCCAAGTAAAAGGTGTGTCATCAACACTTAATGAATTTGCTCTTTAAAAAAAAAAAAAAGAGTTTATTTAAATAGATACATGCTGAGGTGCCTGGGTGGCTCAGTGGGTTAAAGCCTCTGCCTTGGGCTCAGGTCATGACCCCAGAGTCCTGGGATCAAGCCCCACATTGGGCTCTCTGCTCCTCGGGGAGCCTGCTTCCTTATCTCGCTCTCTGCCTGCCTCTCTGCCTACTTGTGATCTCTGTCAAATAAATAAATTAAAATCTTTAATAGAAATAAAAAATAAATAGATACATGCTGCAGGGAGGGGTAGAGGGAGAGTCTCAAGCAGACTGTGCTGAGTGCAGTGCCTATGCAGGGCTTGATCCCACAACCCCGAGATTATGACCTGAGACAAAACCAAGAGTCCAACACTTAACCACCTGCACCACTGAGGTACCCCAAATTTGCTGCATTTTAAAATACTAGTTTCAGCTTCCTCTTCCTGTATGTTTCTTCCTAGCTCATTTCCCTCTTCTCCAGCCAATATGGACTTAAAGAGGGCAATTAATTTAATATTAGCCTAAGAAAAGTAAGCATCTGATTTTGTAACATCGTTGAGATTGTATTTATTGTATTTATTGTAGTATAGTTGACATAGTGTTGTACTTAGCCATTACTTGATATTAAACCCTCATGCCAAAATTATGTTGGCAGGGGGATGAATGATTTGTTTATATCTGCATAGAACCTTGTAGGTTTATTGCCTTGCTCTAAGTAAAGCATCCACACACATAAATTTTACTTTATAATTTAGGAGGTGATTAATTATTGTATATAGGACTCCACACTTTATGTGTCATCCTTACGCAGGGCCCATGCTAATCTTCTCTGTATCGTTCTAATTTTATTATGTGTGCTTCTGAAGCAAGCAATAGAACTCAACACTTTAAGAAGAATCCCACAAATGGAGTACCTGACTAGCTCAGTCAGTGGAGCATGTGGCTCTTGATCTTGATCTTGGAGTTGTGAGTTCAAGTCTCAAGTTGGGTGTAGAGATTAATTAAATAAAATATAATCTTTAAAAAAATCCCACAAGTATTGTCTCAAAATATTCAGATCTCAGTATGTTTTAAGTGTTTGAATTTAGAAAAGCAATTTATATATTTGTTTTAAACTTTCTAACATTTATTCAAATTGCATCACCTTACATATATATGTGTGTGTATGTGTCTATGTATATATATATTATATATATATATTTTAAATTTTTTAAAAAAGATTTTATTTGTCAGAGAGAGAGAGAGAGCTCAAGCACAAGCAGAGGGAGAAGCAGGGAGCAAGGAGCCTGATGGGGGACTCAGTCCCAGGACCCTGGGATCATGACCTGAGCCAAAGGCAGATGCTTAACTGACTGAGCAACACAGGCATCCCTGTATTTTAATTTTGAAATAATTATAAATATATAGGAAGTTGAAGAAATTGTAGAATCCATGTACCCTTCACCCATCACCCTTTACCCAGTGGTAACATTTTACATGACTGTAGTATAATACTGATCTGTTTGTATTTTACTGCTAAAAGAACAATTACCTTGCTCATTTTGAAAAATCTTGACTAATATAAGAATGTTGATATTTTTGTTCCTTTCAGGAGGAAGAGGTTAGTTGTACAAATTTAGATTCTATGCTTATTTCTATAGGTACCAGACAAAGATGTACATTTCCTCCGTGCATTTGCTGTAAAATGGGTGACGAGTAACTAGGCAAGTGGCTGATTTTTTTTTTCACTGGGAAGTTCATTCACAGCCCTGGATATGGTCATGTAAAATTTCAGTTACATGGCATTCTTCTTAATCGGCTTTCCTGGACTTCTTTATTTGATCACTAGTATATTTGCTTACTGGGAACTTTCATTCTTAACTTGTAACAGAATATAAAGAAAGAAATATTGGACAGTTAGTGAAGAGATATTAAGTACCCTCTATTACTGTACTGAATATAAAGGAGGTTGTGGAAAAGCAGAAGGCGTATTTATAGTGTAGATGAATAAACAGCTGTAGAACATTACCACATATTGTATAATGTATTTCAGCAAGTTTTATTCTCTAAACATGTACACATAGGGATATAATTGGCCTGCAGTAAGCATTTGTTGAGTGAATGAATGTACTTAGGTAATAAGCATGTTGTCACAAAATTATGTAAGTCTTAAGAAAATAAATGTTTACTGTCACTCTTAGGAGTTCTAAAACTATTCATTATCGACTGAAAGAATGATAATACATGTTTTATTATGTTTCTTTATTCTCTTCACCCTAGAGAGTCTTTGGTAAATTCATAATCAGTTTTCCTTGATAAAAGCCTGGGTCTCTGTGATTCTAAAACCAAAGCATTTTCCCCCTGGAATGTTGCTCATTAAAACACAGTATTAGGTGATGAATGCCATATTTAAGTAAATAAGCATGAAATAAAAACAAACTCCCTATCAGTTATTTTTAGAAAAATCATCGTGTATTGATTCCCTAATTTATTTAGCTTGACTTATTTCTGTAATGTCTAGTAACTATATTATGTCAAGTGTAAGGGATTGAAACCTGGTTCTTATTTCTCAAAATGATGATAGACTGTAAATAAACTCTCAAAGATGCTAAAAATGTATATTAAATATTTTATAATTTCTTCCCTAAATATTTAATAAATGTTTTATAGCATGCTGTGCTTGGTGCTGTGGAGCTATAATTATGTCTAAGATGTGGATAGTTCTCTCAATACCTCTGTAATACCGTGAAGATAAGATAGACTTATAAGTAAATGAATAGTATGCTATTATTCTGTGAGGTACAGAAGTTCTATGGCTGCTTAGTAAGTAGAAAGATTACTTTTAGTTGAGATGATTAGGGGAACCTTAAGATGATGTTTGATCTGAGTATCAGGGAGAGTGATAGAATTTAGTGAAAACTGAAATTTACTTATGTCAAAATCATAGAAAATTATAAAATCAATTGATTTTACTGTCAGTCAAGTGCGTTTTCTTGGAAAAAAAACTGTGATTTTAATATTTAAAGAATGAAGATAAGGATTAGGAATAAAGTAAAACATTTAGGAAAACAAAAACTATTTTTAACATGAAAACCTTACTTTTGCTACTGAAGTATTTTGCAGTTAGGTCACCCTGAAAAGTATACTAAATTACGATTTTCCTAGCCTGTATTCTTTTTAAAGTAATTTGATCTGTCAGATTAATGACCAGTGTGCTTTATTTATTTCATCTTAGTTTGATAACTCCAGAAATAGGTGAGTTATCTCTTTGGTGAAAATGAAAACTGTTTTATTACTGTTCTGTTATTTCTGGGTTTCCAGTGTTTAGAGTATTTCTATTTTCTCTGAGTGAAATAGCATTGAAAAATTATCTTGATCGGGTACTTGGGTAGCTCAGTCGGTTGAGCATCTCACTCTTGATTTTGGCTCAGGTAATGATCTCAGGGTTGTGGGATTGAGCCCCACAACTGGCTTTACACTCAGTAGGCTTGAGATTCTTTCTCTCCCTCCGCCCCTCCCCCACAAACAAACAAACATAAATAAAATCTTAAAAAAATTATCTTGAAATTGTGAACTATTGCTGAGAGGTAGCTCTTGGTGACAGCTTAAGGAAGAGGCTAGAGGAAGAAGGAAAAGGACAGTGTGTGTGACTGGCGACACTGTAGGGGAGTTCTCTGTAGAAGGGAATTGTTTTACCATAGGTCATTCAGTGTAGCTGATGCCATGCTGGACCTAGTTAGACCTGAGCCTTTCTGAAAGCTGGTTTCTTGGTCAAAACTATATAAAGAGAAGAAAAAACCCAAAAAACTTCTATGAAGAGCAGAAAATCTTTTGAATTTGCTTTAGTTATATAATATTAGTGGAGAATGGAGTCAACACGTTCGTTTGTGTTCCCCACCTCCTTTTCCACAGAGACCTAGATTTAAATCTGAGTCACCAGAGTAAATAGGTTTCAGCGATTCCCATCTTGTGTTAGGTTGCATAACCTAACCAACCACATGGGTTGGCATAGGTGTTTCTACTTTCCGGAGGGTGTGGGGAAGCTGGATAGGACGTGGCAGCTGCTGAAAAGCATGGAGGCTACCATTACTATGGGACATGTACTTGTGTTTAGGGGCCCAACAGGAGAAGGATGTCGTGAATAGCCTTTCTGAGGTGACGATATTTAATGCTAGTGATCTGTAGGCAAAGCTTGGAGAAGAGTATTGTATCTTTCTTAGAAAGTGTATTCTTTTTCTTTATGGATTTACATGCACTTTGAATGTTCTCGCCTGACTAATACATTCATCATAAATGAGCCATTTTTTGACTGTTGCTTGCCAGTGTTAAAAGATCTTTAAAAAGATACTCACATTCTGGCCTTTTTTCTTACTCTGCTTGTTGACACCTATTTTAAGTGTAGATTTTAATAGTTACTTGACATATCCTGATGTCAGTCCAGTCAAGATTGTTTAGCAAGTGCTATTTTAATGCAAGAAGACCAGTTGCATTCCAGTATCTAATTGTTGTTTTAGTGTTATTATTTAATACCTAGCATGCTTATATCTATTAGTCACATCTGTGTGTGCTTTTTTCAGTTTTATTAAAGCTTAGAAATGCTTATATAGCATGCTACTTTTGGCATTTTGAAAATTTTTTCTCATATCCTTCTGAATAGCAGAGATAAGTACTATACACAAAGTTTTGAGTTTTGTCTCATTTCATCATCTGTTATCATTAAGGGGTCAATAAAATAGTCTTATTTTCACAAAAAAAATTTTTAAGATGGCAAAGTGACTACCTTAGTAAAGAATCCTCTGACTTATTGGAGTTATAGGTAAAACTAAATTGCATTCTTATTTTCCTATCACATAATCTGTTTTCTTCATGAGAATTCAACTCACTGTGTCTGCAAAGAGCAATTTAGAAGATACACTAGCCAGTAACTCATTCCCAGATGCCTGTAATAAAGTGGGTTTTTAAAAGATAAATATTAAGCATAGTGTTACACTGAGGAAAGGGTTATAGGAATATAAAATTGGAATAAAGGAAAATAATTGCCTGGTGAAAGGGTAAGAGCCAATGAAATTAATACATGGTGTGGGATGCATTTTGTCTTATGCTTACTGATGTCAGTAGGAAGTTTGTTTTTGGGAAAGGACTTGGAACTCACATCACATTTGGTTTTGTTAGAGTAAGGTCCTTCCTGGAAATTGTCTATCTTGTGACTGTATTGTATCTAAGCTGAGTACATTTGCTACTCCTCAACTAGCCATCTGAATCCTTGATTTTTTTTTTTTTTTCATTCAGCAAGAGTTTATTAACTGTCTACTTTCTGTGGTGAAAATGTTAAGATAATAAAATATTATTTCTCTTTTCAGAGAGCTAGTGAACTACTCTAGCATAACAGATAATTATTAAATATTGTGGTAACAACATGTGTGTTGAGGTTTCATTGGCTTTCCTCCCTGGCCACAGTATTTGGGGGTTCCTTTTTTATTCATTGCACTTGTTCTTCTGGTAGCTCTCTTGGCTTATAGCTTCCTGTGGCTCTCCTGCCTGAGGGGCCTCAGGCAAGTACACACAACCTTTTCCTTGAATCTTGGGCTACTTTGCAGTTTTCCCGTATATCTGTGGATGATCTGATTAGTGGCTTGATCTTTAGTTAGGAATCAAGGTAGAGAAAGCCAGAGAAGGGAACAACTTTAATGAAGATGTAGTATTCAGGTATTCAATGAAGATGAAGTATAATGAAGGCAGAGAAAGTGATGGGAATCCCATTTTGGATACTAAATGGGATTAGAAGTTTAAGTATTCAGCATTGATCAAAAGAGATATTAATTGGGGTGCCTGGATGGCTCAGTTGGTAAAGCTTGCAACTCTTGGTCTTGGGGTTGTAAGTTTAGACTCACTTTGGGTGGAGAGAGTACTTAAAGATAAATAAAATCTTAAAAAAAAAAAGATACTCATTTATGTGACTAGAAATGTATACTGTTTTACTGCTCTCATTTCCTTATCAGTTTTGTGTCAAATTATTGCTAGAACTCTTAGGACTGAAATGGTCATTTCTGTATGCTATAATAGAGTATATTTATAAAATGTAATGTAGTTTTTGTCTTTTTCTCTACTTTTAAAATTATAATCTAGTAATTAAAAAATTAGGGGGGCATGTAAATGTCTGGAAATGATATTATGTTATTTTAATATTACTGTACTACCAAGTTGACAATCCATATCATTTAGAAAATATTCTTTTCTTTCATTTATCTGTTTAATTGCTTTGTTTCTAAATTCTTTGAGTTTGCTTACTTGTACCATATCTCAAAATATGATGGAGTTTTGTTGTATTTATGATGATAAAGCATGGCCAAGTTTTAGACTAGGGCAGAGGTTACTGTTAGGACAGAGAAGAAGGGGTCCACAGTTAGTAGTGCTGGATGTTAAAGCTGGGCTTGTCAAAACTACAGGTGTGGAGAAAAGGTCTCTTTAGTAAGCCATGTCAGGAGTGGAACAGCCAGAGAGCAAACCTTTTGTTACTGCGAATTCAAGGTGAAGAAGCGCATGGAATCTTGGAGAAAGAAAGTGTGAGTGTGTGTGTGTGTGTGTGTGTGTGTGTGTGTGAGAATGAATAAAATACCTACAGGTACACATATATGAGTGGCTGTTAGAGAATTCTGTTTGTGGGTAGTGGGCTCTAGATCATGGCCTGATTTCTGTCCTTGGGATTGGAACTGGTAATCAAAAGTAGGTGTCTCAGTTCTAGGAAGAGACAAGATGGGGATCAGACTAGGAACCTCCAAAAGGAGTCAAAACAGAAGCCTAGTTATAATAACTGAGATATCAACAGGGCTAGAACAACAGAAAGGCTAAGAGTAGGACAGAGTGTGTATTGGAACAAGCTAGGAACCCTTTTCTAATCTGGGGTATAAGGGTTGGGTGAATTAGTGTTAATGACAACTTGATCTAGAGTTGAAGGCTAGGGATGAAACTGCTTATACCTCTCCTGACACAAGTACATGTGATCTAGATTTAAGTGACAGGAGAAGCAAGGCACGTGGAAAGCAGAATTAGCTTGGGCTTGACACTTTTATACTAAGTATCTTTCAAGGAAAAAATTCATTTCCGTTGTTAATCAGTAATCATTTAGTTTGCTTTATTGGCACCGGTAAGGTGTCACGAGTTGCAAAGAACTGCTGATGCCTCGTAGTAAAGTCTTAACAGGGAACAGTTGCTGAAATGAACAAACTGAAGCATTGGAGTAAGTACACTTTCTTGCAAAATAAGAGGATATGAAAAAGCATGGTAGGCATGAGGGTTCTAATGTCATGATTCTGAAGGCAAAAGTACATCATAATAGGAGTTGAGTTCTTGGGCAGGGTAAGAGGAAGCAAGGAAAATGTATGATTATGATAATTTGATGTTAAAATTAGAACTTTCCACACCTTTTTTCACTTCCTAGAAGAAGTCCCGTTAGCATGTTTTGGGTTGCAATCAACTGATAATCATTAGCTTGGGGGGGGGGGGGAACAAAAGCCATTTTTGGAACCCATACTGGACATTGAGTGATGAATTGAACAAGTGGGTCCTGAGTAGAAGAAACCAGAGGAGCTCTGGGGATCTCATCAGCAGTTTTTATACCTTCTTCCTCGACCCCTGCCATTAATGTGACTTCACATTGAAGATTTAATCTCTCTGCCTTGCCTTTTCAGTTTTTACATTCTAATAAGAAAGGATAGATTACCCTATTCAGACCAGCTATCTGTCTCCCAAAGCTAGGGGACGGGAATTATGATACATAGTCATAGCTCCAGAGTCTATCTGTATGCTGGTGACCATCCCCAGGAAGGGACCATCAAATAACCTGTTAGGTCAATAGAGTGAAACAGTTATTTTGTATCTCAGCCTTTTGTAGTTTAACCACCTCTTTTCCCTTCTTTTCTCTCGCCTCATTTCTCTCCCCACGTATGTAAATATTGAGATAACCCTGTTATCCCATCTGTTGAGGCAGTGTTTCTAGTGGCTCAATGCAAGCTGAGGTACCATATCCAGAGGCAGGGCCATAGGGCCACTGGTTTTGGTGTTATGCTGCCTCTGGTTGCATTGTGATTCTTGATATTTTACAAGGTAAATTTAATTCCTGTTAACTTGACATCTGCATGATTGGGGGAAAGGAAAAGGAGATAAAAAGAAAAGGTGTTTAAAGGGAAAGATGGGGGTACTTATTACACACCGATGACCAGTAAGGAACAGTGACGGCTTCAGCCTTTAGTTTTGTGTCAGAGCACACACCCTAATCTGTCTCACTTCAGGTTTCATACCTTTGGGTAGTATCTTGGCTTATCAGAGTTCTGTTCCTAACAAGCTGACCCTCTTTCATTCCTGAAAGAGTCTGGGCCCCTCATAGTTCCAACTGTATGGAATTGGGGGACTCTTCTACTAACTGTAACATGTGCACTGTGGGAACACACTCCAGGAGATCTCCCGGACTTCTTCTCATGGGCTTCCTAGCTCCCAGAATTAGAGTAGCAACCTCACTTCGCCTTGATAGCCAGGGAGAGTCACCCTCAACCAATTCTGTAGCCTCTGTTCTTGTTCTTGTTTTTCTCTTGTCCTGAGGAAATCAAACTGAACTTGATAAGCTCAGCTTTCAATAGAGTGAAACAGTTATTTTGTTTCCTGGCATAACAACATTTTCCTTGGGTACTAAAGCTTTAGATCAGCAGATTTCAGAGTTCTTGAGATAAGAAACAAAACCTTGAGAGCAGAAGAGACATCACTCCACTGTGCTTGTTGGTTCCCTCATCTGCTGTGTTCTGGAGGTGGGAAACAGCATTTATTGTTTGATGGTTCAGAGCCTATTTTCTATCCTGTAGCACTGCAAATTCAGAAGCTCTTAGCTGGGGCAACAGTTGGTATATTAAGATTCAAGAAGCCGTTACTTCCTACTAGGGAGATAACGGTGTCTGAGTAAGAGTCTACCTAATCATGAAGCCTTGAGCTTCCACTCATTGCCATTTGAAGTGAATTCTTGGATCAGAGGCCATGTGATTGATTGATTTTTTTTTTTTTTTGAGTAAGATTTTATTTGACAGAAAGACTGAGAAAGAGCAGGAGAGCAGGGTGAAGCAGACCCCCTCCTGAGCAGGGAGCCCAGTGCAGGGGTTTTGATCCAGTAGTCTGGATCATGATCTGAGCCAAAGGCAGATACTTAACCAGAGGCAGATGCTTAACCCACTGAGCCACCCAGGCACCCATGTGATTTATATAAACATTCGGTTAATCTTGCATAGTGTTCCTGGCAAGGCAAATTCAGAATCAGTGTCTCTTAGAGCAAAGAACCAGCCATCACCATGTTTTAAATGTTTTTATTGAAGTTCCAGTTAATATGCAGTGTAATATTAGTTGCAGGTTTGAAATGTAGTGATTCAGACTTCCGTACAACACCCATTGCTCGTCACAAGTGCACTTCTTCATCCTCATGACCCATTTCCATCCCCACACCCACTGCCATCACCATTTCTGTAATCCAAGGGTCTTGCAGTACTTTACCTGCTAAGAAGTAGATCCTACAGGGAACTCGGGCAAATGGGTTCTATGGTAGTGGCAGTTGAGGTCAGTCTTAATGAGTCAGGTAATTGATCCCTTGCATAAGTGCTCTTCATACCACCTGGTTGTGGTGGTTTTCATGAACTCACTGAACAAGGACTAGCCTGGCTGCAGGAGGAGTTAGGACCTGATCTCTGACATGGGTCATCTATTCACTGATCATTAAACGACTTTATATTTTGATTTATTTGCTTTGGCAGTGCCAGGATTCTGGTGAGGAATTTTTTTTTTAAGCTATGGCTCCATTGTGAAGGTTCATTCAAATAGCCATTCCTTAGATCTCCCCATGATTTTTCCTCTGATCTTTTCCTTCAAGGCCATTGATCATGGCACAGAAAAGGGAAGGATTGGAGGCTCTCTAGCCACTTTAGGAAGTGCCTACTACAGAAGTAATACTATATTCTGTAAGTTCTTAAAACTTAATTATATATTCTAAAAGTTTTCAAAAAAATTTTAGTCTTACTTGATTCAGATCTTTTTTCTTTTTGATTTCATGTTTTATAGTTTCCTAGCCATAAAGGCCTCACTTTAAAATTTCTCTTTATTTTTGCTTATAGAATGCTAAAATGTCGTATATCCTATGTTTGTAAAGGCATGTATGTATGCATGTGTGTATAGATATACATATATGTACATCTATACACATATGTACATGTATATGTACATATGCATCCACACACACACATATATATAATATATACATATACATATATATATATTATATATATGCTCATTTGAGCATAGGAAGTGTCTTAAAAGTGCATACCAGACTGTTATGATTCTCTTTGGAGCATGGATTGGGGGAAAAGAAAACTAGATATTGTGGTGGAGAGCAACTTTTAGTGTTTTACTTCAAAAAATGTGTTCTGCTTGACATTTCATATTTTACTGAGCATGCACTTTCATTAATATGAAAAATGCCACCATATGACTTTTCTTATAGTTAAAGTTAGGAGAGAGAATTTCAGAATGATTAAGGACTAATAAGTACTACTTATATATAAAGCTACCTGTGTTGTCAATAAAAACATATGTAGTTTTTTAAAAAAAAATTATTTGTTTATTTGACAGAGATCACAAGTAGGCAGAGAGGCAGGCAGAGAGAGAGGGAGAAACAGGCTCCCTGCTGAGCAGAGAGCCCGATGTGGGGCTTGATCCCAGGACCCTGAGATCATGACCTGAGCTGAAGGCAGAGGCTTTAGTCCACTGAGCCACCCAGGCACCCCTATGTAGTGGTTTTAAATTTATTTTTAGCCTGTGTATTTGACAATCAGCTGCTTATTGAAAGTCATTGTATAAATTAGTTTTTCATGTATTTACACTAAAGTTGATTTTTTTTTGCTTTTCTCATAAAGTTTTTATTTAAAACTGTAACTAACAAAGAGCACAATATATCCTAATCTGAAATGTCTATACTTCAGAGGTCAAATTGTGAAAAGGAGTTGCAGGAGGGAGGTTTTCAACATATTATTCTCCCTTACAAATTTTAGGTTTCATGTTAGGCATCCAGTAGGGATCCAGTGCCATGAAGGGCTCTAAAGTAGATGTAAGAAGATGTATTTTCCAGTTTTTAGTATGGCGTCCTGATTGTATCATCTTAAGACTCTTCAGTAGTTGATGATGATTTTGTCACATCCCAAAGAGCAGTCTATTACTATTTTTTTTTTAAAAAGGAACCTATTCCTTTAAGTACATATACATAGAGAAAAGTGAACAAATTGTAAGTAAATAGTCTATAAATGAACATTTAAATATACTATTTTAAAAAATGAAAAGGCTAGCCATAGGTTGGGAAAAGTATTTGTGAAACCTATATCTGGCAGAGGATTTGAACCAAAATACTTTAAGAACTGTAATTATTTGATAGTAAGACAAAGAACCCTGTTAAAAAATAGGCAAAGAATTTGCACCAAAGATAAATGAATGGCCAGTACATCCCACATAAAAAGATATAAGTATGTTTAAAGATGCTCAACATCTCTAGTCATCAAGGAAATGCAAATTTAAACCATAGAGTGATACTATTACACACCCACTGGCATGGCTAGGAATAAAGTCGGACAGTGTTAAAATTGGTGAAAAAGTGGAGCAACTAGAATTTTCCTTTCATACATTACTGGTGAAATGGTATTGCCACTTTAGCAATTTCTTATAAAGTTAAACATTTTCTCTATGAACTATAAATTTCATTCCTAGATATATACAAAGAGAAATGAAAGCGTATCCACAAAAAAAGCTCATGTTCATATCATTATTCAAAAGGGTTCTAATTTAATTTTAGTGAATAACAATATTGAATATCCTTTCATGTGTTTCTTTGCTCTATATCTGTCTTTTTAAGAAGTAGTGATATCTTTAGCTCTTTAAGATTAGGTTGCTTATTTTATTTATTTCTTAAACATAAGAGTGTTTTGTATGTTTTGGATGTAATTGTCTTTTTTGGTATATGTTTTATAAATTCTCCTGGTTTAGGAGTTTTTTTTTTAATACTTTTTAATTTTTATGTCATTATTACTTATTTTTTAAGTAAACTCTACTCCAACATGGGGCTTGAGCTAAAAACCCTGAGATCAAGAGTTGTGTGCTCTATCAACTGAGCTAGACAGGCCCCCCAGATTTGTTTCATTTTTAAAATTGTCTTTCTGGAATTTAAGAAACAAAACAGAAGACAGGAAAAATAAAACAAGTTGAAATCAGAGAGGGAGGCAAACCATTAAGAGACTCCTTAAAATTTTTATTTTTATAGATTTTTATTTATTTATTTGAGATAGTGTGTGAGAGAGAGTTAGCAGGAACTGGGGGCCAGGGCAAAGGGAGAGGGGAGAAGCAAACTTCCCTTTAAGCAGGGAGCCAGATGTGGGCTCTATCCCAGGGCTCTGGGATCACATCCCAGACCAAAGGCAGATGCTCAACCAACTGAGCTGCCCAGGCACCCTGTGAGAGACTCTAAACCATAGGAAACAAACTGAGGGTTGGTGGGGGGGTGGGTAGTGAGGGGATGGAGTAACTGGGAGATGGACATTATGGAGGGCACATGATATCATGGGCACTGGGTGTTAAAAGACCGATGGATCACTGACCTCTATATCTGAAACTAATAATACACTATATGTTAATTAGTTGAATTTTAATGAAAAAAAAATTCTCAGTAGAGTTTAGAACTTCAGGAAAAGCAAATATTTGTGGGTCCTGAAGCATTTAAGATTGTAAGGCTGTAAATAGGAAAGATATAATTATGGTTATAAAATTAGGTACAGAAGTTGACATTTGCTATGGACCTTGGGTGATAATGATATGTCACTGTAGGTTCATAAGTTGTAACAAAGTTACCATTTGATGGGGGGATGTCGATAATGGGAGAGGCTATGTATGAAATTATAAGAGAAATCTCAATAGCTTCTATTCCATTCTGTTGTCACCTAAATTTGCTCTAAAAAAATAAAGTCTAAAAAAAAACTATGTCTTTTGAAGAGAGAAGTTAATTTTGATGAATTATCCTTCTATGGCTTGTGCTTTATATCTTATCAGAGAATTCTTCCTAACCCAAAGTCAATCTTATTTTGTACTGTTTTCTTCTAGAAGTTTTATTGTTTAGGCTTTACATTTAGGTTTACGATTTATTTGAGTTAAATTTTATATATGTTCTGATGTATGGGCTGGTTGAGATTCTTTTGTTTTGCTTTGGTTTTTACATGTGAATGTCCATTTTTTTTTTCTAGCACCATTTGGTGAAACTGAATTTCTTGACATCTTTGTCAAAAATCAGTTGACTGTGTTATGTGTGTGTCTGTTGCTGAAATCTCTCTTCTTTTCCATTGAGCGAGGTGTCTACCTGTCACCAGTACCACACTGACTTGATTACTATAAATATGAATACTCTTTTGTTTGCTTGTTTTGAAATTGTTTTGGCTATTTTAGTTTCTTTGCTTTTTTTGTGTAAATTTGAGAATCATCCTGTCAGTTTCCAAAAAAAAAATATACTAGAATTTTGATTGGGATTGCATTAAATCTGTAGATAAATTTGGAGAGAAGTGACCACTATGTTGAGTCTCTAAATCCATGAACATAGTATAGTGGTCATCTTTGATTCGTCTTATCAATGCTTTGCAGTTTTCAGAATACAAATCTTGCACATAGTTTGTTCTTGGATGCTATTATAAATGGCAATATGTATATATGTAATTTTGACTTGTTTCATTGTTGGTATGTGGAAACATGGATCTTTGTATATTGAATTTTGTATGCTACAACATTGTTAAATTTCCTTATTAAATCTAGTAGGGGTTTTTATAGATTCTATGGGATTTTATGTATAGACAGTCATGTTGCTTGAAATAAAGACAGTTTCATAGCTTCCTTTGTAATGCATGCATTTTTTATTTTTTATGCCTTATAGCACTGGCTAGGACTTCTAATACAAAGTTAAAGACAAAAAGCAGGGCGCCTGGGTGGCTCAGTGGGTTAAGCCGCTGCCTTCGGCTCAGGTCATGATCTCAGGGTCCTGGGATCGAGTCCCACATCGGGCTCTCTGCTCAGCAGGGAGCCTGCTTCCTTCTCTCACTCTCTATCTGCCTGCCTCTCTGCCTACTTGTGATCTCTGTCTGTCAAATAAATAAATAAAATCTTAAAAAAAAAAAAAGACAAAAAGCAGTTTTTCACCATTAAATGTGATACTAACTGTATTTGTTTTGAGGATGCCAATTATCAGATTAGATTGCATTCTGTTCCTAGCTTACTAAGAGTTTTTAAAATCCTGAATGGATGCTGTATTTGTTAAATGCTTTTTTAAATATTGATATTATCATATGGTTTTTATTTTTTATTCAGTTGATGACTGAATTATATTTTCTTCTTGAAGATTTATTTGAGAGAGAGCATGAGAGTACACACTCAAGAGAGCAAGAGTCGGGAGAGGGGCAGAGGGAGAGAGAGGGTCTTTTTTTTTTTTTTTTAAGATTTTATTTATTTATTTGACAGATCACAAGTAGGCAGAGAGACAGGCAGAGGGAGAAGAGGAAACAGGCTTCCCGAGGAGCAGAGAGCCCGATGTGGGGCTCAATCCCAGGACCCTGGAATCATGACCTGAGCCGAGGCAGAGGTTGAAGGCAGAGACTTTAACCCAGTGAGTCACCCAGGCGCCCCTCTTGAACTCTTTCTGCTGGAGTTTATTTTTGTAGTGAAAAGAACAAAGCAACTCTGGATCATTTTTAGGTGTATTATGCTTTGAGTAAATGTTTTGAGGTTGTTGGACCCAGGACCCGAGGAAGGAGGGGCCTACAAATATGGAATGGGGAAAGGCAGAAATGAATACTATGAGGGCGGATTGGAATTGAAGGTATTAATATGAATTCATTATTTTTGAAACTAGTATATGTATATGTACTTTTGCCTACATGTACATCTGTATATACATATATGGACATGTATGTGTACATGTATTTGCATATGTGTATATATGCACATGTATTTTCTGGTAGCTCTGTCCAATAAAAAGGCTAAGAAGAAAAGAGCAGCGAGAACACTTAATTGCCAAATCTTGATCTTTAAAACTATTACCAGCACAAAGGAACCAGAGATCCTCAGAAAAATTGGCTGATTTCAGGCCCGGACAGGGTATATGCCAAGTGAACCTGTATCATTTTCCTTTTCGGTAGACTGGAAAATGTGAAAGAAAATATTTTTGGAAAAAAAATGGGAGTGTTTCATAAGGACCCTGTTGGGTTTCCTACTGGTCCAATCTAGATTAATTTAATTGTCTAATAAATATAATAATAAATTATGAATCCATCAAAGTAATTCATTATTCATAGTAATAAACTCATAAATGAATAGCTAAGGGAGGTCTCTTGCTTACATTAGAATTCTGAGTTCTAGAATTGGTAGATTGTCAATTTGCAGATTATAGTAAAGATAAGACAGGACAAGAAACATAACAAATTGGGGGGGGGATATGGATGAGGAGAAGTTTATTTCCACAATATTAAAATGTCTCCCCACAGATGACCTTTTATTTTCGAGGTATAAAATTGGGATTATACATTGGTGACAGTAAATGAGGCAGATGGATACCATGCGATTCCAGATATGACATCCTCAGGGGGACATATCATCATCTGTGTAGTAGTCTGGCCAAAACTGCATAACCTGAATCTAATCATGAAGAAACATTAGACAGACTCAGACTGAGGAGCATTCTACTTAATAAAAAGGGGAGGGAGCTGTATCCTTCCAAAAAAAAAACCAATGTCATAAAAGACAAAGGATGTAGAAATGTTCCTTTTTTTTTTTTTTTTAAGATTTTATTTATTTATTTGACAGACAGAGATTACAAGTAGGTGGAGAGGCAGGCAGAGAAGGGAGGAAGCAGGCTCCCTGCTGAGCAGAGAGCCCAATGCAGGGCTGGATCCCAGGATCCTGAGATCATGACCTGAGCCGAAGGCAGAGGCTTTAACCCACTGAGCCACCCAGGTGCCCCAAAATGTTCCATTTTAAAGGAAGCTAAAGAGAATTACTTACCTGCCCCTAGACTGGATCTTATACTGGATGGGAGGGGGGAATACTATAAAAGGACATTATTGGACCAGTTAAAAAAAAATTGGGGATGTGGATACTAGGGTATATAATAATGTTGTAATACTGTTCAGATTACTGAAGACAATGTACTATGGTTATAAAAGAGAATATTTCTGTTCTTAGGAAATGCACATTGAGTCAGTGGAGCAAAGGGCTATGGTGTATATAATTTATCCTCAGTTGATTTAGAGAAAAAATAGTGTGTGTGTCTGTGTGAATAGAAAGAAAGTGCAAGAGAGCACATGAGCACAGATAATAAAACAAAGAGAATAACATTAACAGTTGGTGACTTTAGATATAATGGTAGTTTTGAATTCTTACATTTGCAGTTTTTCTGTAAGTCTGAAACTATTTCCAAACCAAATATTTAAAACATTTTAAAATATCTGCCCTTTATTTTTAGAGTTTCTTTATTTATAAAGAGCATGGTTCTTTGTCTGGAACCAGTTTGGAATGAACATTTTTATAATATTTTCCTGTGTGTTGGTGTTGTGTCTCTGCAAGCCAGCCATTGTTGAATATGACAGCAGTCCATGGAAAATAAATGTCACTGTGTAGACAGTCTAAAAAGTTTGGGGAGGGGAACTATTTACTATAGTGATTACTTTAAATTTCTAGAAGTATTAGTTGCAAAGTCTTCAGAGTTGTTTTCACTTAACTGTTGGAAAATTTAGAATGGTCATTTTATATAAAAAAAATCTTACTGTTGCACCCTGATTAGATTTTCTTGTTTTGTAAAATAAGAAAGATTGTAAATTTTAGCCTAAGAGTGTAGTTGTTTGTTCATTCAAAAAATGTTGGGGCACCTGGGTGGCTCAGTGGGTTAAAGCCTCTGATTCCAGGGTCTTGGGACCGAGCCCTGCATCAGGCTCTCTGCTCAGCGGGGAGACTGCTTCCTCCTCTCTCTCTCTGCCTGCCTCTCTGCCTACTTGTGATCTCTGTCTGTCAAATAAATAAATAAAATCTTAAAAAAAAAAAAAAAAAAACGTTAACTGAATACCTCCTGTGAGCCATAACCCTTTCTAGGCATTGAAGATATAGCACCAAACCAAACAAAGCTCTTGCCCTGTGGATTTTATGTTTTTGTGGGAGGATATAAGCAAACAAGAATAGAAGTGAGATAAATGTATGTTAGTAAGGCTGAAGAAAAATAAACCAGAGAGACGGATTAGGGAGGGATCTTAGGAGCAAAACTTTATGGTTTTAAGTAGAGTAGCCAGGGAAGACTTAGCCCAGGAGACATTTGGGCAGAGATCACAAGATAGTGCAGGAGTGAGGCATGCAGAGATAATCTGGAAAAGCCTCTAAGGCAGAGAGAATAGCAAATGTTAAGGCTCTGAGATAGGAGTATGCTTAGCATGAATAAGGAATAGCAAGGAGGTCAGTAGGAAAAGAGGTCAGAGGTAATGGGACCAAATTATGTAGGTTCTTATACAGTGTTTTAAAGATTTTGGCATTTTCTCTGCTGTGAGAAGCCATTAGGAAATTTGGGGTATAGAAGTTACATTATATGAATTATGTAAGATTATCAGGATCACTGACTGCTTTGATGAGAAGAGATTGAAGTAGGGCATGGGTAGAAGTTGTGAGGCCAGTTACGAAACTATGGAAAAAATCCAAGAGAGATTATAGTTACTCTGGTCAGGGTCTTTAGATTTTGAGAAGTGGTCAGATTCTGGATGCATTTTGAAGACAAGAGTCAGTACAATTTGCTAATAGGGTGGAGAGAGGTAAGAAATTTAGTGATGAGTGTGAAGAGGAAAAACAAGCAGCAGAGGTGAGGAGTGGCCAGTGAGATAGGATGAAACCAGGGGAAACCAGGAGAGTCTCTGTTTTGGAAACCAGGTAAAGAAGGTATATCAGGGCTTGGTGAGTCCTGCCAGTTGCTGTGGATAGATCAAGTAAGTTGAGAACTGACTGGCCTTTGGATTTAACAATATGTAGGTAATCAGTGGCCTTCAAGTTCAATGGCATATTAGGAAGCAAAAGTCTAACTGGAATGTGTTCAATTTGAATTGAAGAATCTTGAAGACAGAGGGCGAGGACAACTCTTTTGTGACCTTTTGCGAAAAGGCAATCAGAAAAATTGGCATAACCTAGAGTGGTGTTTGTTTCAAAAGGTTTGTTATTATTGTTTGTTTTCTAATGATTGGAAGTATATGTATGTACTAATGGTTTGCTCTTTCTGGAGGAGGAAACTAGGAAGTTGATGATATAAGAGAGAGAAGTGGGCCTTCAAAGGTAGGGGCATGATATCTAGTATCAAAATGGAGGAGCTAGATAGACTTTGACCCAGAAAGTTCAAGTATAGTAGAAGAAGTGCGTAAGTGTGGTTCTGGAAGTTCTTTTCTGGTTGTTTATGTAGGAATCAAGGCCAGCATGTAGAGTAATTCAGATTTTATGTGCCTTTTGATTTTTTTTTTTTTTTCCCTGTATGATGTGGTTTATCAGGTGATCTATCAGGAGGCCTGAGAAGGTATAGGAGGGCTATAGCCTTGCTTGATAAAACTTTTTTCAGACATTCAGCTTTTTGTTAGTCTTTAGTCTGTCTGATTTGTATAACACTTAAGAACAGATTCCTAAAACCCTTCTGGGGATTTTTTTTTCTTACTGATATTCAAGCCAAGGAGTATGATTTTAAGATCCTTAGAATTTTCGTGTTAGATATAAGAGAAAAGACATATTTAGGCCAAGGAGGTGTTGGGACCTCCAAAATTGGGTACCCCAATAATGGGTGATTAAAGGAGCGAGGCTGTTAGAAAGTGAAGGTCACATCAAGCATCAGGAATCAGACCAACCATCAAACAGACTGGTCAGGGCACCCCTACAGAGAGGATGACCCCTCCCTGCTTTCCAGACTAACTTTTATAGAGCAAAGGCCATGTGGTTGGGCCTGGCCACACACAGGTGGCCAATGAGATTGTAACACACAGGAAACGCCACAGTGATGCTAGGCGACCAATTGAATTACAATTTACCCTAGTAGACATTTGAACCAGCCTATCACCTAGTTCAAAATTGGCGCCCAAAATGTGCCCAAAGGGCGGGGCCCATACTCCTTGGTAGCTAGGAGACAGTATGCGCCTCCACTGATTGAATACTTCCACCTGGCCTGACCAACCCTTGTATTTGGACTTTGTTACCTCGGACTGGTTTCCTGGACTTGATTTTAAATAAGCTCCCCTGGGGGCGGGGTGTGGGGGTGTGGTGGGGGGCAAGGTCAATTTAAACTTTACAGCAAAATGGCAGTTCAACCTGGGTGGGGCTGCTCTGGCTGAATAGGCCCTTACAGAGGTACAGCTAATTGTCTAGCCAAGTTTGGAGTCAGGATCTCTGTTGTCTTCTAATTTATAAATTTTTGAAATTCAGTTTTTATACCTGTGTGCATATTCATACATTCAAACTCACCCCTTTGATAAATAACTGACTTACTCTAAACCGGAGGCAATCAAAGCAGGAAATAAAAATATGTAAAATGTCAGGTTCAAAATGAGAACTCTGTCTAAAGTATGACTTAAATTGTGTTTTGTATAAAGCTGCTGCTTGAGTTTATATTGCATATTGTAATTAGAATGTATTCAAATCATGTCAATGCATTTGTCCTTGGCTGAGTTTGTATTAAAATAAAGGATTGTAGGGGTGCCTGGGTGGCTCAGTCCTTAAAGCATCTGCCTTCTGCTCGGGTCATGATCCTGGGATCCCGAGGTCCTGGGATCCAGTCCTGCATTTGGCTCCGCACTGGCAGGAAGCCTGTTTCTCCCTCTCTCACTCCCCCTGCTTGTGTTCCCTCTCTGGCTGTCTCTCTTTCTCTGTCACTAAATAAATAAAATCTTAAAAAAAAAATAAAGGATTGTAAAACAGGATTATGTAATATTCTAGATTTCTGGTATTTTAAGACATCTGTAGATTGCATTAATATACAAAAACATTTGGTCCTGTAGTTCGCTGTTACCCATTCTGTCTGGCCTCCTACTGTTCTGTTTCTGCTGCTGCTGCTTTTTTTTTTTTTTAAAGATTTTATTTATTTATTTGACAGATATCACAAGTAGGCAGAGAGGCAGGCAGAGAGAGGGGAGGAAGCAGGTTCTCCTCAGAGCAAAGAGCCCAATGTGGGGCTTGATCCCAGGGTCCTGGGATCATGATCTGAGCTGAAGGCAGAGGCTTTAACCCACTGAGCCACCCAGGCGTCCTTCTTTCTGCTTCTTTATCTCAACACTTGCCTGTACTAGTAGTTCAAAATGGGTAAAACCAAATAATCATCTAAAATACTAAAATTTCTATGAAACAATAAGTGGGAACAAACAACTGAGAGGAAGTGGCAAAATATGTGAATAGGCATTTCATAAAAGAGGAAACATGAGTTAGCCAATAAATCTGAAGAAATGTTCAGTATCTTTAATCAACAGGAAAAAGCAAAGTTTGACCACAGTTCGATGCCATTTTATACCCTCAGATTAAGTTAGCATTACTAAATATTGGATGTGGTTCAATAAAACAGGTAGTTCAGTATGAATGGGTAGTTGCTGATGGGATTATAAATTGGGGAAAATAAAAATTGGCATCATCATGAAAAATTGAATGTATGCATATTTCTCAACTCCTGGGCATAAACATAAGAGAAACTTTGGCACATGGAGCATAGGACTTGTGTATGAGAACTTTTATAACAGAAATGCTTATAATAGAAAAAAAAAACCTGGGGGTAAAATAAGATACTATTGTAAGGAAAATGGATAATTATGCTATATTTATCATATACCTGCGTGTATATATATCTGCATATATCATATGTAGGCAGAATTATTTTTCAGTGAAAAGGTACGAGCTACAACTAATGCCAACAACATGGATGAATTTTTAAAACATAATATTGAATGAAAAAGTCTCAAACCCTAGAATATGGGAGCTGTTTAATATCCTTTCCACAGAATTCAAAAGCCAATAAAATGAAACACTATGTTGTTGAGGGATATGTATGTATGTGATAAAAACTATTTAAGATTTTATTTATTTATTTGAGAGAGAGCGAGCAAGAGAACATATGCACAAACAGGGGGAGCAGCAGGCAGAGGGAAGAGCAGACTCTCCACTGAGCAAGGAGCCTGATTGGGACTTGATCCAGGATTTTGGGATCATGCCTTGAGCTAAGGCAGCCACTTAACTGACTGAGCCACCCAGGTATCCCTGTGATAACCTTTTTTTTTAAAGATTTTGTTGATTTGAGAGAGAGGGAGTGCCTGTGGGGAGGGGCGAGAAAGGGCAGGAGAAAGAATCTGAAGCCAACTGAGCACATAGCCAGGTGCAGGGCCTGATTTCCCTACTATAAGAACATGACCAGAGCTGAAGCCTAGAGCCACCCAGCCACCCCCTGCAACACTGTGATACACTTTTAAAAAAATCAAGTAATGATAAACACAGAGGACTGCATAGCAGTTACTGTAGGCAGAAGGGATGAGAGAGGTGGGGCATGGGAGGGGCGAGCAAGTCAGGAAAACGTGACCAGTCAATTCTATTTAGGTCCTTGAGTTGGGTGGTAGGTATCTGGGTGTTCACTCTTTTACTTTGAATTTAAAACATTTTATAAGTGACTGTTGTATGTAACAAGAAGTTAAAATATAGGGAAGCCATATTCTGAAGTCACACATTAGGAGACGTGTCATCTCTTTTGTTTATTCACTTAAGAGCCACTTGAATTCTTAACGTCACTTAGTTTTTCACTAGAGGTATCTTGTTTTAAAGTGTTTTATCTGATTAAGCCTGTGTCTGCCATCTGTCAGATCACTTAGTAGCAACTTGTTGGGCGAATAACCACCTGAATGATTTGGGATAATAATTCAGGATTTTTCTTTAAAACTACCTAAGAGGTACATTTTGAAAAAATACTTTTCTTTCCATCTCCAGCTAGACCATAAAACTAGGTTATTGTTTGTAGGCTTTTGAATGATAATTAACTGTATATATGAAGGAAGTATTTCTTTTCCTTTTTTTTTTTTTTTAAAGTAAAACTCTTGGGGGCACCTGGGTGGCTCAGTCAGTTAAGCGTCTGCCTTTGGCTCAGGTCATGATCCTGGTGTCCTGGGGTTGAGTACTACATCCTGCTCAGTGCGGAGTCTGCTTTTCCCCTTCCTTTCCACTGGTGCTCTCTCTCACTATCTCTGTCTCTCTCAAATAAATAAATAAAATATTTCAAAAAATAAAGTAGAACTCTCTTTTAACTATTTTTTAAAAGTAATCTTTACTCAACCCGATATCAAAAGTCACATGCTCTACTGACTGAGCCAACCAGGTGCCCTTTGAAGGCAATATTTCTGATTATGTTTTAACTGTTATTAGCATGATCAGAGAGATTAACAAATACAGGACATAAACAAATAGTTGATCAGAAAAACAGAATGTTGCTAAAAGAGGAAGCTATTTTCAGGTATATTGATTTATAGTTAGAAGGCTTATGGGAATTATTCCAGGCTCCTCATTTTTGAATAAAGGCACTTTGGGACCAGGGAAGTAATTGATTAAGATCATAGAACTTGTTGAGTACAGAGTTAGGCAAGACCGGAATCTAGATCTCATATTCATATACTGGTGTTTTCATATTGAAATACTGAATGGTAAATAAAATAAACGTTGTTTTCAAAACTTTTTTTTTTTTTTTTTAAACCATGATGGGGCTTGAACTCACAACTCCAAGATCAAGTGTTGCATGCTCTGCTGATGGACCATCGTGTCCCAAATAAAACAAACATTTAAATATCCTGTATAAGACATGCTAAGTAACTCAAGGTTGGGTTATAACTATTCAGTGAGGAAGCATTGTTTTCCAATTTTAACTTAAAACAAATGACATTTACCTTTAGATACATGACAAATAGACCTAGAAAACTAATATGAATTTTTTGCTTTTTTGGCTCATATTTGGTTTCCCAAAAAGAGACAGTGTGATCTGTGTTATACAAATGAATACTGGACTGGATATGGGAAGAATTAGATTCTGAACCTGGCTCTGCCACTAAGTAACTTGAGTTGTCATTGATTCTTTGCATAACTTTTCCTGGTCTCGGTAAAGCGAAGAAGCCGAACCAGATGGTTTATAGAGACCAAATTTAAATGACTCGATATTCTTTATGGATTTTAGATAGCAGATTTTATCTGTCTTAAATAAATCATTGTCATGTGTTCTGCGGTTAAACTGTTGCCAGCAAATAAGATAAAGAAGGAATCAGTAGAAAACAGAATGACTTATTATGCCAAAACATGCTCTGAAAGTAAACTGGGTTTTCTTTTTCCTTTCATCACAGGTATAATACTTCTCCACGTCTGCTTCAGGAAGAAAGTGCCTGCCACTCCTATTGTTTCTACGCAGGTTCATGCCAGCCCAGAACAGAGAATCAGGTCAGTTTTATGATTGTTTTATCTGTCAAACAAGGTGCCAGGAGCAAGAATCGTGATAGTCTTTCTCACATCATTGCACTGTAGCAAGACCACTGAACTCTGACTCAAAAGAGCTGGGTTTCAGTCCTTCTTTACCACTAATGGCTGGGTAAGCTTAGGCACACCTGCTTTCCTGAATGGCTTATAGTTTTCTGCACCAAAAAAAAGTGATATGTTAGAACAAATAATCTTCAGTTTCAATGTTGGCTTTAAAACATTATTATTTTTATTGTAGGTGCCTACATAGAATAAAATCATGGTGTTTTTTTTTTTTTTTTTTTAAAGATTTTATTTATTTGACAGAAAGAGATCACAAGTAGGCAGAGAGGCAGGCAGAGAGAGAGAGAGGAGGAAACAGGCTCCCCGCTGAGCAGAGAGCCTGATGCGGGACTCGATCCCAGGACCCTGAGATCATGACCTGAGCCGAAGGCAGCGGCTTAACCCACTGAGCCACCCAGGCACCCAAATCATGGTGTTTAAAACACCATTTTTTTTTTTTCTGGAAAAATCTAGCTGTAAGTGTAGGCTTTGGAACTGTTACTATCTGTTCTTTTGTAATTCCTATGAATGACTAGTTTAAGTGGTGAGCTATGTTGTGAGGCACTTGAGAGTACCACTGCTTTAGGTTTTTTTAGTTTTTTACTTGGCTTTATTGTTACTAAAAAGCATGAGGTTGTTAGTCCTTCAGTAACATTCTTCAGTTTTAGAGAGGGTACCTGTTTGACCATGTTTGTTCTCTATTGATTGTACTTGTTACAATTTAAATAGATTAAGCAAAAAAGGGGAGTTATCAGATGTTTGGGTGTATATCCCAGGGGACACCAGAAGATCCAGGGACAGGCAAATGCAGCAAAGATGTACAAGAAGAACCCAAGAATCAAATGCAGTCAGGTTTTCCTCATGCTGTCAGTGAGCGCCTCTCCTGTGTGTCTGTCTCACTGTCTTTGGAGAACTGGCTTTCTTCATTTTCTCTTCTTTGTCATGGGAAACAAGTTGTCACCACTTCCCTCACTCTTTGTCCTGTAGTTCAGACTCCAGAGAAAGGCTGACGCTTAATTATTTCCCAAAACAGACTGATTCTTTCCCCCCGCCCCCAGTGTTCGGTTTCCTTTAATGACCCCCATCTCCCTGAAGGGCAGGTATAGGCAGCTAGGCAATGGCTAGAGATGTTCACTTAAAGATCTTGCCCTGATTGCCCACATGCTAAAGGCCCTCTCCCAGGAGAAGTACTCTGGAACCATTGCCTAGGTCTTAGACTCTTGATTCTTAAGTAGGGTACCCCAGAATATGTTGTACCTTGGTCATTTTAAAACTTGGCAATGACTTTCTTGACATATTTGTTTCAAATCCTATTCTCTGAAAAAGGATCTGATTTATTCCTCCTAAAATGCAGATGACTCATAATAGAGTGTTACCCCTTCCAGGTGTATTTATATTGTAATTGGGATCAAACATTAACCTAAAGTTGTATTTCCCAAACTGTGTAGAAGTGAAACCTTGACTTCCAATATATAACAATGATTAACGTAGCTGAGAGAAAAGCATCAGGGATTGAAAGGCAATGTTTTAGGGTTTAAGGAGTGGGAGAGAAGGAGCAACAGTGTTTGTGTAGTCAGAGAAGGGCGGATAGATAATCATACAAATATTTCTAAGGTAGCCACGTTATAAAATTGAATATAGCAAATAGAAGAAAAGCTTTTCTACTTAACTTCCTGAAAAAAAGTTGTGAAGGTAAGAGAAAGGACCATTAGGTTTAATCTAAGCTCAGCTACTATGATTTTGCTTAAATTCTTTATACTCTGTGTACCTCAGTTTACTAAATCCAGGCCAGTCACCAATTATGTAACTTAACTTCTAGACATCAGTTTCTTCATCTTAATATTGGAATTGATGATGTTGATACCTCAAGTTTCTTGTGTGGAATTACTGTATGTTAAGTGTCCTAAACAGCTCCTACCACATCAGTATCCTCAATTATTGAAATGAGTGGATTAGATTATATGATTGCTGAAGTCCCAGCTGACTTAAAAAAAAACTCTGTGGTCTAAGATTATTCTGATACTATTAATGTCTTTTTTCAGAATTAAGATTGGAAGCTTTGGCCATCCACTTGAGCTCTGCATAAAGGCTAATTTTGGTACTGCCAATAAAAGTTGCTTTGAATCAAGTATATGTATTTGTTCTCTCTGGCCATATGTATTAATATGTTAGAGCTGCTATAACAAATAACTACTAACTGGGTGGCTTAAACAGAAACTTATTTTTAGTCTTATGGTCTGGAAGCCAAGAATCTGAAATCAAGGTGGCAGCAAGAGAGGTTCCTTCCGAGGTCCTTGAGGGAAGGCTCTATTCCAGGTCTCTTTCTTTTCTCTGTCACTTTATATCATCATCCTTCTCTGTGTCCAAATTTCCCCTTTTTATAAGGATACCACTTCATGTTGGATTAGGCCCCATTCTAATGACCTCAGTTTAACTTGATTACCTCTGTAAATCCTGTCTCCAAAAAAGGTCACATTCTGAAGTACTGAGGATGAGGACTTCAACATAGGAATTTTCAGAGGTACACATTTCAACCCATAGCACTACATAACAAATTACATCAAAACTTCGTGACTTAGGACAACAAATGTTATGTTAAAGCTTTTGTCTGTTAAGAATCTAAGCTGATTCCTCTGGTTCAGGTCCCTCACAGAGCTGCATTCAGCATGTCCACAGGGTTTTGGTTTCATCTGAGGGCTCTGGGGAAGGATCTGTCTCTAATTCACTCAAGTGATTGTTGGGCTGAGGGCCCCAGTTCCTCATATTGGCTGTTTGCCAATAACCTACTAATGTTCCTTTATAAAGGTTCCATATGAACCTTTTGTTTTGTAATGTAATCATGGAAGTAGTAACCCATTATTCCCTTTTCTCTTCATTGAGAGTGAGTCACTGTGGCCCTTGGGTGGCTCAGTTAAGCCTCTGACTCTTGGTTTTGGCCCAGGTCATGATCTCTGGGTCATGGAATCAAGCCCTATGTCATGTTCGGTACTCAGCACAGATTTTGCTTTGTCCATCTCCCTCTACTCCTCCCGCTGCTTCCATGTGCTCTTTCTCAAATAAATAAATAAAATCTTTAAAAAAATATTCTTAAAAAACAAAGCAAAACAAAAGTGAGTCATTAGGTCTAGCCCATCTCAGGAGAGAGGGTTATATAAGGCTGTTACACTAAGAGGTGGGGTTATTGGGAACCATCTCTGAAGTTCCCTACAATAGTACATAAAAATGAGGGAAGAAGGAAATATGCTAGGTGTAAGAATACATAAGTTATTTGATATTATTCAGAAAGCTTAAGTCTTCAACTTTTTTTTTTTTTTTTTTAAGTAATCTGTACTCCCGTTATGGGGCTCGAACTCATGACTCCCAAGATCAGTAGTCACATGTTCCACTAACTGAGCTAGCTAGGCATGCCTAGTCTTCAACTGTAAACAGAAGTTAATACTCGTATGCCATGACTTTGTAAGAAGAAAGTACCTCCTTACTCTTACAAAAAAAAAAAAAGAAGAAACATAACTTTTATCTTCAATTTCCCTTTTTTTTAAAGCAAAGTGGTGTTTGTTTTGTTTCAGTTCATTAAATCAGTTATTTTTTGGTCCTTTGTAGAAATCCTCACACAGTACCTGACTTTTCACTTTGCTGAGTTGTTAAACTGTTATTTCTCATAAAATATCCAAAGGCCAAATCTTATTTCTCTAAAAAGATTGAAGAATAAGAGGTCATTAGTAAGATTACTTTAATTTTATCAGCTTTACTACAGTGGCTTTTTACAACTAAGTTACATTTTAAGTTGGTAGAAATTGTCAGACATTTGTAAGGATATTTAATACACCATATTGGGAAATTATAATCATAATTACTTATACAGAATGTAGTGGCCCAGTCATGCCTGCACTGTCTACCAGCTAGTGGTTCTTTTTTTTTTTTAAAGATTTTATTTATGTATTTGACAGAGAGAGATCACAAGTAGGCAGAGAGGCAGGCAGAGAGAGAGGAGGAAGCAGGCTCCCTGCTGAGCAGAGAGCCCGATGCGGGACTTGATCCCAGGACCCTGAGATCATGACCTGAGCCGAAGGCAGCGGCTTAACCCACTGAGCCACCCAGGCGCCCCCAGCTAGTGGTTCTTAATATTTACACTGATGGGGGCATACTTGGAAAATATGCTTATGGGTTCATTTTTGTAATCTTTGTTTTGGAAGGCAGTATGGTATATTATTTTTAATCCACACTAGATTTGGAAGTTTAAGTCATTTCATGCTGTACAAAAGTAAAATGAGTATGAATTCAATAGAATTTTTATGTGATATCTGTTTTTACTTGTTAGCAGGGTGTGATTTAACAGAGACCATACAGAATTTTAAATTGAAGACTTTCTTTTGATACGTACAGTGGATTGGGAAATGCATTCTTATTTTTGAGCAAATGATAATTTTTTTTCTTAGAAAGAAAGCTCAACTGCATTGATTATGACAGAGAGGAAGTTTTATTTATTTATTTTTAAAGATTTTATTTGTTCAAGAGAGAAAGAGAGCACGCACTAGACAGCATGGGCCTGGGAAGAGGCAGAAGTTGTCTCCACACCAAGCAGGAACCTTGACATGGGGCTCTATCCTGCAACCCTGGGATCATGATCTGAGCTGAAGGCAGATGCTTAACCCACTGAACCACCCAGGTGCGCTGAGATAGAGAGGAAGTTTTAAACTTACGCTCTTAGGTTTCTTTGTTAACAGGATATTGAACTGCGAGTTTTGTGTATAATTTGTCTTTTTATTATGAAAATTTCTGGGAGTAGATTTATGACTAGATTTGGGACTTTAGACTCTCTGAAGAAAATAGTGTTGAGTATTTTACGGTTTAAAAAAATGTCACCCAGAAATGAAAGTTTATATAGAATGCATTCTATCTAGAAAGATATATTGAAAGAGTTTAAAAAGAAATGGTACAAGTTTTTATAATCAGAAAAAAATACAAGTTGAAAAGTAAAATAGCACTAATTAGGGTATTGGGATTTTAAGTTTTAATTCAGTTCTCCTATTTCAAGAAATGATACCTAAAGTTTGGAACTTAAAAGTATAAATAATTTTCATCACACTTTATCCCCTTTTGTGATGCCCCTGCCAGCAGACTTTTTTTTTTTTTTTTTAAAGATTTTATTTATTTATTTGACAGAGAGAAATTACAAGTACACTGAGAAGCAGGCAGAGAGAGAGAAGGAAGCAGGCTCCCTGCCAAGCAGAGAGCCCGATGTGGGACTCGATCCCAGGACCCTGAGATCATGACCTGAGCCGAAGGCAGCGGCTTAACCCACTGAGCCACCCAGGCGCCCATCAGACTTTTGGTTATTGACTAGAGCTAGAGGTTTTTCTGACTTTGTCTTTGAGTTATTTTTGACCCTGAGTATCCCTTATTTGGCTCTTGTTTTGAGGACAAATTATGTATTGATCTTCATTGATACTATGATTTAAAAAATTGTATAAAGTTTAAAAGCAGGGATGAGTGAAAATTGCTGTTTTGGTGAAGGTACCAAACTTACCCATATTTCTAAGTTTAGATCATGATGTCGTTGCTTGTATCTCTTTGCCCTCGCATATACGTGTCTTAATTTCTCTTATTTCCTCATCTGTAAAGTGGGTTTATTAATAGTATTTGATAAAAGTATCATAAGGGTTAAAGAAGGATATGCTTGCAAAGTCCTTAACAGTATACCTAGCACATTGTAAATAAAAGCTAAATTTATGTTAGCTGCCATTCATTGTTGCAAGCAATGGCCTTAAGTTACTTTTACCTCTGAATTTTTGAATGTTAAAATATAAATAGAATGCTGTCCTGCTAATGATAGTATATGGCACTTAATGTTTCGTTGATTACACAACTTATTAGCAAGCCTATTGTCTTTATTTTTGTAAAGTAGAATAGAGTTTGCATAAAAGGATGAGTTTAGAGCCACTGCTAAAGTTATTGACTTAGGAAGGGGAAGAAGGGAATGGAGGAAATAAGTATGCTGTTTTCACTATAGGTCTGAGGAGCTGTTTTGGCGTTACATATCTCTAACACAGGGAGGTCAACTTTTCTTTCTTTTTTTTTCTTTTCCTTTTTTTAAAAGATTTTGTTTATTTTTTTGTCAGGGAGAGAGAGAATGAGCACAGGCAGACTGAGTGGCAGGCAGAGGCAGAGGGAGAAGCAGGCTTCCTGCTGAGCAAGGAGCCGGATGTGGGACTTGATCCCAGGACACTGGGATCATGACCCAAGCTGAAGGCTCAACGAACTGAGCCACCCAGGCGTCCCAACTTTTCATTTTTGTTTTCTTTTTAGACTCTTACTGCTAGCCACCCCCTTCTGTTTTTTGTTCTGTTTTGTCCTGGGAGGAGGGAGTGGGAGAAGGCATCCCTATACCCTTCACAGTCTTGTGAAGGATGTGTCTTCTTAGCTGTGATTGGATTGCCCCTTGTCTCAGTTTTCTGAAGATGTTTACTACAGGCTGCCATTTGGTGTATTAACCTGCTTGTGAGATGACTGTCGCCACTTGGGAGCATCCTAAGAGAGCTAAACTCCTTCTCCTTGTAGAGGAAGGATCTATGCTTAAGTTAAGGGAAATGTGGAATTTCGGAGGAAATCTTCTGTCTCCTGTTCACGTATGTTTTGCTCCTAATTTGGCGAGAGGTCAACTTTACCTTGCCTGAGCACTTTTTTTTGGTGCTTTATGTGAATAAAAAATAAGAAGGCCTCCACTCTCCTTAAGAGTTTGTAATTTGGAAGTTTTGTACAACAAATGGTATAGAAAGAGGAAAGGAAATGAGAGGAAACCTAAAGCATAATCTCTCAAGCTGTTTTACTGTCTTCCTTTTGTGTGGTGATAGAGGAACCTCAAAGAGCCTAGCCTAGGAGCATGTGGGGGGACTCAGTTAAGCATCTTCCTCTGGTTCAGGTCATGATCTCAGGGTCTTGGGGTCCAGCCCCATTGGGCTCCCTGCGCAGTGGGAAGTCTATTTCTCGTTCCCTCTATCCCCCACTCTTACCACACATGCATGCACGTGCTATCTCTCAAATAATTAAATAAAATCTTAAAAAAAAAAAAAAGCTTAGAGGCACCTGGGTGGCTCAGTTGGTTAAATGTGACTACCTTCGGCTCAGGTCACCATCCCAAGGTCCTGGGATGGAGCCCCACATCTTGCTGCTTCTTCCTCTCCCACTCCCCCTGCTTGCGCTCCCTCTCCCAGTGTCTCTCTCTGTCAAATACATAATAAATAAAATCTTAAAAAAAAAAGCCTAGTCTAGAATCATATTTGGAAAGTAAAGATTCAGTATTTTTTGATGGAATGAAGGATTGTTGTGAATATGTCCATATGCTGTAGTAGAATGTGAGTTATAGAATGATTTATTTTTTCCTTTTTTAATATAGTTTTAGATTTATAGCATAATTGAGCAGATAGTACATAGTACATAGACTCAATCTACCCCTATCCCCCGACCCCTCTACACCTTGCACAGTTTCTTCTGTTATTTTTTTAAATGAACATACAATGTATTATTTGTTTTAGGGGTACAGGTCTATGAATCATCAGTCTTACACAACTCACATCACTCACCATATCACATACCTTCCCCAGTGTCCCATCACCCAGCCACCCTGTCCCTCCCACTTCCCTTCCCTTCCAGTGACCCTCAGTGTGTTTTGTGAGATTAAGAATCTCTTATGGTTTGTCTCCCTCTCTGGTTTCGTTTTTCTGCCCCTTCCATTATGATCCTCTGTCTTGTTTCTCAAACTCCACATACTAGTGAGATCATATGATAATGTCTTTCTCTGATTGACTTATTTTGTTTAGCAATACCCTCTAGTTCCATCCACATTATTGCAAATGGCAAGGTTTCATGTGGGTTTGTTTGATGGCTGCATAGTATTGCACTATATATATAAAATATCTTTTTTATCCAGTCATCTGTTGATGGTCATCTAGGCTCTTTCCATAGTTTGGCTATTGTGGACATTGCTACCATAAACATTGGGGTGCATGTGCCCCTTCGGATCACTCACTACATTTGTATCTTTAGGGTAAATGCCCAGTAGTATGATTGCTGGGTCATAGGGTAGCTCTATTTTCAGCTTTTTGAGGAACCTCCATACTGTTTTCCAGAGTGGCTGCACCTGCTTGCATTCCCACCAACAGTGTAGGAGGGTTCCCCTTTAAAGAATGATTTCAAAACATAAAGGGAAGGAAGGACACATTCTTTCTAATTTTTTTTCTTTTTTCTTTTAAAAAGAATGTTATTTTCGATCTTTAAAAATTAGGCTATCTTGGTTTTTTCCACCTGCAAAGAATTGATATAATTTATAATGGTCTGCCCTCTTTCCCTTCCTCTTTTACTCCTTTCCTTCCTGGTTTCTGTTGACGTAATTTTTGACCTTTCAGTTTGGTTCTTCTTTTTTGGCCTTACTGAGCATCCTGTAGGAAGCAGATCACATTCTCTTGCGTTCATGATGGAAGAGTTGTTTTTCTCATTACAGTATCTCTACTCTTTCTTCATTATGTAATGGCCTAGTCCAAAAAATGTTTCAAAAAGCTCCATAAGAATGAATTTTTGAAGTTATCTCAGAGCCACTCATGGTTAAAAACTCAAAACTTTTTGAGATCAGAGCTAAGACTTGGTTGTTTAAAAATCTTTTAAAATTAAAAAAAATATATTTAAAAATATTTTTACCTTCCTCCAGCAACAGATCATCCTGATGCTTAGCTATATCTAAGTGGGCATTCAGGAATAAGGGCTTCTTTTCATGGTCAGTGGTTGCTGAAGGAAAGCTTTTACAAAATATTTTGAGAAGGCAAGCTGTTCCCCATGAGAGGATACTTCTTGGTTTATTGGTGAAGAGTCTATATGATAGAAATTAATTCTTTATGTGGGTTTATCTTTATCTCCCCTGTTTTTTTTTTGGATCAGTTTTATGTTTTTCATGTCTTATGTCTGCTTTCAAGGAGTTCACTTGTATAATATAGATAAATGAAATCCACCCTTTTCCTTTGAATAATATTTAGTGATAATATTAATTGTGGTATACATTTACTGTTTCCTAGATTTTTCATATATTACATCATTTATTCTTCATAACAATCCCATGAGATTAATTCTATTATTATACTAATTTTAATGCTGTTAGAAAAGCAGGCATAAGAAGTCACTCGCCCACAGTTTCAGAATTAGGTAATGTTAGAGCCACAATCGAACCTAGGAGTCTAGCTCTAGGGCTCAAGCATTCACCTGCTCTGCTATCCTGCCTATCATACATGAGGAATGATATCACTTCTTTTCCCTAAAAGAATATGAAGTGTTTGTACCATATCTGAATTTATATTTGAAGATAGTAGCCTGTGAACATTCTTTATATTAATATAATCAAATATTTAATTATATTTTTGAGAAAAGCAAGAAAATATCTACTAATAAATACTTGGAGCAGAATGACTTGTTCTTTCTTCTCTGGTGACCCCTCTGTAAGTTTAACATTTTATTTTGGGGAAGAATCTGTTGATTTGAAAGTAATTGAATCCCAGACTTTGCTATATTCCATTTGTATTTTTGATCTTTAGTTTTTTCTTTTAACTCATTTATTTCCTTTGAAAGTTCTGTACCTACACAGATGTCCTTAACCTTTTCCTTTTTTTTTTTTTTTAAGGTAATAATTTTGCAAACAATTATCCTGGTACTAAATATTATACAATTCAAGTACAGGAAGTACAGAACTGAGTGTTTCTGTACTCATTCTCCATTTCTTTTTCTGGACTTGCTTATATTATTTTTGTTTCTCTCGACCAAATGTTTTTTCTTTGCTTTTTTAATTAGTGTACAGTGGTCAGTTGTGGGTGTTAAGTTCATCTAGCTCTTGGCCCTCATAGCTAATTTTCACAGCTACCACATTTAAATTCTAACTTGCTAGGAGAGAGAATCCATTTGTTTCATGTTAGGAAGGATGTCCATCACTGTTCAGTCAGCTATTGCTGGAAAGACCCTGTTATGCATTTATAAGAGAATTGGCTTTTCAGTGAATGGGGGCAGGGCAAATTCTCTTAAGGAGGCCTCATGTGGGAGCACCACAGTGGCTCATTTGGTTAAGCGTCTGACTCTTGATTTCAGCTCAGGTCTGATCCCAGGGTTATGAGATGGAGCCTGTCAGGTGCTCAGCATAGAGTCTGCTTGAGATTCTCTCTCTCGCCCTTTCCATCTGCCCCAAACCCCACTCGTGCTTGTACTCACTCTTTCTCTAAAATAAATAAATAGAATCTTAAAAAAAAAAGAAGAAGGGCTAGTGTAGAAAGAAATCTCTTTAGTATAATAACTATAAGCAAACTATTATTCATGAGAAAATTTTTGAGGTTCTAATATATTTTAAGTTTATTGATTTGAATTAGCTCTTTGCTTATTCTTATCTGTGTAGGTATTGGGATTTTTTTTTAGCAGTTTTATTTTCTACGGTTCATAGTTTATGAGTCTGGGATACAGTTGAAGTCTAACTTAATAGTGGAAAATGGTCTGTGAATTAAATGAATGAATATATCAGCCATATCTTATTTTGAAGAAGTATTTTGAAGAAACATAGGTCCTAAAAATGTATTTTTTAAAAAATTTTATTATTTAAGTAATCTCTGTACCCTGTGTGGGGCTCAAAGTCAAAACTTTGAGACCAAGAGTCACATGCTCTTCTGACTGAGCCAGCTAGGTACCCTAGGGCCTAAAAATATTTAAGCAGTGTCCCCTGTGATGTATATTCCATAAAAAAGAAAAAAGAAAAGTGTGGTGGTGTCAGGCATCTTTTTTACTTTAGGTTTATTGTACTCTTTCTGCATGATTTACCACAGAGTTAGGCCTCTGAGAGTAGTAGGGCCTTTTAAGAATAAAAAAGTATCACAGAGTTAGCAGAAAGGAGAACATATATGAGGTGTATACAAATAATTCACAGATAATGGAAATACACTTTGCTCCATGACCTTTTGTGTGTTTTGATGTAAGATGTTCTAATGCAGACTGTGTATAACCACAAATTTTCATATTTGGTAACATGACCAATACTTTAAACAGTATTGGTGATGTAAAATAAATTTGTTTATGTAGGAAAAAGAAAGAGTTATCCTTTTGTGTATTTACAACCTGACTAGAGTGGTAACCCATTCTAAGATTTATCAGTTAGCATTTTGTAGACCAATGGAAGTTTCATATATTTGCTCTTTCAAAATTACGAGAAATCTAGAAACCATTGGAGACTGCTCAATGGTTTTATACCTCTCCTTTTATTTTTTAAAAGTATTTATTTTAGAGAGAGAGAGAGAGGGTGTGTGTGCATGAGTAGGGGGAGGGATAGAAGGGGAAGGAGAGGGAGAGAGAGAATTCCAAGCAGACTCCCTGCTGAGTGCAGAGCCCTGACAAACCAAAGTTTGCATTTTGAAAATTTTAAACATCCAGAAAAGTTTAGTGAAAATACAGTGTATATGCAAATATTTTTCAACCTTGTGTCAGTAATTCCCGGTGTTTTGCCACATACATTCCTATTTGTGTTTATATACATTTCAGGGAGGAGAGTGGCATTGCTGAACCATTTGAAAGTAATTTCTGCCATCATAATACTTAACCCAAAAATGATTCAGCACACACCTCCTAGAAATAAGGGCATTTCTCTACATGACCTTTATACTATTATCATAGGAAACAAAATAACAGTATTTTAATAAACTGTCATGTTATTTTTATTTTTTTATTATTATTTTTTAAAGATGTTATTTATTTATTTGACAGAGAGAGATCACAAGTAGGCAGAGAGGCAGGCAGAGAGAGAAGAAGGGAAGCCGAGGCTCCCTGCCAAGCAGAGAGCCCGACGTGGGGCTCTATCCCAGAACCCTGGGACTATGACCCCAGCCGAAAGCAGAGGCTTTTAAACCACTGAGCCATCCAGGAGCCCCTATTTTTAATTTTTTAAAGATTTTATTTATTTATTTGACAGAGAGAGACACAGCGAGAGAGGAAACACAAGCAGGGGGAGTGGGAAAGGGAGAAGCTCCCCTCTGAGTGGGGAACCTCGTATAGGGCTTGATCCCAGGACCCTTAGATCACAGTCTAAGCCTGAGGCAGATGTTGAACCTACCAAGCCACTCAGGCGCCCCCCAACAACATTTCTTTTATAGCTTTTTTCTTTTTTCAAACAACAATCTAGTTAAGGTCCACACATAACATTTGCTTGTATCTCTTTATTCTTTAAAAACCTAGATTAGTTTTTCTATCCTTTTTCCCTCCCTCCCTCTCTCTCCCTCCTTCCCTCTCTTCCTTCTTTCCTGCCTGCCTGCCTTATTTCTTCTTCTTCTTTTTTTTTTTTTTTTTTTTTTTCCTTTTTAAATGATACTGACCTTTGGAAGAGAGTCCAGAACAGTTTTCTTGTAGCAGTCCACATTCTGTATTTGTTCCGTCCTGGTGCCTGCCCACTGAATTTGAAAAATACTCCTGTCACAGGAGCAGGAAGTCACATGAGATATATATAGCAGAATTTGTAGGGGAATTGAATAGTGACTGGAAATAGTTATTACTGGGTTGAGGTTGACAAATGAGAATAAGGAAGGTTTCTTTCAGGTTAACGGAACAGAACCTGGGAAAAGAAAGAGGTTAAAGGGAATGCATATGGCAGTAAAGGATAGCAGCAGGCAATTTATTTGATAAAGAGAGGAGGGGTGAAAAAAGAGAAAGGAAGGGGTTGCAGAATCACTACCAGTACTCAGAGGGTTAGATGTTCACTCTGCATTGGCTGAGTGGCTGAACGAATGAAGTCTTTGGATTTTCTTCACTGACTGGAGGCAGGCACAGGGAGCCCAGGTCAGCTTAGTAGCTATTGGAAAACAAAGGAGGTTATGTGCATTTGTATGTTACAAGGTTTTGTGTGGAAGTACAGTGGTTGTATTAATATATTGTACTGCTTCTTGCAAATTTCCAGGGAAAGTTTGGAGTTATGATTTTATATTTTGGCTGTATCTATATGTATTGGAATAATTGTATAGGTACTCTAAGTGGGAAGAGTTTCAGTTTTATAAATTTCGTATGCAGTGTATCTATATAAAATAGATATGCAGTTTTATATAATACATGTTTTGAACCCTTGAACTGTAAAATTAAAAAAAGAAATCTACAAAATGAAAGCAGTAGAAACATGATTCTTGGGGTGCCTGGGTGGCTCAGTGGGTTAAAGCCTCTGCCTTCGGCTCAGGTCATGATCCCAGGATCCTGGGATTGAGCCCCACATCGCCCCACATCAGGCTCTCTGCTCTGCGGGGAGCCTGTTTCCTCCTCTTTCTCTCTCTGCCTACTTGTGATTTCTCTCTCTCTGTCAAATAAAGAAAATCTTAAACAAAAAAGGAAGAAGAAACATGATTCTTTGTTTGCTTATAAATATTTTCACTACTCATAAAATATGCTTTAATGATGAATAATACTGATCTCAAGTAACTTCTGATAAAATGTCAGATATTCATAAAGACATAAAGAACTCTTCTCTGATTATGTTCAATGCTTTTCAGTTAGGAAAAATTGAGAGATGGCTAGTTAATTCTCGGAATGTTGACATTTTATTGAGAGACAAAACTGTTCTACTGTGAAATTCTAGAGAATAGACTTTTTTTCCTCCCTTTCCCTTTCTTTCTCTTACCTTCTCTACTTTTCCTTACCTTACCTTTAAGTAGTCTACACTTCCCTTCTGCTCCCTACATTTTTCTTTCATCCCTTACTTTTAATGACCTCTCTTTCTAGAGGTCCTATCCTGTGTTATTTGTATAAGAGCACTGAAGATACTGCTTTTAATAGCAGTTACTTTATAATTGGTTCCAAGAAAGAACCAATGTTGTTTCATGTTATACTAGCTTTTAAGCCTCTGGACAGTAATTTTTGCTTATTTGCTTCTGGAGATCCAAAGTAATACATTTTCTTAGTGTTGGGATTTTTAAATTAATCTAGTAAGTTCTTTCCTGCCTATATTCAGGACCAATTGAGAAATACAGAATGACATGATCAGATTTCATTTGGGCATGGACACTGTAGCATAGTGGAGAGTGTGTTAGAGTGAGGACTGGTGGAAGGGTTATTATTAGCAGACGGTAGTGAATCTGATGAGATATGCTAAATGATTAGTTCCTGAACCCATTCAGTGTGATTGGAGAAAAAAGGACAAATATAAGAGATATTTCTTAGGGTATGGGAGTTGCATATGGGAGTTGAAGGAAAGGAAGAAAATGAATTGAAACCTATGGGTAGGCTAGGTTAACTGCCAGGTGTCTAGCTGGATGACTGACGGACTCTGTATCCCATTTAGCTGTGTAGAAATTATAGAAGAAAAAACAGAATTCAGGGAGAAAAATAATGTATTAAATTTTTGAACTTAATGATTTTTGGAAAGAATTTCAAACTTGCAGAGAAGTTATAACAATACTATAAAGACCATCCCTATGTCTTCTGTCCAGATTTACCTGTTAACGTTTTGTCCCAAATGTTTTATTACTCACTTTGTGAATGAATGTTTCTGTGTTTATCTATAAATACACACACATGCATATATGTATTCTTATTGAGTCATGCAAAAGTAACGTTGAACATATTATACCCCTTTAGTCCTAAGTACCTTAGGGTGGGTTTCTCAAGGATTATCTCTTATAGACCACTCTTTTAATTCAATTTATTTGAGAGAGAAAGAGAGAGCATGGGCATAAGCAGGGGGGAAGGGTAGAGGGAGAGAGAGAAGACAACTCCCCACTGAGCAGGGAGCCTGATGCATGACTTGACCCTGGGATCATGACATGAGCTGAAGGCATCCCACTAACCAACTGAGCCACCGAACTACCCTCCTACAGAGCAGTCTTAAAATCTTCAGTAGATTAAGCATCCCCACACTACTTTTTTTTTTGTAAAGTAGGCTCCACGCCTACCACGGAGGCCAACACAGGTCTTGAACTCATGACCCTGAGATCAAGACCTAAGCTGAGATCAAGAATTGGTCACTCAACTGACTGAGCCACCCAGGCGCTCCTATATTACTTTGATCTGATATACCATTTTCTAATTTTATCAGTTGATCAAATCAGTGTCTTTTATAATAAGCACATTTCTTCCCCTCCAGTATGGAATTTAGTCTGTGATCCCATATTGCATTTAGATGTCATGTCTTCAGTATCTCTTAACCTGTAACAGTTCTTCAGCTTTTCTTTGTCCTTTATTACATTGGCATTTTCAAAGAATATGGTCATCCCCCTTTCCCTTTTTTCCTTGTTAACAGTATTTTCCTTATCTTCAGTTTATCTGATGTTTCCCTTTGCTAAGTTTCAGGATATGTATTCCTGGACAAAATATTACATAAGGGTGTGTCTTTCTAAGGCCATCATATCTGGACAAAATATTACATAAGGGTGTGTCTTTCTAAGGCCATCATATCTGCTCCTCATCTGTAGTATAAATTTTGACCACCAGTTTCATTAACCTGATTTCTTCACTATATAGTTACTATACCCCCATAAAGATAATAAGCAGATTGTGAGGAGGTACTTTAAGACAATCAAAATATCCTACTTCTCGTCCCCTGAAGTTTTCGAATCAGAGTTGTACATCAAACGGGTGTTGTCAATGTTGTGTCATCACCTGTAAGTCCCCTACTTACTCTCTCCCCTCTTTCTCTTCCTGCCTGGCCACAGGCAGTTATGTAGATAACTGGGCTCATTAAAATGCGATCATTTCAAAAAAAAAAAAAATCCTACTTCTCATCAAAGTTTTGTCCCCTTTGTGTAGGGATCCACTAATGATAACTTGCTTATGGTTGTTATGGTTGTGGTTGTCACATGATGATTTTTTTTCAATTTCAGTTCTCCTTCTCCTTATACCAGTGATTACTCAGCATTCTATTGAATAAGAGCCCTTTTATTTGTCTGCATTGTTTTACTTATTATTGAACTCCTGGATTCTTATTTGTTACCCAATGATTAATAATTCATTACTGTTCTTAAATATTTTGGTTCTTAAATTGTCCACATTTCATCAGTGGGATCCTCTTTCTCCATGCTGGCTCCTGTGTCCCCCTTCATGCTCTCATCATTTTTATTTTTTGCTTTTCAAGTATTTAATTATTTTCATTATTAAAAAGACTCCTCTGGTATTTTCTCTGGCCCAAGAATCCGTCTCTTTGGAGCCCTGGTCCCTTTTAGTGAGGGACGGGAAATGGTAGTAGAAGCCAAAATCCGGACACAGCTGCATATCTTTGCCTCTGGGCCCTATTAGGGGACAAGCTAGAAAACATAGGTATCTTTTTATGTACACTTTATTATATACATATATACTTGTTATTAGAGTAGAAGCTACAAACATCTCTTATCAATGAACCTGAGATAACTTAGAGACGTTTGCTAGCCAGCATCTAAACATAACATAGAAAACACTCAAAAATTCTAATTTGCTTAATGGAATTTTCCTTGTACTACAGTTATTTTAAACTGAAATAATACTGCTTGCATTTGATAGCCTTTGTGAAAATTGTTTTATTTGGTGTATTCATTTTCAGTTCATCAGGAGTCCATGATTAGTTTGAAAGAATGACTAGACATCACAAGGCTCTGGGATTTCTTCATTTTATGTGCCTGTGTTCTGTTTGAAGCAGCATTCCTAATGCATCAAAACTCAGTTGAAGTATAACATTAGAGTTTTAGAATAGCTTTCCCTCCTCTTTGAGTAGAAGCTGACCAGTCACTTACCAGTAAACCATATGTTGAGAGTGTCAATATTCTTTTGAAAAATATTGTAACAGAGGCAGGAGGGGAAACCAGTGAATTCTTAATGATTGTTCATCATTTGAATAAGTAAAGTCCACATCTGGTTTCTTTTTCTTTTCACTGAGAATAGTACTGGTAACGATCGTGGCAGGACAGAGTACTTGTTGGCAAGAAGTAGATTAAGAGGACTGGCACAGTCACAGAGGAATGTTGCTGCATAGGTTTGTAGTCACGGTTTTTCCTGTGGCCATTTGTTTTGAACTTGCCTTGGTGGACTAGATGTTATTTTTTGCTTGTATTTTACATTTCTTGACTTGTCGTTTTTGTATCTTTGTGTTTGGTTTCGTTTATGATGTTGTTCAATCCCTCTTCTAAAATTAGAGTTTATCCACAAAAAAAGTTGGTTTTCTCATAGCTAGCTATCCTGCATGGTGATAAAACATGATCTTTTTACAATTAACATCTTTCTTCTAAATATATGATAAGACTCTACTTTTGTAGATTAGGAACATCAAATGTAATTTCAGGATTAAATTTATTATGAATTAGAGGTCCTATATTAGTTTTTGTGAAATAGTAGCATTTCCAAGTAGAAAACAGCATGGTAAGTGATTGGTTTTGTGCTGCTTGCCAAAAGCAGTAAGACACATTGTGGTGTTTTGTGTATACAGGTATGTGTGCACAATTAAGATTGTTCCTCCTTTATTATTTAAGACTTGCAGTAAAATAGATAAAATAGTAAAATAGATATAACCTACAATTTACCATTTTAACCATTTTAAGTATTTAACAATCCTTAATAAGTGTATAATTCAGTGGCATTATGTGTTTTCCAAATGTCATGTAACCAGCATCACCATCTGTTTGCGTGAAATTGTTCCATCATCCCAAGCAGAAATACACTGTCCATTAGGCAGCAATTCCTCGTTCTCCTTTTTCCTGGCCCCTGGTAATCTTGTTCTACTTTCTATGAATGTCCTTATTCTAGATATTTCATGTGAGTGCGGTCATGTAATATTTGTCCTTCCTTTTGTGTCTGACTTATTTCGTTTAAGAGTTTTCAAGGTTCAATCTGTTTTGTAGCACATATCAGAACTTTCTTTCTTTGGCTGAATGAGAATCCATTTTATGTATATACCACATTTTGTTTATCCATTCATGGGTTGATTATTTTACTTTTGCTATTGTGAAAACTGCTGCTGTGAGCATTGGCTTACAAGTATCTTTATAAGTCCCCGTTTTTAATTCTTTTGGGTGTATAGCTAGGAGTTGGATTGGTGGGTCATGCGGTTACCATAATAAACTTTGAGGAGCTGCCACATTACCATAATAAACTTTGAGGAGCTGCCACACTGTTTCCATAGTGGCTGAGCCATTTTACATTCTTACTGTGTACAAGGATTCCAGTTTCTCCACATCCTTACCAACACTTGTTATTTTCCATTTTTTTATCATTGCCATCCTAGTGGACGTGAAGTAGTGTCTTTTTGTGGTTTTTAATGTGCATTTTCTTGATAATTAATGATATTGACTATTTTTTAATGTGTTTATTGACTATATATCTTCTTTAGTGAAATGTTCAGGGTTTTTTTTTTTTTTTTTGCCCATTTAAAAAAAAAAAGATTTATTTGTTTATTTACTTACAGAAACGTGAGATGGGGGGAGAGAGAGAGAGAATCTTAAGGCTCCATGCTCAGCAGAGAGCTTCTTGTGGGGCTCAACCTCTAAAATTAAAATTAAAAGTCAGATGCTTAACTGACTGAGCTACCCTTTCTCTTACCCCTGTCCATTTTTTAATTGGGTTGTCTTTTTGATGCTTAATTGTAGGAGGCTTTTTTTTTTTTTTAAAGATTTTATTTATTTATTCGACAGAGAGAGATCACAAGTAGGCAGAGAGACAGGCAGAGAGAGAAAGGAGGAAGCAGGCTCCCCACCAAGGAGAGAGCCTGATGTGGGGCTTGATCCCAGGACCCTGGGATCATGACCTGAGCCGAAGGCAGAGGCTTTAACCCTCTGAACCACCCAGGTGCCCCGAGGCTCTTCTTTATGTATCCTGGATATTACCGCTACTCAAAGATATGATTTGCAAATGTTTTCTTTTTTCTGTGGGTTGTCTTTCACTGATGATAGTTTGCTTTGATGCAAAAAAAGTTTTAATTTTGATGAACTCCAGTTTATCCTTTTTTTTTTTTTAAATGCCATTTGGTTTTGGTGTCATATTTAAGAAACTATTGCCAAGTCCAAGGTCATGTAGAATTGCTTTTATTATTATTTTTTTTCCTGAGAGTTTTACAGTTTTAATTTTTTAAATTAAAATTAAAATTAAAATAAAAAATTTTAAGTTTTAAAATTTAAATTTTAGGTTCATTTTTGTGTGTGATATGCAGTATGGGTCCAACTTCATATGGATTTCCAGTTCTACCAGCACCATTTTTTTTTTTTTTAAGTTTTATTTAAAGAAGTCCTTTTGGGGGGCGCCTGGGTGGCTCAGTGGGTTAAGCCGCTGCCTTCGGCTCAGGTCATGATCTCAGGGTCCTGGGATCGAGTCCCACATCGGGCTCTCTGCTCAGCAGGGAGCCTGTTTCCTCCTCTCTCTCTGCCTGCCTCTCTGCCTACTTGTGATCTCTCTCTGTCAAATAAATAAATAAAATCTTAAAAGAAAAAGAAGTCCTTTTGGTCTTGGCCCTTGTTGGAAATCAACTGGGCATATATGTGAGAGTTTATTTCTGGACTCTGTATTCTATTCCCTTGCACTGTATGTCTATCCTTATACCAGCATATTGTTTTTATTACTGTATTAAAGTTTTCTTTTTGATTATCTGGTTTATCATTCTTAATGTGTACCTTTAAAAATGTTTCTAATATGTATCTTTAAAATTTGCTTTTAATAGTTTCATTTAGTTGACAGTATAACAAGAACTGCAAGTATCAACTTTATAATGAATCCTGTGAGTTAGTACACCAGGAAAATTAATATTAAAGCAAGCAGATTTGGGGTTATTTACTTTATACTACATTTTCTTTGGAAATTATAGGGGAAAACATAAAGACAGAAAGTGAATGTTTGTACTTGCTCACAGAACTAAAAGAATTGGAAAGACCAATTATTTATCTAATCTAGTAAGTGACGCTTTGATTTCCTGTTAAATGTCACTTTATTTTAGTTCCAGAAGTTATCTACTTAATGAAACTCTTTCAGAAATTTCATAAAAGAAAATAATTTGTATTTTATGAGGAGCATTGTCACTAAGGAGCTAGTAATGGCAGACTCTTAATTATTAAGCCAGATTTGAATGACTGTGTTTTTTAGGCTTTTTTTTAATGTTACAGATTTCTAACTTAATTTTGTCTCCTTTCAGACTATAGCAAACATTAGAAAATTAGAACTTCAGATGTTATTCTTTGTTGATATACAAATTTTTGTTTTTATCACTTTTTTAAGAGGAGGATTATAGCCTCTTCCCCTGTATTTTTTTTTTTTTTAAGATTTTATTTATTTATTTGACAGAGATCACAAGTAGGCAGAGAGGCAGACAAAGAGAGGAGGGGAAAGCAGGCTCCCTGCTCGCCAGAGAGCCCGATGCGGGGCTCGATCCCAGGACCCTGGGATCATGACCTGAGCTGAAGGCAGAGCCTTTAACCCACTGAGCCACCCAGGCGCCCCTCTTCCCCTGTATTTTAACGATAGTTCTTAAGTAAGTCTTTTGGGATTTATGAAGTAAAAATATTTTGTAACAGAAATACGGGGTTATAAATTAAAGGCAGATCTCTTGAAGAAAATATAAATTAACCTTTTTACAGTTTGCTATAAATGAAATAGTTCTACACCACTGACCAATATAGATGCCCCTCTATAACTTAGTTGTTTACTTTCACTTTTTTCTGATAAGTCTCCTAATTATTAAAAGTTGTTTAATGGCCTTGCTTTATCTATATCCCCATACTTTTATTCTCTCTGTGCATAATTTTGAAATAAATCTTAGACATTGTTTCATTAGTAAATATTCTGGTACTGGGGTATATATAAACAGACTGCTGGTGTATATAGTTTAGGCCAGATCCATTCAGTAAATATTTTTTAAATTTTTACTATGGTCTGGATGCAGTAGAACAGTGCTAGGGATAGACAAATGTTTAAAGATCGTCTCTTTCTTACATTACACTTAGAGCCATTTCTTATGCTGAAAATTTATAGGCTTTGAAGTCCTGAAGAGTTTGAGTTCAGCCTTAGAAAAACAAAACAGAATTCTTGAGCCAAATAAGAACAGTGATTGTATTCTGACATACTGACTCATACTCAGGGAGAGGTAATAGAGTATTCTCCTAGCCATTTTATCTTAAAAGGGGAAAAAAAAAACAACTATGCTTGATACCAGCAATAAAAAAATGTTAGAAATATACAAAGAGTTAGGCTTATCAGTTATAAATGAATATTATGCTTTTAGATTAGGTGAATTAGAATGATGCAAAACCACTATGTTTTTATCATACTGACTGCATAGTATCCCCCCCCCCCTTTTTTAGTATAGTGGTAATTTTAAAATTCATTTTCCATTTTCAGAATGTACTGGTGATTTTTTAAATTTAGAAGCTATGTCACATATGCCATTTAAGATTTTCATTCTAAATATTTTTATATTACTGTAATTTTCCTTTTTTTCCCCAGCTTTGAGATATTGATGGCATTTAATTTCAAATATAATAACAAAATCCTGTTTTTAAACCTTAATATTTATTGATTTTGATTTCATGTACTACTCTGTTCTTCTTGCTGTTAACATTTTAGGCCATCATCATGCCTACACTGAACGGCTGCACTTTTCCTCTATTTTTTTTTTTTTAAGATTTTTGTTTATTTATTTGACAGACATAGAGAGAGAGGGAACACAGGCAGGGGGAGTGGGAGAAGAAGCAGCAGGGAGCCCACTGTAGACTCACTTTTCCTCTTAACTGTCTGGATTAGAGAAAGCTCCATTTGAGCCCTTTTCCACAGTGCAATTTTGATTTTCTTACTCTGGGTTTTGAAATTCTCAGTGTCTCCCTATTGCCTATGGGTGAAGCTCAGAGTATGTCCTATAACATGTTTCTTTACCCAGCTGGTGCTTATATCTCTAGTCCCTTCATACTTATTCTTTATGCTTTCCTCACCCCTTACATGTATGTATATATACCACATTCATTCTTTCTTCCTGCTGCTTCTCTCTTCTTTTGAAATCTGATACTTGTGCCAGGTATTCTGGTAGGGCCTTTTATTTACCTTTTTAGAACACTTTTACTATATTGCCAGACTACTTAATTTCTGTCCTATTTAATTTTAGTGTCTTATATTTCCCCTTTATCTTTGGGGCCTGGTGACTGGGACATAATAAGGGACAGATCAATGTTTATTGAATGAATGAATGCCTATTACTAACCTATTGGTTGTGATATAAATTACCCTAAAATTTAGGAACTTAAAAATTTATTATCTCCTAAGAATCTCTCATGACGTGTAGCCATGAAGATGTTGGCTGGGGCTACTTGAAGGCTTGACTGGCCATCAGAGAGAAGGTACTTCCAAAATGGCTCACTCACATGGCTTTTGACAGAAGGCCTATTTCTTGCTGGCTTTTGGTATAAACCATTTCTGTTGACATAGACCCCTCCTTATGGCACCTTGAGTATTCTCATGATGTGGAGGGCCACTTCCTTTAGAGTGAGTGATCTAAGAGAGCAGGGAGGAAGCTACAATGCCTTTTATGATCTGGTCATACATAGTCATTAACACTATATTCTGTTCTTTAGAAACACATCACCAAATTTAACTCACAATTAAAACTCTACCCGTGCAGGGAAGAGAATCAAAGAATTTGTGGATGTATTTTATAATTAACACAGAATAGAACTGATTGGACCCATGGACCCCACCAAATTAGGTCATTTTCCTTATTTATAAAATAAATTTGTTTAGGGATGCCTGGGTGGCTTGGTTGGTTAAGCATCCAACTTTGGCTCAGGTTATGATCCCAGGGTCCTGGGATCCAGCCCCACACTGGGCTCCCTGCTCCGCGGAGAGCCTGCTTCCTCCTCTCTCTCTGCCTGCCTCTCTGCCTATTTGTAATCTCTGTCTGTCAAATAAATAAATAAAATCTTAAAAAAAAATGAATGTGACACAGGATTCACCATTTTAAGGCTTATTACAGGTCTTCAAAAGTCAAACACATTTATCTGTGAACTGTACTTACATACTTTTAAGAGAGACAATGATAGGTTTTTAAACTTGTAACTTAAAACAATTTAAATTAGTTATATAAAAATTAAAGTCTTTTTAGCCTAATACAGATATCTTGCTCATTCAAGAAAACTTGGAGTCACTAACATATGCCAGGCATTTTAGTAGGTACTGACTATATATCAGTGAACAGAACAGACATTCTTGTCCACCTAGAGATCATGATCTGGTAGAGAACAGATAGAAACAGAAAAATAGATATTTCCCAACTGCAATCAGTACTGTCTATGGAAGAAATGAAAAAGGTGAAGTGACAGAGAGTTATGGGAAGACAGAGTTACTCCTACATGTGAGAAAAGGGTTGTCAGGAAAGATGACCTTGAAGCTGAGAAGGAAAGGAGTTATCCCTGCCAGGAGCTTATAGGAAGAGCAAACGCCCTGCAGTGTGAACAGTTGGTGTATAAGGAGTTGAAAGAATGCCTGGAGATGTCCAACGGGGAGAGTGGAATGGAGTTTGAGAGGTAGAAAGAGATTGTGTTACCTAGAGTTTAAGAGGCTATGATGAAAACCATTAAAGGATGCTGAAGTTCCATATTACAGTTTTGCTAACCAAAGTAAAAAGGCTCTTTGGCTGCAAAAGAGAAAATAGGCAAGCAAGAGAAATCATTGTAGTAGTCCAGGTGAACCATGATGGCCACTTGATCTAGAGTGGTGGGAGAGAAGATGGATCTGAGATCTAGTTTGTAGGTAGAACCAGTGGGACCTAATAGGAAGCGAGGGAGAAGGAATGTAGAGATAGTACCCAGGCTTTTGGCTTGAGCAGAGCATTGAATGGTAAGGCCCTTAATGAAGATTGGAGGTCAGTGAGAAGGGAAATCAAGAGTTTATTTTGACAGTGCTGATTTTGTTGTATTTGCCAGTCATCCAGTGGACCTGTCAGATGGCAGACAGTTAGGCAGTGCTGGAACTCAGAGTTTTAAGAGGAGGTACACAGATGGTATTTAAAGTTATGGAATAGAGGGGATCTTTTCTAGGGAGAAGATGCCCTGGGAACTCCAGCTTTTATGATTTGCATACATGGGCGGCATTGTTGCTTTCTTCTTTAAAAAAAAAAAATCACAAAGGTCAAAATTGCAACACAGAAAGTTTGGTTTATTTCTATCTAATGTATATTAAAGACATGTTTTGCTTTTTTAGTTTGGCAGCAGTATGGTTAAATGAGAAATTTAAATCTCCGTCCATCTACCTGTTGAATGAAGAAGCCGCTTTGCCAGCTTTGTGACTTTGGAATTTTACTTCTGGGCCTCAGCTTCCTTATCTGCTAAAGGGAGTAACAGCAGAGCTGTTTGGAAAATTAAAGGAATTTAAAGTGTCTGGCACATACTAAAAACTCAGTATTCTTTTATTTTCTTTTTCCTTTGCTTTTAATTTCTTTATATGTGTACCTCAACAGGAGAAGGGTTTGAAACAGGTGTTGTATTTATTCTTATACGTTGTTAGGTAGGTAGAAATGGAGAGATAAAGACCTAACATACAATTATGTGTGTGTGGCATAGTTTCTGAAATATCTGATAACTGTTAATTGCTAAATGTTCATAGCCTTTTTGTCCTAATTTTCTCAGATTGTCATAACTCTCCTGTCTTCACAGAAAGGAGAAGGTAATGGGGGGCTCCTGGGTGGCTCAGTCAGTTAAGCATCCAGCTCTTGATTTCAGCTCAGGTCATGATCTCTGGGTTGTAGGATTGAGCCCTGTATCGAGCCCTGTGTCGGGCTCTGCGTTCAGCAGGGAGTCTGCCTCTCTCTGTCTCTGTAGTCTTATTTAGTCTCCCCACCCCGCTTATACACACTCTCTAAAAGAAATAAATAAATAAAGGTCATTTCTTAAATAATGAAACATTAAAAAGTTTTGTTCTTAAATATTTTTGAAGTTTCATGAGTGGGAGAACGAATTACAACAGTATTGCAGAAGTCATTTCTACTATGTGTTAAAGCTTTATAATTATTAATATAGGATTCTCATTTGCATATTAAGTTGTTCATTGTCAGACATTACCTTGAATAATTGAATACTTTGAAGGCAAAGATAAAATGCTAAATTTGAATCTATGAAGTCTGTTTCTAATTCATTCTTCCCCTCTCTCTCACTTGTTCCCCCTCCCTTCCTTCCAAAAAAAGCAGTGACTCAGACAGACTTTTCATGCATGTCCTGCTGTGGATTATACTCGAGGGGTATTCTGTTACTTTGAAATATAGGCTCATGTGTCTAATATCAAAGAGAATGTATTATTTCAGTAGTCCCTCGCCTAAATGTACTCGGTACAGGTACCAGTGTTTTGGAAGAAGGATATGCACCTAGTGCACTATGCACCTAGTGCCTTGCATGTGGGATAGCCTGCAAAACCTTAGTCCTTTGTTCCCTATTAGTATTTCTTGGTTCCTATAGATATTGGCAAAGTGGTGTAAGAAACTTCTTTTCCCTTCTAGAACCCTCTGATCAAATGGAAAACCTTGTCCAGTAGATGTATCATAGCCCTTTTATATATGAATTTATATCACTATAGAGTGATACAGCTCATCAATTCTAAGATACACATTTTTTTCTCATATGCAGTATATATTTTTTAAAGATTGTACTTATTTATTAGACAGACAGAGATCACAAGTAGGCAGAGAAAGAGAGGAAGGGAAGCAGGTTCCCTGCCGAGCAGAGAGCCGGATGCGGGGCTCAATCCCAGGACACTGGGATCATGACCTGAGCCGAAGGCAGAGGCTTTAACCCACTGAGCCACCCAGGTGCCCCTCATATGCAGTATTTTGACACTGGAATCATCTTGCAATAGATGTTTTAGGAAATTATTGTGTCACTTTTTAATTGGCAGTGTTTTTTTCTTGTACATATAATAGTCATAGTTGGTGGTTTTCTTAGTTTTGATGAGATATGGTAGCCTTTCAACTTTAAGTCTCTAGCCATAGGATACATAAATTTGATATTAACTTATGCTCATGTCAAATAAGAATCAGTTTTGGGTTTTGGGTTTTTTTTTGTTTGGTTGGTTTTTTTTTTGCTTTTTAAAAAATTTCTTTTCAGTGTTCCAGAATTCATTGTTTCTGCATCACACCCAGTGCTCCATGCAATACACCCACCCCCTCCCCTCCAAAATCCTCAGTTTGTTTCTCAGAGTCCACAGTCTCTCATGGTTTGTCTCCCCCTCCAGTTTCCCCCAACTCACTTCTCTCCATCTCCCCATGTCCTTGCGTTATTCCTTGTGCTTTACAAGTAAGTGAAACCATATGATAATTGACTCTGCTTGACTTACTTTACTTAGCATAATCTCTTCCAGTCCGGTCCATGTTGATACAAAAATTGGATATTCCTCCTTTCTGATGGAGGCATAATACTCCATAGTATATATGGACCATATCTTCTTTATCCATTAAGAATCAATTTTTTAGTGATCAGAATATGATTTTGCATTTATTTTCTGCTCAGTGTTGGTAAATGTAACAGAGGTCAGCAAACTTTCTGTAAAGGCTACATAATAAATATGTTCAGCTCTGTGGCCCCTATTCAACTCTGCTGTTAAATAGCACAAAAGCAGCCTTAGACAACACAAATGAGCATGCTATGTTCCAGTAAGTTTATTTACAAAAACAGTTGGGGGCTGGGAATTTTGTCAATTAGCTAAGTTTGCTAACCCATAGTAGAACATTATAATGATCAACTCACTTCTGAAATATTAGTCCCCAAAATACTTCTAGATCATCTTTGAGGGTTTGCCCACATATTCTATATTTAAAAAGTTTCTTTTCCTTCCCACAGTTGCTTTTCCATTCCATCTATCTGTGTCTTGTGCAAGGTTGTCATACTTACCTTCGTGAACCAGTAGACATTTGTCTTTCTCCCTGTGAATGAATGATCTTTGGTTTAAGTTTGCAAGTGATAGTTCAGTTTTTCAACAAATGATTTGTTAGATAAAGTTAAGTTATCTAAAGTAGGATCAGTGGAAAACTGTTAACAGATTAATAAGTTAGAGAAGTTTTTTGTTGTTGGTTTTTTTTTTGTTGTTCTGTTTTTGAGAGAGAGAAGGAGTGAGGGAGGGGCAAAGAGAGGCTATAGAGAGAATCTTAAGCAGGCTCCATGCTCAGCACAGACCCTGGTATGTGGCTTGATCTCACCACCCTGAGATCATGACCTGAGCTGAAATCAGTAGCCTTACCCTTAATCGACTGAACCACCTAGGCACCCCAGTCAGCAGTTTTTAATATTGTGTCTGAGAATAATAGTTTACTTTTTTTTTAAATTTTTAGAGGGACAGAGAGAGACACAGCATGAGTGCGGAGGGGCAAATGGAGAGGGAGAGAGAGAATCCTAAGCAGGCTCCATGCTCAGTGTGCAGCCCAAAGTGGGGCTCAGTCTTACCACCCTGAGATCATGATCTGAGTTGAAATCAAGAGTCAGACACCCAACCTACTGAGCCACCCAGGCACCCTGAGAATAATAGTTTACTTTAATTTAGGCTTCTTCCTCAATTGTCAGAGTTGGTACAAGGAAATTGACTATATTTGGATCCATGCCTATAAAGTTTAAGAGGTAACATAATGAAGTTAGCTGAATATGAGAGGTTGTGTAATGAAGTTAAGAACACTAACTGTGGATCCAAACACCCTGATTGAATCTAGGGTTTACTACTTACTAGTCTTGTGACCGTGGGATACTTAATCTCTCTATGCCTCAATTTTTCTATTCTGTAAAATGTGGGTAATAGTAGTACTTTCAGGGTTGTTTTGAGGATTAAATGAATACCTAGAACTTAAGTGTCATAAATAAGTAAAAATATGATTTCAAGCATAAAATATTTAGAAATATTTCCATTACTACTAAATTTAAATCAGAATAATTTGACACTTTAAATAATAAATATAAAAGGAGCTTGTAATACATAGTGTTTTCTCCTTTTTACCATGAGCATATTTCAAATATTATTCTTTCTCTGTGTTTACTTCATGGCCACTATTTAGCACCCGGCTCTTGAATGGGAATTTGTGCTTTTCTTAAGGTGCTAATTTTCCAGTCATTTTTCTGACTTTTATAAGACTCATCTTTTGTCTGAATTGCTGAAAGTGGTCTGTTGCTCACTGAAGAAACATATTTTTTGTATTCCACTAGAAGCTAAAATCTATGAATTGTTCTTAAGTCTTTATTCTGTATCACTTCCCTCACTTTCAGTGCCTCATAGTGAGTTTCTGATAGAGAATGCTGTAACTATATACAACTTATATTTAACTTTTGTTTGCTGTCAGATGAGACTGGGTTAATAACTGATATATTAAAATAGCTATAGAAAAACTATCATTTTGTAGCAGTCTTGAGTTTTATTTTTCTTATAACATGTGAAATATAAATTTAGTTTAGCGTGTAATTTTAAAAAGCCTCCTCAATAATATTTCTGTGGTCACCTGTATTTTCTTCTATAACTGTTAGGTTTAACTATATAAAATTGCTGATACTCTCTACCCCTTCTGACCTAATAAAAATGGCATTTGTGTGATTCAGCCTAATAGAAAGCAAGAATTTTGTCTAAAAGTCTTTAAATTCCTTGTCATTTGGTGTAACTTCACCTGTTTGTGACTTTAATTCATTTAACAACATAAAGAACTTTTTTCATCTCTATTTTATTTTATTTTATTTTATTTTCAGATTTTATTTCTGGGATCCCTGGGTGACTCAGTCAATTAACTGTCTGCCCTGGGTTCAGGTTGTGATCCCAGGGTCCTGGCATCAAGTTCTACATCGGGCTCCTTGCTTAGCAGGGACCTGCTTCTCCCTCTGCCTGCTGCTTCCCCTCCTTCTGTGCTCCCTCTCTCTCGTAAATAAATAAAATCTTAAAAAAAAAAAAAAGATTTTATTTATTTATGAGAGAGAGCACAAGTAGGGGGAATGGCAGAGGGAGAAGGAGAAGCCTACTCAGCAATGAGCTGGGAGCCCTAACTCGGCGCATGAGCCAAATGCAGACACTTCACTGACTGAAGCACCCAGCTGCCCCATCTTTACTTTTTTTTTTTTTTTCAAATTAGAGAGCGTGTGCATGCAGGGGAGGGGCAGAGGGCATAGAAACACAAGCTGACTGTGCTGAGCATGGAGCCGGAAGCAGGGCTAGATCTCATGACCTCGAGATCAGACCTGAACCGACTTTGAGTTGGCTGCTCAACCAACTGTACCACCTATGCACCTCACTTTTTTCATCTTTAAATATTGATAATACACATCTTCCATGAGATTTTGAGGAATATAAATGGTTGTTTAGAAACTATTTGTTAAGCTTCTTATATTCTGGCACCAAGTAAAAGGCTTTGCATATGTTATCTCTAATTCTAACAACAGACTTGAAAGAAGAATTATTATAAAGGTAGAGCTAGTATTTGAACTCTTTTAATGACCTACTCCTAGAAATTACATAGTGTTACTCCCAACATTGTATTTGTTAGAAGAGAGTTCTTTTTCAGGAGGGAGATAGATGACTCCTTCTGAAGATAGGAGCATCTGAGAATTTGTTGACTTTTTTTTTTTTTTAAGATTTTATTTATTTATTTGAGAGAGAGACAGTGAGAGAGAGCATGAGCAAGGAGAAGGTCAGAGGGAGAAGCAGACTCCCCATGGAGCTGGGAGCCTGATGCGGGACTCCATCTCGGGACTCTGGGATCATGACCTGAGCTGAAGGCAGTTGTCCAACCAACTGAGCCACCCAGGCATCCCGAATTTGTTGACATTTTAAAATCACCACAAAAACGTAAAGACTTTTGGATGTGCTGTCATGATAAAAAATTTATTTGGCCCTTAAAATTTTTTTCTTCTCAAGAATTTTTTTTCTTCCTTTGATTTTGATATAAATGATTTATAGATTAATAATATAGATAATATATTAATATTATATAGATAATATATTAATTAGTAGTATAATAGTATATATAGTATAATATTAATATATTAATAGTTAATATGTAATTATATAGTATGTAATAGTATAATATGTTTATATATATATATACTGATTATAGATTTATAGTAGTCACTCTTGAGTTCTCTGTCTTGAGATATGGTCTATTAACTATACACAATGAAAGCAATTTGTCTGAATGTTCTTACTGGTACAGGAATCTGATCTTTCAGTTTTTTGTGTGTGATTTTTTTTTGAAATATATTTTATTATAAAATATGTAATTTATAAGTTGTTTTTATCATTGATTCTGTATAAGGACTAAACCATTTCCTTGTCTTCCCTGAAAATTATTTTGTATTTACAGGATTTGCCTTTTGCTTAATTCTTGGTAGCAGTTTCCAGACTGGTCCTGGACAACCTGCAGGTCTAGTTGCCAGAAAGAAAATTGCAGACCATGTACAAAACGAGACATATGTGGTAGAGTCTTTTGGTGTATGTATGGAATGAGATGCCAGATTTTCTAGACAGCTGGGGTTGTGAAAGAGCTTTGAAAGCAGAGTGAGAAAATGTGAGTATGTAAAAAGGTCTGAGAACTATGATATAAACTACACCTTTATATTTATGAGTAATCTGGGGGGCAGAATGGAAGTATTCTGAAATAAGTTGAATTGCGGTGTTTCTTCTATTAGTACGTCATATTTGACAGGAGAAATATTGTGTGGAGTATTTTATATTCATCCTCAGATATCACCTGTCAAAATATGCATAAAAATCATAGAGAAATAGTGAAATGGGTTGTTGATTTAATGCCTCATAATGAATCAATGGAAAAACCAGGAATAAAACCCAAGAATGTAGTTATCCAGACCACTCTTTCTGATCTGATCTTCCTTGGCAAACTCTTATTCTTTGCCCTGAATTTTTAGACTATTTTCTTGTTAACTTATTGTTTTTCTTTAAATTATTCTCCTAGTAGACAAGTTTTTTATTTTTTAAAATTTTTATGAAAAAAAATTTTCTTTTGGTTGGTATACAGTTCTGTGAACTCTGATAAATATATAGGTTAGTGTAGTCACTGCCACTATGTGGACATCACCCCAAAAATTTCCTTATCCTATCAGTTCCTTGTCCCATCTCCTTTAACCCCTGGTGACCACTAATCTTTCTTCATCAATTTAGTTTTTTCTTTTCAAGAATGTCATGTAAATGGAATCATACAGCATGTAACCTTTTGAGACTGGTTTCTTTCATGCAGAATAATGCCTTTGAGAATCATTCAAGTTATTGTAAGATTCAATAATTAATTCATTTTTATAGTTGATTTGTATGCCTTTGCCACAGTTTGCATCTCCATTAATCTGTTGAAGGACATTTGGGTTGTTTGCATTTTTGGACCATAATGAATTGAGCTTCTATACACTTGTGTTTAGAGTTTGTGTGATCATAAGTTATTTCTCAAGTGCAGGGGTCAGTAAAGGACTAGATATTCTGTATTTTATTTTATTTTTTTATTTTAAAGATTTTATTTATTTATTTGACAGAGAGAGATCACAGGTAGGCAGAGCAGCAGACAGAGAGAGGGGGGGGGGGGAGAGGCAGACTCCCTGTTGAACAGAGAGCCCGATGTGGGGCTCCATCCAAGGACCCTGGGATCATGACCTGAGCCGAAGGCAGAGGCTTATCCCACTGAGCCACCCAGGTGCCCTTGATATTCTGTATTTTAGACCACAGGATCTCTGTTGTAGTTACTCTGCTCTTGTAACATGAAAGCAGCCATACACAGTACATAAATGAATGGATGTAGTTGTGTTCCAAGAAGACTTCATTTGTCAAACAGGAGGTGGGCCAGATATGGCATGTGGCCATAATTTGCCAGCCCCTTTTCAGTGGTAAATATCTAGTAATGGATTGCCAGGGACATGATAAATACAGGTTTCACTTGATAAGAAACTGCCAGCCCATTGATTTTTAAATACTCAGTTTAATAATATTTGACTATGGAATGTTGATAAACTCAGACCTTATAGTTCCCACATCAAGCCTACATAATTTATATTAAGACAGACTTTGGTCTTGTCCTACATTAAGGATCTGTTTTGCCTTCTATTTTTATTCATATTCATGTGGGTTCTTTTGGTTTAGGTAGATCTTTCCTTCCCAGATAAAGGGCATATCCTTCTTTCAGTGATTTTTATTGACTTACTTAAGATACTAAGATATTCAGGGATGTTGTGTCTTTCAGGGATGTATTAGGAATATTGAGTCACAGTGAGAGCTGATAGGTTTTTAAATCAAACAGTTGATTTTATCCTTGAAATTGGGTGTAACTGAATAGGCAGCCATCATATCATAACATGTAGTCTGTTTAGAAGTGTTTGTTCATTCTTTCAATACCAGACCCAGACTGGCTATCCATAATGGAAGCTCATCTAGGAGACCCTTTACTTTGTATTTTGTAAGTTCTTGATGACATCTTAGGCATTAAATCTTAGGTTTGTATCCATGTCTTTGGAGTTAGTCTAAGGAACAGGATTCTACAGTTGCTCTGGAAGGCTGTTGTTTCTGTTATTTTGTCTGTAAGATGCAGAATTAGCTTTCCATAAGTAACATTTTGTTGTGGTTCCCATGGCTACAAAAGCAGGTATTTGGGGTTGAAAGGGAAGCAAAGAATCTTGGCTATACCATTAGCTTGGAGATGGTGAATAAAGCAGAAGAAGTGCATCTTTTTGATTGTGGTTTATAGTTCATTTTGCTCTTCTGGAAAAGCAGTGAAGCCCCAGGATCATGAATGATAGCATTATTGAAGTAGAAGAACATTTTGTACTGATCGTAGTCCCACTTGTCTTAATGTGATGGTTGAAAGGTTATGTCTGTGAGTGGGAAGTGCTCCTGTTAATACATGCTTTTTATAAGAGGTAACTCTTTGGAAAACAACCTTTTTCCTACCTTCTGTGGGCTTGGGCACTGGCAAGTGAATCATAGATGGTCTTCTTTGAGAATCAAATAAAAATTGTAGACCATCTTCCTAGAATATATTGTATCACAGATATAATAAGCAGTTGCAAAGGTTCATTATTCCCAAGCCAGCACTGTCAAATATATCCTCTGTGACATTTGGTTCTTCATATGCTATTCACTAGCTGCATGTGGGTGTTGGGTACTTTAGATGTGGCTGTTACAGCTGAGAAATTCTATTTTTTATTTAATTAAATCAATTTGAATTTAAGTTTTTTTTTTTTTTAAAAAGATTTTATTTATTATTTGACAGAGACACAGCAAGAGAAGGAACATAAGCAGGGGGAGTGGGAGAGGGAGAAGCAGGCCTCCTGCTGAGCAGGGAGGCCAATGGGGGGCTCCGTCCCAGGACCCCGGGATCATGACCTGAGCCGAAGGCAGACGCTTAACGACAGAGCCACCCAGGCCGCCCTGAATTTAAGTTTTGATAGCCACATGTGGCTAGTGGCTGCTATGTTCGACAACACAGGTCTCAGCTCTTCCATGTCACCCTGGTTAGAGTCCCTGTAAAAGAAGTTCTTGGGTACGCCGCTTCTTGGGAGTTTGACATGTTCACTTCACTTCTGATCTCTTTGCAGCCAAGCAGTGGTTATTGTATCTGGTTCTGAAGTTACTAAATTTAAACACAAGTTTGGTTGTCGCTAAGTACATAACCTTTTTGTAATTCGGGGAGATTTTCAGAATTTGATCCTGTTCTTCCATAATGTGCTATCTAGAGCAGGCTTGTCCAGAGAATGTCAGGTGAAGAAGACTGCAGTGCTGTACTGTGAGATCTCCTGTGTCACCTTGTCCTGCCTTAGGAACACTCTGATAATTTAGTGCCACCTTTGTTCCTAAGAATTCTATTCATTTATTTTATTTTTTAAAAGATTGTGTTTATTTATTTGAGAGAGAGGACATGAAAGAGTGAGCGAGTGAGTGAGTGAGTAAGAATGGGGCAGGATGGGGGGAGGGCAGAAGGAGAGGGAGAAGCAGATTCCCCACTGAGCAGGGAGCCCAATGCAGGGCTCTATTCCAGGACCCTGGGATCATGACCAGAGCTGAGGCCAGATGCTGAACTGACTGAGTTACCCAGGCACTCCTGCCCTTAAGAATTTTTAAAGTACATTTCCCATTCTTGAACATTATGTAGTAACAAAATAAAAAGGTTAAGGGCAACTTCCATAAAATCTGATTATAATTTCTATGGTTGGTGGTTCTTAGTCCTGGATGCATGTTAGAATCAACTAGGAACCTGTGAGAAAAACGCCTGAGCTCTAGCCCCAGAGCTTTCCGTTTAAATATGGATGTGTACTGGGCATTAATATCTTTTTTTAAATCTCTATTTCATTACAGTGTCCAAGCAAGGTTGAAATTCCCTCATGTGTGAGGTAATTGGTGGACCTGGGCTAGCCATGTTGAGTAAAATATTCTGAATGAGAGACTAATTCATAATCTTTCCCCCTTCCCCTCTTTGTACTTTGAGCCCAGATTTTAAGGCTTGAGTAAAATATCATTAAGGGAATGGGCCTTATTGTGCTCACACTTTCAGAACCTGTTACCTAAGGAATTCCCTAAAGGTCAGTGTATGGGAAGAGAAATTAGTGGGGTTTTGTTTTTAATATTTATTAAAATTAAATTTATTAGGAAATTAAAATTACACATTACTCAGGAGCAGAAGCATGGTTTTTAATTGATTAGATTCTTGGTCCTGTTATTATAAATTTGACTAATATAATATCATATGTAGGAAATACAAAATGGAGTGCTTGGGTGGCTTAGTCAGTTAAACAACTGCATTTGGGTCAGGTCATGATCGCGGGGTCCTGGGCTCCAGCCCTACCCTGGGATCCCAACTCAGGGAATCTGCTTCTCCCCCTGCCCCTCCCCCTTTTACACCAACACTCTCTCACACACTCACTCTCTCTCAAATAAATAGAATCTCTAAAAAAAAAAAAAAGGGAAATACAAAATATATCTTCTTGGGAATTATTTATTTTTCATCGGCTACTTAAAGGAGCATGCATAGAATATATACGTCTATATACTTACACATATATTGCATATTTTCGCAAAGACGCTCAAGAAATTAGTAATGACGATTGATTCTGGGAGGCCACCTGGGGTCCAGTGGTGGCATATTTACCTTTATTGTATATTTGTTTTAGTATCTTTTTAAACTATTTATTTATTTATTTATTTATGATCTTATTTATTTATTTGGCAGAGATCACAAGTAGGCAGAGAGGCAGAGAGAGAGAGAGAGAGAGAGGAGGAAGCAGGCTCCCGGCTAAGCAGAGAGCCCGATGTGGGGCTCGATCCCAGGACCCTGGGATCATGACCTGAGCCAAAGGCAGAGGCTTTACCCCACTGAGCCACCCAGGCGTCCCGTATCTTTTTTTTTTTTTTTTAATGCCATGTATATTTTATTTTTTAAAAGATTTTATTTATTTATCTGACAGAGAGAGACAACAAGAGAGGGAACACAAGTAGGGGGGTGGGAATGGGAGAGGGAGAAGCAGGCTTCTTGCTGAGCAGGGAGCTCAATGTGGGGCTCCATCCCAGGACCCTGGGATCATAACCTGAGCCAAAGGCAGATGCTTAAGGACTAAGCCACCCAGGTGCCCAATGCCATGTATATTTTAAACTTCAAAAAGTCTTTTTCAATGGCCAAACATGCTTTTTAAAAGTTTTGGAGGGACATCTGGATGGCTCAGTTGGTTAAACGTCTGCGGTTAGCTCAGGTCATGATCCCAGAGTTCTGGCGTCAGTCCCCATCATTGGGCTCCTTCCTCAACAGGGAGCCCCTTTCTCCCTCTGCCTGCTACACTCCCTGCTTGTGCTCTCTCTTCTCTCTGACAAATAAATAAAAAAAAATTTTTTTTAAGATTTTATTTATTTATCTGACAGAGATCACAAGTAGGCAGAGAGGCAGGCAGAGGTGGGTGGGTGGGGGAAGCAGGCTCCCTGCTGTGCAGAGAGCCCCGATGCTGGGCTTGATCTAGGACCATGACCTGAGCCAAAGGCAGAGGCTTTAACCTACTGAGCCACCCAGGAACCCCTAAAAAAATTTTTTTTTAAATAAATAAAATCTTCTAAAAAAATAAAAGTTATGCAGTTATGCATAAAAGTTTTTATGCAATAAAAACATATGCTTATGGTTTTTACTACTTAGAAAGTAGACATTAACCTCATTGTCAATGAAATTGAAGATACCTGCTTATTATTTGGTATATTTCTTCTTGTTTTGGATGTGTTATTTAGGTATATATATATCTGCTTTTTCCTCTTCTGAACCCAAATCTGGGTTTGCACTTTGCTTTAACATTGTCTTCCGGCCCTTTTGTTTCACCATGTCCATATTTGTCTCTTTTTATCTTTCCCACTAATCCTTATTCCTTTACTGTACTTCCTGACTTAGTTCATGGCACTCCCATTCACCACTAGGGCTGGAAATCTCCATCACCTTCATCCATTTCCTCTGATCCTGAAAGACATCCCATTCCCAGATTGTTTGTACTGTGTTGGTGACATTTCTCGTGTTTTCCCTTACTGTTGTTTTTTCACCCCTACCTCCATAGGCACTGCCTTTTTCACTGAAGGGTCATTGAAGTTTCCATTTCACCGAAGGGTCATTGAAGTTTCCATTTCACCATTTACATGATGTTTGGAAATATTTTCTCAACATTTATTACTCTCCTGCTCACTAGGAGTTTATTGTTATCTTGGTGTATAAGGCTTTTTATGATCTGCTTTGTCTACCTATTCTGTGCAAGCCTCGTCTCCAGTTTCCCCCCACATTTACCCTGTGATCCAGCTTTGCCAGCTCGATCAGGGCACAGCAGCATGTCTTGTGCCTTCTCTTCCGTGTATATTTTGTCTGTTCACTAGAAATAAGCTCTGGCCCATTGTCAGCTGAAGGAACTGTTCAGTATCCAAGAGTTAGTTCAGATGTCATCTTCTATATTGATAATTCTTGTTTCTATATTTATTGTTTATAGCACTTATCACTTCTGTAATATCTTTGGGCTTAACTGTGTGTCCCTAGAGGATAGGGACCCAGTAGTGCACTTGGCTATAGAAAGTATTTGTAAATAAACAAGAAAATAAAAATTGAAACATACATTTTTGCACACTTTATAATTACTTGAACTCACTAATTCAGTGTTTTTGATAATTTAGTAAGAGCTAAACTGCATTTGTAAAGAAAGGACTTACTGAGATTGGGGAAGATGTTTACCCGTTTAAAAGAACTGACTTTTAAATTTTTATTTATTTATTTATTTTAAAAAGATTTTATTTATTTATTTGACAGAGAGATCACAAGTAGGCAGAGAGGCAGGCAGAGAGAGGAGGAAGCAGGCCCCCTGCTGAGCAGAGAGCTTGATTTGGGACTTGATCCCAGGACCCCAAGATCATGACCTGAGCCGAAGGCAGAGGCTTAACCCACTGAGCCATCCAGGCGCCCAAAAGAACTGACTTTTTTAAATTTAATTTTATTTTTCCAGTGTTCCAAGATTCATTGTTTATGCACCATACCCAGTGCTCCATGCAATACATGCCCTCCACAATACCCACTAGGAGGCTCACCAACCCCTCATCCCCCTCCCCTCCAAAACCCTCAGTTTGTTTCTCAGAGTCCACAGTCTCTCATGGTTTATTTCCCCCTCTGATTTCCCCCAACTCACTTCTCCTCTCCATATCCCCATGTTCTCCATGTTATTCCTTATGCTCCACAAGTAAGTGAAACCGTATGATAATTGACTCTCTCTGCTTGACGTATTTCACAAGAACTGACATTTTTTAAAGTGTCTGTAGATGATTCGAAAGAATACTTTTTATCCAAATCATTTATCTGGTAAGTGCAGGACATTTTGAATATTATTTAAATCAAAACCAAAGTAAGCTCTTATTAACTATAATCAGAGAACAGCTCATGTTCTTCAAAGTAATAATGCTATATTTACTTAACATATATTCTGTTGTTTTGACCTTTTTTTCTCTTTGTACTGGGTATTCATTTGGATATTGATACCTATTTGCCTTTTATTATTTTGTAGCTTTAATATAAGTGTCATAGTAGAGATTCACTGTAGTTTCCAGTTTTATGTTTACTTTAAATACTTCCATATGCATTTAAATTGATTTTGTCCTAATTTTTTAAACAAGAATTATCTGCTTATAGATCTTAGTGATCTATAATCTATAGTCTATAGACCTGAGTGATCTAGATTTTCAAATAGGAAAGTCTGTTGATTGAAATTGGAAATGTAGGAATTGAAAAAAAAAGAAAAGAAAATGTAGAAGTTGAGAAACTTAAGTTTACTCATCTATAGACATACCTATGTTAATATATGTCTAAAATAAAGGATTTCCATTTAGAGATAACCGGGTAAAAGCATTTGTGTTCTCTTCTTCCTCATACTAACTGAACAAACTAAGAGTAAAGAATAGAGAGGAAATCTTTAAACTTTAGTGAAATGAGGAAACCACAATCCCAAGCTCCAGAGTGCAAGATCTGCCAGACACTGTGAACTTTAGAATAAATTGAAGAACTGTGAAAAATCTTAAATACAGCACAGAGCTCTCCTAGAGTAGGTGGCCTGTGGACTACAGAGTGGCACGCAAGGAGGAAAGGCTGCAGGAAAAGACACAGACTTTTTATGTAGGAAACAGGGGGGAAGAAGCAGCAGAGTGAGGAGGTAGTTTACTGAGCTGTCATCTTGGCATCACTTGATGGAAAGCAGCGGATGAGAAGTAAATCCTGAATCACAGTGCAGACAATTTGACAGTTTTCCTCTTCTCTGTGCCTCAGCCATGCTGGCTTCATTACAGTTCTTCAGTCATGCTAAGCACGTTCTTACCTTGAGCCTTTGATTTAGCTTGTCCCTCAGCCTGGAAAATTCTTCCCCTTGAAATGCTTATGGATCCTTCCCTGATTCAGGTTTCTAGTCTTGTGCTCACTCTTTAGAAAAGTATTCCTTGACCATGCAGACTCAGACAGCAACCCTAGAAGCACTCTGTTTCCAAAGCTTACTTTATTTTCCTTCACAGCCATCTCACCACCAGGCCTATATGTTGATTTTGTTTTTCCTCTTCCCTACCAGCATCTAAGCTCTAAAAGGACATGTAGTTAGTAGGGTTTTCTATTTCCCTTCTGTGTTCCTGCACCTAGAACAGTGCCTGGCACATAGTTGTTGCTTAATAAATACTTGTTGCATAGATTATTAAGCAAATAAATGAAAACAGAGGTGTTCTAGTAGGCAACATAGAATTAATTCTTATACCCTATGAAAGCTGGGAGTTCCCTCTTGAGAGGCTTAAGAGACATTATCAGCAAATAGCAGTAATTTGTCTTTATTTTTACCCTGATTCATGTAAAATAATTATAAAAATGGCATTTATGAAATGATTGAAACACTGGATATTTAATTAATGTGTATGTAGTTGTACTATAAATCAGTCAGGATTTAGTTGAGAAGATCAGAATCCATTCTAGGCAGTTACAGTAGGAAGATACTTATTGCAGCTTTTTAATGGCTTACAGAGAGAAGGAAGGGCTGAACAAACAGCTTTTAGGCTCATGGGTCTTGACCTTTTACAAACCTTTCCCACTGCTATACTAGAGTTGGGCTGTTGGGGGATCTGCTTCTTTCCCTGTAGATCCGAATACTGTTGGCAGGATTAGCAGACTGTCACCAGTAGGCAACCTAAACTGTTTATGTATGTCCCTCTGTTCATAATGGTTTTTGCATTTTTAAAAAAAAGATTTTACTTATTTATTAGAGAGAGAGAGAGAGTGCACACCAAGTGGGAAGCAGCAGAGGGAGAGAAAGAAGCAGGCTCCCCGCTGAGCAGGAAACCCTATGCTGAACCTGGAGCTGTATGGGATCTGGGGCTCCATCCCAGGACCCTGGGATCTTGACCAGAGCCAAAGGCAGCCACTTAAAGACTGAGCCACCCAGGCACCCTGGTTTTTGCATTTTTAAATGGTTGGGGCGGCGGGGAGGGGGACAAGGAATTTTTTGTGGCCTCTAAATATATGAAATTCAAATTTCAGTGTTCATACATGAAGTTTTATTAGAACACAATGATACTTACTTATTTACCTATCATTTACGGTTACCTTCACACCACAGTGGCGGTGTTAGATAGTTATAACAGAAATGACATGGTAAAGTATTGATTACCTGGCTCTTAGCAGACAGAAGTTTGCCAGCTTTGCTCTGAAGACTCACTGTCAGTGCCATTTGAGGAAGCGACCTCTACTGCTGCTTGCTTTACAGCCAGTGGGAGGGGCCAGCCAAATGGGATGTGTCATCCCCTGCTTCCCTACTGGATGCTGAGATCTCTGCTAACACTGCAGCTAAAAATGTAAATGTCAGCAGAGTGTGGTCTCTGCTTCACTTCTGCCTTTCAGAATTCGGGCAAGTAAGTTTGATTGGCTGAACCTCAATTGCAGCAAGCACCTATTCACATGGAAGTCTGAAAACCCTGCCATTTGCTTTATAGCCTCTGTAATACAGGAAGGTACATTATAGAAACAGGGTGAGCCTTAACTCCCACCATATTTCTCATCCACTGGTTGTAAGACTTGTTTGGTTTTTGTTTTGTTTTGTTTTTATAAGATTTTTGTTTATTTTTTCTTAAGTAATCTCTACACCCAACATAAGGCTTCAACTCACAGCCCCAAGATTAAGAGTTGCACACTCCCCCTACAAGTCAGCCAGGTGCCCCATTAGTTGTAAGACTTTGAAACAGGTATTCTCTATCTTTGTTCATTAAAATAGTTTTTTTTTTTTTAAATTCAGAGTTATTGACTTGGTTTAGTTGCAACTCATTCTAATTATGTAATAACTAGACATTGATTATTTAGGTGATAGTAACATCACATGTATTCTGACATACCTTTGTTTTATTTATTTTTTTAAAGATTTTATTTATTTGAGAGAGAGAACAAGCAGGGGGAGGAGCAGGCTCCCTGCTGAGCAGGTAACCTGATGCAGGGCTCAATCCTAGGACCCTGAGATCATGATTTGAGCTGAAGGCAGCAGCTTAACCCACTGAGCCACCCAGGCCTCCCCCTGACATTCTTTTCTTAACAGCACTGTAAAATCAGTACCAATAGTATGTGGCTTACAGTAGTTTGACTCACTTTCCTGAGGTCACACAGTTAGTGGGAGGGACAGAGTTTAAAACCTGTGTTTTCCTGACTCCAGAACCCTTTTACTACCATCCTTGACTCTTGCCAGCCTATTCCTTGTCCATCTGTGATGTACCATTTTTATGAATCTGCCAGAAATTTTACATCACATACTGAGGACATTTAAATGCTCTAAATCCGTTCTCATTGCCTTTATAGAAGTTATAGCCTCTTAGCTCTGTTTCTTCAGTAAAAGCAGACCAAGAGATTTTTATCCTCTTTTTCCCCCCATAATATTGATTCATACTTAATGCAGAGGGTCTCTGAATATTCAACACTGTAAAATCTGTTTCCTTAGAAGACAATAAAAGTTTTAGTATTGATGCTGTATACATTTATATTTTGTGAGAGCACATGTATAAACTTCAATCACAATATTCATATCAGCAACCTCACAAAAAGTAGAGACTTGGCCCTTAAAGTGACAGAAAACATTTCCTATGAGAATGTTTTGGTGAAAGAATATTTTTAATTTAGATCCTTAGTCATAATATCTTAATTTTTTAAGGTTAAATTCAAAGTATTTTTAAGGCTAGGAGTTGGAACAAAATAATTGAAAGCACATAATCAGACTTGAGGAGAAAAAGAAGAGACATAATGAAGTGCATAAACTAATAAGCTTCTGAAGTGCTAGTGAGGCCCAGGCACAGAGGTGTGCTGGTATATGTTTAACAACTGGCTCTCTAGGGAAAAACCCCAAGAAACCCTGATTCTTAGCATTTGTTGATTTCTTCAGTGTAAATACTCTCATCATGGCTGGTTTCAGGCTATTAATGGCCTGACAACTAGCTTTCTACATTTCTGAAAATTAAGCCATCAGCTCTGATAAGCTGGTATGAACTGGCTCCACCACACCACTTAGCTTAGCCTGCAAACAAGGTAAAAACACTAGACAAGGCAGGGCAGAAATAGTTTACATTTATAGTGAATATTCAGGGAAAATATTTTATGAAACTTTGAATTTCTCTTTTTTAATTTTTACTTTTTAAGTTTTTATGTAAATTCCTGCTAGTTAACATACAGTGTAATACTAGTTTCAGGTGTATGATCTAATAATTCAGTCAGAGAAAGACAAATACCATCTGATCTCACTCCTATGTGGAATTGAGTTTGTCCTTTTTTTTTTTTTTAAGAGTTTTTATTTGACACAGAGAGAGAGTGAGACAGGGAACACAAGCTGGGGAGTGGGAGAGGGAGAAGCAGGCTTCCTGTGGAGCAGGTAGCCTGAGGGTGTGGGGGGCTCCATCCCAGAGCCTGAGATCATAACCTAAGCCAAAGGCAGACACTTAACTGACTGAACCACCCAGGGGCTCCTGGGTTTATCTTTTTTTTTAAAGATTTTATTTGTTTATTTGACAGAGACAGAGAGGTCACAAGTAGGCAGAGAGGCAGGCAGAGAGAGATCGAGAGGGAGAAGCAGGCTCCCTGCCAAGGAGAGAGCCCGATGCGGGGCTCGATCCCAGGACCCTGGGATCATGACCTAGGCCGAAGGCAGAGGCTTAACCCACTGAGCCACCCAGGCGCCCCCCTAGGTTTATCTTTTAAATCAAAGTGTTCATCTTATTTTAAAAAAATACTTTATTCCCCAGAGAATAAGATGAATAGTTTCTATTGATGTTGGAAGAAATTTTTTTTAGGATTATTACCTCATTTTTTCTCTTTAATGAGAAAAATTGTTCAGAGCATGTTAAATTACATAATATAATATATGTAATTATTAATACTCTTTTAATTTGTATTTTTCTTTGATGAATCCTGCCAGGAAATTATTTCCTTAATATTCTGAATATTATTCCATATTTGGGGTTATGTTGTTGAATGCATGGTGTGAGGCCTGGGGAAGACTTCAATTAAAGAGAACAGGAAACTTAAAGGAAAAGAAAATATAGTTAGGTGTATATGGCATTTCCTTTATGTGTCAGATGCATCTAGAAATACTAAGGATTCTCAGCCAAGATATTACTCATGAATCATGTTTCTCATTGCTAGTGTGGTTACACCCATCCATGGTAGAAGATACACAGAGTAAACATGGGCTTTGTGTGTGTGTGTGTTTTTAACTTCTTGGGGACAAAAATACTTGGGATAATTTTGTCCAAATGTTTTGGGGAAGAACAAATAGTACTATCATTGCTAGGAATCGCTAGAAAATAAAGTCACAGTTGCATTCATAAATAAAATTATTTCACAACGACAAAGAGACAGCTTCCATTTAATAGGAAGAGCAATGGACTTGGAATAAATTGTCTTGAATTCAGATTTCAGCTAATTCTACTTATTGGATCTTTTTGGCAAGTCGCTGTAACCTTTCTGAACTTCAGCTTCTTCGTCTGTGAAGTAAGCTTTATACCATTCTGTGGTAGGAAATAAATGAATACATTTCATTGTAGTTGGCTGTGGTTTTCAAGTCTGTACTTCCTAGACAAAAACCGATGCAGAGGCAGGAAACAAGAGTTCCTTAGGGATTAACTCCAGCACTGGCTACTAATTGCTGATGCTGTCCCTTTAGACTCCTAAAATGATTCAAGGGCAGAATGGCTGGTGTTTTCCACTTGGAAAAACTGATTACAAACCAGTGTGTAGAAGTTTGCGTGTGAAGAATTAACATTGAGAGAACAAAGCTGCACAAACCTGATTGGTTAAAATAGCCCGTGGAGAGGCCAGTGAATTCTGTTTTTTTCCCCCTATTGTTGAGAAAAAAAATTTTAAAAGAGGTTTTATTTAGTTATTTGAGAGAGAGACAGAGAGTTCAGGGCGTGGGGAAGGAGGGGCAGAAACAGAAGGAGAGAAGCAGACTCCCTGCTGAGCAGGGAGCCCAAGGCCGTGGGTCCTGATCCCAGGACCCTGAGATCATGATCTGAGCCAGACTCAGCCACTTACAAACTGAGCCATCCGGGTGCCCCTCTCTTATTGAAAATCTTTTAAAAATGTACTTATTTTCTCTGATACTTTTCTTCCCCATAGCCCTGTCACCCCAGAGCTCGATCAGGTTCCCTGCTATACTTTTCCCTAGTGCTGTGTGTTTCCCTGCTATAGCATGCTTCGCCGGTATGAGACCCAGACTAACCTCCATGAGATCAGGTATCATGTCATTTTTAAAAGAGTTGACATATCAGAGCATGTGGTAAATGAGCATGGGCTAATTGTTATTGACATTCACCACTGCGTCCCAAAGATCTTCCTAACAAAATGACTGACATTTTATAATTTACTCTTAATTCAGAATATTGTAGTGCAAAAGTCATCATTCTGAGCCATAGTTTCTTAATATATAGCCATAGGAAAAAATGGGAGGGAGATTATGACAAAGTTGTAATGACCACAAGATACTAATAGAAGCTGATTTTTTTAATTAAAGCCAAATCTAGGTTATTGAATACTACAGAATCATCTTGGTATTCCCAATGTGATTTTTTTTTTTTTTTATTAATGAAGATCATGGGTAGACTTGTCTGAGGATCAGAAAAAAACTCAGATTTATCATTATAAGTTGCACAGTTTGGGGCACCTGGGTGGGCTCAGTCAGTTATCTCAGGTCACAATATGAGAGTCCTGAGATGGAGCCCCGAGTTAGGCTCCACACACAGTATGGTCTTCTTGTCCCTCTCCTGCTCCTCTCCCTGCTCTCTCTCTTTCTCATAAATAAATAAAATCTTTATTAAAAAAAAAAAAACTGCATAATTGGGACACCTGGGTGGCTAAGTTGGTTTAGCAGTTGCCTTCAGCTCAGATCATGATTCCAGGGTCCTAGGATCAAGCCCCGCATTGTTTCCCTGCTCAGCAGGGAGCCTGCTTCCCCCTCTCTCTCTGCCTGCTGCTCTACTTGTGCTCTCTCTGTCAAATAAATAAATCTAAAAAAAAAAAAAAAAACAACCAAAACAAAAACCCCCCAAACTCTGCACAATTTATTTTAATGTAATAAAGAAACCAGTTTTATTTCTTTTTTTCTCTCTATACTGGAAATATTTCTGGAAGTGTGGCCCTTCTTTCTCTGAACCAGGTCCTACTTACTTAAGGGTTATGATAATGCCAGATTATCATCTCCAGCTGAAAGTTATTCCTTCATCCCCAAGAGGGTGGAGAAGTCTCTCCAGACTTTGTGCCATTCTAACAATCACACATGGTTTTAGAAAAATGTTTAGCCAGATATTCCTACACATACAAGTTTTTTTCTTGTTACTTGCGGAGTGGAAAAAGTCTCATTTAAAGGATTTTTTAAATGTCAGAGGATTAAAAGGATTAAAAAGGTTAAATTGAGAACTAAGAATCACTTTAGAAAAAAATAGCAACTAGTATGTGATTTAAATGTGGTTCAGTTGAAACTCATTTAAGAAATGAAATGGTTTTTAAGTATTTTATTTTAGTTATCATAGGGTAAATACACAATTCTTACATAAAATGGCAGTTTGTTGGTTTTTATTTAACTAAATTCAGAAGTATTACAAAGCATTTATTTCCTTTAAAGACCTGTAATTTAATGGGGACAGGCACAATAATTTTGAGGCATTTAGTATTCTCTTTAGTTAGTATGTGTTCTTGTAAAATATTTGTTTTATGTGCATGTGTTTTTAATTTAAAAAATGGTATTGTATTATATACTTGATACTATTTTTAGTTCCTTTCATTCATCATTATATTTTTAAGATGCACCTCTGTGGAACATATACTTTTAAATGAATTTATATGGTTGTGTACCAGTCCTGTTTAACTTACTCCTCTTGGTGATGAGCAGTGATGAACCTGTAAATAGCCTCCAGCCCTCTAGTCTCCACAAACAGCAGTATAGTAAACATCTTTTTGTAAGTTATTACCCATTCGAATTTCTTTGGAGTACAAACTGAGAAGCAAAATGCAAGATTGAGTAATGTAAAACTGCCCCTTAGAGAGGAGAAATAACAAAACCAACACCACAGAAATACAAAGAATTATAAGAGAAGATAAGGCAAATCATATGCCAACAAATTAGACAACCTAGATGAAATGGATAAATTCTTAGAAACATACAATCTCTGCAGACTGAATCAGAAAGAAATAAGAAATTTGAACAGATCAATTACCAGTAATGAAATTGAATCAGTAATCAAAAAATTCGCAACAAATAGTAGTCCAAGACCAGATGGCTGGGGAATTCTACCAAATATTTAAAAGGGTTGATACCTATTCTTTTCAAACTATTCAAAAAAATAGAAGAAGAAAAGTTTCCAAATTCATTCTATGATGGCAGCATGACTCTACAAAAAGAACTATAGGCCAATAATTCTGATGAAAATAGATGCAAAAATCCTCAATGAAATTTAGCAAACCAGATCAAGCAATACTTTTGAAAAATCATTCAGCAGGATCAAGTGGAATTTATTCCCAGAATGCAAGGGTAGTTCAATAGTCACCAGTCGACCAAGATGATACATCACATTAATAAGAGGAAAGATAAAAAAAAACATATGATCATCTCAGTAGATGCAGAAAAAAAGCGTTTGACAAAGTACAACATCCATTCATGGTTTAAAAAAAAAAAAAAGTAGCCTCTCAACAAAGTCGGTTTTGAGAGAACATACTTCAACATAATGAATGCCATATACAAAAAACCCAAGACCACCATCATACTCAATGGTGAAGAACTGAGAGCTTATCCTGTAAGGTGTAAGGTCAGGAACAAGACAAGGGTGTCTACTCTTACTACTTTTATTCAACATAATACTGCAAAGCCCTAGCCATAGCAATCAGATAAGAAAAAGAAATGCATCCAAATTGGTAAGGAAGAAATATAACTTTCACTATTTACAGATGACATGATTTAATATTATAGAAAACCCTAAAGACTCCACCATAAAAACTGCTAGAACTGACAGAATGAGTTCAGTAAGGTCACTGGATGCAAAATTAATATACAGAAATCTGTTAAATTTCCATACACTAAATGAAATAGCAGAAAGAAAAATTATGAAGACTGTCTCATTTACATTTGCAACAAAAATAATTAAGTACTTAGGAATAAACATAACCAGAGGTGAAAGGCCCATACTCTAAAACTATAAACTGATGAAAAGAATTGAAGCAGACACAAACGAATGGAAAGATACTCCATGCTCATGAAATGGGAGAAATCAATATTGTTAAAATATCCATACTACCCAAAGCAATATTAGAGATTTAATGTAATCCCTATCAAAATAACAACAGCATTTTTCAGAGTATTAGAACAGGTAATCGTGTGGAATCACAAAAGACCCTAAGTAGCCAAACAATCTTGAAAAAGAGCAAATTGAGAGGCATTACAATCCCAAATTTTAAGATATGCTGCAAAGCTGTAGTATAGCAAAAACAGTATAGTACTGTTACAGAAATAGACACATTAATAGAAAAGAATAGACAATCCAGATAAAGCCCCAACTATATGGCCAATTAATCTATGACAACGGAGGCAAGAATATACACTGAGGAAAAGATAGTCTCTTCAACAAATGGTATTGGGAAAATTGGACAGCTACATGCAAAAGACTGAATCTGGAACAGTTTCTAACACCATGCACAAAAATGGATTAAAGACATAAATGTAAGACCTGAAACCATAAAACTCCTAGAAGGAAATAGGCAATAATTCCTTCAACATGGCTGTAGAAGCATTTTTCTGGATGTGTCCCTTCTAAAGTTAAACTCCTGGGACTGCACCAAAATGAAAAGCTTCTGCACAGCAAAGGAAACCATGAATGAAACAAAAAGACAACCTACTAAATGGGAGAAGATATTTGCAAATGATATATCCAATAAGGGAGCAATATTCAAAATATATAAACTTACACAACTCAACACCAAAAACCAGATATGGTTAAAAACAGGCAGAGGACAAGAATAGACATTTTTCCAAAGAAGACATACAGATGGACAAGAGATGCATGAAAACATGCTATCACTAATTACCAGAGAAATGCCAATCAAAACTACAATGGAAATACCATCTCACATCTGTCAGAATGGCTAAAATTAACAACACAGGAAATAAGAGATGTTGGTGAAGATGTGGAGAAAATGGAATCTTCATACACAGTGGGAATGCAAGCTAGTGCAACCGCTGTGGAAAACAGTATGGACAGTCCTCAAGAAACTTAAAAATTGAAATACCAGATGATCCAGTAATTTCGCTATTGGGTGTTTACCCAAGGAAAACACAAATACTGATTTGAAAATATATGCAGCCCTGCGTTTCCTGCAACATTATTTACAACAGTCAAGATACAGAAGCGCTGCAACTATCCACTCACTGATAGATGAGTGGATAAGGGAGGTGTGGGGTGTGTGTGTATGTGTAGACACACACACTGGAATACCACTCAACCATAAAACGAATGAAATCTTGCCGTTTTCAACAAGATGGATGGACCTTGAGGGTATTATGCTAAGTGAAATAAATCAGAGACAGACAGACACCGTATGTTTTAGCCATATGTGAAATTTAAGAAACAAAACAAATAAATTAAAAAGACAAAAAGCAGGGTGCCTGGGTGGCTCAGTGGGTTAAGCCGCTGCCTCCGGCTCAGGTCATGATCTCAGGGTCCTGGGATCGAGTCCTGCATCAGGCTCTCTGCTCAGCAGGGAGCCTGCTTCCTTATCTCTCTCTCTGCCTGCCTCTCTGGGTCTACTTGTGATTTCTCTCTGTCAAATTAATAAGTAAAATCCTAAAAACAAACAAACAAAAATAAAAAGCAGACTCTTAAATGTAGAGAACAAACAGTAGTTCACCCAGAGGGGAGTTGGGGCAGGGAGAGATGGGTGAAATAGTTTAAAGGGATCAAGAGCAAATACACTTCTTGTGGTGGTCACTGATTAATATATGGAATTGTTGCACCTGAAACTAATGTAACAGTATGTCAGTTATACCTGAATTTTAAGAAAATGAAAAAACTCCCCGCACATTGCCCTTTGTTTAGATCCTCTACGGACAGTTTTGGGTCTTGTCCAGGTGTCCAAGAACACAGGGCATTTCCTAACTTGCTGCTTGTTGCTAATCTAAGAGGTATAAAGTGGCATTTCCTTATTTTAGTCTGCATTTCTTTGCAGTAAATTAAAACATCTCTTCATTTGTTTGGCTTTTTAGAGTGCTTGTTCTCTGCCTCGCCCACCCCCTTGGGATTGTTGTATTTTTCTTGGTGATTTGAGGGAGTTATTTATTTATTGTAAATTCTAAATTATAATCTGTATGAATGTACACATTTCAAATATCTTTTCCTGTTGTGTTACCTCACTTTTTGCTTGGTTCACCATGTTTTTTGCTGAGCCAAAATATTAAAGAAAAAAAAAACAACCTTTTTTAAGAGTGAGGGTAAAGAGGAGGAGCAGAGGGAGAGGGAGAGAAACTTGAAACTTAAGTACATCCATGCCTAACATGGGGCCCAGTACAGAGCTCCATCTCCCAACCCTGAAATCAGGACCTGAGCCAAAATCAAGAGTTGGGATGCTTAATCAGCTGAGCCACCCAGGGGCCCCAGAATATTTAATTTTTGATACGATCCCATTCATTTTATCTTTGCATATGTTATGTAAATTTTTATTATATGCTTAAGAAATTCTTACCTGTTCATGAAGATATCCTCATTTTCTTCTCTTTATACTCATTGTTGGGTCTTTAATCCTCCTTGAGGTCACTTTTGTATATGGCTTTAGGTAGAAGTCAATTGTCAGTACCACTTATATTAAGAATCACATCCTTTCCTGTGACTTGTATCATATGTTAGGTTTCTAATACTTGCATGGGTCTACTTCTGACCACTCTTACCTGCATTTTGGTTTGTTTATTCTTCTGTCAGTCAGCTACTGGTTTTATTTACCATGATTTGGCAAGGGATTATTTTCAAAATTTAAATTATGTAATTTAACATTCAAGTTTCATTAAGTTTTAACAATTTCCATTGTTACCTCTTTCTAAAAGACATGTATATTATGTTTAACACTTCAACTAGTAACCATGATCCATGAAACATTTGTATTGGAAATTCTGAATTCTGAATTTTAATTCTGAAATTTAATTTCTTTAAATATAATTGTATTAGAATCCAAGTCCGTTTCTTTAAATATATATATTATTTTTAATAGCTTTATGGGTCTCTTCTTTTCCCCATTTGTTTGAAGTGCTAAGTTCTGCTTTTTAGCAAAATCAACTAAAATGTCTTGGAATGACTGTAGAATAACTTTCTTTTATATAATTTCAGAAAAAAAACTAAAGTTGAAAGGTAATCTACATTTTCTTGAATCCTCAGTCTTCATATGCTGCACTTCTTTACCTAGAACGTGCTGTGCAATACAAATTGCGATTTTTAGAAACTTACACATACGTTGTAGGAAGAAGTTAGGTAACAAAATAAAACTTTATTTACCCCTTTCATTTATAGAAAATTTTATTTATTACAGTTTATATTTCTTTTTAAGGAAAAAGCCTAGACATTTGAAATAAAATACTTAATATATATAATTTTAACCTCCAAATGCTAAGTCTACTAGCAGGTATCAGAGCTAGGAGACTTCCACTGTATAGCCTGTACTCTTGTTCCCCAGCTCCATTTGAGAGGTTAACTGGATAAAAGGGTAAGGAGATGAGCAGAATGAGAATAATGCTGGGTGTGCTTGATCCTCTGGTCCTGAAAGAGTAGTCAGTGCTTTTTAAAGATTGTTTCCCCAAAACAATGGAAGTTAGGCTTTACTATGGAATGTTAAAAAAAAAAAAAAAAACAAACCTAAGAACAGTGATCTCGCCACAATCCATCGTCAGTCAGTGCCAATTTGTTTAAGGAATATTTTATATGTTTTACTACATGGCATTCCTACTGTGAGGGGGATGAAATTATTATTATTTTTTAAAATTATTTTATTTATTTATTTGACAGGCAGAGATCACAAGCAGGCAGAGAGGCAGGCAGAGAGAGAGGAAAAAGCAGGCTCCCCACTGAGCAGAGAGCCCAATGCAGGGCTCGATCCCAGGACCCTGGGACCCTGACCTGAGCCGAAAGCAGAGGCTTTAACCCACTGAGCCACCCAGGCATCCCGGATGAAATTATTATAAGAAAAATATGGTAAAATGAATTCTACTCTGCAAAACTACTCACTTTAGTAACTTATTTCCTTAGAATAAAAGGCAATATATTTAAAATATTATTGTCAATATTTTGGATGGATTTACAAAATGTATTAAATAGCTAATTGTTAAGAATAGCATTTCTCCTCTTATTCTTCCCCAAAGGCATTTTTAAAAATGGGCCACATGTGATCAACAGTGAAATGATGTAATTAGGACATGGCTATTTGTGGCAATCATTCTTACATGTTGGTATTGGAAGGATGGAGAAATATAGTTTTCTTATTCTTGTCTCCTCTCCTTCTACCCCTTCACTCCTCAACTCCCTTTCTTTGACCTCTTTAGTGAGAATGTACCCCTTAGTCATGAGAATGTAAGTACTTTTTTATATTTCATTTGTAGAATAACACAAGAAAAAATTAGAAGGGAAGCAATAATATTATGGCTAGCGAAAGGTTTTATCTGGCAGTAAGTAATTTTTTGTCCAAAAGATTCATATCGGTACCACCTTTTATATTTTAAAGTGTGTTTCTTTACAGATTTTGTAAATTTCATGTTTTCATTCATATACATCTCTTAAATTAATAAAGAGTATTTGAAATAATTTGGATAGAGGAGCTTATGGAAAAGTTAGTGTCAGCAGGAAGATATCTTGCCTCACTCTATCTACCTAACTATCCACGTAGCCATCCATAATACGTTTATTATTCATGTTTGGTATGTGATGTATGTGACAAACACTAAAAAGTTGAATATAAATATATATATATATATATATATATATATATATATTTAAAAAATCTATAAGATAGCTTTATTTTTTTTTTTAAAGATTTTATTTATTTATTTGACAGAGAGAGATATCACAAGCAGGCAGAGAGGCAGGCAGAGAGAGATGAAGGGAAGCAGGCCCCCTGCTGAGCAGAGAGCCCCATGCGGGACTTGATCCCAGGACCCCGAGATCATGACCTGAGCCGAAGGCAGTGGCTTAACCCACTGAGCCACCCAGGCGCCCCAGATAGCTTTATTTTTAAAATCTATAAGGTAGTTCTATTTTTTTTTAAAGGTTTTATTTATTTATTTGACAGAGATCACAAGTAGGCAGAGAGGCAGGGAGAGAGAGAGGAAGGGAAGCAGGCTCCCTGCTGAGCAGAAAGTCCAGTGTGGGGCTTGATCCCAGGAACCTGAGATCATGACCTGAACCAAAGGCAGAGGCTTCACCCACTGAGCCACCCAGGTGCCCTGGTAGTTCTATTTTTTAAGAAAAATATGTAGGTCACTAACCTCACAATAGGTTCAGTGTATAGAAATGGTGGTGGAACTGCCTGTTCCCCGGAAATAATCACCCTAAATACTAAGATGTTTTTACTATACTTGTGATAGTTTTGAGAAATAGCCTTAAGTATGATCAGACTAGGTTATTGGCTGTTGACTGCAGGCTCAACCCTGGCAGAGCTTTATGTGGATTCCTAGAGCGTGTTTCTCTAGGTGTTGAGAATGCGTCCTGTGGACTTGGGGTGGGTAGATGATAGTCAGTGGCATAAACACAAAGAGAAATGAACATACATTCATACCACAGAGCACAAAAAGCTGTCAGAACATTATACATTTTTATTTCCTTTATTACTGACCAGGTTGTGCAGCCTTTCTTGTATTTGTGGTCATTTGTTTTTCTTGTTCTGTGAAATGCTTATTTTCTTTTGCCTTTTTTTATTTTTTGCCCATTTTTTTTTAATTGGGTGGTTTACTTTTCTCAGTGATTTGTAGTCATTCTTTATATCTTTTAGATTGCTTTTTTGTTCATTTATAGGTATTGCAGATGTTTCATTCCCAATTTGTGGCTTGTATTTACTTTCTGTTGATTTTTTCATGTACAGAAGTTGTTGATTTTGATAAGGTTCATTTTCTGTGTGTAATTTTTTTATGAAGACATTCTTCCTTACCTTGAGGTTATAAAGATACTTTCCAACATTTTCTTATATTTTTAAAGTCTTGCTTTTCAAATTGCTGTCTTAATTGTTTTAGTGGCAAGGACATGGCGAATATAAGCTACTGAACTAGGTTGCTGGAACAGAAGAGACTCGGGTGAGGTGGGGAACGTCTTGATAAATACTTAATTGAATCTGTGATCTTGTTACCACCATGGAGGTATGTTTAAATTGTTTTAAGATTAAGATCATGAACTATCCATGAGAGGTTCCCAGGCAGTTAAAAACAAAAAAGGCTGAGGGGGCCATTTCAAACAGTGGAAAGACCATGGGGGGAAGCATGAAGGATTTGAAAAGCCATGGCACGTTCAGGGAACAGCGGTTAGGTGGTGTTCTGTGAGCATAGAATGAGGGGACGGATATTGCAGAAGACAAAACTGCAGAATTGGATGCATAACAGATTTTGAGAAACATTTTCTGTCTTGCAAAGGGTTTTGACTCTATTCCACTGCAGGCAGTCATGTCAGTTTGAAGGGAAGTTGTACTGATCTGTTAGGAATTTTAGAAAAACAAATATAGCCATTCCGTGGGGGAGAGGGGGTTGGTACTCTCACAGTGTCTTGCATATAGTAGACAGACACTTGCCTTTGCTCTGAAACTAATAGGATATTTTCTCTATAATCAGCTGCACAGTCTGAAGTGCAGTCTTTGGATAATTAGTGGTGATTTTTCAATCTTTTGAAAGGATCTGATATTGAGTAATAGGCAAACGTTATTTGGAGGAAGTTTAGAAACTAAGGCAAATAAGCTGGATAACTCCATTTTTGGGAAAACATGATATATGAGGACACTGATTTTTAGATACAGCTTATAAAATACTCTGAAAGCAACTTTGAAGAGGAATTTGAGAAAGTATTTTGAATGATGTTAGCATCATTATGTGGTGGGCAGAGCAAAATTTATCTGAATGTATGAATTCTGATACTTTGAGAAAAATAAAGGTGAAGGAATTCACAATGAAAACCTTAACACTGTATAATCAGTCTGTGAAGAAGCTATTCTTGTTTTCATTGATATCATTATTTTTTTCATTTGCGTGACTTTACTGATACCGTTCTGCACCATCTTTGGCGTTTGTCATTTCCTTTCCATCACTCCGGCCCATGCGGGAGTGATTTGGTGTTGCCGGTGGTAAACTTCCTCCCTTGGATGTTCCTTGTCTTCAGGATTGTTGTTGATGCCTCAATTCCCTGTGGAAGAGTCTGGCTCACTGCCTTTTGTTCTGTCATCATCTGCTTACCAACCAAGTCTGTTAGTGGTGATTTTGATCCCTTCTGCCTTTGCCTTCACATTCATAGTTCTTCCTTTTTGAATTTGCATCAGTTTCCCCTGACTACTTTAAAAAAAATACGTTTTGGGTTACCCAGCATCTCTCACCAAAAATGATCATATGGTCATGGTTTACTTTTTCAAGTAAATAAAATTGAATTCAGACAAACCATAAAGAACAAAGTTGTCTTCTAAGCCTTCTTAGTTTAAAATAAACAGAATTTGAGAAAAATTTTCCCCTATTTTGGGCCTATTTTAAATCACCTTAACTTACCTTTGGCTTGAGCTGCCTCTAGTTCATTCATCTTATAAACTTTAATTGATCACTTTTTACTCATTTATCAATCATTTGTTGCCTGTTTCTTCTTTGCCAGGTGGTAACTGTTGGAAGAGATAGTTGAATACAACATGATGTTTGCCGTCCATAATCTTGTATAATTTGTCCAGTGTTGGGAAAAACAAATAAAAGTTACATAACATTGTGAGAAATACTATGATAAAGATATGCACAGGATTGTGTGGGGACAAAGAAGGGAGCATCTCTGTCAAACTGGGAGATTGGGGAATGCTTTCTAGAGGAGGGACAGTTGACCTGAGATTTAAAGAATGATTAGTAATTAGGTAAATGCAGGTTAGCTGGAGGGGGAAGAACCCCCCCGCCCAAAGGGTGCAGGGTGTACTGAGGCACAGACATGTGAAATGAAAGCACAGCAGGGAGACCTGTGCCAGACAACGATGGGTGGAGAAAAGTTAGAAAGGTTTTAGATCTTTTTTCTTTTGTAATATATACATTTAGTGCTACAAATTTCCCTCTTATAATAGCTTTCACTGTATTTCATACATTTTGATAAGTTGTATTTTCATTTTGTTCAAAATGTTTGTACATTTTCTTGAGATTCTTATATGTGTTAGTTAAAGGCATATTATTTTAGGTATTCAGGGCTTTCTAGCTATCATTGTTGCTGATTTCTTGTTTAATTCCATTGTGATCTTAGGGCATACTATGTGTGATTTCTCTGCTTTTAAATTTGTTAATGTATATTTATGGCCCGGAGTGTGATCTGTCTTGAAGTATATGCTATGTAAGTTTGAGAAGAATATATATTCTCTTATTGGATGGAGTGTTCTATAAATATCAACTGTAGAGCCCATTGATTGATTGTACTGTTCGGTAAACTGTCTGTATTGATTTACTGCACACTTGATCTGTCCTTTATTATAGGAGGTCTCAACTCTTAACAGTGGATTTGTCCCTTTTTTCCTTTGGTTTTATCCATTTTTGCTTCATGTAGGTTGTCCGGCTCATACACATTAAGGATTATTTCTTCTTGGAGAGTGGACCCTTTTGTCAGTATGTAATACCCCTCCTTATCTCTGATATTTCTCTGTATCCTCACCAACACTTTTTATTTCTTGTATTTTTGGTTTTAGCCATTCTGACAGGTATTGGCAGGGATGTGGAGAAAAGGGAATCTTCATACACTCTTAGTGGGAGTGCAAGCTCATGCAGCCATTATGGAAAACAGCACGAGAGTCCTCACAAAACTTAGAGATAGAAATATCATATGATACAGTAATTTCACTATTGGGTATTTACTCAAAGAAAACAAAACACTATTTGAAAAAGATATATGCACCTCTATGTTTATAGCAACATTATTTACAGTAGCCAAGATGTGGAAGGAGCCCAGGTGTCTGTCTATAGATGAATGGATAAAGAAGACCTATTGTGTGGGGGGTGGGTGGGGGGAGGTGCACACACAGTGGAATATTACTCAGCCAGAAAAACAAATGAAATCTTGCCATTTGCAACAACATGGATGGAGCTAGAGAATATAATGCTAAGTGAGTAAGTCAGGGAAAGACAAATACCATATGATTTCATTTATGTGTGGCATTTAAGAAACAAAAAGAGAAAAAGAAAAAAATCCTCAGACTCTTTTTTTTTTTTTAAGATTTTATTTATTTGACAGACAGAGATCACAAGTAGGCAGAGAGGCAGGCAGAGAGAGAGGAAGGGAAGCAGGCTCCCCGCCGAGCAAAGAGCCTGATGAGCCTGAGGCAGGACTGATCCCAGGACCCTGAGATCATGACCTGAGCCGAAGGCAGAGGCTTTAACCCACTGAGCCACCCACGTGCCTCCCAGACTCTTAACTCTAGAGAACAAACTGATGCTTACCAGAGGGAAGTGAATGGGAGATGGGCTAAATAGGTGATGGGGATCAAAATTACACTAATCCTGATGAGTAGTGAGCAATGTATAGAATTGTTGAATCACTGTATTTTATATTTAAAACCAGTATAACACTGGATGTTAATTATACTTGAATAAAAAAATACAATTTTATTTTACGTTTATTTATTCTTCTCTGACATTCCTCCTTTTTTATGTATATACAGTTTTCTGACCTGATCATTTTTAGTTAAGACCGCAGATTAAGGGAGTGAGAAAAGTAGATGGATTGAAAATTAGGATCTCAGAGTAAGATTTCACAATTGAAATTTCAGAAATAGAGAAGATTCTGTTGGGGGTAAGTGGAGGGTATGGCCCTGAAAGTTTTCAGCTTGCCAATAATGCATCTCACTTCTGAGGTCAGTCTCCCCTGCACTGTGCCATCCACTGAGGATACTGATAAATGATCACTGAGCTGAATGACTCGTACTAGAAGTTAGTCGAAGTGTGTGGAATGCAAAAATGTGTCCATAGTAGGTAATCATCAACTATGAAAGCATTGCGCTACAAATATTCTTTTGCAGATCTTATACAGAATTTGGAACAATTAGCATAAAATTATACTGTCAGAGAATGCTGGGGATTTCAAGTCAGCCTACAGAAGTTTATTTATTCCATAATGTAATTTAATTATAGTATATTAATCTTATCAAGTAAACTAACTGCCAAAATTTAACTATTAAATTTGCTTTTGGAGCTCCCAAAACAGCAGTTGAAGCTGCTAGAAGAAGGGGTTTGAGAAAGGTGTCAGGGAGATGTCAACGGTGGCTACTTGTACTTAGAAATCATATTAAGTGAGAAATGTTCTTAAATGTAAGTGAGTTGCTTTTGACTTTGGAATATGCTTTTGTCTATGAAGAGAGAAAATTAAGCACACCAAAAAGATGCTTTGAGAGGTTGTCTAGTTCAGTATATGTGTGCATGATGAGTGTACACATGGGATGGGAAGGATGAGGGCGTATTGGGAATAGGTCTTAAGTAATTGTATTTTGCCATATAAATGAGGTGGTTGATCTTTAATATAGATGAGGCTAAAATCTGATAATGACTGAGTTCTAGTAAGGCAAGAAAACTTAAGACTTTAACAGGCGGAAGAATTAAATTCTTCTCCCTCCCTCCCTCCCTCCCTTTCTTCCTTCCTTTCTTTTTTTTTAAGATTTTATTTATTTGAGAGAGAGAGAGAGCACAAGCACGGGGGAGGGATAGATGGAGAAGCAGACTCCCAGCTGATCAGGGAGTCCGATTCTGAACTGGATTCCAGGACCCTGAGATCATGACCTGAGTAGAAGGCAGACGCTTAACTGACTAAGCAACCAAGGTGCCCTAGGTCTGTTTCAAAGTATATATATGTTAGATTACTGGGTGATAAACCCAGTTTGTTGGGAGCCTCTCCAAGATTTGCTCTTCACTCCTCGAAAGTGAGAAGTTTTGCTTTTGCTCTTCGCAGTGAGGAAAAAAAGATAGAATTTTTCCTCAGAAGGTTTAAGAACAAAATAAAAAATCTGAGAAATTACTTGTAGTTCTTTGAAGAAGTAAGATTTCCCTTAGCCATGTGAGCTATTTATTTTTCTCTTGTGGAATTAAATGATTTTTTTTTTTTTTTTTTTAAGGAAAGCTGTTTTAAGCTTTTCGCTGAGCTACTCAAAGGCAGCTAGTTACTTGACAAATATATTTTTAAAATTTAGGCTATTTACTTGTTTTATACCCTTCTGTAATTTAAATAATGGCAGACTTTTTAAAGAATTTTGGGCAGAGAAGGTTAAAGTATCTGGGGTTTTCAAACATTAGCACAAGAGATTAGAATAAGAAATACTGTCTTGGGCTCATTGCAGTAATTATCTCATTGCTATTTAAATAACCCCCTATTGGCACTATGGCAGTACAAACACTTTTCTCTTGTGAAACAAAATAGGGTTTGTATAAGAAAACTAGTTCTTACGGAGAATAATCATTACAAATATTTTGAAAACCTCCAATAACACTGTCCCCAAAATAATTATTCTGTGGTTTGTCATTATTATTATTATTATGCATATCTCTTCTATATTGCTTTATAAGTCTTATTCAACATCTAATGAAGAAATAAACATTTTGCTCATCTTTTATCATTGTGCACGTCTAAAGCATAATACTATAAAGGCTTAAGCTGTTTTGCTTGCTTAAATAGCTAAAAATGTAAATGAAAAGGATTAAATGTTTCATGATTAGGCTCAAAGGAAGAAAGAAAGAATTACTGAAAGTAGCTAATGTGCTTGACACTTAATAGAAATGAACTACTTTTATGTATGCATTACTGAAAGGCCGTGAGGAAAGATTTTACAAATTGAGAGAAACCCAAGATTAAAGAGGGTTCACCTGAAGTTACCTCTGTTGTGTGGATGTTTGTACAAGTTTGCCTGAAAAGTGCTTATTCTTTTTAGTCTTTCACTGCTGAAGAGTATTTAAAACACAATAGTTCTTGGTCTGAATACTACTTTAAATATAAATATTGGAGTGGAGACAAAGGAATGATCCAGCAATCTGATATGCTTAAGTGTTTCTTGCTAAATAAGTAAGGAGAAAGGGAGGAATCTGAATTTTTTCCATCACTGAGAGAGATTATCTGAGTAAGTGAGAAATACCAGTAAATTCACTTTACTGTTTGATATATACCCTTTTGTATCAGACAAATATTAATAACGATGGTACAATAGTTTCATTACATCTAGTTAATGTTTGTTGTTATATGATCATGTGGTTTCTTTTTTTTTATGAAAGTTGATTAGTTTGAATCTTAAGAAAAATCAAAAAGATTTATTTCCCATTCTAACTGCTATTTGGTGCTAAATAAAAATATTCTTGAATTACGGTTTCCAAGAACTTTGTAATTTAAAATAGGCATATAAGGGGCGCCTGGCTGGCTCAGTAGAGTATGCAGCCCTTGATCCCCACGTTGGTGTAGGGATGACTTAAAAATAAAATCTTAAAGGGGCACCTGGGTGGCTAAGACAGTTAAGCATCTGCCTTCATCTCAGATCATGATCTCAGGGTCCTGGAATCGAGCCCCAAATCTGGCTCTCTTGCTCTGCAGGGAGCCTGCTTCTCCCTCTCCCTCTGCCTGCTGCTTCCTTGCTTGTATTCTTTTCTCTCTGTCAAATAAGTAAATAAAATATATTATTTCTTTTAAAGATTTTATTTATTTATTTATTTATTTGACAGAGAGAAAGAGAATTGAGCCGCCCAGGTGCCCCTAAATAAAATCTTAAAAAAAAAAAAAAAAAAAGGCATGTGAATATATAAGTAAATGGGAAGGACACTTGACTATGAGGTAGGAGGTTTGGATTCTCATCCAGTTCTTTATCACTGTGAGATTTTGAGCGAGTTGCTGTTGTCTTGAGGCCTTATTTAAAGGTCTTTAATCTTCTCTTACCCACTTGCTTAAGGTAGAATGAAGAGGAAGTCTGAGAGGGCTTTGTAACTCTAATATGGAGTGATAGTTGACTATTTAAAAAAATGACACAGACCTCTGGAAAGCTGGGATATCTTAAAAATTTTTTCGAAGTGTTAGAGGAACGTGACTCTCCTAAATCTTCTCCAGGACTGTCTAAATTAGGAACTCTAGCCATGGGCTAAGGAGAAAGAACAGATAAGCATAATCTAAAATGTCAGCTAATTATCAAAAGTTTTGTAATTTACTTCAAGTTTTATTTTTGTTCTAGGGCTCTCTAGGACTATAAATAGCACACAGGTGATTTGAATGTATTTGTTGAAATCCTTATAGTTGGAGGACTTAAATATTTTCTCAGGATGAAATATGTTAAACAGCTTTGACCTGGACTACATTTTGTGGTTTAGAGTCTCTTTTGGCCTTTGCCTCTTTCTGTGTACTCTTCCCCAGGATTGGACCGTCTAGACAGCGGTCCCTCAGCCCAGAGGAGCCCCTGGCAGGGTTCTAGGCAGTGTCTTTCTACTCCTCACTTGAGTTGAGTCATCTCCTGGCCTCCTGTTGCAGTCTGCTAGAGCGCATAAGCGGAACCCCAGGGCCAAATATGGAATTCACTCAAAATTCTCAAGGGCAAGCATATTTAAGAGGCCAGTTCTTCTTAGAGTTTTAAAAATCAGTAGACAGATGCTTACTAAGTAAAGCTCTAGCCTTGGAGTAATCTTTTCATTTCTTAAGAAATGGCATTACTGGCTTATGTGGTTATGCAGAGAAATTAAAAAGTAATCTTCAGGTTATTCCTGCTTTTCTACAGATTAAAAAGCAAATTGCCTTTTATCCAAATTCTGTATATTCATAATGTCCTCCCAGCCTTCCTGGTTCCTTTGTAAAATATCCTCTTTTTGTGTTTGAAATTAGCTAATTGCTGGCACAGTTAGTGGTGGTTGAAAAGGGCTGCTGATGCTTTCTGAATGCTTTGTGTTATTGATTCTTGTACATATTCTAACCCAGTGGTTGGTTTGTTTATTTCTGAACTGCAGCTCTAGCCAGGGATACATTTTACATTGTGATGTAGTATGTATGAATTACCTAAAATAAGTCTCATGAAATAATAATCACCCTAACTATATGTATTCCAGTATCTTGTATTTCACTTCTTTTTTTTTAATGGTCATCATGATCCACTAAATGAGTTAACATGACCTGCCAAAGGGTTTCAAACTGCAGTTTGAAAAAGTGGTCTTCTGGTAAATGAAAGTTTTTACTGTCTTCTTGTGATTTGTAAAATATACTGGGATGTATTCATTTTAATTTGCATGTTTTCAAACTGTAACAAAGTAAACGCTTCAAACAGGTACCTAAACTGTAATCGTTCATCTAGAATAAAAATTAAATAATTAAAGAGCGAAAACTTTATGTTTAGAAGGTAAGATTTTTGTTTTGTTTTGTTTTTTGTTGTTGTTTTGAGATGAGGTTGAACTTTCTATTCTTCATTCTTTTTACCTAAGCTCAGCTATTAAGAAATGTATTAATAGTGAGATCTTTGGTCCCTTTATTTGTTGAACTTCATATGACTAACTTAATTAGGAACATTTGATACTTGTCCAATTAATGTTTTACACTTAATGTTTTACATTTTATACAAATTATGCCAAAGCCAGTAGGAATATTGGGTGCCATGATTCCTAATTTGTCACTTAGGGAGGCTTAATCAAAATTAGTTTTGCCTCTCTACCTTTTCTGTTTGAAGAAGTAGAAAAAGATGTTTTCCTGCCTTTTTCTAAGCTCTTGACTTGGTCAGGATGCTGACATTTTGACTATCTGCATATGAACTTCTTCCCACAGAATCAGAAGTGTTTATCAACAACCAGCCAAGATGAACATGGTGAAGAGGATCATGGGGCGACCAAGGCAGGAGGAGTGCAGCCCCCAGGACAACGCCTTAGGACTGATGCACCTCCGCCGTCTCTTCACGGAGTTGTGCCATCCTCCCCGGCACATGACTCAGAAGGAACAAGAGGAGAAGCTGTACATGATGCTGCCAGTGTTTAACAGGGTAAGTCCACGTTGCTGAGGCCATGCTTTCCAGGACTGGTTAACACTGCAGGAATTTGAAGGTTAGAGTAAATCACAGAGAGGAAGAAATGTTAGAATGAGTGTTTAGAAGCTTGATGTTTTCTTTACTTCCTTTCAATTTACTGTGAGCCACATAACTTTATCTGAGACCTGGTCGGAGTGAATTCCATTTAGTTCTAACAGATAAAAGGAAGACTGAGCATTCTGTAAAATGTTCCTATAATGGTTGAGTTTTGGAAGAGGGATGCGTTATAAATTACCATTTGCTATTTCCTTTTTTTTTTTTTTTTTTTTTTTTGAAATGATGGTTTATTGCACCAAAGAATGTAATTGCCCAAGTATATTTTGTATACTTGATGGAATCATCTCAGTTTGCTTTGTTGTTTGGCAGGTTTTCTGTAAGAGATTTTGTAGTTATACGCCCAAGAGAGTCTAGAGTTAATTTTTAAGGTATTTTGTGAAGTTGATTACATGTGTAACAGTCTTGGTGGGAATATTTAATTTTTATATTTTTATCCAAGCTGTACAAGTACATAGTTCAAAAATTCAGGTAGTTCCAGAGGCTTTCAGACCCCACTGCTCCTCACCGCCAGTCACTGCTGCTGCTTTTAGCTTTTTCAGCACTGAAGGTCACCCCTTGAAAGAAAGTTGTTTAAAAGTCTGTGGGTATTGGGGAAGGGAGGTCTCCTTCGAGAATGTGATGTAGGGGCACGTGGGTGGCTCAGTCAATTGAACACCCGACTCTTGATTTTAGCTCAGGTTGTGATCTGGAGTGGTGGGATCAAGCCCTGCATCAGGCTCTGTGAGCAGCAGGGAATCTGCTTGAGAGTCTCTCTCTCTCCCTCTACCCTTTCCCTGCTCACATGCGTGTGTGCATATACTCTTTTTTCTCTCTGTCATATAAATAGGTAAATCTTAAAAAAAAAGAGAGACAATATGATGTGATTCTTGAGGCCTTAAATGATAACCATTAGCCCAACTGGAATTAACTGGACCAGATTAACCAAGAAGATAATTAGAGTAAGAGATTAAAGCATGAATCAAGATAAAAAGCAACAAATATTTTAATATGTGCCAACATCTATAAGGAGTCCCAAGAAGTTGATTTTATATCAGGGAGGAACAAAAAAAAAAGACTGTCAAGATTGATCGGAGGTACATCATGATGGGTTTGTATATTGTATTAGAAGTCAGCACTTTTCCGGGAGGCATGAGGAGCCAATGAAGTATTTTAAGCAATAGAGTAAGAGAGTAGAAGGGAGCAAGGTAAGGTGTCTACTAGGTTTCTAATTTGGGAAACTAACTGGGAATTGTTTTTCCCATTTGCTCAGAAAGATAGATTCAGTTGAATTATTTGTGAGCTTCCCAAGTGAATGTATTCAGTAAGCAGAGTTAGAAGCTCGGGTATAAGATTTGGCTGGATATGTGCTTTGGGGACTCTGGCAAGAATGGGGTAGTTGAAATCCTGGAAGGGGATGAGAGAGTGTACTCATGGCTTATAGTGCCAAGTGAGAAGAGCACTCAACTAAGGATCAACCATGGAGAATAAGAATGTCTAATGAAAGGAGAGGAACACCTGAAGGGTACACAACAGGAGTTGGACAGTAGCAGTACAAAAAGAATCAGGAGAGGGGCGGCTATAGAGCCCAAAGATAAATGTATGAAAAGAGAAAGTAGTCAGCACTACCATGTATCATAGAGAGAGACCCAATAAGATGAATGTTCATGAAATTTGATGGTTTGTAAGTTACTAGAATGGCAGAACCAGAAAACAGTGAGTTGATAAGTGAATGGGAGATGAAGAGAGACAATAGGAATATACTGGGCTTGTAGAAATTTGAAAGAAAGGAGAACCAAAGAGATTAATGGATGTGAACTTGATGATAAGAAGGGTTTTTGTGTGTGTGTTTCTTGTGTTTTGCTTTGTATGTAAAGATGGAGGAGATTCTGGCACATAAAGAGAAGGGAGAAACCAGTGGAAGAGGAAATGTGGAAATTTTTAAGAGTGAAAGTGATTGAAGTGATTGAGAGAGGAGAGCATGGAGTCAGATTACTGGGGAGCAGGGACGCAGGTGAGCCTTGCCCAGGAGAAGGATACTTCAACCCGGAGAAGAGCACATTTTGTTGGGTGTGAATATGATTTGTAGTTAGGTATGAGAAGTTGAATAAGATCTTGCTTGATGACCTCAATTTCTTATAGTCATCAACAGAAGATGTGGTCTATTAAGAGCCTTGGAGTAAGTTAAGGGGTTTAAGAAAATTGTGATGATTTGGAATATTACAAAAGAGAATGAGAGTGATGGTTGAAAGGGATGTTGAAAGAATTAAAGGGTGTTGAGGGTCCAGTGGAAGTTGGAGATGATAAATTTGTACTGGATCTTAGCCATGTGGGCGTGTGATTTTTCTCCTGCAGGCACTTGGCAGCATGCGTGTAGAAGCAGATCAGGCAGAAAGATATATTATTTATGGGGATTGAGGTTTTGCTGGGCTGGTGGCAGAGGGGCAGGGGTAGACGGAGGATAGTAAGAGAGACCAGTTCGTACATCACCCATCGGGTTGAGTAAATGGGAAGAGCGGGTGCAAACATTAGTACATTTAGAGGTTGTTCATTTTTTTAATCTATGAAATAAGAGGCTGAGAATGATGGAGAGAGGAGATGTTCATGTAGGAACATGCAGAGAGGTGGGGAAAGGTTTAAAATAGCTGCTGTGAAAGTGAGAGAGAGAACAGATTACAGACAGCCATTTTTTTTCAAGCCCTGGTGAGGTAACAGTCATTAATTTTTATTGGAATCAGTTCTGGGAAGTTGTTTGTTTCTTTTTTAATCTTTTTATTTTTGTTCTATCTCATTGTTACAATGTACTATTGGCCTACTGCATAGTTTGAGGTAATTTTCTTCTCTCAGACTTATACACACTAACGAAGTGATGGTAATGTTCAGAATAGTTAAGGCAGTTGTTCTCAGCTGTTAACACAAATTAGTAAGTAATATCCTACATATATGTCCCATGTATTTCATCAGTCAGGCTTCTATAGCCAATTCAAGTGAGGCTTAGGCTGGAAAAATCATCTAAATATTTGTTTGTTAAGTAGAGTTGAGATGCTTTAGTGATTCTCTATTGCTTAGACTGTGACTTAGTTCTCTTATGTTATATATTGTCAGAAGTTTCATTATTCTTTCAAGTCAAAATTTTTAATTGCCTGAGTAAAAGCACTTATATATGCCTTGCCTTACACCTCTAGTACAGTGAGTGATTTAAATATCATAAAGATCAGTTAGCTCTTAACTAATAAAAAGATAAGAACTTTTTTCCGTACTATTGTGACCAATTTAAAAAATACATAGTATTCACTGGATTGTCATTAGCAAAAGAAAATTATCCTTAGATAAGATATCCAATCCATTAAGTTTGAAATATATAGCTGTATTTCTTTAGTGTTTGACCATTTATACATGAACATTCTCCACTGCTAAGAAAGAGCTTTGATGAAGGGTGTCTGGTTAAGTGTCTGAATTTTGATTTTGGCTCAGGTCGTGATCTCAGGGTTGGGAGATCGAGCTCTGTTTTGGGCTCTGTGTTGGGGTGTGGAGCCTCCTTAAGATTTTTTCTCTCTCTCTCTCCCTCCCTCTGTCTCTTCCCAGCTTCCTCCCTCTCTTTAAAAAAAAGAAAGAAAGAAAGAAAGAAAAGAACAAAAAAAAAGAAAAAAGAGTGAAAGAATAGCTCAGTATGGTTCTAGAGTTCCGGCCATGATTGCTAAAAATGAAATGTGCTATCATTTTTTGAGACTGCTTGATTCTTGCTAAATGGCAAATAAACCATATTGCTGTTAGACATGAGCATCTATCTACAGAATCATTATTAAAGAGTGCTCAGTAGTGTTATTTCAATGTGTGATTTTTGCCTTTAAGAGACACAGGTTGAGAAATGGCATGTGTTGAGTCCTTTTTCTGGGCCAGGGCTCATGCTGAGGTCTTCAGCTGCCTCCCGTGGTCTTCATCACAGTCCTGCAAGGAGATTGCTGCTGTCATCTCAGAGATGATGATGGAGTCTGAGAAAAGCCGAATACTATTTATCCAGGATTCTTAAAAATAATTCTTAAAAAAATAAATAATCTTAATAATTCTTTTAGTCTTAAGAACAAAAGCTTATTGACAAATACTTGGCTTAAACTATTAAAAAGTGAGTAACATTTTAGTCATCTAAAAATTAACTGTCATTGTTAATTACTGTGGTATATGTTATCATACTTCATTGTGTGTTTTACAATACAATTTTACTAACTAGATCTTCTATTAGAAACTCCCTTTGTTTTTTAATTATTTATATTTAGAAGCACCTAAGTTGAATATAGTGTTTTTCTTTTTTATCCCTTACAAGTGACCTTTACTTTTAAATTGTTGGCTTTAAAAGAATGCTCAAGTTGAGAATCAAATGAGAGTGAGATCAGGAGTCAGGTGAACTGTTTACATTTTTACAGCTTTGTGTTTACATATACACAGTTAAGTTCTTATTACCTAATACCAGTACAGTTGATATTGGACAGTGTAGCTTAGGGCTGTGCAAGAAAGGATTTGCTAAATTCACATCTGAAATAGTTATATTTTCTTACCCAGCCATTGGCAAAACTGAATAGTTGCAAGACCCTTGCAGAGCAGATTAGAGTGCATGTTCTGAGCCAGGCGTACTCCGAAGGAGAAAAAGGGACTGAGCGTTCTCAGTTTCTTTTGAGTTGGTGGTCCTTCTTAGAAACAGGGAGAATACACATGTTTTCCTAATAATTTATATTAATTAATAAGAAGACTCACTTACTATGAAGTAATACAATTGTATCTTCATTGTTAATTTTAAAAATGTTATGTATAGCAAATTATTCCAGGACTCCTGATAGTCAGTACTACGTCACTGATTTTTAAATATTACATATGTTTAGGAAACAAAAGACACCATTTTAGAAAACTTTGTAAAAATTACAACCTCTGTTATTAGTCATATTTAATTTTTGAGTAGCTTTATTCAGCAACAAATATATATGGAGTTGTTTGGTTTTTTTTTTTTTTTAAGATTTTTATTTATTTATTTGTCAAAGAGAGCACGAGCAGGGAGATTGGCAGACAGAGGGAGAAGCAGGCTCCCAGCTGAGCAAGGAGCTGGACGGACATGGGGCCTCAGGACCTTAGGATCATGACCTGAGCCGAAGGCAGATGCTTAACTGACTGAGCCACCCTGGCATCCCTATATTGAGCTTTCGTGCTGTACTTGGCATTAAAATAACACTATTAGTATGTTCTCTCTGAGTATGCCAAAAACATTTAGTTGAGGAAATGCCAGAAAATTTTCTGTAGTTCAGGTGGATATTAAAAATGACTCTTCTGAAATCAAGTCTCACTGTGCTGTTCCCCTCTTAAGGTAAAACTGTGTAAAGTGACAGTGCTAGGGTTCATACGAAGTTTAAATGAGACAGCATAATACTGAGTGATAAAAGGAATGCTTGGAATCAGACAGACCTAATTTTGAGTTCTGTCTCCACCACCTTCTGGCTTTAGTTGTTTAACTTTTCTAAGCTTTAATTTCCTTATCTATAAAAATGAGGACACTATATAGGATTTTATGAGATTTAAATGATAATTCTCTGTCAAGTATTTGCATAGTGCTAGGCACATTATAAATGTTCTTTGTTTGGTAACTGTTATTCTTCCTGAATTTGGTAGATAGCATATTTGTTCCTCATTGCTGTTTTTGTTTTTTTTTTTAATCTGAGTTATGAAGGTCACATAGATGTTCTAGAGTCATTTCTTCTGAGTTGAACAGTCTCTTGCTTAGCTGTGTCCTTTGGCAAATGGGGAGATGGAGAACCAGAAAAATTTGACCAGTAGTGTCTGAGGGTGAGGAGAATCTCATCCTCCTCGTACTCCCAGCTCATGCTCCATCCTCTGTAGCACACATTTAAGTACATGATTGAAATGTTGCCCTTTTTTAAGTAATATTGCTATTTGTAGAAGGTGGTTATGTACTAATATTTTAGATTTAATTGTTGAAGTTAATGACAGAAAAATCTACTCTTTGCTACCTTATATGTTCAGTATTATCTAAATGTCAGTTCATGTTTTAGTCCCTGTACTTCTCCCACCTTATCTTGTACATTTCCCATCTCATAAAATACATTCCATTTGCACCAGTCTTTGGATTCCTCCCCTACCCCAGTCCCTCGTCCATGTCCACCTCTTAGCACAGCTCTTTGAGGTGCCCAGCACCCTCTTTGTTTGGCAGTCTGAATTGTGTGACTTTGTCTCATCATGCAGTGTCATTCCTTCATGGCAGTGTCATCTCAGGGAGACCTTCTTGGATAGCCTGTCCCCACAATAGGCATTCCCTTCTAGTTACCCTGTTTACTTCCTTTAGAACATATCACTAATGTAATTTCTATTCTTAATTTGTCTAATGTTTGTCTCCTGTACTAAAATATGAACTCCACAAGCACAGGAATCCTCTTTGATTCATGTACTTTGGTATTCACCACTCTCTGTTTACCTTTGTATTCATGACTCCAGATGTTGCCTGGCATATATACAGATCAATAAATATTTATGAGTGAATAAATGAAAAGAATGAATCACTAGACTAAAAGTTGTTTATGTCAAAGAAGCAATAGTTGTTCGTTTCAAATTAGCAAATAGGACATAACTCTTTTTCTGTAATAGTGATTTGGTCAGTTCAAGGAAGGCATATCTTTTGAAAAAAGTTTCTCATGTCAATAAAGCAGTTAAATGTTAGGATTTGTATGAAAATTTAGATTCTTTTCTTTCTTTCAAAGCAGAGTGGGAGGGTGGTAAAGGGACAGAAGGAGAGAGAGAATCTTATGCAGGCTCCACGCCCAGTGTGGAGCCCAGTGCAGGCCCTCATCTCACAACCCTGAGATCATGACCTGAGCAGAAATCGTTTTGGGCATTTAGCCGACTGAGCCACCCAGGTGCCCCACGTTAGTTGCATTTTTAATAATGTATTATTCACCTAGGGTGGAGACTGCTTCAATAACTATATCCATATACTGTCTAAGAAACGATCTTTTTGTTTTATGAAGTTGTCCTTATAACTCTTCAGAATAAAATAATTCTTTTTTTTCTTTTTTAAGATTTTATTTATTTGTCAGAGAGAGGGAGAGAGAGCAAGCACAGGCAGACAGAATGGCAGGCAGAGGCAGAGGGAGAAGCAGGCTCCCTGCCGAGCAAGGAGCCCGATGTGGGACTCCATCCCAGGGTGCTGGGATCATGACCTGAGCCGAAGGCAGCTGCTTAACCAACTGAGCCACCCAGGCACCCCCACGATGGTTTTATAAATAACAGTTATATACTCACATTTCTGAGTTGGTAGTAGAATGGTTATTCAAGCCTTTGTCATTATTAGGCTTCTCAGTTTCTAGTCTGCCTCCAATTTGTTTGTTAAAGAATATGGGTCTTACTAACAAATGACCCAGTTGAGTTATAAACACATAACATTTATCAGTATCTCAGCCAAAAAAACCCAATTTATTGAGGTCTTGAAAAGTCCAGTTTATTCTTTGAGATCATGTAAAATTACTCCTATGTAAAGTTAATGAACAGTCCTTAGATAGCCAAACAAAAGTATACCCTGTAGAATTGATTTGTTTGTTTGGTATTATAAGGAATATAGTATGTGTTGTAAGAATGTAAGAAATATATTTGTTATAAGGAAATTACATTATAAGCTGTATCCTTTTCTTGAGGATCCTTGGAAAGAAATTTTTATGTTGTAGTATAAAAATGGAGATACTTCCTTAGATATATATTTTTTCTTACCTAAGGACATTGTGAACCATGTAGTAGAGTAGTTCTTCTCTTTTGTATATTTGAGCCAAAATTTATGACCCAAACATGGCAAATACAGAACTGGTCTTTTGGTCTTAGATTTTGTGTTTTTTTTCCCCCCATCTATTCCCTAGCCTGATTTATTTCCTTGTTTTTGTTTTCTTTCATAATTTTGTATTCTCATGTTACAATTTATTTAGCCTTCAGTTCTACTTAAGTGTTCTCTAGAATTTGTTGTTGTGGGTGTAGGAAACAGGATATAAACAAACATATTTAGGGGATATCTCCATAAATTAAGGTAAAATAGAATACGAAGATGAGTAAGATATATTCCCTCCTTTTGAGTAACATTTGAATAGATAATAAGAATACAAGATACTGTGTGATGAGTATTATAATAGAGAGCTGTCATAATAGTTTTAGAAGACCGGATTTCCTTTTAGCATAAAAGAACATTTTTCAAAATAATATTTCAGGATACATCCAGTTATATAGCCATTTCTTTTTCTAAGACTGTTGTTCCAGGTTTCATTTCTTTGTCCTCTTTGCTGAGTCCACACTGATTTATCTTAAAGAAGTATGTATTCTAGGGGTGCCTCATGGCTCAGTGGGTTAAGCTTCCAGCTCTTGGTTTAGGCTCAGGTCATGCATGATCAGTGGTCTTCAGATGGAGCCCTGCCCCATGTAGGGCTCCATGCTCAGAGAAAGTCTGCTTGAGATTCTCCCTCTCCCTCCCTCCCCTTCCCCACTTGAATGCGCATTCTCGCTCTCTAAATAAATAAAAACTTTTTTTTAAAAGATTTATTCTAAAGTTCATTTGTCTTAGTTTTTTAATTAAAACAAGTATATTTCATGACCCTCATTATTCATTTTCTTTAATCTTTTTCCTAACAGTACTATTTTGGAAATTGTACAGTTTAGAAATTCTGAGCTATAGCATGAGTTTAGTAATTCTGTATTCAGTCTAGGACTTAACTATAGATGAATCCCTGCTCTTCACCATCTGATGTATCTGTGTACCATCATGGAACCTTACATTTTTCTCTAATTTTTTTTTTTTTAGATGTATTTACTTATTTTAAAGAGAGAGCACACATTTGAATGTGAGTGGGGGTGAGTGAATGTGAGAATCTTCAGGCAGACTTTCTGCTGAGTGCAGAGCCATACTCAGGGTGGGGCACCGCTCAGCTCCACCTCAGGATCCATGGATCATGACCTGAGCCTAAACCAAGAGTCTGAAACTTAACCCACTAAACCACTTAGGCTTCTCTTTCTCTAAATTCTTAATTTAGATCTCTTCAAAGAAACATGCTTTCTAAAGTTTACCAGTAAGATGGATTCAGATTTTACACACAGATAATTATACTTTGGCTTTTATTTCATTTATTTAATCATTAATTCAAAAGATTGTGTAATATGTACTAGGAAATGTGGCTAGATATGATTTATTGAAAGAGTTGTATTTTAAACATACTCAGATTCAAAGTATCTGTATAAGAATACTTTTTTGACTTGATTTTCAAGTCATACCATACTTTGAAATATACAGAATGAAAGTCAGTAGTTGGCAATGCTTCATTAAAATTGTGGCTTTTTTTTTTTTCATCCACAGGTTTTTGGAAATGCTCCGCCAAATACGATGACAGAAAAATTTTCTGACCTTCTGCAGTTCACAACCCAAGTCTCACGACTGATGGTGACAGAAATTCGAAGGAGAGCATCAAACAAATCCACAGGTATTTTTACTGAAACCAGGAAAAACTATTTGAATAGGCTGTTTGGTAAAAGTGCTATTAAAATAAAAGAGAAAATTGACTCAGTTTTATCCATGTGGGTTTTAGTTACCTGTCCCCGTTTCCATTCTCACACTCCCTGCTGTTGGTGGGTTCAGCATCTCCCAAGTGGAGCAGCTGTACTCAAGACCATTGTCCTGGGACCTCTGGTCCCCACCCCTGCACTCCCAAGAACACTGTTTCCTTCTGAACAAAATCCAGATTCCTAGCATGACATTGAAGGCAAATCCAGGATCTGGCTGTATGAAGTTATTTTTAGTCTACAATATTATTTCTTGTTTTCTTTTCTATATTTCAACCAAACCAAGCTGCTTATAGTTGTAAACATGCTGAGCTCTTATTTTTATCCTTTACTTACGGTGGTTCACCCAGAGGGGAGACTCTGAAACCCCCCCCCCACATTGGTATGTCTAAATCTTTGAAGCTTAGATATTAACTCATACCTCTTCGATGGAATGTTTCTTGATTCCCTTAATCAAAGGAAAAACCTCTTTGTAACTACTCTTTGCTTCTCAATTCCACCAGGGGTTATTTGTGTGTGACTTCATCTTCCTATTAGACTGCTTAGGGGTCTTTAACCTATAATTTTTACATATAATAAGCTTTATTCGGTAATTTTAACGTTCCTCAGGTATCCTTCCTTTATCCAATATTAAAATAAGTTTCTTGACTTTATTTTGTTATTTGGGTTTTGTAATGGTTGTTTGGGTGGTAGCTTTCTTATTGAAGCATTAGACTAATAAATTGATGATTTGAATTCTCTTTATAATGTCCCTTTGGACAATCACTTATTTTTTCATCCCATCAAATTCCTGTTTTTCCCATCGTTAACAATAATGCTTTTATTTAGTAATCTTATTTTTAAATTTATTTTTTATTAACCTAATACAGGCATGTATTTAAGGGTCAGATAGTTAAAATGTTAATTAAAAACAGCATCTCCCTTCCATCATACTAGTTCAACTCCATTTCTCACTCTCACATTAAAAAAAAAACTTTTTTTGGCATTTACCTGTGCCTCTAAATGATGTGCTTGCAGTATGTGCCCCTCCTTTTTTTCCACATTTAGATCTATCTTTTGACTTCCACAAAAGAAAATGAGGCTTTCATTCTCTAAAGTTCACCACCATTGCCCATACGTGTGTGCTTTCTAAGTCCCTCCAGTATAGTTCTGTCACAATTTGATTAGATCAGTATTATCTTGTATGGACTGTGACCACAGTATTTAAGATGAGTCATATGGTATGCTGTGATTTCTTTTCTTGAAGACTTCTTTTCCTCCACCTCCAACTGAGTTAATAATTGTCTATATTTTGTTTCCTTTTGTAGATTTTCATCCCACATTCATCCCCTATTGCTAAAATGTTTTTCTGAATCTCCCTTCAATATCATTGAAGGCATCAGATATTCTGACAGTTTCATCTTCTTTCAGATAGCTCTTCCGGAACTTTCTGGCTTGCATTAATCCATTAATCCATGGTAGTTGCTCCCTAGGCCAGCCGCATAGCTGTCCTTTTTATTTTTCCACTCATGTTGTCTGAGGTATCTTTCTAGTTCTTTGGGATGGAACTGCTGTTTTCTGAATCTCAAGGCATCTTTCTTTCTCAAACTAACTTTTTCTTTTCTTTTCTTTTTTTTTTTTTTTACGATTTTTTTATTCATTTGACAGACAGAGATCACAAGTAGGCAGAGAGATGGGGAAGCAGGCTCCCCGCTGAGCAGAGCCCCACGCAGGGCTCAATCCCAGGACCCTGGGATCATGACCTGAGCCGAAGGCAGAGGCTTTAAGTCACTGAGCCACCTAGGCAAATTTTTTTGACTGTTACTGTGAAAGATGGGTTCCTTTCTTTTTATGAAGGAGGGTGAAATCTTCAGGTGGACAGCCTTGCAGGTACCATGGCTTAGAACAACAGGTCATTTAGCATGACTTTATTGCAGAAAGGAGAAACACAAAACCAGGGGTTCAGCAGCGGGCACACGTCCACCACTCTAATTATCTCACAGAAAAGTGTGCTTGGAAAATCCCTGATGCCTCTCCATTCCTGAAGTACAAGCACAAATATGAACTTATCAGTGAAGAAATAAAAGAAACTGCTTATGATCTAGGCTGTTTGAGTACTGGAATTGAGTGTCTCTTGGATGTTTATAGGAGCTGTTTATAGATCATTGCTGTTTAGCCCTAGGAGACTTTGGGCCCCAGGGGAAGTTACAGGCCCTCCTACTAAACAGCGGAAGCTACCAGTGTCATGGGAAGTTGAGTTTAGGTCTAGCAACTCCCTTGGGGATGTAGTTGTAGGGGGTGTCTTAGCTAGGTCCTTCTCCAGGCAGCCCAGGGTGAGCTCCCGGGGTCATTTTGGAAAATCTTGCAGCTTGCATTACATTTATCTCCCTTTCAGTAGGTATCAGATTCTAGGTTAGAAATAATTTCATGTGAGAATTTAAAAATAATTTCTCCTTCATATTCTGGATTCCTGCACTGCTATTGAGAAACCTGAAGCTACCTAGATTGTTGTTTGTTTCTTTGATCAGCCTTTTTTTCCTTTTTTGAGCATTTAGGATCCTCTCTTTGGCTCTCCTGGTCAAAAATTTCATGATACCATGCCTTGGAGCATATATTCTTATACATTACACTGAGCTTTGAACTTTGGGAAAATTTTGGGAATTATTTATATAATAATATCCTCCACTCAGTTTTCTTTTTCTAGTCAGGTGTACCCCTGAGACTGTCCCTCTCATTTTCTTATTTTCTCTCATTTTGTATTTTTGGCTTTTGACCCTATCAGTTTTACCATCCAGCCCTTTTATGAAGGTTGTTTTGTTTTCATTTGTGACTTGTAATTTTAATTCCTAAATGTTTCTTTTTTTATTGGTGTCTATTCTTTCATAGATTCTCTTTTTAGTTCTGTTTCTTTCAGGTGGCCGTTTTTGTTAATTTGCTTTTGTCTGTCTTTTAGGTTAGAGGACTTCCTTGGCCATCTGCTCCTATGTAAGAATGGGGCCATAGAAAGCTGCCCGCAGCTCTGCACTTGTGGGTGGGGCTTGAAACTGTGGGCGTCAGCCCAGCGTGCTCTTGTGAGGCTATTCTGTTGACTCTCTCCCCTGAGCTAGGCAGAGTCCCCAGTTAAGAATGTCCAGTTTCTACTTGGAAGATACATGTCTGCCTCTCAGCATTTTGGAAGCCAAGTAGGGATAAGGTCTGAGGACCTTCAGCATTCAGGGCGTAAGCTTCTGCTTCTGCATGATCTCCATGAGCCTGCAGCTGGGCCTGGTGTGACGGCCTCGCTCCCTCGCTCCTGCCCCAACCTTGACACACTCCCTCACTCTTTGCAGTGAGCAAACACCCAGTGTGGTGCCCACATTAGTGGGATCGGGGTGGGGGGGTCCTCAGTGCTCTTTAACATACTTTTACCAGGCCTTCTGTGTACACTCCCATGTTTACTCCACTTCTAGAAGCACCTGGCACCCACCAATTCCTGAGCCTGTTGGAGGTTCTGTTGTCATTTAGTTGCTTTTTCATTTTTCCTGCACTTGCTTTAAGATTCTAGAGTTTGCTAAATCAGTTACCACTAACCTCTCTGCTATTTTCGTATCCAAAATGTTGCTTTCATCTTTCCTATTCTCTTTGTCCTTATGGGTTTAGGCTTTTTGAAAAATCCTTTTATAACCATTTTAGTGGGTGTATTAATCTGCTCAAGCTGCCATAACAAAATACCATAGACCAGTGATGTAAATAAGAGAAATATTCCTTCACAGTTCTGGAGCCTGAAAGTCTAAGATCAGAGTGTCAGTGTGATTGGTTTCTGGTGAGATCTCTCTTCCTGGCTTTCAAATAGCACCTTCTCAAGGTGGCCTCACCTGGAGAAGACAGAGCGCGGGTGTCTCTTCTTATGAGGGCATTAATCTCATCATGAGGACCCCTACCATCATGACTGCATCTGAACCCTAATTGTCTTTCAGAGGCATCTCTGATACCATCACCTTAAGAGTTAGTGCTTCCACAGAGGAATTTGAGGAAGAGGGACACAATTCAGTCCATGGCTGTGGGGCTTCAGGAGAGAACAGAGATAAATGCATGTGCATAACCTTCCATCTTTAACGAGAGCCCATCATGGAGTCTTTGGAGCAACAGCCATTACAATATTTTTAGATCGAGGGACTAAGTTTCTTATTTGGAAGTAGTACATTGTATTAATCGATGTATGGATTTTAAAGTGAGATGATTTTAATTATACTTGCAGTCCGTAAAGCAAGTTCAGTGAAAGGTTATGAGATAGTTTAAGGTAACTTCCCACCCCTGTCTTCTCCTTTCTCCACGTACAGTGGGACTGCATTCTTTTTGTCTTTCCTGATTTCAGTTATTTCTGTAGAACAGAGAAGTTGCACTTAAATATAAGATTTATGTATTTTATGCCTTTTTAGCTATTTTAAACAGGTAACATGAAGGGAAATTTCTCTGTTCTATACTGACTCCTGTCATTGAATTTTCTTTCTTGAGCAGTATCCCTGGATTAGAATAAAATATTCCCCAAATTGTATTTATACTTGCTTTTCTGTTGCTGTCTTTTTAAAATACCTAATCTGCATGTTTGTAGAAAAACACTTTTCTGCCCTAGAGATTTGTTTTCCTAAGTCCTCTTATGATTTTACATACATAGGGTAGGTTTTTCGACAAAATGGAAAGTATCTTAAATGAAGTACACGATGTCTTATTGTTAAATACAGTAATAGTTACACGGGGGTTTTTCTTAAACTTTTTATGTTGCAATAATTCTAGACTCAATCAGAAGTTGCAAATATAGCATGACTTCTTGATTTCTGGGTATTTTTAAGATACATTTTTCCAGATCATGTAATTCCATATAATTTTTAGTTTTAAATTTTGAAATTTATTAACTTCAGAGTCCATTGAATTGAAATTCAATTTTTGTAGATATTACTTCCATAAGAGAAAACTTTCCTGTTCACCCTATCTCAAATAGATCCTTTATCCTCTATCCCCACACCAGTATTTTATTCAGTCACCTTAAATACTGCCTACAGAGCTTTGTCATCTGAAAATATCTTAGTTTACTTAGTTTTACTATCTGTTGTGTTCACTCCTGTATGACTTAGAGGACTACTTGTCATAGATGAGGTGCTCAAAAAAATCTTTACTGATTTTTGATAGAGGATTTCTCTGTTTGGTGGTTTATTTTTTAAAATGCTTTGAGAATTAGAAGTGTTAGAAAAGCCAGACTTACTATGGTTAAGAGAGAAAAGCATAATTTTGGAGTATATCCTTTGTCAGTCTTAAAGACCCCTGGCTGTGGGAATTCTTATTCTTTTATTTTTAGTGTTTAATATTGGAAGTTTCTTTTAGTGAATGTTATCAAACTTGGATAGGGGCAGTGTGCCTGGGTAGCTCATTCATGTAAGTGTCTGTGCCTCAGTTGGTTAAGTGTCTGCCTTCGGCTCAGGTCATGAACCCAGGGTCTTGGAATGGAGCCCTGCCTTGGGCTCCCTGCTCAATGGGGAGTCTGCTTCTCCCTCTCCCTCTTCCTCCACCGCTGCTCAGTCTTTCTCTCTCTCTCTCTCAAATAAATAAATAAAAGTCTTTTTAAAAAGATACTTTGGAGATTTTTTTGATCTTTTGGTTTTTCTAGTAAAAAATTTTCAGGATTCCTAGGCATATTCTGAATCATCTTTTTTCTTTTTAAGATTTTGTTAGAAAGAGAGGGAGAGAGAGAGCGGGTGCGCGTGAGTGCGGAGGGAGGAGCAGAGAGGAAGGCAGACTGTGCCGGACTCCATCCTGGAACTTCATCCTAGGACCCCGAGATCATGGTCTGAGCTGAGTCCACTGTTTAACCAATTGAGCCAGCCAGGTGCCCCTGAATCATCTTACCTCTTGTATATCCTATTCTCATTTTCTGATTGACTGATTTTTATTGTAGCAAAAAACACATAACATGAGATTTACCCTCCGAACAAAATTTTAAGTGTATCGTACAGTTCCCTCTAAGTGCAGTGTCTTACAGTAGATCTTTTTTTTTTTTTTTTAAGATTTTATTTATTTATTTGACAGACAGGTAGGCAGAGAGGCAGGCAGAGAGAGAGAGAGAGAGGAAGGGAAGCAGGCTCCATGCTGAGCAGAGAGCCTGATACAGGCCTCCATCCAGCTTTGGCTGAGATCATGACCATGACTGGTGCCGAAGGCAGAGGCTTTAACCCACTCAGCCACCCAGGCGCCCTTACAGCGCCTTTTTTTTTTTTTTTAACCTTTTTTCTAATCTTCTATAACTGTAACTTTATACTCATTGAACAGCAGCTCTCCATCTCCTTCTCTCAGCCCTTGGCATCATTCTACTTTTTGACGCTGAATTTGGCTACTTTTGAACTTGTATTTCACAGAAAGTTATCATTGAAAGTAATTTGCTGTAATTCTATGCACATAATTTTTCTCCAGAAATTGAGCCCTCTATGATTCATTTGAAAGTTGTCTGTATTTGTTGTGCATCACAGCAAGGTTATTTTTTTAGGATTCCTCTGAATTTGGTGTGAAGTACTTGTTATTTAGTTTGTTACCTAATTACCACTCACATATCAAGCCTCTCTATCAGATCGCTTCTAACGTGGATTATAGATATCTCAGTAGGAATATAAGTATATCTGCAATTCTGTTGTTTGAATCCATCCATCAGAAGTTAGTAAAAATGGAAATGTGCAAAATGCATATAAAGACTGGTATGTAATACATGAGGGCAACTTGACAGTTCTTGTATTCTCTGCCTCCCATAATTCTCTTTTGGTTGTTGCCTCCATGTGGCTTTTGTTAAAAATATGTAGTGCCCCCCAACTAATTTGTGGCCATGTTGTGTACAGGGTATAGCTTAAGATTTTTTCCTACCTTTTGAAGTTACTTGTTAATAAGTTCCACTATGCAGTCTGCTTAACATGGTCCATATAAGTCATTGAAGCAAAAAATCTCCACCCATGTAAAAATAATATCTTTAGTTTATTATTAATGATATCACTGCATGATAGGTGCTGCTGTTAAATACAGTGGTATGATCCCCAGTGGGCAGTGGCCTGATGATGGAGGAGCTAGCGGATGCTTACCACAACTGGTGTCTTACACAGAATCTGTGGTGGGATTAGTTTAATGCAGTGAATCCCTAAGTAGACAACCCAGCCTCTTTTTTTAAACAGAAAAACAGTGTGCCCCGCTGTCCTCCAAGGATTTCAAAGCCACAACACCCTCAGGTAATTTTATTCCCAAGGTGTGGTTGTGTATTATAAAATGAAAAAAAAAAAGAGCATGGAAGCTATGAGTTCTAATACTATTTTTCTGACTAACTTGTGGAAGGTTTTGGGAATGGGAAAGAGTTTTGGAGGCTTGGTTTCTTCATTAATGAAAAAAAACTCATAATACTGTGTATGTGTTTTACATATTCATCCTGTTGCATAAGTTTGAAAATGACTGCTTTAAATGCAAAGGAAATATTGTATTGCACTAAGTTTTGCATTTTGATTGCTCTAAATACTGTCTGACTGAATTCACTCATAGTCTGTCTTTAAATTTCTTTTAAAATTATCTACCTTCTATTACTTAATCTAATAATGAGTTCTACTAACTCCATTTCTACATTTTTTCAGTTGATTGTATGTATTGAAATGCAGTGTGAAAGCTAAAGCTTGAATCAAATGATTGGCAACTCTCAAGATGGGTTAATATTAATATATTCCTTTCATTAACTCTTATAACCTTAAGTTAAATCATTTAAATTTGTATTTGTTAACTATTAGTGAAATTGAAGGATTCTACTGCAATTTTTCTTTACTAGAAGTGTTTTTCTTCCAAAGTTTTAAGAAACTGTAATTTCTTGAGGTTTAATTTAAAATTACTTTCTAGTATACATAATTTTTTAAAGATCACACTCAACTTTCAAGATTTTTACAATGAGCTTCTTGACTCATTTAAAATAAAAAGTGGGAGATCCCATTAAGGTGTTTTGAATGGCAGCAAACTGAAATAAGTAGGTAAGGGTAAAATAGTTCTTATGAATACATTTGTTATGTAAATATCCCTTGTCAATGAGGTCTTCTCCACATTCTTCTCAGAAAAGGGTAGTTGTTATTATTAAGTTGGTAAAGTTGTTAGATGCTGTTACTAATTGCACTCTACTGATCTTTTTCAATCTTTATTTTCATGTGTATTATTTAATCATCTCAGCGATCCACTGAGTTGTTGTAATGTTTAATAATTCGAACATTGAGGGTTTTAAAAGTCAATTATTTGTGTGTTCTTATGTTGTGGAAAATCTTAATATTCATTGTCAGCCAACACAAGAGTAACCACATATTTGTATAAATGCCCATCATCGCTCAGATAAATAGAACTGTTGCAAGCCAAAAGTAGGTTTTTGGTGTTTGGGTTCTCAAAATAAGGATTAGCATTCATTGTTTATAATTGACGACTCACTGAATAACAGTTATTGAGTAGGAGAAAATACATATTTGTCCAGTGTCCTTTTAACATTAATAGCATTATATTGAAAAAGCATGGGTGGCATTTCAATTCACTCAGAATGTGTCTTATCTATAGCTCTCTAGCTTTCATACTGGGAAGGTAATTTTGTTGGTCTCTTCAGCCACTTTCTTTTTGTTCTCTGTCAGAAGCATAGGTAGTATTGACCAGTTCATTTTATTTATTTTTTTAAGATTTCATTTATTTATTTGACAGAGAGAGAGAGAGAGAGATCACAAACAGGCAGAACAGCAGGCAGAGAGAAGGGGGAAGCAGGCTCCCTGCTGAGCAGAGAGCCTGATGTGGGGCTCAATCCCAGGACCCTGGGATCATGCCCTGAGCCAAAGGCAGAGGTTTAACCCACTGAGCCACTCAGGTGCCCCGACCAATTCATTTTCTAATCAATGTTTTTGTCATTGTTGTTATGAAATAGAATTTTGTTACATTGATTTCATGATGGAATAATCAATTTGAAGACTGCAAGTAGTTTTTTAATATATTGAGTTATGAAGTTGGAAGTGCACAATTTAACACCAAAGTTGCCTACCTTGTGCAGAAGCCTAGGAATTGAAAGCACAGCATATCAGCCTTTGAGAATTTTTACTTACTGGAAAGGAGTCATCTTCCTTACACAAGCATTTAGTTCCTATCAAGGAAAGAGCTTATGTAATATAGTGTTAAAACCTGACCCATTACAGATTTGCAAGAAGAAATTGCAGATCAGTATTAATCAGTGATCTCAAACCACAATTGCTAAAGAATGTTTCTTGGTGAGAGTCTTCTGTTTGCTCCCCTGTCTATTGAGACCTTCACAATTTAACTAGCCTTAAACATTGCTTTCTTTGTAGTATTATTCTCCTCAGAACTTGCAGGAATCTGTTTTCCATAGTAAACTCCAACATTCTTTTTTTTTTTTTTAAAGATTTTATTTATTTATCAGAGAGAGAGGGGGAGAGAACGAGCACAGGCAGACAGAATGGCAGGCAGAGGCAGAGGGAGAAGCAGGCTCCCTGCTGAGCAAGGAGCCCAATGTGGGACTCCATCCCAGGACGCTGGGATCATGACCTGAGCCGAAGGCAGCTGCTTAACCAACTGAGCCACCCAGGCGTCCCGTAAACTCCAACATTCTTGATGTTTGTAACAAGTTGAGCTCAAAGTGCCCTTCTTTGATCTCCTTAGCTTGATTTATTCACTCATTTAACAGATATGTATTGGCTACCCACCTAGTGCCAGTGATGTGCTTCATACAAGGGATTGGCAGTGAACAAGGCAGACAAGGAGTCCTTGTGCTCCCATGATGTTTACTTTCTAGAGGGGGTGAGAGGGTATAAATCAGTGAAAATATGAATACAATAATTTCAACATTTTTAAGATGTTGAAATATGAGAAATAAGCTAGGATTCTTTTGGCTTCCCTCTTTTCCCTCTTTTGTTTTTTTTTGTTTTTTGTTTTTTTAAATCACTGTCTCTATCTCTTACAGGCTAGATAGTTTGGATTTGAATATAAGTTCTGTCACTGACTAGCTATGTGGCTCTAAGCAAATTATTCATCCTCTCTGTTTCTCAGTTTATATTATTATAACAGGTATAATGATAGAAAATAACTCATAAGGTTCTATAAAGATTAAATGAGTTAAATCTTCAAGTACTTAAAAGAGTGTTTGTTGGGGCACCTGGGTGACTCAGTGGGTTAAAGCCTCTGCCTTCGGCTCAGGTCATGATCCCACGGTTCTGGGATCGAGCCCCACATCAGGCTCTCTGCTCTGTAGGGAGCCTGCTTCCTCCTCTCTCTCTCTCTCTCTCTCTGCCTCCCTCTCTGCCTACTTGTGATCTCTGTCTGTCAAATAAATAAATAAATAAAATCTTAAAAAAAAAAAAGAGTGTTTGTTGTATAGTAAGACTTGGTAAAAATGAGCTATTTAACATTTTTTGTATTAAAATATTCTTTCAAATGGAGGTATACAAAGATGAAATATTCCGAGCACAGTATCCTATGTAAGTCTTGTATTCATTCAGTTATTTAATGAAAAACTTTATTTATCTTGATTGTCTTAAATGAAAGAAGAAAAAATATCTCAAAGCCAACCTAAATTCTATTTATTCTACCTTTTGCATTTTTATGTTGTGTGTGAAGTGTACACTAGCAACCTGTCAGGTTGGTTTTGATAAGTGAACAGATTGGACTTTCTGACACTAACTCATCTCATATATTGATAGAAACATTAATGAACTCTGTGCTGATGAAATTAAGCACATGGTTTGGGATTTGTCCCATTTCCCTTACTTCTAAAACCGTAACTGACTAAAATTTCTTTCCTCCGATGCTGTTCTGTGCGTGGCACTCATTATTCCCACTGTCAGGAGTTCAGGACCCCTTCGTGTGTGCCACTGGGGCGGCTATGATTTGGGTCACCTCCACCAGAGTCTCTGCCCTTCCAGTTTGTCCTGCACATCACCACTGTATATCTGTATCTCTCTCTCTCTCTATATATATATCTGGTCTTAGACTGATCCTTTCATCGTGTACTTTGCTCAAGAAATTGTGCTTATCGAAAGCACGTGGATAGTAAATGATCATTTGGGGGCAGGTTTTAAGGAAGAACCTCTTTATATGTGATGTCTCCCCACCTCATGGGTTCCCTTTGGTTTTATAGAGGCTGCAAGTCGGGCCATAGTCCAATTCCTAGAAATCAATCAGAGTGAAGAAGCCAGTAGAGGTTGGATGCTTCTGACAACAATTAATTTGTTAGCATCCTCTGGTCAGGTAAGTTCTTTGTTTTTGTGTTTGATAACTTTTTTTATCCTCATGGAATTTTATGAGATTAAATTTATCATCGTATCTAATTAAGATTTTCTGATAATCATTATGTTCTTCTAATGCTTCTTACATGTTATTTCATGCTTCTTGTAACATCTCTATGTGGAGAATTCTGTTTTATTAATTTTATACCTAAGGGAATGCCTAACTTGAATAGCATTTTCCGTCTTTGTTGTCATAACACATGGAACATGATACCAGTGCACAGTGTGCCAGGTACAGCACTGGACTTCTGTGACTGTAGGCGAGTAGCCCGGAACTCTGGCTCCATGTGGCCCAGACCAACATTGCTGTGATCTGTGTTAGGGCTCTTGCCTTCTTTCTCCACCCCCCTCTAAGTTTTTTAAACACATTTATTCTTTTTTCTTTTAGGTAATTTACATACCATATAACTCACCCATTTAAAGTGTGTAATTCAGTGGTTTTTAATATATTCACAGAGTTGTGTAGCCATCACCGCAGGCTATTTCGGAACATTTCCATCATCCCATAAAGAAGCCCTGTACCCTGTAGCTATCACACCCCCATTCCCTACCCCCGCCCCCAGTCTTTTTTTTTTTTTACTCAATTAATTAACATGCAATGTATTTGTTTCAGGGGTACAGGCCTGTGATTTATCAGTCTTATATAATACCCAGTGCTCATTATAATGCATACCTTCCCCAATGTCTATCACCCAGTCACCCCATCCCTCCAACCCCTCCTCCTCTCCAGCAACCCTCAGTTTGTTTCCTAAGATTAAGAGTCTCTTAGGGTTTGTCTCCATCTCTGATTTCATCTTGTTTTATTTTTCTCTCCCTTCCCCTGTGATCCTCTGTCTTCTTTCTCAAATTCCTCATATCAAGGGCACTTGCCTTAGAAGAATCATCTAATGTCATTCACTAATAAGGAATAAATGACATGGAAAATACTTTTAAATTCTTTTAACTTTATGGGAAAATAGGGGAATACTGATGTTTTCAGGATATGTATTCCCTTCCCACTTGATTTATTCTGGAGATTGCCACTCCCCCTGCCCAGTCACCTTTAAACATCTGCCGTGATCTGTGTTGCATCTACTCAGTGATGATCTGTTTGGATGCCTGACTCTTGGCCTGTGATGTGGGCATGAAAGTTTATTCGACCTTCTACAGTTCTGAGTAGAATTACCTATCAAAGTTAGTGCCAGTCTTGAGAATGGTTATTATCTAAATTACAGTGGGGGTTTTAAACAACTCACATCATTTAATAATGGGATTTACAAAGGTGGGTGTGACTAGTCATACTACAGTGACAGGCCACAGTAGAAACAGTGCATATTCCTTAGTAACCATATCCTGGCAATAGTCACTAGCCTCAAGTAGTAGCCCTGGGACTTTTCTCCCTTAGAATGACCTGTTTCCCTCTTTTGTTTGCTGGTTTAGGTTTGTTTGTTTGTTTCTTTCTTTCTTTCTTTCTTAACGTCGCAAAAGGAATTAGACCAACTTGCTCTGATGTACCTGGGACTTCCACATGTTAGCTCAGAAATCCCACATCGCAGGCAACCCTTGAGTCATGGGCAAATGGAGATGTTTGTTTTCTCCAAGTAATCTTTAGATAGTCCTAAAGAGGCCCACTGTTTCCATGTATCTGTGACCAGACCAGAAGACTATCAAAATGTCAGTTTTGTTTGCTGTTGATGGTAGCTATAAATGCCTCCCTATTAACTGTACCGAAATTTGGTTTGGTTTAGAATAACATGTAAAATAATCATTTTCATTAGAATATTTCTGAGTTTTGTTTTGTTTGTTTTTTAGGATATTTATTTATTTATGTAAGGGAGAGAACAGTAGTGGAGGTGAGGGATTGAGGGGGAGGGAGAAGCAGACTCTTTACTGAGCAGGGAGCCCACCATGGGGCTCGATCCCAGGACCCCAAGATTGTGACCTGAGCTGAAGGTAGACGCTTAAGCTATTGAGCCGCCCAGGCACCTTGGAATATTTCTAAGTTTTAATCACATTTTCTGTAGATGCTCTCTTTCTCAAGTGTGAACAAAAAGTGTGGCCTGCCAAAATTCCTAACACACTGGAAAGTCAGTAAATGTGAATTAGCTTAAATGTGTACAAATGGACAGATTGCCTTAAAAGAGTAAGAAAAGAATCAGGGGAAACCTAATCACTTTTTAAAAAAATTACAAATGTTGCCAATTACTAGTTTGGATTCCAAGTTATACTTTTAGTCTATCAGTTATAAAATGAAAATGAGAAGTCATATATTTTGACTAAGGGAAAGGGAAAGCTAGTAATAACCTGACTAGAAAAAGACATTTTATTTTATTTTTATTCTGTTTTTAAAGATTTTTTATTTATTTATGTTGAGAGAGAGAGACAGAGATAGTGAGAGAGATAGTAAGAGAGCATGAGCAGGGTGGAGAGGGAGAAGCAGGCTCCCTGCTTAGCAGAGAGCCTGATATGCCACTCGATCCCAGAACCCTGAGATCATGACCTGAGCCAAAGGCAGACACTTGACAATTGAGCCACCCAGGTGCCCTGAAAAAGAGACCTTTTAAAAGAAAATTCAGGGTTATATATTTTGAGTTGGCTTGTTTGTTTACCTGCCATTTCCTGTTGGTAGTGGTGAGGAACATAGATGACAAAAACATGTCCTAAGTCAACATGTAGATGACAAAGATGGAGTAGATGAAGATAACACTATAAAATGCAATCATGGGGCACTTGGGTGTCTCAGTGGGTTAAGCGTCTGCCTTCAGCTCAGGTCATGATCCCAGGGTCCTGGGATTGAGTCAGCATCGGGCTCCCTGCTCAGAAGACTATCTGCTTCTCCCTCTCTCTCTCTGCCTGCCACTCCCCCTGTTGTGTGCTCTCTCTGTCAAATAAATAAATAAAACCTTAAAAAAAGAAAAAAAACTGAACCATTAAAAAAATAAAATACAGTCATGGGGGGTATACGTAGTGCTATGAAAATAGAAATGTGAAATGTTAGAGTTCCAAATTTTGTAGGTGGGGGTAGGAGGAAAGATGAGGAATTAAAGCATCTGACATGGGCAGACTTTAAACTGAACATCAGAAATATGGAGATGTCGTAACTAGAAGTAATCGTAGTGGGAAGAGCAAAGGGTTTTTAAAATATTTAGAGGCAGGAAATGATACTGGATGTGTAGAAAAGGACCAGGTCATGCAAGGGATTGTTCTTTTTTTTTTTTTTTTTTGAGTTATTGGTTTTTTATTTGCAAGGGATTGTTGCAAAGTCTCTCTCCTCTCATCACCCTGCTGCTGCATTAGTTCAAGCCCCATCTCATATGGTTTTCCGTAATAGTTTCCTAATTACTTTGGCTTTCTTGCTTTTATATCTAACATATCTAGACTACCACCAGCTAATATTCTGAAATCTGGTTCTGTTATTCCTTTGTTTGTAACACTTCAGTGTTCTCCAGTGCCAGGGAAATAAAAGTCAGACCAGATTGGGAGACCATATGCATACATAGGTCATCAGATATATGCACGTGGGGATCAGTCAGCTTGTTTTGTTACCTAGGGCAGGTTATGTCAGTCATGAGTTTCAACTGCTTCATGTGTAAAATCAGGATCATACAATAATAGAATATACCTTGTAGGGTTGATGGAGGAATAGATGAGTAATTAAAATGCTTAGCCTTATGCCTGTTTTATAATTAACACTTATTAAAGATTAGATGTTATTATTGTGGCTTTTCAGGAATTAACAGTTTTGGACTGAGGTTCCTGAAACATACTATACTGTAGAGTTCAACCTCTTATGTATCTTCCAGATGATCTTTCCCCTCTTAATTCCTATACTTTTCCATTCCGTTCCTGGCAGTGTTGATAATTCCCTTTATATTAGCCAGCGTACTGTCATCACTATGCTTAAGAGATTAAATCATAGTCGAACCGACTTGTGCTAGTAGACCGCGGTCTTCTGAAGGGCAGGGGTGCTTTGTCATTGCATGTCCTGTGCCTAGCACACTGCCAGACATACCCTATGCATTCAAAACGTGCTTGATAAGAAACCTAAGAAACTTAATACAGATTATGCCAGCTCTTGATCTCCAGCGTGGTAAAACTTTTTATTCCAAACTTCACTATGAGAAAATTTGCCAATTATTATAGCATACTTCTTAAGAATACTGGAAGCCTCACCATAACAAGAAGGTAGAATTTTTTGCTTTAGAAATTGTTGAAAATGATACAGAGATGTGTGTGTGTGTGTGTGTGTGTGTGTGTGTGTGATGGCTATATCCCTCAAGTATACTTTCGGCCTCAAGAATGTATTTTAAGAATAAAAATCATGGTCAAGCAACTACTAATACATAATGTAGTGCATAATATAGCTCGTGTTTGTTATATAATGCTTATATTAGCTCTGAGACCTAATTGGCATTATATCTGTTTTATAGGAGAGAAAAGTGAGGTCCAGCAAAATTCGTTTGCCTAAATTTATGGTTAAGTGTCTTTTTTCCAGATTGCAAAGTTTATATTCTTTGAAACATTCTGCCTCTTGATAAATAAATAGTAAACTTAATAAATAACAAATACATCTCAATCTTTGATTAAAGCAAACTTGTCCAAATGGAAAATGAGTATTTGTCAGCATAGAGTAATTTTTTAAAGATTTTCAGGCATTTAAGAAGTTATTTTGTATGTAATTTTCTGGCTTAAAATTTGTAAGTTAATGATTTAACATCTGGCTTAAAATTTGTGAATTTCCTTAGCTGCACCAGTTACAGTTATATCTGTCTGTCTGCTTATTCACTTATTTATTGGTTTGTTTTCCAGAAAACCGTGGACTGCATGACAACGATGTCAGTGCCTTCCACCCTGGTTAAATGTTTATATCTGTTTTTTGACCTTCCACATGTGCCTGAGGCCGTTGGAGGTGCACAGAATGAGCTACCTGTAGCAGAACGTCGTGGACTACTCCAGAAAGTTTTTGTACAGGTGTGGAAGGTGCTATTTGTCTGCCCAGCAATACCAGTCTATTTAAAATGAAACAGGTGTACTCCTCAAAGAGGTGTTCTGCCTATTCCATTTTCTATAATACTCCATGCTCTCATATATTTTTAAGATTTTATTAATTATTTATTTGAGAGAGAGAGTTAGAAAGCGTGCACAAGTTTGGGGAGAGGCAGAGAGAAAAGAGAAGCAGACTCCCTGCTGAGCAGGAAGCCTGATGTGGGGCTGTGTCCCAGGACCCTGGCTGGGATCATGACCTGAGCCGAAGGCAGACACTTAACCAACTGAACCACTCAGTTACCCCTTCTATGTTCTTTATTATTGACTTTGTCTCATATAATTGCCATATTTCTTGAATCTGAACACTTACTTTGAGGAGTAATGGAGTGAGGCATTAACAAGTTTATTTCTCTGGACAGATTCAAATATTAAGGTATCCTTTGATAAGGCAATGACATCTCTAAAAGGGAATAAGCAAAAAAACTTCTGTTGTCAGTCATATTAAATTTGGGGTAATAGTTTGTTGTTGTTGTTGTTTTTTTATTTTTTTTAAGGTCTTATTATTTATTTGACAGACAGAGATCACAAGTAGGCAGAGAGGCAGGCAGAGAGAGAGGAAGAAGCAGGCTCCCCGCTGAGCAGAGAGCCCGACAAGGGGCTCGACCCCAGGACCCTGGGATCATGACCCAAGCCGAAGGCAGAGGCTTTAATCCACTGAGCCACCCAGGTGCCCTTGGGGTAACAGTTCTTAAAATATGAGAAATTCTGTTTGTTGCTCTAAATATAGGAAATTCCTAGCCTATAAATATTTCACTTGTTAAAGCCTGTTTATTTTAGTGGCTGCCACCATCTCCTCTGCTCTCTGCTTTTAAAGTTCTTTACTGCTGTTGCTGCTATTCCTTTAATAGCATTAGCAGTTAACCAGGGTTTAGTAGACCTTTGTTAGTTTGTCTGGCCATCATTTTGATATCCTTCCTTGGGAGAAAATTTTCAAAAAAGAGTACACAAATGTGGAATACAGTCTATCTATGGGACTAATACAGTGTTCAGAAAAACCACATTGACACAAGAGGACAGGTACTGTGTCATTTCACTTCTGTGAATCAAAGTGGTCAAACTCTTAGCAAGTAGGACAGTGATTCCCAAGTGCCAGAGGGTAAGGAACAAAGGGTTGTTGTTTAGTGGGTGTAGAGTTTCAGTTTTGCAGGATGAAAATGTGCTAGAGAGCTGTTGTACAGTAACGTGCATGAAATGAACACTATACTTAAAAGTGATTAAGATGGTATATTTTGTGTTACATGTTTCACCTCAATTAAAAAAAAAATAAAAACAAACAAAACCTGTTTGAATTCAGTTCTCTGCAATTACATAATTTAAGGTGCACATTTCTCACCTCTGAAGTCAGGAAAATGATACCTACCTAAAGGGTTTTTGTGAGGATTAAGTGAGATAAAACGCAAAGCGATGGTTTGTGTGTGGTAGACATGAACTAAAAGACCCTTTGATTGCTGCTCTTTCCACTACCAGGGCCACCTCCCTCAGAGTAGCTGAGAGGACAGTGGATCTGCAGTGGGTAAGGTGGAGCTGGATACGTGGTAGTGGGGTCTTTGATGAAGAGCTTTGTGGAGGGGTGAGCAATGAAGGGACAAGAGAGAGGGAGACTAAGGCGGTTTTAGAAAGGAAAAGATACAGTGCACCTGGGTGGCTCAGTTGTTTAAGCATCTGCCTTCAGGTCAAGTCATGATCCCAGGGTCCTGGGCTTGAGCTCCAGGTCAGTCTCCCTGCTCAGCAGGAAGCCTGCTTTTCCCACCCCAGCTCATGCACACATGTGTGTACTCGCTCTCTCTCAAATAAATAAAATCTTAAAAAACAACAAAAAAAGGAAAAGACAAGATTATCAATAAAGTACTAATTCAACAAATATTTATTGAACACTGGATTTCTTAGATACTTTTTGCTAGTATTTAGGTAAATCCATTATCTCATATCATTTGGAAGGCATCCCATGACTTCAGAGGTTTTGTTTTTCCACAAAATGATGATGAAAGCAAATGGCAGAAGTAGGATTAGAAGTTATGTTTATCTGAGTCCTGAATTAGATTGGATGAGAAAAGCAATGGGAATAAACAAAGGAGTAAATCCCATAGGAATTAAAGCTGCTTAAAGACATTGCTAATGAATGTAGTGGGTTAGTCTTTGCTTATAGGCTAGTAACCCTATTTCAATAAAGCTCTTCTAAAGAACTAATTAATACCTTTGGCAATAAACGGAGGCTGAATTTTGTGTTTTTAATGCTAATTAAGTATAGCAAAGATTTCTTCTAAAACTTAAAAAAATGTTTTCTGTATCTGAAGGCCGTGGGTGTTTCCAAATGAATGTGAGATTCATTTCAGCATATTGGAACCATTGAATGTTAAGGCCAAAAGGAACTTCAACGAGAATTTGGATGAAACTCTCCGTTTAAAGTTACAGAAGCTAATAGCTGAGGCTGTAGTCCGCAGCAGTTGTATGGCAGGGATGGGGGCCTGGCTCTTCCCACCTCCTAATCCAATGCTCCTTTAGCATCACTTCCTTATTTCATTTTCTCCTCACAGGACACTGTGGTCGCCACTTTGTCTAGAATGCCAGTGGGGACAGACTTACCAAATGTTTTCAGAACACATACTGTTTATGATACATGAAATCCGTATGTTTATGTTATGTGATAGTTGGTTTCCTGGGTCCTTAGCATTGGTACTGGTTGATGTAGGCATTCACTGTGTTGTTTTGTTTGTTTTGTGGTTTTTTTGTAGTTGTGTTGATTTGGCCAGTTATTTTCTGCCACACTTGGCTAGAGTTAATAACAGAGTCCCTACAAATAGAAATGGTTAGTATATAGGAGAAGATGAATGAGATATAGACTGGTTTTCTGTTCTATAAAATGAAAGGATTACATGAGATTATTTCTGAGAATCCTTTTGCCTTTAAAGATTAAGAGCTAGTTATTTTAAAAATCAACAAATTTAAGGAATTAAATCCAGTTCATTTTTGAGAAGAAAGATTTGTTTTGGAGAAAGTATTTTATTTTCAAGTTTGTTTTTATGTTACAAATTAGAGAAATGACATACTTCTCTAATCACATAAGGTAGTGTGAGAACCAGTGAAAAGTATATTCAGTGATGTACTTTTTTGAAGGTAGATAAATTTTGTTGCAGTTGATGATCTTTTTTTCATTTTATTTTTTGGGTTACATTTGACATGTATGGGGAAAGTTAATAACCTATTACAGATATTAAATCAGTATCCAGCAATTTCTCCAAGCATTTTTGTGTGTGTCAGGGGGAATGCCTATATTTACCCATTTTGTAAATACCTTATTTCTCTGTATTCTTGGTCATTTATTCCCCCTTTCCTCCTATTTGGCAACTATGAATTAGAAAGCCCTTCTATTTAAGTAAACTTTTGCATTGAAGGAAATAGGAGAAATAAAAACCTAACTTTCTCAGACAAAACATATTTTAAATACTTTTTGTATATTTAGCAGTTTCCCCACAGATGCTGAAATACTCAAATTTCATGAAGCACATTTCTTTGAAGAGAATAAAATTTACATAAATTATAGTTACTTTATTCATTATGATAGATATTTTTGAATATTTAGAAAAGAAATTTTAGCAAGGAGAAGAAAAGTTAACTTCTGATGCTGAGACAAGATAAGCAGGAAAAAAATCCATTGAAGGCAAAAACCATAGCTGAATTCTAAAAGTAGTGGCTCTTAGTGCTTTGAGTACTAGTGTAATGTGTATTCTGCAAATCATAATTAAGGAATAAATTCTCATTCCAAAGTTTAAGAAGTTTTGAATCTTCTTTGAAAGCCAAGCCTTAGAAGATTTTTGGCTACTAGAGATAGTTGAAAGATGATTCAGAATTAAGATGATTTTGTTATTGTAATATCTTCTTCTACCTGTATAGAAATTGGAACAATTTAAAATAGTTTTCAAGACCTGTTTTTACTTTCTCACCTCCCTAAAACTGTCCTTTTTAGAGAAGAAAATTGTATCTCACCTATGACAATCTATGAATTAAAGAACCAAATTAGAAAACCAAAATGTTGACCTTGAAAGTTACTGTTGATTTACTCCATTTCAGAGTCAGTATACAAAAATACCACAGAGAAGACAGGATAGTAAACAGAGTTGGGGTTTTTTGTTTTTGTTTTTTTGGTGGGTTTTTTTGTGTTTTGTTTTTGTTTTGTTTTGTTTTTTGTTTTTTGGGGTTTTTTGGGTTAATTTTAAATAAGCTGATAAAAGTAGGTCTGGCTTACTATCTTAGTATAACACACGTCTAATTATAGGTTGTTTTTTATAACATTGCCTGAGTTAAAGCACCCATCATTGTGGCTTTAATGATATCACTTAATACTAACCCTGAACTTTCAGAGTTTTTAATAATCAGATCTAGCCCTCTTCTGGTTCCTCCTTTACCCAACCACTCATTTATTTAAATACACATTTGTTTTGTTTCTTTAGATCTTAGTGAAACTCTGCAGTTTTGTTTCTCCGGCGGAGGAACTGGCTCAAAAAGATGATCTCCAGCTTTTATTCAGTGCAATAACCTCTTGGTGCCCTCCCTACAACCTGCCTTGGAGGAAGAGTGCTGGAGAAGTCCTTATGACCATATCCCGTCATGGTCTTAGTGTCAATGTAGTGAAGTATATTCATGGTGAATATTTCTTTATGTTCATTTTCAGCGCCCTAAGTTTCTTTCATTTTTCTCTTCTTCATGTGATGACAGACTGCTTTTTATCTCTCAGTTTTCTAAAGATTCTATTTCAAATTAAAAATGGTCTTTGCCAGGAGAAAAAAAAAAGTTATTTCTGAGACATTTCTAATGTAAGAAATTTTTGTATGTTCTAAACAATGGATATCTACAAGAGTTGAAATAATTTCATTGTTTATAAATGTTTAATCAGAATGTCAGTTTGGTATTGTAGCCTATTCTTCCCTACTCTTCTCCTGAGGGGGGGGAAAAAGTTTTTTTGTGATATTATAGTTTAAAGCCTTTCTGAAGATATTTCATTAGTAGATAGGTAAGTATCTGGCCAATGGGGCACAAGTGAAATTAGGTGGATTCCTTATCATTACTAAGGAGAAATTGTGTATTCTGTTTAACTCCTTTGTAAGTGTCAATTACCCTTTAAATGTCTTACTAGGAGACAGTGTAGCATCTGAAATAGTTCACTTCTTATATGTTTTTTCCCTGAAAATCTTACAAAATAATTTTTAATACAACTGTTTGTTCACTCACCTAACATCAATCAGTCATTAAATGCTTCTTGCCCACATTCCCATGTTAAATCTTACTAGCTTTTGTTATGTGACATTGGATTTCTTTAGACAAATCAATTTCGTTAAAGATAATAGAAAAAAAATGTTGAGAGTTTACACTCTATTTCATGGAACAACTAATAAATCACAGTGAGTTATGCTTCATTCAAATCCCATCTCTGTTCTTAAATTTGTTCATGATTCATCAGTCAACCGGATTCTGCTCAAACCCACACTCCTCTGTGCCTTTACTAAGTTATGAGTGTTCCGTGGAAAATTTGCTTTAAGTAAAAGATCAAAAGGGGCCATAAGGACAAATGAGTTCTGTTCACACCCTAGTGCCTGCCCAGCTGTATGAGGGCTTCTATAACACATGTCACATCCACCCAGCACCTCTCCATAAGGCTCAGAACACTGCCTGTGCTGGGAAAGCGTCTGGAGGTGACGAGTGTATGACAGCCTGCTTGGGGGTCCAGGCTCAGCATCTCTCTGATGGGGAGACTGGGCTAGGCCTGCAGATGTGCCTGCAGGTGGCTGGGAGAACATATTTTTGAAAAGCCTTTAATCCCCAAAGTCAGTGAGAAGGTACCACTGTGCTTTAAATGAGTAACATAAGTATAAACATAATTGAAAAAAATTTATTTCCTGAAGTATTTCTGTATCTCATTGGTCCATATTCACTCCGATTTGAGCTTTTAAACTAATGATTGGATTTTTCTTTTTAAACTTAGAAGATAGGTTTTTGCCCCCCCCCCCCATCCTTTTACTATTCTAACATAAAAGATCAAAAATACTGTTTGGCAGCAAGCAATCATTTTATTTACTGAAAAACATCTAAGTGTGATGTAAAAACTATAATAATGTCAACTATTTTTCAACATTTCCTGTATTACCCTTTGTTTACTACTTAGTGACAGAGCTTTTCCAGTGAATTTGAGTCTTGTATTTACTTTTAGAATGTGTAATAACATTTATCTTCTAGTATTTTATAGATACATTAAAATTCAGTATTTCATTGAGAATAAAATTTTTTATTTAAGAATAAAAATTTTCTTAAGCAATTGATATAAATAATACGTATTTATTCTTAATTTTTGCAGAAAAAGAATGTTTATCTACGTGTGTTCAGAATATGCAGCAATCGGATGACCTGTCTCCCCTAGAAATTGTTGAAATGTTTGCTGGGCTTTCTTGTTTCCTCAAAGATTCAAGTGATGTTTCCCAAACCCTTTTGGATGATTTTCGGATATGGCAAGGATATAATTTCCTTTGTGATCTCTTGCTTAGGTAAGACCCCACAATTTAAGAATATATTTTAAATGTGTATTCAGTCTTTTCTGTCAATGGAAACAGCATGGTTTGGGGCTATGGGAAAAAAAAAAAGGGGGATTAATCACTTATTCAATGTATACTTTATCCCCTTGGCTTTAATCACTTCTTTTTATTCCTGTCTGCAGGCAGAGTATAAAAAGTGAGTTTAAGCTTGCAAATGCAGGCTACAAACTTGGTGGAATCCATGGTTAGGTGTGGAAGTAAATCTGTTGTTCAGTAGCTGAGAGAAGAGCTAACTGACATCTTTCTAAAGTGTAAAGTCATCATGCTTAATTATATTTTTGGGATTTCTTACTATACCAGTGGTTTATTAATATAGTTAATAACAAGAATAATTATGTAGATTGAATGAGACCTTACAATGTATGTATAAAACAAAATGTTTCACAAGCCCCCTTTTCCATCCCAAATGTTTCATGCATATCCTGGGAAAATGGCTGGTTGCAAATTTATTAAGAAGAAAATACTCATGTCTCACTAGTTGTTCCTGGCCCATTACTTACTTTTAAATCATTTGATCTGTTCTAAACCAGCACTATTTTGTAAACTCCTTATTTCTAATACCAGTGTAACGTACTTGCGATTACTACTAAGCAACTCCCCAGAATACACTTTGGCGCATATATATATATCTTAATTTACAGAGGAGGATATAGAAGGTGATGAGGTGAGCATTTCATGTAACTGGATGGGGGGTGTTAATTGGTATAATCCTTTGAGCCTGCAGATTGATCACTTACAGTCAAGAGCCTCAAAATTGTTGATACTCTCACCTGTGGTTATTAATCCTAGAAATATAATCCTAAATGTAGACAAAATTAATGCTCCTGTATTCTGATTCCCACTGGCTATCCCACTTCCCTTTCCTCAAATCTGTGGTTGGCTCTTCATGACCATTCAAAGAGTATCTATAGGGATTTTATATTAAAAAGGAGAAGCATTTGTGTCAACATTGGTAAATGGAAAAAACAGGTTATAAAATTCTGTATATGGTGTAAAAATAACTATTATTAAGACCAAACTTTTCACAATTAAAAAAAGGGCAAGTTTATAAACCATATCAGAATATTTTTTTTAAGATTTTATTTATTTGACAGAGATCACAAGTAGGCAGAGAGAGAGGGGAAAGCAGGCTCCCTGCTGAGCAGAGAGCCCAATGTGGGCCTCAGTCCCAGGACTCTGGAATCATGACCTGAGCCGAAGGCAGAGGCTTAACCCACTGAGCCACCCAGGTGCCCCAAACCGTATCAGAATATTAACAGGTGTCTGAGTTGTGAGGCTAAACATAACTTTTCTACTTAAGTGTACTCTTCAGCTTTATTTTAATTAGAATAATTAGTTCTGTTATGGAGGAAGCCCCATTAAATCTTACTCTTTTAAAGAGATAGTTTTGCACCTTTTTTTGTGTTCTTGATAAAACCACAGTCAAAATATAATTCCATAATGACTCCAAATGTTCTTTTAAAGAAATATGGTTCTAAAAAATTACTCTTCAGAACTTTATTTAAATGTATTCTAACGAGAGTACCTGAACTAATTAATGAGATACAGATAAAGACTTAGAACTCTTTCAAAGAAACTCATTTTTAAAAATTGTTAACAGAAAATGTCTTCGGAAAGAAATGGTTAATAAGATTTTAGGTTGTAAACAGTGAAATTTTATAATCTTTGATTTTTTAAGGATTTTAAAAGGTATTTAATATAATTTTTTTATTTTGTGCTTTATACCAAAGATTAGTGATCAATCTAAATTAACGCTGTTATAAATAAAATCTTAAAAAAAATTAAAATAACACTGTTAAATGCAAAATCAGCTGTTATATATGAGGTCTTAGCCTATTACAATTTTTTTTTCCATTATGGTGTCTTACAATGAAATTTGTAGATTTATTAAAGTATGTCTTTATATAAGGAAAAATTGTACAAAGAAACATCTTGGAGTACTTTATACCTTTATTTACTGCATATGCAAACTGAAAATTTCTCCTTATTAAATTTGAGCATACAACAAAGGAGAAAAAATATTTACCAAACGATACTTTTCCTAGATTGGAACAAGCGAAAGAAGCAGAATCCAAAGATGCCTTGAAAGATCTGGTTAATCTGATAACTTCCCTAACAACGTATGGTGTCAATGAACTAAAACCAGCTGGTATTACCACAGGGGCACCCTTTTTATTGCCTGGTTTTGCAGTACCTCAGCCTGCAGGCAAAGGTGAGTCATTTGTTTTCTTCCTATTCTGAGCCACTCAAAGCAGTAGAGACAATAAATCAGTTTGACTTGGATTGCTCCTTGTTACATGTATAAAGGTGTAATAGGCTATTTTTCATTAGAGTTTATGCTTTATTTATGGTGCATGTTCTTGGGTGACAGCCTCACCAGGTCACATGCTTGAAAATGATATATATGATGAAATATATATGATAATACATAACATCAGCCAATGAAATTTACATTTTAGTATTTCATCTTAACATTCAAACAGCCTAGTAATTTAAACATGACCCTTTTTGTATGTTGGCAGGCTAATACATTTCCAGTTTATGTGGTTGGAACTTGATTCACACTCTGATCACTTAGCTTATCTCTATATAAGATGTAAATAGAAAGCCTGAGTCACAAATGCTTGTATTTTAAAACTAAACAAATACAGATACAAAGACTTTTTTTTTTTTTTTGGTGAGGGAGAGAGATCTTAAGCAGACTCCATACCCAGCACGGAGTCTGCTGAGGGGTTGGATCTCACAACCCCGAGATTGTGACCTGAGTTGAAATTGGATGCTTTACCAACTGAGCCACCAGGTGCCCCACAAAAACTTTATATTATTTATTTCAGATCGGGGAGTAAATTTTGTACAGTTACAGTTTCCCAACTTTGACTCCTCATCTAGTGATATTTTATTAAGGGACCTTTTTTAGTTAATAACATTTAGTTACATGAGAGTGCAAGCTAGTTTTACAGTTTAATTTTTTTAACTTCATAATAACCTTTCTAAAAGAACCTGAGCCTGCAGGCCTCTCATGGTTTCTTTTTTTTTTTTTTTTTTACATTTTTATTTATTTATGTATGTATTTGACAGACAGATCACAAGTAGGCAGAGAGGCAGACAGAGAGAGAGAGGAGAAAGCAGGATCCCTGCTGAGCAGAGAGCCCGATGTGGGACTCGATCCCAGGACCCTGAGATCATGACCTGAGCTGAAGGCAGAGGCTTTAACCCGCTAAGCCACCCAGGCGCCCCGCCTCTCATGGTTTCTTGACTATGATTGTCACTTACTAAATATTCAATACAGTTACGATATTTGCATGTAAAATTTAACTAGGCAGAAAATATCAACATGTCTGGTTATTTAAATTTCAGAGTATGTTATCTTCGTACTTTATGACATAGAAGTCAGCAGTTATAAATTTATTTCTTCAGTGAGAATAAATGGATTTACTAGAAAGCCCTAAGTTTAATTTATTGGGGAAAATTATATTGAAAACTCATGACTTTGATTGGAGTTGTCAGGTTTCCTGTAGTCAATTGTACTCTCAATGTGCAGTTTTTTAAGTGAGTCTCTGAGCAGTAAGGAGAAATCCAGACATATCTTACTGAGTAGTTCCAGGTTTCACTTTATTAAATATTAAGGAAAAAATAAGAGTCTCAAAAAACTGCTAATATATAGACTGTAGCTTGAGTATTCCACAATTAACTGTTTCTTTGAGTTAATTTAAAAATAGCTCACAGCAGGGGTGCCTCGGTGGCTCAGTCATTTAAGCATCTGCCTTCAGCTCAGATCATGATCCCAGGGTCCTGGGCTTGAGTCCCGCCATCAGGCTCCCTGCTTAGCGGGGAGCCTGCTTCTCCCTCTCCGACTTTCCCTGCTGGTGCTCTCTCTCTCAATCAGAGAAAGACAATTATAATATCATCTCTCTGATAGGAGGAATTTAAGAGCCAGGGCAGGGAGTTTGGGGTCTTGGGAAGAAAAAAAATGAAACAAGATGGGATCGGGAGGGAGAAAAACCACAAGAAATTCTTGATCTCAGGAAACAAACAGGGTTGCTGAGGGATTGGGGAGTAGGGATAGGGTGGTTGGGTTATGGACACTGGGGAGTGTATGTACTATGGTGAGTGCTGTGAAATGTGTAAGCCTGATGATTCACAGACTTGTATCCCTGGGGCAAATAATACATTATATGTTAATAAAAATAATGTAAAAAGAATAGCACAACATACATAGGTCACAACATACTTCTTCTTTTAAACTTTATTTGGTTAATTAATCCAATTATGATACTGGCATAATAACTAATTACAATAGCATTATTTTGTAATGAGAGAATTAATGCAGCAAAATTGACCTTCCTCATACATCTTTCTCATATTGTCTCATCTGTAACAGGGATAATAAATATATAACCTAACACCTTCAGAGGTTACAGTGACATGTTGTCTACAAAAGCGAGATTAACTAGAAAGGACAGTGCCCTAAGAGTCAGAATCTGGGTGACTCTTGAGTCATTGAACCTTTCTAAATATCACTGTCTTCTTCAGAAAAATTGATGCAGTATTCTGTAAAATGAATGTATCAAGCTAGATCATTTTGAATTTAGTTTGTAAGTCAAAAAATACCGATTTCCCATGGCCTGCTTTGTTAAGGTTATTGTGCAGACTAAAGGAGATAGCTGTGTTTCATAAAGAGAATATGGGATTTTTTTTTTCCGTCAGCATTATTGAGGCATCATTTGCATATATTCAAATATGTCCATTTTGAGTGTCGAATTTGATGAGTTTTCATAAATATATATGCTTGTGTAATCACCACTGTAATCATGATATGGAATATTCCCATCCTTCTAAAGATTTACTTATTTCCCTTGCTTTCAATCCCTGCTTCCCTCCCACTTGCCCTGGCAGCCATTGATCTGCTTTGGTTTCACCCTGTGGTTTCAGCCCTTTCTAGAATTTCATAAATTGGAATCATACAATATGTAGTTCTTTTGTATCTGGTTTCTTTCACTTTTGTGATTCGTCCATGTGATTGCATGTATTTAAAGTTTGTTCCTTTTTTGGAAAGTATTTCATTATGTGGATTTCTTGCACTTTGTTTACCTGTTCATCAGTTGATGGCATTTATTTAACTGTCATGACTAATGTTTATATGAATATTTATATGAAACAAGTCTTTGTGGGGATGTATAGTTTCATTTCTTTGGGGTATATTCTAAGCGATAGAATTGCTAGGTCATATGTATCTTTAACTTTATGAGAAACTGTCAGACTGTTTTATAAAGTAGCTATCCCATTTGCCCTCATGTCAGCAGCAGTGTGAGAAAGTTTGCTTTACATCCTCAGCAACACTTGTTTTAGACATTCTAGTGTGTGTAGTAGTATCTAGTTGTGTTTTTAATTTGCATTTTTTTAAAGGATTTCAAACATCTTTTAATGTGTTTAAGATTTTATGTATTTATTTATTTATTTATTTATTTATTTGACACACAGAGATCACAAGTAGGCAGAGAGGCAGGCAGAGAGAGAATGAGAAGCAGGCTCCCTGCCGAGCGAGAGCCCTACACGGGGCTTGATCCCAGGACCCTGGGATCATGACCTGAGCCGAAGGCAGAGGCTTTAACCCACTGAGCCACCCTTATTTGCCATCTCTCAACTTCGGTTCAGATCTCTGTGCCCAGTGTTTGATAGGATTGTTCTTTTCATTGGGATTTTAAGAGTTCTTTAAATATTCTGGATAAGTCTTTTATAAGATACTTTTTTTTTAAAGTATGTTCTCCTGTTCTTAACTTGCCTTTTATTTTTAGTAGCATCTTTAGAAGAATGGAAACTTAATTTTGATGAAGTTCAACTTACCATTTTAAAAAATATTTTGCAGATATTAAATCATATTGAAAAAATCTTAGTTAACCAAATTAACTAAGATTTGTGTTTTCTTCTAGGAGTTTCATATTTTGATATTTCTATTAGGGTCCGTGGTACATTTTAAGTTAATTTTTGCACATGGTAGGAAAGAATTTTTTTTCCTTTCAGTATGGCTATCCAAGACCTTTTGTTGAAAAGACCACGTATAACCATACATCTGCGATTCATTTTCACGTCTGCTCCATTGATCAATATGTCCATCCTTAAGGCAATACCATAAGGTTTTGATTACTGTATCTTTTTTTTTTAACTGTATCTTTAAAGTAAGTCTTAAAATAGAGTCATGTAAGTTATCCAATTTTGTTCTTCCTTTTCAAATTACTTTGGCCATTCTATATCCTTTGAACTCCACTTAAATTTAATAATCATGTCAACTTTTAAAAAAATGAAAATAAAAGCCTGAGACTGGGAGTTGATTGGGAGTGCAAATGGATATCAACCTGGAGGAGAATTAACATTTTAACAATATTGAATCTTCCAATCCATGTAAGATATATATTATATATTATATATATATCTTTCCATTTATTGGATCTTATTTTCTCTAAGCATAGTTTTATAGTTTACATAGTACAAGACTTTCAAATCTTCTGTTAAGTTTATCCTTAAATATTCTTCTTGATACTATTATAAACAGAATTGTTTTCTTAATTTCATTTCAGATTTCTTGTTGCTAGTTTCTAGAAATGCATTTGGTTTTTTTAAAAATACTGACCATTTTTATCTGTGAATTTGTTAAGTTTGATTTTTGGTTTTAGTGGGTTTTTTTTCCTTTTCTGTTGTTACATTTCTTTTTAATCTAGTTTTGGATAAGAGCTGATGGATTCTTGTGAAGGAATAGAGATGAGGAAAGCCAAGTGTGACAGTGTTGTGTGTAGCACTGATAGAATGAAGCAGTGATAGTCTGCAGATTTTAACTCTTCGGTTTGGACTGTTTAGGGGTTGGGCTAGCTATATTCTGATACGTTGACACTGTTTATCTTTTTGTCAGTTATTTCTTCAGGGTACTTTGGGGGAATATTTGCTTTGTTTCACTGGTTTCCCTTTTATCATCTGTGAAAAGCAAATTCCTGTTACTAAGGAATTTTTTACATATTCATTGATTATCACATTTAAAAGAGGAAACATGAATGTACCTACCTTATATAAACTATACATATAGTTTACCAACCTTATTTTTAGTGCTGATTTTTAAATCAAATAGAATAGTATAGATACATAAAATTTAAAGGAAAGGGTAAACTGAGTTATTAATGAAGGTGATAAACTTATCTGTGTATGTTAATGCTTGAGAATGACTAATATTCCTGTACTTTATAGTAAGAACTTTAATAAAAATTTGTATCATCATCAGCAGAAAGCTTTTTCTTTTTATTTTTTTCTTAAGATTTATTTGCTTATTTTAGAAAGAGAACACGAGCGGAGGGGAGGGAGAGAGGGAGAAAATCTCAAGCAGACTCCTGAATGTGGAGCCCAAAGCAGGGCTCAATCCCAGGACCTTAAGATCATGACCTGAGCCAAAATCAAGAGTTGGACGCTTAACCAACTGAGCCATCCATGTTTGACTTTTAATTGTTTGAATGTGTACACATTGTATTTGGTTCGCCTTTTTATGGTGGACAATTTGTTCTTGGGATTGCTTATTAAGATTCCTTATCTTTTGCCAGTAACATCACTTCAAACCAAATAATGAAGATAAAACTTGAAAAATTCCAAATTTTCCCATATTACTCTAAGCTCAGCTCATTTTGACTCCTTTCTTTATAGTGAAAACTGATACATTGTCACTTAGTTGAAAGATGCAAAATATAGGTTATAGTTATCCTTTAACTTTATTTGTCATTGTTGGTCACTTGTAGTCAGACTTTAACAATTTGTATGTCCACCAGTCCATCTGAGCTTGGTTTTTGATTTATTACCTGCAGGTAATAAAGAGGAAAGATGTCCTCAAAGAGCAAGCATACTATTAATCTGGAGCTGGAAGTAAAAATATATCTTTGGTATTTGCTACACATAGAAGAAATTTTATGTTATAGATAAACAAAATTGAAATCATTTATAGATCAAAGATTTTTAAAAAATCTTTTTATTTTTTTAAAGAATGTCCAAGCCAGGATTTCTGGGCAGTCTTTCTAACTCATTTTTTATTTTTCCTAGTTCTGTGTTTATCTTCTTTCTGATACCCGGCTTATGCTGTAAGGTACTATGCTAATTTCTTGGCACTAGATTAATGTTTTGGTCACTCTGACAAATGTCCTGTACTCCTAGTAGTTATGAACCTGGGGACAGTTCTTAGAACCAGTCACTTGTTTTCAGTTGCTTCAAATACTTTATATGTTAATTTCTTTATAATTATTTTTTACTAATTTGCCTCACAAGAGACAGGTGTACAGATATTTTTTCTCGGTTGGTATGTTTAAAAATCAGATGTTAAAAAATACAGCTGGTAGGTAGCTATAAGTGGCTTTAACAAACATATGTGAAGAAATTGCACTCTTAGCCTGAAAACAAAATGCATTTTCAAATTAAAATTTGTGAAAGTTCTAGTGTAGTAATGATAAAGAGACATTGGATCTTAGAGAATTTTCAGCCTCCTACTATTTTCCTGCTTTCATTCTTGCTGTTCCCTTGCCTTTTACTGCTTCAGGCTAAAAGTCTTTTCATGAGAGGTAACTGTTCTTACAGTCAAGGTACATCTTATAGATAAAAAGAAAGAAAGAAAGAGAAAGAAAGAAAGAAATCCCTGCATATTTCCAAACTCAGAAGGCTGGACTTACATAATATGCTTTATTTTCTGTAAAACAGTCTAGTGTTTCAGTATATACTATTCTTGAATTGGAGTATTCATAATGATGCATTATAAGTTTTAACAGTATTGTTTTTAATTAAATGACTGAAGTTGGATGGAGAAAAACAGGACTTTTTGTGAAAACAGAATGTGTTCTTAGTAAACAGTTGAGAAACGTTAACAATTCATGATCTGTTTAAATAGACTAGCTTGCCATGATTAAAATATCATGTAACACCTACTTCTGTTTTCTTGTTTTCCATTTCAGGTCATAGTGTGAGAAACATCCAAGCCTTTGCAGTGCTTCAGAATGCATTTTTAAAAGCAAAAACCAGCTTCCTTGCCCAGATCATCCTTGATGCCATCACAAATATTTACATGGCTGACAATGCCAATTACTTCATCCTCGAGTCACAGCACACACTGTCACAGTTTGCAGAAAAGATTTCTAAACTCCCGGAAGTACAAAGCAAATACTTTGAGATGCTGGAGTTTGTCGTTTTTAGCTTAAATTACATCCCTTGTAAAGAACTCATTAGTGTTAGCATCCTCTTAAAATCTAGCTCTTCTTACCACTGTAGCATTATTGCAATGAAGACACTTCTTAAGTTTACACGACATGACTACATATTTAAAGATGTGTTCAGGGAGGTGGGCCTTCTGGAGGTCATGGTAAACCTTTTGCACAAATATGCTGCCCTCTTGAAGGATCCAACTCAGGCACTAAATGAACAAGGTAAAGCATTCTTCAGAATTCCACTTTATTTGATAAAGGGTTTGGGCAGGGTGTTTTGTTCATGTTTTTGCTTTTCATTTGGCTGTTGATTTGAATGACTTAAAAATGGGCGTTATCGTGATACCCTTGTGAATATTTCCCACAATTAACTTGTTCATTCAACCTCTGTTAGGGAATTGGGAAAGAGCAGGGCCCTAGAAATATGTCATTGTGGTGGAAAATAATTTAAGGTAAAAATTGAGGGGAACATTTATGGTCCACATGACTCATTTGTGCTACTTTCTGCTTCTGAGAGGGAATTTAAAAAGCTCCTAGAAATAATTGGGATGTTTAGGTGCTTCAGAATGTTTTTAATTATAGAGAGCAAAAAATAAATCTTTTTAGTGATGTTATATATGTACACATATATTATCACTTAGGTATCTTAAATTTGATATTTTTTATCCTTTCTAATCTGATAAAGGCATAAAGGTATCTGGCATTTAGTATTAAATATGTGAATGAATTAAAACAGTTTGAATAGATAGCACTATTCATAAATAGTGTCTTAAAATCTAACTTTCTCCTGTTAACCTTAGCCTGGATTAGGAAAACTTTTGTAAGAAGAATACTATGTCATTATCCCTTTTTTTTTGAGGTTCTGTCTTAATTCTAGTTAGCATACAGTGTCATATTAGATTCAGTTGTACAGTGATCCATCAGTTCCATACGTCATCCAGTGCTGGCATTTTCCTTCTTCCTGTTTGTTAGACAACTGTAACTTTCTAGCCACCCCAAAATAAAATCTTTAAACACTGATTTTGACCTTACTTTTGGGAGTGTATCATTTTTACAGATTGTATTATATCATTTGTATTAATGGTAAAAGTGAATATGAAAGAAATAATTAAATTATTAAAACCAAATCAAGAGAAAAAAATAAGCTTACAACTTTTGTGATTTGGTCCTTTTTCTCAGGGGACTCAAGAAACAATAGTTCAGTTGAAGACCAAAAACACCTGGCTTTGTTGGTTATGGAGACCTTAACAGTGCTGCTTCAAGGATCCCACACAAATGCAGGTGACTAGACAAGCTTCTAGCACATGCCTCGGGGGAGTGGGGAGTATTCTCTCTGGTTTTGTCTTCTCTAATGACTCTTGCTTATGAAAAATTCCTATCACTTATAAGAAAAACTGTTGATTCAGTGATAGTACCATCATATCCAGAAATACAATGCTTTTGACCTTTTTAAATTTATTGGCAAAATATGTAACATTGTCATTACTATTTCACAATATGTTCTTATATTTTATTGCCTTTTAAAAAAATACAATACCTTGTTTTTAAAGTAGTCTTTTCTAAAGTAGTCGTTAAAGTATCATTTTTTTTATTTACATAACACAAATGACTTTGTTTAAATGTTTTCCAAAATATCTGCTTCCTGTAGTGATTTTCTTAATTTTTAGTAATTCATGTTAGAGTATTATAATGTTACAACTTTAAAGAAGTTGTAAAGAAAAATGATTCTGTAGTAAAATTTGCCTCTCCCAGGTAAACTGGATTCCTTAAATCTTTATCTTTGGTCTCAACTTTTCTTCAGTCTTTTTCTGTCATGAACAGTCCATTTGTATTTGTAAAATATCACTCTTGCTCTTAAAAAAGAGCACTTAAACCTCTCAGGCAACAATGTCAGCACAGTTTAAGAAGAATAAGTATTGGGGAGATGAATTGAGATGAGTAGGCTGGGCTCAGGTCATACAGAGTCTTTCAGGCCATGCCAAGGAACATGAATTGTATTTTAAGTGTTACGGGACGCCACAGATGGATGAAGGAATGAATGAACAAGAAAATGAACTAATGAACAAACCCATTGCCCATTTGCCAGAATGCAAAGGAACTCAGTATTCAACATATTTAAAATATATTTTGTGTCCCACCATGCTGGGTGTTCAAGACACAAAGATACAAAGAGACAAAGATAAGTTAGTGGAAATGAGATTATGCATTATACCATAGATGAAATGTTAATATCATACACATTAAACTTCACCACACTTATTATTTAAATACTTTACTAAATTCATTCAGCTCTGTCTTGGAATTAGTCAAAACTGTACTTAAGTAATGATATATAATTACATGTTTACATCCTTTTCTATCAGGTCATAATTCCTTTAGGACAAGAATTATCTTTGTGTCTTAACTTAGATAAAAGGATAAGGATGTACTATCAAAGATTTATTTGGCAGATTATTTTTTGATGACATGACCTAGTGCTACACAGGAGGGACTGAACAGTTCTGTTGGAGGAGAGTAGAGATCTTACCCCATGTAACTAAAAGTCACTTAACCTATCTCCCAGAGTGCCAGACATTTTCAAAAAGCTCTTAATGACTATCTTTCCTTGTTAAGAAAGGTATTACTTAGCTATGTGATCTGGGGCACTTAGTGCTTTGCTCATAGTAAGTGTTCAGAAAATATTAGCTATGGTGATTATGTAATGGGCACTCACTGGTCACCTGGAAGTAAATACACATGGCTCTCATGTGCTAAATCTTAGCATGTGACTTACATTCACTTCAGAGCCATGTAATTCTTACAAAGTTTGCAAATAGAAAGTCATTAAATAGGACAGTGGCCACTACAGCAAAATACACAAACATCTTTTCACTTAGGAGTCATTTACTGAAATACAGACTAGAAGGAAATCCCAAGTTTAATGGGGGACCGAACATACAGATAAATAATACTAAACTGCTTGATATAAACTACTAGAATAGTGGCATATACAAGTTGCTTTAAGCTGTTAGAGTACCTTTAAACTGAGCTATGTAGGTGTCACTCCTGCTCTGTCATTTGCTAGCTGTGTGACCTTGACCATGTTATCCAAATTCTGTATATCTCATTTCCTCATCTGTATCGTAGGGGATGAAGATTAAATAAACCAATCTACAAAAGTCTTTGGTACAATGACTGATGCCTTTTGTTACAGAATTTGTGGGGGGGGTTTGGTTCATGTGCTCTACTCCACCAAAAAGTTTGGTTCCTTGTAATTTTTCTCCTTAAAGAATCACTTATTCCATTCCTTTCTTGCAAATACTTGGGGTGCCTTGTTCAGTTTAATTTTTACATAATTTGATTTCCAGTATTGTTCAGCTTAAAGCCTTTACATAAAAATATTGAGTCCCTTCTGTATCTACTTGTGAAATATCTGAATCTTCTCGATTTGGAGAATTTACTTCTTTGCTGACCTCCCATAGTTGTGTGTGGTCATTTAAAAGGTGAAATGGCTGGGTGGGTTTTATTTGCAGTCTTTTGCGTTACTCTTCCTACAAAAAGATCAAATTTTAATCCATCTCACGTGTCTTAGAAGGTTTTAAGTTAGCCCATGTTGTTCTTTCTCTGTCAGGAATTTTCCGAGAATTTGGAGGAGCAAGATGTGCGCATAATATAGTGAAGTACCCACAGTGCCGGCAGCACGCCCTGATGATCATCCAGCAGCTGGTGCTCTCTCCAAATGGGGAGGATGACATGGGCACTCTCCTGGGCTTAATGCATTCAGCCCCACCAACAGAATTGCAGTTGAAGACTGATATTTTAAGGGTAATTTAATAAGTGTCTTGTTATTGCTCTCTTACCGTTAAAATTTGTGGTTATTTCTCAGTAACTTACCATGATCATAAACTATTCTTGCAGTTTTTCTTCAAGTCTAAAATGATATGAAAATCTGAATAGTAAGAGAAAAGCTCATGTCTTTTCTGGGCTCTGAGGCCCTCAGGTCACCATCTCCTTCCCCTCTGATACCCTCTCATTGCATCCTCACCCCAGTCTTGGCACTGACATCACAACAAGTAGAGCTGCCTTCTAGAATCATAGCTTTCTTTTATTAACTTTTGCTTTGTGCAGTGACTTTCTCAACAATGAATAATTTTTATTCTTTACACTATTGTTTTATTTCATCCTGTTTTGATTGAGTATAAAAACAATTTTGAATACTCATTTTAAAACGCAGTCTTCCCACAACTTATCTCACAGACAAGAAAAATCTATAAGCGTATCAATATTGGAGAATATTTGTAAATTTGAAGGGATTGTTCAGGAAAAAAAAACAAACAAACAAGTACCTTCCAAAGATGTTAAGATGGCCACATTTTTTTAGCATACAGTTTCCTTCTTTCTTGGTACCTTTAATGGATTTGTAAAACATCAATAAATAAAGCCAATAGAGGGTAATGAGCTGACCCGTAATACTAAGGCAATGTTGTTCTGCAAATGTTAATAAGTGACTCTGAGACTGCAGGAAGGTAGGAGGGAGGGTCCCCTGTGTTGTACTTACTAATTTCCGTGGTGTAAATACGACCTGTTTCAGGCCGCCAAAGCATTACTGAATGTGGATTGGGAAGAGATGAACATAGCGCCCGTTATGTAGTATCTTAAGAGTATAGGGAATAGTAAAATTCAGAAAATAACTAGGAAGTGATAAGCTTTGAGCATTTACTACGTTTGTTTTTAAAATAACTTATTTAGTTGCAAATTTATAGAACAATTTTTAATCACGCCTGTGTTTTAATAAGGCACATAAAATTTCAAAAATACAACAGTTGGCTCTCAAGAGCCAGTATGAGCTGGCTCCAGCACTGCATTGCTTTGAGAGCATGAAGGAGGGTGGGGAGGCAGTGAGGAGGATTGGGGACCTCAATTTAAGTTTCCATTCTTGCTGCTTCCAGAACTGCTTCTTGAGGTGTCTGTTCAGCTGACAAAACCACAGACCTGTGTAATTTAATTTATAATTATTTGTGCCGAAACCCAAAATTCCATATACGATATTTTATAATTCCCCAGATGCACAAGTTTGAATTGTATGCATTATGTTTATGCAAAGTATGCAGCTAATGTATAGCTGTTGGGGATGTCTGGGTGGCTCATTGGGTTAAGTGTCTGTCTTCAGCTCAGGTCATGATCCCAGGGTCCTGGGATCTAGTTGCGCGCTGGACTTCTTGCTCAGCAGAGAGCCTGCTTCTCCCTCTGCCAGCCGCTCCCCCTGCTTGTGTTCTCTCTTTCACAAATCAAAATATTAAAGATATATATATATATGTGTATACATACATATATATATGTATCTGATAATTTTGTCTAATTAAGCACCTACCATCAATATCACATTGTAACTTTGGCATCTGCTACTGATCATTAATTATTGATTGAAGCAACATATTCAGTTATTTCACAGTATTGAAAGTTTTCAGATACTGAGCGGATGATATGATGATGTCAGAGTGCCAGGACAGTTCCAGTTGGAAGGTAGTAGGAGGGGAACTTACCCAGATCTATGCAATACAGATGATTAGACTCAGCTTTGATAAGCACTGTTTTTCTAACCCTTATACTAACTCCAACCTGCAATATGGTTTTCTGCATATTACTTTGACTCTGAACTCACCCATCCTCCTATATAAAATAATACTTGTCCTGTTTTTCCCAGTGTGTTTTTGTTTTTTAAGATTTTATTTCTTTGTTTGAGAGGGAGAGAACTTAAGAGAGGGAGCATGAAAGGGGAGAAGTCAGAGAGAGAAGCAAATTCCCCACTGAGCAGGGAGCCGGATGCCTGACTTGATCCCGGGACTCCAAGATCATGACCTTAGCAGAAGGCAGTTGCTTCACCAACTAAGCCACCCACGCGCCCCTCCCCTGTGTGTTTTTAAAGATGAGGATGGTCATGGGCTTATGTCGGGCATTTTGCTAATAGCTTTACTTGTACTTCCCGTGGAGAAAGTGATCATTATTGCTTCGATTTTACACAACCGAAAACTCAAGACACAGGGAGGTTAGGTAGCTGACCATGGTAAAACATTTTGTAACATTGAGGTCAGAATTTCAACCCAAGCATTCTGACTCAAGTCCTTGCATTTAATTTCCAGGCTAGATGATAAAATGTTTAAAAAGGAAAAAAAAGTTGATATTGCAAGTACAGTTAATTAAATTTGACAAGATAGAGAAACTGTACTGTCAAATCCTGGTAAAATGGAAATTTATTGGCAGAATAATGGAAGGAATGCATTGTATTTTAGATTTTTGTATATATCTACAGATTACATACTTCCTTTTAAAATAATTAAGGCATTGGTACATATCTTAATTTCTAAAGCAGTGTATTTCAAAAGGACAGTTATATATATTAATATTTAGCCTTTCCCTTCAAATATCATTAGAAATGTGAGATATCTTAATAAAATGGTCTTTAAATGTAATGATTGGGAACATTATAAATGATGTCTTAAGTAATATTAGAATACCCATGGTGTTCCAGTGTCTGAAACAGAGAAAAGGAGCCCTTGTGTCAACAAACAGATTTCAGATTGTCGCTTGGGCCAGTAGTGTCATAGTGAAATGCATGAGTGGCGGCATCATTGTGTTTGGGTTTATATCCTCCCCTTGCCATTGTGTAAGCCGTACAATCTTAGGCAAGTTAATTAACCACATTGAACCACATTTAAGCACCATGTATGAAGTGGGGACAATAATGGTGCATAACATGTAGGTTTAAGGAGAGGTTTAAATACGCTAGCACACAACTTGAAGAAGTGCCTTATACAGCTAATTTTGTAATGTGATTTTTAATTATAAACTAAGTTAAAAGCATGACAGTTCAGAAAGTAAGTAATAGTTCTACAAGATTGTTTTACTTGTTTCCTTCAGATTTTATTTCATAGTACTTACAGCTATTCTGGGCAAGAGCATGCTTTCAGTCATCAGACTCTAACTCATTTTGCAAGAAGGAATGTCTAATAAGTACCTTGAAGTTGCTCCTCTTTCCAAAGCATCAGGATATGATCACTTTATATGAATTGAAATACTTTAGATCTTTGCTGCCTTGACTTCGTTATCTTTTCTAGAATAAATCAGTTTGTATACACACACAGTTATAAGTGTTCATGATTGGGTAAAATTATACTAGAATATGTATTTTGTTTATTTAATACAATTACTTTGTAAAAATCACCAAATTCATTGATGTCATTATCCGTCAAAGGAAAAGCTTTTCCATCAGGATTTAGCCTTAGTCTACCGAAAGAATTATGTGATAATGTTTGCTAACATGATCATCTGCCTTTAATATGACATCTTTTAATTGAAGTATAATTAATATACAGTGTTATATTAGTTTCAGATGTACAATATAATGATCCAACAATTACATACATTGCTCAGTGTTCATAAGTGTACTCTTAATCTGTTACCTGTTTCACCCATCCCCTCACCCAGCTCTCCTTGTCAACTACCAGTTTATTTATTTATTTATATATTTTGTCTTCTCTCTTTTTCTTTTTCTTTTTAAAAATTTTTTTAATTTTTTTATTAACATATAATATATTATTAGCCCCAGGGTACAGGTCTGTGAATTGCCAGGTTTACACACTTCACAGCACTCACCATAGCACATACCCTCCCCAGTGTCCATAACCCCACCACCCTTTCCCTACCCCCAAACCCCCAGCAACCCTCTGTTTGTTTTGTGAGATTAAATAAGAGTCTCTTATGGTTTGTCTACTACCAGTTTAAGAGTCCCTTTTTGTTTGTCTCTTTTTTCTTGTTTGTTTTCTTTCTTAAATTTCACATATAAATTACAGTATTTGTCTTTCTGTAACATATTTCACTTGTCCTTGTACCCTCTAGATCCATCCATATTGTTGCAAATGGAAAAATCTAGCTCTTTGTTATGATTGATACTCCATTATATACACACACCACGTCTTATTTATCCAGTCATCTATGAGTGGACACTTAAGTTGCTTCCGTATCTTGACTCTTGTAAATAATGCTGCAGTAAATAAGGGTACATACATCTTTTTGAATTAGTGCTTCTGTTTTCTTTTCATAAGTACCCAGTAGTAGAATTATTGAATCATATGGTATTTCTATTTTTAATTTTTGGAGGAACCTCCATACAGTTTTCCACAGTGGCTACACCAATTTGCATTCCCACCAACAGTGCTCGAGAGTTTCCTTTTCTCCACATCCTCACCACAGTTGTTATTCTTTGTGTTTTTTATTTTAGCCATTCTGACAGATGTGAGATGATATTTCATTATTGTATTGGTTTGTATTTCCCCGATGATGGTTGATGTTGAGCATCTTCTCATGTGTCTTTTGGCCATCTGTGTATCTTCTTTGGAAAAATGTCTATTTATGTCTTCTACCCATTAAAAAATTTTGTTTGTTTGGTGTTGAGTTTTATAAGTTCTCTATGTATTTTAGATATTAAGCCCTTATCAGATAAATCATATGCAAATGTAGCCTTCCCATTCAGTAGGTTGTCTTTTTGTTTTGTTTGTTGAGTTCCTTGGTTGTGTAAGAGCTTTTTTATTTTGGTATAGTCCCCATAGTTTAATTTTACTTTTGTTTCCCTGGCCTCAGGAAATATATCTAGAAAAATGTTTATACAGCTGATGTCAAAGAAATTACTGCCTGGGGGTTTTTTTTGTTTGTTTGCTTGTTTTTTAGGAGTTTATGGTTTCACAGTTAGGTTTTTAATCCATTTTGAGTTTATTTTTGTGTATGATGTAAGAAAGTGGTCCAGTTAAATTCTTTCCCATGTGGCTGTCTGTTTTTCCCAGCACCATTTGTTGCCAAGACTGTCCATATATTCTTGTCTCCTTTGTCACAGATTAATTGACTATATAAGCATAGGTTTATTTCTGGATTCTCTATTCAGTTCCATTGATCTATATGTCTATTTTTGTGTAATATGTCATTTTTTAATTAGTAAGATATTTGATATACTTCATAGGGCTGCTGAATGGGGAAGTAACAAAAACATTCCTATTAGATATTCATAGAAATAATATGTATTTTGTTTTAATTTTAATTATAAGGGAAATCCTTTGTTTTTTCTCATCCCCTTTAGGCCCTCCTGTCAGTCCTTCGAGAAAGCCATCGTTCAAGAACAGTTTTTAGGAAAGTTGGAGGATTTGTGTACATTACATCCTTGCTTGTTGCTATGGAAAGGTCTTTGAGCTCACCACCCAAGAATGGCTGGGAGAAAGTGAACCAGAATCAAGTGTTTGAACTTCTCCACACTGTGTTCTGCACATTGACTGCGGCAATGCGCTATGAGCCAGCCAACTCTCATTTCTTCAAAACAGAGATTCAGTATGAGAAGTTGGCAGATGCCGTTCGATTTCTTGGCTGCTTCTCAGACCTACGAAAAATAAGCCCCATGAATGTCTTCCCCTCAAACACACAGCCATTTCAAAGACTTCTGGAGGAAGATATAATCTCGGTGGACACAGTGTCACCCACTTTACAGCACTGCAGTAAACTCTTTATTTATCTCTACAAAGTAGCCACAGATTCTTTTGACAGGTATGGCTTTGCTCTGAAATAAAGGGTGTGCTGTGTATGACTTCAGCATTAAGGCTTGAATTATAAGTTAACCTGAAAGGAAATGAAAATGAATCTTTTCTCTTATTTGCTTATCTGTCCCTTTATTTGTAAATCTTACTGTTGCTCTGATGTTAAGGTTTTCAACGTGAATATTTGTGTATTACTTGTAAATCTAGGGTCAGTTAGCTCTTGAGGCACTTAATGGAAGTGTGTATAAAGTTTACTTTAATGATGGTGTTTGCTATTATTCTCTTTTTCCTCTGTTCTCAACGTTAGGTACATCAAGACTTACTGATATTAGTTACCAGTAGGGGAACGTGGTTATGATTATATGTATTTCCAGACAGATGATATATTTTCAGCATTCCTAATCATTCGCAACATTTTGTAATCCTTGAAAAAGAATATTGCTCCATAAGAGACGTTGGTAGTTTGAGAGTCTCTCAGATTTATTTATTCATTACTTTATTAAGTCCTTAACGAACACCTGCTGCATGCCGTGTTAATTGTGCTAGTCCTGAGGGGTCAAGCACAAGATGACTTTAGACATGGCCGTCCCTTAGCTTAAATACAGACACAAACAATGACAATATATTGTGATAAAATCTATCAGGAGGGAACTCCAGGGTTCTAAGGGGATCATAGTAGTGCCACTTTACCGGAATCATTTGTTTTCAGTTCTTAAAGTGTTTTCTCATTTTAAAAATAATGTAAGATTGGTCATAGTGCTAATTTGTCCTGAGCATTATCACTTTTAACAGCTGCCATAGTTTTATCTCATAAAATAACTGGATTGTTTCTTTATTGTCTTGTAAGTTAAGCAAGTAACTCTGTTCAGATGGAGCTTCTAATGGGTTTTATATCCTTTACATAAAGTAATCTACTTTGAAATATCTACTGAAATGTTCCTTGCTTCTTGACAGTATTTCTTAGACCTAACCGTTTAGATAAGAAAATACAGATAATTAAGAAAAATTGTTTTCCCATTTTTAACATCTTGAAAATAAAAATGCATATATGTTGTTAAAAGAGACATAGTCTGGTGTAGTATTCAAGGAAAAGATATTTGAAATCTAAATTTTTATATTTAGATTCAACCTCTTTTCCTTTTTCTACTTATCCTAGTTAGTATACCTCATTTTTAGTTTTTTGGTTTTTTTTTTTTTTTTTTTTTTTTTTGGTCAAAAAAAGGGCTTACGGCACTCTGTTTAACAAATGTGTTAAGTGTTAACATTAATAGATAAGCATCTGCCTTAAGCATGCTTTCCTGTTTCCCTCAGTGCATGTGTTGTAGTCTTGTTTCTCGTTCCTGCGGAGTATGGAGGATGTTTCTTATTACACTTTTACTGGTAATTCTTGTGAAACTAACCAGCTGCCAACCTGGTGTTCTCTTCTAACCTCTCTCAACCGCCCTGTCTGTTTTGTCGTCTGTAGTCGTGCAGAACAGATCCCTCCTTGCCTGACAAGTGAGTCTTCTCTCCCCTCTCCCTGGGGTACACCAGCTTTGTCCAGGAAAAGGTACTGATCTTATAACAGAAGTCAATCATTACTTGTGTGGGGTTTATTTTTGTCTGTGCTTAATTATATGTTAATGTGGTGATTGTGCTTTGTATAAAACTTTTTTGGCTTTCTATTTGTTTTTTGTTTTTTTCAGGTTTTAGGTTTTAGAATCGTCAGCTTCTGAGTATATTTATGAGGATAAACTGCGTTAATGCTATATGAGGATATGAGGGACATTTAGAATATTGTCATCTGATTCTGTTATTTAGAGTAAAATATACATTTTACTTTTAGAGCAGGCATATCTTATTAAAGTTAATTTAGAAATGAGGACTTAGTGCCTCTTTAAGTAGAGTACTTTATTTATTTATTTATTTATTTTACTTTAAATATGCTAAGAATCCTTCTTCGGTTTTTGCTTTTACTCCAAAATGCACATCACAGCACTGGAAAGGAGCTGCATATTTTCTCAATCAGGTTTAACCAGTTGATATGTGATGCTGTTTTGCAGACTTGTCACGGCCAACCTTTGAAAAAAATGAATTTAAAAAACCATCCTAGGTCTTGTTTTCATTGGTTATGTTTACATCTCTTTTCAAAGCTCATCTAGTCTACCTTGTATATAAAGCTTATGAATATAAAGAACCAGCCAGCAGGTGATTGACAAGAGTACAATTAAGATCCATTTAAGATTCCATTTGCAACCTGTGCTTAAAATGATCATAGCCTGTAGAGTTGGGACCAATACCATTCCTTTCCCAGTTTTTGTCATGCCAAAGTATAAGTCCTTCAGTCTTATAGTAATATATTCTTCCATTGCAGCTTCCTAAAAATGAATCCTGAGGTTCAACTGTTGTTAATTAATTTTATTTCTGTTCAGATTTTGTAATTTGAATATTAGTGGAACTTTTATATTGAAACTACTTGTTACAGGTCCTGTATTTCAATATATCATGGTAGTAATGTTCATTAGATAGGTGGACTTTGTATTTTCCTTTTTCTCTTATTTTTACACTAGGACTTAGAGCTCATTTTCTGACAATAAATCATGGAATAGTTCAGAATAGTCTACATGAATTTAGTGTTGTTCAGTATATTTGTATTTTAAAACTACTTTTTTTCTAAGAGCAGTTTTTAATATAAGAAATTATAAAATCGGGGCGCCTGGGTGGCTCAGTGGGTTAAGCCGCTGCCTTAGGCTCAGGTCATGATCTCAGAGTCCTGGGATCGAGTCCCGCATCAGGCTCTCTGCTGAGCAGAGAGCCTGCTTTCCTCTCTCTCTCTCTGCCTGCCTCTCCATCTACTTGTGATTTCTCTCTGTCAAATAAATAAATAAAATCTTTAAAAAAAAAATTATAAAATCATTTTTAGTTGAAGTAGTGTATTTTTCTGTTGCTAAAATAAATGCAGTAAAAGGTATTCTTTGTGTTTGAGAATTCACATGTGTTCACTATACCACATACTGGATATTAGAAAAATAATTTTAATTACTAAATAGTTCTAATTATTGAAAGTCACATTTATGAGTCCATAAATTATGAAGGTACAAGAATTGCTGTGTTTAAAAACATTTAACCATTTTTAAGTATTAACCAAAAAGTATAAAATACTTGCAGTAGAAATTCACAGATTAAGGGAACATATGGAAAGGAAACCCATCAGAACTTACTATTTATTTAACTGATAATTTGACAAAGGGGAAATTTTATTCTATCTCATAGAGAGTTACTTAAGGCTTAGATCAAAAACATTTTGTCATCATTTGCATCACAGCTACATGGAATGATGCCATATTTTTTACTTCAAGGGGAATGGTCACTGACTCAGCAGTCCTGGCTGAGTGAATCTTTTCTATGGGAATTCCAATTAGGCCTTCAGGTTGGTTTTATCCCAAGGAGGTTCCCAGTACTGCTCATAATAATAAGGTCAACACTGACATTTTCAGGTTGCCATTCCGGTCAGGTTACTTACATTTTGCTGAGTGATAAGAATCAAAAGCCAATAAAACAATGTTTTTATTTTCAAATGCAAATGCAGTAACTTCTGGAATTAGAATATCTTTAGGACATCTCAACAAATTATTTCAGTGTCTTTTTCTTGTGGCAAAATGTGTTTTTGTTGGCAAAAGGAGAAACCAACATTGTATTAGTTTTCATGGCTTGTGGAGTATTCAGACACAAGCAAGTTTTGAGTTTGTGATACTTGTCTGGCACATAATCCTAGAGATTCTTTTCTATTTTAAGAATTGGGGACAAAAACCTAAGAAACCTTATATTCGGAAAAATAAAACTTACAATACTTTTTATCATTATTCATTATTCAGAAAGAATAACCGAACAGAATTACAGCTGAACAATATTTAATCAGAGCTACGGCAGTGAAAACAAAATACAAAATAAAAACCAAGTCTCTCTAGCATATATCTGAGGGGAAGAAAAGATGGCTAGTAGCATTACTATTCAAACATGATATCTGTTACTAAGTGCCTGTTCATACTTGGTGGAAGTTAAGGCAAAGGGTATTCAGAATTTAAATATTCAAGAATATATTCCCCAGAGAGGTAGGTGTGTATGAAAATTTAGGTTGAAATATTAAGTAACAATTTCTCTAAGTTTTAAAAATAGCTGAAACATAAAAGTTAAATTTTGAAATGTCTTATCCTATGTTTGTAAATGATTAGGTCTTGCTTGGGATTATTCATTTAATAAGCTTACTATAATCTCTAAATTTAAAAAATAATACCTGTAGTGATACCTAAGTGACTTAGTAAATATTAATAATATTAAATAATGCCTATTAAAATAGACCTAATTTTAGTTAATAAATAAGCAATGCTTGCAAAATTTTTCTGATTTGAGAAGAATGAATGTAATTTTTATACCAGTATTGTTATCTTATGGAAGATTTAAAGGTTTGCTACTGTAATAACTATATATTAATTAGTAAAGAGTTCGGTTTCTGAAGGCATAAAGACTCCTTGCTGGCTGTATCCATAATTTAAGTTCAGTCTGTAGTAAATCTGGAAACTCAAAAATAATTTTGGAAGGCCTATGATTTTGACTAAAATATACAAGTAGGATTGGGTTTTTCTCCAAATTGAGTTATTTTTTATGTGTAATGAAAAACAGTTTTTATGAAATTTCTTAATGGTTGAAAATTCCTATTACACTATAATCTTTTTTTCTAGATGGGTCAAAATATTTCATAGAATTAGAACAGCACAGGTTGAGGATACTTGCTGATAATAATTAGCATTTAGAAATCTATCCTAGTAAGTTTAGAAATTAAATATTTCTGAACAAAACAGCAGGGAAAAAAAATGAAACAAAACAAAAACCCAGAGTTGAAGAAATGAGTAGGTGGAAGACGGTAACTTTAAATAAACTGGAAGAGCCCGCGTGCTTTTTTTTTTGTAAGTAAGGCTGAATACTTTCCTAGAATCTCTGTTAAAAAGAGAATGGTACTTTAAAAAAAAAAAAATGGCCGTGCCAAATCTTTGCTACAGAATCACTGACTTAAAGCATCTGTTTCCCAAGCTGCTCTTGTGCCAGAGAGCTGAAACCACACTGCTCTCAGAGACAGAGCTCAGCATTAGACAAATTATGCTGAAACCAATTCATCGGAACAAAGAGCTCCCATAGGCTGAAGCCACGAGCATCTGTTCTCTAGTGCCAGGATACAAAATGTGCAAAACTCATGAATTGTAGAAGGGTAGTATGAAATAGAAAGTGGAAATCATTGATGAGAAGAAATGTGCTATGTTCAGGGTATAGCAAGGCTTTCTACCTCATAGAAGCTTATTATGTAAAATATGCCTTCTATGTTTTTAAAAAATTGTGATGAGTATTTTCATTGGTAAGTAGGTAATGCAAAAGAATGTGACTGTAGTTCCAAATAAGCTAAAGGAAAACTTCCTTGATGCTTAACACTACTTCTTGTCAGGTAGCCAAAATTCTTAACCAACCCTGACTGATTGACCCAGTTAGAGAATAGGCCACTTACATATTGTTAGTCCCTGATTATGTTACCCATGGTAATTTCAAAAGAAAATCTTATTGAGGGGCACCTGGATGGCTCAGTTGGTTAAATTCCTGACTCTTGATTTTGGCTCAGGTCATGATCTTGGGGTTGTGGGATCGAGCCCTGCATCTGGCCCGCACTGGGCATGGAACCTGCTTGAGATTCTCTCTCTCTCCCTCTGTCCTTCCATCCTCTGCCCTCTAAAAAAAGAAAGAAAGAAAATAAAGAAAAAAAATCTTATTAGGGAGGATTTGATTTCATTTATATCCTTATCACATAATAACAGAACTTTTACCGTACCTAAAGTTTTGGATCACTGTAATTTTACCTGTTTGCTGCATCTTCTAGTACACGTGTCATTTTTTTCCCTTCTAGTTTTACTGAGATATAATTGGCATACAGCATTGTATAAGTTAAATTATACAGCATAATGATTGTCTTACATATGTTGTAAAATGATTACCACAATAAGTTTAGCTAGCATTCAGCATCTTAGGGTGCTTGGGTGGCTCAGTCAGTTAATCATCTCTCTTGATTTCAGCTCAGGTCATGATGTCAGGATTGTGGGATCAGGCCTGCATACCAGCTCAGCTCAGAGTCGGCTTGAGATTCGTTCATTTTCTCTCTCTCTTTTTCTCCCCCTCTCCCCCTTTACCCCTCCCCCCTTATTTGCTTTCATGTGTGCTGTCTCTCAAAAAAAATTTTTTTTTCATGGTACGCCTGTGTAGCTCAGTTAGTTAAGCATCTGCCTTCAGCTCAGGTCATGATCCCAGGGTTCTGGGATCAAGTCCTGCTTTAAGCTCCTTGCTCAGTGAGGAGCCTGCTTCTCCCTCTGCCTGCCACTCCCCACTTCCCCTGATTGTGCGTGCGCTCTCTCTCTCTCTCTCTTTGACAAATAAATACAATCTTTGAAAAAATTGTCTAAAAAATCCATAATCTCATACAGATAAAAGAAAAAAATGCTTTCCTTGTGATGAGAACTTCTGGATCTACTCTCTTAGCAACTTCTTAAATGAAACAATCGAGGTAACAAATGGTAAAGACATATCAGAGCCTAGAAGAATTAGTTAAATTGTTTATACCTGACTCATTAGGAATTGACAGTATATTACTCTTTTATATCCCAGGCTTGTAAGTGTTTTGTAACCCAGCATTGAATTACAAAGGTTTTGCTTGTCAGTAGATAAAAGTAACAAAAGATGAAAAAATTGAACAGAGAATTTGATTGGAATTTGATGCTAAATTACCCTTCTTTCTTTTCTGTAGGCATGCATATCATTCTGTTTCAACTCCCCCTGTTTACCCTCCTAAAAATGTCGCTGACCTGAAACTACATGTGGCCACAACGTCTCTCCAGAGTTCTGATGCCGTCATCATCCATCCTGGAGCCATGCTTGCTATGCTGGATCTGCTGGCCTCTGTTGGATCGGTGACACAGCCAGAAGTAAGCTTGGACATGTTAGCTCCTCTCCATCTTTCATAAGTGAAAGGACATGAATATGACTGTATAATCAAGGAGATTGAGCCAAGAAAGACAGACTGATAGGGAACCATTCCATACCACATTACTAAAGTAGAAAAGGAAAAAAATGAGATTTTTAAATTTAGGTCTTAACTTTCTTTGTGAGATAGATATGTATTTTTTTGGAATACAATTCATTTGTCACAAATGCAACCAAGACGGGTGCTAAAATAATTCTCCTCATAAGTCGTGCTCGGCAATGGAAATTATTAATAAATAGTGCAGAAAGAAAAATGACTGAAGATACCATTTCAAAGCTATTTATCTGTTCTGACTTATAGCACTCAAGAGTTTGGGTGAATTGGTGCTTTAGTGACTAATTTGTTAAAATGGTGTATGGCCTCTAAGGCCTAAAGGGTCACATATGTAAATGATAGGCTTTCCTTTAAACTGGGTCTTTACCCATCATGTAAAAGACCTTGCATTCATCTTTTCTACAAAAATCAAAATACTGTTGGTTATATAGTCACTTAATACAGAAAAGAGGAGAGAGTGGAGTTTGGCTGGGTAGGCTTCCAGCAAAATGACGATAGGAAGACTTTGCCTAGCTCAGTTCTGGAGTTGCCATGTCACTCCCAGTTAGCTTCTGAACTCCTCTGAAGGTCATCTGAACCGTGTAGAGACAGAGACCTCCTATTAAAAGGTGTGCTTCCTGAGGAAAGAAGGATCAGCTTTCTTACTAAGAATGCCCTCGTGGCATGGATTTCTTTACCTTTAGCATGCCCTGGACCTTCAGCTCGCTGTGGCCACTATTTTGCAATCCCTGGTGCACACGGAGAGAAACCAGCAGGTCATGTGTGAAGCGGGTCTGCATGCCCGGCTGCTGCAGCGGTGCAGTGCGGCGCTGGCTGACGAGGAGCACTCGCTGCACCCCCCCTTGCAGCGCATGTTTGAGCGCCTCGCCTCCCAGGCGCTGGAGCCCATGGTGCTGAGGTCAGTGTGTTCTCTTCTCCGCACTTGAAGGAGCCCCAGTTAGAAATGGCAGCTCCTAGCGTCTTCAGAGTCAGGAGTTCCTTCCTTAATAGACTTGTATTCAGGTATCTGTGGGCAAAATCAAAGTAACAAAAATGGTCAAAATGCTTGGCATGTTGGTCTTAGGTAGGTCTAGAGGATGTCTGTCCATGGGTTATTCCTTCCACTTGAATCCAGCACTCTCCTTTAAAAATAAAATCACATTGTGTTTATATGATTTGCATCTACTTCATATTTGAGAACTTTTAAAGGTAAGAACTCATAAGAAATACTTTTTATATGTTCTTATTTTAAAATTCAGATTTAGAGAAAGTTGTAAAATAGATTAGAGAGGTTCTGAATCCCTTTCACCCAGTTTGTTCCAGTGGTTTCATCTTATGTAGCTTTAATACAACCTGGAAACTAGGAAACTGATGTTGCTACACTGTATCCTTTCTATGCTCTGGTCCCCTCTTCCCACATGCATAGGTTTGTGTGCCCACCACACAATCCGATGTCATAGAGAGTTCCCTAGTGCTGCTACTGCTGTATTGTCACATCTGCTCCCCTGACCCCTACCATTCCTAATGCCTGGAAACCACAGATCTCCTCCATCTCTGTAATTTTGTCACTTTGAAAATTTATATAAAAGAAATCATATAGTATGTGACCTTTGGAGATTGACTTTTTTCACTTACTATAATGCCTTGGAGGTGCATCCAAATTGTTATGTTTCAGGAGTTTCTTTGGAATGCTGAGTGTATTCTATATGAATATACTTTCTACAGTTTTAACTATTCAAGAAATATAGATATTTAAATCTTGGTAATGCAAGATAAATAGTCCTCTGTGTTTTAGGGTTAAAATCCTTTTTTTTTTTTTTTTAAATTAAAAGACTTATTTATTTTAGAGGGAGATTGAGATTGAGAGAGAGAGAGAGAGAGCGAGCACGTTCAGGGGGAGGGGCAGAGAAAGTCTAGAATCTCCATCAGACTCTGCACTGAGTGCAGAGTCTGACGTGGGGCTTGATCCCAGAACCCTGAGATAATTACCTGAGCTGAAACCATGAGTCGGCCACTTAACCGACTGAGCCACCTAGGGGTAAAACCTTTAAAAAAAAAAAAGCTTTTTCCTTGAGAGGCACCTGGGTGACATCAGACTCTTCAGACTCTGAATTCCGTTTAGGTTCTGGTCTCAGGGTTGTGAGATAGAGCCCTGTGTCAGGCTCCATTCTGGGCATGTAACTTAATTAAGATTTTCTCCCTTCCTCTGCCCCTTTTTACTCCCCTCTCTCCCTCTCTTTAATTAATAAATAAATATGCATATATTTACCTAAATTTAAATATGTATCTATTTAAATATAAACTTATTTTTATAATACATAAATATAAATATATTTATAACACATAAATATGTTAATATATACATATTATATATAAATACATAATTCACAAAAATAATATACATAAGTTTATAATACATAAATATATAAAATACATATACATAAATTTTATAATACATAAATGTAAATATATAAATACATAAATATAAATACATAAATATATATAAACTTATAAATATATATTAATTTATTTAAATATAAATATTAAAAAGACATTTTTCCTTGAAATTACCTTGCCAGACAGATTTAATTTATAAGTCGTCTTGTCCCCCCTTATAAAAATACACTCGTACATCTCATCACTTTCAGATATAAGCAGCTCTCTTTATGAGATAATTTTCTTTTCTGCTGAAGTATTCCTTTTTTATATAGCTTTTAAGAACTTTCTAAAAAACGGTTCGCCTTTATTGATAATTTGTATTTTTTAACTGGCTCCAAATAATGGTGCATTAAGAATAAACCATGAGATAACCATTAAAGAGTATTGTATTAGGCAGGTGTACTAGACCTTGACAATACCAAGATGAATGAGACTGTTCTGCTCACTTTATCCATCATCTTAAGTATCCTAAAAAACCTAAAATATTGCAAACAGCATAGAGATTTTCCCCTGATCATTTTTGGTAATCTGCTGCTTTCAAAGTAGTGAGAGTGAATGAGACAGAGAGATTATCTCCTCCTTAATACTAGTATTTCATTAAATAACTTACACTACTTAGGTAAACAGTAAGCAATGCAGACCAACCATTTGCACTTGCTCAGTTTTCATAGTAAATGAATTTTCAGAACAATATGTTTCATGATAGTACAGGTACCAGAGTTGTTGTTGAACTATAGCTATAAGGTTATAAATTAATTGTATATTATATTCCACATGAAAAACTGGCAAACGGTACCTAACTTAAAAAAATTTTTTTCTGCTATAGGGAGTCAAAAATGCAGTTTTTTTGTTTTTGGGGTTTTTTAAATTCCTTTTACATGATGACATAAATGACTAGATATGAAGGATTCCTATCTGTGTAACTCCTAAACAATTCATTATATTTTTGTATATCATATTTTAAGAGAACATGATCCCCAAATTTCATTTTTTAGCCCTTCACAATATTCTGTGCTCTTTTTACTGCTAGGTAATTGAAATGTAAAATTAACATTATATATTATTCTATAATAACTGTTTGGTTTGCTTTCGTATTTTTAAATAGTCTGCTACAGTTCATGAGACCCCATACTTTGTTTGGTTTATGAATTCTATGATGTTCCCAGTCAAGGAATAACTGCTTTTTCTCTTCTTCAGGGAGTTTTTGCGTTTGGCAAGTCCATTAAATTGTGGTGCCTGGGACAAAAAGCTGCTAAAACAATATAGGGTCCACAAACCAAGTTCACTGAGTTATGAGCCAGAGATGAGAAGTAAGTTGACCTTGGAAGTTCCCTTTTTTGGTTATTGTGTATATGAAAATCACGTGGGGGATGAATATCATTTTAAGAAATTTTACTCAGAAAGAAAGGAAAGGGATTGTTCTTATTTAAATGAGGAAACATAAAATCTGGTTGGTTGACTGAAGAAGGGGGCATCTGGGGTAAGAAAGGAATCACTGATGGAAGCAGGATCCAGAGGACATGAGGATTACGTGCAGAGTAATACTTCGCTTGGAAGGGGCAATCCTTTATCAGAGGATTCATAATTTCTTTTCCTTCCTCAGGTAGCCTTTGCCACCTGAACTAGAGTAGTTAGTTAGCTTGTTGACAGGCTCTGGGTTTGTAGGACAGCTGCTGCAAGCGTGGAGGACAAATTAAAAATACTGCTTTAAAGTAGTTGAAGAGCTACACCGGGCCATATAGGCTGGTTAGGAAAAGAAGTGAAACCAAGCCACTAGTGATAGACCAGGAGAAAAGGGATAGGTCACTGGACTGGAGATAGTGGCTAGGCCAGAAAGCAAATGTGGTAAGAGAAAAGGAATGAGAGAACTGAGGAATGGGGATAGGTAGAATAATGGCAGTCAAAATTGGAGCAGTGAAACATGCAAGGGAAAGGACCAGGCCAAAATTGTGGCTCTGGAGTAAGGTAGAGGTGAAAGATGATCCTAGAGCTAGAAGTGAGGTGTTAGGTGGGTGGTTCATGTGGACGTGGACATCTCACAGGACGCGGGCAACTGCTAGTACAGAGAAGACTGAGAATGACCTGCCAGTAGCAGCAGAGGGCACTCAGGTAGACAGGTGTGTGGTAGCATTGCTGAGAGGAGCCCCGAAGAGGAGAAGTTTCTGCATCAGGCTGCTGGAATGATAACCTGGCACGGTCACTGCCTACCAGTCTGGCAGGGACCCCCAAGAGGCAATGGGTTCTGTCCAAGCTGTGGACAAGCATGCTCTCAGCGAGAGCTGGGTGGCACTGGACCTCCTCCTAGTGTGAATTCTCTGGTTTTGTTAGTTTTTTTTCCTTTTCAGTTCATTTTGTATAATTGTGAGCCATAGTGATAGACATTAGTTTTGATGAATTGAAGTAACCATTGCTAGCAAAGATAAAACTTAGAAAAGCAGAACAGCTGCCCTGAAAGGATTTAGTGATCGTTTCGTTCATCCCCTCGTTCTTTCAGGCGAGAATCCGCGATTAAGCAATCTCCACTTGTTCTTTCAGTCTTAATTTTTTTCTCCTGTGAATTATTCTCAGAGATTAGTGAATACCGTGTTTTGGAAACTAAGATTTTTTGAGTTCTAGTACAGTTTTACTGGAAAACAAAGTATTGCAGTTTTTCATATCTGTCAATGTACCTCCCCTAGATGTATATATTCTTTTGTTATTTTTTTTTATACTTGACATAATTTCTAGAATTGGACTGTGATTTCCTTTGCAAAGAGTAGAAACAAAAATAGTTCCTTTATCTAAGAGAAGATCGAAATATTCCTATAGTTGCCTGAATGCTTCACACACTTAAGAGAGAAAATAATATTTATGTTCTTTATCTTGAAAGGGAATATTTTCTCCATTCTTATCATTTGTAATATATTCCTGAACAAGGAGACCAGTTTGTTTAAAATGTCTTTTTCTTCTTGAAATTGTTACCATTTACATGCATATAGCAATTTTTTAATTCAGGTACTTTTGTGATCACATATTTAATTATAATAATGGTAAGGGAAAAGTTGAAAGTAGGAAAAAATAGGAGAGAAGCAAGTTTTTGCTATTTATCTGATTATTTTTATGGTAAAGATGACCTATTTCTTTCTATTGTAATTCTCCTAGAATATTTTGCTTTCTTCTCAAAGATAGATAATAATTTTGTGAAATAAAAGTATAATCTGGCTTTTTAGAAACATCATTATCTATAATTTATGATTAAATTACATTGTAACTGTGGCTTGGATAGTGGTTAGTGCTGATTCTTAACTATTTTTACTCTGTAGTAGCCAACATTTCTGCAATGTATTTATGACTTTACTTATAAGTTAAAAAACAAAACAAAAAAAAATACAAAAAACCACATACTATTTATGTTTAAAAGTGAACATAAAGTACATTAAAACTGGAAAATAGCTTTGGTGTTTAAACATAAAATTGTATACTGAAACTCAAGAGTGGTATTTAAAAATAGGTCTGCTTTGTAAAGTCATTATTTTAGAAATCTACATGATACTTTTCCCAAGAGATTTTCTTTGACTTCACAGGTAGTATGATCACATCAATGGAAGGTCTGGGTTCAGATAATGTTTTCAGCTTACATGAAGATAACCATTATCGGATAAGCAAGAGCCTGGTAAAATCTGCAGAAGGAAGTACTGTACCTCTTACTAGGGTGAAGTGTCTGGTCTCCATGACAACCCCACATGACATCAGACTTCATGGGTCATCAGTTACTCCAGCTTTTGTTGAATTTGACACATCCCTTGAAGGGTTTGGGTAAGGAATTTGTAAGGTAGTCAAGTCTTATTATATGATTTTATGGTTTCTACTTACCTTTAACAAATAGATCATTGGTTTTAAGTATACTTAGTTAAGATATACTATGTATTCTCAAAGGATGGAGTTCTTTGAGCATGTTATTTTAAGGCTTTTAGATTTAATTTAAAGTTATTAATTAAATCAATTGAAATGTTACAGGAGTTCGGAATCTAAGACCTATGGTCTAAATTTTTTTTTGTAAATTTTGTTTTATTTTTTGGCAAATAGTTTTATTTTAACACAGCCACATTCAGTTGTGTATGTATTTTCTATGGCTGCTTTCGTATTAGAATGGCAAAATTGAGTAGTGATGACAGAGACTCTGGTCTACAAAGCATGAAGTATTTATGGTTTGGCCCTCTCAGAAAATGTTTGCCACCTCTGATTTAGTATGCTAAATTTATAGATAACATACAAATTAAAATTAGATTAAAAATTGTTTGGGGTTTACTCATCCTTTTCCCCAAATTACCTAGCTTACTACCATATACATTATAAATACTCAGTGACTGTCTCATCAAATGAGTACATAATTTCAAGTGGCAGATAATGGTTTAGTAGCAGAAGCAAAAATAAATCTATAGAGACTCTAGAAGAATTTTTGAAATCCATCAGCCTCAAAACAGACACAAATGCTAATACTATATAGATCTGTGTCTGTACTAGTTGTCTGTGGGATTCTTATACATCAATCTAAAACCATAAATTGTATTTTAAGAACATTGTCATGTGTTGTTTTGAATGGTGAATTAAAACATTATGGAATAGTGAAAACTAATAAGCACAGAGGAAAACAACACACTGGAAAGAGGAACAAGGGAATTTCTCTGCAGTGACAAAGTTGTTCAATGTCTTGAACAAGGTTCTACATTGGTGCATTTTACCATTTGTGGCATATACTTGGATTTAAAAAAAAATTTTTTTAAATAAAAATGATGCCACTGGAGATTCTTAATGTATATCTTTCTGCATTCTTACATAATTATAAGAAGGGAAGGACTATTTTAGGCACCCAGGTTTATTCCATGATCTCTTTGCTCTAGTTAACTTTAAATGATGGCAGTTAATTACAGTGTGGCAAGTATGTAGTGGCAGGAGAAGAAAACAGTTGATCTCTAATATGTACATTGTCTTTTCTCTAATAGCTGCTTGTTCCTGCCCAGTCTGGCCCCTCATAACGCTCCCACAAACAATGCTGTCACGACAGGCCTTACCGATGGGGCTGTACTCAGCGGCATTGGTTCTGGTAAATACGAACTTTCTTTGCTCATGAGTCTTTTTTTTTAGATCGTATTTTATTTAGTGTTTATTGCCTTCTTTTTAAAATGTAAATCGGAGTCAACGCAAACTCTTTCATTGTTACTTTTTCCTTTTTATTTTAGGTGAAAGATTCTTCCCTCCTCCATCTGGCTTAAGCTACTCTAGCTGGTTCTGTATTGAACATTTTAGTTCTCCTCCAAATAACCACCCTGTCAGACTTCTTACTGTCGTTCGCCGAGCAAATTCTTCTGAGCAGCATTACGTGTGCCTTGCCATTGTCTTATCCGCAAAAGATCGATCTCTGATTGTTTCCACCAAAGAGGAACTACTCCAAAACTATGGTCAGTATCTATTTCTTTTTGCACCTTGTGATAATTGAAAGTATTAAATTTCATTATAAGAGTCATCTTTAGGGTCCAGCTGGTAATTCTTTTCCAATCTAAATTATTAAAGAATAGAACAGGTTATATGAAATGTTGAATATTGTTTACCAGTGCACTTTAAGGCACTTTCAAAAGAGACTTAGGTAGAAAACAATGGAAAGAGTTCCTAAAATAAGGATTCATCTCTACTTGCCAAGAAATCACAGCTTTTGCTAGGAAAGCAGATTGCTTGTTTGATATATTTTAGTAAGGATTTTCATTGGCCACGAATTCTGCATAACTAATGAATATTCATTGAGCACCTGCCTACCATATGTGCTGTTCTGTGCTAGACACAATAACATTTTAATTACTTTATCCATCACTTACCTTCAAGGCTTAATGCATACCATTTAATAATCCTAATCTCCTAATTCTCTCCAATATGCCATAATGTTACATTGCTATCCAATAGAACTTTGAACACAAGACATTCATGAGGATCTTTATAAATAATGTGAATAATATAAAATAAAAATCTCACTTTACTAATGTTCTTTGCTTTGAATATAAGCATTTGTAACATAAATACACCTCTTCTTCATTGTCTTCTAAATTTATCTTTTAACTAACCAAATACCACATACTGCTTCACGTATGGTTGGTATTCAAATATTAATTTGAATGTTAACTCAATTAGATTGTAAGGCCTCTTTTCTTAGTATTCTTTACAACTAGAACAGAGTAGGCATCAATATTGTAGAACTGCTTTAAAATTCTTCCTAGGATGCTGCTTGATCCTTTTGATGTTTTCCTGCTAATCAAACCTGTCTTCAGTCTTGCCGTTTGGGAGACTTACTCTCTCATTCTTTTCCTGGATCTCTGACCTCTCTTATAGCTTCCTTCAACAGCTTTCTTTTCCCAGGGTTTCATCTTTAGTCTTTGTATTCAAACTTCTCTTTGTGAGGAAAAAAAAGCTATCTTTGTTAGCTTTAGGTCTTTTTAATCCCAGGGATTCCTAAATTAAAAATTTTTTGTTTTCCTGTGTCCTATGTTTTCTCCTCATATTTTAAATGCAAATTAGACATCTTCATATGAATAGTCTTTCTGTAAACAACTCAAACTGTAATGTTTATTCTTTATAAAAGCAGCCTCTCTTTCTGTTTTCCTGTCTTGGTAAATGACACCCCTACCACCAGTTAGCTAAGCTAAAAAAGCTCAAGTCTACCTTGATAATACCACCCTTTCCACTAAGTCTTACTGAATTATGCCTCCTTCATATTTCTTGAATCTTCCCTTCCTCATATGCGTGCTGTCATAAAAATTAATCAGTTTTTTTTTTTTTTTTTTTGATCACTGATCTGGACTTCCAAGATTTTAATTCTTTATCTTTGTCTAGACAAAAATAGAAGTAGAACTATATGCTCATACACATGATGTGATTTATTACCTTGGTAATCTGGGCAGCCCTACTACCTAAAACACTTAAAATATTAATGTACAAGTATGACTGACTGACTGAATGAATGAATGAATGAATAAGAAAAGGAAAATAAATATGGATGGCTTGAAAGGGAAATAATGAGAAAAGTGAGTAATAATGGAGAATTTGGGAAAAAGCTAGAATTTAATGGAAAAGTTAAGGAATGGATCTAGGGATATTTCATTAAACTAGGAAAACGTTTTCTAATTACCATTTTCACAAAATTTAATTTGCAAGACTACTATAATCTATATATCACTGCATTACAGTAACAGATAACGTCAGTTACAGATGATGTTAGTACTGCATGGATCCAACCTCTGAATAGCTGTAGCCTGTTAAAATGTGTAGGTAAGGGGCAACTGGGTGGCTCAGTGGGTTAAAGCCTGGGCCTTTAGCTTGGGTCATGGTCCCAGGGTCCCGGGATGGAGCCCTGCATTGGGCTCTCGACTCGGCAGGGAGCCTGCTCCCCTCCCCCTCACCCCACCCACCCTCTGCCTGCCTCTCAGCCTACTTGTAATCTCTGTCTGATAAGTTTAAAAAAAAAAACAAAACTTAAAGATGTGTAGGTAATTAAGAGTTGTCTGAAACCAGTCAGCTCACCAGAATATCCTGACATAACACTAAATGCTAATACAGCTTAGCCTCAGCCTGAGTCAGAATGTAAAACTCTCAGAAAATTTTTGTAGGCTAAACCTTCTACAGTTCTGGAGAAAATTTAGTCTATTAAAAGGAAAGGGAAAGGAAAGAGTTCTTAGTTTTGCCCATACTTTTGATCTTTTCGTTTACATCCTTTGGTCCATACACTAGATTTTTCAAAGCTGTTTGACCCTGCTTTTCACTGTTTCTTTTTTTCTTTCTATTTTTTTTTTTCCTTTCTTCTGTTCCTGTATTAGGTCACCAGTTGTTAAGATTGCATTTCTTAACTCATCAATGGATGTGTATTTTGTATTATCATTTTAAAATATAATCTTGGCATTTCACTATATGCTATTACTTTAAGATTCCAAAAATAAATATTAATATTTTATTTGTAATTCTTTCTTCATATAATTTAAACTTCTTAAAAAGTTATTTTTATAGCATATGATGTATTATTTGCCCCAGGGTTACAGGTCTGTGAATTGTCAGCTTACACATTTCACAGCACTCACCATAGCACGTACCCTCCCCAGTGTCTATAACCCAACCACTTTATCCCTACCCCGTACCCCCCAGCAACCCTCAGTTTGTTTTGTGAGATTAAGAGTCTCTTATGGTTTGTCTCCCTCCTGATCCCATCTTGTTTCATTTTTTCCTTCCCTACCCCACATACTTAAGCTTTTAACTTTTAGTGTATTTACATGTATGTGCTTATCCTGAAAAATTGTGGGTCTGCTTTAAGTTATAGATTAGCTCTTTTTAAAATTTTTGGGGGGATGGGTGGGTGGAGGAATGAATTTTTTTTTTTTTTTACTGGTTTAAATTTTTTTTTTAATTTTTTATTTTTAATAAACATATATTTTTATCCCCAGGGGTGCAGGTGGGTGAATCACCAGGTTTACACACTTCAAAGCACTCACCAAAGCACATACCCTCCCCAATATCCATAATTGCACCCCCTTCTACCAAACCCCCTCCCCCCAGCAACCCTCAGTTTGTTTTGTGAGATCAAGAGTCACTTATGGTTTGTCTCCCTCCCAATCCAATCTTTTTCCATTTATTCTTCTCCTATAAGCCCCCATGTTGCATCACCACTTCCTCATATCAGGGAGATCATATGATAGTTGTCTTTCTCCCCTTGACTTATTTCGCTGAGCATGATATGCTCTAGTTCCATCCATGTTGTCGCAAATGGCAAGATTTCATTTCTTTTGATGGCTGCATAGTATTCCATTGTGTATATATACCACATCTTCTTGATCCATTCATCTGTTGATGGACATCTAGGTTCTTTCCATAGTTTGGCTATTGTGGACATTGCTGCTATAAACATTTGGGTGCACGTGCCCCTTTGGATCACGGCGTTTGTATCTTTAGGGTAGATACCCAATAGTGCAATTGCTGGGTCATGGGGCAGTTCTATTTTCAACATTTTGAGGAACCTCCATGCTGTTTTCCAGAGTGGCTGCACCAGCTTGCATTCCCACCAACAGTGTAGGAGGGTGCCCCTTTCTCCGCATCCTCGCCAGCATCTGTCATTTCCTGACTTGTTGATTTTAGCCGTTCTGACTGGTGTGAGGTGATATCTCATTGTGGTTTTGATTTGTATTTCCCTGATGCCGAGTGATATGGAGCATTTTTTCATGTGTCTATTGGCCATCTGGATGTCTTCTTTGCAGAAATGTCTGTTCATGTCCTCTGCCCATTTTTGATTGGATTATTTGTTCTTTGGGTGTTGAGTTTGCTAAGTTCTTTATGGATTCTGGACACTAGTCCTTTATCTGATATGTCGTTTGCAAATATCTTCTCCCATTCTGTCAGTTGTCTTTTGATTTTGTTAACTGTTTCCTTTGCTGTGCAAAAGCTTTTGATCTTGATGAAATCCCAATAGTTCATTTTTGCCCTTGCTTCCCTTGCCTTTGGCGTTGTTCCTAGGAAGATGTTGCTGTGGCTGAGGTAGAAGAGGTTCCTGCCTGTGTTCTCCTCAAGGATTTTGATGGATTCCTTTCTCACATTGAGGTCCTTCATCCATTTTGAGTCTATTTTTGTGTGGTGTAAGGAAATGGTCCAATTTCATTTTTCTGCATGTGGCTGTCCAATTTTCTCAGCACCATTTATTGAAGGGGCTGTCTTTTTTTCCATTGGACATTCTTTCCTGCTTTATCGAAGATTAGTTGACTGTAGAGTTGAGGGTCTATTTCGGGGCTCTCTATTTTGCTCCATTGATCTATGTGTCTGTTTTTGTGCCAGTACCATGCTGTCTTGATGACGACAGCTTTGTAATAGAGCTTGAAGTCCGGAATTGTGATGCCACCAACGTTGGCTTTCTTTTTCAATATCCCTTTGGCTATTCGAGGTCTTTTCTGGTTCCATATAAATTTTAGAATTATTTGTTCCATTTCTTTGAAAAAGATGGATGGTACTTTGATAGGAATTGCATTAAATGTGTAGATTGCTTTAGATAGCATAGACATTTTCACAATATTTATTCTTCCAATCCAGGAGCATGGAACATTTTTCCATTTCTTTGTGTCTTCCTCAATTTCTTTCATGAGTACATTATAGTTTTCTGAGTATAGATTCTGTGCCTCTTTGGTTAGGTTTAGTCCTAGGTATCTTACGGTTTTGGGTGCAATTGTAAATGGGATTGACTCCTTAATTTCTCTTTCTTCTGTCTTGCTGTTGGTGTAGAGAAATGCAACTGATTTCTGTGCATTAATTTTATATCCTGAAACTTTACTGAATTCCTGTATAAGTTCTAGCAGTTTTGGAGTGGAGTCTTTTGGGTTTTCCACATATAGTATCATATCATCTGTGAAGAGTGATAATTTGACTTCTTCTTTGCCGATTTGGATGCCTTTAATTTCCTTTTGTTGTCTGATTGCTGAGGCTAGGACCTCTAGTAGTATGTTGAATAGCAGTGGTGATAATGGACATCCCTGCCGTGTTCCTGACCTTAGCGGAAAAGCTTTCTGTTTTTCTCCATTGAGAATGATATTTGCGGTGGGTTTTTCATAGATGGCTTTGATGATATTGAGGTATGTGCCCTCTATCCCTCTTTGAAGAGTTTTGATCAGGAAGGGATGCTGTACTTTGTCAAATGCTCTTTCAGCATCTATTGAGAGTATCATATGGTTCTTGTTCTTTCTTTTATTGATGTGTTGTATCACATGGACTGATTTGCGGATGTTGAACCAACCTTGCAGCCCTGGAATAAATCGCACTTGGTCGTGGTGTATAATCCTTTTAATGTACTGTTGAATCCTATTGGCTAGTATTTTGTTGAGTATTTTTGCATCTGTGTTCATCAAGGATATTCGTCTGTAGCTCTCTTTTTTGATGGGATCCTTCTCTGGTTTGGGGATCAAGGTGATGCTGGCCTCATAAAATGAGTTTGGAAGCTTTCCTTCCATTTCTATTTTTTGGAACAGTTTCAGGAGAATAGGAATTAGTTCTTCTTTAAATGTTTGGTAGAATTCCCCCGGGAAGCCGTCTGGCCCTGGGCTTTTGTTTGTTTGGAGATTTTTAATGACTGTTTCAATCTCCTTACTGGTTATGGGTCTGTTCAGGCTTTCTATTTCTTCCTGGTTCAGTTGTGGTAGTTTATATGATTCTAGGAATGCATCCATTTCTTCCAGATTGTCAAATTTATTGCCGTAGAGTTGCTCATAGTATGTTCTTATAATAGTTTGTATTTCTTTGGTGTTCGTTGTGATCTCTCCTCTTTCATGCATGATTTTATTTATTTGGGTCCTTTCTCTTTTCTTTTTGATAAGTCTGGCCAGGGGTTTATCAATTTTATTAATTCTTTCAAAGAACCAGCTCCTAGTTTCATTGATTTGTTCTATTGTTTTTTTGGTTTCTATTTCATTGATTTCTGCTCTGATCTTTATGATTTCTCTTCTCCTGCTGGGCTTAGGGTTTCTTTCTTGTTCTTTCTCCAGCTCCTTTAGGTGTAGGGTTAGGTTGTGTACCTGAGACCTTTCTTGTTTCTTGAGAAAGGCTTGTACCACTATATATTTTCCTCTCAGGACTGCCTTTGTTGTGTCCCACAGATTTTGAACCGTTGTATTTTCATTATCATTTCTTTCCATGATTTTTTTCAGTTCTTCTTTAATTTCCCGGTTGACCCATTCATTCTTTAGAAGGATGCTATTTAGTCTCCATGTATTTGGGTTCTTTTCAAACTTCCTTTTGTGGTTGAGTTCTAGCTTTAGAGCATTGTGGTCTGAAAATATGCAGGGAATGATCCCAATCTTTTGATACCAGTTGAGTCCTGATTTAGGACCAAGGATGTGATCTATTCTGGAGAATGTTCCATGTGCACTAGAGAAGAATGTGTATTCTGTTGCTTTGGGATGAAATGTTCTGAATATATCTGTGATGTCCATCTGGTCCAGTGTGTCGTTTAAGGCCTTTATTTCCTTGCTGATCTTTTGCTTGGATGATCTGTCCATTTCAGTGAGGGGAGTGTTAAAGTCCCCTACTATTACTGTATTATTGTTTATGTGTTTCTTTGATTTTGTTATTAATTGGTTTATAGAGTTGGCTGCTCCCACGTTGGGGGCATAGATATTTAAAATTGTTAAATCTTCTTGTTGGACAGACCCTTTGAGTATGATATAGTGTCCTTCCTCATCTCTTATTATAGTCTTTGGCTTAAAATCTAATTGATCTGATATAAGGATTGCCACTCCTGCTTTCTTCTGATGTCCATTAGCATGGTAAATTCTTTTCCACCCCGTCACTTTAAATCTGGAGGTGTCTTCGGGCTTAAAATGAGTTTCTTGGAGGCAACATATAGATGGGTTTTGTTTTTTTTATCCATTCAGATACCCTGTGTCTTTTGACAGGGGCATTAGCCCATTAACATTCAGGGTAACTATTGAGAGATATGAATTTAGTGCCATTGTATTGTCTGTAAGGTGACTGTTACTGTATATGGTCTCTGTTCCTTTCTGATCTACCACTTGTAGGCTCTCTCTTTGCTTAGAGGACCCCTTTCAATATTTCCTGTAGAGCTGGTTTGGTGTTTACAAATTCTTTCAGTTTTTGTTTGTCCTGGAAGCTTTTAATCTCTTTTTCTATTTTCAATGATAGCCTAGCTGGATATAGTATTCTTGGCTGCATGTTTTTCTCGTTTAGCACTCTGAAAATATCATGCCAGCTCTTTCTGGCCTGCCAGGTCTCTGTGGATAAGTCAGCTGCCAGTCTAATATTTTTACCATTGTATGTTATAGACTTCTTTTCCTGGGCTGCTTTCAGGATTTTCTCTTTGTCACTGAGACTTGTAAATTTTACTATTAGGTGACGGGGTGTGGGCCTATTCTTATTGATTCTGAGGGGCGTTCTCTGAACCTCCTGAATTTTGATGCTCGTTCCCTTTGCCATATTGGGGAAATTCTCCCCAATAATTCTCTTCCAATATACCTTCTGCTCCCCTCTCTCTTTCTTCTTCTTCTGGAATCTCAATTATTCTAATGTTGTTTCGTTTTACGGTGCCACTTATCTCTCGAATTCTCCCCTCGTGGTCCAGTAGCTGTTTGTCTCTCTTTTGCTCAGCTTCTTTATTCTCTGTCATTTGGTCTTCTATATCACTAATTCTTTCTTCTGCCTCATTTATCCTAGAAGTGACAGCCTCCATTTTTGATTACACCTCATTAATAGCTTTTTTGATTTCAACTTGGTTAGATTTTAGTTCTTTTATTTCTCCAGAAAGGGCTTTTATATCTCTCGAGAGGGTTTCTCTAATATCTTTCATGCCTTTTTCGAGCCCGGCTAGAACCTTGAGAATTGTCATTCTGAACTCTGGATCTGACATATTACCAATGTCTGTATTGATTAGGTCCCTAGCCTTCGGTACTGCCTCTTGTTCTTTTTTTTGTGTTGAATTTTTCCGTCTTGTCATTTTGTCCAGATAAGAGTATATGAAGGAGCAAGGAAAATACTAAAAGGGTGGCAACAACCCCAGGAAAATATGCTTTAACCAAATTAAAAGAGATCCCAAATCGTGAGGGGGGGGGGAGGGGATAAAAAGAGGTTCAAAAAGGAAGAAAGAAAGAAAAAAGAAAAGAAAAGAATTAAAAAAGAAAACAATAAGAAAAACATAAAAAAGAAAAAATATATATATTAGATAAACTAGTTAAAAAATGTTAAAAAAGAAAAAGGTAAAAGTTAAAAAAAAAATTTACCAGAAGGCGAGAAAAAAAACAAAAAATGAAAAAGAAAAAAATTAAATTAACTGCAGGACTAAAAAAATCACAGGGAAAAAGCCATGAGTTCCGTGCTTTGCTTTCTCCTCCTCTGGAATTCTGCTGCTCTCCTTGGTATTGAAACCGCACTCCTTGGTAGGTAAACTTGGTCTCGGCTGGATTTCTTATTGATCTTCTGGGGGAGGGGCCTGTTGAGGTGATTCTTAAGTGTCTTTGCCCCAGGCGGAATTGCACTGCCCTTAGCAGGGGTCGGGGTGAGTAATTCACTTGGGTTTGCTTTCAGGAGCTTTTGTTCCCTGAGCGCTTTCCGTAGAGTTCCGGAGGACGGGAATACAAATGGCGGCTTCCTGGTCTCCGGCTGGGAGGAGCCGAGAGCCCAGGGCCACTCCTTAGTGCGCCCTCAGAGAACAGCGCCAGTTACTCCTGTCTGCCTGACCTCCGGCCGCGCTCCGAGCTCACCGAGCCTGTGACCGGTTCAAGGTAACACCGAGCCGTGAGCTTACGGTGGGTTCTGTCTCTGTAGCCGGCTTTCCCGTTCCAATACCCGCAAGCTCTGCGACACTCAGACACCCCGATCCTTCTGTGACCCTGCGGGATCTGAGGCCACGTTGACCCCGCGTGGGCTTCGCCCCGGTTTAGCCTCTGGAGCGATGTCCCTCAACGGAACAGACTTTTAAAAGTCCTGATTTTGTGCGCGGTTGCTCCGCCGCTTGCCGGGAGCCGGCCCCTTCCCCCTGGGTCTATCTTCCCATCGCTCTGGTTTCACTTCTCCGCCGGTCCTACCTTTCAGAAAGTGGTTGTTTTTCTGTTTCTAGAATTGCTGTTCTTCTTCTCTTCGATCTGCGGATGGATTTTCCGGTGTTTGCAATCTTTAGATAAGCTATCTAGCTGATCTCCGGCTAGCTGAAGTAGTCTCAGCCTGCTACTTTTCCGCCATCTTGACTCCTCCCTGGTTTCGGAGGAATGAATTTTTAACAGCTGGGTATATACACTGTTGTTCCGTCCCTTCTTGAGTGTTATAAATGTTAATTTTTAATTAGCTTAACATTAAGATTGAGTTAATCTTGATCCATTATTTCCTAGCATGATGTGGCAACATACTGGGTAGCAGAGAGAAGCCAGATGAGAGTCAGGAAGTGATTGCAGAATGTTAGGAAATAATCCGAGTTGTCCGGTGAAGCAGGAAACTTGACTCAAAAAAATATCTTTCCGTGTAGCCACTGTGGAAAACAGTATAAAGTTTCCTCAAAAAACTTAAAAATAAAATTACCATGTGATCCAGTAATTCCGCTACTGAGTTATTAATGAAAAGAACACAGAAATGTTAATTCAGAAAGATACGTGGACCCTTGTGTTTATTGCAGCATTGTTTACAATAGCCCAGAAATGGAAGCAACCCGGGTTTTCATCAGTAGATGAATAGGTAAAGAAGTGGTGTATATGTATATACAATGGACTGTTTCCAGTAGAAAAGAATGAAATCTTGTCATTTGCAACAACATGGTTAGAACTAGAGGGTATCATGCTAAGTGAAATGAGTCATCCAGAGAAAGACAAATACCGTATGATTCTGTACATATGTGGAACTTATGAAACTAAACAAAAGAAACAAAGGGGGAAAAGAGAGAGAGACAAACCGAGAAGCAGACCCTTACCTGTAGAGAACAAACTGATGGTCACCAGAGAGGAGGTTGGTGGGGGCATGGCTGACATTGGTGAAGGGGACTAAGAGTACCCTTATCACAATGAGCACTGAGGCATGTACAGAACTGTTGAACCTCACTCTAGTGTACGCCTGAAACTAATATAACAAACCTTTCCACTCCATAAATCACCCCCTTACTACCGGGGTCATCAGGCAAGGGTCAGGGCAGTCAGCCGCAACCTGAGAACAGAGAGTTGCTTCTTTGTGTCATTGTGTAGGCATACAGCAAGAATAAAATTTTAAATTTTTAACCAATGCTATAATCAAATTCATGGCAAATGAGAGTTTCAAAAGACCTTTCATAACAGATCATGACTGATAATAATCAAATAGTCTCTTTTTCTTGTCTTTTGTAACTTTATTTTGTAGTTCATCAACTATTGTAACTTTATTCGATTATAACTATATATTGACCAGAAGAAAGCAACATACATTCCAGGTTTCCCTTCTTGCTACAGATAAAGTTATTGAATGTAAAGGGCATTTTCATTTATATCATCATTATTGTTAGAATAAAAATGTTGAGTTTTTTCTTTCCACTCTTTATTTTAGTTGATGATTTTAGTGAAGAATCTTCTTTTTATGAGATTCTCCCGTGCTGTGCCCGCTTTCGATGTGGAGAACTTATAGTTGAGGGGCAGTGGCATCATCTGGTTTTGGTGATGAGCAAAGGCATGCTGAAAAATAGTACCGCAGCCCTCTACATTGACGGACAGCTTGTTAACACCGTGAAGGTAAGCATACTCGTGCTTGTCGGTCTTAACCTGCTTTACAAGAGAGTTGAGGGAGGGGTATGTGTGTTTGCAGGGGTAGATTACAGATTGACCTTTATTACCTATTTGAACAATATGTTTAAGAGTCATGTGGCTGGCTAGTTCATATCACTTGATTAGCGAAGAAGAGAAAGAAGGGGTTACAGAGTACTAAAGAAGGTACTGAGTATGTCAGTGCCTGAGCCAGGTTTCCAAGTGATTTTTCCCAACAGAAAACCAGTTGAAGGATCCCTAAGTAATCGCTTCTCGGCCTTTTGGCTAAGATCAAGTGAAGGATCCCTAAGTAACCTATGAGCACAGTGTTTTCGCTTCTTTGTTGTCATGCATTCCAGTAGACTCTGCATCCCTTTGGAGCTGGAATCGTTTTTATTCATCCAAATTTGTTTTCAGATCACCAAGATTAGTCCCTGATGATAATAGTAGGTGTTCCATTATCTTTGCTGAATGAATGAGTGTATAAATATTATTCTACATACAGATATATGGTATTCAGAAGAGAGGCAAGAGAGTTGAAATAACCAGTAAAGAATCAGAAGGGGTTTTTTTTCTATCAGGATGACTGCCGCTGGTTACTTCCGACAGAACTCAGCTAGGTAGCTGTTAAAATGTTTTAGCTCTCTAAAAGACAGTATCCATTTTTATAGTGATTATCTCTTAAAAGAAGCAACAAAAGCAAAGTTTATCCTCTTGTGTGAATTAAAGTTTAAAGAACAGTAAAGTCGGCAGCTTCCTTGAATGTATTTCTTTCGTTGATGATATTTTATTGTGACATCGTTTTTCAGTAAGATAAACCCTAAAATGTACTCTGAGGGAACAGTCATTGTTTGTTTTGTACACATGATTGCATTTGAAATGGGCTGTGGATTCTCTAGTAGGTTGTTCTTTTGTTATTTCTAATATTATTTAAAATAAAAATGTCCTCAGCTTCTAGTCTAGAATTGAGAGGTAGATTTATTACAGGTACATTTACATGGTCGTCATCACCGTGCCTGTGAGGAGTTAGAGGTCCCCTGAAACCACCTTCAGGCCACGTGATGTTCTGCACGCTCACACCATTGGTGTGTGAGTTACTCACCAGCAACTGTTCTGTGATGTGTGGACTGGTAGATGTAATCTGAGGCCAGGACAGTGGTATGACAAACCGTCCTTCATACCACCAAGTGATAGAAGCAACCTCTACCACAAGAAATTTTGTTATCTCTTATACTCTAATCATATGTTTATGTGAATGAATTGAATAGTAGTTTTGCACCTTGTCAGTAAGCACTAATGTAATTTCAAATCTGAGAATGTAATTGACATTGAGATCATGGGTGTATAAATTACATAATAGACTGTTAAATTTTATAACTTTTACAGCACTTGGCCCATTATAAAACACTTCTCATGAATATAATTTTGTTTGACAGACTCATATTGAAGGTTTCGTAGCTAATTTCAAGACTACTTGAATTCCATAGTTTAGAACACTCTGTTTTATATCAACTCTCAAATTTCATGGAAGCATCATTAATTTGATAGGCAAAACAACCAGACAGTAACAGTATCCCTCTGTCTGATTGTTCTCTTTCTTGCATTATCAGAGAGTTGGATAATAACAAATTTCCATCTTCTACATCATGTTCCAGAATCTTGGCCTGCCCTCATGTATCTCTCAGCCCAGCTGCGTTTGTACATTTGTAAAGTTGCATGACATTAGCATGCTGAAACTATACACAAAAGGTGATTAATTTCCTGGTGAAAGCGGGGTATTTGGGGTTCTATCTCATACATTTGCCATCATTTCTTCTGCAGCTGCATTATGTTCATAGTACTCCTGGTGGCTCAGGTTCTGCTAACCCACCTGTGGTCAGCACAGTCTATGCATACATTGGCACTCCACCTGCCCAGCGTCAAATTGCTTCCTTGGTTTGGCGCCTGGGACCCACGCATTTTCTGGAAGAAGTTTTACCTCCTTCAAATGTTACTACCATTTATGAACTAGGACCAAATTATGTTGGAAGCTTTCAGGCCGTATGTATGCCATGTGAGTAACTTAATGTATAAAACTTAGCTTCTGCCATGTAGATCCATGAATAAGTGCATGTACATGTGTAATATGGGTTTGTAGACAGGGTGTGGGTGGGGTTGTACATTATGTCCATCGTAGAAAAAGAGCCTTTTCCTTCACTCTTTTTCAGTGTGATACTGTTGACCACTCACTCCTACTCCAGATAACTCTCCTTCACTGATTATGCTGTACTTTCCTGAGTTTTGTCTTCATGCCCAGTCACTAATTTTCTAGTTTCTCTGATTGGCTCCAAGATATGTATGCTCTCTAGGAGTCTAACCACAGCCTTCTTCTCTTCCTGTAATTTCTCTTATTATATAAGCATCTTAAAGCATATCTACTCTGGGGGGGTGCCTGGGTGGTTCAGTCGTTAGGCCTCTGCCTTCGGCACAGGTCATGATCTCAGGGTCCTGGGATCAAGTCCTGCATCAGGCTCCCTGATCAGTGGGGAGCCTGCTTCTTCCTCTTCCTCTGCCTGCTGTTTCTCCTACTTGTGCTTTCTCTCTCTCTCTCTCTCTCTATCAAATTAAAAAAAAAATTTTTTTTTTTAATGTTTAAAAGAAAAGATATATTCTGGTTAGAGGAAAGATGTATCCAGACAACACACACACACACATACATTTTTCAGTTTAAATGAGTTAACATTAGTTTTCCTGATTTTCTTCATCCCTTTACTCCAAGAGTCTACTTCTTGTTATCCTTTCTCCCAGAAGAGATTTAGAGTCAATGGAGCTGATGTAGTAGTACTCTTTCCAAGTGATGTTCTCCATCCTTCTGTTCTCATTCTCCTAAAGTTCTCAGAAGAGTTAGGACAAGTATATTGTAAATGATGATAATCCTGTGGCTAAGTAATTTGTCTTTCACTTGTGTTCTTTTTTTTTTTTCAATATTTTATTTATTTATTTGAGAGAAAGCATATACAAGCAGTGGGAAAGGGAGAGGGAGAAGCAGACTCACCAATGAGCAGGGAGCCCAGTGTGGGGCTCGATCCCAGGACTCTGAAATCATTTCCTGAGCTGAAGGCAGATGCTTAGGCAACTGTGCCACTCAGGAGCCCCTCTTTCACTCATGTTCTTGATTTAGACAGCATCTAATAATAGCTACAAGCACTCAGTATGTGCAGTAAGTTAATACACATGAAGGGCAGAGCTGTTCTGAGCCTGTCACATGTATTTGTTCATCTCCTCAAAACATTGGTACTTATGTACTGTTTTTATCATCCCCATTTTACAGATGAGGAAACTGAGGCACAGAGATATATAGGTCACTTATCTTTTAAGTGTTAAAGCAGAGTTTCAAATGTAAGCCATCTAGCTCCAAAACTTGTATTTAACTACTCTGCTGTGTTGTTTAGAAGAATATAGAGAAGCACAAATGGGGGCTCTTACTGGGGAGGAGACCTACTGTTAGGAAACATACAAGCATTCCACTCCTGTTCATGCTCTTTCTCCTTTGATGCTAAGGGGGAGAAGTGTGTGATTTCTTTGATAACAGTTAAAACTCATTTCCTTTACATTATGCTATTTGTAAAGCATATTTTAATAATAAAACTTGGATGATACGAAGAATTTGAGAGGCAATGTGGGGGGTTTGCGGGGTAGAGAAGGAAATAATGAAACAAGATGGGATCAGGAGGGAGACAAACCATAAGAGACTCTCAATCTCACAAAACAAGCTGAGGGTTGTTGGGAGCAGGGGGGTAGGGAGAGGGTGGTGGGGTTATGGACATTGGGGAGGATATGGACTGTGGTGAGTGTTGTGAAGTGTGTAAGCCTGGCTATTCACAGACCTGTACCCCTGGGGCTAATGATACATCATATGTTAATAAAAAAATAAAAAATTTAAAAAAGAATAAAACTTGGAATGTAAAGGTCTATGACTTGGTGGTCTTCTGTATTTTCTGAAAAGAAATAAATGAAGAGCTGAAAATTTAAATAAATAAAACAGTTTTTAAGTTTAGCTGTCATGGTCCACTTTAAAAGATTTTTTAGTTTACCCATTTAAAAATGATAGAATAAAAAACTGGGTTAGGATAGGAAGAAATACTGATGATTTTGAAAAGGATCATTCTTCGTTTGAAGGTAAAGATACAAAGTCTGAAGGCGTAGTCCCATCTCCTGTGTCATTAGTGCCAGAAGAAAAGGTGTCCTTTGGCCTCTATGCACTCTCTGTGTCTTCCCTAACGGTGGCAAGAATCCGGAAAGTGTACAATAAGTTGGACAGCAAAGCCATTGCTAAGCAGGTAAGCATAATGATTTCCCGGGAAGCTGTGGCGGGTTCTCCCCAGGAACAGTGTTTCAGAGGGTCATTACAGGTACCACCGGAGTAGGAATAATCATTGAAAACAGTACCTTTCCTGTATTGCATGTATTTGTTTTATTTGGCTTTGGACTTAAGCCAAAATACAATTAGATATTTAGTTTAATTTGGAAAAGTGAGAATTTCCTTCTCTGTGCATACTTTATATTCATTTTTTGTTTTTGTTTTTGTTTTTTAATTGACTATTAAGAAACTGAACTGCAGAAAATGAAAGAAAACAATTGCTCTTCTTAAGACTATAACTTAACTTTTTCCTGGACCACTTACTGTGTGCCACGTACCATCTTGTTTAGGACTCAGAAGTGAATATAGAGAAAATTCCTGCCTTTATGGCACTTACGTTGCCATGGAAGAGACAATGTTAATATCTAAAGAAATACCTCATCATAGGTCATGTTCAAAGTTGAAGAGTGCTCTGCAGAAAAATAAAGCAAGGAAGTAGAAAGTGATCAGCTTACAGTGTTAAATAGGATGGTCACTATGAAGGTGAAATTGGAGAATAATTTAAAGAGGTGAGGCAGCAAGCCAGGAGAATATGCGGAATGGGATATGGCCCAGAACAGTGGGGTTTTGTCCCAGTGGTATAAGTGCTATGGCCCTGAGGAAGGTCCACGCCTGCTGCAGAGGAGAGGAACTCAAATAGGTGATGGGGTCTAGACTGTTAAGGATTTATAGGCACTGGTAAAGGCATTAGCTTTAACTAAGTGAGCTGGGAAGCATGATAGGGTCCCAGACCTAATGAATGAAATGTTAACCAGGATGACTGTGATCTCTGTTGAATAGACTGGAGGGGGACAGACCGGGAGAAGCAAGGAGACCGGTTTTATAATAATTCATATTAACGATGGTGGTGGTGAGAACTGGGGTGATAGCAGTGGCTGTGATGAGAAATGATCAAATTTGAGGTATATTTTGAATATCAAGCCATCAATTTTGGTGATTAGATGTCAATTGTGAGGGAAAGAAAGGAATCAAGGATAACTCCAAGGTTTTTTCACTCTAACACTGAGGAAAATTGGGTCATTTTTTTCTGATTTGGAGAAAACTTTCAGGAAGAAAATTTCAGGAACTTTAGTTTGGGGAGAAATTCTGAGAGCTGTGTTTTGAAAAAATTTGAGAAGCATATTAGACATCTTATTGGAGATCTCAAAGCCATTGAAAATACGAATCTGGAGTTCGGAGTAGGAGTGTGAACCATGAATGTTCAGAGGTGGTATTTAAAGCCACTTGACTAATTGCTTTCACCGTACTGTAGATATGGGTAGGGAAGAGAAAGGTTACAGACTGAGACCTGGGGCATCCAGTACTGTGGAGCTAGCTGGGGAGATGAAGAACAGCAGAAAAGAGTGAGGAGTAGCAGCCAGCAAGAAAGGAGGAAAAACTACTAGGAGAGTTTGATGTGATAGAAGTCAGTGATTCATTGTGGTGAATGTTTCTGGTCAAAAAAGACTGGGGCTCAGGTCCGACAGTGAGTCTAGTGAGGTGGGAGTTACCAGTGAGCTTGGCAAGCTGTTTTGGCTAATTAGGGAAGGCAAAGCCTAAGGGAGGAAATCCAAGGACTGGAAGGAAGGGATTTGGGGACAGTAAGGATTGACATCTCTCATGAAGTCATATGTCTGTAAATACACGTACCATCTTTAAAGGAACACGAACTGTAGGTAAATTTACAGGTAATAATAGAATTAGATTCTTAGGATTGTGTTTGCTTTAAAAGCACATTATGCATTCGTGTGTGTGTGTGCACATGCAAAAGTAACATTTATGTAGGCATGTTTTATCTGTAAACACTTGAATAATTTATGTGACATTTACGTGGGTATGAAGTAAAGCTAATATTATATTCACTGATCAGAAATACTATGAGACAGCTAGTGGTAAGAACTTTAAATCCATGACAGAATTTCATTCAGAAAGACCTCTGAAATTGTTTCCAAAGACCACCCCCCTCCCACCATCTTTATCTCAGTAGATTGTACTTAACTTACTTTCTGTGACTTTCTGACCGTTGGAAGAGCTTGCGCATTTTTAAAAAATGAATGCCCACATTTTTAATATTCTGATACAGAGAGAAACAAATAATATGTTACTAATCATGTTTAATTTCTTTTCTAATCAAAATGTTCAGATTATTCTTCTATAGTTACATTTTATTTCCCTTTCCTATTCTTCAGTTAGGCATTTCCTCCCATGAGAATGCCACTCCTGTGAAATTGATACACAATTCAGCCGGGCATCTAAATGGACCTGCGCGGACAGTTGGAGCTACTCTGATTGGATACTTGGGTGAGTCAGATCGTCTTACTATTTCAAACTTCTTTATTTGCCTTCAAATCTGCATTCACTTTCCCCACAGGAAGGCAGGTGTTTAAATTCATATTTCATACTGTTCTTGCAATATTTAGAGATGAATGTAACAATCTCAAATTCCAGTCAACTTTAAAAATCATAACCTTTTTAAACATCCCATGAACCTTTCCCCCTTTTCTCAGCACTGATGAGTGCAGACTACATACTTCCATGTAATTTCAAGGTAAATTTCACACTACAGTTAGGGGTAGATGTAAAGAGTTAGAAGTGTTGTTGGTTATTACATGGCTTGGTACAGCCGTGGTGGTACCCAGGAGTGCATCTTGTTATTTGGAAATGAGAGCTTTGGCATATAAATAGTGAATCCAAATATAGTAAAAGTTAAAGCTGGTATACGTTCTGCAGAGCCTTTTACCTGATGTCTGCTTCTGCTTAAAAAGAGTTGATTTTTTTTTTTTGTTAGATAGAATTCTGAGACATAATCCAGTCACATCATCCAAAATTTAGAACCAGCTATTATATAAATGTACAAATTGGTACATAGTATTGGTTCTTTTTTAGGTTAACAAAATGTTAGAGTTCTTTTGGTCAGAATCCTACATGTTTGTCAGTAAGATAATGGCAGTTTTTCTGGTCTCAGTGGTGTGCATGTATCTTATCTTTAGTTTTCTTCTTTAACCACATTGCACTGATTAAACAGTTTTCTTCATGCTAATGCACATGGTTGTTTATCTTTATTCAATACAGCAAGTGTTGATTGAGCTCTGCTCTATGTCTTTTGCAAAAAGATAGCAGCATATGGTATAGTAAAAAGAGCAGTGGGTAAAGAGTTGAAAGAGTTAGGTTCTAGCTCCTATTCTGTTACTGTGTGGCATTTTGCCAGACATTTGAGCTCCTTGGACTTCAACTTTCTTATCTGTAAACAACAGTGCTGGCCCTAATTACCTTAGAAGGTAGTTTTCAAAATTAAGTGCCATAATATAGTGCCAAATATTATGAATACTGCCAAGTACATAAAATATAAAATGCGTATTAATTTTATTTTTCGAAAACTCAGTCTCAGTTAGTAGGCAGATGACTTTCAAACAGTACCTTTTTTAAAAAGCAAGGTTAGGAACATAGATGTGAGGTTTTTTAGTGGACCCTAAGTTAGTTCTGATCCTTTCTTTCCACATGGTGATACTTTTCTGGGATCACTGGTGTACTGTTACATAGGCTATAGAACTAGGGAAATTGAGTAATAGCCAGTGATGTGCCTTGCTTGGCTTATCTTGGGAATACTGGGTCCTTGCCAGGATGGCATCCACACCCTGCCCCCCAGTTCAGAGTTGGAGTGCTGTTGCCCTCCTCAGGGTTATTCCCAACAGTACCTAGTCAGGCATTCTCACTCACCTCAGAAATGCATTCTTTCTCAGGGTGTCTGCACTTTTCCTTCATGTTGCCCAAAGCTACACAGTCAAAACCTTTGAGCTTACTCTCAAACCCCAGCCCTTCTCTACTCCTTCTTTACCCCCACCTCATCTCTTGAGTGTAGCTATTAGCATTTATTGCCTTCCACATCCTACCTTGAATCTTTTAGTTTTTAATATTTGTTTTAGGATTAAGGTGGTGTTTTTTTTTTAAGTAGAATTTAAAATTAAATACTTCTTAAGGTGATTTATTCAGTTCTTATTAACATGGGGAATTTAATTATTTTTCACTGTCTTTTAATCAGGAGTAAGAACATTTGTTCCTAAGCCTGTTGCCACTACTTTGCAGTACATTGGTGGAGCGGCGGCCATCCTAGGCCTGGTGGCCATGGCTTCTGATGTGGAAGGGCTGTACGCAGCAGTCAAGGCCCTGGTTTGTGTGGTCAAGAGTAACCCACTAGCCAGCAAAGAAATGGAAAGAATCAAGGGCTACCAGGTTTGTAACCGTAAAGCTTCACCTTTGCTTTTCTTTGTGTTCAAAAGAAAAAAAATAAGAATCTTCTTATTTTAATTATTACTCATATTTTTTCACTCTGGAAGGATTACTTCATCCAAGTAAACTTTAAAGGTCACAAGTTTTTAGTAAAAGTGATATATTTCAAGTGAGATTTTGAATTGTTTATTTTGGCTCAAACTTTTTATCCTATCTCATCAAATCTGCTGGGAAAACTGGACAGCTATATGTAGAAGAATGAAACTCGACCATTCTCTGACACCGTACACAAAGATAAACTCAAAATGGATAAAAGACCTCAACATGAGACAGGAATCCATCAGAATCCTAGAGGAGAACATAGGCAGTAATCTCTTCGATATCAGCCACAGCAACTTCTTTCAAGATATGTCTCCAAAGGCAAAGGAAACAAAAGCGAAAATAAACTTTTGGAACTTCATCAAAATCAAAAGCTTCTGCACAGCAAAGGAAACTGTCAAGAAAACAAAGAGGCAACCCACGGAATGGGAGAAAATATTTGCAAATGACAGTACAGACAAAAAGTTGATATCCAGGATCTAGAAAGAACTCCTCAAACTCAACACACACAAAACAGACAATCATATCAAAAAATGGGCAGAAGATATGAACAGACAATTCTCCAATGAAGACATACAAATGGCTATCAGACACATGAAAAAATGTTCATCATCACTAGCCCTCAGGGAGATTCAAATTAAAACCACATTGAGATATCACCTTACACCAGCTAGAATGGCCAGAATTAGCAAGACAGGAAACAACATGTGTTGGAGTGGATGTGGAGAAAGGGGAACCCTCTTCCACTGTTGGTGGGAATGCAAGTTGGTGCAGCCTCTTTGAAGAACAGTGTGGAGATTCCTCAAGAAATTAAAAATAGAGCTGCCCTATGTCCCTACAATTGCACTACTGGGTATTTACCCCAAAGATACAGATATAGTGAAAAGAAGGGCCATCTGTACCCCAATGTTTATAGCAGCAATGGCCACGGTTGCCAAACTTTGGAAAGAACCAAGACACCCTTCAACAGACGAATGGATAAGGAAGATGTGGTCCATATACACTATGGAGTATTATGCCTCCATCAGAAAGGACGAATACCCAACTTTTGTAGCAACATGGACGGGACTGAAAGAGATTATGCTGAGTGAAATAAATCAAGCAGAGAGAGTCAATTATATGATTTCATGTATTTGTGGAGCATAACAAATAGCATGGAGGACATGGGGAGTTAGAGAGGAGAAGGGAGTTGGGGGAAACTGGAAAGGGATGTGAATCATGAGAGACTATGGACTCTGAAAAACAATCTAAGGGGTTTGAAGTGGCGGGGGTGTGGGAGGTTGGGGTACCAGGTGGTGGGTATTATAGAGGGCACGGATTGCATGGAGCACTGGGCGTGGTGAAAAAAATAATGAATACTGTTATGTTGAAAATAAATAAAATAAAATAAAATTAAAATTAAAAAAAAATATCCACAACCTACTAGGTTTAGCCAGAAAGTTATTTGTCAGAAGATAAACACAAGTACTTGGAGGAAGCTTAAATCTGTTAGTGTAGATGAAGTATAAATGCCTTCTTTTACTATAGCCGGTAGTTCATTGGTAGTGAGTAAATTATTTACTATACTGTTTTCTGTAGATTTATTGACACTATTTTGCTAAGTGTTTTATTTTGCAAAACTTTCAAAATGATTATTGCGGCATTGCTTACCAAATTTCGTGAAAATACACAAATCCTCTAAATGTCCCAACATTGTAAGAATGACTAATAATTCTGTAACTATTTCAGAGAATATCATTCAACCTTTTAAAATTATAATTATGAAGACTATGGTGCAAAAGAAAAATCTTTGTAATGTTATGTGGAGAAAAAGTAAAAGAGTATATGCATGTGATGGCAACAAATTAAATACATGTGAATTAAAAGGGTTTATTTACAAGATATTTTAATGATAGAGTGATGGGATTACCCTGCTTTTCAGATTTTCTCTAATGTTTTATTGTCATAATAATAATTTAGAAATCAGCTTAGAAGTCTCAGGAATTGCTTTGCACAGGGTGTGTGTGTTGTGTGTGGTGTATGTGTGTGAGATATGATTAATCAATGGGCATGTGGTATTGCTTTTTTTCAGTTGCTGGCGATGCTTCTTAAGAAGAAACGTTCCCTCCTTAACAGCCACATTCTCCATCTAACATTTTCTTTGGTGGGAACTGTTGATAGTGGGCATGAGACCTCCATTATTCCAAATTCAACTGCTTTCCAGGATCTACTTTGTGATTTTGAAGTATGTATATGAACACTGACTGGTAATATACAGTCAATGAATCCATTTCTTATTCTGTATGTTGATAGAGTTAACTATTAAACAGTTTTTATCTCTAGAATGTGTTTAAATTTGCACTTTTACGATGCTCCTATTAATGACATTAGTAAAGTACAAAATATAGGATAATGAGGGCGTTTATTCTCTCCAAGGATAGTCTAGTTTACAAGTAGTATAGAAGTGAAATGCTGTAAGGCATTTACCTAACTAAAGCTACTTTGCTGCTTCCTCTGGCTTTGTGAGAGGCAAACCTATTTTAATCAGATAATTCTAATACAAGTTTTTCCTCCATAAATATGAGCTATTACACCTGAAATTTTGATTAATAGTAGCTGTATAATAAACTATTTTGTGGAAATAATAAGGTACGACTTAATCTCACATATCTCTTTTTTCCCTTTAACTTTCCATTCACAGTACTGTGCGTATTCATATGCATATATATAGCACACACACACACAGGGCTTTATATCTGTATATATCTTCCATGTGGGGCTGTAGGCTTCATGTGTGCAGAGACCATGTCTTTGTATCACTACTGCCCACACTGGTGTCTAGTACAAAATGTTTGCTGGCTGTAATCTCTAGGCCACAACTCTTCTTCCTTATAACTACTGTAAGCTCTGTCTTATCACTTATCTTAAATCCCTGAAAAACAGGCTGTGTGCTCTCTTTTCCTGAAGCTGTATTTGAAAGCGTATTAGCAGCATGGCCCATACTCAGTCTTCAGTACCCACAGCTCAGAAGTAAATGCTGCAGTATCTCCCACCTTTTTTTTGTTTTTTAAAGATTTTATTTGTTTATTTGAGAGAGAGCATGAGCAGGGGAAGGGGGAGAGGGAGCGGAAGAAGCAGGCTCCCCACTGAGCAAGGAACCCATGTAGGACTTGATCCCAGGACCCTGGGATCATGACCTGAGTCAAAGGCAGACGCTCAAAAATCGAGCCACCCAGGCACCCCAGTGTCCCTCTCTTTTTGCAGCTCCTGACTCTATTCCTAGCAGGGTCCTATCTTTTTCACTATTTTCCCCTTAATTTTCTGGCTCTGAAATTTTCATTATTTTTTACATAAAAGTGTCCTATTTCTTTATCTTTTTTTATTGTGCTCTTTCCTTTAGGTTCTTACCCCATCCCACAGCCTCATTCCTACAAAGTTGAGCCCCAAATGTGATCTCTAGCTTGACATCTGAATTCTACACTTAGTGCTGATCTCTTGCTCAACATTTCCGTTTTTATGTCCCAGCAACACCTAAACTCAACATTCTTCCCCAAATTAGTTCTTCCTTCTAACTCTTGTTTCTGTTAATAACACCACCATTTCCCTAGTCACTGAGGCTTGAAATTGAAAAATCAGTTTTCTTCTTCTTCGATGTTTATAAACACTCTGAAATTAAGTCCTCTGGACTGTACTTCCATCTTTCCTGTAGTTGACCTTCTGGTGTCTACTTTTACAACTTAGCCCAAGCCCTAATCATCTTCTCTTACCAACTAGGATAACTATCACTTCTTTCCCCCTTTCCTCAACTTACCCATAGATCTTTTGACCTCATTCTTTCTAAGGCATAATCATATTATTCAAAACTTCTAGTTTAAACTTCCACAATAAAGTATTCATTTCTTAATCTGATATTCAAAATTGCAATTTTGTATATTATAAATATTGTAAATATTTGTAAATATTTTATTTACAAATGTGCCTGGGTGGCTCAGTTGGTTAAGCATCTGCCTTCGCTTCAGAGTACTGGGATCGAGCCGCATATTGGGCTTCCTGCTCAACTGGGAGCCTGTTTCTCCCTCTCCCTCTGCTGCTCCCTCTGCTTGTCTGTCAAATAAATAAATAAAATCTTTTTTAAAAATTGTAATATACAAACCTCTCATTCTTTAGAAAATACCTATTAAGTGTCTTTGAGCCAGGCATTGTGTTAGGTGCTAATGATGTGAAAGTAAAAGAATCCTTGCCTCAAGGCATTTAATCTGTTAAAAAAGAAGAGCAAATAAATAGATCATTAAAAATTTGTGAAAGCACAGAGCTAAAGGTATGCAGAATTATGGGAGTACTAAGTAGAACTACTTAATCAAGCCTGGCTTTGTTTTCATCTAGAAACAGGTATGTTTAAATCAGGGTTGATCTTTAGTTTCAAGCATCTGATTAAAATCTAATATGCAAACATCAGAAATTCAGTTGCTGGACACATTTTGGCTTCATTTTATTTTATTTTATTTTATTTATTTATTTTTTTAAAAAGATTTTATTTATTTATTTGTCAGAGAGAGAGAGAGAGAGCGAGTGAGCACAGGCAGGCAGAATGGCAGGCGGAGGCAGAGGGAGAAGCAGGCTCCCGGCCGAGCAAGGAGCCCGATGTGGGACTCGATCCCAGGATGCTGGGATCATGACCTGAGCTGAAGGCAGCCGCTTAACCACCTGAGCCACCCAGGCGCCCCTGGCTTCATTTTAAATTACCTTGCTCACTTTATGGTATTATATAGTATCCCTAATTACTATAAACCATAATAGTCCATAAATAATTCAACCTTATTTTTAAAATAGTATTTCACAGATATAAATAAGATAATGGTAATAGAATTACAGGTTTTTTCTTTTTATTGGTTGTTTGAGAATTTATAGTATACATCTATAACAATTCAGTCTGTTGGGGCGCCTGGGTGGCTCAGTGGGTTAAGCCGCTGCCTTCGGCTCAGGTCATGATCTCAGGGTCCTGGGATCGAGTCCCGCATCGGGCTCTCTGCTCGGCAGGGAGCCTGCTTCCCTCTCTCTCTCTCTCTCTGCACCAGCCTCTCTGCCTACCTGTGATCTCTCTCTGTCAAATAAATAAATAAAATCTTTAAAAAAAAAAAAAAAAAAAAAAACCAATTCAGTCTGTCTTCAGAATATATTATACCACTTTACCCATTGTAAAAACCTTGCAAAGATAGCACTGCAATTTTTCCCATCCTGTTCTTCATGCTATTTTTGTCCAACATTTTATTTCTATATGTTTATGATCTCTACAGTACTTTTCTATATTATATTTGCTTAAATAGTAAGTTATCTTTGAAAGACAATTTAAAAAATTCTTTGATACTTACCCACATATATAATGTGCCGTTTTTATTCCTTTATGTAGATCCAGATTTCCATCTTATCTTATTCTTCTAATCTGAAGAACTTTCTGTAACATTTTCATAGTGTCTGTTAGCCTTAAATTCTCCCATCCAAGAAAGTCTTTATTTTTTTCTCTTTTCAAGGGTATTTTTGCATAGAATAGAATTCTAGTTGACTTTTTAAAAATTCTTTTTATGCCTTAAAGATGTCAGTCATTCCATTGTCTTTAGTGTGTTTCTTCTGCTTGGGATTTGTTGACTTTTCTAGATCTGTGAGTTTGTCATTTTTATCAAATTAGAAAATTTTTAGCCATTATTTCTATAGCTGTTCTTCCTGGTTCTCTCCCCCAACCTTTCCTGTACTCCAATTACATGTGTCTTAGATTCCTTAGTATTTTCCCACAAGTCACTGGTGCTATTGTTTATTTTCAGTTCTTTTCTCATACTTGATTTTGAGTAGTTTCCACTGTTGTGTCTTCAGATGCACTGACTTATTTTCTGCAGTGTCCAATCTACTGTTAGTCCCATCCTATGTAATTTTCATTTTAAATATTTTACTTTTCCTCTGTAGAAGTTCATTTTGGATCTCCAGTTACTTTCTATTTCTCCTTCTCATGTTCATATTTTTGGTTGTATTATTTAGCATATGGAGCATTTTTTTAAGATTGATTGATTGGTTTTTAGACTGCATAAGTTGGGGGAGAGGAAGAAGGAGAGAATCCTCAAGCTGACTTCCTGCTGAGTGTGGAGCCTAATATAGGGCTTGATCCCAGGACCCTGAGACCATGACCTGAGCCAAAATCAGTGGTCTGCCACCTAACTGACTAAGCCACCCAGGCACCCCCGGAGCATTTTTTTAAAAAAGATTTTATTTATTTATTTGACAGAGAGAGAGATCACAAGTAGACAGAGGGGGAGGAGGAAGCAGCCTCCCTGCTGAGCAGAGAGCCCGATGCAGGGCTCCTTCCCAGGACCCCGAGATCATGACCTGGGCTGAAGGCAGAGGTTTAACCCACTGAGCCACCCAGGCGCCCCTGGAGCATATTTTTAATAGAGATTTGAAAGTCCTCATAATTCTATCATTTTCTGTCATTTCTGAACTGCATATAATAATTGATTTTTTACCTTCTTATGGATCATATTTTTCTTTTTCTTTGCAGGGTTGGTAATTTTTGATCGTATGCTAAATTTTACATTGTTAAGTGCTAGATTTTGTCATATTCTTTTACAAAAGTATCGAACTTTGCTCTGTTATTATAGTTATCTTTTTGAGGCACACTTTTAAGATTTGTTAGGGTGGACCTAGAGTAACCTTTAATCTAGCACAAATTTAGCCCCACTACTTAGATATTTCACTTTTAGGGCCTCTGCCTAACTCCCCAGGTATTAAGAAATCTACATGCTCTTTGGTGGGTGTGCAAACTAGTCAGAAGATAGTTGGTATGTTACAAAAATTATTTGGTGTACTCTTCTGCAGTGATTGATTCCAATTTTGGAACTCACATGAGATTCTAGTCACTCAGTCTTTGTCCTCAAGAAGCAGCATTTTTTATTCATTCTATTTCATATGCTCTGTTCAGTATTCAGTAATGATATTCAGTCCTTGATTTCCAAATAAGTTTTCTATACATTTTCCCTTTCCAGTTGTTTACTCTAGGAGGGTAATTTCCATAACAATATTTTTTAATAAAAAGAACCAGAAGTCTTATATATAAGCAATTTTTTAGGGCTTCACCCTATGTTCTATTCAGTTAATTATATAGTGTTGGGGTTAATGTAGAGCATGAAATCAGTCATAATACCTGGCTTGGTAAAATGTGACACAGAGGCTGCTGGGGCTGAGGGAAGGTTTCAGAGAAGGGCGTAAGCCTGTGGAATGCCCTGGCCTGTGTGACTACTCTGACATTGGAATGCCATGGAGAGTTGCCTTCCCCGAAGCTTTCTTTTAGTTCATTTAATCCCATGTTACTAATTCTTGTTTAATTTGAATGCAGCTTTAGTTAGTTCTGGAAGTTTTACCCATTTTAGTTTTTTAGGATTTTAAAGATATCAAAAACCTGTATTTCTCCTCAGTCCTTTATATGAACTTCCTTGAAGATAAATCTCATTCTTTAAGAGAATAAAAACAATTTTAAATGATGAAAACCCAGAAATAGACATTGTTAATGATCTGAGAATTCTTTATGATGCCAGTGATAATATAGGTGAAATAAGTTCTGTGTGCTATATTTATGTTTGTTGGATAGTCATTTGGGGTATCTTTTAACCCTAAACATACCACTGTTCTTTATTTTTATTGTAGGTTTGGCTCCATGCACCATATGAACTTCATCTTTCCTTATTTGAACACTTCATTGAACTGCTCACTGAGTCCAGGTATTAGTTAATATCAATGTAGTTAATTGTTTAATTATAGAAGAGATGATAGCACAGCCTTTATAAACTCTTCTCTTTTTACAGTGAAGCTTCAAAGAATGCCAAATTAATGAGGGAATTCCAGCTAATCCCCAAATTGCTACTGACTCTTCGAGATATGTCTTTATCCCAACCTACCATTGCTGCTATTAGTAATGTGCTGAGCTTCTTACTACAAGGTTTTCCCAACAGCAATGATCTGCTCAGGTAGCGAACACTACTGTTGTCAGTCTGTTTATTGACTAAAAGTACCAATGAGATGAAAGTGCGTGAGACAAATGTAACTGATTCTTATGCCTGTATAATACCTGTAATGTTAATATTCAGAATATTTATTTCTAAGGCACAAAAATATGCATGTCTCAGGGTCTTGTCTTTATACAGCAAAACCAGTTGTTGCTACTGGTGAATAAGAGAATATGTAGGACTGAGCCCAACAAGATTTTTGCCTTAGACATAAAAGTGTTCAGTATAGGAATTCTTAGTTCATCTTCCCCAAGCCCTGCTACTTCTGAAGTATATGTACCCAAGTATGCATGTGCACACATACACATACACATACCCCTATTGTGGGCATACCATCTCTTTTGTGTATTTATTCTAGATCATCCAAACAGATGGTGATGTTTTATTTTTGTATATTATTTTGCTGCTAATGAGAAATGGCTGAAGGCATATTTGTGGATGGTCTGTAGAATAATTTTAATATCAACATAGTAATTCCCATTTTAACTGAAAATGGAAGGAGAACGCTCCTTAACCAAAGTATTTTTTCCAAGTAGAGAATTGGTTAAACTCAGTTTGACCACTTTTCATGTCATTTCCCAGATATCCAGGTGAAGTCACTCCTATTGATTAGAATATTCCCACTAGACTAATCTCTAATCTGTGTAGCATGTAAATCAGTTTTTATTAACTGACCCCAAAGATATTTTTGTAACATGGCAACAGATTTAAAACTGGAGTTTAAAAATTCTTGTTATTTGACAATTTTGTTTGTATCTTATTCTGGAAATAAAATGATCACTTTCCTAAAATTACCACTGAAACCTATCGAATTTTTGGTTTTATCTACTTTATCAATTAAGAAACTAAAACCCAGAGAGGTTAAGCTACTTGCCTCAGGTAATAAGATTAAAAACAGATAGAGCCAAAACTTAAGTTCTTCATTACTAGGCTACAATGGATCCGTACAGAAAAATGTTAGGACATTTTGATTTGGATCATACTGTTTGGTTCTTAAAAATACATTAAAGGACTCACATTTTTGAAGAAATATTTTGCCCTATGTTTTAAAAGATTGTAACATATAACATTAATTGCAATGATCCTAGGGGATGTAAAACAAATACACTCATCTAAAGGTGTGTAAAAAATTAGTTAAAATAGGAAGTAGTATTTTTTCCATTTCTTTGTGTTTTGTTTCTTTTTATTTTTGTTTGTTTGTTTGTTTGTTTTGGGGAAAGAGAAACCTAAAATCCGTAACTTTTTTCTTGTATTTAAAGGTTTGGCCAGTTTATTTCTTCTACTTTACCAACGTTTGCAGTTTGTGAGAAATTTGTAGTTATGGAAATAAACAATGAAGAGAAGCTTGATACTGGTAAGTCAAGTCTGGAACTTGGAAACTAATTTCTATGCCCTGTTTTCTGGCACAGTTTAGAATTATATGTGATTTTATTATATTACTTTTCTCTTAAATTACTTTTCATGGTCTTTCATATGTGCATTTGTCATAAGTCAAGCCTGTAAAGTATATAGAAATACAGAATTACCTATCTAATTTAATAGGTTGTTAATAGTACTTAAAAAACTAAAATCTTTCCTGGAGGTGGGTAGAGATGGGTGAAGTAAGGGGGATTAAGGTAGACTTACCTTCATGAGCACTGAGAACATGTGTGGAATTGTTGAATCATTGTACACCTGAAACCAATAAAATACTGGATGTTAATTTTATGTAAATTTGGAAACAAAAAGCTTCTTAAAACAGTAAAAATCGAGAAGTCACAGGGATGAAAGGTACAGTGTAGGGAATATAGTTAGTGGTTATAATAGTGTATATAGTGACAGATGTAACTACATGTGTGGTTGAACATAGCATAACATGTAGTTGTAAAATCACTGTGTAAAAAAATTAAAAATGGGAAAACATTACGTTTTTTCTATCCTACAGGATTCATAGCAGGTTTCCTTTAAAATAACAAACTATTCTGTGTGATTTTTGAACATCGATTAATTTTTTAAAATACATCTCTTCAGAAACAGTTGCTATTATGAATTATATAACTTACTTTCATTTTCTTGTTAAATATTTAGTGGTCATTTAGAGAAAAAGCATTTCACTAGAATCATTTTATGTAAGTATAAAATAAAAATAGTTTCGCAATTTGTGGGATACTGGGCCCATGACAACCACTTTTTTTTTTTTTTTATAAAGTTTATTTGTTTGAGAGAGAGAGAGAGAGAGAGACCATGAGCAGGGGATGGAGGAGAGTGGGAGGGCAAGAGAGACTCTCAAGTGGGCTCCCGGCCGAGAGTGCAGCCTGATGACATGGGGCTCAGTCCCCAGGCACTGAGCTCAGGTCTGAGACAAAATCAAAAGTCGACTCAACTGAATTTTTTTCCCCAACCTTTCTCGTTTGCTACATATTTTCCCCCCTCTTCTATATTTTTCCTTTTTTATGTTCTAAGGTAGGGGGTTTGTTTGAAAAGCATTGAAAGAACCCTTTAGATTGACTTGTAATTAAATTCACAATATCTTATATTTGCAAGCATTATTTCCATTATTATCCTGTTACTTTATTCCAAAATGGTATCATATAAATGACTTCGTTTAGACCACTGTCCACCTGGACAAGTGAAAAATAATACTGTTGAGTCAGTGCCTCACAGAGGTATTCTCCTTGCTAGCTATCCCATCTGGAGCACAGCCTCTCTCTGGTGTTTCATGAATAAGAAGAGTAAGTGTTGTACTCATGTTTTTCGAAAGAGAACCTAAGATTTGGGAGCCTTGGTGAATTCCTGCAGATTATAGCAGAACATAAGGCTGCTGCTGACCACTCACTTACATGAGCCTGCTCATTTGTAACAATGTTGGTATTTCTTCAGTAAAGCAAATTAGCAGTGGACAGATAGCATGAAGATAAAAATGGATAACACTTACTGAGCACTTAGTATCTGACATGCACTGTTTAAGTGCTTCTTATATTCTTGTAAAAATCCTGTGAGATAGGTATTATTGCTATCCTAGTTTTACAAGGGAAGAAACTAAGACCTAGAAAGGTAAAGTAAAATAAATTTACCTGAGATCATGCTACCTGCATTTGAACGCAGGTAATCCAAAACAACATTATAAGCTTTTTAACCACTGTGTTGTAACCACTGTTTTAAATGCATATGGTAGATGCAAGGATTATTTCTTAGTTCTGAATTAATTCATATAAGCCAAGTAAGTATTATCGAAAGTGCTTTAAAAATCTTCAGAAATATGTAATGTTTATTTCAAGTATAAAGAAGACATAGAGAAAAATATTTCTCTAGTCTCCATATTTCTTGCTGGCTGTTGAATTCAGTGAGCACAACTAGTATAAAATTTTCTTTGAGGGGCGCCTGAGTGGCTCAGCGGTTAAGCCTTTGCCTTCAGCTCAGGTCATGGTCTCAGGGTCCTAGGATCGAGCTCTGCATCAGGCTTTCTGCTCATTGGGGAGCCTGCTTCCCCCTCTCTCTCTGCCTGCCTCTCTGCCTGCTTGTGATCTCTCTCTCTGCCAAATAAATAAATATTTTAAAAAAATTTTCTTTGAGATGAGTACAGTAGTGGAGATGTGTAAATTGCTAAGTTTTCTGTTGTCTACCAAGTTAGATAACAGAAGTTATCTGTTAATTACCAAGTTTATTAGACTAGTATTCTCATCACTTCATTGCCATTTGAAATAAGTCAGAAGTTCATTCCTCGTCTTGATAGTGTAGGATATTTGCTATTTATTTGATACGGACTGAAGACTGTATTTACTATGATGTTCTAAAAAATTCAAGCCATGGTTTTGTTTTGTTTTTTAAGTTGTTTATACAGCATTCAGGATATACCTACAAAAAAGAAAATGACTTGAATAATAATGCTGAACAACAATATAATAATCAGCGCAAAATAAAATAGCATAAAAGAGTAGTGCAGTGTGGAAGAAAGCATCAGTCTGGGGGGAAGAAGTTAAGCTGGAAATTCAGAGTTTACTGTTTTACATTATATTTGAAAATTACGGGAAGCAAAACTGACAGAAAACTAGATATTAGTCTAAGGAGAACTTTTTGTTTCTGTGGGGATCGCCATTTTACTAAAAAAAAATTGAAAAGGAAATAATTGAAAGGAAGTAATCTTCATCTCAATTTAGGTTGTATGTGTTTTAATAAAACAATTTATAAAATACCAGTCTTACCTCTTAGAAGAGAATCCTGAGCTCCTCTTGATAACCTTGAAGCACCCTTCCCAATAATTAAGGCACAAAATTAGCCATTTAAAAGACAGTGTTTAAAGATAAAAAGAATCCCTTGCCCAAACAAGTAAAAGCAAATGACCATAGTTAAGTCAAAGTTTAGCCTGAGTTTCAATTCTAGGAAGGCATTCAAAGGAAGGCATGGGGATTGTGACTCACCAAGACTTCGCCCATCAAGTCAGGCCTTGGCCTCAACCACTGGCCCATAGATACCCAGTCCTGTGTGCTTCCAGCACTGTTCTTTGAGAACCATAAGCTTTCTGTTTTCCTCCCTTTTCCAATTTCTCTGTGCGTTTGTGTGCCTTTATCTTTTATGCTATTTAATTCTAAGTCTCCTTTATATATTACATTTATTGAATATTCTGTGCTTCCTATTTTTTTCATTTTTAAATCTGGTAAATTTAACTATATCCTTCAAAATGAAACTGGAAGTTAAGGATTTGGATTGTTATTTTTATCCATGTGACTACTTTGACTCTATTGGTGGGGGGGTGGTTAAATATTATATAAAAAAGAGTTTACAACCTTTTATTACTTGTTTAGACAATGTCAAATATAAATGAATAATTTTCAGTATTCTAAAGAGAAGCAAATGAATGGACCCTTTTGCTTGTCCACTTCAGTGGAAAGTACTCCTGGAGAATATGTTTTCTAAAAGATGTATTTTTTAGTGAGATTTCCTAGGACTATGTTGTATATTTTACACTGGCTTATCTACTAAGGCGATTTAATGTATATATTTTCATTGTAGGAACTGAAGAAGAGTTTGGAGGTCTTGTATCTGCTAATCTTATACTTTTGAGGAATAGACTTCTAGATATCTTGCTAAAACTAGTTTACACATCTAAAGAAAAGACAAGCATTAATTTGCAGTAAGTAAAATTTTCTTAGAATTGATGGTATAGATGCTATTACTAGTTAATTCAGAGTAGAGAAAAAAGAACTGCTATTGACTTTTAATAGATTTTTTGAATCCTGCAATTTATAATACCTTGAGAACAAAACTATTCTTACTTTTTAAAAAATTTTGAGTCCTAACCCTTGAAATTAATATTCTGTTTTTTCCTTCTTAATTCATCTGCCTTTAAATAGAGCTTGTGAAGAACTGGTCAGGACACTGGGTTTTGACTGGATTATGATGTTTATGGAAGAACACTTGCATTCCACCACAGTTACGGCAGCCATGAGGATTCTTGTTGTGCTACTGAGTAATCAGTCTATCCTCCTCAAGTTTAAGGAAGGACTCAGCGGTGGAGGGTGGCTGGAACAGACAGATTCTGTCTTAACTAATAAGATCGGAACTGTATTAGGTATGGGACTTAACATCAGCTGCTTTAAAATAAGCTCTCTTGTACTCTTATCTTTCGTTTTGTTTTTAACTCTTATCAAAGCTTATACTCTTAAATTTATCTGACAATCATTAAGAATCATGATTTTTTTTTTAAAGATTTTATTTATTTGAGAGAGAGAACAAGTGAGAGAGGGAGAGAAAGAAGCATAAGCAGCCTCTGACTGAGCAAAGAGCCCAATGTGGGGCTCCATCCCAGGACCCCGAGATCATGACTTGACCTGAAGTCAGATGCTTAACTGACTGAGCCATCCAGATGCCCCAGAATAATGAATTTTAATGAATGAACAAATGAATAAAAAGCTTAGTTTCAAATTTGGCTTTTTAAATTACAAAGCAAATGGAAGGCAGACACAGGATATTAGAGATGTGGAAACTAAGGGAATTCCTTACAGTCCTTTTGTTTTGTAGTTCCCTTTTTGATCTATAAGTAGGTAGTTAGCAAATTATCAAAACTAAATTAATAGTAATCAGTATTTTTCATGCTATATCTGTGCCAGTTACTAGATATTTTCATTTTCAACCATTAACTTATTTTCACAATAGTCCATGAGATATAAATAACTATCATACTCATTTTAGAGATGAGAAAACCGAGACATAGGGATGAAGTCACTTGTCAGCTAGAAAGTGTCAAAAATTGAATCCAGGTTGATTAGATCTAAAGCCCTGCTTTTAACAGTTACATTGTATTGCTTCTCAAATATTTAAGCTTGAAGTTTTAGCCAAAATTCCCTATTGTCTGCTTGCTGGTTCTATGCAGTTTTCAACATGGAACTGAGCATTTAAGTAGTACTAGAAAATTACAGTTTCCTATGTTAAAGAGTCACTTGAACTGCTGTATTTCTGTTCATATTAATGATCTTATTTTGGAGCTATATATATTTAAAATAATGTTTTTATTGAAAATTCTAGGCATCCAATTCTTACTGTTTTTAAATCAAGCATTTAAAAAAAATTGTCTTTATAATACGTCTTAAAATCATATGTAATTGTATTCTAGAAGAAGCATCAAGAATACATGTTTGCCCTTGTCAATTAGGGACCCAAATTGAATATGCAATTTATCTCTTTAAAAAAAAACTGCGAAAGCATTAATACCTAGGTGCTACTTGCACTGCTTTCTCAAATACCAAAGAAAATGATAGGAAGACAGTGTTTACAAAGATTCTTTTATTGTTATTTCATATTGGAAAATGAAGAAACTTTGTACTAAAAGGAATTCACTGTGAAATGATTTCTCAAGAAAATTGTTGGCTTTAAAATACGTATTCTAAAGTATCATTATATATACTTTTATGATCCAAAAAAAATCACTATTTTGCATCAACCCTAGGAGAGGGATATAGCCTACAAATGTTACTACTATGATCAGTTTGGTAGCAAGAGATTTCACTTATTGACCTTAATGGTAGCCGCTAGGAGAGTGAGCCGGGAATGTGAGTACTGCTGAGTGTAAGAGTTCTGAGTGCCAGGTGACAGCCCCGATTCTCATCGAACATCAAAACCACAGTGGTGGGAACACCTAACTAAGACTCCTATAGCAGTGTGACTTGCCAAAGTCTTTTAACATGTGTCGTCTCATTTGGGCTTCATGATTCTGGAGACACGTATATATTTTATAGATGTAAGTTATACTTTATAGACAGTAAACCTATTAATTTCTCTAATTGGGAAAGTAAGACTGTTAAATGCATAAGGTTTCTGAACTCAACAGTAATAGAGTCTAAGTAACTGTCTTCTCAGTGTCAATCCCCTTTTCTTTTGTCTGTCCTGTATCACTTCAGTAACATCAGCAAAGGGAGCTTTTCCAATTCTAATCTTAGAATTTACTTGTCCTTCATTGTTACCTGCTTAGAAATTACATATGCTGCTCTCATTCTAAAAGAGAAATCTAAGAATTTAAGTTTAATTTAAATTTGATTTAGTTTAATTTCCCCTAAGTACCTATATGATAACACACATATGTGCGTTTGTATACATGCATATATGTATCTCATATAATTTGATTCTGTTTCTCTTTGATGTGATGAACAACCTAATGTCTTTGAGTGTTTTATTCACATTTATTAGTTTTTGTCAAATTTTTCTTTATATCTTACATGTAGCTGTTACTTGAATCTAAATTAAGGCTTAATTGTTAGTAATATACTAAGTATTCTTAAGATTAATCATAGGGAAAAATAGAGTGTGAGAATTTAGAAAGGAAAATAAGTGCATGTACTGGTTTTCATTTAGGATGTGGAATTTATTCAAAATTTATTTTCCTGTTTAATGTATAAAATACTACTTTATGTCCTTTGACTTCTTAAAGCTCAAGACTTTTTTATACTGATAACTTCACTTAGAATTCACTATAAGCAAAAATCATCAGTGTCCTAATGCAGCCAGTCTTTCAGAAATGTGGCAGTGTCATTAGGAAGGCCAAGGGGGACAGTCCAACTTTATAAACTCTGATACAGAGACATCAGGCCCAAGTCCCAGTGCCACTGCTCTTCAACTCGTCGATTGAACAAATTGCCCATTTTCCATGTTATGAAAAGGATCATAGCAATTTCTGACTCACATGTTCATTGTGTTTGAGAGATGAGATAATCTATGAAAGAGGCTGGTAAATTGCTATATAATTTTTTAATTAGAACATACTTGAGAAGATTAATTCACATCATGCTAAGCAGTTGGTTAGGATGAAATCATTACAAAGCTAGCTAGACACAAATTTCTGTTTTATTATTTTAAATAGTAGCAAGTATGTGCTCACTTCATCCTAGAAAAAAACAAATAGGAAGAAAAAAATGAATATTCATTTGAAATAAAAATTGCCTCAGAGTAAAAAATCAACCCTTCTTCTCTTGGTTGCTGTTCATACAAGTTTTACATTGAAACTCTGGCCAACATTTTATTCTGTGCTGAGTGCTGCACTAGGTTTGGGGAGGCAAAAGAACTGAATGTTCAAGTTGTATCCTGATAAGTTATATAATGGAGGGAGCAGGAGTGATGGAAAGGCTGATGCTACATAAGCCACATCAGTCCCCACTGACCATCTCCTAGTCAGACTATGTTTCTAGGAAGAAGCCTGCCTGTGTGAATAGCCCCAGTCACAGCAGGCTCCCATTTGCTGTCCCAGCACTGGGCAGCTTCCTAACAGAACTACAGATCATGTTGTGAAGAAAGATTGTGCTTATTTATTTTGTCTTGTCTCAAAACTTGTAGATAATTTACAGTTAACTAGGTTAACAGGATCCAGACAAATGACATATATTAACTAAATATAGTTAATTACATTTATCCACTAAATATGACAGCAGTTTTAGTTTTTTAAGGTATATTGTGGTAGCATCCTACCTTTTGGCTATGTTTTGAATTTTACTTTATTCTTAGGGAAAATTTGAGCTCATTTGAGCTCAAATGTGTAAAATTTATCTTTGAATGTGTAAAATTTATCTTACCTCTTGTATCTGATTGTCTCAGGTATTTTTCAAGACCTGTATTCTAAGAGACAGGCTTGCTGAAATCAGAGATAGTAAGAGACCTTTTACCTAGAAGATTAATTCAACAATGGAATAGTTCATTGCCTATATTAATGTGGATGTTCTGGGGAGAAATGTCACATATACTGAATTACTCCTTTCTTTGTTAATACAGCATGGCAATCTATTACTCATTTTGTACTTACTGTTACATTTCCTCTCCTCTTAGGATTCAATGTGGGCAGGAGTGCTGGCGGGAGATCGACGGTCAGGGAGATTAACCGGGATGCTTGTCATTTTCCTGGTTTCCCAGTTCTTCAGTCATTCCTTCCTAAACACACTAATGTCCCTGCTCTCTATTTTCTCCTCATGGCATTGTTTCTGCAGCAGCCAGTTAGTGAGCTGCCTGAGAACCTGCAGGTCAGTGTGCCTGTCATCAGCAGCCGATGTAAGCAGGGTTGCCAGGTAGGAATTATCTAGTAAGGCGTAAGTGTAATTCTGTGTGCCAGAAAATCACCGTGTGGTGATGGGTTACTCACAGTAAAACCAAAGGGATTCCATCCCTTCCTCACTCACATTTAGAGTTTGATTTGGGAAGAAAAATCTGAAGATACTATAGAAAACTTTCATGAAAAGAAGTCCTTTGTCTTTGGTTTTGTTTTGTTTTGTTTGATTACTCTGTATGATTCTGTATACATAAAGAGTTTGGATGGTATTGAATGGTGATTTGAAGAATTTGAGTTACATGATTTTATCTAGAAGTATAATGTCATTTCTGTAGAACTGAAAATAAAGAGATTGGTGTGTATACCATGAATTAATTGGGAAGGATTCTTAGTGCAAGTTCTGATTACAAAAATGTCTTTGATTTCTTGATGATAGATAACATCCACTTTAGGAAAAAATACTAAGGCTTTATTGTGGATAGCTGTATAGAGCTTATGTTTGTGGCACTGTGAGGAGTTAGGAATTCAGATTTGACTCAGCTATTAGTATCATAATGCCAAATGCTAATTCAAATCAGTTCTAGTAATTGACAGAAACTTACATGAAAACAAAGTCTGTACCCTTACATTAAGTCAGGCTTCAGATTCAGGCTTAACAGTTTGGTTATGTAATTTTTCAAAATAAGCATGACACCATAGTCATAAAGTGTTATATAAAACTGCTATGAATAAGTCTCCTAAACTGATTTTTATTTCATCAGATATTATCTGTATATAACCTTAAAGTGAATAAGAATATTGCCAAGGTTGGGGGGGGGGGTGAGTCCCACATGCTTTTTAAAAAGATCCTGCTTAATTAAAATCATAGTTCTGAAATGTTATCTCCTGGCTAATTAGCATGTATTTTCTTTTTGTTTGTTTTCATAGAGAAAAAAAAGTAGAAAACCTTGATTTTTGCATAAGTACCTAAGACAGGATGATATATAGTATTCTCATTTCTTTACAAATGTGAAAATTTACAAATTTTCAGAATTTAGGAGGGAGGCCTACTAGGTCTCTGTTTCTCCATCATGGATCATTTTGGAAAAAAAAAACCTCATTAGTGTCCAAGACGTTTTCAGAATATTAGAACTTGTGAGGCTCTCTCGTTGAAACAAACTGACGGCGGCTAATCTTCCTTCACTCTGATCTCTGCAGTTTGATCTAGACTCCATTTGGACGTTTATCTTCGGAGTTCCCGCCTCCAGTGGCACTGTGGTGTCTTCCATCCATAACGTGTGCACAGAAGCCGCTTTCTTGCTGCTGGGGATGCTGCGCAGCATGCTGAATTCAGTAAGTCTGTGGAGACGCCCCAGCCTGCTGGCGCCGCCTCGGGTCTGTAGTGTGCGCTTAAAGACAGGGCTCCTTACGTAACGTGACTGTTCACTAAATGCGCAATCTCCGGAAGCTCAGCCTGTCTTTTTGCTCTCTGCTGTAAGGATGGACCAAGCAGCTGATGAGACCATGGACTCTGGAGCCCTGCTCGGGTCCAGATCCCTTTCTGGTGCTTGAGACATCCTAGCCTCTGTGTGCCTCAGTTTCCTCATGTATGAAATGCTGGTGGTGGAGAACTGATCTCTTAGGGTTGTTGTGAGGTTTTAATGGGGAGTTGGCATCTACATAAAGCACTTAAAAGAGTGCCTGGTATGTAGTAAGTGATTCATAAGTGTTAACTGATATTACTGGTGTTATGAAATGTACATTACAAAAAACTGTATATTACAAGGTATACGTGTATATAACATATTATAGTCTATGTTATTGCAATATGTTATTTGAACTTTGAAAATCACTTCCCATTTAAAGGTGAAAAACGTATTTGTTTTTACTATTCTAATTATTTCTAACTTAGATATGAAGAATTGAAAGACTAAGTGGCAAAGTGTATGTTTCTATTTATCCTACAGGGATACTGTGAATAGTAACTTAATATGCTTACACAATTTAAGATCACATTGTAAGAGGAATTACTAACTACACTGGATTACAAGTACTGACAAACCTAATTTAGCCACAACTATTCCTATGTCATCTTAGGAAAGAACATTACTATTGTATTCATTTAGAATGCTTTGGAATCCTTGTTTTGGCCCCTTGTCATAAACAAACATAAAAATCTAAGTTAAAAAAACTTGGTCTCTGGGCAAGTATCAGATCGGTGTTGTTCACATATATTCTTTTTTCCTTTTCCTTTTTTTTTTTTTTTTTAAAGATTTATTTATTTCAGAGAGGGAGTGGCAAGGGAGGGGAGGGGAGGGAGAGGAGCAGAGGGAGGAAGACAGGGCATGCCAACTCCCTAATGAGCACGGAACCCAAAGGCAGTGGCAGACTCCATGGCGGAACTTGTGACCTGAGCTGAAACCAAGAGTCAGACACTTAATTAACTGAGCCACCCAGGAAACCCACTTTTTCCTTTTTTATCATCATCATCATTATTGTTGTTGTATTGCTCTTATGGAAAAACACACTCCTGTGTGTCTCCTCTACTCCCAATATTCTGCTGTAACACTGCTTCGCTTCTGACACTTCTGGTCACCAAATACATGAGGGGTTTTGCCACACTAGCTGGATGTCCCACAGCTCAGTTCAGTTCTGATACTATCTACCTGGAGACAGCGTCGGTTCCACGATTGCCCCCTCCCCAGCACACCAGATGCCAATCACAAGTCCACATTTTCACTTGTGCTTCTGACCTGCCAGCTATAAATTGGAGGTTCCTACAACTCGAGAAAGCATTTTACATTCCTAGATTACCAGTTTATTATAAATGGCTGTGACTCAGCAATAGCCAGTTGTAAGACATGCAGAGGGTGGGGCACAGAGCTTCCACACTGTCCACCTGCCATTCTCCCAGCACCTCTGTGTGCTCACCAACCCTGCAGCTACCGAGACCCTGTCCTAAAGGCTTTTTATGCAGGCTTCATTACATAGACATGATCGAATCACTGGCCATTGGTGATTGAATGCAATCTCCAGCCTCTCTCCACCCTTGGGTGCCTGGGTGGGCCCAGTCGGTTAAAGTGTCTGCCCTCAGCTCAGATCGCGATCCCAGGGTCCTGGGATTGAGCCCCATATTGGGCTCCCTGCTCAGCGGGGAGTCTGCTTCTCCATCTCCCTTTCCTCTATGTACTCTCTTTCTCTCAAATAATAAATAAAATATTTTTTTAAAATATTTTTAAAAAGTACACCTATGCACCCCCTAACTTCTAGGGGCTGGCAGTTCCAACCCCCTGATGATGTGGTTGATTCCCCTAGCAAGCCTCCATCTTTCGGGGCTTTCCAAAAGTCTTAGCATTAGCGTGAACTCAGCTGTAGTTGAAAGGCCTTTGTTATGATTAAGGGAAGACACCCTTTATGGCTCTTCTTGCTTAGGAAATTCTGAGGGTTTTAGTAGCTCTGTACCAAGAATGGGATGGGACAAAGACCAAGTATGTATTTCTTATTATAAATCATAATATCGCAGTTGCATGTGGTTGAAAGCATTGTTCTTCTTATTTTACATATGACAGTGTGAGGTTCGGAAAGGTGAGTAACTTCCCCATCTTTTCTGTTACTCATAACTGTCCCATGATGAAGGATGGGACAGCTTTGTGGATAATACAGCCACTATTGGCAGCAACTGTACTCATGTTCGTAATGATAAATAATCAAAATCACTGACTCAAGTTCCTGAGCTGTGAAAACATCAGTGAACAGACAAACATCCTGTCAGTTTCTAGAAGTATTGTTTTTGTGATAGCCTATTTCTAGATTTGTTTCTGTATATTTGCTTGTGTGTGTGGTTCCTAAGTGTTCTGAACCATTGACATATCCAGTTTAGGAAAGTAGTGAGTAATGGGTTTTTAAAGCAATTTTTAGCAGTGTCAATTTTTCTGACAAATTATTTCTTTTCTTGTCCTCATGACAGCCTTGGCAATCAGAAGAGGAGGGATCCTGGCTCCGGGAATATCCCGTGACCCTGATGCAGTTCTTTAGATACTTATATCACAACGTTCCCGACCTGGCTTCCATGTGGATGAGCCCTGACTTCCTGTGTGCATTAGCAGCCACCGTCTTCCCCTTCAACATTCGCCCATACTCAGAGATGGTAGGAAGGGGGCGGGGAGTGGGGGAGCTGTCAAACTGGAATTAATCTGTCCTGGTGGTTAGCAGGATTTCTTTCCAGTCTTTTAAGCTTCTGACCAAGTTACAGCCTCACCTCTCCCATTATTCTCTAGTGTCTCCTCCTTACACTGCCCTCTGCTTTCCCCTAAAATAGCAGTGAATCCTGCTTCCTGTTTAATTTACCGTCCTCTTGGAAGTCCCTGGTTAATCACTCCCCTCTCCAAGTCACTGTGGACCCATTTCTTGCTTTATGTGCTCATACATGTTGTTGTGAAATGTCGTATCCAGGTTACAAAACTCTGGTCAGACCGAAATTTGTCTCCACTTTATTAATCTCAGGAATTAGGCATCTCCTGGACTTAGTCTTTACAAATTAATTATAGGAGTGGTTGTCTTTATACAAAAATGAAATCAGTATTTGTCTTTTTCGTTCAACTTTTCTTACTTTGTTCCATTTTTATTTTTTATATTCTATACTAATTTAATAGAAAATTATTAGACTGTAATCATAGGTAGTACAGGTACTTCTTCAGTCCTTTAAAACAAAGCCCCAAAGACAATTATTACTCTATATACTTTAGAATTTCATGATATCTTCTCTTACTTCCACCACTTACTCTAGGGCCTGGAATAAACTACTTTGTTCATACTAATTTTTCTTCATGTATGAAGGTGAAAAACTCATTATGAAACTATGGGGAATTTTAGGAGAAAGACCAGTAAAACATGACCTGGCTTGTTTCTGATTTTTAAATCCTAATTTTTCTGGTAAGAAAAGACCTTAGGAATTATCTCAACATCTTTTTCTTGTCAGCAGCTTATAATCTGTCTTTTGGTCCTTTTTTGTTGTTGTTGTTGGCTCAAAATTGGCTTGGCTTTGGCCTTGTTTTATTTAGTTATTGGGGGTTTTTTTAATTTGCAAAAATGGATCATCCCTTAGGTGCTACCATTGTGCCAGATCTTTATCTGGGATTCTGTGATATTTGACTTCTCAGTAGATGTATTTCAATATGTAGATACAGTCATTCTCATCATTTCATTTATTTTAAGTGCAGTTATCCACCATAGAGAGAAAATTCAACATAGAACATATAACATGGTTAGTGGCTGATCAGCTTAATACTAGAAAGAGCATGTGTTAAATAACTGTGACCTGTGGTTCCCAGTTGCTACCTTGAAATGAGAGTCGAATAAGCAAAGTGAGGTAATGTTTTGAATAGCTTGATGTGAGGTAAATGTTGAAGGAAAATACTGTTGCTGCTATAATTCGGTTTTTAGGAAACATGGAAGTGAAAATACCACATAAAATCAAATACGACTGGCATATATTTCTGCTTGATTATACCAGGTGACTGATCTTGATGATGAGGTTGGATCTCCGGCAGAAGAATTTAAAGCCTTTGCAGCAGACACAGGGATGAACAGAAGCCAGTCAGAATACTGCAACGTGGGCACAAAGACCTATCTGACCAATCACCCAGCTAAGAAGTTTGTTTTTGACTTCATGCGGGTCTTAATAATAGACAACCTCTGTCTTACTCCTGCCAGCAAGCAGACTCCGCTAATTGATCTTTTGTTGGAGGTAAACACCAAAAAAATGCATTTACATCTCTTTTGTGTTGTTTTTCTAATTAGAATATTAAAAACCAAGCACATTTGATGCTAGATACCTTTCAGATTTCATATTCTTCTGGGTTGTACAGGCAGAACATATTACAGACTATGGGATTTTTTTTTTTTAATCTCAGATGTGCTACATACCCTAACAGTTTGTTTCTCTTCTTTCTATTCCCACAAGCATATCCCTAATTCAGTCCTTTATCGTCCTTTCCCTAGACCAGGAATTGACGGACTCTTTGTGTAAAGGGCCAGATAGAAAATATTTCAAGCTGTGCAGGCCATGCGGTCTCTGTTACAGCTGTTCCACTGTATCATTAGAGCCAGAAAGCAGCCATTGACCATACATAAATGAATGAGCATGGCTGTGTTTCAATAAGACTTTGTCTACCAAAACTGACTTAGGCTGGATTTGGCCCATGGGCTTCAGTGTGCAAACACCTTCTCTTGACACACAGGCCTCTCCTCAGCTTATAACTCCCTGCTTCCATACCTCTTTCATACTATTGCCAAGTATTATTGCTCTAGGTGTCCTGTACGGCTTAAGACGTGTGTTGCACATAGTAGGTGCTTAATATGCACTTACTTAATTTTCCTCAAGACAGCAAAGTTCTAGGTTGCTTGCTACCTTAGCTCAGACTGCTATAACAAAATACCATAGACTGGGGGACTTAAATAACAGGCATTTATTTCCCCCAGTTCCAGAGACTGAGAAGTCTAATATTGGGACACCAGTTTGGTGAGGCTCTTGCTGTACTCTGACATGGCAGAGAGAGAGAGAGAGAGCGCGCATACAAGCTCTGGTGTTTCTTCTTACAAGGGCACTAATCTTTTCATGGGCACTCCACATCATGACCTCATGTAAACCTCATTACCTGCTGATGGCTCTGTCTCTTAATGCCCTCACATTGAGGGTTAGAGCTTTGCCATATAAATTTGGGGGGACACAGACATTTAGTCCACCGTACCTGCCCATTCTCCTAATAAATGATGTGAAGCAGCTGACACACCAGAAAATGAGCCCTCCCAGCTCTAGAAATTGGTCATCCCTGAAAACCAAATGTTCACCTAGAAAAAAATCTCAAAAGGTCATAGAAAGAGAATTTAGTATATGACGAGTTGCTGTACATTCATATTTTTTCGGTCACTTCCTATAAGTAGGGTCACAGAGTCGGTTACTCCCAGGTCTCTGAAAATAAGATTCAGTCAGTGCAGAAGACTGGCTGCTTGTCTCTCTGGGGAACTTCCCACAGGCTCTCAGCCATTTGGCAACTGAACCTGCACTTTCTCTGCTCCCTCTAGTGGCTAACACGGTTAACTTTTTATTTGAAACCTTAAAACCACAGGAGATATTTTATCCTACTCATGTGAAACTATCTCCACTCAGTCAATTAAAAGAAATTGCTAATGTATTCAGATACCATTCATGCTGAGCATTTTAACCAGGACCACAATGTTTAATATTGGCAGGAAAACCATCATTATCATCAATAATACATTTGGTAGAGTTTAAAAGCATGCCTGGTAGAGCTTGTCCTCGTGGAAAACTTTGAGAAGCAAGATGGCTGTTATCTTAGTGGAGTGGGTAGGAATTTGAAGCACTCTACGCAAAATGAGGCGGTGATCAGAACATGACAGGATAATCAAGTTTAGAAGAGTGTGTGCAAAAAAGCATAACCGAGCCAAACAATAAAATACACATGTGTGGAATATATGGGGAGATTTATCCGGTACAGTACTTTTAATCTTACAGGAATTCTTATAGCTATATTAGATGATATAGATTAGCTGTGTCATCTAATAGATGATATGATTGTCTTTTATCTCGGTTTTCTATATTTTTCAATGGGAAAGTTTGATATAACCTGTATTAACCTTGAATTAACATTCTCATTGTTGCAGAGAGTCATTTGCCCTGCAGTGGAATTGTGTCTGGCTATACTGGGAATTAGGGGTGGCTAGGGTTACATTTCAGGGAGAAGTAGGGAATGTCAAGATTGAAACTCCCAGGTACGTTGTAAACTCCTTAAATTTAGTCACCACCTTTCACATGTCTTTTAGTCTCTCACAGACTTAGTATTGTTGTTTGGTGTGTTCTTCTCTGTATTTTTAAATCATTTAACTCTAACTGCATTCTAGCAGTTCTTCTCAAACATGAAGATATGATACCATCTAATAGGAGAGATACACATTGGCTTTTAAAAATTAATTAATACTTTGAGGAACTTTAATGCTACTACACAGTGTATATACAGAGTAAATATACAAAGCATTTATTATACTAAATGTCTTCCTTTGGTGTAAAAAATAAGTAGCAAGCATATGATTTTGAATATTTTGATTATGAAGTCTTTATCTCTGAAGAAGTTCAAGAAGAAAATTATCCTGTATATTTACCATTTACCTACATGAAGGGTGGGGTTTGAATCAACTGATTTTCAGTTCAGTATATGGGAGGCAGGCCATCTTCAGTCTTCAGTCATCTTCAGTCTCACTACAAGATTATGTGCTTACTTGACTAGATCTACAAAAGAATGTGTGGAATTATCTTTGTTAGAAGTTAATAAAAGTAAGATTCCCTTTCATATAAGCTAACCAGAGTGTGCCATTGAGGCTAAGTATAAGGAGGACAGTGGGGCCTAATTGAAAGAGCATGGGTTTAGGAGGGAGAAATACCTGTTTTGAATTCTGGCCCTGTTATTTATTGTATAAGCATTTTCATCTCACTGAGCTCAATCCATTCTCTGGGGAATGATTTATATACTGCTTCCCCTGCATGATTTTTATGGGAGTTAAGTGTATGTAAATCACCAGCAAAATCTATCTTGAGAAATTAAATGTGTGCTGGTTATAGCTGTGTGACTGTGGCCACTGTGAGTTCTCTTTACCCTTCTAGTTTGCCCATCTTTCAGATGGTATAAAAATAAAACGTGTCTCTCAGGGCTGCTGTGAGGATTAAATGAGTTTATATATTTATAGTTCCTACTATGGGACCAGTGGCACGGAAGACTCCCTCAGACACTGCAGTGGCCTATGCTAGCGTCTCCCTGGTGGTCCTCTCTTCTCCCCACTCCCCATGTCTGCTGTCACCACCAGGTGTCGTAGGGAGTTCGAAGCCTGTGAATACCACCATGGTGGCAGGAGGCAAGCGCAAGGGAATGGATAGAAAAGGTTTGGGCTCTGCCTGCAGAAAAGCTCATATGAGTGTGTGCTTGTCTGATGCCACACGTGCTTTCCTGTGGTCTCAGGAGTTCGTGACTCTCTGTTCCACCCATCTTCTAAGAGACCTCCCCATTCTCAGCAGTGTGCAGTCCACCCTGGCTGACCCTAGGGCAACAAACAGATGGAAAGTGGGAGAAGGGGGCAAAGAGAACTCTGACATACCTGAGAGAAGAGATCAGCTAAAAGGAATATTGTAGCTAGAATGAAGAAGCTCAAAATCCTCTTCTTGAAGGGCTTCAGCCCATGACAAACCACAAAGCGGCCTGCCCTCAGTGCGGGCAGCAGATGCCCAGGGCTGTCTGGCCTTGCACGCGAAGATTCTGCATGGTGTCTGCCGGCTGCAAAAAGGAGGCTGTGATTCTTTGAGTACTGGTGTTGACTGGCTTCCCAGTTTCTGTAGGGAAGATGCCTGATAGCCAGAAGCCAGAGCCAATCACAGTGCTCATTCTTATCTTCCCTCTGCCCTGAACTCATCCCAGTTACCTGGTATAGCCAACCAGGTTTATTTAAAAGATGGCTGAGGAGACAGTAGCAGAGTTGCTCGTGTGCATTTGTTAACTTCAATATGGAGACTTTTACTAATGTTGGGAGAGTATGGTATAGCGGGTGAAGCCATGAACTTTTGCCATCAGAGAAACTGAGGTTTGAATCCTAGTTGTGACTTAACCACTCTAAGCCTCAGTGACCCTATCTCTGAAATGGGGTGATAGCTTTACTTCAAAGAGAGATTTTTGCAGATTGAGATAATGTACAAAAAACTAAGCACGGTGTCTGGTACATAATAGTAAGTCCATAGAATGTTTTAAAAAGAAAAAAAAAAAACCCTTGAGACAGCTGTGCATACATTTATAAAGTCTTAAATCCTTTAAAAGTTAGGCTATAATAAATCTCAGCAAGAACATTTAAACCCAGCAATTAGAGCCAATAACAAGTATAAATTCTGGGTCATAATCATTCATATAACAGCTTCTCTGAGGGGATTCAGAAGATTAAATGTGTGTTGGTGACTGAGTCTAGCCTTCAATCCATGCAGAATACAAAAGAATATTTCTTAATTAAGTAAAGATAAATATTGTTGATGAAGCTACTTCTCTGAGTTCTGTGGCCCTTTCGTTCACAGACTCCAAAACGTTGTCTTGTTGAGATTTGATAAACTCTACTCGGTATTACTTATCCCATTAACCACCTTCAGTTGTTACAATTCAGAATGAGCACTGTCATCTTCAGGAGTGTTTAAATCCTCCTGTGAATGGAGAGCCTTCCTCCGGGAAACTTTGATCAGCTTAAACTATTTGACAAAATGGTCTCTGATCTGATGACAGGGTAATCCTCAAGAGCTCATCAGTCTGCTTCCCACTTAAACATTCTCACTTTCTCTTCCTTTGGTAGGGCTATGGTCTCCCTGTACTGTCAACACGAGGGAGAGGCAGGCGGTGGGTGTCTGTGGCGCTCAAGCTGACCGCTGTGATTTAGCTGTTCGCCTACACAGGGAAATTTATTAAGATTAAAAACAACATGACATGTCCTTTACTTTCTCCCAAATAGATACCAAACCCAGTTCCTAAGCACTAGTACTATTTTAAATGTACTCATTAGGCCCATATTTTGTCATTTTAAAACAAATATGTCTTACCAGCAAAACAGAAAAATGTTTGCTGTAGCTTGGGTTTAGCTGTTGGTTTCCAAATTTTTAGAATAAGATCCTTGATCTGAATATAGAATTTAGATTTTAACTGCTCCTTTAAACCCTTTATCAGTACCACAGTGAAAATCAGAATAGAAAGAAATAGGTTTTTTAAAATGGAGCACATTTCAAGTGTAAATGAAGAACAGTAGTCTGAAGCCCACTTTTGTAACGTGGTCATAAACATAGTCCTGGATCTGTCTATTCAAGGATCTGCAAAGCATCAGTACTGTGCCTGTATCTAAAACATCCAGATCTCTTTTTAAGAAAAAAATTTATGTCAGTTTGTTGAATTGTTCAATATGCAACTCCTACCAAAAGCTGGCATTTGAGGATGACAAAAGAATCTTCCCCACCTTTTATCCACTGGGCTTCCAGGGCTCGACCACCCACTTCACAGGTTAGCGACTGGACATTTGTGCACCTGGGTTGTATTACCCTAATTACCAACAGAAATGCCATCTGAGAACTGTACTTTAACTTTGTGCTTGCAAGCTTTTATTCAAGATAATTTTTAAAAACATCTTTGCACTGTATAAACCCTTATCAAAAGTATTGCCTATAGGGTTATTATTGTCCTCTTTGTAAAAACCCACAGAGAACATTCCTCTAAGAACAATTTTAGGAAAACATCCTTGCTGACAATCTAGTGTGCTGCTTTTATAGACAATAAAAAGCTTCGTAAACCATATCATCTTTTTTTCCCTCCTTCTTGAAGCAGAGGGAGCTCAGAGCTAAATTGCGTGCTTAGTTAACTTTTTGTTACAAATATTGCCCTCCCCATCAACTTTACCCCCTTGAGTACTAGGTTCCTGAGGTTTTGTATTTGTTTTAATGGCTTTATGATTTTGTCAGTATCTCATAATAAATTGCCAGCTGTCTTTGGAAGTGAGGTATACTAATAGATTATCAAATATTTATTAAATACTTATAATTTTAGAATACTGTTTTTGGAGGACTGGATTCAAAAGATGATGATGTTTCACTTTTGCTTCTTTTTAATTCTGTGGAAAAGTAAAAGAAAGCATAGCCTATCTACCATCTCACATTTCTCGTTTTATTATTTACCAATAGGTTTTTCTTTTATATAACTATGTAAACATGATAATATAACTATGCTGGAGCTCTTATCTTTGTTTAGTTGATTTTGTTTCTAATTCTAAATTTCATTGATTAGGCTTCTCCTGAAAGATCTACAAGAACTCAGCAAAAAGAATTCCAGACTTATATTTTGGATAGTGTGATGGACCATTTGCTTGCAGCTGATGTCTTATTGGGTAATACTGTGTTTTATTTTCACTTTATCACAGTACCTAGAATAACTCTTCTCTGTCTAAATTCCTAGTGTATCTTCTTTTTAACTTCATCTTTTCTTTTCTGTGCATTTTTCCTTCATATTGGTATTTTTCTGTAGTGAGTAAGAGGCCTGTCTAGATCTTTCCTTTGAATCTGGGATAAAGAGTCAACAACAGGAAATACTTAAGTTGCTTGTTCACATCTGTACACTCAGGTGGCAGGAAGAGGACAAGTAAAGAGAAACAATGTTTTAAAAACCATAATATGAAATTGGATTACATTTCTATGAATGTCTGATACTTTTAAAAAGTAATTTATTGTGATATACTCGTAAGTATACAAACATAAAGCTCCGTGAATGACCACCCAGACCATCATGCCTATATAAGGCTACACAGAAGTGCATTTCAGGCTCCCCCACTTCCCTCCTGCCATGACCTCGTTACACTGCTCACGGAATCACTGTCCCGAGATCTAAAACAACAGGTTCGTTTGGCATGCTTTTGAACTTTACAAATGGAATTATATAACATGTATTTGTTGCAGTCTAGCTCCTCACACATAGCATATTTGTGAGATGTATCCATGTTGTTGCCTGTAGCAAGAGTCCATTTATTTTCATCACTATGTAGTCTGTTATAAGAATAAATAAAATGTGTCCAATTTGTTGTGGTGGGACATTCAGTAGTTGCTAGGTTGAGACAATTAGAAATAAAGCTGCTATAAATATTCTTGTTCATATGGGCCACATATGTATATAATATTTTTATATAGTTATTAGATATATGCCCATGAGTAGAATTGTTCTTTGTAAGGGAAAGGGAGAGAGAACAGGCTGCACATCCAGTGCAGAGCTGGACACAGAGCCCAACACAGGGCTCCGTGTGGGGCTCGATCTCATGATCCTGAGATCATGACCTGAGCTGAAATCAAGAGTCCGACATTTAACCAACTGAGCCACCCAGGCACCCCTATGTTGTTCTCTAGGATGGCTTCCAGAATGTAAATTCAAAACACATTAAGATGTTTTTTCTGTATGTCCCTATCCGGTTACAATAAAAATACAAAACTTGATAAACTTACAGTGGAGCTAACATTTATATATAAAATAATGATAGAATTTAAAGGAGAAGGAAAAGTAACGATTTAACATATTGACTACTTGAGTGCCAAGTAATAATTTTAATCAAAGAACTTCCATCCTATTAAATTATTATTATTATTATTATTTTGCTAAGTAAGTCTGCCAAGAAGTCTTTAGTATTGGCTTAACATTTAACTCTCAAAGCATGCTGTCAAGTCAAACTTTGTGTTTGTTTTTATCACTTAAGAATCTTACTTGCACAGTCTCCATCTTACTATATAAAGATACAAAATGAAGAGTTTAACATAATGGAGTAATTTAGAGTTAGGTAGGAATAATATACTCAGTGGGGCTCCAGAATTTCTATGAAGGAGGGGCTTATGGAGGGCATTTTGGTTAGGGGAATTAGTCTTGAAGTAGTGTGTACACAGCAAACACTTGGGAAGGCACTTCGGAACCTTCTTGAGGAGAAACAGGACTGAAGGTAATCATGGAGGGAAGGAGAGGTGCCCCATTGCCCCACCAGCAGTGACTGTAGTTTCGTTTTCACAGTTGTTCTGGTCCTCTCCTACATGACTTCATTGCACTTGAAGGTATATTCAGAGCAGAGTTGTTTCTGATGGTGTGTTTTACCCGTTATTAGTTGCGCAGAATCAATTCAAAGCTAAGAACCTGACAGCTTTTTTCTCAGAGATCCTCTGTTGCTGTCAGTTTAAGTTGAGGAACTGTTTGCTTATCACAGACTGTCTCAAGCAATATGAGACTTCACACTCTCAATCCATAACTCTCTTGTCCTGCAGAAATTATTTCTTTCAACATTTATCAGGATTATCGGCCATAAATATTTTCTTAATGTAGTACATAAGAGCCTAGTTGTCCTCTTTCTAAGTGTAGTAGATAAACTCATTTTTCATTAGCCTCATTTTTGGAGGATCTGGTCTTGTGCTGGTTGATAGCAGTTTTCTTATATTTATTTTTCCCCTGGCTCAAATTTAGGGGAAGATGCATCTCTGCCTATTACCAGTGGAGGAAGCTACCAGGTATTGGTGAACAATGTGTTTTATTTCACACAACGTGTGGTGGACAAACTTTGGCAAGGCATGTTCAACAAAGAATCTAAACTTCTTATAGATTTTATAATTCAACTAATTGCACAGGTAATCTATTGTCACTGTTGGCTTTAGAGTACATGTTTTTCCTTGAAAAACTTTTCTTATGTGTCAAAATTATCGGAAATAAATGTAACTAATAAGATAATGTTAATATTTAATACAAAGCTCAGTTTATTAAAAGTGAATAAAAACTGTACACTTGTAATCCTTCTCCCCCATCCATAGCTTTGTGCCAACTTGTCCCTTGTAAAGTTGCCTGGTTCTCTCAAGCTGTGGGCTCTCACTGACCTCCCCACTGCTGTTGCTTTTTGCTACCCAGATACCTGGATAGCTTCCTTTTGGTTTAAATACCTTAAGCTGATACAATTTGATAGGGCTTTTTTCATTACACTGTTATACAGTTGTGTGTAAAGGTTTACAGAACAAGAAGAGTTGATAGTAAAAGAATTTTTTCTTCTTGTAATGAAATTTTCACAACGTTCATTGTAGGTCTTTGAAGTTGTCATTTAGTGAGTGTGTGTGTGCTTGCGTGTGTGTACATGTGTGTGAGTGTGCGGTACCTTTGACCAAAGAATGTGGACCTGGTTTGCCACAAGTGCTTAATCTTATTCAACAGGTACTGCAGAAACTAGGAAATGCTGTTATCATGTGTTATTAGCATACAATGCATAGGTTCTTTATCTAAGAATTTTTTTTAAGAGCTAAATTTGTATTTAAGCCAAAGAGAAAAGTTTACAAGTGAGGAAACGAGACTAGACCATCAAAAGAAGTTTTTTACTAAGCTTTTAGGTTATTTGTTTTCCCCAGTCATTTTGAGTAGAGATCATTCTTACAGACAAGTTGTAGTAGGAGGTTCTCCCTGGACAGCACTTCCTCACATGCTCAGACAGGCCACTCCTCTCTGCTCTGTGAGTCTTAACGGCTCTCCTCACTGGGGCATGAGGCTCTCAGCTCGTCAAGTTACATTTATGTGTCTCGGGTTCCAATCCTCATCACAGCAAGAGCTTTTTGGTTTTTAACTTAGCACCCTATACTGAGCATGGCCACTGGTACATAGTAGACCTAATGTGATGTGTGAATGTGAAGCAGACCATTTATTTTTGTCCATTTTACTAAGCATAGTTGCTTTCCCATCTTTAGTCCAAACGAAGATCCCAGGGATTGTCACTCGATGCGGTGTATCACTGCCTCAACAGGACCATCTTGTACCAGTTCTCACGGGCACACAAAACCGTTCCGCAGCAGGTGGCTCTCCTAGATTCACTCCGGGTGCTGACGGTCAACAGGAACCTCATCCTGGGGCCCGGGAACCACGACCAAGAATTCATTAGCTGCCTGGCTCACTGCCTTATTAATCTGCATGTTGGGAGGTAACTTTTTCACATTCAGTTTGCTGCCATGAATTTTTCTTTTATATTTTTCCACCAAAATTCTTTGCTCTGCTTTTCTGATAGTAACATTTCTTTTTCCTCTTAGTCTCGGTTTTAAAATGTCACAGAAAATAGAAAAGATAAGGGTTACATTTGTGCACTGAAATTGTGGGCTTTTTTTTCCTTTAATTTTCTATGTCTTTAAGTTGAGCATTCATCACCTTATGTCACATATGGAATTTAAAAAGAAAGTTTAAAAATAAACAAAATACACATTGTTGGAGGTTAAGAGGGATAAACAGAAAAGAATGTAATGAATAAATGCAGTGCTCTGCATGAAGTGGGTGAAATTGGGATTTTTCCAATGATTGCTTTGATAGATTCTTATTTAGTGTCTGGACATTAAATTAGGCACTGGGATGAGATGTGGGCAAGAAAGACTCCATGGCAGGGTCTTGGAATGTGCAGTCTAGGAGGGGAGACAGACAGTCAGGTGTGCCAAGTGCTCTGCTAGAAGCATGGTGCTTTGGGAGCTTGGAACAGGTGCCCTGAACGGGAAGAAGACACCGGCTGAGTTACAACCTGAGCATGCTTGAGGTGGTTAGCCCTCCATTGAGGATGAGAAAGAGTGATGTGGGAACAGAGAGCCATCTGTGTGAGTGCCCGGGGAAAGAAAGAATATGGCACTTGGGGGAAACTACAAGTATCTCCCTGCAACTGAGTGAAGGGTGGTGGGATGAGAGACTGTGGGGGAGGTGGCACATAGGCCCATGAGGAAAATGTTCTTAGGAACTTCTGGTAATTTTAAGGTAAAAATGTTAATAGTAAACCAAAAAGCACCTTAAATATTAAGACGCCCATCTTGATGCTGTTGTTTAGTTTCATTACATTTGGCCAGGTGGATTTGTGAGATCACCCTGTGAAATGGCATGTTCCTGATGAAGTAGTAGTTCTGTGTTGTGCATCTGCTGAGTATCTGTCTGCCAGTTTGGGAACTTGGTGATACAGCCAGCATTTGCTTGTGTCTGCAGGGTTATACTTAGTCATTACAGCTTTCAGCTACAGTCATTTCCTTCATAGAGTTTAAACTGACTGGAATTTTTCAGCAACGTGGATGGATTCGGACTGGAAGCAGAAGCCCGCATGACTACATGGCACATTATGATCCCCTCTGACATTGAACCAGACGGTGGTTACAGCCAAGATATTAGTGAAGGTAATTACCTCGACTTGTTTCTTCCTTTTTTCTCCCAACTCTCCCCATTGCCAAAAAGAATTGTTTTTTAAGAGACAGAGATGAGCATAGGAATAGGGAAGGGGAGAGGGAGAGAGAATCTTAAGCAGGCTCCATGCCCAGCACAGAGCTGGACCTAGGGCTCGATCTCATGACCCTGAGATCATGACTCAAGCCAAATGACATTTAACCGACTGAGCTACCCAAGCACCCCTCATTTCCAATTTTTAAGATAGACTCTGTCCCCTCCCAAAAACCTCACCTCAGATACTGCCAGTATTGGCAACCGGTGCTCCAATAGGTCCCTCCTGAACATGTGCCAATATGCCCACCATCATAAACTAGCCTACCAGCTGGAGCTCTCCTTATGTTGCTAGCCCCTAACATTTCATGGTAACACTGGGAGATTTGATGATACTAACATTTGCACAAATAGTAGTATCAATATTAATGTGGCATTTACCATTAAGAGAGCTACCTGTTGGTAGTGTTAGATAGGTCTCATTAGAGGTGCAAATATTACTTGAGACAGGTCATCACTACTACCATTTTTATTCTCTTTTATTCATTTTCTCTTTTAATATAGTTTTCCCAATGCTTTTTATAAGTATTATGCATTAAAATCTTCACAGTGGATTCATTTCTAATTTGCACATTGGTCAAAAAGTCATAACTATAAAAGTATTTGTCTCCACAGCCATACAGTGTGGTAGTTTTGCATATGATTTTATCCTTTGGAAGTACACCACTTGTTCTTTCCTTCATTTAAGCATTAATTTATTCTCTGTCCTTCACTAACACATTGTGAAGCCCAGACACTGAGAACATCCCCCAAGGAACTGACAACTCAGAACACTGTTTCTCAAAGCAAAGTGCTCAGACCAATAACATCAGCATCATTTGGGAACTTGTTAGAAAAGCACATGCTCTGGCCCCACTCATATCTCCTGAATCACAAACTCTGTGGGTGGAGACCAGCAATCTGGTCCAGGTGACTCTGACGCTTGCTGAAGATTGGTCTAGAGCAGGAGTCAGAACAATTAGCAAGGAGTCCAAAGCAAGATGGAGTTTAATAGTAAATGTTCTTTTAATAATACTTATTTCTTGCCTATTGCAAAATATTAAAGAACAACTAACTTAATCTTAAACTTATTTTAAATAGTCAGATGTAAACTTACTTTTAAATGGGCAAGGTTCTTATACAGAAGAGCTAGACAATGAAATGTGTATGTAATTTCCAGTTTTATAAATAAAAAATGCAATCTCTTGCATACAGACGAAGTTTTTTTTGTTTTTTTTTTTTTAAGTTCTTCAAGTAGCCAACCACATTTTTGGTTATCTGAGCTTAATTTGGTTATTGAACTTAATACTATCTGAAGCATTTTTTTTTTTTTACATTTAAGTACTGTAGATGAGATTCTTAGATGAAAGGCATGAAGAAAATTACTGCCTTTATATTGTGTTTTTGATAAATTGTGTTTTTGTTGTTGTTGATTTCATTTCCTAGGGCGTCAGCTTCTCATAAAAGCTGTCAACAGAGTTTGGACTGAATTAATTCATAGTAAGAAGCAAGTCTTGGAGGAACTTTTCAAAGTCACCCTACCTGTGAATGAAAGGGGTCACGTGGACATAGCTGTAGCAAGGCCGCTCATTGAAGAAGCTGGTTTAAAGTGTTGGCAGAATCATTTGGGTAAGAGAGGCCTCAAAGATCATGTGACTAACAGATTTACATGCATCTGAGTCTATGGGTGCACTTTAGATATATAATTAAAAACTTCCCCAGAGGATGTCATGACGGCAGCAGAAGTGAAAAGCAACACTCATTCTAGAATGACTATGTTGAGATTTGGCATTTCTTCTCAGATTTTTCTTTTTTAATCTAAAATATGTTACACGTCTGGCATCTATGAATTTGGAAGATAATGCATTGCTCACAGATGCAGTCCCTGGTCACCATCTTGGTTATGAATCCAGAATCTGTTCTCTGTAATTCTGAAATTTAAAAAGCCTTAAAAACCTAAGGTTTTTTCATGAATTTGGTGCCCAAAAATCACTTGTTGCAAAACCTCATCTATATTTATCCTACTTACTGTAAATATTCACACATTTTGCTGCAGAAATATTACCTGTTCAGTTATGGTTTACTGCCATTGATCCTCAGTATTATATACTATACAGTTATGTACCATATCACCTTATAAAATCCAAAACCTTCTAAATTCCTGAGTATGTACAGCACCAAATATTTTAGATGGGGAGTTGTGAATTGTTATTAACTTAGAAACTGAACAGGTAAAATAAGTTTGCGTTTACTGTAGAGCTGTGAAGTTTCAAACACATGTCAGTTCAGCTAGTATAATAATTGCCAAGCAGATAATGCTAATACAAGATCACCAGCAAGTAAATGTGAAATATCTAAGAGAATGTCTGTGTCTATAATGTAAACTGCTTTTGATGACTACAGAATTGTGATGTGTACCCTGGATGCAGAAATGTTAAAAGTAAGACAAATAAATACATGGAGAAATTTTAAAGTAATCTAATTTTGATTTCATAGCCCATGAAAAGAAATGCATAAGTCGAGGAGAAGCTTTAGTGCCCACCACACAATCCAAATTGTCCCGTGTCAGCAGTGGCTTTGGTCTTTCCAAGTTAACAGGATCGAGAAGGAATCGAAAGGAGAGTGGTCTTAATAAACACAGTCTTTCCACACAGGTACATTGTTTGGTTTCATCGATGTATTATTAGAAATCTTTATTTTAAGATTTACTTGTAGTGTTTTATATAACACACTTAACCTGTATAAGCACATGATTTGAAGTGGAACTTTTCTGCATTTTTGCTTTTAGAAGAGATAAAAAAATAACCCAGGTAATGGAAACTTCTCCCAATTTATTATGACGAAATTGCATTGTGAGTCTTGTGTATGCAGACCTACTTCATAACTGGACAGGAGATTCAGATTATTGATACATGACCATACAGTGGGTTATTTTTTTCCCCCAGTTTTTCCAAACTTTCAATAATTTTGTTGCTAACCATTATATAAAATTTAAAGCAGTACCAGCACAAAACGGTTTTTTTATTTTTTATAATCTTGTCATATATATTGTGATTGATTTTTTTAAACTCATCTACCTCCATTAATTTCTCCCCCATCATACTTCCTTTCCCATCCTGGAATCTTAGTGGCAGCAGTGAGAAGGGTCTGAGAGAAACAGTGTGTATCATTCATTCCCTATGTCAGGTTGGATTCCCCAGGAAGCACACTGAGAGGGTGTTTGGTGCAGGATGATTTTTACAGGTGCCCTTGTGGTATTTGTGAAGGGTAAGAAAGGAAGCAGGATCAGTCACAGGGAAATACCAGGTTACAAGGGAGGTCTAGGCTCAACTGACCTAAGTGGAACTTCGGGGCCAAAATGGCCTTTTATAGTTGACATGTGCTGAGCTGAAATGGCTGAACCTGCTTAACTCCAAATCATACAGTCATTGGGTTTGGGGTTTCCTGGCTGTTCTCTGCATCTGAGTTGATCCCCAGCGGTGCTGATGGCACTCTCAGAAGCTGTGGGAGCCAGCCCATTCTGGAAGGAGCATAGAGATGGGGGAGAAAGCATGTGGATCTCTGTCCAGCAGAAAAGCCTCCTCTAGATTCATCACATAATTAATCTTTAGGAGTTTTTTGTTTTGTTTGTTTTGTCTTAATAGTTGTGTCTTTAATGAAATTTTAATAAATTTACTTGGCATTACTTTAAGCCTAGTTAACATTTTTCTAGGAAAATTCATGAAATACTAAGACTCTTTTTCCATCCATTGTTAGGAGATTTCTCAGTGGATGTTTACACATATTGCTGTTGTCCGTGACTTGGTAGACACACAATATAAGGAATATCAGGAGGTAAGAATTCATAACCACAATAAAGGTTTCTTTTGCATTCTTCAAGTGAGAAAGAACTCTCTCATGATACTTTTTCACCGCTTTTAAGAGTAAGTTGCTGAACTGCATTCATCGTCAGAAGATGTTTTTAATTATTGCTGCCAATGGCTACTTTGGTCACTAGTTTTAAGATAGAAAAATCTGGACTTCCTAGAGGCAGATGGCATTTAAAAAACAACAAACTGAAAATCAGCACAACCGAATTCCATCGACATTAACTACTGACATACATACTGCATGGGTTGTTCCTAATAAATATTAAAATAAAAGAAAATCCCTCTCTTTTGGACTTAACAAGGAGACTGAAAATATGCATCCAAGTCTCTGAAAGTCTCTCAAAATTTAAAAAAAAAATTAAATCTAAATAATTTTTTATTATAGGCACTGGGTGTTTATGTTGGTAAGAAATAAATTCAGTGAAATCCTCTTGGTGAATTCATAACTATCCTAAATATTTTGTTTCCAAAGTGGCTGATTTAGATCTATTGAAGGTTTCTGAATGATTAACTGCTAATATTTTATGGGCATACACTAGCTAGTTGTTATAGGGCATTCACCTCCTTCCCTCTCCCCCGAACATGTAAGTACTACTGTGATATCATGTAATTTCAAGATTATTCATTCAGTAATATTCACTATATAAAGAGATTTTATTCTTAGATTGATATTATATACTTATGTTCTATGAAACATTAGATAAGGTAGTCCAATTTATAATCATCTGCTAAATTGCTGTACATCTTGATAAATAGCCAGAAGTTGTACCAGTTCATAAATTTTCATTTAAGTAAAATGGTTTAAATCTATCCCAGTAGTCAGTTGAAAATGGTTTTTCTTTCATTTTTATATGAACATCAAGTACTTTATCAGAGCTGCATGTTTATATTCTTTACCTAAAATCTTGGCAAATGTTACCAAGCTAACGAGTAAGCCAATTTACTGGCAGTATTTCTTGTTCTGATTGACTAGATCTTCTCCTATGCATGTTCAAGTACTTGTTTTGTGACTGGAGGTGGGAGGGAGAGAGTCATCCTTAAATTACCATGTTTATCTATTGACTTACACTGGACTAAGCATTGCAGTATATGTTCATAAGTAATACTTCCAGGTCCTTGCTTCAGTGTCCTTTGTTCAAGTGTACCGCACCCTTGCCCTTGTACCTATCTGTCATTTATTTGGTGTTAAGCACTTGGGCCCCCACAAAAAATCACACCTTCTCACAGAATTCATAGGCCCCTGTAACCATAAATAAATATAATTTTACTTTTATAATATTGACTGAAATGATATGCACTCGTTTTGTTTGCAAATATTAACTTGGCTTTAAGTTATTTGTAAACTTTTGATTATTCCTCCTGCTTTTGCTTGAAAAACAACCTGGACTCCCTCCCCTTAGCGTCAGCAAAATGCCCTGAAGTACGTGACAGAAGAGTGGTGCCAAATCGAGTACGAACTGTTGCGGGAGCGAGGGTTGTGGGGCCCCCCCATCGGCTCCCATCTAGACAAATGGATGTTGGAGATGACAGAAGGGCCCTGCAGAATGAGGAAAAAAATGGTGCGAAATGATATGTTTTATAACCATTACCCTTACGTGCCAGAGACGGAGCAAGAGGCAAATGTGGCGGTGAGTATGCGGAATTGAATGTTTGTGATGGCTCTTTCAGCGGTCTCTTCCTCTTGGCAGGCATCTTTCTTTTAGGTCAGTTACTGAAAGTATCTAAGTTAGCAAACTCATTAAGCTGTATTCAGTTCATCAGGCAGGGTGGCGGTGGTGGTGGGAGGCAGCAACGATGCGGCGGGGAGACATCAAGGGAAGGGCTAGAGCTTCAGGCCTGTGGAGTCATGCGCCCACAGTGGAGCCCAGGCTCTGCCCCTTCACTTGCTGGGTGGCCCGGGACAGGCCGCTGGGCCACTTTAGGTTCCTGTTCCCTCCTGCCAGTGGGGAGAAAAAGACAGCTCTGACTCAAAAGCTGTTAGGATTAGATTGGTTAAATTAGTAAAGCACTTACATGGTGCTTATTTTGTGCCAGACGCTGCTGTAAGTGAAGTTAAGTAAATAGATATTGGCAGAAGCAGTGTTCTTGGAAGAAACACAGAAGAGAGCTAAAGAATAATCGCCCGAGTATGTGGATCTTTCTCTGTGTGTTAAGAAATGTCTTCACTGATTCCACAGGTTTAAAACACAGCATTTGCCAATAAGTTTCCTTTATTCAGATAAGACCCCTTCCCCAAAGTCTTAATTCAGACTTGCACATGACCAGAGAAAATTTATCTAAGTTGCTGATGGTCTAGGAATCGTGTTTTTAAGTTTAGGAAGATAGATTCTGCCAATAAAGCCACTACAAGTTCAAAAGAGAAAACACAAGAGTATAAAAATCTGCCGAATTTAATTCTGAACATCCTCATAATATTTCTAAGTAGTAATTCAACTCTTCGGTGTCCAATAATAATCCTCTGCCTCCAAAATGAAGATTACTTTTGTCCTTGGAAAACTCGTGTTTGTCGTAGAATCACAGCGTTGGCAGTTAAAAGGGGGTCTCACTGGTCATCTCATCCAGCCTCCTATTACTATCATTTTAATGTTTAATCAGTTACAGAGACATTATTGATGAAGTATTTTACATTGTTTTTTGCACCTTGTGTTTGAAATGCAGTCTGTATTTCACAGTAACAACACGTCTCCATCCCGACTGGCCACATTTTACATGGGTAGTGACTGCTATATTGAACCAGGGCAGTTCTAGAGAATCCCTGATTCTTAGACCACTGTGTTGTGACTTTTTAAAAATCTGTACTCCTTCTTGATAAATGAAATTCTTTCGTCTTCCTTTAACATCATTTAGATTTTTTTGAGGCATCAGTTAATTTTTTTTTAAATTAGTATTATAACTTTTGAAAAATGTAGTCTAGAGAAATATATTCTAAGATTTTCCCCCTTCCCAAGCGTCTGACCAACTATGCTTCATGAAGACAGGAAGGTGACTGAGTATCTCTCAAGGGAGTATATCCCACGCTTAGTTTCACTTTAGTGTTCAGCTGCCTCTAAAATCAATCCAGTAGAAACTCCTAAAACCAATTGGAAACCTGCATCACTGCGCAGAATCATCTGCTGAAGAAGGCCTGTCCTTGGATGTTTGGTTAATAGGATTTTAGGATCTGTGAGGTCATAAAGTTTGAACTTTTTAGTGTTTGAACCCTTGCCCACTGTAGAAGTTTTATAATACTTCATTTAAAAACTTTCTTTCAAACCCTTCTTGGGTTTTAAATACTTTCACATTCTTGACTTCATATTTGATTTTGTCAACAATGGAAGAAACGGAGATTTATAAAAGAGGCTTGGAACGTGGATTTTCTAATAAATAGTTTGGATTCTATGATGTGAGGGCAGTTTGCATTGTTCCTATGTCTCATCTCTTTCTGCCAAAACCCTGGCTGTATTTATTTTGTGGGCAGTGATTTCACTTCTGTCCTGTTACTTCTTAGAGTATCGGTCTTAGAGCTGCTAATACATAGTTATCTAAGATTTTTCACAATAGCTTCCTAAGTATCACTTTGCTCAAAGCTATTCCATTCTGTCAAGAACGCCATACACGGTACAACTCTAACTCAAAGCACCATAATTTCTAGTACTACTGCACTATGGAAAAAAAAAATTAATGCACCCATACCCTGCAGCCTCTACTAGTACCTGCTTTTGTTAGAGTAAACCAGCAGGGCAGTCTCTAATTCTTAACCTTTTTTTCCCTCAAATAAATACTTTAAGCCAATAACAGTTTGATAAAATATTTCTTATTGAGTCAGCAATCATATAAATTGAATCCATTCAAGAATACTAAAATATAAGATGAATATATATGCTCTCCTAGAAATGTGACCAACTCACTATTTTTATTTAACTGAGGCATACACTTTTGAGTGTTTTTATTTAACTGAGGCATATTTTTTACTTATATAACTATAATATTTTTATATTGTTTATTCCTTTTTTTTATAACCATGCCATTCACTTTATGAAAGTATATTTAAACTTCTGTATCAGATAAAAACAAAATAACCTATTTGGGGTTCACACTTACAACCTTAGTATTATTAGCATTTTACATAAGCAAAAGCATTCAGCAGCCTGAAAAATCTTAGCAGACAGTCTCAGAAATAAGTGTGTACCATATGGAGCTTATTTTTTAACCAGATGGGTTACATATTGGGAAATACAAGGCAGTCAAGAAATGCTGGAGATACATTAACAAAAAAGGAAAGAGGGGGTGGGAAGGGGAGACAGTTACAGAATGTGGACTTTATGTGGCTTAGTTCATGCACGAGTCAAGGTTGATCTTCTGTGATGAAATTTTCTGGATGACTAATTATTTTGGTCTTGCCAGTTCAGAATACTTTTAATTTGAAATGCCATTAAACGTCCACTTTTATTTTGTGGATTATGCACTCTGGCTATGTTAACCGCAAAGAAAATTCCCCAAAGTAGAAGCAACTGCTCTCCTACTGACTTCTTTCATGACATCAAACAAGAAGAGCAGATACAAAGCACAATGAGTGCGATGCTAACACTGTTTTCCTGATTTTACAGATAAGGAATCAAAACCTAGAGAAAGGTCTAGGCGCAGCTACTAAGTAGCAGAGTATGATATAATGAGTATATAGGATGAGAGTTCCTTAGCAGTTGAATCACTTTTGGAAAAGAAGCGATTCCAACCTTTGATGGTTTTGTGACTTTATTGGTGGACAGTGAGTTTCTTCCAGACAGAAAGAAACAGTATACTAGGTGTTGTCTCTGTAATGCTAACAGAGTATTAAGAACTTAATAAATGTTGAGTGAATGGACTACCAGCACTCTTTCTCCTGAAGTCATAGACTTTTTCCATTGCTTTCCCATTTAGCATTCTGTAGAATTTTCCTAATTCTGAAATTTTTCCACTAAATGGGACAAGAGCCAAATTACAAAATTTGGTCCGAAAGTTTATAACTTGGCAGAGGGCTTTTACAAGAAAAAGGGCATAAATTTATGAATATGAAATTACCCAGGCACCTCTTTCCAGGGTTTTGAAAGGACCCCATGGGAAGTGAAGGCTATTGAAGTTTAAGCTTTATTAACTCTATAGAAAATCTACCTCTGTCCCAAACAGTATTCCACATTGCCTCCCAGTTCTTCCATTTCCATTCTCATAAATGTGTTGCCTTCCTTGCCTGCATGTTTATAAAACAGAGTTAGTACTTTTTGCAATGTACAAGGTATGTGCCAACCTAAAAATTACTTTGGAAGCCTCTTCTTGCTAGGTAAAGCAGACTTTATCTGAGCAAGGGCAATAGACTAATCTTTTGCCTTTGTAAGAATAATACTGTTCTAAGTAGCATTTAAATATTTAGTTCTGTTGATTAAAGAATATAGTGATGATTAAATTTTTTTCTTGTTTTAAAATGTGTTAGAAATGAATTAACTGACTTTTTTTTCCCTCTAGTCATTCAAGTTTTATTTCCTAAACCTTGATATTGTTACACATTGTATACAGGATAGCTTACTTGCTCTAAGTTTTGAACTTCGTTTCTTTATTTTTTTTTTTTTTAAGATTTTATTTATTTATTTGACAGAGACCACAAGTAGGCAGAGAAGCAGGCAGAGAGGGGGAAGTAGGCTCCCCACTGAGCAGAGAGCCCGATGTGGGCTGGGATCACGACCAGAGCTGAAGGCCGAGGCTTAAACCACTGAGCCGCTCAGGCACCCCTGTTTATTTTTAAATTAGATGTTTGTAGAGTATAGAATGTTCTTTTAGAGTCTCATTTGCCTCAGACTTAAGAGCTTTCACAGTTTATCTACTAAAATTATTTTAACAAAAGTAAGAGTAATAATTTTTGTCATGAGAATAATTAGGTACATATGGAAACATCTATTCTCACATGAAAATGATTCCTCTCTGTACAGTGACTTTCCTTGGGGTTAATTTCCATAACTAAAACAGCTATGCTAAATTACACTGTAATTTTATATTTTAAGTGGTAATGTCAGTTTTAGTTATTGTTAAGGTGTGAGCCGCCTCGAGAATGATGAAAATACAAAATCCAGTGGCTTTTAAACAGTTGTCTCATTGCTATGAATCCTACGGAAGAAAGAGATTCCATTTTTTTCCATTAAAAAAAATCTTATTTAGATACAAAAACCAGGTTTTAATTTTGTGACACCCCCCCCCCTTATTTTCATGACTTTATTTTCATGGAGTCATAATCTCAAACAAATTTACTATTGTTTGTAAATACATTGGGGTTAAGACCGTACTGTGTCTACCTTTTAATTTTGGGCTGCTTAGGACAAAAGAGTAATTGACTTGCTTGGAGTTTCCTTTTCTAATTAAGGGAGTTTCCTGTGGCTGCCTCCACATACATTTTTTATGTAATATAGAGATGTCACAGGACTCATAGAAACTAAGCGGCTCATTCGGAAAATTCCATTGCCAACATTATAGAAAAATTTGAAGAAAAATGACTAAAGAATTATTTTCTAGAAATTCAGACTTTGAAAATTTAAGATTTCTATGTGAACATAATTACAATAATTAGTTACAAAATTTTAAGTAAAAGAGAGCAATGATAATACCAAAGTTATTGATATAGCATATCTCTATACTATGGATTGAATGCTTTGCCTTGTAGCAAAATAAGAGTCTTAGTCAGTGAATCAGTGAGTAAGTATGTATTAAACTAGCACTGTGCTGTATGCTGCATGTCAGACCCTGCCCACATTCTGGTTGAAGGTAAATAGTGGACATTAAAATTGCATTCGACAATAGTAATGGGTCCATTTTGCTATATTGGTCTATCACACATCCAATTATCTATTTTGGAATTAGTTTCTTTTTTTAGTGAATTCCAAAGAAAGTTGCAGAATCAGTACCCTTCACTCCTTAACACTTCCACATGCATATCATTAATTAGAGTTGAGTTTTTGTTTATAATTCTTTTTTGATTTATGTAAATTTTACATACATTGAAATACACAAATCGTAAGTGTACCATCATGTGTTCACATATGTGTATTTTAAACTGGTATAGCCAAAACTCCTACCAAGAAAGAGAACATAGATGTATATTTTAAAGGTTATTCTTCATTGCAAGGTATGTTTTTAAAAGTTTGCCTTTAAAGAGAAACGTTTATTAAAATCATGTGAAGTATTTGAAAGGATGCCAGTAGTCCAGTGTTTGCTTTGCCCAGGCAGGAAACATTTGTGAAATTATTTTGTCGATGCATGTTTACTGTGGGGAAAAGTACTAAATGTCATCTCCAGATAAAACTGTGAGAGGGAAGAAAAATTAGAAGTAGTTCTTGGGTGTGTTATTGTCTCTATGTAGCTATCTGTGTATGTTTACATGTATAAGCCATGTACAACAGCTCAACAGAAGTTGCCTTCTCATTAACTGAGATTTTATTCTCAATAAAATATAAAGCTACCACTTAATATTTCAAAGTACTTTTTACAAAAACTTTTGATCTGGAGGCTGATGACCACGTCTCCCTTCTGCTTTCAGCCCTTCTGGGGTTATGGCTATGAAAGTAGTCAAGGAAGTAGGGCATTGGGCTTTTACAGAAGGATTTTTTTTCACTAATAAGCATCTTGTGATTTCTGTGCTACGGGGTTTTGGTAATGGTACAAACCAGCTGCTTCTGTTGTAAAAGAGATGCAGGGATAAGCACAGTGAAAGGTAGGTGGAAGGTAATAGCTGGCATTAGATTCTATTATCCAGTTTTCAGTTTTTTCCTTTTGAAGCTGAATAGAGTTGCCTGTCAATCATCCATTACACTGGCCACCTATGCTGAAGTTTTGTCTGTGATTTTTAAGTTAGTCCTGTTCAGTAGCCTTGAGAAGTCTAGTGTAGTTTCTGCTTTAAAACTACTTTTGATAATAAGAAAAAATAATGACCAGATGCTAAGTGATTATTTCAAACAACTTAGGGTATCATGTTACTTTTCTTTGAGTATGCACGTCTTCCATATTTCATATAGTCCTCAAGAAAATTTTATTTTTGTGGTGTTCTTTATGTTGCTGTGTTTTGTTTTGGTTTGGTTTGGGTTTTTTTTTTGTTTTTGTTTTTTTGTTTCTGATGTATCTGTACTTAATACCCTGTTTTCAGTCTGAGGTCCCAAGTAAACAGCCCGAGACACCTGATGATATCATTCCTCAAAAGGTAAAACACAAATTACTATAAGATAATACAAAATACTTGCAGTTTTCTTTGTTTCGTTTTTGTTTTTTTAGTGCATGGTAGACTAGACTAACGTAAAAGATTGATGTTCAATTTGTCCTTCCTGTAAATTCCTTCGAGTTGAAAAGTTGGTGTCTTTCATGCTGAGAGATGTTCTAGTCTTTCTCGGCTTTGTTCTAATTAGCTTCCTAGGGCCTGTGTGTTCCTCACTAACAGGCTGAGTGTTCACTGCTCTCACCGTAAAATGTGTATCACCTCACATATAAACTAACAAGCTCTGATGCATGTTAGTAATGGGCAGTCTGACACCCTCAACTTTTTTTTTCACTTGCTCATTTAATTCTTCCACATACTAAACAGCGTGTATCTTGGGAATGCAAGGAGTATCCTCTTTTAAAAATTATTTTTTCAATTAGAAGGAACTAAAGAAAATTAAGGGCATATGTAGATCATTTTTTAAAATAGAATTTTAACTTTTTTTAATTAGTTAAAAAATTTACAATTGTTTTCTTTTTCCAGAAAGATTCAGTTAAAAAAAAAAAAAAAGTACTTCTTTAGAATGCAGAAATATACCTCCAAATATTTAGTGAAAAACACGTAGTGCCAAGCTGAAGTCGGTAGTCAAGCCCCACATCTGTTAATTCGTTGTCTTGCCCATCACTAACTATGCTTTCATCATTTTAAAAATGAGCAATTTTGAGTTGAAGATAATTGCAATACCTTACATAGAAGAATTGGTTTGGTGTACAAAGTTTACTACCTTTTTTTCATTTAAAAGATATTACAATATTCTTATTAGTTTGCTCATCAGATTGGTCCTTCCATCATTGTAGTATCATTTTACCTCATTTTAATACTTTCCTATATTATATATCATTCCTGTTAGCTTGCAGCTCTCTCGATTCCCTGACTCTGGGCCTGAATTTAAAAGAAGGGTAGTGTGACTTCACTTAGGTAGCTTTTTATCTCAAAATAGGTTCAGTGTTTCAGTCTAAACATTCCAACAAGGAATATTTGTTTTCCACTTGAGTTGGAAATTGTTTGTTGAAATAAGCATTGTGGTGGATAATACATAGAGACTACTTGAGTTGAAGAGTAGGCCGACAGGGTATTTTTAATCAGCTGTTCTTATTCATCAGGAAGGATCAGTGAAATAATGTTTAGAAAGTGAACATTTATTTGTTGTTTTTGTTTTTTGTTTTAAATTTACTTATTTTAGAGAGAGAGAGAGAGAGACCATGAGTGTGAGCAAGGAGAGGGGCAGAGGAAAAAGAAGAGGGAAAAAATCTCAAGCAGACTCCCCAATAAGCACAGAGCCTGACAGGCAGGGCTCCATCTCAAGACCCATGGAATCATAACCTGAGCCCAAACCAAGAGTTGGGCACTCACCCGACTGAGCTACCCAAAACCCCTAAAAAGGGTTCTAAAGCATGTTTCAAGCCCCATCTTTTTTTAACTTTTTTTTTTTTTTTTAATGAAGTGTTTATTTATTTATTTGTCAGAGAGAGCAAGCAAGTGCACATGCAGGGGAGCAGCAGGCAGAGGGAGAAGCAGGCTCCCTGCGGGGCTCCATCCCAGGACCCTGGGATCACAACCTGAGCCGAAAGCAGATGCTTAACTGACTGGACCACCCAGGTGTCCCTAGAACTTGTTTATTTCATTATGTTATGGTTTTCAGGGAAAAAAAAAAAAAGGTTTAGGTTAGCTAGAGACTGTATTTTTAGGATAGATATTAATTCTGAAAAAGAAATGCTCTTGTATCATATGCAAAAATATCAGATCTTTTCTAATATTTCTAGATAATAAATTTCTTCTTCAAGATAGACTTATATTGTTCTTAATATACTCATTTTGTTAGTAAGTTTATGGAGCATATTATTTTACACAATAAACAACAGGAATGTTTTAGCAAATTGAAGATAACAGCTTGGAGGAGCAGGCCCAGCAGAGAGCTCCATCTGGCCTGAAGCTGGTTGATTCCATGTTGGGTCAGAACTTGGGGAAGGTCTGGGCCATTTTTGGAGTTTTAGTAAGAACTGGGAACATGGGGAAGAACAGTGCAGTTCTGAATCTTTACCTCCAGGTGTCTAAGGTAAATACTGGCACAGATGATTCCAACTAAATGGATTGCCTTTACGCCTGACTACGCACTTTATTTGGAGTAGAAGCAAAGTTCCAGGCTTCACACAAACCAGACATCCTCTTGCGCCTTGATGTTCTCCAACACTGGCTGTTCCCTTTACTGTCTAGGAAGGTTTTCTAATACATCAGTAAGGTCATGTGGTACTAACGTGAAAATGTTTTTTGACTACAGATGATTTATGTCTATTTCAGGAAGAAAAACTGCTAATACTGTTTTTTTATATGTATGTTTTAAGAATCAGTGCAATTTTAAAATAGAGGAACTTAACCCAAAAGTCTGTGGCTTTACTGTGTATAAACACAGTTTGTTAAAAAAATCCCTTTGAGAAGGTAACACATAAAGAATTCGTGATACCATACCTTCCTCCGGGAAGCTTATATTTTAATTCTTGAAAATAATCATCTGAATCCTTTTGTTCTGTAATTTCTTAGAAACCCGCTCGATACAGAAGAGCCATAAGTTATGACAGTAAAGAATACTACATGCGACTAGCCTCTGGCAATCCAGCCATTGTCCAGGATACCATAGTGGAGAGTTCAGAAGGTGAAGCCGCTCAGCAGGAACCAGAGCACGGCGAGGACACTATCGCTAAAGTCAAAGGTCAGCCTTCCTCTTCCTTGGAAGTAAAAACCACTTTGGAGCATTTGTTAGATTTGTGTTTTCGTGAAAACATGAGCTGCTATAAAGCATTGGGCCAACTATGTGGATAAAAGTATCCATGCGTATTTTATAATTTCACTCTCTTTAAGATTGATTTCTTTAAGATTGATTTCTAGATCTGAACTAAAGGGACTGGCTCTTTACTGCCTACAGGTGATGGAATGTGCCTCTTGGCTTGATAATGTTTTTACTGCATTTGGCAGAATTCTCAGTGACATTTTTTTTTTAATAACTAAATAAATATTTTGTAAAAATTAAAACAACTGCTAAATGTGTTACTAGCGCATGTTAGACAACAGTTAAGAAGAATGTTCCACTAGGGCTTAGTAAAACATACATGAGATGATGAATTCAGACTTTTTTAACATTTTTTTCTTTTAATTTTTTTAAAATTTTTTATAAACTTATAATGTATTATTAGCCCCAGGGGTACAGGTCTGTGTACCGCCAGGTTTACACACTTCACAGCACTCACCATAGCACATACCCTCCCCAGTGTCCATAACCCACCCACCCTCTCCATAGCCCCCTACCCCCGACAATCCTCAGTTTGTTTTGTGACATTGAGAGTCTCTTATGGTTTGTCTCCCTCCCGATCCCATCTTGTTTCATTTATTCTTTTCCTACCCCCCAGACCTTCCACATTGCATCTCCACTTCCTCATATCAGGGAGATCATAGGATAGTTGTCTTTCTCCGATTGACTTATTTCACTCAACGTAATACCCTCTTGTTCCATCCATGTCGTTGCAAATGGCAAGATTTCATTTCTTTTGATGGCTGCATAGTATTCCATTGTATATACATACCACATAACGATTTTATTTATTTGACAGAGAGGGGAGGAACACAAGCAGGGGGAGTAGGAGAGGGAAAGGCAGGCTTCCCGCTGAGCAGGGAGCGGGATGCAGGGCTTGATCCCAGGACCCCGGGGTCATGACCTGAGCCAAAGGCAGACACCAACAACTGAGCCACCCAGGCGCCCCTTTTATTCTGTACTTTTACATATGTGTGCCCTCGGCCCTCTTCCTATAGCTTCTCCGTGATGTGGAGCCTAACAAACCCCACCCAGCCTCGAAGACACTGGTCAAATATCCCATTATCCTTCTCTGAAACCTTTTCCCACCGCCCTGTTCAAAGATAGCATTTGTTCATATCATAGCAATTTCAGTGATTTTTTCACTGCTTTATGTTTTCTAAATTACAAGTTTCTCAGAGGCAGAGATCATCTTTCTTCTCACTTTATGTTTTGGCACATGCCTAGCACAAAATGGGGATTCAGTCAATATTGAATAAGTAAGTCAATTGTCTTTTAACTCTTTTAAGCCTCTGATTCATGGTAAATTCAAAAGTCCTTGGTATATTCTATAAACAAAGCCTAGGAATATAAATGAAGAAATTTTTTTTTTTTCATTTTATTTCATTATATTTCTTTTCAGTGTCCCAAAATTCATTGTTTATGCACCACACCCAGTGCTCCATGCAGTATGTGTCCTTCTTAAGGTCCACCACCAGGCTCACCCAACCCCCCAGCCCCCTCCTCTCCAAATTACTTTCAGATCCCATCGATTAAAAAATTGATAGTATATGATGACAATATGTCAACAAAAGACACCATCAAAAATTGTGATCCATTTATCTTATTATTAAAATTTTCCTTTTCTGTCTCATGGTGACTGACTTATTAACCATTTCATTATCAATCTAATATTTTCATAGAATCCTTGAAACTTTTAGTAGTTGAGTAGTTGAGTAGTTGTATAGTTGAATGGGTTTGTAGTCTTCTAGCTTTCTTGACATTGTACCAGCAAGTGAAGGTATAATTCACAGTCAGATGACTCTTGTTTGGGTCATAAGCACTTCACTTGTCTTGGGCCCATTTTCCTAATGTCTACTGACACAAACCCACAAATTTGGTGTCACTACTACACTATGTAAGGTGTTATGCTAGACAGAATTGGAAGTTTTGATTTACTAAAAATAATGTAATGATAGGGGTTCCTGGCTGGCTCCCCAGTGTCCATAACCCAGGTAACATATGACTCTTAATCTGGGGGTTGTGAGTTCAAGCCTCACACTGGGCATGGAGCTTACTTAAAAAAAGAAAGGATAATGCACTTGTGCGCTTTTTCCCCTTGTGGATATTCCCGGCAGGACTTGATGTCTCTTGATTACTTATTATACTCTTTCATATGTGAAAAGAAGGTTCTTTCAAGGCAAAGCAGAACTTCTGGTAACTCATGTTCAAAGGATAAGATACTATGAGTTATGCTTTTTTCAAAATTCTTAGAGCAACTATCATTGGTAGGTGTGACAGGATTTTTTTGGAACAACTAGAGAATATTAATTAAATGTGGCATTTAGAATGTATTTTGAATGCTGCTTATACTTCGGCATCTCATCAATTGATTTTGTTTCCTCCTGTGATTATTAATAAAGATATCAAAATGTAGACAGTAGAGTATTTCCTTAATCTGCAAGTTGAATGATTTATCCTGTATTTTAAAGAGTTCTATTCCTGGGCACCTGGATGGCTCAGTGGGTTAAGCCGCTGCCTTCGGCTCAGGTCATGATCTCAGGGTCCTGGGATCAAGTCCTGCATCGGGCTCCCTGCTCAGCAGGGAGCCTGCTTCCCTCTCTCTCTGCCTGCCTCTCTGTCTATTTGTGATCTCTCTCTGTCAAATAAATAAATAAAATCTTTAAAAAAAAAAAAGACTTAAAAAAAATGAAGAGTTCTATTCTTTATGACATGATGATTTGATCACCTTCATGCATCTATGACTGACTGTACTGTTGCTTATGATATAAGTCTTGAAATAGTCCTCATGGGCCCTCCAAGTAGGTGGGATCTCTTATAATCATATTTATAACTTTCTGTCTTTAATTTTGGTTCTGATAGTGATTGATTATTTGTGGTGTTCACTCAATGACACCTATCCATAAGCAGTACTGTTCTTACCATTAATTATGCTAAGCTCTGTTTATCATCTGACACTTAGCATTTACTATTAAACATGATGCGAAGCATGAATAACTCATTATTAAGTCCTCCCCAACCCTCTAAGATAAATAGTGTTTTTGTTCCAGTTTTATAGATGAGAAAACAAGATCAGAGAGGCAGATAATTGTCCTGGGTCACACAAGTGTTTAACTCTAGAACCTCTGTCATTCAGCACTGCACTGTGCTGCCTACCTGTACCTTCCAGAGTTATCTCAATTTGGAAATGTGTAGGAGGGCCTGCAGGAACCCAAACCGCTTCCCAAATGGCCCTTATGAGGTCACATGGCTTTCATGCTTATGATCCTGTAGGTCTGGTCAAGCCTCCTCTGAAACGGTCTCGGTCTGCACCTGATGGAGGAGATGAGGAGAGCCAGGAGCAGTTACAAGACCAGATTGCCGAAGGCAGCTCAATAGAGGAGGAGGAGAAAACGGATAATGCCACCCTACTCCGCCTCCTGGAAGAAGGAGAAAAGGTACTGTGCTTCTAAAAAGTAAGGACTGCGTGGAAGTAATGCGTTTGCATTTTACAACACTAACTGATGGGATATTTACCAGGTGGCACAAGATATATATTTTACCCTCTCTAATGACATACAGTGTAAATAGTAAGTAACCATTTGGATTCAGTACTCTACCTCTTCCATTTTTCAGGGTTTTCTGACCTGTCTGAACACACTAGACAGCCCAGAGCTTCATGAGATATAGTGTTAGTACTTGATAGCTAGTTCATTCTATCCCTGTGCCCTTTATTAGACTGTATTTCTTGCCATCATTCTCTATTTCAAACCCATGCACACAGCGCAGTCATTCATCTACCCTTGTGCTAGTTTTCTGCACTTCCGTAGCTCCTCTGGCCATCGACAAGCAGCTTCAGTGCATCTATGCTGTCATCCTCAGGCTTGTATTTAAGCCCCTGTTCTCCTGCACTCACAGAAGACTACCCTACCTTCCTCTTTGCCTCCGGACCTCCTACCCTCTGCCTGCCCATTTGGGCTCACATCACTGGCTCTTATAAACCGAGGTCCCTGCAGCACTGTGTGCCCCGCAGTTCACTACATCCATAATGCTATTCCTTTTCTCTGCTTTACTCACTGTATTTTCTGTCAAAATGCCGCTCTCTGCATCACTTGTGTAATCTCTATCCCAGGAGCTCCTACTGGGTAGTCTCACTTCTCCAGATCTCTTCTGATAACTCATGTTCAAAGGATAAGATACTATGATTTATGCTTTTTCAAAGCATACATGCATACATTTCAAAGATCTACTCCAGATCTCTTGAGTAGATAAAAGGATAAATAAATGAAGGAAGGAATTAATATGTTGTAGCACCTTTTCTAAAGGATTTTTTTTTTTTTGCCTCTTGTATTATGTCTTAGTGTAACCCTTGAAATCTTACCCATGAAGATATAGTCAGAAATTAGGGTTTAATTTAAAAATTCTGTTTGAATATAGAACTTAATTAATCTTGAATGGAAAAATTTTAAAAAATCATATAATTATAGAAGTTCATTAGGTCTGAAGGAAACACAAGAGAGGCTGCTGGAACCTTGGGAATGTTCTCTTTCTTAGTCTGAACGCTGGCTGCATCATATTTTTAGCATTTGAAAATTCAGTCCATGCACTTTAAAAAACATACATATGTTTGTGTATTATACTACAATGAAGTAGTATATATGACTATATACAATGTAGTATATACATTGTATATACAGTGTAGTATATGCTACATTTTATATACTACAATGATTTTGTAAAGTATCAGTTTTTCCTGTAACATTCTATCTTTTTTTATTCAAGTAATTCAGATGTAATGAAAATTACTACATTTGCAATTTTACTGTTTTCTAATGCTGCCGTTTTTTTAAATTTTTAATCTCATGAGTACAGATTTTGCTCTAATTGCTTTAAGTTTGAATAGTGCAGGAAGTGTATTCAGACTGACATTTATTTGACATTTGTTTGGCTCTAGTTTAGTTGCTGATATTTTTTCCTTGACTCATGTCGAACTGAGTTTAAGCAAAAAATCGTTTATAAGCAAGAAAGAACTGAATCCTGCGTCTTGGAAAGAAAACAATACTTACATTGAGAGACTTAGCAACTCTTTCTTCCTACGAGGAAAATACAACTTCTGCCAAATTTGGCTTTTTACAATGGCATAGCAGTCTGCCAGGCAAGCAGGAGCCCAGGTTGGGAGCAAAGAGGGACAAATGCCATAGTTCCCACCTGGGAGCTGCTGTGGAAAAAGATAAAATTGAGCTGTGTGGAAGGGACGATAGCCAACAGCTTCTAACACGCTTACATACATGATCTCAGTAACTCTCACAACAAACCATTGTATATCTGAAATTCACAAACAGACACAGAGGCCCAGAAAATTAAGAATTTTGGCTAAATCCATAACTAAGTGACAGGATTGGGAATTCATTCAGGTTTGTTAGACTCAGCAGACCTGACTGTTTTCATTCTTGTCTCACAAGGGGCACAATCCTAAGCCCCTTACATCCACACTTCAATTCTTTTTTTTTCCTGCTCTGTTTATTGTATCAGTCTCCTTCCTTATCTAACACGTTCATCGCCTCTGGAACCTAGTACACACGTCCCTGCCACACAGTTAGTAATGTGAAAAGTGGGAGAAGTGGGTTAGATAGGTAAAAGCACAGGTTGGTTTATGGATGTGAGTAAAATGGTTGTCTGCTTTTACTGGACTCAACTGCAAATCAGATGTCAGTTTTAGCTGATTCTTTTTTAACATGCTTAAACTCAGGGGATGTTTTGCCTATTAAAACCATATTTAAAAGCATTTTGTTTCCATTATATCAAAAAAGAAACTATCAGTTTTTTGGTTAACTCTGTTAATAAACGTTTATGGTTTTCTTCATAGATTCAGCACATGTACCGCTGTGCTCGAGTCCAGGGGCTGGATACCAGTGAGGGGCTACTTCTTTTTGGTAAAGAGCATTTTTATGTGATTGATGGATTTACAATGACAGCAACCAGGGAAATAAGAGATATTGAAACCTTACCTCCAAAGTAAGTAAATGAATGAAGAGACACAACATATAGCTGTCTTGAAAACAGCAGTCTATTTACCTAGTTTTGTTTTAATCCAAAAATCGTGTTTTAAGTAATGTTATCTTTCAGTTTGTGTGTCATTAAGTATTCACAAGAGTAATAGTTATTTCAAGGTAAGAAAATATTTGCCTTATTTATCAAAATGAAAAATAAAATTTTTTGTTCTGCATTAACAGTACCAGACACCAAGTTCCTTATAATCTGTGTATTTTATAAACTTACTCAGAACTTGCAAATTGTTTTTAAATTTTAGTACAAACACAGTTGTAGAGAAAATGCAGGTAGCTACACAATTGTCTAACTAATTGGAAGTGTTCCTGTCCTCTGAGCACCCTCGAAACAGCGTGAGTAAAGCACAGGCAGGATTTAATTGAGTTTTATTTTCCTTGCCCTCTGCCAGTCCTGTGGGATGAGAGTGGGGAACAGAAACCCAGAAGACAAAGCCAGCAGGAAGACAGAAAGTTTAAGGCTTAGAAAGCCAACATGCTCTTCTCTCTTTAAGGCAACACAGTCACAAAATATAATTTTTAATATTTTTTTTCTTTTATTTTTATCCCCAGGGGTACAGGTCTGTGAATCAGCATTCACCAAAGCACATACCCTCCCCAATGTCCATAACCCCACCCCCCCTTCTCCCAACCCCCCTCCCCCAGCAACCCTCAGTTTGTTTTGTAAGATTAAGAGTCACTTACGGTTTGTCTCCCTCCCAATTCCATCTTGTTTCATTGATTCTTCTCCTACCACTTAAGCCCCCATGTTGCATCACCACTTCCTCATATCAGGGAGATCATATGATAGTTGTCTTTCTCCGCTTGACTTATTTCGCTAAGCATGATACGCTCTAGTTCCATCCATGTTGTCGCAAATGGCAAGATTTCATTTCTTTTGATGGCTGCATAGTATTCCATTGTGTATATATACCACATCTTCTTGATCCATTCATCTGTTGATGGACATCTAGGTTCTTTTCATAGTTTGGCTATTGTGGACATTGCTGCTATAAACATTCGGGTGCACGTGCCCCTTTGGATCACTACGTTTGTATCTTTAGGGTAGATACACAGTAGTGCAATTGCTGGGTCATAGGGCAGTTCTATTTTCAACATTTTGAGGAACCTCCATGCTGTTTTCCAGAGTGGCTGCACCAGCTTGCATTCCCACCAACAGTGTAGGAGGGTTCCCCTTTCTCTGCATCCTCGCCAGCATCTGTCATTTCCTGAGTTGTTGATTTTATTATCAAAACCACTATCTCATTGTGGTTTAGATTTGTATTTCCCTGATGCCGAGTGATATGGAGCACTTTTTCATGTGTCTGTTAGCCATCTGGATGTCTTCTTTGCAGAAATGTCTGTTCATGTCCTCTGCCCATTTCTTGATTGGATTATTTGTTCTTTGGGTGTTGAGTTTGCTAAGTTCTTACGGAAGATATTAAGGAAGTTCATAAAAGGACACTAGTCCTTTATCTGATATGTCGTTTGCAAATATCTTCTCCCATTCTGTCAGTTGTCTTTTGATTTTGTTAACTGTTTCCTTTGCTGTGCAAAAGCTTTTGATCTTGATGAAATCCCAATGGTTCATTTTTGCCCTTGCTTCCCTTGCCTTTGGTGATGTTCCTAGAAAGATGTTGCTGTGGCTGAGGTCGAAGAGGTTGCTGCCTGTGTTCTCCTCAAGGATTTTGATGGATTCCTTTCGCACATTGAGGTCCTTCATCCATTTTGAGTCTATTTTTGTGTGTGGTGTAAGGAAATGGTCCAATTTCATTTTTCTGCATGTGGCTGTTCAATTTTCCCAACACCATTTATTGAAGAGGCTGTCTTTTTTCCATTGGACATTCTTTCCTGCTTTGTCGAAGATGAGTTGACCGTAGAGTTGAGGGTCTATTTCTGGGCTCTCTATTCTGTTCCATTGATCTATGTGTCTGTTTTTGTGCCAGTACCGTGCTGTCTTGATGATGACAGCTTTGTAATAGAGCTTGAAGTCCGGAAATGTGATGCCACCAACGTTGGCTTTCTTTTTCAATATCCCTTTGGCTATTTGAGGTCTTTTCTGGTTCCATATAAATTTTAGAATTATTTGTTCCAGTTCTTTGAAAAAGATGGATGGTACTTTGATAGGAATTGCATTAAATGTGTAGATTGCTTTAGGTAGCATAGACATTTTCACAATATTTATTCTTCCAATCCAGGAGTATGGAACATTTTTCCATTTCTTTGTGTCTTCCTCAATTTCTTTCATGAGTACTTTATAGTTTTCTGAGTATAGATTCTGTGCCTCTTTGGTTAGGTTTATTCCTAGGTATCTTATAGTTTGGGGTGCAGTTGTAAATGGGATTGACTCCTTAATTTCTCTTTCTTCTATCTTGTTGTTGGTGTAATTTTTAATATTTTTATGTGGAGCAAGGGGCCCATGGATGTCATAATGTGGCCCTGACTGTTGAGGAAGTATTCGAAACCTGTCCTAGGAAGGAACCGTAGAGACAGTGTCTATATTCAACAGTGTGAGGTGTTCAAAATGTAGAAATTATACTTTGTGACTGTGTTGCTTTAAGGATGAATATATTCATATTATACATTAAACAGTTTCTTCTACCAAAAAGTTCAATTTTTTTCTTCTGATTTAAAAAAAAAAAAATTAAAACATTTCCTCGGGCCCCTAAAGTAGGTGGGTCTGGGGCGCCTGGGTGGCTCAGTGGGTTAAAACCTCTGCCTTCAGCTTGGGTCATGATCCCAGGGTCCTGGGATCAAGCCCCACGTTGGGCTTTCTGCTCAGCTGGGGGCCTGCTTCCACCTCTCTCTCTGCCTGCCTCTCTGCCTCCTTGTGATCTCTGTCAAATAAATAAAATCTTTAAAAAAAAATAAACAAATAAAAGTCGGTGGACCGGGGCAACTGGGTGGCTCAGTGGGTTAAAGCCTCTGCCTTCGGCTCAGGTCATGATCTCAGGGTCCTGAGATCGAGCCCCGCATCGGGCTCTCTGCTCGGCAGGGAGCCTGCTTCCCCCTCTCTCTCTGCCTGCCTCTCTGCCTACTTGTGATCTGTCTCTGCCAACGAAATAAATAAAATCTTTAAAAAAAAAAAAAAGTCAGTGGACCTACGCATGCACTGTACCAGCTGTGCCTAGTACATAAATTGGACCTGATAGTGGGATTTTTTTTTTAATCATATTCATCAAAAGGGCTTCTTAGTTTGCTCACTAGCTAATATATTATATTCTCTTAAACATATTTTTTTGGACTTAGTATTGTGATGTATTGTTCCCTCCTCATATATTGAAAATAACACACCCTTTGTTGAACAGTGAATTTATCTCTTGCTGTGTTTTTGTTTATCTTTTTTCTCTTGGCTTCTTGTAGTATGCATGAGCCAATTATCCCCAGAGGAGCCAGGCAAGGCCCCAGTCAGCTCAAGAGAACATGCAGCATTTTTGCATATGAAGATATTAAGGAAGTTCATAAAAGGAGGTATCTCTTGCAGGTGGGTTGATTTAGTAGTACTAAACATTTTGTCATCTTCCTTTTTTCAGAGGAGATATTATTTAAAACTCATACTTGCCATGAAAACCCTTAATAGGACCTACCCTGTCCCTTACAGAATTTCCTTAGATAATTTTATGACAGGCAAACTCATGTCTCATGGGAGCACAGCTCAATATAATACATCTCTCTCTCTTTTTAAGCACAGCCTAAAGCTTGAATGATAGCTTTATTATCCATCTTTTCATATGCATGCAAATCAACATGTGTCTTTTAATATAAAAATTTTCCAATTAGAGTTTTTGAATTATATTACCAGTATTCTATAAAGATTTTTGAAACAAAAATTGAACAGAGCACATTGGCTCTGTTTATTTTGTAATTTAATCTGCTGGGAATTCATGACTCTGAAAATGTTTTTGAAAAAGTTAACTTCTTCAACATTGTAGATATTCATAGTGGAAAAGTTAATATATGACCTTGTGTGTTTTTTTCTTAATGTTTTTCTCTTTGAACATTTCAGCCTATTGCTGTGGAGGTTTTCTCTGGAGATGGACGGAATTACCTCCTTGCATTTCAGAAAGGAATTAGAAATAAAGTCTACCAAAGGTATTGTTGATTAAGAATACTTGATAATGCTATCATGGAAGGGGAGGTAAGGGAAACTAGTACCAAATAAGCTAGTTTTTGAAAGTCTAGGATCTTGAGATCAGTGAATTCTTGGAGAAAAATGTTTGTTTCATTTTTGGCAACATGTTGAAACATGATTCTTCTAATTATCTTTTAAAGCAATGCTATTCTGTTGTGAAATACTGTTTATCTTTCTGGTCCCTGTGGTAGATACTATCAAATGCTGCATATCATTGAATCCTGTGTCTTTAAATGTAAAAGAATGAGGAAACTGTAGCTTAAAAAAATAGTACTTCAGGTTCAAAATAGGCTTCTTTCCTATTTACTAAAAAAGAAGACAGTTCCATTTTGCATTGCATGCATTGCATCGAATGCAGAGACCGAGTTGCCCTAGAAATTATATTCATATGAGACCTTCCTTGGCCTTGGAAGAGAGATTGATACCTTCATCCTCAAAAAAGTAGCATAGCCAAATAAACCAGTTTACCTAACCTAATCATATTTTACTTTTGGTAAGCTGTATTCAGAATTTGCCTTGTGAAAGAAAAGTAGTATGAAAACATGGTGCTCAAAAATATTTCTGTTGGGGGCGCTCGGTGGGTTAAAGCCTCTGCTTTCAGCTTAGGTCATGATCTCAGGGTCCTGGGATCAAGCCTCACATCTGGCTCTCTGCTCTGCGGGGAGCCTGCTTCCCCCCACCACCCCCTCCACCCCCCGCCTGCCTCTCTAACTACTTGTGATCTCTGTCAAATAAAGAAATTAAAATCTTTAAAAAAAAAATTATTTCTGTTGGGTGTATGAATAATGAGACTTTTATGAATGGATCACAGATACGAGAGACCTTCTAATTATTTGAAGGGTGGTTTGGGTAGCAAGCGCTCTACTAAGGGAATTTTTATATTTTACCTTATTTCTATGAGGAATGTTTAATGCCAAGCAACATAGCTTATCATTTTGGTCCAGTAATACTACCTGTGAGCACAAGGGAATGAGGGGGGGTTCATCAGACAAAGTGCCTGTGGATGGTGATTGGTAATCCAGTCCACATGTTGGGAAGAGCCAATAAAGGGACTGAAATTTTACCTGTTGTATTCACTTCTAAAGGCGATATTGTTTTCAACACTAGGAGATTGTTTGCTCTTCCTAATTAGCAGCTGTTACAAGATGAGTTTGTCTTTCTCTGAAAAATGTCTGTGTATGTGCTAAGTTCAGGGTCCACATCTGTTCTAATAATTTTCCTATAACTCTCTTCCACCTTTAAAATATTTATGTTGACATTGTGGGCAACTCTGAAAAAAATGTAGAAGTGTCACATAAAGTTGCTTATTGTGTATGTGTCTTCATTTGCTTAGTGTTGTCCCTGTTCTCTCAGTGTTTTGCTATCCTCGTTACTTGCTGTCATGTGAATATTTAGCTGTTACTCACTCGTTAAGACTTCATTAAGTTGACTCAGTTTCTGTGCATCAGTGTTGCAAGGCTTTTTCTTCCAGTAATATGACAGCATATTTAAAATCCAGAATGATAGATTTTGCTGTGGCCTTTTATATTTGGCTTGGAAGCCATCATCTGACCCTTTCTAGTAACAGATTCCAATTATTGTTTGTTCCCTTTGCCTGCTGTTGACTGGGTGGGGGAGGGGTAAATGCAGCAGTCAAGGTCTGAATGTATCCGCCTTTCTGAGGTTCCCATTAAGTCCCGACTTTGGCTTCATTTCTAATTTTATGCTGTTTTTAAATTTTCCAGGTTTCTGGCTGTCGTGCCATCTCTAACTGACAGTTCAGAGTCTGTGTCTGGGCAACGACCGAACACAAGTGTGGAGCAGGGGTAGGTTGATTGGTTCTTACATCATAGTTTAATAGTGATAGTAGGATGGTTTGCATCTGCACAGTATTATTTAATATTTTGAATGAGTGTTTTCTCCTCCTAGTGGTTACACAGAATGTTTTAAATACTTTAGAACACAGAATGTTCTAAAAACTTTAGAAGAAAAAGGCACGCTGTGCATGATCTTTCCTGTCAGATCAGCACTCAAGGTCTGATCGATTTCCTTGAGTCCGTTAAGCAGCATACGGTCCTGTGTGTGTAACTGAGCTCACACTCTAGACAGATTTTTATTCTGCTTCTCCCATGCAGTGTTGTATGTAACTGTTACCCCTGGGATTACAAAATTATTCAGAATGTTACTTTTAACTTAATACCTATTCATGGTATGTATAAAGCATTCTCTTATTTTTGGATACTTTATCTTTGTCAGATTTCCTTGTTCTAATAATGCAAGTATGACTGCTCATGATTTTTTTGGGTAAAATCCCCTTGGTGAAAAAAAGAGGTATGAATTTTAAGGCTTTGATAAGCAAAATCAACTTGATTTTCATAAAAATTAAACATAGTCCACCACTAGCGGGTAAATTTATTTCCCTCAGTAGATGGTTGTCAACTTTTTATATTTATCTTTTCATTTTTCCTGGTTTTATAAGATGCTTTCTCAATTTTTAAATGTGTATTTCTTTCATTTTCATAATCTTGAGCACTGTATATGTTTGTTAGCCATTTAAAATCCTCATTTGTGAGTTATCCATAACTTTGCCTGTTTTTTCCCGAGTTCTTTTTTGGTGGTGGTGGTGATGGTGGTTTGACTTTCTTTTTTAATTGAGATACAATTGACATATGATTATAGTAGTTTCAAGGTATACAACATAATGATAGGATATTTGTGTAATTGAGAAATGATCACCATGGTAAGTCTGCTTGACATCTTCTCTGAGTTCTTGCTATCCATTTGATGGGATTTTTCTATAATAATGTATTACTATTCCCTTACTTGTTATATTTGTTGTAAATTGCCCGGTTTTCTTCTTAATTTTGTTTTTTAATATTTAAATTTTAACTCTTGTTTTTATGCGTTCAGACCCATCAGTAGTTCCTTTATGCTCATCTTACTTGCTTTTAATCTGAGAAAGTCCTTCTGAATGATACAGCCATTTCAAGAATCCATTTATAGTCACTCAGGAACTGGTAGCCATTTATATAATTCATTGGAAAAGAAGCAGTGCTTTTGGCTACAAATGATGCAACATGCAAGAAAGTGATTTAAAACTTTACTGGGGATTCTCTAATTTGTAAATAAAATTTGATTCTGGTCTGTGTGCATCTAACTATATTAAATATGTGTGTTTCTCTTTTAAATTGTTGCTTTTCTTTTTCTTTAGCTGAGGCTTAGCAAATACAAATGCTAAATGGGTGCTTTTTTTGACCTCAGATTATGTTCCGTTCCTAATCATTTGTATTGTTGTTAAGAGAAACAACAGGAAATAAAAGTTCCCCTTTCACCACATTGAGCCTTTTTTTCTACTTGTAATTAAATTGCCAGTACTTTCACCTGCTTACATAATTTTCAGTTTGTTATTTCATTGTTCTTGCTACTTTCTGTGCTGAGCTGGCAGTTCTTTACTTAAAGATCTGTTAAAAGTTCAAAAGCAAGAAGCAGAAATTCATTTCCAACTTCATCTTTTCAGTTGTTCCCTTTCTTATAAAATTGAGGAGTCAACATAGCTCTTTTTCCAGGGAGAGTTCCTATACATTTGGTTTGCCTGATGGGAAGAACTTACCTAGAAATGGAAAGGGTTACCTCTACTGTTGAGCCAGAAATCTTTAAGAACTAAGGTTTATAGATCTGTTGATTTCTTTTCAGACAGTAAGATACATAGTTCAGTGCTTTCCTATGGGTGATTGTGTTCAAATCACAATCTTCAAATCATTAGTAACGAATACTATGAAGGTGTTAAACCTTAAGAAGGGTTTTACAGCATTCCAGGAACGTCTGATACCCAAAAAAGTCTGTAATTCCAAATGACCCAAACAGCAATGACTTTCCTCTCATAAATATTTATATTTTTATTCACTCTCCAGCTTCTCTTTTAAGAAATGTGCTAAGTATACTATTTCAGCTATTCCAATTTAATGTCTTCGCACTTCTTTATGTACAGGTTATTGTAAAAGGTAGACGGTTGGACTAGGTCATTGTTTTTCAAGTTCTTGGTATAACCGAAGGTAAAAAATGAACTTTGTATTGCATCCCAGGACCAATAACAAACTGAGTTACAAATTCTAACACAAAATTGACTGGAAATACTTTCGCTTACTATAAATGCTTTTCAGTGTTCTCTGTTTTCTTCAATTGAATTCCCTGTTATTTCATATTTCAAAATGTTGGTTAAAACACACTAAGACTCATTTGTAATAGGTCTTCCATGGTTTGAAAATTTCCTGGACCAGATAAAAATTTTTCAACTTGATTATTGCTCAGATTTAAAATTATATTGCCTGTAACTTAATCTTTTCTTGTTTTTAGGTCTGGGTTGCTTAGCACTTTGGTTGGAGAGAAGTCTGTGACTCAAAGATGGGAGGTAGGCTTAATGAAAATACAAGTTTCATTCATAATTTGCAGTTAGATGGTATAAGTTATACAGTTGAAAGCACTTCAACAATCCATAAAATACATACATTAAAAAAAACTTTGTGTTCTTTTTAGGAAAAATAAAAATACAAAAAAAATAAAAATTTTTAAAGTGAACATAGTAGAAATAATGGTCCTGAAATAAATCTTTGTTGATCTTTCCCAAGAGAGGTGAAATCAGCAACTTCCAGTATCTGATGCATTTGAACACTTTGGCTGGCAGGTCGTATAATGATCTCATGCAGTATCCTGTCTTCCCCTGGATCCTTGCAGATTACGACTCAGAGGTAAATAAACATTTTGTGTAAGTGGAACACATCTTCAAAAAGTAATTAAGAAGTACTTAACTTGCTCAGATGTTTTACTTGGTTTATAATTTATAATTTAATTTATAATTTTTAAAATTTTAATCCCTCAACGGGCACTTGTTACAAGAAGATGAGAAGAGTTTTAGCTTGGACTTGTACAAAGTTTAAGTCATTGACCAATTTTTCAGATATTTATGCTTAAATATCTGTTTGGTTTTCTTAAGTGCTAATTTGTATCCCCTAGTGGGTGCCTCTCTGTACTCTACACTGCAGCTGGTTTCAGAAACACTAATTGAGTCATCACTGTTTAAAATTACTCAGTAATTAAAAAAAAAATTACTCAGTAATGGTCATCACAATTTGGAGAGAATTTAGAAACCTCAGCACAGTACCCTTCTTCCCAGAGTAGCTCCTACATGTATATCCCTTGAGCACAAAGACAATCCTGTATCTGTCAATTCCCAACCCCTAGAACGGTGCCTGATACTTAGCATACAATTTAGTTTTTGTTGAGTTAACCAAAGTTAACCAGTATTGATGAGGGATTTTGCATGTAGATTTTGACTTAATATTCATGGATGTGGGTTCATTTAAAGTACAAGTTTGGCAAAAATGTTTGGCCGTGACGCCCTTTAAAAGGACATTGATTAAATACTGCCCCCCCCCCCCCCGCTGGTGCATATCCCACATTTTTACTTTGAAAACCCCAGGTGGTGAATTTGTTTCTCTTTTAAGTATATGAATTAAGTCAGTTAGAAATGAACTTTTAAAATAATTGGTGGAAGATAGACTGAAAGATTCCATCTCATTTGGAAGTCAAGTAGTCTGGTATGCTGTCTTTCAGAGGTGAATGAGTTACCAAGTGCTCTAGTTCATTTCACTGCCCGATCACCTCTAAGAAGGGAATGCTCAGAAGTGAAGTTGGGGTGAAATGGGGGAGGAGAGAAGAGAACAGAAAGGAGATTCGGTGCTCCAGTTACGTGGGTGATGGAGATAAAGATGAGTCCCAGGCTTTTGTGTCGAGTCCCCTGCCATGTCCTTGCCAAGACTGGGAAGGATTTTCCCTTATTCCTCATCTCCAGCCTGGATTCTGAGTGTCTTCTGTGAATTCTTAATTTCCAAAGTAGTTAACAAGCTGCCATGTGCCTGTCTATAAAATACAGATAACCAGTAGGTACATAGCTTGGTTTTGGAGCCCCGTTCTGCCAGTGGGACCTCAAACGTTTATAAATCACTGTCATCTGTTATAGCCACTGTACCTACATTGGCGAGAATGAAAGGCGTATAGTAATTTGGAATTGGATTTCATTTTGTATTTTAGGAGGTAGATCTTACTAATCCCAAGACATTTAGAAACCTGGCTAAGCCAATGGGCGCACAGACAGATGAACGATTAGCTCAATATAAGAAGCGGTATAAAGACTGGGAAGATCCTAATGGTAAGTAACTTTTCTTGTCATTGGACTTTGTGCCTCAGTTGCAAACATAAAGCCATTATTTAGTGGTCTGCCATCCCTGTATCTTTTCCTTTATCTTTGCTTATGTATCATTACATCTGTGTAAGTTATAAATTCACACATGTATACAGCTATCAGATTTTGCATGCCAACTGATGGCCATGCTTAGAAAACGTGTTTTAGGTAGCTTATCAGGTACTGGCAGAAAACTGTCTGCTTTGTATAGGTCAGAAATTTCCCACTAGGTAGATAACCTACCTTTAGCTCTAATCCTATTTAACCCAGAAACTACAGTTTCCTTAATTATACTTTTAATTTTATTGAGAAACTTTTTGAAATCCTTTGCTTTAAAAAAAATAAAATAACAATGATAATAATAGTAACAACAAGAACAACCACCACCTCCTGAAACTACACTTCATTACTTATTATGTTTAGTGTTTTGATTTTGTGTTTTGTTTTAAAAGACGATTTGAGAAAGAGAGAACATGCATGCACAGGCGTGTGTGAGCTGGGGAGAGGCAGAGAGAGGGGAAGAGCATCTTAAACAGACTCCCCACCGAGCACAAAGCCCCATGCAGGGCTCCATCTCACAACCCGGAGATCACAACCCGAGCCATAAGCAAGATAACCAACTTCACCACGCAGGCCCCCTGTTATGTTTAATGTTTCTCATGTGTCTGCCCCCCACCACCCTCACCGAATGGGTGAACAAAGGAGGAAAAAAAACTAAACTTAAGCCTAAAGGTATTCCCTGTGTGGACCCTTTTTTTCCTGCGAAGAAGAGTATGTAATAACAATTACGTAATATTCATAGATAATAATTTAGAGTAATAGATCGTTGCAAAGCCAGAACATCCTAAAAAGTAGCTGTAAGTCAGTATCCTGCTTTAGTGGAAGGTGGTTTGCTGTTAAGGCTTACCTATTACACTAACCCTCAAAACGTGAATTCCTACATGTGCTAAATTTGTGAGGAAAGGCACTGAGTTATACTTAATTTGGATTACTGCCAGGTATGTAAGTGAGGGGCAGCGGTGCAGTAATGTTCTCACACTACAAACACCAATGCCAGTTGTGTTTAGTGTTACAGCAATCACAGGCGTTAGCATTTTCAAGCCTATTAATACCAATTTTATTTTTCACATTTACTCTTTTGTTTTCAATTATGTTTTAATTTTTTTGAACAGGAGAAACTCCAGCCTACCACTATGGGACCCACTATTCATCTGCAATGATTGTGGCTTCATACCTAGTAAGGATGGAGCCTTTCACACAGATATTCTTAAGGCTGCAGGTAAAACTCTAAATTTAGCATTTTTCTATTTTATTCAAGCCTCCTTTCTATTTAAAATTGGTGTGTGTGTGTGTGTGTGTGTGTGTGTTTTAATGTTGTTATCTTGCCTTACAAGAAGTCCTATGAAGTTTCAGTCACAAAAAGTAGTGAAACATAATTCAAATGGCATTTCACTGTATCAGAATTGTTGAGTAAAACAAGAGCCAGGGTCCTTTAGTCAAAGAAGCAAATACCATGTGCTTTCCAGCCAGGTATATGGAATTCAGACTTACCTGGTTTAAATTAGCAACAAATGTTTTAAAAATATAGTCTAGCTCATTTGCTGTCTTCTTTATTATAACTGCTTTCCTCCATATTCTCTTTCATTTATTCAGCAAATATTTATTGAATATCTACTATGTACCAGACACTGTTCTAGGTACGTGGAAGATATCAATGAATAAAAACAAAAGCCCTACTTTGTACAACATACATACTTTAGTTGAGGGAAACAGACAAGAAAAACAACAAAGAAATACATCTTAAAGTGTTTTAGAATACAATACATGCTATCAGAACATACGGATCAGGGAAAGGGACTGGGAAGTACAGAGTACTAGTGGGTGGTAGAAAAGGGTGCAGTGCAGTTTGAAATAGAGCAGTCAGAGTAGGTCTCCTTGAAAAGTGGCAAGTGAGCAAAAATTTGGAGGGCATGAGGCAGTTACTCATGCAGCTATCTGGAGAAAGTGTGTTCCAGGCAGAGGGCCCCAAGCCAAGCAAGTGGCTGAGATGTTTTAGGATGAGCAGGGAGCCCACTGTGTCTGGAGCAGAGTAAGTGGAGGGGAAATTCAGAGGATGCCCTCAGACAGGTAACGAGTCAGATTGTGTCAGGTCTTGGTGTCGTAGTGTATGGACTTTGGTATTTTCCCGCGGTGAGCTTCAGTGTAAAGACAGATACACTGTGTCCACTGAAAACACAGCAACAGGGAGTTCGACTGAGGAAGGTATATCTGTGAGGCTGTGTAAGAAATCCCTTTTCTATTTGAATTTGTTATATATATCAAAAAGTTATATATAACTTTCTTAGTTTTTCTTTCTTTCTTAGTTTTTCACCTAATCCTTAACATTGTGAGCACTTGAATGTCATGTTAATTTATAAAATCAGTCTAATATATATATACACACATATATGTGTATATACACACAAAACTTGAATATTTTCAACTGTAGATGGCTACATTAGAATCTTGGTTGGTTTTCTTTAAGAGAGCATCATGAAACTATGGAAGAATTCATGATTCATATTTCATATTCTTGCCCTCTCAATAAAAACTCATTTTTTAGTGACTTTTCAGAGTCTTTGTATTTAGGTTTCACTTTGATTACAAAATACATGTATTAAGCACTTTGTCAGAAACACCCCTAAAAGAATTCATTTTCTTTTTGTGATTATTTAAAATTTTGTGTGTTTGACATAGGATGGGGGAAAATGGAATTGTCACCAAATGTATTTACTTGGGTTTATCGAGCCCGTGAGCTTGACAGAAGCCATGAGGTGTGGCGATGGGGCTCTAACAGAGCAGTGCCTTCTTCCATCCACAGGGAGGCCACTTCGACCTGGCTGACCGGATGTTCCACAGTGTGCGCGAGGCCTGGTACTCAGCATCAAAGCACAACATGGCAGATGTAAAAGAACTTATCCCCGAATTTTTTTACTTACCAGAATTCCTGTTCAATTCCAACAACTTTGATCTAGGTATGTACAGCTGTGGTGCTGTCATCGGAACACTACCCTGGAAAGGACCAATAGAAATGTGACTTTCCTGAATAGTGTCTGCAGTACGCACAAACAAGGAAAGACTTCCTTGTGGTTTCAGCAGCTGTTATTTACTATAATTGGGTGTGTGGGAGTAAATATAAAAGGAAAAATACATTTATGCCCAAAATAACTGTTTCAAATGTGGAGTCTTGGGAAGATTTAAAAATTGACACAGATTGCATCTAATGCTCAGAATATTATGATTTCAATAAAAACAAAGGGGAGGTGAAAATTTATTTAAAAATCCTTATGGTTGAAATTAATAGCCAAAAATGATATATCCACATTTTTTGTGTATTGTTTTAATCTTACGTATTGCGGGAGGCATTCTCACATTGCATGCTGATATGTTTTAAAATTAGAGTTTTAGAATAACTTCAAGTTAATTTCTCTTTTTTTATCGTGTTAGGTTAGTATTATCTAGAAAAACAGAAACAAATCAATAGTCCTAAAAAGGAGAGAAATTTCGTCAGTACTCTGCTCTCTTTGTATAATCCAGCAGTTACAGGAAATAGATTTGATTTTGGCTGCAGTTTTTTGGAACATAGTTTGCTGATCTAGGTTTCTGAGTATTTCTTTTAAGACATATCAAAATTCCATTGTTTCCACTTCAGAATATTCCTGCCAGACTTTGTTCTATTTTTGTATATTTTTCATACTTCATATCATATTTAAGTGTTCAACATATAAATCATTTCTATACTACCTCAAAGTTTGTTAACAGAAAATTTAGAGAAGTGTTCATATCTGATACATCTGAGTGATTTTTCTTTCTAAAAATAGTTTTTTAAATAATTTTTGTTGCTTGTCCTTTGGCAGTTCTAACTTTGTGAAATTATAGCTCCAGAGCTAATTGGAAAGGTAGTAAGACTCTCTTAATAGCCCCAGCAAAAGACCTGAAATTGAGTCCAGTCCAGACCACTTACAAACTGAACTAAATTATCCAGTTTTATATAAATAAATTAAGAAAGAGTCATGTATTTTTGTCATGCTCATCTTCATAATAAATCATCTTCTTTCCATGAAATCACACACTTTAAAAAACACTATTCACATATAAGAGCTAAAAGTGTAAACAAAAAAAAAGCTAAAGCTATAAAACTCTTAGAAGAAAACATAGGGTTAAATCTTAATGATCTTTTATTTGCTGATGCCTTGTTAGGTAGGATATAACAACACAAGCATTAACAACTGAAAAAAAATGACTTGGACTTGATCAAAATGTAAAACTTATACATCTAAGAGCATTATGAAGAAGGTGAAAAGAACACCTCCAGAAGGGAAGAAAATATTTGCAAGTGATGTATCTCATAATGGCCTAGTGTCCTGAAAATAACTCTTACAACTCAACAGCCAAAAGATAACCCAATTAAAAAATGGGCCACTGACCCAGGTAGACATTTCAGAGAAGTTATACAAATGGCTGTGAGAAGATGCTCAACATCATTAGTCATTAGGGAAATGCCAGTGAACATCGTGTAGGTACCACTTCACATCCACTGGGATGGCTATAGTGAAAGCAAAAAAGCCACAACAACATAAAAGAGCAAGAGTCGATGAGGGTGTAGAGAGAGCAGAAACTTCATGCACTGCTGGTGGGAATGGGAGGTGGCTTAGCAGGTGTGGAAGACAGCTTAGCTTGGTGGTGTCTCAGAAGTTAAAACTGAAATCACCATATGACCCAGGAGTTCCACTCTGAGGTCTATATGCAAAAGAACTGAAGACAGGGACTCAAGCAGAGTACCTGTCCACACCCGTTCAGACCAGCATTATGTACAATAGCCAGGTGGTAGGAGCAGGCAGGCCACATGTCTGTCAGTGAATAAACAAATTGTGAAATGCACATACAGTGGAATGGTACTCCATGGAAAAGTGTGAATTACTGATACACACTATAACACAGATGAACCTCAGAAACATGATGCTAAGTTAAAGAAGACAGACACAAAAGATCATATAATGTATGATTCTCTTCCTATGGAATATCCTATATAGGTCAGTCTTATAAACAAAGAACACAGAGTGGTGGTTACCCAGGATGGGGGGAGCAGACAGGAGGAATGGGGAGCCACTGCTTAATGGGTGCAAGACTGCCCTGTGGGGTGATGAAAATGTTTTAGGGCTAGATAGAGATGGTGGCCACACAAAATTATGAATGTACTCAATGCCACTGAATTGTTCACTTTAAAGTGGTTAACTTTATGTTAGGTAAATTTCACTTCAATTACTTAAAGAAAGAAAGAAAGAAAGAAAGAAAGAAAACCCCCAAAACAATGTTTACTATTTTTATTATCTTTAAGTGGTATAAAACAAAGAGCTGGCTCTGGGATGAGTAACATTCCCCCCGGTCTTCTTATCTTTATACCCTTGGATATGGATCTACATGGAAGAGAGCTGCAAAGTACCAGAATCAGACCAAGAGTATACTACAGAGTGTTCTCTTTAAATTTTAAAATTGCCGCTAGTGCAGGTGAAATAAAATGATACTGTTTAAATATTAGGGATGATTAGCACATTTTTTAAAAAGTAGATTATATGTCAAGTCTGGAGACTTGGGTGGAATTTCAAAGGGAGTGGATGCGGGGTATGAATGAGGGGGAGGGATGGTAATAACTCGATTGTTTTATTTTTTCTTAAGTCATATGGTAATTTTTCCTTGGTTGGAAAAGTGAAGACATCACTTTAAACTGATTTTTATGTTTCTCACTTAATATCACTTTGTCAATAAACCATCAAATACCAGTGACAAGAACAAGATTGTTTCTGTGGGAAATATTTTTATTGGCCCTCACTTGAAACTGCCTTTGTGTTCTAGAATTTGAACAATTGTACTTCTCTGAAAATGTCTAATACAGCTGTTTACCTAACCAACTACTGTTGAACTAGTGAGTCAACATTATTATTCATAGAGTCATTTTTTTTACATTGATCACCTGATTTATATCTGGGAAAGCTGTAGGCTAAAATTAACTTTTTGGCCTTTACTTCCAAAAAATGAAAAGATAGGACCTGTTTCCTGAGATGCCAGTCCCATTTAATATGTTTTGTGGTAGACAGGTTTTATAGCAAACACTTCCTTTAACATTTTTCACATTGTCTAGCTATGATTTTTAACAGTTTCCATGGAATAAATATCACGTGGTATGCATTTTTTGTTTCTGCCAGGTAGCCCCATAGTTTTTCCAGATTTTTTTTTTCAATTAAATGATGTACTAACAGCAGAAGCTTACATTTCAGGTTTTATTTTTTTAATTAGAATCCTTACAGCAAAATATATGTCATTTCTACAGAGCTCTCTCAAGAGTTGAAGAATCAGAAATAGGAAATACCACATGTGTTGCATATATTTCCAGAAGACTGGTATTTTTATTTCCTCTTTAGCAAAGAGAACACTCAAACTCCTCAGTGACGGAGTAGTTAGGTATTCCTTCAGTAACCTCTTCCATGTGAGATGCAAAATTTTGTCAAAACATTAAGAGAAGAAATTCAGTACTGGTTTACTGCTGATGACTCACCAAGCTCTAAGCATTCAGGAAAAGCCCAAATAATGGAAGATTTAAGAGAAATTGCTAATGATCTTCCAAATGCACAGTCCTGAGGGGATAGAATTTGAGCAGTTTTTACAAACTCAAAACAGTAGGTTCACTGTTTCGTTAAAAAGGAGTCCTGCAGTCAGTTAAATTTCAGGAATATTGTGTCTAATATCCCTCCTGGAGAGGCGCTCTGCCTCTGAAGAATCTTACAGGAAGAAACATGTTTAACTTTGCATAACTCAGCATTTTCTGAAGTCACTTGACAGGGTGGGTCCCTCAGATTTGCTAATGCTTAATAATCTCTCTGAGGGAATTCTCTAAGAAGCAGACCTAGGGAAAAGCCGAGTAGCTGATCTCAGGGTCCTTTCTGATGGTAAAGTTTCATAGTTCTGGTAATGAATTTAACCCACTATTTCTGTGTTACTTTAATATAAAGTTACTATTTCTTTATTTACCATCTTGCTTAACTTTATTTACCATCTTTCATTGTCTTTTTAATTTATCTAATTGCACAGGCTGTAAACAAAATGGCACTAAGCTGGGAGATGTTATCCTTCCACCGTGGGCAAAAGGGGACCCACGGGAATTCATCCGAGTCCACCGTGAGGTAATGGGAGCATCCTTTGTGGTTGAATTTGGATTTCAGTGGGTTGTTGATCACAGTACAAAGAGAGGGCCTTGAGCAAGATACCACCCATTTATTCAAATTACAGATATTGTTCTTACAATTTTTAGTTATTTCAGTTCCTTATGGTCACTGGCCAATTCCTTTTGCTTTCTGAACAAGTAGTAAAAGTCAGCCTATGACTGAATGTGTGTTTTTGAAATTACAGGCTTTGGAATGTGATTACGTGAGTGCCCATCTGCATGAGTGGATTGACTTAATCTTTGGCTATAAACAGCAAGGCCCTGCCGCGGTAGAAGCTGTAAATGTCTTCCACCATCTTTTTTATGAGGGTCAAGTGGACATCTACAACATAAATGACCCACTGAAGGAGACAGCCACTATAGGGTTCATTAATAACTTTGGTCAGATCCCTAAACAGGTATGGATATTCTTATCATTGATGCTCTCAGTTTCATTTTTTAAGCTCTAGTATTGCTGTAGATGAAGAATGACCATATAGCAAGTTTAGGCTAAGTTTTTATTGAAGAGCCCTGCCACCTAATAGGTTCAGTAGCTTCCACGATTATTGTTTTCTCCTCCTGTTTTGCAGGCTAGGTAAATAGAAATGTTGTTCAGAGAATTTCCCCTCAGACGAGTACAGGGAGTGCTTTCCTATATCTGCCCAAGACCTGCAATCAGGGAAGAAGATGGGGTCTGGGGGTCTACAGCACACAGGATGGGGTTCCATTCCAAGACCAGCAGGAAGCCAGTGCTGACACTGAGCAATGAAAGGCATGGTCATATTTAGACTTTATTATTTATTTATTTATTTATTTATTTTAAGAATTTGTTTTTAAGTAATCTCTACACCAGTGTGGGGCTTGAGCTTACAACCCCGAGATCAAGAGTCACATGCTCTACCGACTAAGCCAACCAGGTGCCTCCATATTTAGACTTTTTTTGTTGTTGTTTTTTAGGTTTTATTTACTTATTTAACAGAGAATGAGAGAGACAGAGAAAAGAAAAAACACAAGGCAGGGGAGAGGCAGAGGGAGAGGGAGAAGCAGACTCCTCACTGAGCAGGGAGCCCGACATGACACAGGACTCTTCTCAGCACCCTGGGATCATGACCTGAGCCAAAGGCCAATGCTTAACTGACTGAGCCACTGAGGGATCCCCATACTTAACTTAGACTTGAAAGATCATTCTGTCTATGTACATTAACTAGAGTTAAAATAAAAACTGAAAAATAAAGATCATTCTGTTCATAGTCTCATACACATGCCTACACTCTAGGGGAACTAAGTTAGGAGCAGAATATCACCTCGGAAGCTCTTAGTGACAGTGGAGGGGACAGACAACAGTGATCTGGATTAGATTAGTGATGCAGGTGTGATGAGTGCTCTCGTAGGAGGGTGCTTGTGTGGGTGTGCCAAGAACCAGCCCATCACTAGCTGCTCTGACCACTGTCTGGAACCCAAACAGGAAGACCGAGATCATGGCCACCCGGCACCCACATGCGGTAGATCCCTCACCTTCACGGTGAGCACAGCCCTGTTAAGAGACTTCATGCGCCGGGCACACCAGGATGGGGTGATGCACGAGGAGGATCCAACCCCAAAGGAAAGGCCCTCTCTGCTGGCCTTTCAAACTACCTGCCTTTCCCAGGTGCCCCAGGTCTACACTTTGGCCTCCCCGTCCTTCTCTGTTCCTGCCCCCAGATACCTCTCTTGGACTCCCTTTTTGTACATTAACCAACTTAGAGGTTTCCAGGATCGATGTTTGGGAACAATCAGAACAATGGCCTTTCTCTGGATGACAGATAGCAGGAGAGCCTGTAACTGCACCGTTCACAGTGCAGTCTGATCTACCAACCAAGTAACTGTGTTTACTTTGGAGGGGTGGTACAGAGGGAGAAGGAGAGCCCAAGCAGGCTGCATACCCAGCCCGACGCAGGGCTCGATCCCATAACCCTGAGACCAAGGCCTGAGCCAAAACCAAGAGTTGGACGCTAACTGACAGAGCCACCCAGGCACCCCAGAATTGTGTTTGCTTTTAAACTTGACTGCTTATTGATAAACTCCAATCCCAGCTGAAGAATTGTAGTTAAGCCTTTCCTTTTTTCTGAGGGTTACAAGCACAGGAACTGTTTCATACCCTCTGAGAAACAAATATTCTGACCAGAAAAATCAAGACACACGCACTGTCACAGATTTTAGTCCCACTTTTGACTTTAAGAGGCAGACTTAAACTCTGAGCCTGGGAACTATAGTTCGAGAGACTGATAGAGTCCTTCAAAGTATGCCGTTCTAGAAAATCTAGGTCTAACGGTCAGCATATCCATACATTGTTATAAACCCTGGCCTGGTGAGGTGTTTTATCCTTAGGTCCTCTTAAAAGTTCTTCAACAGGAGCTCAGTCGGTGGCTCAGTTAGTTAAGTGTTGGCTTTGGCTCAGGTCATTGTCCCGGGGTTCTGGGATCGAGTCCTGCATCAGGCTCCCTGCTTGGCGGAGAGCCTGCTTCTTCCTCTCCCTCTGCCTGCTGCCCTGCATACTTGTGCTTGTTCTGTCTCTCTGTCAAATGAATAAATAAAATCCTAAAGAAAAAAGAATTTATTAAGGTGATATCTGTATAAAAAAAGTTTTTCAGCAAATGTCCATTCATGAACATGCTTTAAAGTAGGGGAGTCCTTTTATACAACTGTAGAGTCTGTGTCATTTAGAGAAAATAACAGAACCCTGAAACATGTAGATAGGAACAAGGGGTTTAAATGTTTGGGTGCCTAAAATGTCTTTCTCTTTACAAAGCATTTTTTCTTCTGGAAATCCAGAATGTCACATTCATAAAGTATCAAGGTTTTCTAGTCATTTTAAGTCTCATTTTATCTAAGATTGTCCAAATATCTTCCTCAGATAACAGTTTTCTAACAGAAATGGCTCTGTACCTATTTCGAAGATCTACAGTATTTAAAAAATAGTCACCTTAAATGACTATTTTCTTTTTTTCCCCTTACACCACTGCAAAGTAAAAAGAAGGCATTCATACTTTCAACAAATTAGTAGCATCTAAAAGACACCTAAATGATGTCACATAAAGAAAGGCCGTGTTGCCAGAAATAACTCAAAGAGAATGTCACTCTGCCCTCAGTGGTACAGAATGGTGTCTGACTATAAAGAACTGGTTACTTTTTAAAATTATTGGAAAGTAATGGTTGATCAACTATAGTTTGAGATTTACTCCTGAAAAGTCAGGAGATCAGAAGAGCATTGAGCATGGTGGTAACCCAGGTTTTCATGGTCCCACCCCTGCTTACTAAGATGGGAAACGTCCAGTATCCTTCTGAGTCTCCTTAAAAGTTCTTTCCTTAAATGGGAAAGGTGATGATGTTGTCCTTAGTGGTCATTGTGAAGTGTAAGTGAAATAAAAACATAATACTTGGCATGTAAAAGGGTTCAATAAATGTTAGCTTTCATTGTAAAACGTGTCATCCTCTCTCATCCCAGTTATTTAAGAAACCTCACCCTCCAAAGCGAGTGAGGAGCCGACTGAATGGAGACAGTACGGGTGCCTCTGCTCCCCTGGGGTCTACAAGTGACAAGATCTTTTTCCATCACCTGGACAACTTGAGGCCTTCTCTAACACCTGTAAAAGGTGAGGTGACAGGAAGTCAGCCTTTGCTTCATGATTCTATGGGAGTAGTTAATAGTCACACATGTGATTAGCCTAACACATGTGCCTGAAAACATTAGTGTCGGTTATAATGAGTGCTATACTTTTTATGATAAATCACCAAATACTTGTTAGATTTTCTCCTTTTCCTTTTGTTTTTTGTTTTTTTTTTTTTAATTTTTTATTTTTTATCCTTTTGTGTTTTTTTTTGGTTTGGGTTTTTTTGGTCTGTTGGATTTTTTCATCAAAAAGAACCAAACAGATTTCTCCTCCCTGCTACGATAGCGAAAACTCAAATAGACCAAATCTTGTAGCTCGGCTTTATATTATATATGCAGAAAAACCTTTGTAATCTTCATTTATATGTGTTCTGCCAATTTAGAAATAGCAGTTGAAAGACTGCATTTTTAATATGCGAACTTAAAGTATCTGTCTTTTATCTAATATGATTATGAGTTATCTAAAAGTACCTTCTCAGGACGCCTGGTTGGCTCAGTCCATTAAGCGTCTGCCTTCAGCTCAGGTCATCACGATCCCAGGGTCCTGGTTGAATCAGGCTCCCTGCTCAGTGGGGAGCCTGATTCTCTACCTCCCTCTGCCCCCCACACACTCACGCTCTCCCTCTCTCCCTGTTTCTCTTTCACTCTCTCCCAAATAAGTGAATACAATCTTAAATAAGCAACAAAATGCTTTTCCAAGTGTATATTTTTCTTAGCGTGAACAAAGGTTTTTGTAGAGTCTTGAGGTTGCCACTGTTAAATCTAAACATTGGAGTGTCAACGTCTGGTTAATTAATAGGCTGCCAGCTCCGAGCCATGTTGCCTCATGACATGGACCGGCCTGTGCCAGCTGCACTCAGCGCCAGTGATGGTCATGGAGCACTGGTGTGCTCAGCAGAGAGTCGGACCACTTGGGGGATGGCATGTCCTTCCTTCAGGAAGTCTTAGGCTGGATCTCATGTGGGAAGTGCTGCAGGCCCAGATTGGTTGAAGGTCTGTGTACAGATTCTGGAGAGCATCCCAGATTACTTTGTTCAGTCCCGATGGTCAAGAAGACAGGCCAACTGCTAGGAGCCAACCCCAGGTGGGTCAAGAGACAGGAAGGCCGGAAGGAAGCCCTGCAGAACACCTGTCAGGGTCAATGTCCATCATGCAGAAGCCAGCCTCTCCCTCTAAGGTCATTTTGTCCTAATGTATGTGTTAGGAGGCTTGATTCATAGGAATATTTGAGATGACGGCCTCTGTAGGATCATGAGGTTCATTTTCCTTGTCCCTATTCTGATCTGTTGATTTGTTTTTTACAGAACTTAAGGAGCCTGTGGGCCAAATAGTGTGCACAGATAAAGGCATTCTTGCAGTAGAACAGAATAAGGTTCTTATCCCACCAACCTGGAACAAAACTTTCGCTTGGGGCTATGCCGATCTGAGCTGCAGGCTGGGAACCTATGAGTCAGACAAGGTTTGCATTGTTTCTTGCTCACTCGTTTAATCTTGCTCTTCTGTGGTTTGGATATCCTGCTTGAAAGGGGTGGGAAGAGCCCAGGCCAAGGGCTAGTCACCTGCTCCTCCAGAGCCCAGAGGAAGGGAAAGCTTCACAGCATGAGATCAGGTTAAAGAAGCTAGTGGACAAGGTGGGTTTTCTACAGAACAAGCTGCTTTTGAAAAGTTGTGTACTGAGTTCTAACAGTTTCCTTCCCCCACAAAGAGTTCCTCCAAGAGGTCCTTAGCCAGCCAGGTAGTCAACATTTTTGACCACTACAAGAGCCTCTTTATGGTGAATCACTGAAAGCCCACTTACTGCTTCAGTAAGCTTAAGTGGCAGATGGAAAACCCATCAGCCCATCACCCAGATGGCAGCAGCCTCTGTGTGGAGTCCCACATCAGCTCTTGAGAGGCACTGGGTTGTGCCCTTCTGGTGCTCTGTGCTTGCCCTCTGCTGGTCCCCTCCTGATAGCGGGCAGGATCTAGTTTGCGCAAGTCTGTGCATTGCGCTGTGACACAACCCTGTGTAGTTAACCTCATTAAACGGCAGCCCTCCTGATTCCCGCTTACCTCTAACTGGATACAGCAAACACATCCTTCTACCAGATTCTCCCCTGGATCATAGACAGCATCATAGTCGGAACGTCATTTTCTAGGACTGGAGAAGCTGGAGACACCCACTAGGAGCAAAGTCCTTGTCATTATGGTTTCTCACAGCAGCTGTAGTTAGGAGGCCGTAGGTTCATGGCAGAGCCTCAGTGGAAATGCTGCAGAGTGAATCCAGCCCGGAGTGTACATGCATTTGCCTGTGAGGTGCCTGCCTGGGGGCTCTCCTTCACTCAGTGTGCTCACTGGGATCCAGAAGTTGATAGTACTTGATGGCACCTGTGTCTCCCGTCTTGTTTTATTTTACAGGTGGTGACTGTTTACGAATGTTTGTCTGAATGGGGCCAGATTCTCTGTGCAATCTGCCCCAACCCCAAGCTGGTCATCACAGGTGGAACAAGCACAGTTGTGTGTGTCTGGGAGATGGGCACCTCGAAAGAAAAGGCTAAGACCCTCACTCTCAAACAGGTAACAGAATAAACGGAAGATCGACATACCCATCCTGGCAGCCTGCACTCTAGAGAAGCCTACAAAGCTTCTTTAATTCCAAAGTGCTTCATATATAATGGACAAAATAAAAAAAAAAATAATGTTCTTTTGCTAGAAATGGGTCTTTAAATAAAGGAAATGAAATCAGGCACTAGTATTTCTAAAAATGATCTAAGCTGGTCCTTTCTTAAAATCTGAAGCAAGCTGTCTTTAGGTAATATATTATTTAATATGGGGAGCTTGGGGGCTCAGTCAATTGAGCATTTTTTAAAAATTTTTTAAAAAGATTTTTATTTATTTATTTGACAGAGAGAGAGCGCAAGTAGGCAGAGGCAGGTAGAGAGAAAGAGGGAAGCAGGCTCCCTGCTGAGCAGAGAGTCTGATTCGGGACTCCATCCCAGGACCCTGGGATCATGACCTGAGCTGAAGGCAGAGGCTTAACCCACTGAGCCACCTGGGCACCCGAAAGTTAGATTTTTGACTGCGTCAGGAGTCGGTACCCCTAACCTCCATGTTGTTCAGAGTCAGCTGTGTTGCCCATAAATTGGATTTTTCTAATCAAAATTATGTTTGCTATTGATTAATATTATTTTCCTTCTGGGCAATTTCCATTCAGCCAAACCAGTAACTCTTTGATTCTTTATCTCTTTCCTCATTTATCATTTGATTACTTATTACCTACTTTCACAAAATTTTATCTAAAGCAAATACTGTTTATAATTAGGCCATCTTTTTTTAACATTTGATTTGTGAGTGAATTTGCTATAAAGTTTTTTTGATGCAATATACATCTAAGTGTATAAGACAAATTTGAGAAGCAGTGTAACAATATCTGTCATTTATTGAGCACTTACTAAGTTCAGAGCATTATGGTAGGAGTTTAAAAATGTAAAACTCCAGTCCTCACAATTCTGCAGGGTAGTTGATAAACCCTTTTGATTCCTGGAAATACCACCACTTGAAGAGATTCAGACACATGCCCCAGTCACATTTAGTGTAGAGCCAGGATGTGAATTCAGTTCTGTGGGACTCTAAGGCTATTTTCAAACCAAATTTAGACAGTGGTGTCTTAAATGTCTGTGGAAGGGATGGAACCCCTTGCATTTACACCACTGGTCATGTGTATCAGCCAGAAACGTCAGTGGTTGCTGAGTCTAAAAATGGGCCACATAAAAAGATAGTGTTGATATGAGCAAATGCAGGGTTCACATTGTAGTTTGCTGATCCAAACTCTCTGGCTCACAATATTTTCCATTTAGAAAATGGACTTTGAAGCTAGTGTCCCAGCCAGTAAGCCCTCAGGAAAAGTCACTTATTTAAAACAGCCTTCTGGGGTTTACTAAGCATACAGAAAGGATTTATATATGACCAAAAATTGTAAGCCAACTCATTATTTAAGTAGTTAAATACTCAAGAACTTTTTTTTAAAGATTGTATTCATTTATTTGAGAGAGAGACAGAGTGAGAACACAGGCAGGGTGAGGGGCAGAGGGAGAGGAAGAAGCAGCCTCCCCACTGAGCAAGGAGCCCCTTATAGGCCTTGATCCCCGGACACTGGGATCATGACCTGAGCCAAGAGCAGATGCTTAACCGACTGAGCCACCCAGGTACCCCAATACTCAGGAGCTCTTAACAGTAATCTGAATCTTCTCTGAAATGCTTGTTCTCCCACATTGCCATTTCGTTGGGTCCTGTTTCTCTTCATGTTCTAGCAAAAGACAGAAGTTCCTGTTCTAGTCTGAACAGATCTCTTGGGCACAGATGTGTCCAGGTGAGTAGCAGGAGCTCAGCACACTTCCCTTCATCTTGCTAGGACCATGTACCATCACCATGCAGGCCTCACTGTGTGTGCATTTTTTTAAAGATCCATCCAGTTTTAGTTCCTTTGATGAACAGGAGACAGTGGCAGAAAAGAATCAATGCCCAGTTTAAATGCTGTTCTTTGCGGGGGCCATAGCTAATGCATTTCCATGTAGAAATGAGAGGAAGAAACACAAACTGAGTTGCAGCTGCTATTCTCCCTTCTAAGATTCTAATCCAGGTCTGGGAAAGAAGTGATGTAAAAGGGAGGTCAGAGCCTCCAGAGTCCCCCAGACTTCTCTGTTCCCCTGGCAGGTTGAGGCATGTATAGTCGGTAAAGAAGGAAGACATGGCAGACACTGCTACTGCCAGCACACGCTCCCCTCACTCCTAGTACATCCAGGACCTTCTGGAGCCCCTCAAGGAGCACAGTCATGGTGATCAGCCTCGTATTTTTCTGTTCTACTTCATAGGCCTTACTTGGCCACACGGACACTGTCACCTGTGCCACAGCGTCATTGGCCTATCACATAATTGTCAGCGGGTCCCGTGACCGAACCTGCATCATTTGGGATTTGAACAAACTGTCCTTCCTAACCCAGCTCCGAGGCCATCGAGCTCCAGTTTCTGCTCTTTGTATCAATGAGTTAACAGTAAGTATTCAATTGCCCACTTGGTTTATGGTTGGGAAGACAAGTATTTCTGGCTAATATAAACAATAAATGGCTCTGTTTTCTATGTTGATAGACACTCATTTCATAAATGCTACTACATGTTTTTTGATTTATGCAAAAAGAAAATGGATATTAAAGTTTGTAACTCAAATACCTTAAAATACATTTACTGCTGCATACCTTAAAGAGCAAGATTTGGTTAAAAACTATGTTCTAGAATAGGCTTTTTTTTTAAAAATAAGGAATTTGTTGGATCTATTAAGAATGTTAAAATTGTGGGACGCCTGGGTGGCTCAGGGGGTTAAGCCTCTGCCTTCAGCTCAGGTCATAATCTGAGGCTCCTGGGATCCAGCCCCGCATCAGGCTTTCTGCTCAGCAGGGAGCCAGCTTCCCCCCTCTCTCTGCCTGCCTCTCTGCCTACTTGTGATCTCTCTCTCTGTCAAATAAATAAATAAAATCCTTAAAAAAAAAAGAATGTTAAAATTATGTTGAAATTTTTATGAAATACATTCAGATTCTTTATTTACTATGTAAGGTAAAAAGAGTACCATTTGGGTAACCAAATGAGCAGAATTGTTATAGGACTATTTTGCAAAGTTAATCCCAAGCTTACTGAAGAATATTCTCTCTTCTCAAAAATAAATATTTTATATATAAATAAGTGAGTCAGCATAAAATAAATGTACAGGCCGGGGAGTCCCCCCATGGAGACCACACCCACCTGAGGTGGGGTGAGGAGAGGAGAGTCATTGCTGAGCTGTGTGCGGAAGCAGGAGAAGCTAGGGGTAGGTTATACAAAGACTAAGGTCCCTGTGTCTGCAGGACAGGTTACCACGTCCGTATGTTGGTGATGCCCACGGATGCAAATCAGTCTTGTAGATTGACCAGAACTCCCCAGCCTCACTGCTTTTTCGCTCTGCATACTCATTCCCTCCCTTACCCTTAGCTCTGTCCTGGGGTCCTCTTGTGTCATCCCTCATAGCTACATCATATCATCACCCACACAGACAGCTTTCCTTTGGAGGAACGTAACATCATTAATTTCTGCCAGAAGATACCGAGTAGTATGTTTTTAGTCAATACCTTGTAGTCAGTCAAAGAAGGAAAAAGAAATTTAGTTGTAGTGAATGGCACGTAGAGTATCTGATAATAATAAGAGTGGTCAGACCAGGCAAAGAAGGGGGATTATGCAGGGGTAAAAATCAAATTCATTTTTTGGTATATCTGAAAAGTTTGAGATGCTTTTACAACAGCATCTTGGGTTGGTTCTACAAACACATGTCCCTAAGAGCTTTACAGCAGAATAGCTCTGACCTGGCCAGGTTCCTCTGAATCAAATGCTTTATGGCACAGTTTTGAGCACTTTGTTTTAGAGTCGTTTTTCACTTAAATGCTGAGAATTTCATTTGTAGTTGGTCATTATTCATGAAGTTATTCTGCAGTGGATTGCACTAGTTGCAGCAGACAACACCGATGTGTTTGATTTTTCCCTTTTATAGTGCTTTTGTATCTCTTAATAATGCATGAAAATATTTCTATTTCTGTCATATTTTTGCAGCCAGTATCAAGTGTGCTTATTTCAGTCAGCGTTTGGGGCATCAGCGACCTTGTGGCTGCCCTTTAGCTCCTCCTATGTTTGGTGCCTGTAGCTGCAGGATTTGCTCTAATGCTCTCTCATTGAGGCACCCTGGAGCGCTGCGTCTCTCGCAGGGCAGGATAGAGCAGTGGCCTCTCCTCCATGAGGCCATTAATTACAGCACAGCTGCTCAAACTCACTGTACGACGTGGTTCAGTGGCTGAATCCCAGGTAGACATAGCAGTGCTTGGCTAAGTAACACTTTTGTCTGGGCTTTGGTTTAGTTCTTGCCATTGTGGTAGAAGGACAGAGGGAAGAAGAGAACAGTAACAAGACCAGCACAGGGTGGTTTGGGAAAGCCCCAAGCCTCCTTATCTTGCCATCCTTGGCTCCCCCTTCCCTTCTTCCTTGAGTTGATGCTTCTGTTTAGCTTCTAGTTTCCCCCTGCTTTGGATGGCTGTCTTCCTATTTCTGTAGGTCCCCATGTGCCTGAGGACTGTACTGAGATTCCCCAGGGCATTTCTGGAGTTAGTGCCTAGCATCAGTGACATCCAGGCTGCCTTGGGGATAAGAAAAGCAGCATGGTGTGGTACATAAGCTTTGGGGCCAGAAAGGGCTGGATTCAAATAGCTAACCTCCTAGGTGTTGACAGGATGAAATGGAATGTCAGAAGTGTCCTCTACTCGAACTGACACACAGTAGATGCTCTGGAAGTGTCTACATTCCTGTAGCAGGAGTGGGCGGGATTCTCACCAGGTTGGGTAGAGCCCTGCCTGTTTGAGTTTTAGGGAAGAACTTGTTCTTTTCTATCTTTGGAGCTTACGAACACCTGAGGTAACAGCTTAGGGAGTCTGCAGGTTTATCCAGTTGGCCAAGAAGTGACCTATATTCTAATTTTCTTTTTTTCCTCATCTCCTCCCCTTATTATGAATACAAACTCTAAAGTGGGATGCTACAGTGCTGCCAACATTTCATCGTTATTTATTGAAAAGGGAGATACAACTGTATCTAGACTGAGAGATTTCTCTTCTACCTTATGCTGTTGGTGATTGGACTCATTTTGTAAAATTCAGCAGAGGTGGATTCCTGGTTCTAAATGAAAGATAGAAATGGGTTTTTGTATACAAAGCCAGGCATGAGAGTAGTGCCTCACTCCTTAGGTCATAGGCAGCTTTCCCCGGAGTAAAGCACGATACAGCAGTGTGCTGGGGCATATGCTGAGAGCGGGGACGGGTTCCAACCTGTGTCTGCATGTGAGACCACCCCAGCCACAGCATCCGCTCCCCCATGAATTCTTTAAGAGGCCTCTTCGTTCGGTGTGTTTTTAGGTCAGCAAGCACTTCCAGGCTACCTCAGAAATTCCGAGCCACCAGTTGAAGAACTTAAAAGGTTTTTTTGAGAGCTAGGCCAAAGGTTGACTTTGCTTCTGAAACCAGAATGTGCTACGCAGGGAGCAAAGAGAGTGAAGAGGCTGTTTTACTTTCTCAGGGGGACATCGTGTCCTGTGCTGGCACATACATCCATGTGTGGAGCATCAATGGGAACCCGATTGTGAGCGTGAACACGTTCACAGGCAGGAGCCAGCAGATTGTCTGCTGCTGCGTGTCGGAGATGAACGAGTGGGACACACAGAACGTCATAGTAACGGGACACTCAGATGGCGTGGTCCGAGTAAGTTCTCTATAAGGAAATGTGCTAGGCGCTCACCGACCTGATTACCTGAGACCCATGGAGCTGTCCACGGTGAAAGATACCTGAACAGGTGGTGGTGGTAGTGAGCAAACTCTTGCTCAGATTCAAATGAGCCACAGGCGCTGGTGTTCTCCGACAAGGGGAACATCGGTGACTCGGCCCCTTTCTTTACTGCTGAGTAAATCTGTTAGGGCCACTCACCACTGGACAGCTTCACCCAAGGTCACTTAAACATGACTTCCATGTCACCATAGATTGCTAAAAATGGAAATTGCAGAAGTATTGGCTTTTCGGCCTCTCGAATGGCTTCTTGGGGAAAACAGGGAGTGTCTCTTGTCTATAGAGAATCACAGCTGGGAAATCCTTTCCAGGGACCATGTTGTCCAGTCCCTGTCCCTGGCTTCACCTGAATCCTAGTTTATCCCCTTCGTAGTTTTCTTTGTGTTGGGCGTCTGCGGGCAATAGAACCCACGCATTATTTACCTTCACAGTCTCTTCAAATACTTGGGTCTCTCAGGAGATTTTCCTTCATGTCTATTTTCTTGAGCTGTGCTCTTTGTAAAAGCAGAGAGCAGCTGATTGGTGCCCTATCGTCACACTGGCTGAGCAAAGATGAGGTTCTCAGCACTCCCACACACACCCTGCACCTCAGACAATAGGCACACCTTGACGTCTGCTGTCTCCAGAGCCCTATTTCAGAGAACTCCGTTCATGAGGCATTTAGGGGAAAGCTCCACACTCAAATGCGTTTGGGGATCCTGCTTACTGTATGCCTTCATGTGTGCAAGGCTCTTGGGTTGAACTAAGTGTTCAACCAGTAAGTTGAACCATGTTGTTCCAACTTACTTGACCACAATTTTTTTCCCTCCACCATGAAATACCCATCAACATCTCAAGGAAACCAGTTCGGGAGCATAGTTCTCTCCCAAGTTTTCAAGAGGGAAATTTAATTAGACATAAGACATAGACATAAGAGAACCTGTTTAACCCCAAGAGATCATCTTCATCCAGTCACATGTAAATTGTTTCTTTAAGCTGCTTAATTTTTTTATTTTCATACTTACTTAAATTCAGTTTTGGAGAATGGAATTTTTGCAAGTTCCTGAGACACCAGCTCCTGAACCTGTTGAAGTCCTAGAAATGCAGGAAGACTGTCCAGAAACACAAATAGGTATTGGATACTTTCTAATTATGCTATAGTTTTCATATTTCTTGTTTGTTTGTTTAAAGTCACTGTGGATAAACTCACATCAAATAGCATAAACCATGACCGAAGGTCAAGTGTGGCTATCAGAGGTACAACTGCCCCCCCAGCACAGGAGGTTATGGGGTGGGCACCCCGCGACTTGGCCAGCTCACCAGGCAGTACGTGGTGTGTTAGTATCGGTGCCTGGCTTCCTCATCCCAGTAGGGCTGATACAGCCGCTGGCTTCCCAGAGTACCAGAAGCTCAGGCTTTCACTTCAGAAAATACAGAGCACACCTGGAGGGCGCAGGGGTGGACAGGTCAGACGGCCCCAGTCCCACATCTGTTGTGCTTGTCACTTCAGGTTCAATCTTTGTGACAGGCTGGCATTATGTTTGTAAGGTATTCACGGAGGCAGATCAGAATCCCCACCCTAGTCCTGCTTTTGAAAAAGGGCTTTTATTCAAGCTTAAGCTTAGTGCTCTGTACTCTTCTTATTACCTGTTTTTTGTGCAACCCTTAAAGATTTTCCAAAGAATACAGAGATGGATGATTGCTATACAGAGTGACTAGAAGCCGTGCCATAAACCCAGGCTGAGATCTGCTCTGGGTTGCTTATCTCCAAAAACGTTACCCCCTTTGATTTAGAACGATTGGTTCTAAACCGAGAGGAACAGGGTTTTAACTTTGACCTTCAAATTGTTTCTGTGTGATTAACTTTTGTACACTGAGAATTCCACTTGAGTTTGATGATATGAGGGAAAAGACTTATTATCAGAAAGGCATAAATTACTTCTCTTTGTAAGCCGAAAATAGTTTCTACTTTAATTGCCAGAAAACAGAAATGATCCAATGGGCAGGGCGTTTTAATGCTTATAGTACCTTAGTGCATGTAAGTTTCTGCATAGTCCATTGCAGCTCCAGTAAAAAGGTCATCTGGGTGTTTGGGGACATAAAAATCCAATTCAGTTCCATTAGTATTTGGGGGTTACCTGTTGGGTATCAGACAGTGGATTAAGCAATCCTAGGAGAAGTCTGCCCTTTCCTTGAACAAAGGTTTAAGTGAGTAACGGCAGATGATGAGATGAATAAGGTAGAGAGGTCACATTTAGGAAGGAGATACTGGTATGTCTTTTTTCTTCTTATACATTCATATCATGGACAGAGTTTGATAGAAGTGGCAGAGGGGAGAGCGGCCCCCAGAGAAGGGTTGGCTTTGGACAGCATGGGACTAGCAGGGCTCGAAGGCAGTTACCTGGGTGAAAAGGAAGGCAAGCCAGTGGTTCAGCGGAAATGAAAGCCATTTCTAAGACTGCTCATCAATGAAGACTTTAAATTTCATGATCATAAGCCACTGAGATGAAAAAAAATTAGCTAACTAGACTATGAGTGTTAGTACAAGGAAGGCAAACTAAGTACTTTCTCTTGCTAAAAACATACTTAGAGTGAGCTGGTGCCTGTACACTTGTTCCTACTTTTCTTTTTTTCTGATTCTATATATTTATTTCTTACAACTTTTCTCTCCAGCAGACTCTATTGCAAGAGAGTAGGGAGTTGGGTTGAGGAAATGCGTAATAACAATGGGAAGAAGGGGAACCCCACATCAATAGACTAAAGCTTTCATCAATAATTGATTCATCTACATTGTCATTTATACTGACTGCCACATGGAAGGCACTGTGCTTGGGGCCCCTTCTCTCAAGCTGACCACTGTCTTGTAGAAAGATTGTCCAAAAGTAATAGTTTGGGTGGGAGAACTCCGACACGAGAGGCGTGCAACTGTTTGAGGAGTCCATAAGAGTGGGAATTTCTTTCAACTGCAGGCACCAGGTAAGATTCTAGAGAAAACAGTGTTGGAGCTGTGCCTTGAGAAACAGGTAACATGGGAACACGAGATTGGTAAGGGGGGTCTAGTAGGGCCAGCCACACGGGCAGCCTTCCCCATGAGGGGGAGCAGGACTCCGTGGAGAACAAAGTCGTCGCCAGCTGGCTGAACTGTGGTAGGGAGCATTGAGAAGTTTGCAAAGGCAGGTTTGGGCCAGATGGTAAAGCAGGAATGTCAACCTAAGAATTTTGGCCAAAGCATTCTTTAAACTCAGAAATTCCTTTTGGGGGGGGGGGGTAGTAGTTTTGTTTTGTTTTTCCTTTTTGCTATATGTAATCTAGCTGAAAATTCTACGGGGTTTTTTTTTGTTTTTTTTTTTTTTTATATTGTTCTACTTAGTTTAAAATGCTGTGTGTATTGTATCTTAACTTACAGAAGAAAAGCAGCAGTAGGACAAAGCTGGGTCTAACCATAATATGTGTGTGTGTGTTTCCTCTTTCTCCCCGTGCATTACCCAGGGCAGGAAGCCCAGGATGAGGACAGCAGTGATTCGGAAGCAGATGAGCAGAGCACCAGCCAGGACCCCAAGGACGTGCCCAGTCAGCCCAGCAGCAGCAGCCACAGGCCCCGGGCAGCTTCCTGCCGAGCAGCGGCCGTCTGGTGCACCGACAGTGGCTCCGATGACTCTAGGCGCTGGTCCGACCAGCTCAGCCTGGATGAGAAGGATGGCTTCATATTTGTGAACTATTCAGAGGGCCAGACCAGAGCCCATCTGCAGGGTCCCCTTAACCACCCTCACTCCAACCCCATGGAAGTGCGGAATTACAGCAGACTGAAGCCCGGTAACTTGAAGTCCGGTCATTTTGTTGCTCCTTGTGGGTGACATGAGGGCTGATGGAGTGAGGCAGTGGGCTCTCATTCTCCCAGCACCCCATGCCCCCTGCACTCCATCCCTGTGACCTACGTCAGCCACCCACAGAGAAGGCCTCTTCAGTTTCTTACCCCACAGTGGTGTCTGCTGTACATTGGGCATTTCTAAAACTCCTCCCACCAAAAACTTCCTTCCTTCACAAACTATGAACTCTTTTGAAAATGGGCAAGTTACTAATTACAGATAAGTAAATAAACTGTCTGAATGGGTAGCTTTGCCTTTTAGAGAGTTAGAGGCATGGTTCTCAGTGGGAGAGATTCTGTCTTCTTGGGTTGGACATTTCCCCAGTCTTTTCGAATGGGGTGTTCTGACCCGGCCCATGACTGGTGCTAAGCTGGACTGCTTCACCTGCCATCAAGGCACGGGCTGCTGGGACAGGGAAAGCTGCTCTAACTGGATGTTGCAACCCCCTAGCTTGCGAGGCCACTGTATGAGGGCATGCCTACCGAATGCCAGCTTCTCCCACTTCAGGGTGTCCTGTCTTGCCCTTTTGCTCTCCAGGGTACCGGTGGGAACGGCAGCTGGTGTTCAGGAGCAAGCTAACTATGCACACAGCCTTTGATCGGAAGGACAATGCTCACCCCGCAGAGATCACCGCCCTGGGCGTCTCCAAGTAAGTGCCTGACCTTGCCCCTGTACCCTTCCCCCTCCCCGCCCCAAGGAGTCACTTGCTTAGCCCCGCTCCACACATCCAAACCCGTCTTTGGGGAAACATTTCATTTGCGGTATCAGGCATTGCTTGAACAGGCCAGTCAGCGGAAGAAGGCAGTGCATGGAGTTTAAAATCTCTGTTCTTCAAGGTTACAGCGAGGTTTGATCCAGAGAGCTGAGACAGGAGTGTAAATTCGGGCTCCATTCTATTATTGTCTCACACACACAGCCCTCCACCCCAGCGCACGCGTCCACGGTAACCTGCAGAATCTCATGAGTGACGGGGTGCTCTTCAGCTGGGTGACTTTGTGGCGGCCTTCCCCAAGGTGACTCCATGGGTTGTGTTGTGTCTCCTGCAGGGATCACAGCAGGATCCTCGTTGGTGACAGTCGAGGCCGAGTGTTCAGCTGGTCTGTGAGTGACCAGCCCGGCCGCTCTGCTGCTGACCACTGGGTGAAGGATGAAGGAGGAGACAGCTGTTCCGGCTGCTCCGTGCGGTTTTCTCTGACAGAGAGACGACACCATTGCAGGAACTGCGGCCAGCTCTTCTGCCAGAAGTAAGATGAGATGCCAGTGTTTTGAATTTCTATGAGCCTGGCCCCTGAGATGTGGATTACACCCCTGCACGGAGCTCCTCCTGTGCTCCGGTGTCCCCAGCACACAGTGCCATGATGCTCTAAACCAGCCTTCACTTTCCCCTTGTTCTTTTATCACAACTGTGAACTACTTCTGTCCTATTGAAAATATATAGAAAGAATCAACCCATACACCTGGTCCTGCGTGACTCAGAATGGAGAGGTGCTGCTGTCCCACCGTGTTTGCTTATAAAATATTGTGGTTGTGTGTCCTCACCCCTCACCCCTCCCCTCCAAGTCTTCTACTCTGAGTCTGTGTTGTCTCCATAAACAGTACTACAGTATGGTTCTGTGGGGCTTCCGTTTTACACAAATACAGCATGCTGTCTGTACCTCCTGTAACTTCCTTTTTTAAAAAAAAAAAAAAACTCAACAGTGTTGAGTAAAACTCCGCGTAGCTGTTTTCATCTGTCTTTTGTGTGAATGTATCAGAATTCATCCACTTCCCTTTTGGTGGACTCCTAGGGGCACATTCCCAGTGCTCTGACTGGGGCTATAGGACAAACCCTAACGAATGCCCTCCCGAGACGTGAGCTGGAGAGTCTGAGAGGAGGGAGCTCTGGCTAGAGCTGACAGATCACAAACTGAGCTGCCGTAGATGCTGTCAGATGGGTCTCAGGAACCGGTGCTGCTTGTCACCATCCCGGGCTGGCTGGGCAGGGTCTCCCAGCTCTGCAGCCCGGGGACTGCCATCCGCGCTCACTCAGGCTGGGCCGGGAGCCGTGTCACTTGATGTTGTCACTCGCAGCGAAGCTGATGTAGAACAGCTGAGCATTGGCTTGTTGGCTGTTTTGAGTTTGCTCTTGGGTAACATGGCCTGTTTTCTTTTTAGGTTTGCTGTCTTTTTTTTTTTCCCCTCTGTACTTGAGGAGTTCTTTATTTACTCTGGGTTCTAATTCTTTGTCTTTTCTACAGCTTGCAGATACCTTCTGCTGGTCTGTGGCTTGCATTTTCACTTTATATATGTTTTTTTCTGGCACATAGGTCTTTAATTTTGATGTAGTCACATCTCTTACTTCTTGTGATTTTTGCTTTTTTGTGGCTTAAGAAATCGTTCCCTGTGACCATAAAGACAGCTTTTGTATATTTTCTTTTATGAGGTTCACGGTTTTGTTTTTCACACTTAGGTCTTTGGGTCCAAATACACTTGGAGTGTATCTGGAGGTATGTTTTGTAGTGAGCATCTGTTTTAATTCCCTTGTGTGGGGAGTCTGTTGTCCCCCACTGTTAATCTGGATGCTGTTTTTCCAAACTGCGGTCCCACACGTGTGTGTACAGTCCTCTTGTTCTGTGGCAGACCACGGAAAGGACCCCATAGGCAGCACTCTCTAATGCTGACACTGCTTAACTCTAGAAGTACTTTCACAGAATCATGAGCTGTGTGATTGTTTCTGAGCTGGTTACTGAGGTCTCGTGGGCACCAGCATATTGGAAATGGTGTGGTCCTTGGTATATACTGACCAGATGCTCCCTGGGTTCCTGGCCATTGTGTCATCTCAGGCACGTTACTGACCCTCTCTAGGCCCGTTTTCTTATCCATAAAATGTGCATAATTATACCTCTTCTCATAGAGGTGCTGAGAGAACAGTGAAATCATGTGCATGAATTTTATAAAACACCAAGTGTAAAGTCTGGCAATATAGGTGTTCAGTAAAAGATGTTATTGTAGTGTGTTTTTGTTACCCTCCAGATTAATGTCTTAAACCTTTTTCCTGAGAAGTCCGATTCAAGATGAGGTAGACAGAATGTTGGTGTCAACCTTTCCTTATGGGACTTTCTATGAGGTTGGCAGAAGATTCTGTCTCAGAGTTCTGTGCTTTGAGAGGCCCATTCTACAAAACCTAATAATCTAGTAATTTTTGATAGTAACACCCCCGTATGTACACTGGCACACATTATTCCTTGTCATGTTTTAACTTTCCAAATACTACTTAAGGGTAGATAATTCTTTAAATTATGCATTGCTATCAGATGTCCGGTGGAGGCTGTATTTGAAAAACGAACCCCAGTGATTGATTTTGACAGAGCAGACACAGAAGGCAGAGCAGAGCCCTGCCCACATTCTTTGTGTCCCTCAGTTGTTGGGCGAGTTTGTCAGCACTTCTTTTTTTTTTTTTTTTTTTGAGAGAGAGAGAAAGAGTGTGAGCAGTGGGGAGGGAGAAGGGGAGAGAGAGAATCTTAAGCTGGCTTCACGCCCAGCGCAGAGCCCAGTGTGGGGCTTGGTCTTGTGACCTGAGCCGAAATCAGGAGTTGGACATTTAACCAACTGAGCCACCTAGGTTTCCCAACAGTTTGTCAGAACTTCTGGGGCTGTCATCAAAGTCCCAGGTCCAAGAACAGTCCTTTAAACCCCTTAACTGGTGACACTTTGTTTTTCCTCTAGACATCTTTACTGGTAGATCACTGGAGGAAAGTAATTTTCTATTTCAGTCTCACGAAAAGGCAAGCTTAGAGTGGTTAAATGCCACATCCAAGGTCACACCCTGCTTTATTCCAGGAAGAGGAATATTTTTTAAAGAATTTGAACACCTCTTAAGTAGGGTCTACTTCAAGGAATTCTGTCAAGATAAACAGAAAATAAGAACATTTGGACCAGACAGAAAACCAAACTACTGTTCAAGAAATCACCAAAGGGTAGATCAAACAGTGTTTAAAAGCCCAGAGGAACTTGATAGTGACCAAAGAGTCTTTCAAAACAAGTAGTAAATCTTCTGCCAAGAGAAAAAAGTTAAGCTCTGAGTAAAGACATTGACATTTCTCCCATGTTTACAGGGCCTGAGAGCCTGTCTCGCACGGGAAGAATGGGCTCACAGCTGTTCAGATCTTTTGGCTTCATCCTGTAGGGAAATCTTGCCTTAAAAAAAAAAAATTTACTTCAGTCACATAGAGAGCTTGCCTTTGTTTAATACTACTTTTCCTCATACAAATAATATGGTGTTTTTTCTGGTCCCAGGTGAGCCACACACCACAAACCTGTATGTCCTCAGCATTCTTCTGGCATTGTACTTCTGTGTCTTGGGCATTACGGTGCCAGCTTTCTGTTCAACTTCTACGTTTGTGTTTCTCGGCCCAGTCACCAAGCTTGTGTGACGAGGACCTGTAACTACTTGATTTTGCTTTTCTTTTAGGTGCAGTCGGTTTCAGTCGGAGATCAAACGCTTGAAAATCTCATCGCCAGTGCGCGTGTGTCAGAACTGTTACTATAACCTACAGCATGAGAGGGGTTCGGAGGACGGGCCTCGGAATTGTTGAAGATTCCACAAGCTGGTTGCTGATCACGGTCTGTAGACCCCCTTCCTGATTCCCCGGTCACGGCTCACAGCTCGGAGGGCATCGAAGCAGTCTCCGTTTACGCCTCTCTTCATACCACGTGTTTGAAGTGTCAAATTCAAAGGAATCAGTGAATAAACGGGTGTAGAGTGCAGCAGCGGGGCGGACACTGTTCAGGGGAACAGCACAAGAACGACAGGAGGTGGTTCCTAGGAGCGACTTTCCCAGTGTCCGATTCTCCCTGTTACCAGTAGCTGTCTCCAAGAGAAAATCCTCACTTACTAACTGTCTTTTCTTGCGTCTCATTTTTATAGATCTACTCATCCTTATTTGGAAAAACCACCACCAACAAAAAAAGGCTTTTAGAAAATGGTTGTAAATCTGACTTCTTTGCAAGTAACTGTGTATATTGTAAATAGGTATAAAGGCCTTTTTTTTTTTTTTTCTAAATAAGGACTTAACTGTCTGTAACATGAGACTTCAAACTAAACCACTAACTCAGTGAGCTACTTATGGTTTGTCTGACATCTCTCACAAATTAATTATAAATATGTTTTTTAAATCCTCAAAGACATTATCTGTGGTCTTTTCTCCCCCCTTTCCAGCCCAGCCTGTGTGCCCGATGTCCTTTCTTTCAAGTTGCCCACAGTATCTCCACTTAAACTAGGCTAGTAACCAAAACGATGCGGACCTTCTTTAGGAAACCGTGTGGGAGACTAAGAGTCCTGCCGTAAGATACCCTGGAAATGTCTGGGCATCTTGCTCCTGGCTTCTCACCACCTCAGTGTTGTTCCAGTGTCCTAAGGCCCCCCATAAACTCCTCTGTGGACTGCCATGTGGCCATAGCGTCCCCTTCTGAGCGTTGCACGGTGGCGGTCAGGTGATCGGTGATGCAGGAGACCGCCCTGCCTCAACTAATGGAGATAGATTTGCATGTAACCCACATTAGCTTCTCTTGCATAGAACATAATAAGGATGTGTCTTCGGTGACACTAATGTTCTACTATAGCTTATTTTCAAAAAAGGGTAAAAAATGAAAAAAGTGTACAGAATTAACATATAAACCTTGTTGTAAAACTGGATCATGTCAGAACTGCTTATAATTAATCTTTACCATTTAATGCCATCTACCTGAAAACAGTGAGATTTATACTGTATCAATGTCTATTTTTTTGTTTTTGCTATGAATATAATTACAGTATTTTAATATTTAGTTATTTAATTTGTTCTACTAGTTGGATACAGAACACACAAATCCAGGGAGACTAAAGCTGGTTGGGGCTTAAGAGAGAAGTTTAGTTTACAGAAAAAAAGGCTTTGGTGGTGGGATTTTTTTAAATGTGTGTTATGTACATATATATAAATATATATATATATACACATATATATAAAAAACAAATGAAACAGTTAATCTAGATTTTAACATTTTCAGATATTTAGTGATATTATGAACAATTCTAAAAGCCCTGTGATTTGAAAAAATGTAGACTTATTTATGGCCCAAGCAAGGAAGGACAGGCCTTCACACCCTCCTGGAGGTGTCATACAAGGGACAGTGGCTTCGGCTTTCCCAACTTTCCATCTTTAGGCCCTGGTGACAGGCACACTTATGCACTAAAATGCACATATATGCACATGCATTCAAAAATAGGCATTGGTACAATAGTAATCTTGTACCTAATGGGCTGAAACCAGCTTAAGAACAAATTTGTTCTTCCTGATAACTAGGTCTCCAAGAGAAAATATAAAGGCTGCTTTAGTGCCTTATGCTTACTAAATTTAACCCTTTATTTACCTAGGTTTGAGCCTACCGTCTATTTATGATTACATATCAAAATTGATTAATACATTTCCATTTCTAAAACTTCAAATACACTTGTTAATAAAAGGATTATTGGCATTAATACTTTAACTTGAAGAAAAGTTGTGTTCTGTTTTCCTTCCTGTGTCTTAACTCTTCCCCGTGATCCTCCCCCACCCCGGACCCACCATCTTCAAATTCTAATAAATAATGCTGGATGTTCAACAGTGGCAGGAATTGTGCTATCACATAGACGTGGGCTTTGCCCCTGTCCGGCCCTATAGATGAGTTGTAGCAGTGTTATTCTACACTTTTTAAAAGAAGCGTCCTCCTTGTGTCTATGAACCATGTTTACCCCAAACCCAATGGCAGAGGTGTTCTTTAAAGACTTGAATATATGAATGTGTGTAATGTAGTTACTTAAAGGTTATTCCTCTATGTAATATGAAGTTCTATGGGATGAACACTTTTAAACTTTCCGACACAACTTCCATATCTAGAAGGTGGAAACCAAAACCCTCATGATAGTATTTCCTCTGGCAGCTGGTGCTGTGGGCAACTGTTCCATTCAGTGGGGTTTCTTTTCTTTTTGCTTTCTGATGCAGAAATCACAAATCACTCACACATGCAAGTACACTCACATACATAAACTAATCGTTTCTCCTGCTGTCTTTCTGTGTTTCGTGTACATTGGTTTACCAACACCTGTTCTGAGCATGTACACCCACCTTCTCGTGGTCTGTGTCCCTTTTCGGAGAGTACCTCACAAGGCTCCTGCCTGATCTGTGTAGTTCATTTGTCTGCCCCCACCCCCTCCATTCTAACGTATGCGTGTAGCGTGCAACCGTAACGTCCTGCTTCGGAAGAGGAAAATAGCTGCCCATAGCAGCCATCCGTCTGGATAATAGCAAAACACTCTAGATAAGTTATTTTGCACTTTCTTATGTATAAAGTTGGTAGAAACTTATTTTTTGCTTTGTATCATTTAAATACATTTTGTTTTGGTAAATGAACTGTGTACAAAATATTTATGCCGTTAAAACTGTTTTTAGAAAGTATTTTTAATTTCAGCAAGTTTGGTTACTTGTTGCATGACTATTAACACAGCTGACTTTTTGTGTCAGTGCAATGTATATTTTTTTGTCCTGTTATTAACTTGTAAGCCCTAGTAATGGCCGATTATTTGTACAGCAACAGAAGTAAATTTGAAGATAACTGGCTAAGACTGGATTGATTGTGGACGTTTGTACTATACTGCGGAATCCAATATCTGTTCTTTGGTGGTTTGTAAAAGGCCTGAAGAATTACTATCTAGTGTGCAATCTGTGATAACTGAATGTTCATTGTATATCTGTCTCTGATGCAAAAAGGTAGAGTAACACAATTACAATACATGATTAAATGCAATAGTCCAGGTACTTTTTTTTTTCCATTTCCAATAAATACCTACTATTTACCACCCAAAGAAAAAAAGTTGTTTTTAAGCTAGTTTATTCAGGGAAGGAGAAAAAACAAAACAGAAGGCAACTATTTCCCTAACCTTTGTGTAGTCCTTTCCGAGTTGTGAATATCTCTTTCAGAAGCTCCTGCTCACAGAAATGGTGGCTTGTAGGGTCTGGTGCAAGCCCTAGTTTGGTCCACCTGTACATGCTTCCTGCATTGAGATTCCCAGTTGTGCAGGCTTCCTGGGGCTGAGGAGTGTGTGTGTAGACGGCTGCAGGGAGAGACAGCTGACTTCAGGAGACACACCTGCAGATGCAAAGGACCCACGGACAAAGCCTGCTTCACGTGGTTTGGCTCTTTCTCGCTGAGCCTCATTCTCTATCCATCACCTGGTAAAAAGTAAGCAACAGTAAACCATCTATCCCCTACCCCTGCCAGAGTCACATCGGGAATATTTTGGTATCCTGCCCTTTTTCTGGATGCACCACACCTACTGTCATAAGCTAGTCTTTCCATTTCGGTCTTCAGGCTGAGAGTTAAGAACTCACAAGTCCATTCTTACTGTGACTAGCGCTACCTCATCTTAAAACAGCCTTCTGAGTATAGAAGACACTTTTTAAATTACTTAAGCTGCTTTAGCAACTCTAGTTTTCCTCTTTCTAAAGATACTAATAAATTTCGCTGTTCCATTTAAGCTTGAACGGCAGAACGCCAGATTAGAGGTGGTTGTGCTTATTACAAATCCCACCTCAGTGCAACCCTTTAGAGGCCAAGACAGAGGAATGCCAAGAACTTCCAAGAAGAAGCAGCCGTGTCTTCAACAATGAAGTCGATAGTAAGAAAACAGGACTGTTCATTTCTTTAGTGCAGTACTAGCCGTGGTTCTAGTGACCTCAAGAAGCGTTGTAGTCGAGGGTGGACATTGCTGAAATTCTTCCAGAATTTAAAGGACAAACATGCAAATGAAAAGTCCCTTTTCTGCCATTTGCTTCTCCTCTCTGATAAAATGACACATGCACCCGTCTTAGCCCCTTTGGAGCACGAGAGAAGAGACAGGCCGGCGGAACTGGTCTCGCTTTGGCTTTGTCTCCTTACCACTATTCTCGTTTTCCCCACACGTTGCAAAACTTTTGTATTTACTGTTCCTTTTGACTTTTGCTGGAATGGCAACAAGCCGAGCTCCCATGCTGAGAGCCAGCGTGGTGTTTTGGAGAGCCCTGAAATAGGAGTTGAGAGCCCAAGGCTGCAGCCGCTCCCTGCTTGTGAACTTGAGAAGCCGCTGTTGCAGCAGCTCAGCCCATCAGGTTTTCCTGTGTCTTAGGCTGCCTGGGAGCAGGGAGGGGTTGAGATAGCACTTTCTTGACTTCTTGGTTTTAGGACCTTTTGGTCTTTAAAAACTGTCACGGACCCCTACACTTCTGTTTCTGTGGTTTGCATCTATTGATAGTCATTGTATTAGAAATCAAAACAGATTTTAGAAACATGTTAATTCATTTAAAAATAACAATGATAAAACCATTATATATTTAGACCAATTATAAATTTCTAAGGGGGAAAATCTTGCAAGCCAAAAAAAACAAAAAATTAGTGAAGAGTGGAATTGTTTTACAATTTTGCAAAACTCTTTAATGTCTGGCTTAATCGAACACAGGTGGATTCTGCTAACTGCTTCTACATTCCATCTGGGGATACTTCATTTTGGTCAAAGCATACGAGGAAAATCCAGCCTCACACAGGTATGTGGTTGGAAAAGGCGGGGGGAAATATAGTAATAGCCTGTCCAGATTATTGGTTTTTTTTAAAGATAATAGTTTGTTTCTTAAAGTTTGATTACTGTATGGTGTCTGGAACTGCATCAGTGAGCTTTTGGTCTGTCTTGCACGGTGAATCCATCACTAACCTGTGCATAATTTATAGCACACACTGGTCATTTAAACAATATCGGGTCACCAATGTAGTGAATGACATCACTGCTCCAACTAATGTGTGTAGAGATTGTCCACATGTTGACAATACTTCACTACAAAATAGGTATTTTAATAATTAGATATAACATCGAAGTACTACCAGCAGCCTCAAGAAGGTCTAAGCCAAACAGTGATGGATACACATTTTCTAGAATTGTTGCTTAAAACCAGAAATTTTATCATTGGCAATAAATAGTTTGCTGTTTCCTTTGAAGCAATAGGCTCACTTTGTTGATTTTAAGGACCTCTCTGCCTAAGAACCACAATTTGTCAGTTCTTTTAAGTAAACGTGGTGTACGGTGAGGAAAAACAGTTTAGCTCACAACCCAATGACCACAGTGCTCTTCTTCAAGACCAACATCGTACTCCAGGATGGGGCTGCCTTATGGGTACTTCTCAGATGTGACACACAGCTTAAATTTTAAGATTTAATAAAAGCAGCAATTTTTACTGCTTCTCTAAAGACATTCTTAAGTGAAATGGCACTTTTTTTTTTTTTTTTTTAATAGCAAGTGCTTGAGATAAAAAATACCGTGATCCAGTTTGGTGCTCCTGGCTTGATTTGTGTGTAGATTCCAGAAGTTTTACCCACCATTGCTTCTGGACCTCTGTTCAGTACAAATATCAGTGCAAATAATGTTTTTAGTATTACTATGAAAACAGTCTTATCTTGCAGACCACACAAGACGTACTCAGAACTCCCAGGGCTCTGTGAACCAGACTTTGAGAAGCTTTGGTTCAAGGAACCCAAATTGTCCAGAAGCATGTTGTGTGCAATTTCATTCAACAGTGCTCCTCATCATAGGCCTGGGCCTTCCAGATGGATTCCCACTGAAACCTGCCAAGTGCAAGGCCAGGTCCTGCCACATAGGGCCCGCTGTTGCTAGCCACGCCAGCCACTGGAATACCACCAGCCGCTGGAATACATTCACCAAAGCAATACAAAGACTGAGCATGCATCGCTGAAGCATTAAGAGTTTCTAATGTCTTTTTTTTTTTTTTTAAGATTTTTTTGAAGATTGATTTATTTGACAGACATAGTGAAAGGGAACACAAGCAGGGGGAGTGGGAGGGGGGACAAGTAGGCTTCCCGCTGAGCAGGGAGCCTGACACAGGGCTCAGCCCCAGGACCCTGGGATCATGACCTGAGCTGAAGGCAAACACTTAACAACTGAGCCACCCATGCGCCCCTCTAATGTCCTTTTTGGGGGGGGGTCAGTTTTTTTAGTCAGGACTTTCAAATTTTGATCAAGTAAAACAACTTAATAAGTATTGTTTTTCAGGGACGCCTGGGTGGCTGAGTCAATTAAGCATCTGCCTTCAGCTCAGGTCATGATCCCAGGGTCCTGGGATTGAGTCCGAAGTCAGGCTCCCTGCTGAGAGAGGAGTCTGCTTCTCCCCGGCCCTCTGCTGCCCCCCTGCTTGTGCACCCGTGCGCTCGATCGCTCTCTCCCCATCAAAAAAAAAAAAGTAATATTTTCATGCTAGGGGTAGATCCACCATGTGTTATACACTGGTGAGGAGCATGGTGGCAGAGAGTCAGTCTAGGAGTTCAGTTCCCATTCTCCCACTTACTGTGAAACTGGGCTCCTCTGCATTTGAGTTTTCTCACATGTAAGTTTTATATTATGATTCTACCCCCAGAGAATTGTTACAAATATTAAATCAGATTTAATTACATAGCTATGGGACATGTAGTGCCTGAGACGTGTGTGTTCTCAATTATATGGCTGTGTCAGTGTGGAAATAGGAACAGAAAAGGAATGCGCTCAAACAGTTCTAAAGTAAAGCCACTGACGGGCAGGTTGTTTGATCTTCGGTTAGACGCACAGCAGCCAGCATGTTAGGTGTGGGCAGAGGCCTGAGAGATCCCCTGCCCAGACCCTCACTTCATGCAAAAGGAAAGGGATCCAGAGAGGGGTCTGCTGGTCCCAGCGCCATGCTGGTGCTGAGTGTCCTTCCCTCCCACGGCACCCTTCAGCTCTGATTTCCAGGCCCATGTTCTCTACTAATAGTTCCCAGATGCATTTTCCATTTTTGTTTGTTTTTGGTGACCGCAGTGAAAATGTACTTGGGATTTGTTTTCAGTATCATCCATGCATAATCACGCCTCACTTTATTGAGAAAATAAAACACTGGAACTTCAGCCTTGGCCTTCAGCTGTCACACTTCTGCTCTGCTAAGGAAAGGTACGGGCGGCCTTCCAGAGCAGAGGACAGCTGTTTAAAGACAAACAGCTTATTAACTTGCCCTCAAGTACTACTTCAAATTTCAAACAAAAGCTATACCCTACATGTGATTTCTTTTTTTTTTTTAAAGATTTTATTTATTTATTAGCACAAGCAGGGAGAAAAGCAGGCAGAGGGAGAGGAAAAAGCAGATATCCTGCTGAGTAGGGAGCCTGATGGAGGATCAATCCCAGGAACCCAGGATCATGACCTGAGCCAAAGGCAGATACCTAACTGACTGAGCCACCCAGGCACCCCTTAAGTGCTATTTCTGTTCTGAAAAGGGAGCCACTCTTTTGCAACCTGATGAGAAACAAAGCCTAGAATGAAGGTTAACCTAAGGAGTTTTTGTAAAGTCAGGCTCTGCAGGCTGATTCTGCCAAAGGAAGAAACGGATCTATCAAAGCACTGTTACCAAGTATGTGCCTGGCTCAAATTTGGGATGCATTTTGCCTTCTTCAAAAATACAAAGGTAGTTTTTATGTTCCTGCTGGTACCTCTGCCACTGGGCCTTGAGGATGATAGAACAATGACACAACTACTCTCTTCAAGAACTTTCTAGCCATAAACAAAAGGCTTACCTTCATATAGGGATGTGTAACTCAGTTTTCACAAGTCTATTCTACTTATCACTGTTTCTAATTCAGTAGAATGAAACTCTCTTCGCATTGTTTTCTTAGCTCTGCGGTCTTCATATCAATCTGTTATTTCATCATCTCATCTTTGATATGAATTGAATTCATGTTCTTCTAAGTTATATATAATACAGAGCCTTTCTAGAACATTCTCTTCTACTGAGACTTTTTTCCCTCCAGACTGGGTTTTGGTCTTTGGCAGATATTTCTCTGCCACTTGCCTGCCTGCCTCTCTTCTGCAGAGGCGTTACACCACTAGTTTTCATCCTCCTCCTTTGCAATATGGACACTCCCACCCAGGCTGAAATTCTCTGAGATGCAGGTGAGTGAATTCTCCTTAACACCATTCCCACCGTCGGTTTGAGGATGGCTGCTTCTGCCTTTGCCTGCCTCTGATTCCCAGCCGAAGAGGAGCGGCGGGCCTGCTTGATGCCCCACACATCCTCCCTGCATGCATCCGGGTGGTAACCCACTCACTCGCGGGGCCCAGCCTGCGGGGCCTGGCCCACCCCGGACAGGGCCTCCGCCCAGACCCCCGCTGCTGCCTGTGAGGACCCTACCCCAGCAGTGCCCCTCTTCCTCCCTCACCTGCTTCAAGTCTTCAAGCATCACCTTCCAAGGGAAGCATTTTCTGACCAACCTGCACTATCTCTGGTGGCCACCCCCTAACTCTCCCATTCTTGCCCTTCTCTGCTTGCTTCTTTCACGTAGCATCTACCTCCGTCTGACCTACCCGACTCGGTGTGTTCGTGGCATCTCCCTGGGGAAGCATGAGCTACACGGAGGCAGAGATTGACATCCGTTCTGGCCACAGCTGGCGCTGGCAGGGAGAGTGGGTGCTCAGGGAATTTTTTAAGTGAAGGAATTAGAGGCAGCCTACCGCCCTTTACCAATCTTGAATTTTTAGCTTCTGTTATAATTACTGTAGGCAGACTCTTTAAGCTGAGATCTTCCCTCTTGATGGATGTTGATGTGTACAATCCCATCTTGTCAGCCCCAGCTCAGTGGGGCCCCACCCACCCCTGGACCTGCGTAACTGAAGCTTCATGCCTGTTGAACAGCGGCTCTCTGTCCCCCCGCACCACCTCCAGCAAGCACCAGGCTACTGTCCACTTCCGGGCATCTGAATTCTATGGAGACCTCACATAAAGGGGTCCCTGTCTCTGTCCTGCAGCCTTGGCCGTTCTGTGACTGGCTTCCTGCACATAGCATAATGTTGTGGAACTTCAACCCTATTGTAATCTACTTTGGGGGAAGTCTTAAATCCTCTTTCATGTGTTGAATTTGAGGTTTCATAAACCACGTGCCCAAGTACTTCTGTTTCAAACTCTCAGTGGGGCTTGGGTTTGATCTTAAACATTCAAACTTCCTTAGCCCTTTTTTTTTTTTTTTAGGATTTTATTTATTTATTTAGCAGAGAGAAAGAGAGATCACAAGTAGGCAGAGTTGCAGGCAGAGAGAATGGGGGAAGCAGGCTCCCCATCGAGCAGAGAGCCTGATGGAGGGCTTGATCCCAGGACCCTGAGATCAGGACCTGAGCCGAAGGCAGAGGCTTAACCCATTGAGCCACCCAGGCACCCCAAACTTCCTTAGCTCTTGAGAGCACCTTTGAGCAAGGCACCCTGTCCCTAGGGGAAGACCCAGCCGCATGCCAGCCCAGGGTAGAAGCCTTAAGGTCTTTACAGCAACATCAGAGAAGAAAGCCGGCACTCCTTCTCCTAATACCTCCTTCCACCTAACTGGGGAGGTTTAAATATTCTAGCACAGCCACCCATCACGCCCCCCACGCCAGTGCTGCCATCAGACAACTCAGTAGGACCCGTTGTAGGGTCCCATTATGGAACCAGCTGGCAGATCCTGCCAAGGCCCAGCATAGCCTCCCCTGAAGATCCCATTATTACAGTTTCCTGAATCAGATGTTTAAACCATTTTATTGAGCTCTAATGAACATACTATAAAATTCATCAGTTTACAGTGTATGACTCAATGGGTTTTAATATGTTTACAGAATTGTGCAACTATCACCACAGTGTGATATTAGAGCATATCACCTCAAAAGAAACCGCATACCATGAGCAGTCACTTCCCAGCCTCCCTGTCCCCAACCCCTAGCAACCACAAATGACTTCCTGTCTACAGATTTGCTATTCTGACATTTCATATAGTGGAGGCAATATGTGGTCTTTAGTGACTGTCTGATTTCACTCAAACAGGTGTTTGAGATTCATCCACATCATGGCATGGATCAGAACTTCGTTCTTTTTTATTGCTAGGTTTTAGTCCACTGCATGGGTATATTACACTTTACTCATTTACCACTTAATGTTGCTTCCACTTGTTCACTATTTGTGAATAACACTGCTGTAGACATTTATGCACAGGTTTTTGTGTGGATGGGCAGTTGACTTCTCTTGGGTGGAATTGCTGGATCGTATGATAACTCTATATTTAACATTTTGATGAACTGCCAGGCTATTTTCCAAAACCATTGCTCCTTTTTACCTTCCCTCCTGCAGTGTATCCAGTCAGTTTTTACTCTCGGGGTACAGCCCCAACCAACCCGCAATCCCTCAGCTTGTTACATACAGGCCCTCATAAGAATGTCTTTTTCTGAGATGAGCCACTTTCCAACATACCTTCAAGAGGGTCTCTGGTAAGGAATTAGGTGATAGCCTGCACTGGCTGCCTCTGAATGCACCAGAGTCTCTGTTCCTGTCTGGGCTTTTCCTGCCACCTCTCCTTAGCATTCCCTCCCCAGACCCAGCCAGGTGAGGCGCCCTACCTGTAGAGACCACAGTCACAGGACCTTCAACAATGTCTCCCCAAGTAACCTAGAAATTCTTCTGAGGGCAGGAGGATGTATCTGAAGGCTCTTCGTTTAGAATTTATAAGAAGTTTTTAGGCACTGGGTTTTTTTGTTTTTTGTTTTTTTCATATCAGTGTGTACTCTTGATCTCTATTCCTCAGCTGAGGGGCCATATTTGAATCAAGACCTATCTCTTCTCTTCTTGCTTTAAAATAGAATTGCCAGTGTGACGTTTCTAGCGACGGCTGAGGGAGAGATGGGCATAGCCTCTCCCCAGAAAGGATCTATAAAGCTGGACAAAATTGATTATTTCACTGCTCTGGAAATCAAAGAACTATCTATAAGAATATAAGAGGCATTTATGCTTGAACAACTGCTGCACAATGGGAGTCTTTGCAGCTCTTTCCCCACGCTACTCCCATTCCCTGCCAGCTTAGTTGACATGGACATTTGATCAAAACGCAACAGAACTAGTGCGTTCCAGGAGGACACGCTAGATTTGAAATGGTGGATGAAACCTGAACCCAGTAAAGTTGTCAGTGGAAATGGCAATCTCAGAAGAGAGTGAGTGGGGTGAGCTAATGGCTCCATAAGCCTGGAATTGTGTGGTTGAACCAGGCATATTCTTGGATGAGGTTATGTCCATGCACAGTGGAGACCTGGAGAAGGTCTCAGTCATCTACATACTCCTGGCTGACCTTGACACTGCCCACAGTATCCTCAACAGGCAAAAGTGATCAATAGAATAGCTTCAAAATTAAAAGGCACCAAACTTCAAAAGACACCATTAAGAAAAATAAAAATCAGAAGAATCAATGAAACAAGATGGAATTGGGAGGGAGACAAACCATAAGTGACTCTTAATCTCACAAAACAAACTGAGGGTTGCTGGGGGGAGGGAGGTTGGGAGAAGGGGGTGGGATTATGGACATTGGGGAGGGTATGTGCTTTGGTGAGTGCTGTGAAGTGTGTAAACCTGGTGATTCACAGACCTGTATCCCTGGGGATAAAAATATATGTTTATAAAAAATTAAAAATTAAAAATTAAAAAAAAAAGAAAAATCAAGCACAACTGATTACCTATGTGAGGTAAAAACGGGTAGTGCATTCATCTCTTTCTCCTTGAAATTCTATCATAGCTGAAGACTTCAACATGATGCTATCAGAAATGGACAGATCTAGCAGGCAGAAGATTAGCTGGGAATATAGTTGAACTCAACCCCATCAATCAACTGAATATAATTGACATCTATAGACTATTTCACACAACAACAGCAGAATACACATGCTTCTCAGGCTCACATGGAACATTCACCCAGACAGACCAACTTTGGGTCATAAGATATATCTTAATAATTTTAAAAAGCTAGAAATCATACAATCTCTGCTCTCAGGCCACTAATGCATTAAACTAGAAGTCATTAGCTGGAAAATCCCAAAATACATGGAGATCAAATACGACACTTCTAAATAACACATTAGCCAAAGAAGAAATCTCAAGCAAAATTTAAAGATACTTTGAGATAAATGAAAATGAAAACACAAGTTAATCAAAATTTGTGAGGTGCAGTGAAAGCAATTCTTAGAAGAAAATGTATACCATTTAATGCATATATTAGAAAAAATACCAAAGATCAATTACCTAATATCCAGCTTAAGAAAATAGAAAAAGAAGAGCAAATTCAATCCAATATAAGTGGAAGGAGAAAAGAAATAATAAAATTTAGAGTAGAAGTCCATGTATTTGAAAAACAAAATCAGTACAGAAAATCAGTGAAACCAAAAGTTGGTTCTTTGGAAAAATCAATAAAATCAGTAAGCCTTTTGTGGCACCTGGGTGGCTCAGTCATTAAGTGTATGCCTTTGATTCAGGTCATGATCTCCAGGTCCTGGGATCGAGCCCCACATCAGGATCCCTGCTCTGTGGGGTGCCTGCTTCTCGCTCTGCCACTCCCCCTGCTTGTGTTCCCTCTCTCTCTCTCTCTCTCTCTCTCTCTCTGTCGAATAAAAAAAATAAAATATTAAACAACAACAACAACCAATACCAAAAAAACCTCCACCAAGCTATTTGCAAAAAGAGAGAAAGAGGGAGGAAAGATACAGATTACTAATATCAGAAAAGAAAGAGAAGACATCACTACAAATCCTATGGAAATTAAAAGAATAATAAAGTAACACTATGAACAACTCTATGTCCATAAATTTGATAATCTTGATGAAATGGATCAATTCCATGAAAGACAAATTTGCCAAAGCAAATTGCCAAATTGTCTGAATAGTCCTGTATCTATTAAAGAAATTGAGTTAATATCCTTACAAAACAGAAAGCACTAGGTTTACATGGGCTCACTGGTGAATTCTACCGAACATTTAAGAAACAAATTCTGTCCATTCTCTACAGTCTTTTTTGGAAATTAGATGCAGATACTTTCTAACTCATTCTATAAGGCCAGCATTACCCTAATACCCAAGCCAGACGAAGACATTAAAAGAAAACTAAAGATCATTATCTGTCATGAATATTAGATGCAAAAATTCTCAAAAAAACATAAACAAATCAAATCCAACAATGTATAAAAAGAATTATGACCAAGTGGGACTTACCCAATTATGCAACATGAGGCTGGATAAGCATCTGAAAATCAATTAATGTAAGCCATCACATCAATAGGCTGAAAACGAAAATTTATATGATAATATCAATAGATGCAAAAATACAACTTGACAAAATCCAACACCCATCCAAATAAACTAGGAATAGAGGGGAATGTTCTCAAATTGATAAAGACTATCTATTAAAAAACCCTACAATTAACATCATACCCAATGGTGAAAAACTCACTCAGAGCTTTATCACTAAGATCAGTTACAAAGTCTAGGTTTTCCCCACTCACCACTCCTTTTTAAATCATACTGGAAGTTCCACCTCATGCAATAAGACAAGAAAAAGAAATACACAGTCTGAAAAGGCACATAACTGTGTTTGTTGACAAATGATATGATTGTATGTAGAATGTCAAAAGAAATTGAGAAAAAGCCTCCTGAAACTAATAAGCAAGTAAAGAAATGTTGTAGGATATAAGGATAATATACACAAGCCAATCATTTTCCTATAAACCATCTATACACCACCTATATACCTATTTCCTATATACTGTCTATATACCATCAGTGAATAAGAGGAACTTGAAATTAAACCCACAATGCTATATTTACATGAACATCCCCCAAAATGAAATACTTAGGTATAAATCTAACAAAGTATGTACAAGATCTCTGAGGAAAACTACAAAATTCTGAACAAAATCAAAGAAATAAGTGAAGAGATATTCCACGTTCATGGATAGGAAGACTCAACATTGTCAAAATATCAGTTCTTCCCAAATTGATCTATAGACTCAATGCAATCCCAGCTAAAATCCCAGAAAATGCTGAGTGAAATAAGTCAAACAGAGAGAGTTAATTATATGGTTTCACTTACTTGTAGAGCATAAGGAATAATATGGAGGAGATTGGGAGATGGAGCATAAAATGGAGTTGGAGGAAATCAGAGCGGGAGACAAACCATGAGAGACTGTGGACTCTGAGGAACAAACTGAGGGTTTTGGAGGGGAGGGAGATCGGTGATGGGATGAGCCTGGTGGTGGGTATTAAGGAGGGCACGTATTGCATGGAGCACTGGGTGTGGTGCATAAACAATGAATCTCAGAACACTGAGAAAATTAAAAAAAAAAAAAAAAAAAGGTTAACAAATGCTGGTGTGGATGTGGAGGAAGAGGAACCCGTGTACATTGTGGGTGGGAATATAAGTAAGTGCAGCCACTATAGATATATATATAATAGCACGGAGGATCTTCAAAAAATTAAAAATGGAATTACCATATGAAAAAATCTCAGAAAATTAGTTTGTGGATATCAATAAACTGATTCTAAATTTATGTAGAGAGGCAAAAGACCCAGAATAGCTAACACAATATAATAAGAGAGCAAAGTTGCAAGACGGACACTACCCAACTTGAAGACTTCCTTACTTACATTAAGTTATAAGTCATAGGCTTACATAGAGTAAGCTGTAAGTAAGACTTATAATAATCAAGACAGTGTGGTAGTGGCAAAAAAAAACATACAGGTCAATGGAACAGGACACAAAGCTCAGAAGCAGAAGCACATAAATACAGTCAACTGATTTTGACAAAGGAGCAAAGGCTGTACAATGGAGCAAAGATAACAAAGGACAGTAGAACAAGTGGACATCCACATGCAAAAAAAAAAAAGTGGAGACAGATGTTATACCTTTTACAAAATTTACCTCAAAATGGCTTATAAACCTAAATGTAATGTGCAAAACAATAAGACTAGAATATAACATAGAAAACCTAAATAACCTTGGGTATGGCAATGACAACATCTAAGTTGTTATATGAGTTCCTACATCATAGTAACTACATGATAGCTACATAGTACATAGTAATTACATCATAGTTACAATACCAAAAGGCACAATTCATGAAAGAATGAATTGATAAGCTGGACTTAACTAAAAATTTCTGGGGGTACCTTGGTGGCACAGTCATTTGAGCAACTGACTCTTGGCTTCGGCTCAGGTCATAATCTCAGGATGGTGAGATCAAGCCCAGAGTCGGGCTCAGCACGGAGCCCACTGAAGTTTCTCCCTCTGCCCCTCTTCTCTTCCCCTCCCCTGCATATACACTCTGTGAAATAAAGAAGTCTTTTTAAAAAATAAAATAAAATTCCTGCCCTGCAAAAGATAATGTCAAGCAAATGAGAAGATAAGCCACAGACTGGAAGAAAATATTTGCAAAAGACAGGTGATAAAGGACGGTCATCCAAAATATACAAGAACTCAGGAAAAAAACAACCAGGGCACCTGAGTGGCTCAGTCAGGTAAGCGTCTGCCTTCAGCTCAGGTCATGATTTTGGGGTCCTGGGATCAAACCTCACATCAGGAAGTCTGCTTCTCCCTCTACCCCTCCCCTCTGCTCATGTTCTCTCTCTCTCTCTCAAATGAATAGAAGAAAGAAAGAAAGAAAGAAGAAAAAAGAAAGCAACCCCATTAAAAAATGGGCCAAAAACCTTCACAGGTGTCTCCGCAGGGAAGATGAACAGATGACAAGCACATAAAAAGATGCTTTGGCTCCTGACTCCTGCCGTTTCTGGTGCTGCTCAGGTGCCCGCTGGGTGTGGACCTGGTTCTTCTCTGGGAAGCGGCTGCTGAGGAGACTCTGGCACTCGCCATGGCCAATGAAAAGCCCAGGGATTTTTTATCTTTCGGATTGTTTTCTGTGGCTGAAAACAGCTGTGTGCTCATTTCTCGTACAGAATCAGAAACCTGTTGATTTCTGAAGCGAGTTGGGCTGCTGCTCCTTTGAGAAGGTTTGTCAATGAGGCAGATCAGATTCCTCTTCCCTGAGCCCATCAATGAAACAGACACACAGTCGGAGATGGAGGATGAACATACAGTTGATGTGTTCCAGCAGCAGACGGGAGGTGTCCACTGAGAAGGGAACCTGCTACCTTCCTGCAGAACTCTGCTCCACCAGAGGAGATGACATTCTCAGTTAGGAAACTACAGTTTTGTCCCACCACATCCTGGCCCCTATATAGAGTTTTCTCTATTTCATCATTTTTTTCCTTCCTCATTCCTTTATCATAAAGTAACAGCATGTGCACAAGCATATTACATTTTTGTAACTAAATAGCCAGTGGTATGTTTAGGTCAACACCAAATGGAGACAGGAGGGGGAAAATACTGGTTCTGTGAAAATACTCATCTCCGTTAGTGGCATGCTCATTCAGTTCTTATCTTTATATTCCAGTAAGTTACTTTGTTCTCACTCTTCAACGATAAAAGAGCAACATAAAAATCCTTATATACCTCGTTCGATTGGAAAATGTTAATGTTTTTCATTGATCACTGTAAAACCAAGGACAATGTTCTAACTTCTTTTGTATGTAGCAGTTACATAGGAGGGCAATCTGTCTTTAAATAGGGATAAATCACTCTAAAATACATTACTCCTAGATCATTTTCCCTTCAAGTGTCTTGTTATTTAAATAAACTTGTTTAAAAAGAAGAAGAAGAAGAAAAGGTGCTCCACAACACACATTATTAGGGAAATGTAATGAAAACATCACACATACCTACCAGAATGCCTAAACTCCAGTACATTGACAAAACCAAATGCTGGCATGGATGTGGAGCAATAGAAATTTCTCATTCACTGCTGGTTAGGAATGCAAATGGCATAGTCATGTTGCAAGAAGCCTAGCAGTTTCTTACAAAACTGAACAATGTTTAGCAACTACATGATCCAGCAACTACAATTCTTGGTATTTATCCAAGGGAGATGAAAAATAATGTCCACCCCAAAACCTGATGTTTATAGCACAGGTATGTTTACAGCAGCTTTTTCATAATTGCCAAAATGCAAAAGCAAGCAAGGTGTCCTTCAGTTGGTGAACGGATACACCACTGTACCTCCAGACAATGGAATATTATTCAGCACCAAGAGGAAATGAACTGTCAAGCCATGAAAAGCCATGGAGGGAGCTTAAAAGCATATCACTTAAGTGAAAGAGCCCATCTGAAAAAGCTACATACAGTATGATTCCAACTGTATTCCTGCTGTAGGACATTGTGGGAAAGGCAAAACTATGATTCCCAAGAAGATCAGGGTTAGGTGTACGGAGAGGAATGAATAGGGGAAGCACAAAAGTTTTTAGGGCAGTGAAAATATCTGTATAATACCACAGTGATGGGTACATAACATCATTCTTTTTTCCAGATCCAAAGAATGTATAACACCAAAAGTGTATGTACTTGGGTGATTATGATGGTTCAGTGCACGTTTATTAGTTGTAACACATCCACGACTGTGGTTGGGGGTGTAAATAATAGGGAGGCTATGAATGTCGGGACAGATTGGGTGGGGGTACAGAGCAAAGTATGGGGGATGTCTGTACCTTCCTACCTCAGTTTTTTTTGTTGTTGTTTTTTTCCATTGACAAGTTCATGATTTTATTTGGGTTCATAGGCAAATAAGCCAGGATTTGCAAAATGATGAGATTAGTTACTTAAAAGAAATATATGTGACTTAAACACAGAGGCTACCTTCCCCTCAATTTTACTGTCAACTTTAAACTGCTTTAAAAAAAAAAAATCTAAGAATGAAAAAAGGAAAAGAACCAAAAAGATTAAAAACAAACAAACCCACAGCCTGGGAGAAAATAATTGCAAGTCATGTATCTGATAAGGGTTTTGCCTCCAGGATATATAGCGATCTCTTAAAACTCACTATAAAGAAAAACAGTCCCATGTAAAAATAGGCAAATATATGAATGGACATTTCATCAAGGTAGATATACAAACCGTGTGGAAATGCCACTAAAGCTACTTGAAGATTTCTCTAGATTCCCCTCAAGATCCCAGCTAAAATGGCTATCATTAAAAAGACAGACATGCCGGGGTACCTAGGTGGTCAGTCAGTTGAGTGTCCTATCTTGATTTTAGCTCAGGTCATGATCTCCAGGTCTGGGATGCAGACTTGTGTGGGGCCCCACATCACTGAGCCCTGCATTGGGCTCTGCAAGTGGTGTGGAGCCTGCTTAAGATTCTCTCTCCCCTCTCCCTGACATATGCATTCTCTCTCTCTCAAAATGGACATGTTGGGTTTTGGTGAGGATGCAGAGAAGTTGGGACCCATGCACACTGTAAGCAAGGATGTAAGGTTGCCCAGCCACTTTGGACAGTTGGCCATTTCTTTAAAAGTTAAAAAATAAATATCATATGACCCCGCAATTCCACCTTTAGAAATCCAAGAGAAATGGAGACATAACCACACGAAGACATGTCTGCAAATATTCATAGAAACATTTTTCTTAAGAACCCCAAATTGGAAACAACCCAAATGCCAGTCAACCGGTAAGTAGGCCAGTACCATATGGTATTCATAAAAAGGAATGAAGTACTGATACATAAAAAAATATTATGCTAGATGCAAAACGCTACATATTGTATGATTCCTTTTATAGGTGACGTCCAGAAAAAGCAAATTTCTAGAGACAGAAAGCAGAGCAGTGGTTGCCGAAGCCTGGGGGTTGGAGCAGGGGGTTAGGTGCAAACGAGCACCAGGGAACTTAGTGGGGTGATGGAAACAGTGTTAACCTGGATGTGGTGATGCTTGCACAGGGTTACAGAGTGTAAACTGTATCTTGATGAAGCTGTTGAAAAACAAACAGAATTCCTGATGATTCACTTGTGTCTGTCTTAGCTATTCTGGCTAAAACCTTTGGGTTCCTTTTCCTCATAAGTTTTTGAGATTAAAACTGATCAAAACTATGCTTACTAGATTACTCAAAAATGTTCTCGAACTTCTCACTCTTTTAGGTCCTGTCTGAAGTCTGTTGTCGTATGTTCTTGAACAGAATACCACTGGATCTAGTGAACTCAAGCTGGGCACACAGTGGAAAGGGGGGGTCTGAGAACTCATGCCCTGGAACAGTAAGGTTGTGCTCTAAGTCTGATGGCAGTTGGAGATCTCTGTTTCTCACTGAGAGGACAGCTTTGGGTGGACCATCCCTCAGTGATTTTCACTATCTGGGCAACAAGGCTTTTGCTCTACCCACCCATGTCCCTTGTACACATGAGAGAAGCAGGCTGCATTTTTTGCAGCTCCTTTTAGAAACTCACCTGCTATTATCAAATACCATTCCATTCATCAACCCTTACTAAATGACTCTCGATGTTATCTAATGATTCAAGAACGTTCTCCCCTTCCGCACAGGAAAAGAAAGACAAATGGCATTGAGTGAGGTAGGACAGGTTTCTGATTTGGGTTTATTTGTCTAGACCTGCTTTTTATTTGCAGCCACAACATACAGATTCCCAAATACAGCCCCTCCTTAAGGAGTGACTTTTACACTTCGTCAAGTTTCCGGAGGAGATGGAGAGAGCTGGCGGCACACTGTCCGTGCGGCAGGCAGATCCTGCAGGGAGACTAGAACGGTGGTCTCCTGTTTCCCCCTCCACTTTATACATTTGTCACTGTTCCAGTTGACATCTACCTCACAGGGTATTCACCTCTGTCTCCGTGACTAGGCGGAGACCGACAGTTCTTATTCTTGGGGCTGGGACAAAGCCCTGCGCAGGATAGCTGGGAAATGTCGCAGGGTTGCTGAAGCCAGCAGACGGGCTGTCTACTGATCCAGGAACTCCTGATGTTAACCCCGCCTAAATCCTAAGTGGCCAAATGTGGTTTTCTCTTTGTTCCATTCTAGCAGATTGTCCCTTCACACCGGATCTGGACAAGAGGAGCAGCAGAAGGGGTGAAGAGAGGACACTAAGGATACAGATCAGCTCCTTATGCCGGACACAAATCACGGTCCTTTCCTATGAACTTTTATTTACCTAATCCCTAACCCTAAGAACTAGGAATAATGACGTCCATTTTAGGGTCATGCAAATGAAAACCAGGATGGGTGGGGAAGGGCTGTCCAACGAAGACAAGTAGAAATGTGCACAATTGGGTCTTCAGACTCTAAACTTGTTCATCCATTCAGAAGCTCAAAGGCCTCAGGGGTGCTGGCATGGAGCCAGACACTGGGGACAATGGCTGATCAAAACCACTGCCACAGGGGTGCCTGGGTGGCTCAGTCGTTAGGCGTCTGCTTTCAGCTCAGGTCATGATCCCAGTGTCCTGGGATTGAGCCCCATGTCCGGCTCCCTGCTCAGCGGGAAGTCTGCTTCTCCCTCTCACTCCCCTGTTTGTGTTCCCTCTCTCACTGTGTCTCTGTCAAATAAGTAATCTTTAAAACAACAATAAAAACCCGCTGCCATTCAGCAGCCATATAGCTTAAAGCTTTAGGGGACCAGACTGGAGAGTCACAAAAGTCAATACGTCCTTAGAAGCCGTGGAAAACATAAAAATTGAGTACTCTTTCTATTAAGAGGATATCACCTTTCCACACACACGTTCCCTCATAACAGACGTACGGATCCCAGCCCTGAAGGTGTCCCTGGAGACGCTGGCAATGGGATACAGATAAGACGCAATGCTTACATAGCTGTGGTCAGTTTGTAAACGCTGGCTGAATGAATGAATGATTCTCTAGTGAGAAAATGGCACAACAGAGTCAAAATATGATTTGTTTCAATTTTATTTTCCTAGCTCAGTTTTCGTAAAAGATTCAGAGAACTGGACACAAATCATAAGCTATCTTCCACCCATATACAGTATATGTCCACTTTCTACTTTTTTCTTTTGCACTGAACGAGGTGATACTGTCTTTGTTCAAACCCAAGTCCGGTGGAAGAGAGATGATAAACGAAACAAAAGCGGGGGAGGGGTGGTAGGTGTGGTCTTTTTATTCACAGACAGTAAATGTGTATGTATCACCACAGGGGAAAAGCACTGAGGAAACATTTGCATCCCACATATTCAAAAGTCAAGCAATTAGTACAAGTACAGTCCCTCCAAAAATAGCAAATTTGGAACAAGTAGCCATTACTGTGAAGGAAGATCCCAGCCTTTTCCTTTCACCCCATTCCCACATTGGAATTGAAGCTCTCTTCACAGCACGAATATAAAAATGATTAAAGTCAGGGTTTTATGGCAATCTTTTGCTAAAATATATTCTATTTTAATATACATGCTATAAAAGTACACTAAAAAGGTCAATCGTTAGAGCTCTGTTAAAATTAAGAATTTACTTTTTTATATATAGAATAATGTACACCCAACTCTAAAAGTATATTTGATGAAAGCTATTACTACTGTGACCCCCAAATATTTCTAGCTTCATATTTTGTTTATAATAAGATTGATTTTATAATACGTGTATTCAGTAATGCTCTCTTATAATTCTGCATTGCAGTGCCTCACCAATCACTTTAAAGAAAAATGCAGAGGGAACCACATATCTCCAAAAAGTTCTTATTGTGCATATCACCAAGTTTTCAATGTAAGTTCCTGTGGCAAATTTTTCATCGTATTTTTTAACCTCTGCTAATCTAAATTCTTTTACGATCAGCATCTGGAGCTTTTAATGAGGCAAATATAAATGAGAGATGCTGAAAATCAAACCTGCAGGTAGCCTGACTCGGAAAGGAATCATTCCCTTCTGTAATAACATCTCCAGTGCCAATTCTAGGTTTTTACGGGACGGTCTTAAATAATGCTGACTGAACACATCCCGTGCAGGCGAACTGACTGCGTGCGTGCCAAACCGAGAACTCAGATCCCCGGTACAGAGTGTAACTAGATCTCCTGCAGGCCTGTAGTGCACAGAAGAAGCTGCCAGTTACCGACTCACATCCACGGATCCTGGGCAGATCCATCATCTCTTATTCCAGGTACCGGAGGAGAACGGAAATAGAAAATAACTGAAATCTGTTTCTGATTTAAACAAAAATATTACTCTTTTCATTAGCAAAACAGTCTTGAAAATCTCTTTTTCTCCCCTCTGAACAGTACGCCACAGAGCACGAGGCCACGTCTGGAAGGCTCTGTGCCCCATCCCGATCCGTGCTCTACAGCAAATACAGTCGCGGAGCGCACACAGCAACCGCAGCTTGTTCACAGTCACTGATGAGAATACACTTCTCATCTGGTTACAGTGTCCAGTCCCACAGAGGAAAGGTTTGGCATTCGTGTGCTTTTGGTTCTTGATGAGAATCACTTCTGCTTGATTTTCATTCTTGGAAGAAAAAAATCAGCTGATGTCCTCAGATTTCATGATGTACAAGAGGAAGGGAGCGAAGATGAGCTGTTAGCAGGGAGTGGGCCTGGGCTTGAGTCTGCGGGCTGATCTTCCTCCTCGCCAGGTGAGTGTCCCGAGGGCTGCCCACCCAGGGTGCCAGCAGGGAGGCTCCCCAGGACACAGGCCTGCAGAGCCCCGGCTGGGGACAGCCACCACCCCAGCTCACTACCCCCTACACTGATCTTACGGGCTTGGAGGCTGTAGAACTGATGGACACCAGTTCACTGGGAAACAAAGAAAAGCAGAGGATTCGACCAAGAGGCGGCCGGGGGCCTTCATCTCCATCCTCGACCTTCTGAGCTGTGATCGGCTGTGGAGAGAATCTGTGAAAGATGCCTAAATCATGTCCTTCAGAGCAGAATTCTCCTTTGTTTTTCTTGAACAGTTTTTTTTTTTTTTTTTTTTTTTGCAACTGTCATGTTTTTCCAAATGATTTTATCAGGAGTCGAGTTTGGTATCTGCTCTTTTTGAACCTATCTAAAAATGGCATGTTTTCCCCTGGCAAATGATTACTTATTTCTTTGAAAAACAGACAAGATTTTTTTTCTTTTTTGGATCCAACTCAGCCCTTCAGAAAGGACTTCAGACTGAGAGGAGGAAGTGCAGGAGGACTAACTTCCTATTGTGCCTTACACAAAACATTTTGTTAAAATTAAGAGTAGCTCCAAGTACAAAAGTAAATATTTGTGCAAAGGGCACAATGCCAGATGCAATCTTAAGACATCCTCAATTTACTCTTTTTCCCTTTGAATCTTTAAAACACAAGTCTTTTACATTATGAAACCTAGCAAGTCGGAGAAGGAAGTTTACATCAGAAAATACACTTTAGAAAAAGTACAGGATTTTTTTGCTGATAATTTGCTACTTATTTCATAACTTAGATCAAGTAAGTGTTAAATATTCACAGTAATTTCGAGAAAAGACATTCGTGTCATAAAACTTCAATCTATTGCATTTTCAACAAGTTTTCTGTGCAATTTCAAAATTTCATCGGTCAGTGCTTTCCTGTAGAACTCCTTATGGTTAGTCCTTCCCTTTGTGGATCCAGCTATACCTTCAAGGTGGGCTGTAGAATTCCTTTCTCAATCAGATGAGTCTTCAGGGTTTTATATATATTTAACTGCTGTTCCGGTTGAAGCACCAACAACTGCTGTAGCACTTTGCTGGGATTCGGACCCCTGATAATAAAGCAGAAAAGGCCAAGTTCATGTTATTTTGAGAGACCTAAAGGAAGCATATAAATGCATATAAATCATGCACGTAAGTGCAGAGTAACCACCTTTACTGATCAAGCTCGCTTTAGTGCCCAATGTCAGTGTCTGGGGGAGAAAAAGCCCCAGAGATATTTGGCACCGAGAGGCATACAGTAGATTTGGGAAGAATGCACAAACACAAAATGCCCGAACAGCATTAGGCAATCTAGGGGGTGCAGATCTAAGTTCTACAAAACATCTCAAAAGAGCAACCTGAGTTAGAGGTGGGGACAGGGAACGAATCCAAACTGGTCAAGACAAGGACCACCCACCCTTTAAGGAAGGAAGCGAAATCCCAGTGGATATAAGCTATAGAGGACATGAAAATATACCTTCAAGTTTTAGCTTCAGAGAAACCTCAGTAAGTGCCCCTAGGGTATTATGAATGTTCCGGAGACAGGACACAAAGGTGCAGACCTGGCACTGAAGCCCCTACCCGGGATCTACAGTAGATGCACAGGCTTTGTCCAAAGAAAGTCTTCAGTGAACCCCAATATAGGAAACAAAAGTGGGTTTTTTCTAGTTGAAAGGAGGACAAAGAGGCGGATAGCCTGCCCTCCTCAGCCACCTGACAGCAGTTCCAGCGGAGGGGAAGTGAGCCTGGGGAGAACCGAGGCAACAACAAGGCAGTGGTACAGCATGCTCACCCTTCTCTCCCGGGAACATCTCCTCCAACAGCCCTCCCCCCCCTACCTCCCCAACCCAGCCCTCTTCTTCCCACCCTTCCATGTTGCACTTGAATCAGAAAAGGTCTTAAACAGGACTGTCTCTCTTTCCCTGCTCTGAAACTCATATAGTCAGGGATTAGTAACTTCCCCCACCCCCGACTCTGGAACTCAACTCATTTACACCTGTGTGATCTTCTACAGTGCTATTTTGTCAAATTCAGAATGAACAGAATTCCGTTATCAATATATATGTATTGTTCTCTGCAATTTCTACAGTCCATCTGAATATGAAAAACAGATTATGGTTCACTTCTTGGAAAGAGACATTAGTAAAATCCAATGGAAAACAGCAAGACATAAATGATATATGGAGAAGGGCACCGAATTCTGAGAAGGATGTTTACACAGATAACTAAATTTTTTAGAACTGTTCAGTTCAAATGGAATTCTAGGAAACAGAAAACCCAGTAACAAGGAAATGTCTGCTATTTAGGGATATCCCAACAAAAGTCTTTGATTAAACCAACCACACCAGAGCACAGATCATCCATCCCCTGGGTCACCTTTGTGCACAAGGTTCAGCTCCACATCTGCCAGAAGTGCGCCAGATGTCTCTCACCACCACTATCTACTCAAGTCAGGGCACAGCTTGTCTTTGCTGAATGAAAAGATTCAGCAACTTCATAACAAACCCAGAGTAAGGACCCACAGAGGAAAGGAAGAGTATTGTAGCAAGTTCAGCTAAATACAAAATTATGTCAGCAGGTGCTCCCAGCAAGACGCACCCTGGCACTAGCCCTGTATTTCTATTAGTCTAAATATTTGCTTTCAAATGGTAGACAATGTGGCTCAGCATGACTTTTCTCTACTGAGAGAAGAGGTTAAAAAAAAAAAAAGTGATTTAATGCCCAGAAGCTGCCACCATCTGAAAGCAGAGTCCAAAGGATTCATTAATTACTAATACTCTGATATATCAGGAACTACCATATAAATGGATTAAACACTCCAATTAAAACGATAAAAGTTAGGGACACCTGGGTGGCCCAGATGGGTAAGCATCTGTCTGCCTTTGGTTCAGGTCATGATCTCAGGGTCCTGCGATCTGAGGTCATGATCTCATCGGGCTCCCTGTTCAGTGGGGAATCTGCTTCTCCCTCGGCCTCTGCCACTCCCCCCACTCATGTGCGCATACATGCATGCCCTCTCTCTCTCGCATGCGTGTGCGCTCTATCTCAAATAAATAAAATCTTAAAAAAGAGAAAAATGTTGTCCTCTGGGTTATTAAAAAAAAAAAAACTAAGATCAAGCTATATGCCTATTAGAAGAGAAACAAGCTTTAAATAAGGATAAAGAAATGCTAAAAATAAAAGGATTGACAAGCACTATACAAATACTAACCAAAAGAAGGCTGATGCCATTCATTATTCTAATATCCAACCAAATAGGCTTTAAGCAAACAGTATATAAAGATGGACATTACAGATCAATATTAGGAGTGGTTCAACAGGGGGATAGGACAGTCCTGAATGTGTATATACCTAAAGCCACCACAAAATACATAAAGCAAAAACTGTCAGACTAGGAATAAGTAAATTGACAATCACAGTGGGGGAGGGGCACCTGGGTGGCTCAGTCAGCTGAGCATCCTGATTTCAGCTCCGGTCATGATCTCAGGGTCATGGGGTCGGGCCTGAGTTGGGCTCCATGCTGGCTGTGGAACCTGCCTGGGATTCTCCCTCTCCCTCTGCCCTCCCTGTTTGGGCTCTCTTGCTCTAAAATAAATAGATAAATGTTTGAAAAGAAATAAACAATCACAGTGGGATATTTTGACGAAGCTCTCTTCCTGAAAAGATGAAAAATGGAAACAAACAAACAATGAGTACAGAAGATGTAGCTAACACTCACAGCCCTACATCCCCACAATGCAGATGCACATGTGCTCCACGGGCACACGGACACGTACTAAACAGACAAGAATACTGGACACAAAACAAGTCTCTATAAACAGAAACTGAAATAATAAAGAGTATAATTTCTGGCCATGTACAATGAAGGCAAAAGTCAATAAAGGAAGGAGAATGAGGAAATCCATTTGTTTGGAAAGCCATCAACACACATCTAAATAACCCACATGCCAAAGCAGGTATCGTACTGGAAACCAGGAAGTACTTGTAACTAAGAATGAAAACGCAAACATAACATGTAAGGTGAGAGTAAAGCAGTACTTAAGAGGGAATTTATAGTCTTGGATGAACATTTCAGACAAGAAGGCTGAAAATCAATAAACTAAGCTTTATCTCAAGAAGCTCAAAAAGCAACAGCAAGTTGTGTCTTAGAAAGATGAAGGAATGAAAGACGCAGGCAGACATCAATGAAACACGAAGTTAACAAAGCCAGAATCTGATTCTTTGAAAAGATTAACGAAATAAACTCCTAACAAACTGCTCAAGAATAATAAAAATTAATATAAAATTCCAACATTGCCCTGGGTATATTTTTAAAACATGTGTTTAGGGATCTACAAATATGCATTTCTAAATACTCTCTGAAGGAAATACATGTTTTCTGTGGTCAGCCACTCTGCAGAGACCATGGAAAATGAAGTTAATATGTGCTTGCTGTGGTTTGTTTTCACACCACAAACTAGCATTTTAGGGCAGATCCCAAACCTTATGGGTTTTTTTTAATTTTTACTCTTCAAAGATTTTATTTATTTATTTGACAGAGAGAGATCACAAGTAGGCAGAGAGGCAGGCAGAGAGAGAGGGGGAAGCAGGCTCCCTGCTGAGCAGAGAGCCCGATGCGGGGCTCGATCCCAGGACCCCGAGATCATGACCTGAGCTGAAGGCAGAAGCTTTAACCCACTGAGCCACCCAGGCGCCCCCAAGCCTTATGGTTTAATAACAAGAATAAACCACCCTATACAAAAAAGCAACACCCCTCCATTCACCCCACTTCTCCATACACTCCCCCACCCCACTCTCCACCCCCCCTACAACCATAATCCCCTGGCCTGCTTTATTTTTCTCCATGGCACTTAGCCACCAGCTAACAAACTAGATTTGCTTTTTGTCCTTTACTGCCCCTTCTCTCTCCAGCTCCCCAATAAGAACATAAGCTCTGAGGGCAGGGACTTTGTTTTGTTCTTTGCTATATCCATGCCTGGAACATTCCCCAACACTTCACAGGCACTCAAGCAATAGCTGGTGGACTGGATGAATTATTACGCCCTCCTCCTTTTTACTTAGTATTCACTACCATTGTATACCACAGAAAATAAGAAATCTGATGAGTCAATTCAGTACCACCCACATTACCTAGATTTTACCTTGGTTCTATTAAATACCATGATATATACTATTACTCAAGTTATGCAAATGTGTGCAAAAACAATCATAATTTAATCATTTCTTCTTAATCATACTTCTCAGGGCTACAATGTGATGCAAACTCCAGGGGCTGCCATTCCCTTTTTATATTATAAATTACCACTGACAGAAAAAGTAATTCGTTCAAACTAATGCCTATGGAAATGAGAACTCAAAGAAATCATCTTAATAAAACATTTTAAAAAATCTAAAAGTACCTTATAAAACTTGTGATGTACACGTGCACAAAAGTTGCCATCAAATACTGACAATCAAATCTGTCCATTATCCCGCCATGTCCAGGAATGGTGTTTGCAAAATCCTTCAGAAACAAACAAACATATGAGCAAATTTTCAAAAAATCACCTGCTATAAAACTTCTACCTGTAAATGTCTCTTGGCACCAGGGGCCTGAAGAAAAATACTACTGGATTTCCTCACTAAAGGCAGACTTACTAGAGCACGTCTCACAAGTTAAAACCACGTCTTTCAAATATGTACCCACATTCAAATGACTCGCGAATTGACTAAAAGCAGTCAAGTAACACTAATTAAATATTAGTACTAACATTTTTAGTTGGTAAAGCTTTTTCTAAATCAAAAGTGCTACAGGCTATTATTAATCTGATACTGTTCTAGCTTACTTTTCTGTTTACCCAGAATTTATTTGAGTGTTGTTGACAGATGTACAACTAGTTCTGACTCATGATAATTGTAACAGTTTTACTCCGAAATAAATATTTTGCTACTATAATGTATATTCTCCTTTAAGTATTGAGGTAAAAGGAAAATCAAAATAGATCATGTGGGGCACATGAGTCCATTAAATGCCCCAAGTGAAGGAAATGGTTAGTAAGTCTCTCAAGTGATTCTCTACACATACCCACTGTCTGGTGCTAAGGACATGGACGTGACAGAATGCTCTTCTAACGTACGCAGGCGACCTAAAAAATCTAAATGCAACAGCTATTATACCTTCATTTTGGACACTCAAAATAATCTATCATTCAAGAAGAAACCTCACATTAGAGACCACTAAAGAAAATACCATCCCAAATGTAACATTTCTTTGTTTCAAACAATTACTGAAAAATTCTTCGGTTACTTTTTTACAATGCATTTCCTTCCTTCTCCTCCCTACTCAGAAGCAACAAGAGAACCATAGTAACTCAATTCCACTCTGCTGTTTGCAGTCTCCACAGGACAGTCTTCATGGGCAGCTCTTGCTGGGGTTCACTGTGGGCACATGTTGTCTCCCCTAGTAGGTGGTGCAGCTTGAGAACAGAGACATTTATACACTTCTGCATGCTGCATTCCACTGAACATAGTGTCTTCTCCATTTTAAGTGCTCACTGAGTGAGTTTTTTTAATTTCCCTGGCTTCCGTGGCCCTGTGTGATCCCCCAATTTCTGCAGTCTGATCGCTGCCTCTCTACCACATTCACAGTGTTCTCACTCCCCTTCAAACAGGCTAAGCTCCTCCTCTCCTTTGCACTCACTGGAACTCTCTTCCTTCGATATTTCTATAGGACTCCTTCTCTTCTCAGGCCCCTGTTCAAATGCCACCTCCTCCAGAGAGGCCTGCCCTGTTCACCTCACTTTCAATAGCCATTCTCTGACTCCCAATGGCACAAGAGCTGAGATAATAAATGCATGTGACTTTCTGAGAATCCAAATGAAATGAAATATAGGGATAGTTTTATGTATCATGGAAAGAGAGCAGCAAACTGTCCCATACTCCTAGTCGAGCCCACTGCCTGTTTTATTATTTATTATTATAACTTTATTATAAAAAAGTTTTATTAAAACCCAGTCATGGCCATTTATTGACATAGTGGCCACAGGGCTTTCCATTACAATGGCAGAGTTCAGAGTTGGGTAGCTGCAATAAGATTAATAAATGATTTCTTCCTTTACAGAAAGAGTTTACTGACCCAGATCTAGTAGAATGGATGGTTATATCCAAAGGTTCTCCTCCTTGTCTCTTTAAGTGAGACTGTGGCACAACACATAAACTTTGGACGACTCATAGCTGGATTTTTGGAGGAGCACTTGAAGGACCAAGATTCTGCATTTGTCCCAACACTGACACACGCCAATTCTATAAATGTGGCTGACATGACACTTTAAAATGTATTAACATGGCCTGTCCCAAATTTAACAAGAGAGAATATACTCAAATCAGCCAGGACGCATTTCTCTGAGGCTGAAACAAATAGAATGTAAAAGTTTTTGCCCAGCGGCTTAATGTGGGAGACTAAGAGAGAACCAAATTACAACTATGTGATATTCTCTAATAATAACAAAGATTCTAAACACACACCTTGATTTTGAATGCTCTTTTGAATCCACTGGCAAAGAAGCCTCCAAAAGGGCCAATCAAAGATGCAAATGTTGAAAGAGCAATGCTGTGTATCTGGAAAGGATACAAGCTCACTGTTTCCTAAAGAGAAAATAAAGGGGGAAGGGATTTAACTGCATTAAAATTGTATTTGAGCATGCCACCTCCACTAAGAACGATGATATAAATATTAAATCAAACCATTATACCACATTTTTGGTGACTTCATAAACTCTTAGGATCATGGGAGAAAAACGTGTTGTAAGCTCTATTCCCATCCTCTACTTAGCCAGTATAGTCCATCCCCCTCTAAGCATTCTGACAGCACCTGGCACACCAAAATCTTGCAGTTGGCAGGATCCTTTAGTTCATCTAGAAACTTCTACACCACTTGAGTTGTAGGTTTACCAAGAATCAGTTGAGTTAATTTCTGAATTTGTTTACTAGAACTGTGTAACTTTTGTATTTTATTTCACTTTAATTGTATATGACAAAATGAGGGGAAAGTTTGTCTTTTACTTAAAAAAAAAAACCAGCAAATTGAGCATCAGCAAGACAGTCATAAGATTCAGGGAGGAGATAATAGAAATTGAGAATAATTCTCCACACAAATTATTTAGTAAATTCTTCGTTCTTGCTCAACTTTAAATAGACTGAAACTACAAACTGCAGATAGTGCAGAAATAGATAGGCTTTAGAAAGATCATTCAGAACACCAATCTCTGGACCTGTTCTCAAAGCAAAGGTCTTGTCCCAGTCAAAGACTGGTCGTATCAAAAAGTTTTATAGCAGATTACAGATGGCTTGGACACTGAAAAAAATTCTTAGATTCAATGTATTGCATTCTCGAGGAGAGAAATCATTTGTTGGTTAACCTCCTCCTCAAAAATTATGGACTTTAGGTAAAATATTTCAGATACACACAGGTACACAGCACACACATGCAGCTGTTTGATTCCTTACTTTAACCAACCACCCATCAGTCTTGATGACATAGATCAGCAGGGTTCTAATGGACAGCATGTCAACATCCTTCAGTGAGAGACCTCAAACATTATCTTCAAATGGCAACAGTATGCTTTTCAAAGGGAAACTGATTTTTTAGAAGCAGCAGCTTTCTGTACTATTAAAGGTCCCCTAAAAGTCAAGGAATCTTTGAGTGGTTGATTCCTTTTTAATTAAGCTTTAAATTTAGTCCATTCCTACCAGTTACAAGTGAAGCTCACTGTAACCCATTTGACTTGCAGAAATCTAAGGAATACTGAAAAATGTTCTCAAAACAAATACAAGATAAACTACCATCAATAATCATTCAAACCACTAGGTAAGTAAATTCCTAATAGACAGCTGGTTTGTGATAGTAATATTCATTTTATGTTCAAGAAAGGGAAATCACAAGGTGACAGAAGTTTAGTGCTACTTTTAAATGAACCTTAATCTTTGGGATACAGGATCCTTAACTATATTTATCTTACCCGTCTCAACACTGCCTTTAGAAAGGGAGGAAGTGAATAACTCTGAAGCTGGAAAAGTTCAGAGGGTTCACATTCTGTAACAAAGGAGTTAACATCACTTCGGTATTCCACTGGGCAGACAAAGTACTGGTATTTGGATAACATGTAGGCAGCCTGAATAACAAAGCAAGAGTCCATGAAACAGTGAATGAAAATAATAATAATTATAAATATGCTTATATATATATTCTATTAAAAACTTAAACTTAACAGTTTTTGTATACTTATCTTTTATCCAGCCATTTTATTACAAACTTCGATTCTCACAAGACCTCTTTTAATAAAAACCTAAATTCTGTAACTGTACACTAATTTTTGAAACATTAACAATATCTGTTATGCATATCTAAAAGTAAATGTCAATTATTTTTAACAAACTTTTCCTACAAGTTGGGCTCACAGCAGTACCCACTAAGTGAACTAGCCGGTATGCATTAAGGAGGCAGAGTTCTTCAATATCATTTGCATTCTCTGCTTTACTCAAAGCCACTACTTGTCCCAGTAACTGGGTCCCCCTGAAGGCAGAACAACTGTTAGAAACTACCAAAACACAACAGCACAGAAAAGGGTCTCAAGCCTAGCTGTTCATTAGAATCAGCTGGGGGAGTTAACGGACTTGGGATAGGGCTGGGACATAGACTTTATAAAAGATCCCCAGGTAATTCTGATATGAGGCCATGATCAGAGCTACTGGGGTACAAAATTGGTTCTGCTTAGTGGGTTTTAATAAATACATTATTAACATTTTGTGGTTCAGTTTTTTTAGGTTTAGAATAGATTAGTAAAATTTGCCATCATTTTCCAAAATGTAAATAAAAATCCCAGCAAGACTCACAATGAATCCAAACACGACTGTGGAAAAGAAGCCGCCAATAAATCCTTCCCAAGTCTTTTTAGGCGACAACTAAAAAAGGTCAAATAAATTGAAAAGAGTTACTCCACTCACAAAACACAAATACACAGGCAAACTTTCTTCAGTGAATTCCCACAATACCTTATACATCTCTCCTTTTTTCTTATTGGAATGGCTCTACAACCCTTTTTCCTTCACTCCATGATCCTGACTTATTTGTGCAAATAATTCTAGTAATATCTAACATATTAGACCCTCAAATATTTGACATACTGTGAATATATGTCTGTTTCTGTATAACCTCAACTTATTTTTTTCTCTCAAAGAACTATAAACTCTAGATTAAAATCATCATCCCATTACTTTAAAGCTTATATAAACCCCCACAATAGCATAGTTCTTGCAATAAGGATGAAGTGTACTCATTCCAAGTACATACGATCTGTATTGACCTACTACTGACAAAAAATAGAATATCACATAACATGGACAATGCAGCACATCAGATTTTTGTATATTCCCCCAAATGCCATGCATATGACAGACCTCTTTCTGAAATGGCAAAACACTCCAGATACAGTATTTGCTCCACAAGTATTCACATATCCTTCTCCCTTTGGTCACAATCTATGTCTGTCTCCATGAAGAAAGGAACATGTTGTGCTTCTAAGAATAGATACTGTTTCAGATTCCGGCTATTGTTTCTCAGTCAATGGGGCATTCAGGCAGAGAAATCTGGAGGAAAGTTTGGAAATCAGTGATGCAGGGGCAGGAGGAAAAGATTTGGGAGTGGACAGCACTAACTGCCTTATCCTATAAGATAAGGACTGATACACAGGGACCTGGTCATCAGAAGATCGCTGATGACCTCTGTGATGACCCTTTCAGTGGACGGGTGAGGACAGAAGCCAAATAAATATCAGACAGAAGTTTATGCAGACAGCAACAGGTGACAGGCTAAACTACATGATCTCTTCACAGACTTCTTGTCTTAATGATGTTCATGAAAGGCCAAAGCCAAAAACGCTAATAGAAACAGTTTCTTGATAAATCTGATAACCATTCTGCCACAGAGACGAGAGTGATACACACCACTTCCTAGGATAATTCAGTATTACGGTCATGAAGTAGGAGCTGACGCAAATTGAAAAGTGACTGTTGATTATTTCAGAGATAACTTAATCGGGAACCTGGGAGGGTCAGTAGTTGGGCATCTGGCTCTTGATTTCGGCTGGGGTCATGATCTCAGGGTCCTGAGACTGAGCCCTGTGTCAGGCTCTGTGCTCAGCAGGGGAGTCTGCTTGGGGATTCTCTCTCCCACTTCATTCTGCCTCTCCCCCCAACTTGTGTTTTCTCTCTTTCTCTTAAATAAATAAATCTTCAAAAAATATATATAACTTATCAAATTAAATTGATCTATATCAAACTGATTTAGAGGTTAACTTGTTTAATTACATATGGGTATATTATACAACTAATCCAGCCCTAAATTCACTAGAAATTTATGTTCAAAATCAGACAGTAACATTCTTCTACATCCATAACAACCTCTTTCAAAACTTCCTAAGCCAAAAACTTCTCATCTGATATAGAAGCCTTGAATATTTAATCACGTACTCTTACTCTTACACTAAAGCAGCTTGAGAAATGTTTATATATATACATATATAGCTTGCTTGCCTGTATCCCTACAGCTTAGCCCGATGTTGTATGCTAGACTCCTATGTGGGGAAGAATTTATGGAAGATTTTCTTGAAGGATAAGCAGTTCATGCTTTCCTCTGGGAACACTTAAGCCTCTCCTGTATCATTCTGATAAAACAGGTTTGGTACCTGCACAACTGTCTCAGTCCCTCCAAACTGCCTTCATGTAGTAACATCAAAAGAGCCAATTAACATATTTGTGGGAATATTATTAAAGATTCTACATGAATGGAGTGAATCCTATCTAAAGCCCCAACATGAAAAGTTTGTTTAAAAGTAATTAGTTCTATGATTTTTCCATGAGGAATTGGTTTCTTCTCCAAAATGAGAACTGTATAACAATTCATTTCTCCTTCTTTGCCTCCACTGACTGTAAGTAGAACCAAATCAAAGGCAAAACCACATGGTCTGCTCATGTGTATTTTTCTTTCCCTTGTCTTAACATTTACTTATTACTTGCATTACCAGTATTTTATTGTAGGGCCTCAGGTTTTTTTTTTTTTAATGAGTTTGGGTGTAAAAGCTTTACAGATGGACATGAGTATGTGAAGATGGTTAAGTGGACCCTTTCAAAAAAAATTGCTAAAGGAGCAGAGTCTAGGAAAGACTTGTTTGTAGGGTTGCTACAATGGAAGAAGGAAGACTTGCATTGTAGCTAATAGAAAGAAACCAGCCAAAAGATGAAATGAGCCTTCACAAGATGAAGGATAATTGATAGAGACAGGTCCTTATTGAGCAGACAAGAGACTATCTCACAAAGTATCCAGATGGAATCATTGGAAATATGGCTCACTGTCCCTACACTGTGGCTGTTAAATACAGCTATGGGAAAATCAAAGCACCTCACAAATAAAAATGTACAGCAGCACCAAATTGTTGGAAATTTTCTCCAGTGGCTTATTTTAAGGTTATGGTAATGGCTTGCTCAAGATGTTGTTCCATTACCTTAATTAATGGAGTCCTCCCAAAAAAAAATCCAAAAAGGTAAGCAGTTATGTCATTGCAAATAACACTTGATATTGGAACAAGGAACCTTAAAGAAAATCGGAAAAAACGTCCATATGATTAAGTGTCAAACATTTATACAGGTTATGACTCATAAAGAACCAATGCAATAACCCTTTGGATTATACTGCAGCCTCATCCAGAACATTTGCCAAAACATTAGTAGAAATGATATATATCAAGTAAATTTGCCCAGATCAGCTTAATGCAATTCTGCAGAGAAAAATCTATAAATAAATTAACTGAATATCAGGAGAATATTGCTAAGGAAAATATTAAATAATCAATTTAATTTTAATATTAAGCAATCCATTTCTAGAGCTATAGACTTTCAAATTTCAGTTTTATGAGAAACAAGTTATAACAGCACAAAGAATTAAAATAAGCAGTCTTTCAAAATGGAAAGGAGTCATTTGTTTAGACACAATCTCATAAATTTATAATAAGCACTTAATACAAATTCTTTCTCGGGAAGAACTATCAATTTTAATTCTACCTTAGCCTATAGTTATAGTAAACCCTGCTAATTTTATAGAACCCACTAAGTTCAGTAGCTTCCCCCTATCAATTAAAAGTGTGTATATGGAAGACAATCTCAAAATGATTCTGTTCATTTTACACACACACACACACACCCTGGTATTAAAAACTAGAACAAAACACAAAGCTGTGAAGGATTTTATCTTGACAAAGACCTATTGACTATAAAGATTTTAACTAATGGGTTTAAAAAGAATGTGGGGATAACATGGTCAGATTTCTTAAATCATTTTTCTCCACTCTGTTTTTAACTAATAATTTTTATAATTTTAAACTAATAAAAAATGCTTTCTGAATATTCAAGTCACTGTTAGACAGTAAGTAATTCCATCTGAAATCTGGACACTCCCGTATAAAGGCAGAGGAGAACCCACCCAATTTTCATTCAGCACAGTGTTTGCTCACAAGCCAGCTTTCATATTCTTTTGCATTCACAAAAATAATATGCTCTTTGTAAAATTTATGTATGCTTTGTAAAAAGGCATATAAGATGTAGTACACCTGAAAATGTAATTAATTTTTGGAGCTTTGATGAGGACTTCCTGCATTTTATTTGGAAGCCGAAAAAGAAGGCTTTTCAAGTTGTTAATGAAGTGTTTGTCTTCAAAGAGTAAAGCAAAACTCAGTAAGATATTTTAGTGATAGAGCAACAAAAACAAACAAAAAAAAGAGTACATTTTAGTAGAAATCTATAAGACACTGCCCAACTGAAAGAGCTTTAAAAAGGCTAGGACATAAACACAAAGCAGCATAATGCTGTCCCCTTACCATATCATGCCTTCAAACAGATTTTGGATGACAAGATGTGACTGAGTCACTGTTATCAGTAGAGTGACATGAGTCCATGCGAACTGTTAATAGCCCAACAACACAACAATTAGTGAGCACAGCTGATCAGTGCAGCCCTGGAAGCAAGAGCAATTTTGAAACACAAATTTCTAGCATGACTTTTGGTCAAAGTTTGTAAGATAGGGACATACAAAATAAACGTTGTTAGTAAATTATAGTCATTTGAGGGTCTACTTGAACCTTAAAACCATGAAGACATTTAATAAAGTAATCTTAATTTAAACAAAAATGGAATGCTAACATACTGGGAAACATTACTGAATTTAAAAACATATACAAAATATACAACAATCCTGAATCATTAGATTAAAATGATAATGAGAAATTTCTGCTGTTCTTACAGCATCTAGAGAGGACCATTTTGCTCTGGCTGCATTCTGCATTAAAAATGCTAAAAGCTATTCCTTTTTCAGAGTTCATTATGGTAACTTTCCCATAGAGAGTTATTTCTGCCTTCAGATAACTCAAACCAGCAGGGACCAGTTACCCTTAAACACCAGCATTCCATACTTGAAAGTTGGTCTTTACAGTACCATTCAAGGACAGTATTCAATTTCAGAATTTCAAACCTGTGTGCTTCATCAAGTTCATCTAGCCTGAGAGATGCCATTTTAGTAATTTTTTTAGCATCAGTTTGTATGAATAGAATGTGAATGGGAAAAAAAATACCTTAACATTTCTATATCTGTCTCATAATTTTGACTGGAATTTATAAAATGTTCAAACTTGTTAAGATTTGGATTTATTCATAATAAACCTATTTCTCATTTTGGTAAATAATAAATGAGGATTTATAATATATTTGTTTTATTTTAATCTGCATAGAAGATCCAATTCTCTTTCATTTTGGTTGCTTCAAAATGCATAAATGATTTTTTTTCTAATAAAATTTATGTTTTCATAGGAGATTCTATTATTTCTAACTCGTCTTGATGGTTTCTAGATTTTCATGGATAATTTGACTCTCCTCAAGATTCCCCCAAATTAGAAATTTAAGGAATATTACAGTTTCCTAGTGATGATGCTCAGCAGAATGTCTCAATGTAGAAAAGCAAAGCATAAAGAACAGGAAATATATCCAAATCCAAAACAAGCCTTATTAATACATGAATTCACAGATCTAAATACTATATTTTCCATTTTACATTCTTATAATTAGCTACCTTTTAAGAAAATAAGAAAAATTCATCATACACAGTGATAAATTTCGTAAAATACTAAGCACAGCTCAATGATAAACTACATAAAACACCTTAGGGCAAAAAGAATTATGCAATTAACTGTGTGACTAACCACAGCTACAGGAAAATATATGTTCTGTTCTCCTTATGTTCAGCTAAGGACAAATAAAGATACTTACTGTCCATAGAAAAATATCAGATACTTTGAAACCAGTTAAAATTTTTAAATCTTCAAGAATTGTACAACTTAAACCTTTTGTATGTAACAGTCATCCAAAATTGAAATACCCCTCATATTTAGGCAAAACATCAACTAGCAGATTAGATCTTCTCACTATAGAAAAAAAAATAAAGGCAAGCACATTTTTATTACATGTAGTTATGGTTAATACAGACCATATAAAACTGCAGACGATAATGTTTCTTCACCAAGCTCAGCACAAACATGCAGAAACCTGTTTAAGAACAAAAAACATGTGCTTGTTGTGCAATGTTATAAAATATAAGATTCATGAGCTCAAACGAATTTTCTCTACCACTTCGAGGTATACTTTAGCATTTACTCAAAGGCCACCTCCCCTACTCATAAAAAGCATTTTAAATTAAAGTTTTTTGAGTGAAATAATCTTGTGTTCTCCAAAATACCTAATATATTCTGTGGTATAAATTCAAAAAGTATCCCCTGCATTAATTATGTGAATTAGTCCCTTGCAAATATATGAACACAGAAAAACAGATCCTGAATTTCAGTTGAATGAAAGTTATTTGATAAGAGAGAGAAAAAAGTTACCTACAAGGGAAAATCTATAAGACTATGAGCTGAGTTTTCAGCAGGAACTTTGCAAGCCAGAATGGAGTGGTGTGCCATATTCGAAGTCCTGAAAGGAAAAAAACCTACAGCCAAGAATACCCTATTTGGCAAGGTAATCATTTTAAATTTGAGTTTCCCAGACAAATAAAAGATAAATGAGTCTTAGAAGAAGAGTTAAAGGTACTTTTTTTTTTTTTTTTTTTTTTTTTAATAGAGAGAGAGAGAGCATGAGAGGAGAGAGGTCAGCTGAAAAAGCAGACTCCCTGCCAAGCAGCGAGCCCAATGCGGGACTTGATCCTGGGACTCCAGAATCATGACCTGAGCTGAAGGCAGTGGCTTAACCAACTGAGCGACCCAGACACCCCAAAGGGACTTCTTTAAGTAGAAAAGAAATGGCTATAAGTAGACGTAAGAAAATTATGAATAAAAGACATGGGGCAGGGGCACCTGGGTGGCTCAGTGTGTTAAAGCCTCTGCCTCTGGCTCGGGTCACAATCCCAGGGTCCTGGGATCGAGCCCCACATGGGGCTCTCTACTCAGCTGGAAGCCTGCTTCCCTCTCTCTCTCTCTGCCTGCCTCTCAGCCTACTTGTGATCTCTGTCAAATAAATAAATTTAAAAAAAAAAAAGACATGGGGCACTTGGGTGGCTCAGTCAGTTAAGCCTTAGACTCTTGATTTTGGCTCAGGTCAGGATCTCAGGGTTGTGAGATCAAGTCCACACCAGGCTCCACACTGGGTGGTGGAGCCCAAGATTCTCTTTTCCCTTCTCCCATTGTCCCTCCCCCTGCTCACATCCTCTCTAATAAATAAATATATCTTTAAAAAAGAAAAAAAAAAAAGAATGTAGGGGTGCCTGGGTGTCTCAGTTGGTTAAGTGTCTGCCTTCTGTTCAGGTCATGATCTCAGAGTCCTGGGATCAAGGCATGTATGTGTTGGGCTCCTGCTCAGTGGTGGGGGTGGGGGGTGTGTGGCTGGTGTCTGCTTTTCCCTCTGCCCCTCTCCCTCCATTTGTTCTCTCTCATGCACACACACACACACTCTCTCTCAATTAAATAAAAACATTTTTAAAAAAAGTAAAATATGATCACATATACATAAAACATGGAGGTGGGAATATAAAAGGGGGAGGAGGAAAAAGAAAAGGTATTTTTTTCTTTTCTTTTTTTAATAAGAATGTATTAGATCTTAAATTACCATTTAATTAACATAGACTGCTATTTACTTAGGATGTTATATATGAATCTCATAGTAACCACAAACCTAAAACCTATAATAGATAAACAAAAAATAAAAAGAGAGAACACCAAACATAAGACTATAGAAATTCATCAATCACACACACACACAAAAAGAGCAAGAGAATGGAGGTTCCTCAAAAAGTTGAAAATAGAACTACCCTATGACCCAGCAATTGCACTACTGGGTATTTACCCTAAAGATACAAACATAGTGATCTGAAGGGGCACGTGCACCCGAATGTTTATAGCAGCACTGTCCACAATAGCCAAACTATGGAAAGAACCTAGATGTCCATCAACAGATGAATGGATCAAGAAAATGTGGTATATATACACAATGGAATACTATGCAGCCATCAAAAGAAATGAAATCTTGCCATTTGTGACGACGTGGATAGAACTAGAGGGTATCATGCTTAGCGAAATAAGTCAAGCGGAGAAAGACAACTATCATATGATCTCCCTGATATGAGGAAGTGGAGATGCAACATGGAGGGTTAAGGGGGTAGGAGAAGAATAAATGAAACAAGATGGGATTGGGAGGGAGACAAACCATAAGTGACTCTTAATCTCACAAAACAAACTGAGGGTTGCTGGGAGTAGGGGGGGTGGGAGAGGGTGGTGGAGTTATGGACATTGGGGAGGGTATGTGCTATGGTGAGTGCTGTGAAGTATGTAAACCTGGTGATTCACATACCTATATCCCGGGGGATAAAAATATATGTTTAAAAAAAATAAAAATAAAAAGAGCAAGAGAGGAAGGAACAGAGAAGAACTACAAAAACAACCAGGAAACAAATAACAAAATAGCAATAACTATCAATAATTATTTTAAATGTAAATGGCCTAAATGCTCCAATCGAAAGACATACAATGGCAAAATGGATAAAGAAACAAGACCCATCTATGTGCTGTTTACAAGGGACTCATCTCAGATCTAAAGACACTGACTGAAAGCAGAGTGATGACAGTGCATTAACCAAGGAAATGGAAGCAGGGGTCGGGGGGGAGCAGGGTAGCAATACTTAGATCAGACAAAGCAGACTTTAAAATAAAGACTAATGAGAAACAAACAAGGGCTTTACATAATGATAAAAGGGTCAATCTAGAAAGAAGATATAATAATTATAAACAACTACACACCCAACACTGGAGCACCTAAAAGCAGGAAGCAAATATTAATGGGCATAAAGAGAGAAACTGATGGTAAAACAATAATAATAGAGGACTTTAACATACCACTTACATCAATGGATAGACTGTCCAGGCAGAAAAATCATCAAAAGATTCAGTGTTTTTAAATGACACATGGGACCAGATGGATATAACAGATATATATAGAACATTCCATCTAAAAATAGCAGGAGAGAGGTACCTGACAGGCTCAGTTGGTAGAGCATGTGACTCTTGATCACAGGGTTGTAAATTCAAGCCCCCACATTAGGTGTAGAGATTATAAACAAATAAACTTTTAAAAAATAAATAATTAATTAAAAAATAAAAACAACAGAATACACATTTAAGCGAACATGGAACACTCTCCAGAAGAGATCATGTACTAGACCTTGAAACAAACCTCAATAAATTTGACAATTTATTGATATCATACCATGTTATCTTTTTCAATCACAATGGTATGAAACTAGAAGTAAATCATGAGGGGAAAAAAAAGGAAACAATACAAAAACATGGAGGCTAAACAATATGATTCTAACAACTAAAAACCAAAAGAAATTAAAGAATAATAAAAAAAACCCCACACATTGAGACAAATGAAAATGAAAGCATAATGATCTAAAATCCTCTGGAACACAGTGAAAGCAGTTTAAAAAGAAAATATAGTGATATAGGCCTCCCTAAAGAAAGAAGAGCTCAAATAAACAACCTAACCTTACACCTCAGGGAAGTAGAAAAAGAACAAGCAAAGCCCAAGGTCAGTAGAAAAAAAAGGAAAAAAATAAAGATCAGAGCAGAAATAAATGACATAGAAACAAAAAAACACAGTAGAAAAAAAAATCAACAAAACCAAGAGCTGGTTCTTTGAAAAGATAAACAAAATTGATAAACCTTAGCCAAGACTACTATCTTTTTCAAGAAAAGAGAAAAACCCAAGTAAAATCAGAAATAAGACAGTAGTAATAACTAAAACTACAGAAATACAAAGGATCATAAGAGACTATGATGAAAAATTATAAGCCAACAAACTGAGCAATCTAAAAGAAATGGATAAATTTCTAAAAACATACAATCTTCTAAAACTAAATCAGGAAGAAATAGGAAATCTGAAGAAACTGATTAAAAGTAAAGAAACTGAATCACTAATCAAAAACCACTAAAAAACTAAAGCCCTGGACTAGACAGATTCACAGGTCAATTCTACCAAACATTCGTAGATAATTAATACTTACTCTCCTCAAACAATTCCAAAAAAATAGGAGGAAAACACCAAAATATATTCTACAAAGCCAGCATTACCCTGATACTAAAATCAAAGATATCACAAAAAAACAGAAACTACAAGTCAATATTCCTGAACATAGATGCAAAAATCCTCATCAAAATATTGGCAAATCACATACAATAGCCTAAAAAGATTATTCATCAGGATCAAGTGGGATTTAATCTGGAAATGCAAGCATGATTCAATATCCACAAATCAAACAATATGATATACCACCACCAACAAAATGAAGTATAAAAATCATGATCATCTCAATAGTTGCAAAGCATTTGACAAATCCAATATCCATTAATGATTTTAAAAAAATGTCTCAACAAAGTGAGGTTAGAGTATGTATATATACACATACATTCTCATACACACACACGAAACCCGTAACTAATAGCATATTCAATGATGAAAAACTGAGAACTTAAGATTATGAATAAGACAAGATACCCACTCTCCTCACTTTTACTCAACACAGTACTGGAAGTCCAAGCCATAGCAATCAGACAAGAAAAAGAAATAAAAGGCATCCATATTGGTAAAAGTTAAATTGATGAGGACATGATATATAGAAAATCCTAAAAACTCCACCAAAAAACTACTAGATGTAATGAATGAATTCAGTAAAGTTACAGCATGCAAAATTAATACCTAGAAATCAGTAGTGTTTCTACATACTAATAATGAGGTAGCACAAAGAGAAATTAAGAAACCAACATCATTTGCAATTGTACCAGAAAGAATAACACTTAACCAAATACTTAAACAAAAGATGAAAGACCTGGACTCTGAAAACTATAAAACATTAATGAAAATAAATTGAAGATGACATAAACAAATGGAAAGAAATTCTATGTTCATGGATCATAATAATACTGTTAAAATGTCCATATTACCCAAAACAATCTACAGATTCAATGCAATACCTATCAAAATACACATAGCATTTTTCATAGAATTAGAACAAATAATTTGTATGGAACTTCAAAAGATCCCAAATACCCAAAGCAATCTTGAAAGGGAAAAAAAAAAAAAAAAAAAAGAAAGAAAGAAAGAAAAAGAAAAAGCTAGAGATATCACACTCCTGGTTTCAAGATATACTACAAAACTGTAGTAATCAAAACAGTATGGTGCAGACACAAAAACAAGACAAATAGGTCAATGGAACAGAATAGAGACCCCATAAATAAACCCACAATTACACAGCCAATTAATGTATGACAAAGGAGGCAAGACTATAAAATGGGGAAAAAGATAGTCATGTTAATAAATGGTGCTGGAGGGTGCCTGGGTGGTTCAGTGGTTAAAGCCTCTGCCTTTGGCTCAGCTCATGATCCCAGGGTCCTGGGATCAAGCCTCACTTCAGGCTCTCTGCTCAGCAGGGAGCCTGCCTCTTTTCTCTCTCTCTGCCTGCCTCTCAGCCTACTTGTGATCTGTCTGTCAAATAAATAAAAATCTTAAAAAAAATAAAAATAAAAATAAATGGTGCTGGAAAAATGGGATAGCTACATGCAAAAAAAACTGGACCACTTCTTAACACCATACCATACACAAGAATCAACTCAAAATGGATTTAAGACCTAAATGTGGGACCTAAAACCATAAAAATCCTAGAAGAGAGTTCAAGCAGTAATTTCTCTGACATCAAGCACATCAACATTTTTCTGATGTGTCTCCTAAGGCAAGGGAAACAAAAGCAAAAATAAACTATTGGAACCACCTCAAAATTAAAAGCTTTTGTATAGCAAAGAAAACCATTAACAAAACAAAAGGCAATGTACTAAATGGGAGAAAATATTTGCAAATGATATATCCGGTAAAGTATGAATATCCAAAATACATGAAGAACTTCTATAACTTAACACCAAAAAAACACAGTCTAATTTTAAAATGGGCAGAGGACCTGAACACACATTTTTCCAATAAAGACATACAGATGGTAAACATGAAAAGATGCTCAACATCACTAATCATCAGGGAAATGGAGGGAAAAGTTGACAAAACCAAGAGACAACCAACAGAATGGGAGAAGATATTTGCAAAGGACATATCAGATAAAGGGCTAGTATCCAAAAGCTATAAAGAACTTACCAAACGCAACACCCAAAGAACAAATGATCAAATCAAGAAATGGGCAGAAGACATAAACAGACATTTCTGTAAAGACATCCAAATGGCCAACAGACACATGAAAAAGTGCTCCACATCACTTGGCATCAGGTAAATACAACTCAAAACCACAATGAGATATCACCCAGTCAAAATGGCTAAAATTAACAAGTCAGGAAATGACAGATGTTGGCGAGGATGTGGAGAAAGAGGAACCTTCCTACACTGTTGGTGGGAATGCAAGCCACTCTGGAAAACAGTGTGGAGGTTCCTCAAAAAGTTGAAAATAGAGCTACCTATGACTCAGCAATTGTACTACTGGGTTTTATCTCAAAGGTCAAATGTAGTGAGCCGAATGAGCACATGCACTCCAATATTTATAGCAGCAATGTCCACAATAGCCAAACTACGGAAAAAGCCCAGATGTCCACCAACAGATGAATGGGCAAAGAAGATGTGGTATATATACACAGTGGAATGTTACTTGGCCATAAAAGACATGAAATCTTGCCATTTGCAACAACTTGGACGGAACTAGGGAGTATTGTGTGAAGCGAAATAAGTCTATCAGGGAAAGACAATTATCATACGATCTCACGGGTATGTGGAATTTAAGAAACAAAACAGGATCATAGGGGAAGAGAGGAAAAAAATAAAACAAGACAAAATCAGAGAAGGGGGCAAACCATAAGAGACTCTTAATCATAGGAAACAAACTGAGGTTTGCTGGATGGGAGGGGAGTGGGGGGAGGGGGTAACTGGGTGCTGGCCAAAATTAAATGGCCAAAATTAAAAAGACAAGAAATAACAAGTGTTGGCAAGGATGTAGAAAAAAAAGAACCCCCATATACTGTTAATGGGAATATAAATTGTTACAACCACTGTGGAAAACAGTGTGGAGGTTCCTCAAAAAATTAGAAAATAGACACACCACATGAATCAGTATTTCCACTACTGAGCATTTATCCAAACAAAGACTCTAATTTGAAAAGATACATGCATCCTATGTCTATTGAGCATTATTTACAATAGCCAAGATATGGAAGCAAGTGTCCAAGCAGTGTCCATCAAGAGACAATCAGATTAGGAAGATACAGTATATATATGCAATAGAATATTACTCAGCCACAAAAAGGATGAGATCTTGCCATTTATAACAACACGGAAAGACATAGAGTATTATGCTAAGTGAAATAAGTTAGACTGAGGAAGACAAATACCACATGATTTCACGCTTATGAGGAATCTAAAAACAACAAAACAGTAAGTAAACAAACAAACAAACAAAAAAACAAACCAGAACCAGACCTATAAATACAGGATAAACTGACAGTTGACAGAAGGGAAGTGGTAGGAGAATGGGTAAAATGGGTGAAGGGGAGTGGGAGATACAGGCACTCAGTTATGGAATGAGTAAGCCACGGGAATAAAAGGCAGAGCATAAGAAATACAGTCAACGATATAGTGTAACAGAAATGTATGGGGACAGATGGTAGCTATACTTGTGCTAAACATAGCATAATGTATAAACTTGTCAAATCACTATGTTGTACACCTGAAACTAATATAATGTTGTGTGTCAACTATACTAAAAAAGCACAAAGTATCATTATGAAAAACTTATTTGCTGTATCAATCCATCAAGTGTATGTACAGAATGTTTCAATCTCTACATAATATAAAAAGTAATAATAATTATAGGGCAGCTAACATCTACTGAACAATTACTATGTTCCAGGCTCTCGTCCAAGCATTTCACAAATATCAACTTGTTTAATGCTTCCAATATCCCTATTATGTATATTATTATCTTCATTTAACAGATGAAGAAAAATACACAAAGGACTTTATTAATTAACTGAAAAATAAGGGCTAGGAAACAGTTAAATCCTCAGATCTTATTGACTTTCAAGAGTCATGTGGTTCCATAAACCATTATCAGTAAGATTCAGGTTAAGAATGACTTGAAATTGGGGCACCTGGGTGGCTCAGTCATTAAGCAGCTGCCTTCAGCTCAGGTCATTAACCCCAGGGTCCCGGGATGGAGCCCTACAGTGGGCTCCCTGCTCAGCAGGAAGCCTGCTTCTCCCTCTCCCATCCCCACCCCCCACTTATGTTCCCTCTCTCGCTGACTCTTTCTGTCAAATATATAAATAAAATCTTAAAAAAAAAATAGAATGACTTGAAGTTTCTCAGAACCATATTATAATAATTACAGTAAAATATAACACTTTAAATAATGTAAAGATTTACAAACAGCAAATGTTTATGTATTGTGTTTATGTGTATATCCCACAACTTTATTACAATGACATTTTACTAAATAAAAATTCTGCCTAATTGAAATTTAATAATCATATACAAAAATAATGGGAGGCAATGGGAAGCACTTTTTGCCCATATATCAGTGAACTTCTAAAGAGAAAAATTCTGGGGTGCCTAGGTGGCTCAACTGGTTAAGCAACTACTTTTGGCTTAGGTCATGATCCTGGAGTCCTGGGATGGAGTCCCACATTGGGCTCCCCACTCAGTGGGGAGTCTGCTTCTCCCTCTGAGTCTCTCCCCTCTCATGCTCTCTCTCACTCTCTCTCTCAAATAAATAAAATCTTAAAAAAAATAAATAGAAATATTCTTTTACAGAGGTAGATACTGCAAATGCATAAACCAAGCTTAATTTCAGATAAACAGGCGCCCACTGTTCTATTCTGCAATATTGCCGCCGTGAGTTCTCCAAACAGAAAATGAATTGTCAGATAATCTATCCCATATGAAATAAGTACTAGATTTCAGATTTATAGGTAATATTTACCAAGGCAATTCTACCCACCAGAGTAAGCAAGGTTGCTACTACTCTGACCAGAGCAAAGAATCAACCAGCAACTTCCTTGAGCAACTTTTTGAAGGCTATTTTGAAACGTCAGCGAAAAGGATAATGACAAAAGAAGAGAATACATACTGGCTCCCAGGTCCTATCTCACCTCCTATTTGTCACCTACAGAGTAATCTGACTGATCTGTAAAAGAAATATGGGAACATTTTCAAGTGGAAGCACAACTGAAACCTGTATGTCACTTTCTTGAGACAAAAAAAGAACCTGGGAGGGGGTAGAGAATAAAACATGAAATTCATGGCTTTGCAATCACCAGCAGCATAAAAAAAACTCTTTAAAAATCATTGCTTTTAAGTTTTTATTCTAGAGCAGGTAGACTTATTTTATGGCTCAAAGAACAATGTAAATTCTGTTTTAAGCCACTGGTTCATAGTTAGAGGTGAATGAATGTAAACTGGACTTAGTGCAGAAGCTGATGTGGTGAGGGCTAAGCAGAGACAAGACAGATGCCTCTGGAACTCCACTTCTACCCAAACAGACTCACAGACTGTCCCAACACAACCTTGGGAACTTCCCAACATCATTAGTTGTGATTATATTCTCACAAATACTGCTTTCACATGTATGGTTTTCTCATTTTTTAAATCATATAATACCATTCACCCATAAGCATTTCTTCAAACAAAATGACCACAGAATTATTTGGTATTTTCCTAATGGTGATTTTATCCAAGACAGTCTTGGCTACTCACTTTTACCTGCTCTAATTACACTGTTAAATCACCAGTAACACGCAGCTTTTGGGGTGCTTTCATAAAGGATAGAATTGTCTGACTCCTAGAAACATTAAGATAATACAATTTTCTGAATTTGGGAAGGGTATAAAGTGTTTTCCAAGAATATCTAAGAAATATTATTTTTAAAGAAAAACCATCTGAAAAGCAAATTTTTCATTCACAACCCTATAGCTATGTGTGTACTTTATGTTTAAATGTGTATGTAAAAATATATTACACTATTTCAACAAATCTATGGAAAGAATAACTTTGTCTATTTGGATCCATAGTTTACTTTTTTCCTAATTAATAAAGAATCTCTGTATGGTTATATTTCCAATTAAAAATGGGATTTCTCAAGTATTATAAATGAAGTACTCACTTAAATGTTTCCCAACATACAGTTTTTAATATGTAACTAGGTATAGTAGCTATTGCTGATCTCCATTTATGTACCCGGCCCTGCACCTGGTGCTGTCACACAAAGATGTGTACATCCTGTTGTCTGGTATATTAAAGAGTCCCCAAGGAGCTCCAAAGATCCAGTCACCAACAGACTAAAGAGAGGCAGATTCAAAAAGAACAAAAATGAATGAGATTTCTAAAGGAGTCAGGAGAAGTAAAGAAGAAAGAAGACAATCAAAAGTCCAAAAGATGGGACAGAGGGCATTTCAGGAAAATGGACAATCAAACAATATTTATTGTGTAAAAGATACACAAAATACAAAAAATGAGTATGACAGGCATTTCCATTCAAGGAGCTCAAAATCAAGCTGAAGAGACAGAAAGCATAAATTAATGACATTGTTTTAAAAATCTTCTATTGGTGATTAACTAATTCAATAAACACATGCACTCCTTATAAGGTTCAAGAAACAGACATTAAGGGGCACCTGAGTGGCTCAGTTGGTTAAGCAACTGCCTTGGGTCATGATCCCAGGGTCCTGGGATGGAGCCCCGCATTGGACTCCCTTGCTTCTCCCTCTCCCTCTGCTGCTCCCCTTGCTTGTGCTCTCTCTCTCTCAAATAAATAAATACAATCTTAAAGAAACAAACAAACAGACAGACAGACAGACAGACAGACATTAAGAGGCACCCAGGATTAAAAACTGGAGCTTAATGACTCTTCATCAATCTTTCAAGTGGTTATATTTTTCAAAACATTTCAAATGTCAGGTTAAGTACATTCAGACACACACTGCATTATGTAGCCCCTGTTGTGACACTAGACTATGATGGAGTTGTTTTAAAAAAGTTTTAAGTGCATCTGGGTTGTGGAAATTGTCACACAAACCAACCATTATATTAGCTAAAGTAAAGTTTTCTACTAATCTATGTGCTGAGTTTTTGTTGAAGATTTTATTTATTTATTTGAGAGAGCATGAGCGAGAGAACACAAGCAGTGGGGAGCAGCAGAGAAAGAGGGAGAAACCTGCTGGACAGGGAGCCTGACATGGGGTTCGATTCCAGGACCCTGGGATCATGACCTAAGCTGAAAGCAGACACTTAACTGACTGAGCCACCCAGGCACCCCTACATGATGAGCTCAAAGTATAGAACAACGCTGGCACAGTGCACAGATTCTAATAGTGTTTACTCCAAAACTGTAAGTGGTTCTGGAGGTAGAGTCCACTGTGAACAGTTATTTGTGACATCTTTCTAAAGATTTCACCAATATCCTTTGAGATAATATCAAGGATGTTTGGGGGGGGGAAATTCTTAATTATGCACTAACTTTAGTTAAATTTAATTTTATATATTCATGGATCTTCTCAAATTCAAAGTATTCAAGTCATACCTTCTCCTTAAGAGTTTTGTTTTTTATTATTTTTTAAAGATTTTATTTATTTATTTATTTGTCAGAGAGCACAAGCAGGGGGAGTGGCAGGCAGAGGGGGAGGGAGAAACAGGTTCCCCACTGAGTAAGGAGCATAATTCAGGACTTGATCCCAGGACCCTGAGATCATGGCCTGAGCCAAAGCCCTCACTTAACTGACTAAGCCACCCAGGTATCCCACCTTAAGGGTCTTAAAAAAGAATCACAATAGCCATGCATAAATACAAGCAAAAAAAACTACTAAAAATAATGTGTATATCACTGGCCAGCTAAAGAGATGTTAAGGTGATGATATTAAGAGTTAAACATCTTAAGCCTATTCACTCAATACTACTCATTTGTAATCACATGGCTGCTCTATTTCCTAAGGAATCTCAAATCCAAAACACCAGGATCTTTTAAAAATATACCTAGACTCTAGAGAAAATGTTTGCCTTATTACTTTCAGTCTCACTGATTATCTCTTTGGTATCAGGCAAATTCATTTTACAACAAAATTATCCAAATGTCAGAATGACTTTCTGGGTCTTTGTCAGTGAGTTGGTCTGTAATTCTCCTTTTTTATGGGGTCTTTGTCTGGTTTTGGGATCAAGGTAATGCTGGCCTCATAAAACGAGCTTGCAAGTTTTCCTTCTATTTCTATTTTTTGGAACAGTTTCAGAATAGGTATTAAGTCTTCATTATATGTTTGGCAGAATTCCCCTGGGAAGCCATCTGGCTCTGGGATCTTGTCTGTTGGGAGATTTGTAATTACTACTTGAATTTCCTTGCTGGTTATGGGTCTGTTCATTTTCTATTTCTTTTTGGTTCAGTTTTGGTAGTTTATACCTCTCTAGGAATGCATCCATTTCTTCCAGATTATCTAATTTGTTGGTAGTCGCTCATCGTATGTTCTTATAATTGTTTATATTTCTTTGGTGTTGGTTGTGATCTCTCCTCTTTCATTCACAATTTTATTTGGGTCTTTTTCTCCTTTCTTTGTGATAAGTCTGGCAAGAGGTCTATCAATTTTATTAATTCTTTCAAAGAACCAGCTTCTACTTTCATCAACCTGTTCTACTGTGCTTTTGGTTTCGACGTCATTGATTTCTGCTCTGATCTTTACTATTTTTCTTCTCCTGCTGGGTTTAGGATTTATTTGCTGTTCTTTCTCCAACTCCTTTAGGTGTAGGGTTAGGTTGTGTACTTGAGACCTTCTTGTTTCTTGAGAAAGGCTTGTATTGCTATATACTTTTCTCTCAGGACCGCCTTTGCTGTGTCCCACAGATTTTGAACAGTTGTGTTTTCATTTTCAATTGTTTCCATGAATATTTTAAATTCTTCTTTAATTTCCTGGTTGACCCATTCGTTCTTTAGTAGGATGCCCTTTAACCTCCATGTATTCAAGCTCTTTCCAGCTTTCCTCTTGTGATTGAGTTCAAGTTTCAAACCATTGTGGTCTGAAAATATGCAGGGAATGATCCCTATCTTTTGGTACCAGTTGAGATCTGATTTGTGACCCAGGATGTGATCTATTCTGGAGAATGTTCCATGTGCACTGGAGAAGAATGTGTATTCTGCTGCTTTGGGATAGAATGTTCTGAATAAATCTGTGAAGTCCATCTGGTCCAGTGTGTCATTTAAAGCCCTTATTTCCTTGTTGATCATTTGCTTACATGATCTGTCCATTTCAGTGAGGGGTGTGTTAAAGTCTCCTACTATTATCGTATTACTGTCGATGTGTTTCTTTGATTTTGTTATTAATTGGCTTACATCATCGGCTGCTCCCATTTTAGGAGCATAAATTAGTTATACCATCTCTTAACTTAAAATCACCCAATGGTTTCTTGGGGATAAAATCCAAACCCTTCCTATGACACGTAAAGCTTCTAAAGATGTGGCTCCTGCCCCCTTTTCCAACCTTTAATGCCTGCTCCCAGACTGAACATGCAATCCTCCCTCATTTCCAAGCCTTGCACAGCCACTTCCTCTGCCTGGAATTCCCTTTCCCACTATCCACCTAGCAAATGCCTACTTGTTCTTTACTTTTCGTGACACCTTCCATCTCTTCTCAAAGGCCTCCTACTATCTCCAGCAGAGCAAAGTTCTCCTCACCCTTCATGCACTTACAGGTCCTTCTTCACATTTCAGCAGGGCATGAGGGGATCCATGTCCCACCAATTTGAAGACCCCAGAAAGCATGCTATCAGCCTTACTTCCTTCTCCATCCTCAACACCATTCACTGTACCTAGCATTCAGAAAGCGCTCACATGTTTGCCGAAAAAATGACACTGATGACCTGCAATGAGCTTTATGATTCCAATAACCTAAAAATAACAAGTGATAAGCTATTTCTATGACAGAAACTAGTCAGGAAAAAAAGAAGAACTATTGATTTTACTTCAAAAAACAGAGTCAGGAAGCTTAGCATATGAAGCAAACAATTACTAAAGATTAGAGTATATATCACATGTAAAATAAAACAAAGAGAATAAATTCCAATGTCTTTACCCACTCAGTGGGGCAGTTATTCTCAAATATTAGAAGTTAGCAAATCCCAAAGGGAAAGTAAGAAAAGGAAATAGTAGTCACCTTATTTTCTCACATTCTACTTCCATGATTGCTATATGCAAATCAATAAAGATATAACTGCAGTTATGAAGAAATGAGATTTAGATGTGCTGAAATGAAAAGCATCCATAAATTGCATTAAGTAGGGGAAAGAAATAAACAGGTACAGACTAGTCCATTCTCATTTGCATGAAAAAGAGGGTGGAGAGGATATAAACATATAGGCTTGAATACTCAAGAGAAACTCTCTGCAATACTAGTAGCCAGCCCCTGTGGATTATAAATAAGGCTCTGAGGCAGGAGGGGGATTTCACTGAACACGCTATTTTAGTCCAAATTTTTACTATGGGCATGCATTAGGTTTTTATCTTTCATATCTAGTTAAAACAAACACAACCCACCTAAGGACTCCTGAAGCACTTGGCTTTTGGCACACTCCCTATTCAGAACCCAGCCATGGTGCTCTCAGACATCCACGCCCCAAGGAGAGGCCAGACATGTGTGTTCGGGTCAGCGGCTGGCCCGGACTGCGGCCAGGAATGAGCCACCTCAGACATCCAGCTCACTCAAGACTTAAATGACGAGCACTACCTCCATCTGTCTGCAATTGTAAGAGAGGCACGAAGTTAGAGCTGCCCAGGGAAGACAAGCCAATCCACAGGATCAGGAGAGAAAGAGAATAAATTGTTTTAAGTCGAGGGAAAAATAGAAAAACTAGTTAAGGATTTCTGCCTTGAAGTGCAGGTTGATCACATGCATTTATTTCTCTTCTGTCCTGATGGTCCACTAAATTAACATTAAAAGAAATTAAGATGAGGGGATGTTTGGCTGGCTCAATCAGTAGAGCATGTGACTCTTGATCTAGGGGTTGTGAGTTCAAGTCCCATGCTACTTGAAAAAAAAAAAGAAAGAAATCAAGAAATCACAGAGTGAAAAAAAAAACTGAAGAAATGTCAAGGAAAAGAGAAGACACATAGCTACAAAATTGAAAGTTGGAAAACAGGATAACTCTTAGTATACCTGAGACATCAGGGATGAGTAGTATTTTCTTTAGAGAAAACTGAACAGAAAAGATTCAGTGGAAAGCCAGGGTACAGCCTAGAGTACTAAGTAAAAGTCTACTAATAATGAGTGCAAACTCTAGCCAAAGCAGTCAACTGTGACAATATTTTTAGAAATGTATGAACATTAAACATTTACCTTCCAAGATTTCACAGGAAACTATTGGCAGCCATTCTTCTACAAAATAAGGATGTCAACCCAGAAAATGGAAGATGCAGGATAGAAGAAATGAGGTGGTCAAATTAGGAGGATACTGAGGCATTGGGATACAAGCAGACTGTCCACGTGACAGGACTACAGAGTTTCTAGGACATACATCTCAAGGTAAAAAGGAAACTGACACACTGATTTGTGTGAACATTGGGAAAAACTACCAATACACTTTGAAAAGACCCAGAAGAGAAATTAAGGATTCCTACATGGAAATTTATAGATGTGGAAAGGAGAAGGTGAAGCAGTTACTAAGTTCAGGAAAAACAAAAAGTTGTGTAAGAATAGAAATACAATCACAGATACTATTCGGTTCTCAAGGAAGTGATATTTTAGGTATCTATTTAACAATGTCAACAATGACAATAACAGTGTGGAGAAGAAAGGTTATAACAAGAAATCAATAAGTAATGCCCAATATAAATTTAGAAATGGGCATATTACTTAGAAAAATGGGGAAAAATCTGTAAGTAATGGGGTGCAGGTTATTCTTTACATTGTGTTTAGAACTGATTTTTTAAAATAGACATATATTAATGCTACAAATAATTGATACTTTCACTAATCATAATTTTGTTATTCAGCAATTATAAGATAATTAAATGCTACAAATGATTTATGTTATCATTAATCATAACTTTGTTATTCAGCAATCACAAAATGATCCTATGAAATAAGGGTTCAGCAGCAGAAGTCAGTATAGGCACTTTTTGTGCTAATCATTGTTTTTAAAATTCAAAATACTAATACAGTCTTGTCAGTCTACATATAAAGTGAGAAGGTACTGAACTCTTCTCTCTTGTAATAGTAAATAATCCATCCCCAAATCTACCTTACTTAACAAAGCAAATCAAACCACTTGGTTGGATAAGTGTGGTAAACCACTCAAAGAAAAAAAATGTTACAAATATGCTTTGATAAACACAGAATCAGAGTCAAGTATTCTTGACTCTCCATATTTTAGCTATTACCAGTCATCATTAATCTCTCTATAATCATGATTCTTCTAAACTGATTCAAAATTAAAACTGAATGATTACCTAAAATGAGTAATTTCTTATGACCTTGAAAGAACAGAAATAGCTTTCAATATCTTTTCCCAAGAATGTACTTTATTTAGATGCATTAGTAATAATATTTTAAAATATAGTAAGACTCAGAAAACTGGACTACACAAATACACATGCACACACACACACACACACGCAAAAACCCTGAATATAAAAAGAGGAAAACTCTTTAGAAAATATAGGTTCCTCCTACCCCAAAAACAATTCTCTGAAAATTACTACTATCATTTCAGATTGTGTTTCACTTTCTGACTTTCTAGATTCAGAAACGAAATCAAAACCAGAATATGAAGGCTTTATTAAAGCAGGAACACCACGAAGAACACAACTGAATAAAATGACATACTTCTAGAGGACCTGACATACTCCCCCACACACTCTGTATTTCTAGTTTAATGGGAAATGGAAAAGAGTCGCCAGTATTGTGTTCAGTTTCCAAAATTGTGCTGAGAAAAATTTATTTATTTAAAAACTCTTAGGAGTTAAAACAGTAACTATTAAGAGCTAAAGGGAAAATTCAAATAAAGTTCATATCCTCCTTTAAAATGAAAAATAGTGGGGGCACCTGGGTGGCTCAGTCGGTTAAGTGTCTGATTCTTGATTTTGGTTCAGGTCATGATCTCAGGGTGGAGAGATCAAGCCCTAAGCTGGGCTCCATACTCAGTGGGGAGTCTGCTTGAGAGTCTCTCCTTCCCTCTCTCTCTCTGTCCTTCCCCCGGCTCTCTCTCCCTCTCTAAAATAAATACAATCTTTAAAAATAAAATCATAAAAACAGATGATAAAGTATACTATAAACAAATGTATATATATATACTTATATATTTATAAATGCATACAAAGGATATATAACAAACCATGTCAGAAAAACTAAATACCCTGATTAATTCTATATGAACACTATTTCCTGGGTACAAATAAAGCAATATATATGTAAAAATTTCTTTGTAAATTGTACCTGGTTAACAATCAATAGATATATTTAAGTTTCTTTACTACAATTTCCAAAGAAAATTCTGAAGTCTGTGGACTATTAAAGAACTATGTATTTTTACTAGTCACATGAGGGAGTAACTGCTGTGTAAAACCACAATGAGAGAAACATCTTTATACATGGGACAAATAAAAAGAGAAGCTGGGTTAAAATGTAACAAAGGATGTTGTGAATTTAAATCACGTGTAAGTAAAAATAGACATGTAAAATATGTAGCTATAAAATATAAATATGTAGCTATAAAATAGCTACATACCAATACTATTTTCCTTACCTGCCAGATAGAGGGCAAACGATATAAATCTATGGTAGCGAATGAGGAACTGAAGTTGCTCTTCTCTTTGAACAAATGTAGCAAAATAATCAGCCACAGTCTCTCCATAGAAGAAGTAGTTAACACACAGTAGAAAGTACCTATAATTTAAAAACAATTCGCTTTTTAATATTTGAAGCCTTTTTTTCCCTCTCAAACTCAACAAAACTATTCCCTACATTTTGATGATGACACAAAGATAAAAAACCAAATTCAGTAGACAGGTTCAGGATATTTCAAAACACGTTTTTCTGCTTTTAGTCTTAATTTCAAAAGTATCAGTTAACAAAAATTTACGGAATATAGCTCATGCCTCTATTTAGGTAAAAATCGTTTTCTTTTTCCTTTTTATTCTTTACTTAAGGTCAAAGTCTAATGCCAGAGACAGATAACTGGGAAATAATATAAAAAATACTACACATACACAAACACACAAATTCTTTCTCTCACAGACATACACAAAGACACACACACATACACATACACATACACACACATCCAGTACTGTTTATAATGAAAATTCACTCCCAACTACTCACAGCTCTAAAGCTTTTTAAAAGTGGAGACCCTATGCCAAATTCCCACTGCCCTAAGGAAGATCAACTGGGAAAGCAGGAAGAGGTAATCCAACCTCTGACCTCACCCTTCACTGCCCTGTCCACACTGGTGTCTTTCTCTCTCTCCTCCATGCTCCAGATGGACTTCAGTGGCACAGTTGATGCTTAAGAGGGAAAGCAGCAGGGGCGCCTGGGTGGCTCAGTGGGCTAAGCCTCTGCCTTCGGCTCTGGTCATGATGTCAGGGTCCTGGGATGGAGCCCCGCATCAGGCTTTCTGCTCAGCAGGGAGCCTGCTTCCCCCCCCCTCTCTCTGCCTGCCTCTCTGCCTACTTGTGATCTTTGTCTGTCAAATAAATAGACAGAATCTTAAAAAAAAAAAAAGAGAGAGAGAAAGAAAGAGAGAGAGAGAGGTATAGCAGCCGGTAAAAATCTCTAAGAGAAACTTCTTAAAACTACATAAATCACCTGTCCCTCCACTCAGCTCTGGTATGCCCTTTCCACCCAGGGAAAGGCTGAACCCATGACATTTGGTTGATGGCAGCTAGTGTGAGCCAGGGGGGAAAAAAAAAGACTGAGAAACTCTGCCTCAGAGTTCCTCTGTGCTTCATCCTTTGAAGGGCAGAGTCCCCAGTGGCTGGGAGAGCAGAGGGGAAAAAGGAGCAACTTCCTTTCTACATGTCATGGATGGAATCAGACCCCACTGTTTTCAAAGTATGTTCATTTCTTATCAGCTGCATAACCATGTTCTACTCTCCTACAACGGAAACTGTCTTTGACTCCACTGTAAGGCTATCAAGGCCTACTCTAGACCACTAGCCCAACTTTTTGCCCAGTTCCCTCAGGAGAGCCAGGAATGTCTCTCCATATGCAGCCCGTGCCCCTTTAGTTCCCCATATAGAACCCCATCTAGAAGCTGCTGGATGCAGCTTCGCCAATGCAAAACACACTTCTCTATCCAAAACTTGTCTTTATTTCAAGTGATAGTTTCTCACCTTTTCCTCTCTGTAAAGATTTCTACAATCATGGGAGCCCATCCCGACCTGACTTTTTTTTTTTCCTACACTTAGAATCAATCAATCCCACCTGGTTTAGTATTTAATTATTCTCCAACTGCTTACTCTACCTAACATTTCCCATAATTTTGCCCTTCATGAAAAAACCTGTTATAAGGAAAAATTAGCTATCACCAAAACTAAGAAACTATTTTTGACCCCTTTAAACCCCAAAAGTGATATATTTGTTTTCTTAAGACACTGGCCCCTCTGGCTGATACTAATCAAATAACTATATTCAAAGGCATGGCCAGTTAGGTCAATTATGAACAACCATACTAACATGTTTCCTGGTCAAGATCTTGATAACTAAAAATTGTACCTAAAAAGTTGTAAAAAGATATAAAAAGCTTTAAATATTTAAAAAAAAAACCTTTAACTATTAAAATCACATGACTTTTTTAAAAACTAATTTTTACATGCATTTAGACCTATATAATATTTCATGGGCTGGTCATTGTCAGTGCTACTTACAAGGCTGCCTTACATGGCCCCCTCAGAGGGTCTTACTCTTCCCTCTGACTACCCTTCATGTAGTGTATCTTGGGGCCAGGGCGTGAAGACAAGATCAAACCAGGAACCAAAGGTAGTAGTCCTCTCTCTTCTCACTGCCCTGTGCAACCCTCATGGCCTACCTCCATGTAGAGGTACTCATCCTGGGCTTTCCTCCCCTTCAACAAACCACTGATCACTCAAAAACTCAAAAAACAGAACAGAAAACCGACAACTATTTTCATATTTCATCTTTGTAGAGATCATCTAAGTGTGAGGTCTCATGTCAACCAAGGCAAACTAAAGCAAAAAAGATCACACATATTTCTAACATTTTTTACAAACTGTAACTTTATTAAACTTATAATTATAAATGGTATAAAAATGTGCCCAATATAATGTTTTTTAAAGAGGATAATAGTATATACGTGAGTATATACAGATATAAAGTATCTCTACAAAGACTTAAAGATTAGATATGAAAGTAGTTGTGTTGGGATGGTAGAATTAAAGGTGATTTTCTTCTTTTCAAAATCTAATGCATTATTTTTCTCTTCCTCCAAAAATCAATCTACATGGTCAACCGTGTGGTACTGACTGATCAGGATGCTTCCTTTACAAACTGTAGAAAAGAGTCACAGCCTTCTGAAACAGTATTAAATTACTTACCAGCTTAATGTTCTAAACCATGGCAGGTCATAAGAGCGATAGACTCTATAACCTATAGTGATAATTTCATGGAAGCATTTCACTTGGATGCCTAGAACCTGAAATCAAGAGAACACATTAACACACACCACTTAGTGTTTACATTTGTGCTTCATCATTTAATAAGCACTTTGTTATCAAATGTATTTTAAAAATCTTTAGCCTACCCATTTTTAATTATTCTAAATGTCGGCAGTGGAAATTGAATAGTCTATACTTTTAAGATCAAGTGATATTTTAAAGAGGTAAGCAAATCGGTGTTTTGTCCAAAAAGTGAGAGCCCCTACCTGGGGTAGGAGGTGGTGCTATAGCTTAAAGTTTGAGGGATACAGTCTGATTGGTCACAGAGTAGGCTTTATCTCTCATTACTACTTCATTTCTTGGGTTTGTCCTTCCTACAATGGATGATCTTTTTGTCTATTTTGTTTCTTGAGTTACCCCATGAAAATGATCGTATGTGCAAGTTTGCTTATATATACTTATTTTTAGCCATACATCCTGGTATCCTTTCCAAGGATAAAGATACTGTCAGAACAAATGATTAAAACATCTTTCCCCTGCCACCCAGCAAGGTTTGGGCATGGTTTTTTCATTCTCCCAGCTGTGCCAACTCTCACATAGCCAGGTGCATATATCTCTCATCAATCCAAGTGGTGTTACATTGGCAGATCATAAAACAGCCTTCTACATTTGCAGCCACTTTAGCCAGTCACTGATTCTATACAGTTTTGTTTGCATAGTGTCCTATGTACATTCATAAGAAATGGGTTAATATTTATGAATCTTTTTTTGGTGGTCTACTTTGTAGTCCTTCAAACTGTTGTATCCACCAACTAGAGTACAGGTAATCCCCGAGGATGGAGCATCGTAGTCAATGCTTGGCTTAAGTCAATTCTAACACTCAAAGAGCAAGTGGCAAGTTGAACACTTATTACCAAGAACCAAGAAATTAAAATCTTTGTGAATAAAGTAGACTATTTCAGCCTCTAGAGAGTATACCCAAGGGTTTGATTTTGTATAGCTCTAGAGCTGAGAATGGATTTTATATTTTTAAAACAAAACCCAAACATGATGTGACAGAGAAATAATGTGGTTCCTTAGCCTAAAATATTTTTACCTGCTTCTTTACCTAAAAAGCTTACCAAACTCTGCTCAAGAAAATACTTTAGTATCTCTTATTTTTTACTTTTTTTAAAGATTTTATTTATTTGATAGAGACACAGTGAGAGAGGAAACACAAGCAGGGGGCATGGGAGTGGAGAAGCAGGCTCCCCGCTGAGCAGAAGCCTGATCCGGGACTCGACCCTAGGACCCTGGGACTTGACCCCAGGATTTCAGGACCATGACCTGAGCCAAAGGCAGACATTTAACGACTGAGCCACCCACGGGCCCCTACTTTGGCATTTCTATTAAAGCTCTCCAGCTTTCCCAAAGGCACTAGTCAGGATGTACTTAGGTTGTGTTTACATGTCCAATCATATACTTAAAGTAATTGTGTCCCCTCAGCCACATGATAAGAAAATATTAGGCCAAACTACTATAAATAGGTTTTTTAAGAAAAAGTCATTACTGTTTTGTAACATAAAAACAAGAAGAAATTCGAATGGTGCCTTTCAAATAAGCTTTGAATATAATGTCAAAAGTTATTTTCTAAAATAATTACAGAATGAGGACAATGCTAGATATTAAAATAAAATGGCAAGTCCGTGCTATTTACAGAACCAAGGGCTTTTAAAATATCAGATGCACTGATGCAATTTGTTTGCTAAATGAACACATTTGCTCAAGAACAACCATTAGTACTATACATGGTGTTTTACTGTGGGGGGAGAAAACTACTTTTAATAGCACACATATATGTTTATATGATTGTCAATTACAGTTTGCAAGTAGAATCAATACAGAGCAACTGAGAAAAGAGAAAACGGGGGGTTTAAAACAACAAAGCTAAAGTCCTTAAAATATGAGTATATCTTCCAGGCTTGGTGATTACACAGAAACTCATATTCTAGGCCATCAATACCGGTAGCAATGCACACTGGTAGGACTTTGTTGGCCCAACAAATGTGTTAAGAGCCTTAAAAACAGCAACTAATATTAAAATGCCTACTCTGCTAGTTATTAAGGATTCAGAGAAACAATACGGAACATCTGTCTTCAGAGGGCTAGTCTGTCAGGGAGGACACAAGTGGTTACAACACCACATGGAAGTAGGCACATGCAGGTAAGCACGGCCAGACAGAACACCTGTGGCGGGCACTGGGGACAGGCTGCAGTCAGGACAGAGGAAAAGGATACACAGAATCACAAATACAGGAGAGCATGCTAGGAACTACAAATAGTACAGAGCGGCTGAGACACGGGGGTGAGAAGCAGAGAGAGGAAAGCCTGGTTACAGAATCACAGCAAACAGTATGAAGGACTACATGAAGGAGTTCATCCTGATCACTAAAGGCCATGATCAGATATATGTGCTGGGAACAAGAGAGGTGGAAAGAATGGCCTCGAGAGACAGCAAGAGTAAAGACAGGAAGGCAGGCAAGATACTATGACCCTGTCGAGTGCAGAGGACACTCTACCTGGGCCACTGGCAGAGGGGGGTAGTATGAAGAGTAAGACATTGAGGAGAGAGAACTGGCTGGATTTGGTGGTTGAGAAAATTGGGGAGCTAAGGGTGACAGGGGAACATGGAATAAGAGCAGGGGAGGTTTTGGGAAAGTAGACAGATTTATGCAGAATGACTGGAGATGGAACCGAAGTTCAGATTTGGATATGCTGAGGCTGAACTATGTTATTATGGGTTATCCAAATTAAAGTGCTTATTTTCACTTTGGGAATCCATTCAAAGAAAATAATCCTGCATATGGAAAAAGTTTAATGTTCTAATATGTTCAGGATAGTGTTATTCACCATAAAGAGAAACCAAAATAGAGCCTGAATGTCTGAAAATAATACAGTAGTTCATAACTTATAATGCATTCCATTCCACTGAATCCATGAATGTTTTAAACTTGACTGGGGGACGGTGCCTGGGGAGCTGTCGGTTAAAGGCTGACTCTTGGTTTCCATTCATGTTATACTTTCATTGTCGTGGGATGGAGCTCCACATTGGCTCCAAGCTGAGTGAGGAGTGTGCTTCAGATTCTCTCTTCCCCACCCTGTCCTCCCCTTGCTCCTTGGCACACATGCATGCTCTCTTTTTTTTTTTTAAGTTTTTTTTTTTTTTTTTAGATTTTATTTATTTATTTGACAGAGATCACAAGTGGGTGGAGAGGCAGGCAGAGAGAGAGGAGGAAACAGGCTCCCTGTTGAGCAGAAACCCTGATGCAGGGCTCGATACCAGGACCCCGGAATCCATGACCTGGGCCAAAGGCAGAGGCTTTAACCCACTGAGCTATCCAGGCACCCCCATGCTCTCTCTTTTAAAGATGTTATTTATGATGGTTTCACTTATTTGTGGAGCATAACAAATATCATGGAGGACAAGGGGTGTTAGAGAGGAGAAGGGAGTTGGGGTAAATTGGAAGGGGAGGTGAATCATGAGAGACTATGGACTCTGAAAAACAATCTGAGGGGTTTGAAGTGGCAGGGGGGGTGGGAGGTTGGGGTACCAGGTGGTGGGTATTATAGAGGGCATGGATTTCATGGAGCACTGGGTGTGGTGAAAAAATAATGAATACTGTTTTTCTGAAAATAAATAAATTGAAAAAATTAAAAAAAAATAATGAATACTGTTATGCTGAAAATAAATTAAAAAAAAAATTTAAAAAATCAAAAGCTTCTGCACAGCAAAGGAAACAGTCAAGAAAACAAAGAGGCAACCCATGGAATGGGAGAAGATATTTGCAAATGACAGTACAAACAAAAGGTTGATATTCAGGACCTATAAAGAACTCCACAAACTCAACACACACAAAACAGATAATCATATCAAAAAATGGGCAGAAGATATGGACAGACACTTCTCCAATAAAGACATACAAATGGCTATCAGACACATGAAAAAATGTTCATTATCACTAGCCTCAGGGAGATTCAAATTAAAACCACATTGAGATATCACCTTATACCAGTTAGAATGGCCAAAATTAGCAAGACAGGAAACAACTTGTGTTGGAGGGAATGTGGAGAAAGGGGGACTCTCTTCCACTGTTGGTGGGAATGCAAGTTGGTACAGCCTCTTTGGAGAACAGTGTGGTGATTCCTCATGAAATTAAAAATAGAACTTCCCTATGACCCTGCCATTGCACTACTGGGTATTTACCCCAAAGATACAGATGTCGTGAAAAGAAAGGCCATCTGTATCCCAATGTTTATAGCAGCAATGGCCACGGTTGCTAAACTGTGGAAAGAACCAACATGCCCTTCGATGGACGAATGGATAAGGAAGATGTGGTCCATATACACTATGGAGTATTATGCCTCCATCAGAAAAGATGAATACCCAAGTTTTGTAGCAGCATGGACGGGACTGGAAGAGCTTATGCTGAGTGAAATAAGTCAAGCAGAGAGGGTCAATTATCATATGTTTCACTTATTTGTGGAGCATAACAAATAGCATGGAGGACATGGGGAGTTAGGAGAAGGGAGTTGGGGGAAATTGGAAGGGGAGGTGAACCATGAGATACTATGGACTCTGAAAAACAATCTGAGGCATTTGAAGTGGTGGGGGGTGGGAGGTTGGGGGAACCAGGTGTTGGGTATTATAGAAGGCATGGATTGCATGGAGTACTGGGTGTGGTACAAAAACAATACTGTTATGCTGAAAATAAATAAAAAATAAATTTAAAAAAAGATTTTATTTATTTATTGAGAGAGAGAGAGAGAGAGAGCATGAGAAGGTGGGGGAGGGGCAGAGGGAGAAGCAAACTCCCCACTGAGCAGGGAGCCTGATGTGGGGCTTGATTCCCAGGACCCGAGATCATGACCTGAAACAAAGGCAAATGCTTAAATGACTGAGCTGCCCAGGTGCCCCTAAAAGAAAAAATTCTTTTAAAATTAAACTGATGGTTGTAAAGATGGTGGAAAAACACAAAACACTGATATAATATTTAGTTTAAAGAGCAGGATACAAAAGCCTAATCACTTTGAATTACAACTATAATATTTAAAACATAAAAAAGAGATAAAAAAATATATCAAATAGCAGTATTAATTGGGTGTTGGTAGTTGATGATAGGGTTAGGGGTGATCTTCAAAAAATTATCAATTTCCCAAAGTAATTTTAACACTCTTGTATAACTCAGCATGTGAAAAAATAAACTATTTAAAACTAAATTATAGGGCACCTGGGTGGCTCAGTGGGTTAAGCCACTGCCTTCGGCTCAGGTCATGATCTCAGGGTCTTGGGATCGAGTCCCGCATCGGGCTCTCTGCTCAGCAGGGAGCCTGCTTCCCTTCCTCTCTCTCTGCCTGCCTCTCCATCTACTTGTGATTTCTCTCTGTCAAATAAATAAATAAAATCTTTAAAAAAAAAAAAAACTAAATTATATAATGGGAATTAAAACTTATAGGAGTTTCTAAGAAAATGGGGGAGGAACCTCTTATACTATCTGTCTTTAAATCAAAATATATTTTAGTACCTCCATCACTTAGAAAGTATGACTGCAAGCCATGAATGTAACAATTAAAAAAGTTTTTTTTTTAAAGATTTTTATTTATTTATTGAGAGAGAGGTAGTGAGAGAGAGCATGAGCGAGGAGAAATCAAAGGGAGAAGCAGACTCCCCATGGAGCTGGGAGCCCGATGCGGGACTCGATCCCAGGACTCCGAGATCATGACCTGAGCCGAAGGCAGTCGTCCAACCAACTGAGCCACCCAGGCGTCCCAAAAAAGTATTTTAAGTAAAAGGCTGAACATCTTATTATTTATCTTATGCTAAAGAACATCTTATTATTCATTACTCCTATTAGGAGTTCCATCTTAAAGTAGTAGCTATCATTTCCTAGAAATAAGTTTTCTGTGTTTTTTTAAAAATATTTTATTTATTTGTTCAAGGGAGAGAGAGAGAGAGCACGTGCAAACATGGGAGCAGGAGAAGCAGACGCCCCACAGAGCACGAAGCCTGATGTGGGACTTGATTATGACCTGAGCTGAAGGCAGTCGCTTAACCAACTGAGCCACCCAGGCACCCTAGAAATAACTTTTTTTTTAAATTTCTTTTCAGCATAACAGTATTCATTGTTTTTGCACCAAACCCAGTACTCCATGCAATCCATGCCCTCTATAATACCCACCACCTGGTTCCCCCAACCTCCCACCCCCCTGCCCTTCAAAACCTTCAGATTGTTTTTCAGAGTCCATAGTCTCTCATGATTCACCTCCCCTTCCAATTTCCCTCCACTCCCTTCTCCTCTCCATCTCCCCTTGTCCTGCATGCTATTTGTTATGCTCCACAAATAAGTGAAACCATATGATGATTGACTCTCTCTGCTTGACTTATTTCACTCAGCATAAGCTCTTCCAGTCCCGTCCATGTTGCTACAAAAGTTGGGTATTCATCCTTTCTGATGGAGGCATAATACTCCATAGTGTATATGGACCACATCTTCCTTATCCATTCGTCCGTTGAAGGGCATCTTGGTTCTTTCCACAGTTTGGCATCCGTGGCCATTGCTGCTATAAACATTGGGGTACAGATGGCCTTTCTTTTCACTACATCTGTATCTTTGGGGTAAATACCCAGTAGTGCAATTGCAGTGTCATAGGGAAGCTGTATTTTTAATTTCTTGAGGAATTTCCAAACTGTGATCCCCAATACTTTCAATGGCTCCCCAGTGCTTTACAGATAAATCCCAAACTTCTTCACATAGTATTGCAGGGCCCTCCAGAATCTGCTCCCCAAGTAGTTCTCCAAGTTCAAAGCCCCTGTGTTCCAAGAAAAGGGCATTGTTCACCTTTCCCTGACTCATCTAGCCATTCAGACCTTTGCTCACAGTGCTCACTCCACCCTGATCTACCTCACGTCAGCTGAAAGGTCCCGTCCTCCACAAAGCCTTACAGAGCTGTCTGCTATCACTCATCCCTCATCCCCCGACCTGCCACTCAGCACCCAGCACTGAAAAGTGCTCTGCACACACTCACTCCTGAAAGGCCCAAATTCTGAGGCCAGTGGTGGCTGCCAGCACTCATTGCCCTCCGTGGGTTTACCCTGAGAGGACTAGGAGTGGGCTCTCCCCGGGAGTCACACCTGGACAATGGTCATACTGGCCTATCTGGCTTTTAGGCTCAACATCTTCTGCCCTCACATTAAAGTGTCCTATCCATTCTCCATTGTTTCTTTGTAAGAAAAATTTCTCTGTGATGTCAACAACAGAACAGAGAGAGTGATTGCTTACTCACCGCTGTTACCTTGAGATCCCCAAGGAAGTACAAAATTAATGAGGGGACAAAAAGAAAGTGAAAGGACTTTATGGTACTAATAAGAGCTGCTTTAAGTGCTTTTAGGAGTTGATGGGATTTTTCCCCACTCACTTCTAATTTCACTTCAGAACTTATTTATTCTTTTATAGACTGAAAGGAAAACCACATTGTACTGCCCACGTTTATGATTATGGACAGGACTGAGCACAGAAGGGAGCAGACAGGTCAGAGAGATAGGCATCTACGTGGGCGAGAGCAGCCCGAGAGCAGGGCAGTGGGTGCAACACAGGCTAAACTAGTGGAGAACCCATGATGAAAAAGAAACAGCAGAAAAGAAGGACACATGCATCTGGGGGAGAGCAGACTCTCCCCCTGCCCTGCTGAACACGCCAGCACCCAGACATGCTGGGTGAACCTGGTGAACAAGCACCTTTCTCCTTCTCACTCCCACCACTTTGGGCTTCAGATGCTTCATGCTTCTTTGGATATCGAGGCTTTTATAGATGCAAGTCCTCTGCTGTGACACCCTGCCCCCAAGCTCCCCTCTCACCTCACCTGCCCAAGCCTCAAAGTGCAGCACGCATGCAGGACAGAACACCTTTGGAAAACTTCCTGGCTCCCCCCTTGCTCTCACAGCATCTTCTTCTTCTTTTTTTTTTTTTCAAATGCTTATTGCAGTTTGTAACTATAGTTCTGATCCGTTCTTAAAAGTGTAGACAGCAAACTCCCTGAGGGGAGAGACGAGTGTGCTTTTCTCAGCACCCCATATCATACTCCAGAATTAGGGCAATGGCTGGCACATAGCAGGCACTCTGGAAGCATGTGCTAAATGAATGATTTAAAAGCTTAAAATATCTGTTCGGCAGCAGGACTTGTTAGAGTCCCCATACACAACAAAATCCCAAGTGCCCAGAATGGCTTCTGCTTGCCTCTCCAGTCTTATCCCTAGGTACCTCCAATGCACAGCTTGCAAATCCGCCAACAAACCACATTCTCTCATTACCCCCATGTCTTGTTTCTGATGTCCCCACCTTGGAATGCCCTCTTCCTTCTTCAGGACTCAACGTTGGCATCCCCTCTTCTGGAAGTCCTCCTTGTTCTATATCAGGCTGTTTAGATACTTCTTTTCCTGTGCTCAACCAACACGTTCTATGACAGTACTCACCCACTTATTTACTATACTATTCATTCATATGATTACTTCTATGTCTCTGCCATTAGATTGAGTTCTTTGAAGTGAGGGATCTGGCTAAGAGTCCTACACGATAAAGTGATGTGTGTGTGAACTCATTAGCAGCATCTAATGCTGGCAAAATGTATTTATTATGCATACTTGGTCTCTGCTGAGTGAACACACTGAATGGGTACTTTGCAAACAGAAAAAAATTGGCCCAGCTCATTTCATGAACTAGAAGATGCTTAAAAGAATGACATTCACTGTTACCAAACCTCGAACTACCTTCTTTTTTATGACAGGCTCAAATTACTTCAATCATATCTGTGCTGAAAAACAAAGCAAGAGATACTCAGGGAAATGTGAAACACTTACCAGAAGCATCAGCATAAATGATCCCATATAGATGATCAGGAAAAACAATGAAATCATAGTTAGAGTAAGAATTCCACGAATCCACCAGTTTTTCCACCTACAAAGAAAATGTTTATAAAGTTAGTATTTAATGTATTCTTTCTTACAGCTTTTTGTGTGGCTTTAGCATTACCAGACTTATATGGATTTTCCCTAATTCTACTTTAAGAAACCCTTACTTCACCTTATATAATAACCACAAAAACAAAAACTGAACAAACAGCATTTGTTCCCTTACTCAGAGCTAAATTAAGTGTAAAAATTATGTTAGCCAAAGAAAGAAACGGATTTTCATTCGGTGTGATTAATCACTAGGGTGACTGATGAATCACTAGGCTAGGCAGTGAGATGGTCAATGTAGATATGTGCACATCCCACCAGGGCATTCAGAACGGAAGAAGGCAGGTGCAAAAGTCCTCCGAAAAGATGCACTATCCTTTAGGGTAGTAGGAAAAAAACAATAATGATTTTATTAAGGTGGTTTAAACAGAGAACACAGACTTCTAATGAGAAAAATTAAAGAAAGGTTAATGCAGAAGTGAAACTGCAGAACACAGCGATTTCAATGAAATGAAAAAGACACAAGAAAGTCAGTCACTGAGGTCAAGACCAGACTGATGGCTACTTCCTTCTAGGGCTCAGAGTGTGCTGCTGGCTTGTCTCACTTAGGGACAAGGGCCTTAAGTATGAGAAACAGTGTTTCTTCACCCTTGGGCCTTCTTTTGTTCCTTAGAGGGGAACTTCTCTGTTGTATGCCCTGCCAGGCTGAGACTGATCTCCCTTAGTCCCCTGGCTGCCAGGAAGGGCTGGGGTTTTGCCCAGTGTCCCTCTCTCCACACCCAGGAGACTCACCCTTTATTCCCAGCATAATTTACAAATGTCACTCTTTCTGTGGCCATGTCAGGAAAAAATGTCAGCAGCTACAGTGTCAAACTGAAAGGATGCTAATAATACCTATATATGGATGATATTTCTGAATCTAAAATTTCTTCCCCTTGGTTTTATTCATTCTACACTGAACTCACAGTAAAGTTTTTCTTTAAGACCTCTCTGATTTCTATTAATTCAAATGACAGCATTGAAATTATGTTACAAGAAATCTGGGTTCATCTTAACATATAGTAACACATACACACACACACACACACACACACACACACACATACACACACACTATACACTGTGTTCTAAGCACATGCCTTCATTCTCCTGTCTACAAAAAGAAATATTTGCTGACTTCATCCATTTATCAAATATTGATTACACTCCCTGCTTTCAACCACTCTCCTATACAGTCTAGATATTTCTTAAATATCCCTTTTATGATGTCATTTTTGCATTCAAGATCTAAAATGCCAACAACAGTTAAGTCGAAACACTTTCATCTAGCTTCCCAGGTTTTTCAAGAGGTGGTCAAATTGTATTTACCCGACTTTATTTCCCCCTACTGTGTAACAAACTATGTAGACTCATAAATTTCTCACGAGACCGTAAATTTTAGGACTGAACTGAAGTGAGAGGAGAGTCAAAAAATGCTATCTCTGAAAGGTTCCATTTAGTTTTATAGACATAACTCTTTGTGTATTAATGAACAGACTGGGAACTGGGCTAGATCACAGAGTTAGTCAGAGGTAAATAAAGGACCAAAGCCAGTCTCCTGATAATAATCCTTCCCTGTCTGCATGAAACCCAGAAGCATATTTAGCTCTCCTTTAAAACTGATCCTCAGACTCGGAATTGTTCAGAACCTACAGAAGAGGACACTACGTAAGTGTCAGAAATCAGTACCCAGGCGGATGTTGCCAAGGTCCATGTGTACCTTTGTTAGAGGCCTGGCTTTGAACTTCAGAGGATGGTAGCTGCTGAGAACCAGAGATCTTAAACAGAAAACCTACTTTCTTCATATCATCCAAAAATCCTATGGTACTGAAAGCCTGAGCCCTCAAGGAACATATCCTATCTGGTTATCTTTTATATGGCTTTTCCCCCCTCCCAGGAAAATTCCTCTCCCCCAACAAGGGTTACAGACTTAATTCCCTTAATTATTCTAATGGATTCCCCAAATCTCCTATGAATACCTAATACAAATTTAAGCACATAACATATATATCCACTGACGCAGCAACTGAAAGTCATCTTTTAAGAGAAAACCACTAAATTCAGAACAGAGCATGATATGGGGGATAAAAAACACTGTGACTAAAAACCAGAGCATGGCCTGATTCTGAATTCAAAGTTCTTGATTTCTTTTGCCATGCTATCATGATCACATAATAAAAGTCTTAATTTTGAGTCCAAGTCAACACCTCATGATTGCTTTGAGAAAAGGAACTCAGAATCAGTAAAGGAGAACTACATTCAAGTCTCATGTCTCCAGGACCAATGTGAGTAAGAAATGAGATTTCTAAAAAGCATATAATAAAGCAGTAGCCTTAAAAGTGATTATCCAAAGTGGTCATACACTTATTGCTCAAATTGTTCATGAGATGTACCATGTTGTACTGCTACTACAAACATCAAGTGGTTTTTATTTCAAAAGTAATGACAAGGTTTTTTTAAAAAAAAAAAAAAATTATCTTCCTAGTGGCACAAACATCATGAGTCAAGAATTTGGGTTGGCAAGACAGTTCACCTGAGCCAAGAACTGGTATACAGAGATACTCGTCAAGAATGAACAAGAATTTTATGGACCATCTGGCAAAGAGAAGTTTTGAGAAAATCCAACTACCAGCCTTTGGAGGAATTGGACAGGAAGTGTGTAAACTCCTGAGAAAAGGAAAATGCATGATATAGTATAAGAGCACTGAGTATGAGGCTATGTCTGGTTATCTCCTTGGCTTCTCAACCTGTGTTAATAACATTTTGAGCCAGAGAATTCTTTGTCACGAAGAACTGTTCTGTGTCCTGTAGGATGGTCAATATCTTCCCTGGTCTCTCCCCACTGCATGCCAGCCGCACTATCTCTCTTGACCACCTACAATGTCTCAAATGCCACATGTCCACTGGTGCAGTCTGGGGGGGTCAGGGCATTGTCCCTGGATGAGAACTACTAACCTAGACCGATAGCTGAAGAAGAGCTTCACTAACAGACAGAACCAGACTTAACTGGTTAATGACTATTCATTCTCATAGACCCACACACAAAGATCACAAACCAGACTGGGACAATTTTCCAAATAACTGAAAACCTTCAGGCCCCTTCCAATTTCAACAACTTACGCTCTATTTGAATTATATATTAAAGACTTAAAAATGAGCATAAATCTTAGCTACAAAGAAAAATGTTTAATACATTTATTATTTAGTTGTTTTTAATCATGAAAATTTGGAAACCAGCTAAATGCCCAGCAAAAACCATTTAGTTGAGTAAACTGAACTATGGTCATAAAAGGAACATACCATGGAGTTATTAAAAATATTTAAGTATATTTAATGATGTTGTTCCTAAAACCACAGAATGAAAATGTAAATAGAAAGGTAGGAAACAGTACAATGTTATTTTTTATATTATACACCCCCCCACACTTAATTATACACAATACACAAGGAAAAAGCACAAGCAGTAGCTACCAGAATACTATAAATATCAATGTTTCGGGGGAAGGATTACAGGAGTTCCCCCTCCCCATTCATGTACTTTTTAAATGTAATTAGTATTTTAATCCCATACATCTACAACTTCTAAATCTTTGGAAGACAGACCATTTTGGGTATTAGTTTAAAGAGAGCCTAAAATAAGATAGATTTTGAAACATTCATGTAGCCCTTAGGGCAAAATTTGAGAAGACTGAAACTGGTTATATTGGTTATATTATTATTTATTCTTCATTTTTAAAAACCAACTCTTTTATAAACAGAGCACAGTACTTAGGGTCACAATGTGGTTCTATCACTTACTAAATGCATGACCCCTGATACAGAACATTTCTGCGCCTCAATTTCCTTATTTGTAAAACAGGCTTATATAATTGAACCTGTGCTACAGGGTTGCTGTGAGAACAGTCAACACATGTGAAGCATCTGGAGTAGTGCCCAGCACACAGCATATGCTCAATAAATATCAGCTGCTATGATTTGCTATTGTTCCTTTACCCTGGGGGGGAACCTCATTATTAGGGAAAATCTACTATAAATATCACACAGGAATCCAGCATCATTCTTATGTAACATTAATATAAAAAAATTTCAGACCAGAGATAGACCTGGTAAGATTTTAAAGCAAACGTACACCTGTGAATGAGGTCAGAAAAACTGAGATCAAGACCTATTAAAATAATAATCATGTTTTTGGTAACGAACAGCAAAAAGTTGTTCTATTAGTTAAAAAATATGAAAACTTCTGTTTGAACCAATTTATTCTAATATGGTTATCTGCTAGGAATTAAAAACATAAAAACTTACATTACATTTATTAGATATGACTAACCCGTGTTTTTTGTTATGACCTATGGGGTAGTAAAATCAACTTAGTAAGTCACATCCAGCATTTTTGTTTAGTAATATAGAATATCAAACAAAAGAAATCAGAGGGTATCGTGCATAGTAATACAAGAACTGCTTCATAATATTTTTGCAACAGTTAAAATACACATTTGTGTGTCTCTTGGGACATGGTGTAAAATGTATCTTCTACTGTGTGTCATAGTCAAAAAAGTTGGAAAAACACTGTTCTATACCAACATTTAAGATTTCACACATTGATCTGGATAAAAGCTTGTATTTATTTTGCTTCTATAAATTTCATAGCTCATATTAGTGAAGCATACAATGGAGGGCAATATAAGAGTAGCTCAAATTTGGTGGTGGCCAAACATTCAAAACCAAAGCAAACAGAAATTGGTAAATAAAGGGCTGCAGAGTTTTGGCTGATAATTTTAAACTTAGTTAAAAGAAAAAAATGACCTATTTCTATCTGGCATTTGAAAAACAATGAACAGAGAAGGAGTTTTCTTTATTAGATGTTCCGATACCAGAAAAGGTAACCTGATGTGGTGAATGGATCACTCACTGGAGAAATGTGACAAATTAGGGCAAGAATCCCAGGTCTGCATCATCCTAGCTCTGTAACCTTCCTCAGTTAACCTCTCAGATTTGGTTTTTTCATACCTCACAAGACTGTAAGGACTAAAGGAAAGAAGGTACATCAAGCATTGAGTACCATGCCTCACATATGGTGAAAAAGTATAAGCCTTCCTTTCACAGCTTCAAAACTTAGAAAAAGTGAGATGTATGACATCAACCAGCATAACTTCACAACTTCTCTTGAGTACCCATTACAGTCATCTTCCTCCCATCATACCTTGAAGATAAACCAGATAGAGCTTTCTTGAGGATCTCAGGGGTTCTATCTGAAGATAGTGGAATTTCAGGAATATCAGAATCTGTTCTGGAATCCAAGTCTCCATATCTGTCATCAATATCTGTTTCCTAAAATTAAAGAAAAAGGAAAATCACTTTGCAAAATTGAAAAAGAAAAAAGGACATGCTTGTCAATACAAGGTTTATTGCTCAGTGTGTCAAACCTCAGTTATGTAACTTGAAACAAAGAAACAACTATTAACTTATCTTGAATAACCAAGCACTGTTTTACTTCGCTGTTAGGAAAGTTTGATGATACTTGCTAAAATCTATCAATATAAAGGATTAGTTTAAACAAAAGATACAAAAAGAAACTTCTTACAGTATCTAAATCAGAAATTTATCAACAAGAATCAAATGTTTGTTGTTTTGCTACTTAACGGGGAGAACATGGGGTTAATTCCATGTAAATTCTGACCAACTGTGCACAATCCCTTTTTTATCTGATTACAATCAAAGCATCAACAACAAAAGCAGATTCTTACACTGGCACAGCATTATATACATATGTATATATGTACTTCCACTTCCCTCATTCTTATTAGATCCTACAGAGACAATCTCAGTGGAGCATGTCAAACAGATATTATCATCTCTGTTTTACTGATAAGTAATTAGGATCAAAAGCATTTGCTTTGATGGTAGTATTTTTCATCATAAAGTGAGTTAAAGCCCAAACTGCCTTCTAGAGTACATGCACAGGAGCTGTGTGTGTATACTGGGGCCTTTAGACAAAGTGGTCACTGTGGAATTTCCAGGTATAGAGTGGCCAAGGAATTTTAAGAACACAGCTGCCTGGGGCCCTTGGGTGGCTCCGTTGGTAAGTGTCTACCTTTGGCTCAGGTCGTGATCTCAGGTTCTTGTTCAGTGGGGAGCCTGCTTCTCCCTCTCCCTCTGCCTGCCACTCCCCCTGCTTGTGCTCTCTGTCAAATAAATAAAATCTTAGGAAAAAACAAAACAAAAACAAAAACGAAACAGAGCTGCGTGATGTTGTTTGTTCTGCCATAATGTGTCTCTACTCCTCTGTCTTTCCCTCTCCTAAATTCACCACCCACCAAGCAACCTTGAGTAAAGAGTGCTACACATATGTGTGCTTTGGGAGAGTGGTTTAGAGATGAGTAAATTGAAGCAAATGGGGCTGAACTGGGGAGGATGAAAATACAGGTGAATACAAGTAGAAGGAGCACTGAGCAGAACGCTGGGCCACAAGTGATCCTAGGAATGAGAGTGCCTAGGAATTCAGAGTGTTCAGGAATTTCAAACCCAGCTCCGTCCCTATGGGCAACAAAATTTTGGTAAATCTCATTAGCCTTTTACCTGTTTCTTCAACCATAAAATAAAAGCATTTAATATAATGCTGAGACCTAAGTCAAAGCAGTAGTAAGCTATGATTATGATTGAAACAAGTCTTCCAATTCCTCATTAAATAGCTCACCAAATAAAATTTTAGCCATGGGGGAGTATTTTCAGTTTTCATAAAGCAGTAATAAACTTTCATTGACTAACTATAAGTTTCTTATTAAACAATTATTAATTTAAATGTGTCATTATACCAAATATGACAAATGAAATAGATATGCCGAATTCCCACTGTGACAGAGTCAGCTGTCCCCAAAGCAGCTTAAACAGAGAGAGATGCTGACTAATAAACCACCAGACAGAACATCCCCTGAAAATCTCAGAGCACCTGCTGTCAGTCTGACTTGCCAGCATGTCTCTGACATCCAGAACAATGGAACACATGACTCCCCCACCTTTTCTCTGCTACTCTTCTTTATCCTTCAGTAACCCGGTGTTACTGGCATGGTGTGAGCAGTAGTAGAGAGGGTGACTAATGGACGCGGTTCCCTAAGGCAACGTCACCATGTCGCCCAAAGAGCATGACTAGGAACCACAAGTTGCTGGCACTAATTTCACTTCTACTCTATTAGTGTGATGAAACAGAAATTATTTAACCCTTTGGTTAAGAAACTCAGCCTTTGGTTTCCCCATAAAACAAAAGCATTGCACTGGAACACAAACTGCGCTTCTCCAAATACTAAAGATCTCAGCAAGACACTTGAAATTCTACTTGGCAATAATGGTGACATGCCACAACCCCCCTCGCATGCACACATTCTCCAAATAGCTGCTCTGCTTTCATTTTTATTATTTAAACTTCTGATTTCTATTTTACATACCTTAGAGAAACACAAAATGAAACACTTAAGATTTAACTAGGCTTCTCCAATTCCATTCTAGTAACTAACGAATAAAAGATAATTCTGAAATAATGACATTTTACAGCAATGTTACTCAATACTGCAGTGAACAGCAGAGACTCTCAGATTTCTCTGTTTCTGGTGTGGATCCTCTGTTACAAAGACACCAAAACTGGCAAGGAAAATGAGTGTGATTGGAGATCCCAGGAAAGAAGGAACTAGTACTACAATGACCAACTAGAGCCATGAAACAGAACGTAAAACATTTAAGAACACCAAATTAGGTGTTCCCTAGGGGCTTCTTCTCAAGCCTGTAATATAAATATGACAATCCTCCACTTTTCCCCTTATGCCCTGTTCTCTTCCAGCCCTACACCAGGTGATTCCATGGTAGCCTGCCTCTTCATCTCTCTGTGAACTCAGTTAATTCCCAATAGACCTGCATCTCTAGCTTCCATTTCCGGGTGTGTGGGTGTTCCATGAACATCACCTGAAATCCAACATAAGCAAACCAACCTATCGTTTCCACACCAAACCTGCTGCCCATTCTGTATCCCCTACTCAGGTGAAAACACCACCACCAAAACAGTTCAACAATTAACTCAGGTTTGAAACTTGGCTATCAACTTAACACCTGCAATTCCTTGTACCAAAACTCATTCAGTTGGGCCCAAGCCTATCATTCATCTTTCCCCTCCCTCTCCATCCTCACCCACTGTTCTACCCTTGCTGAGCATCACCCTCTCTCACACAGCTCACCCCCCTGCCCTCTCTAATCCATTCCTTTTAGGGATGTACTTATTTGAGAGAGAGAGAGAGAACATTTGCACGGGCAAGGGCAGAGGGACAGGGGGAATCTCTCTCTCTCTCTTTTTTAAGATTTTATCTATTTGAAAGAGAGAGGGAGAGTAAGCATGAGAGAGAGTGAGAGAGAGAGAAAACCAGCAGGAGGAGAGGTGGCGGGAGAAGCAGGCTCCCCACTGAGAAGGGAGCCCGATGTGGAATTTCATCCCAGGAGCCCATCATGACCTGAGCCGAAGGCAGCTGCTTAACCAACTGAGCCACCCAGGCACCCTGAGAGGGACAATGTCAAGCAGACTCCTTGCAGAGCATGGAGCTCAGTCCTATGACCCTGAAATCACGACCTGAGCTGAAAGTAAGTGTCGGATGCTTAATCAATTGAGCCACCCAGGCATCCCTCTAATTCATTTTCAACATAAAAAGCGTCTTTATTAATTGCAAATCTGATTTACTACTTTACCGCCTACCAAAATTACCAGGATAAAGTCAAACTACTTAGCATTGTTTTTACTGTTTTTCACATGGGACCCTGCTCTTCCAGCCACTGTTTGATGACTCCCCAGTTTTCACACATAGTGCCATCCTCTCTTGAATCCACATGTTTCTTCTATGTACAAAGTACAACTTTACACTTTCTCTCTTGGTCTCATCCCAGTTCCAATCTTCTCTTCCCCATTTCTCAAACCTAGCTACTGCCCACCCATCCTCTGACCTCAGCTTCAAGGTCATCTCCTTTGGAAAGGTCTTCCCTCTTCCCTGACCCCCAGCTCCAGGTTGGCTGTTCTTCAACTGTGTTCCCACAATCCCCCTAATTCTTACCTATTAGTTTATATTAAAGTTATTTGTTTGGTTATCTTCATTTTCCAGGAGTCCATAGGCTTTGTGAGAAGAAAAAAATACATTCACTGGCCACCCTCTTAAATCCCAAGAGGCCAGCAGAGGAACGTGTCCTCATGGCTGACATAATAAGAAGTTCTCATCTGTTCTTGCTAGCTAAGTCTTGGTCAAGTTACCTCATGTGGGACCTCAGATGCACTTATTTATGTAAATGAAGGATTCTTACCACAAAGGACTACTATTTTCCAAATATTAAATTTTAATGAAAATATGTCTAGGAAATGACAGCTGAAAGTTGAAGAAATCAATTTCTTTATTACCCTGTAAATTTAATTTCTATAGTGCCAGTAAACTTAGAAAATAAGAGCAAAACACTTTAAAAACATTGATTTAAGTCTTTGATAAATTTTTGGCTTGTTCTGATTTCCCCCAATGACACCCAATTTCATTATACATTAAAATCATACATCTTACATTTTCATGCATATGGGTGTTAAGTTCCAAATCAGAAGTAAAGATCCCTGAAGGCAAAATCCATGGGATAATACAAAAAAACTTAGAAATCTGAGAAGTTCTATTCAAAGGTAAAATATTACTAATACCACAAATTTGCATTCTATCTGAAATCATAATTAGTGCTGGGCCCTCCATCAGGCTAAGGGCTAAGAGAAATAATGCTTTTAGCTCTTCTTGCCTTTTGGAAGGAAGAACGATTTACATGCTCTAAGGGTGATTAAATCTGCCCTTGGATATTTTCTGCAATGTGTGAACCATGACTGGATCTTGGTTTGAAGGGAAAGGGCAGAGGAAAAGGGGAATCTCAAATACACACTTGGCAGCAAATATGAAAATATGAATACGAACTGCAAATAAGAAAGTTAATTTTTTTAGATAATGATAATGGTATTGTGGTTACAAAGGAGACTGTCTTTAGGAGATGCATGATTTAATACTAGAAGTGAAGAGTGACAAGGTCTTCAACATACTTTCAAATAGGTCATTAACTAAATACTAGCATATGCATATATGGGAAGATAAAGCAAATCTGGCAAAATCTTAACAATTGTTTAGTCTAAGTGCTGAGTGTACAGATAATCACCATACTAGTCTTTTAACTTTTCTAGAGTAGAAACTTTTATAATAAAAAGCTAGGAAGGGGCACCCGGGTGGCTCAGTGGGTTAAAGCCTCTGCCTTCTGCTCGGGTCACGATCCCGGGGTCCTGGGATTGAGCCCAGCGTTGGGCTCTCTGCTTGGCAGGGAGCCTGCTTCCCCCTCGCTGTTTCTGCCTGCCTCTCTGCCTACTTGAGATCTCTGTGTCAAATAAATAAATAAAATCTTTTAAAAATTTTTTTAAAAGGCTAGGAAAAAATTCAAAACTTAAAAATACACTGTTTGGAGATACAAATATGTTGTGAACCTATCAAGAGAAGGAAATACTGAATATAAAGTTCAAGCCATAATTACCTAGGTGCCTAAGAATTGTACCAATTCTATATTTATTAATAACAATATAAATTATTATAAGTAGTACCACCACGTGCAAAATTCCAAGGGGCACCATTTACATTAAACCTTATGTGAATAGCGCCCCAGGGCTGTTCAAAGACAACACAGAAACAGTTCAAGTATGGACAGTAAGTGGGTGAAAAGAAAAGAAAAGCCAAAAACTTGAAAGAGATATGATTCGAAATTAGTTTTCCAGATCTGGATTTTTGTATTTCGAGGTAAAATGTAAAGTCTGAGATGGGCTTAATAAACATTTGCTGCCCCACTGCACTACACTATTTTCAAATAATCTGCTTGGAAAAGGAAGGTGGTACTGAGCTCAATCTTAACTGCCAAGGTTTGGTCCCACCTGGGCCAGAGAGACGTTGAGGTCAGGCTGGCTTCATCAGCCTTACACACAGCTCTTCGATAGCTGGCTATAGGCACTGGCAAACAAAGGGAACTCAGAGCATAACCAGGAAACAGAAGGGCAACACCGCTTTCCTAGCCACCAAGTTAGCACAAAGGAGCTTTAAATTCCCATTGCTATGAGCTCCTTGTGCTGCCCTAGACTCTTGTTTCTCCCTTTCTGTGCACTCCAATTTTATATTTAAAAGAAAACTTACAGTGTGGATAGTTCTGAGTCTTAAGCAAACAAATGTTCAATGACATGATATGAAAAATAACTTTGACCTCTCCCTGTGGATAAGAAAATTAGTAAACACTTAGAAAGATACCTAAACTTGGCCTGTGATCAATAATCAATTGGTCACTAATGAAATTAGTTGCTCTTCCAGAGTCACTTCGAAATGTGGTATAATTCTCATCAAACCGGTTCTGAAGCTTTCCCAACTAAATGAATCAAAGTATAAACACTTATAAAATTAAAACGAAGGATTTCTTCTCCTAATGAATCACAAAATAAGTGAATAAGAAACTATTTTGGGGGGCAGCTGGGTAGCTCTGTAGGTTAAGTGTCATGATGACAGGGTCCTGGGATCAAGTCCCACATCTGGCTCCCAGGAGGGAGTCTGCTTCTCCCTCTCCCTCTGCCTGCCAGTTCCCCTGCTTGTGCTTACTCTCTCTCTCTGTCAAATAAATAAATAAAATCTTAAAAAAAAAAGAAACTATTAGGTGTTTTGCTGTTGTTCTGAGAGAGCACAATGCACATACACACACTTGCACACACAGGTCACGGAGGTAGGGGCAGAGAGAGAAGAGGAGAGAGAATCTTAGGCAGGATCCATGCCCAGGGCAGAGTCTGATGTGGGGCTCAAACTCATGACCCTGAGATCATGACCGGAGCCAAAATCAAGAGTCTGATGCTTAACTGACTGAACCACCCAGGGGCCCCTAGAAACTATTTTGTTTGATTTGAATCCAGGTGCTTAAAATCACAGATTTATAGGTTTTCAGCTAAAAGGTTCTAACTAAATTCAGAAGAGCCAAATTAGTTTTCAAAAAATCAAACAAAGTGGTAAATGTAACAAAAATTTCCTTAGTAAATTTTAATTAATCTTATAAATTTAGGGCCACATAATTTTCTCCATTTTTTTTACTCAGAAAATTTAGGGTAAATCCCAGTTCTTAATACATGTGACCCTGGGAAAGGAATTTAGGTTTCCTCAGGTGTAAACCAAGGTTATCTCCCTTGTCTACACACAACTGTTAAGAGATTCAAATTGGCATTATATACAAGTAAATATTTTGCAAACTATAAATTACTTTATTACTTTTATTCCATATAGTTAAAGTCCACAGTCCAAGAAATTATGATATACTCTACTATTAGTTATTGAGCAACAAACAAATCTTGGCCTTACCCCTTTTCTCAAAGGTACAAAAAGAGCCACAAAAAAAAAAGACAACAGTTAATCAGAACCTCAAAAATAATAGGCATCCAACAAGTATTTACTGAATGCATAGAAGTGATGCAAGCTTCACGAAACATGCCTGTATACAATTTCTTAAATGACCTATTTTCCTTATCGTGACTCAAAACCTGTATTTTTTTTAAAGACATTCCTAACCACAGAGGGAAGAAAAACAGAAAAAAAAAAAACACCTTTGTTTTTAGCTGTGCTATGCATGAAGAAACATGTGAAGTTCTATTTTACAAAAAGGCATATACATAAACATACAGGATAATCATACTTTACGTGTATACAACATACTTCTTCTGTATGAGATAATTTTCCAGGGTACTACTTTAAACTGTCCCACTTTCCCCCAGTACATTTATGACAAACAAAACATTTTTTTGCATCAAAAAGTTTCATTATAGTACACATCCAAAGCCTGATGAGGCTGATGACATCATAAGACAAAATTTCTCAAAATATTAAGAAAATAAACTGTTTTAAGACCAAAGACCACAAAAGGTAAGTAAAAACTCACATGGGGATACCAGGATTTTCTTTAGACATCCCAAGAATAATATAAAGCATAATTTAAAGACAGGAGAAGAAACTACCCACCCTCACCTCCAAAAGTTTACTGCATACATTAACATGACTTTAAAATGTGACTGTCTACATTAGCAGAACTGTACTATTCCTGGACACTCGATCTGGAAATCAGATCTTCTGAAATACACAGCAACTCTTTAAGGGGAAGCATCAACAAATAAATTTCTTTTTAAGATTCTCTGAACTTTTGCCTTAAAATCATTACATGACTCTTGCCACCAACCCCAAATTGTTACTTGTGATCTTTACTCAATCCTAAATAAGTCTTGCATTGAAAGACCTGCCTCAAGCCAAACTTCCAATTCTCACTAAAATCTAACCCTGCCTTTCCCACTCCAAGACTCAGCCAATGCTCTGTTAAGGTGCTGTTCTCCCTCAATGCAGGAAGTCATAAACTCACCTTTGTCTTATCAATTGGTTGGTTGGTGACATTTGGGGAGCCAGCATTCAAAAAATGTTGTTAAATAAAATGAATATGCTGCAAATGACAAAAGAATCATGGAAAATTACTTAGGTGGTAATATTGACTAATAACTGATCAACAATTGGGGAGTATTAGTCTAAAAAGTATTCTAGATGTCTATATCTAAATATTAGTATTTATTAATGGCCTAGATTTAAATGAAAAAATAAAAAAGAAAATGGTTATTACATTTACAGTTGATACTAAAACAACCCACAGAGAAGTGTGCCAAAATGCAGAATTTATAGAAACACAAGTTCCAAAACTAAAAATTTGTTTTAAAAAATACTAAAGTTATTTATGGAAGAAACTACAGACATCTGAAATGGGGAAGGACAGAAATTAACTGAACAGACTGTTTCACCCTCAACCTCACAACCCAAAATCCGTGTTGAAGTAGCAGCCTCACATATAAGCATGCCAGGGGCTCTGTCCCACAGCACACTATTCCACATGCGCCCCCTTTACTAGCCCAACTTCCACACGCACCCCCTTCTCTCCTACCTTTGGTCCAGGAAATCAGGTCTTAGCTTGACTTCCAACTGCTCAACCCCTCTCAATCCATCCAGAGCTTCAAGAACCCACTCTGGCCTTAAGTCCACTTTCCCATCTACCCTAACTTCCTAACTTGTGGTCGGGCCTTGCTGATTTATATGTTCGTTCTTTTGGCATTCTTGACCTGGCATTTCCAGGCTGAAATCACACCTGGTGCCCTTCTTAGCTATTAAATGGTGGCTACTCCTAACACTCATAGCTGCTGTGAGGAACAAGTCAAGTAAGATGTTACCAAGAGCAGACAGCCCCAAGATGAGCTACTTTGACATAAAGATTATTTTGAATTAAAAGCAATCAAAACCCAGAGGAATGGAAAAAAACTTCTTTATCTACCCCACACCAAGTCGCCTGAATAGAATTTAGATCAAGGACCTACTCCAGGTAGAGAGCTATCACCACAGATAACTATATTATACTATGAACTAAGTCTGATAGGAATCTAGCTACGCCTGTTTGATCAAAGTCCTCCATGTCCCATTATTTCTCAGTGGCCCAGCAAACATTTTGTTTATTGAACTTTTACTCTTTTTCATCTTTCTGGAAAATTGCCTTCCTTCCCTCCAAATCCCAGATACCTACCCCCCCCCCTTATATACTATATATACCCCTTTCTCCTTCTGAACCATATAACTCATGTTGCTCATCTTTAGAATTTTCATGTCTAGGAGGTGCCTGGGTGGCTCAGTGGGTTAAAGTCTCTGCCTTTGGCTCAGGTCATGATCCCAGGGTACTGGGATCAAGCCCCTCATAGGGCTCTCTGCTCAGCAGGGAGCCTGCTTCCTCCTCTCTCTTTGCCTGCCTCTCTGCCTACTTGTGATCTCTGTCAAATAAATAAATATAACCTGAAAAAAAAAAGAACTTCCATGTCTATCTCGATTTCCTGTACATATAAAAATAAAGTTTATTTTGTCCTGTTAATCTGTCTTATGTCATTTTCATTCTTAGTCCAACTAGGAAGACTCTGAAGGGCAGAGGAAAGTCTTCCTCCTTGATAATGTAGAAGTACTCTGTGAACTTTAAACACTCTACAAGCATCAACTACTAGGACCAATACTGCTACTGAGTTAAGAACTATGCTAATTGGCAACATAACAAATTCATGTTATTTTAGTTGAATTGAATCTTCACTGCATGATAATTCTATTAGTTGCCTCTTGGTCCCTTCATATCACACTACCTAAAATAATAATCCAAACAGGTCCCAGTCAGAGATGACTTCTAGTTCCAGCTCTGTTGCTCGCTCTAGGTCATTCTGGGGAATAACAACCACACACTTGACCAAGTTTATTCTTTTCAAATATATATATACATATATATTAAATATTAAATGTATTAAATAAAAAATATATAATACATTTAATATTTAATACATAAATATATATATAAAGATTGGGTTGAACTAAATTATTTCTAAGATCCCTTGATGCTCTGTGGTTTTGCTCTTCAAAATGTGTCTATATCCACATTCGTTTCCTTCTTTCCTTTCCTTGGATACCCGCATCTTCTGTACTCTCCACACCAAGTCTATTCCCTTTTTCCCAGGTCTGCCCATCCCCTTCAGCATCTTCACTCTCACTTGACTTCTTTCACTAAAATACCTATCTTCCCTTCCTTGCAAAAGGAAGTTTTCACTTGAACATCCTCTCTAGCTGCTATCATGAACTCACTCCCCTTCACTGCCACTTCCTGACAGTAATAACCAGTACTTCACCTCTCACATTCTTCAACCTAAAACCTGGCTTCTACTACGATCTTTCCCCACTCAGTGCTCTATGCTTCACCTTTATTCCTAAATACTATTTGATGATATCCTCTAAGCAATCCCTCTTCCTCTAGTTCGCAGGATCTTGTTATCTTGGTTCCTTCCCTACATCTACAACTCTGCTTTCTACGTGGGCACCTCTCAAGGTTCAGTCTTGAGTTTTCTCCCTTCTCTATTCTAATCAAAAGTTGACATTTCCAGACCCGATCTTTCATCTCAATTCCCAACACCACCTTGAATCACCTCTCTCATTTTAGAGAATGACAAACCCTGCCCAGCCCAATTCACTCATGCTCACTATCAACCTGCAAAACCACCCAAAATTTTTGCTTCTTCGTTAAAACCTCTTAAGTTATGGATCAAAGTATGCCTGCCAGCAGGCTCTTCCTGTTTTACTCTTACTCTGATCACCCTAGTGTAGGTCCCAAAACCATTATCTAAATTACACATTCTCTCTCAACCCTTATTTCCCTGCCCCTACCAGATCCAGCATAAGCCCTCATCATTTCCTTCTATACAAGTTGGGATACACTCCTATCTGGTTTCTTTGCAGCAGGTATCTCCTGCTTCCAACACTTTCTCCTGACTGCTGCTAGAATGATAGGCTAATGTCTCTGCAAAAACACTCCAGCAGCTAGCCAGGGTCTGTAAAATAAAGCCTAACCTCCTTCACAAGACTTCCAATCTCCCAACCTCATCTCCCAAACATACACAGTTTATGCTCCAGTATTATCAAGCTAATTTCAGTTCCCTGTGCCTAGAGTGCTGACTCAAGAAACAGTTCCTCATGTCCTTTGCCTAGAATATCCTGCCCCAACTCTTGCACACCTGATGAGTCCCCAGGCATCTTTTCATTCCAAGCTCCACCCTCACCTCCCCTTTAAAGCTTTTGCTGTTGTTTCCAGAGCAGAGTCCAAATATGCCCTCTGTGCTAACAATGAGCCTTGTTCAGACTTCTAATAAATCTAACTCATATGTCTCCTGGGAGGTTCCTTGAGGGACTAGTCTTGTGATCTTTCAAGTAATACTCCAGCATTTAACAACTAGAAACATTCCCCTGCAGGTAAGACTGACTTTTTCACTGGTGAATCTCCAGAGCACAGAGCCTTCTCCCAGCATGTCTCCAGGTCTGAAGAATGAAAATGTCATATTAACACTATTATAAAAAGACCACAAAGTGACATAGGACTGTACTATAGCAGCAGAATGTAATATACCTCCTCCACTTCATTAATTCCCCAAGAGTTCTGCCTTTATTTCTACTTGAACAGAGAAGGGACTTAAATAGTTTAAATGGACCAAATATTAACCAGCTTCTGATGTGCAAACTGATTTTAAAACAGCCCTTGACCTGGAAATACAGGTGCATTCAAATATACACCCTGATAAGAAAGGACAGATAGGGGATAGAGTTCAATGTCTCAGAGCCTGCCCAGTCAAGAGTTCCTTGTGATAAACTTTCTTGCGTGCAGCAATATGTTAGTTTGAAAGTGCTCATCACTGTTTAAGGAATCTTAACAGACTGGGTTACATATAACAACATCTACTCTCAGAAAACAAAATCCAGCTGGGTACATATTAATGAAAACAAACAGTGCAGTATTTATAAATAAATAAATATGCAGTGAGGTAACCCGGCCACAGATAGCTAGAAACAACAGTTCTAATGAGTTAAATCAAACCACAGTCGTTCCCATTTTAAATACATTAGGGTGTTAAGTAAATTCATTCAAAAGTTACTTTATGCATGACTTCCTGAACATGTTTTCTCTTATTAAAAGCTTGTTAGCTTCTGCTGGTTAAGGAAGTCAACATGGGGAAGCTGATATTTCCTTGATTCTAAACTATATCAGTGCTAAAACAAAACAAATCCCAACCTAATTAATTCTATTTTTGGTCTAGTTTCCAAGGCAGTTTTCACAAAGACTATTCTCAGCCTACTGTTTCTAGCTTTGTAACACCAACCTTCAGTAACTGGAAACTGTTATACTTTGTGTAATTCCTTGACACATATGTTCTATCACAGATTCTCATTTTATTCCTCCTGCTATCAAGGGTAGAAAATAAAAGGATCTGTCATTCCACTGATTCTAAAGTTTCATTCCTAAAGTCACTGTAAATTTATTATTTCATGATATCCTGTGAGGTTCCTACCAGGGCTTTGAAACTTGGGTTACATCAAGTTCATCAACATCAAGTTGCAGGTGGAACCCTCCCCAAATCAGAACTGCCAGTGAGTTTCAACAACAGTACAAACCAGAAGAAAGGGTATCAGGAAACACCTACTTCCAAAAGGCCATAGACTTGACCTTGGATAATCTACTTCACTTCTGTAACTCAAACTGCAAGACTTGCTTCTAAAAAACAAGGCTTCTAGGAACTAAATTAAGAGCTTTGAGCTTCTAAAATATAATGGAATTGTATAAACAGATTTTATGAAACAATCTATTCTCTTGTCCAATTTCATAAACCATGTAGTTTAAAAGTTCATAAAAGTGCTTTGTTTTCCCCAAATCCCAATTTTGACCACTGTATTATGGAATAATCTGAACTCTGCCTCTTTCTCTGCCTTTAAATAGAATGGGATTTAGAAGTTCTCATGAATTACCAAGCCAGGTCAAATGAAATCCACTACAGACAGAAAAAAATGCACTGTCTTGAACTCAAAGGAAGCTGTAGGATTACAACTGCGTCACGTGTATGATACTCTAAACAGCGCTCCTCCCCCCCACCCCCGCCAAATCTATCAAACGGCTGAAAGGGCAGAGAAAACGAAAACGTGCCTATGGGGGATCAAGCGCAACAAGCCAAGCGTCAGGATCCAATGACATGTTGGTGAAGAAATGAAGGTGCATGTCTTAACTTTAATCCTTCCTAACTTTGCTCCTCTGCGGAGGTGTTAGGTGGCAGCTCCTACGGTGGCAGGTTCCTCTCTGATTCTCCTGTCCTTCTCGGATGCCGAAAAGGGGAATCGGAATGGGAAGAAACTAAATTGTAATCAAGTTGAATCATCCAGCTATGCTGGGCAGCGGTCGTGGTCATCCCGGGAAACGCACTATCTCTGGTGCCCGGGTTCGCAACCCCACTTAAGGAGGAAATAATGCCAGGCCGGAGGAAGGCGCAGCGGGCAGTCTGCGCCTCAGCAGACATTCCTTGGGCCCCACCCTTGCTCCCAAGTGACCCGGCCCAAACCAGCACCTAGCCGGGGCGCAGGTGTGCGCCTCTCGCGGCTTCACTTACTTTGTCACTGGTACTCTCGGTTTCGTGATCGCCGCCGGCCGCCTCTCCCTCGCGGGGTGGCGGCGCCACCGCTCCCCCGGGGCCGGGACAGCCTCCCCGGTGCCTCAGCTCCAACATCTCCCGCTCCCGCGCGGCCGTGGCGGCCTCCTCCAGCGCCCCGAAACCCGAGCTGCGCGCGGGGTCGCACTGGCTGGCTACTCTGCCCCCCTGGCAACCGCGCACTCGACGTCCGGCAGAGTCGCGGCCACTAACACGCCCCCACCATGGAGGCGCCGCCGTCGCGCCGGGTCACCCCCAAAACGGCATCAACGAGCGAGCGCTCGAGGCCGCCTCCGGCGAGCGCGGCAGCGGCGGAGGGGCGAGCGCCAGCGCCGGGGTCGGCTCGGGGTGCGGGGCAGGCTCGGGGCACCCCGCCCGAGCGGAGAAGGCGGGGACGCGGCGAGGCAGGGCCGCCGGTTGCCAGGTGCGCGTCTCCACGCAGAGGCCCAGGTGGGAGGAGGAGAAGGGGCGCGGAGGGAAGGAGGAAGCGTGACCTGCTTTAGCGCTTCACCGGGCGCCCGCCGCCTCTGCCCAGGCACTCCCCGCCCCGCCTGCGGACTCCGGAGTCCGCTGGTCCCGGCCCCTCTACACCTTTCTCCAGGCTCCAGCCTCCCGCAGCCAGGTCACGCGCCGCAGGCCCCGCCCCGGCCCTCCCCTCTGCGCTGCACTGCGGTTCCCACAGCCCCGCCTCCCCCGCGGAGGGGTGACGTCACGACCCCCTCACGGCTCCACCCCCGTCTCTGCACGCACACAGGTGGGGGCCTTGGGAAAAGGTGGGAGCCGCGCGGGTTGGAGAAAAGGGGAGGAGCGGGGAGTTGGGCCGAGCGCGGAGCTTAGCGGTGAAGTTGAGAGCTTGTGGCCTCGTCTCGGAGGAGCCAGAAGGCTGGAAGAACTGCGGGAAGACGCCTGGTAAATATTGACAGCAGTATGCACTACCCACCCCCCCTTCAGATGACTCTATGGCCGCATCAGCTTGGTCCACCGCGGCGTGCCGGAGCTTCAGAGGCGTCCAGAAGCAGAAACTTGTCTGGCAGGCTGGACTCGTTGACTTCGCCGCGTTCTAGCCCAGTGTCATGACCTTGAAAATAGATTTGGAGAGATGCATTTACCCCACTGAGTGTCCTCGGATGGGTTGGTCAGTTTCAGTCACAAACCCAAGCTCTGTCTCCTAGAAACTCGAGTACTGGATCTCACAAAATTCACTGCCTAGGGTCCAAAGAGAGAACCCAGACCCTAAAATGCCGCGGGGTGCAGTTACCAACCAGCTAATCTCTAATCAGTCATGGACCTTGGGCTGCTAAAGTTGGAACTGGGAGAGCACAAGATCCGCATTAATTCCATTGCAAATCCTGTTAGAAGGTGATTAGTTTTCTTGACATGTATCCACCACCTGGTCATTGTGATAGACTGACAGATCGGGGGTGGGGGGAAGTGGAGGGAAACAGGCCATCGCACAAACAGAACAATGTTCAGGATGATGCCCTTAGGAGAAATAAATCAATAAATCAAATTTATCAAGGTCATTACTAACACATTGAAAATAAGTAAGACCATTACCAACACACTGTTCTGAAAATTTAATAACAAAACTAAAGAGTCACAATAGGATGCATTAAAAAGCCAACGCACAGAGACATCATTTTGTTTCACCAAATTGGGCCAGTCCTTTGAGTGATGGTCATGGTGTGGTTTTCTTTAAGGAACAGAACACTATGGGCTGACTAGTTAGCAATTGTCCTCCATTTCTCTGGAGGACCAGACATGAAGGACTTCCTGCTTGTCAAGTACATAAGGTTGAAGAGGCTGCTGAAGGCAGTAGTGAAGTTTCTATCTCAAGCTCCTTCACCCAACTCTGCAAACGGGGGCATTAGAAGTGCTCCACTTGTCCATTCTAGCCTTCATGGACGTTCAGAAGCCTGAGTTCTAGTGCCCTGATAGTCATTGGCTTGAATTAGTCATTAAGCGTCAATGACTAATTGAGGATACTAGGATACTAGTATTCAATGGATACTAGGGAGGATGGCCTCTGTGGTTCCTTCCAGCTCATACATGATTCTGCAACTAAAGTCTCACTTTTTCAGAACCCAGTTCTTCCTTTCCCCCATGCCTCAAGGAATGGATACGTAGCATAGCAAGGTACCTAAACGGTTTCTTTCTTCCCCTTTTCCTAGTCAACCTGAAATCTCCTTTGACTTTCTTCTCCTTTTGCTGCAGGAGGAAAAGAGAGTGAGAGAAGTAGCAGGATGAAACCACAGAGGACAAAAGTGCATGAAAGAAGAAATAGTACTTTCTGACCTAGGAAAAGTGGGACCAGTTCAGAGACTCCCAAAATAGACTGGTTTACTATGTTACCTCACCCTTCCTTAAACTCGGCCTACTTTCTGGATTTCAGCTGGGATAATCACTTCTTTGTCTTCTTTGTTATAGTTATTGCCACTTGTCCAGTGATGGCACTGAGTCCAGACAGCAAGAGCCATAGTTTATTCATCTTCAGGCCAAGCCATTGCCACAGTGCTGGCCCCCATCCCCATATAGTTCAACATTTGTTGAAGAAGTGAATGAAGAAATGAATGAGTGGGAAAGGTATAGCATAACCAGGGAAAGACATATGGTATTTGTGGTTTTGTAATGAAAAGATTTTTTTTAGTCTTAAATAGGTACTCACTTGTCTTTTATCACTTTATATGAAAAGAGAAAGATTGATTGATTTTAATACATATTAAAAGGGGGGCCCAGCAATGACTTGTACATTTTACTGAAGATATATTATGACGTAGTCAACCACAAATGGCCTTCCTGAGCTCTATGTTCTCAGATTTTCTTGGTGTCTTTTTTTTTTGACACGCAATGCTACATTCGTTTCAGGTGTGCCTTTTTGTATTATCTTTCGTTTTTCTTCATTTGAGGAGCTTGTGTTTGGTGACACAAATCTGGCATGTAATGGTTTCTAATTCCTCACCTGTTAGTTTTATGAGAGTTTCATCTGGTAAAGGGCATCATGTAAACCCCTAACACATGCTGGACTAATCACAAAGGAGACACTTTGCCAATACTTCTTGGTTGGTTTATAGATTTTCTACTTTAGTGATATTGGAATGATTTATAACCCTTCACAAGGGATTTGCAGAGACGAAAGAGGGAGAATACTAACATTATTATTTATACACTTTTTATTTTAGTTTGATTTTACTCAAAGATGGACAGACCTTTCCTGGAGTGGTAAATGGATGAAATGGAGAGACCTGTTACCACTGTCTCCCCTGAGAATCCTCAGAATGTTCCCAGACTTATAAACATTCTCTTCTGTTGTGGGAATTTGAGCTCCTTTCCACATCGGAGCCTCCAAAGTTCCTGACAGGAATGTCCCCAGCTTGCCAGGGGAAGAATAAATCTTCCTCAGCCAAGCATCATTTCCAATTGCTTGGACACCCATGTTATAGCTTTCCTCACCTGACCTGTCTTTCTCTGTTGCCCTCTGTCACTTTGTAAGTTGGAGGTAGGAATTTCTGACACAGGCCTACCAGAGAATTTCTGTGGGAAATTCTTGAAGGGCAATTTATGTTTACATTCTTACTTTTAATGAAATGACACAGGAAATCAATGGTATACCACCAAATATTACAGTGACTGAGCACCAGAGGAGTGAGTACAGAGGTGTCGTTAGAAGCACAGGTTTTGTATATGGACAGCCATGGATTCTAGTCTGCCATCTTCTAGCTTTCACCCAGTTCACTGTGTGGAACATGTAGCCATTTGCTAACTGACATGACTATTCAAAGTCTAAGTAATAACTCTTCATGCAATACTTCACAGAGCATTTTACATACATTATTTGTTCTATTCAACAACCAATGAGGTAGGCAGGACAATTACTATTATTCCCACTCTACAAGGAAAAAAACACCTGAGGTTCAGTATGTAAACTGCCCAGGTTTTGGATTGAAAGGTAAGTATCTATACTTCAAATTCTACCAGGTCCACCCTGTACTGCAAATAGGTAGTAGCAGAAACAAATAACTTCTGAGAGAGGGCATCTTATTTCAACAGCTAAGCAAGCACAAGACTCTTAGAGCCAACCTGAGTTCAAATCCCAGCTCTGCCCCCTACTGGTCTGTGTCATCAGTTAAGTCTCTTAATCCCCGTGTGCCTCAGTGTCCTAGGTGTATAAAATGAAAATAAAGGTTATAATATTTTTCTCCTAGAATACTTACGAAGATGACATTGGTTAATATATGTGAAATACTTAGAACTGCATGTTCTCATCATTGAAGAATTATATGAATGTTATCTGTGATCACTATTTATATTCTTAAAAAGCTACATTTCTGGATTCCTTTCGCACATTGAGGTCCTTCATCCATTTTGAGTCTATTTTTGTGTGTGGTGTAAGGAAATGGTCCAATTTCATTTTTCTGCATGTGGTTTATAAAAAATAAAAAAAATAATTAAAAAAAAAAAAGGCTACATTTCTCAAGAACAGTGTTCAACTTCTAAACTTACTGAACCTTCAACTCCCCCAGAATATTTTAAGCAGACAGGATATGCTGGCATTGCTTTGGTGAGGTGGGTAAAAATTATAAAATGGAGTAGAGCCACTTTGCAAATAAGTACAAAGAAATCATCAGCTTATCACATTGATTAATTTTTGCTTTATCCTTCAGTGGTAGTAGGATTAATGAAATCAGCAGTCCCAATGGTTAACTGGAATCGAGATATCCAGAGATATCAGTCAAGGTTCTTTGTTGCGAGTCTGGCTGTTGTAGGCAGATGAGGAATTTACTGAAAGAATAGGAAGCTCACAGAACTGTTGGGAAAGCTAAAGAACGCACACAGAAAACTGGTAGAAACAAAAGATGCTAAGCAGCAGCCAGGATTAGAGTCTAAGCCATACCCCAGACCAGCCAACTGGGGTCCCCAGTGTTGGACCCACTGACACAGGCCACCATAGCTTGCACCATCTCTGTGGGGGTGGCAGCTGCTAGAGGCCATATTTGCCACAACTGGCTCTTTCTCACTTAGGTTTTACTTCACAAACTCTATTTACTTATACTTTTTAAAAAATATACTTTAACAGTGGGGATCATTTCCTTGTAAGATGCAATAATAATGAACAAAAAACCCAAGAGACAGACAAGAAAACAGACTCTTAAATACTGAGAACAAACTGGTGGTTGCCAGAGGGGAGGTGGGGGGGGGGGTGAAATAGGTGAAGGGGATTAGGAGGTATAAACCTCCTATTGTACGGTGCCTGGGTGGCTCAGGGGGTTAAAGCCTCTGCCCTCGGCTCAGGGTCCTGGGATCGAGTCCCGCATCGGGCTCTCTGCTCAGCAGGGAGCCTGCTTCCTCCTCTCTCTCTGCTTGCCTCTCTGCCTACTTGTGATCTCTGTCAAATAAATAAAATCTTAAAAAAAAAAAACTTCCTGTTGTAAAATAAGTAAGATATGGAGATGAAAAGTACAGCACAGGGAATACTGTCAATAAGATTATAATAATGTTGTCTGGTGACAGATGGTAACTACACTTATTGTGCTGAGCACTGAGTAATGTATAGAATTATTGAGTCATTATGTTGTACACCTAAAGCAAATATAATACTGTATGTTAATTATACTTCAGTAGAAAAAAGGAAAAAATAATTTGGAAAAGATGCAATAATAGCCTTAAGATCTCTTTGTTAAAAAATCCTTACTGATTGGAGAAATAAAAGCTATAGCTCGTATCTGTTGGAAGACCTAACAAATGTCATATTTCTTCTAAGACTCCCTTTTTATTTACATTTCAACCCCTCTGAAATCATACAAATCTTGTCTTCTAGTCTACAACTGTGTCTTACAGTTGATGCGGTAAGAAAACATTGTGTCATATTTGAATTGGCCATTTTATTTGTCTTAGCAACACATGAAATAATGGTGCATTTTAAAAATGATGTTTTACATAAGAGACTCTTAATCTCATAAAAAACTGAGGCTTGCTGCAGGGAAGGGAGTTAGAAGGAGGGTGGTGGGGTTATGGACATTGGGGAGGGTAGGTGCTATGGTAAGTGCTGTGAAATGTCTAAGCCTGATGATTCACAGACCTGTACCCCTGGGGCAAATAATACATTATATGTTAATTTAAAAATAAAATATAAATAGATAAATAATGGTTTAAGTGTGTCAATGAAATATAGCTTGGCTATCGTTGGTTAGGAAGATCGCATATCTGGAATTTTCCAAATGGTCCTAATTATATGCATCTTTTTTCTTTTCAGAAAATGGGATTTGTTCAATATATAACTATAATATTATTAGGGTTTCAAAAACTTGAAAAACGTTTTCACATTTATATCTTATAGCCAAACAAACAAACAAACTAACTAAAACCCCAAATACCTTTTGCTAAACTAATTTTTTGTGGCCTAATTTTTGGTTTGGAAAATATCATCAGCAAACATGTTTAAAAAGTTATTTCATAAGTGAATCTGTTTGAGTCCTGCACATGAAAAAAGACCTTTCTCCCCCTAAAATTTTTATTTATTTATTTGAGAGAGAAAGAGCATGAGCAGTAGGGAGGAACAGAAGAAGAGGGAGGAGTGGACTCCCCACTGAGCCTGAGGCCCATTGTGGGGGCCCAATCCCAGGACCCCGAAATCATGACCTGAGCCGAAGGCAGACCCTTACCTCACTGAGCCACCGAGTCTCCCCTGAAAAAAGACTTTTAAAGTTAGATGTATCTCTGGTAATATCTATTGTCTATATTTGGTCTACTAAAAATATTTTTATCATATTTTAAAAGATTTTATTTGTTCCCAAATTAATATTAATATCCCAGTTTATTGCAAAGACTAAATTAATCTCATCCATCTCCTTAACAACAAGTGATGCCTTGATCAATGAGCATTTCATGCATTTTTTTCTTGTGTTTAAATGTATGAGAACAGAAAGGGATTGTGGCCTCTCGACAGTCGGGAAGAGCTTAGAATAGGAGATTGATGAGCATATCTGTGTGGGCCAGAAGAGGTTGTTAACGTAAGACACTTAAGAAAGACCTAATACTGCAGTGTGGTTTTTTATTTTTGTCAACAAACCTGGACTTGGCAACATATCATTCAGACTATAAATACTGCACAGTCTTGTTTAGAGAACAAGTGCCATAATGACTTCAACTGGGTTTTGCCAAATTATTTCCAGCATTTTTGAAGAGATAAGCAGTGCAATAAAAAAATTTTGTACAAGGACACTGAACTTTTCATAAGGCAAAACTTGCATTTCATAAGGCAAAACTTGATTGCCTTACTTGCAGTCCAAATTTAGACAACCTTGTCATTTGGCAATCTTGTCAAGAGAATGCATGAAAAGTGACAATCTCCATATATATGGATTAAAGAAATTATTCAGAATTATGGAATCATTGACATAGGTTAGAAAAGAGATTCATAAGTGTTTCAAATCATCAACACAATAGATGATTTTAACATGACTGTGTCGGGAAAAAATTGACAATGTTTGGAAGGAGCAAAAGAGATTCTTAGCTGTCCTTGCAGTGGATGTTGGCATTGCCTAGCAGGTTTACTGGGGGTTATCTGATACCATAGAGAGATGCACATTTGTTGTCTTAGTCATCTCAGGCTGCTGTAACAAAAATACCACAGACTGGGTGGTTCACAGAGAACAGAAATCTATTCCTTACAGTTCGAGAGGTTAGATGTCTAAGATCAGGGTGTCAACTTGGTCGAGTTCTTTTACGGGCCCCCTCTCAGGTTGCAGACTGCTGACTTCTCAGATCCTCACTTGGCAGAGAGCAGAGAGAAGACACAAACTGTCTAATGAGTCTTAAAAGTTATCAGTCCCATTCATGAGGACTCTATCCCCCACAGCCTCATCTAATCCTCATCACCTCCCAAAGGCCTCACCTCCTAAGACCATCACATTGGAGCATAGACTGTCAACATATGTCAACATAGATTGTCAACATAAGACTTTGGGAGGCAATTGGGTTAATGACTTAAGCTATTTTTTAACTCTGCAGGGATGAAAGTTGATTTGTGGAAAACTAATAATCATGGAGGTAGCTCTTGCTCATGATAGTGGAAGTGAATTTTATCTGATACGGGGTACAAGTCATTTTAAGTCAAAATCCCATTTGGTTTTAATCTTTCTGGCTCCATCATTAATAAATACATTGAAATCTTTGACATGCATCCATTTCCCATTTTTATGAGATTCATGATTCATGATTTTTGGAGATTATACTTTAGCAGCAATAATAATGCATATCTGTTTTCATTCCATAGATATTCATCTGTTTATGCAACAAATATTTATTGTGTTCCTACAATGTCAATATACTGTGATAGGCACTTTTTGGGATTCAGAGATAAGAACCAGCTGAAATTCTTTTTTTTTTTTTTATTATGTTAGTCACCATACAGTACATCATTAGTTTTTGATGTAATGTTCCATGATTGATTATTTGTGTATAACACCCAGTGCCCATTATAACACGTGCCCTCTGAATATGTGGATTTGTTTTTTATTATGTATGTACACACACATCCATTTATAAATGATGCATGAATATATTCAAAGTTAAAAAAGTAAACAATCGATATCATCTAGAGTATATAGTAACATATAGTCTCCTTTCCTTCTTAAAAATATACTACTTTTTCTAGAAATAACCACTGTTTAACTGTTTGCTGGACTTCCTTGCAGATAAACACACATAGACACAGAAATATATACATTATATGTTATATACATATATGTGTGCTATATACTATTCTGTAACATTCTTTTAAATTTAGTAGGCCTTGGAGCATATTATTTAATAAAATGCCAGCTATCAGGATGGGGAATGAGACTGAAAATGGGCCTCGGAAACCAGCGTATTAAAGAATTAACTTTATCTCATTACATCTCCACCTCATCCTTGTGCACAGAATGCTTGGCAAATATCGAAGAATTTTTTCTAAAGATAATGGAGTGGTCCAAGGGGAAATAAATCTCTCCACTGCCTGCATCTCATCCAGTTCTCAAAGCAAACAAATTCCGTTTGTTGACCAGCTCCTCTCACAGGCAGTATCAAGCCTGATATTTCTGGCTTGATCTTTAATATGAAGGGGGGAAAAGGCATGAGACATTTAAAGAAAGCATGCTATAAAATAAAGATATAGATTTTTATGCAGTAACAATTACCTCCTGGCAAAGGTACTTTAAAAACTGGAAGAGGAATTTGAAATAAGAACTGAGTGCTATTTTACTGACACAAACTCTTTGGGTTCCTGGACCCAATTCTGATGTCAGGGGATCCCCCCTCCCCTGCCCAACACCAAGCAGACAGGATGTCAGAGAATTCAACCCAGTTCTGACACAATCTACCCAGAGATAGCACCAACTTCCTCAGGTTAAGGGCTCAGTCCAACAAGACTGCCCCTAACCCCCCCACTTTAGACACCAGTCATGAGCCCCAGGCTGTTACTTGTGCTTCCGACCAGCCTACTACAGACTGGGGGTTCTAGCGATCTCCTCCTTGGATTTCAGCTGCCAGCTGCAAGTCCAGGTTGTTACCTTGTACTTCTGACCAATTAGCTATAAATCAGAGGTTTCCAGGACCTCCTCTTTTGGTTCTTTCAATTTGCTAGAATGGTTAACAGAACTCAGGGAAACACTTACTGTTTATTGGTTTACTAAAGGATACGGTAAAGTGTACCCATCAAGAGCCAGATGAAGAGATACATAAGGTATGGTGCTGTAGAAGGGTTCAGCACTTTCATGCCCTCTTCAGGCATGCCACTCTCCCTGCAACTCTACCTGTTCACCATCCGAGAAGCTCCCTGAACCCAGTCCTTTTAGGTTTTTATGTAGGCTTCATGACACAGTCAAGATTGACTAAGTCATTGGCCACCGGCTGATTCTACCTCCAGCTCCTCTCCCCTCCCTGCAGGTCACGGCGGGTGAAGCTGAAAGGTCCAAACTTCTAATCACATGGTTGGTCCTCCTGGCAACTAGCCCCAATCCTTCACAGGAATCCAAAAACCACCTTCATTAGTAACAAGACATCCATGTCGCCTTCGTGACTTTAGAAATATGGAAGAAGACCAAATATATCTGAAACATATAGAAATATATATATTTCTCAGAAAGCATTATATCACAGCTTTTGTAAAAGGGGGGAAAAAGAATAAAAAAGAGTTCTCAGAAAATATGACTGTGAAAAGAAACCTTTCAATAGTAGATAAGTAAAATCAGTAGGATATATGTCTCTAGAAAGAGATTTATTATTAATTATTGGCTCATGGAATTATGGAATCCAATCACCCGAGTATCTGTTGTCTGAAAGCCAGAGGCCTAAAATTGTCAGGTGGTATATTTCCAGTTCAAACCCCAAACCTGAGAATCAGGGAAGCCAATGGTATAAGTTTCAATCTTAGTCCAAAAGCCCAAGAGTCAGGGGACCAAAGGTGTAAATCCCCACCCCAGTCTGAAGGCCCAGGAACCCAGGGTACCAATATCCAAGAGCACGATCAGATGGATATCCTAGTTCAAGCAAGAGCATGAATTCACCTCTGCCACCTTTTTGTTCTGTCAGCCCTCAAAGGATTAGATGATGCCTATCCATTGGCGAGTGTTGTTTTTACTCCGTAGATTCAAATACTGATCTATTCTGAGAACACCCTTACAGACACACCTAGAAATAAGGTTTTCCCATTATTGGGAAATCCAGGCATCCCTTCACCCAGGCAAGCTGACACACATAGCTAACCATCACAATGGCACAACCAGGATCCAATCCAGGTTCCACTCTTGAAGAGAAGAGCTTCTCAAAAAACTTCTGTTTTCTCTCGGAGTTCATCTTCGGCTACTTTTCGCTGCAGAAGTCTCCTTAGACTTCCGCTGTCCCATCTCATCCACCTCATCTCTCATCCTTTTCATGAAGGACAGTTTAACTTTATCTCAGCTCTCTCAATTGTGCTTCCGATTCCTTCTACTCCAAATGTGCAAAAGCCTTTATCCTGAAAATGACAAGCAAAAGATACTCCCATTACCAATCAATATCTACCCTCCTTAGAAGTGCAGAGGGAATGGGTGCATGAGGCTGGAGTGTGGGGAGGGGAGGAGGAAGTGGGTGGAGATATAGATTTTTAAATAATAACTAATTTTGTTTGTCACATGTATCTTTGTAAAGATGGTAGTTTTCTTTTTTGTTTTTGTTTTTAAATTACATTTATTAATTTATTACATATAAATTAAAATTTTAAAAATATATCATGAAAGTGTGGCATAATAGTAACAGAAAAGTAAAAGCATAAGCCATGTACTAGAAGATGATTTCAATACTTATAATCAGAAGAGAATTAAAAGGCAGAATTTAAAGACTGCCTATAAATCATTACAATAAAGATTAACAACTCAATAGGAAAACATGGCAAGATATCTAAACTTAAGAAGAAATTAAAATGTCTAACAAACGTGTAAAAATATGCTCAGCCTAACAAGCAATCAAAAAATGCAAATTAAAACCAGAATAAGATACAATTTTGCACCTTATTAGATGGATAACAACAAACAAAAACCTTGAAGATACCAAGTGTTGGAGAGGAGGTTGAACATTAAGAGAAATCATCTTCTTAGTAGTGGGAATACCTATTGATAAACCCACATAGGAGATTGTTATGGACTGACTGTTGTCCTCTGAATTCATATGTTGTAGGTCCAACCCCCAGTGTGATGGGATCCGGAGGTGGGCCCTTTGGGAGCTAATTAGGTTAGAGGTCGTTTTCTTTTTATCAGGGAGTTTGATTTCTCTCTTCCTGGTATTTGCTAGGTGGCTCAATGCTTTGGTGATCAAGTGGACATGAGGGAGGACAGAAATGGAAGTGTTGAAGGTGACTCCAAAGTTTTTACCTTGAAGACTACTGGAGAATAGACAGTGTTTGCCAAAGGCAGGGAAATCAAAAAGAGCTACTACTTCCTCTGCAGCCCCAGTGAAAATTAGCAATGGGTAGGAGCTGGGAATTTTATCTGGACATTCTTGTTTTGAGATGATAGTAATACTCTGAAGTAACAACGTTGTGGTTATGGGAGCTGGATGGGACTGTGCTGTAAGTGAGAGAACAGGGACTGATGGTAAAAGACATAAGAGTTACCAGCATGGAGGAGGGGGTTGGTGGAGAGAGACTGGGTAAGTGTGCGAAAGGGTTATGGACTTTGGCAGGGAAAAGGAAAGCATACGGACAGAGGGCAGCAAGCAAACAGAGCATGAAGATGTAAGAACAGAATCAGAATGTTAAACCATTGTGGATGCCAAAAAAGAAAAACATTCTACAAGAACAACAATAGCTAACACATATAAAGACTTAATAACGGCATGCGTTATAAGAAATATAATATTAGAAATAAGTCAGTCAGAGAAAAATAAATACCACATGATTTCACTCATATGTGGAATTTAAGAAAAAAGCAAACCAGCAAAGGAAAACAAGGGAGAGAAAGAGACAAGGCAAGAAACAGACCTTTAACTGTAGAGAACAGACTGATGGTCACTAGTGGGGGCTGGGTTGAATAGGCGATGGGGATTAAAGAGTTCACTTGGGATGAGCACAGGGGGTGGCACGGAAGTGCTGAATCTCTCTACTGTACACCTGAAATGAATAGGACATGGTGTGTTAACTACACTGGAATTAGAATAAAATTTAAAAAATGACATCCATTATTTCAGTGAAAAATCTCAATAACCATATGATCAATGTACTGTTACATTATCCCTCTCCTCACTGATGAGGAAACTGACTTATGATAGTGAAATAATTTATTGAGAGTCACATAGCTGGTAATCAAATCCAGATTAGGGGAAGCCAAGGATCCTGGCCCTTTAAGCTCTACTCTGGAGGATACAATTGAGAATCCAGAGTTTCTATACAATTGTATAATCCTCCTTGTGAATGAAGCTCAGGGATGTGCCTTGTACATACTCTCACACAATCAGCAGACCTGCTTTTCCCAAATAAATGGGAGATAGGTGTTCATAACTCACTCTAGACTACACAGTTGTTAAATAGTAGGGTTGGGATTGGAACTCTACCAGTCTATTCCAGAGTTCATTTGAAAAAAAAATCTTAAAAGGAGAAAATGAGCCATTATTCCATGTTAGCGGTTAAATAATTCCTTAAAACTAAACTTTGAAAGCCACAGCCTCAACCTCTATCAGGTGGCTCTTATCCTCCTGCCCTGCACTGCCTCTACCTTGCAGGCTCAGCCTCTGAGAAAATCACATCTTTTTTTTTTTTTAAATTTTTTATTAATTTTTTTTTAAATTTGTTTATTTGACACAGAGAGAGAGAGAGGGAAGCAGGCTCCCTGCTGAGCAGAGAGCCCGATGCGGGGCTCGATCCCAGGACCCTGAGATCATGACCTGAGCCGAAGGCAGAGGCTTTAACCCACTGAGCCACCCAGGCGCCCTGAGAAAATCACATCTTGTCCATGCCGTGGCCTCCTCCCACCTTTTGTCCCTTTTCTCCTTGTCAGCCACCACAGAGAACTTGATATTTCTGAAGGGTCCAATAGTCTTGGTTGGACAGATTTTAGTTGCAAGAAGAAAATAGCTGACTGCCCTAATGTGACAAAATGTTAATCATGAAGGTATTATTTTCTTTTCTCCTTCTCCATTTCTTTTCTTTTCTACTGAAGCCAAGACAAACATTAAATATCTTCCACTCCCTCTGAGGCTAGTATTCTCCCCCACCCCCATGAACGGATAGAGGAGTAGTGGCTAAAATAAAAAGGTATGTGTTTATTATGAGCAGAAAGTAGGATCACCAGATTTAGCAAATAAAAATGCAGGATGCCCAGTTGGATTTGAATTTCAGATAGGCAACAATTTCCGTTTCCTTTTAGTATAAGTATGTCTCGTGCAGTATTTGAAACATACTTATACTAAAAGTCAATATTCACTGTGGATCTGAAGTTGAAATTTAACTAGGCATCCTGTATTTTATTTGGTAACTATACCAGACTATGAGTTCGGATCATCTTTTTTTCTCACTTGACAATTCAGATTAATTCAACCCAGCAAATCATTGCACAAAGTGGGAAATGGTATAAAATGTTGCCTCTGAGATTCTGTTCCATTTGAATTCACTTGGAGATATTTATAAACCACACTTCCTGAGTACTCTGATACTGTGGACAAAAGGAGACAGGACACCCACATTCCCCAGGGAATGGAGCATGACATGTAGCTAAACTGAATTTTATTTGTGGTATAAGTTCAGTCTGGGTGTCTCATGGCTATCTGGGTGCACACTGAATTTGAGCATTCACTGGCTAAATCTATCCAGTTGGAAATTAGGGTCAATTCTGTGATTTTCGAATTTATTTAAACCAAGTAGGTGTCTATTCAAAGTCCTCCCAAAGCCTCTCCTCTTTAATTTTAAATACCTGCTTGAAGGCTTGAGGTAACCTAATTGTCTACTAGGTTATTTATTTTCTCACTTCCCATAGTACTCCACTAACTTCAGGCCCCTTTTCTTCTCTATGAAACCATTGGAGATATCTACTTAGAACCAAACATGATGGCAAAGGAGATGGATAAAATATATGTTGACCTGTAGTTTTCCTAAATTGGGCTTCTTCTCCTCTGTTAGATCTAATATCTTTATACATATTGAGAGTGAAGAGGATCTATTGTATGTAAACACCATGGAATGGTGATATAGTTTGTATCTGTTAACAAATCCAAAAGAGGAAAAAAAGGAATCGATTCTTTTTTTTTTTTTTTTTTTACAGAGAGAGAGAGATCACAAGCAGACAGAGAGGCACCAGAGAGAGTGGGGGAAGCAGGCTCCCCGCCAAGCAGAGAGCCTGATGTGGGGCTCAATCCCAGGACCCTGAGATCATGACCTGAGCCAAAGACAGAGGCTTTAACCCACTGAGCCACCCAGGCACCCCAGGAATCGATTCTTTGTCACTCATTGATTCAGCCAACAAGAATTTGTTTTTAGCTTGGCTGTGGATACAGCTGTGAAGAATGACAGCTGATCTTCATTTGTGCCATCCACTGCTCTTAGTGCTTTTGACGTCAGTCATTCTACTCTTACAGCATTCTGAGTAGGTCCTTTAATAATCATCATCCATGGGGTGCCTAGGTGGCTCAAATGGTGAAGCGTCTGCCTTCAGCTCAGGTCATGATCTCAGGGTCCTGGGACTGAGCCCTGCCTCAGTCTCCCTGGTCAGTGGGAAGCCAGCTTGTCCTTCTCCCTCTGCCTGCAGTTCTCCCTGCTTGTGCTCTCTCTTTGTCAAATGAATAAATGAAATCTCTTAAAAAAAAAAAAAAAAGGTCATCACCCATTTTACAGAAAGGTGATCTGTAAAATCACCCTTCTGGATATGCGAAGAAAGGTTGAGTAATTCACCAGGGTCACATTCACAGAAAGTGTCAATGGCAGGATGAAACTCCTTGTGCTCTCTTGCTCTCTCTGTCAAATACATAAATAAAATCTTCAAAGTAAAGTAAAATGGAGTTGGGAGACCAGAAAGGGGGAGTGCTCACATCCTACCACTCCTTGTAGCCCTTTGTAGTTCTAACAGGAAGAGACTATTTTGCAGTCTTATACCCCAGCAGCAGAAGGAAGATTTTCTCCTTGCCTGGCAACTGCTCAGCCAACGAGAGATAGTCACAGCTCAGCCAATGAAAAGTCCTCATGTGTCAAACTCCCAGTTCTGGCCAATGGACTCTATGGACTCTATGTTTATAACAGCCGCGCTGTCACCACCAGCCCTCTCCTTTATTAAAGAGCAGTCCTGGCCTTGTTTCCTGGATTTGCCTATGAATTATGGGAAAACTTGCATATCCCTAATTGCTTGCAATTCCTCTGCTGTTCCCAAATAAACACATTTTGCTAGTAAAATAACTAGCTGTTTTGCTTTTTGGTCAACAGCTTCCAAGACCCAGCTCTGGTTAAGGCCGTGTCATTCTGCGGACAGGAGCATTTCCCAGGAAGACCGTCCTGGTTTGTAATTCTGGCTCTTTTACTTCCCAACATGTGGCTTTGGGCAAGCTATTTAATCTCCATAAGCCTGTTTCCTCATCTGTAAAATTGAGTGAAGGATACTATAGAACTCACAAGTTTGTCCCACAAATACTTCCTCTTTACTCTAGTATTTAAGACTTTGTACTGTTCTAATTAGCAATTCTACACAGGCCTTCTAGTTACAGAATACCATTGGCTCAGCTGGACAGGCTTAAAAAAAGAGAGAGAGAAAGGTGTTATTTTAATTATAGCTAGTAGGATGTTACCCTTTAAACATGTTATTCCTGTTTTCACAGGCTGCTCATGGTGCTGCAAGTAATTTGCTGCTGTGAAAAATCCTTAAGCATGAACAGTATCTCTTTCCAAGAGGAAGTTAAAAGCAGATAATGATGGCCTAATTTCAAACTCATTTCCAATATATTTGTCAGCGAAAGTGTGCTTTGTGTTCTTCTTCTTGAGCCTTGGAATACATGGGAAAGACTGAACCCAGAGTATCAGCTTTCTGTGTGAGGGAGAAACAAAAATAAGAAATACAGGACTCTGGAGTTCCCACTTCTCATACCCTGCTGCCTTCTTCAGACACACCCAGAAACAATCTTAAAGATCATTATCTAAACCAAGAACCAAAGCCCACAAATCAGCGGCCTTGTGAATAATGAGATGAAAAGAACACTAATAGCCTAAGGGTAATTTATCTCATTGTTGTTAAGATGATTACTTTGATTTTTTTTTCCTGCCCACACTGGAGTGAATTTTATGGGGTTTTGGTTGGTTGGTTTATTAACTCTTACCCTTTCAAATGGTTATTCTTTCCTCAGGATTTGGATTTTTTCAGAGGCCTTGCTTTAAACTTTAAATTACTGTTGATATTTTGACGTATTCCTGTCTAGTCATTTATGGAAATACATGCATGCACGTACAAATATATGTATCTCTGAATATGCTGCATTTTAATCTATTTTTTCTTCACTTAGTAGTATATCATAAGCATTTTTCTAAGCAGAACTCTTAAGGACTGGACTACACAGGAGTTTTTCTCCTGATTTTCCCTTTCTGTGAAGTGGACCTTCAAGCAGCTGGCATGATATCGCTGCGTCACATTTGTGGCTGGACCGTGGAGTGCCCAATGGTGTCCGTAGGACCCATCCACCCTTGGTGGTTTCCCAGTGTATCCATTACACTGCATCCTAAGTAGTGCTTTAAGTCTTTCAACCTCAAGTCTGGACAGTCTAGCTCTTCAATCCTTCTCTCCCTGGTCACCCGCAACTACCCCCTTTGCTGGTTGTGCCCTTTTATAGTGTGTTTTCCAGACCTTCTTGGAGATGAGAAAATGGAGGGGAAAATGCCGGCCAATTTTCTTCTTTCATAATGCTAAGGTCCCACAGCCCAGGTATAATTGGCAGTTATGCACAGAGCTTTGAAGCACTCCAAGGTCTATTCCAATACTGGATACTGTCATTAGTTTACATGTACCTAAGCTGAGCTTTAGATAGGGTACAGATAAAAGATTTGCCAAAGACTTAATAGCTAGTAAGCAGCAAAGCTATGCTTTGAACACAGGTCTATTTTATGCTAGAGTCTTCTTCTCGCCACAATGAGGATCTGACTCCCAATATATGGTGATATTTTGGAGTGCTATCAAGTTGGTTCACGGACTTCATCAAGTCAGTGAATCCAAGGGTCCTTCTTATTTATTTAATTTATTTTTGAATACTACACATTATTCTGCATCTTTTCTTTTTCTGTTTAACAATACACCTTGGAACTCCTTGTATGTGAGGACATATCAATGAGCGTTATAATTTTAATGTTGGAGTACCATACCATTTTCCATTGTACAGTATTTGTTGTGATTCTTAGTTGTGAATGACAGAATTTCCCTCTGGATGATTTGAACAGAAGAGAATTTGTGGAAGCCTGTTGGACAGCTGAACAAATCTCTGGGTCTATCAGAGAGCCAGGCTCTGAAGCTCTGCAGCCAGCAACAAAGCCCCTAAAATTCTGCTGGGAATCCTGTGCATGGTAGGCCTTGCTGACCGATGGACTTCATTACTGCATGATCAAGTATTGAATACCGATATCCTTTCCCCCTCCCTGCCCTTGATTTGATTGATTTCCCTAAAGAGAAATCCTTCAATCATCAGCCTACAGATTTAAGTCTGCCTCTCATGTTCTAGAAGCTATATGGAGGTTGATGGTGGAGGGGAGCAGATTTGGAAGTCTCACTCTTGAGGATGTGGATTTCCATACTTGCTTTCAGTTTAGTCCCGTCCCACTGCTTTCCCTTGTGTCTAGGGTCTCCAAGTCCAGGGGCTCCAGGGTTCAAAGAGAATCGGCCTGTCTTCTGCCAGAGTGGGGGATGGTATTAGCCAGGCTACACAGGTGTGGACAAGGATCTTGAACTCCTTATAATTGTATCTGCTCCTTATGTAGCATCTCAGTAAATCCTCCAGTTTTTCGCCGTACTCCCAACTTCCCATCTGCAGGCAGGAGTCGTGTTACCTTGTCTTTAAAGTGGCTGTGATAATAGGTGGAGTTGCCTTGTATGAGAAATACTTTACTCTGTATTGGCTTTTCTCCCTGGTAACAATTCAATTTCGGCTTTCTCTGGGCTGCTACCTTAGTTATTATTATTCATCTATTTACTTCCCGGTTTCTAAAATTTTGTTGACATTTCATCTGCTTTCTTCTTGTTTCCCTTTTCTTTTATTTCCCACTATCTTTTGGCTTTATATCTTTTTAAACTCCCTTCCTGTAGTTTCAGTGGAATCTTGGTAGTTAGTGGTGATAAACACGGTGTTAAGTATACGATGTGTAAGTGGAGATCCTTATTGCAATAAGACCTATAATAATATTTATCTAAAAGAAGATCCCCAGCCCTGCTCTTTGTTAGCAGGTGATATTTTTGTAACAGTTCTAAACATATCATGTGAAGTTACTTAGCTCATCCCTGAGGAAGCCCGGGTCACTGACATCAGCATTCCATGAGTGTTGGCCAAGTTGTACCTCATAATAGTTTATTTGAGTGGTAAATGGGAACTCATAAAGAGATATCCTGGTGCCAAGAAAATATAGTAATAAAAGCATGGGTTTTACTTGCATCTTAAAACTGATTAAAGAGTCATAAGACAACTTAGACACGATTTCGTGTTCTATTTTTTCTCCCTTAGAATTTTTGTAAATTATTCACTTTGTTAGTACAGTAGTCATGATATTTTTCAATTTTTGTAAACATATTTTGTTTAGAAGTTTTGGAAAAAATTTAATTTGGAGGTTGAAAAAGATGGGCATACTGAGAATTTAGAGAAAAACCATCCAAAAATGTTTAGACATAAAAGGAAAAAAAATCTAAAAGCAAGATACAGTAAAATAATTCAGATTATTAGCTTAGGTGTCTCAATATAAATTGAAGTGATTTTGAGATTTCTGTTTTTAGCTATTATTATATAATGAGGAAAATGGTGAGGACTTTTGAGACCTTCTGTTATAATGAGTACCTAATATGCTTGATTCAATCTATCTCAACTCCTTGAAGTTAACTTGGCTTGATGAGATGGTTTGATATCTGGGATTTGTTTCAAAATAACCCAGGGGAGGGGGTGAAGGGAAGTGAGTGGGAGTATGGATTAAACAAGATTGGCTAAGTGTTGATAATTACTGAAGCCTGGTCTAATGGATTCAATTTATTCTTCCTAATTTTGTATTTTTGAAAAAAAATTATAATAAAATATTAAAAAGGAAAAAAATTACTTAAAAAAAAAAAAAAGACCTTAACGTATGAGGAAATGTGAATGGAGGAAAACAAAAAGTGTTCCTAACCAAAAAAAAAAAAGAAAAGAAAAAGAAAGAAAAATTATTGCTCTATGATTATGTTTGCACAAACAGTGAAATTGTGTGTTCAATAAATTTTAAGAAAATATGGTCGTAATCCTATTGGAAATAATTTGAAAATTTAAATGAACTTCTCTGTAGTTTTATACTATGCCTAAAGAATGCAAAATAGAATAAGCTTTTGGCTTTAAGAACTTCAGTAGGTCCTGCAGACAATGAAGTTGAGACAGGTTCCTTAGTTCACTGAAAATACAAAGTACAGTTTCATGTGTTCAGTGGGGCTCAGAGAAAGACTGGAAAGTTTAACCTAATGTAGTCCTTGAACTCCTTTTTTCATGAAGCATGCGTAACACTTTTGAGAGAGACACGGGTGGCCACAATTTTGTTATTGCTATTGTTTTTGTTTTTACAATCTGGGGGACAGATTGAGGAAAAATAGGATGAAAGTGAGATGAGAAATTATAATTAATCTTTTAGAAGAGGATAAATGTTAAGTTTGTAGATTATATCCTTATTTATTAATTCTGAAATAATTAGATGTCTGTAAGGTCTGTATTGTTAGTGAAGCAGAAGGGCATTCGCTGTCTGGAATAAAGCTGTCCTGATGCTATAAAAAAAAAAAGACCTTAGTGGTTTTTTTTTTTTTTTTTTTTTTTTAAGATTTTATTTCTTTATTTGACAGACAGGGATCACAAGCAGGCAGAGAGGCAGGTGGGGCAGGGGGAGGGGGGAAGCAGTCTCCCAGCTGTGCAGAGAACCCAATGCGGGGCTTGATCTGGAGACCCTGAGATGGCTACCTGAACTGAAGGCAGAGTTTTAACCCTCTGAGCTACCCAGGTGCCCCAAGACCTTAGTTTTTAAGAGCAGTTCTGCAACAAAGAAAATTGGTTAGAAAGTACAGAGAAGGAGTGCCTGAGTGGTTCAGTTGGTTAAGCTTCCGACTCCTGATCTCAGGTCAGGTCTTTGTTGTGAGTTCAAGCCCTGCATTGGGCTCCACACAGGGCATGAAGCCTACTTAAAGTAAATAAATGAAAGTGTAGAGAATCCCCATATATGCCTTGTCACCACCCCATAGCCCCTAACACAGCCAACCCCACTATCCACATCCCAGCCCAGAGTGGTACATTTGTTACTATCAACAAACCTACATTGACAGATGATTATTACCCAAAGTTCATAGTTTATACTAGGATTCACTCTTGGTGTATGTTCCATGGTTCTGGACAAATGTATAATGACATGTATTCACCATTACAATATCATGCTGACTCCTGACAACCACTGATGTTTTAATCATCTCCATAGTTTTGCCTTTTCCAAAACATCATAGAATTGGAATACTTTTTTAAAATCACTACTCAAAATTAAAATCGTATATTGCCATATACATTTATTTATATAAAAATGAAAAGAATATAAATATAACACAATTTTTTTAAATTTAAAAACCTGGGGCTCCTGGGTGGCCATTAAGCAGGCTGGCTTGGCTCAGAGTCCTGGTCCTGGTCACTACTCAGCAGGGAGTCTGCTTTTCCTTTTCACTCTCTCTTGCCCCTCCCCCCCACTCATGCACACATTCTCTCTCTCTCTCTCTCTCTCAAATAAATAAATAAACTCTTTTAAAATAAAATAAAATTTAAAAACCCGGATTTCCCACAAAGCATGAATGAGGAATATGCAAAAGTCATTCCAGAAACTATTGTCCCATCACAGGAATGAATACACACCTATCCCCTGCTTGTCCACTTGAATTTGTTGCTTCCCTTCTCTTTCTCTTTCTCTTTCTCTTTCTCTTTCTCTTTCTCTTTCTCTTTCTCTTTCTTTCTCTTTCTCTTTCTCTTCTCTTCTCTTCCCCTTCCCTTCCCTTCCCTTCCCTTCCCTTCCCTTCCCTTCTTGTGTTCCAAGATGCCTGCTGATAATTCTCTTAGACTCCTTTGGACTGGAGACTTGATGTGGGCTTGTTTTTCTGGCTTGACATTAACCCTTTCCTCAAGCCACCAGATTCTGTGACTGACCCAGTTAAAGTCCTTGCTCAGCTGTCCTGACAGAAGATTAGACACCAGACTTAGAAATAAGCCAGGCCATACTATTCTTTGCTAAATAAAAGCCCTGTTTGCTGTTTTTATATTTATTATGGTGAATAATACACTAATAATAAAAAATATCTTTTTAATAGTAACTTATATGCCTTAACTAATTACATTCTCAGAACAACCTTAACAAGGTTGGTTTTAATACTCTGTCCATTTTGTGGATGAGGACACTGAGGCAACAGAAGTTAAATAAATAGGTCAAGTTTTCCCTATTGATAAGCGGTGCATAAACTCTGGGCTGGAGGGGGGCACCTAGGTGGCTCAGTCGGTAAAGTGTCCGACTCTTGATTTTGGCTCAGGTCATGATCTCAGGGTCCTGGGGAGGAACCCTGAGTCAGCCTCTGAGATCAACAGGGAGTCTGCTTCAGGATTTTCTCTCTCCCTCTGCCCCCCACCCCCACACTCTCTATCTCAAATAAATAAGTAAATCTTTAAAAATTAAAATAAATAAGCTCTGGACTGGGAGTTTGGAGGCCATGTTTGTTTTTGCCTCTGCTGTGAATCAGCTATGTAACTTTAATAACCTCATAAACTCCCTTCAGAGGCCAGGGTGCTGGACTAGGAATAGGTTATCTTCTGAGTCCTGTGCAGCTGTGTGGTTCTGTGTGTGCTGGTCACTCAAAAGGAGACACCTCAAAAGGAAACATGCCAGTCTTCAGCTGAGCTCTTTTAAAGTTTTGCTTTTAGTTAATTTTTTGACTAAATGAAATGTGTCCAAGCAGTATATATTGCTTTGCTTCTTGTCTTTCATTCTTGCATCCCCAAACAGTTCCTCAAAGTATGATTTACAACTGAGTGGCTGGGGCAGTTTGTTCTCATGCAATGGCTCCTTTAAGATTTCAGGAGCATAATGCAATGTATAATTCATCAGGTATCTTTACTTTTAAAGCAAATATCTATCTGGAATACTCATCAGTTACTCAGCAATTCTCCACTCAGCTTTTGCTATGCTTTTGAGGCAAAACAAAAGTCCCAAAGAAGCAAATTTGCACCTCCAGTGGCCGGCATTCAAGATGGACCCCACTTTTTCCCTCTTGGTATTCATGCCCTTATCTCTTTTTCTCCCACATTTTGCCAGGTGGTCTGTGTGACCAATAGCACATGGCAGAAATGATGTTATATCACTTCCAAGGTTGGGTTATAAAAGTCATGGTGGCAACCATCTTGGTTGCTCTCCCTAATTTTTTGTGGATCATTTGCTCTGGGGGAAGCCAGCTACTGTGTCAGGAGCAACTGTGGAGAAGATCATGGTGGGCAGAACTGAACGCTCCTCCTTGAGGTGACCAAAGCCCTCACTGACATCTTGACTGCAACCTCACAAGGCATCCTGAACCAATCTACCCAGCTAAACTGCATCTAAGTTTTGGGGTAATTTGTTATGCAGCAACAGAAATTAATTTTACAGATGAGAAAGCTGAGGTACTGAAAAGTTGAGTGAGTTCTTCAAGAACTCTTAGCAAGCAAGTAGTTTTGCTAAGTAAAGATCATAGTTGCATTTTCTTCTCATTTTAACATCACTTACCATGGGCACTTTTCTCAGTCACTTTAAGTAGGCTTTTTATTTGGATTAATGACATGAAAAAGACTCTTGTTAAACCTTTAATTTGTAAAATTATTCATTTTTCCTTGAACAATGAAGAACTGAAGTGTTATTAAGTTCCTTACAATTTTTTTTTTTTTTTTTTTGGATATATATGTTTTTATTTTTTTTTAATTTATTTTTTTTGTTTGTTTTTTTTTTAACTTTTTATTTTTTATAAACATATATTTTTATCCCCAGGGGTACAGGTCTGTGAAGTTCCTTACAATTTTTTTAAAAAGATTTTATTTATTCATTAATTTGAGGGAGAGTGTGCATGTGCGCTGGGGAGCAGCAGAGGGAGCAAATCTCAAGCAGACTCCCTCCTGAGCACAGAGCTTGTCTCACGACCTTGAGATCATGATCTGAGCGAAAACCAAGAGTCAGACACTTAACTGACTGAGCCACCCAGACACCCCAAGTTCCTTACAGTTTTTAACTATTCTAAAAGAATAATTACATAAGAATTACAAAAAAGGAAGGTAAATTTAAAGCAACTTTGGTGTATATCACACACGGTGCCTGATTACCAGGGTGACAAGGTGTGCTCAGTGTAGTCCTGCTTTTTGCCAGTTGTACAGCGTAATTATTAATAGTGCTCCCTTAAAAGCTCAAAAACAGACTGTGAATTACATACTCACCATGGGCTGACCAAGTCAACAAATTAGAATTGCTTGTCTCCTACAACATCAGCTCCTATTTCAACCAGAGCTACCTGCTTGGCCCTTTAAGGCTTCAGTTCATTCATGTCCATTCTCAGATTGGCTCTGGCCAGCTCAGGCCATCCTCAGTGAATCCTTTAGCTCAGAGTCAAGCAGCACTCTTGGCGCCCATTCCCCACTGGTACTTTGCAGTCGAACAGGTCTGCTCTTAAACCACTGCTCCATGACTTACTGGATCTGGGATCAGGTTGAATTACTTAGATTAGGCTGTCCAGTAGCACTTCTGCAATAATGGAAATGTTCTGTAATTTGGCACTGGCCAATACAGTAACTACCACCCACAGGTAGCTATTGAGTACTTGCTGTGGGGCTAGTATGAATGAAGAACTTGATTTTTAGTCTTCTTTCATTTAATTTGAAAGTAAATAGCCACATGTGGCTAGTGGCTACCCATGCTGGACAGTGTAAAAACTCTTTGAGCTTCAGTTTCTTCTCTTAAGAAATAGAGATGACACCTACTTTTCAAGGTTGTAAAAGACTAGAGAAAATGCTTCACACGTCAATGGTACCCAAATTACCTTTATGTTTACATGCAGGAATTCTTCTCTAGATTCTGTTCTCCAGTTGCCCACGCTTGGCTCTATGCCCTGACACCTCCTTCTTCCCCATTTCCCCATAGGCAATCAATCACTTTCCAGTGTTGCCACACCTTCTGAAAATGCATCAAGTGTCCCTTATCTCCCATCTAGTGCCACCAGCTTGGCCCAAGCTACCTTTATAGGCGGCTGATTTTGTCTTAAAGAGTCCGTCTGTTTCACTCTTCTCTCCTCCTGATCATTCATGACACCCAAGTCTGAGACATATTTTTAAAAATGCAAATATTATAATTTCCCTACTTAAAGTCCTTCCGTGGTTTCTCAATTGTTAAGGAGAGATAAAGACCAAGACTCTTCCTGAGACCTAAGAGCTGTTGTAAGATCCCACTTCACCTGCCTCTCCAGCTGTCCTTCCCCCTCATCCTCCAACCACACCAGCCTCCTTGCTGATCAAGTACACCAAATCCTTCATGCCTCAGGCCTTTGGCACATACTGTTCTTTTTGTCTGGATGGCTCTCAGTCCTGCCTCTCCTTGTGTAATTAACTCCTACCTATTATTAATACCTCCACTCAGAAATATCTCCTTCTTGGGGAAATGGCTGGCTCAGTCAGTGGAGCATGAGACTCTTGAACTCAGGGTTGTGAGTTGAGCCCCACGTTGGGTATAGAGATTACTTAAAAATAAAATCTTTTTAAAAAAGATTATCTCCATCTCAAGAAACACACTCTCCTGGCACCCTAAATTAGGAGGGAGTCAATTCTCATTGCATCCTGCCTTGTCCCTTTGAGATGCTTATCATAGACTGAAATTCTATATTTATTAATGGGATTTCTTTCTTTCTTTCTTTCTTTTTTTTCAAACAACAAACACCCAGGCCTCACTGCAAGCTCTAGGAGCACAGGCTTGTATTCTTAGCACCTGATACAACACCTGGCTCATAGCAGATGTTCAATATATATTTGTTAAGTGAAGGAGTAGGACCATGGAAAATGATAGATTTTGCAGTAGGAAAACTAAACCTGCAGTTAGGACAATAGCAAAATGGGACACATACACAAAAGCAAAGAGGGGGAAAGAAAGAGAAAAGAAAAGAGAAGAAGGCTGGCAGGGAGGGTAAGGGAAGGAAGGAAAGAAAGAGAGAGAAAAATTTGGTTTCAAACTGTTGCTTCAGAAAAGTCTAGAAATAACCTATTCAGTATTAACATGTGTAAGTTTTGTGTTTTTGTGGTTTAGAGAGACTTATATACTGGGAGTGGACAAGCAATCTTTTCAGTGCATAGGGTTTCTAATGTTCATAATGTGGCCCTAGTTATGACTGATTTTTGAAAATTTATATGCATCTTTCAAATAAGAAAAGGAACTATATTACCTAAAAAAAAAACTTTGTTTTAAAGATTAGGTTAAAAGACATTACTTGTATTGATAAATATTTTCAAATCCAGCATCACTTTATGATTTAGACAGCATAAAAAACAGAACAGAACACTAAAATTACACTGGATATATCCATAATATCTTTTCTTTTTTTAAAGGTTTTATTTATTTATTTGACAGACGGAGATCACAGAGAAGCAGGCAGAGAGAGAGGAGGAAGCAGGCTCCCTGCTGAGCAGAGAGCCCGATGCAGGGCTCGATCCCACGACCCTGGGATCATGACCTGAGCTGAAGGCAGAAGCTTTGACCCACTGAGCCACCCAGGTGCCCCTATCCATAATATCTTTTTATTCTTACTTTCAGCACATTAGATTGAAGTAATCAGAAATCAACATTGAGCGTGTGCTAATTTGTGAAATAAGTCCATCTTATACCAAAAGGTATACATATACAATCAGGAAAAAAGTTTGAACAAAAGCAATATTGAAAACATTTGACATACTGGATTTGAGCATCACAGCTTTGAAAAATATATGAAAATAGGAAGGAGCATCATTGGATGGCTAAGTCTGAAATTTTCAAAATAGTAAACCACACATTCAGGAAGAGATTGATATCTTATTGTGTGTAAATGCATCAATATTATTTTAAAATCATACTAGAAGAACAACACTAATTAGAGATGTCTTTACATAGGGGTGTGTGGTTTCTCAGTAGGTTGGGCATCTGACTCTTGGTTTTGGCTCAGCTTGGTCTTCCTGTCAGTACCAAGTCTGCCTGGGGTTCTTTCTCCCTCTCCCCCTGCCTGCCTGCATGCATTCTCATTCTCTTTCTCTGAAATTAAAAAAAAAAAAAAAGAAAATGTCCTTAGACAAATGTGTGTAAAAAATCTGCAAGGCTAGGTAGTAGGTGAAATAGAAACCCTCCCCCACAGCAGAGAAAGAAAAGTATGCAGAAATTCTTAAAAGGAACTGATACTTGCCTGTCATATATAGAATGCTTCAAAGGAATTTTAGGTGACTATGTAAATAGTTTGATCATAGTTTAATTAGTTAAGGAAAATTACTTTAAGGCCAGTTGGTCTGATCCTAAGGTAGGAGTGCTGATGATGTTGGTGAAGAAGGGCAATATTTAGAAGGCCAAAAAAGTGGGACTTGGCAACTTTGGTGTATGAAAGTGACACACACAAAAAGTCATTGACTGTCAGATTCTTTAACTGAACACCTTTGTGGATGGTGATCCCTCTTGGGCTGAGAGGATGGGGCTGAGAGGAGGGCTACATATGAGGGCAGAAATGAATTCATTTTGGAGCCTACTGAGTTTGAAGTGCCTCTCAAATAGCAAGATATGCCCATTTGACGGTTCAAAGTATAGAATTCAGGAGAAAATTGGGAAAGGTGAAGCAAAATTAAGGATTTATTTATATGTAAGTGAAATCTGATGCCATGGGAGTAACAACAACAAAACCCTCCAAGGGTATTGAAATACCCAATTGGCATCCAGTGATGCCAATGTTCAATCTATTCAAGTCTTGCTCCGCAGAGCATGGCCCACAAACCAGTGTGAAAGCCAGCCTCCAAGAAAGTCCCCACTCCAGGTGTTCATGACCTTGTGTAGTCCCCTCCCATGACAAATAGGGCTGACTTATGTAACCAGCAGGATGTTGTGTAAATGACAGATCGCCACTTCCAAGGAGGGTTCATGAAGGATGTTGTGGCTTCTTGTTTGCCCTCTGGGATCATTAAGTGCAGGAAGTTAGCTGCCATGTCCTGAGGACACTAGGGCTACATAGGGACCGGGAACTGAGGGCTCCTCCCACCAGTCATGGGAACTACCTTTGCAGCACAGAATCTTCCAGCCCCACTTGTGCTTTATGTGACTACAGCTGTTGCCAGCATCTGGCCTACAACCTCCTATGAGATCTTGATCCAGACCCACCTAGCTCCTGGGACTCAGGACTCATCAGAAGCTGTGTAAAGTAATACCTTTGCTGCATGAGGCTGCTGACTTTTCGAGTAATGCGCTCACAGCCGTCCATAGCTAATCCAATCTGCATCCAAGTTGTAATCTGGAAGCCTGTTGAAATGCAGACATCTAATAAATTCAAATCCGCATTTTAGCTCCACAGCTTTTATGCACTTCAAGATTGAGAAGCTCGGAAAGAGACTAAAAAGGGCAAGAATGCTTGGGGCGGTACTGGAGGGAGGGAGAGGCGCTGCCATCCAGAAGTGAGGCAGAGGAAGAGTTGCTACAGAAGGTGGAAGGACATCTGGAGAAATAAAATCATGAGGAGAAAGAACTGATGAGGAAGACAAGGGAGAAAAAATGTCAAGAAGACAGAACTTAGCAGCATTAAGATGATACAGAGAGTGAGTGGGAGAAGCAATAGACAATGGCCAGGAAGGTTGCGGTTATGCTTTTTTAAAAGTGTTCTTATATTTTAGAGATAGACACTGAAATATTTAAGGATGAAATGACATCATGTCTGGGATTTGCTTCAAAATACTGTGAGAGGGGAGGGAACGGGGGTTTGGATGAGACACACTTGTCCGTGAATTGATCATTGTTGAAACTGGGGGGATGGGTACATGGGACAAATAGCACATTATACTCCTGGGTCTATTTAACTATGTTTGAAATTTCTCACATTAAAAAGTTTTAAAATGCCATAAAATTGCTTTGGGAGATTATGGGGGAGATTATGAGTGACTTTCATCAGAGTAAATTTATTGGAGTTTTAGAGCAGGAGCCAGACAGCAGCGTGCTGAGTGAAAGACAAGAGATGAGGAGAGCGACTGGGGATTATTCCTTTCAGAAGTCTGATTTTAAAAGGAAGGAGAGAGAATAAAGCTTCAAGGGAGGGAAAGTTAATGTGAGTTTGTTAGACTGAGAGAGAGCACCGAAGGCTCTCTAAAAAACAAAAAATAAAGAAAAAAATCCAATTGTTACGACTGCACAACAGCCATCAACATCCACCTCGAGGCTCTGAGTCTCCCCCATTGCTGTTCTTTAGCTTTGTTTGAAAATTGTAGACTTTCTTCAAATTGCCTTAAGGCTCTCCAAATTTGTGGTTGATCCAATTACCAGAACTGCAGTTAAGGCAAATGCTTCCATCAATAGCTGTGGATAGTGCTATGAATAACACTCAAGTGGTGAAGGCATTGCCTGCACTGAGAATTTTAGGGTTGTTTAATGAAATCTCAAGAAATGAGTGGCCCAAATCCAGTGGCACCAGCTTGCAGTTGTCATGAGGATTAAGGAACATGAATAAGAGTGCTCAGCAAGTGTTACTTTTGTTTCCTTCATTATTTTCCATTTTCTAAAATGTGTTTGAAGGACAGCAATCCTAAAAGATGTTAGCAAGTGTCACAACAGCAAAAGTTGTTCCATAGACAAATACATTTGGGACACATTGGGCTGACAGTTGAATACCCATTCTTATTGCAGAACTTCTTAAAACTATTTGCAAGTGCTTTGTGAATTTTCAAGAATACATAGTCGTTTTAAAAATTTCTTCTTCTTTTTTTTAAAGATTTTATTTCTCTATCTGTCAGATAGAGAGTGAGCCACAAGCAGGGGAAGCAGCAGGCAGAGGGAGAAGCTGCCTCCCCAATGAGCAGGGAGCCTAGTGTGGGATTTGATCCCAGGACCCTGGGATCATGACTTGAGTGGAAGGTAGACACTTAATGGACAGAGCCATGCAGGCGTCCCAGAAAATACAACAATTTCTGATTGTTTTAGCCCATGAATTTTTTTTTGGAAAGGAGAGTTTTTCGGGACTGTTGTACCTCAGAACCTACTTTGGGAAATAATTGCACTAAATCCTGTGATCTACATAATCATCACATTTAAACATTTGAATGCATTTAAACATTTATTGCCAGCAACATTTTCTTACAGAGATGTGCTCACTTTTGCTTTTCCGGCTTTATCAGTTACATTCTGAATAATGACATGCATCTTCCACGAGTCATTCATAAAGATTTGTGAGGATACTAAATTCCTGTCAACTGTATCATAATGGGAAGTTTGTTGTTGTCATTGCTATTTTGTTTGTTGTTAGTATCCCAATCTCCCATAGAATCTTAGGAGACAGTTTTCTGCAGCAGTTAAGAAGATCAGCTCTGGAATCTGATAACCAATATGGATTTAGAACGAGATGCGAGACTTGGCAAATCTCTTGGAATATGCTGAGCCTCAGTGTTCTCATCAATAAAATGAGGGTAAAATATAGTGATATATCTTATACAGTTGACCCTTGAACAACATGGACTTGAACTGTGTGAATCCACTTACATGTGGATTTTTAGAAATAAATACATACAGTGCTATAAATGTATTTTCTCTTCCTTATCATTTAATAACATTAGTAACATTTACTTTTCTCTAGCTTACTTTAAGGTTAAGCATATAGTATATAGGGGCGCCTGAGTAGCTAAGTTGTTAAGTGTCTGTCTTTGGCTCAGGTCATGATCCCAGAGTCCTGGAATTGAGCCCTGCATCAGGCTCCCAGCTCAGCGGGAAGCCTGCTTCTCCCTCTCCCACTCCCCCTGCTCGCGTTCTGTCTCTTGCTGTGTCTCTCTCTGTCAAATAAATAAAATCTAAAAAAAAAAAAAATATATATATATATATATATATAATATATATAATACATATACAAGATATGTGTTAATTGGTGGTTTATGTTATGGATAAGGCTTTTGGTCAACAATAGGCTATTTATTAGTAGTTCAGTTTGGGGGGATTCAAAATGTAGATTTTTGATTGCACAAGATGCCCCAACCCCATGTTGCTCGAGGGTCAGCTGTATTTTGTTCTCTCTCTATATTTTTATATACACTTTAGTTAGCCATTTAATAAATTATATTTTATTAATACCATCTTATAGGTTTAGCTCTCTGTTTCCTTTATAAAGTCTTTTATAGGTATTATTAAAGAGAAGATGAGAGTCTTAAACTGAGAGAGCCTTACCAGCCTGCGATGAAGAAAGACCCAGCTGCTAAGATTAACTGAGCAGATATGAGTCTCTCCTTAATGACTAGTCAGCCTCCTAGGAACAGGGGTTGAGACTGGGACCTGTTTGAAGAAATGTCCAGAGCAGATAAAGCTAGAAGACATATGTCGCATGTCCATGGGAGCCTGCCGAGGGTTAAGTGGGAGAAACAAAACCTGGTGATTTAGGGGGAGAGGTAGCAGTCAGAGATGGAACCTGAGGCTAATTTGTATCAGGGCTCTGAATATGTCACCCCCAAACATGCCATTTTGGCATATTGACTATTTTGAATTAAAGGTACTTGAGAAACAGCCGGTGCAAGAAGTAGGCTCTAAAACGCAGCAGATAAATCTGCCACATGAAAGGTGCCCTTCCTGTGCCAAGAGGTTCGGAGACATCCTTATCTTCTGAGTCTGAGAATGTAGGGCTAAGAAGACTATAAAAACAAACATTGTTACTTCTTTGCCATTCTACTAACCCTAGCCCAAACCCCTTTGTCTTGTCAATTCTTCACAAAATCTATTGTTTATTTGTCTAAAAGGTATGAAACCTTTCTGCTCTGACCACTAATTTGAATCTCATACCTTGAGTCTCATACCTTGAATGGGGCTCCTGTGTGTTAATAATGTGTGTGCATAATTAAATTTGTTTTTCTTCTGTTAATCTTTTTATTACAAGAAAATCTCAGCCAAGAACCTAAAAAGGGAAAATTGCTTTTCTTTCCTTACACTTGAATATATTCAAGAAACAAAGCAGAAGCAATTTGGGAAAGTACAAATTGTAAATAGGGCTGAGTCACCCTGAGCTCCCTCTTCCTGTGGGCTGGCTGCATGGTTTAGCCTGGGGTTAAAGCCTTGTGTCACAACTGGAAGGTGCCTCAACTGGTCTGATATCTGTGTGGTTGCCCAATTTGTTACAGATACATGAGCTGCTTAGAGAGTTGCTAATTCCTTCTCAGGCTCATTCCTTTCTCCTTTCCACATGCCTATTTCTAAGTATTATTTGCAAACCCTTTACTATTTGTATTAGTTAGAGTTCTCCAGAGAAAGAGAATCAATAGGATTGATCTATCTATCTATCTATCTATCTATCTATCTATCTATCATCTATCTATCTATCTATCTAATCAACAGGGAAAAAGATGGAGATTTATTTTAAGACATTGGCTCATGGGCTTGTGTGATTATAGGCCTGGCAAGTCCTAAGTCTGCAGAGTTGGCTGGCAGGCTGGAGACCAGGGGAGGGGTTGATGTTGCCATTTCAAGTGCAAAAGTAATCTGCTGGCAGAATTCCCTTTTCTTTGGGAGAGGTGAATTTTCTTCAACTGATTGGACGGTTTCTTCACCTGACTTGATAAGGCCCAACCATGTATGGAGAATAATCTTCTTTGTGCAGAGTCCACTGATTTAAATGCTCATTTCATCTAAAAAATAACCTTCACAGAAACATCTAGAATAACATTCGACCAAATATCTGGGTACCATGACTAGCCAAGTTGACAAAAATTTAATCACCATGCTATTCTTTCTTCTTTCACCAAAAGCCAGTTCACATATTAAAAAGAGAAGTAGTTGGTTCTTGGAAACTTGAAACTCATTGTAGAGATGTGTATTAATTTTTATGCTCTCATTATTGGGCTCTCACATTAGCATGGCCTAATTTCTACTACCAGGAATAGGATGTGTGCTGTGCTAATGGGAAATGATATATTTAGTGTTTTGTAGGATCATTCTTTAATGTCTGTGTCCCTTTTGTTGGATGAGAGCCCACATGGAGTAGCTGGATGAAAGTGTCCTTTCTGCTTACCCCTGCATTAGGAATAAAAGAGAGAAAATATGTGTGTGTAAGGGAAAAAAGATCTATTATTTTGCAGTTATTTATGGTATTATAATCAATATAATAACTTTCAAGTACCTTTTAGTTAGTAAGCTCTGCAGAAGATAAAGTAATTCCGTATCAGCGGAAGCCAGTGACTTCTCCCATGTTGGGTTCAATTCTAGTTGTGTTTTAACTGATACACAAAACTTTATATAAATACATTATGCTTAGTAGATAAATAATACTTTTTGAATTAGAGTAATTTAAATCAATTCACTACCTAATACTGCAATCAATTTAGCTTCTGTAATATGTTAAGTAGCCATATTTGGTTTACAGAATAGTACAATGATATGAAACCAATTTTTTTAAAGCATCTTGACATTTCTTTTTGTTGATATGTGGGAAAAGATAACATTTTCAAGTTAACCTATTTATTACCATGGGATATTAAGAGAATGATAGACAATATAGATTCCTTTTTTAAAAATAGATTTTGTTTGTTTATTTATTTGACAGAGAGAGACGCAGTGAGAGAGGGAACTGACGCAGGGGGAATGGGAGAGAGAGGAGGCTCCCCGCCGAGTGGGGAGCCCAATGCAGGGTTCAATCCCAGGACGCTGGGATCAGGACCCAAGCCAAAGAGATATGCCTAATGACTGAGCCACACAGGTGCCCTGACAATATAGATTTCTTAAAGGTAGAGACCAAAGCTCCTATTTGCCCAGACAAGGGGAATTAACATGATGTTTTAGCTTAACTGATGAAGAAAAGTTGGTTATTTTTTCAGGGGTCAACATCTGGTCAACTCCAGTTAGGAACAGCTGTATTGATGCCCTGTGGGTTCCTTTAGCAACAAGAAGAGCAAGTGACCATGGAAATGGGGCACTTTAAAAATCAATGCATTCCCACTAACTCTGTAAGAAGATTCCTCTTTGTCCACATCTTTGCCAATGTCTGTTGTTTCCCAAGGTGTTATTTTAGCCATTCTGACCAGTATGAGGTGGTATCTCATTGTGGTTTTGGTTTGTATTTCCTTGATGCCAAGTGATGTTGAGCACATTTTTGTATGTCTGTTGACCATTTGGATGTCTTCTTTGGAGAAATATCTTCATGTCTTCTGTCCATTTCTTGACTGGATGTTTTGGTTTTGGGGTATTGAGTTTGGTACATTATACATATACTTTATCAGTGAAGATGTTAGCAAATATCTTCTCCCATTCTGTCAGTTGTCTGTTGGCTCTGTTGATTGTTTCTTTAGCTGTGCAAAAGCTTTTTACCTTGCTACTAAAAGTATAGACCCTAGACTGATAGCATCCGCCTCACCTGAGAGCATATAGATCTGCTGAATTATAATCTTAATTTTAACAAGATCCCCAAGTGATTCCGATGCACATTACAGTTGGGAGAATCAATAGCTTAATCAAGAGAATATTTCATTATTTCACAGGACTGGAAGGTCATTGCAGCTTCCCAGGCAGCTTCTCTGTATTTTTCTTAGCTTCCACTCATGTTCCAAAAAAGGCTGCCATAGCTCTGGACATCATGTCTTCACATTACTTTGTTCACAAAAAGGAAGGACAGTTTCTCTTGGTGTCTCTTTTTTGACAAAAAGAAAAATATTTCACAAAAACCCCTACCAAACCTCTTTGGTGTGATTGGCTCCTGCCTGGTGATTCCATTAGCAGGGAGGATGAAAGTGTCAAGATTGGCTAAGACTAATCAACATTCACTCTGAGGCTAAACTAAGATCAGCTTTCCTGTGCACACAATCACACAGGAGCTCTTCTACTGAGAAAGGGGTGGGAAGAGCAGGGTACCAGATGAGCATCAGCAGTGACTGCCGAAGTATTGCTGCTTTCTGACTCTCTAGCCAGACTTGTCTTCAAAGACCTGTCATGAGACTTTGAAATGATATACAGGGATCCATTTCTGTGATCATGACTGTAATTGGAATGTCAAATAAAAGTCTTCTTAAGACTAATTAAAAAAAAAAAAACTAAAAAACAATGCAAATTCCGGGGCCCCATTGCAGATCCATCCAATCAGAATCTCAGGTGGGAGGGCTGGCAGTCTATTGTTTGAAGACTCACTAGGTTGGGTACCCCTGAACTTGAACAGTTTCTCCAGTTGCTACATCTGATCTAGCTCACTGATGTGTTAATGTGTAGTTCTCTAAAAGAACAATTGGAATAGCAATAACAATGACATAATAATAATAGCAACAACATAACAATAGCCAAATACCTTTCTAGTGTTTACATGAGCCAGATACTAGTCCAAAACTTTACATATGTTAACTCATTGAACCTTCCTAGCCACTTTATTATCTCAGCTTTTCAGATGTATAAACTGAGGCACAAAATGATTAAATAATTTGTCCAAGATAGACACAGTTACTAGAGAACATTTGAACAGAGGCCATCAGGCTCTTGAGTCTGTTACTAAAATAAGGGTTCTATGATCAAATATTTTTTGGAAATTCTGCTCTTTTTTAAAATTTATAATGTGTTAGTGCAAAATTTTGAGAGGTCTTTCATAAATAATGCTGCTCAATATCAAATTATTTAATACAGTTCATAAATTTATCTTTAGAACCCTTTTCTTTATATTGTTTGTTAATATCTTGAGGAATTTGTATTTTGAGGGACACCATCCGGAAAACAATAATATAGACAGAAGGTGTCTTGTTACTCTTACTCTTGATTATATTCTCTTCCTCTCTGTCTCTCTGTCTGTCTGTCTGTCTCTCTCTTTCTCTGTCTCCCTTTTTAGATAGTCTGATGAAGACCTGAAATCTGGAGACTTTGACTGCAGCTCAGGCTATCTTCTCTGCCAGATCTATCACCCTGAATGATGATTCAATACTGTAGACATTAGTTTCCTCATGTGAAATGAGAAGCCTAGACAGATTGCCAAGCCTCCTTCCAGCACACAAATGTTTGAATCTGTGATTTTTCGCTGGGAAGCTCCAGGAACGATGTTAAATGGATCCACTTATTTTCACTAAGAAGAATGGAGTTTAATTTTTGCAGGAGGAACTTAGGTCAGTTTTAAGAAAAACTTTCTGAACATGAAGATTATATTACTTTGAAACATTTTACCATGAAATGTTCTTATAATAAGATTAATAGCAACAATGGCAACAGTAACCAAATAAGTAGTCAGCCTGCTACAGTTTACAAAGTTCTTTTACCTCTCTCTACCTGCTGTATTTGGCATTTCCCCAGGGAGAGATTACTATCATGTCCATTTTAAAGATGAATAACTACCAAATTCAGTGAAATTAAATGACTTGCTCAGGAACAAGAGCCAGTAGATAAGTGAACTGTTTCAATCATTGCTTTTAACTCCAAATCCCAGACTCTTTCAAGGTGGTCATATGAGTTTTGGTTTACATGGTGACGGATACCCTACTGATCAGGTTAGATGGCCACCCATTTGGCAGAGTTTGTATGTAGACCTTTTGGAATACAGGCATGACATTTTGGTTTCAGGGAAGTCCTGATATTCTTCAAGAATGTTCTTTTGCGAGCTGGAGCAAATAATCCTAAAATTTGTATGGAATCAGAAGAGACCCCAAATCACTAAGGAAATGTTGAAAAACAAAAATAAAACTGGGGGCATCACGTTACCTGATTTCAAGCTTTACTACAAAGCTGTGATCACCAAGGCAGCATGGTACTGGCAAAAAAACAGACACATAGACCAGTGGAGGGAGTAGACAGCCCAGATATGGACCGTCAACTCTATGGACAAATAATCTTTGACAAAACAGTAAAAAATATACAGTGGAAAAAAGACAGTCTCTTCAATAAATGGTGCTGGGAAAACTGGACAGCTATATGTAGAAGAATGAAACTCGAGCATTCTCTTACACTGTACACAAAGATAAACTCAAAATGGATAAAAGACCTCAATGTGAGACAGGAATCCATCAGAATCCTAGAGAAGAACATAGGCAGTAATCTCTTCGATATCAGTCACAGCAACTTCTTTCAAGATATGTCTCCAAAGGCAAAGGAAACAAAAGCGAAAATGAACTTTTGGGACTTCATCAAGATCAAAAGCTTCTGCACAGCAAAGGAAACAGTCAACAAAACGAAGAGGCAATCCACAGAATGGGAGAAGATATTTGCAAATGACAGTACAGACAAAAGGTTGATATCCAGGATCTAGAAAGAACTCCTCAAACTCAACACACACAAAACAGACAATCATATTAAAAAATGGGCAGAAGATTTGAACAGACATTTCTCCAATGAAGACATACAAATGGCTATCGGACACATGAAAAAATGTTCATCAATAGCCATCAGGGAGATTCAAATTAAAACCACATTGAGATACTGCCTTACACCAGTTAGAATGGCCAAAATTAGCAAGACAGGAAACAACATGTGTTGGAGAGGATGTGGAGAAGGGGGAACCCTCTTACACTGTTGGTGGGAATGCAAGTTGGTGCAGCCTCTTTGGAGAACAGTGTGGAGATTCCACAAGAAATTAAAAACAGAGCTTCCCTATGACCCTGCAATTGCACTACTGGGTATTTACCCCAAAGATACAGATGTAGTGAAAAGAAGGGCCACTTGTACCCCAATGTTTATAGCAGCAATGGCCACAGTCACCAAACTGTGGAAAGAACCAAGATGCTCTTCAACGGACAAATGGATAAGGAAGATGTGGTCCATATACATACACTGTGGAGTATTATGCCTCCATCAGAAAGGATGAATACCCAACTTTTGTAGCAACATGGACAGGTCTGAAAGAAATTATGCTGAGTGAAATAAGTCAAGCAGAGAAAGTCAATTATCATATGGTTTCACTTATTTGTGGAGCATAACAAATAACATGGAGGACAAGGGGAGATGGAAAGGAGAAGGGAATTGGGGGAAATTGGAAGTCCATGAGAGACTATGGACTCTGAAAAACAATCTGAGGGTTTTGAAGGGATGGGGGGGGGGGATGGGAGGTTGGAGGAACCAGGTGGTGGGTATTATAGAGGGCACGTACTGCATGGAGCACTGGGTGTGGTGCAAAAACAATGAATACTGTTACGCTGAAAAGAAATAAATAATTTAAATAAAAAGAATGTTCTTTTGCTTTTTTTTTTTTTAATATTTTCCATGGATTTCTTTTCTTTTTCAATAAAGGCATAGGTACAGTTAAATACTGTATAGAGCACAAAACAATTCAAAGAGCAGTGTCTATTAAGGTGTTAGGATTCTAGCCATAGTTATAATGGTAATGATGTTTATATTTGTGAAAAATTCTTATCACCATCACCATCATTGTCAAGTCCCTGCTTTTCTCTTTGTTAGCTCTAGCTAGGGTATTTCAATGCCATTTTTCTGGATTATCTCTCACCGCTATATCTCTACAAGTTGAGTGATACTATTTTGCCTATTAAAAACTAGGCCCAGGGCACTTGGGTGGCTCAATTGGTTAAGTGTCTGCCTTTTCCTCAGGTGATGATCCCAGGGTCCTGGGATCTCTGCACAGTGGGGAGTCTGCTGCTCTCCCCCTCTGCCTCTCCCATGGCTTGTGCTCTTTCTTACTCTCTCTCAAATAAATAAATAAATCCTTAAAAAACAAAAAAACATTTTTTGACATTTCAGAATGACATTTGACATTCTGACATTTGAGTACACATATTAGTAAGTCTTCTTGGACAGGTGTTTGGACAGGTGTTTTTAAAAATAATTAATTAATTAATTAATTAATTAATTTGAGAGAGAGAGAGAAAGAGGGACAGCACAAGTGGGAGGCACAGAGGGAGAGGGAGAGGGAGAATCTCAAACAGACTCCATGCTGAGTATGGAGCCCAATGCAGGGATCAACCCCAGGATCCCGACATCATGGCCTGAGCTGAAACCAAGAGTCAGATGTTTAACCGACTGCACAACCTAGCAGACACTTCAGAATTTTTAGATTTTTATATGAAACAAAAGTAGAGAAAATTCTATAATGAACATGCATGTACTTATCCAACCTTAACAATTCTCAGCTCACAGTCAATTTTCCTGAATTTATCTCCTAACCCCCTGCCCTGCCACTCGCATCTTGCGAAACACTAGACATTGTGCTATTTATATCAGAACATATTTTGATAATAAACCTTTCCTGTTATTTTAGTTAGACATATCAGTGGGGGAAAAAGAGAAGGAATTGAAGACGTACTAAATTTTTAGCTAGAAGCATTAAAACAAAATGATTTTTTTTTAAGATTTTTTTTTAACATTTTATTTATTTATCAGTCAGAGAGAGAGAGAGAGAGAGAGCAAGAGGAAGCACAGGCAGACAGAGTGGCAGGCAGTCAGAGGGAGAAGCAGGCTCCCTCCGGAGCAAGGACCCTGATGTGGGACTGGATCCGAGGGCACTGGGATCATGACCTGAGCCGAAGGCAGCTGCCCAACCAACTGAGCCACCCAGGCGTCCCTAAAACAAAATGATTTTTAAAGAATAGTTAATTGACAGCACTTTTTTAAAAAATATATTTATTTTTTAAATTTCTTTTCAGTGTTCCAGAATTCATTGTTTATGCACCACACCCAGTGCTCCATGCAATACATGCCCTCTATAATACCCACCACCGGGCTTACCCAACCTCCCACACCCCATCCCTCCAAAACCCTCAGATGGCTTTTCAGAGTCCACAGTCTCTCATGGTTCATCTCCCCCTCCAATTTCCCCCAACTTCCTTCTCCTCTCTAACTCCCCATGTCCTCCATGTTATTCCTTATGTTCCACAAATAAGTGAAATCATATGATAATTGACTTTCTCTGCTTGACTTATTTCACTCAGCATAATCTCCTCCAGTCCCATCCATGTTGCTACAAAAGTTGGGTATTCATCCTTTCTGATGGAGGCATAATACTCCACAGTGTATGTATATGGACCACATCTTCCTTATCCATTTGTCCGTTGAAGAGCATCTTGGTTCTTTCCACAGTTTGGTGACTGTGGCATTGCTGCTATGAATATTGGGGTACAGGTGGCCCTTCTTTTCACTACATCTGTATCTTTGGGGTAAATACCCAGGAGTGCAATTGCAGGGTCATAGGGGAGCTCTATTTTTAATTTCTTGAGGAATCTCCACACTGTTTTCCAAAGTGGCTGTACCAACTAACATTCCCACCAACAGGATAAGTGGGTTCCCCTTTTTCCACATCCTCTCCAACACACATTGTTTTCTGTCTTGTTAATTTTGGCCATTCTAACTGGTGTAAGGTGGTATCTCAATGTGGTTTTAATTTGAATCTCCCTGATGGCTATTGATGAACATTTTTCATGTTTTAAACCATATTCATGACAAATAAAAAACAAAAACAAATAAAAATCTATCTCTTTTTGGAATGAGGCAAAATAACATAATCAGACATTAGTAACTTACTTTTTCAGAATGTTAATTAATTCACAAAACACTATCAAATACACTTCACATTTGATACATAAACAGATCTGTGAAGTAAGTAGGTTTTTACCATTTTAAAGATAATGAATAAGGCTCAGAGATGGGTACTCCAAAGTGTCTTAGTCTGTTTGGGCTGCTATAACAAAATAACATAGACTGGGCAGCTTATAAGCAACAGAAATTTGTTTCTCATGTTTCTGGAGGCTAGAAGTCTGAGATCAGGATGCCGGTCAGGTGGGAGCCCTCTTCCAGGCTGCAGCCTTCTCATTGTGTCCTCGAATGGTTGAGGGGAAAACATGTTCTCTGGCTCTCTTACAAATGCACTAATTCCGTTCACTGGGGCTCTACCCTCCTAACCTAATCATGTTCCAAAGGCCCCACCTCCTGACACCAGCATCTTGGAGGTTAAGATGTCAATAAATGAATTTTATTCATTTCATTTCATTTATTTATTTACTGGCAAAGACATTCAGACCACACCACAATGTCAAGCAACTTGTCAGTGTCAGGACTTGAAACTTAAACTAATTTAAATTTCAGTTTCACTCCCCACCTCACCCCCCCACTATACTGCAAATGCAATCTGAACAAAGGACCACATTTACATGCAGCCTTTCTTATTAGCAATCTTTTGTTGTAAATGACAGAATGTCAACTCTAATAAGGTTGTGCAAAAGGAGAAATTAAAGATTTAGGAAGCAGGAAGGGGCCAAGGTAGGTCATGCTCAGATACTGCACAGTCCAGAAGCTCAGGCAGAAGTCTATCTCTTGCTATGCCTTGGCTCTGCTCTCTTTTGCTCTGATCCCTTATGCCAACAGGTTCTTTCCTTTGGTAGCAAAGATGGCCACCACTCATTCCAGGCTTACATTCTAGCGGTTACCAACTCTAGGAGAGAGAGATTTACATTTATTGGCCTCAACTGGATCAAAGGCCCACCTTTGGAATGGGTATGGGGTTAGCCCCATCTGTACTGTGCTCATTGCTAATGAGGAGAAGGTGCATCTAGAAAGGGACATCTGAGAGCTGGTACTAGTAAAAAGGAGGAGTGCTGGGCCGATTAAAGATTGTTCAAAACTCAGAGAAAAATGACACCATGAAAGAAATTATGAAAGTTTTAAGTGGGACAGGTGGAAGAAATCTAATCTTTTAGTAAGAGGAATTTCAGAAAGGATGACATAATCAAAACAGAAGCACTAATCAAGGAAGTTAAATTTCTTTTTTTTTTTTTTAAGATTTTATTTATTTGACAGAGAGAGAGAGAGAGAGAGAGAGATCACAAGTAGGCAGAGAGAGAGAGAGAAGCAGGCTCCCCACCGAGCAGAGAGCCTGATGCGGGGCTCGATCCAGGACCCTAAGATCATGACCTGAGCCGGAGGCAGAGGCTTAACCCACTGAGCCAGCCAGGCACCCCAAGTTAAATTTCTTGATCTGAAGAAAGGCCCCATTTTGAAAATTAAGAGCACATATCATGTACCAGGAAAATTATTTGCAAAAGCAACATGCCTGAATGTATTCTGACAGAATTGGAAACTTTGAAAATAAATTTTATTTATTTGTCAGAGAGAGAGGAGAGAAAGAGAGTGAGCGAGTGCACAAGCAGGGGGAGTGGTAGGTAGAGGGAGAAGCAGGCTGAGCACGAAGCCCAGTGAGGGACTCAATCTCAGGACCCTGGGATCTTGACCTGAGCCAAAGGCAGATGCTTAACCAACTGAGCCACCCAACTGTGCCAACAGAACTGAAAACTTTAATGATAAAGAAGAAATCCTACAAGAATCTAGAACAATTTTTATCCACAAAGAAATGCCAACATCAGGGAGGCCTCAGCCTTCTTCTTTGTCACATCTAGTATTGGAAAGAATCTCAGCCTTGTTCCTCCCAGAGAGCAGAGCCAGAGACAAGAGTTTGAGTGCAGACAGTTGAGGTAAGGCCCGGGTAGGGCTACATTGAGTGATTTACTTGACAGTCATTTTCTTTTCTTCTAGTACCATGGGTTTGATTCAGGTTGGCACATGGCCCAGATTGGTTCCCCCTGCAGTCTGAGCTCTGACTGGTTGACACAAAGTTAGGAAAACTGACCCACATCCTTCCCAGAGGCAGTGCTCTACAGAGCATCCTCTTTCCTGCCTTTCAGAGCCTGGAACTGTGAGGGGTTTGGACTCATCCTCTGGTTGTTCAGCTTTTCCTTTGACTCTGGGAGCTACTAAAGGCCTGTTTCAATTCCTTCTTTGTCTAATTTAGGCAGAATTCATTCTATCGGTTGTAAGAATGCTGATTGACTACTGCTGTACAGTGGCCTGCTTTACTCCATCTGCTCTAACTTTCATGCAATTACAACCAAAACTCCATTTGGAGATAATAAATAGGCCAGTGGCATTATTGAAGGGTATACCATGAACGAACAAGGAAAATAATAGTATATATTAGGAAAATCGGCAATTTGGAAGAAAAAGCCCTATTTGGTTTCCATGCCTAATAGCATGTATTAAAATAAATTAAAAAATAAAATTCAGGGGCACCTGGATGGCTCAGTCATTAAGTCTCTGTCCTCAGCTCAGGTCATGATCCCAGGGTCTTTGGATAGAGTCCCGCCATTGGGATCTCTCCTCAGTGGGAAGCCTGCTGCTCCCTCTCCCATTACCCCTGCTTGTATTCCCTCTCTTGTTGTGTATCTCTCTGTAAAATTAATAAATAAAATCTTTTAAAAATAAAATTCAAATGGATTGAAGAATTAAAGCTTGTGAAGAAAAAAAATACATGGAAGTTATATGAAAGCTGAAAAATCTTGAGTGGCTACCTTACAGATCTTTGCACCAAAGATATTATAAGCATAAAACAAAGGAAAGGAATACAATAGAAAAAAATTTAACATAAGTATTAAAGGATTATGTTGACCTAAAAATATTAGATGCAATGTACCCAAGCATGGAATGATTTAATGCTTTATCTTCCCTTGCTTTGCTAATGATCACGGACTTACCTGTAAGGTCAAAGGAAAGAAAGGCAATCTTCCAGGGATGGTGGCAGCCAATACTTAAAATGGTGTATTGTCTGTATAATCTGAATAATCTGTATAATCTGAATAATGTGTGTAATCTGAAATACTTAAAATGATGAACTTCCTTTCAAGTTCTGTGGCTTATCTTAAAAACGTCATATAAATATGATCATCAATGTTTGTTCAAACATGAAAATGTTTAAAATGATCACAGAATGAAATTTTCCATCTGCTTAAGGATCTCTTATGGTTTCTTTCCTCTGATTTTGTCTTGTTTTATTTTTTCCTCTCTTCCCCTATGATCCTGTTTTGTTTCTTAAATTTCACATACAGTGAGATCATATGATATTTGTCTTTCTCTGATTGGCTTATTTCACTTAGCATAACACCCTTTAGTTCTATCCATGTCATTGCAAATGGCAAGATTTTGTTTGTTTGACAGCTGAGTAGTATTCCATTGTATATATATGTCACATCATCTTTATCCATTCATCTGTCAATGGACATCTGGGCTCTTTCCGTAGTTTGGCTATTGTGGACAATGCTGCTATGAACATTGGGGTGCGGATGCCTCTTTGGATCACTACATTTGATCTTTGGGGTAAATTCCTGTGCAATTCCTGGGTCATAGGGTAGCTCTATTTTCAACTTTTTGAGGAACCTCCATACTGCTTTCCAGAGTGGCTACACCAGCTTGCATTACCACCAACAGTGTAGAAGGGTTCTTCTTTCTCCACATCCTCGCCAACACCTGTCCTTTCCTGACTGGTTAATTTTAACAATTCTGACTGGTGTAAGGTGGTATCTCACTGTGGTTTTGATTTGTATTTCCCTGATACCGAGTGATGTGGAGCATTTTTTCATGTGTCTGTTGATGATTTGGATGTCTTCTTTGGAGAAATGTCTATTCATGCCTTCTGCCCATTTCTTGATTGGATTATTTGTTCTTTGGGTGTTGAATTGGTAAGTTCTTTATAGATTTTGGATACTAGCCCTTTATCTGCTAAGATGTTTGCAAATATCTTCTTCCATTCTCTTGGTTGTCTTTTGGTTTTGTCTACAGTTTCTTTTGCTGTGGAGAAGCTTTTTATCTTGGTTAAGTCCCAATAGTTCATTTTTGCCTTTGTTTCCCTTGCATTTGGAGACATGTCTAGCAAGAAGTTGTTGCAGCTGAGGTCACAGAGGTCACTGCCTCTGTTCTCCTCTAGGATTTTGATGGACTGTCTCACCTTTAAGTCTTTCATCCATTTTGAGTCTATTTTTGTGTATGATATAAGAAAATGGTCAAGTTTCACTTCTGCATGTATCTACACTTTAGTTTTCACTTGTGTTTTAGAAAAGTGATTTCTGTGAATTATTATGTTCCTCAATGACAGATGAAGATTTTATGTTGTAATAAGATCATAGAAACAGCACTGTGACATTCTATTATTATTGTAATGAAAATAATAGAGCAATATTGCATCTACTAGAGCGTTTTGATCTCAGATATTTTCTTGTTTATTTTATTGAACTTTTGATCTTAAAAAATATTTCAGACCTCAGAAAAATTAAAAGAATATTATAAAGAACTTCTAGACGTTGCCATATTTGCTACACCTCTATCTGTATTAAATTTGGTTATGATATACTAATTCACACCATGTTTTTTATTCTTTTCATTATTTTCTTCCTGAATAAATTAGGAGTTAGAGATTATGATCCGTTATCCCTAAATACTTCAGCATTATCTCCTGGGAACAAGAACATTCCCTTATATAACCATGGTGCTATTATCATATTCCAAAAATTTAACAGGAAACAATACTAAAACTAATACACAGTCTAAATTGAAATTTTGGCAATTGTCCCAATAATGTATTTTATAAAAGCAACTTTTTCTCCCCAATTCAAGATCCAGTCAAGAACCACATATCCAATTTAGTCATGGTGATTTTTTAGTCTTCTTTGTTCTAGAAGGCAGTGTTTTAGTCTTTCTTTGCCTTTCATGACAGTGACAATTTTGAAGCATACAGACCTATTTTGTAGGAAAAAAACCTCACAGATTTTGAAGTCTGAGGGAAGAGTGTCAACACAGGGCCAGAAATCCGGGATTCTAGTTGATGAGCTACCACAAATGAGTTGTGGTTGTTTGTATTCTCAGAACCAATCTACTTGTCTTTAAAATGGGGATAGTGTTGGGGCACCTGTGTGGCTCAGTTCATTAAGCATCACTTTTTTTTAATTTAATTTTTTTTCAGTGTTCCAAGATTCATTGTTTATGCACCACACCCAGTGTTGCATGCAATATATGTCCTCCTTAATACCCACCACCAGGCTCACCTAACCCCCCACCCCCTCCCTCCAAAACCTTCAGTTTGTTTCTCTGAGTCCACAGTCTCTCATGTTTCATCTCCCACTCTGATCCCCCCAATTCACTTTTCCTTTCCTTCTCCTAATGTCCTCCATGTTATTCCTTATGCTCCACAAGTAAGTGAAACCATATGATAATTGACTTTCTCTGCTTGACTTTTTTCTCTCAGCATAATCTCCTCCAGTCCCACCCATGTTGATAAAAAAGTCGGGTATTCATCTTCTCTGATGGAGGCATAATATTCCATTGTGTATATGGACCATATCATCTTTTTTCCATTTGTTTGTCAAAGGACATTTTGGGTCTTTCCACAGTTTGGCAATTGTGAGGTAGGAATCTATCAAAATCCTAGAGGAGAACATAGGCAGTAATCTCTTCGATATCAGCCATGGCAACTTCTTTCAAGACTTATCTCCAGAGGCAAAGGAAACAAAAGCGAAAATGAACTTTTGGGAGTTCATCAAGATAAAAAGCTTCTGCACAGCAAAGCAAACAGTCAACAAAACAATGAGGCAACCCATGGAATGGGAGAAGATATTTGCAAATGACACTATAGACAAAGGGCTGATATCCAAGATCTATAAAGAACTCAAGCTCAACACTCAAAAAACATAATCTCATAAAAAAATGAGCAGAAGAATGAGCAGACACTTCTTCAAAGAAGACATACAAATGGCTAACAGACATGAAAAAATGTTCATCATCATTAGCCATCACAGATTCAAATCAAAACCTCATTGAGATTCTACCTTGTTAGATTCTACCAGTTAGAATGGCCAAAATTAACAAGACAGTAAACAATATTCGTCCCATTCTTGATTTGGCTCAGGTTGTGGTCTCATGGGTCATGAGATCGAGCCCTGTGTTGGGCTCCACATTCAGTGAGGAGTCTGCTTGAGATTCTCTCTCTCTTTCTCTCTGCTCCCCCTTCCCCCTTTTTCTAAAATAAATAAATATTTTGTAAAAATGGGGATAATGTTGCCTGTCCTGATTGTCTCACAGAGTTCTTCAGTAGATAAGAAAAAAATATGGACCTGGAACTACTTCCAAACTGCAAGGCATTTCACAAAATGAAAAGCATTTTACAGATATCCACCAAGAGATGAATGGATAAAGAAGATGTGGTATATAAATATATAATAGACTATCACTCAGCTGTCAAAAAGAATGAAATCTTTCCATTTGTTACAATGTGGCTAGAAGTAGAGGATATTATTCTAAGTGAGATAAATCAGTCAGAGAAAGACAAATACCATACAATTTCACTCATATAGAATTTAAGAAACAAAACAGATGAACATAGGGGAAAGGAAAGAAAACCGAAGCAAGATGAAAAGACAAAGGGAGGCAAACCATAAGATACAATGAACTCTAAGAAGGGGAGGGGGATGGTGGAAATGGATAACTGGGTGATGGGCATTAAGGAGGTGATGTGACATAATGAGCACTGGGTGTTGTATGCAACTGATGAATCACTGAATTCTACCCCTGAAACTAATAATACACTATATGTAAGCTAAATTGAATTTATTTATTTTTTAAATTTTTATTTGTTTTTTTAAATTTTAATAATTTTAGAGAGAGAATAAGAGAGAGAAAGAGAGAGAGCATGAGAAGAGAGAGCGTCAGGGGAAGAAGCAGCCTCCCTGCTGAGCAGGGAGCCTGATGCAGGACTCAATCCTGGGACTCCAGGATCGTGACCTGAGCCGAAGGCCATCACTTAACCAACTGAGCCACCCATTAATTAAATTAAAATTAAATTTAATTAAATTTATTTAAATTGAATTTAAATAAAGAATTTTTAAAAAGAAAGGCATTTTAGTTGTGAGTTAATGCTACAGATTTTTTTTAACGATCACATTTTTGGTTCTTTATTAAAAACAATAATGTGAATTCTGCTAAGATATTCTTAAAGAGCATATGAAATTTAAGTTACATTTTAATGACATACAGAATAAACACTGTACTTCTTTCAACACTTGCTTCCCGGCTGTATTTACCCCAACAGATTCCCTCCCCCCACCCCACCGCAATGCTACAGATGTTTAAATGTCATCATTTGTAGGTGTTGTCTTCCTGGTAGACTCTCTGCACAAATGCCAACACACATACCCTTACCTCTACTTTCCCTAGAATGCGACATAATACCAAAAGTAAAGCAGCAAGAAAAAAAAAAAAGGTAACAGGTGGAACATTTCAAATCTTCCGTGGCTCTACAATTAGAGATCTAATGCCTACTGCTTCATTGGTGGCCAGCTCTGAAAAGTGGTGGGTGTAAATCGTAAAATTATAGGAGGGACCTTCCACAAACTCCAGGCTGGCATGTTCACTGGAGGTGGTGTGACTTGCTCAGGTCACACTGCTGATCCGTGGAGCCAGAATCAGCCATGTGCAGACTCCTCCTCTTCTGGACTAGGTCACTTTACCTTATACCCACTCCCTGGGCTTATCCAGGCCACAGGGAACCAGGCAGTTCATTAAAAGAATGCAGCTGGTTTGGTCACCTGGCCTCACAGTGAAGGCCTTTGAAAGAAAGGGCTACTGTACAGGTGCAGCGCGGAGTAGGGGGGGCTGGGGTAGAGACGGAGCTGGGCACAGGTGGCCACACTCAGAGGCCACTACCGCTCCCGAGTAGCTGTGGCTGTTGCCATCATGTTATTTATATATAAAACTGTATTGGAAAAATGTCAAACTTGCAGAAAAATTACACAAGTACAAGTAGTATGAAGAACACCCAAATATCTTTTACCCAAATTCACCTATCCTTAACATTTTCCCGCATTTGCTCTATCATTTGCTTCTTTCTCTCCCTCTCTGTCTCTATGTATGTTTTTTTTTTTTAAAGATTTTATTTATTTACCTGACAGATAGAGATCACAAGTAGGCAAAGAGGCAGGCCAAGAGAGAGGAAGGGAAGCAGACCCCCCGCCGAGCAGAGAGCCTGATGCGGGGCCCGATCCCAGGACCCCGAGACCACGACCCCTGCTGAAGGCAGAGGCCTAACCCACTGAGCCACCCAGGCGCCCCCCTCTTTAAAAAAAAAAAAAAAAGATTTTATTTCTTTTTTTGATAGAGAACACTAGGGGGAGAGGGACAGAGGGAGAGGAAGAAGCAGACTCCCCTCTGAGCTGGGAGCCCCACTTCCAGCTGGATCCCAGGACCCCCAGATCATGACCTGAGCAGAAGGCAGACACTTAACCAACTGAGCCACCCAGATATTCTATCTTAACCATTTTTAAGGCCACTGTTCAGTGGTATTAAGTACATTCACACTGCTGTGCAACCACACCCTCACCTGACCATAGAACTCTTCCTCTAGCAACCCTAAAATTCTGTACCCACATAGGTGTACGGACACCCCTTTATCTGAACCATTGATGGGTCAGTTATGTACCTCATCACCCTTTCTCTCTACTTCCCTGTATACTGACCCCTCTATGCTTCCATGTATGTTTCTTAACAACAGAGATATTATTTTACATAAGCACAGTGTCATGCTCAAGTTCAGTGAGTTCATTTACACTGATACACTACTTTTATGTAATCCACCATTTTATACAATCTACCTATTCATTTGTTAGTTGACCCTGTAATGCCCTTTGGAGCATTTCCCCCTACCAAGCAGAATCACGTCTAGAAACAGGCATTGCATTTAGTCATCACAACTCCTTAGCCCCTTAACCATGACTGTTTCCACAGCCTTTCTTTGTGTCTTCTAATTTTGATTGTTTCAAAGAAACACTCCCTCTTCCCCTGCCTTTCAAAGAGCAGAGCAGTCACCATTTCATCTCCCTGATGTTACCTTGTGCTTACGGTCAGGTAATGCCCCCTCGACAAGAAAACTACTTCTGTGATATGATTTTCTTAGGCTCTCCCGTCTGGAGGCATGCAATGTCCAGTTGAGCCTCCACAGTTATGTTGTTTGATCCCCTGCTCAAGGTGCTGCCTTTTTTCTCTACCGTTTAATTTTGTGTCATTTTTCTCCCTCAAAACTGACACATAGGACATGAAAAGACATTTCACCATGCAAATATCCTATTCATCAAAATTTCTTTCTTTTTTTTAAAAAAGATTTTTTTAATTCATTTGACAGACAGAGATCACAAGTAGGCAGAGAGGAGGAAGCAGGTTTCCTGCTGAGCAGAGAGCCCGATGCAGGGCTTGATGCCAGGACGCTGGGATCATAGCCTGAGCCGGAGGCAGAGGCTTTAACCCGCTGAGCCACCCAGGTGCTCCAAAATTTCTCTTTTAGATTTGGACTCTACTGATGTTTCTTGTCTGACTCAATCTCTTGCAAAATAATCATTTTTTAACTCCTGCCCTCCCTCCACATTTACTAGTCTGCCCTCAATATTCTCCTGTCAGTAAGAACCCTTCTTTTTTTTTTTTTATCTGCTTGTTTGCCTGTCTAGCATTAATTTGAACTCATGAATTCTTCATGTTTCAATGTTTATATGACATCATTTTTGTGCTCAAATTGTCCCAGGTTTGTCCAGAAGTCTCTTCAAGCGGGCACCCGTCTTCTTATTACTTATTCATTTTTTTTGCAAGAGAAATGTTCTTACTTTTTCACATAACAAGTTGCTTGAGGCTCGTCATGTATTTATCCCGCCCCAGCCCTGGAATTAGTTTCTACTACTTCTTTTTTTTTTTTTTTAATTTTTTAAAATTTATTTTCAGCATAACAGTATTCATTATTTTTGCACCACACCCAGTGCTCCATGCAATCCGTGCCCTCTCTAATACCCACCACCTGGTACCCCAACCTCCCACCCCCCGCCCCTTCAAAACCCTCAGATTGTTTTTCAGAGTTTACTTCTTAACGAGGTGGCAGCTATAGACTCAGGTGGGTGGGCAGAAAGGGGGGAAATTAGAACCCTGAGACAGGAGGACTTCCAGGTTTTTTGTAACATAAGCGAAGTAGAGAGGATAAGTAATGCGATAGTCTGGCAAACAGATTTACTAGACTAAGAAAAACCAGGTTTGAGATATGACTTGTTTTGTAGCTGCGTCAACAGAATAGAATAATGGCTCACGGTGCGGCCTCTGGAGTCAGAGTACCTGGCTCCAGATTTCACTTGCCACTTGCTAGCTCTATATCCTCAGTCAAAGACTTAGTTTCTGCATCTGTAAAATTAGATTAGGTGGGTGGCTCAGTGGATTGAGCCACTGCCTTCGGCTCAGGTCATGATCTCGGTGTGCTGGGATTGAGCCCTGCGGCAGGCTCTCTGCTCGGCGGGGAGCCTGCTTCCCCTTCTCTCTCTGCCTAACTCTCTGCCTACTTGTGATTTCTCTCTCTGTCAAATAAATAAATAAAATCTTTAAAAACTTAGATTAGGAATTGTATTAACAACATACATTGGTAAAAGGATCAAATTAAAAACCCATGTAAGAACTGAGCAGAATCCATAGTGCAAAGTGAATTCTCAGTAAATCACAGTTAATATTACCAATCGTATTTGCTGACTTCTTTGTTCTTTTCCATTTTTTTTGTTTCAAGTTGAATGCAAACGATTATACTATTCTGTTCTAGTTGAAAATCACTCTGCCAATAGGGTTAATTCTGCGAGTGTATGTAAGACTGAAAAGACCATTTGGTAACATAACTTGTGTTAGTATGGATGATAGAAAATTTCTAAGAAGGAGGGCACGTGATGTAATGAGCCCTGGATGTTATACAAGACTGAGGAATCATAGAACTCTACCTCTGAAAACAGTAATACTCTATATGTTAATTATTGGGGTTTAAATGTTAAAAAAGAAAAGCTTTCTTAAAAAAGAAAATTTCTAAGGAACAGTCAGAAGTATTGAAATTAATAGCCCTAAACGGAGTTCGAAAACAATAGTGGGAATGTTCGCTAGGGGGAGCTATTATAACAAATTATGTGGTATACATTTTAAAAATATTTTTCGTAGTTTATTGACAATGTGTCTTTGCCGTGAAGTGAAAATTGATAAGTACTACATTGTAGTTTTGGGAAGACTATAAATATGATAGCTAACTGCTTTAAAAGATAAGCATTAATTTAATTTGGAAAGAATAAGTATTTACTAAACTTTGAAAACTACACTAAGATCTCGTTCCGTCTTGGCCAAAAGGTTTTCACAGAAGTTGTAAGAGGTAAATAATCTGTAGCGTTATATACTTAAATAAGGTCACATTAAATAGTGAAATCAAAACAAACCATTTAAAATTGTTAACAGCATTCTCTGAAAAAACAAATGACAATTTAAAAGTGGCTCTCCCAAGTCTTGCTTCCCCAAAGTGGAGGGAAGACTTTTAACAGAAACAGAGTAGCTTTGAATCAGAAATAATCTGGCTATTAGGGACTCAGCGAGACAGAATGGCAGGAGAAAGGATTGGTCTAGTAGTCAGGTGATCTGGGTTTGGGGGCCAGCTTTTCTGCTGTTTAATGTACTGCAAGTCATTCACCCACAGTTGCCTTCCTTCTAAGAGGAGAAGGGCTGGAGCTCCAAGGGTCCTTCCAGTTCTGACACTCTAGTGTCAGTATGACATGATATGATAGTGACAGTAAAAAGCGGTCAGTTGTGTGTAATTATGTTTAAGGTAAGTATTTGCTTAACTCTTAATACCTTAAGTGTTATAGTCATATGGTCCTTGTTTTGCTCTAGACAAGCCTCCCCTAACCCCAGAATCAGAGTCACAATTTACTCACACAGATATTTCCAACATGTAATTATGATTACTTGCTTTGTTTTGGTTCTTTTTGGAGGATAAAAGAATAGTTTCTTAGGACTGGACTGAGCTGAAGAATGTTTAAGCTGGCTACGTTAGTACAGCTGGAAGAATGGATGGGCAGCAGCTTACAGCACAAAGCCAACTACTATAAGAAATATATATTTTTTAAAAATAAGATTGAAGGAGCGCCTGGGTGGCTCTGTCATTTAGCATCTGCTTTCGGCTCAGGTCATGATCCCAGAGTCCTGGGATCGACCCCCAAGTCTGGCTCGCTGCTCGGCGGGGAGCCTGCATCCCCCTCTGCCAGTCCCCCTTTTTGTGTTCCCTCTCTCGCTGTCTCTCTGTCAAATAAATAAATAAAATCTTTTAAAAAATAAGATTTAAGTTTTCAACTAGAAACTTTCATGTCTGTCATGAATGCGTTTGTAATTGGTAGCCCCAGATCATATCTTCACTTTTTATTTTGTTTGAGAAAATACCTTTAATTCAGAAAATTTGTTGTACCCTATTGAATTATATTTAGAAATAGTTTCTATTTCAGTCAAAATGAATTTTATACTATCTACACTACACAAAAAAGCTGGTAATTTGCAAAACTGTCTTAAAAATGTTTACTTGTATCCTTCAAAAAATGATTGGTCCATTTGCAGACTTTGTTAGGATTCCGATACAAACAAACTACAAATAAAACGACATTTATGGGACATTTGAGAATGTGTAAACATTGAAGAATTTTGGGATGGAATTAGGAATCTATCTAGTTTTTAGGTGTGAAAATGATGGTTAATAATATAGTGGAGTTTTTAAAAAGAGTCCTTCTCTTCTAGACATACACACTGAAATAACGGCAGATGTAATGATACCTTGTCTGGGATTTGCCTCACAACAAACAGTCCAGTGCTTGAGGAGAGAGAAATGGGAGGGGATACAGAGGAAATAAGCTTAGCCATAAGATGGTAATCGTTGAAGCAAGGTCCTCAGTATCTAGAAGAGGGTCATTACCTATTCTGCCTACTTATGCATATTACAAAATTTTCATCGTAAAAAGCTTAAAAACAAATTACAGGCCAAAAAAACTCCAAAACTCAATGGGCATTATTTAGTAACTTTGAACTTAGTGTGTACCTATGAAGACATCTTTTACAAGAGAAATTTGCAGTTCCAAGTCTTTTTCTTGATGATTGGGTCTGAATGTGTTAATCAATGCTGCCCTGTCATAGCCCCTGACATAAGGAAAATGCTGAAATGTGATTTTGAAATCATAAAAATGTGCCCATAGGAATAGCTCCATCTTTTGCATAATATTTAAATCAATTCATTGATTTCCAGTTGCCTGATACTCTTATTGCAGTAACAAAATAAACGATACATAGTTCAGTAAAGTTGAATCCATTTGAGTTCATTCGTGCTCAGAGTCTGAGGCCAATTAAGATAGACCTTTTAGCTGCATGTCGGAGTTGAAGCATTCGGTTGCTTTGTAAGTCTTGGTTTTTTTCTTCCTTTATTGTACAGTTGCTAACCATGTTTATGAAAAGAAAAATTAGGAGAAAACTCATCCATGTCTGACCTTGGTTCTTCGTATATATAATTGCATCTAAAGAATAATGAAAAAAGTGTCTATAAAGATCTTACAAACATCTCCAAAAAAAAAACTCATAAGACAAAACCACCCAACCCTATATTCTCCTTCTTCCTACTTCTCTGTTTCTTTTTATAGCATAACTCCTCAAAAGAGCCATCTGTATTTGCTGTCTCTTGTTCCTCGACTTGTACCCTTTCTTGAATTGACATCATCAGGGCTCTGCCACGACCATCCTGTTTTTGTCAAGGTCAGTGAGGACTTTCCCTTTGTTTAACCTGAGCGTCAGCTCTTAGTCCTATTTGACTTGACCTATCAGCAGCCTTGGACATGGTTGACCACTCACTTTGAGCTCCCCGACATGCTTGTTTGCTTTCTGATCACAGTCATTCCTTAGACTTCATGGTCACCCCTCAGTCTTTCTTGTTGGTTTTTCCTCAGATTCTTGATTTTAAAGGCTCAGGTCTTAGGCATTGAAATTCTTCTTTTCTCTATCCATACTCATTATCTCAATATCATTTAGTCTCAGTGTAACTTTAAATGTCATATAAATTCAGATGTTCCCAAATTTACATCCAACCCAGACCTTTCCTCATGAATTCAAGACTCATATTTGACCACTTCCTGACATCTTGGATAAAAAGAGGCATTTCATAATTATCATGTGAACAACAGCTGAACTTCCCACCCATCCAGACCCGGCCCGCCTTCAGTCCACCTCATCTCAGTGAAAGGCCACTCCATTATTCCAGTTGTTCAGGCCAAATCCTTAGTCATCCTCTCTTCCTCTTATAATCCACATCCTGTCCTGCAAATCCTTTTGTTTCTACCATCAAAACATATCTGGACTGTCTACCTCCCACCATCTCTGTAAGTATCACTTTGATCTCTTTCCTGTACCGTTTCCAAACCCTCCTAGCTAGTCTTTGTCTTTGCTGCTCAACAGTCTACTCTCCATATAGAAGCCAAAGTAGCTCTTTTCACCTGAACCTGATCATGCAGTCCTCTGCTGAAAGCTCTTCTGTAGTGACACAGGAAGCCCTTGGATCTTGCCTTTTTCCTCCATACCACTCTCTCTCTCTTACTCATTTTCTACTACTCTCCTCCTATTTTGCTCTCTACAGGTATCCTACTTCCTTGTTGTACACCAGGCCTCAGGACTTTTGTGCTTGCTGTCTTCTTTGCCTTAAACCACTTTCTCCATGGTAACTGCATCATATATTAGTTTCAGTAACATTGTAGTCATGAAGATTTGTCCTGGTTATATAATTTATCACACCTTCCTCTCTGTTACCAATGCCCCGTACTCTCTATCCCCTTCCTTTCTTTTTTGCTGTAGCTCATATAACCCTTTGATGTCCTGTTGGTTTTTACTGATTTATCATTTCACCCCCAGCCCCCATTACAATATAAGGATATAATTTTAAAAATGTCTTAAAAAATCACATTTGTTAACAATACTATCTGTTGTAGGCAGAATAGTGGTCCCCCAAAGATGCCCACACTCCAATCCCTAGAGTGTGTGAATACTTTAGATTACATGGCAAAGGGGAAATGCAGATGAAATGAAGTTTGCTAATCAGCTGAGCTTAAAATCGGGAGATCAGCCTGGATAATCCAGGTGGATGCAATGTAATCACAATTGTCTTTAAAAGTGAGAGAACAAGTTGGAAGAGAGGGTCAAAGGAAAAACATACAATGACAGAAGCAGAAAGAGATGTCATGTTGCTGGTTTTGAAGATGGAGGAAGGGGCACAAGCCAAGGAAGTCTCTAGAAGCTAGAAAAAGCAAATGAACCAGCTCTACCCTGGAGCTCCCAGAAAGACCTACTGACACCTTAATTTTAGTTCAGAGAGACCTGTGTTGGACTTGTAGCCAATAGAACTATAGAATATAAAAATTTGTGATGGTGTAAGCCACTAAGTTTATGGTAATTTGTGTTGGCAAGGCATCATTTTTCCAACCCCCAAGGACATCAAAAGGATTTAAATATTAGAAAGTTGTCAAGCTCAAGGTGGCAAATACAAATATTGAGAAGTTTTGTCTGAAACCTTACATTTTATCATTGACAAAAATACTGTCAGTTGTTTTCCTTAAAGTGAGGGGATTACCTTGTTTATATTTGAGAAAATGTCTCCCACATACCCAGGTCTGTTTGTCTCTCAACTGTTCTTTCAAGTAAAAATGGAATTTTTTTTGAGGGGGGAGTGTCTAGTTCTAAGTTAACCATAAACGATGTCAAGGCAACCATCATATTTTGGTTTGCATCAGAAGTGCTCTGTGTATACTTCCAATTTCATGACACAGAATCTTCAAAAGATACATACTTAAAGGTCAACATTAATAAGATTGATAATTTTGACAGCTTCATCAGGGACATTATTAAGTAAAACTGTCATTATTTAGTTTTTCTTTTCCTGCAAGTTCATGGTGGTGAAGGACGTAATGACTACTGGTATAGTTTGGTGCCATGACCTAAATTCACTGTAAATTAACGGTAGTCTAATTACCATTTCCTCTATACCATAAATGTATATGTCAGCATAGTGAAAAAGGCAAAAATGTCCTGGTATTGTTACAAAAATAGTTTGACCTGGTGGACCCCCTGAAAAAGTCTTGAAGCCTATTAGGGTTCCATGGACTCCTTTTAGAAACCACTGCCCCACTGTGATTTGAAACAAAAACATTTAAGTAAAACATTATTTGTTTAAAAAATTGATACCTTTAAATAGCTTGGAGAATATTAAAATACTGCTTATTATTTAGCTTTCTTACTTTCTATTTTTAGATGGTTTTCAGTTTTCAAGTCATATTCCAAAAATATCTGGGAGGGACTCCCTGGTCTCTAGAAAGGAAACTTTGTCCAGTATTAAAAAAATATTTGGAGTAAATTTTAAAAATAAACCTTGTGGTTGAAAAGTGAAGTCATAAGTTTTGAGTCAAACTGGCCCTGTCATTTTAAGTGAAGTATAACTTTCCTTAAAACCAAACTTATCCATTTATTCAGTAATTATTTACTAAATGTACTAGACACTATGTTTTGTGTTGAGAGAGAGAAAGAAAATAAGAAAGTGTCTTTATCTTTAGCAGAAGACATGAACAGACACGTCTCTAAAGAAGACATACTAGTAGACACATGAAAAAAATGCCCAACATCACTAGCCATCAGGGAAATACAAATCAAAACCACAATGAGATACCACTTTACACCAGTTAGAATGGCAAAAATTAACAAAACAGGAAACGACAAATGTTTGCGAGGATGTGGAAAAAGGGGAACTGTCTTATGGGAATGCAAGCTGGTGCAGCCACTCTGGAAAACAGCTCCAAGGTTCCTCAAGATGTTAAGCACAGAGCTATCCTATGACCCAGCAATTGCACTATTAGGTATTTATCCCAAAGATCCAGATGTAGTGAAAAGAAGGGGCATGCACACCCCAAAGTTCATAACAGCAATGTCCATAACAGCCAAACTGTGGAAAAAGCCAAGACACCCTTTAAGAGATGAATGAATAAAGAAGATGTGGTATACACATATGATGGAAAGTTATTCAGCCACCAGAAGTGACGAATACACACCATGAACATGGATGGAACTGGAGGGGACTATGTTACGTGAAGCAAGTCAAGCTGAGAAAGACAATTATCATATGGTTTCACTCATACGTGGAACATAAGGAATAGCGTGGAGGACCATAGGGGAAGGGAGGGAAATCCAAAAGGGGAGAAGTCAGAGAGGGATGTGAACCATGAGAGACTCTGGACCCTGGGAAACTACCTGAGGGTTTCACAGGGGAGAGGGTAACAGGGTGATGGGTATTGGGGAGGGCATGTGCCATGATGAGCACTGGGTGTTATATGTAACTAATGAATCATTGAACACTACATCAAAAACTAATGGTGTACTCTACAGTTGCTAACTGAACATAATAAAAAATTAAAGAAAGAAAGTGTCTTTATCTTTAAAGAGTTTACATTCTAATGAAAAAGACCAGAAAAGTGACAATTTTGGTAACCAGGGGATAATACTATGCTGGACGTGAGCACAGGGTGCCATGCAAACACATGGAAAGGGCACCCAATGGGGGTAGGGGGGAGGTTCTGGGAGATTTCACAGGGATCTGGCAGGTGCGCAAAGACACAGGTGGTGTTGGAGTAGGAATGGGTATGTGAAGGTGAGGAAGAGGTAGCAAGTGGATTCTAGTTTGGGGGAATAATAGGAAGAAAGGCTTGGTGAGAGATCTTAGCACATTCAGAGCTGGGAGCACTGATTTGGGTGTGAGGGTAAGCCAGTGTTTGTAGGCTAGGTAAAAGGTGGCCCTAAATTGACAAGCAGGAGCCAGGGTATGAGTAGAGGACCTTGTCTTCCACAGGAAGGAGTTGTGCTTTATGCTGAAAGCGTTAGGAGAGGGACACTCACATTTCTGAAAGGGAAGTCATCCGGTGCTGGGCCTGATGGTCCCCATATCCTCTCGTAGCCCTTCCCTCATGCTGTCCCGTCTGATCCCTCCAGGCTGCATTTCCCAGGCTCCAGTATCTGGTGGTTTCTGGATGGACTTGGCCAAAGGGAAGTACTGTTAGAAAACTGGATGGTGGTGGGGAGGCAGAAATCAGAGTGTTCTTTCTCAACGCTTTCTACCTTAGGCAGCATCGCCAGCCGTACTCTGTCTGCCCGGTGCCTTGTCTCTCTCTACACAGGCCAGAGGGCATTTTCAGTTGTGCTGGGTGACCCCAGACTGCAGACTCCCGTAAGAACCATATTCTCCTTTGTCTCTTCTCCTTCCTTGGTTGGTGGTTCTTTCTTCTGCTGTTCCTAATCTGTGGGTTGCCCTTCCAACCTTCTTTTGACTTCTAGGTTCTCTGTCACCTGCATAGTGAATTTTCAGTATGAAATCACATCTACTTTTCAGAGTAGTTTGTTTCTTGGCGGGACACTGACTGGTACACAAATGATAGACCTGATTAACATTTGGGAAAGATCACTCAGACTGCAGGGGGGAAATGAACTGCATGGAGGAAGATGGAAGCGGAGAGACGAGGATGGCTCAATTACCCAGGTGAGACGTGCTGAGGGGTTGAATTTAGCAAGTGGCCAGAGTTTAAAATGAAAAGAAGTTAACTGGAAAGATATTAAGAAGGTGGAATCCAGGGGCACGTGGGTGGCTCAATCTGTTAAACATCCGACTTTTGATTTCAGTTCAGGTCATGATCTCAGGGTCCTGAGATGGAGCTCTGTGTTAGGCTCTGCACTCAGTGGCTTGTCTTTTGGAGATTCTCTTCCTCTCCTCTGCCTTTCCACCCCACCCCATGTTCTCTCTCTCTGACTCTTTCTTCCTCTAAAATAAATAAATCTTAAAAAAAAAAAAAAGTGGGATCCACAACAGCTGTGCCTGACTGACTGTGGGGTTGGGGAAGAGTTAAAATGATATCCATGTTTCTAGCTTGGGTAAATGGTAGAAAATGAGGCCATTCCCTGATGTGAGGAAATACTGATGAAGAGAGGAGGAGGAGGAGGCGCTCCATGTTGGCCCTGTGGAGTCTGAGGAGCTCATGAGATCAGTTATTGGACCGGTGAGTGTAGAGCTCAAGCAAGAGACCTGGTGTGAGAGGCATCGATGTCTCACAGTCACACAAGCAGCAGAGATTATACAGGGTAGTGCATAGAATAAGGATGGAGAGAGGAGAAGGGAAAACATAGGTAGGAAGAGAGGCTTTGAGGGGACAACACAATTCTGTCAGCAGCCTGCTTTCAGATTTATGAGAATCTGCCATTATCTCTTAGTCTGTTGATTCAGAACTTCTACTGACCTCACGAGGAGGGTGTTTAGAAGATGCTTTGGGAAGAACTGGTTTGAACAAAAGAAAGGGGTTAGAAGATGTTCACTCAGGTCTGTCAACCTGGGATCTGATACGTGAAACTGCCATCTCCTCAAACTGCCTCTACTAAGCGAGAAATTCAGTAACTATTGTCAAAACTCAATTTGCCTGTGTACTGATAATTACGGGTGCATCTTTAATTACTTACTACTTAGCACAGAGCATTAGATGTTTGACAAGGAAGAGATTGCTTTGAGTTAGCAGGATGGAAAAATGACTTATAAAGGTAAGGATGGGCTGAGCCTTTTAGAACAGGCTGGGGTTGGCCAGCAGGAGATGAACGGCAGGTGATTGCACTTTGCTGGAGAGGTCAGAAAAAAGAAGGCAAAGAAATAGGTCTGTATCTATTCACAGAACTTAAAGACAACAATTTGGAAGAAAGCAGAGGGTTTGTGGGAGACATTGGGACAGGTTTGGTGGCCCCAGAATACAAATGCCAGGTTAGAAGACTGACATGATAAAGAGAAATCTAACTTCTCCGAAAGACCAAAAGATGGCAGTCAAGCTGTAAGAAAAAGTTAACAGGCATAGGATTTCTGGCTCTGTCAGAGATACCCATGGATGAAATACCCAGCCTTAAGAGGTAGTGAGTTCCCTGTCATTGCAAGTGCTCAAGGTGGACAAAAGATGCTGGAAAAAGTGGTGCAACCAGATGCCTCCCCCCTCCCAAACTTCTCTTCATGGCCCATTAATGGATCATGAAACTGATTTAGCGTGTTGTATTAATGTGCTGGGGCTGATCTGTAACAAAGCACCATGGACTGGGTGGCTAAAGTAACAGAAATTTATCATCCTACAATTCTGGAGGCAAGAAGTCTGAAATCCAAGCATTGGCAGGCTTGGTTCCTGCTGAAAGCTGTGAAGGAAGGGTCTCTCCTTGTCTTGCAGATGGCCATCTTTTCCCTGTGTCTCTTTACATCATCTTCCCTGTAGGCACCTCTCTGTGTACAAATCTCCCCTTGTCATAAGGACACCAGTCATATCAGATTAGAGCCCGCCCTAATAACCTCATTTGATTTTAACATTTTGATTTTTATTTTTTTTAAATATTTAATTTATTTATTAGAAAGAGATAGCGAAAACAGGAATACAAGCTGGGGGAGTGGGAGAGGGAGATGTGGGCTTCCTGCAGAGCAGGTAGCCTGATGTGGGGCTCGATCCCAGGACCCTGGGATCATGACCTGAGCCAAATGCAGACACTTAATGACCGAGCCATGCAGGCACTCCCATTTTATCTTTTTAAAAGATTTTATTTATTTATTTGAGAGAAAGAGTAAGCGAAAGAGAGAACATGAGGGGGGAGCAGCAGAGGGAAATGGAGAAGCAGACTCCCTGCTGAGCAGGGAGCCCAATGCAGGGCTTCATCCTGGGGCTCCAGGATCAGGAACTGAGCTGAGGGCAGATACTCAACCAAGACACCCAGGCGTCCCAGTAACCGGATCTTAACTTGACGACTTCTGTAAAGATACATCTCCAAATAAGGTCACCCTCTGAGGTATTGGAGGTTAGGACTTGAACGTAGGAATTTTGGGTGGGATACAGTGCAACCCATAACATGTATCTTCATCAGAACTTAAAAAGAATGGGATAGATTAAAACAGAATAGGAAACAATAGAGGACACCATATCTAGACACGTGTGTGTGGGTCCTGGGTTGCAATGTGAAATGTCACAGTTCACATTTCTAAACTGAGAATCTGGACTTTGGACTGAGGGAAAGTTCAGCGGAGGATCTCAGAGCAGTTTCCACTCCTAGTCAGAAATGGGGAATAAGAAGCTGAGCAACTCTGCCTTGCCCCCTGCTACTCAAGGACCATCAGCTCTGTATACATAAGGTGGGCCCAGGGTTATCTTGGTAGTTCACCTCTGCAGGTCTGTTCTGGCTGTGTCTGTGCCTTCCTGCTCTAGGCTGGAGGGTGTTTGCATACCGCCTGCTTTTCTACTCCTGTGTGTCGTGCTCACATGCCCTTATTAGATTTCATTCCATTGGTGCAGGAATCTTCTTGTGCTCTATGTGTGTGTGTGTGTTTGGACAATGCTTTTACTCTTACTTAAAATTCCATTTGTGGAACTAATTTATTCTAAACCTAACATTAAACTGAATTATATGATATGAACTATATCTTCTCTTTGTTGAAAATATTGGTTAAAAAATATAGCTGTGTGGAAGCATACCATATTTCAAGTCATTGTGTTTGTCAGGGCTCAAAATATAAATCACGTCACCCTCTGGCCAGCTTCTCTAGCAGGTGCTCCAGGTGAAATTCCCAGCGATAGTTCTCTGCCTACTGACTGAGGAGGTAGAACTGGTCTTGGCCATGTGTATTTTATGGCTGAATAGTGCTTCACTTCATTCCGAATTTAATCAAATTTGTGACTTGGCGTCTGTAGGTATCTGGGTGACTGTATTTTTTATGCATTTGAATCACTCGACAAGAAGATATGTCTTTTTATATAATTGGCAGTTTCTCCTAACTATAAAAAGGAGCACTTCTTTGTGGGTGTTGCTTTGCTAATCAAGCTTTGGAAGCCGAGGTCAGGATGAAGTGATGTAATTGGTAGCTTAGACTAGGTTGCCTTAGTCACACAGGATATGTTAACCTTTTCCTCTGGGGTTAAAAAAAAAAATGCAGTGTATCATGATCAGTGAAGTGTATAAACATAGTACTTGGGGACGTTCTTCTGCAGGTGAATTCTTCGGGGCCCCAAAGAGGTACATTACATGATGCATCAATTAAGCATGGCAATGCAAATCTGTTAGAGTTGCTATTTTATGTTTTATCTTCTTTCCTGTTAATTGAATCTTGATTGGAAGTCAAAAAGGATACTGGGAATTTCTATCTTAAATTGCCATTATAATAAGCTCTTTAGGAGAAACCAATAGGTATTTTCCCTGAGTAATAGGTTTAAATGTAACTCCTTTTGTCAGCAATTCTGAATCCAGGGCCCAGCTTCACTTTTGAAACTATACTAATATAATAAAAGTGAGAAAAGGAACAGCATTTTAACTGGTCGATGGAAGAGGTGAGCATTGCCAATAAGCTACTTACAAAATACCTCTAATAAATAATGCAGATAGGGTACCTGGGTGGGTCAGTCATTAAGCTGCTGCCTTCGGCTCAGGTCATGATCCCAGGGTCCTGGGATTGAGGTCCACGTCAGGCTCTCTGTTCAGTGGGAAGTCTACTTCTCCCTCTCCCACCCCCTCTGCTTGTGTTCCCTCTATCTTTTTTGTCTCTCTCTGTCTAATAAATAAATAAAATCTTTAAAAAAAAAGTGGAGATAAAGATGATCGTATTTATGGGACCACCTGCAGTGTCTGCAAAGCCTGGGATCTGGTCAGGCTGGGGCAGAGAAGGCGTCTTCCTCTAGTGCACGCCTCCAGCCTAAAAAGATAGGAACCGAGTGCTGGACCAAAACGGAAAAGAATTCAAAGTTCAGGCCCTTTGCTTTAACAGCATGGGTCATGTGTCTGGCCATCCACGAATGACTCAACAATCCAGGTTCCACACGCAGGATGAGTCGGGTAGGGCCAACCAGCCCTGAAGCTTTGGAGTAGTCCCTGTGCAGTTCCACCCCAGCTGTAAGTCACCTTTTTATTCAACTCTTCTTGATCCATTCACATATTTATTATGGCAACTGTCTTGACTTCTCTCCCTTCTCATATGCATTACCAACTCTTCCCCGAATTTTTCCATCAAATGGATGTTTCCTGCTTACCTGAGAGAAGTTTTCTTATCTATTTTCCTACCCTGAATGTCTGTTTTTTTCACACCAGCCTTGCCTCCTTCAACCCCAGGGAAAGGCTTACCTTTCCGTCTCTTCTCATCATCTTGGATATTGTTTAGCAATCCTCTCCTCTTTCGTTAGAATCTTCAGTCTCTTCCATTGCATTTTCTTCCTTCTGGTTTTCTGCAAAAATGCACTCCTGTGCATCTGCTCTAGGAGAAAGCACACAAACACATATTCAAAAGTGAAAGGGCCCAGCTTCGATTAGATTCTGTCTTACTTGTGAGTTCTTTCTGACCAGAGATTCTCTTCTCAATGAACTCCCACCCATACTCTAGTTGACCGGCCACTGACATGGTTCTTTTCAGTTAGCCTCTGCTGTGCTTTGATAGTTATCTTTTTACATAAATGAACCAAGTTATCAGTAGGCTTCTGTAAGAAGGACTATACCTATCAGCATCTGGTTGATTTAAGATGAAGGCTGTATTCTATGACCCTAAAGTCAATGGGTAAATTGATGTTCTGGATTATCTAAACAAAAAAATCTAAATTATCTAAAATTTTTTATTTATCTAAATAAAAAAATTACTAGGAGCTAGAGAGTATTATGCTGGAAAAAGTCTGTTAGAGAGAGACAAATACCTGTGATTTCACTCGTATGTGGAATGTAAGAAAACAAACAGCCTAGCATGGGGGGGGGGGGAGAGAGAGAGAGAGAGAGGCAAACCAAGAAAAAGACTCTTAACTGTAGAGAACAGTTACCTGAGGGGAGGTGGTAGGGAGGCTGGGTGAGATAGGTAATGGGGATTAGAGAGGACACTGTTGTGGGGAGCACTGTGTGATGTGTGGAAGTGCTGAATCACTAAATTGTACACCTGAAACTAATATTACATTGTATGTTAACTAACTGGAATTTAAACAAAAATTTAAGGGGTTCCTGGCTGACTCAGTCAGTAGAGCATATGACTCTTGATCTTGGGGCCATGAGTTCAAGCCCCACTTTGGACATGGAACCTCCTTAAAAAATTCTTTTAAAAAAAAAAAAAGACATAAAAATTACTCTTATGGAAAACATTAGGATAATTCAAGCAGAAGTAGATTCATGTTGTAGCGCCCAAATAATAATGCCAGGGACACGCCTACAGATCTTTTTATTAAAGAGTTCCAGGTCCCTTCTCAGGCCAGGAAAATTCTTTCTTACCCGTTTCCCATTCCTGCGGACCCCAGAAGTTGAGTTTACATGCCTCTGTTCTTAGCAGCAGACACCACACCCAATTTCTTCACATCAGACTCTGTCAAAGATTGAAAGGGGCACAAGCTACTTCCAGTTGTGGAACTTCTCAGTATATTAATGGATAAATGATTTCCAAAGTAGGATTATGAAAATTCCAGTCTATTTACCTTTAACAATTTAGCACTTTTAACATACACATTTTTATTATTCACAAGGTAATTGTAAGATTTATTAAAAATATTAATGAAAAAATATTCATGTAGATCCTACAAAGGCTATGTGGTTGGGTCATAGGACACGGGATTAAAATTGAAAGGTGATTGTCTTTTTCTTTCCATTGGTCAGTGTATGTGATTATGACTGTGTATGTTTTCTGTTTTAAAAGTGACTTACGAGGTCTAAATGTGAGGCGATTTTTGTGGAAGCTAGGGGCCAAACAACCTTCCTCCACTGCATGCCTGCTTTCTCCAGTGCGCACACACAGACCCAAGGACACACACCAGGTGATAAGCTCTCCCTGTGATGTGCTCAAGAGTGGTAGAAAGTCTCCCAGGTATCATCCTTGCTTGCTGTCTCTAAATAGAAGCACACAGAACCTCTAAGCTTTGGGGGGGAGGGAGGAATAAAAACAAGTGTGATTAAGTTACTTTTTAAAAAGATTTATTTATTTATTTAGGGGTGGAGGGAGAGAAAGAGGGAGAGAGAGAGAGGATGAGCAGGGAGAAGAAGGGAGAGGGAGAAGCAGACTCCCCTCTGAGCCCAGAGCCCTAGGCCTGGCTCTATCCCAAGACTCCGAGATCGTGACCCGAGGTGAAGTCAGATGCTTAACCAAACTGAACAACGCAGGTGTTCCTACAAAAGCTTTGTATCCCTAGCTCCTGTGCATATCTGCTGACTCCCTGCACTGATGTGGCACCTGTGAGCTCTGTGATTACGTTCCCCATCTCCATGATTCTGAAGTCAAAGCTTATTGGAACCATTCCCTTATTCTTAGGCCATATTTCGTAAAGTCCTCTTACTTCAGCAGGACCCCTTTCCCCAGTCCTTAGATGTTTGATGTAGCTAAGAAGTCCTACATCTGTTCCCATCATTAAAGCTTATCTTAGGTGTGGCACCTGGGTGGCACCTCTGCCTTCAGCTCAGGTCATGATCTCAGGGTCCTGAGAGTGAGTCCTGTATTGGGCTCTCTGCGCGGCAGAGAGCCTGCTTCCCCTTCTCTCTCTGCCCACTTGCACTCTCTCTCTCTCTGTCAAATAAATAAATAAAATCATTAAGTTAAAAAAAAAACTCATAGGTAAGGATCTCTAAATTCATTATAACTGGACTTAAATGATTGCTAAGGCATATTGCTCAGTGTTTCCAGGGACTTCCAATATTCACCAAAGGTAGAGCCTTTCTTTTGAATAGGAATAACTGATCAAGCCCTGGAGCGCTATATAGAGTATGAGCTACTCCTGTTGACTCTTCAGAGATTTAACCTTCTGACCTGATCGTCAGCCATAAGGCATTCCAGTTTTGATGTAGAAATCTACACAGAACTGACTAGTTGATAACCAGGGTCTCGCTTCTTGCCCCATGCCTTTAATGTATAGAAATAATGAAACGGTCAAAATTCATCCACTTGCTCTGTAGACTGGCCTACTAGTTATATTTATCTATAAAAAGAGGAACATGGTATTCAAGCATTCTTTTGCCGAATATCTAATCCTTCAGGGGAAAAGAATATAGTGCATTCCTGCTCAGAATTTTAATGAAAAACATTATTATAATTTAGTGTACTATTGGCTTGCATTTTGGTAATTTTACAAGAAAATTTCCATTTCCACATACCCATTAAATATCTGGTTCATTTTCTTGGCTCAAGATAATGCCTTACAACTATATCACGAGCAAACCAGTATCTGCATTGGACAAATACAAGACTAATTGTGATTAAGCTTTTAAGTATTTTTAACTCCCTTTTACTATTCTTTGAATATAGTTTATTTCTGAGGAAGCAGAAGCAGACTGGAGAAACTTGATATTGTAGAACTTTATAGAGGAAGCATATGGACTTGGATTATTCATCATAATTGGCAGAGATTCTGTTATACAGAACCTTGCGACAACAACTCAATTTTCTTGCGCTAGTGAATGTCATACTGAGCACATTTACAGTGTGAGTTATGGAAAAGAGTGAAAAACTTTAAATCTTTATAGCATTTTTATGTTCTGTCTTCCTTTTGTGTAATCAGATCTTGATTAAGAGGCAGAATTAACACCCAGTAGGACATCAAAATTTCTTGGCTTGAATCCTCTGCATACCTTTTCCTTGTCTCTAGGGGATTTATGGACTCTATGATTCTGAAATAGTAAAAAAGTATCTGACATGCATATTTGTTGTTTCTACAAGTCAATTATTTCTGTTTACATATGAAACAAGGCAGATCTAGATAGAAAGATAAATAATTTGGTGCCTTTTTTTTTTTTCATATTGTGTTCTTACGTTTTACTTTAGCCCTCCTTTTGTAAGACAGTCATTCCCATGCCTTGTCTTTTGGTATCTATACCTTCAGCTACTGACAGTTTATCATTTCCCTCCCAGCAAATTTCCTCAGGTGAGGACTCTAGTGACTCTTCCTACACAAATAGAGAATTTTCCTTTTAGTACTTTCATACAATCTCTCTGCTTTAAAAAAAATAGTTTTATTGAAGTACATTTCATATCCATAAAATTCACCCACATAAAGTGTACAGTTCAGAGGTTTTTAGTATATTCACAGAGTTGTGCAACCATTACCGCAATCTCATTTTAGAGCATTTTTAATATCCCCCAAAGAACCCCCATACCCATTAGCAGTCATTCCCCATTTCTACTTCCTCACCCTAACCCCATCCCCAAGGAGCCACTAATCTATTTTCTGTCTCTATGGATTTACCTATTCTTCACATTTCACATAAATGGAATCACAAAATATGCAGTCTTTTGTGACCGGCTTCTTCACTTAGCATAATGTTTTCAAGGTTCGTCCATGTTGTAACATGCGTCAATGCTTCATTCTGTTTTATTGCCCAATAATATTCCATTATATGGTTGTGCTACATTTTATTTATCCATCAATTAGTTGATGAACATACAGGTTGCTTCCACTTTTTGGCTCTTGTGAACAATGTACCATCAACACTAGCATAAAAGTTTTTGAACAGACATATGTTTTAATTTTTTTTTTTTTTTTTTAAGAATGAGAAAAACCAGACTGAGTGCTAGAACCTAAGATTCCAATTTCAAGTAAAGCATTCTTTCTACTCACTGTATTCCAGAAATTTTAGAAATACAAGTTACTTATAAAACTTCAGTATCACACCTTGCATCCACTTCTGGACTTGATTTGCAACCAAAATGCAGAAACATATTTTGAGTTTGTTCTCAAATATTTTAAACATCTTTGTCTCTGCCCATACATGTTTTCATATTCCAAACAGCAGATAGATGGTGATGCCATCCTTCTAGTAAGTCTTTGACTTACTTTGAGGTCTGTTGCCTGTAATAGGATTCTTTACAATAATAAATAATTGTGAAGGAATTCTCTGTAGAGTTCTTACGGAATGAGCCACCCACTATCATGGGTATTAGAATGCTGGGAAAGGAAATGCTGTGCTGACCAACGGGACTGTAATACATCAGCATAATGTAAATAGCGTTAAGTTAAAAGTGAAGGCCTCAGTGAGCTGTGATCACAAGTACAGAAGCTGCACCCCGCCAGTGGGTAGCAGCCTTCCAGAAAGCCAGCCCTGTGGAAGCCGAACCACAGCCGCTGGTTAGCAGTATTTTCATTTGCCTTCTTCTTTGGAGTCTGCTGGGACTCCTCCCTGGTTTCCTAGTTCCAGCCCAGCAGTCTGCTTCATATCAACCTTCAGATGGCTCTTTTGCAAATACCTGGCTGTTGGTTGATTATTAGACCCAAAGAGTATGAGCATCAAAAGGCACCAGAGAAATGACCTAAATCAAATCCCTCCTTTACCCACTGATATTTTGACGATGAGAAAAATTAGATCTGCCAAGATTAAATAACCCATGCTACTCTGAGACCTCTAAATCTGAATCCAGGCTAATCCTAACCAGAGAGAGGCCCCAAACCTAGGAACTATGGCTGTGACTATAAGATACGATATTTGTTCCTAAGTTGCCTGAATTTTTTATTTGTCTTTGGCTTAGACTTCTAAAGTGGGATTCTCAAGTGTGGCTTAGGAATCCTGAATCTTTCTGTTCTTATTCCTGGGGAGTTTAGTGTCCTAAACTACTGATTTTTTCATCGGCTTTAAGTCTAACTCTCCCATGGGGTTGGGGGAGGTGCTTCTGGTTTTTCCCTTGACCTGATCCTGTGTCATTTGCCTCCATCTGGATTTTGTTTCTTTTCCCACCTGATTGAGGTATGGGCAGTCAAGTCCTGCAAAAGTGGATCCAAGGAATAGTAGGTAAATACTAATGGAAAGAACACAGATATTTGGCACAATTAGAGGGAAATTTGAGGAAAGCTCATATTTTCAGGAAGAACTAAAAGTTCCCACCTCTGTGAAGCAAACCCCTCTCCTTACCGCTCCATCTATGCCAAGGGCACAGAATAAGTCCCTGCCAAATGCTAAAATATATTTTCATAGCATCGCCTTCCTTGCCAACATCACATTCGGTTTTTTTTCCCTTGATTTCTTGACCACATGCTTTCTTTCTACTTACAATGCTCTTCTCTAAAACCAGAATTCTGTTTCTCATTCTTTTTCTGTAGATCTTGTTTCCATTTAAGACCTACTATAAGTGACTGGCCCTTTATCACAAAGCTTTCTCTTCAAAGCACCACCCTTTAATAACATTGTATGCTTCTGTATTCCTTCAATATTTAGTTTACACTTTAAACCCCAAGCTCTACTAAATGTTACTTATCTCCAGACATTTCATATGTTATATGTACTCTGTTTCTCTAAGGACAATGGACTGCCATGGGCAAGAACTATGCTTTCTATATCTGTTAAATTTCCGTCATAGTAGTGGGCACAGGGTTGGGAGTTAGTAAATATTAAATACTTTCATTTAAACTAATGCATAAACTGGATTTCAAGATTAGTTTTATTTCTAGCCACCTTATGTGAGAGCATGCCTATTTTCATGATCAGTTACCCTGCAAGATAAGGGTCAAAAGAAGAAATGCATGCGAGATAGTATTGATTGGGGGCCCCTGGGTGGCTCAGTCATTAAGCGTCTGCCTTCGCCTCAAATCATGATCCCAGTGTCCTGGGATGGAGCCCCACATCTGGCTCCCTGCTCAGCAGAGAACCTGTTTCTTACTCTCCCTCTGCTGCTCCCCCTACTTGTGCTCTCTCTCTCTGTCAAATAAGTAAATAAAATCTTAAAAAAATAATTAAAAAAAAAAAAACCTGTCTCAAGTTCTAAAACAGTGATTATCATTGAGGATATTTGGCAAACCTGTGGGTGTTTTTCCTTTGCCAGATTGGTTAAGGGCAATACACTGTTAACAGGCTGGACCCAGGGAAGTGAGATGTCCTGTTATACATGGAACATTCCTACAAAAGTAAAAATTTAAATTCTCCTAATGAACATTAATGTAGGTAAAAAAAATCTACTTATTATTATTGAACCCAGAATTCACTCTGTTTTATATATAAACATAAAACATTTCTATATGTTTTCAATAAACACTGATTTATCAAAGAAGGTAACTTCCATGTAAATTAAGAGGAGGACGTGCTTTGTATCATTCCAGAGTTAGTCACCGGATGCCTGGGTGGCTCGGTGGGTTAAAGTCTCTGCCTTTGACTCAGGTCATGGTTCCAGGGTCCTGGGATTGAGCCCCGCATCAGGCTCTCTGCTCAGTGGGGAGCCTGTGTCCCCCTCTCTCTCTGACTGCCTCTGTGCCTACTTGTGATCTCTGTCAAATAAATAAATAAAATCTTAAAAAAAAAGAGAGTCACCATTTCTGAAAATCAACACACAAATGTCAGTGCCACTAATAATATTTGAAACTCATTAATTAGTCTGTATTTGCAATGGATGCATTTATTGTGATTCTATATATAGGTATGTCTGATTATTTCTTTGTCTTCAGTGAGGATAGTCCCTGTGCATTTACATACAGAGTTATATGTTATATCATTATAAATAGTTTCCCCTTTATTTCTCCTTCGTGTTATAGTTCAAGCTCTATATTGATTTTTTGGGAAATTACGTGGATAGGTAGATTATATTACCTATTAATATAATTTCAGAGTATTAAAAGAACCATTACCAAATATTCATTCTACCATGCTGGTAGCACTCGTTTTAGTAGGGTTAAAGAGCCATTGTTTTAAACCAATGTGGTCCTTGTTCTCGTTGTTTGCTGTAATCTCTTAACCTGTCAGAGGACTGCACCTTTCTATGAAAATCACAAATTGTCACTTCTTATAGTACACTAATGCTCTCCTTCTTAAGGTGGAGCAATCTTTCTGAACTGGAAGGGAGAAGTGCCTGGATAGCTGTTCAAGTGTGGACAGTGAATTTGTCTCTCCAGGAGCAATTCTTAGACCATGCTAGAACATTTAAACAAAGTCTTACTTCTATATAGAGAAAACTGATATGTAAAAATGAGTATCATTAAACTAGATCAACCAGTTTATACAACACACTCTTCATCAATTTGGGGTTCCTCACAGGATTTCCTCTTTCCTGGATCAAGTTTTGCAACCAGTGACAGTGATTATCTTTAACCTCTACCTTAAAAACTCCTTGAAGAGCTTGAAATCCAAACCAAAACTGGGGACACTGAGTGAGGTAAACATTTCCTCTTTTCTAATTATATAAGACCTGCCTTGAATTATCTCCTTCCCTCCTCCTTCCTTCCTTTCAGCTTTTCCATTAATAATTAAGATCAAACTTTGTTTCAGGAAACTTCAACCCTATAGACATAAGGGCAGCAATCACCACAAGATCACCTTTACAAGATAATCCTAGGGGAGATAATGTACTAGACCCAGCATCTCTTCAAGAGTGCCAGTTTTATATAAAAAGTGATGAACTTACCTAGGATCACAGCTAGGAGGGTGTAGGGCATGAACCAGAACTTGATAGAGTTGCTGAATTCCATGATAGAGTATCACTTCTGGTTGGGTGATAGCTGTGCTGTGCTGATGTAAAATAACTTTAGTACCACTTGGATTTGCTCATTTCTCCATGATACCCGAAGTAACCCAAGTAATTGGAGATTCTCTTGGTGACCAAAGTGATAGCCTACATCCTTGGCAATTCTGCAGGGTAAGATGGCCAGGATGACTGATTTGTTTTGAAGTCTACTTGGGCTTTGAATGGCGCTTTTTTTTTTTTTTTAAGATTTATTTATTTATTTGACAGACAGAGATCACAAGCAGGCAGAGAGGCTGGCCTAGAGAAAGAGAGGGGGCCAGGAAGCGTCCCGTCCTCGGCAGCGATGGAGGCGGTTGCCGTGATGTCTGCGGGGTTGGGCGGCTGACCGCCCAGATAGGAGCAGGCCCAGTGCCCCAAATCTTGGTGGCCAGTGCTGGAGCGCAGCCTGTGCCATGGCCACCTCTGCCGCCTCCTCAGAGCATTTCGAGAAACTTCACGAGATCTTCCGCGGTCTCCAAGAAGACCTGCGAGGGGTGCTGGAGCGGCTCCTGGGGATGGCCGGGACAGAAAAGAAGAAGCTGATCAGAGATTTTGATGAAAAGCAACAAGAAGCAAATGAAACGCTGGCAGAGATGGAAGAGGAACTACATTATGCACCCCTCTCTTTCCGTAACCCTATGATGTCTAAACTCCGAACCTACTGGAAGGACCTTGCCAAACTCCATCGGGAAGTGAGAAGCACCCCTTTGACAGCCACACCTGGGGGCCGAGGAGACATGAAATATGGCTCATATGCTGTAGAGAATGAGCACATGAACCGGTTACAGTCTCAAAAGGCATTGCTTCTACAAGGCATAGACAGCCTGAACCGGGCCACACAGAGCGTTGAGCGTTCTCATCGGATTGCCACAGAGACTGACCAGATTGGCTCAGAAATCATAGAAGAGCTGGGGGAACAACGTGAACAGTTGGAACGTACTAAGAATAGGCTGGTAAACACAAGTGAAAACTTGAGCAAAAGTCGAAAGATTCTCTGTTCAATGTCCAGAAAAGTGACAGCCAACAAGCTGCTACTTTCCATCGTCATCATACTGGAGCTGGCCATCCTAGAGGGCCTGGAGTACTACAAATTCTTTCACAAGCACTGAATTTCCTAGAGGGAAGGGTTTGTGGACCAGAACTTTGACCCTGTGAATGAATGGTGTTAAAGATGAGGAATAAGCATAGTGCTCCTCTGAGGTAATGGTTTGAGGATGCCCTGTGTAGCCAGACCGTGGGAGGTGGGAGGGAAGACAAAAAACTGCATAACTGTGAAGGAACAGCAACAAGACCAGTATGATATACCAACGTAATAAATGCTGTTTATGACGTCTTTAAATTAAAAAAAAAGGGGGGGGGGAGAAGGCTTCCCACTGAGCAGAGAGCCCGATGCTGGGCTCGATCCCAGGACCCTGAGATCATGGCCTGAGCCAAAGGCAGAGGCTTAACCCACTGAGTCACCCAGGCACCCTTGAATGGCTTTTTAAAGTTATAATCTATACCATCTGTTTAGCAAATCCATGATCAGGGAATGAAGACATGAAGCTGAGGTGTCTGTATGTTAAAAGAAAAATTAAAGTTAAAAAGTAATTAAAAATGCCTAACATGATCTAAAAATAAAATCTATTAATTTTTTTAAAAATAAGTAAAATAAAAATTATTTTGAAACAAATATTTGTCTTGTGTGTAAACTAAGAACTAATATTATTTTCAGGAATTAAATTTGCACTTGAATAATTTTTTAAAAATTCAAGAATTTTCCAAATATTTTTTTCAAGATTTTATTTATTTGACAGACAGAGATCACAAGTAGGCAGAGAGGCAGGCAGAGAGAGAGGAAGGGAAGCAGGCTCCCCCCTGAGCAGAGAGCCCATGCGGGGCTCAATCCCAGGACCCTGAGATCATGACCTGAACTGAAGGCAGAGGCTTTAACCCACTGAGCTACCCAGGCGCCCCTGGAATTTTTCAAATATTTTTAAATGTTTTTCTTATCTAAGAAAATGTGAATTGTGGGGTTTTTTAAATGATGGAACAAACCAATATCTGTTTGTCAATTTATAATATTCAGACTGCTTTCATATGCATTTAAAATTTTTTTCAGTTGAGAGACTGTGGTCCAGGCAGTTAAGTGTCTGCATTTGAGCTCAGGTCACGATCTCAGGGTCCTGGGACTGAGTCCCGCATCAGGCTCTTTGCTCAGTGGGGAAACTGCTTCACCCTCTGCCTACAGCTCCCTCTGCTTCTGTGCTCTCTCTTTCTCTCTCTCTGACAAATAAATAAAATCTTTTAGAAAAAAATTTTCTGTTTTCAGAAGGGCAGTGTAAGCCCCATCTTCCTCAATTAGTTACTGTGTAATCTTAAATGAGTTACTTAATTTTTCTTGCTTTAATTTTCATCATCTTTTCCCATCCTTATAATGGGGGCAACTATAGTACCTAATTCAGAGATTCAGAGTTGCTGTTGAATTTATACTATACTCAGAATCGTAGACATGCAGTGTTAGCTGTTATTATTATGATGTCATAAAATTCTAAGAACTAGTGACAAAGTGTCTGAGGATCTGAAGGGGTTAATGGTGAGGGGAAAAGTCAGGCACTGAAGCACACTGCCTCCATGCAAGATCACCAGGACCCAGGTCCTCTGACACCCAGGTCTTCAGGGCCCTTTTCAGCCCAGGGAAGGCAAAGTCTGGGAGATTTCAGTGCTGAGCTGCACCCTCTTTAGTAAGTGAATAAAGCAAGTTATTAAAATGGGCTTAAGAGTACAATATTATACATCTAATGTGCTCTCAACCATTACAACAAAGCATAGTATAAAACCTGGAGAAAAAGACTGCAAGCACCTATGCCAAACATGGGGAGCATTGCCCCTACAGAAGGGATTATGGGCCACTCTTGGTGTTTCTGTAGTTGTCTCTACTTTCCAAGTGGTGTGTATTGAGCATAGCATTGTTTTGATAACCAGGGAAGAAAAGTAGAAGCCGAAAATGATTCAAATAAAAACAAATTTATTTCTGCACCATTAAGTCAAATAAGGGAGCCTCAGGAAGGGTAGGCGAGGAAGAAAGATTTAAAATCGTAAATGCTCACTTTAGAGAGCTTTTGTTATTTGAGGAAACAAGAGCTGTCAGATCCACACTTCATTCTACTAATTTGGCGTGTCAGATAAAACTAAATGTTAACAATCGAACGCTGCCGTGAAACAAAGGCGGCCGCCTCATCGAGGTAAGGAATCCTGCACCGCCCTTGGACAACCCGGGAGGCTCGTTTTTCCCTCGACAGAATGAAACGCTGAGAAGTTTTTTTCCACAAGAGGGCGGTAACTGCTCAGGATTTTTTTTTTTTTTTTTTCAAAAGGACTTCTGAAGGACCCAGAGGCTTGAAAACCCAGCAGCGACGCGGATGAAACAACTTTTTCTCAACGAAGAGTAAGGAGCCGCACGTGTGAGGCACCGGAAGGACCCATTCCGACACACGCACGCACACCCACGTCAGAAGCAACAACTCTAAGCAGGACACAAAGAAGAACTAATTACAGACTAGTTTAAAATGACCTAAATTATGTTGGGTGGACACAGGTGTAAGTTTTTCACGGCCGTTCACACCAGACACTGTATAATCTGGTGGATCAAACCGGACTAGCACTTTATTCCGTAAGGAAATGGTAGTAACCCACAGACGTTCCTTCAAGCGCAGGATTTCCACGCCGGAGCCCGTTTTCCAGAATATACTTGCAAGCAAGGGGTTTTCCTGGAAGCAAACGGGTCTCCGCAGAAAATTCTGGAGGGGAGAGGACTGTATATACGTACGTCTACGTGCTTTGCTGAAGTTCAAGACCAGTTTTCTCTCCAGCAAGGTATTTAGCGTTTTCTTGCATTTACTCTTGTTCCAGAATTTGGGCTTTGATATTGCAGGCATTTTGAAATTTCAGTGTTCTCCATCTTCTGGGACATTTCCGAACCCTCCCTCCGGAATGCGTATCCCCTGGGAGAGCTCAGTACCTACCCTGAGACTGTGCAGCAGGAGGGCCCTGCTGTTACTTGGAGGATCCCTGAGGGATGTCCTGGCTTGGGGTTCGAGACCTTTTCCGTAAAGGATTCTACGTCTACACCAGTCGCTTCCCTCACATATTTTGTTGGCCTCCTTGGGAGATCGCAGACCACAAGACCCTACAACACTCTTGGTCACGGGACCTTTGTTGACCTCTTTCTACTCCAGTACTTCCCAAATCCATCTCCTTAATTGCTGATCGGCAGAAGCAGCCACGGATCCAGTTCCCCTTCACAGCATTTGCAGGAGGCAAAGAGACGGACAGACAGAAAAGCATCCCCTTTCCTCTGCTCTCCTTCTCGGAGACTGAGTTGTTTCAAGCTTGTGGACATTTCTTCTTTCTCCCTTGTGCCGGCTCGACCCCTCTTACAACACTAACGTAAACCCAGCCAGCCTCCGGGTTCAGCCCGCGCAGGCCCCACTCGCTGGCGAAGTGGAATCATTAAAGAAGTCTTCAAGGCAAGTCAAGCAAACATATTTCAGAGAGGTTTTTAGCCTGAAACACATACCTAATTCCCTTCATACCCGAACCCCCCCCCCCCGCCCGTGTTCCCCGCCTTTTACGAATGCAGAACAGACTTCTCGTGGCTACAACTGAGTATCCCGACATTGGACGTTCATATATTTGGGGAAGAATAGTTACCATTCACCCCCAACTGCTACATTTAAGTACATTTATCTGAGCTTTCATTTGCATTCCTTCTGCGACTTACCCTGAATTTAGTGGCCGTTCCTTCAACTTAAAGCAGAAGTATCCAAACGGGACAGGCGTTTCTGAGTCAAGGGTTAGAAGGCGGATGAGGTGGTCAAGGGGATCGCGCAGGCTGTGTTAACAGTAGCAGCAGGCTCACAACAGTAAACTTGAAAACTACTTCGGTTGTTCACAGGCTCGAGAAAGTCAAAGGACGCGTGTAGCTTTTCTCATCCCTATCATTTTAGCTTTTTTTTTTTTTCCAACCTCAGAATTTGCCAACACTCTTTCTTTTTTTTTTCAATTAAAATGCAAATTGTTCGCTTTCAAACACAGCCCCCTCCCCCAAATATATATTATTGCAGAGATGCGAGGGGGGTGTCGCAACCACGTGTTACACGTTCTACCCTAGAGTATACTCTTAGTCGGACTTAGCAAAGTCCGACTTTATTAGGTCATGGGCAGAAAAACGTGCTGGTCCTGGGGATTCCTAAGGGAAAGTCCAGACTCTCTAGGGCGTCTGTAAGCCGCGTGCAGGACAGCCCCGACCAGAAACGGGCCTCCCTGGTCAGCATCGGGATTTGTTCTTCCGAGACTCTGCCCCTAAGGTGGTTAAAGTTCTGCGGGGGTAGGGCCATCTCTCCCTTCGAGTGACAGGAGGAGACCACCCCCCACCCCCTCAAGACGTCCCTGGCTCTTCCCGCTCCCAGCTGGAGACTAACGGAGCAGATCGATGACATCAAGCACCAGGCAGGCAGGAAGCACCCACCTTCCTTCAGCGCATCGCAGTGTGTATCTGGAATACAAGCTGCCCCACGCGGGTTTCGGGCACCCATGGTTCACCCCCGGGATCTAGGTACACAGACCCTAGAATTGTTTTATTGTCACAAGAAAAAAATGCTGCTATTTTAATTCATCGATGTGAATGATAAATAAAAGCAAACGATGGAGATGCTTGCACCCAGCTTTGCAACTGTTTACCAATGTCAGTTAAGCCAGAGTTGACTGGATGGAGTTGAATGTCTCTCTCATATTTCTCTGTCTCTTTACTTCACTTCACCCCATATCAGATACTAAATTAACAAAAGGAGAATATCCAATTCTTTCTCGGGTCACAATATTTGCATGAAATGAAAGGGGGATCGTTTTTGGAAACTGGAAGCTTTGGGGATCACTGGCCTCCTCCCCCCACCGCCCCATTCCTACCTAGTCTTGAGAATGCGGTGTACAGGGGGAATGTGAGGAGGTCGCTGGTGGCCCAGGAGCGGGGTTCAGGAAGTAGATTGTGTGCCACTGTCAACTGGGAGTCTGCGACGTAGGGAAAAGTTTAGTTTGTAACGAAGCAAGAGGCAGAGGGGCCCCAGCAACTCTGCCTGGCTGGGCTCCCCACCTCCTCCTTCTGTCCCAGTCTTTTGTATGATGGCAGGGCGCTGGGGTTTAGACCCATAGCCTAGCAGAGCATCCTCCCTCATAGGAAAATGCAGATGGTCCCCGCATGAACTCTCTTCTCGCCCGGACTCAGCATAATTCACGTGGAGGCAGGAAATCACCTTCCTTCCGGTCAGAGTCTAATGTCTGAGAAGGGATTGATTTAACCCAGTCTTGAAGTTAATGCAGGAAGCTGGAGAGGGAAGAGGGGGACCAAATAAAAACAAAATTACTTTTATCTCAGAAATGAATGATAAAAGTGGCAAAGGGTAAACAAAGACATTAAAACAAACAAACAAACAAACAAACAAACAAACTCAAGCTCTAGCTGACACCTTAAAAAGACCAAAGCTAGAAATGAGGGCTATCAAAACAGAATAAGCCCTCCTGGCTTTTGGTACTTGGACCCGTATGAGTGCTTTTGCACTCGCAGTCAGGATGGAGCCGCCCAGACTTTATTCTTGAGCGATTTATTTCTAAGAATTAAGTTTGGACTTAATGATCTCATCCAAATTGCTCTAGTGAGTACCCCTCACTGGTGTGTTACTTCAACATGCTGAAATCTCAAAACTGTGCAAAGGTCTTCCTCCTCATTTGCACAGCTCAACCCTGCTAGCAATTTCAAGCTCCTTCTACAAGGAAGCAGGATTGGGAGATAGAAAGGGAATAAAGGAAATGCCTCTCCAACTCCTAAATCTTAGACATTCCATCAACACAGCCCAGAAACCTGAACATCTCCATCTTTCAAAACAACTCTGGTGTTCAGGGGAAGGGGCCAGAGTTTTGGAGACCGTTTTCAAAAACTTACAGTATAAGGGGGGAGAGGGGTACCCAGATACTTCTTTATATAGATTTTCCTTTTGGTGGTTCTGCTCCAGTGTAAACGCATAACAAATAACGACAATAATCAAAGGAAAGAAAAGTTAGGGGGGGAAAAGGAAGAGTTCACTCCTCTCAGGTCTAAACATCACCTGAAAAACAAATCTATTCCCATTAAGCTGATTCTGTTCTCCGAGTAATCCTATAAATGGTAACATTGCGGAGAAACCTAGGAATGAAAAGAAAAGTAACGAAGAACGAACAGAGAGGGAAAGAGGGAGGTGGCAAAAATGGAAGAGGGCGATCCTTGGGCCTACTAGGGGATTAAGGGCATCTATAGGCTTAAGGAGCAACAAATTAATTTACACAATTCTGGGAGAGCCCAGATGGCCTTTAATTAATCCCTTCAAAAGAAGGAGCTAGGCCGGGGCTGCGCCGGCTGCCCGCTCCATTAGCTCCATTTTACAAGGGACCAGACTGTTCGAGGTGAGGCGTCTCGAGCTGGTAGGCGAAAGAGGGGTGGATAGGGTGACGCGAGCAGGCGAGCGGGGAGGCGAGGGAAGAATATGAACTGCTTTTCCATAAAAGGTCTGGGTTTTCATTATTCTTCTCTTTAAAAAGTAATACCCTCTCCGTCTCTGCTCCCCCCTCCACTTTTCCATTTTATTTAACACAATTAATTGAGGCGTCCACCGGCCCCAAGGCGGAACCGCACCACTCGCCAGGCCCCACCCCCTGACCCCACCCACAGAAGGGATGGATGAGGGAGGAGGCGGGAACCTAGCGGGCGAGGCCCTACGGCTCGCCCTCCTCAGCCAATCAGAGGGTGCGGCGCTCCGGAGTGGGCGTGCCCCAGAGGCGACGCGAGTCCCGAGACTGCGCGCAATTGGAGACAGTGGTTACGCCCCCTGCCTGCACCCCGCTCCTCGGCCCCGCCCCCCCCGGCCTCCTCCGAGTGACGTCTCTCAAAGTTCTCATTTTGGACCCCCCTTTCCCCCTCCTTTTCGTCCCCCCAGCTAAAGAGGGGTAGGGAGTGATGCAAATGTTTTATTACCTTTGAGAGCTTCATCTGAACTGTCAGGCCCGGAGGGAGGAGAGGAGAGAGAGGGAGTGGAAGAGCCGGAGAGGGTCAGCTTGGCCAGAGGACAGGACTTAGAAGAACGAGCCTGTAAAGCCGCGAAGAAAATGCGAGAGAGGAGAGGCAAAGGCGGAGAGTGAGAAGAAGAGAGGGTGCTGCGGGGGTGGGGCGGGGGTCGCCAGGCCCGTTTGCAGAAGTGGACAGACGAACGGAGCCGTAGCCGAAGCCATCAGACTTTTCACACTTAAGTCTTTGTTTTTCTGTCTTTCTTTCTTTCTTTTTTTTCCCCCTCACCCTTTTTTCTTTTCAATATTGCAACTCTAGTGCCCCGTGGCCCAGAGGGGAAGGCGGGTTGGCGCGCCGAATTCGGGAACGGCGGGGATTGGTGGCACTGCCCTTTCTGGCGCCCCAGCCCCGGGCAGAGCCAGCGGAGGAAGCCCGCCCAGAGGCGAGATCCTCCTGCGGGCTGGATGCGCTCTCTCCCCACGAGCAGCGAGCGCCGAGTGCGAATCAGCCTCGCGGCGAAAGAACAGGGCAGTCAAATAAGATTAGAGGAGAGCGTCCGGCGGAACCTGGAGTCCTTTGAGCCACCCCAGAGAAAGCGAGCCAGTCCCCCTACTCCAACATCGAAGTGGAGATTCGGTGACTCTTAACTTTGTTGCAAACTCTGGGGCCGGTCTGGGTTTTGCTTTGCTTATTTCTCCCGCGGAGATGAGAAGTAGAGATCATTGAGAGGCGAGGAAAAGTAAAGAGAGAAGAGACTGAGACGGAGTCCACGACTCTGGGAGCGAAAGGACAGCCAAACTCGCCCGGACGCCCGCTGATCTCGGGGAGCCACCGCCTCTCCAGTGGCGTGTTTGGACATTTCTGCTGCGCAGCTTCGAGAGCAACTCTCGGCGGCGGCGTTCCCGGCCCAGTTGGCAGGTCGCCTCTGGGAGCGCGGAGCTACTCTTCGCTCGCGCCCTCGGCACTCCTCGCTTTCCTGAGCCCCACCGGGGCACCCGCCGGCGCCCTCGCTGAGTGGCTGCGGGCTCCGGCCTGGCCGTGGGATGTTAGCGGTGGGGGCGATGGAGGGCACCCGGCAGAGCGCGTTCCTGCTCAGCAGCCCTCCCCTGGCTGCCCTGCACAGCATGGCCGAAATGAAGACCCCTCTGTACCCCGCGGCGTACCCCCCCTTACCCGCCGGCCCCCCCTCTTCTTCCTCCTCCTCGTCCTCCTCGTCGTCGCCCTCTCCGCCTTTGGGTGCCCACAACCCAGGCAGCCTGAAGCCCCCGACCGCGGGGGGGCTCTCATCCCTGGGCAGCCCCCCACAGCAGCTCTCGGCCGCCACCCCCCACGGTATCAACGACATCCTGAGCCGGCCCTCCATGCCCGTGGCCTCAGGGGCCGCCCTGCCCTCCGCCTCGCCCTCGGGTTCCTCCTCCTCCTCCTCCTCGTCCACCTCCGCTTCCTCCGCTTCGGCAGCTGCAGCGGCGGCTGCAGCCGCTGCAGCCGCCGCCTCATCCCCAGCGGGGCTGCTGGCTGGCCTGCCCCGCTTCAGCAGCCTGAGTCCGCCGCCGCCGCCGCCTGGGCTCTACTTCAGCCCCAGCGCAGCGGCCGTGGCCGCGGTAGGTCGGTACCCCAAGCCGCTGGCCGAGCTGCCCGGCCGGACGCCCATTTTCTGGCCAGGAGTTATGCAGAGCCCACCCTGGAGGGACGCCCGCCTGGCCTGCACCCCTCGTGAGTACAATCGCCTGAGTACAGTTGTGCGCGTTCTACCCGCTCTCGGGTCATGTCTTCTGATGTGCATGGGGATCCGTGCACCCTCTTGGCTCCCCAGTAGTTTGGCAGCGCCAGAATCGCACGATTTAGGCTCTGCCAGGGCATTCATTGAGGGACTCTGACTTCCCTGAGCACGTTTCCAAGTGCCCCCCCCCCCCCCAAGTCTTGGGCACGCCTCGAGGAGCGGTTGTGCATGAGTCCGTGTTGAAAACGCGGTGCTAGGCATGTGTCTCACCCGAGGCCCCGGCTACTTTGGAACCGCCTAACTGCAACCTCAGGCCCTGCTTGGGTTTAAGAGGTGGGAAGGGCAGGAGAGGCTATTGAGCCCCGGGCTACATCCCCTCTTTCCTGGCTCCCGCCTGTCTGCCAGGGCCCCACTCCACCTATGCCAGCCGAACTGGCCTCTCTGCGAACAGGCGGCGGACCACAGCAGCAAGCCCTCCACGGCCCTGGCCGGAGTGCCTGTACTTGCATGTACATCTCGGCCCAGGGTGTCCCTACCTAACCTCTTCGCCTTCGAGGAGCTCCCCCACCCCCACCCTAGTACAGTCGGTCCGGGTGAGCTCATTGAAGACAGGTCCGCGGCAGCCGCAGTAGCGAGCTCAGTCACTTCGGGCCACTCCCCTCTGCTGGGCTCTCACTTTCCCACCTGCCTCGGCCCTGGGAAGGTGGGGTGGGGGTGGCGAAGGGCCGGGACTTCTTGGGCCTGGGAATTCTGAGAGGCATCTTGGCTCTCAACATCCTAACATGAAAATGAACCAGAGGTAGAACGAGGTGGCGGCAGCACTGGGGAATATACACACCCCACCAAGATCTTGCTTGAAACCAACTAACTGTGTTGCCCCGAGATCAGTCCAATTTTCTGGGTAGCTGGCCACCGCCGAGGAGGCTCCTAGTCTTCCAGGTGTAGTTAGAGGCCCAGCCTAGGTTTTTCTCTTGCTCCGGTCTTTGCTCTTGACCCAGTCCCCCAAGTTTCCATTAATTCTCCAGACCTCTTTCGTGTGGGTGAGCGGCAGTCAACTAAGGGAAGTTGCGGGAGCCAAGTAGAGGCTCCCTTGGGAATGGAGGGCTGCCGGACTGGTGCGGGTGTCGGGGAGACGCTATTGTATCCGTTTTGATGGCCGTGTAGGGACCGCCAACAAAGGCGGTACCCCCTCCCCCTCGGCCGCAGCGGCGTTTGACTTGGGGGCGATTTAGCTCTCTTGTGTGCAAAAAACAAGGCGCCCTTTGTTGTGCGGGCACAGGTTAGGAAGGCGCTCAAGGGAAAAGAAAGAAAGAAAGAAAGAAAGAAAGAAAGAAAGAAAGAAAGAAAGAAAGAAAGAAAGAAAGAAAGAAAGAAAACAAAACAAAACTAGTCATCCTCAAGCAAAGTCTTCGGGGCTGAGCGAGCACTGACTGGACTGGGAGGCTAGACGGGCCTTTATCCCGCATTCTTCAATTTACTGGGGCCTGGTGATTTCGGCTCCGGCAAACTTCAGCAATGCGCTCCCTGTTGGACGTCTCTGTTCGGCAGGTTATTTACTGCTGCTCCAAACACACCCGGCTTTTTAAAACAGGTGGACGTAAAAAGGCAAAGGGAGGCGCGCAGCGGGACTGGAAGCACCGGACACTTCTGACGTCTGCTGCGGAATAAGCTTGCCCCCAAAAACTTCGTGTTTTGAGTTGTTCTCAGTGGAGCCGCTTGTAACCGATTGTTTTTCTCCTTCCCTTGTTTATCTGTTCTCGCAGATCAAGGATCCATTTTGCTGGACAAAGACGGGAAGAGAAAACACACAAGACCCACGTTTTCTGGCCAGCAGATCTTCGCTCTGGAGAAGACTTTCGAACAAACGAAATACTTGGCGGGGCCCGAGAGGGCTCGCTTGGCCTATTCGCTGGGGATGACGGAGAGTCAGGTCAAGGTGAGTAGCAGACCTTACAAACCTCAAGGGATGGTCTCCTAATCCCCAACTCGCGCGCACGCGCGGACACACACACACACACACACACACACACACACGCGCGCGCGCGCGCGCGCGCGCGCACACACCCCTCTAACTAACAGCCGCTTGGGGGGTGCGGATCTGAGGAGCCTGGGGAGAAGATGAAATCAGCGAAGGGGGTGGGAGTGGGGGTTACAAAGGCCCTGGGGTCTCAAGGCGGGCAAACTGTTGATGAACAAAAGGAATCAAGCCCCCGCCTTTGAAATTAGGTTAATCTAGATAGCAGCATGTGCTGGGGGAACTCGCCATTATTGGAGAATAAAAGCATGACCGAAATATCAGCCCTTAGAATAGATCACACCAGCTAGATAGCTTCTATGTACTCTGTTTGTAAGGATATTCAAGCTTTTGTTTGTCAATTCAAGCTCCGCTAGTCATATCATTTTCTGATGTAGATCAGCCTTATAGTGCTACTATATTAACTTGCAGGTTTTAAAAAAAATGCACAGGATGCAGCCGTTTAGCAGGGGTGAATCTGCTTTTAGTTTAGCTGATGACTATAACTTTGGAATAGTAATTTTCCAAATGAATTGACAAGATTATTATTGTATTATGAAAGAATTCTGTCTATCAACAGATGTATACTATTTTACCGTTTGTGACAACAATTTATAATTAAAATGTCACTTAGCTTATAATTGAGTTGTACAGTATATTTCCAGGGAATCAAATTTGAGAAATCTTTTCCTGAAAAATAAAAGGATTGAACGAGTAGGTAAATTAAATCTAGTGGTTTCCTATATTTCCAGTATTCTCTTTTGTGTCCCTTCTTCAATTTATTATATTTGGTATTTTTGGAGGGGAAGGAGCATAAGTCTGTTTTCATTAGTAATCTTGTTGCTCCTTAAATTAAGTGGGAATAACTGTTAGCCACGTTTGCTGGTTAGAGTGTATTTCCCCCGGGGGCAAGCATCATAAAATGCATTTCAGGGATGATTTTGTACGTGACCATTAGAATACCATCACAGTTAAAATTATTTTTGCAATGTTTGGTACAGAGCCTACCACAGTAATCTGGAAGTCTTCATTTGTCACCGTAAATATGTCTGTGTGGCTAGAAGTGAATTATTATAGCTATATAAGGAAAATAAAAATCACTTTCTTAACAATTCGGATTCTCTAGATAAAATATATAACGGATGAGAAAATGGATGAGAATCATAAAAAGAGGATAGTATCTTTTGGAAATTGGTTGCTGATGCTTTAGGTTAAATTATGTATATCAAACATGGTGTCACACACCATGAATAGCTTAAAATATTTGTTATATAAAATGTCTTGTAGAAGAACAATATTAAAATAATATTTGAAAGACTAGGCATGCTAACAGTGGAAGATAATGTAATAAGCCAAATTTCACTTTAAAAAATAACTAATGAAAATTCCAGCTTGATGTTTGGTTTTATGACAAACCATAGAGAAAGACTCACACACAAACTACCGGTTTTAGCTCATCTATTCAATATTTTCAAGCGTTTATGTTTATTATTATTAGTGATTTGAGGTCTGTTTTAGCAAATCTTTCTTTTTTTTTTTTTTAAACTTTAAATGGTACATTACAAGTGTAAACGGGAAGGGGAGTGTTTACCTACCATGTTTGTGTGGATTCAGACTTGAGATCTGAGAAACAGACAAATATCCAAAAATGAAAAGGAGAACAGAAGTAATTGGGGCAAATGCCGTGCTTTCTCCCACAAATCACACTAAAAAGCAAGCACACTTCAAGTTGTTTGCAAGTCTTAGTCTAAGAAAGTAAACAACAAATAAAATCACAAAGTCTTTATGAAGCAAACTTAGGAAGGTAAGTTTTGTACTTCAAACTACAAAGTAGGAAAGCGGACTCGTTTTTAGGGAAGTTTTAAGTTTCCAAGTTTTTTCTCTTCGGAGACAGCTCACTGACAACGTCTATACACTTGTGTTATTATCGCTATGGTAACGGCGGTCACTCCGCTGGTGCCCGACGCTCGGAGGAAGCTGGGGCGTTGGAGACTGACTTTGACGGCCGGAACAAGGGAGGTCTCTGAGCGAGGGTCGCAGGCCGTCAGGGGCCCGCCCGCTGGAGCGACCCGGGGATCTTGGGGAAGCAGCCTTGCCTGAATCCGCTCGCCTTCAATTCCTGTCCTCCCCCGCCCGCCCCGGTTCCCCTCTCCTCCCCTCTCCTGGCCCCCAGGTCTGGTTCCAGAACCGCCGGACCAAGTGGAGGAAGAAGCACGCGGCCGAGATGGCCACGGCCAAGAAGAAGCAGGATTCGGAGACCGAGCGGCTCAAGGGCGCCTCGGAGAACGAGGAGGAGGACGACGACTACAACAAGCCCCTGGACCCCAACTCGGACGACGAGAAGATCACGCAGCTGCTGAAGAAGCACAAGTCGAGCGGCGGCGGCGGCGGCGGCCTCCTGCTGCACGCGTCGGAGAACGAGAGCTCGTCCTGAGGGCCCGCCGCCCCCCCACCCCCACCCTCACCCCACCCCCGCCCCCACCGGCGCCTGCCGGGCCTCCGGCCCCCGCCCCGGGGACCGCGCGCGCCCCGCCTGCCCGCCCCTTGGGGCTCGGAGGACCCCGCCCCGCCCGCCGGGGCCCTTTGCTATTTTCTGAGATGTACATATCTATTTTTTTAACCTGGAAGTTGAGGGGGGCGGGGGAGAGCGAGAGAGAGCGAGAGAGAGAGACTCGGGGGTTGATCAGAAGGCAGAAAAGACGTCGAAAATCACTGCATAGATAAGGCAACTGAAACTCGCGGCTGGGCCACTCTCGCAGCCCCGCTTGGTCCCCGCACCGCCCGTTCCAGCCTGGGCCCCCAGCGGCCGGCCGGGGCGGGGCGCGGAGAGGTGTTCTTGAAGGCTCCGCACCCGCCGCAGGGACCTCAGAGCCTCGCGGGCGGGCGACCGCCACAGATGGGAGGAGAGAGGGAGGCTTCTCCCCCCACAAACTGCTGTGCCGACTAAAGCAACCTGTTGAAGGCTCTTTGTAAATAAATCGTGAGTCACACTGACTAGAAGTTACTTTATTGTGAATATTTAAAATGTAAAATGCTTTTTTGAATTTGGTATAAGAAGATGGCCCTCCTTCTTCCTTCACCCTGCCCTCTTTTAAAAGCTACTCAAACCCTACGTCTCCCTTTTATTTTGAACTTAATTTGAGAAGCCAGTCAAAAATGTTCTCCACCCCCCACTCCTCTCCCGGTTTGGATTTGTTCAATCTCACTTTTCCCTTTGTCCCTCGTTGCTCGTCCCTGACCACCCCCTGGCTCCGCGCCCCGCTCCCGCCTCCAGGACTTGAAGTAGAAGATGTGGAACCAGGGAAGGCCTCAGACCCGCCTCTCCGTTCCTCTCTGAAATTGCACAGTCGTTTGTTGCTATTTATTAGTGATTTAAAGAAAGTATGGGGGAGGGAAGGGCTACAATAGCTTGTATTTAATTTAATTCCTTTCTGATAAAAATGCGTGTTAAAGTAGATGGTGGGAATTGTTACAACTGCTCTGGGTCAGAAACATAAAAATCCATTTAGTTGCTGTAATTGAATTTGAAGTGTTTTGTATCATAAGAATACTATAGACTATGTATATTGTTTTCTTTTTTAAGCTAATAATGGTGATATATTAGCAACTTTAACCTTTATTAATTTATATAAGGAATTCGGTTTGTAAAGAGAAGAGACCCCCCCCCCCCTTGCAAGACCAGTTAAATGTAATGCACTTTCTGTTTCAAAGGATAAATCAAATTAAAAAACAGTTTGAAGACGTTTGTTGCTTGAATGGAAGGGTACAGATCATTTGATCTCACCAGAGATCTCAAAAGTCAAGATCACAAAATTATTATATTGGTTCCTTGGGTAGAATAGCTGCTGCTTATTTATTTATTTATTTATTTATTTGAGTGGGATCACAATCTCCTTCTCTTGGATTAGGAAGATAAAAGAAATGTAGCCCCACTCGTGGGGCTTCTTGAAGAGACTTGTTTAACCGGCTGCTTCTGATGTCTGTGTTGTCTAATTTTTCCCTGATCGCTTTTTCCTTCTGGAAGAAGTCCCCGGAGGGGACTCATTTCCATATATCTAAGATAGCTCCTTGGTGGAGCCCTAGATCCTGTAGCTGGGAGAAGGCAGAGGAGCTTGCTGGCGCAGCAGCACTGCTGGTTTGATGCTAACATTTATCCACGCCTTGCAGCTTGTAAGAATGTAGAAGTTGTTGGAAAGACAGGGATCTTGATTTTGCTAACCATTACAATAAAGGATGAATTTAAAGAAAGCTTCTTCTAACTGTGCGAAAGTCTTTAGGGTTATGGAATCGATGTCAAAGCTTCTGCAGCTAAATTTGCAGGGGGAAAAAAAAGGAATCCTACTTAGGGAAGAGGGCTGTATCACTGTCTTGGGATCTTTTTGTTTTCAGACACTCAGTTATAGGCTCGGTGAAATATAGTTATCCCCTTAGTGTTTCAGGTTAATGAGCTTGTGTTCAAAGAGAGAAAAATCAATAGAATTCAGTAGATTCTTCAGGCTAGCGTTAGGTAAAGAAAGTGTGGGTCTGTTTTGTTCCCTTGAAAATAAAATTTAAAAAAAAAACTGAGGAAACTAGGAATGAGATTGCCTGAAGGAAATTATTATAGATTATATTCCTGATGGCATGATGTAATAGAAAGAAAGGATGCAAATCTGCTATTTCTTTTCTCTGGTTTGTCTGTGAAGTTCCCAGTAAGTTTTAAACTTCTGAATTTCTGTATTCTTAGCAAGACTGTGGTGTGTATCCTATAGAGAGGCAGCCATTTCAAAAGAGGTTTTGCTCTGCTGGGGTGATGTAATTTGAATCTTAGCTGTAAATAATAAGAATTTCCTTCCTTCCTTCCCTCCTTCCTCTCTTCCTCCTTTCCTTCCTTTCTCTCTCCCTCCCTCTCTCCTCTCTCTCTTTTGATGAAAGAGCCTGGGAAGGGGTGTTGTGGAAAGTCTATTACCATAAACTGCACTTTATTATTTGTTAAATTGCAACAAATGCAAGTGTCTTGTCTACTTTATTACTACTTTTTAACCTTTTTTTGCCTTGCAAAGCCAAGCAACTTTTTACTTATTACTTCTTCCTAAGAAAACAAAAATTCACAAGATAATTACAAATGCTCTTCTTGGAATTTAATAATAACAACTCTTATTATTGTTGTTAGGAGTAAGAGTAATATAGTAGTATTGATCATAGAAACGTGGAACCAAGACTGAAGCTTTCTCTCAAGAAGCAAATAAGGTTACTGTATTTATTCCAAATTAGAAATTTGGAAAGATCTCTTCTAATTCCTTTAGGAAGCATTCTCTGTGAGCACTTCACCTTTACATTGAGAGCATCTGAGAAATGTGAGTTGGTGACCTGGCCTCTGCCCTACAGGCAATTATATGGAAGGCAGACAGGGTCTTCCTGCTTATTGTAAAGTGCTCTGAGTTGTGTAGGCAGCAGCCAGAGTTGGGCTCTGGGGCCACGCTGCACTGGCATTCGTTCCCTTTTTTTCGGTTGACTGCAGCAGTGACTTGATTTTTCCAGTTAATTTACTTCCACCCAGGATTCCAGCTGGCCACCAGTTGCGACTGGCCCCATAAAACTGGGAATGAAGGATAAGTGGATGGGGGGGGCGACACTTGACTTAGGTGTTCCTTTATACTGGTTGGTTTGAATTGGGTCTGTGTAGGTGCAACAAGAATTTTTTTTAAAGAGTTAGCATGGTGGGGAAGCAGTAAGGCAGAGTAAGAATCATTTTCCATTTTGGCACAAAATTTTTATGACATTAACCAGCATTAAACATCTGATTAAGGCTGCCACCCAGACATTATGGCTAAAGAGGTCATGATTTAAAAACAAAGTAACAGGAAGTGACCTGATGAAATACTTTTATTTTAAAATATTCCTACTTTTATTGAGATATAATTGCTATATAACATTGTATCCATTTAAGGTATAATATAATAATTTGATATACATTTATATATTGTGAAACAATCACCATAATAAGTCTAATTAACATCCATCACCTCACATAGTTACAATTTTCTTCCTTGTGATAAAAACTTTTAAGATCTGGGGTGCCTCGGTGGCTCAGTTGGTTAAGGGACTGTCTTCAGCTCAGGTCATGATCCTGGAGTCCCAGGATTGAGTCCCACATCAGGCCTCAGCAGGGAGTCTGCTTCTCTCTCTGACCCTCTCCCTTCTCATGCTCTCTCTCTCCACTCTCTCTCTTAAGTAAATAAATAAAATCTAAAAAAAAAAAAAATTAAGATCTACTTTCTTAACAACCTTGAAATATACAATAGTTAACTATAGTCACCATTACATCACCAGATGTTTGCTACCTTTGACCACTATAACACCCCCCCCCTGCCCACAGTCAACCTCTACTTTTAAAAATGCTTACAGGCAACAAAACGTCAACATGGAAACATGAGAAATGAGAAAAACAAGGATTTTTGTGTGTGTAGTGAAAGGAAGGGTAAACCTGCTTTTTCATTTTTGTTTTATAGTGTGTGTGTGTCTGTTTCTTTTTCTGAAAAGAGAGTCAGTGAGGTTGGTTGAGAGATATAGAATGAAAGGGAAGGACCCTATACGGGTCTTTCAGATGTCCCAACAGCATTTACAATTCACAGCTTCTACAGAGTTATTTTCCTAGTCTCCAGAGTCTAAGCTCAGTTCTCCGTTGGTGGCTAACCTCTTCAGTTCACATTCAGAGGATTCAGTAACTTCAGTTCTAAGTTACTCTATACCTTCTTTCCCAGAATTTGTGGTATGGTGAGTGGCTTTCCGAGTTTGCAAGCACTTTAATCCACTTTTCCTTTCACTCCTTGGGAGACAGTGGGAAGGGGGAAACAGAAAACCACTCATTCTTTTCTGGAAGGATGTGCATTTCGTCATTGCTGAGTGTGCAGGCCATTTGGACTGGAGGCCTGCTCTTCTTGGAAATAATGTGCTAGGCAACAGAGTCTGAGGGTGTGTTTGAAACATTTTGGAGCCGAATGTCATGTACATGAGTACGTTATTAGACCAGCATCAACTTGGCTAGATCTGCACTGTTTTGTCCTGTAAGCTGGTCATCAGTGGACACACACACACACACACACACACACACACACACACTGGAGAGGTGAAATTCCACTTGGGAACTCCTAGCACTGAATAGCTTAAAGAGACAGTGGCTCCTTTGTTAATCATTGACAATACCATCATGTAATAACAACAGAGGTAAGCAGTTGATTTCATCTATAAACTCTATTTTAACCTAGTTTGAACAGCTTTCTCCACACTAAATTTCCTTGCTCTTACCACACACCGAGTTACGTGCCCAAATGCTCTTCTGCCCTCCTCCGTATGACTGTTTTTTTAAAAAGCCAGTTCCTTAGTACACTTCCCTTTTTTGACAGGAAAGTCTGTATTTTGTTCTGCAGTATTTAGACTGCAAGCTTCACAGAGAAATACATTCTTTTTAACGTAGCCGTTTCTCAGATCTGCAGAAAACACAGTCGTACTGCCCCTCCCCACTGTTAATGTAAAGTCTGACTAGGGAGCAGAGCAATGGTGTGAGGGGATGACAAAGGGACATGGGGCTGTTTTCCTGAATTCTGGCCTTCAGCATTCCATAGATTGGCTTGGAGTTGCTCCACAAACTGGAAAGTTTTTCTGAGCGTCTCAGTTCTCTCTCTCTACTCTTCCTCTTTCATCCAGCAGATCATTTATGCCAAAGATGAAATGTCTACATATGCATCCTTTGTTTTCTGGCCCTGACAAAATGTGTTCATTGAACACTGCACTTGAAGACTTGGAAAAGTAGAGCATGATGTCTCTGTGGTGTTTCATATCTAGCGGAGCCTGGCCAGGAGTCTGAAGCAGAAGCCTCATCCAGAGCTTCTATTTTAGTGTATTTTGAATACTAATGTCTAGTTGGAATGAAGATACATTCAAAGATGGATCCCTTCTTCATCCTAGGGAAAGAAAGAGTTTTTTCTACCTAATTGAAAATGAGCATTATTTTTATAGAGGAGCCCTACCACTTCTCTAATGTGATTGCCTCTATCTATCTTGATAAAGCCAAAAGAAATGTTACAATATAATTATACCATATATTTGGTTATTACAAGGGAGACAGATATAACAGATTGAGAAAGAAAACCAGCACACCTCTATAATATAGTTTTATTTTTGGATATGCAAAAATTATGTAAAAATTGTTAATCACCTATAAATTATTTGGGATCTGTCTGTTTGTATAGATCACAGAAAGGCAAGATTGCTGAAAATCTATTAACTTTATTACCAGATGGTCTAACCACCTGCAAATGAAGGCATCCAAATTTTCATGCCTCAAATATGAGCCTTCTCCATAGGTGCATGGTTTGTAGTAATTCCTCTAGTCATCACACGTAGCTGTGATTCTGATGCTTGAGGCTATGGCTCAGCTCTATTTTTTTTTTTTTTTTTTTGGCTTAGCTCTTGAAAAGGATATTGTAAACATTTTTCCCCTGCATACCACCCCTGCCCCCCACCACTGGATTTTTCTTTTTTCCTCTTTGAGCCCCTTACTTGGTTTGTAAGAATTTGCCTAATTTTCTCCCAAATCCAAATGGTCTCAGGTGAATTAGAGGGTCTGAGTAATGTTTTACCTTTGCCACAATCAGATCACATAGTGGTTGAGAGTTGGACTGGGAAGCCAGATTATCTGATCTGAATTGCAGTTCTATCACTGACTGGTTGTGTGATCTTGGTCAAATGACTCTACCTCTCTATGCCTCAGTTTTCTCATATGTAAGATGGAGATAACTGTATCTAATCCATAAGATTGTTAGGGGAATTAAATGGATTAATAAAGCGAAGTTCTTAGGACAGTGCCCAGCAAATAGTAAGCTATGCAATTTTTAGCCATTATCATCACTATCATAACCATCATGAAAAGCCCAGTCTCCAGTTGCTCCTAGCTTGGACCCTCCTGTCTTGTGCAGGATAAATATTCAATTGAGGAAAGGTTATGAAAAGTGAAAGTGGGAAGACAAGTAAGCAAGGGACATATTCTTTTTATGTGAAACTTAAAGGCTAACTACTGGTAGTCGTTTTCAAATATTTCTAAAAATTGCTTGATATTCCTTCCTTTTAAAGGTGGAGCCGTGGGGCACCTGGGTGGCTCAGTGGGTTAAAGCCTCTGCCTTCAGCTCAGGTCCTGATCCCAGGGTCCTGGGATCTAGCCCCGCATCTGGCTTTCTGCCTGGTAGGGAGGCAGCTCGCCCACCCTCCCCGAACTGCTTCTCTGCCTACTTGTGATCTCTGTCAAATAAATAAATACAATCTTAAAAAAAAAAAAAAAAAGGTGGAGCCTAATCTCCCTCTTCTTGAGTGTGGCTGTATCTAGTGACTTTAATGAACAAAGTACAGCAGAAGCATTGGTGTATGATTGGGTCATAAAAGGCATTATGGCTCCATCCTCTCTCTCTCTCTCTCACACACTCACTCTGGGGGAAGTCAGCTGCCATGTTGTGAGGACACTCAAGCAGCCCCATGGAGAACTCCATCTGGTAAGGAAGTGAGGCCTCTGCCAAAATTCAGTCCTAATCTGCAAGGAGTGTGAACATGGTGGCACTCCACCCACTCAAACTTTCACATGACTGTAGACTTGGTCCACATCTTGACTGCAGCCATATGAACCTCAAGGCAGAGTCACCCATCCAAGCTCTCCATGATTCCTTACACAGATTCCTTACCCATGATGTGAGATAATCAGTGCTTATTGTTTTAAACCATTACATTTGAGGATAAGTTGTTATGTAGCATAACTAACTAATACAGTATTTAACAGACCTATCTCTGTTCTCTGAATAAAGAGTAGAGTATTGAAGACAGACTCTTGAGGAAGGCATCTTTCATGATTGCTTCAAGTCATTTGAAAACGCCACCAGAATGATCCCATGTGGTATGAAAGAAGCCTTTGGGTAACTTCAGCAGGGTCTAAAAACTTGAGCCCTATTGCTGTTTCTATTTCTTGGTGGTAACTTGACCCCCCAAAAGTCACTTAACTGGGAGGGGAGTTGGGAGAAGGGGGTGGGATTATGGACATTGGGGAGGGTATGTGCTTTGGTGAGTGCTGTGAAGTGTGTAAACCTGGTGATTCACAGACCTGTACCCCTGGGGATAAAAATATATGTTTATAAAAAATAAAAAATTAAAAAAAAGTCACTTAACTTAGATAATCTTTCATTTCCTTATCTATAAAGTCATCTTAATAATAATTACTACTCACAAAAAAATGAAACAAGAAGAAACCAGAGAGGGAGACAAACCATAAGAGACTCTTAATCCCAGGAAACAAACTGAGGGTTGCTGGAGGGAAGGGGGGTGGGAGGGATGGGGTGGCTGGGTGATGGACATTGGGGAGGGTATGGTATGTGTTGTGGTGAGTGCTGTGATTTGTGTAAGACTGATGAATCACAAACCTGTAACCCTGAAACAAAGAATACATTATATGTTAATTTTAAAAAGTAAAAAAAAAAAAGAATTACTACCTCACAAAGTTGCAAAAGCAAAAGGGCTTCATAAAGTATAAAGTAGCACATAAATGTAAGAGGGGATGACTATCCTGTAATATAGATGTATAGTTTGGTTAAACGTGTCATACTGTTGTTTCCCATAAAGGAATCTCAGACATGGGAAAAGCCTGAATCTGGCTTTGCAGGGCCATATTATTTCTCTCTCCATGTACCATGTCCCAGATACACTTCCAGCTTTACTCAGACTGGTTGGGTGCTGGGAAACCTAGAGGGTGGAAAACTCAGGAAAAGAAAAAAAAAAAAGGTGCAAAGGGACCCTGGATTTCAAGTTAGGACTGAGGATTTGGAATTGGAAATACTTTGGAATTTGGAATACTTTGAGAGCTAGGGACATGACTCTGTTTCCAAGACAGTCCAGGTGGCAAGAAGGCAGGAAAGAGAAGGGAGTGATAGATGCTGTAGCTGCTGCTGGTTCTTTAGGATTAAGGAAGAGAGGCAGCAAGCCCCTAGAAAAACAAAAGGACCCTCCCCCACAACGCCTAACCCCAAAGTCAGGAGAGCTCTTAATTCAGAAGAAATCTCCTGTAGACCTTGCTCCTTCCAGGGAGCTTGGACATTATTTGCCAACTGAAGTTAATGGGCACAAAGTTCCTTCTCCCTGCCCGCCTGCCTACTTGACTCTTGCATACCCATTCCAACAGAACAGCACAGAGAAGTCAGTGCACTCTGGGAATAATAAAAGCTGAAAATACAGCTGAAGATTGGGCTTCATTGCCTCTGGTGTAAGAAACCATCCCGGTGCCTGTCTAGGTAGTCTGTTAAAAGCAATTACAGAGAAAAGGGACTGCAAAGGCAAATATGAAATCAGCACATTGTCATTAACTTCCATGAGATAGAGAGTAAGGCAGAAGTGGATTAATTCAGGGGCCTTGCTTTTAGCACCCTTAAGATGACTGACTATATCAGCCAAGGATCCATGCTCTACCTGGAGATCATGATGGCTTCCAGGTAAACAGTCTGACCACCTCCCTCCCTTCCTTCCTCTGTCTTACCTTCTCTCTCTCCTTTTCTTCTTCCTCTTCCTTCTCTGCTCTCCCTTCTCCACCTATCCCCTTTCTCTTTCTGTACAGTGCTGTGCCATTTCACCCAGGGGAAGAATGTGCCTCAGGGAGATGTGAAAGACCAGAATGGGTGACAGTTTGGAAAAACCGTAATTGTATTACCTCTTGGAAAACTGAAACCCAGAATTGCTGGACTGCAAGGGCACAGGATTCTACAGTCCTTGCCCACTGTTGTATCCCCAGGATGTTGTACAGTGCCTGGCATGAAGAGAGTATTCAAGGAACATTTCTTGAGTGTCTGCACTCCTGTTGGAGCACACACACACACACACCCACACAATGAAGCCACGGGGGGGGGGGGGGGACTTTGCATTCTCTTGGGGGGGGGGATTATTTTGTTTTTCTCTTAAAGATTAAAAAAAAAAAAAAAGACCTGTAATGTAACCCTTTCTCTTCTCCCAGCCTGGAAGCAGAGAAATGATCTCCAAACTATCAGGAGTCTCTTTTAGTTGTGAGTATATATGTAAATATCTGACAAACTGCTGTAAAAACAAGCACACACAGCTTAAGTAGAAAATGGGGGAGTTCAATGCAAAGATTTTCCTTGGGAAAAATGGAAGATCAAGTAGGGGGTATTATAATACATTCTTTTATCAGCTCACAACAGCTACTTCAATATAAAATCGTCAGTACAATCATCATTTGTAGAAACAGTACAATCCAATCATCATTTGTAGAAATGTATGTTACTTTCCAAGGCACATGAGTGAAAATAATGCATAAAGCAATAAATAAGAGGAGGACTTATTGGCCATTTAAAATACTCTTTGCAGCTGAGATTCATGTCTCTTTCACTGATCCCATCAGAGAGTAGATACCAAACTTAGATCTCCAGCAATATTTTCCCTGAGACAAAAATTTAGGATGATATAAATTAATACAACTAACTTGTACATATTTTAACGAGGCTTCCCTCTAAGACTTGGAAACATTTCTCTTGACCACCGTCCATCTGCCTGTCTCATGCCTGGTTCAGTATCTGAAAAGTCTGGAAGCACTGTGGAGACCTTTGCACCTTTAGATCTCCCTTTGTGGTGGACTGATTTTAGAGGCTGTGTGGGGCTAAGAAGCCTGAAGTAGAACCTGGGGCAGTTAGGTGGTGGTGGGGCTGGAGTCAACTTTCTTTTACCCTGTAGGCCAAGGTTATAATTAAGGCTGTTTTCTTTAGCCCACTCCCTCTCCGTTCCCCTAGAACAGGGAAATTAGGAACTCCTGTTTTTTGTTTGTTTGTTTATTCTTTCCAGTTAGCCACTGTATTGAAAGTCAACTGCCAATGACCATTTCTGTTTCCAAGGGGAAGGTTTTAAAAAAATGTTTTCCCCCTCATGGCAATGAACACATTTAGGATCCAAGGAGAAGAAGAAATGAGTAAGTGCAGACCTCAGGTCTTTTAAGTAAGACTATAAAACGGGCAGTACCTATCACTCTGCCATTCCTTATCTCCACTCTCCCCAAAGGGAGCATTCTTCCACTGGTAAGGGCTTCCTTGGCTTCATCCTTCAACTCCTTTTCTTCAGTATTATTTTTGAGGCCTGGGCAGCCTAGAAAAGCCCTGTGTGTGTGGTGCCTTCACTCCCTTGAAATCTGGGGGTCCTTTACCCAGAGAGCGGTAGGTTTGGGGGTCTCAGTTCTACAGGTGAAGTCTGGGCTCTCTTACTTTACCTGACTTTATGCAGCTGGGTGGAAGTTTTGCTTCCCTTTCAAGGAGCTGTTTCCTGGATTCCACCTCTCAGGTGATACTGGCCCAAAGAAGGCTCTCTTTAAAGAGCTGGGTCTGTAAAGGAGCAGAGAAGGAGGACACTTGGCTTTCCTAAGGAGAAAAGGGCCATATTTGGAGAGGAAAGATTTCCCAGGCTGGGACATCTCTTCTTAAGGTTAAAGTCTGGAATGTGCTCAATGCTCCCATCTATGGGCTAGGGCTGAAGTAATCTCCCGGAATGTCTGGCCCCAGGCCTCCCACCACTTACCCTTCAGGTGAGGGGAGAAGGGAGGTGCCCTAGGGCCTAAAGGCCTGGACCTCCCAGAGTCCATCCTATTCCAAAAGGACCTGGAAAGAAAAGATGCGGAGTTTGAGGGTCTGAGGCTCCCTTTGAATCACAGGCAGAGGTCAGAAGGAGACAAATCAGAATTCGTCTTGATTACATGGGAAGACAGTTTAATAAACGCTGTTTGCCTGTGTCATTCCATTTGCTCTGAAAGGGTATCCTATACACAGGCTCAAGCTGGGTCCTCTCCCATCGTTCTAATTTGCACACTCTGGGTTCCTGAGTCTACCATTGGAAAGGGAGGCAAGGGAGCAAGAGGGCAAGAGCTGTCTGCAGGGTAGAGCTTAATGGTGGTACTTCTTACATGGGTGATGCCAGGGCTTTGGCAATAGGGGCCCACTGAATGGGTTTGCTTATGGTACCTTTAAGCCCAGAGGGTGGTGCCTCTGAGGACACTTGCACACCCCACTTGCCCAGGAAGCGCATGCCCTACACACAGAGGAACAGGTGCTGTAGGATCTGGATCCTTCCAGGAGATCCCCCTAGAGCCAGAAAGAGCACCGGTGGCCGCTGCCTTCTGCCATCGAACTGCTCCTTGTTTTAGACGCCCTTCTTCTCGTGTTCTCTTCTCTGTGGTTTGGATTGAGCTAAAATCCAGTCACTGGACAGCGGGTCTCAGGGAACTCATTTCCACACAGCTGCAGACACTTCCTACCACATTCTCTCTTTGGGGGATCGCAGGGCCCAGGAAATTCGAGAGAATTCGGACGTGGCAGGCACCGTATTTCCCTTTCTGGTCCCGGTTCTGCCTTTGGCAAATTCCTTATCGAGCCCAGCTGGACGAAGGCCTTTTTTGATTCAGGACCCTGACCATCACGCCCGGCCCCAGTTCTCTCGTAACTGGGGCAGGGTCGACCTCGGACTCCTCACCGTGGTAGCTGGGCACGCGCCTGTGGGGCCTGTGGGCTCCACCTGCCTTTGCCAGGTGTGCTCGATCAGTTGGAGACCCTCCCCTATGAAGGTCTCCCGCTAACAAGAGAGGGTTTGAGCAGCCCCCCCCCCCCCGGGAGTCCCTAAAAGTTCTCTGGCACTCTCTGTCCTTGATACTGCCTTCCTCAGGACGGACGCCATTCCTGCCGAGGCACCTGACATTCCGGCTTCAGAGCGGAACAAAATCGGGGCGTCCGGGGCAGAGCTGATCACAGGCAGCTCCCTCGTTCGTTTCCACCTCGACTTTTTAGCCCGAGCTTGGAGAAGCGCGCTGAGCCTCGGAAGTCTGACCTCGGAAACCAGCATGTTGGCCGACCCGGCCCCGGGCGCACCCCGCTGCAAGCTGGGCCGCTCGTTCCGGCGCTTCGGATCCCGGCCCGGGCTATCCCCACAGAGGCCGAGCGCGCCCCCTGCAGGCCGGGCGGGCCTCAGACGCCCGCGAGCGCCCCAGGTGCAGCCCCCAGTGCCGCCTGCACCTTTCCTGCCCCCCACCTGCGGGAATGGTCGGTTTTGGGGGGCCTCCTGGGGCCACTGAGCTCCAGCCCTGGGCAGCGGTTGCCGGGTCCGGCAATCTGCAGACGAGTGGGGGCCTTCTTCCCCGAGCTGCTGGGCACCCAGATGCCCCGCTCACGCTTCCGCGGAGTAGTAGTTCTTCGTCTTCTCGCCCCGCTGCCTGGCTTGACGATGAAACCATGAAGGCCGCCGCAACTACGCTGGACCTCACCATTTAAAAAAAGCTACCAAAAGACGTGTTTAGAGAAGTGAGTGCACACGTGTGTCCATGTGTTTTCACACACACACACATCCCCGATTCCTCCCCTCATTCCTGCCTCCACCTCCCTCCCCTCCCAGCTCCCACTAGGTATGTTCTAGAACCGATACAGGTTGCCTGCGCCGTCCACCAGCTGTCTCGAACATCCGTTACAAATCTCCGCGAGGGACGGAAACAGCTGTTCGGGCAGAGGCTGGAAGCCCTGGCGGCGGGTGCGGCGCTGCGGGACGCACCCCACCCCAGCCCGGCGCCCGCGGAGAGGGCCCCTGCGGGTCGCAAATGATTTCCGAGACCGCAGGAACCTCAGGCCGAAGAGCACCGCGACGCGGTCCGAAATGCGCGAGGTGGGGGTGTTCCGCGGTTTCTCTGGTCCTGCGTTACCCACCTTGGCCCTTTGTTCTTATTCCACCACCCACTAGGCTCGGGGAGGGGGCCTCTCCTCCTCCGCTGTCCTCGTCCGCTGGAGGTGAAGGTTTGCGCCGGTGCCTCTGGTCGCGAGCGCGCCGAGCCGGAGCGGGTGTTAGGGCGCGGCGCGGTGGCGGGGCACGGCAGGCGCAGAGCTGGGGAGCTGCCCGGTGCCCTTCTCGGAAACCCCGTGAGCGAGCGCGTTCGAGCTGTCCCTTCCGAGACAAGGAGGAAGGCAGGGCCGCCTTCAGTTACAAATAAGTTTTATATTGTTTGCTTATATTTTACTAGATACACACGCACGTGATGAAAACAAATTTAAACAGGACAAAAGGACGCCCATGCAAGCAGGCATCTGAATATATTCTGTTGGGTTCCTTATCTAAAAGGAGTCTGAACTCTTGAATCTCTGGGCTCAGAAGGGCTCTCAGGGGTCCATGTGCCACAGAACTGGGAGGATCATTTCCTGAACCATACGCATCCACCGACCGTTTCTCACTTGGTGGTTTCTCATCGCCTCTGCTCAGCCGCAGTTCGCCTTGCGGTTCCCGGGAGAGCCGCCACTTTTCCTGCCCTGTTCTAGTGGAGCATAGCCAGCCCTCTGTAACTTCCGAAGTCAGGGATCTGGTATCAAACTCGCATTATGGACTATCCCGATGGCTAATGTGGGCGAGGGGCGTATGGGGAAAGAAGCGGCTTCGTTTTTCTTTTTTCATTTCCCCCATTCCCTTCACATTGAACATTACGAATGGTTAATAAAATGTAGTTTGCGACCGTAATATGGGGACGGATTGGTCCCAATAAATGTCACAAGATATAAGACAGAAAAGTACCCTGCAACTGTATGCGGGACTGTATTGCTCTCATTTTTGGCTACGGGATGCACTGAAATAACCTGTTAACACACACCAAAGTGCATCCCTATAATAACCTCCTCAATCATTTATTAAAAGTCGTGTCAACCAGGCCCGTATAATTCATTTCTATGCAAATATATCAATGTCAGGCCATTAGTGTATTGCTCAGGTTTTTATTAAAGTGCATTCTTTTTAATTCAGCCCCGTAAAATACGAGCCCCATTGCTCAAGAATTATAGCAACTATTAGAGTAACATATGGGCAACATGCACTCAGAAAATAAAAACCAACAGATAAAGTGGCAGGGTCACATCGCAGGAGCAAACACTTAACAAAATGGCAGTGGGGTAATAGATTTTTTTCTTCCAGGGCTTTTGGCGAAAGGGTGTCATGGGCACCCTTATCTGGGAAAAGGCAAGAGGCTCGAGGTTACTCTGCTCTGTCCCAACCCCAGAACCGGCCCCGGATAGATATCATTAGAGTTGGGAAAAGGAAGGCTTCTAGAGCTCCTCCATATCTGACCTCCATCTTTTGGCACCAGGATTTCAACATTCACCAGAAAGAAATGTCCATGTAGAGTTTATGGCTGAAACCCTTCTCTCCCTCCCCAAATTTCTCGAGCTTTCTCCCTCTCTTTCCCTCTCTCGCTCTCTCCATCGCCCCCAACAAAGCTACTTCTTGGTGCACACTAACCGCACCGGGAGCCCCGTGCCACCTCGAGTACTTTCTGAGATGCTCTTTCCTCCCTGTCACAAGATTGAGAAGGAGCAAAGGAGGCCCAAGAAGGCCCGGGGACTTGCTGTCAAATTTCCCCCTCGTGTGTAGAAGACTGGGGAAAAAACTTTCCATTGAAATCAATTTCTGGCTAAATTATCGGAACATCTTCTTTCAGTTTCTACTCAGAAAAAACGTTGATGCCCTCTGCCGGCTCCACCCCCTTCTCTTCCTCCCTCTCCCCAACCTCTCCACTCCCGCCCCCGGCCGCGCCTTTCCTGTTAGAACGCTTAGCAATAAATTTTGCTAAACCTGAGAGAGCCCTAGACTGATCCCGGAGGGACTTTGCTGTTTTCCGTACCAAGGACAGAGTGGGGGAGGTAGTGGTGCCCCGAATCCCTTCAACTAACGCCCAGGTTTGAGGTGGAAAAGGGCAAGGTGGGCTGAACGGATCTGAAACAGCCGCTGACAAATCCACTGGAGAAGTCAACAGGATCAAAATCAGTTTTTTAAAAAAAATTTTTTAATTGCCATTGGAACAATCAATTTCCAGAGGCCTAAAAATAAACCTCAAATCCAAAACACAACACAACCCTCACAGAAAAAATAGAGAGAAAGGGGGAAAAAACTAAGAACAATCTCCCGGTTTTAATGAGAGAGTCGCCCACATCCTCATCACCCCAGCATGGTAATTGAGCAGATCTATTAACTTGTTACACTAGATTTGTTTAAAGAGACTATTACACAGTCATTTAATCAATTTGTTACACTGGAGGTCCTGACTTATGAGACACTTGCCTTATGATTCCTTAATGACTGAATTAATTTGTTTTAATAAAACCAACATTGTGTACAAGTACATTTCTAGAAATGTAATTTTGGAGACAGAACAGTCCAATGCTTCATCTGATTAGGTCCTTTCTATGGTTTATCAAAGTCTGTAGTTTCTGACATAGCTGCTTGTATGGAGTATTTTTCTTTTTTATAGCGCCATTAATTTAATATGGATCATTAGTTCTTTATACACATGCATGTTCTGACAAATGTACCCAATGAATAATGCAGCTAATGTGCTTAGGCCCAAATGCATCACATCATAAACAGAGACCTCTGCAAAATAACTGCAATGAAATAAAACACCACCTCTGGTCTCCTTGGTCATCATTAGAATAACATTGTGAGTTATACTTAAGTCTTGTTTTGCAGAGCAAGACATGTTTGGCCCCCCGATTGTATCAATGTAGCCAACTGGGTCTAACTACATCCTGAACACAAATAGATTTATGGTGAATTAAGGTTGTCTTGAGAGCAGATGCAGGACAAGAAAATCGGTTTTGCTCTTGATGGAAACTGACGTGTGTAGAATAAAATGTAAATAAACAGAAAGTCCCCAAGAAAAGGGACTTGATGTTATTGATTATGTAAAATAATTAGAACATTACAAATGATAATGCACTACAAATAGTTGGCATTTATGTCTAGATTTTTTTTGCAGGAAGAAACGATTTAGGCTCTGAAACAACAACTTGAAAAATGGGGCATGATCTGAGGGGCAATAAAAAAATTAATAATGGAGGGATTGGAATGATCAGTTTGTAACCAATAACTGATATAAATGATAACTGAATGAGCCTGCTGCTGAGCTAAACATTGGAGCTTAGAGGAATACAAGGCCACTGATGGCCCTACATGATCACTGGAGGCATAAAGTGCTTCTGCATAATGTTGAGTAACTATGCACAGATGCCAGATATTGACTAAGTAGCTTAACAATTATTACAGGGCAGAGGGAGAAGCTGGATATATTTCCAATAAGGTGATGCTTTCTTTACAAATCTTTCTTAACAATGCTGGACAGGCAGGCATTTGAACTTGATTTCATTTTGAAAAAGACTCTAGACTACACTCATATTAACAGTATATTTGAATGCTTTCATGTTCTCCTTTTGGTGTCCTTTTGAAATGTAAATGGACATTAAGGTGTTGAATGGAATTTGTAAATAAAAGATATGGCTACTTGTGCTGTATCAAGAGTAATTATGATTATTACATAGGATGAAACTCCACTCGGGTTTGACAAGTAGAAAGAAACGTGCTCTGCGAATAATGTGGGAAAAAAACCCTATCGAGATTTCAAGAAGAGGTACAAAATTCAGATGTGATTGTATTTACTAGCTTTGGTTAAGCAATGTATGTGATATTATTCACGGTTGGGATTCTCTTTTGAAACTAATTTCCCCAATGTGGTTCTGTTGATCAAAGAGGCTATTTTTGAGTCATTCACCCTAAGCTTGTGGATAATATGGAGGATGCCACTAGAGTTTTGGTTTTTGAAGCATAAACATTTGTAAAACAAGAAAGAGTTTTAGAAATCATTTAGTTCTTCAGTTCTGACATTTTCACAAGCTACATTTATCTTTTCCCTTTCATCATAGCTCAGTGATTTCTCTGCCCGAGACAGGAATGTTTATGATGATAAATCAGTGTTGTTTAATTAGATGCATCTTTACTTCATTTTAATGTTAGCTCGAAATGTATTTCTTTAGTTTATAAAAATGAATAATTTAATCACTTCCTGGTATAAAATAAGTGGCATGAGACCAAAAATCAATGTTGGATCCTTTTGGATTAAAAAAAAAATTTATTTCTAGATTTCTTATATAATATCTTACTTGCTTTGACAAATGAATTTTATGCATTTCTTCCTATTTGTGAGCAGCTAATGCAAAATATATTTGCTATTTATTACAAAGTAAATGAATATGACCTTTTGTCCATTTCAGCAGATGCTATTTCTGACCATCCCAAAAAAGCCTGCTCAAAGTCAACAATATGAAGCATTCGAGGTCGCAAGACCAACTCAAGGTCATTTTAATACTGGCAAAAGGTTAATTAGATCAGTGCATTAAAACAGGAATAGACTTTTACTCAAGTTCATCTAAATAAGCATAGACAAGCTGGCCTTACCTTTTAAGGTTTCCTCGGAGATTCTAGCTCATTTCTTAGTATGGTAAAATAACTTTTTGTAAATATAATTTTTAAGTTTTCTTTTCCCAAATTTGAGCAATATTTGTCATTTATTGAACACTCACTACATACCAGGCACTAAGTAACATACTGTACACATCTTCACATATTTTACATCATCTCATGTAATCCTGTCAATAACCAAAAGAGATAGGTATTATTATTATGATTCCCATTTTACAGATGAGGATACTGAGCCTCAGAGACGTGACTTACTTGAAGGAGATTAACAGAGGTATTAATCTGGAATCAAATTTAGTCTCTAAAGCAGTTAAAATGCCTTATGCTACCTTATGAAACACATTACACCTCATTTAAAATGCTTTCATTTGCAAACTCTTTCTCACCATTTTAGGCTCTTTCTTATCTTAATTGGCAGCTGGTGGCTTTCATATAGTTTAACATGATAGAGGGAGAAGGCCTAAGAAATGTATATAGCTACTTTGGTTCTAAGAAAAATAAGCTTTTGTACTTAACTCAGAAAACACTTTCATAAACAAGTATTGAGTAGGATGATAAACAGTGTTGTCCCATAGAATTGGGGCGCCTGGGTGGCTCAGTCAGTTGAGCCTCAGATTGGTGGTTTCAGCTTAGGTCATGATCTAATGGGTGGTGCGATTGAGCCCCCTGTGGGGCTCTGTGCTCAGTGGGGAGTCTGTTTGAAGATTCTCTCCTCCTTCTCTCCCAATTTGCACCCGTGCACCCTCTCTCAAATCAACCAATCAATCTTAAAAACAACAACAACTATTCCATAGTGAGCATGACAGTCAACACCACTAAATGTAAATGGCCTGCCTGATCTTTGCAGTTAGGAAGTTCTTTGAGGTAACTGAGTGAGATATAAGAGTAGATCGCTGGAAACCCTTTACTTCCACGGTTAAATAATTTGCTTTAGGATTCCTTGTGGCTCCTGAAGAAAAAAGATATGTACTTGTCAAGGGACAGTTTCTCATGGGACTCTGTCACTCCTAGAAACTTCTGTCATAGTAAATGGACTGGCAGACTGTTAATTAGGTCAGATTAGTTCACATGGGTGTCCCCAAAACAAAAAAAATCAAGGTAACTTTCAATGTAATTTAGAAGTTTCGGATAAACAGCCTACTTCAGAGTTACTTTTCCTGGTGATTGGGAGAGTTTGTTATTCAAACTCCACACCTCAGCACTGCATTGTTTTCTGTTTGTCTCACCTGCTTATTAACCTGCTTTCCCCATGTAGGCTAGACCAAATCTTTTGAAGGAAAAAAATGCATATTTTGTTCTAGTCTTTCTTCATCCACACTATTTTTCTACCTAGCCTCTGAAATGCAACCTTCTGGGACACTTCTAGGTCACAAAATGTAGGGACAATCTACTCGTAAGCTTATATTTAGAATGACTTAGAAATATATTTGGAAAGAGTTAGAAAAGAGAACTATTTCTATTTCCAGATGCTCAATATTCATTATACACCATGGAAGATTTTTCAGTTGGATGAATTTGGGCTCAGAGCCATGGAAGTTTCCTGTTCTGCTTTCCAAATAGCCTTTACCTTCTTTTAGTGCCTCTGAAATTGGACACTCTCTGGGACAGGGTCAAAAGTAAAGAAAACTTAAGAGGAGACAAGCACGGTCAGTTAGACACATAACTTTGTTTCAGGGCCCCAGCATAGAATTTTCTTTTTTCCCTGATGAATGACAAACTTAAGGTAATGCAACGAATATACCCATCACTCAGATTCTGCAATTATACTGATTTCTAACATAGAACTTAATTCTCATATATTAAGTATGACAAAATCTAAAATCTGCTCTAAGGGCCGGTGTATAAAATTTATGGTCTCCCAATCGCTATTGACAGCTAAATATTTCCTCTCCATCATGATGGGCCACAGAGGCAGCAAATCCTATTTCCCAAATCTCTGTGTTCAGACTCCATTTAAGTGGCTCTTGGTTAGTACTTCTCAGCTCTTGGCCACTACTGGCAGACTACTTGCCCTTGGTTTAGGCGAACTCTAAGACAAGATGCTCCATAAAATTACAAGGCAGAACTTGTACCAAAGAGTGAATGTGGATTTTCTTCTTAGGGTTTCTCCTGATTCTACTTTGAGATCTGGGTCTACTCTTTTGCCTTTCCTTTTGGGGGCTCTTAGGAGCCATCGTGTGCCAACTTAACAATTTTTAGACTGGACTGAGGCTCCAGATTGCATGTTAAAGTGTCCCATCTTCTTGCTTTATGACTAATGGCATAACTAAATTAAGTGAGATAATATGTAATTAAGTCTGCAATAATGCTTGGTACAATGTAAGGATGCAAAAATTGGTAGCTGTTATTATTATTATTACTATTATTTTTAAAGGTTTTATTTATTTGTCAGAGAGAGAGAGAGAGAGTATGTGCACAAGCAGGGGGAGCAGCAGACAGAGGCAGAGAGAGAAGCAGACTCTCCACTGAGAAGGGAACCTGATATGGGGCTTGATCCCAGGAACCTGGGATCATGACCTGATCTGAAGGCAGACTCTTAACCAACTAAGCCACCCAGGTTCCCTGGTAACTGTTATTATTATTGATAATAGTACTATGACTATCATTGTTACTATTTTTTCTCCACCTTTATTATTGAGATATAATTGACACATAACAGTATGTAAGTTTAAAGTGTATGATGTGATGATTTCATACACATATAACAATAAGATTAATTAATACATCCTTCACTTTACATAACTAACATTTTTTGTTTTATGGTGAGAACATTTAAGTTACTATCTTAGCAACTTTCGAGTATATAGTTCAGTATAGTTAATTATAGTCACAATGCTGTACAGTAGATTCCCAGAATTTATTCATCCTACAACTGAAAGTTTGTACCATTCAACCAATATCTCCCTGTTTTCCCAGCACCCAGCCCTTGGCACCCACCAATTTACTTTTTGTTTCTATGAGTTTGGCCTTTTTAGATTCCACTTAAAAGTGAGAACATATAGTAATTGTCTTTCTCTTTCTAACTTATTTTACTTAGTGTAATGCCTTCCAGGTCCATGCACGTTATTGAAAATGACAGGATTTCCTTCTTTTTTATGGCTGAATAATATTCCATTATAAAGCAAAAATATTTCACATTCATACATCTATTTATATGTATTTATAGATACAATTTATGACACATTTATATCTTTATTTATTCACCCATTGATGGACACTTATATTGTTTCCATGTTTTCGCTATTGTGAATAATGTTACAGTGAATACGGGAGTACAGGTATTGTTTGAGATCTTATTTTAATTTCCTTTGGATATATACCTAGAAGCAAAATTGCTGGATCATATGATAGCTCTATTTTTAATTTTTTTTTAAAGATTTTATTTATTTTGACAGATAGAAATCACAGGGAGGCCGAGAGGCAGAGAGAGAGGAAAGGAAGCAGGCTCCCTGCTGAGCAGAGAGCCCAACGCGGGGCTCGATCCCCGGACCCTGGGATCATGACCTGAGCCGAAGGCAGAGGCTTTAACCCACTGAGCCACCCAGGTGCCCCTATTTTTAATTTTTTGAGGTACCTTCAAACTGTTTTCCATAGTGGTTGTACCAATTTACATTCTAACGGTGCACAAGTGTCCCCTTTTTTCTACATCTTCACCAACACTTGTTCTCTCTTGCCTTTTTGATGATAGCCATTCTAACAGGTATGAGGTGATATCTCATTGTGATTTTGATGTACAATTCCCTGATGACTAGTGATGTTGACCACCTTTTCATATTCCTCTGTATGTCTTATTTGGAAAAATGTCTATTCAGATCCACTGTCTACTTTTTAATTGGATTATTTATATTTTTACTACTGAGGTGTAGGAGTTTGCTGTTATTTTTAGTAAGGCCAGGTTATAATAAGAACAACAATGATTATTATGATCCTAATCAACTTCAACTCTTGGGAGTGACTTCTGAATTCTGAAGCGCCCTCCTCTGAGTACAGCGCAATGACTGACATTTTATTTTTGGTACTCCACAGAAGCAAGAGTCAGTTTGAAGATGGGTCTTCCCCCAACCCAGTTTTATAGGATAGCAATAAACATGGCTGTATCTCATTAAATTTAATGAGTCTTCATAAAATAACCATTACATTCTGAAGGTAATGAAAGAATAGCTTTGATGGCTAGTAAATAAACTACCAAAGGCAGTTTCATCACATTCTAGGGCTGAATAGGATACAGGCAACATCAGGAAGAAGCTGTGACGTTTTTGTGGTAAGAACAAGCCAGGCTCTGCCTGGCTTCACTGCGTGAGAGCCCATGGAGCAATCTTCCATTTCAGCCCGGTGTTTCTAGCTATGCTAGCTAGCTATGGTTGTGAGATGTGATTAAATGGATTGGTTTAAAAATCTGCTAAAGATTTTATGTATATCATGTCACTGATATTGAATTTGAATACTATTGTAGTAGGTTAGACTAAATAATTTATCTTATAAACATAGAGGTAGAGCAGATTGAATAGAGTATGCAAATTTATGTAAATAGTCCTACAAATTCAGACTCTTCTGATCCGAGAGCCCTGGTACTTTATAAACAGAGCTGTAACATTGTAAATCAGGAGTTATTAACCTGTGGTCCATGGCCCAGTAGGGTCCTGAATTTATATGCAAAATTGCATGCCTGTGTGTTTTTCTAGAGAGAGGGTCCATATCTTTCATTATATTCTCAAAGAAGTTCAGCACCCAAAGAGTCTAAGAACCATAACGTGGTATAAATATTCTAGTTGGTTCTATTAAATCAAATCATATTCACACACACTGCTTTTCAAAGTGTTAACCTAATTAGAATAAATATCTGCTACTTATTTGTGATCCAGCTAGAACTAAAATTTCTTGACTTTTTAAAGAAATCCTTTAGTTTCCTTTGTAAGCATATAAATTAAAGAAATCCTACTGATTTATATACCTGCATTTTTCTACATTGCTTTCTATCCCACATGACTCTTTTACCATAAGTAGTTTCATAGTATTAATTTTCAATCTTTATTTCTTGAAGTCATTTTTGATACCAAACCACCCAAGGTTTTGGTCAAATGAAATGGGTCTGAAAAGAGATGAAACAGTAACAAAGAAAAATGAATCTCTATATAAATGATCCTTTCTGGTGCTCTGTGTTTTTTTCTTCTTAATATTTTATCCATATTATAAGCTTCCCAAATTAATCTAACAATTACCCAAGTATTTCAGATTGACAAATGTAGCAGAAACACTTATGTCCCTGGATTATCCCTGTGAGACAAAGCACATATAAGATGGTTTTATAGTTGTGCCAGATGAGATCCAAGGAAATGTAGGGGTGTGTTTAGGACCATAGGAGCCAGGTCTCCATAAGTAGAGCAAAAGCAGAGGCTCAGACTCTTGTAGCTGGAAGAGATCTTGATATTACTGAGTCATTCTTGACCAAATTAGAAGACTTTGAATTACAACTCGACACTGTATCACCAAAGGCAATTAGGTGTGGGTTTGGAATCAAAGTAAGCTCAGAACTCACAATGCATAGTGAGTTCAAAGATAGTTTCCAATTTGGCCGTTACTTTTTTCTCTACAATTGTGTGTGTGTCTGTGTATGTGTACACATATACACCCATACATATACAAATATAAGTACATAAAACCTCAAATGTGTACAGTGCTGCTTATGTACAGTTAGAGTCAATTATTTCCATTTCTTGTATCCCAACAAATTTCTCTATAAGCAAAATAATTTTCTTTATTTAATAGCACCTAATTGCCCTCAAAATGAAGGCATTCTGGGTCTGGGATATTCTGAAAATGTCACTGGAGTTAGTCACAACTTTTTTATTGTTTTAAAAATAATAAACCTAGGGCGCCTGGGTGGCTCAGCAGGTTAAGCCACTGACTTCGGCTCAGGTCATTGTTTCGGGGTCCTGGGATAGAGTCTCACATTGGGTTCTCTGCTCAGCGGGAGCCTGCTTCCCCCCTCTCTCTGCCTGCCTCTCTGCCTGCTTGTGATCTCTGCCGGTCAAATAAATAAATACATAAAATCTTAAAAAAAAAATAGTAAACTTAGTGGCCACACCAGAAGGACGGAGAGTCTGTAGCCTCTGTTCTTTGGTGTGGCCACTATGAATAGCCTTGCAGTTTCATCACTTTGGGATATTTAACATCATAAATGGTGATTTCATACTGATGGATGGATGGCATTATTTGAGATAACATGTATAAAAGTATTTAGCGCCTGCATGTCTCTTAAACATGGGTTGTTACTAATCTGAAAAAAAATTTTCTCTCTTGATTAAACAGATGTAAAAGAAACTCTAGTATCTATTTTTATAAAGTGACTGTGAAACATGGTGAGAAAATCAGCAGCTTTCCCCCTGGTTTATGGAACTAGCAACATCTTCATCTCTTAGGGATCAGATAGCGTTCCAAATCCTGGAGCCTATGGTTTTGTTTTTGTTTTTGTCTTTGTTTTTTAAACGATTTTATTTATTTGCCAGAGAGAGAGAAAGAGAGTGAGAGAGGGAACACAAACAGGGGGAGTGGGAGAGGAAGAAGCAGGCTTCCAGCTGAGCAGGGACTCCAATGCGATGCAGAGCTCAATCCCAGGACGCTGGGATCATGACCTGAGCCAAAGACAGATGCTTTTTTTTTTTTTTTAGATTTTATTTATTTATTTGACAAACAAAGATCACAAGTAGGCAGAGAGGCAGGCAGAGAGAGAGGAGGAAACAGGCTCCTTGCTGAGCAGAGAGCCCGACATGGGCCTCGATCCCAGGACCCTGAGATCATGACGTGAGCCAAAGACAGAGGCTTTAACCCACTGAGCCACCCAGGCACCCCACAAAGGCAGATGCTTAACCACTGAGCCACCCAGGTGCCACTGCCTATGGATTTTTATTCCGTATAATTTCTCTTACCTCTTGTAGTCGCTAATGAGAACATCTACTGGGAAGTTGAAGGCTGAGAATAATTTCTGGTATTGCCGGGGGTCAGCTCAGATGAAGGGTCCTATTTTAAGGCATTCTGAATGCGAAGTGGAGAAAATGCGCAGATGCTTCCTTGTGGCTTGGGTTGCCTAATGAAGCTGTTGGAGATTTTTCATTTAATCTTTAATGTTTTTGTCTCTATATAGTTCCCTCCCTGTCAAATAGTTCACTACCTTAAAACAGTGCATTCATAAACTGTGAAGTAAGCTTGAATTGTGGGACAGTTCTAGAGTCCCTGGATTAGTCTGACTACTACGTAAGAAGTTGGAATATAAAGGTAAGAATAGCTTTTTTTTTACTCCTTCTGCTCTTGGAAGCCTAATTAATGATAAAAAAAAAAAAAGGTGCCAAATGCTTATAAAGAGGAGATTCCTGTCTTGCCGATAAATTTTTTTCCGCCAGTATTTCCATTTTTTAATCTCTTTTCTATCTTTGGAAGAAGGTAGAGAAATGTGTGAACCCATTCACAAATATAGACTCACAGTAACACCAGGAAGCAGAAACATGAATAGCAGTGAATGACTTTAATGGTGAAGTATTGTGTGTGTGTGTGTGTGTGTGTGTGCTGCAAACTATTACTTACATATGAAATAATTATCATTATTTTATTGTAGCATGGTTATAATTTTTGTTGCATTATAAATATCACAGGTCCCTTTTTTTTTTCTACTACCACAGCAGTTTCTGAAGACATGTAAACCCATAGTGTTATTACTCTCTAATCTAGTTGAGGTGATGAAATAGTGCCAAAACTCTCATTGCAATTTCATTAGCATATTCATGAGTCGCACTTTTGCAGTGTTGCAGAAACAACACAAATTGGTTTGTGGATTGTGAACTCCCCCTTCTTCTCCTCTCCAGAAGCACAGACTGTAGATTAGCAAATCAAGTTGGCCCACAAACTTCTGTGCACTAAATTGCATAAGTTTTCTGCTCTTCCCTTTATTTCCATATTTTATGATTCTTGTGTTATTGAATGCCATATGAATGGACATACCGCCCAATAGAAGAACAAACATGGGGACTCAAATGGCTTGGAAAAATGGAAGTTCTGAAAAAGCCAGACACTAAATTGCCCTGCTACAAGAAAGCATTTCTTTCTCTCTTTTTATTGTTCTTGATGTTTGTTTTCTTTTTTCTTGTGAATGGGGGTTAAGAGACCATTTGTAGTTTGGTTGAAACTGGCTTGCAGTCTACCAAGCCAGTTTTCTTCCCTCTTCAGCACATGATACCTATCACTTCTAGGACTGACACAGAAGCACTTTGTCTATCATGTTCCACCCTCCCTCTTGCTGCAACTACTGGCTAGATGTTTATTCTTAGGGCAGCACTGACAGCTAATAGTGGAATATGACAGCCTTCATCAGCCTGGGTCCCTGAATGACTCCATGGAGTTTCTGCTCTCCCTTCCTCCAACCCTTAATGAGAAAGAAATATCCTTTGTGATATGCCATTGAGATTTCAGATATTAAATGTTATGTCAGTTAACATTATCTTGACTGATTGAATGGTATCTTCATTATCCAGATTTGGTGTTGTTTGAAAAACTCAGTTGCTGTTATTTAAATATTTATTTGACATGAGAAATGGAACTTTGAGGATTAAAACATATGGTTCATTTCTGCTGTTTGCTGTATTTTCTTCCTATGGTTGTGTCTTTTGGTTTCGTTGTAACCCATTTTTACTAATTACATGCCCTAAGAGGATATTATACAATTAAATAAACCCAGTTCCTCAATCTCTTATAATAAATTAAGCATTGAGGGATGTATTTGTGAACATGTTCAAGTACTAGATAGAACACAAGATCCCACCTATTAGTTAACTAGAAAACCCAAAAACCCAATTTAACTCAGCATCCAACATATTTCAGAAGTTAAACACTTGGAATATTGATAACTTAAAAAATTTATGTAGCGCTTTTGGCCTTTCAAAGTACTTCCACATATAATCTATAGAATATGTTTGATCAGCTCTTTGAAAGATTTGGATAAGAAGATTTTTCTGAAGCTGAATCATGCATTTTTAAGTGAAAAACCTCTCATAGTAACAACAATCACACACTGCTAACGCATTGAAAAATGGATCTTACTCCTAGCCTTATAAGGCAGCTAGGGAAAGTTACTCAAGGTGACCAGCTCTTCTTTGCTAACACTTACATTGTTTTTGATTTATATGTTCTGTTGTTGTGGCACTTTCAAAAATGCCAATCCATTGAGGCTTTGTGTGGGTAAAGATGGGAGATACCAAGGCACAATGAGAAATGTATTATTCAAACTACAAGAGTAGGGGCGCCTGGGTGTCTCAGTCAGGTAAGCGGTTGTCTTGGGCTCAGGTCATGCCGCAGGGTCCTGGGATTGAACCCTACATCTGGTTCCCTGCTCCATGGGGAGCCTGCTTCTCCTTCTCCCTCGCCCTCTTCCCCCTGTTTGTGTTCTCTGTCTCTCTCATAAAACAAACAAACAACCCTGTAAGAGTAGATTATCAGAGTAGGGGCCCCAGTTTCTGGACTTTTTCTAGTTTATTTGAAAAGGCTGTGTAGAAATACAATGAAGTTTAAATATGTTATAAAATCTCTTTGGTATCTCTCACCCCGGGCAAGAATCCGTTATATTTAGAATTTATGAGTTTTTTTTTTTGAAGAGACGACAGACAGCGTATGAGATAGCCCAACCATGTTTATACACATTTGAATTATAAATATGCTTTAATTTTTCCACAGAAAGATTGCTGTGGACGCACATTGTTCACATGATATAATGCAACAGAACTGATTTAATTAAAGCCGTTTTCTTGGTCTGCAGTCTCTCTATATTGGAGGGATTGCTTTTTCCATAGGAAAAAACTATCAGTGGGTAACACGATTTGTGAGACAACTGCAGAATGCATTCCCTTTGCTTTTTTTTTCAGGCTTCAATCCATTGCTCAATTTAAGTATGGAGATACTGCTTGTCAAATACTTCTTGACACATGAATTTTACAACAAAATATCAGCGCACCTACTGCTTGGATTTCTAACTCATTTATTGTACAATATACAGCTAATCCAATCTACTGTTGCAAACATGGTTTGTGCAGTTATGCTCGGCTACAGCACGATGGTTTTCTTTAAACTGGCGGGTTTCCTGAGGTTTTATTTTCCTTCCTTGGGCAAAAAAAACATAGATGAGACCTGACTTACTTGATAAAAGTGGTGGTGTTGAGTCCATAGTGTGGGCGAGTGGGGTTTGCAGAACTGAGAAGCTCTTGTTGCCTTTGGGACCATGAAGGCAGAGCCTTCTGAACCTTAAGTGGAGAATCTAGGGAAGTGTGCAGCAAGATTAGAGATGATTCGTAAGGAAATGTCTGTAAAACTCTGCGAGAGAGATGCTGTAAAGGAGAAGAAATTATTTTACTTGATCTGCGGCATTATTGGTGAGCTGAGTGAAAGTAGCCGTGAAACAAGTATTTGGAATTTACATTGAAGTGTAAAGGGAAAGGGTCAGTTTTTATCTCCTCTTTTCATTATTTTTAATTGTAAGGATACTGTACGTTTATTGTGAGAAACTTATTTTCACTCCCCAGGGATAACCACTGTGAACTGTTTAGTGTGTGGCCTGTCAGACCCTCTTCTTGCATATTTAAACACGTAAATTAGAAACATAAAGGATCTCCCTAGACATATGTTCTTTCACCTGCTTTTAAAACATACACTAGTGTATTTATGACAGTCTATCTGTTCATACAATATAGTGTATGTGGTAGACAGAATTCTAAGAAAAATCTACGATGATCCTGGCCTTTTCGTAAACCCCTTCCCTTTAAGTGTGGGTGGAATCTCTGATTATGATCAGCTCTCAGTTCCTTGTGTAGGTTACAACCTGCAGCAAAAGGGAGATGATCTGGGTTTTCCTTTAAAGGTAGAGTTTTTCTTTAGCCGATGAGCAGAAGTCGGAGAGATTCGAAGCATGTGGGGGATTCACAGTGGGAAGGATCCTGCTGCTGGCCATGAAGGGTTCTGCTGAGGAGATACTGGGAACTGCTTATGGAGGGGCCGCATGGGAAGGAATAGGGGCAGCCTCAGGAGTTGAGAGAAGCTCGATGAAGACCAGCGAGGACATGCGAAACTCAGTTCTGCCGTCATAAAGAACTGAAATCTGTCACAATCCTAATGGGCTTGGAAGACTTCCCTTGTGGAGCCTCCAGAGAAAAATACAGCCTGTCTGATAGTTTGATGTCAATCCCATGAGCCCCTGAGCAGAGGACCCAGCTACATGGGGCCAGACTTCTGTCTTACAGAACCATGAGCACACCAGTGGTTGTTGTTTGTGATAATTCGTTACACAGCTGCAGAAAACGAATGCAGTCTATGTGACTGCCCTCAGGGCTTCAGATCCTCATTTGTATTGATTTCAGAGACATAAAAGACCAAACAAAATGACCTTCAGGGTTATAGAAACTTGATCTTCATTTATTCATTCAATCATTTTTTAAAAAGATTTTATTTATTTATTTGAGAGAGAGAGAGAGAGCATGAGAGGAGAGGTCAGCGGGAGAAGCAGACTCCCTGCCGAGCAGGGAGCCCGATGTGGGACTCTGATCCCAGGACTCCAGGATTATGACCTGAGATGAAGGCAGTTGCCTAAACAACTGAGCCACCCAGGTACCCTCATTCAATCATTTTTAATGACCACTGCTATGTGCCCATCACTGTCCTAAGTGCTGGGATACATCTGTGAACAAAAGCAGACAAAATATAGACAGCAGACCTCTTTAGAAGGGTTGAAGGAATCATTCTAGCAAGAACCCACATGTGTTTGCCACTTTCTATATTATAAGGCATTTTTTCGTACATATTATTCTGCTTCCTACTGAAATTTTCACTGGTTGAGGCAAATATTATTATTATTGTCTTTTTACAAGTATGTGAAGCCATGCTCTTGTCTTAGAGATGAAAGGACTCCACAAACTCAACTAGCTGTTAATGCAACAGCTGGGACTCTTTGCTCTTTAAAGTACATAGATCTGTTGTTAGTAACAGCTACTGTTTTGTTTTTTTTTTTTTTTTAAATTTTTTATTTTTTATAAACATATATTTTTATCCCCAGTGGTACAGGTCTGTGAATCACCAGGTTTACACACTTCACAGCACTCACCAAAGCACATACCCTACCCAATGTCCATAATCCCACCCTCTTCTCCCAAACCCCCTCCCCCCAGCAACCCTCAGTTTGTTTTGTGAGATTAAGAGTCACTTATGGTTTGTCTCCCTCCCAATCCCATCTTGTTTCTTTTATTCTTCTCCTACCCACTTAAGCCTCCATGTTGCATCACCTAGATGTCCATCAACAGATGAATGGATCACGAAGATGTGGTATATATACACAATGGAATACTATGCAGCCATCAAAAGAAATGAAATCTTGCCATTTGCAACAGCTACTGTTTTAAGGGGTGTTTGCCACATGCCCATATGGTGTTGAGTTCTTTACATGGGTTACCTGATTTCATCTTCACAGCCACTCCGTAAGATTGACCCAATATAGACCCTCATTTTACAGATGAGGAAATTGGGAATCATGAAGGTTTAACAACTTTTCCACGCTGAAGCTAAGATCCGAACCCTGGGGGGCTGACTCCATGATCCATATTCTTCATCACTAAGCTAACTGCCTTCCCAAGCCAACATTACCCTGGCCAGCCTGGCCATACCCTCCAGGCCAACGGGGCCAAAAATGTCCAAACAGGGCCATGTTCCCTTCTGGCCCAGTCAGGAAAACTGACACTTTCGCTCTGCTGCGTATCACTTTAGGGCCTATTTATATCCTCAGTTTTTATAACTTTTTGTGTTTTGGCTAATCTTTCCTATTTTCTTGTGGGTTATTTTTTCAACTCATGAAATGCAGAGGCATAGGTGAACCGAAAATTACAGATTGTGTTTTTTATAGTTTTCATTAAGAATGTGTGACATAAGGAACAATATGATAGGGTCAAGCATTATCTGCTTCTCAGATTTTCGTCTCTAACTGTGCCATCAAAAAAGTTTAGGAGGTTAGATTTATACCCCAGCGTAACTCTGTTCTCTTAGCTGCCTACTCTGAATTATTAATCCATGATTGTACACTTCTTTCAGACACATTATAAATCTCGAAGAGAAGGTCCATGTTTTAAACATTTCTGTCATACCTAGTATTGTTCTGGACACAATAACACGTACATCTTCACTAAATTAAATCTTAACTTATTTCAAATTGCACTGAAATGACACATACACGCACACACGCATTTCCCCCAGCCTGTCTCATTTCTTGAAAATAAGAACTTCCATGTTGGCTATCTTCCTTTCTGTGCTCTATAAAAACCTCTTTCCAATTTCGGTTGGTACCCTGGTGTTCTAGGGTTTGATTAATGAGTTCATGTTAAGCTGTCCATTTCATTTAAAACGATAATAACTTTGATTGTATCCCCTTCACCCTTTGTCACTAAAACTAAACAGTCTTACTTTAAAAAAGTTTAACCACAGAAAGTATGGCCTGAGTCATCCCATTCATTATTATTGAAATAGTCTTGCCCCAAGGCTTGCTTTTCTGTGCTATGGGGACCAGAATTTTGCACATAGCTTCTAATTTTGTATGCAAGTAAGCTACTGCTTCTTAATTTTATTTACCCTGACTCTTGGGTTGATGTTTAATATTTTTGTACTCTTGACTGCAGCAGAGTCCTGGAAAGGCTCACAGTGACTTGAACGTCCATGAACTGGATAGTCCACTTTGCCCCGTATCTTTTATATATATTTTGAAATTTTCTTTCTTTCTTTCTTTTTTTAAGATTTTATTTATTTATTTGAGAGAGAGACAGTGAGAGAGCATGGGAGGGGAAAAGGTTAGAGGGAGAAGCAGACTCCCCTTGGAGCTGGGAACCCGATGTGAGACTCGATTCCGGGACTCTGGGATCATGATCTGAGCCGAAGGCAGTTGCTTAACCAACTGAGCCACCCAGGTGCCTGGAAATTTTTTTAACATTGTATTGTGATCCTATTATTTTATGTCTGTTTAAAAACTACATTAAATTTATATAAATGCTATTTGAAAGTGCTTTTTTCTTTTTTCTTTTTTTTTTTTAAGATTTTATTTATTCATCTGACAGAGATCACAAGCAGGCAGAGAGGCAGGCAGAGAGAGAGGAGGAAGCAGGCTCCCCGCCAAGCAGAGAGCCTGATGTGGGGCTGCATCCCAGGAACCTGGGATCATGACCTGAGCCAAAGGCAAAGGCCTTAACCCACTGAGCCACCCAGGTGCCCCGAAAGTGCTTTTTCTCTAGAAGAGGCACAGCCCTTTTAGCGAACAATTTCCAGTGTAAACTGATATCTTTGGAAAGCCAAATCAAATTTTGCCTTAGGTTGCAATTTTATAGAATTTGACTAAATGATAGAATCTCAGAGATAATTCAATTCAAATTCCTCCTTTAATAGATGAAACAGGCTTAGAAAAGGCAAGTGACAGGGCATAGGTGGGCCAGTTTCTTGAGCAGTGAAAATTGGGTAAGGAAACTTAAATCCACTAAATGAAAGAAGAGGCAATTGGGTTAAAAATAGGAACTTACATTATACTGCTTTGATTTTTTAAAATTTTTGTCTCTTTTCCTTATAAAGTAGGAGAACTAAGAGTCAAAGGACCACCATTTTAACTATCTTTTTTTTTTTTTAATATTTTATTTATTTATTTGACAGAGAGAGAGCACAAGTAAACAGAGAGACAGGCAGAGAGACAGGCAGAGAGAGGAAAGCAGGCTCTCCACTCAGCAGAGAGCCCGATGCGGGACTCGATCCCAGGACCCTGAGATCATGACCTGAGCCGAAGGCAGCGGCTTAACCCACTGAGCCACCCAGGCGCCCCATTTTAACTATCTTTAAAAGTCAAGTGTATGAGGAGCCTGGGTGGCTCACTTAAGTGTCTGACTCTTGATTTCCACCCAGGTCATGATCTCAGGATTATAAGATTGAGCCCCACACTGGGCTCTAAGCCATTGGGAAGTCTACCTGAGATTCTCTGTCTCCCTCTCCCTTTGCCCCCTTCTCTTCCTCCCACTCACACACTCACTCTTTTCTCTCAAATAAATAAATCTTTAAAAAATTCAAGTGTAAATAACTTTTTTTTTCTTTTGGAAAGGAAAAACCAATGAGTGTCAAAGAAAAAGTCACAAACATTTGTTATCATAGTAGATTGAAGTTTTAGAGCCTACGGACTTGGCCCTGAAAAGGCCCTGATTCCCAGATAATGACCTGAAATTAGAAAGGAATGGTCTCCTCAATTCATGCATAAAACCAGGTAGTTGACCATAGTTAAGAATTAATGTGTAAGTGCTAAATTGTATTTATATATTTAATCTATCCAAATTTTGGGTATTATATGTAGCTTTCAAAATATTCTTCAGTATTGTTATATTAACATTTTGGTAAATAATCACTTTTCTATTTAAAGGAGACAAAAAATGTGATTATGTCCTCTGGTTACCTGGTCATTGAAAGCTTGTCTTCCATGCATAAAACTGCTGCTACTCTTCTAGATCAGGTTTACTCTAACTGCAAATAGAGTATTTAATGAAAACAAGCAGCCTGTTGCTTATTTTAGTTTCTACACCTAATCATGTGAAGTGATGATAGCAAATGTCTCACCACGGAGAAGTTTATCTTCCACTCTCACACTTTTGATTCATGCACTGATGATATCTCTTTAAAAGTTTCTAGACTTTCTATAGTTATTTATTTTACTATTTTATAATGCATAGTGCCTCAACAACTTGGATATTTCATCTTGTAGGAGCTTACCTCTATTAACATTTTTTGAACTATTCCACTAAAGACATATTCACTTAACCTCCACCCAATTTTTCCTTTTCTCTTTTGTAAGTTTTTTTTTTTTTTAAGATTTTATTTATTTATTTGACAGACTGAGATCACAAGAGGCAGGCAGAGAGAGAGAAAGGGAGAAGCAGGCTTCTTGCTGAGCAGAGAGCCTGATATGGGGCTCAATCCCAGGACCCTGGGATCATGACTGAGCTGAAGACAGAGGCTTTAACCCACTGAGCCACCCAGGCACCCCATCTTCTAAGTTTTTTTATCCTTCCCCATTAATCTCAGAGTGACTCAGTTTTAATAACAATTTTCATGGTAATATTTGAAAAGATTTCCAGGCACTTAATGTCAAGATAACTCTGATGAACATTCCTTCCCCACAAAATGTATTAGCTTCTTATTTTAGATATCTTGGGATCATTTACATGGTGGTCTCAGCCTCTATTGAACCTTCTTTATAATGCATTGATTTTGCTCCTAACTGTTGATGTTGTCTGGGATGTTTGATTTAGGAGTGGAAAAGGAGCAGTAGAGTGTAGTAGTGGCCAGTAGGTTTAGAATATTTTAAAATTTTGAATTAATTTCTGAAATTCATATGTTGGAGGATTTCATACAAAATATTTACATTTCTGAGATTTTTATCTTCTCTTGAACAATTAGAAGAGCTGAAAACATTTGCTTTGCATCCCACATGTCAGTAGTCTGTCAGAACTCTTCAGATGGGCCATGTGTTACACAGTTTGCCTCAGTTTGTCCCTTCAACCTTCTAGGTTACCTGTTTGACCCAGGTGGAAGCAAATAATAAAAGGCTTAAATCCATATTAAGTAATTCTGAAATTTTCATCTCTTTATGTGTATACACCTTTAAACATCAATTTTAGTTCCTTCAGTCTCTGTTGTCAATAAAATGGACCCAGAAAGCTAACCGGTAACCAAGAAAGGTGATGAGAGTTCAGAGTTTTTGAATCTCCAGGTAAGGAGAGCCAAGAACTTTCCTTTGCAGTCAAGAGAGGATACTGTTACGAAAATTGCCATGACCTGCTTTTTGCATTCATGACTGTGATAGGAAAACCATATTAAGTCCATGAGCTTATACAGATCTTTGTTTTTTAATGCTTCTTTCCTTTATGCACATATTTATCTAAAGATGTATAAGAATATTAAATATTAAATATTAAGAATATTAAACATTTTGGAAAAGATATACCAGTCAATGAAAGGACCTAGTTATTCAGATTAAATAGAGCAAAAACTTTTATACATGTGCTCTGGTCATGACAGGACTTCCCATGGTATGGAACTTGCCCTACCACCACGAACAATTAAAAAAATTATAAAACTGAGACAGCAGGCAATCCAGGATGGTGATCCCTTAGAAAAATATAAGCCCAATGAATTCTCTGTCTCTAGAGACAGTTTTCAAACAGTGTCATAGGGAGAAGGGACTCAAGCCCAGCACATGATAACTTACTGATTTGAGGAGATAGAGACTGGGGGGCTGAAGCAGCTTGGATTTGAAAACAGAGAAAAAAAAGCTATGGAGAGCAACAGAGCTTCATGAACCTGCATAGGAGGTCCCTAAAGTCTTTGAATGAACACCTATCAGTGCATTTGTTTATGAAGCAAGAAAAAGAACATGTGTCATAAGAAGGCTATAAAATTAGAAACTTCAATAGCTGACACAAGGCAGAGAAATGACCAAATTCCACCTAGCCAGATTAAAGAGATCTTATTGAATACTTGGGGCAATTAGTAGAAACCTCAGAGGGGTCATGCCTCAATAACAAAGCTAAATTAGTCTGAGAGTAAAGTTCCTAAACCTGCCTTAACAAAATTGAAACAAAAATCTTAAGAGGAGTCAGCTATCATTTCTGATTATTAAGACAAGTTTCAAGACCAAAATCACCCACCACTTAACAGTATAATATTCACAATGTTCAGCATCAAAATTAGTAGATATGTGAAAAAACATGTGTGACCATAACCATGACTAGAGGATCAATCAACAGAAGCAGAGCCAGAAATGATAGAGATAATAGAACTAGTAGACAAGGACCTTAACATAGAATAAATATTTTTTTTTTCTCCAAACTCCTGGTTTAATAAGGACTTGTTTATTTTGAGAAAAAAGGGTCCCAAACATCAGGCTGTTCACAAAAATAACCCACAGTATCAACTTTAGAAAACAAATCTTTAGACTATTACACTAATTATTTTTCTAGAAGATGCATATGACATGCCAACTCTCATTCACAAAAATACATTGTTATATTTGTGTTGAACAGCCCCACATAGCACTCTTATGTGGGGTATAACACACATACCTCTAACTCAAAGCTTCTCTCAGGTGCTACTCAACTAATGCGATTGCCTTTGCAGTTAGGGAAGCAACTACTGAGCTCATGTATGAATGGAAAGAACTGTACTCCCTGCATACCAAGAGATTATTTTGGAGACAGTTGATAAAAACCACACATCCTTTTTATTGTTAAGTCATAAAGAGGTATCAAAATTAAAAGCAAAAATTACAGGGTAAAACTTAACATAACTACTAGGAGCATCAAAGGAAGTGAAAATGGGACTAGGCGCAGGGCAATATGAATTAATGAACATGGGAAGGACAAGGATGGGGAGAACAGTGAGCATGTGCTGAAGAAGATACTAAGGGAGAGGATCTGGTAAAAATTTTGATCTTAGACAAGCGCCTAGGTAAAGAAATAATGGGACAAGATTTCTAAACCCCACTATGTGCTTAAGAGTCATCCTCGCCATTGGCGCTGTCTCTGTCATCCTCTCCTTCCTCAGCCTCTTTTTCATCATCCTTGATCAACTCCAGCTGGTCATCCCCCCGATCTTCATTATCATCATCATCCAGTAGGTCCCCCTCCTCAGCAGAGTCATCTGCACCCCCCTCAGACTCCATCTTCACATTAGTCTCATCTTTCTTCAGGGAGCTGCTGCTCTGCTCCTCTTCTGACTTATCATTCTTCATCTCTCCTTGTTTGCTCTGTTCTTTCTCAAATTTTTCCAGGCTTTCCAGTAGAGAATCCACTTTTTGTTTTATCTGGGTCAACTCCTTCTTAATGGTCTGAAGGTCATCACCTTTCAACTTTCCAGACTTGGAAGAAGATCCTCGCTGTCCACTCTTAGAATTGAAGCCACTTTTGCCTCTTCGTGAGGTTTTTCCTGATACACGCTGGCGTTTTGAAGGAACTACAGCCCGAGCAATAGGAGGAGGAGGAGGAACACGTGCTGGGTAACTATACATCCTGTCATAATAATCTCGTTGAAAGTCATAGTCCAAGTCAAAAGAGGAGCTGAGTAGAGGGGACAGGAGAAGGGTGTTCTGGTACTGACCCGTACATCTCCGCTGCAGATCGTTTCACACCTGCTTTTCCTCGGTTCACTTTTGGCTCTGCAGCCAGATTAATATCTAAAACCTGGCCAGCAATCATTCTGCCATCCTCTCCTGCCACAGCAGCCCGGGCATTTCTCTCATTCACGTACTGAACAAAGGCAAAGCCCTTATGAACAGAGCAACCCACAATTTTGCCGTATTTTGAAAAGATCGCCTCCACATCAGATTTCTTGACCACGAGAGTATTGAGATTCCCAATGAATACACGGGAGTTCATGGAGCGAGGATCTGTCTTATTGGTGACATTGCTGGCCATTTTCTTTGATGTTAAGGTTCTTCACAAAGCTGAAAAACTCAAGCAAAGTTCCACTAACTTATATATTTCAAGTGATTTGTAACCAGGAGGGGGAAGGGAGAAGAGATTCGATTCTGAATCTCCTACTCCCGGGTTCTGCGTGGAGAAGCCAACTGCTGCTCGAGGTCGACAACTCAGCCGCACCGCTTAGTCTTCGTCTCTTCACAAAATGGTCCCCGCGTCTTAGAATAAATATTTTTTAAGAATATAATAAAAGACATCAGGACGCCTGGGTGGCTCAGTTGGTTAAGCGAATGCCTTCAGCTCAGGTCATGATCCTGGAGTCTTAGGATCAAGTCCCACATCGGGCTCCCTGCTTGGCAGAGTCTGCTCTCCCTCTGAACTCTCCACTCTCACACTCTGTCTCTTGAATAAATAAATAAACTTCTTAAAAAAAAAAGAATATAATAAAAAACATGAACACAGTGAGGTCAGAAATGGAAGATATAACAAAACAAAATGGAAATTTTGTACATTAAAAATATGTCAGCCCTTGAAAAACAAGGTTTTGAACTGTGTGGTTCTGTGTCTATGTGGATTTTTTTTCAATAAATTCAATAGAGTGAAAATGTGCTTTCTCTTCTGTTTGATTTTCTTTCTTTCTTTTTTTTTTTAAGATTTTATTTATTTATTTGACAGAGAGAGAGATCACTAGTAGACAGAGAGGCAGGCAGAGAGAGAGGGGGAAGTGGGGTCCCTGCTGAGCAGAGAGCCCAATGTGAGCTCGATCCCAGGACCCTGAGATCATGACCTGAGCCGAAGGCAGCGGCTTAACCCACTGAACCACCCAGGCACCCCACCTCATGATTTTCTTAATAACATTTTCTTTTCTTTAGCCACTTTATTGTAAGAATACAGTATTCAATACATATGAGATACAAAACGTGTTATTAGACTATGTTATTGGTAAGGCTTCTGGTTAACAGTGGGCTATTACAGTTAAGTTTTTTGGAAGTTAAAAGTTACATATAGATTTTCAAATGTGTAGGAGATTGTTACTCCTCAACCCCTGCATTGTTCAATGGCCAACTGTAGATTTGAAATAAAAAATCTGCAGGATAGGTTTAATAGGATCTTAGGTGCTATGCTGCATATGAAAAATTAGTGACCTTGAGAACTTGGAAATATAAAATATTCAAGTTGAAAAATGGAGAGAAGAAAATGTGGAAAAAATACCAAATAGAGTTACAATGAGCTATGGAACAATATTGAGAAATCTAACATGCAGAGTGCCTGGGTGGCTCAGCCAGTTGAGCAGGTAACTTCCACTTGGGTCATGATCTCGGGGTCCTGGGATAGAGCCCCACATTGGGATCCCTGCTCAGTGCGGAGACTACTTCTCCTTCTGACTGCCTCTATGCCTACTTGTACTCTCTCTCTGTCAAATAAATAAAATATTTTAAAAAACCCTCCTTCTTCCCTCCCCCAGAAAAGAAATCTAACATGCATGTAATTGGAGTCCAAGAAGAGAATGAGACAGAAGAAAAATTTGGAGAAATGACAATAAAGAACTTTCCAAATTTGAAGAAATGTACAGACCCACAGATATAACAGTTAACAAATGGTAAGTAAAATAAACATTAAGAAAATATCAAGGCATATTATAATTAAAATGCTGAAAACCAGGGCACCTAGGTGGCATAGTTGGTTGATTTTCTGACTCTTGGTCTTGACTCAGGTAGCGATCTCAGGGTTGTGAGATGGAGACCCGCGTCAGGCTCCATGCTCAGCACAGTCTGCTTGAGATTCTCTCTGCCCCTCCTGCTTGTGCTTTCTCTTTCTCTCTCTCTCTAAAATAAAATAAAATATTGGATGCCTCAGTGGCTCAGTTGGTTAGGCATCTGCCTTCAGCTCAGGTCATGATCTTAGGGTCCTGGGACTGAGTCCCACCTCAGGCTCCTTGCTCAGTAGGAAGCCTGCTTCCCTCTTGCCTGTCGTTGCCCCTGCTTGTGCTTGTTCTTTCTCTGACAAATACATAAAATCTTAGTAAAACAAAATAAAATAAAATGTTGAAAACCAGTGTCAAAAGGCAAACTTAAAGAGAAACTAGAGAGCTAGATCACATTATATGTAGTGAAACAAATATAAAGAAGACTGTAGATATACAGCATAACCAAGTCGGATCAATCCCAGGTATACAAGGCTGATTCAACATTCAAAACCAATTAATGTAATCTATCACATCAGGAGACTAAAAAAGAAAAACTGCATTATCACATCAATGGATACAGAAAAAGCATCTGACAAAATACAATACTCACTCATGATAAAAACTCTCAGAAACCTGGGAAGAGAAAGGAACTTCCTCAACTTGATAAAGAATATCTACAACAAATCTACAGCTCACAACATACTTAGCAATGAGAAACTAGAAGTTTTCCCACTAAGATCAGGTATAAAAAAAGGATGTTTCCTCCTCCACTCCTTTTCTTTTCTATTTTTAAAAAAGATTGTATTTATTTATTTTAGAAAGAGAGAGAGTGCACAAACAGGAGGGAGGGGCAGAGGGAGAAGCAGTCTCCCTGCTGAGCAGGAAGCCAGAGGGATTCTGGGATTGATGCCAGGACAATGAGATGGTGACCTGAGCTGAAGGGGATGTTTAACCCACTGAGATAGCCAGGCACCCCCCACCACCGCTGGAAGTTATAGCTAATTCAATAAGACAAAAAAAAGGAAATAAAAGATACTCTGATTCAGTAGGAAGAAATAATTCTGTCTTCATAAATCACATGATCATCTGTTTAAAAAATTTGAAAGAATTGACAAAAACCCCTGGAATAAGTGATTATAGCAAGTGACTATATAGCAAGGTTACACAGTACAAGGTTAATATGCAAAAGTGAATTGCTTCCCATACACTAGCAATGAAAAAACGGAACTTGAAATTAAAAGTATAATGCCATTTACTTTAGCACTCAAAGAATGAAATACATCAGTATCAATCTAACAAACTATGTACAAGACTTATATTTGGAAAATTACAGAACTCTGATGAAAAAAATCAGAGAACTAAATAAATGAAGATACATTTTCATGTTCATGGACAGCAAGATCAATATTGTGATGGTATCAGTTTAACCCAACTTGATCTATAGATTCTCTGCAACTCCATTCAGGTTCCCAGCAAGTTATTTTGTGGATATTGACAGACTGATTCTAACATTTATATGGAGAAGCAAAAAACCCAGACATCCAACACAATAATGAAGGAGAAGAAGAAAGTCAAAGGACTGACACTACCTAACTTCAAAACTTACTAGAGCTCTTCCAACTGTGCTTGTCAGTAGGCTACCACCATGAGCCACAGAATTCTGGGGGTAGAGAAAAGGTAGCAGCTCAGTGTTCTACACCCACCGGAAGCTCTACCTGTCTGTGCACTGTGGACTTTGCAGAGTCATCAAGCTACATCAAGGGCATCATGAAGAACATCATTCATGATCCAGGCTGGGGTATGCCACTCACCGAGGTAGTTTTCTGAGATCCATACTGGTTTAAGAAGTGGAGGGGGCTGTTCATGGTCACCAAGGTCATCCATACCAGCCAGTTCATTTACTGTGGCAAGATGAACCAGCTCAACACAGGCAAGGTACTCCTGGTGGGCAAATATGCCTGAGGGCATCATTATATGTTTCTGGAGGAGAAGACTGGTGACTGGAGCAAGTTGGCCTGAGCCTCTGGAAGAAATACTGCTGTCATTTCTCACAACCCTAAGACCAAGAAGACCCACGTGAAGCTGCCCTTTTGGTTCAAAGGAGGTTTTTTCTTCAGCCAAGAGAAGCTATGGTTGGTGTGGTGGCTGGAAGTGGTAGCACTGACAAGGCCATTCTGAAAGTTAGCTGAGAGGAATTGCTGGCCACACATGTGGGCCATGGCTATGAAACCTGTGGAGCATCCTTTCAGAGGGGGCAACCATCAGCACATTGGTAAACCCTTTACTATCCACAGAGATGCTCCTGTTGGCCACAAAGTGGGTCTTATTGCTGCCTGCCAGAACAGGGGTCCCTGGGAAACCAAGACTGTGCAGGAGAAAGAAAATGAGGCTAAAGGACTTAATAAAGTCTATCTTTCTGCCACTAAACAAAAACAAAAACAAAAACAAACTACAACAACAAGAAAACCAACTTACCAGAAAGCTACAGTAATCAAGACAGTATGGTATTGATAAAAGAATAGACAAATAGACTACTACAACAAAATACAGAGCTTGGAAACAGACCCACATAAACAGAGTCAACATCTTTGACAAAGGAGCAAAGGCTGTACAATGGAGCAAAGACAGTCTTTTCAACAAACGGTGCTAGAACAACTGGACACCCACATGGGGGAAAAAAAAAAAAGAATCCAGACACTGAGCTTACACCCTTCACAAAAATTAACTCAGAATGGGGCGCCTGGGAGGCTCAGTGGGTTAAGCCGCTGCCTTCGGCTCAGGTCATGATCTCAGGGTCCTGGGATCGAGCCCCACATCGGGCTTTCTGCTCAGCTGGGAGCCTGCTTCCTCTTCTCTCTCTCTGCCTGCCTCTCTGCCTACTTGTGATCTTTCTCTGTCAAATAAATAAATAAAATCTTTAAAAAAAAATTAACTCAGAATGGATCACAGCCCTAAATGTAAAATGCAAAACTACAAAACTTCTAGAAGATAGCATTAGAAAAAACGTAGATGTCTTTGGGTATGATGATGACTTTTTAGATGCAACACCAAAGGCATGATCTGTGTAAGAAATAATTGATAAGCTGGGCTCCATTAAAATAAAAAATTTCTGCTCGGTGAAAGACAATGTCAAGAGAATGAGAAGATAAGTCATAGACTAAGAGAAAATACTTGCAAAGAATCCATCTGATAAAAGACCATTATCAAAAATATACAAAGAATTCTTAAAACTCAATAAGAGGGGCACCTGCGTGGTTCAGTGGGTTAAGCCTCTGCCTTTGGCTCAGGTCATGATCCCAGGGTCCTGGGATGGAGCCCCACATCGGGCTCTCTGCTCTGCAGGGAGCCTGCTTCCTCCTCTCTCTGCCTGCCTCTCTGCCTACTTGTGATCTCTGTCAGATTAAAAAAAAAAAAAATCTTAAAAAAAAAACTAATTAAGAAAACAAACAACTTGACTAAAAAATGGGGCAAAATTCTTAACAGACACTCACTAAAGAAGATGTACAGATGTTAAATAAGCATATGAAAAGATGCTCACATCATATGTCATCAGTGAAATTGAAATTTAAACAACAATGACATACAATTACACATCTATGATAATGGCCAAAATCCAGGATACTGACAACACCAAATGCTAATAAAGATGTATAGCAATAGAAACTCTTCTTCTTCATCGTCGTCTTCTTCTTCTTTTTAAAGATTTTATTTATTTTTCAGAGAGAGAAATAGAGAGCACAAGCAGGGGAGTAGCAGGCAGAGGGAGAAGCAGGTTCCCCGCTGAACTGAATAAGGAGCCCCATGTGGGACTCCATCCCAGGACCTTGGGATCATGGCCTGAGCCGAAGGCAGATGCTTAACCAACTGAGCCACCAGGTGTCCCATAATAGAAACTCTTAATTCATTGTTAGTAGGAATGCAAAATGGTACAGCCACTTTGGAAGACAGTTTGACAATTTCTTACAAAATTAAACATACTCTTACCATAAGATCCAGCAATTACACCTTTTGGTATATGTCCAAAGAAGTTGAAAACTTATGTTCACACAAAAACCTGCACATGATGTTTATAGCAGCTTTAATCATTATTGCCAAAACGTGGAAGCAAACAAAATGTCTTTTAGTAGGTGAAAGTATAAATGAACTATGGTATATCCAGACAATGGAATATCATTCAGTGCCAAAAAAATGAGCTATTGAGCCATGAAAAGACATGGAGGGAACTTCAGTGCCTATTATTAAGTGAAAGAATTCAATCTGAAAAGGCTGTATACTGGATGGTTGCAGTTACGTCATTGCAGAAAAAAACAAAACTGTGGAGACAGTAGAAAGATGAGTGGTTTCTAGAAGTGGGGATGGAGGGAAGGATGAGTAGACAGAGCATGGTGGGGATTTTTAGGACATTAAAAATATTTTGCATAATACTCCATAATAACCGATACATGTCATTATGCAGTTGTCTAAATGCATAGAATGTATACTACCAGGTTAGAATGTGAAGGCTCATCAGTCATAACAAATACACTACTTTTGATAACAAAGGAGACTATGCATTTGTGTGGGCAGAGTACATATATGAAATCTCTGTACCTCCCTCTCAATTTTGTTATGAACCTGAAACTACTTTTTTTTTTTTTTAAAGATTTATTTATTTGACAGCGTGAGATCACAAGTAGGCAGAGAGGCAGGCAGGGAGAGAGAGGAGGAAGCAGGTTCCCTGCTGAGCAGAGAGCCCTATGCGGGACTCAATCCCAGGACCCTGAGATCATGACCTGAGCCGAAGGCAGAAACCTAACCCACTGAGCCACCCAGGTGCCCCACTACTCTCTCTTTTTTTTAATAGACAGCATTTTTTTCTTATTAACATATAATGTATTATTTGCTTCAGGGGTACAGGTCTGTGAATCATTAGTCTTACATAATTCACTGCACTCACCGTAGCACATACCCTCCCCACGACTCCCCAGCAACCCTCAGTTTGTTTCATGAAATTAAGAATATCTTATGCTTTGTCTCTCTCTCTGGTCCCATCTTGTTTCATTTTTTCCCCTCCCTCCCCTGCCACAACTCTCCCTCCCATCCCCCCCAATTCCTCATTTCAGAGAAATCATATGATAATTGTCTTTCCCTGATTGACTTACTTGAACTTGAACCTATTCTTTAAAAAAAAGTCATAGGGAAGCTTGGGTGGCTCAGTCTTTAGCCATCTTTCTTTCTCTGGGGTGGTGATGGAATTGAGCTCCAACTCTGACTGGGGCTCCCTGCTCAGCGGGAAGCCTGGTTCTCCCTCTTCCATTCCCCCTGCTTGTATTGTTGCTCTCACTGTCTTCTCTTGCTCTCTCTCTGTCAAATAAATAAATAAATTTCTTAAAAAAAAAGTCACAAAAAATGAAAAGGGGGCACCTGGGTGGCTCAGCCAGTTAAATGGCTGTCTGCAGCTCAGGTCATGGTCCCTGGGTCCTGGGATTAAGCCCTGGGGTCATCTGGGCTCCCTGCTCAGCGGGGAGTCTGCTTCTTCCTCTCCTCCCTAATTGTGCTCTCCCATACTACTTCTGTTGCTATCTCTGTCTCTCTCTCAAATTTAAAAAAAAAATCTTAAAAAAAGAGAATTTTTAGAGTGGACATGTGTGATATTGCAATTTAAAATAATAATGTAATTGGTTTTCTATCTTTTCAATCACAGAACTCCTACATCCTTTGGAATTTCCTAAGTGTGGAAAAAGACAAGGTATCTTTTGTTATGTTAATTGACTTTTGGAAAGCCCTAAAAATGGGGGTTGGCAGCCAATGGGGACAACCATGTGATTAGAGGGTTGGACCTTTCAGTCTCTAAGGAAGCTTCTATTAACACAGGAGCCCAAAGAGCTTCCGGTTGGTGAATTCAAGGAGGTGTTGGGAGAGCTGCCTGGTTGAAAGGGCTTCGGAGCCAGGCCATACCCACAACTTGCCCTAGGCATCTGTTCCATCTGCTGTTCCTGAATTACATCCTGTTGTAACAGATCAGTGATCTACCAAGTAAATTGTTTCTCTCAGATGTGTGAAATGCTTTAGCAAATTAGTTGAACACAAAGAGGAGGTCCTGGGAAATTTTGATTTATAGCCAGTTGGTCAGAAGCCCAGGTAACAACCTGGGCTTGCAACTGGCATTAAAGTTGGGGAGTGGTGGACAGTCTTGTTAGGACTGAACTCTCAACCTATAGAATCTGATGCTATCTCCAGGTAGATAGTATCAGAATAGAGTTAAATCGTAGGACAGCCAGCTGGTATCTGAGAATTGCTCATTGGTGTGGCATCTACCCCCTGCCCCCATATTGAAATTGGTACCAATTTAACATGGTTCAGAACAGCAGTGTTAGGAGTTAGTAAAAGATGAATTAATATACTATATCCCCAATTTGTTTCGTAGTATAGAGAGATATGGTTGTACTGTGAAAAAGTGGTTCCTTAGGCAAAAATTTTGAGAAATGGTTCATATGTAACCCCTACCTGGAAATCCCCACTGTATGTCTGGGTCTAAGTTCTAAGTTCTAAGTTCTGCAGAAAAGAGCTTAGCTTCATTTAAACCAGTGGTTTTCAAGCTTAAATGTGGAATCTACCACTCACACCAAAGACTGATCAACATGTTCTGAGAATGCTTTACAGAAGCCACTTTGCAAAATATGCACTTAAGTATTACTAAACTGTATAAAGGGCCTATCAAAATTAGACAAGGTAGGCAGTATGATAGACTGTGTAGGTGGGTGTGTAACAGACTCTGTCAGCATCATGTGTAAGCAAGTGTAAGCAATCCCAAAGTGGGAATGGTCACCTGTAAAATGAAAATGTCACTACCCCTTAGTGTCCATGGAATTGAAACAGGGTAGAGAGACGAACTAGATACTAACGGGAAGCAGGAAAGCAGGGAGGTTGGTGGCCTTTATGAAGATGGAGAGCAGGTTTGGTAGAAAGGAGGGAGTGGGGAAGGTAGAAAGGCATGGACAGAGGGAATTTTGAGAGTTTGAGATCAGAAAGTAGTAACACTCTGAGTCCCATTCTTTAGAGTCCACTGGGATTTTTAAAAGCATTGAAGTTGTTTATTTCAATACGCTATCAAAAATCATTTCTGTTGTCATTTTTATAGGGATGACTAGAAGTTTGCTGTAGAGACAGATTAGGTGGTTTTCAATGTGTGTTTGTTGTTGCTGTATCTTTAGCAAAGACCAAATGACATCTAGTCTGAGGAGGCTGACAGCAAACCTTAAATTATTTTGCAATGTAGGATCTGTGTATCTATAGACTGAGGACAATTGCTCATTACTCATATTGATTTATATCAGGCAGTGCAGTGAACATACAATTAATAGTTGACTTCATTGGCAGCCAGCTGTTAGTGCCATAATTTACTATGAGAATGGTTCGGTCCGGGGATGAACAAGAATTATACTGGGAACTGTATTTTTTAGCATTTTAAAGGTCAAACTCAACTCTTATTAATTTAGTCAGAGGTTTTGGTTGATTAAAAAAAAAGATTTTTGCTGATGCAGGTTCTCTCACATGCTAATGTGAGACTAAGCTTAGGAAAAGTCTCTTATTCTTTGATTAAAAGTTGCCTTTGATTTTAATGGCTAATGAAAGCGAGATTTGGAGTAGTTGCAAAATATCTGTATACACTCATGTAGAAGCTTTCAGAGTCTCAGAAATTCTGAAGTCTTATCATAGCAGTCATTTGGCAGCACTAAATATTTTTTGTTTCGTTTAAGAAACGCTTAAAGCTACATCAAAGAGATGATAATTGCACAGGTGTGGCTAAAGGTAAAAATCACAAGCAGAGGTTTTCTGTGACCATCTTAATACTTTAAAAAAAAAATCATATTTATTGTGTGCTTACTATGTGTCAACTTGTCAAGCCAAGTGCTCTACCTGTGTGAACCCTTTCAATTCTTAAAAACAGTTCTGTGAAGTGTTCTTATTACGACTTCTGTTTTAGATGGAAAGAAACTGAAGCTTGTGGAAGGCAAAATCATACTACTTATGAATGGAAGAACATGAATTAGAATCTAGGCAGCCTCACTCTAATTTCTGTGCAGAAGGAAGTTTGAGGAAGCAGCCATTTGAGTGTTTATCAAGTAGGGTTTCTGCCCACTCTTTAAGAATCTAAGACTTAAGCATCGCTCAGAGTTTAAAATCTCTGGAAGCAGATGACCTGGGTTCAAACCCCAGTTTTTCCATTTCTTGGCTGTTTAACCTCTGGGAGGTTTCCCCAGTTGTAAAATAGGCATTATAAAAATATATATGTTTTATGGGTTTATTTTTTAAAGATTAAATGAGGTAGCACATGGACAGTGCTTAGTAATATGCCCAGAACACAGAAAATTCTTAATAAATTTAGCCTAAAATTTATTATTAATTTTGTGAATGCACACCAATGACATATATAAGAAAGAACACCATATACAGTCCACACTGTAAGTTCTTTCAAAGATGGGATTGGACAGGGCATTTAATGACAGGTCACACACTATACCATTTTTGGGCATTTATTATTGTATAAAAGTACTATATGGCTCCTTCTGGGACAATCTGAGCATTTTAATGATCATAATGATTTTTACCCTTTGAATTAAACAGGTGTTCATGAGACCACATTGATATAAACAAATGGGAAAAAGGAAAACTTCATTAGAGTAGAATGCCAAATGACACATACAAAAGGAATGATGGAGTTAGAAAATCACCATTTGCCCAATGTCATGGTAATATTGATTCCTGCTAGAATCATCAATACATGTTACAACTAGTTGGTAAAAGTCTAATGCTGAACAGGATATTCATGTAGCCTCATAGTATCTTTCTACAAAGTTGTTACTAATCTTGAAGGAAAAGTAGCTATTTGTAGTGGAGAAACCGAGTGATGAAAGTTCGCGTCACAGTAATGATGCAGACAAACATCGTATACTGCTTAATATGATGCACTGAAGGGAATAAACACTACTGCAACATAATAGAGCTTTAATCTAATCATGAGGAATTCTTGGATAAAACCAAATTGAGAGGGCTTCTTCAAATTAATTTGCCAGCTTCATTAAAAATAGTCTGGTAAAGAAAGAAAAATAGTTGGAGGAACTATTGCAGATTAATGAGACTAAAGAGACATGGCAGCTAAATGTAATGTGTGATACCTGATCAGAGATGTTTTTTTTCCCTATAAAGAGCATTATTGGGATGATAGGTAAAATATGAATAACTTCTGCAGATTACATATTAACATTGAATTAATATTATTTTCTGGGTTCTGATACTTGGTTACACCAGAGAATTTCTTTGCTCTTAGGAAACACACACCAAATTATTTATTTGAAAGGGACAATAAGTTATATTTAAAACCTGTGTCTAAGTTACAATGTTCCATGGGAATTGGATAAGCAGATCTTGAACTTAGGAGGATGTTCCAACATAGGCTTTGGAGTCATTGGAATACAGGTGTTTTGAAACCATAGAAATGGATGAGATTTCCTGGGTAGCAAGAATATTGGGTAAAGAAAGTAAAACTGGGAATTTCATTGCTCCAAAGTCTTGTTAACTAGATATATTTTGTGCTTCCATTCGTCCTTTTCTCCATTTTAGGCTCTGAGGATTATTTAACAGGAGAAACAGGTTGTGGGACTGGAGGACGTCAGTCTCTCAGATTGGAGTTGTGTCTGCTCTGATTTTGGTTTTAGAAACAGTAGTAGTTACTACGAAGCCATCCAGAATGGTATTGTTTCCTGATTTCAGATTGGAGGGTGCCACAATCAGGAAAGAAAAGATCAGAGCTTTTAAAATTTTACTACACTGAGAAGAGACAATCTATTTTTATTGAGTAGGTGGAAGAATCACATGAGAAAACTGAATGATTCACACTGTGGTCTAAAAATCATTGTAACCAAGAGCCTAACAACAGTCTGGCTCGGCACGAACAGAACGGGGCCAAGACAAATACCACCATCCCCCTGTCTTCTCTTCCAAGTGTAGGAGGACTCAGGAAAAAAAGGTGAATATGTGCAGAAAGGAAAACTCTGTTTTTACTTATCCAGAAATAGCTATGATACCAGGCAACAGTAAGATATTCCAAACTCCACCAGTTCAAAATTCCAAATGCCTTCATTGTTCGATTGAGACTGCCTTTCCATTACACTGCCCCTTAGGCACTTTTGATACCTGGCTAAAGGGAAGTTGATTCGGGAAATCATTTAGTTTGAATTTAATGGGATACATGTTGAGATTCAGAGTAGCTTCCATGCATAGCTGAGTTATTCCTAGAAGTCCTGGGATAGGAAAGGATTCCGGGGATACTTCGACAGTCTATTACATGGATATATATACTTGGTGATGGGATGGCACAAGGCCAGCGATCTTATGTCAGTTTGACCCATCCTACAGAGCCTGCCTCAGGAAATATGTGGGTAAGGAGGGAGAGAGAAGAGTTAAAACGTGCAGAACCAGAAGCCAGTTTATGGAAATTCTTCCAATCATCAGTTATGTAGAAGTCTAAGTGGGAATCTGGTTCTCATCAATGCCCAATCAAAGTGGAAGTTCTTCCTTGTCAGAACTGTATTCAGTAATACAGTGCTTACAATTATAAACACACCATGACATATATTTTTTCTTTCTGATGGGAATTGTGAAAAATTGTTTTTCACAGAACTCTTGTTTACTCAGATACAAACTGTAGCAGAACTTCAGGCAGCAGGTACCTATCTGTGTTTTATGCACCTGCCATTGATTGGATCATGTCTTAGCATATGTCAGGCATCTTGTTCTGACAAAGTCTGTTGGTTTCAGATTAAATGGCACACAAAACAACTATCAGTGAAATAGCCTGATGCTTTTAAAGTATTGCAAAAAAAATATATTGTCTCAATAAACGTATACAGTTAAAAAAAAAAAAAGAGGTCCAGCAGTTTTTATTAGTGTGATTCCTAGATAATTTATACTTTGGGTTTCTGTGTATGTGTTGGTTTGTAAACTGGTTCCCCCTCTACAGAAGGCAAGGAGAGAGAGAGGAAAGAGGCGGACCAGTCCAGTTTGGTAGGTGGCAGGTTTAATGTGGAGGGAACTTACTTACCAGGTTTGTTTTGGGTGGCGGCAAGAGGAGCAGATCTCCGCACCCTCCTGCCAGAATCGTAAATGTTTATACAGAGGCCTGAACCAGGGGTTCAGTCACGTATACCGTACAGATGGTCTGAGCAACACATTACTCTCTCAGGGCTGCATCCTTGGAAACGATCCCCACTGTGGGAATGGTGGGCAGAACATCCACTCCAAGGACAGGGGATGCGGTGAGGAGACTCTGCCCAGGTCCAGCTCGAGGCTCAGCTAGTGGTTACGTCTTCTCTGAGACCTCCTCAATCAGTACGATGGATGTCTTTTCTTCCACTAAACGGTAGTCTCCCCTTAGGCATGGTTGCAGCTCTGCCTTCCGCACTTTCGATGATGACCCGCTGCCGACGTGGGAGGAAGCGGATGATTCTGACGAATCGGCGGAAAGCCAATAGTGGCCTAACTCTGCGTCAGGATGCAACGTCACTCCCCTCGCTTCGTCTTATCAGGTAGGCTTTTTTTTTTCCTTCTCAGGTGAGCCCAAGAAGTGTGAGTACCACGAGTTATTTTGCGAGAACACATTCATATAACTTTTATTACAGTACATTGTTATAATTATCCTATTTTATTATTAGTCGTTGTTAAGCTCTTCCTGGGCCTCCTTTATCAATTAGACTTTATCATAGGTATGCGGTACAGAAAAGAACATAGTGTATTTACTTGCTCAGCTCTCTGGTTTCAGGCATCCACTGGGGATCTTGGAATGCCTGCTCTGTGGAAAAGGGGGATACTACAATCACCTGTTTATTGTTAGTACATAGGCAATACTAATTTTAAAAATATCTCGTTACTTTAGCAAACTCTCACACTGGTGTTATCATTCTTTTTAATTGATTTTCTTAGGTTTTGGAAGTATTCACACTGTTGTTAAATTTGTAAATAGTAGTAATTTTGCTTTCCACTTCTGACTTTCAAATAGTTATAATATTTAGCTCTCCTTCACATACAACTCAATTATTGGTGGTGACAAGGGTAGATTTACTTAAAACTTAAAAGTAATTTTAGCCCAATTTGTAAAGTTTTCTACCAAAATCTTTTATAATAAGTAAACAGCACTTGATTATTTTGTCTTTCACCTCATTTTATTTTCTAAGCCTAAGATAGGTTTCTTTTTTTCTTTCTTTCTTTTTTCCTTTAGAATTTTGGACAGAAGAGATAGAAAGTCGGGATCAAAATCATAGAGAGACAGAGTCAGCAGTGGAATGTGGCACTGTGCTTTTATCTCATAGTGCATTATTTTCTTTGTTGTATTGAGTTATTCATGAATATGTCTTCTTTTTCTTACCAGACTCTGAGATTTTCAGACTCGTTTCATATGTTTCTCTCCTGTTCCTGCTCTGTCCTGCAAAACATTTTGTACAAATAATGGGTTTATTGAATGGACTTTGCTTTTTTCCAACTGCTGCCATTTACCGTGTTTTTCCTTCCTTGTCCCTTGCCATCTTGCATAGCCTTTTAAAAAAATGTTTTCAATTTTTAACTAATCAATTAATTAATATTATTATTTTAGTATTGTTCAATTATAAGAACACTGATTTTTAGTAAACCTAGTCTGGTATACACTAGAACTTTCATTTTACATCCAGTCCCAAACTTGCCCATTTCTTCTTGCTCAGGACTAGTTTGTGGCATAGGCACCTGAGTGAGAAGAGAGACTGGCATATTATTTCACTGTTTGTCCTGGCCCTGTCCCTCCAGCTCTAATCCTGGTGCTGCCACTGCTGCTTCTGTGTTTGGATGGGGAGAAAAGAAGAAAGATAAAAGGAGCACAGGTAGGGGTAAGGGTTTGGTGGTATAATTTTGTCATGATGTCCTGGAGTATCTGGACCCACATACTGGGTCTCTCCTGGGGTGCGTTATGGGCTCTTTGGAAGTCTTCTGCAGGCTATCTACCCATTTTTCTGATGGGAAGTAAGTATTTCCAGGCATTGTTCATGTAGCCTTCCCTTCAATTCTTGCTCCCAAGTTTAACTCCTGCAGGAGCCTCTTCTGGAATCTGCTCACCCAAAGAGGCCACAAATAAACCCAACTTTCTTTGATGCCATCCACTTTGATTATAGGAAATATAAAACTTTTCTCATGTAAGTCCCTAAGAGTGTAGTTTGTCCAATTGCTGCTTCCCTTCCTTTCCTTGCTGAGGTTGCATGTGTTGATTGCTTTTTCCCTTCCAAATTTGCCAGGTAAAAAACAGATATCAGTCTAAACGTGCAATTGCTTAAATATGCTGATTTCTTCTTAGAATTTTCTCAGTGGGCTTTCTTTTACCCTTGTGTCACGGCTGAGGCTAAAAATATTGTACCTGGTAAAGGTCTCTCTGAGTGAGAGTAGGTTGCTCTAGTGATAGGGCTTGATAGTACTGGTTGATAACAGCCTTGTAGTAAGGCTGGCCTTGTTATGATTGTTTCCTCTTTTTAGATTATGAGGATACTTATTGCCTCTTCCTTTTAACTTTGGGGCTTCAGTTAAATTTTATGACTACAGAGATTAACCTCTTGGATATTCTATATACAGTATTCATTCAATCAATATTAAAGTTTAATTATTGGTTGATTATGAATCAGAAGGTAAAATCTGTAGACAAATTTTGGTAGTAACTAAATTAAAACGGAAGTTTTGGTATGGAATTTGATTTTTCTTGAGTAATAAGTTTATGTCATTGTATTCCTTATTTTTATTAGAAAACTTGAAGTGACTTTAGGGGACTTCAGCTCTGTATTGAGGATACTAAAAGGTAAATCAGGGCATATTAACTTTTCTTTCCTTTTTTTTTAGTTTAGTTGAATATGCATCAATTCAAATTGGGTAGTACCAAACCAAGGGTGGTTAGGAGCACTTCCCTAAGAGGAGCTAGGGGAAGCAAAGCAAGAAAGTTACTTTTGGGAAAGTCTGGTTGACTGTTTGTGACTGGTTGTTCTTAGGTTTCATTTTTTTGAATTGGAGTACTTTGATTCTGGCTTAAGTTTTGGTTTGCGTATGTAGACTACCAAAGCATCAGAGTCATCTCAGTCCAATGGCTTCCTTGTTCGATTACATTAACAAAAATTTGCACATGTGAAAACAAGCTGAGAATAAAGCTCAGCTCATGAGACTCACACTGAGTCTCATGGTCTATACAAGCTAAGTAAGTTGTTGCAGCTTACTCCCTCAAAAAAGTTTGATTCGAGTGCTTGCTTTAGCAAAACTTTAAATCATTGTAGATGTTAGACTGGTGACAGTTCTATAAAAATAGTCAGAACCACAACTGTCAAAGTCACTAATGTTAAAGTGAATTTATTTTGCGAGTCTACTTTTTATTAACCTTATAAAAACACAGGAGACATTTAATCTTAATTTATAATTTTTTCAGAAAAACAGCATAGTGTACCACTTATTACGATGTAATTTGAAGTGTTTAGAAAACATAGTTTTGCCATAATTAAACTCCTCTTCAAAGAATCCTGTATTTTATCTTAGTATGAAAAGCCAGTTGGTTGAAAATTGTAAGGAAAATGCAGATGATTTTGAAAGGTTGTTAGCAATGAATCTGATGAAATGTTAGAACAGTCCTGGAAGGAATTTATTTTTAAGATTTTATTTATTTATTTATTTATTGAGGAAGTTTGAGCAGTGGGGAGGGGGATCGGGCAAGGGAGAGAGAGAATTTCAAGGAGATACAACATGGAGACCCATGCGGGGCCCGATCTCAAGACCCTGAGATCATGACTTAGGCTAAAATCAATATTTGGACGCTCCACCGTCTAAGCCACCCAGGTGCCCATGGGAGGAAATACTTAGATATATCTTTTTAACACTCTTCAAATCATATTGAGTTGTCGTGGGCTGTATGGGTTTTGCAGTTCCTTGAGGCCTTCAGGCAAGAGACTATATATTTGTGTTTAAAAGTATTTTTTTTAAAGATTTATTTATTTATTTTAGGGAGAAGGATCAAGGGGAGAGGGAGAGAGAAAATCTCAAGCAGATGCCTCACTGAGCATGGAGCTCAACAGGGGGATTGATCCCATGACTCTGAGATAATGACCTGAGCCAAAATCAAGAGTCAAATGCTTGACCAACTGTGGCACACAGGTGCCCCCCAAACCGTTGTTTTTAAAAGTAGCTCAAAATTCAGTTGTTTTCTCCATGGGAATTTTGCCCACGGATGATGCCTGACTGTTATTAGGTCAAGAGAACTCCAAATATAGAAAATAAAGATCTTATGAATCAAATCTAATTTCTTAAGGAGGTTTGACTCTTTAGGCCCTTTATTCAACAAATTAAACTAATATATTTATTGAATGCTTATAAATATTAGTATTTTTTTTAATCCATCATGTTTATTTACTTATTTATTTTTAGATTTGAAGCGAGCACAGGCAGGCAGAGTGGCAGGCAGAGGCAGAGGGAGAAGCAGGCTCCCTGCCAAGCAAGGAACCCAATGTGGGACTCGATCCCAGGACGCTGGGATCATGACCTGAGCCGAAGGCAGCTGCTTAACCAACTCAGCCACCCAGGCATCCCTAAATATTAGTATTTTTATCAATTCCTGGGATAAAGAATGGATATCACCTTGATTCGCTGCTAAGATTATTGTATTTTATAACTTGGAAAGAAGGTTTTTCAACCTTACATGCTGATTTTCCAAAATTATCCACTTGGCCTGACTATTATTTTCCCTGTTTGTTCCTGCAAAAAGAGAAGAACCATTGCCTTCTTCAGTCATTTGCTCATTCCTTTTTACATTTTCAGCCCTTAAATTTCATTGTCCTTCAAATATTTCTAAGTTAACAAGTGAAAACAGAAAAATTAGGATTTTAGTTTTGAACCTGATGGTCAAGTACTCCAGCCACTAGGAGGAGCTCCATATTCCCAACAGTTTATACACACACCCACACAACCCCCCCCCCCCCCCCCCGCCCCATCAAAAGAAATGCAGTTTGGCAGTTAGTTGGAATTTTTAGTAGGAAGGATAAAAGTATTATAAATAAAATTACAAGCAGGCTGTGCCTTCTCCTTAGACCTCTCTTTGAAATTTTCTTTTCTTTTAGCCCAGTGAAACTTGTGGGTTAAGGTAGAGCTTCTAGGCATCTCTTACTTGGGCAATGCCTCCACTCTTAGAAGGCTAAGCTAGGCCAGTCTGGGGTTCAGAGAGAAGAACACATTGAGAAAAAGCTTTGGCATTTTCCATTCTAGACCTTTGGAAGAAGGGATGGTGCAATTTTGTATACCTGCCTTCTTATAATGTTACAGGTAGGTGGCCAAGATAAGCTATGTGTGCATGGGTGAAACTGGGCAAGAAGATGATTCTTTGTTCTGTTTCTGGGCTAGATCTTAAGCTAAAGTAACTGACTAAATCTGCAGGCTCCTGCATGGTCCAGCCCAGTTCATCATAATAGGAGCCCCAAAGGCTTTGGTCTAAGGTTCTACTTAGTAATAAATAGGTAGGTTCTACCTAGTAATAAATATCATGCACATACTTAGATGGCTTTTTGTGCTTTACATCTCTCCTCAACCTACTGTAGTGGAAGACTACTATTCAGTTCTGGAGTGTTCTATCCTAGCATCTCTTTTTGTTAGGACACCCAAATAATAGATCTCTGTGTATTCGATTGAGCAATGATGTTCAATCATACATGTGTCTATGGATAGCTAGTCTACTTTATGTTAGCAGTATGACATCAGGATATAAAGAACATAAAAAATATATAATAAGTAATAATAAATGCCTGATAAGCACATAATGATTAAATCCTGGGGCTTACTCCTTTATAATTTATTCTAGTTGCAAAGGTAAATATGCTGCTGTAAATGATTTAGATAATTTAAAAATGTTATAAAAACGTAGATGACCTCCATAATTTTAATTTTCATTTTGGTATATGTGTACATATATATTAAATATATATTATCTATATGAAATAAATAACAATGTTAATAATATATCTTAGACATCTTTTCATATCAGTTCACATGGACCGCATCATTCTTTATAATAACTGCAAAGTATTCCGTGATATGGAATTAATTTTCTATTCATTATTTTAAAAACATTTTATTGTGAATTTTCCTATATTATCATTACATATATATTTATGCACAAATATTTAAGTATATTTGTATGATTAACTACTAGAAGTAAAATCACTGGGAGGCCAAAGGATTGGCATGTTTAAAATTTTAAATAAATTTAATCAAACTTCTTTCCAAAAGGAAATGTAAAAGTGTTTAATTTTTCTAACCCACAACTACATGGTCAATTTATTTTTGACAAAGCAGGAAAGAATACAATGGGATAAAGATAGTCTCTTCAACAAATGGTATTGGGCAAACTGGACCGCAACATGCAAAAGAATGAAACTGGACCATTTTCTTACACCATACACAGAACAAATTCAAAATTGTTTAAAGACCTAAATGTGAGACCTGAACCCATAAAAATCCTAGAGGAGAACACAGGCAGTAACCTTTGTGACACTGGCCATAGCAACTTCCTTCTAGATATGTCTCCTGAGGCAAGGGAAACAAAAGCAAAAATAAACTATTGGGACTAGAAAGTTTCTGCACAGCAAAGGGAACAATCAACACAACTAAAAGGTAACCTATTGAATGGGAGAAGATATTTGCAAATGACATATCTGATAAAGAGTTAGTATGGAAAATACACAAAGAACTTTTCAAACTCAACACCCCAAAACCAAATAATCCAATTAAAAATGGGCATCTACCCCCCCAAAAAAGCAGAAAGTCTAAAAGACCAGACCAGACAGTTCTCCAAAGAAGATGTGCAGATGGTCCACAGACACATGAAAAGATGGTGGGAATTTAAACTGATGCAGCCACTGTGGAAAAGAGTGTGGAAGTTCATCAAAAAGTTAAAAATAGAACTACCTTACAATCCAGCACTTGCATTACTAGGTGTTTACCCAAAGAATACAAAAATACTAATTCAACAGGATACATGTGCCCTGATCTTTAGAGCAGCATTATCTACAATAACCAAATTATGGAAATAGACAAATGTCCATCAATTGATGAATGGATAAAGAAGAGGTGGTGTTTACACAATGGAATATTACTCATCCATAAAAAGAATGAAATATTGCTCTTTGCAATGACATGGATGAAGTTAGGGAGTATTATGCTGAGTGAAATAAGTCAGAGAAACACAAATACCATGTGATGTCACTCACGGAATTTAAGGAACAAAACACATGAACAAAGGGAAAAAAGAGAGACAAACCGAGAAACAGATTCTTAACTATAGCGAACAAACTGATGGTTACCAGAGAGGAGGTGGGTGGGAGGTTGGGTTGAATAGGTGACGAGGATTAAGGAGGGCACTTGTGATGAGCTCCAGGTGTTGTATAGACAAGTGTTCAGTCACTGTATTATGTACCTGAATATGACACCTCAATATGGCACTGGATGTTAACTAACTGGAATTTAAATAAAAACTTAAACAAAAACAAAAATGTATATTTTTTCTGGTAGCAAATGAACATTTTCTCATACCGTTAGACATTTTAAAGCTTTAAAAATTTAAAAATATTTTAAATAAAATCTCAAGTATTTGTTTTAATTTACATTTTAAGTAAGGTTGAGCCATTTAATTGACTGTAGGTCTTTCTCTGACTTTTCTGGTGATGTCCTTTGCCAGTTTATCCATTTTATTTTATCTCATTTTTGTTGCTTTGTATTAGGAAGTTTACTCTTTGATGTATGTGTTAAATATTTTTCTCCCAATTGTCATTTATCTTTTGGCTTTGTTTATTTTGTCATTGCCATTGTTGTTATGTTGTTATTAATTTAACAATTTTACTTTGTTCCTAAGTCTATCAGTCTTTTATCATTTTATGATAAATATGTCAGTCTTATTATTTTTAGCTTTCATGAAATGTATATAAAAAGGCTTTCCTTATCATCTTAAGATTATAAAAGAGCTTACATTCTGTCCTATTATTTTTATGATTTCATTTTTTGCATTTCAATCTTTGATTCAGTCCGGAGAGCAAGTTCTAGGAGAGCAGGACTCTTGTTTCTTTTGTTTGTCTCTGTATCTCTAGTGCCTAGTTGTCAAGTGATGCATGAATGAGTTTAGTGGAAAAATAAATTAAATTGGCTTTTGGAAAATGAACTTTATGGAAATGTGAAAGGTTTAGAAAAGTTCTACTTCTAGATTTCTGAAAAACATTTTTTTATATGATCAAAAAAATGTAGTCTTTAAGGGGTACAGAAAAATAGGATAAATTATTGGTAGCTTGAGAAGGAGGGACATCAATATAGACATTGTACTTTTCCACTATGTACAGGTTCTGAAATCTTATGATTTCTTAATCACAGGACTCAAAACTATTCCTGAGGTATTCTTTGCTGGTGGTGTAAATGGTGAGGATATCACCACTGGTTTGAAACTAGGGCTGCTATTCATTTTTTTTTCCTTTTTTCCAAAGTTTGTGACTCATCCTTTAGGTATATATTAATGTGAAGTATTTGTGTAGAGAAATAGGAATCAAAAGTTGAAGTTTGACTACTCATGCTTTAGTCTTTCATACAGGAGATCAGGTCACTTCTGTGGGAGTTGGCCTGTTTCTGTCTATGGATAATGCTGATTTTGAGGAATTTAGGCATAGTTGTATGCCTCCAGGGGAAAATGTGGGCCACTCAGTTTCCTAGTGAGAGCTGGGTATCAGTATTCTGTCATACAAATGGATTCTAGAACTTGGGATATTACTTAGTGTGTATGTTTATATTTACTTTATAACACACTTGAGTTTTTTACTACTATTGGAGGAGGTAATCAAGAGGACATGACTGCCAATTGACCTGTGAGCTAGACCCAGGCAGAGGCTCCTCACTCCCTACTCTTTTCTTGGACTGTGTGTACTACATGTCTTCCCCATGCTAGAAGCTGCCCCAAGGACACAGTCTTGAGAGAGCAATATGTTGTTGAGACCATCTGGACAATATATGTGACTAAACACTATTAAGGCCTCTATATAAACTTTTAAGATTCTGGCAGATGGGTGCAGAAATCTACTTGTCTTGCAGCTGCCTAAGGGAAACCTTGTAAGTAAGTTCCCTTGCCTGCTAATGTGCTACCTACAGATCTGGAGTGGTATGCTTCTTTCTTTGGTCTCCCTGCTTTCCATGGTTGGGGGCCAATTTAATAACCAACAACTACATATATAGATTTTTAACCTTATTGCTTCTTTGGAGTATTATGTCATTACCACTTCTTGATGTTGTTAAGTATTCTTCGAATAGAAACATTTTTAATGCCTACATAATATTTCACCATACAAACCTACCATAATTTATTTAGGCAGTCCCCTATTTTGGGGGATTTAAGTTTTCAATATTTAACTTTTTCAGTAATACTTCAGTATACAGCCTGTACATAAATCTCTTAGCCATTTCTAATTATTTCCTTAGGATAAATTGTGAAATTTCTAGGGCAAAGGTAATAGACATTTTAAATTCAATCCATAGTTTTTCTCCATAATGTCTTCAGCTGAAAATAAAGGATAACAATAACTGTCCTGTTGACTTAACTAATGTTGCCAGATGGTTTAAACTAATGTATGTAAAAGTGCTTTGTAAAACATATGGTGCTGTGCAAATACTAAGTATGTTTTTTTATTGTAATGTATATAGGTGTTGCTCTCAGAAGTACCATAAAACACTTCTTTGGAGGCTAGGCATATTTGGATTATGTGGAGAAAAAGAGTATTATTTTCATTTAGGTATGGAACTGTGAAATAGTCGAGAATGTATGGATATTTTATTCAAAGTGTCAAAATGTTGATAGTGTGTTATGTGATGATATTCTGAAGTGCACACCTTATCCAGAATTCTTTATCCCACTTCCTCTTTTTAGTGCATCTATACCAGATTGTAGACTTCCCTAAAGGTCTTGATGAGTGAATCACTATCTATTTGCAGGCATTTTGAAAGCTCTGGAATAAAGGGGTGTGGAATTGCCAAAAGGAACTCATTCTAATCAATGTTCTGTAATTAATGCAGGGACATGTTCCTCCATTCTTTTTGGTATTGATGGGGGGATCATGCTTAGTAATTGGAGAGATGGATGAACCTCTTTAGGTGGCTCTGTTGGTGGTGTCATAGATATTTCTGATCTCTGGTTATGCCCCTTTCTTTACATAGCAGCACATCTCTGAAGTTTTCATCATCAGGTGACTAAGTAAAGTGACAGCAAAATTCTTCACTTTCCTAGGTTGCACCACCACTATCTCATGACAGTACTTAAGAGCCCCCCTTAGTCTCTCTATTTCATGCACTCATATTATATATCTCCAGTTGTTATCATCTCTATTCCCCAAACCCAGAATCCATCTACATTTTTTACTGCACTGTTCTCACCCTAGTCAAAATGGCCTCATTTCTCACCTGGGCATTGCTCTATCCTTGTCTTATCTTCCTGATTCCACACTCATTCCCTTACAATCCATTCTCTACTCATTTGTGACTGATCTTTTAAAAACATAAAACAGATCACTTCATCCTCCTGCTTAAAGCCTTCAGTGATTTTCCATCACTCTTCAAATGAAATCAAACCTTATAAAATGGCCTGCAACATTATGAATGCTCTGGGTCTAGTCTCCCTCTGTATCCTCATTTTATACCTCTTTTTGCCTTTCTCAGTGCACCCCAGCCACACTGGCCTCTCTTCTGGTCTTCTGATCCTCCTTGCTCTTTTGTGCCATAAGACTTTCCTGCGTGCTATTCCCTCAGCCTGCAACACTCTTTTCCAGCTTGTTTTATGTTTGCTGATCTTCACATTCACTTCAATTTGAAGACACATACGTAGTTTTCCCTGACCACCCAACATAAATTGGTTTCTCCTAGTGACTGCCTCTGACTTTACAACACTTACCTTCATAGCACTTATTATAATGTGTAGTTCTACTTAAAACTTTTGTTTACTTGCTAATTACTCATGGTGATGACCCAAATGCTCAGCTAAGTACATGGCATGTAGGAAGTGCTCAATGACTGAATGAATTAAATTCAAATGTCTTTTATTCAATCATCTAAATTTGTTGAATAGGAAGGTAGAAGCAGTAATAAGTGATAGTTAGCTAGAATTGGTGAGGAAACAACGTGGAGAAGGAGAAAGGTTTGTGGATAGATTTGAGCTCTTGATTGTAGTCTTGGCTCGGTCACTAATAAATTTCGTGACTTCTATAAGCCCAACTTTTTACCTGTGGAAAAATGGTTTCTAAGGGGTTTTCAAGTTCTCGTATTTATAAGGGTTTTTTTTTTTTTAAACAATCTTTAAAAAAAAAAAGATTTTATTTATTTGAGAGAGAGACACAAGAGAGCATGTACTGGGGGAGGGCCGCGGGGGGGGGGGCAAGCAAACTCCTGCCTGAGTGGGGAGCCCGATGTGGGGCTCGATTCCTGGATCCTGAGAAATTAACCAGCTGAGCCATCCAGATGCCCCTAATGTTTTTTAGATACCTTAGGGGAGATCCATCTGATTTAGATTCCTTAGGGGAGAGTCTTAAAGCTCTTAAGCTTTTGCAAAGAGGATACCCTTAGAATTTTGTGGTGACCATTCTGTGACCTTTAGAGGGGGAAATCCTTTTCAAAAATCCAGAGGTATAGTACAAAGGCTGGGATGGGGGATTTCTAAATATTATTTCCAATTTCAATCCTTTAGTGATTGTGAGGAAGAGATAATATCTCCGTGAATTATTCAGGGATTCTGAGGAATGAGAGTTACACATGCTAAATGGGAATGGAGGGATTGCCTGGAAATTTGGTGCTCTTTTTGGCTGGCTTTCTTAGTGTACATATACAGAGTTTTGAACAAATTTCTTAAGAGAATTGCTCTCTGAAAGAATTTAAAACTATTTTTGTTTGTATAGTGTGGAATTTGAGTATGGGGAAGAGAGACATCCTCTTCTGGCATTCTTGACATCTTAGATGATGAATTTCAGGAAAAAAGTTGAAATATGCTACAATAGTATTCTGAGAATATCTCTAAAGGGTGTATCAGAGTAAGATTTTAGGAATACTTGAACGTTCTTGCTTTGCCAATTTTGCTCTCTCCTTAGAAATGTAGATATTTCTCTACATTCTAGTTTAGATTTAATAAACTCTTTGAAAACAACCCAAACTGATGGCAAATAATTTCATACAGCTCCTGTGGTATTTTTACATAACTAGACATTTTATGGTGACTTTATGATGATTGGTAAGGGATCAGTACATTATATACAAAACCAAGTTCCAAATATTTAATTGCCCATTCTTTGCTAGATCTTTCATCATCTCATATCTATTAATGTTTCCCCTGGGCTAATAAATTCTTATATTACTAGCATTAGCTTTAATCTTAAACATCTTAAAGTCACAAAGCAAGCTTTAGTCTCCAGATTAGATCTCAACATAATCAGTAATTTAATTCTGTTGCTCCCACTGTATGAAAGAAGAAATTGAGGCAAAGAGAAGGATGATGACTTTGTCATGCCCTTGAAAGTGTCAGAAGTTAGGTGACTTTAGGTGAGTGAGTTGCTCTTATCAGATTTCAGATATTTTACATTCATATAGTGAGGAATTAATTGTTTCACCAGGGAAGACTATTGATTTAGATTTGTGGTCAGGATCAGGAGATGAAATAGGAGAAGGTGTGGGCAATGGTGTGCTCCTTCAAACAGCCATGATAAATCTTGGAGACAGAAGAGTCCAGAGGGAATGGTTAAAGAAGAAGTAGAAGAATATGAAGTTAAGACTTGAGGGGTGCATGGGAGTCCTTCTTAATAACAGCTTTGGAATTTCTGAGTTATAATGTAAAAGGCTATATGTGCATATGCCCGATCAAATGCACATACGCCCTTCTGAACCCTTCAGGGGTTTCTCTCTCTCTGTTCTATACTCATTTTGGTATGTTTTTGCCTCCTTAGCTAGTAGATGTGTACCCCGGGGGTATCTATGCTTGTCACAATGTAGATGTCAAATACATGGTGTATTGTAGAAAGGATAAAGGTTCCTCAACAGGCCCAACACTAAAGTAGTTTTTCCTGGGTCCTTTGATGATAACACAGCCAGATTAAATAACTTGATCTGTTTAAGAAAAACCTACCTTATACCCACTACCAGGGCTATTAATAAAAAAAAAAATAACAAACAAACAAGATAATATGTGTTGGTGTGGAATGTGGAGAAATTGGAACCCTTGTGCACTGTCATGGGAATGTAAAATGGTGTAGAGGCTATGGAAAATGTTATGGTGGTTCCTCAAAAAATTAGAAATGGCATTGCCTTATGACCTAACAATTCCACTTCTGGGTATATAACTCAAAGAATTGAAAGCAGGGAATTTAACCAAGGAGATAAAAATGTGTATACTGAGAAGTAAAACATTGATTAGAGATATTGAAGAAGACATAAATAGAAAGATATTCTGTGTTCATGGATTGGAAGAATTAATATTGTTACAGTACTACTCAAAGTGATCCACAGATTCAATGCGATGGCATTTAAAAAAAATAGAAATAGAAAAAATAATCCTAAAATTTATATAGAACCACAAAATACCATGAGTAGCCAGATCAGTCTGGAGAAAGAACAAATTTAGACGCATAACATTTCCTGATTTTAAACTATATCATGAAACTACAATAATCAAAACCAGTATGATATTGTATAAAAACAGAAACATAGATCAATAAAACAGAATAGAGAGCCCAGAAATAAACTCATGCATATATGGTCAATTAATTTAAGGCAGAGGAGCCCACAATATACAATGGGGAAAGATAGTCTCTTCAGTAAATCGTGTCAGGATAACTGGACAGCAAAAGACTGAAACTGGGCCACTATCTTATACCAAAAATTAATTGAAAATAGATGAAAAATGAATGTAATACCTGAAAATGCATGAAACTTGTAGAAGAAAACATAAAGGTGAAATTCCTTGATATCTGTCTTGACAATGATTTTTTTGATTTCATAGCAGAAGTAAAGTCAATAAAAGCAAAAATAAACAAGCGAGACTACATCAAAAACTTCCGCACAGTGAAGGAAACCATCAACAAAATTAAAAGGCAACCTGTGGAATGGGAGAAAATGTTTGCAAAGTACATATCTAATAAAGAGTTAATACCCAAAGTATACAAGGAACACATACAAATCAGTAGCAAAAAGCCCAAAGGACCTGAATAAACCTTTTTCCAAAGAAAATATGCAAATGGCCAAGAGGTATATGAAAAGGTGCTCAACATCACTAATTATGAGTGAAATGCAAATCAAACACAATGAGATATCACCTCATACATGTTAGGATGTCTGTTTTCAAAAGGGCAAGAAATTACAAATGCTGACAAGGATGTGGAGAAAAGGAAACTCTTGTGCATTGTTGATGGGAATGTAAATTGATGTAGTCACTTTGGAAACAGTATGGGGGTTCCTCAAGAAATTAAAAATAGAACTACCATATGATCCAGAAATCCCACTTCTGGGTATAAATCCCAAAGAAACAAAAATCATCTTGAAGAGAGATCTGTATTTCAATGTTTGTTGCAGCATTATTCATAATAGGCAAGATACAGAAACAACTTGGGGCGTCTGGGTGGCTCAGTGGGTTAAAGCCTCTGCCTTCAGCTCAGGTCATTATCCCAGGGTCCTGGGATGGAGCCCCGCATCTGGCTCTCTGCTCATCAGGGAGCCTGCTTCCTCCTCTCTCTCTGCCTGCTTCTCTGCCTACTTGTGATCTCTGTCTGTCAAATAAATAAAATCTTAAAAAAAAAAAGATACAGAAACAACCTAAGTATCTGTTGATGGATGAATCGAAAAAGAAAATATGATTATATATAAGTATACACATATATACAATAAAATATTATTAAGCCTTGAAAAAAAGAAATTCCTGTTATTTGTGACAACATGGTTGATCCCGGAGGACATTATGCTAAGTGAAATAACCCAGACAGAGAAAGGCAAATACTGCTTGCTATCACTTATATGTGGAATCTTAAAAAAAAAAAAAAAAGAATACTGTTGAACTCAGAAACAGAGTAGGAAAGTAGTTGCTAGAAGCAGGAGGGTAGGGGAAACAGAGGTAGTTATAATATGAGTGGAGTCTGAGGTTCTAATGTATAACATGGTGACTAGAGTTGATAATGCTTTATTGGATAATTGAAGTTTGTTAAGAGAATCGTTGTTAAAATCCTCCACCGACCTACCCCTGCTGCCAAAAAGGGTAACTATGTGAGGTGATTGATGTGTTAATTAACTTGATGAGGGGAATCCTTTTACAATGTGTATGTCACATTGTACACATTGTATACTTTAGATATTTTTCAGCTTTGTCGGTTAATCAAGTTGAAAAAAAGAATTGAAAAAAGGGATTTGAATAGATATTGGTATATACTTATCATCAGAGCAGCATTATTCACTGTAGTCAAAAAGTGAAAGCAACCCAACTGTCCATCAGTGATGAATGGATAAAAATGTGGTATATACATACAACGGAATATTATTGTTCAGCCTTAAAATAGGAAGGAAATTCTGACACATGCAACAACATGGATGGACCATTATGCTAAGTAAAAAGGAAAAATATTGAATGATTATACTAATATGAGTTCCCTAGAGGTCAAATTCATAGAGACAAAAGTAAAATGGTTTCCCAGAGATGAGGGTAGAAGGGAACAAGGCATTGTTCAATGGGTATAGGCTTTCAATTTTGAAGGATGAAAAGTTCTAGAAATGATATGTGGTAATAGTTGCATGACACTATGAATGTACTTAATGCCACTGAACTGTACACTTAAAATGGTGGAAATGGTGAATTTTATGTTATGTGCATTTTACCAAATTAAAAATAGAGAAATTTAAAAAGAAAAAATTAAAAGGAGCTGGTGTGAGAGGGGCTGTTTACCTCTCCTTTTTAGGCTCTACATCTAATTACCTTTGTAATAGCAAAAGACTGGTGTACCTACTAGACGGGTAATGGTAAGTGGGCAAGGGGAGCCACACTTTGAGAACTGGTGTTGATTTTTGTTTCTGAAGAGGGATCCTGCTCTGGGTATTCAATTGTCATCCACATTATGGTAAAAATCTCTCTCCAGCATGGTTAAAATTGATCATAGCACTCAAACCCATCATGATATCTATCATCCTTGCTCTGACAAAATCTGCCTTTACACTATTATTACAGAAAGTACTGATTTTTAGATCTTTTGTTTCTTTTTTCCCTCTTTCATTTGCCAACAAAAGAGTTGTCAAAAGTAATGTTTATAATAATTTAACGGATTATTTGCTTATTAGATATTAATCATTCTGCTATGCCTAGGGCCCATGCTGGTGCTTTGCTGCTAGAACAGTGATTCTGATCTCAATTAGATTATGTCTCTCTCCTTTACCTCCCCATAAATCATTCCGGCAAACTGAAATTAACAGCTACTGGAGCGCATTAATAATCTGCCTCACACATTGGAAAATGCATTAGCCGGAACCCTCCCATCGCTCTGACTGTTAAGCACATCATTTTGTTTATGAAATATAAACATTTCATGGAAGAGCTCTCCCACATTTCTCTGGGCCTGTGACAGCTAAAATGATTGCACACAATTGCCAGTCAGTCATGCGCCCAAATAAAGTTTGTTTAAAGTCATGGTTCTATGACTGCCCCATTTTCTCAAGCATTTAAAACCTACATTTAAAAAAAATCCCCTGTGATCATGAAAATAATAATAAAAATACTTTAAAATTGATACCTCACATGTGTACGGTCCTTTGCATAGTTTACAAAGCGCTTTCACTTTGTTTTGTTTGTGATCTAGCAGGATGCTATCATTATTCACATTTTATTTTCTCCTATAGGGAAACTAAGGCTGAGAGGTGATTTGATCAAGGTCACACAGCAAGCGTTGGATGGAGGTCTAGAGTCCAGGATTTGCATGTAAGTCTCATGTTCTTTTCAATGTTCTATGTACTTTCCTATAAGCCACACTCTTTGTATATCTATGTTTACTCTATTTCTGTATGTTAAATATGTAATGTAGCTGTGTGTCCTTTCTAGAGAGATAAGTGGTCTGCCTCTGTTCTTACAGATTAAATGAAGAAAAGGCAGAGGTAAATGGACCATTTTCTTTATTTTAATTTGCTGCAATTATGTATTTCTTCAGTTCTATCTTGCTGTACAATTTAGTGATGATATACACAGGCACAGTAACATGGAGATTAGACACATTTTAAAGAGAAGTTTTTACTCCTATAAATAGCCTCTCTGGGTAGATTCAAGCACTCAGATACCCTCTTTGCCTCAAGAGCAGATATCATGGTCTTTTTTTTTTTTTTTTTTTTTTTAGATATCATGGTCTTAATTTACTTTGGTGGCAGGAAAAGGCAGATGGCAGTAAAGTTGATCTGTACTTTTTGCTGTTGTAATGCCCAAGCAGTCTTACTGTGGAGTTAAACTGATTACTATCCAACCAGTGTCTAAGATCATCAGAAATATTGACTGCAGTATGTTTTGGCTGATTTCATTGTGGCTGGTGAATGACAGTCTCAGGTACTGAATGGAAGAAACAATAATATAAATTTATTGGAATGGTAAAAAGATTTGTTGACAATCCAAACTACAGAGAGATTTGCATTTAAGCTTCATTATTACTGTTTCTTATTGTTTTTATACTTCTGACTAGTCCCAATATTGTCACTTCCTAACTGTGTGGTTAACCTCTCCAAACTTCAGTTTCTTTATCTAAAAATAAGGATAGTACACACCCTCCCTATCTCAGACATAATGTGAAGATCGAATGGGGGAAAAGTATGTGAAAATGCATTGTAACCAGAACATTCTTCAGGATTATATATAATTTTTAGCAATTATGTTATAGTCAAGCAGTTGAACAGATTCTCACAGATGTATTTTTTTTCTTTTTCCTAAGGAGTTCAGATAGCTGAGGAAACATAGAGTCTCTTGACAGGTTATTGACTGACGCTCCATGCACCTTTCTCCCTTTGTTCAAACCCTCCCAAAGACACACATTCAATTGTTTGTTGAGCAGAAACAAGAACTGAAGTGTCTTTTGTCTAAATTTTGTAGTTTCATAAGTACATGTTACAGGCATATGATTAAATTTGAATACTAAAAGAATAAAAATGTATTGATTGTAGGTGATAAAATCTTTGAGAACGTGACTGGTATCTTTGTGATCCCCACACCCAGCACAGTATTTGGCCTGTTGTAGGCATGGAATATTTATTTCATGAGTTGAAAAAAGTCACACATTCCCATCATGGTTCCATTCCAAAAAACATTTTTCCATATTCCGTTTTTTTTTTTTAATTTTTTTTTTTTTCAGCTTGGGCTTAAGGGCCACAGGAAAAAAGAATAAACCCCCAAACTAAGCCAGTTTTATTAGTTTATAGCTGAAACCAAGTTCGTATGCTAGCCTTATTTACATTTCAAAAGAGTTTGTCTAAAATGGTCCCTGCACTTGTGGGGAGCATAGCATAGCATAATGTATAGAGTTGAATTATTAATTGTACACCTGAAACTAATATAACTTTGTGTGTCAAGTATATTCAAATAAAAAAAATTAAAAAAAAATATTTTGTCTACTCCTAAAAGGATTTGGATTTGTCATAGAGGTGATATTCAGATGACTTTGAGAAAGCTTTTTGATCACAAAATTCTAAACACATTTTGTTAGATGTGTGTTTTTACCAGTGTGTATTTTTACCACCATTTTTGTTAAGGGAAAGAAATACCATGTAGGTAAGAGTCAAAATGAATTAAGTTTTATTTTTAAAAATGAGCCTATTTAGACTTCATTGAAATCTGTATGTTTTTAAATATGTTGTAGAGCATGTGGAAGATAATGTCTTCTTTGAATGAAACTATAATGGCTCATTCCTTGAGTGCTTATTAGACATTATCCTGATCCTAATTATTTTCTTTTATGCCTCTGGACCCTGTGAAGAGTCACCATTGTGGTTTTCCAAAAGTCTTCAGTGGCAGGGTATTTAAGGTCTTTCATCTAATATTAATTTGTAATAAATAATTACTTCTAAAATGGTGCATGAAATTCAGTAATTTTTGCCTAATCTATGTTACTCTCAGTCAGTCTTTAATGAGTACAATATAATAAAACAATAAATGAATTGGTAATTTATTTGTTGTTCTTATTAAAAGCTATTTCCTCCTCCTAGCAATAGGAGAGGGTCATTTGGAAAGTGGGCATTAAGTATGCACGATACATACAATATTGCATAGTACTGCCAAGTATCTTTTGGAGAAGCAGCTTCTATGCATGTGTAATAACCAATCTTTAAATGTCAAAGTTGCAGCCATTTTAAGAAAGAAATCCATATTTTGGACTAAATGTCATTTCAGATAACCAAGCGATTTGAAAGCTCCATGAGGTTTTTTTAAAAAAGGGGGAAAAAGCCAGATCCCTGTAAGCTTTGACTTATTTATTTTTGCATTTCCATAACTTGATAATGACCAAGCCAAACTTCCTAGAAAACTGAAAGCAAAATTGTGCTTTGAGCTGAGACCTGGTGATTCTTGTTTCACCCTGAAGGAAATCTTCAGTTTAGTTATAAATCCCTGAAAATCAGGTTTTATAATGGAAATGCTGAGAGGCTTTCTGCCATTTTAACAGCCAGAGCTAGGACTGCTTTAAAAGAATGTATATGCATATAACATGCATATATCAGGAGGTTGTGCCTATTCTACCAGTGATAAAACATAATGTAACAGTCATAGTCAAATATTATAACATAGTCACAATAACAGTCATTAGTTTCATATAGTACATGTAGAGTAAATTTAAACTGTTTCTCTTTAGACTGACTTACCTCCCAACAGGAAGGAAACAAACACTATTTTCTTTTGCACCCAGGACTAGAACTCTATGGGCAGATTCCGTGGCTTTCCTGCCTTATTTTTCTTTCAAAGAGCACTTTATTAGATACCTGCAAGTATCGATGCAGACTAGGACTCAGCCTCTTTTTTTCTTTGTTTTATTAAACAATAATTGCTTGGTATTTTATGAGTGAAATCTTACATAATTTTTTCTTAGAGTACATTCAGTGCAAATCCATATACAGTATGTCTCATAAGTGTGGCAGATTTATGCACACTACATTTAAAGAGGAGGGCAGTCTAGTGACAGGGACTATTGACAGTGTGGAAAGAAAACTTCACATAGGGAGAGGATTTGACTTTTAAATGTATCACCTACCATAGCCCTACAACATGACTGCTGTTTGCTTCTGTCTTCAGGTTTTATTTAATTTTGTAGAAAATGATTCACTGTATTTTGGGACCAAAAAGAATTAAGAATCTAGTCAAGTAATGCTTTTCTATGAAGATGGGCAATGGGAAAGAAAAAAACCTATTAATTCTTATTTCTAGTGTATCCCTTGTCCTTTTCAGGAGAGGCAATTAATCTTTGCTCCCCAAATGAACACAAAGAAGAAAAAATAATGTTAGGAGTACCTACAACTTGTCAAATCATATGTTAGTGAATCATATTTTGGAGGAAAGGATTTTCCAGAGAAGAGCTTCCTTCCTTCCTTCCTCCCTTCCCTTTCTTCCTCTCTTCTCTCTCTCCCTCCTTTCCTCCTTCCTTCCTCTCTCCTTTCTCCTTCTCTCCTCTTCCTTTCTTCCTCCCTCCCTCCCTTTCTCTCCTTCTTTCCTTCCTTCGTTCTCTTTCTTTTCTTTCCTCCTTCTTTTTCTTTTTCCTCCCTCTCTTCCTCTCTCATTCCCTCCCTCCCTGCTCCCCTTCATCCCTTCTTCCCGCCCTCCTCCCCCTCTTTCCTTTTTTTATCCTTCTTGTTTTAAGGGACTTCAGAATAACAGTCATCATTGTCATGTTGTTTATGAATTTCATATTTCTCCCCTTCCCCTGTTTTCCAATACATAGACAATACGTGGGGATTGTAGACAAGTGGCTTCTTCGGGGAGTTAGGAACAGACATAATGGCTGTACCTACTCTGTGACGCTGACTGTGTGCCATGTATCTTTATGATGTCTCCAAAAATCCTGCAGCTGGAATCTTGTGCCCTTGAGCAGAAAACAAAGTCATGATGGGACTTGATATTTTTTCCCCTTTATTACTTCATGAGCATTATCTTCATTAACTAAATAGCATAACCCATTACTTCAAATGGTCAAGATATGGGGACTTACATGATTTGAAATTCAATTTTTCGATTTCCTTGCAATGCAGACAGCCCATTTTATTTTTTCATAAAGAAAGGGATGCCTGAAGGTGAATGATGGATGAATGTTAAATGGGTGGTGTCCAGTTTGAAAAAGCACCTGGAAGTTGGGCTGTTTTGCTGCATTCATATAGATCTTTATTATTACTTAGCATTCATACAGCATTTGGTATTTGCAAAGGGTTTCGCACTCATTTTTATAAGCTATTCTTCATACCAATCCTGAGAGGCAGGTTCATTTTCCTCAATATGTGGCTGAGGAGACTTGGCAGAGGAATAATTAGCCTCTTGTGTTAGGCATATGCCACCCTAAACACTGCAGGGTTTAAGACTGAGTACTCTATGCCATTGTATTATTAGGGCATATTGGCAAGTGCTTATTTTCGTAGCTGAATTTACTCATAAAGGACATTTTAATTTTACTAAGGCACAACTTCCAGGGATGGGAAGGTTGATAAATTGGATATTGTACTATGACAAAGTAAAGCATCATTTCCTTGGAATATTCAAGGAGGTCAGATATTTACTGCTATGCCTAGGGCTTAAAGAATACTGGGAGACAACGTAGGTGAAATAGGTTTTAGAGGACATCATCCTTTTATAACCCCCCTTTCACCTCTTTTCTTCTTTCCCTGTTTCTTTCTCATTCTTTTCCATTCCTTACCTTTTGGCCTGAACCCAACCATTAATTCCTCATTTCTAATATGTTGCTATAAAGCCCTACCTGAGGTAACCCTGGTGAAATGCCTGGTAGATTTATCGGCACACAGTCGATTGGCGTATCTCATTATATTGGTGATATTGTGTGTTCTGAGATCAGTGTTATTTTCAAATCTCTGGTCCAAATGAGGCTTTAAGCAAAAATAGGTATCAAAGATTTGCACAGAAATAAAGGGGAAGACAGGGTAGCTATCTTGGTAGCTTAGGTATATTGCTTCGTTTTCAGTTGTCTAGGTGATTTAGGCAAAAATCACTGCTAGAAGTTTCCATGAATTAATTTATTTTGGGAGCGGGGGTGGTTTGCTGGAGAGAGGAAGACTGAATTGCCTTTGGCATTATGAAGTAAAGAATGAAGTCTGGATGTGGAGCAAGCATCTTATAATGCGGCTTCTAATACATCCATTGCTTTTCTGTCCATACATTCAGCATAAATTTTATCAAGTGGCCATTGATCAGTACTTACTTTTCCTTCTCCCAATCCTCACTGTAACAGGAAGCATTTGAGAAATGACCTACAATTTATGATGCTTTATCAATGTTTTTACTCACTATGGAGGAAAGTGTGAGGAACATATTTCATGATGAAGTGGGTTTCTAGTTAACAGGACAAAATGAAAGCAAAGTCATAGATCAGTGTAATATGTCAAGCATGGAAAGGATTCAATTTATTGTAAATAATACCCAAGTTGCAAAAGAAATACAGCAACAGAAATCAGTTTATTCTATATGTGAAAAAGGAAAATTACCAGTAAGGGGTAATAGGCTCCATTTATTCCTTGACAGAAATTCATATTGTTTGTGCTTATCCCCTCTGGGAGATCAAGGACTCTATCTATCTTTTGAGATTTTAGAAGGGAGACAAACATATTAGACTTCCCATGGCAAAGTTGTAATAACTAGCACCTTTAAATTCAAAACATTTTGCAGCTGGTATACAAAGGTATATCAGGGAACAGTCCACCATTTAAGATATGTTTCTCAAAGTGCGGTTTCAAGTTGGACTGAGATTGAATCTTCCATTGTGCTCACTTAAAAAGTGAGATTTTCTGACCCCATGATAGAACTATCAAATTCAAGTCTGTGTTGTTTGGGGACTGAGAATCTACGTTATAAACATCCAAGTAATTCTTATTTCTAGGATTGCTACATTTAGCAAACAAAACAAAACATAAAAAACAAGCAAACAAAACCCCCAAGGTATTGGGGTGCCTGGGTTGCTCGGTCAGTTAAGCAGTTGCTGTCTGCTGAGGTCATAATCTTGGAGTTTTGAGATCAAGCCCCAAATTGGGCTCCCTACTCCGTGGGGAGCCTGTTTCTCCTTTTCCCTCTGCTCCTCCCTCCTACTTGTGCTCGCTCTTTCTTTCAAATAAATAAATAAAATCTTAAAAAGAAAAACCACAATGCAGGATACTCAGTTAAATTTGAATTTCAGACAGAAAAACATGTTAAAGGATAAGTATATCCCATATAATCTTTGGAACATATTTGTACTAAAAAACTATTGTTCTAAAATTCAAATAGAGGCTAGCATCCTGTTTTTTATTTGGCATCTTATTTTAGACACATTGAGGTTTGAGAAACAGTTATTTAGGGGATATCCGTGTTCTGAGCTAGTGCAAAGCTCTGGCTCTAGCTGAAAACTTTTGGGGAGATGAAAAGTGGCAGGGTTTTTGCTGATCTGACCCTGACTGCCTCAGAGGAGCTTTGTAAACTCCTAAAGTGTGCACATGTGGGGTCACTGAAGCCTTGCTTCCACCGTGTTTTACAAGGTAAGTATTTTCCCACAGGAAAAGCAACAACTTTAAAAAATCTGAGTGTTATTGGCATATACCCCATTATCTTTTTAAACCTTGACCTTTCAACATTGGGGAGGGGGTAGTAGGGAACAGGTGCTTCCTAGATGGGCATTTTCACTACCTTCTTTGAGAATCTAGGATGATTTTCTAAATATTGGGCCATACAATTTGCTCTTTGTTCACTTCTTTCCATGTTAGGGGAGTGAAGTTAATTACTTGATAAAATTAGGGTATATCTTTTTAAGGAAAGTTAATAGGACAAAATGAAAACAGTTTTGGAGTTTGGAATTTTAGAATTCTTTGTGCAAGTTCTAGTTTCTTTTAGAGGAGAATCAGGTTAAATGATTTTTTTTTTTTAAATACCTAACAATTTAAAGAATCTTTCAGGCCAAAAAGTGTGCAGAGTTATGAGAGAGTGTTTTCCTGGGTTATCTATGCTCATAGGATGTGCTCTCTCTTCAGGGGCTTGCTGTCATGTGACTCTGTCAGAGTGAGGCCATCTTTTAACTGTATGTGTTTGCATGATATGTGCTTAAAAGCATACTTTGTGAATGAACTGGAAGAAAATCCAATAAAGTCTGCTCTATGGTAGGATCAAGAACACTGATAGAACATTCCTTCTTTCGACCTCATTTTATTACTATTTCTTTCTAGTTGAAGGGAAGGGTTTTCATTGATTTTGACTGGCTGGGAGCATATTTCTAATTTACATCTCCTGAGTTTACAATTCACTGCAAAGAAGCTCAGATAAAGTGGAAGCAAACAGAGCCTGCTGGAGAAACCCTCAGCATGAATAATATACTGTTTACCTTAATGAAAGTGCTATCAGAAACCAGAGGGCTGACTCTTTTGTTGTTGCTAAACACAAATGGTCTGAAACCTGAAGGAATAATTGCTGCTCCATGTTCTGTCTGAATCTTTCCTAAATAATTTCAATTCTATTGACTTTTTTTGGCCTTTTAACCAAGCCATCAGCTTTCTAGACAGCTTTGCCTCCATTTCTAGAAATCTATAGCCTATGGAAAGAGTGAGTGGCCCAAGACATTTTATAAACCTTACTTCATTAATCCTTTTCATAGCTTTGAGAGATAAAACGTCTGGGTCCTAATGGTCCCAATTTTCACATATGAAGAACAAGGTACAGAAAGCCATTAAATGACATAGAAGCAGAGAGTCTTCTGAAGAACTAACAGTCTTCATACATTAATCTGTGGCTGTTAATTATAAGCATTGCGTGGCTCTAGTACTAGGATCTGTGAATAAAATAAAACTGCCACTTTCCTGGAAAATATGTAATATATTATGAGATTTCACTTTGAGTCTGTATTCTTATCATGTTAGACTGATGCACAGAAACCCAGGTCTGCTGTCAATATTGCATAAGTACTTTGACTTTCTCAAATGTATGTGCCACACTTATAAGGTGTATATATAGGAGCTTTGGTAAGATGAGTGCTTATAGACAACTGATCTAAGCTTTCTTTGTCTCTCTAGGTCTGATCAAAGGGGTTTTAGAACCTAAATGATCAATGATTATACAGTCTTTTCTGTTATTTGGATCCGTTGGTGGGATGGCAAATATTTCCCAGGTTAAGACAGATATCCTCTGAAACTCATACACTGGGTCCAAACCCAGACCCAGATCTTGACCTTTTGATCTAAAAGTCACAAGTAAAATTGTGGATTGGATGTTGGTGATGGTAGATCAGGGAACTGTTGAAAAGAGTAGAAACGGAGAGCAATGCATGAACCTATTTGAATAAGGTGACACATGAGCCCTCCACCTCTGGAGATTTGTAATGCACCAGTCTCACAGTCAGGGGTAGTTTAGTGGGGAGATATATGTGTCAACAACTTTTACTACTTTTACTCCTTAGTGGTAAAATTAGAGGACTTTTACTACTCAGTGGTAAAATCAGAAGGGTTAATGGTTGAGTTGCAGAGAAGGTCACTAACTATGAGCTGTCTTCTGAACTCTGCTGTGTTTATTGTCTAAGGAAGAGACCTGTGTCTATTAGACACCTTTTGGGGAAAAGTGACAGGTCAGATTAGATGGGCTTGAGAGAAAGAGGACTGAAGGACTAGATAGAGGGAAATGGAGAAGGCAGGCTGTGTGCAGCCCTAGCAAGATTTATTTTAACGCTTATAAATAAAAACATGAGCAGAGCCTGTCTGCAGAATTATTTACAGAAGAATTTTAAGCTACGGGCCCTTTCCAGGCTAAGCACTGAATGCCAAAGTTTATGATGTAGAATGACTTTGGCTACTGTGGCCCCAATTTGGACAAATCTGCCATTAACACCGGCATGGCAGTTATTTTACTGGGGGTGACAGATTGTGAGGTAGGGAGAGTAATTCAGACTATTACCCAGGTGAAGGCATGAAAGCTCAGTGATATATGAAGACCACTTAAATTCATTGTATCTTGTACATCACATCTTTGATAGATTATAGCTGTGGCATTAAAATGGAAATGGTTTCTCTGAGGCCTGACAGGGGCTGGGGTGACCTGTGACCTCCCTCTGAGGAATGTGACTGACCGAATTATCAGTTAAGAGAAAAATCTACGGGGAATAGACTCACAGTGATGGCGAATCCACCATGCATATATATCTATATTTTTTAAACCTTTGGTTTGATTGAAAGCCTCGGTACTCAAACCTTGTTTCCGCCTCCTCTCCTTTGCCCTCCCCCAGTGCACCCTCCCCAACCCATGCTAACTTTCTCTGCCCAGATTTCATACAGCAAGGCCCCTAATATTGATTGAAAAATTGTTATTAGAGATAGTAGGCCTCCTGCACACTGCCTACTGATTTAATTTGGAAAACATTTAATTTTATGAAGCGGTAAATGATGGTGCCACGCTCCCCTGTGTTAGGGAGCAGCTGGCTCTTTACCTCCTCACCCGCCCAAGTCCCAGGCGTCCTCTTGGCAATCATGTGCTCCCTTCCCCTTTGCTTAACAAGTTATTTCAATTTCTAAACGAAGGCTGAACAAGAGAAAGACAACATGCAAATTGAGATCCAAGCCGCCATTCACACGTGAAAAAGTTCCCCTGGAATTCCCTCAACTCAGCCCACCCCCCCCTGCATCTGTCATGAAAAAAACAGAGCCCTTGTTCTCCTCAGATTGTTTTCACCAATGACCTGACACCACCATCTATAATTAATTACATCATTTACATTAGACTATTGACTAAACAAATACATAAATCATAGGCAGAGTCAATAGGTGCAGACATATTTAATCATGTTCTAAATAATGATTACTGCTCCCATAATGCAATAATTATTTTCAGCAGCTGACTTGAATTAATCTTCTGTCAGTGTGCCATCTGAAAAAAGCAGAGACGAAGATGAAGAAGGCAACACTGATGATGGGGGAGCTGCTCTGTTTCTCCGGGTGTCTCTCCTTTTCATCCTTCCCGGCAGGCACCCTCTGTTCTCCCTCCCTTTTTTCATGACCCCTTCTCTCCTTTTTTCCTTTTCCTCCACTTTTCATGTTCCCCTTTGTGTTTTCCCTTATTCATGCCTATGCCTCATACTCTGTTCTTTTTGCCACCTGTCTCTGTTGCTTTTTCTCTTTATCTTTCACATGTAACTTTGCCATTCTTCTGCTTTTCCATGTACTGTGGGGCTACATGGTGCCCCTCGTGGCATCCAGTCTGGCTCTGTAGCCTCTCCCTGCTGCCCCAAGCCCCCTGCCCTCCCATCACCTTCATTTCTTAAACTCCAAGGATGGTTTAAATGTGAAAGACTTAGAGAACCAGTTTTCTTTTCTTTTTTTTTTTTTAAGATTTTATTTATTTTTATTTGACAGAGAGAGATCACAAGTAGGCAGAGAGGCAGGCAGAGAGAGAGAGGGGAAAGCAGACTCCCTGTTGAGCAGAGAGCCCAATGTGGGACTCGATCCCAGGACTCTGAGATCGTGACCTGAGCTGAAGGCAGAGGCTTTAGCCCAATGAGCCACCCAGGCGCCCCAGAACCAGTTTTCTTAATAACTTATCCAGATTAGATTTTCTTTCTCGTCTGTTTGACATATTTTCTTAAATAATTTTTTACTTTGGAATGGCAAATTGATTAAAGAGATGGGGGTAGTTATAACACAGGAATACTATACAAATGTAATACTCATAATTTTTAGACTAATTTAGCTTTTGCCATCAGAGAGAAGAGAATAAATCAGTGTTTATAGGTATACATGGGTGTTTTTTTTTTTAATTTAGAAACAAAATCAACTCTCTGAAGTATTTTATTTGGGACAGAACATACTATAGTTAACGAATGCTTTGTAAATAAAATAATGCCTCCTGTTGTATTTCATATTTGGCTTTCAATAGGCAGGGCCAGAAGTGACAACTTGAGGAAAATATAACCATGCCACAATTTTTAAAAAAAATACGAGTAGTTTGTAATACTGACTCTAGGACACTATGTTAAAGATAAATGCAGAATAAAATGATATATACCATCTTGCTTATAGCTATCCCTTCGTTTCTTTGTAAGTTTATAGATAATTGTTACATAGAAGGAAAAGTCCTTTGGGTCAAATAGTACGAAAGAATTGAAAATGTTTGTTCCTTTTAGCTGTAGCTAGTTTTAATGCCCTCTTCTGAAAACTCTTCTGCAATGATCTTTTTAATTAGTGATTGTCCTCAGGGATTTGTGACCCAAAAAGTACTGGATCACTCTCTATGAAATAGAGAATACATTTCCTAGTCTCTTTTTTCTCTTTTCATCCCAAAGGGTAAGTTATTTGTGATTTTATGAACATTCATGTGATGTGTCTGTCTGGCCAGGCCCCTTTTAACCTTTTAAGCAATGCCATTCTTTCTGATTATTGTACATACTTGCTAATTTAAGGGCCCTGTAATAGGACCATAATTTGTCCTGATCAGTGGTATAAGGGAAGACTGAATTGGCTAGGAATATTTAGAATCAGAGATAATAGAATGTTTATTTATTAAAAAAAGTATTTACTGAGTTCTTATTTATATCAGGTATTGTACTAGGTACTGGTTATCCAGAATAATCATGGCTCTGTAGACATTAAAGCTTTTTTCTTGAGCTTCTGGTTAAGTTCCATACAGGTAGTTTTAAATGAATTCCTTTTACAGTAGCACAATGTCCAGTTGTAATTACTGAATATGCCTGCTAAGATGAACTTTGGTGGTGTGCAATGAGCCAGCTATGTTCCAAACAGTTCAACAAATGTATGAGACTAAAGTGAAACTCCGTGGAAAAAATATTTGAAAGGGACAAATGTGGGGTTTGACTTTTCCCCATTTATCTGCCTGTTCCCTAATAAAAAAGTCAAAGAGGGTCAAGAAGGAGAGAGTTAAGAGAGACCTACTAAAGAGACACAGAATTTATAGTAAGAATAAAGTAATTCCCTACTGTTCAAGGACCAAAACCCTAATGCAGTCTGAAGTGTTTACATTGAATATAGGTAGCTTCTGCTCCTGAAATAAGAGCACTAGTTTATCATTTCCGCAGCGAACATGGGGAAAGGGGACACATACCTTACATGAATTATTTGAAATACCTATTTCAAACAAAATTTCATTTCAAAATTGTTTGAAATCGTTTGAATACCTTTTCAACATAAACACTTCACACTGCATTATGGTTTTGGTGTCATTTGTATTTCTTATAGAGAACAATAAATAACTTATAAAAAAGAAAAGCTTGCAAAGCAAAATACAATTTCTTTATGTAAAAATAAGCAATATCTGCTTCATGGGGGACATTGTGAAGTTTAAATGGCAACATATTTATGAGAATGCAATGCGCTTGGCAACAAGCCTTACACATGGTAAGGTCTCATTTAACTGCCTCTGACATTGTTATTACAGAATGGTCAAGAATGGAGTCCTAGGGTACTTGTAATTAAAGGATGGGTTGGTTCTTTTGAGGTAGTTTTGAGTAGAACAATCCTTTGCATGGTTCTGATTCATCAGCAGAATGTTTTTATACATAATAACCCTATTGTTAGTGACTGGGTCTTTGATTAGCTACCAGACTCATTCCTTCAACACCTATGCATATTCTTTGTGTTAAAGAAATTCACATTCTATGAGTGGAGACAAATGCAAAAACATATAACTTTCATAAAACTATAAAATCTAATGTAGACAATGTTTAATAATCTTTGGTTCTTCAAGTGACTGGAATTTGCCATCGCTATAGTGGTTCTGTATAGTGCTTAGATTGAGTATACTGTTAACCCAGATTTAATGTCAACATGGAGGTAAAAACCAGATTTTCCAAATTGGCATGGCAGATACTTCCTCTACTTGGTCTGTGACTCAGTGGTTTTCTCTAACACACTAACCGTGGGCATCCTAGTTTGCTTGGGGAGGTCTGTTCTTGGTTGCAGTATAATCAGTGACATAGTTTCTATGTCTGAGCATCTGCTTAAATGCGAAGACATTTGGGGAAGTTATAACAAGCACTTCTTCCTGTAGCAAAGAATTTGTAGTACTTCATAACCTAGCACATCAAGGAGCTTATATAAAAATGGAGGAATTGTGCATTTTGGCTACCCATTTGAAATATTTACAAAGGTAAATGAAACAGGAGACCACCTTTCCATCAGAGCTCCTGTTATAGCCTGGTTAATATTACATGATGAGTGAGCTATAAATAAACAATAAATAGAAATAAAAATAGTGAATATAAAAATAATTATTGATATAAATAATAAACGAATAAAGCATAAGGTTGGGGCTGAGATGGAATGGAACTAGATGTGAAATTTAATTGAGCTTGATTTTGAGTTTAAGAAGTCTTTCAGAACCAGTATTTCAGTAAGCATTTCAGGACTTTTTTCCTTTTAATTTTAAATGAATGTGCTCACAGCTCTTAGTTCGTTGGGTCAGTCAACCAAAGATAACTATTACTGTAATTCCAAATAGCTGCCTGGGGGAAAATATTTGGCCTTTGGATGGGTTTAGACCACAGGGACCAGAGATTCCTTTTTTAAAAAGGATCATCTCCTGCTCAAACATTTTTACCTGTCTTTTTAGAAGTCTTTTGGGAACTGCACATTAACTGCTTTTCTCAAGGAGAAAGCCGCAGGAAATTCTTTTCTTCAGGGTTGAAATTAGCCTGCTTGAGAGAAAGACTTCCAGATCATTAACCAAATGGGTTGTCAGAACCAAATTTTCTAAAAGAACTTGTTCAGGGGTGGGGAGGGGGAAGAAGTTTTAGTGCTCTACCTGCATGGATTCATTTATTGAATGCTCCTAACAGTTTGATTAATTGAGACAGGCTGTAGAAGTTTACATCCCTGCTTTAGAGATGAGACCCAGGTCGCTTAACAGATACTTGCCGTAAGGTCGTTAAGTGATGGAACCGGCCTTGAGTTGGGCAGTCTCCAGGTGATACACTGAAAGAGGCTGGACCCATGGGTGGGCAGAATCCAAATCTTATGGGGAATTCCAAGTTTGACCGCCAAGAAACCTGAGATGCAACCAGAGATAGAACTCTATTCTTTCATTTTCCCAATTAACTGACACTTCCCAGCCACCTTCCTCTTCTGCTTCTTTCCTGTGCTTTTTGGGATTCACTCTGCCTGCTGCCTGATGCTCCATGCCCTTATGTCTGGAGCCTGGCATGGATTCTGGTATATAGAAGACAGTAAATATTTACTTCATCAATAATGACTGTTAGGCATGGTGCTTCTGGGTGTAGACATAGTGGTCAGACTGCTTGGGTCCTAGTTCCACCACAGTCATGCCTTGTGTCCTTGGCCAAAGTTTCTTCTTGTGCCCCATTTCCTTACCTATAAAATGGAAATAGAAGAATCCTGAGATCATAGGATGGTTGTGAAGGCAAATTGACATTACATAGCAATAATGATTAAAGTGATGATGGTGATGACTCCTAATAGCTAAAAGAGACCTCAGAGAGAGAGTTCAGTTTGGTACTCCCCGCCAATTTTTTTATGGTAGAATTTTAGGAATTGTAAAATATTTTTTGGGTAGGAAAACCTACCCAAACTATATAGGATGTACTTAAAATTAGACACATAAAACTATAGCTTATAGTATATTTTCTCTTGTGAGAAATGCTACTCAGTAATATGTTTACTCAGTGCTTATTATAACAGCTAACATTCACTGACTGCTTACTATGCAATCAAGGTATAGAGAGGTTAAGTAACTTAAATAAGGTCACACAGCCATTACATAGTAGTCCTGAGATTTAAACCTAGGCAGTCCAGCTCTAAAGCCAGTATTCTTAACCCCTGCACTGCTGAGCATTGTGGGTCTGAACAAGAACCTATTGTATCTAGGGGCCCATTGTGCTGCCAAGAGAAATGAGACTTTCTAGCTGATGAGACACTTCAACAAGTCACCAACAGAATGCTATCACTGACTTATGTAAGGCTCTTTTCTTGCTTTCCAAAAAACCAAAAACTGGAACACCATATTGGGACAGGTTGGTATAAGATGATGGTGATAGGGGAAATTTTTATGTAATTAATGAATTTTGAATTTTTTTTTAGAATTTTGTTAAGTAAATTTTTTGAAAGAAAGCACATTTATGACCTTTATTTTTTATTTTTAAGTTGGAGTAAGAATTTATCTCTGTTGGATGTACTGTCTTCTTTACCAAAGACTCCTAATAATTATTCATTCAGATTTCAAAATGACACCAATTATGTACAGCCACACAGAGAGGTAGAGGCAATGTCGTGAATATCTAGTCTCCCATTTTCTAGTACCTGATTTATCCAAAACATTTTAGTGTGGCAGTGGCAAAAATAGTCAATTTAATTCAATTTAACAGTTGTTTATTGAGTACCTACTGTGTGTCAAGTACTATGTGGTAAGACGTTGTCCCAGTTTTCAAGGAGGATAAGGAAGAAAGCAAACAACTTTATACATACATATATTGTTGACCCTTGAACAATGTGGGGCTAAAGGTGCCAGCCCCCAATGCCATAAAAATCTGCATATAACTTTGACTTTCCCCAACTATTAATAGCCTGCTGTTGCTTTGCAGTCTTACTGGTAACACAGTTGACTAACACATATTTTGTGTTATATGTATATATATTGTATTCTTACATTAAAGTAATCTGGAGAAAAGAACATGTTAAGAAAATAAGGAAGAGAAAATAATATTTACATTGCTGGACTGTATTTATCATAAAAAATCTTTATATAAGTGGACCTGTCCTGTTCAAACCCATGTTGATCATGGGTCAACTGTATATATATATATATATATACACATATATATGAATATATGAATTTATACTTAGCTTAATAATATAAAATAATATATGATATAATTTTATATATGCATACATATTTTAAAATATATAATAAGACTGATAATAGGTACACATGCAGCTTAGAGTCTGGATGGTTGACTCCTCTTGACTTGAGAGGGCATGAGACTCAGCTTCTTGGTAGAGGTAATGTATATGTCTTCTTAAAAGTTTACCAGGAAAGCATTCCAGATGAAAAAGGAATAAAATAGAGGTATAGGAGCATTATCTCGAAGACTGCAAATCAGCTGACAACTGGAAACTAGGAATCTGACACCTGTTCACATAGGTGGGGATTTTCACCATTTATTCTGCTGCATGAGTATAAAGCTAGATTGAAGATGAGAGATTATAAAACTAATCTGTTGCTGGATATTTGTCAAGTAAATTCTAGAGCAAAATTTTATGTGGGATGTTAGTGAAAAAATAGTTCAAGTGATTGCTATGGAATCTAGGATAGATAATTCCATACAGTCAATTCCAACAGGTCAATTTAGAGGTCTACAGATTAATCTTACCTATCACCTCAGAATCAACCCAGAAAAGATCAATCAACTCAGAAAAGAACACACACACACACACACACACACACATATATATATATATATATACACACACACACACACACACACACACACAGACACACACACATGCACATACATATATTAGTATGTATGTATATGTATTTACACACACTCATACATACATTTTATTTTTACATACATACATTTATTTTTTGAATAACCTCATTGAGGTATGATGGACACTAAACTTCATATATTTAAAATTTATACTTTGACAAATATATGCACCCATGAAACCATCACCATATGCAAGATAGTGATCATATCCATCATGCCCTGAAGTTACCTGTGCTCTTTTAAATCCCTCTGTTCCTGTCTTCACCTTGGTAAACATTCTGTGAGCACTTGACAAAAATGAGTATTTGTTGTTGAGGGGATTATTTTGTAATTGTCAGTTAGGTCAATTGATAATATTATTCAGGTGTTCTAGATCCTCACTGATTTTTCTATGAGCTTGTTTTATCAATTATTGAAGTAAGAATATCTGACAGTTCCAACTATAATTATGGAATTGTCTGTTTCTTATAGTTCTGACAGTTTTTGTTTTATGTCTTTAGAGGCTATGTTATTAGGTGCACAAACATTTAGCATTGCTATGTCCTGTTCTTGACTTGACCTTCATCATCATTTAATAAGATATTCAATATAAAATTATTATAAATTCAATATAAAAATATTTTATCAATATTTTTTGCTCTGAAATCTACTTTGTATGGTACTAATATTGTCATTCTATTTTTTTTTTTTTTTGCTTAGTTAAGCATGGAGTACTTTTTCGATCTTTTTTTTCTTTTAACTTGTTTATTTCTTTATATTTAAAATACGTTTCTTTTAGCAGCATGTCATGGAGTCTCCTCTTTTTTAATGCAGTTTGATAATCTCTGTAGTGTTTAGACCATTTACATTTTATACTGTTAGTTATACGATTAGGTTTAAGTCTGTCATTTCACCATTTGTTTTCTGTTTGAACTGTGCTTTGTTTGCTTTTTCCCCCTTTCTTTTTCTGATTTATTCTGGCTCACACATTTAAAAAATTATATTTTATTTATTTTTTGGTTTATTAGGTGTAATTCTTTTGTTATTTTAATAGTTGCTTTAGCATTTACAACAAACATATTTAACTATCACTGTCCACCTTCATGTGATACACCACTTCATGTATAGTGTAAGAAACATACTCCCATTTCTCCTTTTCCTACCTTTATTCTATTGTCAGAATTTTTACTTTATCAACAAAACTAAAATACAACTTATGGAATGGGAGAAGATATTTGCAAATGACATATCCAGTAAAGGTTTAGTATCCAAAATATATAAAGAACTTATGAAACTCAGCATCCAAAAATAAACAGTCCAGTTAAGAAATGGGCAGAAGACATGAGAAGACATTTTTCCAAAGAAGACATACAGTGGCTAACAGACACATGAAAAGGTGCTCAACATCACTCATCATCAGGGAAATGCAAATCAAAACCATGATGAGTGGTGCACCTGGGTAGCTCAGTCGTTAGGCGTCTGTCTTCAGCTCAGTTCATGATCCCAGGGTCCTGAGATCAAGGCCCTCACTGGGCTCCCTGCTCAGCAGGAAGCCTGCTTCTCCCTCTCCCACTCCCCCTGCTTGTATTCCCTCTCTCACTGTCTCTTTATCTGTGTCACATAAATAAATAAAATCTTAAAAAAAAAAAAACCATGATGAAATACCACCACACACCTGTCAGAATGGCTAAAATAAATAACATAGGAAACAACAGATGTTGGCAAGCATGTGGAGAAAAAGGAGCCCTCTTGCTCTGTCGGTGGGAATGCAAGCTAGTGCAGCCACTCTGGAAAAACTATGGAGGTTCCTCAAAAAGTTAAAAACAGAACTATTCTATGACCTAGCAATTGCAGTACTAGGTATTTATCCAAAAGATACAGAAATATGGATTTGAAGGGGTTTATAGCAACATTATCAGCAATAGCCAAACTGTGGAAAGAGCACAAATGTCCACCAGCTGATGAATGGGTAAAGAAGATGTGCTATATATACACAATGGAATATTACTCAGCCATCAAAAAGAATGAAATCTTCCATTTCATATGACGTGGATGGAGCTAGAGTGTATTGTCCTAAGCTTAATAAGTAGTCAGAGGAAGACAAATATCATACGATTTCACTCATATGTGGAATTTAAGAAACAAAACAGATGAACATAAGGGAAAGGGGAAAAAAAAAGAGAGAAAGAGGGAAGCAAACCATAAGAGACTCTTAACTATAGACAACAAACTGAAGATTGATGGAGGGAAGGTGGGTGGTCTAAATGGGTGATGGGTATTAAGGAGGGCACTTGTTATCATGAGCACTGGGTATTATATGATGATTCATTAAATTCTACTCTTGAAACCAGTTTTACCCTATATGTTAACTAACTTGAATTCCAATAAAAACTTTAAAAAGTTTTATTTTGCAATAACTGCACAATACATGATTTTTATATTTTGTTTAAACAGTTATTTTTTAGCACAATACTCTCTGGTTCCATCCACGAAATTCCAAATGGTAAGCTTTCATTTTTTGTTGGCTGAGTAACATCCCATTGTGTGCATATACACATATATCCATACACACACACACACACACCCCAAATCTTCTTTATCCATTCATCTGTCAGTGGACATCTGGGCTCTTTCCACAGTTGGACTATCTTGGACATTGCAGCTATAAACATTGGGGTGCAGATGCCCCTTTGGGTAAATACTTAGTAGTGCAATCGCTGGGTTGTAGGCTAGGTGAAATAAGTCAATCAGAGAAAGACAATTATATGATTTCACTCATCTGTGGAATTTAAGAAACAAAACAGTGGATCACAGGAGAAGGGAGGGAAAAATAAAATAATATGAAATCAGAGAGGGACACAAACCATAAGAGACTCCTTAACTGTAGGAAACAAATTGAGGGTTGCTGGAAGGGAAGTGAGTGAGGGGATGGGTTAACTGATTGATGGGCATTAAGGAGGGTATGTGATGTTAGGAGCACTGGGTATTATATTCAACTGATGAGTAACTGAACTCTACCTCTGAAACTAATGATACATTGTATGTTAATTAATTAAATTTAAATACAATAAAATTTAAAAAATAAACAGTTATCCTAAGGGGATCTATATCACAAGAAAAGTCACATATTTACACATATAGCTTCTGATGCTCTTTATTCTTTTATGTAGATCCATATTTTCAATGGCCATCATTTTCTTTCTGTCTGAAAGACTTGAACATCTTTTTTTAAAGTGTGAGTCTGCTAATGATGAATAGTTTCAGCTTTTATATATATGAAAAAGTGTTTGACCTTCATTTTTGAAACATATTTTTCTTGGTAAGAATTCTAGGTTGTTGTTTAGTTTTCTTCAAATACTGTAAAGATAGTGGTGCCTTCCTCTTTGCATTGTTTCCTACAAGAAATCACCTCTTCTTCTGAATGGGAAGTGACTTTTTTCCTCTGGGTGCTTTTTTTTTTTTTTTTAAAGATTTTATTTATTTTGACAGAGAGAGACACAGTGAGAGAGGGAACACAAGTGGGGGAGTGGCAGAAGCAGGCTTCCTGCTGAGCCAGGAGCCTGAAGTGGGGTTTGAACCCAGGACTCTGAGGGGATCATGACCTGAGCCGAAGGCAGATGCTCAACAGCTGAGGCATCCAGGTGCCCCTTCTCTCGTTTAAAGTTTTCTCTCTATGGCTGTTTTTCCACAATTTGGTTATGATTTGCATTGGTATGTTTTCTTCATGTTTCTTGGGCTTGTGGTTCTTTGAAATTCTTGGATCTGTAGATTTATAATTTTAATCAAATCTGAAAAAAATTTTTTGCCATTATTTCTTCAAATTTTTTTCTACCCTCTTCCTTAGCCTTTGGGCTTTCAAGTACACATACATTAAACTGCTTGAAGTTATTCAAGTTCACTGATAGTCTTTTCATTAATAAAAAAATCTTTTCTCTTTGTATTTTCTTTTGGGTAGTTAATTTTACTATGTCTTCAACTTCACTAATATATCCTTCTGTGATAGTTAGTCCATCATTACTCCCATCAACTATATTTTCTTCTTACACACTATAGTTTTCATAAGCTTCTAGAGACCGAATTTGGGTCTTTATAAAAAGTCTTCTGTGTCTCTACTTAAATTTTGGATAATTATACAAACTGTTTTAATGACCTTACCTGTTAATTTTAACATTTAGGTCAGTTTCAGGTAACTTATTTTTTTCTCTTATTATACAGAGAATACATCATACTTTGTGACATCATTTTTTTGTTGTATCAATATATATCATATTTCTGTGCTTTTTTTTTTTTTTTTTTTTGCATGCCTGGTACTTTGGTTGAGTGCCAGATATGAAAATACTGTTGAACTTTGTTCTGGGATACAGTTAAGATACCCTTGGGTCTTGTTTTCAAGATTTGTTAGTAGGACAAGAGTCATGTCTAGTCTGGGGCTAATTATTCCTTACTACTGAGGCAAGACCCTTCTGAGAACTCCACTTAATGCCCTGTGAATTATAAGGTCTTTTTCTAGTTTGGCTGGTAAGTACAAGCACTATTCTTGGCTCTGTGTGGGCACCAGGCACCGTTGCATCTAACAGCGAGCAAGGTAACAAGGGAAGACACAGTGCTATCCCTCATACTTTGTTAGGAGTTAATGCTGAGTGGTAAGTGCTGAGTGATGAGACAACTATGGTGGTATATTGGAGGGAACCATAACCGAAGTAGAAGTACCAAGGGAGTTTTTTCAGAGAAAGTGGTAACTAAATCAAGTTCTAAATGCTAAATATGTGTTATCCAGGCAAAAAACAGGGAAGGGAGCTTTCCAGTCAAAGGAAGTGATACATATACATGTCTAAGCAAAATAGAGCAGGGTCAGTTTGGTTTGAAGGATTGAAACAAGTCGTAGATAGCTCTAGTGAAGGGTGTGAGGAATAAGGGCAGGAGGCTGGCATTTCAGTTGCTTTTAATAAACAATATTCCACTAACAAGAGAGGCTCCAGAGTCCAACAACCTTGGTTCAGATTTCAGCTCTGCCACTTACTAGCCTCAATTTCTGAATCTCTATAATGGGGTTGTTGATAACATTTACCTCTTATACTAAGATTAATTTGGGTTACATATAATAGAAAATCTAAAACATCGGTAGCTTAAAAAAAGATGGAACTTTATTTCTCTCCTTGTAAGAGATCTCATCAGAACTACCTCAGCTCCTTCTGTCTTTCTCTTCTAATATCCTAATGCAAGGTCCAAGAATGGCTGTTGGAGCCAAGCTGTCGTATCTGTTTTTCGGACAGAAGGAAGGAAAAAACACAGAAAGGGCAAAAGCAATAACTCTCTTTAAGTAACTATCTCTGAATCCCAAAAAAGTCTTCTTCCTAAATGTCATTGGTTAGAAATTATTTCCATGGCCATTTCTAATTATAAAGGAAGCTGAAAGTATTGTTTCAGTTGGCAATGTTGTCACCATACCATGAATAAAATTAGTGTTCTGTTGCTGAGGACAAAAGGGAGAACGGATATGGACAAGCAAGAAGCAGTTTTTTCCCAACCTATATTATAGGTATAATGTAAGAATTAAATAAAAAATGCACATTAAACATGTGACACAATGTCTGTGCTATGTTAATTGCTCAGTAGATGTTATCTTCACCAAGCCAATTCAAAACACAACTCCTTTTCGGAAGCATTGTATAAGGGCAATTACCTGTAAACTAAAGGGTCTCTTACGTACACTCAGATGAACTGGTTTTTCTCCCTCATTGCTGTGGTGTAGATGGAGCCTATGACACCACGCATATGACTAATAGCACAGGATCAAATAATAAGTCTCCTTCACACTGTATTGGTATAATGTACCCCACATCTAATTGCCCTTTGTTGACCTGAAGAGTTATTAATCAGTGTTAGAAAGACATACTAATTGGACCTGATCAACCTGACAAAATAAGCAAGTCATAAAGCCAACCAAGTAGAAATCAAACAGAGAGAAAATGAAATTTTTTTTTGTTTGTAAGACTACCATATTTATTCACGATATGAAGTAAACAGTCATTTATTGACTCAAGTTCCTTCATTGACATCTTATCTCAGGCTGTTTGCTTTAATAGTTTAACACCCATCAGTAAGTAGAGAAAGCTGTCTGAATCTCATCTCATATGCTAGCATCAGCATCATCATCATCATCGCCAACATCATTACCTTCCCTGTGCTCATGATTACCCTCATGCAGGAACATTTTCACTAACCTACAATTAGCTTGGCCAAAGATGGTAAACAAAGACAGAAGCACACTTCCCCTTGAACTGCCTGACTGGGGATGGATCTAGCTGGAGTGTTAACTAAGCACTGGGAGATAAGGCTATCACCAGCTGGGAAAGTGAGGCTGGGAGACAAGTCCATTAAAAACACGGGAGACTTATCACTACCCGTGACTATATGCTTTTAAATGTCGACAACTTCTATAAAAATTCCATCTTCCTCACATGTGGTCAGCTTGACATACTGAAGTGAAAACTGGCAAGGTTCTGACCCTTCACATTTATCTCAGTCAGAGCCAGATAACCTTGCCCTGTAGTCTAAAAATACCCTGCTCTCCCAGGTTTTCTTTTTATCTCTCTAGCAATCATGACAAAAATGAGCCTGGGCCTTGGAAACGACGTGTAGACTTGGAAAACTGTGAATTCCCACCCCTGCAAACCAAACACACTAGACCTTTGTTTTCAGGAATTGTGAGCACAGAACCTTGTGCCAAGGGGTGAGGTGAGGACACCTGCAGGTTTTCTCAGGCTCCTGCCTGTGCCCTGGATTGTAGCTGCTCCTTAGGTCTGCTGATCACGCTGCAGCTTGGCGGCACTTTCAGTAGCTTGTTCTTCCTGCATATTGTTCACTGGGGTAATAGAATTAGGAGTCAGAAGTCCTTGTTCTAGTCCAATTTTGTCACCAAAGCCTGCTGGTCTTGAGAAAGCCACTCAGATTTTGGGTTCTCCACTTGCTCATTTGTAAACGAGAACAATTAATAAATCATTTACAGAATTTTCCAACCTCTACATTAATTGAGGTTGTATAAACTCCCCTACTGGTGGCTTTCCTTATTTAACACCGTCTTATATTTTCTCCTCCATCTCCATCTGGGAAGCCAATTACACATGCTCTGGGGTGGGTCAGTAATTCAGTGTGGTGAGCACCCATATCTTCCATGCTGCAGATAAGCCTCCTGCAGTTTCATTAGTCTCCAAGGGTTAATCCGAGATAAACAAAATGGTGTTTTTGGCATAAAGTGGTTGGGGCTACTGGTATGTTCCTGGCAGTGTACAAAATTATGGGAACAGAAAAGCTTTCCAATGTGGTCTTAGTAAACATTCCAGGAAACAAAGCCAGCAGAAAGAAGCCTAGGTGCCTGATTCTGGATGTAATAGTGAGGCTTGGGTCTAATCACCCAGACAGTCCTTTCAGTCGTGGTGAGAAGGGACAATCCACACTGTGTTTAGTATAAAATGAGATTTAGGCTTTTGGAGGTACTGTGCTTATTTGACCAACCCATGTTCGACACTAATTTGGTTCTGGGGAGTGTAGTATTGACCTGACTGATTCGGAGTGTGTCTCCTGAATTTTGTTCCTCTGGTCAGAGCTGATGCAGGCTTGAAGTGAGCTGAATTTGGCCTCAAGCTGATACTGTAGATGGAGCCCGAATGTTTTAAATGGTCCACAAGCAGATTGTTATTAATGAACTTTGTTAATTATCACCTTAAGCTGTATTTAAAAATGACCTTTTAAAGTGATGCTTCAGAGGCACGATCCATAGCAATGTGAGCAAGCCTTTGACTTGATTAGATCCCAATACCTTTCTCTTGATGAAATTGCAACTTATTAACATTCTCAAATGAGATGGAGCTATAAATGTAAGTGGGTTTTAATACAATCATTTTTGAGGAAATGTCAAACTTCATTGCACACCTCTCCCTCCCGCCTCCTCCTTAATGGCAGAGTTCAGTGAAGGACTGAGCCAGATTAATGAGCGAGGGACGGAGGGGATTTTGGAGCCAAGGAAAAGACCACATGGCAAATCAGTCTTTAATTTAATCATCTCAGTAGCCTATTCAGTGAGTTAGCGTTATTGAACTACCCTGATCGTATTTATGTACCTGTGGAAGGAAAAATGAGGGAGAAACTAGGGCTGTGTTTATGGACATAAGGGAGACAGGAAAAGAGCAAAATTGTCAGCCTGAGAAGTCTGTGATCTGGAACGAAAAAGCATAATTGGCTAAGTAAATCCACGTAATTGAATTAAATATGAGTAGCCACTGATTGAGAATTGCACCATGGACAGAATATGCTTGCTGTTAATGACCCACGATTTATTTACACCTTAAACACCGTGTTTCCTTACTGCTCTAAAGTAGTAAAATTGCCTTCTTCCTGGTGAAATTTATTGCCATTTAAACATGCCAAAAGGCCATTCTGGCAGTCATTACAATAATCTATCATTTCTGCAACTGCTGGTATCCTGTTCTGTGGTCAAATTCAATCTGAGAAGGGTCAACAGAATTTTTCCACCAAATGCTTCCCTCTTGACTATCATCAATTTACTTTTGTCAACAAAAAGGGCATTACTATGGAATGAAATAGAAGATCCCCTTAAGACCTCTGGCAAACACCATGAGCTTCTCTATGTCCAGTGTCTTTTCAGTCTGCAGATCTGTCTTTTTGCATGTGCCTGTGTGCACAATTGGACCACCTGGTGCAGAGGCATGAGCACTTGTCTGTTTTTCTCTCCACTGACCAAAAAAACAAAACAAAACAAAAAACAAAACAAAACAAACAACAACAAAAAAAATCAAAACAAAAAAAACCAACAACAACAACAACAACAAAAAAAACCCCAACAAAAAAAACCCTGACAGTAGCTGACACTCTTTATAGTTGTTTTTGGCTTCCAGTGAGACTGGCATTTTCTCTGCAGGAGGAACTTTTTGGGCTTTAAGGATGAATTGTTGCCATTGTTAGTCACACCTCTCTTTCATACTGTACCCCCTCACTCCTCTTTTTATCTTGTGTTATATGACAATTCTTGTTCAAGTCTCAGGTCACAACATTCCAAACACTACACAGCAGGGAATGCTGGCTCTGTAGTATAGAAAGGGAAAAAATTCCCTCTGGTGTTGAGGTAAGCATTGAGATTTTCTCCACTCAGAAAAAATGAGGTGGAAAATTAAAGAAAAAACTATAGTAAATTCTGGCAGTCCCCTGTATTTTCTGTGACAAACTTATTTAGAAAGGGTGTTGTTTCTTTTTATGGAAGCAAGTCGAGAAACCCTTTCTGTATTTTCTCTCTTGGTTAATGTTAGAGGATTTAGCTCCCATTCCAGCTTTTCTCCCATGAGGTCAGTTGTTGCCTTTTCTGTGGACGGGAGGAAGCAGTAAGGCAGAACAAGTGACTCCCCTCTACATTATAATTATATAGTGTGACTGCATCACCTCTCAGCCATCACTCCTTCACATAGACTGGAAATAGGTTATGATTTATTATCACCAAGCTTAATCCTGAATGGTCAGACTGCAAACTTGAGGATGATATGGTGTTTACAGTGGGGAAAGAGGGGGAATAAAAATTAACTTTTTTTTTGTTGTTGTTGTTCTTAGTAGCAGCTTTTTATTTCTTTGGTTATATAAAATGTATTTTCACAGTTTATCACTTACCTTTATTTTTACAAGCCCAAGTAGCCTTCTTCTTTCTAAGAAAGAATTTCTAAGAAAGGATTTCCCCCCCTAGTTTTATTGGCATTTCCCCCCCTAGTTTTATTGGGATATAGTTGACCTTTTAATTATGTATAAGGACCTTACAAGCAGAGGGTTGCTCTTCTTTGGCCTTTAACACTTTTTTTTTTTTTTTTGGCCATTTATTAGGTTCTAGTTTATGTATTGTTTGTCAACTTCTGACTCTACATATTGTTTGGGAAAGTTCAGAAATTGCGTTAATCCAGATATGCCCATTACTTTTGGTTAAAGTCTAGCTTGAATTTAGGCATAACAACAAATTCATGAATGTTCTATACATTGGATTAAGCTAAATTTAATGAGATAGGGTATTTGACAATTCTCACTATCTAAAACAGTGCCAATCTCTTATTTTTTTTTTAAAGATTTTATTTATTTATTTGACAGAGAGAGACCACAAGTAGGCAGAGAGGCAGGCAGAGAGAGAGAGGAGGAAGCAGGCTCCCTGCCGAGCAGAGAGCCCGACGCGGGACTCGATCCCAGGACCCTGAGATCACGACCCGAGCCGAAGGCAGCGGCGTAACCCACTGAGCCACCCAGGTGCCCCAATCTCCTATTTTTAAACTTCTTTTTTTAAAAAAAGTTTATTTTGTTTAATAATCTCTGCACCTAATATGGGGCTCAAACTCACAACCCTTGAGGTTATGAGTCACATGCTGTACTGACTGGGCCAGTTAGATGCCCCAATCTCCTAGCATTTTAGAAAATATTTATGTAACATATAGTGTTATAGTAGTTTCAGGTGTACTGTATAGTGATTCAGCAATTCCATACATTACCAAGTGCTTATTTTTGACAACTGCATTTCTTAACCCTATCACCTATTGCATCCCTATCCCCTATAATCATCAGTTTGTTCTCTAGAGTTGAGAGTTTGTTTCTTGGTTTGTCTCTCTCTCTCTCTCTCTTTTTTTTAACTAGTTTTACTATTACAAAAAATACATGTTTATTGTAGAAAAAAATGGAAAATATAAATAAGAAAAAGAAGAAAATCATTATAAAATATCATTAAAATCAATAATAATCCCACAATATAGAGATAATTACTATGAATATCTGAGTATACATAATTCCATATTTTCCTATCTCTCTCTCTATATATATATATTCACAGAAAAGAAAAATATGTAGGTACACTATGAGTTTTATAGAAGATGTTTATGGGAATACTGTTCATAATAGCAAACACCTGCAGACAACCTGAATATTGATCAAAATAAATTGTAGTTCATTTATACCACAGAATATATATAGTAGTCAAAATGAATACATTAAAGCCAGCAGCAAAAATAGCTGAATCTCAGCAATAGATTTTGGAGCAGAAAATATTAGTCCTCAAAGATTATATACAGTGTGTTACCCTTTCTGTCATTAAGTCACAAACAACAAAATACAAAATATTTTTACCTCTGCTTTAGGAATACAGAGGGATGTAACAGAAGTTGGAGGGTTTATGCAAAAGTGGGAATATAAATGGAGTAGTTGCCTGCTGTCCAGATATAGGGAAGAAACTTGGGGACTTTCAAACCAGTTTCTCTCTTTTCAGTTCTAATTCTCATATCTGCTTGCAGGCTATTGGTATCTCAATCTTGGCACTATTGACATTCTTAATAAGATAACTGTGTGTTATGGGGGGCCATCCTATGCCTTGTAGGATGTTTAGCAGCAGCCCTGACCCACAGGGTAGTACCTTTTCTCTGGTAATGATAATAAAAAATGTCTCCAGACATTGCTATAGGTCTCGTGCTGGGCAGAATTGCCCCTGCTTGAGAACCACTATGTTAGGAGAGTACCTATCAACTGTTACTGGCTCAAGAAGACTATAAATGATAAAGTAGTTTTGAAAATTAAAGTAGTTTTAAAAATTCTAAAAAGTAGTTTTTATAATTCTGTGCTTTTAAAAAGTAGTTAGTCATCACTTAGGATTATTCATGCTACAAACACTACAAAATTTAGTTCCCCATTTGGTTTATTTTAGTTTGGTAGAGCCCACTGAAATAATAAAACACAGGCAACTAAAATGACATGGTACAGAAATGGATTTTATTGTTTTATTAAAAAGTCCTTTGTAAAACCCACTGACATATTTTTGTTGGCTCCTATGGAGCTGCATTCTGCAACATCATTGATTCACTAGGCAGTATGGAAACTTCTGGTAGGGACCCCATCCTGCTGGGTGACCTCAGGAAAGCCACAGTGCTTCATTAGTCCCATATGAGAGAGGAAAAAAAAGAGCAGTCATAACAATTAAACTGTCTAGCCTAGAAGGCCTTCTGAAGAAAGGTCTATGTGAGGACAAACTTGTAATATTTATTGTGATTATCAGCCCCTCAGGGGCCTTTTGAAGAATTCTGTCTGATTTATCAGGCAGCTGCCCCATGGATATACATGAAGTGAAAGGGGAAGGAGTGGGGGAGGGGTGAGAGATGGTGAACATGACCAGGTTGATGGCAGTGCTCCAAGGGTGACCTCATATTTACCCCCCAGATGTTCAGATCATTTCTAAATATCATCACAGTCCTGGTGTGGCGCCATTTTCTGTTCTTGCTAAACTTTGGGAAGCAAATAAGACTTCGGAATTTTAATGCTCACTTTAGCCTGTGAAAGACGTGGTAATGCTCAAAAGCAGCCTGACCTTTTCATTGTTCATTGCTGATTGGTTGACTGACCATTCCTATTCCCTATTCCAACTGCTTCAGCAACTTCCTTGTCTCCTTCCCTTCTTAGCACCAGGTTCATAATTCTGTTGAATTTTCAGTATATTTCTGGCCCTTTTCATATATTTCTTTGCCAAGATCTTGTTCATCTTAATCTGGCCCATGGATTTTCTTCCATGGTGAGAACTAAATAGTGGAATTAAAGCTTAGCATAAAAGTAAAAATCAGTGGATGCCAGTATCTGAAATTACCCACTCATCCGGGAACTATGTGATAGGCTAATTTATATTAGAAGCTGAACATTGTCCTTACCTTCAGAGAGGGTAAGTAATTAAAATGGCTTTAAGGAGAAATACTCAGATTCTAACTAATTCCAAACAAGAAGAGGTTATGTATAATAAAATACTACTTTCAAATGTTCTTCAGACATCTCTTTTGCTCTTATTATACTTATTTGGTTATTTAAGGCATTCTTTAAGTTTCCCTTTATCAGTATCATTTCCACTGTGACTAGATTTCATATCTATTCTGACTAAAAATTTCCACCACTGGATTCATTCCTGCCCATTAATGTAGGAATATTTATCCTAGAGGCTATTACTTGAATTCACAAGGCTATTGACTTGAATTCTACTTGGAAGGGGTAGAGTAAATTGGGAGAAGAAGTACAACCATCTTCTACAAACACACTTTCAAAAAATTAGCATTAAATAGTTGATTAAATTACCCACTTTGACATCAGAAGCAGAGAACAAGTTCTAGGCTATGGAATAAAGGAAAGACAAACTGAAAATTAACCATCCTTTTCTGATATTGACTCTAAGAATGAGATATTAAATCCATTGTCTCTGCTGGCAAAATCCATTCTCAAATTGTTCCTGTTTCTCTGATACAGAATAAGACATATTTGTGAAAAGAAGCTGGGGTATTGAATCCATCACCAAAGTAGTGACAACTCTGTCAGCATTAACTAGACAGAGGGAGCAATCGTTTAGTATGATCTTCACCACTTACAGATAAAGTAATCACTAAACACATGTTAGATGACACAAAGATGTCTCTTTGATGACACTTCCCTGAAAATGAAGAGCTGAGGCTCACCAGGCAATATGAAACACATGAACCAATACAAATGGAGGCTTTTGCTCCCCCATGTTAGACACTGTCCTGACACTTAACAAGTAGACTTATCTCTAAAGGGATTAACTAAGAAATAATTGCATGCAGCTTGCACCCTGCTGAGTTATCTTATACACCCTTATGAAGGATCACTTTGAAATGGGCAGAGATCTGCTGGGTGCTTTATAAGTAATTAGTACCATCAACTAAAGGAATTATAGTAAAGAGGTCCATTTGGAGTGACACTGAAAAAATGAAACAGTTCTTCATTTTTCCCCCTTCATTTTAAGGGGAATAAAGACAGCTTGAGACTGTGAGCTCCAAGAAAGCAGGGATTGAGTCTGTCGGACACAGCACGTTACAATTTGTAGGGTGAATGAATTAATGAACAAATGTTTGCATTATATCAGTTTTCATGTACAATTTCAGTGATAAAGGGAATGATTGTCATGGGGTGCCTCAGTTGATTAAGCATCTGCCTTCAACTCAGGTCATGATCTCAGCATCCTGGGATTGAGCCCCACATCGTGAGCTTCCTGCTCGGCAGGAAGTCTATTTCTTTCTCTACCTCCCTCTGGCCCTTCGCACTGCTCACTTTCTCTCTCTCTCTCAAATAAATAAAAAAATCTTAAAAAAATAATTTAAAAAGGGAACGATAGTTAAATTGTGAATTTCTCCATAGCATTTTAATTGCTAACATTTATTATTTGCTGTGCTCCACTTTAAAAAATGCTCTGCATATATAAACACATATAATCCTTCAACAATCTTATATAGTAGGCACTGTTTTAATCAATTTACATGTGAGGAAATTAAAACTTAGGGGTAAAGTTATTTGCCCAAGATCCCGTAATTGAAACCAGAATTTGAATTTAGGTCTAGCAAATTTTGACAGTCCACTCAGCTGTTTGAGTGCAGTTTAATTTACTAAAATTAATCAAAACTGGAATTAAAGAAAACTAAAAAAAATAAAATTAAACTAAATTTTAGTTTGCTAAAATTAGTTCTAGACTTTGGGTCTGCTGCTCCAGTAAGGTACAAGCCATTCTGTATCCCATCATTTCTCCTTTCCTCCTCCTTGCTTTATTCTTTCTTTCTCACCTTCTTGCCTTTGTCTACCCCAAGGTAATAGATGACTTTTAGGAGTAGGGTCCAGGTTGTCAAAGAGAGTGACAAGAAATCATTCCATTATTCACATAGTTTCCCTTTTCTCCTTTTTATGTTGCTACTTGTGGTAATAGAGGATGTGCCATAAGTAAGTAAACCCCAAGAAAACAACTTAACTTTTAATGTCTGGGTCTTTGTTTTTATTTGGGGTTTCGAATCCTAGCTCCATCACTCACTGTCTTTCCACACTTCTCTTAGCCTCTGTGTCTTTGTCTATGTCTAAGAGTTGTGGTGATGAAATTATAGGATACAGTGCTGCCATCTTGCTTTGCTCATATTGTGTGAATTCAATGTTCTTTTTCCCACTGCACCTCTTCTTGGAAAACAATGATCAAGACATGATGTTAGAGAGTAGGGCAGTAGAAGGAATTCAAGGATGAAACAAGTTTAGTTATAGGTCCACCTGAACAAGCCTTGTGTATTTAATGCACTATGGTGCCTTCTCTTGAAGAGTCTTAAACCACTTTATACCCAGGAAGAAGTCTTTCTTAGCCAGGTTCCACATGATGGCTTGTGTTAGTTCCTCAGTAGGAGTCACTAAGTGAACCAATGGCCTGTCTTCAGATTCTTTGCGTGGACTCTGAAGTTTGACTTTTTCAGGTCATTGTTTGAGTCACCTGATCCAGGACTCCCTGGAGCTGTGCCCAGTCTGTGGGTTTTAATATTCCTGGAAGGAACCATCTGGTTTCTGGTACTGCAAACAGTAACCTGACCCTTTCTCCTTGATCAAGGGCTGGTGTCAAGGCACTTGAAAAGCAGAAAGCCAAATGAAGAAGACATCTGCCCACAATTATATCAACGTTGACTTTGTTGAGTTTTCAAGGAGTTACAAACAGGACACCATTACAGGAACAAATACAAGTTTTGGGGGGCGTGAAGCTTATATAATTTGGAGGAAACCTTTAAGAGAAAGTATTGGGACACCTGGGTGGCTCAGTTGGTTAAGTGGCTGCTTTTGGCTCAGGTCATGATCCAGAGTCCTGGGATTGAGTCCCACGTCAGGTTCCTTGCTCAGTGGGAGGCCTGCTTCCTCCCACTGAGTGCTGCTCCCCCTGCTTGTGCTTTCTCTCTCTCTCTGCTCTCTAACAAATAAATAAAATCTTAAAAAAAAAAAAGAAAGTATCAAAGAACTCCTTGAACATATTGCTAGGGCCCCTGGCAAGGCTTTGGAAGGAGCCTATGCAATTGAGAGACTCTGCAAATAGACTTTATTAGCTTTATGTTAAATCCATCCATGGTCATATGACTCACTGAATCAAGTAAAGCCTTTTTGGATCATAACCAGGACCTCAGCTGGGCCCATTTTATTGGGAGCTTATGCTAACTTACTGTATGATAAAATATATTCTCTTTCCTTTTCCTTTTTACCTGTTTGAACGCAGTCAGTTCTTCCTGTCTTGGAATTATCAGAAGCTTCCAAATAATCACTATAAAGTTACCCTTGGCAGGCAGATTATAATATTGATTTGTAACAAAAGCTAATAATTTTAGATACATGTGCCAGACTCTGGGATAAACACTTAATATGTAGTCTCCTATTTAATTCTCACACGGTCTTTGTGAGATACCTGTTCTATTATTTTTCTCACTCTGTAAAATAACTTGCTCATTCTCTTTTTGTTTCAAGTGGATGAAACAAGGTTCAAATTTAGGCCTGTGTGATTAGATTATATTCCAAGTTGTCAACTATTTTGCTATAATTTTAGGAGTGAATGCGAATGTGGTATGTGGATGATGCCAGTTGTTCATTATACCATGGGAACAGTACACTTTTTAAAAAAATTTTTATTTTGTTTATTTATTTTTTAATTTTTTATAAACATGTAATGTATTTTTATCCCCAGGGGTACAGGTCTGTGAATCACCAGGTTTACACACTTCACAGCACTCACCAAAGCACATACCCTCCCCAATGTCCATAATCCCACCCCCCTCTCCCAAACCCCCTCCCCCCAGCAACCCTCAGTTTGTTTTGTGAGATTAAGAGTCACTTATGGTTTGTCTCCCTCCCAATCTCATCTATCATAAGATCTCCCTGATATGAGGAAGTGGAGATGCAACATGGGGGGTTAAGGGGGTAGGAGAAGAATGAATGAAACAAGATGGGAACAGTACACTTTTTAAAAAGCAGGCAGTTTGGGATCCATTCTGTGCCTCATTCTCCTTTCCCCCTGTCTTTATTACCAAATAATGGTTCATCCATTAACTAATGAACCTAATATTCCCACCTCCATGTGTTAGAAATCTCTTCCCCTTACCTGCTCTTAGGATACGCAACTAATGAATCATTAAACACTATATAAAAAACTAACGATGTATTATACAGTGGCTAACTGAACATAATTAAAAACAAAACAAAACAAAACAAACAACAACAAATGAAACTACTTTTTCTATACCTCAAGTGCCCCAGCTGTAAAATGGGATGATAATACTTTATCTTCTTGAAAGCTGCTAGCCATGTTATAAGTCCCTTGAAGTTCCTTCTTGATTTAAGCTCTATAATTACTCAACCACTGCTCAAGTTCCTAAACACCTGTCTCACTATTTGCCGAAATTCAAATCTTAAATAAATAACTGACATCCAAATGTTGTCCCAGAGTTTAGGACGGAGCCAGCCATCAAACAGAAGTCTCCAGTGGAATGAGCCAGGGTTGAGACTTTGAAAAACAAAGATTAATCTGAAGTTCAAAGAGGGGAAGAAAAAGGTATGTTCCTAGTTAAATGCACCCATGTTGAACTGAAGACTCAGAAAAGTTCTTTTCATTTTATTTTATGTTGGACTGACTTTTAAGAAAACAATCTTGGAAGTGTTTATTTTATAACTCTAACAGCGTCCAAGAAATTGTGGATAGCCAAACTCTGAAAGAGCACAGTTGTGAATAGAACTTATTTTCAGTAAGCAGAAAGCCCTTTCCTGTCCCAGACCTACATGACCATAGTGAAGCTGTCCCCCTAAAAGAGGACAAAAGATACTGTTTACTGGTTAGGCCCTCCTGAGCTAAGAAGTCCTTCCTCTGATGCCTCTTCTTGAGTTTTACTATTTGAAAGTTCATTCTTTATTGAGAAATGGGAAAGCATATCTCTTATTCTTTTAATTAGTATTACAGCCCAGATTATGATTTGGTGATTTTGGGAAAAAGATGTTATCTTAGACCAGAGTAGACATGTTGTGTTTTACAACATTGATAATGTGCATTAGTATGGTGTTTCCACTCTCTCTGTGACTTCTTTGATATTTAAGCCATTTTAATAGACAAATGTCTACTATCTAGATTTGTCTAAGATATAACTTTAGATAGTATAATGGCCATTTTGTGTGTGTGTGTTTGTGTGTGAGAGATGTATGTTGCCAACATCTAAAAAAGCACAGAAAAGATCTGGAAATGAGTGAAGTGATAACACCCTTAGTTTTTTTTTTTTTTTTTTAAGATTTTATTTATTTATTTGACAGACAGAGATCACAAGTAGGCAGAGAGGCAGGCAGAGAGAGAGGAGGGGAAACCCCGCTGTGCAGAGAGCCCGATGTGGGGCTCGATCCCAGGACCCTGGAATCAGGACCTGAGCCCAAGGCAGAGGCTTTAACCCACTGAGCCACCCAGGCACCCCCACCATTAGTTCTTAATACGTATATGCACTCTGAAATTTTTGTTGACTCTTTTTAATACTTTATCAAAATACTATATTGAAGGGTAAATCCTATTGCTGTTAATCTGTATTTAAATTTTTGATGAAATATAGATATGGATGTCTAAAAATATTTATCAGAGTTTATTTAGATTGGAATGTTTTTAGACTTGTGTCCAGCTTGATAAAAAGTACAATGCTTTTGACATTATTTGATAAGTATGTTACATTTACATCATTGCAAAAAATACTGTCATGAGTGTCTTACATATATTTAAGCTTGAAGTTTTAAAATATATTTTCTTTCTTTCCTTTTTAATTTTTCTCTCATTCTGGTTTGTTTTTATTACTGTCTATTAAACAGTGTAATCTTTGCAAGGATATGCTGGAGATTACTTTGGAGTATTTATTGTCTTACCAGAGATGTTAGTAAGAAATGTTCTTTAGAGAGAAGAGGTGGTAGAAAGTAAATTTTACTTTCATCTCAATTTATTAAAAATCCATAACTGAAATATTTTATTTCAGAGGTCAGGAATTTTAGAATTTCAGATAGTACTTGCTCAGGAGTACATGCTACTCAAGATACTAAGAGAATAACAAGATAATGTAGATTTACTGTTGAATCAAAATCTATGTACTGAGGGTTGATGGAGGGGAGGCAGTGGGGGGATGGGTTAAATGGGTGATAGATATTAAGGAGGGCACTTTTGATGAGCATTGGGTGTGATATGTAATTGATTAATTGCCAAATTCTACTCCTGAAACTGCTATTACACTATACATTAACTAACTAGAATTTAAATAAAAACTTGCAATGAAAAAAAAAAAAGAGTCTGTGTACTTGAACACATGTGTGAATCTTACATATCCAAAAGAAAGTGTTTTTAGAATGTTGTTGCTTTTTAAAAAAGCACTAAAGTTAGGTCAAGGTATATGGTTTGTTCTTGTAGACATTAAGGTTTATCATGAAGATAAGGAAGGCATTGTGGGTCAAAATCAAACACTTCTCTCATGTTATACATGTTTTGTTCCTGTTCTGTTGGCTTTATTTTCAAAATTGTAGTTGTAATATTAGTTTCCCTTTATTTGGTATTCTTGCATATGCTATTCATTCAATAAATAAGTACGACTTTTCCTGAAAAAGTGACAATGCTTTGACAATATATTTTTATTAAAAAATTTTAAAATATTTTTAGAGAGAGAGAGAGAGAGAGTTAGACAGACAGACAGATGATGGGGGAGAGGCAGAGAGAGAATCTCAAGCAGACTCCATGCCTAGCACAGAGCCTGATAGGATGCTTGAACTTACTACCACCCTGAATTCATAACTTGAGCCAAAATCAAGAGTCAGATGCTTAACTGACAGGCACCTCAAAAATGGTAATGCTTTAATGAAAAAGAGCATCGGATGAGTAAGCTCTGAAGAACAGGTTCTAGTTTGAATTCTGTTACTACCTACTCATGCGACTTTGAGCAAGTCTTGCAGTATTACTGAATCTGTTTCTCCATTAGTAAATTAGGGATAAAAATATCTCCTTGAATCTCTCATAGGCTGAAGCAAAATCCAAATAAATCAATGTATATATGGAATTAAGTGCTATGAATATGGAAGACACCATTATTTCTTCAGATTTTAGCTTTCACACATAGAACATGTAAAGAACACAGTTACATAGTATGAATGTGACATTGTTTATCCTCATAGCAAGAAGAGACTATTTCTCTAATTTTCTGTCTAGACTACGCATGGAAATACGGTTATGATATCTATTCTGTAGATAAGAAGAGCCACTTAGAGATATATTGTCTAAGGAAATATATGACTTACCTAGAACATAAACTTCTGTCATGTTTTAAGAATTAAACCAATTCTTAAAAGTGCAGATGGCTGCTAGTATGCTTCCAAATAGGTGGTTTTCTAAAACAGCACATCTGAGGGTTCCTGTCTTGGAGATTTTTGATCCAGAAGGTCTGAGTGGGGTGTGAACATTTGTAGAGTTGAGAATCAATGTATCTCTCTATTTATAAGGTGACCACTCTGGAGTGTAGTGAAATTAATGTTTTCTATTGATTCTAGTTGAATTTTGCCAATGATATCACCCACATGGCACAAGTTGTCATTAACACCTAGTCCTCCGGCTTATGTTCTCTTCTCCTTGTGCACCTGCTGGTTAATCTTTCTTTCCTCCATCTCCTGAACTTTCAGCTTCTGCTCTAAACATGTTTATGACCTGCCCATTCATTCATGATTCAAGCCATCACAGGCTTCATCAACCAGAAAGTCTTCCCTTACAAATGACTTTTATTTATTTCATTTGCTTTTTAAAGATAATATTTATTTATTTGACAGAGAGAGATATAGCAAGAGAGGGAACAGAAGTAGGGGGAGTGGGAGAGGGAGAAACGGGCTTCCTGCTAAGCAGGGAGCCCTGTGTAGGGCTTGATTCTAGGACCCCGGGATTATGACCTGAGCCGAAGGCAGACACTTACCGACTGAGCCCCCCCAGGCACCCCACAAGTGATGTCTTTTAAAGCCAGCCTAAATCTTAGTCTTCCATGACACCTTTCTGGACTGTGTAGAAGAGAAATATGGATACCTGCCACCCTACCTTTCTGGATTTTATGAATAGGGAGTAGTATGATGAAAGCAGTATTTTCGAAAGAGTAAGCTGGCCATGTGGTGCAGAATGGATTTGTGGGAGGAAAGAATGGAAGAAGGGCATCAGCTTGAATTTCACTGCTTTGGTTCAAAGGGATGCTGAGAGAATGGTGTAATTTCCTAGTTGACTGAAATAGGGATGATGATGGGAGTGAGGACCACAAAGGATCAAACTGGTTTGGGGAGAACAATCTTTGGGTTTTAAACATTGAAGGAGTTTAGTGATAATCATACTTTTTGTGCAATAGTGGACCACAGATGCAGAGTTCACTGGTGCACAGTGTAGCAGAAAGAGCCTGCACCAGGAGAGAGAAAATTTTTGGTCTTGATTTTAATCTTCACTAGGCTGTGTGTCCTCGGACTCCTCATTTACCATTTCTCTGCTTCATTCTCTTCCTCTGAGGATCATAACACCTGCTGTATCAACTACATGTGAGAACAGTGTGTACATATATATCACACTTCTGGTTTTCTTAGGTGATAGGTGTTTGAATAAATCCCACTTGAGGAAGTAAGGATATCTGCAGATATGGTCCAGGGCATAGGAACTATGAGCACTGCAGCTCATTTCCACTTCTAGGTTATGCATTTTGCTCCTGGATTTTAAAGGCTATATCCTTGCAGTCAGATTTCTCTGGACTTTTTAATAAATGACATCCTGGGAATCATATTGGCATTGAGATTTCTCCATTTAGGCAGGGCTTCCCGGAGTGAGCAGTACGGTGCCCTCGACAGAGAACTCTGTTTATCACTTTGGAGATGCAATAAAAATAACAAATGTCCAGAGTAAACCTAATTCACTATGCTACTTAGTATTTGAAATACATAAATATGTCAAGCAAAAGACCTCTAATAGACCCTTTTATCCTGGTAATAGTGTACATATAATTTTCCTCTCATTAGTACAAAAACTACCTAGGGAACTCTTGGCCCATCCTTCATCCATTTAATCTGCATTAGCTTACTTTTACCTTGTGTTTAATCTGCTTTCCCTCAAGGTATTTTGAATAAATCAATAGGAATACATGATTGTTTAATGATTTTTAGAAGAGCTCCCTTCGACCACAGCTGCATGATTTAGAATGACTAATTCCACTTTTTACAATTGATCCTTCCCTGTGTGGACCATCTATTTCTGCCAGGCCATTGTGAGAGAATTCTACAGCAGACTGCTCCCTATTCCCGGGGCTCCTGGTGGGCTGGCTGGCTTGCTAGCCTGGCAGGACCCCTCCCTTGTCACTATCTGATTACGCATCACATAAAGGCTCACTGTCAGCCCTCTGCTCAGCTGCTGCTCACAGGCAAATTTTCTGGGAGCTCAGATATGTCCAATTTCCAGATTTCTTTCTTCCATTTCTCTCTTCGCTGTGAATGCTTGAGAACTGAACTTCCCTTCAAATACACTCAGAATTTCCCGAGTATTCTGATAGAATAATGGGTGCAGATGTGACCAAAGTAGCAGCAATTCACTTGCTAGAGATTCAGGAAAGCTGTCTAGGGGTGTGTGTGTGTACCTTAGGATTCTTACTGTATTTCGTTGCTTTTGAGGATTGGAATTGGGACTGAGAGGGTCTCAACCTGAGTCAGAACTAGAATGCTGTGAGTAAGGAGCTGTCGAAGTGGATGTGCTTGGAGAAGCAGAGAAAATTGATAAAAAAAAAAAAAAGATGAAGCAGAGAGAAGCATACACAGGAGACTATGTGGGGGCCCACAAAGAGATGGAGAACTGAGAGTAGTTGCTGCATTCCTGCTAGATTTGCAGGTCCCAGTTCTGGTCCCCTGAGGACTGGCTGTCTTCCCTCCCTGGGGTTCTCTCTGTTTTCTTGTAATAAATCACCTTTTTTTCCCCCTTAGGTTAGTTTGGTGTTTCTGTTACGTTAACTCAAAGAACTTAAATTGAAAGACAATAATGTTGACTGAACTCTGATATGAAACTTAAAGTGACCATATTTGCTTAGATTCCTATCCCTAGTAGAATCATGGGAATATTCTTGAAGACTTTGAAGTTCACAGAAGAATAGTTCAACAAACTTTATTCATAATCTTCTGAAGTGATACCCAGTTATTAGAGAATGAAAATGATATAAATTGTCTGTATACTGTTTATTATATAAAAATACAATGTAATATGTATTATTACTTAGTAGGTAACACTGCATTTTAACGTGGATTTAGGTGTTGATTATCAGTTTATTCTACCTCCTGAGTCTATTTTCTTATTTGTTATATAAAATGAGGATAACAATTTCTTCTCAGGGTTGTTGGACAATTAAATGGGTAACATATGTCAAACGTCTGGCTCAGTGTTAATGTTCATTTCAGCACAGTGAACATTTATTGAGAGCCTCTGATGTATCCCAATAAGAGCAAAAACTTAAGAAGTGCTCACTCTGTACCAGGCATGACTCGCCCCATGAGGAATGTAGCACACCTGCAGGTGTCCTGCCTGTGCCCTCTACACTCATCCTTCCTGCCCACACAGACCTTTCAACTTCCAACCATGAGCTCTCTGTCTGACCACATGGGCCGGCTGAGCCTGCAGAGGGGGAGGAAGGGCAGGAATGGCAGAACTGAGTCACACCTGGGCAGCCTGGCTTGGAGGCCTCATGCCTAACCACCATGCTGCACAACCTTTCTAAGAATAAGTTGGATACATGGTGTCAAAGCCAAACCAAAAACATCTGCCTTCTTTCTTGGCTATAGGAGTCAGAGGACTGTGCATCACAGTAGTTTAGAACTTAGGTCTAAAGATATTCACCTTCTTCTTCCTCCCCTCCTTCCCTGCCTTCCTTCTCCTCCACCTCCTCTTCCTCCTTTTTTCCTTCTCCTCCTTCTTTTTCTTCTTCTTCCTCCTCTTCCCCCTCCCTTTCTTTTCCTCCTTCTCCTCCTTTTCCTCCTCCCCCTCCTCCTCCTCCTCCTTCTTCTTTTTCATAGGATAAAGGTAGTGCTCAGAGAGATGGAAAGACTTGACTAAGGTCACAGTACTCAGGGAAGATTAGAAATACAATCAGAGATAACTCATTCAGAGCATTTTGAGGGCAGTTTTAAAACTTCAAAATTTACATGTTATCATTTTGCATCACTTACATGACTTTATAAGAAAGTCATTTGTTAAGGTTGTATGTAACAGCAAGAATTGGACATAGAAGTCACCTAGGCTTCAGAACTGTAACTGCTCTGGCCAGTGATTGAGGTTGGTGATGGAGAAGACTGGCTAATCAGCTGGACAGGGTTGTTTTCCATAGCTCCCGTCCATAGTGTCCAGGACTCAGCTTGCCTCAAGCTAAAGTCTGTTTAGGACTCAGATGGACAGCTTTAAAATACAAGGATGAATCTTATTCTCATTTAAGATTATTTTAGAAATATACTGAGAGGAACAAGTGACAGGAAAGAATATCCATGGGAGAAAACAGCAAACAAAGTATTTCCTGTGCTGTCCCATCTGCATGGGCAGGCACCAACTAATTGATCTAGGGAGCTTGCCCTCTAATGGACTGGTGTAACTCCTGGCAGTCTGAGACCAACAATGCTCCTTTCTCTCACCTCACCCCAGTTTTGTTCCTCCCTTCCAGCACATTTCCACAAGGTCACAAACACCTTAGTGACCAGCCATGCTCTGGCTCCTACTTTTAGTCTGCTTACCTTAACAGACATCAGTGAAGTAGGTACTTGGCTAAGCAAATTTTGAGCTCTCTTTGATTACATCCTCTCAAAAACGTAACAGAATGGGTAGTCTTATTAATTCCATTTTAGAGATGAGAAAGATGAGAAAGCTGAGAATCATAGAGGATCTACAGAAGGTAAGTAGTAGAGTTGGGGTTCAAACCTGTGCATTCTAACTGAACAGTTCTATGTAAACATTTTACTTTGGACATATTTGTCTACTTGAGACAATTGCTGAACATGAAGGTTTTAAAAATTTTTGTCCTGCAGTCCTCAAAAAGGAAATATGTGTTGTGTTCTTTTTCTTTTAAAAACTTCATTTTTTTTCTCCAAGCAGTTTTGGGATTACAACAAAATCAAGAGGAAGGTACAGAGGTTTCCCATATACCCCCTACCCCATGCATGCATAGTTTCCCCCACTAACAATATCCTCCACCAGAGTGTGGAACATTTGGTACAGCTGATGAACCTATATTGACACATGATTTTCACCCAAAGTCCATAGTTTACCTTAGGGTTCACTCTTGGTGTTGTGCATTCTGTGGATTTGGACAAACATATACTAACATTCATCCATCATTATAGTATCATACAGAGTATTTTCAGTGCCTAAAAATTCTGTGTGCTCCACCTATTCATTCCTGGCCTTGACTCAAATCCCTGGAAATCACTGATCTTTTTACTATCTCCATAGTTTTGCCTTTTACAGACTGTCGTATACAGTTGACTCTTGAGCAATTGATGTTTCAGCTGTGGAAGTCTACTTACACGTGGACTTTTTTGGATACAGTGTGGTACTATAAATATATTTTCTCTTCCTTATGGTTTTCTTAATAACATTTTATTTTCTCTAGCTTACTTTATTGTATTCATATAATATATAAAACTTGTGTTAATTGACCATTTATGTTATTGTTAAGATTTCTGGTCAATAATAGGCTATCAGTAGTTAAGTTCTTGGAGAGTCACAAGTTATACACAGAATTTCAATTGTATAGGATGTTGGTAACCCCCCTACCCCTGCGTTGTTTAAGGGTCAACTGTAGATTGGCTTCTTTCTTTCTTTTTTTTTTTAAGATTTTATTTATTTATTTGACAGACAGAGATCACAAGTAGGCAGAGAGGAAGGCAGAGAGCGAGAGAGAGGAGGAAGCAGGCTCCCTGCTGAGCAGAGATTGATGCGGGGCTCAATCTCAGGACCCTGAGATTATGACCTGTGTTGAAGGCAGAGGCTTAACCCACTGAGCCACCCAGGAGCCCCTAGATTGGATTCTTTTGCTTAGTAATATGCATTTAAGATTTTTCCATGTCGTTTCATGGCTTGATAGATCATTTCTTTTTAGCATTGAGTAATATTTGATTATCTGGATGTGCTACAGTGTATTTATCCATTCACATACTGAAGGATATCTTGGTTGCTTCCAAGTTTTGCCAGTTATGAAAAGAGCTACTATAAACATCTGTGTGCAGGTTTTTGTGTAGACATAAGTTCTAGACTCTTTTTTACACACAGCATTTAATCTGCCAAAATCCTGTGAAGCACTTCCTGTGAGGTATTTCCTTCACATTTTGTAGATGAAAACACAGAGCTCAAACAGATGCAGTACTCGCTAGGAGCTGCCCACCTGGTAAGAGCCATGCTGGACTGTACACCCAAGTTTGCCTGGCAATTTTTTTTTAAAAGATTTATTTATTTTATTTGGGAAGGTGGAGAGCGGCAGAAGGAGTGGGAGAGTGAGAGGAGAGAAGTGGACTCCCTGCTGAATGTGGAGCCTAATGTGGGGCTTGATCCCACAACCCCGAGATCATGACCTGAACTGAAACCAAGAGTTGGGCATTCAACCGACTGAGACACCCAGGCCCCCCAGGGCAACTTTTTTTAAAATTAATTTTTTAATTTTTTTATAAACGTATAATGTATTATTAGCCTCAGGGGTACAGGTCTGTGAATCGCCCTGGGCAGCTTTTAACCACTCTATAGCACTGCCTTTTTAAATCTAGTGTTGACTCTGGATTTCTTTGTCTTTATAATTTTAAGAGGGCTTTCATATGTTGCTGATTAAATAGACATACACAGGGGCGCCTGTGTGGCTCAGTGGGTTAAAGCCTCTGCCTTTGGCTCAGGTCATGATCCCAGGGTCCTGGGATCAAGCCCCACATCGGGCTCTCTGCTCAGCAGGGAGTCTGCTTTCCCCTCTTTCTCTCTGCCCGCCTCTCTGCCTACTTGTGATCTCTGTCTGTCAAATAAATAAATAAAATCTTATATAAAAAAAAAAGACATACACAGCACTTTAGTTGAATTTAGTGGGGAAGGCTCTGTAAACACTGTGTTGAAGGGGGAGGTCCTACACTCTAATGCTCTTCTCAGCATGGGTAATAGGCTAAGAAGATACAGAACTCATGGAAGGGGGCTTTGAAGAAGTTTGCTGAGCTGGAGGAGAAGAGTTAAGGGAGTCATACTGGCAAATCAGATTAGGAGAACGGAACTGACAGAGGAGAGACCCTGACTGAGTCTTTGTTAGTGTTTATTAGTCTGGAGGGTACTTTTCTTCCTAGTGGGCTTCAGAGAGGGATTGGCTATTTCTGAAAGCAGTTTATTCAATAAAGAGCTGGTACAAGCCTGTCTTATTTGTAGCCCAGGGATGGTATCTGTTTTTAAATTTCTTGGCAACTCTGAAACCCTGAACTTCAGTGCAGAACATGTGGGGCTTGGGATCAATTAGAACTTAAGGGCTAGAAGTCACTGAGATAGAACAGTGTTTGTAATTTTTCTTTTAAGGACAAAAGAACTGAAATTCTGCTGTCCCTTGCCCTGCCTTCTTAGGCTAGTGCATCACTCTAACTTAGGAGGTTGCTCTCCTGCTGTTTGACTTTCCAGCTGGAGGAAACCTTAGTTGAAGGTCCTCTGACCACATTTGGCCATTATCATATCCTGTCATAAGCCAGTTTATTCGTAGTGATTTTGTTAGGAAAACCTGGATCAGTGAATGAATGTGTGTGTGTGTGTGTGTGTGTGTGTAGACTATGCCAGGAGTAGTCTGGAGCTAGGGTACTATTTTTCCATTAGAATGGATGAAATATATATATATATATATATATATATATATATATAATAAAGTAGAACTCTTTACACATGTCCATAAATAGAGTTCAAATGACTGAAGGCAGAAGACAAATATTATTTAGTAATTTCTTTAAAGTACAGGAGCCACACCATTAAACCTCCTGGCTGCCTATTTCATAGTTGGAAATCTTGCCAGATGCTCTCTCCAGCTAGCTCACTGAATCAATTCTTCAGGTTGACCTTAGGGTCCATAGAGGCTGGCATTAAAATGTGTAGTGGGGCCTTATTTCTAGCAGCCATTTTCTTGTGATAATGTCCTGGGCATTTATCAGATTGGCAAGCACTGGGACACTCAGTAAGAAGTAAAAAGATGGAAATGGTCATTTGGATATTTTAAGCCTCTAAAATTGTGTGGTTAATTCATATCCTAAAATTCTACTCTGTGAAAGAATTTATGGTCTGAATAGACCCAACTACAAATCATCCTTTCACGTATGATGGGTGGGTAGAATATGATGTCCATTTTCTCTTTTTGGGTGGGAATGAGTGTGAGGTTCAGTGAAAGAAATGTTTAATTTTTTCTTTTCAACTTTAGATTTGCAAACAAAGAACATTTCCCTGGATTTGAAGTGAATATGTGTAATTAGTACATGGCATTGTTAATAGAATATAAAAATGTTCTTTTGCAAAGAAGCATGCATGAATAGGCATATATGTATATACATTTCTACATGAGATTGTTAATGGACTGTTTTAAACCCTTACATCAACTGTTTTTTAAACAAGCTTCTTTGGGGCATCGCTTAAAATGTTTGCATTTTGGTAGCTGATCAAAGTCTTGAAGGTTTTGTGTAAATCAATAGAGCTGGCATGACCAGTGTCGGATCTGAGGCCAAGAGAGGTTTTGTTTGAAGAATGGCACTGTTGCGGGGCTTGCCAGCCAGACTGTGAAGAATGCACTTCTGTTTTTGCCTCCCTACTGTACCTTCTTTTATCCTCTGCCTGTCCTCTAAGGACATGTGGAATTCTTCCCAGCCCCATTCTGTTTAACCTTGCTTCTGATCTTTCTATTCAGTCCTTTAAGACTCTCACACACATAAACATCTTTCTCTGACAACATGCCTGTATAAACTGATTCCAAGACCCGGCCTGGTTTGCATGCAGTTAGCTTGGCTCATGTATCCTGAAGGGGGCTGCCTTGGATTGGACACATAAAGCCCTTGAAGTCATGCCAAGCAAAAATGCTGGCAGTGTGACAAAACCTAAAAAGCTGAGTTGGCTACCTGTATGGTAAACTGTTGATGCATCAAGCTGCCTCGCCGCTGTTAGGCTCATTAGAATCTGACACTTCCCAGAGTGGAGAATTGCTAATATTCATTTCTCACTATTTCTTGAAATGAAACTTTTGGGGTTAAATTTATTTTGGTCACAATGTCCCAATTTTACCTTACGTATGGAGGAAGGTTTAAATGTGGAAGTCTACCTTTTCACCAATTTTGTGAGCAAACCATGGTAAAAAAACCACATTTATAACGTACAGAAAACCCCACCCTGATGACACAACAATTACTTTTTTTTTTCTAAAAGTAATGTTTAATACTTGCAGAATGATTCTTACTTGTTAAGAAAACATTTTCTTGCTTGTGTTTAATAAAATGAAGATGATAATCAAATATGGTTTGGAAACTAAGTCCTCTAATGCAATTTTACAGTTGCGTCTAAAAAAAGCAATAGAAACAATCCATTTGGATGTGAAATGGAGTCTCCACGATGGGAAAACATCACAAAACTGGTAGCAAAAAATAATAGTTACTATGAAGCAAATCATTTCTTTCTCTCTTGACACAGATACTAAGGACCCCTCGATACATGAAAGTGATCTTTCTTTACCAGAAAAATAGGATACCTCTTTGGTTGTCCCAAGTTCAAGATGTTAAAATCTGAAAAAATTTATGTATCTTGAATCCTAGAAATCTGGTTAGTTGATCTTGGTCCTGGGGTAGAATATTTCAAAGTTTGTAAGGCCTAGACAAGTCCTGTTCTTCTTGTAATGAAGGATCCGTGCCATCTATCCAGGAGTCCCTGGAAGTTGTTTCCAGAGAGGAAGCAATATTTTTCAGGGATTTTTCACAGTGTTGATGTCTTCAGTGGTTCTATATAGTCAGAAGCTCATAGGTGGTGATTTTGATCAAGAGAAATGGGAATAGCAATATTTACTTCTTTGTGTTGATGTAGAAATAAATTTGGATAAATCTAAAAGGTCTGGTGCCAAGTAGGAGCTTGATGAATATTAATACCTATCCCTTCTAATCTGCAAGTAGGGAATATGTTGAGAAATTTCACATTCTCTATTTATTTACTATCCACCATCCTTCTCCACTCTGTGCCTCAGACCATGCCATCCACATATTTTCTTTTCTCCAGTTTCTAGAATATTGCTTATCATATGCTTAGTTATAAGCATAACAGATGCTTATAAAATAATTGTTTTATTTTAAAAGATTGATTTATTTGAGAGAGAGAGATAGAGGGAGAGGGAGAAGCAGACTCCCTGCTGATCAGGGAGCCAGATACAGAGCTTAATCCCAGGGCCTAGGGATTATAACCTGAGTTGAAAGCAGATATTTAACTGACTGAGCTACCCAGCTACCCCACTTATAAAATAATTGTTGAATTGATGACTGGGAGTGGAAAATAATGTAGGCTATATAAAATGGGATTAAATTATGAAATACTGGATTAGAAAGCCACCAAAAGATGCTTTTTCATTTCCTATTAAGTAAATACTCATCTTCTTTCCTCAAAACTTAGTTTGTAGAATCACCCATGTTCCTAGATTAGAATCTTTGAAGGTATCTATATATCCTTTTCTAGCACCAAATCTTGTCATTTGTGACTGTAAAGTTGTGGATTCACATTTTCTTCTTTACTCATATCCCCTCTTGTCAAGATTTTTAATACATAGTTTATTTCAGTAGTATTCTCATTTCAATCCTAGCCTTTGGTTTCTTTCTCTTTTTTTCTCTTTAACCTCTCCATGTGAGTTGTAAAACTAATTTTTCTAGAACACTCATTTGGTTATTTTTTTTTTGTCTCCCTTAAAACCCTTTGTAGTGGTGATGCAACATGGAGGCTTAAGTGGGTAGGAGAAGAATAAATGAAACAAGATGGGATTGGGAGGGAGACAAACCATAAGTGACTCTTAATCTCACAAAACAAACTGAGGGTTGCTGGGGGGAGGGGGTTTGGGAGAAGGGGATGGGATTATGGTCATTTGGTTATTTTTTGACCAGATTCAAATTTATGAGCTTTTCCTTATGACCATGTTTAGCAAAACAGGTCCAGATTTTTAATCTGGTGATCAGAACCTTTCATTGCATGGAGCCCACTGTATTCAACCTATCTTATTTCTTTTCACATACACCATGAATGCTGTACTCCAACAGACTGCTATGCTGTCTTTCTCCCTACATCTTTTCTCCCACTCTCAGGAATAACATTTATTTTTACCACGACCCCATCTTTTTTTTTTAAATTAATTAATTTATTTTCAGAAAAACAGTATTCATTATTTTTTCACCACACCCAGTGCTCCATGCAATCCGTGCCCTCTATAATACCCACCACCTTGTACCCCAACCTCCCACCCTCCCGCCACTTCAAACCTCAGATTGTTTTTCAGAGTCCATAGTCTCTCATGATTCACCTCCCCTTCCAATTTACCCCAACTCCCTTCTCCTCTCTAACACCCCTTATCCTCCATGATATTTGTTATGCTCCACAAATAAGTGAAACCATATAATTGACTCTCTCTGCTTGACATATTTCACTCAGCATAATCTCTTCCAGTCCCGTCCATGTTGCTACAAAAGTTGGGTATTCATCCTTTCTGATGGAGGCATAATACTCCATAGTGTATATGGACCACATCTTCCTTATCCATTTGTCCGTTGAAGGGCATCTTGGTTCTTTCCATAGTTTGGCGACCGTGGCCATTGCTGCTATAAGCATTGGGGTACAGATGGCCCTTCTTTTCACGACATCTGTATCTTTGGGGTAAATACGGAATGGCAGAAGATATTTGCAAATGACAGTACAGACAAAAGGTTGATATCCAGGATCTATAATGAACTCCTCAAACTCAACACATACGAAACAGGCAAACATATCAAAAAATGGGAAGAAGATATGAACAGACACTTCTCCAATCAAGACATACAAATGGCTATCAGACACATGAAAAAATGTTCATCATCACTAGCCCTCAGGGAGATTCAAATTAAAACCACATTGAGATATCACCTTACACCAGTTAGAATGGCCAAAATTAACAAAACAGGAAACAACATGTGTTGGAGAGGATGTGGAGAAAGGGGAACCCTCTTACACTGTTGGTGGGAATGCAAGTTGGTGCAGCTTCTTTGGAGAACAGTGTGGAGATTCCTCAAGAAATTAAAAATAGAACTTCCCTATGACCCTGCCATTGCACCACCCCATCTTTTGACTCTAACTACTTCTTCCTGCCCTTTGACTGTGGTCATTCTTTCCCCTTTTCTGAAATCTTTTCCCTTCGCTGCCATCACACTTTCCTGCATCCTATTCATATGCTCGAGTCTGTCTCTGCCACAAAGTCTTCCTGATGATCCTTTAGCTAGTTTAAAAACCTCTGGAGTTGATGAGTGCTGTGAAGTGTGTTAGCCTGACGATTCACAGACCTGTACCCCTGGGGCTAATAATATATTATATATTAATAAAAAAACCCCCAAAATCTCTGGAGTTATTTTTTAATGGCTTTACAATGTTAGATTTCCTTTTCCTGCTTAATTGTAAGGCTCTTGAGTCCAAGTACCAGAGCATATTATCTTTTGTGTTCTTTTCAACACAGGCTGGGAGTTTATCATAGGAGTTGAAAATTCTTTTCTGGTTGATGCACTGGATTAGAGGACCAGTTAAAATGACTGAGCAAGAAACTCTGTCCAATGATAAAAGTGGTTCTTAAGGAACGTAGCATGGTCCAGTGTGGACAGTGGAATATAATGGAGTGGAAGGGGGGTGGGTAATGTGTATCAGGAATAAACCCTTTTAGGTAAATTTGTGAATTGTTGTTGCAAGCTACCTGAATTTTATATCCAAAATATGTGGATGCTCAAGTATATAGCAAAGAAATACTATTAAAATTTCTTCAGTGTCTCAAGATGTAAATCATGTAATGGTATGAATCCCTAGTTCATTTATACTTTTTGTTGAGATTTTCAAAACTTACATGAAACACTGTATATTCTGTAAAAAAGCAACATTAAAAAAAAGTGTTTTAGGGTCAATATATTTAGGAAATGTGATTAGTCTAAAGATTTTTTTTAATAGTAGGCGTTCTCAGTCTTTTGAATGCTATATATACCCTGTGAGTCTCCAGATTTATGACTATGAAACTTCTCTCCCTTTTTATGAGGAATATGAAATGAACGCTGATGTTCCACAGAACATACTTTAGGAAACAAAGCTGTAAATGTCGAATACCTTTGAATTGTTTGAATAATGCTAGTCTTTCTTGTATTTTAATTTAAATAAATTTAACCTGTCCTAATTAGGATATGGTCCCTTCAAATTTCCCAAATGTGTATGACATTGAGATGGTTAATGAAAGTCCCTTGTTCAAAGGTAAATTCCCAATAAGCTCTTGAAATGGGCAAGTCACACTCTTTTCTACAATTGTGCTGTCAGCCTGGCAGCTCCAATTTCAAGTGTAAAATATTGCCAGTTTTGCTGTTCAAATCCCTATCCTATAGCAATTGGATTTGCAAACTGGGAACTGGTAAATGGATGTTGGATAAAGTTCACAATGGAGACATAAATGCTTTTTTGGCATCATAACTTGGCATGGAAGGATGTCAAAGCTTATTTGCTCATTTTTCCCTAAATTGGAGGCATTTTAACCTATTTAAAGTTCTAGATTTTCAGAATAAATGTTCTGTGAGTTCATTATAAAATTATACTATAATAACCTTCTGGAAAGCTCAGTTTTTTCCAGTTCAGTACTCTAGGTCTATTCTTTTTTTTTTTTTAAGATTATTTATTCATTTGACAGACAGAAATCACAAGTAGGCAAAGAGGCAGACAGAGAGAGAGGAGGAAGCAGGCTCCCTGCTGAGCAGAGAGCACAACGTGGGACTTGATCCCATGACCCTGAGATCATTACGTGAGCTGAAGGCAGAGGCTTAACCCCCTGAGCCACCCAGGCACCCCTAGGTCTATTCTTGTTTAAAGTTCCATATTTCATTATGGAAATAATCAAGCCTACCACCTTGGCCCAACAATGATGACCACCATCATTACTTCTACTTATGGTATTAATGATAAGTACCCTTACTATGAGCCAAACACTGAATTAAAAATATTATATGTATTGTTCCATTTAATCCACAGTTCCTTGAGATAAAGTTTTAAATATGTGAGATAATTGAGTTTCAGATTGGATAACATTTGAACTCAGTTTTGTCAGATTTCAAAACATACATTTTTAACCGCTGTACTCCATAAGTTTAGGCACAGTCCCTGAGGAATATATATATATATTATATATATAATATATATATATACATTACATTTGTTCTTTGGTCTTTTGATTATCTCTTGGCTAAAATGGTCACATCTTGTGGTTAACTAGGTTCTCTTACCAGCTCCAGAAGGTGTGGATATCAAATATAATTAGTCAGCACTTTATAAGGTTCTAATATGAATATATTTCAATTACTTGGTTTTCTTAAACAATAACAGTGCCCAATAGAATGGTTTAAATTTTAGTTAGCATGGTATATAAACTTTGAGTAGTTGCATAAAACATAAACTTCAGTGCTAGCTCTTTAGTCTGTAAATCACTATGTAAATGACACATATTATGATCAGTGACCAGTCATCACTGTTTTCAAACTCTGTCACTGATTGGTTATTGAACATCTGTTATTTTGGCTCATGCACAGACAACAAAGTGTGTTGTGTTGCCTTCTTGGTTTTTTTTTTTTTAATTTTTCACTATCTATTGCACACTCACTATGTACCAAGGCATCATGCTGGGTGCCAGAGACAAGTTGAAAGGTAGATGCATGGTGGATTTCGGAGACTAAGCCAAGTGGCATTTTATAGAAATGGACAATAGAACAAAGGGACTTGACCAACAACGATGAAATTGCAACAAAGAAATGAAAAGAGATAATCCTGGAAGTGAAAATCAAATCAAACTTAAATGGAGTTATAGAAAAAAATAACTGATAGAGAATGTTGACACTGTCCTTAAGCGAGCAACCCTGAACATGCAGTCTAAAGAACTTAGTAAAGGGAAACACGCCAAAGTAAATGAGGAAAGTGGTTGTAAGGAAAAGGCTGAAAAAGTACTGGATGAAGTGAAATTGGCAAAAAATTTCATATTAAAGGAACTTTCAGAGATAATTCACGACATTGACATCACAAGGGACAATAGATTGGAACCTGATTATACTTAGAAAGGAGTATGGGCATTAAGGAGGGCATGTGATATGACGAGCACTGGCTGTTACATGCAACTAATGAATTACTGAACATTACATCTGAAACTGATGATGTGCTATATGTTGGCTAATTGAATTTAAGTAAAAAAAAATTAAAAAATAAAAAAAGGAAAAAGTACAAAAGAAAAAAGGTGTATGACAATTTATCAGTTATTTAGAACTTGTCATTTCTTTCTTTATCTGCATGTTTATTATTTATTTATAATTTATCAGTTGTATTTATTTGCATAGAAAAGATGCTCACTTGTATATGAGGAGGCAAGTCCTGGTAAACAATTCTTAGTGAGGTGTTTTTTTTTTTTTTTTTTTTTTTTTTTTTTACAAAGGAATAAAACATTAATGTTTCTGAAGTTTTAAATTACAATGTACAGTTGATTCTTGAACAATGTGGGGGCTAGGGTATAGACTGCCCCAATCTCAAAAATTTGTCTATAACTTTTGACTCCCCCCCAAATTTAACTACTGATAGCTTACTGTTGATGGAAGCCTTATTCATAGCTTAAATAGCTGACTAACATATACTATAGTCTCACAATAAAGTAAACTAGAGAAAAAAACTAGAGAAAAAAACTATAAGAAAATTATAAAAAGGAAAAATACATTTACAGTTGTGTATTTTTATTAAAAAAATCCTCATATAAGTAGACTTGTGTAGTTCGAATCTGTGTTGTTCAAGGGTCAATTGTACTAAATAAATACTAGTTTTACTGTTCTTTATTTTATTATAATTTACAACTTACAGTCAGAGAATTTTGAACATTTAGATGTAATTTCTGTATGCTATGGGCCATAATGATTTTCTGTTGTTGATTATTGAGATTTCTTTGCATGCTTTCAGCTAGTAAGATCTTTTTTATGGTCTCATATTCTATACATAGTGAAAACTAGCTGCATGTAAAAAAATGTAGAATTCTGGTCCATTTGAATTCTCTGGTAAACATATAAATAAGACTATATACTATACTACTATAGCAATATGATTTTTAGTTTTAGAGGAATTTCCATATTGTTTTCCACAATGGCTGTACCATTTTACATCTGGGGAGGGTATCTTGACTATATGGATTGTATTTGAAGTGTTAGCAGGGAAACTCCAGCTACATTGATGTAAACACTTGACTTAATGCAGAGGGTTGTTTAAGAGATGCCATTTTGGAAGGTAAAACAAACATTTTGACAATTCTTTCATTTGATCAATTTCTGGGGAGGATGTTCATCTTCATTGTGGAAACAGATTTAATTAGCCAGTTATACTACAGTCAGTTGAAGCATTGCTCCAGATCAGCTCTGTCTTATCGGCCTGTCCCTAACTCCCTAGTCCTTGACTGTTTTCCCTGCTTGCCAGCCAAATCAACTCCCAGTGATAGCAGACATGTTTCTGTGAGTGTAAAGCTCTAGTGCCACAGACTTATTTTCTAATTCCTGGGGTTGTTTTAGCTTCCCATGTGGATGAGTCCTGGGCTCTGTCTTAAATAGTCTTCATCAATCCTATAGAAAAATGCAACAGGTGAGTCACCATATTTTGATCTAAGAAGACCCAGGGGTCTTTGGATCCCTCAGTGACTCCCTTGAGGGACCATGCAACACAGTGAGGAGCATTGGGTTGTTAACACCTCAGTGACAGAACTTTGATTAATTAAAGATAGAAGGTAGAAAGGAAACAGAATGGATACTTGCTGGTCCTTCTTTCTTCTGAAAAACTTCTAAGACATAGTGGTTCCCTATGTCCCTGTGTCCTCCCTATAGCAGGACTAAGCCACCAGTGATTCTTGGTAACTTGGTAAATTGGTAACCTGTTTATGCTTTCCCTCTTTTCCTGACTAGCTTCATTTTTTTTTTTCACCCCACTCTTGCTTCCCTGGGATTATAGGCAGTATAAAGCATTAACACTAAGGTTTACCTTATGCTCTATTTACTAAGAGCAAAGGTAAAGACACCAGTGTCTGCTAAAGATTATCTGTTCTTAAGATACTCTGGTAGCCTTTTCATGGTTGAATAATATTCTAATAAATATATCTCACGTCTTCTTTATCCATTCATCCATTAGTGGGCACTTAATGATAATTATGTGAAGTGATAGAAGTGCTAGCTAATGCTACAATGACAATCATATTGTAGTATATAAATGTATCAAGTCAGTGTGTTTTATACCTTAAATTTATATGATGTTATATGTCAAATATAGCTCAATAAAATATATTTTGGTAGCTGATAAAGACACTGACTTCTGTCTTTATTAGATATATTTTTACTAGCTCCCCGATCTGTTACAAAAATAAAACCAGCCAAACCCCAGCAAACAACAAAACAAAAAAAACATATTGACACAAAAATGAGTATGCATTTTTAAATCCTACTTTGTGTATCAAATGATTACACTAGTCCATTTAAACATTTAAGATGGCACCATCTCAGAAGTAATGTTCAACTATTAAACTTACATAAACTAGCACCAAAATAACTTAATATGTTATACCTAAGCCTTCAAAAATTTTCAGACAATGAATTAAATAGCTTGTAAAAACTTTTTATTCTGTTATTAAAGCCAGCAATAGTGGTAATAAGAATTTTAATATAGTATTAGGAGGAGGAGATAGATCACTTCAAAAGTTAAATTTTAGAAAATTGTTGATGTTACTCTAATCCTTACCTGCTTTTCTTGGGCATAAGACTGTACCATCAGATGCCTGTGGAACTTACAGTGGGGAGGAATATAAATTACTGTAGTTAAAATTATTCAAAGTAATTTTCATTGGAGAAAGAAGTATCATTTTAAAAGACAGGGCAAGGCAATCAAGCTATCATTCTGTAGCACACAGCCAGCAAGGTGCACAGCCTTAAAATGATGCCAGCACAGCTGCCAGGCACCTAGGATGGGTTCTATTCCCTCTTACTGTCTTCTGGTCCCGAAAACCATTAATCCTATTAATTGCGTATCAAAAGACTGGTAGCAATTCTACAAATGAGTAAACACAGAGATAAAAGTGTAATCATACTAGTCCAGCAAATTGGATTCAGGTCTTCATTGAACAATCCTGTTTCAATTCAGCAATTTTATTATCACTGTTACTGGAACAAATCACTTTATTAAACAGAAAGAGCTTTTGTGGAGAAATTTCTTCTTGTGGCCAACATTATGAAGCTCTCTAACATAAAAACAGCACTTATACTTGTCAAGGGATTTCTTTAGGTAATTCAACTAATGGCTTGTGACAGGTAGGACTTGAAATGTTCATTCAAGCCTTCCATTTTGCTATACAGCTCTATTTTTTTTTCATTCTAAGGGAAAAAGCTCTTTTGATGCTTTTAGTGGAATTAATATTTTCAGTAAGAAGTTTGCTGACGAGGATCCCACTCTCTCTCTCCCTCCTCTCCCTCCTCACTTTCTCTCTTCCTCTATTCCTTCCTCCCTCTCTCCTTTTTTGAGGGTAATGGAGTTCGAGGAAAGAAAACACTGCAGAATAAGATAGCATTTATCTGGATTTATTTAAGGTAGATCATTCCCTAGGAAATGTCACACAGGGACCCTTAAAGTAGAACAGCTAATCCTCTTGCTACGCTAGAAAATGGACAAAATGGAAATGATCAATCTTGATCCTGCTTTCTAAATTCCCTTCTTCCCCAGTAGGGGCCTGGAGAGTCGACACCAGGGGTAGGACTCTAGCTTGTTAGTTGTGAGGCATAGAACTGAGGGAATCAATGCTAGAATCTTGGGGAGAAGGTAGGGTCAGGACTCATTAGACAGGTGTAGAACTTTCTGTGGTAATGAAAGTGTTCTTTTTCTGTGCTATTCAATATGGTAGCCTCTAGCCACATGTGGCTTGATGTTCATCACTTGGAAAGCAGCATGTATGAATGAAGAGTAGAAATTTAATCTTATTTAATTTTAATTAATTTGAAGTTAGGTGGCCGTATATGTGTAGTGGCCTTCATATCAAAGGGCACAGGTCTAAAGTATTAGAACAATGAAGTCTGAGCAGAGAGGTGAAAACTTCATCCAGAGAGAAAGGTCTCTAATAAGGTTGGGTAAGATGTGGCAAATGTTCAGGAAAGTGAGAAAAGGTTGAAAGAAATCAGTAGAAACTGAAAAAATTCCCATATGAAATACTGACATTTTATCATTGATTAAAATAGACTTTTTGAATATTAAATATAGTTCAAAGGAGACAACTCCCATCCCTGAATGTGGTCTTAGGTGTTAAGAAAGTGAATATTCCTTAAAATGTTTTTCTGAAAACAACATAAAAGCTGGTCAGCCAAAACTATTGATCCAATACAAATTGCTGTAAACTTTATATGAATAGTCAAAAAAACATTCTTCCCTTTCTTTTTTTTTTTTTTTTTTTGCAAATCAATAAATTTGGTAAATTATGAATTGAATGTTTGGTAAATTGATTTTTTATTACATTAGCCATTCCACAAATCGGCTAATATGCAAAATGGCTTATAGTGAGGTATCTGTCCTCATCTCTCTGCTTCTCCACATGCTCTAATATACTCAAGCTATATGAAACAGTGCCTCAAATAGAGGAAAGCCTACCCTTTTTCCTGGGAAACTCCTACACATCACCAAGATGTGAGTGAAGCTCACTTCTTGTATGAAGTCCCTCAGATTTCTTCACCCCACACCGTCAGAATTTACTGCTAATTCCTGTGAGTTCCCAGAGTGATTGGCAGCTGTGAGGATGATGTAAGTGTAGAACTGCTGATGATATTTCTGCCCAAAAGGTGAGACTGTGAACAGAACGGGAAGGCTAGTTGAGAGATGGAGAAAGAGACAGATTGCATATGAGATCATCTTAACACCTGGACCTAGCCATGCCTATGCACTCTTACATTTTTGGTTACTTTTCATGGGAAAATGCCCCAGTTTCTTACAGTTTCCTTTTTTGATTAATTTATTTTGAGCTGAATTTTAATTGCAAAGACTAATAAAATTATTCAAAGTAATTTTCATTGGAAAAAGAATTCTCACTTTAAAAAGGACTAGGAAGTTAGAGCATGACAATCTGTGCAGACATATCTGTGTTTAGAAAGTTGAAAGTCATACTTGAAGTCTGCTTGTAACTTCTGCTGGTTCCCTTAGTTCTGCATTTACTTCCCTATCCTGTTCAAGTGGAAGATGGTCACAAACCACCATGTGTTAGGTTACCTAGGATAAACGCACCCAGGTTCCTGACGAGTCTCGTGTGATGCAGGTTTTTGATAGCGCTTAGTTAAGAACCCAGACCCTGTTGCCTGATGCTTGGGTAAAAATCCCTGCCCTGTCAGTTAGTAGCTGTGTGACCTTGGGAAAACGACTTACCCTATCCAGTTGTTGCACTTGAAAACAGGAATAGTAATGAAAGTGCTACTTTGTAGTGCTGTCGAGAAATTTGTGAAATGTTAATAATCATTTGCTCTTTGGATTACCTTTCTCTAGCACTTGTTGTAGGGCACCTCAGTGTGCTTAAGGTGGACCTTGTCTCATTAAGAGAGGCACAGGACAGAGCTGCATATCCTCTAGCTGTGGACACCAATTCTGAGCAGCCTGGTGCTGCTGTCAAAGCAAGGCAAGTTGCTCCACCCTGGTCAATAATGGATAGATTTGAGACAGTTTAACCCCAAGCTGTTAACTGTTAAAATGATCCAGATGAAGGAAGAGGTATGAAGGTAGCCTACTCTTAATGTGGAGCACTTAAAGGAAAGTAAAAAGGGGAAGGTTACAGGACTTGCCTCCATTGGAAAGCACCCTTAGGTTTCTTATTTTTTGTATCTGGACTTCCTTAATTACCTCTGCTACTTCCCAGATTTTGTCATGTAATGGTAGCGAATGCCTTAAAACACATGAACAGGGATGCCAAGCTATCTCAGGGATATCTTTCCCAGAGATGCCTCAGCCTTGTAAAAGATACTTAGCTTTGTGATTTCTCTATCTGGATTTCATAGTCCAGATCTCTTTCTTAAGCAAGATGTTTAACTTCTTTCTCTCACTTATAAAATAAGGTGGTGGTAATACTACCTTGAAGAGTTGTGTGAAGACTAAATGAAAAAGAAGCAAAAGAAGCTATAAAAGCATTTTATGTGTTTATGTTATTATTCTGTTTCCTATAGTTTTACTAATTTTTCTGTTCAACTTATTGTATATAGACTTTCTATTGTATATTCAGTTTCTAACAGATTCTGCTTCTTGATTATAGCTACTTAGTGCTGATCCATGAGAAATATACAGGAGGAAAGTATAAAGAAGTTTCAAGTAGACATAGAGGAGGAAAGCAATAGGATTGTGGTAATCTGCACTAAAGTATGAATGATTATAGATTTCTCTTACTCTTCCCAGTGATGTTTACTTTTTTTGAGAGAGAATTGATATATTACATTATATTAGTTTCAAGTATACAACCTAATGATTCAATATTTTTATATATTACAAAATGATGACCACAATGGCTAGTTCACACTCATCACCACATATAGTTACAAAGTTTTCTTGGGATAAGAACTCTTAAAATCTATTCTCTTAGCAAATATGCAACACAGTAGTATTAACTATAGTCACTACATTGTACTTTACATCCCATGACTTACTTACCTTATAATTGGAAGATTGAACCTTTTGATGCCCTTCACCAATTTTGCCCTACTCATTCCCTGCCCCTGGCAACCAACAATCTGTTCTGAGTTTGGTTTTGTTGTTTTTATTGTTTGTTTTTAGATTTCACATATAAGGGAGCTCATCCAGTGTTTGTCTTTCTCTGACATATTTCACTTAGCATAATGCTCTCAAGGTATGTCTGTGTTATCACAAATGCCAAGATTTCCTTCTTTATTTATAGCTGAATAATATTCCATTTTCTCTGTCCATTCATCTGTTGATGGACACTTAGATTGCTTCCATGTTTTGGCTATTGTAAATAATGTTTCAGTGAACAGGGGTGCAGATATCTTTTTGAGTTCATGTTTTCATTTCCTTCAGATAAATATCTGGAAGGGGGATCGCTGGTCATATGAAAGCTCTATCTTAATTTTTTGAAGAATCTCCATGTTGTTTTTTTATAGTTTTTGCATGAATTGCATTCCTACCAGCAGTGTACAAGTGTTCCCTTTTACCCCCGTCCTTGGCAACACTCATTTTTTCTTGCCTTTTTGATAATAGCCATTCTGACAGGTCTGAAATCACATCTCATTGTGGTTTTGATTTGTATTTCCCTGATGACTGGTGACACTGAGCACCTTTTCATGTACCTGTTGCCCATTTGTTTGTCTTCTTTGGAAAGAAATCTTTATTTAGATCCTCTGCCCATTTTTAAATTGAATTGCTTGCTTTATTGCTGTTGCTTGTTTGTTAGTGCAAATGCCTCTCTAACTTTTGAACTGAGCCCTGAGCCAGGCAGTAAGAAAAAATACTTATTCTTAAATTGTCCCAAAACGCCATCTGTGTGCGTGTGTGTGTGTGTGTGTTAAGCTGGTCTTGAGAAGGGAAATGGGACATGAGTAGAATAATTGGTGTCTTCCAGAACTGAAAGGTTAACTAGGCGGAAGAGTAATCTGCCCTGATTCCTTGCAACGACTCTGGATTCATTATTAAGAGAGATGAGGAATAACCTTGGAGATGAGAGGAAAACTAGGGAAAGAACTGGAATACCATGACTTCAACCCCATTTGTTCTTCTCTCTCACAGTGAAAAGGGGACAACAAGCCCTGAGAGTTTGACACATCTGGGTTGTGAGCACCTTTGATTCTCTCAATTGGATTGCTGGGAAGACTCTTGTCTTTGGTATTTGAAATCCAGCATTCAGAACAGTTTTAAAGAGTCATATTCTTGTTCTGATCAGATCACTTCTTTCTCAACTACAATCTGACCGTAGAAATATCTGATTTGTAAGTGCAGTCAATTATGAACTCCATGTCTAATTGTAAGTCATTATAGCAACCATTCACTCCATTCATTCATTCATTCAGTGAAGTCTGGTAGACAAGCGCACATGTGTGTGTGTGTGTGTGTGTGTGTGTGTGTATGTATGTGTGTACAAAGGAAATTAGGGGGTCATAGGAGAAATAGGGCACCTTGACTTCACTTTCAAATTGTTTAACTTTTAGTTTTGAAAGACTTCCAAGCAGTGTGTGATGCTGGCATACTCAACCCATCTCTAAGCCTCACTCCATCCAAGGACATGAGGTCAGGGATAATGTGAGGGTGAGAGGTATCTTTTGCACAGATTACTTGGCATTAAAAAGTGAAAGAAAGAAAAAAAACAGCACCACTGTTCTTTTTATTTCATTAAAATGTCTGTGTCCAAAAGCCAATGTCAATGTCCTCGACAGAAATGCTTCTAATAGTGTCAGTGAGATGCCTACAGGGAGAACCCTGATCCTGGGATCTGCAATTTGAGAAATCATAGGGGTGGTGAGACAGGTAGCTATCTGTTCAGCTTGTCCTTATACTTTCTGGATTATTCCCTGAGTGCAACTGAGAGCTTATGCCCTGTGGAAGGGTCAAGCACTGCTTTCACAAATAATTTTTCAACCTTTGTTAGTATGAGCAATGCAGTGGATCCACTGCTTAACTGAATTTAAGAACATTACAGCTTAAAATACCAGTATTCACTGAGAGTAAGGTGACATCAAAAGAATTCATTCATTCATTCATTCCAACAAACATTTACTAATTACATAGTTTGTGCCAGGCATTGATCTCTAGGTTATTTAAGGTCTCCTAGGTGCATTAAGTGCTTTTCATTCTAATGATACTAACAGTTTATTTTTGCCATCCTCAGACTTTTTATGTGATTTGTTCTTTGTCATAAATGTAAACCAGAACCTTTCATTTTTTCATATCTATCTCTGGCCAAAATTTTCTCAACAGTCCCAAAACTTAAATTTTCTTCCATCAGTTCTTTTTCCAGAAGTACATTAGGTTCACTAAAGCTGTGCATTCAGTAAAGGGGCAAGAAATTAAACCAATTTGTCTGACTAGAGGAGCTTTTAAAAACTCTACTGTTTGGGGATAGTCATATAATTTCCAGGTTTTCACAAAGGGAATGGAATTAAAATGAAGGTCATCGTTAAATTGAAACAAAATTTACTCCTTTTGTACCTCATCAGCTACTAATTAATGAGACTCTCATGAGTACTGAACAATACTATAGATTAGGGGCTCCTGTCAGCAGGAACACTTAGATTGGAATCCATAAAAAGCCCACTCTCCCAGGGATGGCTGGGTAGCAGCCCTGGGCTTGCCAAGTCTCTGTTATTGAGGATTTATTTAAAGATACTTTTTAAAGCATTTCCTCCTACAATGAAGACTTTTCTGTGTGCATTTCAGTAGACATTTAAAACCCCATCCATAATCTTTTTGAAATCTTTCCCTCATTAAAATGACTTGGCTTGAGAGCTACTTGGCATTGCAGTCTCTGATTATGGAAGGAAAAGCTGAGGAAAAAAAAAAACAATTAAATCGAAATGAGTTTCCTCTGAAGATAAACACTTTGCCCTGAGTTGGGGTGAGTATTGAATATGGGGATTGGTGAGCATGAGACCTGAGGAAACAGATTTTCATTGCCCATGGCTCTTTGTCCCTTCTTTGGAGTAGCTCTGGGGATTTGGAAAAGTAATGGCTTGTCCTGGAGCTCCAAAAATGAACATCTCACTCTCCCTCATTTTGTGTTTTTGCCTTATATGCCATTATCTCGATGTGTATTTTATGTACTTTTTAACTTTCCCTTATTTCTGCTCTCTGTTCTGGGATGCCGAAACAACTGAGTAAGTTTATGATCTACAATGTGATGATTTGATATATGGTACATATTGTGAAATGTGATCACAGTAAGTTTGGTTAATACATCTATCACCTCACATAATTATCTTTTGTGTATATGTGTGTAGTGAGAACATTTAAGATTTGCTCTTTGCAGTTTTCAAATATACAATGGAGTATTGTTAACTGTAATCACCATCCTATACATTAGATCACGAAAACTTACTCATCTTACAACTAAAAGTTTGTATCCTTTGATCAACATCTCCTCATTTCCCCTACTAACCCCACCAGTCTGAGCAACCACTGTTCTACTTTGTTTCTATGATTGCAGCTTTTTTAGATTCCACATATAAGTGAGATCAAACAATATATTTTTTTTCTGCCTGACTTATTTCACTTAGCATAACACCCTCCAGGTTCATCGATATTGTTACAAATGTCACTATTTCCTTTTTATTTATGGCTGAATAATATTCTATTATATATAGTGTGTGTATATGTGTGTGTGTATAATAAAGAAGTTTATATACATAAATTTGAATACATACATGATTTTCTCTCCATCTATTGATGGACACTTCGATTACTTTCATGTTATGGCTATTATAAATAATGCTGCAACAAACAGGGAGGTGCAGATGTATCTTTGAGTTCATGTTTTCATTTCCTTCACATAAATACCCAGAAGTGAGATTATTGAATCACATGATACTTCTATTCTTATTTTTTTGAGGAATCTCCATACTGTTTTCCACAGTGTTTGCACAAGTTTGTATTCCCACCAATAGCTCACAAGGGTTCTCTTTCATCAAAGTCCTTGCCAGCACTTGTTATCTCCTGTCTTTTTGATAATAGCCATTATAGTATATAGTATAGTAACAGGTATGGGGTGACATATAGTAGCGGGTGTGAGGTGACATCTCATTGTGGTTTGATTTGCATTTCTCTGATGACTGGGGATGTTGAGCATCTTTTCATGTACTTGTTGCCCATTTGTCTATCTTCTTTGGAATTATGTATGTTCAGGTTCTTTGCCCATTTTCAACTGGATTATTTGCTTTTTTGCTGAGTTGTACATCCATGATCTATAAAACTCCCTCTCATGGGCTGAAGTCAGGTACATGCTGGCAAGATGGCTAACGAGTCAGCAAATGTGGTAAGGCTTTGCCCTCCTTGTGATAGATATTCCAAGTTCAGGAAAAGCCCTGAGTCAAAGCACTGTAAATAATATTTTTTTTTTCTTAAAATCTTTCCATCCATACAACTCTACATAAGACTGTTAAGGAAAAGTCTGGAAGAGGATGGAGGCCACAGCACGAATTGCTAGATGGACACCTAAAACAAGTCTGGGGAATGTTTGCCCAGCATCAGTTGTCAAAATGACTGGAAGCAGGTGGGTGGTGGTGGTGAGGACAGAGTGAGATCATGTTCTTTATTATTAGTAGTATTATTAGTATTACTGTTATTATTTTTCACATTCTTTATCTTAAGGCTATTGTACATGTGGATTAGCCTGGTGACAATATGAATGTAGAGTAGGAGAGCTCATTTTCTCAAGCAAGAAATGGTAAGACTCAGTAATGGAATAAATAAAGGATTGAAGGAGAAGGCAGGAAAGATAGTGCCTATGGTTTTTTGTTGTCATAGTTGCTGTTGTTGTTGTTTGTTTTTATTTTTTGCTTTGAAGCAGGTGGTTTCCAATAAAGGAGAAGAAACAGTTAACCAGCAAGTCATTTCTTAAGCATCTACCCTGCATCTAATATTGTGCTCAGAGCATCAGGGGGTGCAAAAGAAATGAAAGGCCTATTTTCTGCCGTAAGACACTGTAATGTAGTTTGAAATAGTGAAACTGTCCATGCACAGGAAAGTAGAACCTGATAATAACAATAATAATAGCAATTTCCATTTATTGTGGTTAATTGTGGGATGGGTCCATTGCTAAGTACTTTTTTCTTTCTTTTTCTTTTCTATTTGTTTTTGTCATATTCTTCATATAGACCTATGACAGCAAAGCTGTATAAAATTTACAAATTAAAAATTAATAAAATAACAGTTCTCATGGAGTTACTTACTAAGAGACAAGGAGCTATGTTGAGCTTCACAGGAATGCCTATTTCTCTGAGACCGGTGCTTATAGTTGCCTATAAATTTCAAAAGAGGAAATGAGGCTTTGAGACAAGTTTTTTGTTTAGGCAAAAAGCTAATGAGCTTCTGGTAAGGGCTGAGACACAAACCTAGATATGCCTAATTCTAAAGCCAAAGTTGTTCATGTATAGTATATTGCTAATTTGTCCAGATCAAAAAGAAATTCTCCTTCACTTCTTAAACACATTTAAGATTTTTTTCAAGGCACTACAAAAGCTCTAGCAGATCCAGCATTCACATAAAATTGCCTTACGCTTATGGTCAAGCCTTATTCATGAGAGCTTTGTACCTTCCATTTCCTGTGTTTGTTCTGTTGACTCACAAAGGACTTTATTATTTCTAAATGGGCACAACTGATTGCTGGGAAGCTTTGCATTTACACATGCTATCTATGAAGATGCTATAAAGAGTCTCCATTTGCTATAAAGCGTAGGCTGTGCTGTTGAAAGTGAAGTATTGTCAAGATAGATCAGGAAAAAAGTCCAAAACTGAAGGCTATGTTGGAAAGTATCTTAAAAAGCCTATGCTTAAGAGATATTTCCTTGGATTGCTTTAAAGAAACACAACTTGTTTAAAAGGATCAAGTCACCCTTTGCAGTCTGCAGCATCAAAATGCTCGCAGCTGGCTAGAAGTGTGTAACAAAGCAGTGCGGTGTGGTCCCATCTCAAATCCATAGGCTCTGTGGGTTTGAGTTTCCTTTTGTGTATAGCATGGAGTAAACTTTCAAGAGAGTTAATATAAATCCTTACATTCTCATTCTGCATCTAGATGGCCGATTTTGGATAAATGGTCCCATGTGCAAAAGGCTGTTGTGAGTTCAGTTCAGAGTTCTTCCAACAGCTCCATTCAGTTTTGGGGGTCTCCAATCCATTCTTAAATTGTTTAATTCCAAAGGCAAATCTTTTAAAGTCTCTCTCTCGTCTCCCTCCCTCCACCAAGCAAACTGTGCTACAAAAGCCGAGGCCTCCCCTGGCCCTGTTTACTTAGAGTGCAAACCGTATTCAAGCCAGCGTTGTCAGATTAAAGGAAGAAAGGGGAGAGAAATCAAAGCGTTAAACTGCACATAAAAGGCAATCGCTGGCAACCAATCTGTTCAACTTCCAACTATTTGCACTTTATGAATAAAGGTCAATCTGTTATTGGCACCCAAATGTTAATGTTCTTATGAGGGTTTAAGCTGCTTTAACAGCTGAATAAGTGAGAGTGAGCTATAGGGCCACACCTAATCATTCAGGCCCAGCTGGGACAGGGGGAGATTCTCAAAAAGGCTAGAGATGCTGAGGGTATGGGTGTGGGGGGCTGGCTGAAGGGAGAGGGCTGTCCTTTTGTGAAGGGGTACTGAGGGGTAAAAGGTGAAATTACTTCTATGTGATATACAGGTCCCTGTGCTTTTCTCTTTCCATCCATTTTACGTGCTGCTTGCTACCTACAACAGCTACCCTTGCCCTGAACTTTTGCAGCTTTATATCATCAGTGATCTTCTAATATGTATTTGATTTTTCTCTTTTAGAGACAATACCTCCGAACATTTAATAGCTCCTCCTATCAGAGTATTGTCTGGGTGGATGGTGGAAAATGCAGTTACTAGGCAAACCTTTCACTTGTCCTGTTGTTAGAGCTGCCTTCCCCTAATTCGTTCTGCAGCCACACTCAGATACATAACCACACCCACGGTGTGGAGTTTCTAGGTAACAGTAGATATGACTGAAAGATAAGGCTTGGTAATATTAGTGATAGTCATCACTTTTTTCTAATACTTTTCTAGGTGGTAGATAGATATGGACACTTGAAGTGTATATGTTTATTTCTGTATATAGGCAGACAAAAGGTGTATACAAGTTAAATGCCATTGCAGATGCAGCCAGTGTTTGACCAGAAGAGAGATTTGATGTTCCCTGAGTGTGTGAGGTAAACAACCTCAGAAATTTCTGGCTTTTTTCTGAACTGAATCTCACATAGACCTTTGATGCCTCAGTTTCCCTATCTGTGAAATGACAGTTTCCTTCAAAATTCCATTCAGCTTTGTTGTCCTTTCATAGCTGGTTTCTCCAACAATATATAAGGATATATTATTGTGAAGTTTAAATAGGATAGTTTACTTGAGAAGACCTTTTAAAAACTAAAATGTCATACTCATGTAAGACATAATTATTACAAATAGGACTTTGTGAGAAATAGAGGGTATCCTCATGGCTGGGCCTTGGGAGGGACTGGGGATTACTGTTTGTCTTCACTTGCTGCGGTGTGACCAGAAGCAAGCTGTTTATATCCTCCTTAATTTCCCCTCTCAAGCTTCTACTGACAAGTTCCCCCACTTGGTATATCTTTCCCCAGTTCTAACCGTCTGTTAACATGTAACTCAGTTGCACTGAGTTGAAATGACCCTCATTCCATCTGGATTCTGTGATCTCACATATTCCATCCTGGATTATCAATGTTTCTTGGCATTTCTGTCTCCTCCTCAGTGTAACAGACTCTTTGAAGTCTAGAGTTATGCCTTAGTTACCTTTACATCCCCCGCTCTGCCTAGGACGTTTCACAACATGCAGTAGGTGAGCAATACCTCTTTGCTAAACAAAATTCACATACTTGCTCTCCTCATCTTTTGAATCAGCGGACTTATTTTTCAAATAGATAATAAGTTCAAATGCCATAGCTGTCACAAATTACAAATTAACTCATAAAAAGTAATTCTCCTTTGCACTCCTTTCTTCATGTAGGAAGCAACTATTACTTCTTGAGTTATTCTTGCACTATTGATGCCTCAGTTTCCCTATCTGTGAAATGACAGTTTCCTTCAAAATTCCATTCAGCTTTGTTGTCCTTTCATAGCTGGTTTCTCCAACAATATTGGAGAAACAATATTGCTCTCCCTTCCTCCCTTCCCTTCCCATCCTTTCCCTTCTCTTCTTCAGCCTTCATCCAAGACATCATAAGTAAAATTGAGGCCATATCTTAAGGAGGTCTGAATGCCAAGGGTGGAAGAATCTCACAAAATACAAAGACTCAGCCTAAGGAGACAGTACTTTTCCATGCAAACAACATTTGTCTCAATCTGGCAATCCAGGATCTAGAAGGTGGAAGAATGTTATTAACAAGCTGTATCTTGTCGGGCAAGACCTTTAGCTCTGGCTGTGCCCTTTGGGTTCATGTCTACCGAACCTTCCATCTCTATACTTCTCTGGTTATTATCTAAATAAGAGCAATTTCGCAATATCGGAGAATCAGTGTTTGAGAAAATGAATTCCATATTAGCATTTTCAATCAGGAATTTAACTTTTGAGCTGGCAAAGTGGCTTTGCCAAATCAATCTATTTAGGAAATTAAAAATAAAATTAGGCACATTTATTGCAAATTAAAGTGAAATGAAATTGAACATCTCTAACTGGTGCCAGAAGAGAAATGTCCCTTTGAGATCTTTGTGCCAATAAGGGAACAGGGCCAATCCTGAGTGCTATGCATTTCTTCTGAAGCAGGGTTTTTATTCTTGCCTCTTTAGGTGGGCTTTGGGATGAGAGTGAGGGCAAGGGTGGGGCTGTAATATCTGTAGATTTGTGTCCATTCTCTTATGCGTATTTGTGTTGAATCAGTCAGGATCCTGACAGGGAACGGATCTCTCACTTAAACCAGGTAAGGGAGTTTAATAATGAGCTATTTACAAAGAACTGGAAAGTATTTTGAAAATGAGGACAGGATAACCCAGTATCCTGAGGTTAGCAGATGGGAAACGATTGTCTCCCACCCTGTGACCTGAAGGGCAGGGGGCAGGAATGGTCATGGAATCTAGAGAAAACAGCTGTGTGGGAGGATTCCCTCAGAGTAACTTTCACTGGCTGCATCCATCTTTCTTCTGTTTGGGTATCTGCGGCTCATCTTTAGGATTCCCTAGCTATCTCCTTTCAGGAAGGCCTTCCCTGAGTTTCCCAGAACGGCTTGGTTGCTGTGTAAGAATCATGTGAATATTTCTGTCATAGCACTTATCACACTTCTTTGTAATTGCTTCTTTATTTTTCTGTCTCCCATGTCTGTGTGGTTCTTGAGGGCACTGATTCTGTCTTATTGGGCTTGTTTCCTTGGTATCCAGTCAAGTGTTCGTGGAATGGCAGGGAGGAAGGAAATGACAGTTCTGCCTCATCACAGCAGTGTCATGGCATTATTGTTTGGGGGCCTGGGCTAAACCTACATGCAGTTCTCTGAGTGCCCAGTGAGGCAGAAGAATCCTAGACAGGGATTTACTTGAAGCAATGAGCACACACTGGGGACATAACTTGCCAACTTGCGAAAAATCTGAAAACCTCCAGCCAACAGCTGTTGAGTTGATTTGATAACTATTAAGGAGGCTGTGTGAGAAGGGTGGAGTGAGAGCAAGCCTGTGAAGCCAGCAGTCAGATGATCTAAGTCTTGCTCTAAATCTCAGTGGAAGAACGAACCCAAAGGGGATTACCAGCTGCTTGTGAAAAAAAGGATGCTCAAGATTTTCATCATAGCAATGTTTACAAAAGAAAAAACTGAAATAACCTCAAGTAAATCAGCAAGGATGTGTTAATTAAATTATGGTACTTACATACAATGAAATGTATGTGGCCGCGAAACACGATGAGGTGGCTAAATAAAAAGATGCTTATGACATATTGACATGTGAAAAAGCAAGCTGCCTACTTATATGATCACTATGAGCATATTTTTATAAGTAACCTTCAGAGTTGTATGGATTTGGCTGAATTACTTAATCCCTCCAGGCCCTGTGTTCCTCATTTATAAGTTACATTTACCTCACAGAGTTGTCCTAAAGAATAAATGCAAATATCCAAGATACCAAGGATAGTACCTGACTCATTGTAAGAAATTAATATATGCTAGCTCCTACTATTATCATTATTAATATTATCTGTGTATAGGCAAAGAAGGATTTATGAAATGATGTTTGTAAAATAGTTTTGGTAATTATTGGAACACATTTTACTTTCTTCTTTGTACATTTGTTTATTATTTGAAAATTTTCCCTCAGTAATCATCTATTAATTTTGCAACAACACTGAGGTTGTTAGAAAAAGAAGATTTTTGTGTTAATTCCTCCTCTGTCACTCACTAACTCTGTCTCTTTGGGAAAGTCACTGGACACCTCTGAACTTTGTTTTCCTCAATTATAAAACAGGAAGAACTGTCTATTTCTTTCCTACTCCAGAAGACTTTGCTGTAGACCGCATGAGTAATTGCATATGTCTGTGGTCTGGGGAAACAGCAAAATACTATACAAATATTAGATTTTATTATTATTATTATTTAAATATTTTATTTATTTATTTGACAGACAGAGATCACAAGCAGGCAGAGAGGCAGGCAGAGAGAGAGGGGGAAGCAGGCTCCCTGCTGAGCAGAGAGCCCAATGTGGGGCTAAATCCCAGGACCCTGGGATCATGACCTGAGCTGAAGGCAGTGGCTCAACCGACTGAGCCACCCAGGCACGCCATGTTTTATTATTATTATTTGTGTTAACTTCATTAGGATCATTTCATTGGAATTTTTTTCCTGCTGCTTCTCTGGATGTTTTGTAGGAGACAAGTAGCCTTACGAAATGAAGCCTTATAAAGTTCATAATCGTGGAGCTGTTTGTAATACCAAGGATCTGCCACCATCTCCACGATGAACTGAGACCTTCCAGCCACCAAATTATTAACAGTGTGAACTATTTTATGAACTTACCTTTGCTCTGGTTTATTTTCATTGCACGTGGAGATCACTGTCTTTTCTTTTGGACATATGACTCTGTGTTCTGTATTCATTTGTCTGTTGCCTTGCTTGCTGCTGGTTTGCAGTATTAACTTCACAAAAGTGAGAGATGAGCCTATTAGCAAACATTTGGTGGGTCTGGAAGAGGAAGGTATGGATTTGGGAGGTGAATCACTGTGCAGGTTCACAAGGTTGAACAGGCTTTGGGGAGTCACTGGGGATTTGGTAATATTTACCAGAGCTTCTGACGCATCATCTCCTTCCTCTTCACTCATGAAAGATGCAGACGCCTTCAGGGAGGAGGTCCAACTGGAGCTTGACAGCATTCTGGGAACACAAGGAAGGACCTGTAGTCAAAATGTGCAAATCTGAAGGAGGTCTTTGTGCACAGAAGCTGTCCTGCCTGTAAACGTCCCGGTCACCAGATTAGTGCCAATTTATTTTCCAGTGAAGACACCCGTGGTTTGGGGGATGGGGTGGAGTTAGCAGGAGGGAACAAAAAGGAAAAGGCACACTTAGCACCCACCAAATGAGCCTCAATGAATGTCCACGCAGTGAGTGTCTGCGGAGGTGGTGCTGATGCCCTCAGAATGTAACTTGGCACACATGTGCTTTGGTGAATATTGGTGGAACAGATGATGAATATTCTGCTTTTGTGATACCTTTAAAAATGTGACTTTTTTTTTTTTTTTTTTTTTTTTTTTTTTTTTTTTTTTTTAGAGATGAACATATTTGTAGTGGGAAATGAACGCGTTTGAGTGTATTTCACTCTCCATTACCCTCCCACCCTCAGTGCCCCCCCCCAGTGGCTTTGGACCACATGTTTTAGTACATTTTGGGCTCTTGGCATGTTCAGGATTTAAGGCCTCTCTGAGAACCAGAGGGGCTACATTTACTCTCCCTTTTCCCACTGTTTGGGAGGTTGCTGTTCAAGCTCATAAAAGTCATTTCCATTTTCAAAAGCAGAGTTGGTGAAACACTTTGGAAACTTTCCCTGCACCCCCTACTCCCCCCACCCCGCCCAACTCCATCTTCTTGTTCGAGAAATGCAAATCTAAAGCCGATCCTATTTTATGTTAAAAAGTGAAAAACATTTCAATGTATTCTTGTCTTGTATGACTGGCTGAGAGCCTCTAAATCCCCACCATTTACCAAATTAAACTAATTGAAAGTGCTTCCAAAAGCCACATCTGTAGGCTGACGTTTGTCCCTGCCTTTCACTTTCGGCTCGGGAAACTGTTCTCCATTCCATTGATCCCTGAATAGTCATGCCTGTCAGGAAGCCACATCAGCCATTATCATTCTAATTTTACTGCCTTTCTTGGTCCCTAATCTAATTTGCAATGATGCTTAAGCATTTCGCAAGGCCATAGCACTTTCTTCAGAATTTCAACAAGAGCATTAAACCCCCAATTTACATTAATGAAGTGCACATTTAATTAGGGGAGAGGGTAAATGGAGGGCTCTTCAGGAGCAGTTTGTGTGATATGATAAGCACTCGAGAAGGGAAGGAGATAGATCTGATAAAAGACTTGCCATATATCAGGCGGCTGGATTTCTTTCCCTCACCCCTATCTGTTTCCCAGCCTCATCTTCCTTCTGCTCATTTCCACCCTTCCATCAGCTAACTCTACCTCTCTAAAATTTGCTTCAGAGCCACGACAATAAAATTATGAAGGCAGACCTGTCAACAGGGGAGGACCAGGCAAAGAACTATTTAAGAGGATCATTTGGTTTTCAGTTCCCCTGCTGCCCCCCAAAGGGGAGATTAACTTGTTCTTTTAAATAATGAGAAACATAGGAAACCATCTCCAGTCTCCTGTTTAATGAATGCATTAAGCACACAGGCTGAGCAGCGCAGTGGTACCACACAAATTTGGCTTGCTGTTGTGGAAGGAGTGGGCAAGAGGGAGGGCAGGGATGAATTTCTGGTGGTAGATCCCATGCAATGAATTCATTACCACATATTACCCAATGTGCAGTGATGTCACACAGTTGAGTCTCTGCCATAGGCTCTGCTGGGCCAACCTTCTGACATGGGGAGGTTGAGTGTGTGCATGTCTATGTCCACATGTGTATGTATCTTTAGACAGAAATTTTTTCCTTCTTTTCGTTTAGCCTTTGGAATATGAATTTTAGATAAGCATGCTTTTCTCTTGTTGTGGGACCACATATTTTCTTGTTAATCCATAGTTATCAGGTGCAGAGGTGGGGATAAGACATATATATGAGTTTTATTTTTGGAATCTTGATGTTTTTCCTTCAAGTTCTCCTTCTCTTTTATGTACTAACAATGATGAGGATTAGAGCCCTCTCAGAAATACAGTGATGTGAATACAACAAGTGCAACTCAATAATGGAATGTTGTTTTATGGTTAACATCTTCACAAAGATTGATATTTTGGAGCTCAAAATAAAAGCATTTGTTCACGACAGGATTTCGTTTGCTTTTCTCACAAGCATAAACATTTTATTGCATGGGAAAATATGTATTTTACTAACTTACCAACACTAGTTAGACAGTAATGTCAAATACAATCCTCTTTCTATTACCTTACTAAGGTACTTGATGACAGGTCACCCATCTTTGGGGAGCAAGCACCATTTTCAAGCACAGACAAGCATAAGCATTTTTCTAAGGGTCATACTTATAATTAAGCAGGGAATCACCTCCCTTTCAAAAACATAGCTGTAGTCATTGCTACCATTTCTGTGCCTTCACTATGACTTTGAATGGCAGGAAAGAAGGCCCTGAAAAATAATCCCCTAGTTGTATTTTTGGACCTGAGCAAAATAAATTAAAAAAAAAAAAAAAAAGCAAGCAAGCCACCTGGGCAGGGGTAAACAATGAGGAAGAGAGGAAGAGGCAATTAATATGAAGGCATTGGATAGTGAATGGGAATTTGAAAAAAAAAATGAAATTTGGATGAAAAGATTAAGGGGTGAGATAAGAATAACACTTTTCAACTTAATATGTAGGCTTTTAGTGGACCCTTCTTGGTTAGCTGCATAACTTGGGTCAATGTACTTCATACGTGTAATATCTGACTTTCTCTTTTGCAAAATGACAATAACAATAGTACTTCATAAAGTGGTTCTGAGGATTAAATGAGATACTGCACATTAAGCACTGGTGTCTAATAAGCACTCAATAAATGATGTTAAAGAGAGAATATAGAAAGCACTCAATAAATGCTACTAGAGAAGAAAGGAAAGATAGTTAAATTAACTGATGGAAATCTATGGAGGGTTGAGAAAGTTATGCAAGGGAATACATACTGAAAAGAAGGAATGATGAGGGCAAAGGAAGAATAAACTGTTTTGGATAACCAGGATTTTAGGTGTGGAAACTTGTGTCTTTTCAATGGATCTGTCCAAAAGAGGAAGAGGAGACTGCTGAAGACCATATCAGAGAGGGAGAAAATAAAATAGGTTGATGACACATTCAAGGATTCATTCGCACTGTAGGCTGACTATAGGAATTTATCTTTTCTGATAGCCACCTCAATGCAGGTTTTTGTTTTGTTTTAAATGAACTGGGGAAGTTTTGCCTATGTCTGAAATTAGAAATGTCTTTGTTTTCTGGGTGAAACAAAATTGCTTCTCTCTGAAAACGACAGCACCCACTCCTTTCTCCTTCTCATCTTCTGCCCCTTCCTCCTCTACCAGGGATAGAATATCAGTGACATCCTTTTCCTTAGCATCCACCTTTCTTCCCAGAGACAACCACTGTTACCAGGTATTTTGGACTCTTCCAGAGGTAGTTTGTGCATATACATGAGACTCAATTTTAAATTTTGCTCTTCTTTAATCTCTTTGATACTGCCCAAGCCTGGAAGGAATCATTTAAAAGGTCAAACATTAGATTCTTTTTTTTCTAGTTATAGAAATAATACCTGATCAATTATTAAGAAGCTTAGAAGAATGCAGAACTGTATAAAGTCTGCCTTTTTAGAGTATTTATAGTTCAGAAACTGACTGAAAATAGTCTTTATGAGGAAGATACAGAGAGCTGATTTACTTGCTCTGCACTGCTACAGGTGTTGTGGATATCTGGAAGTCACCTCCACTCAGGCCCTCAGTTCTTGCTATCAAACTCACCTCTTGGGGTAGAAAACGGTGCAAGAGGAGGTAGGCTAAGAATTGGCCTGTGTCATCTTTGTACTGGGAATAGAACTTGCTGGGGCACCACTGGTCTGGGAGCTCCCTGGAGCCAGGGCTGACTCCGTCCCTTGCCTGGGAAGTGCCTCAGAAACTTGATCCACAATTACAACATTCATTCCTCATCTGAAAGGTGAAAGGGCTGCTGTATCCTTGTGGGGACTAACTCTAATGAAACGGGTGATGGTTTTGTATTTGTGTATTTGCACAGCAGATGGACTGTGACTCTTTTTTGAGCAAAAGAAACTTGGTGCAGAAGCTGAAGGATGTGCAGCCAAGACTTGCTCTGAGTACTGTGGACTGTTCATAGAGTGGGCTGAACCTGGCCCTCATGTGGTCCACTCTGCCTCTACCAATGGGCACCAACAGGGATTGCTGTAACCTGGACTTGGAAGCTCACTCAACCTATAGCACATGTGGAAAAATATGTGAACAAAGGGAAAAAAAAAAATGTCTTCTAGTCATGATTTCTAACAATGCACTCAAGGCCCGTCAGAGTAAGTGAGATTGATTTTTCATGTAATTATGCAATTTTCTCAAGCCTTCTTTAACCCAGTTTAATTAGGGAAGGGTAGACTGCAAATAGAATACAGTGCTAAGCAATTTTCTCTATAAAGTTTAGCTAAGAATATTGAAGGCATATTTGACTTTTCTCTAAATATACTACCTGATTGGTTGTGAGAATTAGGAACTTGAGCTCTTCAGTGAAGAACTTAAACTGGTTCTTTTGTGGATATCAGCCTGTGTACAAAACAGACAAAAGGAGGGACTGTGTGTTCTTTTCAGAGCATCTTTTTAAACATGCTATACATGCTATACTTAGGAAGAAAACCCATGTCACCTAGCTATCTTAAAACTCTCAGCGATTGGCCAGTTTCTAGTTTTTTGAGAAAAAAATCACTGCAAAAGCTGCTGTAGCAACTTTGCAGTGTTCTCTGTAACCTGAGGTTGGTGGTGTTTTCCACACTCTGTAGGTGAAGTATTAGGGGTTCACTGAGAGATTCAGCAGTTGTCTGAAACTCCCAAGAAGCTGAAAATAGAGCCCTAGATAGCAGCCAAGTTTCCTGCCCTGAAAGTGAAGAGAGAGACCTAAAAAATAGGATTAGATTTAAAGGAGCATATATACTTTCCAGGGGCTTATCTGAACCACGTCTCCTCTCTGACCCTCTTTGAGTTTACCCATCATAAGTAATAGCGTGACCTCTTCTTCAAGTCATTCAAAAATGCATTTGTTCTCCATAATAGAGAGAGAAGCTCCAGCCAAATTATATTCTAATGTATCATAGCCTTGAACCCAGGGACCATTTTGCATTGCTGACTAGGTGGCTGCTGAATATATTACTAGTCCTCCAGTGTTTGTGTCAGCTTTGTAAAGAGGCAGATTTCCCAGCTTGTCTCCAATATTGCTATTGTTAGGGCTTTTTTAGGGGGTGGGCAAAAATAAAAAGGAGAAAAATCCGAGTAAAATCTGAGTAAAAACATTTTTGAGTAAAATCTGCTTTTGTGGCTAGGTAAATATAGCAGTCCCATTAAATCTTATTCCTATGTGAATAGATACAGTCATGTTGAAAATGAGTGTGACTCTGACAAAATTGCCATGTAGGAACATGGGGCTGGGGCAGGTGTAGTCAGGTAGAGAAGGGCCAGAGAAACTCAAGGAAGTCAGTATTCTAAAGAAATGATTTCAAATTTCCAAGGCTCCTGCTGGCCTGAAGGATTTGTCAGTTATTCACCTAGTGACTTGGACATAAAGAGAAGAGTCCATAATACCTGATACTGCAGGTCCCCTTTTATGTGGAGAAAATACTGAAACACAGTTTTCCATTTTAATTTAAAAATCTGGACTTAGATTCGTGGAACAGGCAATCCAAGAAAAGCTTAAAATGACTTACTGATGAGAAATATCTTCTTCCACCAGAACAGGCTGGAGCCAGTCAGTAAGTGAAGCCAGTGCTCAAGTAATAAATGCGGCATTGTAGTTACCCATGCTTTGCTAACTCACCTATAACCATAGCATCTGAATCCTTTGCCAGTGAATCTATGTTAGCCAGAACCCTGACACTGCATTACTCATACAGTGCATTAAACAGTCCCGTAATGGCTACACAGAGGGTGTTACTTCCCAAGTACTCTCTTAGTGCCACAGAGGAATAAAATGGGGGAAGGGAGGATGGAGTCCAGTGTGCTATCAGACACAATCCCATGCCAACTTGGCATTACCATCATTTGGGATCCATGAATCCCTCAGACTCAGGTCTTGGAGCAGTTTTCATGCATGAGAAGGGAAGTTGGCAGGGTCAGAGACAATGTTTTCCTTTGCCTGGAGGCCCCAGTGGTTGGATTGGGTATTTACACTGCCTGAGTTTGCCAGATTATCACTCAGTCTTCCCTTCTAGCCTACTTTGGGTGTGTAGACACTGCCTGTGTGAAACTAAGAGGAAAAATTGCCTTCCCCCTGGTCCCCTGCCATTGCTTCTGCCAACTTCTCCCTGCACATGTGAATTTGGCCACTTGGAACCTAGTGTATTCATGGCAAGGTGAAAGTCAGTGAGATAGGGAAAACTATACTGTCCAATAATCTTGGAAGCATCCACTTGCCATCTTTCCCTGGCAAGCAACAGTTTATCACAGACCAATTGGGAAGGATGAATATTATGTTTTCATGAGGGGTGATAGAAGGGCTAGAAGGAGTAACTGGATGGAGAACAAGAACAGGTATAACTGTTTCTTTTCTTTTTGTTTCTTACTTGCCAAGCTTAAGATTCATGTTGCAAAGAGAGTATGGTGAAGAAATCTGCCACCTGGGGCATTGCAGATCTTCATTCGAATCTCTCTTCTACCATAAACTAGCTACCCAACCATTCTGAGTTTCTTCCTAGGGAACATTGGAGGGTTGACCTTGGTGCTGTCTTGAAAGTCCCTTCCAGGTCAGATGTTGGATAGTCCATCTACATCTTTCTGTCTCATGGCTTCCCTATACCCACAACCAGCAGGACCTGTTCATTTGATTACTCCACTTGTTCAGATGACAAAAATCCTTTCTCTTCAGCTCCAGCTTCTTGAAAGTGGCCCACAATCCTTCCCTTAATTTTCTTAAGGCTTTTGGAGGTTTTGGCTTTTTCAAATGGCCACCCTGGCTCTGCGATGCTCCTAAATATGCTCCCTGCCAAGCCAATGGCTTTTTCTCATCCTTTCTCAGCTTCCTCTGACCCTGGTGTGTTTGACAAGGTTGACTACATGCTCCTTCAAGAAATTCCTTTCATGTTTTGTTACCTCTGGGATACTCAAGATAGACTCCTTTCCATCTTCTCCTATTACTTTGCCTCAGACTCCTTTAAATCTCCTTTCTCATCCTGCCACTGTTTCTAATCTTGGAAGTTTTCTCTGGCTTTTTTTTCCCCCATGTTCTTTGTAATAGTAACACCTCCCTCGGAATCTTCAGTTCCTACCTTCCTAGAGGACATCTAGAGGACATCTAGAGTGATGTCCAGAATCTTCTCCTGGGCTCTAGAGTCATCCATTCAGCCATTGCTTCTTGGCCTTTTGGCTAAGATCAAGTATAGAATCATCCATTCAGCCATGACCTGAGTTTTTCCATTTGGATATTTGACTAAACAACTCCAGTCAGCAAGCAGGTCTGAACCATATTCATTTTCTTGCTTCTGAAATCAGTTGCTGAAAATGACATTTGAATCCTAAAAAAAGTGCCAGCTTCTCTTAATCCCCTGACAAGAATACTTGGCCTTTCATTGTTTCCTCTCTGTTATCAGGATATCTAAAAAGTTACTAAATCCTGCTGATTCCCCAAGCAAATTGACAATCATATGTCCCTTTCTTTTCTATTTATACACCCCACCCCTCGGTTCCTTTTCATTTAGTCAGTAAAAATAACTGACTCCTGGAAGGGACTGGATGATATGCTATGAGAAAGGCAACATGTGAAAGAAATGGCATTTTTTGAGGAGAACACAGGCAGCAACCTCTTTGACCTCCACCACAGCAACTTCTTCCTAGAAACATCACTAAAGGCAAGGAAAGCAAGGTCAAAAATGAACTATTTGGACTTCATTATGATCAAAAGCTTTTGCACAGCAAAGCTTGGTCAAAAAACCAAAAGACAACTGACAGAATGGGAGAAGATATTCACAAATGACATATCAGATAGAGGGCTAGTATCAAAATCTGTAAAGAATTTATCAAACTCAACATGCAAAGAACACATAGTCCAATCAAGAAATGGACAGAAGACATGAATAGACATTTCTGCAAAAAAGACATCCAAGTGGCCAACAGATACATGAAAAAGCGCTCCACATCACTTGGCATCAGGAAAATACAAATCAAAACCTCAGTGACATGCCACCTCATACCAGTCAGAATTGGTAAAATTAACAAGTCAGGGAATGACAGATGCTGGCGGGGATGTGGAGAAAGGGGAGCCCTCTTACACTGTTGGTGGGAATGCAAGCTGGTACAACCACTCTGGAAAATAGCATGGAGGTTCTTCAAAAAGTTGAAAATAGAGCTACCCTACAACCCAGCAATCGCACTACTGAGTATTTACCCTAAAGATACAAATTTAGTGATCTGAAGGAGCACATGCACCCGAATGCTTATAGCAGCAATGTCCACAATAGCCAAACTATGGAAAGAACCTAGATGTCCATCAACAGATGAATGGATAAAGAAGAGGTGGTATATGTATATAGATATAATGGAATACTATTCAGCCATCAAAAGAAATGAAATCTTGCCATTTGCAGTGACGTGGATGGATCTAATTAACATTTTTAAATGATCTGATCACCTCTTTTTTTTAAAGAGTGAATTTTTTTAAAGATTTTATTCATTTATTTGACACACAGAGAAAGATTACAAGTAGGCAGAGAGAGAGAGTGGGAAGCAGGCTGCCTGGTAAGCAGAGAGGCAGATGTGGGACTTGATCCCAGGACCCTGAGATCATGACCTGAGCTGAACGAAGGCAGAGGCTTAACCAACTGAGCCACCCAGGCACCCAATATGATCACCTCTTAACTCAGAAATCACCAATGTTAGATAGCGGATGGCCACTCTTTTTAATATTTTCTCCTCCACTGGGGAAGTGATTTCAGCCCAGAGATCCAAGCACCTTACAATTCTGACAATCAAGAAACCCTTTAAAGTCTTGTGCTCTAAATTTTCTCATTTCAGCATTGTTTGCCTTCCTTTTTTCTTTTTCAGATGCTTATGTTTACAATTTCTCAGAGTTTTAGTCAAAAGGGTGCATTTCCTCAGCTGGAAGAATCAAACTTTGAAAGTCTTGCCTTCCTTTAACCCTACATTTAAAAATATAGGTTAAAAAAATAAGAATATAAGGCTTTATTCATCTCTAAATATGCAAGCAAGGCAACTGATATTTTAAATAGAAAATTGTCCACCATGAAGAAAGCCACAAACAATGGCAAGATTGAAACTTGTAATCAGATGCTTCTAACGATTTGTGAATATATCAATAGATTCCTGAGTCATCAGATATTTGACATTATGTAGAGTTAGTTTGAGTCTAGGTCACTTATCCCCTGGAAATGTTTGGGTGGAATGGACCTGAAATGTGTCTCGTGAGGTCTTTGTGCTAATATCTCTAAGTACACTGGGTGGGAAAGAGATATGTTTACATGCAAAGAAATATCCTGCACTTGGAGTCATTTGTTAATAAACTGGTTGAAGGATATAAAAAGTTTTAAAATGCTCAGCAACATTTTAGTCAAAGAAATTTCTTTTCCTGATGGGAAGCATGGCAGGAAGAACAAATAGAATAAATGAATGAGAAACGGGAAGTCAGAAAATAGCAGAAAGATTTAGCCCCTGTAAGTTTCTTTGTACATTTTTATTTATATTTTAATTCATTTAAATCTATTTACTGAAACATCTAGCTTATTTAATAAACTAGTTTTTCACACAATTAAAAGCCTAGAACAGGAGGATCTTGTGTCTTTGGTCACCATCAATAAGAAAAAAACTATCCCAAAGAGTGGGATTGGAACTGCAGAGCTAATGCCACACAGAGCTTGTAAATTAGAAATATCTCCTATTAAAACTATTTATTCTGTAAGAGATCTGGAAATAAATTTCAAATTCCGTTTTATCCCCAATGCTTGGTATAAGGCTTGTACATAGGGGTTGTTCAGTAACTATGTGAGGAATAAATAGATTATTAGAAATAAAAAAAATACTTATTTTATGCCACAATATGTTTTAAGCTCTTAAGTTATATTAGTAGACAAAGCAAACAAACAAACACAATCTCTGTTCTTATTAGCTTTCTTTAAATTTATACCATTGTGTTAAGGGGAATGGGCACAATTTGATTTTTTTGAGTGATACGTTTTAAAGGTTGATTTTATTTTTTAGAACAGTTTTAGATTTGCAGCAAAACTGAAAACCTAGTTTAGAAAGTTCCCATGTATCTCATATTCAGGTTCTTCTTTTATTAATATCATATGTCAGTGTAATACATCTGTTATGATTTATGGACCAATGTTAATACATTATTAACTAACACCAAGAGTTTTTTTTTAGAGTTCCTTAGTTATCTTTTTTTTTTTTTAAAGATTTTATTTACTTATTTGACAGAGAGAGAGGGCAAGCACAAGTGGTGGGTAGTGGCAGGCAGAGGGAATACCAGGCTCCCCACCCAGCAAGGAGCCTGATGTGGGATTCTTATCGCAGGAGCCTGATGTGGGATTCTTATCGCAGGACCCTGGGGTTATGACCTGAGCTGATAGCAGATGCTTAACTGACTGAGCCACCCAGGGATCCCTAGATTTCCTTAGTTATCTAGTGTCCTTTTCCTCACCCAGGAATCTATCCAGGATACCATATTACATCTAATCATTATGTCTCTTAAGGTCCTTTTGGCTGTAGCAGTTTCTCAGATTTTCCTTGTTTTTGATGACATTGATAGTTTTGAGGAGTATAGATCAAATATTTTGTAGGATGCCCAACTATTGGAATTTGTCTGATGTTTTACTTATGATGAGATGGGTTGTTGGTTATTGAGAGGGAGACCACAGAGGTAAAGTGCCCTTTTTATCATATCATGTCAAGGGTGCATACTATGAACATGATTTATAAGTGTTGATGTTGACCCTTGGTCACCTCGCTGATGTAGTGTTTGTCAGTTTTCTCCACTTAAAAGCTACTCTTTCTGCCCCTTTCTATACTGTATGCTTTGGAAAGAAGCCACTATGTGCAGCCAACATAAGGCCTGAGACTCATGACCCCCTCTTTCCTGTAGGGTGGAGTATCTACATAAATGATACATAAATCTACATAAATGATTTTGAATTCTGCAGTGAATTGAATGAATGAATTGAATTTTGAATTCTGCAGTGTTGTCTCCCATTTATTAATTATTTAAATTGTTATGTATATCACTATGGACTACTCATGGATATTGATTTTATACTTTGTGCTTTAATTCTATACTAGTTTTTTAATTATGCTGTTCAATTTTTTTCTAGTTCTGGGAACACTTTTAGTTGCTTCTATGCTCCTTTTCTTGCCAGAGAAATTATAACAATTTTAATATTGACTCACCGTATCTTGATGCACTCTTGATGGCACTAACACTTTAAAAACATATTTAATTTAATATTAAATATATTTAATTAAAAAACATATTCAATTTAATAAGAGGAAAAGTTATGTATGTTTGTTATCTATTGCTGTGAAACAAAGCCAAAACTTAGTGGCTTAAAATAACATGACTTATTCTTCCTTATATTTCTGTGGGTTGAGTGGACTTAAGCAGATAGTTCATCTGTTCAGGTGGTATGCCATGAGGGTCGCTCATATATATAGTATGCTCCTTTGACATATCTCCATTGTTGTCTCTCTGTGTGTGTGTGTGTGTGTGTGTGTGTGTGTGTGTGTATAAGTGTTAGCACTTTGTTACTTTCTGACATAAGATGTTCCAAGATCATCTTGTATGTTTCCTGTTCCAGTACTAGAATTGGTCATCTCTGTAAGGAGTCCTTGTTCCTTTCATTGGAGTATGGTATTAGAAACCAAGATATGGGGTGCCTGGGTGGCTCTGTGGTGGGTTAAGTGTCTGCCTTTGGCTCAGGTCATGATTTTAGGGTCCTGGGATCTGGCCCCATGTTAGGCTCCCTGCTTAGCAGAGAGTCTGCTTCTCCCTCTCCTTCTGCCCCTCCCATCCTGCTTGTGCTCTCTTTGTCTCTCAAATAAATAAATAAAATCTTAAAAAAAAAAAAAAAAGAAACTAAGATCTGGGACCTAAGTATGCTTGTTGCTACAGGGATATAATTTCTTTTATGCTTCTTCAACTGACAGAAAAACCAAGTTGATTTAAAACATTGCTTGACTTTATCACTTAGAATAATCTCCTCTACACTCATCCGTATTGATGCAAAAGTTAGGTATTCATCCTTTCTGATGGCTGAGTAATATTCCATTGAATATATGGACCACATCTTCTTTATCCATTCATCTGTTGAAGGGCATCTGGGCTGTTTCCACAGTTTGGCTCTTGTGGACATGCTATGAACATTGGGGCGCATATGGAGGACATTAGGAGATGGAAGGGGAATGAAGAAGGGGTAAGTCAGAGGGGGAGACAAGCCATTAGAGACTATGGATTCTGAGAAACAAACCAAGGGTTTTAGCGGGGAGGGGGTTAGGGAGATGGGTTAGCCCAGTGATTGGTATTGAGGAGGACACATATTGCATGGAGAATTATACGCAAACAATGAATCGTGAAACACTACATCAAAAACTAATGATGTACTATATGGTGACTAGCATAACATAACAAAAAAAGTGAATATTTCAGGCATTTCAGTGAGTTTAATAGTGTCCCCTCAAAACTTGTTCATCCACTGGAAACCTCAGAATGTAACCTTATTTGGAAATAGGGCCTTTTCATATGTAATTAAGATAAAGATCAAGATGACTAGATTAGGGTGGGCCCTAAATCCAAATAGAGTGTAGAGACAGAAAAGGACACAGAGTCACAGGGAAGACCACGTGCAGAGATTCGGGTTATGCTGCTACAAGCCAAGGAAGAGACGAGGAAAGGTTCTTCCCTAAAGTCTTTGGAGTGAACATAGCCCTATGAAAACCTTGAACTCCAGAACTGTGAGAGAAATCAATTTCTGTTTTTTTTAAGATACTAAGTTTGTGGTATTTTATCATGACTACCCTAGCAATGAATACAGGCAAAGATAGTATCTCAGTGTCTTTATCCAAGCTTGCATGCAGTAGAGAACTCCACGCTGGGAGGATAAAGAGGAGGAGGAAGAGGCAACTCATTGGAAGCAAGGATGCAGTAGACTTCCAGAATAGGAAGGGCTTCTTGGTACTGTCCTTTTTCCCTGAACAGTTTGGGTTTCCAAGGTTTCCCAGGTGAAGTGAATAATGAGAAATTTTGTCCTGATGCTCTCTCTCTGTGCCTTTATACAGACACTCGAATAGGTTCTGACACTGGGTTTTGAGGGGGTAGGAGAGTACCATGGATTGAGTGTCTAATGTGAGTTAGGCTTTTCGCATGGGCTAACTCTGTTCATCCGAACAAGAACCTTATAAAGCAGGCAGAATTATTACCATGTTTTACAGATGACAAAATAGAGTTGGAGATAGCTCTGGCCCAGAGCTATACTTAGTTATGTTGTGATGTAGTTTTATGAAGCAGTTTTACCTTTAATTCTTGAGATACTTGTCTACTATACCACCTCGAGTTTCAACACTTTTTTGTTTGTTTTAGAATGACCATCATCACTTCATCTGATTTATTTTATTATGTTCAGTTAGCCAACATATAGTCATCATTAGTTTTTGGTATAGTGTTTAACGATTCATTATTGCATATCACACTCAATGCTCATCACCACATGTGCCCTCCTTAATACCCATCACCTGGTTACCCCATTCCCCCCGCCTTCTGTAACCTTCAGTTTGTTTCCCAGAGTCCAGAGTCTCTCATGGCCAATCTCCCTCTCTGATTTCTTCCCATTCAGTTTTTCCTCCCTTTCCCTGTGGTCCTCTACACTATTCCTTATGTGCCACATATGAGTGAAACCATATGATAATTGTCTTTCTCTGCTTGACTTATTTCACTTAGCGTAATTCCTTCTAGTTCTGTCCATATCAATGCAAATGGTAGATATTCATCCTTTCTGATGGCTGAGTAATATTTCATTGTGTATATGAACCACATCTTCTTTATCCATTCATCTATGAAGGGCATCTCAGCTCTTTCCCACAGACAGGCTATTGTGGACATTGTTGCTATGAACATTTGGGTGGATGTGCCCCTTCTTTTCACTACATCTGTATCTTTGGGGTAAATACCTAGTAGTGCAACTGCTGGTTCATAAGGTAACTCTATTTTTAACATCTTGAGGAACCTCCGTACTGTTTTCCAGAGTGGCTGTACCAGCTTGCATTCACATCAACAGTGGAAGAGTGTATCCCTTTCTCCACAACCTGGCCAACATTTATTGTTTCCTGTCTTGTTAATTTTTGCCATTCTAACTGGTGTAAGGTGGTATCTCATTGTGATTTTGATTTGAATCTCCCTGATGGCTAATGATGTTGAACATTTTTTCATGTATTTGTTAGCCATTTGTATGTCTTCTTTGGAAAAGTGTCTGTGCATGTTTTCTGCCCATTTCTGAACCGGATTATTGGGCAAACACTTTTTTTTTTTAAAGGTAAAATTTCCCCTAATGTGGGACTGAATTCACAACCCCAAGATCAAGATTCTCATGCTCTACTGACTGAGCCAGGTGCTCCCTAAGCAGTTTAAACCTACCATCTAGAGGTGATATAACTTTATTTAAAAAAACAACAACGTTATTTTGGGGCACCTTGGTGGTTCAGTTGGCTGTGTCTGCCTTAGGCTAGGGTCATGATCTCAGGGTCCTGGGATTGAACCCCAAGTTGGGCACCCTGCTCAGCGAGAAGTTTGCTTCTCCCTCTCCTTTTTTTAAAAAAAAATTATATTTAATTTAATTTTTTTCAGCATTCCAAAATTCATTTTTTATGCACCATCCCCAGTGCTCCATGCAATACATGCCCTACCTAATACCCAGCACCAGGCTCACTCAACCCCCCACACTCGTTCCCTCCAAACCCTCAGTTTGTTTCTCAGAGTCCACAGTCTCTCATGGTTTTCTCCCCCTCCAATTTCCCCCAACTCACTTCTCCTCTCCATCTCCCAATGTCTTCCGTGTTATTCCTTATGCTCCACAAGTAAGTGAAACCATATGACAGTTGACTCTCTCTGCTTGACTTATTTCACTCAGCATAATCTCTTTCTCTTTCTGCCCCTTCCCCTGCTTGTGCTTTCTCTCTCAAATAAATAAAATCCTTTAAAATAAAAAAATATGATTTTATGTGATTAAATCATACATTTTGATTTGTGATCCACTCTTAAAATTTTTTTCATTTGGAAGTCTCATGAGTGTTTGATGCATCTTTTTTCTCCCCTTTCTTTTTTTATTACCTTTTGCCATCCTTTGGTTTGGATTTTTATTGCTTTTTAAGGGACAATCTCAAAAATGCCTTCACTGACCTTCCCAGTTATTTCTTGCCGGCATCCTTTCCTGCTCAGACAAACATACACAAAAACCATAAACCTGAGAAAGACTATTCCTGATCAATCTCATCTGCTTTGTCAGCCCTGTCTTTCCTTTTCTTCTATGTGTGTGCCTCCGCCATATTGCACTATTTTCTGCTAATTGGATGTGCCACGTGCCCTTTCTTGTCAGAAACTTTGTTTATGCAGTCTCTTTCACTCAGAGTATGTCCTTTCCTCCATGTCCACTTGTCAAAATGATTTAAGTTTCGGTTCAGAAGCTATCTTGTCCTTGAAGTCTCCCTTCAAGGGAGAATCATCTCCTTCTTTCATCTCTTTCTTTCCTCTGCCCTGAGGTATTTTACCTAGAGGATATGTTATATGTCCTAGATGAAAAGTTCCTTGAGGGCTGTCTTCATCACCATGTATCTCTTGAGCATCACATTAGTGTCTTGTTTAATGTTTGCTGAATACATGAGATAGATAGATAAGGGGCGCATTGATGATGTATACAAAATTTACTTAATGCTAAAACTCCACAAACAACAACGGTACTGTAAATCTGGGCGTCACTGGATTTTCAAACAGTGGGATAATTAAACCATCCAAAGAAAATGCAAATACTACTAAGTTAAATTGCCTTGTAATCATTTCTATCTTTGCATTGAAAAGAATCTGACTTGATTCTTGAGTTGTCATTAAAATGGTTTGGATGTTATGACAATAATACATAGAGAAAGTGGGAAAATAAAAACATTCATAATGGTATGGATGAAATTTAGATTTACAATGACTAAAAATGTTGCACTAAGAGACATTGAAGGCACATTATGTCACTTTAATTTGGCTTTTGAGAAAGATTGGGAGGTGGCTGAGGAATTAAATAATAGAACAAAAACCAGAATATAACTACAATAGACTCATGTCCTTCCAGAGGAAAGCTTGTACTCAGCATGGAGCTGCATCAGATCTCAATTCAGAGAAGCTTAGGACTCCTGTAGTGTTTCCCTCTTCAAAGCCTTGTGCAAACATGAACGAAGTTAATCTAATTAACTTATTAGCTTTTTAAGCTAGTGGTACCAATTAGTCACCTCATCAGACTCTGGCTCGGGTCTCATTGCACAGCGCTTAGCTATAAAGGGGCTTTCATCAAAACCCCCAGGAGTGCAACACATGGCATTTGCGTGTGTTTTCCAGAGAATGGCAAAAAGAGCCATGTGCAAGGCAATTATAGGGAACCCTCTCTGGGAAAACCTTAATCACAAGGATCATTCTCATCACCTCTTTTTAGAAAGTACATCACATATTCGGTTTCATTCCTAGAAGTATGAGCCCTTCCCTTAACCCGAGTCCAGAGAGTGATTATAAATGTTAGACTTAAATTTCTGGATGCCCATTGGGGTAGAGAGCCCCGTCGGCAACAGGCAATCTTAGAAGGTCTGGCAGTTTGGGTGGTATTTTTTTTTTTTTTTTTTTTTTAAAGAGGGAGAAAAGGGGATTCAAGCAGAGTGCAATGAGAATAGTGATCCCAAAATACAGCCCTCAAGGAAGACTTCCAGAGAGACAATGGCAAAGGAATAAATAAAAAGAAAGTTATAAATTCATCTATTTGCTCTTCCCTGACCCTTGCTTTTACTCCTCTTCACTGCAACTACCCTGGGAAAGGCACAATACTTTCCCCTGTCACAATATTGAGAAAAATTGAAATGGGGAAGAAAGACCACCAGATGCTTTATTGTCTTAGACGTTTCCACATAATTAGCTGGGGATAAAGGGCCTCTGCATGGTTTCATTGCATTGAATGAACTTGGATATTGCTACACAGTAGTGTGTTTTATGATTCATGCTCTGTTATCCTGTGGCTTTTTGAAAACTGCCAGCTACTTTATCACTGCCGGCCAAGCCTGGGCCCACCACTTAAAATGCAGCAATGCAAAGTTAACTGTGCATGACAGATGTCCATGAAATTGTTTAACACACACATACACGCTCACACAGAGCACAAAGCTGGCTCTGGCCCTCTTATGAGTCTTGCTGGCTCAATGTCCTTATTAAACATAAGTAAAAAGTAATATAGGGCTAGGAAAGAAATAAAAATTCATGAAATTACAAAAAGGAGAACATATTTTGGACTTTGGTTACATTGGATGCATTTAAAGTTTCAAAAGGTCCTTGAAAAAGTTAGAAATAATGAAGTCACAAGAGAAACAAAGGATTGGGGTGTCAGGGATTAGGTTAAGAAATTGGATCTTTGAGGTTATCTTGTTTTCTCTCAGAACTGGTATCACCAAGGTATTACTGTCTCCTCCCACCATCCTCCAGTCCTGGGTGCCACGGAGAGCATTTTTTCAGGATGGCCTTCATCTGTTTTATCCCTTGGTATCCAGTATCCTAACCGTCCCATTCTGTGAGTCTCTGTATCTTACGTTTCGTTTCGATCTTACTGCACATTCCTCTCTTCATTCTTATACCAGATCCTTTCACTTGCAAAAGGAATGTCCTTTTATAGAAGGAAAGTGCTTTTCCTAGGAAGTTACTCTACATTCCACTTTTCATGGAACGGTTTTTATACTGTGACATATACTGAATTGTAACATTTGAGGTGCCTGTTTCCCTCAAGATTCGAAGCTGTAGCATGCAGGGGCTGTGACGCACTCATCTCTTTCTGTCAGAGCTCAGTGTAGCCGCGGAGATACAGTAAGTAGATGTGAAGGGATACCCCATTTTTTACAGTGGCATGCCATGCTCATATGTTTTACCATTTCTCTGAAATTTTGAGTCACCCTTACTTCACCCTGCAGTGTGTCTTCGTCAGCTTAAGCTGCTCTAACAAAATAAAACTGATTGGGTGGCTTAAACAACAGAAGTGTATTTCCTAAAGTTCTGGAGTCTCCTACTTCAAGATCAAGATGTCAGCAAGGTAGGTTTCATCTGAGGCGTCTTTTCTTGGCTTTTAGGTGGTTACCATCTTGCTGTGTGCTCATATGACCTCTTCTTTGTGTGTATGGAGAGCTAGAGCTCATTTTCTTGAGTTCTCTTCTTTTAAAGACACGAATCTTATTGGAGGAGGCCCTATCCTTATGACCTTATTTAATCTTAATTATTTCCTTAGAGGTCCCAGTTTCAACTAATAGCCACATTGAGGGTTAGGACTTCCACATATGAATTTGAGAAGGACACAAATATTTAGTTCATAACAGGGTGAAGCCCTTAAGTTGTGACTAAAGTTTTTGGCTAATTAAATAAAGCTCCAAGTAGAATATCATGTCTCAGCCAAGAGTTTGGGGTATAGAAACTTTCTTTAGTAGTTCTAAAAAACCAAGAAGGTTGCATATAGCTCAGCTTGGCTGTCTTGGTATTAACCTCCTTGTATCTTCTCTTCTCCCTCATTCCTGGGGCAGGTTTCTCCTGCCATCCTCTATTCCCTTCAGAGAAGCAAAGCTGGCTTGCTTCTAGGCACCTGTGCTTCAGGTCTTTAGGTTTTTCAACTTACACTTCATTCTGTTGATCACAGTTTACCCATCCTTCGTTTCATTAATTTGGGAACATCTATTCCATACTCGTGATTATGGTGGAAGTGAATGTTAAAAACTTTGTTTTAATGCACTCTGAGGGTTACAGATTTGCCTTTTTGTTATTTATAGATATTGTACACTGTAAAGAAGCTACATTCAGAATCTTAAGAACTTTTTGAAATAAAAGCGAAGAACACATTGTAGAAATAAAATGAGAAACTTCAGTGGAATTTCCACTGTGAGGATTTTGAGTTTTCATTCCCCATTTTCTGTCCTTCTTTTCCCTTAACTTATGACACTAAGGAGAAAGGCAACTTCCCTTGAGCTGGCTGGCTGCCAGTAGTTGGGCCCAATTCAATCTGTGGGCATTGGGTGATGGGATGGGTAACTGCAGCTTCCTCCTGAAATCTGGGTTTCAGCAAAGCTTTGCAATGGAGTTTAGTCTTTTGTGCTCTGGCAGGCTAATCCATGCTTTACAAAGAGCTTCTTGATAAATCGTGATATTCCTGTATTCAGGGACCACAACTCAGAGAGAAGGGAGCTCATAGACACTTTCCTCCCAAACTCAAGTGGTTAATGTGTATGTTTTTGTTGACATTTCCCTCTGTTTATATATTGTTCTTTATGAGAGGTTAATATCTCAAAAAAGTGAATATGCACCGTATGGTGTTGTCATTTTAATCTGGAGTAGTTTAACTTACTTTGTAAAGCACTTTTTGGTGTGTTTTTAAGATTGTGCACCAAAGGATTGTTACTATATATGTGTGACTAGAAATAACTGAAGAAAAAAGAAAAAAACCCTAAACTCTTTTTTGACTTTTACATACACCCCCCCCCCCAATTTAATATATTCCTTATCATTATTAAAGGAATAAAACTCTATGTCTCCTTTTAAAACTGTTTACCCCTCTGGAGAATCATAATGTATCTCACTGGGGTGCCAGTTAAATTGTGGGGAAAGTAAAGAAAATGTGTGAGGGTCCCAGATCTGGGTGTGCTCATGTCTCTGTTGTGACTATGTGGCAGTTGTGTGGGGATGTGACTGTGTATTGGGTCTGTGAATTGTGAGTGTGTGTGGACTGTATTTTCTGCATGTGTGGACTGTGTGTGTTTGTGTGGAGATGGTGAGTATGTGTGGGCTGGGTGTGAGTGTTGGGATTGTATGTGTCTGAGTGTATATGTGTATGTGTGTATGTGTGTCTGTGTGTGTGTGTGGGTGTGTGTGTGTGTGTGGACTGTGGGTGGCCTGCTCAACATTTTGGTGGATGTTTCATTCCCACCCCTTTTACTACGACCCTGGTCAGACCACTTTTATGCCAGTGACAGCTTCATGAAGCACAAAACATGGAGCAATACATGGCATGAAATTGGCAACAAAGCCGAGCAAAAGGAGGAACAATTCTCTGGCAGGATGTGTTCACAATATGGCTGATTGGATCTGGAAGCAGATGCCAGCAGCGGGTATTGTCCTGGTGACTGAAAAGACATGACCCCTGAGAAACCAAAGACAAGGAGGCTCTCCTCCCGAACCAAGGGGGAGGGGAGAAGAGGTGAAACCAATGAATAAATCAGGCAATGAAAACCAGGGAGAAAAGAAAATGCTAACGAGGACTTTTTATGGGGAAAAGGGGCAGTTCAGTATGCAATCGCTCCGGCTCCCCAGCTAGCCGAACACTTTCTCAGACAATGGCTTTTTAACAGATGGGAGACCCAGTGAAAGAAGCCAAGTTTTGCGCAGTGGAGAATCCCTGTTTGTTTAGTCTGCTGCTGGGCAGGTGTCTGGAGAAAGGCGATCCCGCAGGTTAAGTGCCTGGGTGCCAGTTTAATACAGAGCAGCCAGGATGTCAGACGCGACTGGTTTTATGGGAGGATTGCACTTCTTAGAATGGTTTGTGAAATTCTGAAGAAAGGAAGTGGACTGGAAGTTGCCTCCTGAAGTGCCAGCCCTCCCTCTCTGCCCCTTTCCCCTTGCCTGCTCCCTCACCTCTCTGTCACCAGCCTGGGGCTAAAAAACCTTGTTGAAGAGCTGTCCATCAAGTAAAGGATTGGGAGGGATGGGAACAGGACACAGTCCGCGTTCTCAAACCAAACATCGTATTTCCAAAACTTTTAAGCACATAAAGACAATTAAGTGGGTTTAAAAGTGGGATGTAATCTTATCTTCATCAAATGGACTCTCTGAAATTGGACTGTGCTTGATAGTCTTTGCATTATCCTACAGATTCTAAAGCTATTTAGACTTGATCACTGCATCCGAAGTTCTTGTCTTGGCTTCCAAGAGTGTCCAGCTCTGTGGACTGGCTTGCGGACTTTGAGAAGGATAAGTTGGAGCTGTCGTTGGGAATCTACAGATCTACTCTTCCAGTTCATTGGCCTTTTTTTCCGGAGATTCTCAGGAGGGTGAAGGTGCTTTTTCAGAGATGAGATAGCTCTTGCAGAAGAAAAGCGAGTGTGTGGGCCTTTGGCCTATAAAGAGGAAAGGTTCAGAAGATTCTTACTCCTTATAGAAAGTATGTGTAATAGCTGCCAAAAGGACTATCCACATGAGGAACCTGGGGCTTGGTTTCCAGCCTTAATTATACCACGAGGAGGACATGTTAAAGGGTGAAGTAAGGATCTGGTTTGGGTGGGTGGCAGGGATTTTATTCCCTTTTATTTATGACATGTGAGTTGTATAAAATGCCAACACAATGCCCACCCCTCTCCTTACCCTTTCCTACCAGCTTATTCTCGTGAATTAGTAGTTTTTTTTGGCGATTTCAACCACTTTATTCATAGTGTAAGGCATTATCATGTGGGCTAGTATTTGCTTCCCTCTGAGACATGATTCACCAGGGTTGCAGTCTTATAACTCAAAAGCGGCTCTGGGTACAGGCATCCACAGGGCAGAGCTTGGCCGTTCCTGAGACAACACTTTGAAAAGATTTGAGAGAATGGTCATTAGAAATTGTGAAAAGCAGTAAACTTCTCCTTACATGTTAATAATAGAGTTTAATACTTTATTTCTGTGCAATCTCATGAAATTCATTTTATTTTAAAAGAATTTTTCAAAGGGATTATCATTTTTTGCATAAAGTTATCAATTTGCTGTTAATAGCTTTGAAATATGTTGAATTTTTTCACATGAAAACTAAGTATCTCGTTATTATCATCAAAAACATTTAGTGAGCAGCTCCAATGTTCAAAGAGCTGGTTTGAAGAGTGGTAGGACAGAGCCCTATCCCAGGGAACTCTGATACTCTTGTCTCATTCTTCCATGTCTTTCTTTGCAGTGGTTTAGATATCACCAAAGAGCATGTCTATGATGGGGGTGGGTGGGTGTTGAAGTACCAATAGGGAGGGGAATAATAATGGGACATTTTGTTGCACTGCCTTCCCTAAATAACAATGAGGATGACAAAATTCCAACTGTCACTTATTGGAAACATACAATATCAAAGCACTGTGCTTTAATTGATTATTAAATTCTCCCAGCTACTCTATGTGGTTTCTGTTTTTATTATTCCCATTTTATACATGGAGTCTGAGCTTAGAAACTCTAGTCTTTTAAGAAGTGGCACAGCTTGGATTTAATCACAGTCCTGTCTCACTTCAAAGGCATATACCTAACCATTTTGTCTTGTTGCTTAGTTCTGCTTGGCAGCAAATAAGAATGTATTTATTTGTTTAAAACTTATTATTTTATATAAAATAAAGGTTTTGATTAAGAACTGGGTCTTAGCAGTGTCCTGTGGTGAAATACAAATGTAGTGAAATACAAAGTGAGCAAATCTTTATGTATCTTGTCAAATGCATGATCCCGGGATGATGAGAGACAAAAAACATCAATAACTTTATATTCCACTTCCAGTTATCTATGTCCATTTAAGAGTTTTACAAAATCATTTCAGAATGCTGACAATGTGTGCTTTTACTATCTCCTTCATCAATAAAACAATGACATTGAAGTCTATTTTAGTTTTTGATTTTTCTTTTAAAAACTCTTCATTAAGATTTAGAGTAAGGGTTATTAATGGTTGAAATGATTATTGAAATGCCAAAACCAAACTAAGGCTGAAAACCTCCAAGTAGGCCCTGTCAGCAAGCGCCCACCTGACTCTGCATTCATAAAGGGGTTTTTAGTAAAGATGAGAGGTTTGAGGTAGTGTATGTCATTTCTATTAAGCTCATCAAGCAGTGGCTTCTCCATTGTTCCTGCATCTCGTCTGACACTCAAATTCAGTTTAAAAATGATTCAACTTGAATGAAATGAAAAAGTTATTTTATATTTACAGAAAAAAACCAGAAATGGAGTCTTCTGCCATTTTTGTTATGTGTTTGTGTGGGCTGTGATTGTATAGTTCTTAACTAGTATGAAGAAGAGAGAACCCAGAAAGGAAACCGGGTTCTTGTCTAAATGTCAGTTGAGAGAAGAATGTTCAGGTTAAGTCTCTCTGTTTACCAACCACAATTTGGAAATAAATGATTTTAAGGTCCCATTTAATTAAAATGCAGTTTGAGAAAAAAAACTTGACCTTTACAACCTTGATTCCATTCTGTTACACAGCAGGGATTTACACATATGCTTCTATTGGTGTTTTGTAAGTATGTATTACATATTTGTTGAAAGAATGAATAAATGCACATCTTTTCTTCAATTAGTCTAGACTGTGTACTACTTTAAAACATAGACCAGCTTATTCTCCTTTTTGTTCTCAGCCATCTGCTGCATACTCTATACTCCATACGTATTTGTTGAATGAATACATTTATTATCCCCATTTTACAGACAAGGAAACCAAGACAGGGAAAAGTTAAATAAGCAAATGGTGGAGAGTCAGATCATGATGATGTCCCTTTGTATCTGGGTCAGTTATGTGACTGCTTTGCTCAGTAGAATATGTAGGAGACAATATCACAATTGCTGAGCCTTGGATTTAAAAGACTGATTGCTTTCACTTCCTGTCTTTTTAAGGTACCTGGGCCATGTAAAAAGTCTCACTAAGGCTCCTGGGTGGCTCATTTGGTTAAGCAACTGCCTTTAGCTTAGGTCATGATCCTGGATTTCTGGCATTGAGGCCTGCATTGGGCTCCCCTGCTCAGCAGGGAGTCTACTTCTCCCTCTGTCTGCACCCCCTGCCCACTGTGTGCTTTCTTTCTCTTTCTTTCTTCCATGCCCTCTCTCTCGAATAAATAAATAAAATCTTAAAAAAAAAGAGAAAAGTCTGGCTAGCTTGAGACAGTAATTTTGGAGAGGTCTTACAAGGGGGCCCCAACTGTGACCAGCCTTCCAGCCATCACCTCTAGGACGCCAGACATGCAAGTAGAGTTATCCGCTCTAACCCCTTTGCCATCTGAGTATCACCAAGTGCCCTCAGTCAGTGCCAAGTGGAATGGAAGACACTTCCATCTGAGTCCTGAATTCCTGACCCATGAAATTGTGAGATACTTAAAAACAATTTAACAATGATGACAATGATGGCACCACCACCAAGGATGTTATTTAAGTCACTAACATTTTGGTAGTTTGTTATATATGGCAGTAGATAAATGGGAAGGAAGTCTGTAATTGAATGCAAAGGTATGGAAATCCACAAAGGAAGTATATAATTGAATAAAAGTTATGAAAATCCATAAACCTCAAGATGAAAGAACATCTGTGTGAGGAAAGAGAAAAATAGAATTATTATTGTCATTGGAAGTTACCATAAACTGCTTAGTCATATAGGTGACACATATCATGCTTTCTTGACACAGAGGCAAAATACAATAATGATGAATGAATATTCCATAAAAGTTGAGTATGTACATAATCTAGAGTCATTTTGCCAATAGTTTAGTTGCTTAAGTTGTAGAGGATGTAAAAGAAAACTATTCCTTAATTTCAGGTTTTTACTTGGATGTCTCACAGGTGCCTCAAATTTAGCATGACCAGCACTAGACTCAAGGTTTTCCTCTTTTTCTTCCCCAAACTACTTCTTTAGTTTTATACATCTCAACAGATGACAACCATATTTCTCAGGTTCAGAACTTTGGAGTTTTTGACTCTGCCCATATCCAATATTCAATCCAATTGCAATCTTATCTATATTACCCTCAAATTATACCAATTCTGTGGGAAGGCAAGAGGGTTTGTGTGAAGAAAAACAAAGAGATCCACACCAATTATAGTTGAAAAATTCATGAGGTTCTTTATTGTAAGATTTTTAAGAAAGAATTTAGGGGGTTGCCTGGGTGACTCAGTCAGTTAAGCATCTGCCGTCAACTCAGATCATGATCTCAAGGTTTTGGGATCAAGCCCTGTGTTGGGCTCCCTGCTCAGTGGGGAGTTTGGTTCTTTCTTCACTCCTCCCCTCTGCTTGTGCTCTTGCTCATTCTTTCTATCTCTCTCAAATGAATAAATAAAAAGTCTTAAAAAAATTTAAAGTCACCGCAGTTTAAGATAATGTATTTTATGACTCAGGCAGTGTTTTTTTATTCCTCAAAATTATTTGATCAGGATTAGTGTTACATGGAACAAACTTGGGTAGATTCAAATGGAATGTAGAACTGAAAATATCAAATGATATTGTAGAGACACATTAGAAAAAAATCTACATACTTAATTTTCAAGGAAAGTGTATTGATTAAATATGATTGGGGTAGATTTGGCCTGATAGCAGGAAAGACAAGTTTGTATAGTTACAAAAAAATGCTTATGCAATATTAATCTGTATTTAAAGAGAAGTCTCGATAAATAGACTTGATAAAGCAATTTGTATATATCATAAACATGCTCAAGGCAAAATTGTATGTCCTCTGTTAACTCCAGAATTCTCTCCACTTTTACTCAGTCATGCTATTTTTTGTTTCTCTCTAGTCAGTGACCCTCCCATTCATTCCCAAGCCTTGACATTTTCCTCTTCCTCAAGCCCTTCCCTCAAACCTTCCCACCTTCTCTTTACCTCCTTTTCTTCTGTCTTACTCAGGGTACATCAACTACTGTAAAAACCACACAAATGTCTGTATTAATCAGTGTAGGTATAAGCTATAATATAAAGCTCTCAAATTTCAGTGGATTAAAATAATGAGGTCACTTTTTTACCCACACAATAATTTAATGAAACTGTTTCTTGTTGGGTAGATATCCTACTTCATTATCTAAATTCTGAGCCCAATATCTCTAGCAAAATTCTAGAATTAATTATTGAGCAGAATGTTTATAGAAGGGATAATGTTTATTTATTCTAAAATTTCTAGCATTGAACAAAGTGACAAGCATTCATTCATTGATTTAACAAATATTTATTGAATGCCATCTTTGTATTAGCCACTGTTCTCAACCCTGGTAAAGTTGATAAACAAGACAGAAAATATTACAGTTTTCATAGTGTTTGTATTATAGTGAGGAGAAAAGGTACTAAGCACATTATCAATGAATGAGATAATACTAGGGCTCTGGAGAAAATACAACTGAGTGATATGATGGAGAATTGTGCATGTGCAGGCTAGTTCAGATTGATAGACCCTTTTGAAAATATGAGATTTTAATTGAAACCTGTCAAGATGAAGCTGACTCTACAATGTGAGTGAGAGGACATACCAAGCAGAGGAAGGAGTGGATGCAAAGGCTTCAAGCAGCAATCAGCTTGATGTGTTCTAGTAGCTAGAAAAGGATAGAAGAGGCATTTATAGACCTAATGGGGTTGGGGTATTATAGGGCCACATAGGCTGCCTTAAGGAGTTCAGATTTTATTCTGAATGTGAATAAAAATCAGTTGAGGAGTTTCAGCAAGGAGTGATATGACTTGATTTACTTTTCTCAAAGTTGGTTCTGGCTGGTGCATGGAGACTAAATTTTGAAGAGGGCTAGAGCAGAAGCAGAAAGATTAGCAGAAGCAGGGAGTTGCAATAACACAAGCAAAAGACAATGGATCTGACTGAGAATGGTAACACTGAAAATGCATAGAAATGGATAGATGCAGGCTATGTTTTAGGGTGAGCATTCACAGGACTTGATAGATTTAGATTCACCATTGAGCATCTGGATGAGTAACCTGATTTGAATATGCCAACTTTGAGGTACCAATTAAATATACAGATGGGATTATCAAACAGGCAGATGGATGTACTATCTGAAGTATGGGGGAAAGATCAGAACTAGAGATATCGGGTTTGGGTCATTGACCTCTATGTGAAATGGCTATAGCAATCTCTAACATCCCAATCAAATAGGCAGAAAAGGGTATTCCATGCTTTGTCTGTTTCCAAGAGAGAGGAAAGTTCCTCAGATTTATCCTTATACTCGTTGGCTAGAATTGCATCACATAGCACTACCTAAGCCAGTCATTGGCAAGGGCAGTGGGATTACCATAGTTGGCTTGGTTAATCAGAACTGGCCCTTAGGCTGGGGATGGGGCCCACCTTCCCCAACATCTAAGGCAATACAGATGAGGGTGGAGGTGTGGACAAATCAAGGGAAGGAGAAAAGAGAAGGCAGATACTGGGGAGGGGCAACCAACATTCTAATGAAAGTCTGATTCAGTTTTCTCATCATTAAACAGGACAGTGAGTAACCTCACATGGTATGTGCGAGATCAACTGAGACAATGGTAATGAAAGCTTTATAAATCATAAGGCAGTATAAAATAGTTAAGTTAGTCTGAATCAGACAGTTGCTAACATTGCTCCATTTCTTTTACTCTGGGGTTGCCAGTGCTTGGCAGTATTTCTTATTTTGTTGCTTAAATGTTTTTTCAAGGCTCTAGAAATGAAAATGAAAAATAAGTTTAGCTGCCCTTAACACTTTTTCTTTCCACCAGTAGATTCACATATGTTTTCCCCTTAATTTGTATCACTGTTTTTGTCCATTCTTATACCTACAAACTCCTGCATATGAATCATCATATTATTTCAAAACTTATGAAAAGGAAGTGTTCATTAGTAAGTGTTTGCTGAACTCTGAGGCATTCATTTGCCCATTGGTAGAGAGCATCATGTAAGAAAGTGACTTACCTGAAGTTGGCTGTTGGCCGAATTGAAATGACCATTTCAATTGGGGCTTGCAAGGTGGTAGGTGCTGATCAGAACATATAATGTCATCCCTGATCTAGAATACAGGAATTCCAGTTTTAATTATAGGTTTAATGCACATTGTGTTCTACTTGCTTCTCAGCATATTTATATAGATATTAACTTTTTTCACAAGTGTTTTTAGGACAAGGCACATGGCTATATTATGTATCAACATTGTTTTTAGCTGTTTGTTCACTCTGTCTTTGTTGTATGCTAGATCCTATACTAGGGTTTTAAATAAAATAAGTCAGCTGTGCTAGACCCTATACAAAGGCTTTAAATAAAGGAAGTATGATTTTTTATTTTATAGAACATATCCATTAGTAAGGAAGACAGTCATTAAAATAATAATCAGCTCTGCATCTGATATTTGTGGGGCCTGGGGTAAAAGGCCAAGTGGATGCCATGTATCAGATCAGAACTAGAGATATCGGGTTTGGGTCATTGACCTCTATGTGAAATGGCCATAGCAATCTCTAACATCCCAATCAAATAGGCAGAAAAGGGTATTCCATGCTTTGTCTGTTTCCAAGAGAGAGGAAAGTTCCTCAGATTTATCCTTATACTCGTTGGCTAGAATTGCATCACATAGCACTGCCTAAGCCAGTCATTGGCAGTGATAAGCTCTGACCTTGGCCCAGTTCATGTTTTCTTCTGGAACCTCAGGGCTCAAACTCTGGGAATTTCCTTGCAACTTGGAGGTTAAAGGAGACCTGCTCTCTCCCAAGTCAGCCCTTACAACTTTGACCCTGAGTGGCAACAAGGAGCTTCTGGCATGGGGCAATAAAGAAGGTGGGTTGTGTCCAGGGTGGTGACTGAATCAGAAACTGGCATAGGAACAGATATCGTGCAGGTGCCCAGGGAACTGGGCTGGGACTCACTTTCTCATCCTCTTTTAGGCAGCTAGAGGAGAGGGATGGGATGGAATATAGTCATTTGGGAAACCCTATCGCTTTGGGTGTTCTGAGGCCAACAACTTCAAACAAGGGGGCTTCTTGCTATTCATTTCCCAGGGCAGAGGCTAAGGTTTTCTTCCTCTTCAACCAACCCAGGCTCCTTTGCTCTCAGCCTGGCATGCTTTGTCTTGGTGTATGCTTTGCATGGTGTAGCTTGCTCAGTGCATCCCTCTTCCATAATTCACTCAAAAGTAGATTGAACTCTCAACCATCTTTCTTTGGAGTCTAAAAAAAAATAGTGTGTTCATTTTGATATTTTTGGTATGTGTGGTTCTCTAAAGCAAGAGGCCTAGGATAGAATCCCTTTTACCTGGGTTTAAGTGCAGCTTGCTGGTAACCTTACACATGCATATGTAATTACAGGCTGTAAGAAGGAACATGGAGGAAGAAGACTGAGGGCTAGCAGGGGGCATGTGTAGGAACCCTGTTTAGAGCAGTGGTGTGTGATCTATGTCAGGGGAGGCCTCTTGGAGAAAGTTTTATGTCAGCTGAGACTAGAATGGAGGCCTCTGCTGACACCTAATTTGAGCAATGTTCTCAAGTCAACTAATATATTTCATGGAAAGTAAGAGAGACTGCAACTTAGGTCTTTACAAAATGTAATCCTCATGTTCAGTTTCCTTTTATAAAAGCAGCAACTGGATCTCCCTGATATGAGGAAGTGGTGATGCAACATGGAGGCTTAAGTGGGTAGGAGAAGAATAAATGAAACAAGATGGGATTGGGAGGGAGACAAACCATAAGTGACTCTTAATCTCACAAAACAAACTGAGGGTTGCTGGGGGGAGGGGGTTTGGGAGAAGGGGGTGGGATTATGGACATTGGGAAGGGTATGTGCTTTGGTGAGTGCTGTGAAGTGTGTAAACCTGGTGATTCACAGACCTGTACCCCTGGGGATAAAAATATATGTTTATAAAAAATAGAAAGTTAAAAAAAAAAAAAGCAGCAACTGTTCATTACAACTTAAGTAATATAGACATGTAAGGTTAAGAAAAGGATTGTTTCCCATAAATCTACCTCTCAGTAAATTTGAAATCAACAATGTGATTTAATTTTCTCCTAGATTTTTTTTTCTCATACATACACTAATTTTAATGTGTATATAAAATAATCACTTACTATTTTGTAATATTTCACTGCTCCAGTGTGGGGCTCTTTTTTATTTCCATTGTAACCGCCAGTTGACCAGTCACCTACTTTCCAGCTCCCAGCAGTAAGAGCCATAGGGAACTGAACATGTCCATTTGTATTCCTTTCTATGGGGTAAATAAACTGTGGGTAATTAATTGCACCTAAAACTAAGATCCATATAGTTTCTGTGTCTTTTCTGAATTAACCTGTCTCGTGTCTGTGGACCTTCCAATAGGCTGGAAATAATTGCAACTTGGTTATTGTTTTCTTCCATCATCATCATCATCATCATTTGTTTCCCCTTCATTTTCAAAATAATACCTGAGGTTGCTGTCCTTATTCCCCTTTTAATGTCTGGGGACCATCTTCTTTTCCTTTATATTTGAAAATACATTCAAGCCCAGTTCTGCAGGATATGGTCCACATGAAATAATGAACTCTCTCTTGGTCTTATTAGTTATTGTCTCTGTTGGTTCCAGTACTGAATTTAGAGAGTCCTAAACCTACATTCAGTTTTTGGTTTGGCCATTTATTGGTGGTGTGAACTTGGAGGGGCAACTCTACTTATCAGTGTTCTTCTTGAAACATAGAATATCAGACTTCACTCTGTTCTCCCCTTAGGGCTATTGAATGATTACATTGAGGGGTGCCTGGGGGGTGCTGTTGGTTAAGTGCCTGACTCTTTGTTTCGGCTCAGGTCGTGATCTCAGTGTCAGGCTCATGCTCAACACATAGTCTGCTTGAGATTCCCCCCGGCCCCCACTGCCCTCTGGTACTACCTCTCTCTAAAGTAAACGAATACATCTTTAAAAGCAAAAGAAAGATTACATTGAGATGAAGTATGTGGAAGATCTTTGTAAACTGTAAAGTTTGTACCAGTGCTTTCTAGAGTAAGTTTCTGTTTTAACTTTCTGCTCTTTTAATGACTAATGACTAATGAGAAATCCATAGTCTAATTCCCTAAGAAGCACGTCCTTAATCAAACAAGACAGAAGATAGAAAAGTGTGCTTATTTGAATTCCTCCAACATGAATATGCTTTCTTTTAAATATGGAAAAGTTTTACATATGTCTAGTTTTATATATAGCATCATTTGTTTTAGTATATAGCCTAAAACTTATAAATAACCACCATACAAATATTTCCCAATTTCAAACATACCTTCTGTATGGAAATTCTGATGGTAAGATAAAGAGAACCTGCATTTATAATGAGTAGGCAGCTGACTTTTTTTTATGGTTGATATAGAGTTATGGTCTATTATCTATAGTTTGTTACAAATAATGCCTAGGAAAGGTTTTAGGTGATTCATTAGGTGGTAATTTAAGTTCATGCATATTATTATTGTTAATTAATGATAATAAAAACAATCCCAATGTTGGTATAGGGAGAGGTGACATCAAGTTTGGTAGACTTTTCTGAGAAGGTTCCAAACACTCCGTAGATTTGGGGGTTTTGTTTGAGCAGCTTTCTTGACCACTTTCGTAATCCTGAAGCTGAAGCCAAGATGAGTTATTACTCATTTAATGTGTAGGCTGTTTCTTCCCCCACCACCCCTAATTGTAAATTATACAATCTCAACCTCTACAGCCAGCAATATCTGACTTTATTGCTTTCCATTTTATGAAAATTAATTACAGTTCACATTCTGACACTGAAATTAAAGAGTAAGCACTAAATCTTGTACACAACAATAGGAAATTAAGAGAACATTCTTTATTATCAAAATAACATGGTTTCTTGTTTTTCTTCTCTTAAGGCATGGGGCTGTGAGATAAAATCAGATTTAAACAAACATTGTTCCTCCTTAACTTGTGTTACTGCAACATAAAAGACAGAGTAGAACTATGATATTTTAATTAAAAAACTCCAGCTCTTCCCATTTTCTCTCGAAGGACATTGTTTTATGATAGCACTATAGGCAATGAAACTCTGTCCCTGCAGACTCTGTCTTAGTAGAGACAATAAGGGACAATAGCGGACCAAATCACTGGATTCTATGAATGCCTCCCAAAGAAAAAAAAATTCTGCAAAGAACAATATAAGTATAAATGACAAAGAGGTTGAGATGTAGGTATGGTGTAAATATATTCCCTGTGGTTTCCCTTTGGCCACAAATTTCACAAGGACAACAATTATATATAATATCTAGCTTTATAAGCATTTTAGAGTTAGTAAAGTATTTTCAAATATAACATTTTATTTAATAATCACAATAATCCAGTAACAAAGTTATTTTATTTACTTGTTTATTTTTATTGAGGTATAGTGGACACACGAAGTTACGTTAGCTTTAGATATGCAGCATGGTGATCGACAAGTCTGTGTGTCATGCTAAACTCACCACCAGTGTAGCTACTGCCTGTCACCATACAATGCTCTTACAATACCATGACTCTGTTCCCTGTGCTGTAGCTTTTATCCCCATGACTTACTCATTCCATAACTGGAAGCCTGGATCTCCCACTCCCCTTTACCCATTTTGCCCATCCTCCCACCCCCTTTTCTCTGGCGACCATCGATTTGTTCTCTGTATTTATAGGTCTGTTTCTGGTTTTTGTTTGTTTGTTCTTTTTTTTTTTTTTTTTGGATTCCATATATAAGTGAAATCACATGGCATTTAATTTTCTCTGACTTATTCCACTTGGCATAATACCCTTTAGGTTCATTCACGTTGTTACAAATGGCAAGATCTCATTCATTTTTATGGCTGGGGACTATATCTATGTATATATATAATATATCATATATCCATATATATCCATATATATGATATATTTTCATCTATCAGTGGACACTTGGGTTGCTTCCATGTCTTGGCTATCGTAAATAATGCTGCAGTAAATATAGGGATGAAATATTTTTTTGAGTTAGTGTTTTCATTTTCTTAGGGTAAATATCCAATAGTGGAATTACTGGATCACATGGTATTTCTATTTTTAATTTTTTGAGGAATCTCTTTACAGTTTTCCACAGTGGCTGCACCAATTGTCATTTCCATCAATAGTGCACAAGGGTACCTTTTTCTCCACATTCTTGCCAACACTCTTAACTTCTTGTCTTTTGATTCTAGCCATTTTGACAGGTGTGAGGTGATATCTCATTGTGGTTTTGACTAGGATGTCCCTAGTGGTTAATGATGTTGAGCACCTTTTCATATGTCTACTGGCCATCAGAAAGTTTTTTTTTTTTTAAATATATCAAGCAGTTGTGTTTACATAATACAATCAGTAGTTTTCAAATATGTTATGGCCATGAATCCGATAAAAAACATTATGAGAAACTCCAATATGTAAAACTCCAATATATAAAACACATAAAAGTGGGGGTGAAATGATAGAAGCTGTCAGGCACCTGTTCACTCAATTTTTCCTATTCTTAGCTACTTTTTTTTTTTTTTTGAGGCACTTCTGTAGCAATCCACGGAGCATAGTTTGAAAACTGATGGCATAAAATTTAAAGTGTTCAATAAATGTTGTTCAAACAGCATTCACTGAGTCCTTCCTGTATACAACCATATAGTTATTGAGAAAGTTCTGTCCTTTTCTGTCACTGGCCCAGTCTCCTTCTGATAATAAACAGAGGGCATGTCTTTGAGAGGCTCTAAAATAAGCATGACACTAGCATCTGTTCTTGCCTTCGTAGCTAAAAACTAAAGGTGAGACCAAAAATCCTTGACAGGTTTTATTCCCACCATTATGAAGATACTGCACTAGATATTTACACAATTTAAGGCAGTGCTTTTAGTGTGTGTTGAAATATATCAGTACGGCATCTTGATACTCTTATGTTCAAAGGTATATTTATATTTGCCAGCCCAAATAAGTCAATGTTAACTATATTTCATGAATCAAGTGGTGGTAACTGCAAGTTCTCTTGCAGTGTAGCTGATCATCCATGTGACCCTCCCACTGGGAAATACAATGCATTGTAATGTTTCTGAGCTGCCAGGTTTTGAGTAACAGAATTTTTTTTTCCCCTCAGCAATATTCATTGTCATTCATCTGACATTTTGGATAAGTAGTCTGAGTCAAAGATTATGGCTAGAAACCATCAAATGGCCTCAGTTCTGTCTCCATGTTGGAATTACAATAGCTACTCTTCATAAATGAGTCTATGGGTTTAAATTCATTTAATTAATCCAAGTAAATCCATTATTTTCATTTAGTGTCTGCCATGTGTCGAATGCTATGCTAGCTGCTGCAGTAGTCAGTCAACAGAAGAGACATATACCCTGTCCTCTGTGAGTTTAGAGTCTGGTGAGGAAGCCATATAAATAAACAGACAGTTACCTGTGACTAATATGAAAAATCCTTTGAAATAGCACAAGGTTGTAAGTTAAGATACTTTGAGGGGGATTTAAGTACTAGGAAATGATATTAAAGGAATTGGTGTTAGATACATGCAAAAATGGTAGGTATTGGAAAGGAACTTCTGGAATAGCAGAGTATGGTGCTAGCTAAGTCCTTTTCTCAAAAATCAATGGAAGAACTGGATGAATCTTTCAAAAACATCCATTTAAGGACTCTAGAAATTGACCACAGATATACAAAAAATTTAGAAACATTTATCCAAGAAAAACAACTCAAATTTAAGTAACAGTAGGGTTTTAGCTCTTCAGCTCTATTGGCATAGAGGTTCTATCAGTGTAGGGTATGGTGTAGGAATTACTTGAGGGGGCTGACTTGATTTGGAGCAGGTGCATGTGAATTATAAACAGTAGCAATCTCAGTGGCAATCAGAGAATTCCAGCTTCACAGCTAGCTTGAGTTGTCATTGAGTTGGGTGGGGTAAACAACAGACCAACACACTGGCTAGAAATTCAGTAGGGAGATCTGGGTAAATGAGGTAGCCACTGTGAGCCTTGATAAGCTCTCACATATCCCGGTGGTTTTGAGGATGCATGCTCATAAAAGGCTATACACATTCCTAAGAGAGAGGAGAAAAGGCCTAGTTATTGTACTGGCCCCTGGCTCAATGTGAAGCCTAGAGAATGCTCAGGGGAGACATCTGGAGACCCAGCAGAAAGCAAAAGCAGGATAAGTTGACTGAACTTTGAAAGTAATTTTATCTCTTTATGAATATTTTAGTCACTGTGTCATGCCTTCCTATAATTTTTTTTTCCAGCTTTGTCAAGGCATAATTGACAAAAATTGTACAAAGTATATTTTCTGGACCAGTGCTATTAAATAAAAAATTAACAACTGAAAGAAATTTTGGAAGTATAGGAACCTATGGAAAATAAAAAAGAAACACATCCAGGTATTTGAAATGGAGGCATGGGCTGAAGGAAAATGGCAGCTCTCCTGTGATGGCATTGCTCACACCAAGCAAAGCTGCAATGGGGTGACTTTTGTGATGGCTCTAAGAAGGCAACTGGAAAAATTTCTTGGACAGCTTCTATGGAGTGGGACACACAGTGGGTGAGTGGGTTCTCACTGCTTGGCCCTACAGCCCTTGGGGGTGAGGAACCGCCATCAGGCTCACAGAAAGGCAGTCTGTGCCTATAGCACAAGAGGTACACAGTGTGCCAATGTGCACAGTGCCACACTGTGCTCGCTGAATCTGTGCAACTAGTATGGGACTCTCATGGTCCCTCAGGGCTGTGGTCTTCTCCAGAGTAACAAATAACCGGGTTTGGGAAGCTCCCTTCCTAGCTGGCATTGAAACTTTGTTCAAAGGTGGCCCTTAACAACTTTTTATTCTGTACTTCCTATGGGATTCCCTTTGGTTTCCATTTGTATTTCATTGGTATTCCATTTGTGTGTACCCACACCACCCTGGCTGCCTTCAGAGGTCATTTCTCCAAAATAGACTGCTATCTCTTAAAAACAAAAGCTACAGCGAATGCATCTGAAATGGATATTCACAACTGCTTTCTGCCTGAAAAGGTTGCAGAGCCTGAAAGAGAAGATAATGTTAAAACCTACTCACTTAAATTCATGGATGAAGATTCTGAAGGAAGTAACTCCTGACAGCCCAAGCCACAAAACTGATTGAGAATCAAAACTTAAGTATCAGGGTCAGGCCTTATTACTATCTTCAATAACAGGTGCTGTTTGATCAATTCTCAAGAAAGATTGGCTTCAAGAATGGGTGAGAAACGTGGTTTATTATGATTACCTCTAGGCTGATTTTCTAAATGATTTGTGAAGCTGTTTCTAGAAGATGAAAAACTGAGGAGCCTTCTGTCCTGGTTTTGGAGCTGTTTCACTTAAGAACTTATTTTAGCTTGTCATTTTCATAAGTACTTATTTCTGAAAATGTTTTTACTGTAAATTTAGGTTAAGAGGCCATGTCCCATGAATACTGTGATGTAACGATGCATGCATGGTTGTTATGAAAATAGAGTTGTATGTAATGTGGAAAAAAAAAAAGGAAAACATCTAAGTAACCCATGGGTCAAAGAAGAAATCACAAGGGAAATTGGGAAATAATCTGAATTGATTAAAATTGGAAACACAATTATGGTATAGCTAAAACAATATTCAGAGGAAATTTTATAGTGTTAAAAACCTATATTAGTAAAGAAGAAAGATCACAAAATATAACTTAAGGGACTAGAAAAAGAAGAGAGCCAACTAAATCCAAAACAAGTTGAAGAAAGGAAATAAAACATCTATCAAAAAATGGAAAACAGAAAAACTATATAAAAGAAATCAATGAAAAAGTTGGTTCTTTCATAAGAAAATTTTAAAAAATTGCCAAACCTTTATCAAGAAAGACTGAGCAAGCAAAAAAGAGAGAAGACTCAAGGAAATCAGGAATAAAAGAAGAGACATCACTACTATCCTCACTGAAATGAAAAAGATTGAAAGAAAATCCTATGAACATCTTTATACTAATAGATCAGAAAACTTAGTTAAAATGATCAAATTCTTAGACACAACTATCAAAAATGACATATGAAAAAATAGAAATTTGAATAAAAAATTTGAATAATACCAAAAGTATTCCCACAAAGATAAGTCCAGGTTCAGATGGTTTCACAGATGAATTTTATCAAATAAATAAAGAATAAAGAATACCCATCATTCCCGGGGCGCCTGGGTGGCTCAGTGGGTTAAAGCCTCTGCCTTCGGCTCAGGTCATGATCCCAGGGTTCTGGGATTGAGCCCCGCATCAGGCTCTCTGCTCAGCGGGGAGCCTGCTTCCTCCTCCGTCTCTCTCTGCCTGCCTCTCTTTGTCTGCTTGTGATCTCTGTCTGTCAAATAAATAAAAAATAAAAAAATAAAAATTCTAAAAAAAAAAAAAAAGAATACCCATCATTCCCAAGCTTTTCCAGAAAACAGAGAGGTAAGGAACACTTTCCAACTCATTTTATGAATTGAGAATTATTCTGATATCAAAGATATCAGACAAAGATAGTACAAGGGAAAAAAAAAACCTATGTACCATCATAATTTGTGAATGTAGATACAAAAATTCTCAAGATAATATTAGCAAACAGAATACAGCAATGTATATAAAGGTCATATACCATGACCAAGTGGAATTTATTCCAGAAATTCAAATCAGATTTCACATCCCATAATCAACTTTAGTGTAATTTACCATAGCAATACAATAAAGGACAAAAGTGACATAATCATTTCAATTGGTGCAGAAAATGAATTAGACAAAAGTGAATAACCATTCATGATAAAAACTCTTAATGAACTAGGAATAGAAGGGAACTTTGTCAGTCTGATAAAGGATGTTTATAAGAAGTTTACAGCTATCTCATACTTAATAATGAAAGACTGAATGCATTCCTTCTAAGATCAGGAACAAAGCAAGCATGTCTGCTCTCACTACTTTTATTCAGAATTATACTGGATAGTCTATCCAGTAAAGTCAGACAGAAAAAAAAAATACATAAAAGCCATCTAGATTGGGAAGGAAGAAGTAAAATGCTCCTTGTTCAGAATGACATGATCCTATATGTTGAAAATCCTATGAATACACAAAGAAACCTCTTGCATGAAAACGTGGAGTTGGTCAATTAGGACAGTTAGACAAACTGAAGGTAACACTCAAGTCTTTGCTAACCTAGCAAGCAAGAAGCAAAATTGGGCACGTGCTCTCAGTGTTCCATTTTCTTCATGGAATGGCCCTGGACAGGGGTCAGGTGGATGGAGTACAAATGGATCCTGAAGCTTCATGGACCCTTGACTCAGGAGAAAGGGGGAAAGGAGAAGGTAAAGAGTGAGGAATGGAAAGGCACTAATGTCAAAATGGCCCAAAGTGCCCCAGCGAAGGCCCGGATAAGGAGGTCTCAGAAAAGGTACAGGGAAAGTTAAGTGCCTCATTCTAGGTCCCAATAAGGACACTTCTCCATGGAAGTACCTTGGTTAGGAACAGATAGGCATATGAGCATGGCTAGCTCAGATTGGGGAACTGAGTTTTTGACTGCAGGATTGAGAAAACTGCAATGCACTGGCTGTATACTAAGTTTGGTATGAGAACGGAAGCTGCCCTCCTCGAGGCCAAAGTCTGTAATTGTTCATGGTTCAGACTAAAAGATCACATACGAGATTTTGACCTACCGTCAGAATCCTCAGAAACTACAACTAAGAAATGAGCTCAGCCAGGTTATTTGATACAAAACTCAATTATATTTCTATGTAATATTAATGAATCCTCCATAAATGAAACTAAAGAAATAATTACATTAAAAATAATATGAAGAAGAATAAAATACTTCAGGATAAATTTAATAAAAAGAGGTATAGATGTGTACACTAAAGACTGGGAAACAGCTGAGAAAAATTTTAAAAGATTTAAATAAATCATGAGCTATCCCATGTTCATGAATTGGAAGACTCAATAATGTTAAGATGGCAATTACTCCTATATTGACATACACATTCAGTGCAAAAGCTATCACAATTCCAGCAGGAATTGACATATTCCTGTGTAAAATTCATACATAAAATTCATATAAAAATGTAAAGACACAGAATAGCCAAAAAAATTTTGAAAGAGAACAAAGTTGGAGGACTTATGCTTTCCAATTTCAAAATTTACTACAAAGTTCAGTAATCAAAATGGTGTGGTACTGGCACAAGGAACAGATTTGAAAGTTCAGAAATAAGCCCTTATATTTATGGTCAATTAGTTTTGACAAAGGTACTAAGCCACTTAAGTGTACGTAAGGATAAAAAATGACTGTGAAACAATTGGATACCTACATGCAAAAAAGATGAATTTAGAATCTTACCTCCCACCATATAAAAAAGAAGAATCAATTCAAACTGGATCATAGATTTAAATGTAAAAATAAAATTATAAAACTGTTAGGGGCTTCTGGGTAGCTCAGTGGGTTAAAGCCTCTGCCTTTGGCTTAGGTCATGATCTCAGTCAGGGTCCTGGAATAGAGCCCCACATGGGGCTCTCTGCTCAGCAGGAAGCCTGCTTCCTCCTCTCACTCTCTCTCTCTCTCTGCCTACCTCTCTGCCTACTTGTGATCTCTGTCTGTCAAATAAATAAATAAAAATCTTAAAAAAATTATAAAACTGTTAATGAAATCATAGGAGAATAGTTTTGTGATCTTGGGTTTGGCAGTGAGTTTTCAGATATAGCACCAAAACATAATTCATAAAAGAAAAATGTTAGTAATTGAACTTTATCATAATTAAAATCTTTTGTGCTTCAGAAGGGAACTGTTAAGAAAATGCAAAGGCAAGGCACAGGAGAGAAAATTTTTGCAAAGCATATATTTGATAAAGGACACTCATATCTGGAACATATAAATAAATTACTCTTATAACTCAATAATCAGGTGACAAAACTAAAGAAAAAAAAAAGGAGCTAAATACTTGAAGTTTTTTTTCACTAAAGAAGGTATACAAGTAGCTAATAAGCACATGAAAAGATGCTCAACATCAATAGTTCTAGAAATGCAAATTAAGACTATTATGAATACCAATGTACTAGATCCACTATAATGACTATAATCAAAATGAGACAATACCAAGTGTTGGTGAGGATGCAGAGAAACTGGAATCCTCACACACTGCTGGTGGGAATATATGATGGTAAGGCTACTTTGGAAAACAGCTGGGCAGTTTCCTAAAAAGTTAAATATTAATTTATCATACAACCCATAATTCTACTCGTAGGTAACTACCCAAGAGAAATGAAAACCATCTATTCACACAAAGATTTTTACATGAATATTCATGGCAGCATTAGTTATAATAGTTTATTTGGAAACAATCCAAAAGACCAACAACTGGTGAATACATGAACAAAAGTGATACATAAAATGGATATTGTATTTAGTAATAAGAGGGAACCAACTACTGATACATGACACAACATAGATAAACGTCAAAAATATGCTGAATGACAAAAGACACAGAAGACTGCATACTTTATGATTCTGTTTGTATATAAAGTCCAGAAAATGCAGATCTGTTTGTATATAAAGTCCAGAAAATGCAGAAGCAGTGAGCCGATTATTGGTTCCTGGAGCTGGGCATGGGAACGGCAATTGAGTGCAAACTGCCGATCTTAGTGAGTTGATCAAAATGTTCAAAACCAGATTTTGATGATGGTTGCAGAATTCTGTAAATTTACTAAAAATCATTGAATTATATACTTAAAAGAGAAAAAACTAGGTATTGGTCATGTGAAGATATGAAAGGCAGAAGAATCAGAACCACAAGGAATGGTGTTTGCAAAGGCTAGGAGCCAAGAAAGTACTTTGTTAAGTTTGAGGCTCTAAAAGAAGTATAATATTGATTATGCTTAAAGTACAAGGGACACTGAAAAAGTAAGAGAACAGATTATGAGCCTTATAAGCCCAGTGAAGAAAAACAGACTTTATCCCCCAAACCACAAGGATCCTTCAATGGGTTTGTATACGTTTGATTCTTGAATAATGCAGGGGTTAGGGGCATCAACCCCCTTGCAGTAAAAAATCCGCATATAATTTTTGGCTCCCTCAAACTTTACTACTGTTGACCAGAAGCCTTACCAATAACATAAACATTTGATTAACATGTATTTTACATATTAAACATATTATATACTATATTCTTACAATAAAGTAAGCTAGAGAAAAGAACATGTTATTTTAAAAAATCATGAGGACGGGGAAATACATATAAAATACTATGCTATATTGAAAAAAATCTGCATAGTAGCAGACCCACTCAATTCAAACCTGTGTTGTTCAAAGATCAACTGTAGTTAGATTTTACAATACAACTTAGAGAAAGAACATGATTGTAGTAATTATTTAAGTAAATGTGTTAAGAGCAAATAAATATAAAAGCTCAATCTCCAGATGTTTTGTGATTTTACAACTTTAAAAATTAAAAAAAATTCTTTTGAGTATGAATAAGAGAGTTCCAAAAAAATGAAATTAAAACTCTCAGTTTCAGTTCCTATTTTATTTTTATTAAAGATAGGTATCTCTGTCAATAACTACCGATTGACAATAGCTACCGATTGACTGTTAATCCAAAGCACAATTTTGCAAGAAGTCAAGTTAAACACTTTACTGTATTGAAAAACTGAATTCTTTAATTTCAAAAAGAATTAAAATATTTCAAAGAAAGATCCAATTGAAAATATCTACTTGTTCAAAATTGATGATAGAGGCTGATAACTTTGTCAAAAGAAAAGAATTATCATATATAATATATGTTATATTTTAAAATATATACATGTTATTTGATACATCAGTACCAAAGACACCAAGTCAGAGCATGTTTGTGACACAAAAACCTGGCTGAATTTAGATTTGGGATGTGTTTTGAACTTTTTGGTTCTTGAAGACTTAAAACTATAAATAACATTTTATAAATCTTAAAATTTTTTATTTTCACTGTGAATTTTTAAGTGTAAATCTAATTTCAGTTTCAAAAGAGAAAAGGAAAAATGAGCAGAATACTAAGAATTAGTGAAGGAGTAAAGCTCTATGTGAAGATGTGAATCCTGACATCAAGTTACAGAATCCATTGTTCTTCCCCCTCCTCCTCATCAAACCTGACCCGCTTCCATAAAGCACTATTGTCACCTGACTGGTAGTTGTCAGATTTCCTCTAAGTCAACTTTCATCCTCAACTCCATCTTGGTTTTTCTCTCACCTATGATCCCTCGTCTCTCTAGAGTAAAGGCAACCAAGCTGAATAAAAGCAACAGGGTGATTGTGTGATGGGGACCAGTGGTTCCCAGACACTGGGTTAAGAGGCCACCAAATTGATTTCACTTGAGAGCAAATTCAGATCTGAACCCAGTTTTTCAGAGGTGAAAGAGATCTATTGATTTTCGTCACAGTCAGTTTAAAACTGAAATGATCGCCATTTTAACTGTGTCGGACTTAACAGATCTATTGGAAATGAGTATCATTGCCACTGGAAGCTGTTTTTCTTGCGACTGAATTCTATTCTGTACATCTTAGATGAAAAATAAAGTAATAAGACAATGAAAAGTAGCTGGGAAATTCTGTGGTGGCTATTATTTACCTCTCCAGGTAAATGAAGCAGAGCAGGGAGGGAGAACAGTTAGTTTGCAGGAATGTCTATAATATCTGAGTCCCCCCTCAGTGGAAACAAGTCATCCAAACCACTGGCAGATCAGATTATGAGACTCAAATCATTTCTGTACACACCTCAAACATGTTAGGTTGTTGAAGTTCTTGAAAAGAATGAGCCCTCCCAGGGTATATGGAAGGAGCATCTCTGAGAGTTGTAGGTTTTAAGGAATTTCTTTGCAGAATTTTTGGACTTTAATATTGAACTTTAAACAACCATGTCAAGTAAGTATACACAAATATTAGACTGTTTCTTAAAAGTATAAATAGTATTATGATGTTTTTGAATGAATCTAAATTTCATTCATTAAAATTACATTTCTATGTTAGCCCTTCCTCTAAGAAAATGTTAGTGTGAAAACGACTTGATAGCTTTTCAGTTGGTTGGTGTTCACGAGTGGCCATCCTTAGTTTCACCACTTGAGAAGTTTTTTTAGGTTGTTTCCTGGAGATTTAAATTTTCATAAAGCTAGTCTTTACCTAGAGAAAATATTTATTGTATTGGTGTTTTGTAAGTAAACAAATAGAATTAACTGTTTTCTAAAAAAAAATTGAGCTCTGTTTCCTAGAGAATTCCAATATTAAACCATTCTGATAACTTTGTAACACCCTTTTTTTTTTTTTAGATTTTATTTATTTATTTGACAGAGAGAAATCACAAGTAGATGGAGAGGCAGGCAGAGAGAGAGAGAAGGAAGCAGGCTCCCTGCCAAGCAGAGAGCCTGATGCGTGACTCGATCCCAGGACCCTGAGATCATGACCTGAGCCGAAGGCAGCGGCTTAACCCACTGAGCCACCCAGGCGCCCCAACACCCTTTTTATCCAGGCAATGAATCTGTTCTTTTGATTATGAACAGATGATTTTTTTTGTTGTTGCTTTAAGCTCCCCTTTCTATTCATCCTCTTCTTTCTCTTTTTTAAAGCATTGTCATCATTACCAGCATCATTTCCTCATCACTCTACATTTTTTAGTCAACACTTTATAAAGATATTTGTAGATTTGTATGTACATTTGAGTGTATGTGTGCATATATGTGATACATTAAAATATATGTACATTACTGCCATTGGTGTGATCACCGTCTGGGTGGTAGTTGCAGTGGTGGTAAGCATAGGGAAGGGAAATAAAATCTCTTACAGTCCTTTTATCCGTTAGACTTTGTTAGGCTATTTTTTTTTTTATGATATCTCAATCTTCACAACAGAAATGTGAGGTGTGTATTATTATTGCTCTTAACTTACCAATAAAGAAATTGTGATTCAAAAAGTCTAGGTAACTTTTCTGAGGCAACATAGTTGGATTGCCAGCAAGTCTTTTGGAATAGTAAACCTCTGTGCTTCCTCAAAACTATGCTGCTCCAAGGTATACCTGCCAGGCATTTTGAGTACAGCATGATGTCCTGACATTCAAAGGACATACCCACCTGGCAGGATAAAGATGTTTATATCTCAGCACTTCTTCACATGACAGTGGCTTCAGCACTGCAGTGTGTACATCCCTAGGTTGTGGTTGAGTGCTCTCATGGAGAAAGTCTACAATTGAATTTTGTCAACCAAAAGTTATAGTTTGAACTGTCTGGTAAATAGATCTGTTACTGAAACTATATAAATTAAGGCAGAGCTTAACACTTAAATTTATCCAGAAGTTACAAAAACATTCCCAGGAGTAAATTAACAAGCATTAAAAATGTCAAAGCCTATCTAAAGTTCTTTATCAATGACTTAAAAGGCAGTTCTTGATCATTTGAACAGAATAATATATCTTATTCCCTTATGTACTACTTTCAGTTTATAGTTGGATTCTTGTTACTCTGAGTAGGTACAGAGCCTTTTGGAGTAATTTTTCTACATGAATAGAGTGAACAGGGAAAACTTCAAACCAGATTTTATAGCAAATGACCAGGCAAGGGATAGATTATGCCAAACCAAACATGGAAACCAGATGGATAGAAGGCTGGGTGCCATGGCTTGGTGAAAGAGTCCAGGAAAATTCATCTGGTTCTTTCTTGAATAAAGGTCAAGGTGGAATCTATAAGGTTCCAAATTTCAAAATTGAATAAGTGAAATTATATGAGATCTGCTTGGACTAGGCCAGTGTTGCTTAGCATGACCATGCATTTGTATCACCTGTGGAATTTTTAACATATCCTGAAACTCACCGCAGCTCTACAGATTTGCGGTTTTGGACTCTGTGTGTTTAGAAAGCCCCTCCTCCCCAAAAAATTATGCAGAGAGAAAAGAAAGAAAGAAAAAAAAAAGAGGATGAGGAGGAAGAGAAGGAGAAGCATAAAGCAACAGTATGAAATCAAAGAGGATAAAATGTTAATGGTAGATAATAGTAGGTAAAGGGTGGCAGTTCCTCTGCTGGAGCTGGTGTGAATTTGCTTATGACTCTATCCATCTCTTTGCAAACAGTGATTTCACAATGGTAGCTTGAAATTGGCCATGGTGGGAGCATTTACACCATGAAGTTCAGAAAATGCAACAAATTGGGGCTTTTCCCTTATTTTCTGTAAAGGCCTGCTCACCAGCACACCATTGAGTATGATACTTTCTCTCAAAAAAAACCCAAACAAAAAGACCCTAAACACTCTTCTAGTGATGCTACTACAGCCTGCCTGACATCCTTCCAAATTGAGATTTGGAAAGTACTGCACTTGACAGTAAGCTTCCTGAGGGCATGGGCCAGATGTCTACTATATCCCAACTATATGCCTGGATATAGTCTGGTATCAGATATATGATGAACAGTAAATATTTATTGCATAAATGAATGAAATTCTCATATGAAAATATTTTATTTTACCCATGTGCTTCCTTCATTTGGGATGGATAGCAGAGACCAGGCCATAGAAGAAGATGAAAATACATTGTTAAAATTCTGTACAAAACTTCTATTCACTCCTGTGGGAAGAAGGTATTTAGCAAATGGAAAGCATAAGGTCCAAAATTAATCCCATTTTAACCTCAGGAAATGCATAAGGGAAGAAAATTCACATTACTGATTACACACTGCTACCTGACAGATAGAAATGAGATAATAAGTAGATATTGACTTCTGTTGAGGTGAACATCAAGATCTATTGACCTGAGAGGTAAATATTGACCGAGGTGAAGTCAAGGTCAATATTTGCCTCAAAGAACAGGAAATCTTAATGCTCACCAATATATAAAGGTTATATGTGAATTTTTACATACATTTTCTAGGTATAACATCATGAAAGCTCTCTATTTTCTCAAGCAATTCACAAAAGCCTGTTTTAAAAGTTAAGTTCTGTCAAATAGTAACTTTAAGAAGAATTTCTCCTTTCTTCTCTTTTGTGACTTTCGCTGAGTCATTAGTTAAGGTGGTTTGATGTGGTCTGTTTCTGGTATAGCAAAGGTTAACAGAAACTTAATAGGACTCAAGCCTTCCCTTAGGAGGACACAAAGAACATTTCACCAAATCATCATGGTCACCAGAGACATTTCCTTGCAACTATCTTTATCAATCATGAGCTAAAATCTTTCTTTCTGTAACAGCGCATTTTTTTTTTAATTGTGTTATGTTAGTCACCTGTAACAGTGCATTTTAATCACAGAATCCTGAGCATTTGGTCCTGGAAGAGGATTCATCTAATTGTTGGATTCTAATTTTTCTCTTGGCTTCAAGATGAACCTATCAAAAGATGATTGTGGGCTGGTAAATCCTGATCATCATGGATCTCTAAATGAAGTTATTGTATCTGCTTCACTGGTGGGGAACAAGGGAGGGAATCGTTGAAGGATTGGAGCATTTTCTTTGCTCTTCTCTGTTCCTTGGAGAAACTTCCATCACTACAGCCAGAAACTTGAAACCATATGGAACCTAATAACCAACAACTGCTAATTTCCCTAGTACTAGAGTGCTCAGCCCAGGCCAGGAGGGAGCTCCTTCACAAACTCAATGACTGCATTTACCCCCAGGTTACCATAACCTAGTGCTGCCTTTACTGAGGTAAGTATCGTATAATATCAAGCAATTTGAATGGAAGCATTTTTACCAAGCTTCCATTGTTGTTCTGATCATTTCTTCTCAACCTAACCTTCAGACTAAGAAACAAAATTAGAAGCGCTCCAAAGTAAATAAAATGTCAATGTATTCCAACAACACACATTTGGTGTATCAGCTCCCTTTGAATTCTTTTTTTTAATGATAAATTTTTTTTTCTTTTCTTTTTTAAATTTAATTTAATTAGCCAATTTATAGTACATCATTAGTTTCAGATGTAGTGTTCATAATTCATCAGTTGTATATAACACCCAGTGCTCATTCCATCACGTGCCCTCCTTAATGCCCATCACCCAGTTACCCCATCCCCCCACTCATGTGCCCTCCAGCAACCCTCAGTTTGTTTCCTATAGTTAAGAGTCTCTCATGGATTGTCTTTCTCTCTGATGACTCCCCATTCTGTTTTTCCTCCCTTCCCCTATGGTCCTCTGCCCTGTTTCTTATATTCCACATAGGAATGAAACCATATGATAATTGTGTTTCTCTGATTGACTTATTACAGTGAGAGAACTCAGTCAGTCCCTTTGAATTCTGTTAAGCTCCTTGAGGGCAATATGAGGGCACCATACTGCTTCATTCCTCTACGAGTCTCTAAAGCTGCACTGGGGGCAGTAGCCTTTCTGTAAAGAAGTGCAGAAGGATCAAGTGAATGAGCAAACGCGAAAGCCCTTCTTATTGTCTTCTTACTTACTCTCTCCTGCTACCTCAAGGCATTTGCAGAAATGTCAGGAGCATGGGATTAACAGCTCATATAGCCAATGTGTGGATTTTTAAATCCCCACCCATGTCCCCTCCTTCACTGGCTGGGCTCTAATATATGCATTGCCTGATTTTCATACATGCTGATTGCATAGCGATTTATTCTACAAGTGCCAAGGAGAAGAGTCACCCCTGGACTAAATGTAAAATCTTTATTCTCACCAATGTCTAAGTCATTGTTTTCTTGAGGCCGAGATCATGTGGCACACATTATTAATAGCTCTGGTCTCTCCACCACTTGACACAGCGCTCCAGCTGTCATTCTGCTCCCTGGCTCGTATGATTCTTGCACTGGTGAAGTGCCAGGCCTGGGCCTAGCCCATCAGTCACTGTCACCCACCACCCAGTGATGAATAGCCCGGCCGTCGCCGTGGCGAGGCCTGGGCTCTGATTCACACACGCCTGACTTTTACCAACTTCAGCACGCCAGCTGAGGCCTATCCCAGCTGAGGAAGGCCGCAGTGACCTGGAAATGGCACCGCCTCCACTCCCCAACACTCCCCCTCTCCTCCCCCTTCAGATTAGTTAAAAATGAAACAAATCCTAATGTGATCATGTCACTAATTATGCATTTAATTCAGTTATAAGGAGCTAATGGCTCCCTCAGTGACAGCTTTTACTGCTAAAAGGCAATTCATTCCTGAAACGGAGAAATCTAATTACACAAAATGCTTCATCCTAATCCTTTCAAAGAATAATCTTATTTGTAGACATTAACATCCCAGATGCTGCTGCTGTTTGTCCATTATGACAGTGTTTGTCCTGAATAATGTATAAATAGCTCTTTCTGGACAGTTGCATGTCACTAAATCAATACAATTTGCTGCCTTCTGTTACATTAAGTCGGCCTGGGCAGGCTGGAGAAAATTAACCTTTTGTTTTCCTCCCCTCCCCCTTTCTCAAAGGGCTTTCAGAATTAGAAATGAGAAAAGGATCAAAGGGGACTGGGGTGGAATTGAAAGGGGACAGTGGGAAGAGAGGGAGTGAAGGGGGACAGGTACAAACGAAGCTGCAGCTAAGGGAGGAAATGTCAGGTGTAGAAATGCCATGAGATGAACTGCAAATGGTAGGTGGGAGAAAATGACCCAACTTCTATGAAGATGATTTTGAAATTACTCCCCCAGCTGTGGACCTAGACTGAGTATTTTATGTGTTGAGCCTTGAAATGATGCTTTCTTTGAAACGGTGCTTTAATACAATATAGAGAGCTCATGGGGGTGGGGAGGGGGAGGCAACTGATGTTGAGGGAAAGTCGTAACTATGTGAATGAGTTTGCTGAGATATCCTTGCTCAGAATATCATGTACATGAAAAGCATTCTGGGCACTGCACTGCACAATAACAACAACTTATATTTTTGTAATTTATAATTCAATAAAGAATTTACATGCACATAGATAAATCCATTTGATTTATACAGCCTTGGGAGGCAGGCTTCAGAGTTCTTACTCTATAGGTGAGAAAGGGGAGGTTAAATGACCTGTCCAAGGTGATATAACTGGGACTCTATCTTCTGCCTCTTGGTTCCCAGTTGAATCTTTCCATTATTATACCAATGACTCTCTGAGTATGCTAAACCTCTCAGTATTCAAGAAGCTGTCCTAGCAAACATGTTTTATATTTCATTTTAGGACACCTCCCAAAATGCATGTGCAGGTTCCCCCCCACACTCCCCACCCATTCTTTCCCATATTAAACATAGATAGGTAAATTTTAATGTGTAATTTTTCAAAGATTATAAGAATATCAAGTGTGCAAATGTAACTTAATTTCTAAATACTATATGTCATCTTCTGAAGATTAGAAATAGACAAAATTTTACTGTAAAGGGCCAGATGGTAAATATTTTAGTCTCTGTATGCCATACTGTTTTTGTCACAATGGCTCACTTCTGCCATTGTAGAACAAAAGCAGCTAGAGACAACAAGTAGATCAATGGATATGGAAAAGGCTGGATTTGGCCCTTGGGCTATAGTTTGCAGATCCCTGGATCAGATGATAATATTCCCCCCCCCCAAATTAATCTGAATAGTTCTACTTGACTTACAAATTTTGCCTTTGTTCCCTTCACATTATTACTCTTGCTTCTAGTCACTACTTTTTCTTCCTAATATTGTTTCAGAAGAATACATACATCTGTCTTCATATAAATTTCAAGAAGTCCACAAAGAGAGGGTCCTGCAGATAGAAGCAAAATTGATAAAGTGGATGAGAATACTTTGTATTCTTGCCCCTTGCAGATTTCTGTTTAGTTCAGTCTGATTGTTTTTGAGTTTATGGGTCAGGATTCAGGTTCATACCTACACTACTGCAGGTGTAGCCTGGTTTTTGTTTTTGATTTGTTTTGTTTTTAGTGCCAGGAGTGGATGAGGGAAGAAGAGTGCAATGTAGCTGTTGAGGTGAGATTCTGCTGTTTGTAACATCCTGGTAAAAGCTTGTTTTAATGCACTTCAACAAAGAAAATAAATCGTTATGTGGCAGACTTGTTTTAAAAGGGGATTTAGATTGGTGAACTACTACTAATATGCTGACGAGTGTCAGCATTAAGGGGATCCAAGGGACAATAGCATAGGGAAGCTTCATGGTAGAAAAGAAAGGTAAGGAAACAAATGAAGAACAAGGTAAAAATCAAAGATAAAAGCATAAACACTTATTTATTTGCTTCTCAGACTCACACAACATAATGAATGACATCAGATCCTTACCACAGATAGTTTCTTGATGATTGAAGGCATGCAGCATGGACTTGCTTTGAGGCCTGCAGCTGACATACGTTGGGGTATGCAGGGAGCTATTTTGGGTAACACTGTAAGCAACAAGAAAAGAGAAAAAATGTCTAAAGTTAATTCTGAGAGCAAAAATCAAATAAGAAGTCCAGAGAAATGACAGAATAGTACAGCATTCAAGCCTGCCTTTTATGAAATTAAATGGGCACTACTCTTGAGGTGGTGCGTGAACTGCACAGATTTAGAGAGATTCTTATGCAGGGGTTCAGAACACTCTTTGCTTTTTATTTTTGTATAGCTCTGTATCTTGTGTTATATTTCTTACTGCTGTGCCAAAGTGTGATTTTTTTCTTGTCTTCTTCCTATTTCCATAACAATATATGTAAGATAATCTATTTTGATCATAAGCCTATACATAGTGCCATAAGTTTCACTCTTAAGAAAGGCTTCAGTGTCATATTCTTATATTAACTTCTTCCAAGGAAAGTCTTGATTTTATGTATCATCTGGATGTGAGTTGCTGGGTTTCTTTGTAATGACTTCTCCAGCATCTAAGAAGCTATTATTAAGTCCTTGGCTTTGCAGCTTCTACATTTGTCAGACTTTCAAAAATGGTTAATATCAGTCAAACTGTCCATATTAATAAACCCATTTTGACTTGGAATACTAGATTTTAAAAGTAAAGCTAACCAGTCAGTAGAGGCAAATGCTAATACCAGACATAATAATCAATTCTCCAGAAATGGGTAGGGCTTCTCCAATGGTATTGGGACTTATTGTGGAAAAGGAAATACTGTACGATCAGATGCAGAGCAGAAAGTATTATTTCTGGAAAGTAATTTATTTGGGGGTGCTCCTTTAAAGCATCAGGGCCAATGTCACTGAGGAGGGCTCAGATTAGCTGATCTGGTTGATTGGGCCTTAATCCATCACTGCTTGAGCCCCCTGAAATGTGTTATCACCCGGGATTTGTCTGGCTACATATGATTTCACACATCTGTCATCTAAATCACAGATCCAAATGCAAAGTCCAGCACTAGGAAACGTCACAGGCATTTCTGAAAATCCTTGGAGGAACTTGGGACCATAAATCAATGGATGGATTACAGTTCAATAGTACGACCTTCTCATTTATGATGAAATGATGTTGTCCACATGAATGCTTAGGTATTATGGTGATGAAGCTACAAAGATGTATTTGAGAGTAAATCTCTTTGGTTCTTCCTTGGACCAATCTCTGAGTACTATCTCTAAGACAAGAACCTTTTTAATTAAGACCAACCTGAAAAAAAATAATAAGCCATATGAAAGTTTATTAGGGACCAGCTTTGTGAATGGGTTAGAGGAGTTAATTTTTTTCCTTTTTAGATTGAATAGTAGTGGTAATATAGTAGGAGAAACAAATATTTATTCAATGTTTGCTATTAACTATGCATCATTCTAATCACTTAATACATATAAAGTATGTATTAATTGCACACAGAGCACAAATCTATGCATTCAGTGCAAAGAGCTAGAAATTGAACCTGGGTCTTCCTGATTCCAACTTTGTGCTCCATCAAAATTAAGGAAGCCCATATCAGACTTTGCTTGATTTTAGAAACAAAGTGGGAGGGTCATAATTTTAGAATGAGAGGTCTGTTCTGTCAAATATTCTATTTGTTGTCTCCAAATGTTATAGAAAACACTTGAGCAGAGAGAATCACTGAGAGTGCTTTCAGCCATGGCCCAGCTCTCCCACTTCCCCACTGAGCATGTCTGATGCCAACATGCTATAAATGCTGATATAATGGGTTAAAAACCAGTGGGCCTAGAGTGAGACAGCATGTCCTTGGAGCCATACTGGAAGTGATACCTTTAAAGGCAGGGAGCTTTAAAAATTCCCAGTGAGGTCCTATTTGGTCTTTTCTCATTACACTGGAAAGCAAAGCAAAATAAAACAACAAAATAACACAAAACAAGAATACTCGGTTTGTGAGCATGGAGTTGTTGCATTGCAAGCATCACCCTGATGGCAGGATCTAAAAGTATGTTCAGTTGTCTCTTGGGAAGAGGGGCATCTGTGAAGAAATTTTCATGCTCTTAGTTAACTTCCTTGGGAACAGGAAGGTTTATCCCTTTCATACTTCCCATAATTGGGCATTTACAATTTTTCCTGACTGAGATTGAAGTGAGACAGGCTGAGGAAGCTTTCATTGTCTGATGTTTTCATAGAAGGAAAATTTTATAGATCTTCATTCTTCAATTTTATGAAAATAGTAACTTTCTATGAGAATCTATATATTCAATGCTGATTTCTTTAAATAATTTCTCTTCCCAAGTTGAAATGCAAACTTATGAAGCAGTACTTGAAGATGATATTTTTTGTTTTGACTTTGTCCTTTAAAGGCCTTTTTAAATTAAAATAGTTAACATTTACTGAGCCTTCATTATGCTCTCAGCACCATGCTAAGGGTTTTATCTGCATTATCTCATTTATTTCTCACCACAATACTATGATGTCCCTATATTACGATCCCCAGTATCATCCCCTATATTATCATCTCCCCAAAACTGAGACTCCAACAGGCTAAATAGCTTGTCCAAGGATATATATATATATACCTAATTTGTGGCATGCCAGTTTCTGAACTCAGAGCTGACTGCCATTGAAGCCCTTTATCTTAATCACATTCTTTTACTTTTTAATATCTGAGAAAATTAATGTCTGTAAAAAGTATGAAGGTTGAAAGTGATTGTAGGTCTCACAGATGTTGTATAGCTGAAAGGAAGCCTGGAGATCTTTATTTGTTGTCTTTCTTTTCTTTTATTATTATTATTTTTAAAGATTTTATTTATTTTTTTATTTGACAGAGAGAGAGATCACAAGTAGGCAGAGAGGCAGGCAGAGACAGAGGGGGAAGCAGGTTCCCTGCTGAGCAGAGAGCCCGATGTGGGGCTCGATCCCAGGACACTGAGATCATGACCTGAGCCGAAAGCAGAGGCTTAATCCACTGAGCCACCCAGGTGCCCCGTCTTTATTTTCTTAATAGATAAATCAAGATAGAAGATTATGGCTATGTCAATATGACATTAAATGCCAGTGTCAATCTGGTCTAATAATCCATTCATGTTAATTATTTGGCATCAAAGAGGAAAAAAAAATGTTGTTTAACCCAAATTTTTACTTTTCAGTTGGTTATTCTGAGATAAAATGAATTCAACTTTAGACCTAGGACCAATATCTCAAAATAAATACCATTGTAAAAATAATGACTCAGATTGTTTTGGATTCCTACTATGTGCAACAGGATGTTCACTTATGCTACTGAAAGTGAAAAATGTCATCTTCTCCTCTTTACCCCTTTATTTATTTCAGAGGCCACACAATGCCAAATAGCATGATCATTTTGTTTTAACTGAATGGACTATGGAGACTGCCAAAGTTTGTTTTGCCCTTGAGTGCTGCAAGATTTGCTTTGGACATGGGCAAATATGTCTGTTTTCCTTCTAGTTATTTTGAAGAAGTTATGTGTACTTACATAATAGCTTCTCTAACTTCTGTGCTTTTGTCAATTCAACCCTCCAAGTCTCATCATAGCATCAAAAGATAGGGCAGACTGGAAACATCCATCTCTCACAGATCAGTCCTAGAATCAACCCTCAAGTGTTCCATTTCTCTGTGAAAGGTCTTTATGATCCTACACACTCACAATAAAGTAACATCAGGTCGGTTCCTCCCTCCTTGCATCTCCCACCGCATCCCAAGGAAATTATTGTTACTGAGACTGATGTAAGAGACCAGCTACACACATCTCAGTGCTCAGATCTTGTGTTGACCTGACAGCACCGTCATCTATGAAAAGCATTGCTTGACCTAGACACTGAGGCAGTTTGATGTAAAGGCTATTGACAGGGAATCAGCTTGAAAGCCCTAATACGCCTTTTCCGGAGTCACTTTTCATATTGCAACTGCAATTCACACGTATTTGCCCTGCGGCACCATCAGGCATTATGAGAGAGCCAGGAAACCTGGAACTCAGATGTTATGGGAAAATAAAAGGAAGTTATTTTATGTTGTTCAATAATGTTATGTCATTATCTATGTGATAGGCTAATTCATATACTCTACAGAAGAGTATTTATGAATTAATGGCCTGGGTTTCTAAATCCGACTTTAAAAAATATGTAACTTCAGCTGATGGATTCAATTTGCAATTCAAATGAGTATTTTGTACATTTGCCCGGAGTCTTTAAGTGAATAGGCCAAATAAGTAAACAAAAACTTCTCCAATCATTTTAATAATATTCTCTTCTCCATCTCCCCATGAGAGACTATGGACTCTGAAAAACAACCTGAGGGTTTTGAAGGGGCGGGGCCGGGAGGTTGGGGGGGTACCAGGTGGTAGGGATTAGGGAGGGCATGGATTGCATGGAGCACTGGGTGTGGTGCAAAAAACGATGAATACTTTTACGCTGAAAAGAAATAAAAAATTAAAAAGAAAATAATATTCTCTTGGTTATAATACTCCGTCATGACTGGGAGTGACATCCACAATGTAATTATGCTCTTATTAGTCCAAGGTACTCTTTAAGCTAAAATGTGCCATGCATATTTATCTTTTTGATACCATTTTCACCATGTAAAATATTTATAGGGAAGTTCTTTGTTCAGTTTTTTCTCTCTTTAATACTGTTCATTTTAAAAAAAAGAATAGAATTTTAGACTGAACTTCTTTATTTGCTTAATTTATGGCAAAATCACTATTTCTGTTTTTACGAAAGACCAAGAAGGTGAATATCTGGGAAAAACACAGGGTTAGACTCACAATAAAAATAGCAGCATCAAATTTTAGTTACCACTATGTTGCAGGAATCGGGATAGCTCAGACTGGCTCCTCAACTTTAAAAAATCTGAACCTCAAAAAATAGCCATGAAACATATATTCTAACTACTTCTGCCTGGCCCCTCCTAGCAGGCTCAAGATCAGGACTCCTGAGACTGGCAGCATGTTACATCATCATTTTAAAATTCATATCATAGCTCATAGAATGTTAGAGCAGGGAAAAAATATGTATTTCAAACCTCACTCACTAAAGATAAGTAAACTCTGGTCCAGGAAGATTAAGGTAGTAGCCTGAAGATTACAGTTTATAACAGATCTTAGGTACTTCCATTATGTCTTCTGCTTCCATAGCTGTTATGGCCTTGTGAGGCTGACCTATCAGTTGGCCTTCACTTTAGCCCTTAAGTCCATTCATTCTTTGATTTATCCTAATATGTACCATGCTGTGTGCAAAGTTTCAAGGTACAAAAGAAAACAGGCAAAGCCCCTGACCTCTTAGAGTTGGTATTTTAGGAGGGAAGATACAAACTAAGTAAATGAAGAACATAATATTAAGTAGTGATTAGTATGCTGAAGGAAAAATAAAGTAGGGTAACATGTTTGAATTCAACTGAAAGGAGGCACCGTTTGATAATATGGTCAGAAAAAAACAAACTTGATCAGAGCATATTTGAGCAAAGGCCTGAAGGAGGTAAGGACAAGAGCTATCCAGGTATTTGGGGAAAGATTGCTTCACACTGGAAGAATTAATGCAAAAGCCTTGAGGCAGAATGTGCTCACCTCTTGCTTCTCTAGAAACTCTTTTTGAATGGACTCTGATTTGCTTTCTGTATAGCCACTGTACTACATGTGAGCTAGTAGTTTTCCTGGGAGGGCTGGAGCAGGACCAAACTGTACTCAGATTCAAAGTGATATTTCCTAAGGCCTTTGGTATTTACTTAAACAATGTTAGGCAGATGGGCCTGATTGTGTGTCAGCAGGAGAGAAAGAAAGAGAAAGAAAAATGCCTTAGGGGATGCCTATCTTTTTTGACTACCATTGATAAGAAGTTCCCCTGAACATCTTTCAACCAAATAATATTAAAATTTAATACTGTGATAAGGGACCTTTATTTAATTAATTAGTTTTCAATTGATCCCCCAAAAGTGCCTTAGTCTTTTTAAGGGTCCCTTGGGTCCATGAGAACCATGACACATTGATAACTATCTTCTTTCCCCTGATATCTGGTGTGTGTATCTAAGACGGTAGGGGTGGACTTCCTCCACGTCCAAGCCTCCTCAAATTGAAGAGGCATGCCACCAGGACTTGGGGCTTGTCCCATTAAGAAGGAGTAGGGATGGAAGGAAAAGAAGGGGAGGGTGATTCCAAGTTAATTCTGAGGACTAAAAATTCTCTTCTATCTAGTGACCAAAAAAAAAAAAAAAAGAAAGAAAGAAATTAAAATATTGGGTGACTAAAGTTTAAAGAGATTATCCTAGTTTATAATTCTTGGGTGATAATTTTAAAAACATACTTTCAAATTATGCCATGGGCTGAACTGTGTCCCTCTAAAATGTTGGTCACATGTTGGAAACCTACCCCAAATGTAAGTGTACTTGGCAATCAACTCTTTAGGGGGTAATTAAGGTTAAATGAGCTCCTAAGAGGGCCATCTGAAGAGATTGGGCCTTCTAAGAAGAAGAGAACACCTCTCTCCCTCTCTCAATTTCTCTCTCCCAACCATGTGAGGACACAGAGAAAACGCAATTGTCTGCAAGTTAGAAAGGAATTCTCCTTAGAACACAATCTTGCTGGCACCTTGGTCTCAGACCTCCAGCCCCCAGAACTGTGAGAAATAAATTTCTGTTGTTTAAACCACCCAGTGTTGGTATTTTTTTATGGCAGCTCAAGCAGACTGAGGAAGATTAATATCTGGATGGCTTCCCTGTGATAAAAAGTGATATTCACACCAAATGCTGAAGCATGCTAGTCTAGGTCCCAGAGGACTTTTGGCAATCTGGCAACTTAGGTTACCTTTCCAAACCTCATAGCTTCCTATGTCCTCACATCCACAAATTAAGTCAAGTTTGGAAACAGGAACTAAGAATTTGGCTAGGCCTGGCTCTGTCATTTTAGTATCTAATTAGCTTTTCCAGTGTCTGTCACTAACTGGTTAGGTAAACTCAGGCAAGACACTTTACCTCTCTTTTTCATAGTTCTCCCATCTTATGAGGGCTTCTGAGAGCCACACGGTGTCAGGTCTGTGAAAGCACTTTAAAAATTCTGAGTTTTAAACACAGACAAAAGCATTCACTGTTCAGTAGATGTTCTATTCTATTGCACTTGAAGGTCCCCTGAAATTCGAAGCTCTGAAATTTGAGCTGTTCAGAGTTGGTAACAACTAGTATTTGCATGGCCCATTCAGTCGTTCCCATACCTTATCTCACTGACTACTGAAGACAGAAAAGCCCTGACATGGATACTTTGGAGGCCTCAGGAAGAGGGGCTCCCTCATTCCACAGAGGTGGTCAGAACATGCTTTTAGTTGCCTTGTCCCTGGGCTCTGTGAAAGTTAGAGCTGCCTGTGAGGTCAAGCAGCAAGGCTCACCAGGCATCCGAGGCCTGCCACCCCTCCATCATTGTCAATAAGCGAGATGGAGAGACCTGTACATCATTTCATTTACTATTGCAATGATTACATAGCTCATTGCCTTCCCATTGTTTCAGTGATAGATTTAATTAACTTCCAATTAATCATAGAGGGTGATATTTAATGCTCAGCCCAGCACTGAGCACAGTGTCACAGACCAAAGAATATATTTTGAAGGCTTCAGTAATCAAGAGGTCATGGAAGATAGATGTTCTTCACTGAAGGAGAGGGAAGATAAATCTGTGTGTCCAGACCACTCTGGCTAACTGTTTTAGGATAATTGTTTTGCATCCAAATGATAACTTTCCATAAGGCCCAACCATGCACAGCACAGGAGAGATAGATGGAGGGAGAGAGAGATAATAGGGTTACAATAAGGAGAAGTCACTTGGCTGTAATTCCCATCTGATGCCAACCAGACTGAGCTCACCAGGGATTTCTGCTTGGATTTGCAAGATTGCAAGTGCTGTATAGGTCTAGCTTAGGACCTTATGCTGAAGAGACACTCTGTAAGTCCTTGTCCAATGAATGAGGGAGGAGACCCAGAGATCTTGGTTAGGTAGGTTTTGTGTTTTCAGTAATCAGGAGGGCATACTGACATTTTTGCCTATGATGTGATATCATGTATTTCTGTCTTCTGTTTCTTAATAAGAGGCAAGATTCACATATCTGAGCAATGAAAGGCCCAGATTCTTGAGACTAGCTGTATGGTGGACACACTATGATATGTCCCCAAAAGGATGTGATCCATGTAATAGCAGATCCCTGGGTTACAGCATAGACATCTGAAATGTTTTTCATAAAATGGATCAAAATCTCTAAGGAAAAGATTCTAGAAGTTTCCTGAATGGTCTGTGAGAAACTCTGTTTCAACTCAGAACACAAAAACATACTTGAGAAATCAGTTATAATTCTTATATGTGTATTGATATTCTGGCAATGGCTTGGTAACAAATGATAGCACGAATTACAGCCCCTTATTCATTCTTTCTTCATCCATCTATTCATCCGTTCATAATTATGTGTAAGCAATTTTTATCAACAAAGTGGTCATTTCTATATTTTTTTTCAAACAATGTCCAGAATAATAAAATCTGAGGATGAAAGAAAAACCTTAAACTATAAAGTCATTGTTGACAGGATTTGACCAGGAGTAAAATCCAATTTTTGCAAAATATATGGTTACCATTAGAGTACAAATTATAATTAAATAAAGCCCTTGGTATAATACAGAAATTGTCTGGGTGTGTTTATAATTTGGGAGAGAAAGTATCCATACCTCTAAAACTGCTTTTGTGAGACAGAAAGGTTAAGAACCCCTGTGTTGCAGGCTTTTATCCCAAAAAAATATGTATGTGCCAATTTGCATGAAATAAGGGGCTATTGCTCAATTCTATAGACTTACACAATCCCTCATGTCTAAAAAATAATATGGGACACTGTATCTGGTATCTACAACAAGTTTATTTAAATTTTTCTTCAGTTAACTGTTCAGAATAAGATTTCAGATTAGGGTACATGTGAACCAGGCTTTGGAGATGCTATTTGCTTTAAGCCCCAGGAGAGCTGCGTTTGACAAATAGCATACTTATGGGCTAAATATGCTTGTGATTGTTATTGGAGTGTGTGTGTGCACGCACACACATACGCAGCAGGACTCAAAGCTCTAGAAATAACTTGAAAGATAGATTAAAGCATGGGAACGTCAACTCCATCCACTCTACTGCCCACATTGGGAGTCAAATGCAAAAAGAGAGGCACATACCTTGTTTCATGATGGAGACACCCCTCTTCACTTTGCAGTGAACAAATTGGAGGTGGAACAAGAATGAACTCTTATATCATCTACCTGCCCTTCCAGTCAAGAGGTTGACATCTGAGCAGGGCCATGAGATTATAGTCATGACCCAGTGTAAAAAAATGAGAGACATTTGCCACTCTTGTTTCAATTCTGATCGTAAAAATGCATTAAGTTTGGCGTGAGTTTCTGTTCTTGTTGAAAGTGTCATCATAGGAGTGCAAAATCAGGAGAAGCCTCCAGAGGATTCCCTTGGATAGATCATAACCTACATCTGGTCTGTGCTCTTCAACTAAGGACTTGAATAATTTTTCCCTTTGATCTCAGGAGGCCACTAGGATATACCTATTTGGGCATAGAAATGAAGATTCCCTTTTAAGACAAATGCCTCTGACAAAGAAACTATGAGATACTGGCTATGTGAATATAATCCAACCATTTGAGTAATTCTACCCAGGGAAAACAATAGCAGAAACCTATAATGTAATCTCTCAGGACAAATAATAAGTAATATGGCATGGCTCATTGGTCTACTAGCTCCCAGCCTGTCTGTTCCAGTGGGAGCCAGCGTTTCCCAATGCTTTGTGCCTTCTTCAGACCTTTAGCACAGACTTTGGTGCAGATATGTTGCAAACCTTCCCTCTTTAGGTATCATTCATTCCAATCTCCTCTTCTTATCAAAATCATCCAGTTCTCTATCTCATTTCCATAGGGCTCTGATATCTTCTATGCATTCTGATAATTTAATCCCTATGAAGGGGCATATGTGCCCTAATGGTTTGAAGTCTCTAAACATACTTGCATTTCAGAGAACCCTGTTTTAGCTCAAAGGAATAAATCTAATTTGTTGTAAATCTCAGTTTGTCTCAGAGGCCAAGATATTTGGAAGTAGGGTAGAAGAAGAATGAAGAAATTAAATCATATTATATATATGCCATTGTGTAGTTTATTATAAAAATATCCAGTTTTTAGCTGGTGATCAGGGAGGTATAATTCTCTTCAAAACACCCCACCTATATTTGTCTGTAAATAAAAATGAGAAATTTTAAGGATACTCATCCTATAATCACTTTTCATAGGTTCTTAACAGTGTGGAGTTAGGCTTTGTTCTTCCTTGTTCTTGCATTAATTTAAAATGTATTTATGAAGTGTTTATTATGTGCCAGGCCTAGTGTTTGGTGCTGGGAAACAAAGATGAAGAAGCACAGTCTCTGGCCTGAGGGATTTCAACTTAGTGTTGCAGACAGACAAGTAAGCAGGCAGTTTTAATACAAGTGGTATGCCCTGTGATGGTATTACTGTGAGAGGAAACTCACCTGTGTAAGGAAACAGGGAACAGTTCGTGGGAGAAGCAACAGATCACTGGAAACCTGGGGAATGAGAAAGTGTGGGGGAAAAAAGGTTTCTCTTATTTAGAAATATTATTTTAATATTGGCAATAAATGGACTTCATAGTATAGTGACTTAAGCAAGATAGACATGGATTTATTTCTCATGAAAATCTTGAGATCAGAGGCTTGAGTAAGGCAGCTGCTCTCAGCAAGTGCCTTTTGCTTTTAGGTCTAAGAGAGCTGCTCTTGCTGCTGCCATATCCTTGCTGGCAGGAGAGCTTAAACGTCCAGGAGCAAAAGGAATGGCAAATTGGGGAGACTCTCAGTAGTTCTCTATGCTGACATAGAGCGGGAGGTTAAGAATATAAGAGGCAAGAGTAGAGTGGCCAGGTAAGTTCTGCTCAAAAATTTGGATTTTTCTATTGAGAGTGAGGGGGAAGCCTTTTTA